>NC_083893.1:38950473-41894460 GCF_032452875.1 Bos javanicus
GACCTGAGGACCCAGCTCACTACACAAACTTCATCCAGACGCTTAGACAGCAGTACAGAGAGTGTCTGCACCCCATCTCACCAGTGACCCCTACCCCACCCCCAGTGACCCCCCGACCCTACCCCCACATCTGCTGGTCTGGCTGGGATCTTTGCTGAAGATGAGGTGGTTCCTTGGCCGGCCTTCTGGCTCCTTCAGCTCATCCTAGGGCTACTGCAGGGGGTCACTTCCCTCTCTCCCCACTGGCCAGCCTTGACCAGAAGCCTCTGCTCTTGGACCCCGGTCTGGGCCCCCCAGACCTCGCTGCCCCTGCTGCGCACTGCCTATGTCTCCTGGAGGGATGGGGCCCAGCCTCCCCCTCAGCTCAGAAGGTTTTACAAGTGCTCAGAGCTTGCCAACATTTTTTCCTTAAGTACTCCTCAATTTTAGAAATTTAAACCACACCATATGGTATGGCCCAGGGGCCTGGGGGAGGTGGCCCAAGTGGTCTGGGGGTTGACTGTTTTCCTATAATAAATTTTGCGCTGCCGGCCAGGTCCTTCCTGCAGTCACTCTCGCAGGAGCCTGTGTTCCTTCTCGGGGCTGCAGATGCCCCAGCAGCTGGAAGAGGAGCCATGTGGCTGAAGCCCCAGCTCTGAGGCCTCCGAATGACCCCCAGGACCCTTGTCCTCAAACACAGATAGTCTTTACCTCACAGTCCTCCTCAAGGTGCAACTCATGTCTCGGCTCCAAGCAGCATTTTCTGAAGGGTAGACGGGGCTTTCCTGGTGGCTCAGCGGTAAAGAATCCTCCTGCCAATGCAGGAGACACACGACTGATTCCTGGGTTGGGAAGATGCCCTGGAGGACGGCATGGCAACCCACTGCAGGATTCTCATCTGGAGAATCCCATGGGCTGAGGAGCCTGACCGGCTACAGTCCATGGGGTCGCAGAGTTGGACGTGACTCAGCTACTAAACAATGATGGACACTGATCATTTGAGAGGATCTGTGAAAAAAAAACCGACCGTCACCGACCCAATGGACATGAGTTTGAGTAGGGAGGCCTGGCGTGCTGCAGTCCATGGGGTTGCAAAGAGTCAGAAACGATGGAGCGACTGAACTGAACTGTGAAAAAAACACGTCTGTGGTCAGTTACTTGTGGACATGACTTTTCCCCGCATCTCTCCCTTGTAAAGATTTACCCGGTGTGTGAGCACATTAAAGGCTCTTGAGAGGTAAAGAAACCAGCTCAACTGATAACAAAGCATTTCCCAGACTTCCCCTCCTCCCCTCATAATTTCACATCCTGCTGAATACATCTGGGGCTGCAAAATGCCTCCAGGGGTCTTCAGGACCTGGCCTCCAGCTTTCGCTCCCAGAGCCCCCAGGCTGGGAGCTCCAGCCGCCACCTCCCAGTCCCATCTTTACATGCCCACCTGGTCACCTTTGTCCGAGCTGTTCCTGGCAAGGCCTCCGACCTGGAAGGCGCTCCGCTGACTCTTATCTTTCTCCTTCTGTGTCTGCTCCATCGCACAGAGCCTCCTCTGCCTCTGGTCAGAAGCCGTCGCTCCTACCTGCTGCTCTGTTGTGCTTCTGCAGGTCTCTGGGGTTGGTGCTTCCACAGCCCCAGAGGCTGGGTTCTGAGGAGCCCCCCTTAAAGAGGGGGCGACAGCACATCACCAGACGGGCCGAATGCGGTCTGACAAGAGCAGTGGTGGACAGCGCACAGGGAAGTGAGGGAGGCCGGGGGGACGCTGTCCTGGGCCAGCCTGGGCGAGCCAGGAAGGTTTCTGAAAGTTGATGCAGCTGAACCAAAGTTTCACGTGGTGATGAGGAAGCCAGGTACAAATGGAAAGAAAGGAGTGGGGCCTTTCCTGTGCAAAGGTCCGGAGCAGGGGCTCTCACCTGGGGGCGTTTGGCAGAGTCTGGAGATCTTTTTGATTGACACGAATGGGGAATGTGCTCCTAGCGTCTAATATACACGGTTCAGAGATGCAGCTGCTGACGTCCTCCAATGCACAGGACGGCCCCCCACCTAAGAATTATCTGGGCCCAAAATGTCAGTAGCATTGAGGGTGAGAGGCCTTCGTGCGTAGAGGGGAATGGATGTGTGTTGGCAGGGAGGTCTGTCCCCAACCCCTAAGCTGAAAACGACTATTGGCAGGCTTATTTCTAGTAGGGGGACAGGGACCTTCTGGGAGGCAAGGCTTGGAAAACCATGGTGGGGCATTTGCACCATCCTAAGGGCAGTGGGGAGCCCCGAAGGCTCTGAAGGCCATGCGCAGCCCAGGTTGGTCTCTCTGGCCCTCGTGTAGCAGAGGAAGGGGAAGAAGAGGACTTAAGGCAGGAGGCCATCCTGGGAGCTGCTGCCATAGCTGTGGAAATAGACACCAGGGCCTTGGGAAATGTCAGGCAGAAGGAGCTCTCAGGGGATGACAGGTGTGGGAAGTCAGCAGAGGGGGCAGGGGGGTCTGTGCTTCCCACCTTGAGTCACTGAGTGGGTGCGGATGCCCCCAGGAAGGGCAGGGTGCTCAGGACGGTGGCCGGGCTGTTAGCTCTCTGGGCAGAGATGATGGCATCTGTTCTGTGTGTCCCCTCTACCCCACCCCCACCCCCCACAGAGCTGCACACGTGGCTGTCTTTCATTGTGAGTTGGTTTGAATGAGACAGGAGGGGGCCCAGGAAGCTTCCCCCCATGAGCCTCTCCCCTCTGCCCACTCAGATCTCTTTCTGGGAAGCTGACACTGAGCTGGCTCGTGTCCCCCAGAGTCTGACAGGGGGTGTTTGCTGGGAGTCTGGCTGGCACATCCCTGCTCAAAGTCAAAACTCACTCCCGGAGCTGAAATCTCTCTCTCTCCAAACCCCGACTTGAAGGCGTCCATCCCAGGGACTAAGTCCACTCGTTGGATGCTGCCCAGAATCCTGCATCAGTTGCCCACACATGGCCAGCTTTGCTCTGGGGGCAGTTAGAGGACACCAGCCTGGGGTGGGCTTTGGGATGGGCCAAACGCTATTGAGATCTGACTCAAAGGCAGCAGAGTGCTTATGTGGAGGCGAGTTTTAGAACAAGGTAGACCTGCGTTGGAAGCTAGGCGTGGTCTCTTTTAACTGAGTGGCCTTGGGAAAGTTCCTTAACCTCCTGGAACCTCAGGCTGCTCCTCTATCAAGTGGACCGGGTACCCTGAGGGTCATAAATACCAGCCAGGACAGAGCCCAGGAGCTGGTACGCACAAGACCCTCCCTCGGTGGTGGCTCTCCTCTGACTTTCCCCATCCTGGTCTGTGTTTTTCAAAATCAGGCCACTGAATGATGAAATCATTTAGACATGAACTCCAGCTGTGGAGCTGTGAGAGGCCAAGAAGGGGTCCGGAGGGCCCCCAGCTTCAGAGGGCTGGCCAGAGAGGCTGGACTCCTTCAAATGCAATGCCTTAGTCAGGATGATTAATGCTAGTTGCCACAACAAACAAACCCCAAATCTCAGGGGCTTCACATACCAAAATTTCTATTTCATGCACACTCTGACCGGGTCTTTTCTGCGTAAAGACTAGGGGGCCTGGCTGCTTTTGTGTGTCCATCACCAAAAGGGAAGGGGCAAATGAGGGAAGTACATGAGCTTTAAATGCCTTGGTCCCCATGTGACACGTTACTGTCTCTCCCCAGCCCCTAAGCTGAAAACGTCTATTGGCAGGCTTATTTCTAGTGCTGGTGAGGCAGTCATGAGCATGGCGTGGTCCATAGATATTCTTAGGCTTGTCAGCTCAGAGGAGCTGCCCAGAGCGGTCGAATCAGACATGCATTGGGCTCTGCCTTTCAGGCACCTACAGATCAGAGGTGATACCTGTAGCAGATGTTAAGGGGGCAGGGTTGCTCTGAGCTGGGGGGTGGACCAGGAAATACTCTTAATTATAATAATAAGTAATAGTAAATGATCCTAAAAAGAGTATTACACAGCATTCATCACTACAGACAGCATTTAAAACATACTAGTTTATGGAGACTTCCCTGCCGGTCCAGCAGTTAAGACTCTGTGCTTCCAATGCAGGGGTTGAGGGTTCGATCCCTTGTTGGGGAATTAGATTCCACATGCTGTGTGGCATGACCAAAAATTAAAAATAAATAAAATAGAAAATAAAATACTAGCTTATGGAGATATAATTCACACATCACAAAATTCACCCTTTTAAATACACAGGTCAATGGTTTTTAAAATTGTTGCAGAATTGTGCAACTATCACTGCTATCTGATTTCAGGACATTTATCTCTCCCAACAAAAACCCCATTCCCATTAGCATCACTCCCTATTTCCCTTTCCTCCCACTCCAGGCAACTGCTAATCTCCTTCCTGTCTCTGTGGATGTGCCTATTCTGGATATTTCATATAATTAAATTCGTGTATATATGGACTTTCGTGTCTGACTTCTTTCAAGGTTTCATCCGTGTTGTAGTGGGTATCAGTATTTCTCATTTCTTTTTATGGCTGGATAGATAATATTCCATTATGGATAAGCTCCATTTTATTTATCTCCTCATCAATTGACAGACACTTGGGACATTTCTACTTTGGGGCTATGATGAATCACGCTGCTATGACCATCCACGCACAAGTTTTTGCATGAACGTGTATTGTCGTTTCTCTTAGGTATGTACTTAGGAGTGGAATTGCTGGGTCACATGGTAACTTGATATTTCATCAGTTGGGGAATGACTAGGCTGTTTTCAAAGTGACTGCACCAGCTGACGTTCCCACCAGCAGGTTATGAAGGGGCCAATCTCTCCACATCCTCTCCAGCACTTGGTATTTTCTGTTTTGCTTTGTTTTTGTAATAATTCTAGTGGATGTGAAGTGGTATCTCATTGTGGTTAGATTTGCATTTTCCTCATGACTAATGATAGAGACGGTGATGGCAACCCACTCCAGTGTTCTTGCCTGGAGAATCCCAGGGACAGAGGAGCCTGGTGAGCTGCCGTCTATGGGGTCGCACAGAGTCGGACACGACTGAAGTGACTTAGCAGCAGCAGCAGCAGCAGCAGCATGACTAATGAGCACCTTTTCATGTGCTTATCGGCTGTTCCTATATCATCTTTGGAGAAAAGTCTATTCAAATCCTTTGCCCATTTTTAAATTGGGTTGTTCATCTTATTAATGTTGAATCCTAAGAGTTCTTTTTATGTTCTAGGTACAAGTCCTTTATCAGATGATTTGCAAATATTTTCTCTCATTCTGTGGGTTGTCTTTTTACTTTCTTGCTGGTGGCCTTTGAAACACAAAGATTTTTCATTTGATGACATTCAGATTCATTTTTGTTACTTGTTTTTAAATGACTTGTTTTCATGTTGTCTTATCTGTCCTTGTAAAAAAGGCCTGTTTTCTTTGAATAATTTTATTCATTTTTGGCTGTGCTGTTTTTGTTGCTGTGCAGACTTTTTCTCTAGTTGCGGTGAGCAGGGGCTACTCTCTAGTTATGGTGAGCGGGCTTCTCATTGCAGTGACTTCTCTTGTGGAGCTGAGGCTTTAGGGAGCGCAGGCTTCAGTAGTTCAGATGCTTCAGAAGTTGCGGTTCAATAGTTGCAGCTCCTAGGCTCTAAGAGCACAGGCTCAAAAGTTGTGGTGCACAGGCTTAGTTGCTCTGCAGTATGTGGTATCTTCCCAGATCAGGGACTGAACCCGTGTCTCCTACATTGGCCGGTGGATTCTTTACCACCGAGCTACCAGGGAAGCCCAGGCTTCAGTTTTTCGAGGATTAGGGTGTATATGGAGAAACATTAGGTCCATAAATCTCTCAGAGCCCATTGCCTGCTATGAAGAATAGGGCCAGGTCTGGTCCTTCACCTGCACTCCAGCCCTGCTCCTGGTCGACATGACGCTATTCTTTAGGCCCTCTGGATACAGCAGTGCAATCACCTGCTCTTGGATCTTTCTAGCAACTGCCCGAGATGGGTATTAGTGTAACCACTTTACAGACCAGGCACCTGAGGTTTGAGAAGGGAAGAGACGTTGGTTTAGAATAGCAGAGGCAGGGCTTAGAAAGAACTCCTTAGGATCCTACTTCACAATGCTGCTTGTAGAACATTTTACTCTAGTTCATTTTAATTAGGCCCATGAGCAACTGTGCCAGGGCTCCACCCTGGTCACTAAGGCCAGGCAGGTGGCACCCAGTTTCAATGTGGTTTTGCTAGAAAGTATCCGTGGATTCCAAGGGAAACTCAGACCTGGCAGAGGGTCCTGTGGAAAGGACCCTGCATGGGCTTCTTCCGACAGATGAAGTGGGCAGGTGGGCTGGGACAGGCTTCTGACGTGAACCAGCTTGGCATCCTCTGTGGGATGCTTGGAAAGCCCCGGAGCCGGCGGTGCTTAGAGGGCATTTCTTGCGGGAGGTCCGCTGGCAAGGCCCACAGATGCAGGCCTCTTTGTCTCTGTGAACAATGATAGGCTAAGCAGGGCAGTTTGTTCTTGTTAAGGGGGAAATTACCCATCAGCCTGAGTGGCTGCACAAAAGAAATCTATTCCTAGTGCTTGTTTGGCTCTCCGGAAAACATCCACCTTTTATAAAGTAAGGAGCTTGAATGAAAGGAAATAATAATTACTCCAAGTTCCTCTTTCTCTGGCCCCCCTGCTCACAGCCTCACTTCACTGGCGCCTCCTCCTACCCCATCCAGGCAGCGGCATGGGATCCCAGCTAGTGCAGTCAGGCTACCTTTCCTGGTAGGGGACAGCTCCTCGGCCTCTGGGGCAGTCAGAGGCTTCAACCTTTGTCCTCGGGGCACATGGAACCCTGTTCTGCCACTTTCCAGCTGGGCATCCTTGGAGCCTCAGTTTCCCCATCTGAGTATGGGGATGATAGCCATGGTGCTCAAGTGGGCTCCTTTGTCTTTAAATCAACTCATCTTTTAACTTAAAATAAATGTTTCAAAAGGAAACTTGGTATCTGGAATTGCCTGGAAAGCCAGTATTGATTTGTTGTACATAAAGATAACATGAAAATTTGACATTATATCCTAGATGGATGCTGTTTTGCTCATCTAAGGCTCTGAGCTGCCTTTCTCTTTGTTTTGAAGGGAAAGTAGCGAGTATTAGAGACAAGTTAGCAGGACGGCAAGTAGCATCACACTGAGACTTTCTTCTTGATAATGGAAGACTTAAAGGAAAACTGAAAAGGGAATACTTTTTTCACTGAGTGATTCAATGTTATTTAATTGTGTCCTTGCACCTCCAGGCTAAGATAACTTCATCACCTTTGGAAAATGCTGGTCTGTCTGCCTCCTAACTGTGATGCGTTTGATAAATGCTGGCTTGTTGTTGGAAGAGACAGCATGACCTAAAGCAAAGGGCACTGGACTAGGAGGGGGGGGTCACTCTTGAATCTCCCTTCCTGGGGTCTGGGGCCTCGAGGAGCTGGCTCAGAACTGGCCTAACCATCTAACCAAAGCTTGGTCTCCGGGGCAACCAAGGCCATGGAATATGGGCAGGTTTGGCTAAAGCCTCCCTTCCTAGTGCCTGCCATGTCTTCCATGGGGTTTGAGCTCCGAGCCAGGGCCTTGGAGCCAGCTTTTCGTCTCTGCTAAGATCACTTGACTCTTGTCTGCCTCTCAAGCACCCAGCATCTCCATCCTGTTGTCAGTGAAATCTGGTCAGCTCAGGATTCACCTCTGCTTGAACCCCTCCTGGGCAGGGCCTGACTAGGTGGCCAGCTTCACCCTGGGTTTTCCCACTTCCTACCTCAGCACTGCAGAAAGCCTCAAGGGTGGAAGAAGATTGAGAAGAAAACTTGAGAAAGGAACTTCCTGGGAACGGCTCTTACTGTGAGCCAAACACTGTTCTTAGAGCTTTAAATAACGCACTTAATCCTCCATTTTAAAGATGAGGAGATGAAGACACAGAGAGATTAAGTAACTTGCTCAAGGTCACACAGCTGGCATGAAGGAAGCCAAGACTTCAGAGTCTGTGCTCTTGACCCTTCCCTATCCTGCTCTCCTAAGAATCCAACCTGGCTCCCTGCCTTGGGTTCCACTCACACTTCCTCTTGATTGAAGAACTATTAGTGAGCAGGGAGCTAGGGCGCTGTTTTGAAGAGCAGCAGGGTTCCTGGGTCATTTCAAGTTTCTGCAGCCCCCAGCACTATAGTGCTCCCTACGGAGGGTCCCTGCTGCTGAGCCATGCTCAGAATGACGGTCTGGGCCTGCAGGAGTCCTGGTGTGCTGGGAGATGACCCTTATAGCCCACTCTCAGGGACCATTCTGTCGGTTCACCCCAAAGGGAAGGAGACGACACCGCCTAGAGCATGCTGCAGCTCCCGGGGATCTCAGAGGCCCCCCAGTCCAGGGCCTGGCCACAGTTTCAGCTGTAGATTTCCTGAGGCTAAGATGCGTGGATCTGCTGTGGTTGAGCAGGCCTTTGGCTCTCTTCTCTATCCTAGGCCCTGGCTTTTAGAAGAACACTTAGGACTCTCTGGAACCCAGATTTTGAAAACTGCTGGGCTAAGCCAGACTCCTCATGCCCTAGATGAGGGAACTGAGGCCCAAGAGGAGCCGGGTCCCTGAGGGTCATACAGCTGGGAGAGGAGACTGGAACATCCCTCACCGGGCTTCCCACTCGCCCATGCTAGAAGGGTGGCACAGAGACACGAATAGAAAGCTTCCTGGCCTCGTTTCCCACCTCCCACCCCAGCTGGCCTGCAGCGGAGCCTGAATTCCCGTGAGACTCTCATTCTTTGGCTCAGTACTTGTCTAAATGCTGTGTATAACTGAGAAGGCCACCGTTTAAGCATAGGTAGCTTCCCAGGTAGCGCTGGTGGTAAACAGCCTGCCCACCAGTGCAGGAGATGAAAGAGTTGTGGGTTCGATCCCTGGTTCAGGAAGATCTCCTAGAGGAGGGCACAGCAACCCACTCCAGTATTCTTGCCTGGAGTATCCCATGGACAGAGGAACCTGGTCGGCTACAGTCCTTAGGGTCACACGACTGAAGCGATTTAGCACAGCACAGCCCTTGAGGGTATCACTGAATCTAACCCTCTCACACTCCTTTACTAAGGGTGGATATAAATGAGGGAGGCGGGGCAAAGTAACATTATTTTATTTTTTTGAAAACCATTTTTTCCAGATTTTTTTTTTTAATGTAGACTATTTTTAAAGTCTTCACTGAATTTGTTACAATATTACTTCTGTTTTATGCTTTGGTTTTTTGACCATGGGGCATGTCCAGCCAGGGATCGAACCCCCACCTTCTACATTGGTAGGCAATGTCTTAACCGCTGGACCACCAGAGAAGCCCTAAGTAACATTGTTTGAGCACTTACTGTATGCTGTGTGTTTTAAACCTTTATCTCATGCTGTCTTCATGACAGTCCTGTGTAGTAGACACAATTGTCCCTGTTTTACCTTGGAAAAAGGGCTTCATTAAGAGTAAGAACTGGGAGAATTAAAAACAGGGACCGACACAGATACCTGTATGCAAGTATCCATACCAGCATTATTCACAATTGTTGAAATGTGAAAACAAGCCGTGTCCATCGGTGGATGAATGGATGAGCAAAATGAGGTCTGTCATACAATGGAATATTATTCAGCCATAAATAGGCATGAAGTCCTGATACCTGCTACAGCATGAATGAATCTTGAAAACATTAGGCTAAGTGAAAGAAGAAGTGAAATGAAGAAGTGAAAGTTGCTCAGTCGTGTCCAACTCTTTGAGACCCCATGGACTGTATGATCCATGGAATTCTCTAGGCCAGAATAGCCTAGAGTGAATAGCCTTTCCCTTCTCCAGGGGATCTTCCCAACCCAGAGATCGAACCCAAGTCTCCTGCATTGCAGGCAGATTCTTTACCAGCTGAGCCACAAGGGAAGCCCAAGTGAAAGAAATCAAACAAAAAAGGCCACATTTGTATGATTCTACTTACATGAAATGTCCAGCATAGGCAAATTCATTGAGACAAAGAAAACTAAAGCTTACCAGAGATTCAGGGGAAGGGATGGAGAGTTATTGCTTAATGGGTATAGAGTTTCTGTTTGGGATGATAAGAAAGTTTGAGAAAAGATGGTGGTAATAGTCAACATTATGACTGCAATTAATGCCGCTGAATTGTCTATTTATAAATGGTTAAAATGGCAGTCTCTCCGTTATGTCTATTTGACCACAAATTTAAAAAAAGAACAACAGAGAAAGAGTGATGATGAGATGTTACCCCAGTCTGTCTGATTCTAGAACCTGGATGCTTTCCTTTCCACTGCGTCATCTTGTCAGAGGCCTTGACCAAAGGCATCTTCCGAGCTGCTTCATGAAGGAGCAAGTCGGGCTGGGGGTGGCAGGTGGGCTGAGGGCTGTGTGGATAGGCTGGACCCTCCTGTGCGTGATCCACTTCTTGACGCCCAACCTTTATGCTGTGTCATTAGCATTTTCTCATTTCCCAGACTGTCTACAAAGCATTTTCAACAACTGTGTAATTGTCTCTCAGTTCAGTTCAGTTGCTCAGTCGTGTCCAACTCTTTGAGACCCTATGAACTGCAGCACGCCAGGCCTCCCATCACCAACTCCTGGAGTCTACCCAAATTCATGTCCATTGAGTTGGTGATGCCATCCAACCATCTCATCCTCTGTCATCCCCTTCTCCTCCTGCCCCCAATCTTTCCCAGCATCAAGGTCTTTTCAAATGAATCAGCTGTTCACATCAGGTGGCCAAAGTATTAGAGTTTCAGCTTCAACATCAGTCCTTCCAATGAACACCCAGGACTAATCTCCTTTAGAATGGACTGGTTGGATCCCTCAGATAGACAAATTTATTTCTCCCCGCCAACTTCCCTGGAAAACACACCCTCTCTGTCTTCAGCCTGATGTCTCGGGGCTCCTCACAGCAGGCCAGGGCATGCCTGTCCAAGTTCCTCTTCCTTTCTTGTGACCTTCCAGGGCAGAAAATGGGAGTCTCCTTTGATGCTGGTGGAGCCGGCTCTGCCTCTGATCCCCATTCCTGTGTGTGTGTGTGTGTGTGTGTGCTATTTCCTTCCCAGAATTCCTCTTTAGAGAGTGGCTGGATACAGTGAAGCCAGCCTCAGGCTTCCTGAGGACAACCTCCCCGCCCTCAGCACTGCCCTGGATGGGCAGACACTGGTCTCTGACCATGGGTCTTGGGCAGAGAAATGACATCTTGGGGGTTTCAGTCGAGTTTCCCAGGATCTTGAAAGATGCCTGCCCTCCTTCACTCCCGAGCCGCCTGGAATGAAATCTTCACGGGAGAAATGTTTTCCTGGGCCAAGGTATTTGCAACACAGCTTCACACTGAAGCCAGTCTGGAGTCTGTGGACTGGAGGGTGACCTGGAAGATGGAACACTGGCTCGCTGTGCCCTTGCCGCTCATGCACAAGGAATGAGAGACACCCCAGGGTGTGAGCATTCTGCACCCCGGCCCCATCGGACCTGGGCCTTGTGAATTACCTGCTCATGACCGTCCTGACCCGGAGCGGAGTTGGCCGGATCCAAGCCCCTCGCCAGGAAAAAGCCTGCTTCTCTGGGTCCTGAGCGCCAGCCCTCAGCCTGTGTAAACACCGAGTCATCTCCCAACGCGAGCTCTGGGCCCGCAGTTCTTGACCGGGGATTATCAAGTTGACAGAGCCCGGCTGGCCTCTCACTCCAACATCCAGGCACATTTCGTTTTGTTAATTATCCGCTTTTGCTTTTGACGTAAAAAAGTCAAGGTCTGGGTCAGGGCCACTTGTGTGTTTTCCTTTCTTTCTCATTAAAGTTGCCCAGCTCTCAGGGCCTCTGGCTAAATTCTACTAGTGTTTAAAAGTGCTCTCACTTCCTGACCTCTAAAAAAATCCTTCATCCTGATTTCTGCGAAGCCACTTAAAAACAGCAAAGGATGTAAGGGACAACATGCTTTACATCCCAGTCTGCTCTTCCCTCCTTGGAGGGTGAGGGCTGTGTTTCACCACTTCGCTGACACAGAGAATGTGACCCTTTGTGACCTGGGGTGGCCAGGTCAGCCACCCTTTCGGGGCACCCTCCGAAAGGGCTGGGACCCCATGCAGGGCCTACTTGTTCAGAGGACTTCCTGACCCAGTAGCCCTCCACCAGTGGACGGTCTCTGTGAGCCTGCTCTCTACCATCTTAAATTTGTCTAGAAAAGTGTCAGTTTTGCCATAGGGTTAGGGTTGTGTGCGTGCTAAGTCACTTCAGTTGTGTCCAACTCTGGGACCCTATGGACTGTAGCCTGCCAGGCAAGAATACTGGAGTGGATTGCCATGCCCTTCTCCAGGGGATCTTACTGACCCAGGGATCAGGCATGTTCTTTACCACTAGCTCTACCTGGGAAGTGTTAGAGTTAGGGTTAGGATTCTTTCAGAGTGCTGGTCTTCTCATTGTCCGGCCACATTCCTTTCATCCTCTGAGCCTTGATAAGACCTCACTTTGGCCATGAGGTCACCTCTCTGAGCTCGTCCTTCAAGGGGCTGAGAGCCCACACCACACTTGGCCACCCTTACTCCCCACCAGCCTTGAACTCCTACCGTTGGCCACGTGAGTCAGTTTATGAGGTCTTTGGGGTGCGGCTCATGACCTGGGCACAGAACAGACACTCAGGGAACCTGTTGTAGCTGGTGGATGGTGTCAGCTCAGACCCTTGCAGGAGAAACACCGGGCTCCTTGCTTCCCAACTTGTATCTGCCACAGCACCGAGAACCTCTTAAGTCTGCTCACAAAGGCAGCTCCTGTCCCCTCCAGTATCTTCCTGGCAGACTAACCAGCTAAACCCAGGGTCAGCCCCGAATTGGTATAAGAGATCATTGCCCAAAGACTTAAGGAGATTGCCAGGGTGGCCGCATATTCTGTCTGCGTCATAATGGAACCATGGGCCTTACAAAGGACACTGGGCTGCTTCCTACCACAGCGTCAGAGCAATGGCCTTCCTCACCTTCTCCAGCCACGAGAAGCCCCAGAGAGCCCTGTGAGCCTCTCAGACTCTGGGTCTTTGGCTGTTTATCACAGAAAGATAAAGGTGCAGAGTGGCCGTCAGGCAGGAGGTGGGTGCCTGGGTGCCCCTCTGGAGAAAGTTTCCTTCAAGACTGAGTGCCATCTGTCAGAGACAAGGGAAGATCCAGGTTTTGTGGCAGCTGAAGCTTAAATAACATTGGGGGAGAGTCTTCTTTAAGAAGAAAGAACAGAACATTAGGTACCAAAGTGAGTATTTCCTGAGAATGAGAAAGAAATCACAATGGATGCCTGTAGCCTTGGAGATTCGGGGCTTGTCACCTGAGATCTCCATTTCCTAAAAGTGCTTGTGCAGACTTGCTTCTTCTCCCATGGAGAATGCTCGGTTGCTCCCCGGACTGCAAGTAAGGGGCCCCAGAGCTTCAGCTCCCTCTGCTTCGGGGTGAATTACTTCTGAATGGAGACCACACCCCCCTGACGGTCAGCAGCAAGCCTCACCTCTCAGAGTGTGAGAGGAGCTGTGAGATTGTCATTTTCCCAGTGTCTACCCCAAGGACCTCCAGCCACCAGCTGCCTATCCAGCATGTGTCTCTGCCCTCGGGGGCTGCATCTGGCATGGTGCTCAGGCCACATGGTCCAGCAGCTTCGTTGCCCACGTGGACACCCAGGGAGGAGCTCGTGTTTGGGCCGAGAGCCACAGGATGCAGTCGTCTGGCCTAGTCAGGCCCGGGAGCCATAGTCTCACAGCCCCTTTGCTTGAGAGCGCTTGGCTGGGCTGGTTCACTTTCTCAACGACCAAGATAACCAAACCCTGCCTTTCCCTTTGCTTCTGTTCTTATCTGGGGCTCGTTGGTTCGTGCCTGCTGCCTGGCAGGTGCGGAAGACGAACTACTCCAGATGGACCTAGGCTCCGCGGCCTCTGGCTTCTCCACACGGCACTGAAGGTTTTGATTAAAAGGTGGAAGAATGGCGCTTTCTCTTCCTGTCAGCCAGACCTTAAATCAACCCTGGAGTGAAACGTTGTCCAAGGCTGCCGATCGGCAAACGCACTCCGTGGTCTGCCAGTTGTGATTGTACAAGCAGGTTTCACTTCCAGCTGGGATTTGGGGGTTGGAATGAGCCCTGCCTTGCCCACCTCCTTCCCGGTCTGCTTTCTTTACCCAATTCCTGTTCCTAGTGTCAGGCAGGCTGGGCTGAGTTAGTTTTTATGGAACTTGGAACCAGCCAACTTGAGTAGGGGGAGAGAAGAGGGAGGGGAGGGGGAGACTTTGGAGGGTCCTCCTCACCACCAGGCCCAACTCCTGCTTTTACAGATGGTGAATTTGTCTGGAGTCTTGGTGGCAAGTGGCAGATACTTAACTCCCAGTTGCTCAAAGGAGGAATTTATTGGAAGCGTGGGGGGATACGGTTAAATGAAAGCATCAGAGAGACATGGCTCTTCATGGGCTCAGGAACCCATGGCCCCAGGGTGCTTCCCCAAGGCAGTTCCAGTTTCCCCCAGCCACCCTCAAGCTTCTAGTCCACAGTTTCCACCCCAAACAAGCACTCCAACTGGTTGTAACTAAGAAAATCCCAAAGAACTGATTGGGCCAGTTGGCCCAAAGGCAGGAGGTAGACCAGATGACCTCATGAAGGCATTTCTGCTTTGAATGAACATATGCATACACATTTGGTGAACAAATGTATCGAGCACTGACTGTGTTCAGAGCACATTGTAAGTTCATTCCAGCAAAGCAGAGTGGAGAGATGGCAGGCTTTGGAGCTGCACAGGCCTGGATTTGAACCTCAGGTCCTCTGTTTATGAACTGTTCTGTCTACGGGCATGTAGAGTCCTAGCTGCTTGCCAAGTGCTTTACTCAAGTTCAGATGAGACAGGAATAAACAACATTTCTGCACCTTGAAGAGCTCCCTAAGGCTCAGCATCCACGAGCCCCACCTAGGGCATCGTTCTGGGGAACGATGGAAAATATGAATTCGTGGGAAAAGTCACCTGGAGGGGCCAGTGGCTATTAGCCGGCCCCTCTCCCAGGCGCCCATGATGCTTCTAACCCTGGCTTTGCTAGAGACTGATTCCCACCCCTGCCCCCGCCCACGGCTGGGCCCGGGCAGCCCCGTGTGCAGAGCTTCCCACCATTGACGCAGATCTCTCCGTCAAGGGTCAAGGGGCGGCCAGGGTATGACTGTGGGAGTGCCCCTCCGTGGTTCCTGTCCTGGAGGAGAAGTGAGTTGGCCCCCCAACAAACAGTTGCCTCCAACCTGATATGGGTGGGACAGGCAACACCCCCCCGCTGCAGGAAGCCACCTGTTTGGAAGGGAACGGACCCCCTGAGACCCCTGTCTTCCAGAGTGTCTTGCCTCTCTTGCTGAGCTTTTCCTGAAAATCAGGTCTGTCCACATTGAGAAATTGCAAACAGTTTACATGGGGAATGTCAACTGCCCACATATGAAAATATACACATCATTAAGCCCTAAGTGCTTGCGTCTGGAGATAGAGCGGACAGTCTCCTGGGCTGACCTTTTGCTCACTGATGGAACTGCTGCTAATGAGCAGGGAGCTCCTTGGAGGGATGTTTTCATATGGGGAAGCGAAGCATATGCTGGCCATTAGCCTGAGTATGTGTGTGTGTGTGTGTACACGACAGTGCAATACAAACAGTGCTCGCCAAAACACACAACATCCACTGCACCTCATTATCCAGCCCCACCAGCCTCCAAAGAAGGCTTGCTCTCCAAGGCTGAGTTACATCCCTACTCACTATTCGAGAAAGACTATGGCATCCTTGGAGGACCTGTAGTGCTCAGGGATAAGGCTCTGACCAGACTGCCTGGTTTTGAATCTTGTCTCTGCTCCCATGCTAGCTGTGTGATCTTGGGCAAGTTACTTAACTTCTCGGGGCCTATTTCTGCATCTATCAGATGGACATGATAAAACTTTTGTTGTTGCTGTTCAGCCATTCAGTCATGTCCGACTCTTTGCAACCCCATGGACTGCGGCATGCCAGGACTCCCTGTCCATTACCAACTCCTGGTGCCTACTCAAACTCATGTTCATCGCGTTGGTGATACCATCCAACCATCTCATCGTCTGTCGTCCACTTCTCCTCCCACCTTCAATATTTCCCAGCATCAGGGTCTTTTCAAATAAGTCAGTTCTTCACATAAGGTGGCCAAAGTATTGGAGTTTCAGCTTCAACATCAGTCCTTCCAAGCAATATTCAGGGCTGATTTCCTTTAGGATGGACTGGTTGGATCTCCCTGCAGTCCAAGGGACTCTCAAGAGTCTTCTCTAACACCACAGTTCAAAAGCATCAATTCTTTGGCAATCAGCTTTCTTTGTAGTCCAACTCTCACATCCATACATGACCACTGGAAAAACCATAGCTTTGACTACATGGACCTTTGTTGGTAAAGTAATGTCTCTGCTTTTCAATATGCTGTCTAGGTTGGTTATAACTTTTCTTCTAAGGAGCAAGCACCTTTTAATTTCATGGCTGCAGTCATCATCTGCAGTGATTTTCAGTTCAGTTCAGTCATTCAGTCGTGTCCAACTCTTTGCAACCCCATGAACCGCAGCACGCCAGGCCTCCCTGTCCATCACCAACTCCTGGAGTTCACTCAAACTCACGTCCATCGAGTCGGTGATGCCATCCAGCCATCTCATCCTCTGTCGTCCCCTTCTCCTCCTGCCCCCAATCCCTCCCAGCATCAGAGTCTTTTCCAATGAGTCAACTCTTCGCATGAGGTGGCCAAAGTACTGGAGTTTCTGCTTTAGCGTCATTCCTTCCAAAGAATACCCAGGGCTGATCTCCTTTAGGATGGACTGGTTGGATCTCTTTGCAGTCCAAGAGTCTTATGCAACACGACAGTTCAAAAGCATCAATTTTTCGGCGCTCAGCTGTCTTTACAGTCCAACTCTCACATCCATACATGACCACTGGAAAAACCATAGCCTTGACTAGACGGACCTTTGTTGGCAAAGTAATGTCTCTGCTGTTGAATATGCTATCTAGGTTGGTCATAACTTTCCTTCCAAGGAGTAAGCGTCTTTTAATTTCATGGCTGCAGGCACCATCTGCAGTGATTTTGGAGCCCAAAAAGATAAAGTCTGACACCGTTTCTACTGTTTCCCCATCTATTTCCCATGAAGTGATGGGACCAGATGCCATGATCTTCGTTTTCTGAATGTTGAGTTTTAAGCAAACTTTGTCACTCTCCTCTTTCACTTTCATCAAGAGGCTTTTTAGTTCCTCTTCACTTTCTGCCATAAGGGTGGTGTCATCTGCATATCTGAGGTTATTGATATTTCTGCCAGCAATCTTGATTCCAGCCTGTGCTTCTTCCAGTCCAGCGTTTCTCATGATGTACTCTGCATATAAGCTAAATGAGCAGGGTGACAATATACAGCCTGGATGTACTCCTTTTCCTATTTGGAACTGGTCTGTGTTCCATGTCCAGTTCTAACTGTTGCTTCCTGACCTGCATATCTGAGGTTATTGATATTTCTCCTTGCAATCTTGATTCCAGTTTGTGCTTCATTCAGCCCAGCATTTCACATGATGTACTCTTCATACAGGTTAAATAAGCATAAAACCTACTTTGAGAGATTAAAAAAGATACCCCATGGAAAGTTCCTAGGACTTAACATATAATAGGTGCTCAAGAAATCACAATGATGATGAATGTTGTCAGTGGGAGGTGGGATTGTGTGGAAGGCCCTGCAGGCTCAGAGAATCATTTTGGATGAGGTTGCATTGGAAAAAGGTCCTGAAGACTGCATAGGGTTTGGACAATGAGCCATGATGGGTGGTAAGGGCTCCTTCGTGAGAATAGCAAAGGCCTGGTGGCTGGAAAGCCAGAGTGTACCCAGGAAATGAGTGTGCAGTGGGAGGAGAGGGCATGATGGAAAGGCAGGTTGAGGAGGGCCGTTGGGGCTGGATCAAGAAGGCTCTGAACTTGGTCTGTTGGCAGTGGGGCTCATCTCTGCTGTGTGAGGTGGAAAAACTCTTGAGGGCTGTTGTATCCATGTTCGAGCAGGTGATTGCAGAGGCTTGTGAGGGCCTAGTTAGTCCAGGCAAGAGAAGAGAATTCTTGAAACATACCAGGGCTGAGATTGCTCTGTGTGTCTGTCCCTGTCTGTGAAGTTGGGACAAGCTGGTTTTGAGTGGGGACAGCGAGGCAGAGGCTGTGTGCTTTCCCTCGAGTGGCTCAGGACACCTGGTTAGAGCCCATCCAGCTCAGATGCACCAGCCCAAACTCTGCCCACTGTGGAGCCCTCCCTCCACTGTTGGTCTGCTCTCCTTGGCCAGCGCCATAACTCAGAGGGGTCTCTTATCTCCGTTTTTCCATCTGTGCCACAAATGGGGTTACATCAGTGAGGCCCCGAGGCTCTTCCCAGGAGAGCTCTCTGTGTTCTCCCCCTCCTCCTGTATCCTCTGGTCTCCTAGATCTCTAAACAAGTGTCAGGCATGTGTTTCCTGGAGACTCCAAGGATGGCAGGAGAGGTGCTTGCTTCGGGATTCTTGGCGGCTGTGGAGGAGGCGTTGAAGGGTGGTTTCGGGGCCCAGCCATGCCTCCATCCCTCGGCACCCCCAGGGACACCGGCCACATATGATGGATGCCATCTCCACTCTGACCTCTTGACATGAGGAACTTGGATGCTTCGGCAACAAGGTCCTCAGACATCGCAGTTTCTCTCTGATGCAGGAAATGAGGTCCCTTCCTCCCGCTGGTCACCTCGGTGCAGAGGGCAGCAGCGGCGCCAGCCCCGGGGAGAGCAGGGGTAGCAGCCCCCCACCACACACACACACACACCCTCCCCCGCACTTACGTTCCACCCTTGGCCTGATGACTCAGCCGTCAGTGAGAACCAGCCTGGCAAGACATGACCGCGCCAGCAGCCGTCGCCCTTATTTAGCTCTATCTGGATGAGCCCTCCTCCCCGTGAGCAGCACCCCTACAGCTCCCCGCTTGCCCAGCCTCCTGACCTTTGGGCTCCCCCCAACCACCGTGTAAACCCCACGTCTCCCTCAAGGTCCAGCCCTCTCCAGGGGGATCTCTCACTTTTCCCCTAAATTCTTACTGCAAAGGCCACCCTCCTCTGGTCTGAGATGAATCACTCGGTAATTATTTCAGGTGTGCCAGCTGGCCTCCGTCCTCTGATGGGGGTTGGAGGATGGAGGGAGAGTGATGGTGGGGGGCGGGGGGCTGGTCAACCCTGGGGTGTCTGCAAGCTCAGCGCAGCATCAAGGGGCTCAATTGCGCCACCTGGTGGACCGGCTGTGGATGACCTGTGGAGGCCGAGTAGGGTTGGGGATGGGGGGTGGTGGGTGGGGGGTAGGAGGCTGGGGGGCTGTCGGTCTGCCCCAGGGGCTCCATCCCTGTCACTGGAGGTTGCTGAGGGAGGCAGAGGCTTGGGCGTGGCGGATGATCCGCACAGGCTTCCTGGGTCGAGGGCTGAGTTAAGCAACCACAGAGGCTTCCTGCCCAGACCAGACCCATGCCTTCCCCCCAACCACCATCCCTTCCTTTCCAACCTCGGTCCCTGAAACACCCCCAGGTAATCCCTGTTAGTCTGCTGCTGCTGCTGCTAAGTCGCTTCTGTCCTGTCCAACTCTGTGCGACCCCATAGACGGCAGCCCACCAGGCTCCTCTGTCCCTGGGATTCTCCAGGCAAGAATACTGGAGTGGGTTGCCATTTCCTTCTCCAATGCATGCATGCAAGTTGCTTCAGTCGTGTCCAACTCTGTGCGACCCCATGGACAGCAGCCCACCAGGCTCCTCCATCCATGGAATTTTCCAGGCAAGAGTACTGGAGTGGGTTGCCATTTCCTTCTCCAGGGGATCTTCCTGACCCAGGGATCAAACCCGGGTCTCCCGTATTGCAGGCAGACACTTTACCGTCTGAGCCCCCAGGGAAGCCCAAAGCAACTAAGGCAACTTCCTTCGAGCCGGAATCAAACCGGCAACCTAAGGATGTCCACATTTATCAAGTCTGCAGTCCTCCGCTCTACTAGCTGAACTATTGAAGGGTGCATATGAGAACAGGGAAGTGGGGCCAAAAGGGAGGAGAGGGCCTGGGAGATGTGAAGGTGCAGAGCCCACGGGGCCCCTGTACCATTGACCAGCCTGCACCGTTCATGTTCGGAAGGACGCAAAGGGCTCTTCTCAATGTGCTGTGGTATTCAGAAAAACCCTTGGACAGCCCTCCCCTCTTGTTACCTCAAAAGTGTGTTTTGGTAACACACACAGCAGGAAGCCCAGGACCTGTGGCCTAGGCATCGAGAACAGGCCGGAGTGCGTCTGGGCCGTCGTGGGGCTGGAGGTACAAAGGGGCGAGTATGCGGAGTCTGCCCGACCCGCTGGGCCTGCCGGCCACTGGCCCCGTCCGACTGCACCCCCAAGTGGTTCTGAATTCAAGGTCAATTTTACATTCCACGGGGAGGGGTGGAACAGGTTATTTTCCTCTGGTGATGGGGGGCTTCTACCCACAGAGAGTGGATAAGGCACACCTGAGCTCGAATGCCCCATCTGTTCCCCGCCTCAAGGGAGAAGAGCCTGGGAAGCGTCTTGGGCAAAGAGGTGGGGGGGAGGGGGTTCTCTTGCTCCACATGTGACTCAGGGGGCAGGACAGGTGGCCCTGCAGCCTGAGGCTCCTCTAGGAACCAAGTCCTTTCTCACCAGGCTGGAGGGGAGAGCTCGGTGGTCTGCAAGCCCAAGTGTGCACGCTGTGTCTCTGAGGGGCGAACTGTATTTTAAGCCGTCTGGAGTTGGCCATGGAGATGCCCTCCTGAGGGGCGCCTGGGGCTTGTCCTGATGGCCAGCACGGTGGACTTCTGGCAGGTCTGCAGACAAGTCACGTCAGGGTTGGCCAGCCGTGGGCTGCAACTGCCCTAGACCATCAGGAGGCCCAGTGTTCACGGTGGGGCCACCAGTTCCCAGACACCCCTAGCCCCCCAAGCCACATCAGCACACGTTTCAAAGGACCCCTGGTGCCTGGATCCGACCCCTGGGTTGGGAAGATCCCCTAGAGAAGGGATAGGCTACCCACTCCAGTATTCCTGGGCTTCCTTGGTGGCTCAGCTCGTAAAGAATCCACCTGCAATGTGGGAGACCTGGGTTCAATTCCTGGGTTGGGAAGATCCCCTGGAGAAGGGAAAGGCTACCCACTCCAGTATTCTGGCCTGGAGAATTCCATGGACCACATAGTCCATGGGGTCGCAAAGAGTCGGACACGACTTAGCGAACTTCACTTGGTGCCTACCCGCACACTCTTGTGTAAAGTCGGAACCTGCAGGCTGGGACCCCTTGAGGAGACCACCTGGTGACCAAAGAAATAAAAGTATCGCTTCCAACACTGCTGGCCCGAGGGGGTCCCAGGTACCAGCGACCTCCACCAACACCCCTTCTCCAGGCTGCATTCAGCCCCACAAATATCCAAGGGCCTCGCGGTCTTTTCTGTTTGGTTAGAAATTAAGGGAACATCTGTGACACGGAGGAGAATGACCCCAATCCTTCCACTCTGTCCTGACCCTCAGCTCCATCCCAGAGGGGCAGTCCTGCTGGAGAGAGACACAGCCCTGCCTGCCAGAGCTCTCGTGGCATTCCTGAGCCCTCAGGGCAGTGAGGGGGACATTATTCTCCAGAGCCCACCTGGTCTGGAGGAAACACCCCTCCCTTCTCCAGCCCACCTCACAGGCCTCCTGGGACCAGCAGGGATTAGCTTCCTGGAAAGAGATCTAAAACCGTGTGGAATTCTCCCGCCTTCAAGCCACAGAGGACAGACTGTGGTCACCGGGACCCCGGGGCCCTTTTTCTTACGTGATGCGTCAGACCTCGCCTGTGGGAAGAGCCTTCTCAGTTTGGGGGGAAGGACCAGCACCTCGGATTCCCCCTGATGTCACTAGAACAGCAAATGCCTTTTTGAGCAGTGGCACAGCCCGCCCTCACAGCAGGTTTGGGTTTTTACGTTCCCAGCTTAAAGCTGCCGACAGCTTCTTATTCCCTTCTTATTGGCAGAAGGTGTCGTCCCCCAGAGTCACTCGAGAGGGGGTTTGGTTGGAATCGCTTTGTCTCTTCACATCATCGAGCCACAGACTGGATTTAAACCCGTGGTCGTTAAACCAAACGCGTCATCACCAGCTACTAACTCCCCTCGGGGCTTTGAGTGTAGGCAGCGCTCCCAGAACTCTCCTGCCAGCCGGTTCCAAGGAATGACAGTGCCGAGACTTCACGCACAGCTGAGCCGCCCCCAGACCCCCGGAAGCCCCTCCTGTCTGCTCAGGAGTGGGGAGGGCCCAGGCGGGAGGGCCCAGGAGGGGTGGGAGGTCTGAGGCCACATTCTGCTTTGCCTGTGACCCTCTCCTCAGAAGCTTTCCCAGATGACCCCCAACCCTCTGCAGTAGCACCCCACCACCACCGAGACCAGTGGGTCACCACCCTGAGCGGTAGCATCTTCTGTATAAGTTCCAGGTCAGCCCACAGCTAAGGTCACATCTCAGGGGCCTCCTGGGAGATGGCGGTGAAAGAGGGGAGCCCACACAGGTGGTTCAGACACCCCACCACTTCCAACCAGCTTCACTCTAGACCCACCTAGCCTGGTATAAATCCCATCTCTGCCGCTTGCTGGTGACCTTGGGCAAAGGTCTTAACCTTTCCGAGCCTGTGGTTTCCTCATCTGTGAAATGAGCATCATTGTAGCATCCAACTCACATGGCTTCATTCACTGGTTCCAGGAGAAACGGTTATTTCTGACCAGCTTCCGACAGCGAGGCCGTGTCTGGAGCAAGGCTCACAGGTCCAGCAGCCATGTGGGCATGGGATGTAGCTCTGGCAAGCCCGAGCCAGGCCCGAGTCGCCACCTTCTGCTGCTCCCCCCGGCGCAGGGCCGCCTCTCCACGCCCTGTCGCCTGCTCTAGACGCCCTGACGCCCACCCTCCAAGGACACTGCCCCCCTGTGGCTAAGGGGTAGGGGCAGCTCTCAGGGGGTCCCTTCAATGTGAGTGCTCACACCCTGCCCTCGGCTCCGGCCACAGCCCCGACACAGGCTGTCATGATCTGTGTTCGCAGAGGAGAACGGTGGGGCTCCGAGGAGTAGGGTGGCCTTACGGGGTCGCCACACTGTCAGCGGCAGAACAGGAATCTGACCTGAAGTCCAGGCCAGTTGGGTCACCACCTTTCATCACCGCCACCTCCCCACACCACCCACCACCATGCGGGGAGGCAGCCGGGACCAGGTGCAGGCGGGTGGGGCCCCGTGGCAGCCCGGCCCCCTGCCCCCTGCCCCACTGATGCCTGCTCTTCTCTTCCTGCCTCCAGTCCCCAGTTTTCATCACCCAAGTTGGACGGGACCTGGTCTCCCAGACGGAGGAGAAGCTCCTTCAGAAACCCTGCAAAGAACTCTTCTCGGCCTGCGTGCAGTAAGTGCCCCGGGCCCTGGCCTCCCCTCCTCTTTCCCTGTCCGGGGGTCAGGACCCTCAGCCTCCTTGTGGGTTTCCACCCGGTCACCTGGAAAGGGAGCTGCCTCTCGTGTCCCTCCCCCGGAGCACTGGGCACCCGGGGGCAGGTCTTCAGTGCCCCCCAGCAGCCTGTGTATGAAGGGAAAAGAGCCTAGGGTGCCAAGTGCAGAGAAAACATGTGCTTCAGATGATGTTGAAACCAACTGGCTCCCCAGCCGCTGAGACAGAGGCATGTGTAAAGCTCTGCCCGGGTCTGGCTGGTTTGGAAACCCTTCCTGCCCACCCCACCCCCCTACCGCTGCCACCCACCCGCACTGCCGACGGAGTGGGGCTACAGGCTGCCCCCGGCCACATCCCACCAGCTCATCACAGGCTGCAGTGCGACGTGAGGCACGTCAGTGGGCGTGGCGCCCGCCGAGCATCAGTTAGGCTCCATCATCTCGCACGGATGTGCCGCAAAGCTACATGTAGGCACTGGGCTCACACCTGTTCCTGTGCCCACACGCGCCCTCCCCGTGAGCTGACAGGCAGGGGCACAGACTTACCCACCAAGATCACAGCAGGCGTGGGTGCACCCTCGTTCAGAGCTCGCAGCCCAGACATTAATTGGGCACCTGCTGCGTGCGTGTCACTCAAGGGACACCTTGAGAGCAAGAGTGCAGACCTGCTTTAACGGCTCAGTGCCGGCGCTCCATGCGCTGTGGGAAGAACTGGGGTGTTCCGGGGAGGGTCAGCTTGAGGCCCAGCCCTGTGGCAGGTGCTGAGGAGAGACCACCGTGGGCAGAATCCGGGCTTGCAGGTGGCCGAGGGTCGGCCCTGACAGCGGGTGGGGGTCCCTGGGCTGCCCCCTGCCCTTGAGGGAGTGGCCATCCTGGCCCCCCACGCTGGCCCCTGTTCTCAGTCTGGCAGGACACAGTCTCCAAGGTTCTCTCACTCTGAGTGTCCCCCACTTCCCCAGGTCCCAAGCGCCTGGGTTTGACTGGTCAGTGTGGCCACTTTTTAAAGGGAACCAAGCCCGGCCCTGCCTGCAGCCAAGTTCAGAACCCTCCAGGGCCTGGCCTGGGACCTGGCCCACAGCAGGTGCCCAGTAAATTCTACTGCATGGGGCTTCACTGGTCCTGACCAAATCCAGAGCCCATGCCCCTCGGCCTCTTGCCAAGACACCCTCTGCCTCAAACTCCCAATCCCTCCCTTGTGCATAGTTAAACAGTGCTGGGCTCTCATTTCAGCTCCTGTCCCTTCTTCAGAGAGATCTCCTGGACCCCTCAGGGGCCTCACTTCCTGCTAACTCACGATAATATGCCCCTGGGGTCATTTATTTATTCATGGTCTGTCCCCCTCACAATGCCAAGGCATTGTGTCCCGGAGCCCAAGCGGTGCCCAAGGCAAGTACTGACTACACGTCTGCGGGTCAGTCAGTCAGTCTGTCTCAGACAAGCTTTGTAGAATGGCCGGGGCCTGGCTCCCCTCCCACTGTGTCTGTTGGAGGCCCCTGTGTGTCTGCATTTCCAAACTCTGGAGGTGGAGGAGGCTGGGCAGTGACCTGCTGCTATGGCCCTGCCCACCTGCAGCACAGTCAGGATGGTGAAGCGTTCATCCATTTGTCCCCTCCGAGCTAGGTCTGTCCACGACTACCTGAGGGGAGAACCCTTCCACGAGTACCTGGACAGCATGTATTTTGATCGCTTTCTCCAGTGGAAGTGGTTGGAAAGGTGAGTGCTTCCGGGGTGGCACACCTCACACACGAGTGTGTACAAGTGTATGTGTCGGTGGGGCGGGGATATGAGTTTTTCCCTTGACAAGTTATATAGAAATCAGTTACTTCCCTTGGGTCCATGGCTCAAATAAAATGAACCGTTCTCTTCCTGTTCATTTCCTGAGTATTCTAGAAATGCTCTATGCTTATTATTGTGCACACAACACACACACACTCATTCACACATATACTCAGCGTTCTGTGCTTATTTTTTTGGTTCACTGTCTTTGGGAAATCTTGCTCTGCCAACCTAAAGGGCTGCCATATTCTTACACTGGGACTTCCCAGGTGGCACTAGAGGTAAGAACCCTCCTGCCAGTGCAGAAGACATAAGAGACTCAGGTTTGATCCCTAGGTTGGGAAGATCCTCTGGAGGAGGGCACGGCAACCCCCTCCAGTATTCTTGCCTGGAGAATCCCATGGACACAGGAGCCTGGGGGGCTACAGTCCATGCAGTCGCATGGAGTCAGAGGCGACTTAGCATGCGTCCACATAGTCTTACATAGATGTGCACATTTCTCGTGTAACCCACCCCCTATTGATGGACGTTGGAGATTGATCTCAATTTTGTGTGCAACCTTCCCTAAATAGTGAATAACTTTGTATATTAATCTTTTTTTTTAATTAATTTATTTATTTGGCTGTGCTGGGTTTTAATTGCAGCCCTTAGGATCTTCAGCTGCAGCTTGTGGGATCTAGTTCACTGAGCAGGGAGCAAACCTGGCCCCCCTGCACTGGGAGCTCAGAGTCTTAGCCACTGGACCACCAGCGAAGGCCCCGGCCATACATCTTTATGTACTTTCAGAGATATATCATAGATATTCCTAGCAGAGGAACTCCAGGGGCAGGGTTTTCAGCTGTGAGGGGCGGCTAGATCTCCCTCCCCAGCTGCTGCCCACTTCCTGGTCCTGCCCGTGCCCCGGGTGTCTGCTTGGCCTCAGCTTCAGCCACACTGTTCTTGGCCTGTGAGAGCCGGTTTCCTTCTTGTTTACCTTTCATCTCTAATCGTGGGTGAGACCAAGCATCTTTTCACGTCTTTTATTTGCCACCTTATGCTTTTGAACTGTGGTGTTGGAGAAGACTCTTGAGAGTCCCTTGGACAGCAAGGAGATCCAACCAGTCCATCCTAAAGGAAATCAGTCCTGAATATTTATTGGAAGGACTGGTGCTGAAGCTGAAACTCTAATACTTTGGCCACTTGATGTGAAGAACTGACTCATTGGGAAAGACACTGATGCTGGGAAAGATTGAGGGCGGGAGGAGAAGGGGACAACAGATGATGAGATGGTTGGATGGCATCAGGCATCACTGACTCGATGGACATGAGTTTGAGCAAGCTCCAGGTGTTGGTGATGGACAGGGGAGCCTGGCATGCTGAGGACACAACTGAGCTGAATTGATTCTCTTCAAAGAGCTCCTGCACACACAGCAGTCACTTGGTCAGGCAGAGGTGGCCTCTGTGTGACTGATGAGAAAGGAGAGGCCATGAGTATGTGGCTTGCTGGGTCACCCAAGAGGGTGTAGTGCAGCCAAGGGGGGACCCCGGCCCAGGACCCCCGAGTGGTGCTCTGCCCACTACAGCATCCCCGGATTTGCAGGTGAGGGCAATGTTTGCATTAAAGACATACTGTGGGGACTTCCCTGGTGGTCCAGTGGTTAAGACTCTGCCTTCCAACACAGGGGATGTGGGTTTGAAACCTGATCAGAGAACTGAGATCCCACATGCCACAGGGTGTGGCCAAAAATAAAAAACAATTAAATAAACCCAACATTGTAAATCAACTGTTAGTTTGCTAACTGTTAGTCCTGCTCTTTGCAACCCCGTGACTGTAGTGCGCCAGGCCCCCCGTCCATGGGATTCTCCAGGCAAGAATACTGGAGTGGGCTGCCATTCGCTTCTCCAGGGGATCTTCCCCACCCATGGATCGAACTCGGGTCTCCTGCATTGCAGGCAATTTCTCTACCGTCTGAGCTACCAGGGAAGCAAATAAATAAAAAATAAAGCCATACGGGGTGAGCTGGTAGGCAAGGATGGGAGCTCCCCCTCCCACCACCAGGGTTGCTGTGCCGGAGGTCTGGTGCTCGTTGCCGTACGTATACACTGTGGTCAGAAAGCCAGGAGAAAGCAGGTCAGAAAGCCTCCTGCTCCTGCACGTGTTTTGGATCCGTGCTGAGTCCCCTGCAGACGCCTAGGACGCACACCTGGGGGACACGAACCTCCGAAAAGCTGCACTCGCTGCCCTCCCGGCCCTCTTCAGGGAGATCTGAGGATACACCCGCCCTACATCCTGGGGGACGTTTGTCTCCACCCTGACCGATGGGGTGACAGAGGAGCAATGGACGGGCATCTCTGTTGGCATGTGGCCTGCCTCTGGCCACCTTGCCCATGCACGTCATGGCTCCAGGACCCATGCGAGGGCCACCAAGAGCCCACAGCCTGATCTGAGTCTGAGCTCAGCCTCCTCCTGGGGAGCCAGGGGAGGGCCGCTCCCCTTTCCACCCCTCGGCCTCCTCACCTGTGACGTGGGGATGATAGCAGTGCCTGCCTTGTGGGCGTGGTGAGAATGCGATGAGAGCACAGCACACAGCTCAACAAAGCCGGCCTCCTTGGGAGGTGAACGGCTGAATGTCATCGTCGTCATGCATCATCACTGAGCACTTTGGCTCGGCCATCACCACACCTGTCTAACGTTTTGGAGGCAGCAGCTGACCCTTGCGGGGCGCAGTCTGGTTGGGAGGTATTCATCTTGCCCCACCTTGCTCCACAGTTTAGTGCCCTGGGCTGTATCACATAACCCTGAACTGTGCCCACCTTCCTGGGGTGGTGGTGTGGGCTCAGGACACCAAATCTGGTCGCCGAAACAGACTGTTTGGACCCCAGTTCCAACTGTACTGCTTACCAACTGAGACCGTGGGCATCTCATTTCACCTCTCAAAGCCTAAGCATGCCCAACTGCCAAATGACTGCCGATTCTCGGGATTACCTGTGTCCGTAAACAAGCTGCTTCGAGCAATGGGGACTGTTACCATAGAGACCCTCGGAAGGCACCACGTCCTTTATCCTTAGGGTGCTAATGATGACATCTGACACTAAGAGGCTTACAGAGAACCTTTGGAGATATATATAGATACAGATACCTTTTCAGTGTCTCCATTTTACTGAAGATGCAAGGCTCGGAGAGGTTGATGGGTTAGCCCTGGGTCACACAGCAATGCCTGGCAAGGCTGGAATCTGAAGCCAGGTCCCTGGCTCAAGTCCTTCAGCCTTAGTTTATCCAGCATCCTGTTCCAAAGGAAGCCTTTAGCTGTGGCCCCTGGCTTTCACTTTACTTGTCAGGACCAAACACATGAAATAGAGAAACGGACTTTTAAAATCGGTGTGTCGACCTCAAAAGAGTTATGCCCTTTTGAGGCCATGAAGCCGTTGAAGCCAGCAAAGCAGGACCCTGGCCTAGAAATGCCCTGAATGACTGACAGCAGCCCCGCTCCCCTCCGCCTTTTTTCTTGCTAACAAGATCATGGCCTGTTGGTGCTGTGCTGTTGAAATATTAAAGGGATTTTTTTTCCCTTCCCAAGGTTAACCAAGAAATTCCTCGGAAATTGTATTACACTCATTTCCCCCAGCAGAGGAGCTCTGTGGTAATGTCGGCCGACTGTTTGTTCTCCATGTATCGTAAACTGTTGGCCCGGACGCCTTCATGTGGTTTCGAGGGCAGCTGGAGGAAACGCTTCCCAGGGCCGCATGTTGGATGCAGGCGCATGGCGGGCTTGCTCCAGGCCAGGCCGCTCGTGTGCAAGATGCAGAGCAAGGGGGAGTCCAGCAGAGGGGCAGCCTGGACCCTGCTTCCTAAAGAAACACTAGGAAGAGGCAGTGAATCACACACATGAATTCTAGACAGGCCAGGGAGCGTCCAGGAGAACAGCGCCTAAGAGAAAAGCATGGTGCCGAAGCTGTGATTCCCACTGAAACCCAAATCCTCTTCAGGACCCAGCAGTGAGAAGCGTTTCCATGGGAGTTTCATTCAGGAGCCACTGGGTGACTGGAGATTGGTCTTTCTCGAGCTGACCCAGTTCTTTGGCCCATTCCAATCCCATACCAATCCCTACGCTGCGGAAGAAACTTGGGGTGGAATTTGGGGATGCTCAAAGATAGTCCTTGAGAGTCAAGAGCCGATTTTAACATCGTAAAAGCTGCTTCTTCTTACCCATTAATCGATTGATGGCTTTTTAGGTTGTTTCCATCTCTTGACTATTGTGGGTAATGCTGCAATGACCGTGAGAGTAAAATAGGATCGTGTTTCTACAATGGAGTATTACTCAGCCTTAAAAAAAAAAAAAAAAAAGAAGGGAGTCCTGACATTTATGACAACATGGACGGACCTGGAGGACATTATGCTAAGTGAAATAAACCAGACACAGAAAAACAAGTACTACGTGATCTCACTTATATGTGGAATCCACATAGGCTCATAGAAGCAGAGAGTAGAGCGGTGGTCACCAGGGGCAGGGAGGGGATGGGAGAAATGGGAGATGTTGGCCCAGGGTACAAGGTTGAAGTTACGCAAGATGAGTCAGTTCTAAGGATCTCACATACAACAAGGGGACAAGAGTTAACAGTGCTGTATCATTTACTGAAAATTTGCTAAGAGGGTAGATCTTAAGTGTCCTTGGAAGAAAGGAAGGAAAGAAGGGAGGGAGGGGGGAATGTTAATTTGGGGAGGTGATAGGATGTTAATTAGCTTGCCTGGATGATGATTTCACAATGTATCAGATCAGATCAGTCGCTCAGTCGTGTCCGACTCTTTGCGACCCCATGAATCGCAGCACGCCAGGCCTCCCTGTCCCTCACCAACTCCCGGAGTTCACTCAGACTCACGTCCATCGAGTCAGTGATGCCATCCAGCCATCTCATCCTCTGTCATCCCCTTCTCCTCCTGCCCCAATCCCTCCCAGCATCAGAGTCTTTTCCAATGAGTCACAATGTATACCTATATCCAAACATCAGGTTGTACTTTGTCAATTACACCTCATTAAAGCCAAAAAGAGAGAGGGGGAAAAACCTGAGTTTTCTTAGCCAAATAGGCCAGCAATGAAAAAACACACGCTATCTACAAGGTGGAGTCCTTTGCTGCAACTAAGTGGCCATTTCTTTCTTTACTCCATGAGCCCCACCTTTGCCCCATGATCGGAGGCTTGTCTCATTAGACATTATAAATGGTTTTGGCTAGTTAAAATGGGGAATCGAGAGACATAAGGTGATTAGTCATAAATATCAGTGGTGCTAGTGGTAAAGATGGAGAAGGCAATGGCACCCCACTCCAGTACTCTTGCCTGGAAAATCCCATGGATGGAGGAGCCTGGTGGGCTGCAGTGCATGGGGTCGCTAAGAGTCGGACACGACTGAGTGACTTCACTTTCACTTTTCACTTTCATGCCCTGGAGAAGGAAATGGCAACCCACTCCAGTGTTCTTGCCTGGAGAATCCCAGGGATGGGGGAGCCTGGTGGGCTGCCGTCTATGGGGTCACACAGAGTCTGACACGACTGAAGTGACTTAGCAGTAGCAGTAGCAGCAGTGGTAAAGAACCCACCTGCCAAAGAAGGAGACATAAGAGATGCAGGTTCAACCCCAGGGTCGGGAAGATCCCCTGGAGAAGGGAATGACAACCCATTTCAGTGTTCTTGCCTGGGAAATCCCATGGACAGGGGAGCCTACCCAGGGTGCAGTCCATAGGGTCGCAAAGAGTCGAACACAACTGAAGTGACAGAGCACGCGCACACACACACACACACACACACACACACACACAAACACACACCTTTTGGCAGACAGGATCTTCTCCTGTCCTGATGTTCAGGGGAGTCCAATGCCCTCGGTCCTTAGAGAGTAACCAGACTGGTCGTGGGGATCAGCAGCCTCTCTGTTCCCAGGAGGCCCGTCTTCCCAGGGCACGTCTGCAGGAAGGAACAGCTCGGGCGCCTGGGGACAGGAGGCGCAAGCTGTTCCGCCAGGCAGGTGTGGACGCAGGGCTGCGGTTTCCTTCCTGGCCTCCATGGGACACCGAGCCTGACTCCTGGCCCTCTCTCTTCTCCCTGCACTGAGGACACAGCTTCCTTCTGAGTGCAGCCGCAGAATTTGCATTTGGGAGAGAGAGGGGAACCACAGGGAAAGTGCAGTGAAGCAGCCTCTGCTCACGTTTTTCAAGCCTCCTGCTCTTTCCTTCCAGTCCAGGGCCGAGGGCGCCCAGCCCCTGAGCCAGTGCTTGAGGGTCGCGTCTGCAGCGGTGGTTCCTGAGGGTCCCCAGGGCAGGGTTTGGAGGTGTGTGTCTTGCCCCGCTCAGCTCCTCTCAATGCTTCCCTTGTCTGTTTCTTAATTCTGCATCTTAATGCTATAAGACCCATGCTGGATTTTTGCTTTTCTTCCAGGCAACCGGTAACCAAAAACACTTTCAGGCAGTACCGAGTACTAGGAAAAGGGGGCTTTGGGGAGGTGAGTGAACATCCACATATTCATGAAAAGTTTCTGGACTCTTGTCACCTTTACTGTCCCTTCCGGATTGGCCTGAAAAGTGTCCAAAGCAGGGCTTCTGAGCAAATGGCTGGGTCACGCGCCCCCTGGTGGAGAAGGCGGGTGAGGCTGGGGCCTTGGGAAGGTCACTGGTGTCTGAGGAAGGGAAGGAGGGTGGCTGGATGGGTTCAAGTCTACAGAAGGAAATGTGTGTCCTTGATTGTGTTTGGAGGGTGAAGTGAGGACATGAGGGGCCTAAGTATGGCCCGGCCATGCTGTTAATATGCACTGTTATGCTTAACCTGATCTTCCCCAACCTTGTCATTCCCGTTTTAGAGATGAGGAAAACTGACGTTCAGAATGGTTAGGTAACCCAGGCAAGGTCACACAGCCGAATAAGGGCAGAACTAAGACCAGATCCAAATGCCCTGAATCTCATTCATCCAAATCATACAGTCAGAGTTCCCAGGGGTCTCCCATGACTGCCCCCCTCCCCAAATAAGCCTCTCCTACCAGCAGCTGGTCCTTCAAAGTCCCCAGTTATTAGCAGCTGCATCTGGTTGGAAGCTTGGGACAGAGAAAATCTAGTTGCCCCTGAGACAGGAATGGTTCTTTCAGCCTCGGCCAGCCATGTAAACTGGTACAGATGGCTGCTTCTCCACCTCCAAGGGCTTGGGTTCACCTGAGATAGCACCAAAGTCATCTGGACGGCAGGGCCCTGGGAGCAGTGGGTCCATGGCCAGGCCTTGCTCACTCCCGAGGCTGGTATACCCACAGGCCGGGGCTCGGCCGGCTCTGGCCGCTGTGGTTCCCAGCCCTGGAGACACCGCATCCTGGCCTGGAGGAGCCTCAGAACGGCTTGGTCTCATGTGCCGTTTGCGCTTGTCTTCTCTTTTGCCCCCACAGGTCTGTGCCTGCCAGGTTCGGGCCACGGGTAAAATGTACGCCTGCAAACGCTTGGAGAAGAAGAGGATCAAAAAGAGGAAAGGGGAGTCCATGGCCCTGAATGAGAAGCAGATTCTGGAGAAGGTCAACAGTCGGTTTGTGGTGAGTGTCAGGGCCTGGGGGACAGCCCCGCCTTCAGGTGACCGGAAGTGTAGCAGAGCCCCCCTCCAGGTGACCGGAAGTGTAGCAGAGCCCCCCTTCCAGGTGACCGGAAGTGTAGCAGAGCCCCCCTCCAGGTGACCGGAAGTGTAGCAGAGCCCCCCTCCAGGTGACCGGAAGTGTAGCAGAGCCCCCCTCCAGGTGACCGGAAGTGTAGCAGAGCCCCCCTCCAGGTGACCGGAAGTGCCCAACGCTCCATCCTTCTAAAGGCAGTTGGGACTGACTGTGTCCTGTCCCTGGAGTTGGCTGGCTCCCCTCTAGGTGTGAGCTTCTGTTGATACCTCCGTGGAAGAAAGGGGCCCAGCCAAGGAGCTTTGTTTCCACAAACCCCTTAGGCTGGTTTCATCATAGGAGCCCGAAGCGTCAGGCCCATCTCGTTTATACGCGCCTGTTACTCCGTCCAGACGAGGCTCTCCTGCAGTAACAAACCAACCCCCAACTCAGAGTAGCTGGAAGCGGCAAAGGGCTCTCATCTGAAGTCCTGTCAGATGAGGCGTCCTTCTCCACCTTCCCGCAGACGGATGCCCCTCCACACCCGCTGGGGTAGTGGGGACCTGGAAGGGGACCTGTGTTTGGCCAGCTCTCAGCGTCTCCCCCACTTGTTATTATAAAACACAATATATATATGGGTAAAAAGTCAAACCTCACGGAAGGATGCCAAGTAAACATAGAAGCCTCCCTCTCTGAGTAACCACTGCAAACATGTTGGGCTTCCCTGGTGGCTCAGACGGTAAAAAGTCTGCCCACAATGCAGGAGATGTGGGTTCAATTCCTGGGTTCAGAAGATTCCCCCGGAGAAGGAAACGGCAGCCCATTCCACTATTCTTGCCTGGAGAATCCCATGGACAGAGGAGCCTGGCAGACTATATAGTCCACGGGGTTGCAAAAGGTCAGACATGACAGAGACTTTTCACTTCACTTGATACATATACAGGCTTTATTATTTTTAGCCAATGGGATCTTGCAACAAATCTTAGCCTGAAGCATTGCTCCCCTTAAATTGTAAATCTTCTATAACCTGACAGATAGCTGCGCCTCTTTTTTAAAGCTGTGCACCATTCCTGTGTACAGAGAGGAGAGAGGCCGTGACCTGTGCAGCCACAAGTAGAAATCACGTCTGGTTTTGAAGGCACCACAACAGACAAGGCTGCCCCGGGTCCGTTCATCCTTCAACATCCCTTTGGCGTATTTCTGTGGGGATGTCCAGGAGATGGATTCCTGGTGGAGGAATCACTCTGTCAGAGAACATGTGCATTTCTCCCAGTTACACCCCCACCAGTTGTGCCTGATGGCAAGCAGCACCATCCACCCAGGCTGCCTGCATTCCCCAGAACTGGTGGGTTTTGTAAGGGGATGCCCAAAGGGGACAGAAGTTCTAACCACCTGATGCACGCACATGCTTTTGTGACTTAAAAGCAACAGACACCGTCCTGTCGGGACCCATGAAATGTGCCAGCTGCCCCTTCTGATTCTGCTTCCTTGCCTGGAACTGCCGAATTGGATGGAGGGGCAGCAATGGGGCTCAGGGGGTGGTGTGAAGCGGCTGCAGCTCCCCACGCTAGTCCTCCCACCCAGCTTCAAGGACCCCTGAGGAAGAGGAGCAGATGTGGGGGTCCCTGGAACCCCAGTGCATGGCTGTCATGTGCTCCCAGGTCAACCTGGCCTACGCCTACGAGACCAAGGATGCCCTGTGTTTGGTCCTGACCATCATGAACGGCGGGGACCTGAAGTTCCACATTTACAACATGGGGAACCCCGGCTTCGAGGAGGAGCGCGCCCTGTTCTACGCAGCAGAGATCCTGTGCGGCCTGGAGGACCTCCACCATGAGAACATTGTCTACAGGTGAGCAGGCAACCCCAGGTCCCCCATCTGAACCTGAGTGAGTGAGGCCAACCCTTCCATGCTCTGAATTGGTCACTCAGCCTTGCCCTCGAGTTGAGGCCGGGTCATCGCCCTTGAGTCAGACAGACTCCCACCCTGGAACCGAGAAAGGGAGGGGGATCGCTTGGTGGGGGCCAGGTGTTCCCTCAGAGTCGATGAGGTTGGGCCACTGGTCCCTTCCCACCCAGTACCCAGGAAGCTCAGTGAGTGGAGCCTGGTGGTCTGATCCAGAACCAACCCTTGCAGGACTTCTGTAGGATCCCCACTGAAGCAGGCATCAGAATGGACCCCGGTCTCTCCCACCCCAGGACCAGGTGTCCAGATTCTGTGACCAGTGGCCTTCAGACTCTTCTCGCAGGCTTCCTCCAAGAATTTTGAAAATCTCTGTGCCCTCCTATGTTCTAAGTAGACACCTAAAATAGTCCATCATATGTTAAAATAGTGGCTAGTATTACTGATGTTTTTAAACTGAACTCAAGTGACATCACATATCTAAAGATATCCAGTGGAATCTAATTGCTGTAGCAAATTGACCTCCACCATCATGTAACTAGAAAAAATGCATGAAAACTCTTTAATGGTAAGAAATTTTCTATCATTCTCTACTTCCTTCGGCCTCCAGAGACTGTTATTTTACTGTAATTTACTTTTTGCATAAAAGTCCATGATCAGCATTCCACTCTGAAATATATGGATGTAGATAAGATTTTTAAAAAATTCTCACTGACCATAAGGCTCTAAATGTTAAAGTAATTTCTTCTGTTGAATTGCCCTGATATTATGATGAGTAGGTCCCACTTCAAATTGGGACCCTGGAGGTTTCACCCTATGGATCTGGGCACCATAGCAATATGCAGGAGTAGGGAGGAACCTGCTTTTCTTCTGTCAGTTGGGAGAAGAGCTATTGAGAAAGGACAGGTGGGAGGGGAGATCCTGTAAGATGCCAGGACAAGGCACTATGATGCTAAGGATCTAGAAATGCATATTCTTGAAGTCCCAGCACATGGGTGACTCTCTCATCCCCCACCCACACTGGGCACACACACCCCAGTTTGAAGACTTTTGTCACAGGGCTGTTGGTTAAGAATATCTTGGGAGCCCAAGGTTTTGAAAATAAGGAGGAATGGTCTTGATGACATGCCCTCCCCCCGCCTCCCACATCTCCCAATTTATGCTTTTGTTTTGTTTTCATTCAAGTGAGAAGAGAGTCAGAAAAATTTCCCTAAGGGTTGAAAAAAGAATCCTCTACTTGATTGTTTTTCTCTTAAAAAAGAAAAAGAAAAAAAGGCATCCCTCCAAGTTCTAGCCTTTCTATTAATACTAGGGAGGAAGAGAACCACGGTGCCTCCCTGGCCCGACCCCTTGCTATAGCCTCTCTGTGGGTGTGGGTTCTGTGCCCACTAGCCAGCTGTCTTTCCAACCTGGTGGTCGGTGGTGGCTGATTAATTGAAATGAGGTCTCCTGCCCTTATTTGGAAGGGTTAGCACATCAAAAGCATGGAAATTAATAACAATGGCAACAAAAGTATGTTGTAATAAGTAACCACATACAGACCCCAATTATCACTCTGTGAGCTTGCATCACTGGATTGGGCACATGAACCTCTCCCCATGAGGACAGCTGCCCTCAGTTTAGTGAACAAAGCCAGTTGGTTGAGAACCAAATCCTCAGTCCAGATGCCATGTGTGGCATCCGCACAATGGCTTACCCGCATTACACACCCTGTCCTGTTGGTTATTCTTCAATTCACAGAGAAGAGCTTTTATTAATAAAACCAGACACTCTGCTGCCTCTCCCCCTTACAGTGGAAAGGTTCTCTTTCTCATGAGCATGACCATGTCTTGTAAAGAGAAGAGAGACCTTGGAGACAGGAGGTGGTGGCTGCATCTACAGCTGCGCCTGGTGGCTATGCTTTCTCCCAGGCTGTGGCTCAGCTGGAGCTGGGGGAAGTGCCAGGCTTCCCGGGGGCCCCATCCCAAAGTGGGTCTTTGTCCTGGAGGTTACCATTCTCTCCCTTACTATTCTCTGACCCAATTCTACAGCTGCGGTTTTGTCCTCAATAACTTCTCTCCCTTCATTCCCAGGCCTGGCTCTTGCCTTCAGGGCATCCGGAGACCTCGAGGTCTTCCCATCCCTGGAGGAGGTCTGTCACCTCCCAGCCCCAGGGGTGCTCAGTGATGGACTAACCTTTGCCTAACTCCTTTTCAGCCACCCTCCAGAGTCGAGAGGATACCTATGGCAGACAGCAGCACTTGTTTTAAATTAATACCGGAGGGAGAGAAGTGAGCCCAAGATGGTCTTGACCCAGAGAGAGACCAGACCTCCTGAGCCCAGAGTTGGGGAGGGAATACTCAGGCCTGAGTAGCTCAAGGGGGTCCACGACAGATGCTGGTGTGCCCTTGCCACCCAGAACACTCACACTCACATGCTGGTGGTCTTTCCCTTTCAGAGATTTGAAACCTGAAAATATCCTGTTAGACGATTACGGTAAGTCAGGCAGCGGCCCCGGGGATCCTTTTCCTGCTCTGTAGCTGAGCGTCACAACCCAAAGGGAGCAGGAGGCTTCCAACAGAGACTCAAAGATGCTGACCCTGGGTCCAGGGGAGGGCAGAGGGCGTGGACAAAGCTCCTACTTGGCAAAGAAGGATGTGGCTCAGTGGGTGTGACTTGTGATTTTTCCCCTTAAGCAAATTGTTGCAGTGGAGGGTGGGGGACAGGAAGAGAAAGAGAGAACCAGCACTGAGTGAGGAGTGGAGGGTTCCAGAGACTGGGCAAACATCTAACTCTCACACAACTTCCCTCACCCCATCTTTCTAGTCTGTGAAATGGAAACAGTGGGCCTTGCCCTGCCTTCTTCAGATGGTGGAGGCTGGTGCTGAGGTTCTGACAAGATACCTTGATAAGTTGTTTTACCAACTGTGCGTGCGTGCGTGCATGCTTAGTCGCTCAGTCCTGTCGACTTTGCGACCCCACGGACTAGCCCACCAACCACCTCTGTCCGTGGGATTCTCCAGGCAAGAATACTGGAGTGGGCTGCCATTTCCTCCTCCAAGGGATCTTCCTGGCCCAGGGATTGAACTCGGGTCTCCTACATTGCAGCTGGACTCTTTACCATCTGAGCCACCAGGGAAGCCAGCTCTATGTTAGGTGTTCTTACTTATCTGTCATCATTGTTATTTTCGTATGTGTTTGTGCACACACACATGGATAACAAAGAGCCACCACAGGAGCCCCTCGCGACTATTTAGACTATCACACCTGGGAAAGGGTTGTCGCATCTTCAACTAAATTGCCCTGTCTTTACAGAGGGAGCAGGGCCAGCTGACCCTGTGCCCATTTTACAGATGATAAGATTGAGGCTCAGAGGAGCCTACTCTCCCCCCACAAATATCAGTGGGGAGTGGAGACCTGAAACTAGGTCTCCCTGCCAGCAAATCCCAGGCCAAGGGGAGGGAAGGGGAGGGAGAAGACCTGGAGAAGAGGTTTGAGTGTGATGCTGTCAGGCAGAGGGCTCAGGGCCCACTGCCCCTCTGTGTATGCACCCAGAGCCCCCAAGGGTTCTTGTTCCCTGCTGGTCTCAGAACCGTGCCTACCACCAACCTGTCACCCAATAGCTGGAATCTGCATGCTCTCTCCCCTCACACCATTCCTGCCTTCGTTGGGGGCCACTGAGCCAGCAGGCTCCACTCAGCTCCAGCCTCTTGGGGGGGGCTCCCTGCTTTAGGCCTTGTTGAGATCCAGGCTGTGGAGTGGGTCATTGTTCCTTCCTGCAGGGTCAGATGAGGCCATGACCCTGCCGGGTTGGCCGCTGGAAGAGACAGTGCCAAGGTGCGCTCTCAGCACGGGTTTGTCTCTGCCTTTTGGGGGTCAGTTCTGGCCCAGGAGCCCCATTGCCACCTCCCAGTCTCTGCTGGTCTGGACGGCAGGTTCTCCAAAGGGAAACAAACAAACAACCCCAAAGACCAACAAGGCAGAACAGGGAGTTGCTTCCCAAGTTGCTTTGTGATTTTTCCCCTTAAGCAAATTGTTGCAAAATGTCCGGAGAATCTCACATTTTCCCATGAATCAATCCCAGAATCGAGCCAAGGCATCTTAAACTTTGTGATGTTAGCCTTACAAGAAGCCCCTTAGGGCATTTTATGAGGCTGTTCTGCCATCATCCAGCTGAATCCAGGGGTCCTGTTACATCTTTATGTTTTTCTCCCTAAAAGTAATAATTTACCCCTGACCTCTGACACCTGACTCTCGCGATGGTTCACAATCACCCTGCATGGCCAACTGGGTGCCACTCTTCTTGGTACAAATGAAAGGCGAGGGCCCCATGGCAAGTCTAGGGCCCTGCCCAGGGTGGATCAGATGTCTGCAAGACCACCCCAGGGACCCGCTGACTCTGCTGTCCCCCATCAGGCCACATTAGGATTTCGGACCTGGGCCTGGCCGTGAAGATCCCCGAGGGAGACCTGATCCGCGGCCGAGTGGGCACCGTTGGCTACATGGGTGAGTGTAGGCATGGCTCCTCCCTGAGCTGGGCCCTCGAAGCCACTGGCCTCTTTGCGCAACTTGCAGAAGTAGTCATGTGGGAGGCGGGAAGTTGTAGCCAGGGTCAGGGAAGTGTTGGGGCCCCAGGGTGTCTTGACTACACTGAGTTCTGCAGCCCCCACCCCCAGCCCCACTTGTGTCTCAAAGCCACACCCCTCCCAGGGCAGTTTCAGAGCTGACACACAGAGTTGCCTGGGGTGTGGGTGTAGTAGGGTCTGGTGAACTGGCAGACAGCCTTTCAGAGTGACCTCGAGAGCGGGGAGGTCACTAGGAAGGGCCCAGAAAGGAGAGGAGCACACCACCTACTGTGTCACAGAGCCCGTTCCAAGGAGGGGCCAGCCGTGGCTCCTGCCCTGTGTCCCCTGAGCCTTCTCAGAGACCGCTGCCCTGGAGCTACACTGGTCCCCCGGGGTCTGCCTTCCAAATACGGATATTCCCTGGGCATCTTCCCATACACCTCAAACACATCCACCCGCTCACCCCAGGAGACAGGGGCCTCGAGAAAGCTCCAAGGGATGGGGACACTGTTGTCCTCTTCTGGGCTCATGCCAGCAGCACACGCTCTGGACTCTGGTGTCAGAGGGTCCTTTTCAGATTACATGATATTGGGGGACCCATGGGGTATGTGTCTATGTGTATGTCGGAGGTATGTATACCTATGTGAATGCTGATGGATGGGCAGATGAATAGATGATTAATAGGTGATAGATAATTGATGGATGATGGATGACTGGGTTAATAAATGGACGGATAGATGATAGATGGATGGATGATGGATGGATAGATGATGGATAGATGGATGGGTGATGGATGGATAGATAGATGATAGATGGATGGATGATTGATGGATGGATGGATGGATGATGGGTGGATAGATGATAGATGGATGGATGATGGATGGATGGGTGATGAGTATATGGATGATGGGTGGATGGATGATGGATGTGATGGATGGGTGATGGATGGATGATGGATGGATGATGGGTGGATGGGTGATGGACGGATGGATGATGGGTGGATAGATGATGGATGGATGGGGTGGATGAGTGATGGATGGATGATGGGTAGATAGATGATGGATAGATGGATGATGGATGGATGGATGATGGGTGGATAGATGATGGATGGATGATGGGTGGATAGATGATGGATAGATGATGGATGGATAGATGATGGATGGATGGATGATGGATAGATGGATGGGTGATGGATGGATGGATGGGTGGGTGGATGATGGATGGATGGATGATGGGTGGGTGGATGATGGATGGATGGTATGGATGGGTGATAGATGGATAATGGATGGATAGATGATTGATGGATGGATGGATGGTGGGTGGATAGATGATGGATGGGTGATGGATGGATGATGGATGGATGGATGATGGGTGGATAGATGATGGATGGATGGTATGGATGGGTGATCGATGGATAATGGATGGATAGATGATTGATGGATGGATGGATGGTGGGTAGATAGATGATGGATGGGTGATGGATGGATGGATGGATGATGGATAGATGGATGGGTGATGGATGGATGATGGATGGAGGGATGGATGATGGGTGGATGGATGGGTGATGGATGGATGGATGATGGATGGATGGATGATGGATGGATGGATGATGGGTGGATGGATGGGTGATGGATGGATGATGGGTGGATGGATGGGTGATGGATGGATGGATGGATGATGGGTGGATGGATGGGTGATGGATGGATGATGGATGGATGGATGATGGATGGATGGATGATGGGTGGATGGATGGGTGATGGATGGATGATGGGTGGATGGATGGGTGATGGATGGATGGATGGATGGATGATGGGTGGATGGATGGGTGATGGATGGATGATGGATGGATGGATGATGGGTGGATGGATGGGTGATGGATGGATGATGGGTGGATGGATGGGTGATGGATGGATGGATGGATGGATGATGGGTGGATGGATGGGTGATCGATGGATGATGGGTGGATGGATGGGTGATGGATGGATGGATGGATGATGGGTGGATGGATGATGGGTAGATGGATGATGGGTGGAGGGATGGGTGATGGATGGATGGGTGATGGATGGATGGATAAATCCATGTGTGCACTCTGTGCCTGCTTGGGCATCTGTGTCATCTTCTCGTGCACAGTGTCCACACCCATGTGGATACATTTGCCTTCCTGGATGTATGCGGCCTGCCTATCTTCTCTTGCACTTCTCTGGTGAATCTATAATCCATTTAATCAAAGTGTTAGGGAAGTCGCAGTGAGACGCTGCTGGAATTCCAGATACATTTAAAATCATCTTTACTTTGGGTGGACACACTTTCATTCATTGAAACGAATATGTGTGCAACACCTACCGTATGCCAGGCATCCTACCTGTTATCAGGCACAGCAGGAAATGAGGCGGCTCGCAGTCTAGTAGGGGAGACGTCAAGGGAACGGGTTATTTCCATCCACCATGGTCAGGCTTCTGAAGCCACAGTCAGAGTCCTTTGGGAGCGCAGAGAAGAGCAACCAAGGCAGGATCCCAGGAAGAGGAGGTATTTCTAGTAGTTGGTGGGCAGGAGTCAGCAGTGGGAAGGGATCCCAGCCCTGAGCCCAAGGCCTCCTGCGAGCAGTACCATCACTCCTAGTTGCAGGACGTCCTGAGGCCCCATTAGCATCTCAGTCCTGGCCTCGTGTGCCTGGCTCTGACCCACCACCAGCTGTCCCTCACGTCCCCTGGATCTCCTGCTCTGCCCCCAGCTCCAGAGGTCCTGAACAACCAGAGGTATGGCCTGAGCCCCGACTACTGGGGTCTGGGCTGCCTCATCTATGAGATGATCGAGGGCCAGTCGCCCTTCCGCGGCCGCAAGGAGAAGGTGAAGCGGGAGGAGGTGGACCGCCGGGTGTTGGAGACAGAGGAGGTGTACTCGCACAAGTTCTCCGAGGAGGCCAAGTCCATCTGCAAAATGGTGAGCTCCCAGTGAGCCAGGCATCGCCCTAGGGCCGGTGTCCAGTGCCAGCTCCCCTCCCAGCCCCGAGCCGAGAACAGCAAACAGGCAGATGGGAGCAGGGGCAGGGCATGCTAGGGTGTGGGCGATGAAGCCACAGGGTCTGTGGACTGGGGTGTTTGACAGACACTTCCAAGAGGGAGCCTGGGGTGGGGCAGGGTGGCTCTGTGACAAGGGAGAGGGGCTGCAGTGAGCAAGGAGAGGCTCCCTTATGTCCAGCTCTGGGGGGAGGTCAGCATGGGGGAGAAAGGGGATGCTCCCAGCTGGCCCCCAAGATACAAAGGCATCAGGACAGCCCCTACCCTTGACCTTCGGCCTCCTGTTCCATCCAGCTCTGGGTCCCTGGTGCTGCTCTGAGGCCAGGGGCTGCAGGTGGTGGGTGGTGATAGTTTCGGCCTTCGAACATCATTTACTCACGTTTTCCACCCACTACATGGAGTGTTGGTCACACTTGCTGAGGTCCTGAGTGACAGCATCCATAGATAGAGAATTTGACCCGGCCCCAGGCAGGGCTCACTCAGGGTGGGACCTTTAGTCAGGCTGGTGGGCAGGGGCCAGACTGGGGGTCTGGAAGCCGGATAGAGGATGGGGTGGCAGGACCTCAAAAGTGAAGCTGGAGAGAGTCCGCCCTTGGACTGAGGCCCTTCTGGGTTCCAGCGGGCCTGCTTCCTTCCCTGCCTGGCTCTCTGGCTCCCGAGTCCCACTTGTGCCCCCCAGGGCCCTCTTCCCTCTGGCTTCAGTACTGCTGTGCTGGGAGCTGCCCACTAATGCCAGCCGCCCTCTAACACCAGCCATGCGGGGACAGGAAGGGCCTGAGTGCCCAACACTTGGCACCTGCAAACCCCCAGGTCCCTTCCTCTGCTCTGCAACTAGAACAGCAAGACCGGGATCTGACCCTCAGGGTCTGAAATGTGAAATCAACAAACAGGCTGGAGTCCAGAGAAAGGCAGGCCTGGGAAACTGATGAAAAGTAGCAACGTTTCTGCTTCTAGAAAATTCGAGGCTGCACTGCTAGAGGCCCCAGAGCCATCTGGCCTAGCTCCCGCCCCCAGAAGGCTGCCCTCCTGGAGCTGGCCACCCGCTGCCTGACCACTTCCTCTCACCAGCCTCAGTCTGACGTCACAGAGGCACGGGGAGAAGGATCTGGCCTAGAGCTGCCATCTGACCCCTTCCAAAGAGGAGCCGTAGGTCTGTCATTTGCGTGTGTGAGAGACTGTGAGGGAGGCATGGCGTGTACACAGGCAAACACATGCCTGGACCACATGCCTGGGCCAGCCTGCAGCTGGGCAGCCTCCCAGGAAACAGGTAGTCACGACAGCCAGAGCTGGGATAGAGGGACAAGAGGAGCAAGACAGCAAGAGGCAGGTACATGGAAATGTGGGGTACCCTCGGGGATGGTTGAAAACAGGGGGGTCGAAAGGGGACCCAACAATACTTGGTTGATGTTGCAACTAGGTACCTATCTGCTGGGACCTAACTGGGTGAGGGATGGAAGGTCAGTGCATCATCAAGTGGCCTGGGTCAGGGTCAGGAATTCAGAGAAGCAGTTCTTGAGACACCCTAAGAGCAACAGGGGACCCGCTGAGAGGACAGAGAGGCACAGAGGGCCCCCTGCCCACAGTCATCGGCTCAGGGGCGCTGCTGTTCCTCTGCTGCCCCCTGGTGGCCACTACAGGGAAGGAGGCAGCTGAGCCTGGGGCTCCAGGCAAACCTGGGCTTACAGGTGCAAATATCAAAACCAAGGTCCCCTCGTCTTTCTCAGCTAGAAGAACCTCTGGAGCCCTCTGGTCTCGCTCTGCCTCCTTGCAAATGACCCTGAGGCCTTGTAAGTCTGATCTTGGACTTCTTCCATGCCCGTAACCTCAACCCATCTGGTCAGGCTCGCCCTGTCACCACCAAGGGACACCAGGCTAAGGACATAGCAGGGCCTGATCGTAAGGAGACCATGGAGGCCCAGGGCAGCTTCAGCCCCCACTGCTGAGGAAGACTTTTATACAAACAGCAATAAAGTTAGTCCCCAGCCCCCATTCCATCTTGGCAGCCACAAGACCCCCTCCACTGCCCCTGTGGTCCAGAAGTGCATGCATCTCATTGTCCTGTCTCCTGGGTCCGGTCCCTAAGCCCAGACCTCAGCTCCCACCTTTATTAGGCCCCTGCTGAGTCCAGCACTGTTCTTTCCCCACTAGCCCTGTATCCGTCTCAGTCTCACCCATCCTTCCAGCCCATCGCTAGTCATCCTCCTCCAGGAAGCCCTCTCTGCCTGCCCCATCCACCTAAACTCACACCATCTCTCCCTCTTGCTTCTCCTGGTTTATACCTGATATAATATTTGTGAACTCTTGACCTGATGCCCAGGTTGCAAACAGGCAACATATAGGTGGGTGTTTATTTTAGCTGAACAGTGTTTTAGAAAAAAAGTGAAGAGTGGGTTAATTGCCAAGATTTTTAAATGGGGCAAAAGCACATAAAAACCGGGATTTTCTGGCTTCTTTTGAAAAAAGCAGAAGCCCCGGACACCTGCCAACATTCCTGCCTGGCAGGAGCTGAGGGACAGCCTGGCATGGCCCACGCAGCCCACCCCTCACCTTTTTCCCTCACTGTGTCATCTGTCTGGCCAGCCCCTGCAGCCTTTGGGCCCTGCAGCCTCTGCGATTTCTCGGAGACAAGCAAAGCCCCAGGAGAAGAGCAGGAGTGGCCCCGAGCCACCAGTCCATGGGGCCAAGCCTGCCTGGGGGGTCGGTAGACAGAGTGGGGCGACGTTGTGAGCAGCTGTCACAGCTTCGTCCCTTTGAGGCCGTGATCCGTTGCTCACCCCACTGTCGCCTTTCACTCCTTAGTTTGGGGGGAGGGCAGTCCCAGCAAGTCTCCTCTCCAGACTGTGGACCCCAGGAGGCCCCCTGCCTCTCAGAATGAGCATGTGCAGAGGCCACTGGGACGCTGGTAGAAGAAAGGGCTGGACTCCCTCCAAGGTGCGAGCTGCCCACTTAGATTTCTGTCTCAAAGCAGACACTTAGTAGATTCCAACTGTGTACACGGTAGAGTGCTCAGTGTGGCAGGGAGGAGAGAGAAGCACAGGCTTCCCCTGGGACTGGGGAGGGGGCTGATGCCCTGCAGTTATGTGGGGGCCCCGCCTCATCTTCAGCTGTGGCCCACCCCTCCCCCTCCCTTCCCCTTCCTCCTCCCCCCTCCCCATCTTTCATTCATACCTTCCTCCAGTTTGGTCTGGTGGCATGTCTGTTCCTGTAGCCCCTTCCTCTCCTAATAACCTTCCATCCTGCCTTTTGTTTGTGATGAGGACCTTCCTCCACCCCCAACCATCCTTGGCTCCCCACTACCTCTGTATTAAAATCCTACCTCCAGACCTGGCCTCCAGGACCCTCCATCACTCTCCCCAGCTGGTCTCTTTCACTCTGACCCATCTCTCTCACTCCCATCCTTCCCTCAGACTCAAAGATGAGTGTTCTCCAAGCTTGCCCTGCTTACCCTGTCACAGGTCCCTCCAGTGCCTTCTCCCGGCCTGGAAAGCCTGTCTCAGACGCCCCCTCCCCAGACCACCTCTTGATCCCTCAGCTAACAGCCAGTTCTCATTTCCTTTGCCACTGTGGTGTCACATCTGCCTTGCCCTGACGGGTCCTCTTAACATGACTTTGCTGAGGCCAGACCCTCAGCATCCCGTCTCTCGGAGCCTCCTGGGTGCAAGTCTGCAATGTACTTACGAATCGCGTAAACGAATGAGAGAACCCACAGACCAGTCTTTGCCCTTGGTAGCTTACCTGGAGCAGAAGAGGGGATGCCAGTTCAGCATACACTAGTGGGTGCCAGGTACGCACCAGGCTCTGGACATGCAGTCGTGGGCAGAATCAGACAGGACTCCTGCTCTCCTGAGGGTTCCAGGCATCTGAGCACGCTGGATCCTGGGACCACAAAGCGCACCGCGGTTCAGGAGAGCCTCCCGAATCAGGGTTGAGCGGTGTCTGATGGGAACCTGGGGTGGCCCAGGGCTGGTGGACGCGAGCGAAGGGATGTCTTGGCAGGGGATGGCTCGGGGATTCTTGTGTGGAAGGGAGGTGATCACAAGCTCTCCAAAGCCCCTCGCCCCTCGGGCCTCTGGGCAGGAGGAAAGGCCCCCCACCCGGCGTGTCCTCATGGGGCTCTCCTTTTGCAGCTGCTCACCAAAGATGCAAAGCAGAGGCTGGGCTGCCAGGAGGAAGGGGCCGCAGAGGTCAAGAGACACCCCTTCTTCAGGAACATGAATTTCAAGCGCTTAGAGGCCGGGATGTTGGATCCCCCCTTTGTTCCAGATGTGAGTAGCTCCCCAGCCTGGACTGAGCCTGTGCACTGGTTTATGACCTTCGACTTTGCTAAATGTCTGTGAGGGGCCCTGGACCAGGGGCTGAGACCCGTGGGCAGGGGGTGGCTCCCATCTGCCAGTAGCAGAGCATCGCCTGGTCTGAGGAGGTCTCTCTGCACCCACCCTAGCTTCATCACCTCTATGAAGTTTTCATTTCCAGATTCCCAGGCTCCTAGAGCCCTTGGGAGCCCTCCCCCACCAATCTTGAACTCCCAGAGGGCAGGGCCCGGGTTTGTGTCTGTGAGTCCCTGAACTGCAGCCCCAGAGCATGTTTGGTGGACAAGAGAGATGAAAGAGATCACCAGGGTTACAGCATCAGGTCCATAGCAGCACTGACAACAGCCTCCTGTCCTAGTGCCTCGATTGTCCCCATTTTGCAGGCGAGGAAACTAAGGCCTTCAGGGGTTATGTGACTTTCCCAAAGTACCTAAGCACCACAGCTGGGACCCCAGCCCAGGGCTGTGTGTGGCAGACGAGCCTGCATGGTGACCTACCGCTTCTGACTGGCCTCTGATGTGGGAAGGGCCAGAGTGGTCCTCCTGGGGACATGCCCCATCACAGCCTGTGTGGGTCAGTGATGGCAGGAAGGCGCCTTGAGTTCTCATCACCCCAACTGGGGCCCCTTGGTCCCACTGAGCCAGGGCAGCCCAGGTTCCCAGGGCTGGGGGGAGGCCCTGGGAGACCACCCCTGCCCCACCTTCCCTGCACCACCACCCCACCACCACCCCCCCGCCCCCGCTCCCCATTCAAATCCCTCCCTCCCCAGCCCCGGGCCGTGTACTGCAAGGACGTCTTGGACATCGAGCAGTTCTCCACCGTGAAGGGCGTCAACCTGGACCACACGGACGACGACTTCTACTCCAAGTTCTCCACGGGCTCTGTGCCCATCCCGTGGCAAAGCGAGGTGAGCACGGTGGGGTCCTCAGCTTCACCCCAAAGCGGGGGCGGGGCTGCTCTGACGGCGAGGCGGGGGAAGGGGGGGACGGGGGGGCGGTGTTCTGGTGGGCAGACTGGGGCGGTGGCGTGGTGCAGGGTCAGGAGCTGGCGGGGTGGGGAGAGGAGGCCTATCCAGATGACTCTGGAGAAGCGTGGCTGGGAAACGGCAGCAGCTGGAGGCCCGAGGTGGGTGATGGAGTCGGGGTGGTTACCTGAGGACTGAAGATGCACCAGCAGGCAAAACTGCATCCCTCCTTTGGGGATCTTAGTGCAGGGTGAGCCAGCAAAGTGCTCCCATTACCGCACTGCACACGAGGATGGAGCCCAGTCCGAGCTGGTTCATGTGAGATAGACATGATGGGGAGGTTGGCCTGCAGCCCCGGAGTGGGACGGTGCAGAGCCCTGGGGTGAAGGAGGAGCTGAGGGTGGCTGGAAGACGAGCGCCTCCATCCCAGCCTCCGTGGCCGGCTTCTGTCTTCTGAGTGAGGACGGCTCACCAGGCGGTCTGGGAGAGGCATGGGCGGGCGGGGAGCTGCCGGGGTCTCACCCCGGGCGAGTGGAGGGCCTGGCAGGGACAGTGTCACCCACAGCCGGGCTGCTGGGCTGCCTGTCCCCCGGGATGGCCTGGACAGCCCTCACCCTGCCTGTGTTTTGACCGCTTCTCCAGATGATAGAAACAGAGTGCTTTAAGGAGCTGAACGTGTTCGGACCCCACGGTACCCTCTCACCGGACCTGAACCGAAGCCACCCTCCGGAACCGCCAAAGAAAGGGCTGCTCCAGAGGCTCTTCAAGCGTCAGGTGAGACCCTCACCTCCCACCCCAACCTGGATGCCCTGGTCTCAGCTCCGGGAACCCCAGGCCTGACCCTTGCATAGGACTGAGACCAACTTGCTGGCTGGGGAGACGAGGGGTTGCAGCTGCAGCCTGGAAGGACAGGCAACCTGTGTGAAGTGCCTTGAAACCCACTGGTTAATGAGGTCCCCAGAGCGGAGGGGCAAACCCAAAGTTCACCCTCTGTCAGGGTTCCTCAGCCTCAGCGCTGTCGATGCATTGGGTTTATTCTTTGTTGTGGGGGCTGTCCTGTGCCTTTAGGGGTTCAGCAGCACCCCTGGCCTCCAGCCAGTAGATGGCAGTAGCATCCACTCCCGTGTGTCAGTCAAATATGTCCCCAGGGCCTGGGGACAAAAAACGTCCCTGGTTGAGAATCTTTGTAAAGGCGACGCCAGTTATGCACGCAAAGATTTGACAGAGAACAGATGTACCTGGTGTTGCACAGGCGATCCCCACAGAACCTCGGGGCTCCTGAGGAGGGGCCCTGTAGTTTGATGCTGGGCCTTCCAGCCGGCAGCCAGAGGAGACTTTGTCCCTCAGGAAAAGGTATTCTTCTCTCAGAGCCTGGTGTTGGATCAAGGGTTGATGGGGCCAAATGGGAGAAATGTCCCAGGCAGGACCAGGCAGGCCTTGGAGAGAGACCCCTACCCTCATCCCTGCCACCAAGAAGGGGTTAGTCACTATAGTGCCCCCTCCTGGCCTGGCCCTTTAAGAAGGCGTGGTCCCATCCCCAGGCCTGCGGGGCCCCTGGTTCCTTACTCTCCTCTCTCCCAGCCCACAGGAGCAGCCCCTCTCCCCAGGGGGATGAAGAGGTGAAGGCAGGTGCAGCTCTGTCCCCAGACCCTTGGCATCCCACCTCCCTCCCCCTTAAATAACAGGGACGAGATGGCTGTGGCGCTCCACCGTGGGCCAGGCCCTGCGCTGAGTGCTTTTTGAAGGCATCTCTTATTTAATCTTCATAAAACCCCAGGCCTCCGTTCAGCCATTCATTCCACCAGTGTGTATTGAGAACCTACTCATGCCAGACTGTTACCTGAGGACTTAGGATGCAGCAGCAGGCAAAACCGCATCCCTCCTTTGGGGACCTTAGTGGAGGGTGAGCCCCGGAAGTGCTCCCATCACCCCATTTCACAGATGAGGAAACTGAGGCTGAGAGGGGTTAGGGAACTTGCTCAAGGTCACACAGCCTGTGAGCCCACGCAGAGGATCTGGGATAACAGGGTGGAGAGCATGGATCTGGCAGAATCCAGAGAGAATATGCAGACTGAGGGCCCAAGTTTGCAGTTTTATCTAGAAACTTCATGAGAGTTTCACCCCCTATTCCACAAACATACTCATCTCCGCCTACTGTAAAAATATAATTTTCAAATGCCTCCATCAAATAAAATTGAAATTCCAGACAGAAATGACCGCCACCTCTGACAGGACAGCCCCAGATTCTGGGACAGGTGTTTGCTATGGAAGCTCACAGTCCAGGTTCAAATCCAGCCCTGACCCCTTCCCGGTTGGGTGGCAGCTCAATGACCCTCTCCCAGCCTCTGTTTGCCCACCGGAAAATGCAGGATGGAGATGCTCGCTGCCCGGGGTGGAAAGAGGACTTAGTAGGGTGGAGAACAGTGGCCTCAGCATGTGCCCGACAACACCACCAACGGGGGGAGCAGACGCCCGGAACTTTCCTCTCCTGGGATGGGATGCTGAGAGACTTCCGGGGGTGCTAAGGGTGAGCAGCTCGTGGTTCCGGAGCCGGGCACCCAAGAGAGCCCTTTGTATACACAGCCTTGTTTCCTTTTTCCAACAGCCCCAGGCACAAGTGGCTCCTACCCCACCTTACAAAGGCTAGGCAGCCAACGGAGTCAGATGCTTGCTCAAGGTCACTCAGCTAAGAAGTGGCACATTTAGGGTTTGAACTGGCAGCCTAACTCCAGGCCAGCAGGTCTAACCATGTAGATATTAATATAGAGGGACCGCCTCCTTCCTGGCTTGGGCTTCTGGAGAAGCCCTCCACCCGGGCACCAGGAGAAGCCCTCCGCCCGCAGGGTGGTCTGTGGACCTAGGCCTGTGGGGGGAAAACAGAAGGCAGCAGAAAGCAAGAGGGAGGGCTGGTCACCCAAGCCCCTTCCGGCTCAGATTCCGAGGCCCCTGTGAGGCGAGGGCCCCAGGGCCTGACTCTGCAATGACTGACTTGCTCTTGCTCTCTCTCTCCTCTCTGCTCACCGCCCCCTCCCAGCATCAAAACAATTCCAAGAGTTCACCCAATTCCAAGACCAGTTTTAACCACCACTTCAATTCAAACCACGTGAGTTCAAACTCCACTGGAAGCAGCTAGTTGCAGCTCTGGCCTGAAGTCCACGGTGGGACCAGCCTGGACCCTTCTTCTTAGAAGCAGAATTGCAACCGGAGGAGCTCCCACCCTGGCGGGCGGGCGGGGAAGCCCTCCAGGAGCCGGGGAAGGAGGCGGCCCACCCCTGAGATGGGGAGCCTCCCAGTTCCTCAAAGAGATTTCCACTCAGGTCTGTGTTTGGAGGCGGCCCTCGAGCCGAGATGGATTGGACGTGTCTCTGGCGAACATTGCAATAGAAATCCAGTTGGATACAACTTGCACGTATTTTAATAGCATCCTAATAACTAGAACTGAATTTTGTCTTTATTATTTTTAAAGAAAAGTTTTGTAAATTTCTCTATTGTCTCAGTTTACATTTTGTATATTTGTATTTAAAAGAAAGTCAGACTTTGAGGGTGTATATTTTCTGTGCAGCCACTGTTAAACCATGTGTTTTAAGACATTTTAGAGGGGGGTTGGTGGGAGGGGGGGATTTACAACAGCAATGAAAAATGTGACTCAAGACTTCCAGAGCCTCAAATGAGAAAATGTTTTTATTAAATGTAGAAAATGATCCACACTTCACCTTTAAAGGATTGGTTGTATCCATCTCTATAAGCTTTTCCTCATTTGGCATCCTCGTTCTGTTGGCTTGTAACCATCTGAATTAAATGCCCAAAGGCACACTGGGACATCACCCCCAGCCAGAATACCTTCCATTGGGTGCGTGGAGTCACCTGAGCTCTGCTCCATCAGAACATGCACTTCCCTTTGGGGGCACGTGATGCCGCCGTTGCTTCGGGCTCGGCCTCCTCTTCTGAAAGGCGGCCAGTACTTGGAGCTGAGAGTCTTCAGCACAGTGATGTCTAGGCCTCTTCTTTCTGAGCAGGTTCTGACTGCTGGAGCCAGTGTGTTTTCAAGAGTCTTGCATTTGGGGATTACTTTATTCTATTTTAAAGAGACACATAGCAAGGATAAGTAGTCATGGAACCCCAAGAGTCCCAAGCCCTTCCAGCCCATGGAAGCATCAGGGGGCAGAGGTCTTGGGTTTGTAGAGGGGAGAGTGGTTTGCCCAGGGCCTCCAGGCATATCCCTTGAGTATATACGGATCAGAAGGTCTTGAGAGCTTTGAGGGGCCCAGGTGACATGGATGGATGGATGGATGTGGTTGGTTCTCCAAGCAAATGGGAGAGGCTGGGCCACCAAAGGAGCTCAGGACTCACCGTCCTTTCTGGGCGAGGGAGCGCAGAGGCACGTATTAACTGGGCATCTCAAGTCTCCAGGCACAAGCAGCCCCAGGGGACTTGGTGGCTTTGCCAGCCCAGGGCCTCTAGAGGGCCCTTTGAGCATGGCCGTCCAGCCCCAGGTTGCCTCCGGCCTTCCCCTGCTGCCTTCACAAGATGACAAGAAGCAAATCTGCCTTTGCCTCCCCTCCCGGACGGGGTGAAAGGTCAACATCCCATGCTCCCCTGCCTGCCCAGTTGGCCTCGGTCAGACCTGGTCTCAGCCACCAGGCAGCTACCCGGGTTTCTCCCGGTGTGGGCCCTGTACTTCCTGCGGTGACATCTCCCATCAAAATACAGATTCCGGGCTCCACCCCAAACCCACAGAATGGGGTTTTCTGGGAGTAGGTCCAGGAACCCGCTTCTTCAGAAAGCTTGCCAGGTCACTTTGCTGCACCCCGGAGTGTGAGAGCCACTGCCTCAGGCCACCCGTGGGGCTTCCGATTCTCCCAAACTTACTTCTGTAGGTGACCAGGCAGCTTTGGAGCCTGAGGTTTCAGGAAGAGAGAGAAGCCAGTGTGTCAGCCTTGTGTGTAGTTCCCATGCTCTTCCCCAACCCATGCCACTGGGTCTGGGCGCTAGACAGGCGCCTGACCTTTGCAACTGACCATTTTGAGGCCATTTTACAAGCAAAGAGGAGCCAGGAAACAGTTGGGCTTCCCTCAGATCCCTTTAATACAGTATTATTTTCTTCAAGACCAGCTCATGTCTCCAAGGCTGCTTCCCTTCGCTTTCCTGGGCCGAGTACAAGATGAATACAAACAGCCATACTGAATTTTTGCTGAGGAAGTGGAGCTCTTTGACCAGTATTTTAAGATCCTCGAGCTCTGACTGACCTTCCTTTCTTAATCAAAAGAGGGACAGTCATCCCGCTGAGATAGTCACCAGCCCACGCCACCACCCTCCTGCCCGGAAGTTTCATTCATTTTGCCGCATTCACAGCGACCCAAGCTTTTCCAAATTGACTGGTGTGCAGAAGTCCGTCTCTTTGTACCTCAAAGCCAATGCACTGTCGGTTTGCATTAAGCATCCTCAAGGAGCAAGAAAGGAAACATGAACCAGTGTGTTTCTACATTGTGAGAGTAGAGATGCTAAAAGCACAGAGCTTTGCATGGCTCTCAGAATCACAGGCGTCTTCCTTCACAGTCACTACCTGCCCCCGAGTGCCCAGAGGACACAGAGTCAGACTCGTTGGCCTTTGCAATCCGGCTCTTCCTTTAGGCCCATTGCTCTGTACTTCATTTAGAATAGTGCCTGAAAGTCAGCCCCCTCCTCTCGGGGTCCCCACAGGTCCTGCCCCTGGATGCCCCGACCCTGTACCAACCGCCCCCCACAAGCTTCTACTCTGGCTTGTTTTCTATAGCTGCATTTTTTTAAAGATTTCTTTTTAATTAAGAAGAAAACTTCCTACCACCCACCTGTCCAGGATGAGGCATCTTTGGACAGTGAGTGGATTTAAATCTTTTTACTGCATTGGAGCTCTTCATGGAAGAGCCTTTCTTCCTCCAAGTCTTTATGTTCTTCTCACCGGATCTTCGCTGACTTTGTGCCTTTGACGTGAGACGCAGGGTCTTGCAAAAGCGTCTCTGCTTCCACTTTTCAGGAGACAAGCCGCTGTACCCGGTGGGATGGGGGTGGTCTCTCTGCCATGATCACCATGACCCAGGAGTGTTTCTCGAGCCCCTGGCGGTGGGATTCTCCCATAATATCACTCTTAAGATCACAAAGACCCAACCCCACCTTCCTGGAGGATGGCACCACCTCCCACAACAGCTCATCCTCTGATCTTTCTAGGCCGGATCATCACTTTGAAAACCACGAGGCTTCTTACAAGGGCAGTTGGCTGGCACAGTAGTCAAATGTTGCTCTGTCTTGAGCAGCCCCAGGAGGGCTTCTGTCCCAAAAGGCACTGCTCTCAGCAAAAGAGAGCCTCTGTGTCGGAGGCCATGCTCCCTGGAAGCTCACAGTGGGGTCTGGTGTGTGCACGCTTCTCAGGCAGCCCATGGGGGCAAATGGCAGTGAGTTCTGAGATCACGTGTGGGAGTGCAGCCTTGACATCAAAGGCACAAGTGGAATGTGGCTGCCTGCCCTTGGACCTAGCAAGCCTGGATGATGTTGAGGGCCTGCCCTCCGAGAGGCAGGAGGTGTCCAAGCTATTCCAAGGTGCCCAGCTCACCATGGAGGCTCCTCATCCTTTCACACCCTGTCCTCCCCCCATCCCTCGAAGTTTTCCCACCAACTTTCTCATGCAAACTGCTGACCCAGACCTCAATACAGAGGGAGCCCCGCAGCCCCCTGAACTTGGCACCCTAGGCCTCGGTCAAGGGGAACAGCAGCCTTGCCGACTGTCAGCAGTCCCCAGAGATGAAGAGGGAACGCTAGGCAGGGTGACACTGGGCTCGCCTCTCAGTTTGCTATGTGATTGTGTTCCTGGGGGCAACCCCTCTGGTCGTCTCCTGTTCTCTAGCTCCACACTCTGAAGTAGGACCTCCTAACTTTTTAGCCTTTGTACAGAAAGCATGTGAAATCTTTGTGCATTTCCAAGCGCAGGGCTGTGAGTCATGAATGGCAGAGAGCTCACGTCTTTCTGATCACAACAGACCAAGACGGTGACACCTCATCCCCCGAGACCCCTTCTGTACCTACAACGAACCAGCCCAGCTTTTCCAGCTCCAGCAGGTGTGGGTGCTCATCAGGTCTAACTTTAAAGTCTTGTGCTGTGGACAGTGGCTAAAACTTTTGAAACGCTAGCTCTCCTTCCTAGGGAAAGACACACCCCAAAAGAAGAATCTAGACGTCTTGCTCCGGTGCATCACTAAGTCATTTTTGTAATAGATCAGAAGCAAGTGTTCTCAATTAGAAGAGCTTCGTGGCTGTTGGTAGTGTGAAAATAATAATCCTTCTAGTATCCAAAGGTTTCTTTTTTTTTTTTTCAGGGAAATTTTAACATTGATGAATAAAAATAGTTCCATTTTGGAGGTCGTTCCTGAAGAGACCGGCTTTTGTTCTCCTGCTGCTCTGAATCTTTGTATGTTTCCTCGAATATGTCACAGTGCTGCTGTATCTAGATCGAACCACTGTTGTTTTGTTTTTTTTTTTTAAGAGAAATAAATTCCTTAATGAAAATACGGCTGCATTCTTTCCTTCTGAGCTGTTCTGTTCCTTCTGCCAAAGCCAGCTGCCCTCAAGATGCCAGAACCTGCCGCTTCGGTCTCTGAGTTAAACTTTCATCAGGTGGACGGTTCAGCCCCACCCAAGGCTGGCCCTGTAGTGACCATCCGACCTGACCACAGCTAGCCCCACTCCGGGGGGCAGGGCCTAAGGAGCCCTTTCTAGGCTGACTTCTGATCCCAAACCCAACAGATGGCTCCAGAGTGCTCCTGTCACATGATGCCAGGCAGGATGGGGTGAGCGGGCCCAAGTCAGTGCCTGCACCCCAACGTCAGATGGGGCACCTCCCCCAGCAGGTTTTATTAATACCCGACAAAGGCCATAACTCCGAGATGGGCTCTGCAGACAGGACCTCTTCTGGCCTTTCAGCCTTCACAGAGCTGCATGTCAGAACTGCACACCAGCACAGCAGGATGGCCTTTGTGCCTCTGAACCCAGAGTCCCAGTCTAGGCCCCGAGAGCCCTCAGTCTCCCTCTCCACCTGCTTGGCCCAGTAGGACAATGAGCAGGACTTTGGGTGCTAAGTGGGCTTCCCTGGAAGCTCAGCTAGTAAAGAACCCACCTGCAATGCAGGAGACCCCAGTTTGATTCCTGGGTCAGGAAGATATGCTGGAGAAGGGATAGGATACCCACCCCAGTATTCTTGGGCTTCCCTAGTGACTCAGCTGGTAAAGAATCCACCTGCAATGTGGGAAATCTGGGTTCGATCCCTGGGTTGGGAAGATCGCCTGGAGAAGGGAACAGCTACCCACTCCAGTATTCTGGCCTGGAGAATTCCACGGACTGTATAGTCCATGGGACCGCAGAATCGAACATGACCGAGTGACCTTCACTTTGGGTGCTAACAACACTTTACTGACCGTCAGTAGGACCTGAGTGGCCACTTATCACTGAGCCTCAGTGGCTTCATGTGTAAAATGGAATAGCACCTGCCAGGAGCAGAGGGTGGAGTGGGGGACTCCTGAAAGATTCAGGAGGACCCTGTGATCCTCAGAACAGAGGCCTCTGTCCTGGAGGACACAGCCACCCTGGCTGTCTTTGGTCCTAGAACAGGGTGGGGGTCCTAGACCCACACACATCAGCCCCTCACAGCCCCAAGTGGAGCTGGTTTCAGCCCCAGCACCTGGTGAGGGAGGCCCTGAGCTGGGAGTCAAGGCTTGAGCCTCCTGCTTCACAGGGACGGTAGGAATCAGAGTCATGTTGTCCTCTGGCTCCTGGAGCAGGGTCTGGTGAGCAATAGGGATGGGGAAGGGTGGGGAACCTGGTGGGCTGAGGTGACCTCACCTGGAGAGAAAGTAGAGGAGGAAGTGCGCTGAGCCTCTGAACAGGGGTAGGGAGCCCCTGCCTTACCTGCCAGGGGCTATTCTCTCGGTGGCCCTGGCATTTTCTCTGGGACCTTCTCCCGCCGTCCCATAAACCCTCCTATCTGAGCTGGCCCCGCAGGCAGACAGAGGGCTCGAGGGGGAAACTCCAGCCTCAGGCCCCTGCCGCCCCTACCACCCACACCCTCTGCCCAGTGACTTGAGCGTTTCCCAGGTAGACGGGGCGAGCCGGGGGCAGACAGTATCTCTCAGTCCCCTCCCTCACTCCAGACAGCCATGGATTTGCTAAGTGTCCTCGTGACTTTTGCCAAAATGTCCTCCAACTAGTTCATTTCCAGGCTCTGAGTGGACACCCCCAGGCACTAAGGAGCTTCAGGCTGCTATCCTCTGGAACAGGGTCTGTGGGGTCACAGGACCAACTTGACACCCCTGGAGACCGTGAAGAGGAAGGAAAGAGAAGCCCTCGGGGACGGGCACTTAGGCAGCAGCAGGCCAGGGCCCCTGGCAGCACTTTGCCCAGCTGTGCCTCAAGCCAAACACTGCCCGGACGGGGTCTGCTGTGGGTAGGGGCAGAGAGCACAAGGAGGAGGCCGTTCGTGTGGCTAGAGGGTGAGTGCTCACCCTACTCAGTCAAACTCAGATAAAGCCTCTGTCCTCTTCAGCTTCATTCCAGGGGCCATCAGCCCCCTATTCCATAGATAAAAACCAGGGTGTGTGGAGACTCAGGCCAGTGCCTCTCACCTGAGCCTTACCTGAGCTCTTTGTAAACCACAGACTCTGATTTACCAGGCCTGGGTCAGGGTCTGCCTGCCTAACAAGCTCCCAGGAGAAGCTTCCGTCCACGGGCGACCGTTGAGAAGAGAACTTCAAAGTGGAGTGTCAGGCCAAGGTCTGTAGTCAAGCCAGGGCCTACGTTCCCACCGCTGTCCCCTCAGGCCCTGCACTCGGAGGTATCGATGTCTTAGGGAGACTGGAGTATGTTCGCCCTGCCCTGAGTGGGGCTCACACTAGTGCTTCTCAAGGTCTGGTCCCTGGGAGCTCGGGCAAACTCTCACCGGCCCCCACCCAGGCCCGCTGAGTCAGGAACTCTGGGCAAGACCTGGTAACAGGCCATCCAAGTGATTTAGGACACACTTAGGTTTGAGGGCCACTGATTTACAAAGTGCTTTCATCTCCCTGAAATCTCACTGAAGCCCAGGGTCTCCCTGTGGACAGCTTGTTAAGCTGAGACATCCTGGGTGAGGTTTGCATGTATAAAAATGGAGATGGTGCATGTGGCTGACTGCCTTGGTTCTCCAAAAATGGGAGCAAGGTGCACTGGGTTATCGTCTTGCCTTATATTTTAAAAAATGAAAGGATAAGCCAAAAACTTAAAGAAAAAATTACCTAAAGGGAGAGGTATGGGGGGTGGGGTGGGTAAACAGGTAATAAAAGCCAGGCCTCTCTGAAAGTGCTTGTAGACTTGACTTAGAAAGCCAGGGCTCAAATACAAAACAAGTCTGGAGTTAGGGGAGATTTTTGTCCAAAAGGGTTCTTGTAAAGGAAGAAAGAAGGGGTCATTGCAACAGAGGGACAGACGATATCTCAGAAGAGAGGCTGCTTTGACTCTGAGGCCTACAAGGGCTCAGGTGTTGGGTATAAAGGAGGTTTTCATTTAGAAGGGGAGTAAACAAGCCTCTTCTCACTCCACTTCCCACCCTCATTCTTTCTAGAAGAGGATGCTTCACCAAAAGTCCAGCGTATTCTCCAAGGGGCTGCATGCTGGCTCGGGCTGAGGGTGGGCCAGAGTTCAGGATCTGGAGGAAGGAAAGAAACAACCAAAGCTGGACTGACAAGCATTTTGCTCTGATGGGCCAGTAAGGACCAACATTTCAGCTATGGTTTAGGAGGCAAAGACGGGAACTTGGAGGGTCTGTGTCTGGCCTTGTCCTTTACAAACAGTAGGGGCATTCATGGGTCATACGTAAGTCATGTGGAAAAGAAGTTTCTTTGCAGTGAGATATTTTGGGGTTTTTTGTTTGTTTTCAGAATGCAAAAGGGTGAGGGGGTGTTCCTTTAAAGTCACTGTTTTTCAAGAGCACAGGGCTCAGGTAAAATTCAACACCGTCACCGGTAAATGCTTTAGATGATTGTAAAACAAAACTTTTTTTAAAAGCATTCACTAACAGTGAGAATGGACATGTAACAACAGACTGATTCCAAATCAGGAAAGGAGTACGTCAAGGCTGTATATTGTCACCCTGCTTATTTAATTTCTAAGCAGAGTACATCATGTGAAATACCAGGGTGAATGAAGCACAAGCTGGAATCAAGATTGCTGGGAGAAATATCAATGGCCTCAGATATGGAGATGACACCACCCTTATGGCAGAAAGTGAAGAACTAAAGAGCCTCTTGATGAAAATAAAAGAGGAGAGTGAAAAAGTTGGCTTAAAACTCAACATTCATAAAGCTAAGATCATGGCATCTGGTCCCATCATTTCATGGCAAATAGGTGGAGAAACAATGGAAACAGTGACAGACTTTATTTTGGGGGGCTCCCAAATCTCTGCAGATGGTGACTGCAGCCATGAAATTAAAAAACGCTTGTTCCTTGGAAGAAAAACTATGGCCAACCTAGACAGCATATTAAAAAGCAGACACATTACTTTGCCAACAAATGTCCGTCTAGTCAAGGCTATGGTTTTTCCAGGAGTCACATATGGATGTGAGAGTTGGACTATAAAGAAAGCTGAGTGGCGAAGAATTGATGCTTTTAAACCATGGTGCTGGAGAAGACTCTTGAGAGTCCCTTGGACAGCTAGGAGATCCAACCAGTCCATCCTAAAGGAAATCAGTCCTGAATATTCATTGGAAGGACTGATGCTGAAACTCCAATACTTTGGCCACCTGATAGGAAGAACTGACTCATTTGAAAAGACCCTGCTGCTGGGAAAGATTGAAGGTGGGAGGAGAAGGGGACGACAGAGGATGAGATGGTTGGATGGCATCACCAACTCAATGGACGCGAGTTTGAGTAAACTCCGGGAGTTGGTGATGGACAGGGAGGCCTGGCGTGGTGCAGTCCTTGGGGTCGCAGAGTCAGACATGACTGAGCGACTGAACTGAAAGATCAAAAGACAAACCTACCTGAGTATGCAGTTGGTGGGACAATCACACAGAACATTCCCAGGTGACTTTGAAACTGAGCAGGGCCCTGTGGGGCCCTCCCAGCTCTAAAATCCCCTCTGTGTCCCATTTGTAGAAAAAGATGTCTAGACCTACCCCTAGTTCCAAAGAGAAGCCTCAGGCAGTTAAGAGGACAGAATCACAGTTTAGTTCTCCTGAAGGGATGAAGATAACAATGTAAAATATATTTGAGTTGTTTTCCAAAAACTAAGGCCCCCAGGTGGAGAATGGTGTCTACACCTGGCCACAAGCACGTAGACCCCACACTGGCTGGAACCAGAAGGATGAGATTCAGGGACGTCACCTGGTTACCTCACCACCAACCAATCAGAAGAAAGTCCCACTCCCTACAGCCATCACCCCAAGGTTTTCTTTTAAAAAGTCTTTCCCCAAGAGCCATCAGGGAATTGGGGTTTCCTGAGCACGAGCTGCCTGTTCTCTTTGGCCCCGAAATAAATCATTCTCTGTACTAAACTCCAATGTTTTGGTTGTTTGGCCTCTCAGTCCTGAGCAGGAATGAAAATTTTCTAGCTACATTTTCTGACCAGCGTATACACGGTCAGGAGTGTCTGCCCCCCACCCCCACTGACCCTACCACATAAGCAAATACTTAGCTCCTATCTCTCCCCAAATTTCAAGTTAGTTGCTTGTCCTGCAGCCTCAGTTCTCTGACGGGTTTAAGAAAAGTTGCTGTTTGCAGTTAACCCAGCTCCTCTCCTTTCACAGGTGTGAATTATTCTGTGTCTTGCTCTCCGCAGCTCTGCAGTGAGGCTGGAAAACACTCTGAAGGCTCTAGTGTGTCAAATCCAGACAGTGGGTCATACTCCCTCGCAGGAATGCAGGCTGGGTTTCTTTCCTAGCCTTTGCAGTCAGGAGCGGTTCCAACAGTGACACCGGACCCCACTGAAACCTTGACCAAGGAAGAGCAGAGAGGGGCTGGGCCATAGAGGGCAATTCTGAAGTGCCTCTGGGCTCTGGACGATTCCTGGGCCAGACAGGGGTGCTGGGTGTGCCAGGGCAGGGAGGAGAGTGGTCCCTTTCACTAGTGACCCCCAGGGTGGAGAAGAAGAAGAAGGTCTTTCTCTCCCCACACCTGCTTCCTTCTAATTCATTCTCAAAAAGCAGAGAGAGCTTTAAGCTTAGTTTAAAAGTACTCCTCTCACCAGCTTTCCCCCTTATAATTGTGACTTGAGGAATAAGCAAGCCTTCCCCCGCAGCCAGGGTTTAGCCCCGAAGTGAAGACTCACACGTCCTTACGCAGGCTGCGTACAGAAATGGGGTGGGAGGGACAGGGAATGCCATGGACAAATTAACCAGCTGCCAGTAGAGAAAAAACTCTCGTTTCCAAACTCCTGCCAGAGTCTGTGTATCCGGCAGGACCCTCCAGTGTGAGGGCTGCCGTGGGCCTCCATCCTGCTCTCTCCACTTGTTTCCCTGCCCTCCATCTAGGAGCTGGAGAAAGAGGCAGAGGCTGCTGGACATCATTGTGTCAGGACCTAACCAAGGGCAGAGGAGTCTAGGTTTGTAGGGAAAGAACAAGCAGCCAAGATGGTGACGGTCAGGTTCTCTCGCCCCACGGCCTTCCCCTCTCACCCTGAGTCCTGTAAACAATGACTCTGCCTGGTGACCTAACAGCTGAGATCACTTACCGCACTGCACACGCGTGTCACGATGCGCTGGCCTGGCCACAGGCCATGTTTGCTCTGTCTGCCTATATAAGCTTCACCTGAGACCCTCTCGACACCGCAAACAATGTGAACAGCAAGAGGGCTGGCATAGTGGGCAGTGAGACAGCGAGACAACGTTGTATCACAGAGTCCCCTTCCTGGTTATAGACTCGGGGTGCCTGGCTGTGAGGATCAGTCTCTAGGAGATGGGGGAGCAGCTGTAAATAACAGGTCACTAGGAGAATGGTCAGGCCATTTAAGATGGCTGTTCTGGGGCGACCCTGGTGGCTCAGTGGTGAAGAATCTGCCTGCCCATGCAGGAGACAGGGGTTCGATCCCTGGTCCAGGAGGATCCCACCACATGCTGGGGAGCAGCTGGGCCTGGGAGCCACAGCAATTGAGCCTGGGAGCCACAACCGCTGAAGCCCATGTGCCCTGAAGCGTGTGAACCATGAGGCAGGTGGAGGGGAGCCTGCAATGAGAGACCCACACTTACTGCATCGAGAGAGGGGCCCATGCAGTAACAAAGACTCAGCACAGCCAAAGAGAGAATATTTTCTTTTTTTAAGTATATATGTTTTAAAAGATGGTTGTTTGTTGCTCTCTGTGAATCCTCTGCTCACCCAGGCCCTGCCTCACTCACATGACTATCCAATTCTCTTAACTACACAGCCTAGTAGCCAGGCCCACCTGACGTCAATTCCCTCATAAACCGGAGCTTCTCTCTCCCCTAAGTGCCAAAGCCTGCTGTTATGTTCTCCGCACACATTGGGGTGTTGCTCTGGGACCCTTTGTGTAAGATTCCCCCATCCCATTAGCCACTGAGGTCTCTCTTGCTGTCTCTGGGCTCTTCCATCTCGAGGCTGGGCAGCTACAAGGGGTTCAGGGCTCAGCCCAACACTAGTTCACACTCCTGGAGGCAGGAAGAAGTGTCTAAAGGAGGCATATTTGTGCGAGGCTTGCTTGGGGGACTTGGTGGGCACCATCCAGGGAAAGCGAGAACCCATCAGGGAGAGCAGGCATGCTAAACCCCCTGAGGGGGAGAGAATGTTCTAAGAAACTCAGATCCTTCTGTAGGTGCCAGGGTCTTGGGTTGCCCTTGTGGGTGAAGGTGACTAAGGCAGGGCAATAGGGCCAATCTCCCGTCGAGGCTGAGTGTTTGCAAAGTGGGAGGAGGGCTGGATTGGCTCTGGGGCCCAGGGGATGGTCAACCTTGAGCCAAGGCTTGAGCTGGGGGACGTCCCCTGGGGAGCCCTCTGGGGAGATGTGTGTGAGTCTTTGGGCTATGGGGACATTTGTTTTGTTTCTGACTGTGCTGTGAGGTTCCCCAACCAGGGATTGAACTCCTGGACCTTTGTGAAGTCCTGACAACTGGACCACGGGGAATTCCCTGATGGGGACGTATTTTAGGTCCACTTAAAAGCCATGTCCTCTGACTCTGTGATGTCTGTGTCCTGCGTTCAGGAAATTCTCTTCCAGATGTAGGGCCCTGTGCTGGGGTGGAGAGGAGACAGGGATTTGGGGTCTTCCTCACAAGGCCCCTCTGAGGCTGCCTGGTAGAAGAGGCAGCATTCAAGTGGTCCAGGAGATGAGGCTGGAGTCAACGAGCAGAGGGGTTGGAGGCCCAGGACAAAGTCGACTGAGCCTGGGAGGGGCCCTTAGGGTGAAGCATCTGCTCAGTGGGCGGCACCGCCCAATGCCCCAGCCCTTTTTCTAATTTACTGAAATGAGCCTTAAAAAGGGGCGAGAAGGGAGGCAGCCAGAACACTAGCTCCAGAAAACAAATGATCACGCGGTTCCTTGCGTCTCACACCCTCTGCGGCCTCCCCGTCGCCCGCCACCTCTTCCCTCTCATTCCCAGGCCTTTGCACATGGTGTGCCCCTGTTGGTACCACCCTCCACCCCTCTTTTTAAAATTATTATTAACAGACTGTATCCTTTACTAGGCTTTATATTTTTAGAGCAGTTTTGGGTTTACAGAAAAATTGGGAAGAAAGTACAGAGAATGACCGTATGTCACTTCTGCCACCCCTGATCCCCGCTCCCCAGCTCTGGAACACAATTTCCTCTGTTACCAATGTCTTGCATCAGTGTGGGGCTTTTTGTTACAATGGCTGAACCAATATTGAGGCCTTATTATAAAGTCCATAATTTACGCAAGGGCTCTGTGTCTCGGTGTTGTACAGATCTATGGGTTTGGACAAATACATAATGTCACGCTTCCACCATTTGAGAAACATACAGGAGGGTTTACTGCCCCTGAGTCCCCCTCTTCTCCACCTGTTCATCCCTTCTTCTTCCTACCGCCCCTATGACATTCTTTTTTAAATGACTATTAACACCCATTTTACTCTTTGATTCCTGAGTTGGAAAGAATTGCTGGAGAAGGGATAGGCTACCCACTCCAGTATTCCTGGGCTTCCCTGGTGGCTCAGCTGGTAAAGAATCTGCCTGCAGTGTGGGAGACCTGGGTTCGATCCCTGGGTTGGGAAGATCCCCTGAAGAAGGGAAAGGCTACCCACTCCAGTATTCTGGCCTGGAGAGTTCCCTATGTATTCTTATACATTCTTCCCTATATAGTCCATGGGGTCGCAAAGAGTGGGATTCAACTGAACGACTTCCACTTTGCTCTTTGAGCTAGTTTCCTTTCTTTCTGATTTAAGTTGCCTCTATATTTGCATGAAGTCATGTATTTTTTTGAAGTTGATGCTCTGGCAATGGAAGAACACTGGGAAGATGACAACAGATAGTGTGGAATTTCCCTCTTACAAAGAGAGTTAGGAGCCCAGAAAAGCCTGGATTTTGTTACTCTTCCCTCAAGTGTTCAGTTCAACTACCCCAGCAAGGCGGGGCTGTTACCCCATTAGAGAGATGAGCAAACTGGGGCTTGGTTGCTTAAGTCACTCACCCAAGGTCACACCTTGGAAGCAGCAGGGCTGGATGCGAACCCTGTGCTGTCCTGTCACAGAGCCCGTTCTCTTTCCAGCATAACCAGGGTTGCGCATCTGTCACCTCCTACCTGTGAGCTGTGTTTCCTCCGCAGCTTCACTAGATCTGACACATACCTGGATGCAGCTGACCAGAGCAGGTCTGCCCACCCTCACTGCCCCGGTGGACTCGGCCAGGATGCTGCCTCTGGTGGCTTCACTCATGCCGGGGACTGAAGGGCTCACGTGGCCACGGGGAAGACAGGAATCTGGTGGGACTTTCACACAACATTATAAAGCAACTATACTCCAATAAGAATTAACTTAAAAAAACAAATCTATTCTGGAGGTCAGAAATCTAAAACGGGTTCGCAGGGCTGTAGGGAAGGACTGGCAGGGGGAGCAAGGTGAGTTGGAAACAGCTAATGTTTGGTACTCTATGGCCTGTATTGTATTGGCCTGTAATACACTGACAAAACATTTTAAAATAATGAAAATAAGCTTATTAGGAGACACCCCCACTCCCCACCCCAGGACTCCAGTCCTTTATTTCGGCTGCAACAAGTCCATCCCTCACCTTCTAGACAGCAGGCAGGAAAGTGGGGAGGGGGTTGAGGAGCAAAAACCACGGGGGAGGGGACGGCCCTGGGCAACCATGTGACATAATGTGATCCCAGCCCACTTTCCCTGCCCCCTCTTCCACCGTGGGGCTGCAGGGACTGACCAAGACCTGGCCGTGGGGCAGGTGGCATCAGGTTCTCATTCTCCATCGAGCGCTCTCCCTCTGGGATTTGGGGTGGGTCGAGTGGAGAGCTGGGCAGTTGGCCGCAGCAGCAGTGGGTGACCTAGAACCCAGGGTCTAGAGAGGGCACACGGGGTCAGGAGATGCCAGCCAGGTGCCAGCCGAGGCTCTGAGGATTGGAGGAGAAGCTGGTCCAGGCTGAGATGGACAGGTGAGAACAGGAAGAGAAGCTGAGTGCCTGGACGGGGCAATGTGTCACCAAGCAGGGAGGTCCCCAGTGGCGTGGGGGCAGGGGTCCTGGGGCCGCCTTGAAGCCTGGTCCAGACAAAGTCCCTCTTTTGTTGAGTTTCTACTGTTCAGCAAGATGAATCAGCCATAGTATATATACATATCCCCTCCCTTTTGGGCTTCTTCCCATGCAGGTCCCCACAGAGCATTAAGTCTTCCCTCTGCTATACCGTAGGTTCTCATTAGTTATCTATTTTATACACACTGTCAATAGTGTATAGGTGTCAATTCCAGATTTGTGCTGTTTTAAGCCACTAAGCTTGTGGTGATTTGTTATAGGAGAAATAGAAAACTAATGTAATAATTGATATTGGTGGTAGTTGGTGGTTTAGTCGCTAAGTTATGTCTGACTCTTGCAACCCCGTGGACTGTAGCCTGCCAGGCTCCTCTGTCCACGGGAATTCTCCAGGCAAGAATACTGAAGTGGGTTGCCATTTCCTTCTCCAATAATTGATATTAATATATATTAATGGTTCCTTACACTCCTATTGTGCTTTACTATTTACCAAATAGTAAATATGATACATCTTGTCTCCCTAACTAGATTATAAATCCCTTAAGGATGTGAACTGTCTTTTGTACTTCTCTTGCATCCCAGTACTGTCAGCTCTCTTCTGTGGGTTCCACATCCTCAGATACCAAAGGCCGACCGTGGTGTCTAGTATCTAACGGCTCTAGGAACTTGGTGAAGGAAGGAAGGGAGTGATGCTTATTCAGCATACATTCTGTCCCAGGCACTATCATAAGCATTTTACATGCTTTATCTCATTAAATCTTCACACGCCTTTAAAAATGGAGGGGGGCAGGGTGCAAAGGAAAAGAGAATCTCTCTATTTTATAAGTTCAACATTTTGTAAATCCTCATGTTTCCCTTGTTTATTTCCCTTTGGGCTTTGTGGGTTGTCAGTAAAGTTCCATTTGAAAACCTCTGTCCTTTAAGCCAAGGGAAACATAGAAACAGAACCGCTTTGCCTACGCTTGGCCAGAGGAAAAAAAGAACTGGGTCTGGAAAGGGGGTTGAGGGTGAGGCTTTGAACCAAGAGAGCTGGGTGCAAGACCAGCTCTGCCACCCACTGGCTCCACGAACTTGGGCAATTGACTTACCCTCCCCAAGTGTAAGTCTCCTCTGCTGTAAAACTCATGCTACATTTACTGCACAAATGTGAGGTGAGCTCTTATTATATGCTGGGCCCTGGCCCCAGCCCTAGAGATGAGCAGATGAGTACAAGAGGCACAAGTCCCTGCTTTCATGGGGCATACCTTCCAGAGGTAGAGAAAGTAAACAGGACACAAACGTGCAGTATGTTTGTCAACAGTGCTCAGGGGAAACAGATGTCCTAGGTGAGCAGTTAAATCAAGGACGGGATATCCAGGGCTGTGGATCTCTTAGCAATAAAAAGGAAGGAACTGTTGATACACCTCGTATGGATCTCAAGGGCATTCTGCTGAGTGAAAAGAGCCCATTCCCAAAGGTCACGTGCTGCATGATTCCACTTATACATCATTCTCAGAACACCAACACTGTAGAGATGGGGAGCAGGCTAGAGGTTGTCTGGGGCTAGGGGTGGTGGGTGTGTGGGCTTGACTACAGACAGAGATCTTCGCGGTGACGAGTGTCCTGTATCTTGGTTGCAGCGGTCGTTACGCCAAGCTACACATGTATTTAAAAGGGCTGAAGACTGCACACACGATGGACCAGTGTCAACTTGCTGGCTGTGATGTGATGTAAGATGCCACCATTGAGGGAAACTGGATGAAGGGCACATCGGACCTTTCTGCGCTGTCTCTCCAATTTGCTGAGAATCTAGCATTTCAAAAATTTTTTAAATATGCAAGAAGACAAACTAAAGGAGGGAAGAAGGATAGGCACTCTGTGGCCAGCGGTGTTGAAATTTTGGATGGGGCTTAACAAGGTATAACTACCTCGGAGTTATAAATGGGATAGTGGTTTAAATGCGATGTGACTGGAACCTAGAAATGCTGCAAATACTCACTAAATGCCAGTTATTCATGTTTTTCTTAGGGAGCTTAGGGTTCTGTTTACATATCTCCTTTTTTGTATTTGATAATATTGCTGTGGTTATTGTTTTTCTAGGTCCATAACTTTTGAAGAAGCATGTTTGAAATGTTTACAGATGACATGGTATGCAGTCTGGGATTTCAGGATAAAACACAAAGCAGAAGGGAGTCCCCTGGTGGTCCAGTGACTAAGATTTCACCTTCCAATGCAGAGGGTGTAGGTTCAATCCCTGGTTGGGGATCTAAGATCCCACATGCCTCCCAGCCAAAACAACCAGAACAAAAACAGAGAGTATTGCAACAAATTCAATAAAGGGAAAACAAAAAATGGTCCACGTCAAAAAAAAAAAAATCTTAAAAAACACAAGGCAGAGAAGTGGAGGGATGTGGTAAGGGTTTGTGGCTGGGTGGACTGTGAGGGTGGTGGGGTCCCTTGAATTCTGTCACTAAGACACAGCAACCTCTCATCTCAGACAGACTCCAAGCATAGCAGGAGCCAGTTCTGTTGTGGGCCCCTGAGGTCAAGACCACACCCACGTCATCAGCTTTTGGTGTTGCAGAGAAGGGAAGGTACCCTGCCAACCCGGACGGCCCACATCTTTGGTGGGACCGTCTGTAGGAGCTCCTCTTTCTGCTTTTCAAGTTGAGAACATCTCCTGATTTGCTGTTTGGAGCTGGTTTTAGAGTCCGTCTCCGCGTTGTTTCTTAATAATTTGTTTACTTAGAAAATCGGGTTCCGAGGGCAGACAGTGCAGCAGGGTGGAGGTGTGCTTTTCCCTAACTTGTGTTAGCTACAGAAACCTCTCTCTCCAAACAAGTCATTGTGAGGCCTCTGAATGTATGAAACCGACAGCCTGAATGTATGAAACAACAGCGTGATCTTGAGGGAAGTGCTCTCCTCCCCTTAAAAAAAAAATTATTTATTTTTGGCTATGCTGGGTCTTTATTGCTGCTTGGACTTTCTCTAGCTGCAGCGATTGGGGACCACTCTCCAGTTGCAGTGCTTGGGCCCCTCACTGCAGCAGCCTCTCTTGCAGCAGAGTACAGGCTCTTGAGCGGGAGGGCTTGAACAGGTGCGGCATGCAGGCTCAGCAGTGTCAGCTCCTGGACTCTAGAGCATAGGTTCAGTAGCCTGGGCTTAGTTGCTCCGAGGCATGTGGGACCCTCCTGGACCAGGGATCGAAGCTGTGTCTCTATTAGCAGGTGTATTCTTCACCACTGAGCCATGTGGGAAACCCTCCCCTTTGGTTTCTTTGCCAGAACTTTACAGTTTATTGGCTCAGCTCCAAAGGTAGGCAGCCTAGATGAGGTCCTGTCTTGGAGCCAAGGAACCTGGGAGCAGAGGGTTCTGTTATTTGCTTCAAGCCCTGTGGGTGATGAGCAGGGGGACTACTTCCTCCCTGAGTCCTCCACCATGCCCGTGGAAGCCTGGGTAGGTGGTCTCATCCCTGCAGCCCTCAACACAGGGTCCAGTGACACATGGAAGTGAAATGCCCACATGTGCTCCAGCCAGCCAGTCTCCAGCTGGAGAGACCCACCTAGTCCCAGCCTTCAGTCTGCCATCGGCCGCCCAGGGGACATTCATGGCACCCAAATGCCTTCAAAAGAAGGGACTTTTCCACTCTGCCTTTAGGCCTGTGGAAGGGGTCTTTATCCATAAAGATGTTAACAGTATCTATTGAGTCAGTGCTGAACATGCCTTTCTCACTCAGTCCTCCCAACCACCCAACTATTTGGGTGTCACTATGATTATTAACCCTATTTACAGATGGGAAAACTGAGGTCTAGAGAGGTGAAATAACCTACTCACAGTCAGACAGCAGTGAGTGATGGAAAAGGAAGTAAAAGTCGTTCAGTCGTGTCCAGCTCTTTGTGACCCCATGGAATTCTCCAGGCCAGAATACTGGAGTGGGTAGCCTTCCCCTTCTCCAGGGGATTTTCCTAACCCAGGGATCGGACCCAGGTCTCCTGCATTGCAGGCGGATTCTTTACCAGCTGAGCCACAAGGGAGAAGAACCCAAAATTCAGGTCTGTCTGGTTTCATAGGCCTCGCCTTTTCTTTCCAGTTTTTTGTTTATTTGTTTAATTTGGTAAAAAGTATCAGACAATCATCCCCTTCCCAGGAGAAGAGCGTGTTCCTTCTGGTGTAGTTCTCCAGGGCTATTTCCTGCATGCATATTCTGTTTTGTGTGTGTGTGCGCTCAGTCATGTCTGACTCTTTTGTGACCCCATAGACTGTAGCCCTCCAGGCTCCTCTGCCCATGGAATTTTCCAAGCAAGAATATTGAAGTGGGTTGACAATTCCTACTCCAGGGGATCTTCCCGACTCAGAGATCAAACCCATGTCTCTTGCATCTCCTTTATTGGCAGGTGGATTCTTTACCACTGAGCCACCTGGGAAACCATATTCCATTTTAATCTTACTCATGATGGGGGTTATATCCACCACTCTCCACATGGATTTTCACTCAACAGAACTTCTTGAACAGGGTTCTGAATCAGTACGTACAGATTGGCCTTGTCACGTTTTATCTGCTTAGTATTCTGTACCTGTGGCCATATTGATTCTTTTCATCAGTCTTCTGTAAATGGTCACCCAGGTGGATTCCAGAGGTTTCTCTCCCCAACCACTGCCAGTGCCAACATGCAAACTCAGCCAACACGCCTGACCACCTCTTGTCAATGTGGCCACGACCCCTCTCTGGACTTAAGACTTCTTCCAGTCCTAACGACAGCCTCTGATCCTTCAGCTAGAGAAGGGCTGGAGCAGGTGTTCTCAGTCCCTCCTGACAGGGGTCAGAGGCCCTGCAACAGGGTGAGAGGGTTGGTGGAGGGTCAGCTGGTCCATTTGTCTTCTGCAGGCCCAGCCGCGTGCAGACCTCCCAGAGGAGAACCGCCCACCTGGTGTGCTCCTCTCTTAAAGGAAGAAATACGTGGCTCGCACAGATGGCCCTCACACCCCATCACAGTTTCCTGCCCCTCCCACTTGGCCCAAGGGCTCTAATCCCCTTTTTCCATCTTGTCCCCTCAGGCCAAGTTTCCTTCCTCCTGTTCCCTCTGCAGAGGGTGGAGCAGATGGTGACCTTGCTCTCCAAGGTCAGAGCTGCTCCTCCTGAGATGTGGCCTCAGATGACCCATGGATGAGGAGGGGGCCCTGGTAGGCAGCCAGCCAGGGGGCCTGTTGACAGGAGCTGCAGCAGAACAACAGGGCTACAGGCAGTTTGGGAAGTCGCCTCAAACCCAAAAGGCCTCCAGGGACCCAACTAAGTCAAAAGAAGCGTGAATTGAACCTCGCCTCCAGCAGTTTTCTTCCTATTCCTACAAAGCTCAAGAGAAGCAGGAAGGGGGAAGAGGACTCTTCTGCACCCTTCTCAATATGGTGCTAAAGGACATGCATCCTGGGAGCAGAGAAATCGGGGTTTGAATGAGCCTGGAGACCCAGGTTCAATCCCTGAGTTGGGAAGATCCCCTGGAGAAGGGGGTGGCGAGCCACTCCAGTCTTCTTGCCTGGAGAATCCCATGGACAGAGGAGCCTGGTGGGCTACAGTCCATGGGGTTGCAAAGAGTCGGACACGACTGAGCAACTGAGCACTCACACACGCAAACACCAACGACATGACCCAGAGTTACCCACTCAAGACCTCAGTGTCAATAGCTGTCAAATGGGAGTTAGAAAACTGACCTAAACTCATCTAACAGCAGCAGCTGCCCTATGCAGCCAGTGGGACATTTGCTGAGGTGGCATTTGCTTGCCAAGGAGAAAGGGGCTGGCAGGATGGCCCCCAAGAAGCTGGGAAGTGGGGGCCACCCCGGCTCCTTGCTCTTCCAGCTCCCTCTGCCCCTTTCCCCCACGCTGGGGGTCAAGTGTCCACCCCTGCCTAGGTGATCCAGAGCTGACCCCCAGCAGGCTGTGATCCTGGCCCCCTCGGGTGAGTCTCTGAAGCTCCTGTTTCCTCAGTGCTGCCTGGGCTGTGACAGGCGCCTGTGAGCCACGCCCTGCTATAGAAGCTGATGTGGCCCCTGAGTCCCGAGAGACCCTCAGGGCAACGGAGAGGGCTCAGAGAGCTGGGCAGGGCCTGGAGGGGCACATGCCACTCTCCCTGTGAGCGGCCCTGGGGTGGCAGTCCGTGGAAGACCCCACCCCACTGTGGCGGCAGCCAGGTCTGCCTCCCTCTGGGAGGCGCCAGGAGCTGGCGGGGGGGAGTCGTGGTGAGGGGTGTGTGCAGCTGGGCATCCCTGAGCCCCTAAGTGTCCTGCACATCCCCCACTCCAGCGGCCTCCAGGGAGGAGATGGGGCCTCCATCACCCCCAGGGACCCCACCTGCCTCATTGGACCGGTGCCAGGAGAGGCTGGCCGGAGGCGCAGCTCAGGTGTGTCTGAAGCACGCCACCATCTCTTGCTCATGCTCACCCTCTCTTGCAGCCTCTCTTCCTCACTTTGACGCTGTGGGCATCAGTCTCGGTCTCTGCCCCAAATCTCTTTCCCCTGTCTGCCTCTGCCTTCCCCTGGCACCCTGACCTCCAGCCCCCTCCTGCCCCTCTTCCCCTTTAGCCTCCCTTCACCCCCATTTTTCTCTACCTGAAAAGAAGCCCAGCCCCCTGAGGTTTGGGGAAGGTGGGGTTTGGGGACTCAGAGGCCAGGCCCTACCTCAGAAGCCATCGCCCGCTCCACAGGAGGCCACGGCCCCAGGGACCGCCGCCGCTGTGAGCGCCCCCTTCATTCCGCCATTTAACTTCCTCGCTTCTAACGGGTCCCACATGGAGAGACAACCAACCCGTCATCCACTCCCCGAGGGCCCCTTCCTTCCAGGGAATTTTGTCATCCAAGGGAGGGCATGGAGGAGTGTGGTGCCAGGCCTCAGGGTCTGAGGGCAGCTCTTCGGGCTTTCTGTGTTTTTCCCACCGCTCCTCCAGCCCAGCATGATTTGGAATCAGTCAGGTCGGGTCCATGTTGGGCTGCAATGGCGTCACACGAGCTGATGAGATGCCAGAGCCGTGAGGATGGGGTGTTGGATGTTAGGAGACTCTTCTCATCGGCAGAAACACATTTGAGACCCTGGCCATCGTGAAGCACAGGGTGGTCCCCAGGGGGATTGTCCTGCCTGCCCTTGGGTCTGGATTCAGCTGGCAGAGTTGGGCCTCGTTTGTTCCCTCCGCACTGCCTTCGGCACCTGGCACCCCTTGGCACAGTGGATGGTACCCCACGCACCTCTTGGATGCTGGCCAGAACTTTGAAAGTTCACCCCTTTGCAATCTCTGGGTCTCCGGCTGTCCGGGCCCCATTTGTACTGGGTCTCCGGCTGTCCGGGCCCCATTTGGCTGGCACAGAGTTCAGCGAGCCCTCCCTGCCAACTCCCTCACTGCCTAGCTTTTGATTCTAAAGCCATCTTTATGCCAATCCCACAAAAAGGAGCCCAAACCAACAACAGGAAGGGAGAGAACAATAAAAACGGGACAGGCTCAGGGGTTGTTTCCAGCAGGTCATGAGGGTCCAGAGAGGTCCTTTTGTGCAGCCAGGACCAGGACCAAACATCTGGGCTGAGTTACTGGCCCAGCTACAAAGGCATCCCCTTCCCAGTGGCTCAGGACTTGCCAAAGATTCCAGAAAAACAAGAGGGTTTGAGGTTGAAAAGTAGTTTAGGGATTGTGTTCATGTTCTTGTAAATGATACACAGTATTCCTCCAAGTGAATAGGAAAAGCTTAGGCAATTTAAACACAATATAGCCAATAAGGGCGATAGAGACAGGCAGTCGTGGGCAATCGTGGGCTCAGTCCCTCGTGGGGCCCCAGCCGTGGGCAGTTTTCAGAAAAGGCCTGGCCCTCTCTGTGGTCTTGAAGTTGGGTGCTGGGACAGTGACAGAGGACTGGGAGGGGGTGAGTGGCATCACACCTCTTTACATGGTAATTTGTGCAAATTCTGAAAGGAGTGAAGGAATAAAGGAAGAAATGAATTTTTAAAATAATTTTTTTATTTCCTAAAAAGGTATGGATTTGAGTTTTATCTCTGCCGTCCTAAAGAAGCTTATTAGGTGTTTCTCTGTTCGCTTCTGCACGCACCCCTATCCTTCACTAACCCATTGCCCAGGTCTGAGTTCACCACTGATCCATTCTCTTTTCTATTTGCCGATTGCCCAACTGAGGATGTGTTTAGGGTTTGTTTTTAATGACCACCCCCCCCCCCACACACACACACACACCCTGGTCCTATGAATTAAACAGAGATAGATAGATATAGGTAGATGGAGAGAGAGAGATACCAGTATCAATCTCTATCAATCTCTGTATCTCTATATCTATATCCACTGATTGATCAATAAAGGAAGCAGAGACTGGAAATTCAAGGCTCTGTCACTTACCTGCTCAGACACCCCTGCTGGTCTTCAGCTATATTACAGACCATCCCTGCCTGGAATTCTCCAGGCCAGAATACTGGAGTAGGTAGCCTTTTCCTTCTCCAGGGGATCTTCCCAACCCAGGGATCAAACCCAGGTCTCCCGAATTGCAGGCAGATTCTTTATCAACTGAGCTATCAGGGAAGCCCTCTGGATGTGCTAGACAATTTTTAACAGCAGGCTCTTGGGGGAAGAGGGTGAGAAGCCCTGACTGTAGCCTTTGCCGATTCCTGTGATGTAAAGCGTTCCCACCATGGCTGATGTCACATTACCAGTGTGATGTCACAGAGAGTGGACCTGGGAAGAGATGCACACAGCTGCTCTCACGAGTCGTGTCTGCTGCATCCAGCACACCACACGGGAGACCATTATGCGATGGACCCAGCTGGCTTCGGAGGCCGGAAGTCCCCCGAACCCTTCTCTGTCTGTGGCTGTCCCAGGGGTTTAAGACTTTCCCACCAGCCGGCTCTTACCCTTTCTCCTCAATTCCTGGTCCACCTTCCACCCCTCCTCTTCCTCTAGCACGTACAGACCAGGGTCAACAGTCCTTATCCAATGGCAACCGGAAACCACAGCCAGGACAACAGGCCTTTATTTTTCTTTAAAAAGGAACTATAAACCAAATCAATGTATTCCCCACCCCCAAAATATGTAAACATATAAAAGAAAGTGTTCCCTTGTTACTGAAAGCGGAGAGTGAAGGAAAGGAGACAGTGGAGCCCGCTGAGGAACAGACCTACTGAGCTGGCCCAGCCCCGGAAGGTGGCCTGTGCCCGTGGACTCTGTGGTCGATGCCTCAGGAAAAGAGGGGGCAGGCAGACTGGGCAGCCGCGGGCCAGCGTGGAGCCCTGGGTGGCCACTCAGGGGAAGGAAGGCCACTCAGGGCCAGGCTGAAGAAAGGACCTCCAAGCACTGTCTCAGAGCCTCCAGGCACCGGGAGGTCAGATGCTCATTTCATACAGAGATTCAACCCCACCCACTGGAGAGAAAGAGAAAAGTGACTTTGTAATAGTTGAGGCAATTCCAAGAACCATCCCACACAGGAAGCGTCTTCCCTGAGTGAGCCTGAGGCGGACACGTGGGTCTCAGCAGCTGGTCTCACTGCCCCACTTGTTGAGGACATCCTGCCCCTGTGTGTAGTTCTGCTGTTTGAAGATGTGAGGAGTTTTCACCCAGCCGGGCCCTCCAGAGAGGCAACTGCTGGGCGGGGACCTGTCCTCAGACCCTGGAGTCTGTCCCATCCTGAAGGGAACCAAACTGGTCCATCTTCAACACTGTGCCTTTCTGGGGGTGGGGATGGGGGTGTTCCAAGAGAAATTTGAATAAAGCACATTTTTCACCCAATGTAAAGGAGCAGAGAGAGGGGGACGATGAAGCTCATGGAAGTGAAGGATGGAGAGGTTAGGAGACCATGGTGTAAAGTCAGTCTTGGCTGACCCAAAGTCACCACTGCACTGACCTCACCTTGACCTTTAGGGGGCTGAACAGCCCCCACCTCACCTTCACTGAGACCTTCACCCCTCCCCACTTTATGGTGAAATGAGCAGGGTAAGGCTCTGCTCCCCCTTAGAAAAGTTGGGGACCCCTGAGTCATGGGCACTGTTTCTCAGCATAGGAGACACTTTGGGGGTGATGCTTAGACACAGACAATGTTCAGTCAACATTCTAAAAAAGGTAATTTTTATTAATTAATTTTAATTGGAGTATAGTTGACTTATAATGTGTTAGTTTCAGGTATATAGCAAAGTGAATCAGTTATACATACACCCACTCTTTTTAAAATTCTTTTCCCATATACAGGTCATTAGAGTATGGAGTAGAGTTCACTGTGCTATGCAGTAGGTCCTTATAGTAGTGTGCATGGGTCAATGCCAATCTCCAATCTATCCCTCCCCGTCTTATCCCCTGGTAACCATAAGTTTGTTTTCTGTATCTGTGACTCCATTTCTGTTTTGTAAATAGGTTCATTTGCACCATTTTTTTTTAGGTTCCCTATATAAGCAATATTATATGATATTTATCTTTCTCTGACTTACTTTACTCAGTATGACAATCTCTAGGTCCGTCCACATCACTGCAAATGGCATTATTTCATCCTTCTCTATGGCTGAGTAATATTCCATTGTATAAATGTACTGCATCTTCTTTATCCAAGCCTCCCTTGATGGGCATTCAGACTGTTTTCATGGCCTGACAGTGCTGCAAGGAATCCTTTCCATTAGTTTCTAGTCTTTCTGGTTCCCATAAAGGGAAGTCTGTATCCACATTCTAGAGCTGCCACACAGAGCACCATGGAGCAGGGGACTTAACCAATAGCAATTCATTCTCTCACAGTTCTGAAGGCTGGACGGCCAACAGCAAGGTGTCTCCAGTGTTGCTTCCCTCCTGTCTCCTTGGCTTGCAGACAGCCATTTCATCTTCTCCGCGTCATCACACAGCTTCCCCTCCATGTGTTCCTGTGTCCTAAACTCCTCTTAAAAGGACAGCAGTCAGGGGACTTGCCTGGTGGCCCAGTGATTGAGACTCTGCGCTCCCACTGCAGGGGGCACGGGTTGGATCCCTGGTCAGGGAATTAAGATCCTGAAATCTCCATGGCACGGCCAAAAAAAAAAAAAAAAGACATCAGTCAGATTGGATTAGAGCTGGTCCTAATGGCCTCATTTTAACTTAATCACCTCTTTAAAGATCCTGCCTCTAAATGCAGTCCCATTCTGAAGGACTGGGGGTTGGAACATCAACATAAGAATTTCAGGGGGACACAACCCTGATACCCCATAATACCCCCGCTTAGTGCTGACATCACTCTGTTTCAACATTTTATCCTTTTTAGAAAAGAAAGACCTCAGACTAAGAGACTTGAAGGCAAGAGAACCCTGAGTCAGAGATAATCGTGTGGTGTTTCCATCAATTGTACATTGTCTTCTGGGACATGTGACACTGGCCATATATGGCAGTGACTTAATGTCACTTTTTAAAGTAAGTACATTGAGGAAACGAGTGAACTCTTCAGTAACATGAGGTACATCATGAAGGTGGCAGAGAGAGGAAATGCTATCTCGCCTGAAAGGCTTAGCAAATGGGATTGGATGGATGCCCGAGGCCGGCTCTGTTACAGCAAGGCCTGGAACCCAGGGCCCTACCTCTAAGTCCAGATCCTTTCAAATAACCAGTGCTATGCCAGTGGGTGTTTGGTGCTCAGGGAGGGTGGAAATTTGTGCTTGGGTGTCTGAGTCCATTTAGGCTGCTGTAACAGGATACTGTAGACTGCGTGGCTTCTAAACAACAAACATTTATTTCTCTCAGTCCCGGAGGCTGCAAATCCAAGATCTGACTGCCAGTATCTTTCTTCCAGGTTGCAGATTACTGACTTCTCACTGTTTTCACAGGCTTCCCAGGTGGCGCTAGTGGTAAAGAACCCGCCTGCCATTGCAGGAGACATAAAAGACGCAGGTTTGATCCCTGGGTCGGGAAGATCCCCTGGAGCAGGGCATGGCAACCCACTCCAGTATTTTTGTCTGGAGAATCCCATGGACAGAGGAGCCTGGCGGGCTACAGTCCATAGGCTCACAAAGAGTCTGACACAACTGAAGTGACTTCGTACACACTGTTCTCACACGGCAGAAGGGGTTCAGGCTTTCTCTGGGTCTCTTGCATAAGTGCACTAATTATTTTTTTATATTTATTTTTGTTTTGGCCAAGTTGGGTCTTAGTTGCAATCTTTGTCCCCTGACCAGGGATTGAACCTGGGCCCCCTGCACTGGGAGAGCAGAGTCTTAGCCACTGGACCACCAAGAAGGTCCCAAAGGCACTAATTATTGATGAGGGTCCCGCCTTCATGACCTAATAACATCCAGAAGTCTCTTACCTCCTAATACCATTCCCCTTGGGGACTAGGATTTCAACATATGGATTTGGGAGCCTAGGGGACAAAGCATTCAGAGAGTATAGTCTTACCAGTCTTGATGCCACCACGTCCAGACTGCAACACACTGGACATGTTCCTTAAGCTTTTTTGTCCTCTGTGTCTTTATCCACAGGGTTGTGATAGAATCTGAAAAGCTAATTAATATACATATGTGCTTATCCTAGTACCTGCTCTGCAGCGAGGCCTTGATTGATATTAGCTATTGATCATGACCAAAGAAAGAATCATGGAACACCCTCTGAAACAACTGAACTCCAGGTGTGTGTGTGTGTGTGTTTATTTTTTAAAGAAAAAATCTAGAAACCAACATCCTGTAAGCACTTCCCATTATGACTCAAGCACATAAAAGCACCGGTCTGGGTAATGAACAGAAATAGGAAGCCATGAATGAGTGATCAGTTTCCATCTGAGCCCCTGGGGCAGGTGTTAGAATGCACATCTCTTGGCCCAGAACCGGGACTCTAGGAGGAGGACTTGGGAATCTGTTTTAAGAAGTGCTCTGCCTCATTCTGATATGATCTTTGTATCAGAACCACTGACCCAGAGCCAAACTTGTCTCCCTGTATGGCCTATGGGCTGGTCAGCCTACAGTCTGGCCCAACTGGTCTCTCTTAAATACTAGATGAAAACAACCTCGCTCAGAAAATGTACATTGTTAGAAGTATTTTCCCATAATTGACCACAATATGGAGATGCAGGGGAGTTTGGTGCTTTGCTTTGCTTTTTAAGTATACTCTTTTATTTTGAGATGATTGTAGATCCACTACTACTACTAGTAAGTCTCTTCAGTTGTGTCCGATTCTGTGTGACCCCATAGACGGCAGCCCACCAGGCTCCCCCGTCCCTGGGATTCTCCAGGCAAGAACACTGGAGTGGGTAGCCATTTCCTTCTCCAATGCATGAAAGCGAAAAGTGAAAGTGAAGTCGCTCAGTCATGTCTGACCCTCAGCGACCCCACAGACTGCAGCCTTCCAGGCTCCTCCATCCATGGGATTTTCCAGGCAGGAGTACTGGAGTGGGGTGCCATATACAGTGGTAAATAATAAAGACCTCATGTACCAAAAGAACCCTCCTGTAAATGCAGGAGACGTAAGAGATGCTGGTTTGATTCCTGGGTGGGGAAGATCCCCTGGAGAAGGGCATGCATACCCACTCCAGTATGCTTGCCTGGAGAATGCCATGGACAGAGGAGGCTGGCGGGCTACAGTCCATAGGGTTGCAAAAGTCGGACACGACTGAATCGACTTAGCACACACACATACACACCCTTTCCCCAGCTTCCCCCAGCAGTGACATCTTATAAAACTCTAGTATGCCACCACAACCAGGATGGTGACATGGATGCTGTCAACCTATAGGACACGTCCATCAGCACAAGGATCCTTCACTGCCCCATCAAATCCTTAACCTCTGGCAGCCACAAAATAAGGGGCAGAAAGGGAGGCCGGTGCACAGCGCAGATGAGAAACTGCTGAGTGCAGAACCCCCAGTTCAGCAGCAGGAAGGGGCTTGGCAGCCTGAGACAAGGGGGCTCATTTTTTTAGGAAAATACTTCAGAGACAAATCTGTTAGGGGAAGCCTTAAACAGGATATGCGTGAAGTTGAAACCTACAAAGACCTAAAGGAAGCAGTGGAAAGGATGTAGGAATGTGGGCATCAGGGCCCCATGTTTTCTGCTGGCCTCTCTGCTGTAGGGGGGACAGGGGGAGATGGGGTGGCCAGGAAAAGGGAACGGAAGGAGGACCAGGGGTGGGGGTTGGTGGAAACCCAAGAGGAGGCCAGATGATTTCTGCTTCTCAGCATCTGAAACGAAGGAATAAAGAGATCAACCAGCCCCTTTCCTCTCCAGACCTCTGTGATACAGTTTTGCACGGTTAGTAGCATCTTGGAACCTGTTTTTTTTCTACATTAAAGAAAAAACAAAAAAAGTCCAGTGAACTGGTTCCACCTCTGATGAAACTCTGCGGTTTCTACAGCCTGAACTTGAGCAACACTGGAACATCAGAAAATTCTTTCCTTCTGTGGCATCTCTTAAAATCTTCCAGTGTGATGCCTGATCTAGTCCCCCACCCTGTTCCCATAAAGAGAGCTGGGTCTGGGTGACTGAGGTCGTCTCAAGAAATACATTTTATTGTCCCTCCTCCTGCTCCCTCTGCCCCTGCCCACCGCCCTTGCCCCATCTGGGACCCACAGCAGGAGGGCTTCTGCTGGAAAGGGTGACTGGCAAGCCCGTCTCACTCTGAGATGTGCTGCCAAGCAGTTTGTTTGCTTTTCTTTTTTCATCTGAACTCCAAATACCTCGGAACCAGCACCTGCAATTTTCCCTAACACATCCTTTGAACTCGCTGCAAGTTAAACCATAGAAGGTTTCATTTCTCAGCTGCAGTGTATGTCGCCTTCCCCCCGCCACCCCATTTGCTTCCAAGAAACACCCCACTCCTCCTTCCCTGCCCCACCTCCCAACCAGACAACAAAATGGAAATCTGAACGTCAACAACAGCGCCCTTGCTTGGCTCTGTGTAAACAGCATGGCGAGAAGAAAGCCCTGGCTCCCTCGCCCTCCTCCCTTTCGAATCTGAGCCGAGAACACCATAAACAGCAGCCGTGCGGAGGGGCAGATGGGCACATCCAGACTGGACAGATGTAATTAGTGGCGTCGTTCCTTTGTGTGCAATGACGAGGCAGCAGGGTGCTGCCACCCACGTGATGCGTTGGCAAATGTCTCTGTCACTCATTTTCACAAACCCAATTCAATGGGTTTTTGAAAAAGTGCCTGCCACAAGGGAACAAAGGCAGGCAGAAAAAAATAGAAGGACAACTCAGCCGGTGTTCCAAAGTTACTTGAGAGTTGCTCTGGGGACAGGGAAGCCAAACCAACCGGATGACTCTTCAGGCCAGAGTTCAGATGGCCAGAGAACCTGGGGTTCACAGGACAGACAGAGGGCAAAGCGCCAGATTCACAGTCAGAAGAGTTAAGCTTAAATACCCAGGTGTTCTTCATGCAGCTGTCACATGCCTCAGTCTTACTTTTCCCATCTGCTTAATGGGCGTATTGATACCAGTGTTTTATCTCTAGACTTCTGGTGAGGCTTCAAGGAGAGTACTTGGAAGAGTGAGTGCTTTGCGATCTATAAGATGGGGTTGTGGCTTGGGGAGCCAGAAAGGCAGATCGCATGCTACAACACCGAGCATTAGCTTCTTCCAGGTAGGAACCTGCTGGTCCCCCTCCATGAAGTACAAGGGTTAATAAGGTAACATACATAAACCCAGAACCTACATGGTCCATCTCAGAGCGGCCGCACAGGTGAAGAGGCCAGTCCAATGTGTTTTCCTTTTATTTCCCCCAAACCCTGCAGGAGATCCAAATACCAAGTTCTGGGAACTTGTTAAAACCCCGTTTCTCTCCCTCCCTATCCCCTCACCCCCAGCAGTCGCCCTGGCACCCCTCTGTGCATCTCTCAGCCCTTTTCTCTACCTTTCCTGTTTGATGGAGCTCCGTGTAGCCTCTCTGCTTCAAAAGAACCCTTTTTACGCGTGGGTGGTGATCCAGATGGTCCAGATGGGATTCTCGAGGGCAGCTGGTTGTAGAGGAAGGCTCCGGGGTTAATAATTATTTTTTATGCCAAGACGATTGTTTCTTTTGATGGTGTCCTCAAAGCTCTCTGTGGCCCAAACTTAAGAGCTTATGTAAATATTGAAAACAAATTATGCCTTTTAGGATTTTTTTTTCCTCCCAAATCTCCCTTTTAGCTTATTTTCTGCTTTCCCTCTGGGTGAAAATGAAGATTTGAGTTCCTGCTTTTCTTGAGAGGCGTCTTTCAGAACATAAACCCACGGCCTGTCCGAGTTGAAAGAGGCTTCAGGGTTCACCAAGCGCAATCTCAGGTGATGCTTAAAGGCTGCATTCCATAGCCCAGCCTCTGCGTGGAGACCTCCAGGGAGGGAGTGTTCTCCTCCTTTCCGAGGCCCAGCAGATGATGTCTGACTTCCTCCCAAGTGAGCCATCCCCAAGGGACACTCCGGCTTCCATGTCCAGGCTCTGCACCTCCCCACCCTACACGTCCAATCCCAGGGAAGGCTGAATGAAGGACATGAGCCAGAAGAGCCCCGTTTACAGAAGGTGCCCCAAATGTTCGAGCAGATGCGAGTTTTGAAGAATGGTTTAACTTTCATTCATCATCTTGTCATGCTCAGTCATGTCCAGCTTTTTGCAACCCCATGGACTGTAGCCCACCAGGCTCCTCTGGCCACAGGATTTTCCAGGCAAGATTACTGAAGTGGGTAGCCATTTCCTCCTCCAGGAGATTCCTGACCCAGGGACCGAACCCACATCTCTCACTGCGCCACCTGGGAGGGTATGATCAACTAGAATTTCAAAGGCTTCTTCTCAGATTCACAGTTGAAGTTGTCTCAGAAAAAGGAATTGGAAAAGCACTGAAGTCAGAAGCATGGGCCACAGCCAGGCCTGCTGATGGAGGCCATCTCTCAACATTTCAGTTGAGAAGTTTAAATAATTCACCAAGGAGACTGATATTTTTCATGGAAAAAAAGAACCCTTAGCTCCCCTTGCCTACTGAGATCCAGGGGAAAATGGCCTCATTTGCTGTGGGATGGGAGGGAGAGGGTCAATATCTATGGAAAACGGCCGTGACAGGGTTTAAATCTACCCTGATGCTAAGTCATACTTGGGAGATATGTCGTTTATGTCCCTTTCCTCTCGGCAGCTGGAGAAACTCAAGGGTAGTGCTGGTCTTGCTCCCCTCTGGGTCCCACGCTGCTCAGGGACTGTCATGTAGAGATGTACCCGACCAGCTCAGGAGAGCAGGTTTTCTAGAGAGGGGCATTCACAAGGCCGCTGGTATCACTCTACTGGTTGGATTAAGACTCAGACCTTTTCCACTGAAATTTTATTTTGTCTTCTTCCATGCTCTTCTCTGAGAGTGAACTCTGTCAGAGTTGACCTCAGAACACATTTATTTATTTATTCTTTTGTGGACCAAATTGTTAAAGGCTTTACTAAATTTGTTACAATATTCCTTCTGCTTTGTTTTGGTGTTTTGGCCACAAGGCATATGGGATCTTCACTCCCTGATCAGGGATTGTACCTGCACCCCCTGCATTTGTACGGTGACCAGGGAAGTCCCGGGATGCTCCGTTTTTAAACACGCATCTGAAACCCCCAGGTCGGTTTCCCTAGCTTGGGGCTAGGAGTGTTCCTTGTAATAAGATTCCCAGATGTTTCTGACGCATAGAGTTTAGGAAGCACTACTCCGGTTAAGGAGGTGGTGGTCTCTTTTAACTTAATGGTGACAAACCTGTATTGGTTGACTTCGGTTCCGTTTGTTCAGTCCGTTGTGTCCGACTCTTTGAGACCCAGCGGACTGCAGCACGCCAGGCTTCCCTGTCCTTCACCCTCTCCTGGAGCTTGATCAAACTTACGTCCGTTGAGTTGGTGATGCCATCCAAACATCTTGTCCTCTGTCGCCCCCTTCTCTTCCTGCCTTAGATCTTTCCCAGCATCACAGTGTTTTCCAATTAGTTGACTCTTCGCATCAGGTGGCCAAACTATTGGAGCTTCAGCATCAGTCCTTCCCATGAATATTCAGGGTTGATTTCCTTTAGGACTGACTGGTTTGATCTCCTTGCAGTCCGAGGGACTTGTCTTCTTGCCACCTTTAATCCTTGCAGCTGAAGTTAAGCAGATGCCAGACTCATGCTATGAGTCCCAGACTGCCCACAAGGCACACGGAGGCCACAGCAGACCAGGAGTGCCTTATACTTTCAAGGAAAGACACAGGGATAGCTGACACTGACTCAGCTCAAGATAGTTCATAGTTTCAGCATATCTACATTCCTTCTGATGGAGCCATCTCTTTCCAAAGCTGGGCTTCTGATCGCTGCTGTGAGAAAAAGGAAACAGCATACAAAATCACTGTGGGCCAGGATCTAAGGGGCATCACTCTGATTCCAAGGTTTGAGGAGCTAGGAGGAGCCCACAGGTGTATACGTTCCGTTAATAAATACTTCTGGTTATTTTTGAATGAAATAGAAATACTGTTTAAATTTTGATTTGTGTATATTATCTTAAATGTCAACTATGAAACTGTTAGGACCCAAATGCTTATTAAGTTGCTGGGACCTGTTTAATCAATGGAGCTGTTAGTTTGGGGTTTGTTTGTTCAACCTAAGGACACTGAAAAAATCTGAGACCCCGGGGCATCATGAACTGAGAAAATTCAGGAGCCACTGGACTAAGGAGAAAGTCAGCAAATGTAATGTTAGCCTCAGAAGTAAAGGAGACACAGGCTAAGTGACACCAGGAAGAAACAATAAAACAAGTCAAGAATGGGCCGCATTTTATACTACGCCTGGTTTCCTTGATAAAGGCAATGCCATTAAATAAAAAATAAAAAAGATTGGGAGACTGTTCTAAATTGAAAGACTTTACAATGCTAGTTCCTTGATTGAACCCTGGCTTTGAAATAAAGGACATTTGAAAATGTCCTTCTAGTTTGAGAAGTTTGAGTATGGAGTAGGTATTAGATAATATTAAATAATTGTTCATTTTAAGTAGAATAAGTGTTATTATTTTAGATGAACCATTACATCTAATTAAAAAAATAGTTTGGCAAAAAATATAAACTATGGCAGAAACATGGCTAATGATTATTAACAATTAGTGATAATTATCAGCAATTATTAATAAATATAGATAATGCTTTATTGCAATTGTGTCTTTCTTTTCTGAATGTTTTGAGACTCTTCCTATAAATAGTCTTCATAAAGTAACAGGTTAGTGGTGAACTGAGCAATACAACTGGTCAGCACTGAAGAAGCAGGATTGTAAAGATTTGGACAAATCCACTGAAATCCCTCCCAACTTTGCCACAAAACTGTACAAGCCGGGCCTTCCCTGGTGGTCCAATGGCTAAGAACCCACCTTGCAATGCCAGTGGGGGGTGGGGTGGGAACTAAAGTCCCGTGTGCTGTGGAGCCACAAAGCCTGTGCGCCACAGCTAGGGTCCATGTGCCGCAATGAAAGAGCCCACGTGATGCACCGAAAACCCCACGTGCTGCAACTAAGGCCTGCTGCAGCCAAAATAAAGTAAATATTTTAAAAATTGTACTAACTGAGAATGGCACCTTAGCTGTTAACTATTTTGCAAAGTAAAGTAACTCATTTCCCTAATGAAAAAAATCAGAGGAAAGTCTCAAAGAGTTCTGTACATGAAGAGACCACTTTATTTTCACTCCACACAGTTGAACAAGGAGCTGGGGACAGGGTGCTGATATCTGCATCCGTGAGAACTGAGACAGGAAATATGGAAGGCAGGGATAACCAGGAATGTGGGGGTCCTGGGTTCCTCGACATCCCATCCCCAACATCACTGCAGCCCCCTGGTCCCAGGGCTCCTGTCAAATGTTCTCTGGGGTGGACTTCTTGAGGGGATGCCCCTTAAAAACTGTCCCCCAGATGCTGGCAGTGTTCTGTAGCTGGTGTGGATTCCATGTGTTTAAACAAACAAGAGAGGCTTCCCAGGTGGCTCAGTGGTAAAGAATCTGCCTGCCAAGCAGGAGAAGAGGGTTTGATCCCTGGGTTGGGAGGATCCCCTGGAAAAGGAAATGGCAACCCATTCCAGTATTCTTGCCTGGGAAAACCCTTGGACAGAGGAGCCTGATGGGCTACAGCCCACGGAGTCGCAAAGAGTCAGACACAATTTAACTACTAAACCATCACCACCAAGCAAACGTGAACATCCACTGAGCTGCCCACTCAAGATCTGTATATTTACTAAAAATTAATTATTCCTCAGTTAAAGAAAAAAAAAAGCCCTCCCCTTACCTCTGAAATAAGAATGCAGCCCAGAGATCTGGGGAGAAAAGAGTGAAATTGTAGCCTTTTCTCTTGGAAGCTTCAGAAGTAATGACTACATTTCAGAACAAACAGGGAGATAAAAGAGGGGGATTTGGAGACAGACTTTTAAAATCCACCGATGAGAAAGAGAGAAATTTAATATCTCAACCATTTTAAACCTTTAAGCCTCTGTGCACAAAGCTAGTCATTTCTTGATCTCTTTGTTAATGTAGCTTTAGTACCGGGTGGTTTACTGTGCGAAGTTGTGCAGTTCTTTAATAAACTCACATCAAAACATTGTTTCCAGGTGCTTTCAAAAAATTAGCAGCAACTTTAGAAATGAATGAAATGAAGGAAACAGTCCTCCAGTGAGGAGTCTTTGAGGCCAGTAGAGGCCAAGGGGTGGGGTGTGGGGTGGGGCGAATTGGCGGGAAGAGGCTAAAGAAAACCTCAGTGTAAGCCCAGGAAGTTCCTCGCCCTCCTGCCTAAACAGCTATGGGACGGTGGTACCTACCTTTCTGCGACTCACACTAGAAGCCAGGGTTGTGGCCCTGGTCAGCTGCCTCACCCCCAGATCCCAGGTACCCGGAAGATGATTAGCAGAAAGATCCTTTTACAACCAGACCGGGGGAGGGGTCTCCACGGGACGCCTCTGGGGTCGGGGGAGAGGGGGACGTGTCCCAGGGCGGGTGGGAGTGATGCCCAGGGCCTGGGGAGGGTCCCGTTGCAAGACCCTCCCTGAAGGGAGCCCAGCTTCTCACTCCCTCCATGGCTCAGCAGCTCCCCCGTGAGCCCGAGCCGGGAACTTCAGGAAGCCAGGTTCCCTCCTCCCTGAGGGTCGAGGACATCCTGGAAAGCAGGAGGCAGCTTCTCCCAGGGAAACCACGCCAAGGGAAAGTCCTCAAGGATACAAGAAGCCCCTCGAAGGACATCTAATGGATTCCCTTCCCCTTGCTTCAGATGCAAAATGCCTCCAGAGGAGACCCCAGCTTCCTGTTTTCACTGCTTTAAAAAAGGCTGACCCTGAAGAACTGATGCTTTCGAACAGTGGTGCTGGAGAAGACTCTTGAGAGTCCCTTGGACTGCAAGAAAATTAAACCAGTCAATCCTAAAGGAAATCAACTCTGAACATTCATTGGAAGGACTGATGCTGAAGCGCTAATACTTTGGCCACCTGCTGCAAAGAAGTGACTCACTGGAAAAGATCTTGATGCTGGGAAAGATTGAGGGCAGGAGAAGAGGGGACAGAGTGAAATGACTGGATGGCATCACTGACTCAATGGACATAAATTTGAGCAAACTCTGGGAGATGGTGAAGGACAGGGAAGTCTGGCGTGCTGCAGTCCTTGGGGTCACAAAGAGTCGGACACGACTGAGTGACTGAATAGCAACAACCTTTGTCACACACTAACTTTTTCTGTCAGAGACCCTCTCTAAGACTTCTTGCCTTTAACTTGGCCACTTGGCTGAACTAGGAAGCTAGCTCCCAGTTGGGTTGGCAATTCAGCCGCCTCCCAGCCTTGATACTCAATTCCAGGCCCTCCTTGGTCTTACCCTCCCAGGCTGCCACTCACATCCTCCAGTGCTGACCCTCTCCTGCTCAGAGACCCACATTTTCAATGTCAGTTATTTGAGCAATATTCAGATCCAGCTCCCTGGTCCTGGGGCTCTTCTGTGGCCACTCAAACAATGTGGAGAAGCAGCCCCAGCCAAGGAGACAGGAATTAACCCAAGCTAGCAACCTGCCATGGGCTTCCCTGGTGGCTCAGCTGGTAAAGAATCCGCCTGCAATTCAGGAGACCCCGGTTTGATTCTTGGGTCAGGAAGATCCCCTGCAGGAGGGCATGGCAACCCACTCCAGCATTCTTGACTGGAGAATCCCCATGGACAGAGGAGCTTGGGGGCCTACAGTCCATGGGGTCTCAAAGAGTTCGACATGACTGAGTGACTAAGCACAGCACAGGAACCTGCCACACCTTCCCTGTGTGACCTTGAACAGACCACATGACTGGGGATCAGTAAGATTTATTGACCAAGAGCTGTGCTATGCACATTACATGTATTATCTCACTGAATCTCATTGAGTCAATGTTATCCCCATCTAACACATGAGGGAATTTAGACTTGGAAAGATATGTGACTTCCCAAGATCACAGAGCTAATCAATGATGAAGCTGGATTAGAATTTAGGCAGTTGAACTCCATGACACGATCTCAGTTGAAATTCTCATGCTGGTCAATAGTTTTAAAAAAAATAGTAATAATAAAAATAATTGATGGGCTTCCTGGTGGCTCAGTGGTAAAGAATCTGCCTGCCAAAGCAGGAGACACAGGTTCAATCCCTGATCCTGGAAGATCCCACATGCCACGGAGCAACAAAGCCTGTGCACACAGCTGTTAAGCCTTGCCCTAGAGCCCACACATGGCTGCTACTGAGCCCTCGTGCCACAACTACTGAAGCACGCACACCCAGAGCCCAAGCTCTGCAACAAGAAAGGCCACCCCAATGAGAAGACGCATGCGCACCGCAACCAGAGAGTAGCCCCTGCTCGAGCACGATGTTGCTGCTGCTAAGTCACTTCAGTCGTGTCCGACTCGCAACTAGAGAAAAGCTGGTGCAGCAGCAAAGACCTAGCACAGCCAAAAATAAATAAGTTAAAAAAAATTATTTAAAAAGATAATTGAGATTCTTCCACTGCTAAGATTCAGGGGAAAGCTGCCAATTTGGTGAAAGTGGACCCACGTTTTCACATCTCCAGATGGGCCATGGTTAAGGTAACCACCTAACAAAGTTGAGATAAAACTCCCTCCAGAAGGGGAAAGGACAGCCCTCCTGGGTGACCAGGGTCTCAATACAGATATTTACAAGGCAGCCAGTGGCACTATAATTCTCCTTGATTCTTCTTAACAAGGGTAAGAGAGGCGACATGTGGACCAAAAGTCACATACTTGCAAAGACATCCTTCCTCTGGAGACCAAGAAACAGCAGATTCCTTTCCTGGGAACATCTCTATCAAATAGACATCTGTTACTCTTTGGCGATCTGTATGCCATAACAGTTTAAAAAACAGAGTTTAAATGCTTAAATAAGAAGAAAACAGTTTGCCCGTGTTGCAAAATAGCATATAAACTGTGCTGGAATTAGTGCAAGGGGAACATTTATCTTTCCTAGATAATCTTGAAGCTGGACTTTTTTTTTTTTTTTGATGGTGTATAATTATGTTTACTGGCATGGAAAGATGGTCATGATATATCACTAAAGGGGAATAAAAACCCCAAACTGGCTGTAAACACCAAACCAGACTTATTTTTGCCTTTTTAATTACTTGCTTATTTTTGGTTGTGATGGGTCTTGGTTGCTGCCAGACCAGACTTTTTAAAGGAGCATTTGACTGTGACTCCCTGGCTGGGGTGAGATGCCCTCTCCATGTCCTGTGAAAGAAAAGGAAGAATGGGTCGAGACTGGCTGGGTTTCTTTTAGCTGTAATGGCCAAAGACTTGTCTGAGCTGAAATCTGGGCCAGCCTGGTGTGCAGAAAAGATGGTAGGGTGGAGAGAGGAGTCTAAAAGACCTGACTTCCAATCCTGGCAACACCAACCGTGAGCCACGGTGACCTGGTGCAGATTCGATGCCTCCGAAGGTCAGCCCCCTTTGATACAGTGGAAGCCACGCCCACTGCCCAAGTTTGATGCCATCCGCAGTGCGCCTTGCACAATGCCAGGCACATGGGAGGTGCTCAGGAAGTGGTGGGCCTCCCCATTCTGCAATCCCAAGGGTTGACCATTACCAACTGCAGTCACAAGTGTTGACCATTAATTACCAAGGGAAGAGACTGAGGTGCCAGGCTGTGAATGAGATCAACCAAAATCTGAGACCCCGATCCACTTGACATTCCTTTGCTCACTCAAGGAACACTGATGGAGGGACTGCCATGTGGCTGCTCGGGGCCAGGCAGTAGGCTCACCTCCGGGAACTCAGTGAAACACACCCCTTCCCTGTCCTTGGGGAGAGGGATCATAAACAGGTAACAGAGAAATAGCCTTGTGCCTGGGCTCTGGGGGCACTGGAAAGGGGGCATAAGGACAGGGGGCTGCTTCGTGGGGTCCTCAGGAAAGACCTCTCCCAGGAGCTGACATCTGGCCTGAGACAGGAAGGAGCCATGGTCAGGAGGGGCAGCCTGAACAGAGGCTGCAGAAAGCAGCATCTGTGCCCTGCTCACATCTGAGCTCTACTCAAATGAGCCGGAGAGGTATGCTGGCAGGGGAGGGGGGCTGGGCTCAGCTCTCCTGCCTTTGCAGTCAGGAGGCCATGGTCATGATCTGAACACTGGAGAGCAAAGAAAGGCCCAGAAGGGGTTTATGAGCAATGGGGTCAGGGTTGTGCTTTTAAAAGGTGGATGCTGGAAGAAGGTGGGGAGCGGATGTGGAGTGAGGAGGACTGACCAGCGAGGAGACTCCATCAGGCAAGAGATGAGGGACGCAGCTTGGTCAGGACCTGGGGCCGCGGAGACAGGAAGGGTGGACACATTCAAGCTAGATTCGGGAGAAGGTGCTAGAGGGTTGCTGATGGATCAGACATAGAAGTACAGAAAAGGGGAGACCATCAGGCCACATCCAGGTGCCCCAGCCTAGTGTCTTTGTGGGAGTTCAGAAAAGGTCCCCACTTTCTGCAATGGATACAGCCCTGGGAGTACCCTGCAAGCACCCAAAGAAGGTACGACCTGCAAGACCCCCACTCAGAGTTCCAAGCAGAGAGACCGTCAGGTTTCTGCTTGAGCAACTTTGGACTCACAAAGCTTGCACTTCCTGTGGGAATGCCAGGAAAGCCATTAGGGGCCATTTCAGCAGTCCTCCCCTGCCTCCTCTGGGTGTGAGGTTTCTCCCCTCCCAGGCCCGGGGCATCAGCCCTGCCACAGTGTAGGCTGCTGACCCAGAGAAGAAGCACAGCTTTAAAACCTCGGAAGCTAACGGTGCAGCACGACCGTTTAGCACTTAAATAGATGCGAGTTCTAGAACATCCACAGCCAAAATGAAAGTAAATAGTGACAGAATGTGAGTCATGACCGCGCTTGCCGAGTATTTGCAGAGCGTATAAACAAAGTGTGCTCACGGATTCAGAGCGAGGACCTAGGAGTTGGGTACCAATTCATCAACTCCCAACTCTAGCACATGCAAGGACATATTAATAAAATCATAGTCCAAGGGGTCGCAAGGAGTCGGACACGACGGAGCAACTGAGCATGCACACACACACGATGGAAAACTTAGTTAACTAAGCCTTCCTTCTCTGGAGTTCACCGGAGACTGGAATTTAAAAAGCTTATCCCTGGCTCTGTGACAACCTAGAGGGGTAGGATGGGGTTGGGTGGGAGGGAGACTCAAGAGGGAGGGGACATATGTATACCTATGGATGATTCATGTAAATGTATGGCAGAAACCAATACAATACTGTAATTATCCTTCAATTAAAAATAAATAAATAAATTTTTAAATACATATTCATTTTAAAAACTCTTATCCCCAGGACTTCCCTGGCAGTCTAGTGACTGGGACTTTGCCTTCCAATGTGGGGGGTGTGGCTTCTATCCCTGGTGTGGGACCCCATATGCCTTGAAGCCAAAAGCCCAAAGCATGGTGCAGGGGCAATATTGTGGCTAATTCCATAAAGACTTTTTTTAAATGGCCCATATTTTAAAAATCTTAAAAAAATAAAAAGCTTATCCTGATAAAAACCAGAGTACTCATTCTCATGTTTCTCAAATCACTTCACCACCAATGTTGACATGAAGCTTAATTAACACTCCGATATTTAGGGAGGGGAAAACAAAACAACTGAGCATGTAAACCTAAGAGATGAACACAACCAGCCAGTCTTGACCCATCAGTCTCTCTCCCAGGAGCTGGTCACTTATTTTCTTGTAGCAGAGTGTTTGGTAGTGACCCCTTATCATCTCCTGATAAGCTGGTCCCTTAGAGGCAGAGTTGATGCCTTATCCTTTAATCCTCCTCCATTCCTATAGCTAGGAGAAGGTAGTGAGTGAAAGTCTCTCAGTCGTGTCCGACTCTTTGTGACCCCATGGACTATACAGCCATGGAATTCTCCAGGCCAGAATACTGGAATGGGTAGCCTTTCCCTTCTTCAGGAGATCTTCCCAACCCAGGGATCGAACCCAGGTCTCCCGCATTGCAGGCAGATTCTTTACCAGCTGAGCCACAAGGGAAACCCAAGAATACTGGAGTGGGTAGCCTATCCCTTGTCCAGCAGATCTTCCTGACTCAGGAATCAAACCAGGGTTTCCTGCATTGCAGGCACATTGTTTACCAAACTGAGCTATCAGGGAAGCCCAGGAGAAGGTAGTAGTTGCTCTTTAAGTATCTGCTGTATAAGTGACCATCTTTACTAATTGCCAGTATTCACCGCAGCCCTGGGCTCCCCTAGGGTCCTGTCCAGGCAGAGGATGGACCCAAAAAGGGGGCTAGGATCAGGAGATGGAAGGTTTGGTTCCAGCGCAGACCCTAGCACTCACCAACCTGTGTCAGTCGTGTCCTTTGTTTTCGTTTTCTCGTCTCTAAAATGGGAGAAATTGCTATTCTACTTTTTAAGGTTTTTCAGATGAGGCAGTGGGAAAGAAACACTTGGAAAGGTGTTCTTCGAGTGTGAGGTGACCCCTGCCTTGCTTTAGAGGGCAGTTCTGTGCATGTGAAGGCAAGATGCTGCAGGAGTGTGGACCACGGCAGACTCTGGGCGGGTCAGCAGGGTGGATCGGGAGTTATCGTTAATGACCGAAGTGTCACAAAGGAAAATGTCACCAAGGCTGTGCTGATCTGCACACAGGAGATGGCAATCAGGGCACAGACTCTGGAGCCAGCAGATAACATAGAACGTGACTGGCCTTAAGGCAATAGGACATGATGGGGCCTGCGGCCAATCGGAGATCCCACTGGTGCTCTGCCCAAGGCAATTGCTTGGACAGCTTTAAAACACAGGCCGGGTCAAACACAGCATCTATGTTTTGAGACCCTGCAGCCTGTTGATTTAAATATATGTTTTATTCTGATGCTTTGACCTCTTTGAGAGTCCCTTGGACAGCAAGGAGATTCAACCAGTATATCCTAAAGGAAATCAGTCCTGAATATTCATTGGAAGGACTGATGCTGAAGCTAAAACTCCAATCCTTTGGCTACCTGATACGAAGAACTTACTCACTGGAAAAGACTCCGATGCTGGGAAAGATTAAAGGCGGGAGAAGGGGACGACAGAGGATGAGGTGGTTGGATAGCATCACCACCTCAATAGACATGAGTATGAGTAAACTCTGGGAATTGCTGATGGACAGGGAGGCCTGGCGTGCTGCAGTCCATGGGGTTGCAAAGAGTTGGAACCAACTGAGTGGCTGAACTTTGACCTCGGGTCCTGGCTGGCCCTGGAGCCACTGCTCGTCACAGCACCAGCCAATTCCTAGAGATAGAAAACAACTGAGCAACCCAGAGCTTGCACCCTAGACCCTTCTTTATGGGGTGCTTGCACTCTGAGCCACCTGCCCTAGTCATTCAGCCCAGACACCAGACCATTAGGGACAGCCCCAGAGCCCACAGAAACGATCCAAGCTGGCCAGTCCTACTCTTTGCCCCGCCCTTTCCAAGAATACCACAATAAAGGATTTTGCCAACATTTCCCCCTCACTCTCTCCACCTCCTGACCCACCCTGGTGATTTCCCATCAGCCCTGCATGGCGGGACCTGCTCCCTTCTCTTAAAAACTGTAACAGACTCTCCTATCAATGATAGGCATCTCCTGATATCCTGGGCTAACCATACCTGAATAATAATAACACCTACATTTTAACACACCTGTGAACCCCACTGGAGCTTGAATCATCATGGCAGCTACGCGGCCCCCATTGAATCTGGGCACCCAACACAGTGGACATGAGTTGGACGTGAGTCTGAGCAAACTCCGAGAGATAGTGAAAGACAGGGAAGCCTAGCATGCTGCAGTCCACGGTGTCACAATGAGTCAGATACGGCTTAGCGACTCAACAACAACCACCAGACACAATCTCTACCCCGTAGAAGACACTATTTATTCTTTTAAAATAATTGTATTTACTTATTTATTTTTGGCTGCTGGGTCTTTGTTGCTGAGCTGGCTTTTCTCCAGTTGTGACAAGTGGGGGCTACTCTCTAGCTGTGGAGCACAGATTTCTCATTGCAGTGCCTTCTCCTATTGTGCAGCATGGGCTCCAGGGTGCCTAGGCTTCCGTAGCTGAGGCTCTTGGGCTCTGGAGCACAAACTCAATAGTTGTGGCTCACGGGCTTAGTTGCTCCACAGCATGTGGGATCTTCCTAGATCAGAGATCGAACCTGTGTCTCCTGCCTCAGTAGGAGGATATTTTTTTTTTACCACTGAGCCACCAGGGAGGCCCCAGATGCAATTAAGGTACTAATCAATAAATGGATGGGGGAAAGTGAAAAGCTGAGTGTGGAAGCATCATCTGGGGATACACATGCCCTACACTTCCATCTCACTGTTGCAACAGATCCAGGAAGCTGCATTCTGTACCCGCCTGGTTTTGCACTTGGAAGGGATGTAGGCAGCCAGGCGGGAGCAAGCCGGGGGAGGTGGTGTGAGTACATGCTGGTGGGAGTAAGCTGTGGTTAAACGTAAGCGGCTCCCCCTCCCACTGGGGAGCTTTTCAACCAGCTCTTAAGAAGCTCTTCTCTTGGCAGACAGCCTTCCGGCTAACTCTAGCTGTTTCCTTTATGTGTTTCTGAAGAGATCACCACCTCAAAGGGTCTCTGAACCCAGGGGTAAAATTGTGAAAGCCGGAAAGAGGGTTCCCAGCCATCTGCAGTCTCTGGGACCCGCCCGGAACAGGCTCTCAAATAGGAGGATCAGGGTTTCCCAGGTGGCTCAGTGGGTAAAGAGTTTGCCTGCAATGCAGGAGACATGGGTTTGATCCCTGGGTCGGGAAGATCCCCTGGAGGAGGAAATGGCAACTCACTCCAGTATTCTTGCCAGGGAAAGTCCATGAATAGAGAAGCCATGGGCTACAGTCCATGGTGTCACAAAGAGTCAGACGCAACTGAGGCAATAGCACACAAGCCACTCACTCAGCTCCATGGGGTCTTGAAATTATCCTGTCTGTGACGGTGCAGGGCCGGGGTTGGGGGGGCGGTCTGTATCTCTGCACGTTTTTGGCTATTAAACTGTAAGTTGAGCTAGAGAACCTATTTCTTTTTTCTTTTATTCCTTACTCTTAAAAGTACATCAGTCTGTTCTGCTTGAAGATGGACTGAATTTTCCAGATGACAGGGCCCTTGGGTGTCATTCTCAGGATGACCATCTCATTCCAGGCAGAGAGAAAACCTGTCTGGGATGACCTAGGGGAGGCAGTTAACCCCCTGTTGGGAGCTGGGGGTGGGGGGCGGGGCAGAGATCAAGTATTTACTGTTTCTGATGAGCTTCAGCTGTGTGGTTCGGTTGGAAGCAGTCAATGGCTCCCTAAGACCCAAAAAGGAAAGACAGGGGGCATTTGACCACAGTGAAGGGACAATGAGAATCTGGGGGACTGCCCAAGTGGTCATGCCAGGAGAGGGGGGTCAGCAAGGCGACTATGCAAATGGGTTTCACCCAGAACAGAACCAGCTGATGCCCTGTTATCCCAGCGTGATGATTTAACTCAATGCCCTTCTCTCTCAAGTGTCCTGGTTTGATTGATAAATCATAGAGTTGTACTCAACAGCAGGGAGTTTTGCAAATGGAATGTCTGAGTTGGAAGGCTCTCAAGTAAGAGTCTAGTTGCTTTGTTTGTACAAACAGAAGTTTAAGGTTTGGCAAACATGCTGGAGAAGGTCTGGCAGCAGCAGATGGCAGGAACAGTGAGCAGAAGGGAACCGTGCCTGACCTTGGGCTCTGCTGGAGGGGAACTTGGGCTAGCTAGGACTGCCTGGGACCATCGGGCTTCACTCACAGCCTCCAGCCCAAGAGGGGGCTTCCAAAGAGCATTTCCATCCTCTGGTTGAAGTCTCAAGCCCAGAGTTAAGAAGTCTAGCGAAGGGTAGGCACTAAGAAAAAACGGTTTCACCAGATGGGCTGTGAGAGGAGCGAACATCCCCCACCCTCCATCATCAGCAGGGGCTGGGTACCACCATCCCATTCAGCACCACCTTGCATCGCCATGGGGACCCTGAACAATCTCCCGGTTTTCTTTCTTCCTGGTTGGGATCTTGTTTCTGTCAAAATGAACTATTTATCTGTGTTACATGAAACATCACAGATTGTGGGCAAAACCAGGACAAACCCAAACCTCAGAAATAAGAGCCCTCTGATGATACTCACACGCAACTACCTGAATCTTTAGAGGCTGCAATGAATTTTCTTTTCCTAACACTGAACTTATTCTCTAGAAGTATTTAACCCAAGCGGCATCTGACAGACAAGCCCCCAGTGGCCTGAGCATGCTAGATCAACTCATTCTCGAGCTGATTCACCAGGTGAATCCGTGGACCCGAGCGACCCACCCACGGAGGGAAGGTGAAGACGTCAAAGGGAAGATGTGGCTGTAAGTTTCACCTGGAGGCCTCACATGAACTTTAATCAAGCTGTAAAATACTCAAGATGTCCAGTGTATAAGGACTATTTCATTTTTGTGTGTGAGACAGAACTAAAACTTCAAAGCTATTTGTCTTTTTATCTAAGATTAGCCATCATGCAAAACTTACTGGTCAAGCAGATAATAAAATACACAGATCCCATGGAAGGGTTTTTGTACATTTCAGTCCTTGCAGGTAACAAAGCCATTATGCACCCTGCATGGTCCTGAGAGTGAGTTCCTTCAATTCTGAAAGCTGCCAGTCCTTCCGGTGCCTGGAGGGCTCATGTGTTATAAATTCTCGAAGCTCTTTTAGCTGCAGTCTGGGCATCTGGTGACTCTTCGTCCTCTTCCTCGGTCCGCTTGTGTTTTAAGAACAAGTCAGACTTTAAGAAGCGGCTGTAACTGTCATACTTCATGAGGTTGAAGATCTAAGGGGGAAAGGAAAATTATAAATCATTTAATTTTTATTAAATACCTATCATGTGCTGGGGCTTTCCAGGTGGCACAGTGGCAAAGAACCCTCCTGCCAATGCAGGAGACAAGGGTTCGATCTCTGGGTCGGGGAGATCCCCTGAAGGAGGAAATGGCAACCCACTCCAGTATTCTTGCCTGGAAAATTCTACAGACAGAGGAGCCTGTAGGGGCTACAGTCCAAGGGGTGACAAAGAGTTGGCCATAAATGAGCGACTGAACATGAGCACGATCATGTGCCAAGGAACGCATATGTGTGCCAAACACCCAAGGAAAGCTAAAGTAAGTCTTGTGGTAGACCAGGCAGATTTCCTGGATGTTTAGGGTCATTATGAAATTATCTTAATGGAATATAAGAGCTTAAAGAGCACAAGCAAACCTATATTTTTCACAGAAGTCTAGATTCACACAACATTGATGCATACCCTTGGATCAAGAGGTACTTAAGAATCACCACTTTAAAAAAAAAATAGAATTACCACTGTATTCGGGTTAGATATTACAGGGGTGTGGGTCTCCGGGACCTTGAGGTAGCAGAAGAGAAGCCATATCTGTAGAGACGATGAAATAAAGGCCACTATCATATCAGACAATGCTAATATTTAGACCCCCCGGAAGTCTGGCAACCAAGGTCTTACACAAACCTATTATTACACCAAGAAACAAAATGGGGCTTATTCAGTGCGGGGCAGAGAAGTGGAATGACAAGCTCAGGCAGGAGGGGCTTTGGGAACAGGCCCTAATTAAAGAAAATAGCAGTCAGCTGCAGGACGCAGACACCTGCTCGCTCACACAGGCCCAGAAGCGCCTCTCTGGGAAAGCAGTCATTCTAATGCACACTCGCCAGCTGCGAGGGGAGGACCCCCGACGGATTAGAGGACTGCCGCCTGCTGCACCCCAAGTTCACGAAGAGTTCCCCCCCTTCTCAGCCAGAGTCCCGGTTCCCAACATCCTCCTCCCCCGGCGCCTCCCCATGCTTTGCTGCAGTCCTCCCTTGCCCTGCCAAGGGGTGGGAACAGGGGGAACAAAAGGAAGCACTTTCTGGCTGTCGAGGGACAGTCTCTTATTTTGAGAAGTTTCTCTCCATCTCAGACCTTCCCACTGGACTCTCAGGACATTGCGCAGACTGAAAATTCACACCACGCAACCTGGCACCTTCACTGACGGCACCACCATGGGCTCGACAAACAGAAAGTTCCAGGGGCGTCTAGAAAGACGCTCGCTGCCAGGCGGGGTCACCAAGTGGGTGGTAAAACATCGTTTAAATCCGCCCTCTCACCACAGGCACATGAACTGCTTTGCAAATGAAACGCCTGACGGTGTCCACGGACTCGGAACACCTGGCTTGGGGCTGGGAGAACTGGAACTTGGGCTTGACACCTTCGTTTTCCCAAGATGGCTCCAATCACGGGAGGACCACCTGCATCGTTTTGCTCTCAGCCGGGGTTTGGGTTTTCCTAAAACTCTTGAACTGCTGTTTGCCCTTCTGTGAGTGCCCTTCCAGTCTGGGCCACCTGCTCACAAGGAGCACACCTCCAAAGACCCCTACCTTGCGCCTCTCCAGAGTGGGCCTCTATTTTGTAGCAATCTTATCATCTTAGACTGCTTCGATAAGGTTCGGAGAAAGTATTCATTAAAGCCCAAAACCTCCCAGAAAATCCAAAAATCATAGGCAGGGGTGAGGCAGGAGATGTGAAATGCCAGTAGCATGCCGTGTGGGTGTGTTACCATCCCTCATCACCACCTGCATTATTCAGCCCTTCCAGGCACAAGAACCCCCACAGGGGACTTTGAGATGTCCATCCAGTTCACCGTTTGAAATGATGTTTGAAGTCTGACTAATGAAACCAGGCTCGTGAGTGTCCCCGACCCAGGAACCAAGCCCCCACCCCCTCCTCCAACCAGGCCCGCAGCAGATGGGACCCAGCACCACCAGCAGGATGCGGTTCGACCCAAGTGTCTCGTCTGAGTCTCTGCGTGTGGGAGTGGTGCATCCTGTTTGCCTGCTGCGGCTCTTCGAGAAAAGAAGAAGAAAGGCCGGGGCTGGAGGCGCTTGGCCCGAGGTGGAGGGGGAGGGGGGAGGGGAGGTGGTTCCAGCAGGGGGGCTCAACCTCCCGGAGATGCTTGGCTCTCCCTTCCGCACAGTTGGAGCCAGCAAGCTCAGGGGGAGGGGGCTACAAACTATTTAACAAGAGCACAAGGACCACTCCCTGCCGTGGGCGGGTGTGAGGTGCCCGTGGAGGCCCTCGAGCTGGGGTTTCCCTCTTCAGGAGCCCTCACCTGCCTCCTGGTGAAACTGAGTCACCCAGTAGCAGCTGGAGGCATCAGACTGGGACAGATCTGAAGAAGGAAAGGGATGTGGCTCCCAAGGGCCTCATTTTCTGGGGATAGGAACTGCCTGGGATCTCTGGCGGGGTCTTCACTGCCACCAGCAAAAGGTCTCCTGGGCACTGGCCTTGGAGTTCATGGCAATAGGCAGCTTTAACCCAGGGCCCTTCAAGGGTACTCAGCAATGATGACTTAGAGAATGTCCTAAAAATCTCTTTCAAGAAAGTGACCAAAGACCAGGTACCCCGCTGCTGACCACAGCAGCCTTCATCACAGGGCACATGGTCATAATGGAGGTTCACCCAGTGAATAAACGGGGCCCATCCACTGAGCAACAACAGAAGGGCTGGTGAAACAATTCAAGGTGCACCAATCCCAGTAAAAGCGCCTTCAAACCACATGCCAGGCAGTGCCTGGGGCATGCTCTCTGATCTCCATTGAACCCCCGAGGACCCCACACACACAAGGGAAAGAACCGAGCCCAGGAGGTTTGTTGCTTTGCCCCAGTGGCTGGTATATTGCCCGCTCAGCTGCCATGACAAGTACCAACAACTGGGGACTTGAAAAGCAGAAATTTCCTTTCCCGGGGCTCTGAAGGCTGGAGGTCCAAGATCAAGGTGATTGCAGGGCTGGTTTCTCCCGAGGACTCTGTCCTTGGCTTGTAGGTGGCCATCTTCCCCAGTGTCTTCATCTGGTCTCTCCTCTGTGTGTGTTTATGTCCTAATCTCCTCTCCTTATAAGGACACTGGTCAGATTGAATTAGGACCCACCCCAAGGACCCCATTTAATCACCTCTTTGAAGACCCCCATCTCCAACTAGTCACACTCTGAGGTCCTGGAGCGTAGGAGTCTGACATCTGAATTTGAGGGGGGGACACAATTCAGCCTGTGACAGTGAGCAAAAGAGGCCGGCAGGATGCAAACACTGGCCGTCCAGCTCTCAAGCCCACACGCCTACCTTCGGGCCATCCCACCACTCACATGGCAGAGTGAGAGGTGGTCACTAAAAACAGAGATTGTGAGAAGAGTTTAACACGGAAAAATGAACATGAGTGTCAAGTGACTGAACACCGAATGTTTAAAGTTCACTAAAACTGAAAACAATGACCCCAAGTACATTCTCTAATGTGTTAGCTTGTGTATTTAAGTGGGAAATAAACGTCCCCAAAGGTCAGTAGAGGAGGTTGAACAGTGTGTCCCCCAAATTGACATCCACCTGGAACCTCAGAATGTGGAACGGGGTTAGCTGAGGATCTCAGGATGACGTCATCCTGGTTTAGGGTGGGCCCTAAATCCAAGGGAGCTTTCTCTGTGGCTCAGACAGTAAAGCATTTGCCTCCAGTACAAGAGACCTGGGTTCAATCCCTAGATCAGGAAGATCCCTGGAGGAGGGCATGGGAACCCACTCCAGTATCCTTGCCTGGAGAATCCCATGGACAGAGGAGCCTGGCGGGCTATAGTCCATGAGGTAGCAAAGAGTCAGACACAATTGAGCAACTTTTCACTTCACTAAAAATCCAAGGAGTGATGTCCTTATAAGAAAAAAAGAGCACACAGAGAGACATACAACCAGAAGAAGCCCATGCGAAGACAGAGGCTGGAGGGATGCAGCTATAAGCCAGGGACACCAAGGATTGCCAGGAGCCACCAGGAGCTGGAAGAGATAAGAATACAATCTCCCCTCCAACTTTCAGAGGGACCATGGCCCTGCCTGACACTCAGGTTTCAGACTTCTGGCCTCCTGAGCTGTGAGAGAGAGAAAAAAAAAACACCTATTTTCTTAAGCCACTTAGTTTGCAATCATCTGTTACGACAGCTCTTGGAAATGAACACAGGTAAATTATTGACTTCACCTCACTCCTGCTTGAGCGCAGAAAATGAGATGGCCCTTAGGGGTTCCAGAAGGCTCCACAAAACCAGGACTCTCTGATGGGAGAACTGGACTCACCAGGGCTGGACTGTGGTCATCAGCCTGACCATGCACCTCGAGTTGTCTGCAGGGAAGCAAAAGAAGAAGGTAGAGACCCAGGTGGGCTGGGACTGTGGGCAATGGACCATAGACCAAGGGAGCAGAGCTCTAACGCAGACAGCCTTTGGGGGAGACAGGCAGCCGACCAAGCAGAAAACCCAAGTTGGCAGCAAAGTTGCATTTGTACCTTTTTTTTTTTTTTTTGCCAACACAGCTGTGTCTGCCCAGGTTTCAGATTTCAGCAGCCCCACATCTGGGAGCTACATACCAGGACTGTAAATCGCTTAGTGTCTTGGCCTTGGGATCCAACCCTTAGTCTGCCAGATGTGAGACTCAAGTGAAAATCAAGAAGGGAGGCTTCCTGCTGCGAGGGCCCCCAACTCAAGGTTGATACACAGCAAGGCACCCCACCCTCCCCAGACCCCAGACAGCGCAACTAATTAGGATTTGCCTTTCAGTAACGGAAAATATCCATGAGGGGCTGTGATTTGAGACTGTTTTGTCTGCTGCTCTGGAAAGGATTCCCTCATGGACACACACTCAGTCGTGTAGAGAATGAGACGCTTAACCAGCTTTGAGGGCCCATCCATGGAAGCTTCATCCCTGTCTCGATCAAGTACACTGGAAGCCTAATAAATCTTCTAACCCATCTTAGAAGACAAGACGGCAGTCCAGTGGTTTGGACTCTGCATTTCCACTGCAAGGGGCATGAGTTCCATCCCTGGTCTGTTGGGGAGCTGAGACCCCGCATGCCATGCGACATGGTCCCCCCCCAAAAAAACAAAAAACACAAGGACATTAAAGACCTAAACTAAACACATACAGTGCAAAGCCTTCCACCAATGTAATTTCAACTGGGTACCAAGAGGAAAAAACATGAAACCTTTCCTGCAACAGAAAGTTTTATTAATGGGATTTCATATTTGCTACAAGCATTTGATTTAGTTTTTATGTAAAAATGATTGCAAAAGTACACAAGTGTCCACAAATTGCAGTTCTAGAATGTAATTGCACACATAGACTACAGACAAACTTTCACATGACGCAAATAGATGCAACGTGTGGAGAGAGCCAGCCCTCATGCAAGGATCAGCTGGGTGCTGTGGAGGCTCCTGGGGCAGGGGCACAGCTGGGGACACCCCCACCGCTGGGTCAAAGACCACCTTCCCCTCTGGTGAAGGGGGGATGGGAGAGGAGGCCGAGGGCAGCTGGCGGAGAGCGGGAGAGGAGACAAAGCTCAGGTCGGCCCCAGTCCCAAAGCCCCGGGGAAGGCCACAGAGAAGGTTCCGTCACCTGGATGTCGCTCCTGCTTCTGGAACGGGCCCCCTTAGAGGTGGACCACGTTCCCGGGGGACGTCAGAACTCCAGAGAGAGGCCGAACATGGATGGAGACAGTGGCCCCTGCCCCAGGCCCTCACAGGGCCTCGGGGGCTGGGGTAGGGAGGAGGTGGCCATCCTCTTGTTCCTGAAGTCCCTAATCCTCAAATCCAAAGCTGAAAGGACACCTTCTGCGTGGGGTGAAGGTGTTTTATCCTTGGCTTTCGCCACCATGGAGAGAATTCAGAGCTATACTGGTACCCCTCCCCCCCCGCCCCCCGCTTCTTCCCTTAAACACTATTTTAAAGTTGTTAAAAAAAAAAAAAGATATTTCAAATGCTGTCCTTCCTGCCCCACCCTCAGAAGCCAAAGGGCTGTGGCAAATGCCAGGATCCAACGCTCCCTGCATTTGAGTGGAAACCCACAAACTGCTCTTTCTGGCTGTGCCCGTTGGAACATGCCATGTTCTGGACTGGGCTTGATCTTTGGGAGCAAAGGTCAGCTGGCACCAAGACCGAGGCGCCCAGGAACCCCTGCTCCAGCCACCATCGCAGACTACCAGCTGCTCCAGACCTTCTTACTGAGGTCGACAAAGGAAGCGATTCTTACTTCTTGGGGTCTGGGGAAATTCAAAGAAACGACACTGCTAAAAAAAAAAAAAAAAAAGATGAAGAGGTCTGGTGCTTGGTTCCTTTCTCTGTCGAGGATGTGGCTGGGAGCACTGACATCTCACTCATGTGGCTGGGAGCACTGACATCTCACTCATGTGGCTGGGGGCACTGACATCTCACTCAAGTCTTTCTTTTTTTTTTTTAAACATCAGAGGTTGAGGACTTCCTTTTCAGTGGAAAAAACCTGCCTCCACTCTGTTCTCCCCAGACCAGACTTAGCATGCATCAACCCTGAAGCCTGAGGGCCTCCTGGAAAGCCTCAAAATCTGCCGTAAGTGTAGGCATTGGGGTTCCTACGATTTGTGGAAGGAGAAAGAGCACCCCTGCCCCCTCACACCTGCAGCCTTCTCTTTCATGTTCCCATGAGCAAGGACCTTCCTTCTTCTCCAATCTCCTTGTCCTAGGGAACCCATCACTCTACACTGTGGAATTCAACCCAGAAGCTTCAGAGCAAGACAGGTGTGTAAACGGGTGCCAGAGACTTGTGGAGCAGAATCCTGTTCTAAGTCTTTCATCTGCCACAACCTCAAGTCACTGAGCAGATTTCAAAGTGCTCCATTTTCAAACATTCAGGGTCTGGAGGGATACACAACATGAGGCAGAAAGTGAGAATGAAGAGGCAGGAACTGGGGGAGTTTAGCCTTTCATGTCATCTTCTGGATGGTGTCACTTTCTCCTCTTAATCTTAACAACGCACATAGTAATTTTACAATTGTTGTTCAGTCGCTCAGTCATGTCCAGCTCTTTGTGACCTCATGGACTGCAGCACGCCAGGCTTCTCTGTCCTTTACCATCTCCCTGAGTTTTCTCAAACTCACGTCCATTGAGTCGATGATACCATCCAACCATCTCATCCTCTGTCACCCTCTTCTCCTCTTGCCTTCAATCTTTCCCAGCATCAGGGTCTTTTCCAATGAGTCAGCTCTTGCTTTTTTTTTTTTTGCAATTAAAAATAACAAAAAATTAACTTGTCCAGGGGACTTCCCTGGTGCTCCAGTGGTTAAGACTCGAAGCTTCCACTACAGGGGGCATGGGTTTGATTCCTGGTCAGGGAACTAGGATTCCACATGCCATGTGGGGTGCAGCCAAAAACAAAATTGACTTGCCCAGAATCCTGGGCGAGCCAGTGACAGGATATGCTCGTGGCTAGTGGGGACTTAGTGGGTTCCTCTGCTGGCCTTCCTCCCTGGTGCTCCAGCCAAGTGGGCGAGCAGGACGCCTAGCTGTCAGGGCCAGCACAGACAGGCACCATCACTTCTCGTACAAAGAAAAGCATGTTAGGCTGCTATGACCAGTTTGATCCCTTTAGGTTGTAGGTGATTCTCAGTGCCTCAGTGACTGCTGGGGATGTTCTAGAATTAGCCAGGGCTGGAGGTACAGGAGAGGACGACTAAGCAAGGAAGGCCAAGGGGGAGAAAAGAGAAGAAGGTAAGCGCGTTGGTTGGTCTTTGAATGCCAAAGACCATGCCACTGTACCAGCCCCCAGGAAGGGAAGAAGGCGGCAGAGGCCAGAAAGAGAACAGCGAGAAAAAACACCACAGCTTCCCACGGAGCTCGGGCCTCACAGGGCAACCGCGTGGGGCAGCAAGAGTCCAGCTGAACGAGAAGCGCTGGGTTCTTGCCCCTTTTCCCCTCTTCCAGCTCTGGGAGCTCGGGCTAGCCAGGTCCCCTCCCCCTCTAGGGAACTCTCCCATAAGCTAGGTGCCAGGTCCCACCTTCCCCAGGACCACCTGAGAGTCAGACGAGATGCACACACAGAGGCACTGTGTTAACTGTGAAGAAGTGCAGCCTGAGTGTTTTCCCAGGACTCCCTAAAGTGTAGAAAACTGCCATATACATTATTTGGTGCTTTTTTTAAAAAAAAGGGGGGGTCCTGAGGCTCAGTGAGGGTAAGCCACATGAATTCTACTACATTTCGGAAAGCCACACTAAGCCAGGATTGCTGCTTCTCTGGTGGCTCAGATGGTAAAGAATCTGCCTGAAATACAGGAGACACAGATTTGATCCCTCGGTTGGGAAGATCCTCTGGAGAAGGGAATGGCTACCCACTCCAGTATTCTTGTCTGGAGAATCCCACGGACAGAGGAGCCTGGCAGGCTACAGTCCATGGGGTCGCACAGAGTCGGTCATGACTGAGCGACTAATACTTTCAATACTTTTCTCCTCCTCAGCACCACTGACATTTTGAACCGGATACATCTGCATCGGGGGTGGGGGGTGGGGGGGTCTGCCCTGTGCACTGCAGAGTGTTTCACAGCATCCTGGCTTCTACCCATTAGGTGCCAGGAGCACACCCACTCCACTTGTGACAACCAAAAATGTCTCCAGACACTGCCCATTCCCAGAGGGGCAAAACCACTCCCAGTTAAGAACTGCTGCTGAAGGCAATTTAAAGGACACACGCACAGTTAACACTTAGGCAGTTAACACTCACGGACTGCATGCCAGCCTCTGCACTAGGTTAGCACTTCACAGACACGAGTGCATTTCATCCTCACAACTGCCTTATCATAATCCGCATTTCACAAACAAGGAAACTGAAGCTCAGAGAAGGATAGCATCTTGCCCAAAGTTTCGCAGCTGCTAAATGCTCATGTCAAAGAAAAGAGACACGTCGGGTCTAAGGGCACAAGGTTGTGGCCATCAGGGAGCGACTTTTTAACACGGGTCCTTGAAGGCTCGTGGACTGCCTTGCAGCGGAGCCTGGAGGGGCAGCCATATTTGCCGAGAGCCCTGAGTTGCCGATGAGGCCACAGAAGCCACACCAGGAAGCAGGACCCAGTTGGGGGGCGGCGGGATGGAGGCCGTCCTGGATCATAAGCTTGTACTTCTCCTCCTGCCTAACCTAACATACAGTGATGAAGACATGAGTGTGAGTCGGTGTCCAGGAAGTGATGGGCAGGGAGTAGGGAGCGAGGCCGCAGGGAGTCAGGCCATTGGGTACAGAGATGAGCCATGGTCAGGAGACTGTGGGTGCGCAACTGACTTTCTAGTAGCAGAGATGGCTCTGCACTGAGTCATCTGTATTCCCTTGCCGCCCAACCCTGCCCCCCGACCCAGATGAAGGACGGAAGCAGCTGGCATCAGGGGTCAGAGCCAAGGGCCCTGGCTTTCAAGAGGACCAAACCTTATGAGCCCAGCTGGCACATAGTCACCATTGAAATTAAACTGGTTCCCTCAGGGCCTAACCCCAGCCAGTCCCTCCCAACTTAGCTTCTTCTGTCTTCCTCCTTCCCCTCCAGCCACACTGACCTCTTCCAACACACCCAGTGGATTGCTGCCCCAGGGCCTTTGCATGTGCCACTGGCTCTTGCTGGAAGGTCCTGCCCCGGGCTTCGTACCTGGCTCCCCCTTCTGCCACTCGGATCTTCAAGGAGTACTCCCTGATCACTAGACCCCTCTCGGTCACTCTCAGTCCCATTGCCTGTTGTATTTCCTATCCTCATGGTTAGTCAGATGCCGATTTCCTCACTGCACTCACAGTTCCAAGCACAGTCCCTGGTACATAGTAGGCCCCCCACCAATATTAACAGCATAAAGGAATGAAAGAAAAAACAACTCCACACACCAGCAAAACAACTAGAACCAAAATAGACCTCCCAGGGGAACTTTTTTTTTTTTTTTAATGTGGACCATTTTTAAAGTCTTTATTGAACTTGTTACAATATTGCTTCTGGGTTTTTTTGTGTGTGGTTTTTTTTTTTAATATTTTGTTTTTTTGGTCCCTAGGCATGTGAGATCTTAGCTCCCTGACCAGGGGTCAAACCTGCACCCCTTGCTCTGGAAGGTGAAGTCTTAACCACTGCACCACCAGGGAAGTCCCCCAGGGGAATTTTGAAGATTAAAAAGTCACTGCAGGGAACTGCGATTCATTGAAGAAATCAACTCTTTGTAAGATCATCTCCTCCCCATTCCAGATTCCTGAAACTTAACTTTATCCAACAACAGCCTTTGACTATAGGCGGAAGTTCCCAAGGATGCTCCCAGTACTACTCTTGCCTCTCCTGGCCTTACCAGCGCGAGCTCGGCAACACAACTGGGCCCCATCAGCAGAGGAAAATTAAATCAGAGAACAATCTCTCCAATGACAAATTTTCTAGATAACAAAGTTTTAAGCCTCCACACTTCTCTTAAGATATCATTTTAATAAGTATGCAATTCTTATTAAAACATCTAACACACTCTACAGTAACTATGCTGACCACAGTATAAGTTTTGCTTGAAATTTTAGGGTCATTAGGATCACTAACTGCATCACCATCCTGCAGTACTGGGATGCCCCCAGTGTGGTGTGTGGGACTGTGGTACCCCACGCTTGGTGGTTCCCAATCACTGTGTTATGGTTTTGTGTTTTTAGTATTGTTTTTCTGCCTCCTCCTTGGCTGTTAGCCATTGCTTCTTGCAGCTCCTCACTCCACAGCCTCTACCAGCACTTCAAATAGGCTGTGAGCTGAAAAACCAAAATGTGTTAGAACTGTGTGTAAACCAAGAATCAATAGGACCTGAGCAAAGACCCAAGAAGCTCTCCTTTAAATGAGATTCATGGATGTCAAGTCATCTCATCTGATGCTCAGGGAAGATTTTCCCATCATTCTAGGCATCAGCTGTGCCCCAAAGTCCATGCTACCCTAATAACAGCCTCCAGGGCTTGGGGCACTGTCCAGCATGGGGAGGGGTTAAGGTTCCCTAAAGCTTTCCTGGTGAGCTAGTACTGAAGGCAGCCTACTCAGAAAGCTCAGCCATAAAACCAAGTGGTGCTGAATGAAATCAAGGCTTCCCTAGTAGTTCAGTTGGTAAAGAATCTGCCTGCAATGCAGGAGACCTGGGTTTGATCCCTGGGTCAGGAAGATCCCCTGGAGAAGGAAATGGCAACCCACTCCAGTACTCTCTTGCCTGGAGAATTCCATGGACAGAAGAGCCTGGCTGAATGAAGTCAGAGCTGCTGAGGAAGGTTTTTAAGTTATCCGAAGTCTTGTGGTTCCAAACATGCTCTCCTCTGCTTCACTCTCCTTAGGAAAACAGGGCTCTTGTGGGGGCCTTGAGGAGCAAAGAACCACAAACTGTGCTGAGCATGCATTTTTACGGTTACCAGCAAGGCCCCTGGGAGAAGGCAATGGCAACCCACTCCAGTACTCTTGCCTGGAAAATCCCATGGACAGAGGAGCCTGGTAGGCTGCAGTCCATGGGGTCACTAAGAGTCGGGCACGACTGAGCAACTTCACTTTCACTTTTCACTTTCATGCACTGGAGAAGGAAATGGCAACCCACTCCAGTATTCTTGCCTGGAGAATCCCAGGGACAGAGGAGCCTAGTGGGCTGCCGTCTCTGGGGTCGCACAGAGTCGGACACGACTGAAGCGACTTAGCAGCAGCAGCAGCAGCAGCAGCAGCAAGGCCCCTGAGAGACAGAGTTTTCTGAAGTGAAACAGAACCCAGAGGCCCTCACTATGGAATCAACTCAGATTCCAAGCACCCTGTGCTGTGCTTGGTTGCTCAGTCATGTCCCACTCTTTGTGACCCTTTGGGCTGTAGCCCACCAAGCTCCTCTGTCCGTGGGATTTCCCAGGCAACAATACTGGAGCGCGTTGCCATTTTCTCCTCCAGGGGATCTTCCCAACCCAGGGATTGAGCCCACATCTCCTACAGCTCTGGATTCCTTACCATTGAGCCATTTAGGGAAGCCCCTCCAAGTACCTTGCTTCCATCCAGTTATGCCCAAGGAAGACAGTTAGCACCTCTCTCTCCCTCTCAAGTAAATGACGTTCAACAACAGGATATAAAAGTACTTTCTTTACAGGAAGTAGTTTGAACTGCATTATGCCACATCTGTTAGATGTGTGTACACGTGCATATTTACAGGAAAAAAATGATGGAAAGTCTAGACATCAGATGTTACTTAGTGATTCACTCCAAGTATAAAATTACGAATTTTCTCATTTTTATATTTTGGTTTCTCAAGTTTCTTTTGTTGAGTACATATAATTTTTCTAGTTAGCCAGATGAAAGATTTTTTTTAACAAAAATTATTTTTTAAATGTTTTTGGGACTTGCCTGGTGGTCCAGGGGCTAAGACTCCAGGCTTCCACTGGAGGTGGGCATGGGTTCAATCCCTGGACAGGGAACTAAGATCCCACATGCTGCATGGTGTGGCCAAAAACCAAAACTAAATTAAAATATTTTTGTCACTTAAAAACATCATCCTCAGTCCCTTGTATTTCCTCCTTTCTGCACCAGCTAAACCTCCCGAGGTCTGAATCCAATGGGGGTGCCCTGGTCCCAGCAGCCCAGCTCCTTTTTGAGATGCGTTGCAGGCCTAACTCTCACAGGAGAGCAGGGTCTTTGGGAGACCGAGGTGACAGCAGCCCACCTCATTCCTTTCTGTTACCTTGGCTTCTGCAGTCCCAGAAAAGGGCTGTATTCACATGGTAACCCCTCTGCTCCAGCTCCTGGGGCTTTGAGGAGCTGTGAGGGGCTGTGTGAGTCCAGAGTACAGTCTTATTTTTTTCCCTTTGGCCACCTCACGCTGTGTGTAACTTTCCTGACCAGGGATCGAACCTGAGCCCCGTGCAGTGCAAGCGCAGAGTCTTAACCACTGCACTGCCAGGGAAGCCCGCAGAGTACAGTCTTTAAAGGCTGGTGCATCGGCCTCCGGCATGTCCTAGACCTGTGGGACTCTGTGCTAACAAACCACGTAGTCCCCCTGATCCTTGCTTTTCTCATCATCAAAATGGGAGTTCAGCTCCTCACTGGAGATTAAATGAGATGATATGTGCCAAGAGGGCACAGAAGGGCGCCCCTGAAGCGTGGGTATTGTTTTTATGGAGAACACCTAGAACACAGGGGTGTCACCCTGGCATCTCACCCTGGTCACCTGCAGGGTCTCACCCTGGCATCCCTTCACAGTACCCTAGGAAGCTTGTAAATGATTCTGAGGTCCGGGTAAAGCGGAGACCTCCGTGTGGCTCCAGTCACAAGCACGCCTTTAACCCTGCCTTCCTTTCCCTCCACAAGCCCACGTCCACGGCATCGCTCCCATCCGCTCAACATCACCACCTCCAGGAGGTCTTCAACAAGTCTCTCATGCTAACTATAGAGTCCCTTCGACACCCAAATTTGAGGTCGAATTCATGTGGAATTTGCATTTGCCACTGTATCAACTGGAAAACATTCTCAAGTTAATTCTCATATTTGTAATTTCTACCTATTTGTTTTCTATCTCATGTTGAGCAGATGAAGCTTTCTGGATGCTGGGACATGCTCTGGGCTTTGTGCACACTCCAGCTAATTAAAAAAAAAAAAAAGGCCAACTGATGCTGTGGACCAGTGGTTTCCAAAGTGTAGTCTCAGAACCTGCAGTGTCAACATCACCTAGGGGTTTGCTAGGACAGCAAGGTCTCAGCTCACCTGGAAACCATCAAGTCTGCTAGTTAACTCTGGGGCTGGAGCCCAGTTTCTCTTTTAACGAGCCCTCCAGGTGGCTCTGGGCTTGCTCATGTTGGAGGATTGCTAAATTAAGCTAAGAGCTAGTCTCCACCTGTGTGCCAAAGAAGGCCTTTGCTTCCCCAGTAAGAACAGGGCCCTCAGAAGTTAGCAATCTGTCAGTGTTCCATGGTCCACGGGTGTGTATATAACGTTTCACAAGAACAGAACCTGCTATGAATAGTCACATCTGCAAACACATATCCGAAAAAAACCTCTGCAGTACAGTTTCAGCCTGTTGCCTATTTTATTGCTGGCATTCCTCATATGACAATTCGCCAGAGAACTAAAGTTTATCCCTTAGAAGTCCATTTTTTAAACCTAACTTTTCTTGCATTGAGTGGACTATGTTGACAAAGTGGACCAAGGGCCTACTGAAGTAGGTGGTGAGGTTTGGATATTTTTACAAAAGCCTCAGGTTCCCTGCCACTTCGGGTCTTGTGCTTGCTTTTCTAGACTTATCTGGCTGCTCCCAACTTTAGCAGTTATCACACGTTGCTTCTTCAGTGTGGGTGCCTCAAACAGCTCCAGCCTCCCTTCTAATCTGGTTGAGAAGACTGACATCCCTGCTCGGTCAAAGTGTGAGTAGAGCAAGAGTAAAGAGGCCTGCGCGAGGATCCGACGGGTCAAATCCTGGGCCTGGCAGGCCAGCCTGTCTCTTTCACCAACCATGCCCCCTCCATGTGCCCCAGGCCACCCAGATGGATGGGACTGCTTCTAGGGTGCTCAGTATTTAGTTTTAACTGAATTCTTCCAAACAGAGGTGGGCAGAAATGTCAGTTTTGCCATCAAGGTGCAGCTAGGGAAGTCAGGTTACCTGGTCCTGAAGCTTCTGGAACATCAGTGGATGCGGTTCCTCCAGGATCTTCTCATTGAGGCGGGACTGGCCCTCGACGTTGACTTGGGACGAGGCCTTGCTGGACAAAAAGGTCATGTAGATCTCCTTTGCCTTTTCCTGCATCTGCGGGGAGACATGGAGAGCCTGTCTGTTATCTGTGAGCACAGCCCTTGCCAGCCGGAGCCCAGAAGGAACCACTGCTGGAAGAGCCATGGGGGATCTGGCCATGGCTCCAGAGCTAAGCTAAATGAGGGGGTCAGGGGGGCGGGAGGCTCATGGTCACCCTGCCCCTTCCCCTCCCCTTCAATGCATCTGTGGCCACATCACCTGCCTCAAAATCTACACTATTCATTCTGAAATGAGGACAGGAAGAATCCCAGCCCAGAGTGCGGGACATTCAGTAGCATTCACAACCATGCTGTGAATTCTCCAAATTAAGGCCTCATGAAAAAATTTTGTTGTTGTTGTTTAGTCACTCAGTCGTGTCTAATTCTTTGTGACCCCGTGGACTGTAGCCGGCCAGGCTCCTCTGTCCATGGGACTTCCCAGGCAAGAATATTGGAGTGGGTTGCCATTTCCTTCTCCAGGGCATCGTCCCAACCCAAAGATTGAATCTGCATCTCCTGCATTGGCAGGCGGGTTCTTCACCACTGAGCCACCAGGGAAGCCCCATGAGAACGTTATTCAGCCATAAAAAGGAATGAAGGACTGACACATTCTGCAACATCGATGAGCCTTGAAAGCATTATGCTCAGTGAAGGAAGTCAGACATGAAAGGCTACATGTTACATGATTCTATTCATATGAAATATTTAGAATAGGCAACTCCATAGAGACAGAGAGATAAGTGGTTGGCTCGGGGAGGGGGAAACAGGGAGTGACTGCTTAACGACTAAGGGCTTTGTTTGCAGTGATAAACAAGTTCTGTAACTAGACAGTGGTGACAGCCATGTAATACCGTGAATGTATTCAATGCCACAGAACTTTAAAATGGTTAAAATGCTAAACATGAGAGCCCTAAAAATGGTTCATTTCAGTTCAGTCGCTCAGTCGTGTCCGACTCTTTGCGACCCCATGAATCACAGCACGCCAGGCCTCCCTGTCCATCACCAACTCCCGGAGTTCACTGAGACTCACGTCCATCGAGTCAGTGATGCCATCCAGCCATCTCATCCTCTGTCGTCCCCTTCTCCTCCTGCCCCCAATCCCTCCCAGCATCAGAGTCTTTTCCAATGAGTCAACTCTTCGCGTGAGGTGGCCAAAGTACTGGCGTTTCAGCTTTAGCATCATTCCTTCCAAAGAAATCCCAGGGCTGATCTCCTTCAGAATAAAAATGGTTAGCATGGTAAAATGTATGTCTATTTCACCATGGGTGTGCTCAGTCATTCAGTCGTGTCCAACTCTTTGCAACCCTATGGACTGTATCCTGCCAGGCTCCTCTATCCACGGGATTATCCTGGTAAGAATACTGGAGTGGGTTGCCGTTTCCTTCTCCAGGGGATCTCCCCAACCCAGAGATTGAATTTGCCCCTCCTGTATTGGCAGGCAGATTCTTTACCACTGAGCCACCAGGGAAGCCCCACGAGAACATTATTCAGCCATAAAAAGGAATGAAGGACTGACATATTCTGCAACATTAATGAACCCTGAAAGCATTATGCTCAGTGAAGGAAACGAGACATGAAAGCCTACATGTTACATTATTCTATTCATAAGAAATATTTAGGCAACTCCACAGAGACAGAGAAATAGATAAGTGGTTGGCTCGAGGAGGGAGAAATGGGGAGAACCACCCAAGAGGCCATGGATTCTTTACAGCCATTGGCAGGCAGATTCTTTACCACTGAGCCACCGGGAAGCCCCTTTTATTTTACCACAATACCAAAAAAATCAAGTTAAACCATGAACACATATCCCAGCCAGTGATCAAGCCCCTATTAAGTGCCAAACACAAGCTAGGCATTTTACATCTATGGTCCAATTTCCTTAATCCCTCACGAGCCCAGCAAAGTGCCGTCTTCCTGTTGCTGCCATGTCCCTGATGGGGACACAGAGGCCAGGAGGGGTGATATGGCTTATCCATGAAGCCTGCAGAGAGACATGGGATGATCTGACTCCCGAGCCTCGCGTTTCTGCTCAGTTTCACACCTGTGACATACATTATCTGCCCCCTCCCTGCCCCCGGTGATGCACTGTCAGCCCTGCAGGGCTGGGGTTTTTTCCCCAGAACTAGAGATGAGCGTTAGCAAGAGATAGAACACTGCCGCCTGCCCTGAACCCCAAGTGCAGTCAGGCCAGAAGGCATCAGCCCTAAATAGGCACTGCCCTGGGAGGGCTTGTCAGCAGGGTTGGAAAAGGTATGCACACCTGCACTCAGGCCGCACCAAAAGCCAGCAGTGACTAGTGCAGGAATGTGTTGTTCAGTCTCTCAGTTGTGTCTGACTGTTTGCGACCCCATGGACTGCAGCACGCCAGGCTTCCCTGTCTATCACCAACTCCCGGAGCTTGCTCAAACTCATGTCCATCGAGTCAGTGATGCCATCCAACCATCTCATCCTCTGTCATCCCCTTCTCCTCCTGCCTTCAATCTTTCCCAGCATCAGGGTCTTTTCCAATGATGGCAAACGCTTTGTCTTACAAACAGCAGGCCTCCATGCGAGGGTCCTGCAGGACATCCCCTGAAGGCTGTCTGCTCTCTGACTTCCTGTGCTCACCCCGCACAAGGCTGTTTCTCCAAACATTAGAGCCTCAGGAGTAATCCACCCTACAGAGGTAGCCAGACAATAAAAGCCTCAGAAATGGAGCTACGGAGCTATGATTTGCACAGGAAGTCAGGGGCTTCTCAGGGTCTATGTGGAAAACTCCACTCTCTCTAGATAGCCCACCTGGGGTCCTGCATGCTGCAGGATTTGGCCTAGGTAACCCCAGGCTCTGAAAACCCTTTGGGCTCATAGAAACCACCGGAAGGCTTCAACACTTGATGCTGAAAGGAGGACAAAAGCAGTCCTTTCACTTCTTTTGGTTCCGGGGACTAGCAGACAAGAGATCCCATGAAAAGGAGGTCTGACCCATCTCCCATCCCCCAGAAGGAAAACTTTGGCTAGAAGTGCGGGAAGACCACCCAGGTGGGAGCCTTAAGGTAACATGGCTGTTGGGGGGACAGGCCAGGAGGCCATCGAGGAGACCCAGGGGGCCTCTGCATCGGGGCCACACACCCCTCCAAGACCCACTCATTTCAGGAAGCTCTGAGCCTCCCTCCCACCACCCCCATTCTGTCAGAAAGGAACGTTTTTGGAAAACCACTTCCTGTTTCAACGATAATTCATAAAAGCAGACTTTTAACCAGTCAGATTAGCAAACTCCATGTAGGGCCCTAGAAGAAGAAATGGCTTTAGGCCTCCCCTCCCCCTTAAATATTCACTCACACACACACACACATTTTCCAGATGGATCCAGGCTGTCTTGGGTGGTTCTGAAAAGAAGAAGTGTACTGAGTAGCTTGAGGCTTAGAGGTGGGGGTGGAGGGAGAGCAGGAAGCAGGTTTGTGGGGGACGCCTGTAGGTATACAGGCCTCGGGCCTCTCAGCCCCACCATGTGTCTGCAACTACCCCGAGCATCTGTCGAAGAGTGCAGGGTCCCTGAGGTGCCTGGACGTGGGCCACCCTCATCTCTGGCTGATGGCTCAGGGTGACAGCTTCATGGGCAAAGCTTATCTGGCTGGGGTAGGAAGCGTGACTGAGAAGGGAAACCCTGAGACTGCTGACCACAAGTTGGTCACAGGAAGGCCTGGTGTCCACGCCGAGGATGCATAACAAAAAAGAAGAAGCGGGTCTCTCAAGTTATTTGGGGATATTTTCCAGAGCGTGGTTAACCCTATTCTAGTTCCTGTCGGGACAGGGTGAGACCATCCCCCACTGGTGGGGGCCCCCGGGGTCTAGGACCCAGGGTATGATGTGGAAGGATGGCTGGCCACTCTCTTCCAGTCATTCCAGCCTCCACCAGAGCATCTGCACCGCCATGGACAGCAGCCACGCCTGACTCCCAATCCTGCCCCAGAAGGTGCTGGAAAAGGATCACCCCTGGGTGCAGGTGATGACTCCAGGTATCAACCTGAAGACCCCCGTTAGAAGCCATGTGTAGCCAGGTCTGCCTCCCAGACATGGTCCCTAGCCCCTCTGCCCAGGGCCTTCCTCCCAGCCCGGCAGCGCATCAGCCAAGAGCAACGTGAGCACTCAAATGCCGCTCCCAGCAAGTGCACTTTTAGGAGAAGCAAACTCACTTGAGTATCATCAGCCCCAGAAAGAGAAATCGACCCAGAACAAAGGCAAAGGCATTCGCAGACCATAGTGCAGATGAGCACTGCTCTGGACGTTCTGGCTTCTCTCCCTCATTAGTAAGTGTGCTTTAACTTTATCCACTGGGAGAAATAAAAGCTTTTACTCCACATGCCCCTGTAGTTAATGACTTCTCACTGAAACATCTCAAAAGAAAGCACAAGTGCACTTTCTGTCTCCACTTTCTCCCTTCCACCTGCTCCCCCATCCCTGGCTCCTGCCCTCCCACTGGCTTACTGACATCCTTCTTCGCTCTCCAGGGCCGCTCTCCAGGCCCCCACCCTGCTCACCCCCATTGCCCTCTCAGGATTCTCCAACACCTCGCTGCTTCTGTCTCCTTTGCCAGCTCCCGTCCCTCTGTCCCCCCCACCCCTGCAAATTCTGGGGTTTCCTAAGCTTGGCCCTAGTCTGACCACTTTCCTAACCACATGGTCTTCCAAGATTCCAGCCCATTCCTCTGCCCCAAGCAACTTACCATGCAGATAACTGGTGTCTAGAATTGTGGGCTTAGATATCCCACAGACATCTCACACCTAAAACCAAGGAAAGGAATGGTCCCCTTCTGGCCTGGGGGGGTCTCCCTGTATCCACTGCAGGAACCTGGGGGTGGTGATCCCCTAACACCCCACTCATCTCTGCACCCTGCCTGTCACTGCGTCCTGCTCACCTGGCCTCCGTCAGCCCCTCCCCTGCTGTTCCCATCACTCTGCCAGAGACGGACAATGGGACAGGACAATAAGAAAAGGCAAAGATCGAGCCACGCACTACCTGTGTTACTATCAGCTTCAGACAGAGACTGAGGCAAGGAAAAGGTCAAGTGAACGATTCGAGATAACTTCTGAGAAGGGGCTCAGGAAAGAAGGCAGCTGGAGGAACAGTGAACGACACGGCAGACAGCAGCAGGAGGAAACCTAGGCCCTGCAAGTTTGTGGGGGTGCAAAGTAGCATCCTCACATGGCAGGGACTCAAGGGCATCTGGGAACCCAGGCGGGAGGGATGAAGAGGGCAGCAGGAAGAAGCCGTGAGACCCCCAGGTTCTGACCCCCAGCGCTGAGCAGTCATCTCCTCCCTCCCCACCCACCTACCACCCCCACCCCCCAGCCTGGAGTTTTCTTCTCTTGAAGACAGAGAAAGGCAGGAGGGAAAGGAAGAGATGCGAAACTGAATACAAGGGTTAACTGAAAATCCGCATACAGACACGCAGCAAATTTCTCCCAACCCAGCTCAATGGAAATATGTTCAGTTTATAAGCCTATCAGGCTTGCCACCACCAGGACGAGAGGGCCCCGGTCTATAGAAAACAGAAGTGGAAAAAATTCCATAGAAAGATTTAAAGATAAAGTTGAAATCTCCAAGAGAAAATGTAGGAACTGAAAGGTACAAAGATGAAAAGCTCAGAGGGAAAGACGAGGAAACTAAAGACTCAGTCCAGAGGAGGAGGGCCATCATTGGGAGAGAAACCAGAGAGAACGGAAGGAAAGAAGTTTCAAAAAAAATAATGATAATAAAAATACGAGAACATTTCCCAGAACTACAAATTTCCAGATGAAAAGGCTCCAGAAAATGTCCCATACAATGAATGCACCTCGCCCTGCTCCCAAGCCTCTGACTGTACAGCTTTAGAATACTGGTGATGAAAAGAGGGCCTTAAGTCATTCTGGAGAGAAAAAGCAAAGAAAACAAAACAGCTTACATGTAACACACGGATTCGTAACAAAAATGGAAGATAATGGGACAATGGCTTCCAAGTTCTGAATGAGTTTTAACCTGGAATTCAATTTTATGCCCTGTCGGATTACCCTTGAAGCGGGACAATAGGAAAACAATTAACATTTTCACTCAATAAGATCTTTAAAGGTCTACCTGCTGTATGCCCTTTCTCAAGAAGTTATGACTGGTCTTGCTCCATTAAGATGAGGAAGTGACTCAGGACAAGCGACGGCCTGGGTCCAGATGGCAGGAGAGGGGCAAAGGGAGTGGCCAATGGCAGCGAAGAAAGACCTGGGAACATCTGGGTGGGAGCTGTGGTCTGAGGGCCCCAGGAAGGGCCCCCAGGGGAACCCGGACTACAGAGATGACGAGATGCCTGAGTCACATCATAACAAGAAGCATTTCACAGGCTACTAGAAAGTATAAAAAGAAGAAAAGCAAAAATAGTCCAGGGACTTCCCTGGTGGTCCAGTGGTTAAGAATCCACCTGGCAATACAGGGAACACAGGTTCGATCCCTGGTCCGGGAAGATCCCACATGCCTCGGGGAAGCTAAGTCCGTGCTCCACATCTGCTGTGCCCACGCTCAAGAGAGTAGCCCCACTCGCTGTGACCGGAGAAAGCCTACAAGTAGCAAGGAAGACCCAGTACAGCCATAAATAATAAATAAATAAATTTTAAAAAATGATCCAAGAAGGAAAAAAAAAAAATGTAATCGTAGCATCTTCTTTGGCTTAGTAGCAAACAATACACAATAAAGTTTTAATAATGAAAATGCCGTAGACAGGGCTATAAAGTAAGTAGAAACTCATAGTAATGGTGAAAAGACATGAGGAGAAGATATTGGAGAATGATGAAGTGAGCCAGGACGGGGTGGAGATGTAGGCCAGGCCCGCACCGGGCCCCAGACCACACTATGAGCCGCTGAGCTCCTATCCGATCCTGCCTGGACCCAGCCAAGTCCTTGTCAAAGATCAGAAAGACACAGCCCAAAACCAGAGAGAGAGGGAAATCTGGAGGCTCCTGAGGGCTGACGGGAATGAAACCTTCATACTCCATTCACTTGTGAAGTGAATGAGCTTCACATAAGGAGCACTTTTGGATCTTTAAACAATATATATATATATATATATATATTTAATAAAGAAGACGATGTGTTAGTCTTTTTAGGAAGACCTTTATGGTTACTTTAAATAAGAACACCAAACACTAAAATCCTGGATCAAGTTTTAGTGTTAAATATAATAAAATTAATAAACACGAAGATCCCCTGGAGAAGGAAATGGCAACCCACTCCAGTACTCTTGCCTAGAAAATTCCATGGACAGAGGAACCTGGTGGGCTACAGTCCATGGGGTCGCAAAGAGTCGGAGAAGACTGAGCGACTTCACTCTTCTTTTATAGACCCCTCCCTCTGGTTAACTCTAAACCACTATAAAAAGGCAAGGTACTGTTTGTTACATTTAAATACCAGTGCAAGTTGCTCTCAGAGCTTTGATTATTAGAAATCTTGCACCACCCCACCACTTCCCCACCCCCACTCAGTTTGGTTTTTACAAATCTGTAGGAGCTGCTGTATCCATTTCAATCACTGTCACATAGTAAATAGGCCCTTTATACATGTGCTGATGAATGAATGAGTAAAAATGAATGAATGAATGAGGGATAGCCAAAGAACAAACACCTTCTTGGAGCTTTTTCAGATAGGTAGATGTATCTCCCATGCTAACTCACGGGGAAGAGGCCCTTTATAGAAAAATGTCAAACCATAAAGAAATTGCCAAGGGAGAGAACAGCTCTGAAAGCTGTCTGCAGAATAGGAACACGTGGCAGTTACAACCCTCAGGAACCCCGAGACGGGAGGGGGTCAGGCATCACCTCCCAACTTCCTAAAGCCCCAGCACCCCCCACCATAAACAGAGCGCTGAGACCCTCCCAAACTAAAGGGTTGCTTTCCTGCCTGCCAGGGGGCAAAGCACAGACCAGGGAAGGCAGTGAAGGCACAGCATGGGTCCACTGTTTGGAGTTTCTGAGAAGTCAAACCCCAGAAGAACAGAGAGCACGCCCCTCTCTCAAGTCTACCCCTAAAACTGTGACTGCTGCTCAAGGTGAGCAGGGAGGCCAGGATCCTGCCCATCGTGGGTCCTCAGGGGTCAGCTGACCTGAGTGGAGATCAGGGAGGACCCAGTGAGCCAGGGACCATCCTAGGCTTGGGATAGGAGACAAACAAAGCTCGCCAACCTTAGAGAGCCCTCATGATAAAGGGAAAGCCAAACTGCACAGGAGATAAATAAATACAAAGTACCAGGTAAGTTGGTAAGAGCTTATGGAGCCATCTGACTGGATCATGATAGTAAAAGAACGAAAACAACACCCAGCACAGGTCCAATTTAAACCAGGCAAAGGTGAGACCAGCCTCCATCTTAGAACGGCCTTAGTTCACGGTAGAGACAGACAGTCAACAAACTCCCTGCTGGCTCAGACGTGACGAGTCCGATTGTGAAATGCAGTTGGGCTGACTTCTCCCTGGGCCATGTCCTCCTCTGCATCTTAAAATTAGTGAAGCAGAACTTAGTTCTGGTTTTACTTCCCTGCGGCCGGACCCGCAAGACAGTCTGGAGAGAGAGCCGGGCTGCATTCCCGGCTCTGCACTGAGCCTGGGGGGCCGTGGGCGAGCCACAGCCTAACCTCTCAGACCGCAGCCCCGGTGTCTGGGAAGGAGGGGGAACGGTCAGGATGCTGAGTGTGATGACCGGGAAGGAGGTGTGGACCCCATGGGCTTCCCGGATGGGATGCACCGTCTGTCCCAGAGCCATCCACATCCGCAGGCAGCTGATGGGCAAGGCAGCATTCACTGCCCTGAAGCAACATCCAGACCTCAGGACAGAAACCCTGGGTGTCAGGGCTGGGGGTGCAGAGAGGGGCTGCTGGATTCTGGAGGCTCTGGCCGTAGGAGCTGGATGGGCCCGTGCACCCCCAGCCCATGGCTTTCCAGTCTTTACCTTGGTGCCCAGGTTCTCCGGCCGTGACCCCACCTCCCTCCCAGCACAACGTGCAAACAGGCATAGCAAAGCCAGCCCACCCCCAAACACGAGCCTCCTGCTGCCTGGTCTTCCTTCAGCTCTTCTCTCCAGGCCTTCCTCCCCACAGGCTGTGCCCTCTTCTGGGAACACTCCATCCACCCCCATCCCCAGACTCCACTGAGGTGTCAGCTGAAGAGTCACTTCCCCAGAGCCCTGCCCAACACCGACTGCCTGTGCTCCCACGGAACCTGCACTTCCCATTTCTGGGCTCGTCGCACTTGCAAAGGCTTGGTGAGCAGGCAGCTTCCGCTCTCGGGGTCTGTTCCCTAAAGAGGCTCGGCTGTCTTGTCCCCGCACGTTGCCCATGCTTTCTACAAGGCCTGGCCCTGAGCAGGTGCGCTGCGGAGGTCTGGCAAACTCAACTGAATGGAAGGGCTTGTCAGCGTCATGGGCAGGGACACCTGGGAGGCTCGGGAGGCAGGTTCAAGTCCCAGCTCAGCCGTGCAGGGACCTCCGCTGCCTGGTTTGCAATATAGAGGAGCGGCTGGCTGACTGGTCAGCCCCTCGCACCTCCAACATACAAACTGAGGCAGAAGAACGGCCATCTGTCCGCTTGACTCTGAGCGAGGGCTTTAGGGTGGGGCCAGATGAATCCATTGCTCAGGTCAGCATTTATCAACAGTGGCCCCTGGGCTCTGGGCTGGGTGCTGGCGACCAAGGAAAGCTATGGGTGAGACAACACCCAAGTGTTAGTCGTTCAGTCATGTCTGACTCTTTGCCATCCCAGGACCGTAGCTCACCAGGCTCCTCCGTCCATGGGATTCTCCAGGCAACAATACTGGAATGGGTTGCCATTCCGTTCTCCAGGGGATCTTCCTGCCCCAGGGATGCAACCCAGGTTTCCTGCATTGCAGGCAGATTCTTTACCATCTGAGCCACCAGGGAAGCCCAAAGTGCTCAGGCAAAGTCATCCGGGGGGAGAAGCAACAAGGAAGCCAATGTCAAGGATCATGCCCAGGATAGCTTTCTGGGCTGACCTGGGAATTCCAGCTCCAGGAATCTCGGAATCCATCTATCCTTGCCCCTGCAGAACGGAAGGCGTGGAACAAAGGCCACACCACTCCATCTTGGGGAAAGAGTGTCTGAGGCAGAAAAGCCTTTGAATAAACCAATGACAGATATTTTCTGCAAACACATAATGGCTTCTGGCTTCATGTATTCCAGCTTTTTGGAGCCAGAGGCTTAAAAACTGGCAGCCCACAAGCCACATCTGCCCATGGCTATGTTTTGTTTGGCAGGAAAGGTTTTACATTTTTTTTAAATTAGTTCCATCATTTATAAGATTGGGTGGTTTCACATAAGAAACCAAACATCCAGCTTCTCTGGAAAAACAGGCAGCGGTTGGACTGAAGATGGGAGAAGATGCCCTAAGAAGCAAGGTCCCTCAGGGTTCTGGGGCAAGTGAAGACCTAAGTGGGTAGAACCCAAGGCAGGGAAAGCTCAGACAGCCAGAGACCCCAAGGCATTTGCTGCCAAAGTCAGCTAAACAACCAGCCCCTGGAGGCAGGACAGGCCACCCCCTAATGCCCCAATCCCACCACTCCCTACAGCCTCACACCAAAAACCTTCTTCATGCACATTATTACCAGAAGATACCCTGGAGGAGAAAATGGCATCCCACTCCAGTATTCTTGCCTGGAAAATCCCATGGACAGAGGAGCCTGGTGGGCCATAGGTCCATAGGCTTGCAAAGAGTCAGACACAACTGAAGCCACTTAGCATGCATGCATGTAGGCATTTAGCCATGAGCCTCTTAGAAAGACACAAGCACGAGCCTTGTAAACACATCCAATCCACAAGCCTCCTTGCCCAGAATCTCCTCCACCTCCCCTGACACCCAACCTTCAGTGGCAGAAAATCCGGCTGACATTGGAATTAAAGACTACCTCCTGCAAAGAGCACATATTCACCCAGGAGAACAGTCAGAAGCTTTCTATGTGGGATGCCTGCCAACTACAAGATGTTTTGTAAAGATAGATTGAATAATTGACGGTCTATCTGATGCGCCTTGTGCTTTTATCACCACGCATCTGCTTTACGATGTCCGTACAAAACACCAACGTGCCAAGCCCCGGAGGGAGCGTTCACATAAATTATTCATGAAAAATAAAATCATACTCGATGACAGACTCTCAGTGACTTAAATCGTTATTTTTACTTTAAATATCTGTCCATTTGAAAATAGATTCACACACTCTTTTAAAAATTGTTAATATTTGATCAACACAAGGTAAGCTATTCTGAATCTTAAGTCCTCCCCTAAATCCAATATGGTTCAGATTTCTGTTGGCAATTTCAAAATTTATTGGAAAGGCAATTGTAACTTTATAAAAAAGAAAAAAAGTTAGCAAGAACATGGTTACAGAATGAAAGAAGTACCTGCTTTTTATCTTGTGTTTTCTTAAAATCTTCACATGCTAGCCAAAATAAAACATTTTCTTCACTGAATTCCTTTTTTAAAAATTCCTATGGATGAAGAGAAGAAAAAAATATCAAACAGTATTCTACTTAAAAAACAAAGAAACAAATAACGCATTTCCCGTCAAGAAGTGATAAGTCAAAATTCGACAAATGAGCACGTTCATTCACTCTGTAAAAGCTCCACCCCAAAACAGAGTTATGCTTAATATTAAAGCTAGAATTTCATATGCATTCGAACTTAATGGTTTTAACATTGTGAAGAAGTGTAAAAACGGAGCAGGAATCTACTCAACAGTTCTCAACTAACAATAAATTACCAAAAAGTAAATTAAAGTGGAAGATATATTAGCTCCTTCCAGACAGTGTTTAAACAAAGTACATTCCTCTAAAATCAGGCTCATTTTTTTTTAAACAAAAGAAAAGAAAACATATTAAGCATGTCTAAAAACGCCACAATGAAAACTATTTTAAGTTGGAGGTGCGCTTTCTTTCGGCAGAGGTTGGGGGTCAGTGGCACAGCCAGCTATCCTAATGTGCATGGAAAAGTTTTCTCCCCAAGATCTAGATGGTGCTTACAAAGGCCTTGTGTCCCGGGATGGCTGCCACCCGCTCCCTGGAGTCTGCAAAGGGAATCAACAGCATGATGGCTTTTGATGGCCTGACCCAGGGCTAAAGACAGAAGTCAGTGGGACTCAGGCAGATACAGGCATTCTTGAAATTTACAAGTTCTTCTGACACCTGGGGTTTCTGGAGGCCATTTTAGGTAGTCCTGACATTTCCCCACCCGCCTGTCCTCCTTTGAGTTCAGCTTCACTTTACCAGCTGTTGTCCAGCTCTTTCACTCTATGAGCAGTGTATCCTGAGAAGCCCCAACACACAAGAGAACAAACCTTCATGTCAGGGAGACCCTGACCACCCCCTCCTAGGTGTCACGGAGCTGGAAATTCTTTGCAGATTCTGCCAATGGGCACAGTACCTCTTCCCCATCCCCCACCCCTCCCAGTTATATAAAAACCAGACACAGTCAGTGCAAGCCCCTCAGTGCTGGTCCATGAGCACCCGGGAAAGCATTCCCATGTTGGTCATGACAGGTGAGAAGTTCTTTCTCTCAAGTTGGGATGGACAGTATCAAAAACTGGCCTGTGTTTCCCCTACAGGCTTCTAAACTTCTTTGTGTGGTGTGTCATTTCCGGTCAACAAGGAAAAAGGCACACCCTAAATCTTTTCACGCCTTCTGGGTCTTCAAGCAGATTCTCCAGGGAAGAGGCCCATTTGGCTGTGCTCTTGGGGGTCTGGTGGCTGCTGCTGGAGCTCCCATCACTGTCGTGGATGTCTGCAAAGCAAAGTTCAGAGACTGTGTATGTGATCCAAAGATACTGTCATCTTATAAGGAGCATTATTTTCATCATCATCACCACCACTGTGACTAAGACACAGTATCAGGTTATACACCAGAATCTACTCTCTGGGCTAACACAGGGAATTCATTCATTCATTCATTCTTGACAACAACCTTATGAAGTGGGTGCTACCATTCCATTTTACAGATGCAGAAAACTGAGGCTCAGAGTCAAGAAGGGACTTGTCACTTTCCAACACTCCCCATACATCCTTCCGCCACCCACATATCCACTGGCCGACCCACAGGCAGCCTTCAGATCTCCCTCAAGCCCTCCTTCCAGGGACCTTGAATCAACGGCAACTCGTCTCCATTGCTTTCTGTGCGCAGTCTTGTAATTACCCTGCTGTGTTGTGACTGTTTGCACAGTCGGCTCTCACTAGTCTGAAAGCTCCTCTGTGTCTTGATCTTGTATCTCAGGAGGGACCTCATTGCCTGGCACATAAAAAAAGTACCAGAGTTGGGACTAAGGTGGGGAAAGGGAGACAATGGACACAGCTGCAAATTTTAAGGGGATGCCACAAAACTCAGGCATCAGATAAAAGAGATTTTCATGCAAAAATATATTGAAAAAACAAAATTAATGCAAAAAATTCCATAATGAACAAATACTAAAGACAGAGTCGTTATAACTGACTTTTCCTGTGCCTCTCAGTCTCCAGTATGGCTCGGCGTCACCCTGGCACAATGGATAAAGACTAAATGAGTTAATGACTGCACGTGCCCAGCTCATGCACTCTCTTACTGTTGCCTCCAAAAAGAGCCTCTTGATTAAAGGAAAGGGGACTGGCACCTCCAATTAACACACTCCGGCTACTTGCCTGAGGGAGGAAGCAATAGCAAAAACACATCTCATCTCACTTGGCCCCTCCCTGGAGTCAAGGGAAAAACCACGGAATGTCGCTTCGGATGGGTCCAGGTTCCAAAGCCATTTTGGCCAATTTGAACTACGTGCCTGGATGAGCCCCTCACTTGTGTCCAACTCTTCGCGACCCTGAGGACTGGAGCTGGCCAGGTTCCTCTGTCCATGGGATTGACTCAGCAAGAGAACTGGAGTAGGTTGCCATTTCCTCCTCCAGGGGATCTTCCCAACTCAGGGATCGAACCTGCATCTCCTGCATTGCAGGCAGATTCTTTGCCACTGAGCCACCTGGGAAGCCCTTGAACTATTAATATGTGAACATGGGCAAAGCTCTCTGCAAGATGAAGATAATCTCCACATCCCTCGGGGTTATTGTAAGGCTTAAAGAAGGAAACTCATTAGGTAACTAGATGCTCACAGTGGACCCTCAAGAAATACTAGTTCTTCTCTCTGCTTCCTTAAAAGTATGATCTGTCAAGTGAATATTTTTATAACTAACACTTCTTTTTTCATTGCTTTTTTTTCAAAGTATAGTTATGTCTCTCTAAAGAAAAGTTTGAAGCTGGGAGGAAACAAACTTTAAATCAGGGCTCCCCAGCCTCCGGGACCTAATGCCTGGTGATCTGAGGTGGAGCTGATGTAATAAAAATAGAGTGCATCATAACTGTAATGCGCTTGAATCATCCGGAAACCATCCCCTCACCACTCCGGTCCATGGAAAAATTGTCTTCCACAAAACCGGTCCCTGGTGCCAAAAAGGTTGGGGATTGCTGCAAGGAATCGGCAAAACAAATCATTTTAAAATAAGGATAAATCTTAAAAGTCTTACGAATATTAATTGCTGCAGGTAGCTAGGGGGCCATATGGTTTCAAATGCTTTTAGAGGAAAGTTGCACCCAGAATACAGTGAACTTTGAAGTACCTCCGCTTCCATGATCTCTCATGCATTACTGGGGGTCAACACAGGTTCATGTCTGTGAACAGCAGAGATTGCGTTCTCCCAGCATCTTGCCACTAGGCTAAATAAACCGGAAGCAATACACTTTGGTGACGGAGTAAGAGAATTGTTTGGGACAAAGCCACTCCTTTGAGAGGCAAACTGACTCAAACATCACAAATGGACCTGATGCTTCTCTGAAGTGAATCTCCAGTTCGTGGATATTAAATTAGTTCTCTGCTGTCTTTGCAAATGCTAAAATGGCAAGCTTCTGAACACTGTGTTTCTTCCCAATGAAGTATAAATCAAATTAAAAGATCATTATCATAAGGAATTCTGCAGCAGGGTTCATTCTGCCAAGCATTTCACAAATTTACTCTCTGTTCTCTGCCCGAAGAATACAGTTTGATGGTTTTCTCCACTTCCCCAGCAGGTTTTCTCTTAAGTAAATAAATTAGAGACACAATTTGCTGTTCCAGGAATAAACGTAGGCAGCCAGAACTTTCTCTTGCCATGGCAGAACAACTCCTTTGTCTATAAGGTTTCAACCTTGGCCTGTGGTGATTCCAAAACTCTATGACATTCTTTTCAATACTACATGAAACCACATTTGGGCTTTCACAGTTTCACAGTCTTGCAAGTAAATATGGTTGGTGGATTCCCATTTAGCCAACGGAGTGCTCTGGTTAACTAGAGCTTCTGGTTAACTGAGAGATAAGGTAGCTGTATTATGAGACACCGTGAGCCAATCGCTTCCTCCCTCCCCTGTTTCATTTCATACTCTACTCACTTTGCACATTAGGTTTCTGGGTCAGCTTTCTGTGCCACTTGACAAAAAGTTTTACAGCTCAAAACCCACTCATCTGATCTAGTCTCCTAATTTAATAGGCTGAGACATAAAGGTCCAGAGGGGAAGGTGACCCAGCTAAGGAACTGCTGGATGGAACCAGTATTGGGACTTAAATGTACAGGCAATTGTCCCCACCAGGACCACCTCCTTGGAACCCCAGGGTTCCTCAGAATACAGGAGTTTGCAAATGGGTGACCCTTCCTTTCAGTTCCCTCCTGGACTACCAGTTCCCTTCCATCGACATTGTGAAATACATCTATGGCCGACACTGTTACAAAAGGCATAGAATTCTTAGGGCTAGCTCAGAAAGCACACCGAGATACGGTAAGTACCCCCATAACCATGGTTACTGCCTTCTGGCTTTCATGCCCTGGATAAAGAAAAATTCCTTCTTGCTTTTTTTTTTAAATTTTTTGGAACCTTGGATCCTTCTTGCTTTTTTGCTCACCTTCTGCCCTAACAGTCCTTACTATAAGAATCTTCTACTCACACTCTACCGTCATGTGTTTTCACTTCTCCAGAAATATTGGTTCAAATTTTGCAAAGACTTCCCGATTGTCTTTCAATTTTGATTAAGGCCTCTGCCTCTAAAAAAAAAAAAAAAAATCCTTCTTGATTGTATCAATATACATAGATAGCTCTAGTTAGAGCTACATTTGCAAACTCCGTTCACTTAATGGTGTCTCTCTTTTCCAAGTCATTATCCCCAGCTTCCAATGAGCCTGGCAGAGGTCCACTCCCTTTGGCACTGCCCTAGAGACTGCCTCATCACCTGAGGCATTTCCGTTCCTCGGGAGCCTCTGTACAAGGAGACTTCCACTATTTTCCAATGCATACAAGTAAGGACTTCTTAAGACAACTTGGTTCACTGTAAATGTTACAATCATCCAGTGATGTCCAGGAGAAAGAAATAACCTTTCTTCATAGCAATCAGATATACTTCTGAGCTTAAGAATAAAGCAAAACCCAGCGGTAAAGAATCCACCTGGAATGCAGGAGATGTGGCCGGAGCAGAGGGTTCAATCCCCCTTGGGAAGATCCCCTAGAGGAGGACATGGCAACCCACTCCAGTATTCTTGCCTGGAGAATCCCAGGGACAGAGGAGCCTGGTGGACTGCGGTCCATAGGGCTGCCCAGAGCCAGACACGACTGAGCAACTATAACAAGGGTGCCCAGCTTCCCAGTTCCTTCCCAGTCCCTAGCACTTGGAAACACAAGGGTCCAACACTCTTCTTTCCTTTTTCATTGACAAAAGTGTCCATTTTAGATGGATGACACAAGAAGGTAGGTTTGGAAAGGACAGGGAGAGGGACTTCCCTGGCGGTCCAGTGCTCCCACTGGAGGAGGCATGCGTTCGATCACTGGTCTGAGAACTAAGATGCCACAGGGCACAGTCAAAAAAAAAAAAAAAAAGCACAGGAGGAAAAAAGTTAAACCTATCTATCTAGCAGCTTTAGGACCACTCACGTTAGTAAAGAACTGCTGGTGATAACATTTGTTTGTTTCAATTTTGTTCAGCTCTGCACACTTGCTGTCATTTAGATCAGCTGCAAAGCATTTTTGCAATGAAAAAAATAGGTTTTTTACCTCCTGGGCTCTTCAAAGTATTTTAGCTTTTCAGATTTTTGCAGGCACAATACTTACTTTTCAAGAAATTCATCTTCAGATGAGTTTATCATGGGTTAGTAGTAACCATCGGAGAAGGCAATGGCACCCCACTCCAGTACTCTTGCCTGGAAAATCCCATGGACGGAGGAGCCTGGTAGGCTGTAGTCCATGGGGTTGCTAGGAGTCGGACAAGACTGAGCGACTTCACTTTCACTTTTCACTTTCATGCATTGGAGAAGGAAATGGCAACCCACTCCAGTGTTCTTGCCTGGAGAATCCCAGGGATAGGGGAGCCTGGTGGGCTGCTGTCTCTGGGGTCGCACAGAGTAGGACATGACTGAAGCGACTTAGCAGCAGCAGTAGTAACCATTACACTTAAAAATTATTCACAGCATGCTGGGCACTAGCTATTCTGAGCTTTTTCCATAGGTTAAACCATCTTGTTCTCACAATGACCCTCTGATTATTCCCACATCACAGATGAGGAAACTGAGGCACACTAACTGCAAGGGTCACCCAGCTTTGAAAATGGGGACTCATGGTCCAAGCCCAGGGAGCCTTGGCTCCAAAGCACAACACACCATTTGCCACTGGCTCAACTGCCATCTTTATTTTTGATATCTGCTGATCTTCACCCTCACAGAGGCCAGAACATGCCAGCCTTGAAAAGAATGGTAACAATTATGTGGGAGAAGACAGTGAAACTAAGAGTCTAACTCCTCGCAGACAAAATCCCACACACGACTGGGCCAGAATCATCCAGCACGTAAATACAATGGGCATATGCTTCATTTCCGTTGGCGCTGTTCTGTGCAGTCTCTGACTTCAGTAAAAGCTAATATTGCAAAGCCAGTGCAGCACCCAGGTGCAGAGGCCTGAGGCTGGTTGCCTGTAGCATATTCTGGGATGCATTATTTATAGATGCTATGATGTCATATCTACCAGAGACCTTCTCCAGACATTAATTCCTTGGAAATCCACATTCAAAAGGCATCTCTAACATTCACCACAACCGAGTGCTTACAGTATAAATTCTTGCTATTAGTCTACAGGAAGGTCTAAGTAATGATCCTGAGACAATTTCCCCAAGCCAAAGATTTTAGTAAAATCTCAATATCCAGCTTCCTCAACAGCAGAGTCAACTTACATCCTCAAAGGGTTTGTCAAAGGCACCCCCTCCCCACCAAATGCACAGCTTATTTTTAAAAAATAAACATTCAAGCCTAGGAAAAGGCAAAAACATTAGCTCTAAATTCTAAAGTGGTTGGTAATACACACACAAACACACACACTAGACTCCTTTAAAATACGCAGGGAAAGTACACACCCCACAGAATTTATTCAAATCCTTGTATCACCTACATCACGCCAAACATTACATTTTTTTTTAAAGTCATCCCAGCTTAGAAGCGGAGAATCTGTTTTTAAAATTGGTGATCCATGGAAGGCTCCAGAGAAACTGGGTCATGGAAATCCTCTATCTAAATATTCCTTAAGTGTTTGTCGGCTCCAGTATCTAGCTTCTGAGAATAACGACCCTCAGGCATGCAATTCCCTTGGTGGGGAGGATTGCATGAACTGCCATTAGCAGAAAATAAAAATAAAAACATTTTGAAATAATCGTACTAATAGAAAGCATCAAAGACCAGAGCAGGCCCACAGGCTGGAGAGGTCAGCTCAGAAAAGGCCTCATTGGCATTTTCCCACGAGTTCTGAAGCCTCAAAAAAAAAGTCAAGTGCTCGACGACCCCCAAAAAGGCCCCCTGTGTACCTGTGACTGCACCACACACACCCCGACCCTACTTTGCCTGCCAGCACCCAGCGATGGCTAAGTGGAGGGCATATCAGCTCCAGGGATGGGAACCCTCCTTACGTGCCATGCCCTGGGGTCCGCCTGGGGACGTCCACGCAGCCCCACACTCCGCCGTCTTCTCAGAGACACGTTGTACAAGACGAGCAGGGGCTACGGGGCTCCTGAGCACCCTTGGGGCCAGAGGAAAAACAAGCCTCAACATCCTCTTTTGAGTGGACTAAACAACAGATGGCCACTGGTTTCCAGTTTCTACCAGAGGGAAGGAAATAAGAACGCCAGACTGTTATTCGTAGCCTCTTAGAGTCCTCACTTTCTAGGCAAAAGCCCAGAAAAAATAAAAACTCCCCAAGAGCCCAGTTCTGGAGGTGAAAGTAAAGACCCTGACAGTGTTTTTTCTCACTTTCCAGAAGCCCCTGTGCTTCCTCTGGAACCAGTTATTGTTCAGTCGCTAAGTCATGTCCGACTCTCTGCGACCCCCTGGACTGCAGCACGCCAGATTTCCCTGTCCTTCACTGTCTCCCGGAGTTGGCTCAAACTCACGTCCATTGAGTCGGTGATGCCATCCAACCATCTCATTCTCTGTCGCCCCCTTCTCCTCCTGCTCTCAATCTTTCCCAGCATCAGGGGACTAGACATTTATGCAGAAATGTGCCCTCGCTCTCCCCTGGCCCCAGGTGGTGGTTTAGCCCCTAAATTGCGTCCAACTCTTGTGACCACATACTGTAGCCCTCCAGGCTGCTCTGTCCCTGGGATTCTCCAGGCAAGAATACTGGAGTGGGCTGCCATTTCCTTCTCCAGAGGATCTTCCTGACTCACGGATCAAACTCTGGTCTCCTGCATTACAGGCAGATTCTTTACCGACTGAGCCACAGGGAGGCCCACCCTCAACCCCGGCCCCTACATTTGGGCAAATAAGCAACTTTTTCCCTCCAGTGTCAGTAGGGTAGACTGTGTATTTCTTGAGAGTAACAGTTGTGTCTCCCTCAGGGTACACAGTGCTTGGCCTTCATGTATAGATTTACAGTGATAACAGTTTTCTGATAGATTGTTGGGGTGGAGGGTAAGGCAGAAAGGATGATGGTTGTACAAAGATCCGGCATGTACTGAACACCGATTACCTCCCGTCTCAACCCGACCACAACCCTTGGAGCCTGGGTCCATCACTGGCCCATTACAGATGAGGAAACCAAGGCAAGCAGAGGAGCAAGCCAGGAGCTAGATGAGCTAGGACTCAACCCTAGGCTGCCTGGCTGCAAAGGCTTCAAAGGGAAGGGCTGAGTAAGATGCAAGAAATAAAAGGCAGGCCCTTTTTCTCAGGGAACTTAAAATTGACAGAGAAGATGAGGCCAGGCATTCCCTGATGGCCACTGCCTGCCTTGCCACACACTGCATGAAATTTTCTTCACTGGTCCATGAAGGAATGAGAATGAGCAGGAGGAAATATTTACCAAAGTGAGCTGTGTTGACCAAGTAAGGGCAGTCTGGGGTTGTCTTTTTTAAGTAAATAAATGCATTTATTTACACGGTACAAAAGACAAGAGCTACAGTGGGACACGTCTTCCTATCTTCCCTGTCCCTCAACAACCCAGAGCCTCTCACTAGAAGCAACAGCCTCTAGAAGATTCTTGTTATCAGGACAGTTCTTTACATGAGATTGTATCTTTCCTACTATTGGGGGTGTTGAAACATCCTTCATTTGTGGGATGATAAAGACATGTGGGATGATAAAACCAGTCCATCCTAAAGGAGATCAGTCCTGGGTGTTCATTGGAAGGACTGATGCTGGAAGCTGAAACTCCAATATTTTGGCCACCTGATACGAAGAGCTGACTCATTTGAAAAGACCCTGATGTTGGGAAAGATTGAAGGCAGGAGGAGAAAGGGATGACAGAGGATGAGATGGTAGGATGGCATTATCGACTCAATGGACATTAGTTTGGGTGGACTCCGGGAGTCTCCCCCATCACTTCGGGTGATGGACAGGGAGGCCTGGCGTGCTGCGGTTCATGGGGTCACAGAGAGTCAGACATGACTGAGTGACTGAACTGAACTGCAAGACGGTTGATGATGGTGTTGTTGGCTTTTAATGTCCTGATTGGAGAGGGAGAGACAGAAAGAAGGAAGGAAGGATGTGAAGCAAGGCAACAGGGAGGCAGGGAAGGAAAAAGAAAAGCCAGCGCATCACACTCACTCTCAGTATTAATACAGGTGAGCTAAGAGGACAAAATGGATACTGCGTGAGGTCACGCCAGCAGCTCTGGGCTCGGGTCAGAGCTCTGAGTCCTTCTCAAATAGGCGGCTCCAGACTGTCCCTGTCCCTTGACGGTCTCTGCGCTGTTCAAGCAGAAACAAGATGGACAGGCTGTGTTTCTGGTGCTGAGAGAGAGGGAGGCAGGAGGTCTGGAAGAGTGGGTCTCCTGGAGTTCTGGGAGGACACAGGTCAGAGGCGGGGGGATGTCCAGCCACCCAGGAGCAGAGCTGGGGATGGGGGCACCGGGAGAGAAGGCAGGCCAGATGAGGGGTTCCCTGAGAGCACCCCAGACCAGGGGCAGCAGAACTGAACCACAGGCACTGGGCCCTCGAGAGCAGGGTACTTGCTCGTGAGGGAAACTGGTCCCCGGAAGCCTGCAAGGCACTGTTTTGCCCCAGTGAACGCCTCCTGACAGCTCTTATCGAGGAGCCGCTGCTGTCGCCCACGTGGGCCCCTCTGACCCCCACTGCCACCCCCGGGGTTGCTGCCCTGGAGAGCTATCTGGGGGAAGCAGATGAAATGGGTGGGAGTAAATTTAGTACAGTTTAAACAGCAAGTTCCCAGAGCCCAGCAGCAGGAGCCCAAGGGGGATTACTCAACCCCAGGGAGGGAAGTGACTCAGTTCACCCAGGAAACCCGAGGACATGGCCCAGCCCAGCACCTGCCTAGTTTCCACAATTTCTAACAGCGAGGGGAAAAAAAAACACATCGGTTCCAATACAAAGTCTGTGAAGACAAGTAAAGCACCCCGAGCGCCTGGCACCCACCAGCGTGCAAGCTGCTCGTGCCCGTGTTCAGAGTTGGCACTGAGGACTCAGCCGGTGTGGAACACGCATGTATAAATGATGCCCCTCTCCCAGCCCGTCCTCTCTGTCTCCTTCCTTCTCTCTGAGCCCACAGGCCAGCCCAGTGATGTTCTGCAGGGAAGATTTCCCCCAGCAGCCAACCCAGTCCTGCTGTTGGAGTGTTATAACAAAGACATTAAATTGTTATGTCAACTGTCATCTTTAAATAAAAACTTAAGCCCAGCAATAAATCTGCAGCTGGTCCCAGAGGTTTAATGGGATAATGTATAACAGGCTCGGGGCTGGGTGGGGAATTCCCCTGGTGGTTCAGTCCTGTTCTGGTCACACAGGGCGGTGGAAGGCTATGGCTTTGGCTTTTTTTTTTTTTTTCAAGTGAAGAGCATCCCAGGTACCATCAACGTCACAAGTCATCGTGGGGGGCAGGGTGGGTGCAGGGAATCATCCAGGGTTCCTCACACTTCAGTAGCCTAAGAACCAACTGAGCGCTTGTCAAAAATGCAGCCAACACTCCCTCCCACCTTGGGTGCTCAAGACAGAATCAGACAGGGGAGGGGTCTGGGTCGTGGCCTGGAAAGCTGCATTTTATCAGACCACCCCCACCCCCTTGTGGTTCATGAACACACTTTGAGAAACCTCAGAAAGGAGAACATTCACACTTTGAATCACACTTCGAAACTTGGAATTAAGGGTTGGGAGTGCCAAACCTCAGTTTAAAGACATGGTCTCCAATTAGATTTTGTGGGAAAACAGAAAAGGTTTGGAGTAAAAGGAGCTGGGAGGCAGGACTGCAGCCAGGTCTGAGTCAGGGTCCAGCAGGGATGGATCGAGTTTTTGTGGGGCTAGATGCTTATACAATTTGGACAGCCACTTTAGGAAAATAATTCAGAATCACCAAAAAAGAAAAAAAAAAAAAAGTTCAGTCCACAGTCCCCTGGATCACTTGGCTGGCTTCCCAGTGCGTTTGCCTCAGGGCCCACATTCCCCCTTTCTCACTGCTGGGTGGTGATGACCAAACTTGCAGAGGCTCATTTGTCCTTTCCTACCCAGAGACAGACGTTAAACCTAAAAATCATAAAGAAACCAGGCTCCTGGAAGCCAGACATTTAACACCAATCCACGATTTGTACCTATTGATCTTTCTATCAGTGACCTAACCACATTTCATCAGCCTTAAAATGTGTTACTCTGAAAGAGGTACACTTCACTGGTATCCCTAAAACTGCCCCCAGTCTTTCTGGGGTACAATCTGCACATATGCAACAGCACCCTAAAACCATGTGTGATCCATAATTCACTTGTTCTATTTGGAAGACTTCACCCCAAAACCGACCTGTGCAGGGATGTTCAAAGCAGCTCTATTTATAATAGGAAAAAGGTGGAAAAGATAACAGCTAACCATTATCCTCAGTTATGCCAGGCACTGTACTGGAGACTTCATATATATATACATATATATATTATATTATATATATGTTTTTGTATATTTAGTTCCACAACTCTATGAAACCCACTGTACAGATGGGAAAATGGACACTAAGTATGGACAGCAGCTCTCCTAGAATTAAAAAAAAAAAAAAAAAACACATGATTTTTAACATCTGCTGATTTCCATGGTGGAAATAGCCACTAAAATAGCCAATTTCAAGCTACCTATGGTTTAGCAACCAGGTCCCAAATTTCCCATTTAGCAATGGCTCTGAGGTCAAGTAACTTGCTCAAGGCAGCTGAAGGCTAGAGTCAGGGTAGGAACCAGGGGTGTAAGTAACTTTAGACTCCAGGCTCTGAGCACCACTCCTTTGGCCTGTGAACATCCAACAACAGGGAATGGCTAAATCGAATAGTTCAGACAGTAAAGAATCTGCTTGCAATGCAGGAGACCTGGGTTTGATCCCTGGGTCGGGAAGATCCCTTGTAGAAAAAAATGACTACCCAGTCCAGCATTCTTGCCTGGAGAATTCTATGGACAGAGAAGCCTGGTGGGCTACAGTCCATGGGGTCGCAAAGAGTCAGACACAACTGAGTGACTATCACTTTCAAAGCAAACACCCAACAGGGAAAGCCTTTGACTCACAGGCAACACAGAAAAGTTTACATGACCCCTAATACTAACACTAATATAAGCAATTTACAATAACTCTATGGAGTCCTACTTTGAGTTGTTCTCAATATTAGAGGGAATAATTTGCAAAATATGATGGATGGGAAAGCAGTTTCAATTCAGCGTTTAAGGAGGGGTATTTTATCGCCATTCTGCAGATCCTTGTCTGCACAGAGATAGTGCACCTAGTTGGAGAAGGAAATGGCAACCCACTCCAATATTCTTGCCTGGAGAATCCCGTGGACGGAGGAGCCTGGTGGGCTGCTGTCCATGGGGTCACACAGAGTTGGACACGATTGAAGCAACTTAGCATGCATGCATGCATTGGAGAAGGAAATGGCAACCGACTCCAGTATTCTTGCCTGGGGAATCCAGGGTGGGGGTGCCTGGTGGGCTGCCATCTCTGGGGTCTCACAGAGTGGGAAAGGACTGAAGCGACTTAGCAGCAGCAGCAGTGTACCTCCTAGTGGAGGTGGGACTTGGACTCAGTCGATCTACTTTCAACTCATCCTCTTAACCACAGTGTCCCTCATAAAATAAGACACGAGGTGAAAAAAAGATAGGGGCCAACATGTACAGACCCTCTTGGTACCAGCAGAAGCGACTCTTGGAGTGGGAGGTGGCAGAAAAGCCTCTGAACCCCAGAGTCAGGCTGAGCTGGGTTTGAAAGATTCTCCATCACCTAAGTGTGACTTGGAGCAAGTTACCTATCAGCTGCCTGGTGGCGAGGGCTGAGGACAATGCCTATCTCAATGGGTTGTCCTAAGGGTGAAGAGAGAATTCACTAGGTCCCACCTGGAGCGCTAAAAGGGGCTGAGCTGCAAGAAACAAAAAGGGTGAGATGGTTGGAATCAAGGACATGGTTTCATCTTCACCACAAGCTCTTCGTCCTATCGAAACGCTCCCAACTGTGGTTGGTCCAGAGTGACAGGCTGGTCCAGAGCGACAGCCAAGCTGAATCCTTTGTAACGTCTGTTGTTTCCTGGCGCGAACTGCAGATGCGCCCTTCACCCGGTATTCACCATCCTTCTCCGCCCTACATTTCGGCTCCTCGGCGCAGAACCGAAGACGCCCTGCAACCCAGGCCTGGCCGCCCAGTTGGATGCCCCGGGTCCGGGCGTGCCTTCCGCGGGCTCCGCGCTGCGCACCAACGACCGCAGCGGAGGCGAAGACCTCCAGAACTCCGTTCTGCTTTCGGAATCTAGAGCCCATGCTACCTGCAAAGTTTGGAGGTGTTTTGGATCTCCTTTTTCTCCCAGACCATCACTAAGAAGAAAACGGCTGTTGTTCCTCCTTTCAGACAAACTTCCTCCCCAACGCGCGTCTCGGGACTCAGCGCTCCCGCCGAGACTGGGACCGCGGGGACGCTGGACAGAGCAGGGAGAAGTGGCGCGTCCTGCCCGGGGCATCGCTGAGCCGCACCCGACCCCGGGCAGGAGGGAAGGATGCCCGGGGAGGTGGGGGCAGGCAGCACCAGCCCGGGCGGCTCATCGCGGCCCCTGCGGGCGCCCCAATCCCCAGCCCGCGGAGCCCTGGAAACCGCTTACCTGACGGCGGCCGCTTCCTGCTCAGTCGACTCACGGCGCGGTTGAACATCGCCGCGAGCACCCCGGGGAGGAAGGAGGAGCAGCCGGGCTGCGCGGCTGCTGAGCCGGAGGAAGACGAGGAGGAGGAGGCCAGAGGAGGAGGAGGAGCTGGCTCAGCACCGCCCCGGAGCGCGCGGCCCCCACCCTGCCGCCCTCCTCCGGGCCAAGCGCCGCGTGGCGCGATCAGTGCGCCCTACCGGCCCGCCCCCGTGGGAGCCCCGTGGTCCCGCCCCGGGGTGCCTGGGCGGGCAGGGCGCACCCGGGTGACTCCCAAACGCCGGGAGTCCAAGAACCCGGCCAAGAGCCCAAGAAGGCGCGCACTCGCTCGGAAGTGGCCCGCGCCGCCCGAGACTTAGGAGCCTTGCCCGGGCGGCTCGCGCGTCCCGGGGACCCCTCGCCGCCTGGCGGGGTTCTCCAGAGATGCCGTCCGAGCCCCGCCCAGCCCAGCCCAGCCCAGCCCTGCCCGGCTCCCAGCTCCAGCGCCCATCCTGGCCTCCCGCCTTTTCCCTGCAGCCCCGAGAAACGGGCGCGGATCCTCCAGCGCACTGCGCTTCGAGATTCCGCGCGCTTTTGCTGGGCGGCAGGTGAAGGTCACCTCCTGGTTCCGAGACCGGAAAGCTGAGATGTCGTGGTTCTGCAAAGCCCAGGTGCAGCCCACGGCCTTCGCCCTCTTGCCTCGGGTTCCAGGATCCCTGCGCTCCCCGGCCTGCCCGACACCGTGGGCATTGGGTCCTCCCACGGCCGCGAAAGCCAGCGGGGGCGTCGCCTGGCCCCGGGCCGCGATGTCCGCGGGCGGAGCAAGCCGAGCCCGCGCCGGTGGGCGCCCTCTCCCGGGCCGCGCTGCGCGGGCACTGAAATTTAGGCGCCTCCTGCCCTTGGTCTTGTGGCTCCAAGGGCCGGCCTCGGGCGAATTCCGTAGGGTAGGACCCCCTCCGGTTTCAGCGCTGAGCGATGCCTCTGCCCGGCACGCCGGCTGGCGGAGACCCTAACTTTGGGCGCCACTCACGTGGTGCACCTGTCGGCAGGGCCTTGGCGATCAACCCTGGAAATCGGGCCACACTGAGTTCTGCTTCTGATTCCTCCTTTCCCGCCGCCTGTCACCTGCTCCGCGGTGGCCAGCTCCAGTCAAATCTATTATCTCATTTCTTATGCAAAACAGCCCAAGACGGAGTGTCATTAGCCCCACTTTCTTGAGGATCTGGTTTACGAGGAATTGTCTTTCTGGCAGTCCTATTTTCCTCCTGTGTATCTGGCTTTGTCTCTAAATTGGTCTTTATTTTTAGCAGTACTAATTGCTATTTTTCTCAACTGCTCCCCAGTCGTCTGTCCCCCCCTCCAACCATCCTTTCTCAAGATTTTCACTAGTTGGCACTTTCCTTTATATCTTCTGTTCTGAGCTTCCCATTCCGCTTATTTTTCCTCCCTCCCTCCACCCACCGTTTTGGTCCCAATTCCACCCCGTCTCTGGCCTTCTATGGCTGCTTCTCATTTCTGTCCCTCCCATCCCTTCCCCTCTCAAAGTATTTTGCTCAGAGTATTTCTAAGCACCCTGCCCCTCTACTGCTGGAGAGAAGCTTTTCTAGCTCGTGAAGGTTACAGGGGTTTTCAGCTGCAATTCTAGGAGACCACCATGACCAGGAACAGAGTGAGAACCATCTGAGAAGCTCGTTTTTTTTTTTTGAAGCCTCTCCTGCTGTCAGCCTGCTCTGGGCCTCCTTTTTCCTCTTGGTTGTAACAGGATTGAATCGTGGTGCTTAAATATTCTGCTTAAATAGACAGCAGGTTCAGCCATTGTGAGAGCAGGACTTTTTAGTCTGCAGAGTCCAGCATCTAAATGATGCTGCATTATCATAGCAAGAACCAGGGAATTGTGCAGAACCTCCCCAAAACTTCCTCAGGAGAGATTACAAGTCATCCTAACACAGGAAATAGAGAGACTGGCAATGGGTGAAAGTTAGGCACAGCTCAATGTGATGCCAGTTTCCAAGTCCACCCTCGCTGTGTCCTGGAAAAAAAAAAAAAAAAACCTGGTGTGGCCTAGGACATCCATATTAAGCTTTTCTGAACTATAGACTGTGGCCAGGCCTTTTTGAAGTGAAGGGAAAATAGAACAGCTTCAACTCACTTTTACTGTCCCCATCAGATAGTGAGTACAGAAATAAAGACCCATGGGTCAACGGTCACAGTTTAAAATTTGTTTCGGGGCATGAAAAGACTGTCCTCATGAAATTGCTATAAATACTTGTCTCAAGTGTCTGAAGATCCAACAGCCAGTTTTCAATGTGTGCTGTGCAGAAGACCAAGTATAGAAGTATATAGCCTCATGGCTCCTAAGGCTTGCCAAAAGAAAACGCACACACACCCCTCCCACAGCATTCAAGTGCTGCCTGTGGCTTGCAGTACCTAAAGGTACTCTCCATCGGAATAGCGTCACTCACTCTCTCTAGCTCATCTCAAGCCTTTACAAACACTGGTAATCAGTCTAGGTGGAGAAGGCACTGGCGACCCGCTCCAGTACTCTTGCCTGGAAAATCCCACGGATGGAGTCTGGTAGGTTGCAGTCCATGGGGTTGCACAGTTGGACATAACTGAAGCGACTTAGCAGCAGCAGTAGCAGCAACCAGTCTAGGAAAGAAGAGGACAATCAGCTTGGCCCCTTCCTAGCCCTGTTGGACTCACCTTTTGTTGAACCACTTTCACTCTGACGAGGCAAGGAGCAGGGGACTAGGATGTCTCCTGGTAAAGCAGAATTTCAGAATTATCATTGACTTTAGAATTTGATATTTTTTTATTCGCAAAACCTTAAAAAAAAACTGGTAAGCTGTGAATACCTTTTAGTCTTTTATAATAAAATTGATTCCAGGTGGTGCAGTGGTAAAGACTCTGCCTGCCAACACAGGAGACACAGGAAACGTGGGTTCATCCCTGGGTTTGGAAGATCCCCTGGAGGAAGAAATGACAACCCACTCCAGTATTCTTGCTTGGAAAATTCCACAAGCAGAGGAGCCTGGCTGGGCTATAGTCTATGGGGTCACAGAGAGTCGGACATGACTGAGGGACTGAGCACACACAATAAAATGGGAAATAGCTTAGAGTCATAAAGATTATTCTCAGCCATTTGAAACAGGTGAGGTGTAGTAAAATAAGTAAATACCGAAGTGCCAAGCTTGGAATCAAGAGCCCTGGGTATCGATCTCTACCATACATCAGACCAACTGTGTGTCTTTTGGGGTTTTTTTGGCTGCACCTCGAAGTTTGCAGGATCTTAGTTCCCTTAGCAGGAATCAAACCTGTGTCCTTGGCAGTAGGTGCACAGAATCCTAATGACTGGACTGCCAGGGAATTCCCCAACTGTGTGTCTTTCAACACAGACTCCTAGGATTGGACAAGGAAAGGATGCCGCCTACATTCTAAGGGTGTGGTGTTCACAATAAACAGGAGTAAACAAGAAAGCATCTGGCACAGTGCCCAGAGCATGTAGGCACACAAAAATATACTGGAAACTGAATCACTCCCCCTACAATGCTGTTTTAATAAGTAATAAACTTTGCCTTATATTCAGTGAAAGGTGACTTTTAAAAAGAAGTCATAGGAAGTTGGCAAGGTTTGTAACAGCATGATGCAATCGACACACACAGTGAAGGCGGGAAAGTAAATTGTTACAACCTCTCTGGAAGGTAAGAGAGGCAGATGTGTTGAGGTGGTTTTTGGCAATATGCCCAAGAGCCTTGAGAATGCTTCCACCCATTGGACCAGTGAATAATTCTACAACTGGCTGTTTATGCCAAAAAAAGAATAAGACATGCAAAGATTTATTTATTTGTTTATTCATTTTTAAGCCTTTTTGGCTCTGCTGGGTCTTCGTTGCTGTGTGCTGGCTTTCTCTATTTGCGGCCAGTGGGGGCTACCCTCCAGTTGCAGTGCGTGGCTTCCCATTGCCACAGCTTCTCTTGTTGTGGAGTGTGGGATTCTGGAGCACAGGACTCTGGAGCACAGGCTCAGCAGTTGTGGCACGTGGGCTTAGTTGCCCCAAGATGGGTGGGATCTTCCTGGACCATGGACTTGAACTGGTGTCCACTGTGTTGCAAGGTGGAGTCTTAATCACTGGACCACCAGGGAAGCCTAAAATACGAAGATTTATGTGCAAAGTTGAACATCCTAACACTTCTTTTATCAGCACTATTTATGATAGCTATAAATGCCCACTCATAGAAAGACTAAGTTACAGTGTATTCCTAGGATGGAATTTTGAACAGCTGTATGGGCTTCCCTGGTGGCTCAGAGGGTAAAGCGTCTGCCTACAATGCAGGAGACCCGGGTTCGATCCCTGGGTCTGGAAGATCCTCTGGAGAAGGAAATGATAACCCACTCCAGTACTCTTGCCTGGAAAATCCCATGGACTGTAGCCTACCAGGCTTCTCAGTCCATGGGGTCGCAAAGAGTTGGACACGACTGAGTGACTTCACTTTCACTTTTCAAGAAGTAGTGAAGAATATTTGGTGATGCAGGGAACATGCTTGTGAAGCTGTCACTGAAAAAAAAAACAGGATACAATTATAGAGGCATTTTTCATTGAGGGAAGAGGGGAAATATGGTATTATATTTATGGATAGAAAGCTTGAAGGAAATGACTCCACAATGTTACTATCATTTATCTCTAGATGTTGGGATAATGGGTGATTTTAATGTTCATTATTATATTTTCATGTTTTATAAAATTTCTGGGGTGAACATGCTTTTCATTGAGGGGATGGGTTTGGTAGTTGGAAACTAATCAAAATCTCTACTAGCATTAATCTACAAATTCTTAAGCCCACATCTTTACAACATTAGTTGTGCTTTCTTTAAACTCCTAACTTCCCATGGAAGAAGCAAGCAGACATTGTCTGCCTTTCCCAGCTTTTATCTCCCTTGCTTTTCAAGTCACCCATTCATGCCATATCACATAGCTAGATCCTTGGAGATCAGCGTCTTACGCTGCAGACCAGGAAACTGAGACCCAGATGACTTTGCCAAGGAGTGATGCTTGCTTTCCTGAGTCATCGGAAGGTGGTCTTCCTGGCTCAGCTCTCTCTGTCTTATATCATGCTGCATCCATGAAGATGCACCTACAAAAAAGGCAGGGCTTTCTGTACGTTTAAAATTCAAATTGGGATTCCTGCTAAGCAAAGACAGATTTGAATTATAGCATCGTGCCATCATACTTGCATTTCTCCAATCTCAAAGCCAAAAAAAACACAAAAGTTTTATGTTGCTCTATTTCACTGCAGCTTCTCAGCAAAGTGCCTCCATTAGTTGCCTGTAGTCACTGTCTCCTCTCACCCTCCTAAGCCTCTCCAGTCTGCTTGCATCTTCACCACCCCACTCAACTGCTCTTGCAAAGTCACACTGGCTTCTCCCTTGGGAATTCCGACAGTCAGCTCCATCTCCGTCTTACTTGACCCACTGTCAGCATCTGACCCTGTGGATCCTGCCCCCCATCCTGAACCACTTTCTTCCTTTGACTTCCAAGACAGCATGCTTTCCTACTCTTCTTTCTTTCTGCCACATGTGCTGTCCCTACCGCCACCTCTCCTTCCTCCTGAAGGAGGGCACTGCAGGTTTTTGCGTCTCTTGTCTTGCATGCTTACTCCCTTGGCCATACCATCAAGTCTCATAAACAAATAGACTTTGTTTTTCAGAAGAATTTTGGTCCCACGGCACAATTAAACAGAAAGTTCAGAGTTCCCAGGTACCCTTCACCCACCCCTACAGATAATCTCCCCCACCATCAATCTTCTCCCTCAGGGCGGTGTATTTGTTACAAGCAATCGAACCTGCATCGACACATCAATTTCACCTAAGCCCACGTGAAATGCCATTCTTAGACCAGGGGACTCCCACGTTTCCATCTTCAGCCTGGTCTTGCCTGTTTGACATCTCCTCTTGGAAGCCAACTAAGACACTGCAAACCAAGTGTGTCCGGAACGGAACCTCCTCTTTCCATCCACACCCACTCCACCCACCTGCAGCCTTCTCATTCCAACTAAAGACAGCTCCACCCTTGCTCAGGCCAATTATCCTGGAGTCATTTCTGATCATCCTTTTTCTCACACCTCACATCAGAGTCCAAGGAACTCTGCAGGTTCTACTTTCAAAATAAATCCAGAAGCCCATGCTCCATCTCAATCTCCACATCACCCCCATCCAAGCCACCAATCATTGCTCTGGTTCACTGTAGCAGCATCCTGACAGGTCACCCTGCTTCCAATTGCCATGGTCTGTTCTGAACCCAGCAACCAGAGTGAGCCTTTTGAAATAAGGGCTGTCTCACCATGTCAACCCTCCCCTCAAAATGGCTATGGCTCCCCATGTGGCCCCTAGAGAAAGCCCAAGACCTTATAAAGACTGACAAGACCCCACGTGACTGGGACCTCTCTCCACCTCCGAGCTCCTTTCCTGTTCTCTCCCCTCACTCATCTGCTGCAGCAAATCCTCCTTACCCCTCACCCCCCACCCCCAGCAATCCCACCTCATGGCCTTTGCTGGGGCACTTCTCTCTGTCCGGAGCATCCTGCCCTGGGTATGCATGGTGCATGCCCTCAGCTTCTTTGGGTCTTTATCCAAATGTTACCTCCTCAGTGTTTCAAATGGTAGCCTCATCCCTGAACTTCCATGCTCCATTTTCCTCTATCCCTTCCCTGTCTCTCTGTAGCACGTACACTTTCTAACACACTGGAACTTACCTACTTACTACGTATGTCTGTTCTCCATGGAGTCCTTACACACACCCTAGTCTCCATTCTCACTAGAATGTCAGCTGCCGTCCCAACACCTGGAGGAGTGCCTGTCACACAGGGAACACCAATGAGCTGATGAATCCAGAGGAGAAGTACTTATCCCCTCTCTCCCCAAACTCCACTAAGATGACAGAGAAGACATTACAAATAAGGTATAGTCAATAATAGGGTACACACCTGGGCTTCTTTGGTAGTCTAGTGGTTAAGAATCCACCTGCCAATGCAGGGAGCACGGGTTCTATCCCTGATCCAGTAGGATCCCACATGCCGTGCAGCAACTAAGCCCAGGCACCACCACTACTGAGCCTGTGCTCTAGAGCCCAGGAGCTGTAACTATGGAACCCGCACACCCTGGAGCCCAAGCTCCGCAACCAGAGAAGCCACCGCAACCAGAAGCCATCACAACGCTACTAGAGAGAAGCCTCTGCTCTCCACAACTAGAGAAAGTCTGCACACAGCAACGAAGATCCAGTGCTGCAAAAAATAAATAATTAAAAAAAAATTTTTTTTAAGTATAAACCTGCCTGGATGAGGTGTACAAGAAAGGAGGCAAAAAACGGAAGAGAGATTTCTTCTTCTTTTTTTAATTAAAGTGTAGTTGATTTACAATATTATAAAATGCCAGCCAATCTGAAAGCCGATGGAGCAGCAGAAACTGCTTCAACAAGAGAAAGGAGCTCCCACCCAATGTGGGTAGCTGGGCATTGGCAGGAGGCCAGTGTACCCTGCAGAGCCACCCATGAGCTGTGAACCAAAAGGCACAGGGCCACCGACTACAGGACAGGCAAGGGCTGGAAATGGGTTTTGGATCAATCTCCAAGGAGGCCTCAGGCTCCCTCCCACCCCAGCCCAGGAAACCAGAAATGACTGTGGGAAATGTGGAGGCATGGAGGCTGAGCTGATGTGCAAGTGGGATTCTGGGCTCTGTGAGGGTGACGTGAAGTTCTGCATCCTGAATTGGGAGGCCCCTTCCCCTTGCTGCACCCACAAAGCCAGCAGTCAGGAGCCCTGGACACATTTAATATCTCCCTCCAAATAAATATCAAAGCGCAATAGATATTAATATTTGGGGATTCCCCAAAGGTGTCACGTCTAACCAATCATAGAGAAATACACCATCCACATGCAGCTTCGGAGAGCTTTTGACATCTCCCTCTCAAATATGAGGGGTATGCGAAGATCACAGACATTCAAGGAATGCCTCCAGCCTGAGAGAGAAACCAGAACAAACAGAAGAATTCAGAGGAAAGACAATGGAGACAGTAGAATAAATCTTTTTTAAAAACTGTAATTACCTGAGAGAGAGAGAGAGAAGCTATTGCATCCATAAAAGAAACAGAGCTTAGAATACAAATACAAAAACAATTATTTTTTAAAGGAAGGTGGAAGAAAAAGTCAAAGAAATCTCCTAGAAATTAGAACAAATGAAACAATGTATAATAGGAAAGAAAGAAAACTAGTGAAAGAATCAGCCTGAGCAATAGAAGTCCTAGAAAGACATTGCAGAGAAAATAGCAGAGAGGAAATGAAAGATACAATGCCACAAAATTGTCCAGACGGAAGAAAACTCATCTCCAAACTGAAAGAGCCCACAAAGTGGGCATAATGATATACCTACAACGAAGTACACCAGCATGAAATTTCAAAACAGCTCTTTCCAAAAAGCTTATGGAAAGTGTACTGCTGGTGGAAATATGAAAATGTTTTAAAAAGTCAAACATATAGACCATATAATTCAAATATTCCACTTCTCGGCATTAAATCAAGAAAAATAAAAGCATATGTCTATAACAGACTTATACATGAATATTCACAGCAGCTTTGTTTGTAATATCCTGAAACTGGAAACCACCCAAATGTCTATCAGCTGTTGAATGGATACACAGATAACCATGCAATAGACTGTTATTCAACAATAAAAAGGAGTGAAGCCTTGACATATACCACATGCAGGAACCTAAAAAAATATTTCACTAGGTGAAAGAACCATCACAGAAAACCACATATTGTATGGTCACATTTAGGTACATTTCATAATAGACGAATCTGTAGAGATGGAAAGTAGATTATTGTTATTGCTGAGTCGCTAAGTTGTGCCAATTCCTTGCAACCCCATGGACCTTGCCCACCAGGTTCCTCTGTCCATGGGATGTCCCAGGCATGAATAACGGAGTGGGTTGCCATTTCCTTCTCCAGGGGAATCTTCCCAACCCTGGGATCAAACCCACATCTCCTATATTGGCAAGTGAAATTTTTACTCCTGAGCCACCAAGGAAGCCCCAGAGAGTAGATGGGGTTAATTAACTGTGGTTAATAGATATAAACTTTCTTTGGTGGATGATCAAAAAAGTCCTAAAATTAGGTTATGGTGATGGCTGCACAGCTCTGTAAATATACTAAAAGTCATGTAATTTTATGCTCTAAATAGGTTAACTCTATGGTATATACATTTTATCTCAACAAAATTGTTGAAGTTTTTTAATTGCAAAGATCAGGGGACTTCCCTGCTGGTCCAGTGGTTAAGAATCTACCTTCCAGTGCAGGGGAGATGGATTCAGTCCCTGGCTGGAGAACTAAGATCCCACAAGCTGCGCTGAAACTAACCCCTCAAGCTGCAACTACTGAGCCCACAGATTCTGGAGCCCCCACATTGCAAGAAAGAGCCCTAGTGCCACAATGAAAGATACTGTGTTTCACAGCTAAGTCCAGATGCAGTCAAAAATAAATAAATTAAAAAAATATATTTTTTTTAAAAGATCAAAACCAGCTCACATACAAAGGTTCAGAAATCAAATTGTTGGGACTTCCCTGGTGGTCCAGTGGCTAAGACTCCATGCTCCCGATGCAGGGGGCCTGGGTTTTATCCCTGGTCAGGGAACTGGATCCTCCATGCAGCAACTAAGAGTTTGCAGGTTGCAACTAAAGATTCCACATGCCACAGTGAAGACCCAGCAAAGCCAAATAAATAAATATTTTTAAAAGAGAAAGAAACCAAATTGTCATTGAATTTCTTAGAAAACTACTGGGGGATATTCTACAACAATATGAAGTGGAGTGAAAGTCACTCAGTCATGTCTGACTCTTTGTGAACCCATGGACTGTAGCTGGCCAGGCTCCTCTGTCCATGAAATTCTCCAGGCAAGAATACTGGAGTGGGCTGCCGTTCCCTTCTTTAAGGGATCTTCCTGACCCAGGAATAGAACTCAGGTCTCCTGCATTGCAGGGAGATTCTTTACTGTCTGAACCACCTGAGAAGCCCCTATAATATGAGAAAATGCAAAAAGAAAGGAAAACACAGGCTTCTGGGAACAGGGAACCCAACCCCAAAGACACACAAAGTGCCTGTACGAGATGCTGGACACTGTGGTAAGGCTTTCTAATACAGTTGCCTTAAGAGACAACAGGATTGTATATCGTTCTTGTTATATGGAAGTAAATAAAAGACTGAAAAAATAGGACTGGAATGAAGGTCTTCAGGTTCCCGGTGCTCTTCTACATGTGCCTCATATAAGTACATCATGTGAAATGCTGGGCTGGAATCAAGATTGCCAGGAGAAATATCAATAACCTCAGATACGCAGATGACACCACCCTTATGGCAGAAAGCGAAGAAGAATTAAAGAGCTTCTTGATGAAAGTGAAAGAGGAGAGTGAAAAAGCTGGTTTAAAATTCAACATTCAGAAAATTAAGATTGTGGCATCCAGTCCCATCACTTCATGGCAAATAGATGGGGAAACAATGGAAACCGTGAAAGACGTTATTTTGGGGGGCTCCAAAATCACTGCAGATGGTGACTGCAGCCATGAAATTAAAAGGTGCTTGCTCCTTGGAAGAAAAGCTATGACCAACATAGACAGCATATTAAGAAGCAGAGACATTACTTTACCAACAAAGGTCCATCTAGTCAAAGCTATGGTTTTTCCAGTAGTCATGTATGGATGTGAGAGTTGGACCATTGGACAGCAAGGAGATCCAACCAGTCCATCCTAAAGGAAATCAGTCCTGAATATTCTTTGGAAGGACTGATGCTGAAGCTGAAACTCCAATACTTTGGGTACCTAATGCGAAGAACTGACTCATTGGAAAAGACCCTGATTCTGGGAAAGATCGAAGGCAGGAGGAGAAGGGGATGACAGAGGATGAGATGGTTGGATGGCATCACCAACTCAATAGACATGAGTTTGAGTAGGCTCTGGGAGTTGGTGATGGACAGGGAAGCCTGATGTGCAGCAGTCCACGGGGTTGCAAAGAGTTGGACACGACTGAGTAACTGAACTGAACTGAACTGAATGTATGAAAAAATGATTTTTTAAATTGCTATCCCTAGTGTCTACTTTGTAACACTGTTTCCTCATCTTATTTTTAAATATTAAAAGAGAAAAGGGTTTGGAAATGCCAACCCCTTAAAATTAAGGGTTAAACCTTTAAACCCTTAGAATTCAGATGAAAAATGCTCTCTGAAAGGCCAAAAAGGAAAAGAAATGGTAGACGTAAGTGCATTAGTGCACACAAACTCACACAAGCACATATGAGGCATGACCAAGGTAAAGAATCTGCCTGAAATGCAGGAGACAAGGGTTCTATCCCTGGGTGAGGAAGATGCCCTGGAGAAGGGAATGGCTACCCACTCCAGCATTCTTGCCTGGGAAATCCCAAGGACAGATGAGCCTGGCGGGCTACCGTCCGTGGGATTGCAAAAAGCCAGACACAACTGAGCCACTAATATAGTAATACTGGGTTTTTGAACAATTGTGTCGCAACCCATCTCCCACTAAGTGTGGTCCCTTCAGTGTGGTCCCTGAGATGTTCTCCTGAGACAGCTGGGTGCCCCACTGCTCAGACCTTTTAAAAAACCTCGGCTTGGGTGTATCTAACAGCAAGCAATGTGGATGTAACTAGTTTTAGGAAACTGCTAAAAGCTATTTGATAAAAAGCGGAAGAATGAGGAGGCTGATACAGTGGTGAAATGCTAGTGGTGAGACACAGCTCTAAAATAGCTGGGCCAATTTACTCTCGAAAATGACTTCATAAGAATCCACATTTGGGAAGAGGATTATGGGTGACTACTTTTTAAGACAAGCATATTCTTCACATTTTGGATATATAAAATCTGGCATGATTAAAAGAAATTCACTTTATGAAAGCAAAAAGTTACATTACTGAAGTTTATGGCCATCATATAACATACTCACAAATATTACTTGGTACTTAGTAAAAACAATGGACATTTTGTAAACTAATCAGTCCACTTAGAATTCAATGAAAAACATTTACAAAATCATTTTTTAACCCAAGCCTAATTGATATTGAAAAATATAAAAGTTTTAATGATTTAAATTAAAAATCTTCTGATTATTCCTCTATACATATAAACTAATCTCCAGAATGCTTTTAAAAATTATAAAACCCAACCAAGAAAGTTAGCAAACAGTCTTCAAAAGATAGATTATTTATCAAGATGTTCCCATTTACCATTTCCAAGTACCATTTGATCAGCCATCAAGTTTCACCTAAAAAGTTATTTTATAGCTGTTCTGTATATCGTTGAAGAAAATGTTAAAAAATGGTGGTAATCACATAAGAAATTCATCTGACAAAATATAGGAACTGTAGATCATGTTGTTCTTGCTTAAAGTTAGGTTAGAAACTTTTCTGAATCACTGCTTCTTAGTCATTGACCAAGTTCTCAGAAAGTGTTCTTTGGCTCACCAGTTTTATAATTTTATCAGATATTAAAGAAACATTAAATGTAGAAAAACTTATGGTTACCAAGGTGGGAGGGAGGGATAAATTGTGAGATTGGGGGGACATATACACACTACAGTATAAAATGACTAATAAGTACCTACTATATAGCACAGGGAACCCTACTCAGCACTCTGTAATGATCTATATGGTAACCTAATCTAAAAACCAGTCAATGTATGTATATGTATAACTGATTCACTTTGGTGTACATCTGAAACTAATGCAACACTGTAAATCACCTATAATCCAATAAAAATTAAAAACTAAACATTACATGTTTGTTTTTTTACCCTAAACCAAAAGAAAAAAAAAAGCGGAAATAATATACAAAGTCATAACTCAGATCTTGAAGATACTTGGGGTAGAAAAATACATGTGTGTATACATCAATGAGGGTGATTTCCTGATGGCTCAATCAATAAAGAATCCGCCTACAATGCAGGAGATCAGTCCTGGGTGTTCATTGGAAGGACTGATGTCGAAGCTGAAACTCCAGCACTCTGGCCACCTGATGTGAAGAGCTGACTCATCGGAAAAGACCCTGATGCCAGGAAAAATTGAAGGCAGGAAGAGAAGGGGACAACAGAGGATGAGATGGTTGGATGGCATCACTGACTCAATGGACATGGGTTTGGGTGAACTCCGGGAGTTAGTGATGGACAGGGAGGCCTGGCATGCTGTAGTTCATGGGGTAGCAAAGAGTCGGACACAACTGAACGACTGAACTGAACTGAACTGAACAATGCAGAAAACCCAGGTTCGATCCCTGGGTCAGAAGATCCCCTGGAGAAGGCAATGGAAACTCACTACAGTATTCTTGCTTGGGAAAACCCACGGACAGAGGAGCCTGGCGGGCTACAGTCCATGGGGTCACAAGAGCCAGACACGACTTACTGACTAAACCACTGCCACCATACACAAATGAACATGTACCTACATATGCACACTTAAATGAGTTTGTAAGCAAGCTGAAAGCACTGAGGGCTGTTGGCCCAGCAGCTGGATAAATGCACCTCAGTCTGCACAGCTACACTTCTTAAGAGTAGGCATTAGTTCCACACAGAGATCTGGCAATCGTCAGACAGACCCAAAGTTTTAAGCTCATAAAAAGGACTTACTTTTACAGGGAGGCAAATACCACAAATTTCTGGTTATCAGTCTTGTTAGGTGATCTCTACTGATAAAGACAGGAGAATCTACTAACACTACTTATTTTTACAAGCTTCCAGTCATAAATACCAAAATACTTTGTTTAATAAATTGTTAATCCCACACATTTATAAAATAGGCTATCAAGTGCCATTTTGGATTGGGGTCCGTTTTTTGAAGGAATTTATAGATACAGATAAAATTTGTTGCCAGGCACTATCTGCAACCTCAAACAAACTTGCCAGCTGAGACCACGTCTGTTCTCAGCCACCACTACCCTCAACCTTTTTAAGTCAGGGTCACCAGGTTTTCTTCACCCTTAACATAAACAGTAGTAAATTCTCTGAGGGCAAACATACCATTCTTGACTTCATAGGCTAAATGGATACGCAGCAATTGAGGATCAGACTGCTATCTGCTACATTTTGCATGCCTTGCCCTCCTAGTGTTGTTGAGGTTGGTGGCCTAACTTATTTCTTCACGTCTAATATTTTTATGACACTGGCTAAGAAATACCAGTAGACTAAAATCAGCTTAAGGCAGTTTAAGTTAAGAGGAAATTCACTAATAAGCTGACGACTAGCTGAGATCTTAACTCACCTAAATGTCTTAAGTAACTAAGTTTGGTTACATAAAACGTAGACTTGACAAAGCAAAAACAGTGGAAGAGTACTATTTCTCAAGAGGAAAAGTATCTAAGGACAGTCACCTAACAAGAAGAAAGCTGGGTAAATTTACACAGAGGATCTAATTCTGTCAGCGAGAAAATGAGAAGAATTCGGACAGCGCTGACAAATCTGAAAGGAAAAGAGTGGTTAGGCCCAAACAGTAATCATTCTCTTGTTTATTATTATTTTTTAATGTGATCCATAAAATTCAAAAGTTACATACTTTATCGTGTTGAAAATACAGAACATAAAATTTTCCATCTTAGCCAGTTTTAACTGTACAGTTCAGTAGGGTCACATTGTTGACAAACAAATCTCCAGAACATTTTCGTCCTGCAAATCTGAAACTATCCCCATGAAACATTTCCCCTTTCCCTCTTCCCTTCAGCTCCTGGTAACTTTCATTTTCCTTTCTGTCTCCATCAGTTTGACTACATTAGATGTCTCATATAAGAGGAATTACAAAATTACACAGTATTTTTATTTTTGTGACTGGCTTGGCCACCTGATGCGAAGAGCTGACTCATTTGAAAAGACCCTGATGCTGGGAAAGATTGAGGTCAGGAGGAGAAGGGGACGACAGAGGATGAGATGGTTGGATGGCATCAATGAGTCAATGGACATGGGTTTGGGTAGACTCTGGCAGTTGGTGATGGACAGGGAGGCCTGGCGTGCTGCGGTTCATGGGGTCACAAAGAGTCGGACATGACTGAGCAACTGAACTGAAATGAACTATTTCACTTAGCACAACACCTTCAAGCTTTATCCAGGTTGTAGCGTGCGTCAGAATTTCCTTTTAAAAGGCTTAATAATATTCCATGGTATGTATATACATTTTGCATAATCCGTTCATCCGTCAATGCACACCTGAGTTGCTTCCATCTCAGCTTTGTGGATAATGCTGCTATAAACATGGGTACACAAATACCTTTTTGAGAATCTGCTTCCAATTCTTTTGGATATATATCTGGAAATGGGATTACCAGGTCATATGGTAAATTCTATTTTTTAATTTTTTGAGGACTCTCCAGACTGCTTTTCCTAGCAGTCACACCGTTTCACGTTCCCACCAACAGTACACAGTACACAAGTGTTTCAATTTCCCCACATCCTCATCAACATTTGTTATTGTCTGGTTTGCTTTTTTTCTTTTGGATTAAAAAACAAAACTATTCACTCTTTGGGGCTTCCCTGGTGGCTCAGACAGTAAAGAATCCACCTGCAATGCAGGAGACCTGGGCTCGATTCCTGGGTTTGGAAGATCCCCTAGAGCACACGGCAACCCACTCCAGTATTCTTGCCTGGACAATCCCATGGACAGAGGAGCCTGGCAGGCTAGCTACAGTCCATGAGGTCGCAAAGAGTTGGACACGACTAAGCACATATACGTTTTACATCTACAGTAAAGTTTTCAGCTTAAAGTAAGAATGAAAGTTGGGTGAAAAAAAAAAAGGAAATAATTGTCAAACTTTTCAAAATTTTTAAATGTATATAGTCAACTAGATCATTGCTCCCAGAACTTAAAATTTTAACTCCAAATTATTTAGATTTTTATTTTCTTTTGAACACCCTGTCCTTATTCTGATCAATCAGGGAAAGAAGATGACTAAGGGTTCATTCAACTGTAAACACAGGAACAGCTGCCAGTGGTAGAGACAGGGATGAGGGGGACACGATGACAGGAGTGGAGAAGGGAAGATTTAGATTTGCACGTTCCCCGGTGGCTCAGATGGTAAAGTGTCTGCCTACAATGCGGGAGACTGGGGTTCAATCCCTGGGTCAGGAAGATCTCCTGGAGAAGGAAACAGCAACCCACTCCGGTACTCTTGCCTGGAAAATCCCATGGACAGAGGAACCTGGTGGGCTACAGCCCATGGGGTCGCAGAGTCAGACACAACTGAGCGACTTCACTGGCTTCCTCTTAAAGATTTCCTTTGCAATCACTGCCCCAAGCATGTTCATCAACACCAACAGGAGCTCCTGAAAAGAAGCTGACTTGCCTGTTCCCCAAACAGCTGAAAACTGAGAGGCTCCCACCACCAGCTGTAGCTACCTAGACCACCAGAGGAAGCTCTCAATGGCCCACCTGACTTTGAGAGTGACAGGGTGGGAGGTCAGCAACCGTGCCTTGAATAATAGAATGACCCGTATTGCTTCCCAAGCAATATACTTCCCTTACTAATAGATCTAACCAGACCACTGCTCCAGTTTTGTACACCATGCCTTTATTTCTCTTCTGTCCCTACTTTACCATCATTATTTCCTATTGTTGTTGTTCAGTTGCTGAGTTGTGTCCCACTCTTTGCTACCCCCTGGACTGCAGCAGGCCAGGCTCCTCTGTTCTCCAGTATCTCCTGGAGTTTCCTCAAACTCATGTCCATTCAATCAGTGATGCTATCCAACCATCTCATCCTCTGTTGCCCCCTTCTCCTCCTGCCCTCAATCTTTCCCAGCATCAGTCTTTTCCATTGAGTTGGCTCTTTGAATTAGGTGACCGAAGTATTGGAACTTCAGCTTCAGCAGCAGTCCTTTCAATGAATATTCAAGACTGATTTCTTCCCGGATTGACTGGTTCGATCTCCTTGTTGCCCAAGAGACTCTAGAAGAGTCTTCTCCAACACCACAGTTCAAAAGCATGAATTCTTCGATGCTCAGCTTTCTTTATGGTCCAACTCTCACTTCCATACATGACTACTGAAAAAACCACAGCTTTGACTAGACGGACCTTTGCCGGCAAAGTAATGTCTCAGCTTTTTAATCTGCTGTCTAGGTTGGTAGACAGCAGGTAGATAGCTTTTCTTCCAAGGAGCAGGTGTCATAGAGTTCAAAAACAAATTATTTAAGATCATGCACATTAGGCTAGTGGTTATCTTCGGGGGGAAAGTGGAGGTTAGATAAAAAGCATGAAGGCTTCTAGGGTGCTGTCAATGCCTCTTATCCAGTCTCAGTAGCACCACATGAATGTGTGTGCTCGAAACTCGGAGTTGGGCACATATGTGTACCTTTCTATGTCCTAACTTTTTAAAGCATACATTCCAGGTAGGAAGCTGTAGTATTCCAGATGAAAAAAGATGGTAGTTCAAACTTGGGTAAGAATAGAGAGCAAGTGAAGACAGGATTTATAAATTGAGATGTATTCTTTTCCCCACTTTTGCCATTTTGTCTCAAGTCTCTGTAGGTCTAATAAAAGCATCAACAAATTGAATGTCAAGACAACGTATTTGCTTGAAAAAAGTGTAGTTGCTCAGGCATATCTGCCTCTTTGCAACCCCGTGGACTGTAGCCCACTAGGCTCCTCTGTCCATGGAATTCTCTAGGCAAGAATATTGGTATGGATTGCCATTTCCTTCTCCAGGGGATCTTCCCAACCCAGACGCATTGAAGGCAGATTTGCTTGAAAGAGATAACACATTTTAGTAAAGTTGAAAATTCCTGGGAGTAAACACAAGTAATTTCCAGACATATTAGAATTTAAAAGCTTTGTGCTTGGCAGCACTAGATTCAGGGCACATTTAAGACTCAATCAAGTGAAGGGCTTGCTTGGGGGCTTCCATCATGGTTCAGATGGTAAAGACTCCACCTGCAGTGCAGGAGACCTGGGTTTGATCCCTGGGTGAGGAAGATCCCCTGGAGAAGGGAATGGCTTCCCTTCCTACTTCCACTATTCTTGCCTGGAGAACTCCATGGACAGAGGAACCTTGCGGGCCATAGACTGAGCGACTAGCAGTTTCAGTTTCAATACCTAATCAAACTAAAAATATAGACTATAAGGCATTACCCTTTGTGATAGAGGGCAGATCAAATTTTAAGTAACACAGTATTTTAAATGTACGCTCACAGGTGATACCATGAGAAATCAACACTATTAAAATTACCTCCTGTTTTCCTACAAGTCTTTTGCAAACTAATTTTCACTTAAGCAATTTATAATGTCCTTGTTTATCAGTATTGCTGAAGCACACAGACTTTAGATGTCTATGATACATATATAGCAATTATATACATATAAATAATTGCTACTTCAAGAATCTCAACTGTGTCACTTCCTATGGTTATTTCCAAGCAGTCTATTATACTGAGATGCTGCCTGCCTAGGAACCCAATTCTGCCTTGCTGGTAGCCCCTCTTCTGAAAAAATGCTCCCCAAACTATCTGATACCATGGCCCAGTATCACTCACATTCTTGAAGAGAGCTATACAGGAACAGCTATGGTCCCTACCTGGTAACATTACCATAAGGTGTACATTCTAGTCACCTTTGAAAGATGCTTAACACTATATTGGGTAACAATCATAGTAATCATGCACTCTAAAATATGAATTTTTCTGGGAAATTTGTGACCACTGCCCATAGAGTTTCTTCCCCTAAGAAGAGCTAAAGGAAGAAAGGAACCCACATCAATTAATTTTATCCCGGATTACATTTAGCCACAACTGTGGACTCTCAGTCTGCATTTTATCAATCACTTGGTTGATTCTGATCAAGGCCTACTCATGTAGTGTTCTAAGAGGCAGACTAAAATACTCATTTGCTTTTACTTCCTCAATCACATCCATGCAATAAACATCTACTGAATATCCTCCATGTGCCAAATATTGTTATTTAAGTCCTAGGATTTGTGTAGCTATCAGAAGGTCCTTGCCCCCATGGAGCTTACATTCTAATGGAGGGAAACTGAAGTATCCAAAGATGGAAAAGTAGTGAGGCAACCTGGGAACAAGGTTATCCATTAAAAGATTCCTGGTTATGACAAACTAAATATGGATTTTGAAGGATATCTTAATCCCATTTTACTAAAAATGCTCAAAGGCAATATTTTAAAACAGCAACAGGACTTCCTGGTGGTCGAGTGCGTAAGACATCAAGCTCCCAATGCAGGGGAGCTGGGTTCAATCCCTGGTTGGGGAACTAAGTCCCACATGCTGCAAAGAAGACCTGGTGCAGCCAAATAAATAAAAATAAATAAATATTTAAAAATACATTAATAAAACAGCAACATGTGCCCAAGATTCTAATACACACATAGGTACAAAAATAAAAATACACATTAAAGGAAGCTGAAATGATCAAGGCCAGTAAATAAGACAAGTATGTTGGTAATATTTTATTTTCAATAACCTGGTTAAGTCTTTTTGACACAATGTGCAGAATGTACGCTAACATGTTAAGTATCAGCACCAAGTCCTGATCACGCATGGTTTACTACCCCTGCCCAGGACTGTCTTATTCCTGTGTTAACACTCATCAGAATCAAGGACTTCTCCCATCTTTATTATTCTAGTCGCTCCTTTCCCAACCTCATTAAACAGATAACCAAGGATGAACTGGGCCCTATACCACAATATTAATATAACCTATCCAATTTAGTTAAAAATGTTCTTCCAAGTTTAGTCCTTTTCAAAAAGGACTGAAGTTATTAAATGTTTTGTTTAGCTATGTTAAGACCTGTGAATTGGCTTTCTTTTCATGAGCAAAAGCAATCATATACACCACATATGGAACAACTCAACTCACAAGTCTTAACCAGTAAAGTGAACTGTGAAAAGCTGAAATTTATACAGTATTAATTATCAATTCTCAAACAGGCACAGTTGCATATGGCTATACCTTTCATGCCCATTTTGTCCAGACGGTTTTGTGGACTTCTCTGCATTGGTGTATTGAAACCCAAGGAAGAAAGATACAGGAACAGAAGGGAAAAAACATCATAGTCGGGAAAGTTAGGATACTAGTTACACATAGGAAAACCTGGTTTACCTCAAAAAAACAATTCTGCAGAACCACCTGATAACTGGCTGTTTGCAAACTCTCCGTCAGTTCACAAGGGTGACTCAGAGTCAAAACAGGAGGTCCACGGACAAACTAAGCCCAGTTGCAAAACCAACAACTGGACAGCTTGACCCCAAGAGATAACTTTTCAGCGTAAAACCATCCCAGCTTTCTTCTGACAGCTATCCAATTGCAGTTCAGTTTTAGTCATGCCTGGTTAACTTTTCAAGCTGACTTCAAAATATTAAATGTGGATCACTTTCTCAGAGGAATATCTCAAAGAAACAATGGTTACTGAATTTTGAAAAACGCAACCATCTGGAAAGTGGTAATTCAGCATTATGTGTCAGAACTGAGTTGGAACATTAAGGGATTCATTTATTGGATATGTACCTTTCATCACCTGCTACCCTGACATTGTTCAAAAGCCAAATTTATGTTTGTTACATGGATTAATCTTCTCTTCCTTCAAACAAAAGTCTAATTTAACAAAAGGGTCAGTGATTATTAACACCCCCTTTTTCTAAGACAGATACATATAAATCCCCTGCCTCTATTTTCTAGATATAAACTGAACCTCCTTCACATTTGGGCAATTCTAAAATTAAGTTATCCGTGCCCCTCAAAGAGATATTTATACAAAGTACTTTGTAAATTATAGTTTCTAGTTTATCTACAGTTATTTAAAAAATAGCCCCTCTCCCAAAATAGACCAATTTAGGTAGGCATAAGCCTAGGTTTCATACGGCATTTAAATACCACACTAATTAACCACAGCTTGGAATGACACATTGTTAAAATGTCATAATTATTCACATAATTTCCTTATTTGAAAGTGGAAGAGAGAATACAATCTGTAGTGATCTATCTGAACATAGTCTAAGTAAGACATTTTATTACTACACACAGAATTCTTATTTAACAAAACCCACTCATTTGAACCTCTGAAGGCTTTATATAAATAGTAAAAGTCTAAATCATTTCTGTATCTTTTCAATACATACAAAAATGCAAATTCAATGTTTATAATGTATTAAGTGGAAGCCCAAATGCTGATTTTTCAACGAATAGGTAAGATATAATTTGGGCACACCTGTTAGAAAGGTGTTTAGACAATTTACTAAATTCTTTTTCTGCTTTTTCTGTTTATTGAGCATAATCTTTACTAATAGCACTACCAAAGATCAATCCAGAAATGGTAAACTTACGGTTCCCATTACTTGTGGACTCTAATGAGATTTTACTATATTAATATTCAACAGAGATGGCTGGATGGCATCACCAACTCGATGGAAATTAGTTTGAGCAAGCTCCAGGAGTTGGTGATGGACAGGGAAGCCTAGCATGCTGCAGTCCATGGGGTCACAAAGAGTTGGACATGACTGAGCGACTGAATATTCAACAGAACATACAGTTTTAGAAGGATGCAAATTTCTACTCCTCCATATCCAGAAATTAAATTTTAATCCAGCAAAGCATATGGATGTTTATCACTTATACAGAACACAGAAATAGGTCCTGAATACAGGTAAACTTCATATACCTTAACTAATAACATAAAACAAAATGGAATTTCCTATTTCATGGCAGCCTGGAAGGATAATTATGTAATAAACGACAATAAGAAAAAGTCACTCATATAGTCTAGTCTTTATTGAAAGACTTAACTTCAACTGTTGTTTACAGCTTTGGCTTAAGTTGGCCAGTCATTTCAGCCTCTCACTGCCAGCAGACATGAAAATCAAGTGGTAATGGCATGAGGGGAAATACTAGTAGAGAGATCAGAGCAAAGGTGGCAGTCAGAAACACATCACCAAAAATAAATCTCAAAGTGATTATGAAATAAACATTTTCTTGCTGCCAAAGAATCTTTGCTGCTGTTTTTAATGAACATGGAAAAGGCAACGATTCTTAGGCTTAAATTGGATCAAGATAGCACTGACTTCACTCTGTGTTATAAAATAGTCTTGAGTCTGTGTTAGCTTGATAGTTGTATTTTAAAATGGTACATTTCATTTGGATAAGTAGCTTTATATTTTAAAAACCATTTAATAAGAAATATTAATAATTTCCATTAACTGAACTGAGCACATAATCTTGTTCTTTCAGATTAAGATGAAAAGACTTCAGTCACATGTTTACTATGCAGTATTTACTAGTCTGGTGTTGCAACAAGCTACTTAATTTACTGGCAGACCAAAAAAGGCAAACTGAGAGTTTAGTTCAAGTTTCACATATATTTAAGAAAAATTTAACTAGGAGGCATAATTGAATAATTTGAGTGTTTCCTTATAAAATATAAAGTAAATTTTCCATAACATCCCCCAAAGATACTAACCATGAACAAAAGAAATAAGGGTAAATTTTATAATAGATGAATGTAATAAATGAGTACTGTGGTTAAAACTAAAGTCCCATAAAAAATTTGGCCTGAAGACGAACAACTTCAGACTCTGTAAATTTTCATATTTAATAAATTTCTAAATGGGGGAAGAAGGAAAATACCAAAATTACTGTGGAGACCAATTTACAAAACCATTATTTTAAAGCTAATTATAAGACTTCAAAAGTTTAAAAACCAGTAATTTGTGGGTGCTAACTGTATCTTATAGTATAACTGTAAAGAGTTTTTTTTTCATTTTGGTGCCCAGACTTCAAAATATTTCAAATACACTGCCTAAACATTTGCACCCCCTAGCTGTTAGAATTCAAATAGAATTTTTCTTTTACATTCCTGTTATGATAGAAATTTGAGGCAGATTTTATGCACATGGCCTGAAAAATACCTCAGAATCAAGTGTTAATCTTACCCAATCAAATCATTTACAAACTCTGCACTCATACAGCTCAGGTTCTGTTCAGACTTGTCATCCCATGCACACTACCCACAAGGAAAAAATTAATTAAAAATAAAAGTCACAACTCTGTGTACTATTTAAGCTGAATATCCAATTATAAATTGGTACATCAAACTGTCTAAATAAGATGTTTTAACAATCTTGTTAAAAAAATTCTTGGGCAAAATATATCTAATTTTAAAAAACACCCCAAGATTTTTTAAAAACGCTTGTACTATACAACTTATAGGAACCTTGAAATAGGCTTACAAGGTTTTAATCAAGGTATTTACATACCAGATGATGTAAAGCAAAAAGAGAAAAAAGAAAAAAAAAATCTAATTTCCAATGACATTTTAAAATGTACTAATGCATCAGATTTGTATGAAATTAAAATTAAGGCTTTTTCTGTCATTTGTATAATTTTAATCTTACATAGTAGCCAACCTTGGAAACGTCAGTCTTAAACATTCTTATTCATCCACTGCATTCAATGCAGTGGAGTGTGTTAAGTGTTACTTCAAATAATTACATTGTTGCTACTTCTATGTTGAAGCATGCTTTTAAAACACTGTATTCAATATTTACAATGTATATCATTTAAAGTTCATGTAAAAGCATAGGTATGCCTGACTTTAATACAAACACCATACTTGGGATTTTCCCCCCCAAAATGAAATGTAGTTTACTACAGTTTTAATTATGAACACTTTTTAAAGTTTTAAAAATATGTCTTAATGTGGACCACCAACATTTGCTCAAGTCAGACAATGCTGTTCCTTATTTAGGTTACAAAATTTCTTTTATCAGTCTGGTTTCAGTTTCTTTAGGCACAGAGAAAGTATTTCCTCCAAAGCGACTCCAAAATCATGCATTTCTTCTCAATATCACTTTTTTTTTCCTGCTGACTTCGAATGTGGTCCACCTCGGGGGAGGGGAGGGGAGTATCAAAATTCAGGATGAACTTATATGTGATTCCCAGTTTTTCACGATCCTCCCTTTTTTGCTCTTTTAAAAACACAGTGAGTTAAAATACTGAACAGCAAGATAAAAATGGAATAGTATCTAAGAATCAAAATGTATTACCCATTTCTCCTATTATATCAAAATTTGTAGTCAGAATTTTTTATTCACTTTATTTTAGTTTTTATACACAAAGAAAAATCATGTTCATATCCATCATGAACAAAAACTTAAAAAGGCAGAACTAGAAGACATGTGTCCTTCACCAAAGCAAAGCTGTGCTAAAGGTTCCAAACATTTCAATTTTTAAAATAAATATTTTCATTTTCCGATGTCTACTTTCATGTCTTCAGAGTGTCACAAGGAAATTGAAGCTATCATGAATTACATTTTGTTTAGAGTCCCCGCTCACTGTGTTTGGTAACTGGCCATGCCATATCCAGCTTGGTTGGGAGGAGGTATTACAGGGGGAGGGGCTTGTCCTTGGGGAGGCTGAGCACCAAATCCACCCATCCAAGCAGCTGAAGGTGATTGACTTGGAAGAAAGAAAGAAAAAGAAAAAACTTCAGCCAACACAAATAAAAAAATCATCTATACATTTACACAGAAATCAAGCAGAGCCTAATCACAGAATAGACAAGAAATCAAGATACTTACAACAAAGAGCAAAGTAATAAATGTTACATATCTAGCCATATATGCAAAATGTTTTAATATTGTCTTAAATTTTTGTTTAGACAACATAATGTTGTCTGATAAATATCTAAAAGCTGATTTTAAAAAAAAAAATAACAAATGATTCAACACATCTACCCTCCAAATACTGCACACATAGTAAATACGTGTATCAATTTATAAGCAATTTAAAAAACACATGTTTACACTGGAAGGGGGAGGAGCAACTGCTGAGAATAAAGATCTAGGCTGGCCCAGGGGGAAAAAGTATAAGGAACAACGCAATTGACCCATAAAACAAAAAGGGTAAGCTGCTTTGTATTAGATAAATCTTGGGAGACTTCTCACACAAGGTAATAGGCATGAAGCATTAAATTTCTGAACATAAATAAGACAAAAGATCTTTTCCATACAAAAGTAAATAAGTAGACAAAATGGTGTATTAGAAATATAAGTCAAACTCTACCAACTGCTCACAGAGTGAGTAGGACACATCAAATGCTATCCCAACCTCCCTTTCCACCTAGATTATAAAAAGCAAAGTTTTAGCATTTTTCATAAGGCTTCTACAATGTTTATAATACCACATAGTTCAATGTATTTAATTTACAAAGATTCTCCCCAGTAAAACATACTTTTAGATTCCTTTTGCTGGAACTTCATCTGTTTCTACACTGGAAAAACTCAAACAACTTACTCTACTCCAAATCCTTGTTGATTCCATGGCTGCCCGTATACTCCATAAGGCGGTACTTGCCACCCATTTGCCATATACTGTCCATACTGTTGTGGGTTTCCATAAACTTGGCTCCACTGGCCCCACTGACTATAGTCAACCTAGGAAAAAGCAAATTACTGTTTTAGGAAATGAGTAAGAAACACAGTATTTGAAGAAAGTGGGAGACAAGGAAGAGAAAAACTAAGTAAGCACCCTTATGTGAATAGGACTCTGTTATTTATCATTGTCTAAGTTTATTGGGGTGGTGACACCTGTGAAAAGAAAGTATTAAGATTCAGTTAATACCGTAAAATAATCACTTTTGAAATAGCATTAATAAAATCAACTGAAAGCAGCTATATGCTTTATTTTTTGTTTGCTTTCTTTTACAGACTTTCTAAAGCTCTTATGTAGATATGTAAGATGGAAACCTTAAAAAGTGCTACGAAAAATCGAATTACCTGTTGAAAGTTTTTAGTCATATCAGGAGATTCTTTACCCCAATAGCATTTAACAACATGTCCTTCAATTGTAGTACCATTCACCGAAACAATGGCATGAGCCGCACTTTCGTGGGTAGAAAATCTGAGAGGAAGAGAAGGAGGTTTTTTTTAAAAAAACTTAGTAATACAGAAACCCCTTAGCTTAAACCTATCAACTTGGTATTTTCCTAAAGCACATCATGTAGGCAGTTTAAAGTTCTATATTGCAAAGAAGTACTAAATTAACAAACACATACTTGAGGGGATCAAATAATATAACTGAAGGGAATGGATCACATGTAAGGTAGAATTATACCTGACAAATGAATAGCCCTTTTCTGGAAAAACTCTGATTTCCATAATTTGCCCAAATGGTGAGAAGGTCTGCCTCATAAGCTGATCTGAAAAATAAACATACAAAAAATGTAAAAATATTTAAGGTTCATGTTATCAAGAAATTACTACTAATGATGATGAAGCTCCACAGAGAAGGGAACTAGGAAAAAAGATTCACTATACCTGTTAAGCCAGAAGCAATTCCTCCACAGTACACAGTACAGTTTTTTGGACTTGACTGGTTTACTACATCTTCAAATCTCAACTGCTTAGTGTTATCTGTATGTAGAAAGAAAGAAAAAAGTGTTGACGGTTATACAGCATTATAAAATGGGTTACTTAATACTATAAAGATATGAGATATGCCTCACTGTGGGGAGAAACAGAACTTTTTTCTCCTTGACACTATTGATTTGACCTATGAACCGAGCTGGTTCACAGCTTCAAATATACTTACATCAAAGCCCAGTTATTTTCAGATAAATATATGGAAAATTAAATGAGTCTTACAATGCTAACAAAGTTAAATTTTAAGAAATGAAGACTATACGAATAGACGATTCTGTGAAGTGCCGTTAAAAACACAAAAGCAGACGCAGCTTACTTTCTTGTGTACTTTTAGGTGCAGGTGGTTTACGTGTGGCCCAATTGGTTCTGATCTGACGGCCACCCAACCACTGCCCTCCCATATGCACAATTGCATTTTCTGCATCCTGTGAAGGAAATAAGGAAAAGAGCGATTACCAACACAGAAAATAATGGTACACAAGACTCACTAAGATGAAATAAAATGTTGGCATTTCTGGATACAAAAATCTTATCAGTAAGTGACTCATTACAGCAATGTTTATTTATACATTTTAAGATACTAGGAACAGCATTTAAGCATCAAGGGAAATTTATAATTCAAACATGCAAGGAGAAAAATCACAATCCCACTTATAACCAAGAAAAGGGACACAGTTGTTTTTAAATATCTTGTTGATCTGTAACATAACATTTACTGTAGAGTATCTAAAAACTCTTGATATTATGGTCTAAATCATCTTATCCCTTACCAAATCTACATTTTAATAGCAATGGATTATGATTATGACAGGGCTTCCCAGGTGATGTAGTGGTAAAGAACCTGCCTGCCAATGCAGGAGACTAAGAGAGAAGGGTTTGATCTCTGGGTCAGGAAGATCCCTTGGAGGAGGACATAGCAACCCACTCCAGTATTCTTGCCTGGAGAATCCCATGGACAGAGAATCCTGGTGGGCTATAGTCCCTGGGATCACAAAGAGTTGGACACGACTGAAGTGACTTAGCACATATGCATACACACATGACTATGACACAAGATTTAAAGCTTAAGACAAAAAGCTTCTGCGTTGATTTAGAATGTTTTAAAAAAAACCTTCTTTTTGGCCATGCCACATGGCATGCAAGATCTTAGGTCCCCAACCAGAGATCGAGTCCATACGCTCTGCAATGGAACTGCAGAGTCCTAATCACTGGAACGCCAGGGAGTTCCCCAAAAAGTGAGTTTAGATTATAGAGGTTAATGTGCATTTGCAAAGAATCTAATCGGAAACACAACGTGACTCCAAGGCCTTCCCTCGTGGCCCAGTGCCTGGGATTCCGGGCTCCCATTGCAGGGGGCCTGGGGCCAACCCCTGGTCAGGGAACTAGATCCTGCATGCCTCTAACTAAAGAGCCTGCACGCACAGGGAAAACTAGGAATCACACGCACCACAACTAAGACTCAGAACAGCCAAAAAAACTACAACGCTCGTCCCTTTATCTTCCTGCTTCAACAGAACGTGCAATTTAGTGTTGAAACTGTTCCAAAATGTTAATATCAAAGCCCATTATATTATCTGATGTTACAGTTAATGCAAATGCTTAGATATTTGGTGCCTTTTTCTTAAATACATGCAAAAATCAATATGAATTGCCTAAAATTTCATTTACATAACTTGCTGTAGTCATTACCATCCCAGCTACAAAAATACAGATAATATAATTAAAAAGTTAAAATTGAGATTTTCATGGTTAAGACAAATATAATTTACCTTCCCTCCAAATTCTGAGGTTAGCTCATGCGTCCTAATTTTGAGTTTTATTTCTAACACATCTTACCCATACCAAGTCACAACTGCAAACTTCAATATTCTCCCTTATCATCACCTTATAACCAGCCTATCTTTTCCCATTTATTTCCAAGCTTATGGAAAAAAAAAAAAAAGAACTATGCTCTATTACTCAAACAAACAAAATCACACAATCATAGTGTTTGTTAACATCCAAAAACATTTACTGATGACTGAATTTTGTATTAAATTCAAATTGAGCCGAAAGAACGTACCAGTTTATTATAAAAAGACACAAAGCCATAGCCTTTGGATTTTCCAGTTGCCATGTCTTTAACTACTCGGGCATCCCTGTGAAAAGAAGCACAGCTAAATGAGGGAAGTGAGAGTCATCCTCAAAATAAAAACTAAAAGGAACCACACACACTGTATTGTGAGCATTTTTTTAAATAAAATTTCAGTTAGCCCTAATTAACTACAGCCATTCCTGAACTCTCCCTAACGCTTCTTTACCTGTTAGAAAAAAGCAGTAGGACAAAAACATGTAATAAACATGCAACCTAATCAAATAGCCTGTGCTTTCTAAACTAAATGCTCAAATCTGAAGATTAATAGGAACAATAGTTTCCTTTGCTAATATTCTATCGGCTAGTGTCCGCTAAGGTTTACTGGTTCTATAAATTACTGTAACAATGCTAACTACTTTACCATGCAAACTCTAAATAGTTAAATGTTTTCTGCCTAGTGATACAAAATATATGAAATATTAAAAAATTGAAAAAGAGGAAAAAATAGGAATTAAAAAGGCATACATGGCCTGTTAACAGATTTCTTTATTTTTCTTGGTCAATTCTCTACCATCATTTTGGAGTTTGGGCAGCTGTAAATTTTGAAAAATTGACATTTTCAGAAATTTAAGAAAGGAGAATAAAAAACTAACAACAATGCTAAGCACACCAGTACGAAAACAACAGATTTACACAGAAATTTTAGTGAGTAAGTTAAAATGATTGGAAATATAGAACTCCACTGAATATAGAATGTTAAAATGTAAATACTAAAATATGTATATATAAATAATGTATAATAATAATAAATAGAAATGAGAAAAAAATCTACAACTGAGTTCCAGTGTGCACAGTTCCTTGCAGTTAGCCTTCAAGATCCTGTCCATTCTTATGAGCAATTCTGCAAAATAACCAGAATGCTATTACTTTTAATTGTGACTTGGACTTTAGAAAAACTGCAGGTCTCAGGTATAAATAAAGATTGAAAAACAGCAACCTGTATTATTTTTTACACTGATTTTTAAAACAGTACTACTTACCACATTTATTAGAGATTAAAAAGCAAAGCAAATATCAAAATAGAAAATTAAGAATTACATCTATCAAATAAAATCTACAGAACAACAAACTGTAGAGAGAAATATTGTTGTTCTTAGGTGAAACATATTTTTGTAAAGTACTAAAACATTTAACTTAAATCTACAGGAAATAAATACATAAAATAATGTGATTTTAACTAGATAAATTGTGATAAACATTTTACAGAACTTGTAACCACTTTTAATTTTCCAATATATTAGATCAAGTAACAATACAGTAAAATCTGAGCATAAACTTTGTTTAAAAAAATAAATAAACCACAATTTGGCCCTAACTAGCAGAATCAAACACCATAATCTACTAATTAATCCCACATTTATGGCTCAGACATTGAAACATTTTCATACTGTAATAGTGCTACTTTTCAGCTAAAATATCAAAACACATTTATCATTATAATAACATATACATTTCTAATTTCACAATATACCCAAGGATTTCCCTACTTTTCCCCACTTACAAATTCCTTCTATAAAAGTTTAATACACAACGCAAATCACATTTAATTTTGGTTAACCAGTATCTTTAACAACCAAATTTTGAAAACACTTGACAAAAGCTAGACTTTATAATAGGCATTACCACCCAAACATCTGCTTTAAAGATAACAAATAGAATCACTTAAAATTTTTTCACATGTTATACACAGGATTAGATGAAAACAAGACCCCAAAACATTGAAATGACATTAACATTTTCAACAACATCTACTAATCAAAAAAACCAAACAAACAACAAACAAAAAAAATCACACTAACTAGGGAAAGAAACTCTTAACTCTGATACAAGTTCATCATATACACTTTTGCCTATTGCTATTGAATATAGTATTGATTATGATACTTACGATATTTTACCAAAGGGGGCAAATGCTGATTTGATATCTTCTGTTGTGATTTCTGGACTCAAATCTCCAACAAACACGTGGAAATGATCTGAAATCAAAGCATTTAGTAATCAAATATTTAAGAAGTCAGGGACTAAACCTTTTTTTAGGCAACGCTAAAAGGAAGACAAAGCCCTGTGTGAGCTGGTAATGCTGCCAGGGTAATTTCAGAACTCTTCCGTAAAATGCAGCAGGAGTACTTACTGGAAGTATCTTTTTTCTGGCTACTTGGTGTTGTTGCCCAGTTTACTTTGACCTCCTAAAAATAAAGATTATATTTCATAAAATTATTAGGCATGTCATTATGATTCATACCACTTACCACTTATTAAATCATTTATCAAGCAGAATGAATTTTGGTAAAAGCACTAAGCTGAAGAAAACAAAACCATCACTTGGCAGAGCTGAGTATTTGTTTAAAAACTTGCTAAGAAAGAACACAAACTAATCTGACATGCAGATAGATATACTCATAAGGTGCCATCATTTATGATCTTACCTTTCCCAAAATTTTTCTCCCATTCATAGCAGCTAACGCAGCAGCTGCATCTCTGTGCTCATAAAATTCCACAAAGCAATATGGGTCATTGCTTGTATGCTGCAAAACAGAAAACCCAACAGAAGAGTTGACCCTTCTGCTGTCGGGTTGCTGAGAAGAAAATCCAGGAAAAAACATTACTGATAGCTAGGAATGTACGAGGTGAGACTGTATAAGCTTATGAAAGCCTAACACTTTACAAAGCCGAACACTTTATAAGATTTACACCTATACTTGGCTTTGTACCTCAGAATATTGTTGTACTCAAGCAGAACTACAAAGCAGTAGAGAATCATGACTATCAGTATTAAATAAAAATATAGGATTCTGGTGAAATGTTAAATATAAAACAGAAGTTTATACTAAACAAAACAAGCTCAGATCTGAGAGATGAGGACCACGCCTTACCACTGCTCTCCTCTCCCAACATTATTTTCAAAGGGATGAACTCTATTTAAGCATCATAATCCTTCATAAACTGTATCCCATGACTATAAAAAAATACAGAAATGAACCAACTTTACAAACTTTACTCCTGATCGAAACTAGGATTAGTACTATACATGATGAAACAAGATGATATATTTCTCTGGATAAGGAAGGAATAAGAATGGAAACTGAAAAATTTCAGATTTATAATCAAGTGTTGAAATGAAATCCCTTTCAAAAGCTTTGAAAGCATTGGAGATTCTATACACTTTGAATTTGGCCTTCCAAAGACCAGAAAAATGTACTAGTGATTACGAAAAGGTTTTCTGAAAATGTGTCTGAATAAAATATTCCAAGGCAAAGCTATGATTTTACATCAGAAAATGCCAATATAAGAGTGTCTAATACAACACCAATAAATATTAAATAAACAACAATATAAAATTATCAACAATAACAAAAAAACACAACAATATAAAAGAAAGTACCTAAATTATAGCAACTATATCACTTATGAACCAAAATGGAAATCAATTTTTGTAAGACAGCAACCTACAATGAACAGCTATACAATTGTACAAATATGTTTTATGTAGGCTAAAAATATTCATCACTGTTCAATGTAAAATACACTAAAAATAATATTTAAAATATGGCAATTCCAGTTGCACTTACAAGGGATTAAAAATACCAGATAAAATAAAGCTCTTTTCAACAACCACTGTTTTTCATTCCAGGAAAGTTTTAGAAGAAAAATCCAAAATAAGACGTCTAAAACAATAGTGGTGAAGCAACCAGAAGGCATTTCCTTGAGGGAAAAAAAGTGTAATCGTTAATACTGACAAGAAAACTGTGGGCTCTCACACAAAACCCTACTGTAGCCACGTGAACGTGAACTCTGTTGTACTTGCGAGGCAGAGAAAGGAAACCGGTAAAGGCTCCAAAGAGAAGCACACATTCAAATTCCTTTTGTGAAAGAGGTGACATTTACCAGTAACATTCATTGAAGAAAGGATCTCAAGTAAGATGCTAAGTCTGTGCTAGTCAGCTTTCCTCTTTATCCTACCTCTTTTCCTGATGGTCTCAAAGGAAAACGTGGATAACTAGTAAAATGTACAGGAATCCAATGGTAGAGTATAACTGTGACAGGCTTCAGGTAATTAGTCTACTTGTGCATACTGACTGCAGATTTCTCTAACTAGCAGTAGGTCAGATCCCATTCAATGTACGCACATACATGTGTACACACACTTAGATATTCGTATCACACTGCATTTCATCTCACTTAAGACACCATTGATTTTTTTTGTCACTGTCAGAGATGTTAAAATTAAATTTTAACATTTGCCTTAGAATTGGTAATGTACACTTATTATAGTATATGGAGGTGGAGCTTCCCAGGTGGCGCTAGTGGTAAAGAATCTGCCTGCCAATGGAAGAGCCCTTAAGAAACTCAAGTTTGATCCCTGGGTTGGGAAGATCCCCTGGAGGAGGGCGTGGCAACCCACTCCAGTATCCTTGCCTGGAGACTCCCATGGACAGAGGAGCCTGGCAGGCTACAGTCCATGGGGTGGCAAAAAGCCAGACACAACACAGCATCTGAGCACACACATACACACATGTATACAGGGAAAGCAGCTACAGTCTAAGATAAAATATCTAAAGTAGAACATCATAAGGGCAAGAAAGAGATTTCTCACACACTGAAATGAAACTGATGAAAGGAAACCAATACTCGGCAGTGGAGTTCATGGCCTTTGAAAGCGTTCCATTTACACCACTACCAAGGGACGCTCTGGGGGCTTCCCTGGTGGTCCAGTGATTAAGACCCATGCTTCCAAGGCCACGGGTTAGATCCCTAACATACCACATGCTGTGCACCCAAAGGGGAAAAAAATTTAAAACTGACTGTGTCTTTACCTTGATGTTGTCACCAATTTTTGTTGGATGACATAAATATCAAAGCAGAGAAATATGAGACTTTAAAACTATTTACAAGTTCAAGTGTAGGAGTTGTACAACATGGATAAATTATGAAAGTTCACTTCAAACCCTTCTACCCTCAAGTGGCTGATTGTGCATTTAAGTTAATAATAAAAACAACAACAACAACCAACAAATGTTTCTCAAAACACTTTCTAGTGACTTTCCACTTTCTCACATTCCATTCTTTCCTAAACACACTCCAGTCAGTTTCTAACCCAACCACGGCAAGGAAATTTTGTGCTGAGCTCACCAATGACCTCTCTGCCATCTCTGTGATCCCTTTTCTTCCTCATCTTGACTTTCAAGCAGAATTCAACACAGTTGACAACTCTCCTCCTCTTCTAAATATTCTCCTCTAGATTGACCATATGCTCTTGGTTTTCCTATTTCCTCACTGGAAATCTTTCTGAAGGCATTTTTCCCTCTTAACTCAAACTATCACTGTCACTAAGTGTTGGGGAAAGCCTGGCAAGCTGCAGTTCACAGGATCACAAAGAGTCGGACATGACTTAGCGGCTGAACGGCAAGTGCTGAGATGCACCAGGGCTCGCACCTAGGCCCCCCTACTCTCTCCTCTCTCAGCGCTATCTCTAGCTCTACGAACCACATCTCATCCAGTCCCATGGCTTCAAATATCACTGCAAGCCAGTATCATCAGCACTGGTCTCCCCAGAGTTCCAAAATATTTATCCAACTGCCCATATATAATGTCCATTTATTGATATATGTCTAAAACACATCTTAAATTTAACACTGCCAACACAGAGCGTGATTCTCACCACTCCCCATCCATCCTGTGCCCCCTTCAGTCATGTTCATTTTAGCAAATAAACAGCATTACCACCCACACAACCACAAACAAGAATCTTAGGGGGTTTTCTTGATGTCTTCATTTCCCTGTGTCCCATGGCCAATCCAGTCCTATTGACGCTGCGTCCAAAATTCATCTCAAATTTATCTACCTCTACTTCTGTGGCTACCACTCTAAAGAACAAGTCCCCCACAGCATCTCTTACCTTGACTAGTGAAACAGACACAGCTAGTTTCCTTCTCCTTCAGCCCCTTGCCCCCTACAATCCATCCTCCCTACAACAGTCATTTTCCAGTCACCTTTAAAATGCATATAAGACTAGAGAAAATCCAAGCCCCGCAATGAAGACCCAGCACAGCCCCTCCCCCGAAATCAAACAGGAATACTTTACCACCCAACCTAAAGCCCCGGGTGCAACCACAATAAGATCCAAGCACCCTGTCATGGCCGGTACTGCCCTACTGATTCCAAACCCTGCCTGCCTACTCATTTCCCATCATTCAGCAGGCTCCAGCCACCCTGGTCTTTGGTTCCTCAAACACCCAAGCTAACTACCAACTCAAGGCTTTTGTATGGGCTGTTCCCTCTGCCTCCAGGTCTTAATGTAGGCAGCACCATCTTGTTATTCCCATCTCAGCTCAAAGAGGTGATGATTTCTGACAGCAATCATTATCAGGCTGGTCCCATACCCAACATCCACAGTCTGAAAAAGACTCATTTGATCCTTTAAAATTTGGCTGAGTCAACTGACGAGAGAGATTTCTGGATCACAGACCATAACCAAAAAGCCTCAACATTCAATTAGACAACTTCCGTTCCCATCTCCTTATGAACCTTTATTATTACATTCACAAAACAGATACCAACGGCAGCAGGACGCCTCCCCTCACCACCCAGGCTACACGGCACCAACACTCCACTCATCATCACGGAACTGTTTCATCTCTTCAAAGCTCTTATCCCTATCCAGAATCACCGTTCACGGTTTTCCACGACAGTTTACTGTTGTTGACAATACTCTCATTAATATGTGAACTCTTGGGCACCCTGCTGGTCTAGCTCTGCAGGATGTTCCCAACACTCTGAATGGTGCCGAGTACAAAGGAAATGTGTGATGACTGAAAAGAGAGAATGAGTAATAATCAAAGACAGGAAGGAAAGAAGAGGTAATACACCAGACAGAGAGAAAATTACTGTTAGGTAGGAAAGGAGACCAAAAGGCCACTTTGCTTTAGAGGTTTTAACAGTTTCTCCCATCTGAGGACATCACACAAGCTCCTCAACACAGCTCTGGCCCCTGATGAATGCTCCTGCCTTATCTCCTGGCATCTCAGAAGACGAATCCCATTCCAAACTTAACCATGTTATGGTTTTTATTTTTCTCTCAATCTCACAAGAACTCCCACTCTCTGTCTACCGGGCTGGATCAACATTCTTCTACCTGGATTCCCTTCTTCCTCAGATTCCTATCTAGCCAGTTTCCACTACCCTTTCTGAATCCTCCAAGAACCCTCCCCTGACTGGAGACTATGTGGACCCATATGCTCCTAGAGCACTGGAAACCGCCAGCTTCCCCAGCATTTGCTATCCTATTACCATTCGTGCCTGTTGACGCCTCTGTCTCCCTCATTAGACTGGAAAATTCTACAGGGCTAGGAACTGTTTTATTCACCACTGTATCCCTAGCACTTACCATGGCACCTGGCACAAACTGAATAGTCCAAAAAAAAAGAAGTGTTAACAAATAAAAAAGAAGAAGAGAATAAACTGAAACACAAGTCACTGACCAGCAAAGTATAAAAAGTAAGATTTTGAGGGGGAAAAAAGGAAAATAAATTAACAATTCAATTCAGACTCCTACCTTCATCAAGCTGCTCAGGCAGCATTTACTAACAATGCTCAGGATGCCTGTGTGGCACTATGGTCATAATAAGCCAATGTTCTGCACACACCACCCCCTGAAATTCAAGTGTAACACTCTTACTGTAAATAGATGAAATATCACCTAGTTTCTCAGTATTTTGAGATAAGCTCTAACAATTTTTTATAACCACCTGAAGACAGCAGCATCATGAAGGACTATTTGAAAATAAGGGCAGACACTTTGTCCTCTCGACTTCTAAACCTAATTTGTCAGTCAAAGCAAACAAGTCAACACAAAAAACACTAATCTCTCCATCTAGTAACCTGAGGCTTAAAATGATACAAATCAACTCATGTATCTCAAAATGTTAAACATTATGCTAACTGTCAGCACCTGGATCGGGGAAGCTCTTACCTCTGTGATCATTTTACAGCTTTTACAGGGTCCAATCTGACTGAATAACTGAAGAATAAGAACTTCTGTCACATCTCTGGAGAGGTTACCTACGTATCTGTATAGGAAGAGAAAAAAAACAACTATCAGCAATCTCCCTTCAGCTCTGACTCTAAAGCATTATCATTTACACATCATCTTTCATTTCAACTTCCTCTCTCCAATCAAATTTTTCCAATTAAGCCTGATTCTTTGTGTGTAAGATTAACTCTCACCTAGGAAAGCATAACTTCTTAGGGCACTAAAGTATCACTTCAAAAGACTTTATAAAGAGCAAATCAATGTGATTTTGCACCCCAAAGCCTATATATCATTTTCTCGTCTGTTAGAATAAAAATAATAATTTAAACCAGTCTCAAGAAAACTACAATGTTTAGATGTGAAACACAATTCAAAATAATGTATAACACACACAGTACCATAAATATTGACTCATTAAAACACCCAATCATAGAGGGGTATCAGATATAAGGTTAGTTTACCTCAGACCCTCAACCAAAGCAATTACGTGAACAGAGAACAGAATCAAAGTTATAGCAAAACACACAAGAGATTGAAGGATTTTTTTATGTCTTGGTAATAAGACTGTCATTGATGGTATGTCTTCATTATTTTGTTTCAGGAGAGCAGAGTAAAATAACAAAATTTCCTCGCCTAAAATGCATCAGAATCAACAAAATACATCTTTATGTACATAACAAAGCAAATATAAAGATTTTCTGAATAGAAATTCAGAAAAAATTAAAGACAAATTCAGGCATACTTTTGACTATAACATATCTAAAAATTTGTCTTTTTAAAATTACAAGTTGAATATATATATATTGTTTAAGAAATTTAATATACAGGTTAAGTTTAAAAGAAAAGAACACTGCCACTCAAAGATGACCACCTTGTATCATGGACCTATCTCAATTTAGCTGAATAAACTTTTTAAGTCTTTCCGGTACTCAGTGTATAATTCCTAAAACTCACATCTGTTATGATCCTCATAAACCAAACAATATTTGTAAAAATTAAACACTGTTTCTTCTGGAAAGGAAAACAAGCTTTATTTTCCTAACTGTAATATATAACATCTGGAAACGATGTATTGAGACCAATATAAGCCTTGCATCTACAGTTGCCAGAGTTTAAGTTGGGACACTCTGAAAGGGAAAACAAGACTGAGAAAGGTAAGGTTAAGTGTAAAAGAAGAAAATCTGATTAAGAATGAACAGCAATTTTCTTGTTTACCTAAGAATTTCATCGTAATGGGTCCTAATAACTTTAACACACCCTAAAAATGAAACCTAAGTCCAATGTTACTTGAATGGAAGACTAAACAAGTGACCAACTGGTTGAGGTCCACTATGTTACCTTTTTTGTTACATTTAAAGAGCAGACCCATGAGTAGGCTGTGCAGGACACACTCCCAGCAGTAGTGAAAGGTTACAGACTTTTGAGCTAGCCAGACAATCACCTGTCTCCTTTCTTTTTTCTTTTAAACCCATAGGGGTTTGTGAGTCTGAATCCTTGGAATTTTTTATACAAGGTAGACCTAGCTATAACCTTGGTCTCTGAAGTGTTAAAACTCATCTAACCTAAAATAGTAACAGTTAGCTCATTTCTAAGTGGAGAAGTTAATGGCAACCCACTCCAGTATTCTTGCCTACAGAATCCTATGGACAGGGCTGCTGTCCATAGGGTCGCACAGAGTCGGACACAACTGAAGCACTGGAGAAGGAAATGGCAACCCACTCCAGTGTTCTTGCCTGGAGAATCCCAGGGACAGAGGAGCCTGGTGGGCTGCCATCTATGGGGTCGCACAGAGTCAGACACGACTGAAGCGACTTAGCAGCACCAGCAGCAGCAGCAGCAGCTCATTTCTAAGAGAACAGGAGTTTCACCTATCAAAGCTAACTAGTAACAAAGTAAAAAGTATTGCTTTTATGTAACAAATTGTAAATGATTTAAATAATTTTAAATTTGTATGAGTGTTTAAACATCTTTCCAGGAAAAACTCCAATGTTACTTGAATGGAGTCCAGGGTGCATGGGCATCCTGTTTCATAGGATCTTTATTTCAAGTCCATCTATTTCTCATCAATACAAATTCTGAAGAATTTCTAAAGGCACATTTAGATATATTAATTTACATTTCGAGCAACAAAGAGCAAAAGGTTAATTTTAGGATGTCATGAAATACTTAATAGAAAAAGTCCAGTTTTAAAGTTTCCTATTTTTCAAATATTTTCACTAAAAGTTCAGTGGTAAAGCAGCAAACTCCAGAAGCTAATATAAAAATGGCCTTCCATAACCACATGTAAGACATCTAAATCTGACAGGATAAAAAGGATACAATTCAACACATAATTTCACCTAAATTATACCCAAATCTCAAGACTGCCTTTTCCTTCACTCAGAGTTCTGTAATTCATTTATTGACAGTTGCCTTCATCCTCCATACAACTTAATACAAAAATATCTTGTAACTTTTAAAACACTATACTATACAGCTTAAGTACCGTGACATTATCATAAAGTTTCTGTCCCAAAATAAATACTAACAAAAATATTCAAGGCTTGATCTGGCAAAAATATCACGTCTTGGTAGTATACTGAAATATTACCCTTTTTCCTTCTAAATTATACGTCATTTCTACACTTTCTTTCTGCTTTGGTTATGAGGCAGTCAACATATTCTAACATTCCAAGGATTTAAATATAAAATTTCTACTTGAAGAACACAGAATAACAGAATAAGACAAATAGCTCAAACGCTCGTACCCGACAATTAAAAGAGAAAATACTTAGGGAATTCTGAAACATTTTTTAACTCAAGGTGGGGAAAAAGCATACGTTAGGTCTATTTTGTCTTCTAAGAACAGGAACTGTAGGAATTAACACATTAAAAATGCAAAATGGTGTCTATCCCTAACATCAGGGTTAAAATCAAATTTGAGACTAGAATTTGGCAGTTTCACAGTAGGCAAAAGTCCACATTGCCAAACTACTTCCTATGTCAAACTGCGCAGAATTTTAAGAACACCATGCCTTTCAGAAGACTAATCACACTTTCCATCGCTGACTGTGCTCTCACTCTGAAAAGATTAGCCCTACAAAGGTCAAAATTAACAGCATTTTACACAAGATGCTATGGCTAAGTAACATTTTTGGTTTTGTTCTTGCAAATTCTTACGTAAGAGAAGATTTTGCAACAATATTCTTCAATGGGCCTCTAATGAACTGATCAATTTATCAATATTTCATTTTAGGAAGGAGGCAGGGCAGAAGAAAGGTACAGGACTTATAAGTGAACTGACCAACTACATAAGGAATATCAGCACACACACACACACATTTTAGAGAAACAGAATACGATTAAATTGAATGAGAGGCTTAATTTAATTTCAGGCCCAATACAGCCAAACCCTTGGTAGAGTAATCAATTTTATAATAGGATTTAATAGTATTTACTTCTGCTATTGCCCTTGGATGGTCAGATTATACCCTAAATCAATGGTTTATTTCCTCCTTTTGACTGAGTCTCTATAAGGAAGAAAACAGCCTACAAGATGGCTCTGCACACCATGTATAACCCCAGATCCACAATTCCTATTCATTGTGGTACATCGAATAGATGAAGAAAATGAAGCTACAGTAGAGCACAATTACCATTTAATGCTGTATAACAGATTCAGAAATACCATGGATCAAATCACTGCACTCAAAGTTACCCACAACACAAATCTGAAATGTGAATCCTACAAGGCAGGTGTTGGGCAGTTCACTTCCAACACCAGTTTTACACATAATTTTTCTCATTTGTTTTTTTAGATCCCAAATTACCCAATATATATTAGCTCCCCCCACCTCCCGCAAATGTCAAATGAGAACAAAGAACATCAGAAAACAGACCTTCAAAGCAACTATATGACAAACTTTAGGCTCAACATCAAAGCAATTCTATATCACTTTAAATACCATCAAATAAATTAGTAATACTGTAGGTAATGAATATTTAAAGACCTACCTAGGCTATAAACACCATATTGTTTTCTGATGATAGAACCATATGTCTTAGCTTGTGTGTGTCTGCAGGAAAAAAACCTCACTAGTAACACACAGGCATTTTAAGGAAACAGTTTAAGATAAACTTTGTTAAGAGTACAATGTTTTAAAACATACCAACCACTTTAAAGCCCAAACCAAAGATCACAATGTAAAATAAAAGAAGGATCTCCATAAATAAACAAAACCCCTACTAGATATCAATCTCTAAAATCACCTTCAAATTTTTCATCATGTTACTCGTATCTAAAAGAACCTTTTAAGAATACGTAAAATATGCATTACTTTTATTAAAATCTGACAAAAATGTAATTGTGAAACATTTGCTTTTATCTCAAAATTGTACGTTTGAGGTTTAATACATATATATATATATAAATCAACAGACCACACCATGTATGACCATGTCTGCCTATATATAATTTTAAATCAATCAGGATTTCTTAAAAAACGGACTTAATATTAAATTTAGTGAAAAGAAGTAAAATCATTGTAAAATAGTTGAGTACCTCTTACGTTCCAGGCAGGGGTAAGACCTAGGAAGATGTAGCAGTCCTTGTCTAAAAAAAAAAAACAACAAACCTTCCCATGGAGAAGAGTGGGAGCAGGAAAAAGGAAGAAGAGCGAACATGTGCTGACATCTGACATGCAGGCACAACCAGGCTCAAGATGCTTCAGTACTTATATGTATACATGTCACATTTTTAGACAGCTGTAAACATACTGAGAAAGAACAGGAGTTTGGAGAAGGTCGAGGTAAGAATTCTTAAGTGACAAGTTAGTCTGTGGAGTAAGGTCTGATAGAGATGGAAGAGAAGGCAGATGCAAAGTAGTTATATGAATTAAGGCTACTGCAATAGCATTTTATTTCGCATGATAAAAACCAGGAATTCTTCATAAGAAACAGATACAGTGGAAGTGAAAGGTGCCTCAAGAATTTACCAATTATTCAGAAGCTATTATGATGCAATGATGACATTTCAGAGTTTTAAATACAATGTAACTTTTCTCTTTGTTAAATACATGCTTGCTAGGCCTAAATTCAGCCTTCCCAGATGCTTCCTTCCAAGAACACATTGCTAACTAAATCCCAAGTCTTGGCTTCAACAGATGTCAAGAGGACAAATTTCAAGCTTGTCCCAATTCTCTCTTCTGGGAAAAGACAGCAGAAATAGAAGACAGCACAAAACACACACTGAAAACTTCTCCTAAGCAGGCTTTTCATCCAAGCATTTGATGTGCTTAAGCTGGCCTCACATTCTCAGAAAGAATAGCGGATACTTTAGGGAGACATTAGAGAAACAGGAACAAAAAAGTGTAATCTCCCCCCTCCCAACAAGACAAGAAGCCAAACTTGTACCAATATTGAACACAGATATCTACCTTCTTGACAGAACACACTTTCCTTGCTAGGAGTACAGAAGAGAAACTGGTCAAACTTCTGAGTACCGATCCACCTTCGTCTATTCCCCCCAAAGTAATGTCCCCAAGTAGAGCCAAGTGGACTATGATCCTATCAATACCAGGCAGAGAGGGAAGAGAAAACAAAGCAGCGACCTGGCTGACTCCCTGCACCGGAGGCAGGTGTGCTGAGCTTCGAAACGTTAGGAAAACCCAAGGTACCCAACTTAAACATGTAACTAGGAATTACTCACACTTCCAAAAAAAAAAAGGGCAGGAAAAAAAGAAAGGAGTGCCACACTATTTGCAAAGGAATGCAAATGCTGAGTCATTACTTCAGTAGAAAGGCAAGGAAACTCGAAAAAGCAATTCGAAGATGAAATTCATTCATTACGCTGGGCTTCAGATAAAGAGCAACAGCAAGATCGAAGAAAGAGCGCTCAAAAGACACACATCGAAGAGCCGATTTAAAAAAAAAAAAACAAAACACACCCCTATTTATCCAACTCTGAAGGTCTCGACCCAAAAAACAGATTAGGAGGAAATAACACCAATGAGAGCAAAAGCAGTTTTAACAACTGGTTGTCAGTTTAGCGTAGGTAGCGCTCAAAGTAAACTTCATCATCCAAGAAGGGAAAAGATGCTCCGGCGGCAAGAGGCATCCCTTTCTCACTCTCAAAGTAGCGGGCGCTGGGCGAGTGTTTCTGACAGCGTGGGCGCGGGCACGTGGGGCAGAGTAGGGGCTAGAGTTGCAGGCGAGCGTCCGGCTTCCTCCGGGAGTTCAACTTAGGGAGAAGAGCCGGCAGCGACTGGAGCCGGGGACGTGGAGGGCGCGAGTGCCGATTCCTCGCGACCCACAGTGGGAGGTGGCTGCGATCCCACCCCCAGGCCCACCCCCACCAGGCCCGGCCCCCATAGTCGGGCGGGGGTTGAGGGGGGACCCGCAGCTCCCGGCCCAGCCCAGGGCTCCCAAAGCAGACGGAGAGCAGGAGCTCTCCCGGGCCTGACAGGCTCTGCCGTGCAGAAACCCAGCTTAGGAAGGGGGTGCAAAGAAGGGAGCTAGAGGGAAAGGTCGAAGCGAGCCCCGGACCCCAGGAAGTGACTGTATTTGGGGGGGAAGGGAGGGCTTCCCTTCCAAGGAAAAAAGGGACAGATGAGGAATGCACTTCGCGTCCGCGCCACCGCGGCCAAGGATCCACCGAGAAGTCCCAGCTTCGGCCCCGCACTCCTGCTCCCCTCCCACAGCGTCCCGCGGTGCCAGGCGGTCTCCCAGCGCCTGGTACCCCCTCCGTCTCGGGTACTCACAGAGTCCGGGGCTGCCCGTCGTCTTCCATCATGGTGGGTGCGACGGAGCGATCCCGGGACAAGGGGGAGGGCAGGGCCGGGGAGGGGAGGGGGTGGGGAGGAAGGGGAGGGGGGCTCCGGGCACCGGTTGGGGACAGAGGAAAAGGCACCGAACCCTGCTCTCGGGCTTTCTCCCCCCAGCCCGCTCCGGACACTGCGCTCCAACCAGGAGGAGCAGGAGGAGGAGGAGGATGGACAAAATGGCCGCCGCCACCAGCCAGGCAGGAAATGGGGCAGAGCGCAGGCGCGGCCCGCCAGGTCACTGCTCAGGCCGGCGGCGACGACCTGCAAGGGGGATCGCTAAGAGGGGAGGAAGACGGGCCGCTGAGGGAACCCGGTGCGGTGTCACGGCGAACCACGTCGTCGCTGTGCGCCGGCCGGTCGGCGAAACCCAGCCAGCTCGAGTCAAAAGAAAAAAGAGAGAACCTCCGGGAAGGTGATGTGTCTGTGAATTGTGGTCCTAGAAATGAGAGAGGGAATCACTTCTCCAGAGGACTTCTGGGAACTGTAGTTCAAAGGAGACGGCCGGCACCAGCGGGGCGCTGGGACGCGGAGAAGAGACTTCTGGGTAGTGTAGTCGTCTGTGAGGCGTGCGGCGACCAGGAAGTCGGTGTGCTGGGAGGGGAGCGGGGGGGGGGGGAAATAAAAGCTACAGTAAGAGGCGGGGAAACGAGGTGGGGGAAAAGCCCCGTCTCGGAGGTAGACTACAAGTCCCAGAGTGCCTCGCGCTGGGGGCTGTCCTAGCACTGCTCCTGGCATTTTAAAGCTCTTCTGTTGGCTCTGCGGGAGCTGCCGCTCCGCCTCCATCCAGCTTGAGAGCGGTTTCTTCAATTGCGGCTGAAGTCAGTGCTCTGACTCCGCGTGGTGTCCGAGCCCTCAGGGGCTTTCTGACCCCCAGTATTAACCAAAGCGGCCGGCCTCCTGTCATCAACCGCTACCCCGCGCGACGGGCGAAGATGATAGAGTGGACTTTGGACCCGCGCTGAGCTGCAAGTTACCCTCACCGGGCCCCACCTCCGACTTTCCCAGCTGCCAGCCGCGTCCTGTGGGCGCGTTTTCCCTCAAATAGGTATTCGAGCCTGGGTTGGCGGCATGTAAATTGCTCTGGGAGTTGTGCTCAGTCGTGTTCGACTCTGCGACCTCTGTAGCCGGCCAGGATCCCCTGCGCATGGGATGTTCCAGGCAAGAATACTGGAATGGGGTTGCCATTTCCTCAGGGATCGAATCTGCGTCTCCTGTATTGGCAGGCGGATTCTTTACCACTGAGCCACCAGGGAAGCCCCAGGGGAAATGGCTTTACAAGTTTCGAAGATCTCTCCATCCGAGTGTTCACTAGTCGGATAAGGCGATGAGAAGAGCAGGGGGTTTATAGAACCATGTTGTTAAGGATTGACACAGGCTGAGGAGTTTGGGCTTTGTCTTCTAGTCCATAAAAAGCTATTCAAGGGATTTATTCTCTGAACTGGACCTGGGTACAGGACTGTATTTATCATAATGCAGTTCATCATGGATCCGTGCCTCTAACAGTCTTAGTGGCTTAAAACGACAGGAATGTATTATCTTACAGTTCTGAACTGAGTTTCACTGGACTATAACCAAGGTATTGGCAGGACTGGTTTAAAAAAAAAAAAAAATGAATGGTTGCAAGAGATGAGGATGAATAGGTGGAGCACAGGTCATTTTTACCCAGTGGTGAAATTATTCTGTGTGGTATTGTAATGATGGATCCCATAGAATGTACAACACAGAGTGAATGCTAATGTAAACTATGAACTGTTAGTGAGTAATCATATGTCAACATTGGCCCATTGTTTGCAACAAATGTACCACATAAATGCAAGATAGTAACAATAGGAGAAACTGTGTGGTAGTTCAGTTCAGTTCAGTCGCTCAGTTGTGTCCGACTCTTTGCGACCCCATGAATCACAGCACGACAGGCCTCCCTGTCCGTCACCAACTCCTGGAGTTCACTCAGACTCACGTCCATCGAGTCAGTGATGCCATCCAGCCATCTCATCCTCTGTCGTCCCCTTCTCCTCCTGCCCGCAATCCCTCCCAGCATCAGAGTCTTTTCCAATGAGTCAACTCTTCACATGAGGTGGCCAAAGTACTGGAGTTTCAGCATTAGCATCATTCCTTCCAAAGAAATCCCAGGGCTGATCTCCTTTAGGATGGACTGGTTGGATCTCCTTGCAGTCCAAGGGACTCTCAAGAGTCTTCTCCAACACCACAGTTCAAAAGCATCAATTCTTCGGTGCTCAACTTTCTTCACAGTCCAACTCTCACATCCATACATGACCACTGGAAAAACCATAGCCCTGACTAGACGGACCTTTGTTGGCAAAATAATGTCTCTGCTTTTGAATATGCTATCTAGGTTGGTCATAACTTTCCTTCCAAGGAGTAAGCGTCTTTTAATTTCATGGCTGCAGTCACCATCTGCAGTGATTTTGGAGCCCCCAAAAATAAAGTCTGACACTGTTTCTACTGTTTCCCCATCTATTTCCCATGAAGTGATGGGACTGGATGCCATGATCTTCATTTTCTGAATGTTGAGCTTTAAGCCAACGTTTTCACTCTCCACTTTCACTTTCATCAAGAGGCTTTTTAGTTCCTCTTCACTTTCTGCCATAAGGGTGGTGTCATCTGCATATCTGAGGTTATTGATATTTCTCCCGGCAATTTTGATTCCAGCTTGTGCTTCTTCCAGCCCAGCGTTTCTCATGATGTACTCTGCATGTAAGTTAAATAAGCAGGGTGACAATATACAGCCTTGACGTACTCCTTTTCCTGTTTGGAACCAGTCTGTTGTTCCATGTCTAGTTCTAACTGTTGCTTCCTGACCTGCATACAAATTTTTCAAGAGGCAGGTCAGGTGGTCTGGTATTCCCATCTCTTTCAGAATTTTCCACAGTTTATTGTGATCCACATAGTCGAAATAGATGTTTTTCTGGAACTCTCTTGCTTTTTCCATGATCCAGCGGATGTTGGCAATTTGGTCTCTGGTTCCTCTGCCTTTCCTAAAACCAGCTTGAACATCTGGAAGTTCACGGTTCACGTATTGCTAAAGCCTGGCTTGGAGAATTTTGAGCATTACTTTACTAGCGTGTGAGATGAGTGCAATTGTGCAGTAGTTTGAGCGTTCTTTGGCATTGCCTTTCTTTGGGATTGGAGTGAAAACTGACCTTTTCCAGTCCTGTGGCCACTGTTGAGTTTTCCAAATTTGCTGGCATATTGAGTGCAGCACTTTCACAGTGTCACGTGAGTGTATGTTCCTTGGTTCTTTGTCTCGTCACAACAAAGATTTGGAGCAACGGACATTAAAGCTCTCGGCGCATCACAGCTCTCGGGTCTTGGACAAACCGTGTTACAGCTCTTAGGCAAATCAGTGTTACAGCTCCATTTTATTTAGAAGATAGCAGGAGAATCCAAGACTCGAAGAGAAGAGAGTGGAGGAGTGCGTGGGGAGGGAGGGGGAGAGAGAGAGAGCGAGAGTGTGCGAGCACACACGCGGGAGATAGAGTCCGAGAGAAAGCGCTTTGGCTCCTCCTTTTATATGTTTTTTCCTCCACCTGGGCCTGCCCTATGCAAATTGGGCTTAGCCGGGAGTGCTGTTTGTTCTACCTGAAGTCTTCACTCTGGTCCTCGGACCTTCCTTTGACCTTCCTTGTCTTTTAGCCACCGCCATTTTGGACTCCTTTTCCCTATTCTACCTACCTAACATTCCCCCCTCAAGAGATGGGAGGCCCAATTCTTTGGGAATAGGGGCGTCGAGATCTTTCTGGCTACTTCCTGCTGAACTGGGACGGCAAGGGGTATTGGGCCTCCCCCTCTTGCTAGTCTCAAGCCTCAGAGTCCTTATAGCGGTGTCCAAGGGCGTGTGATGTTTTCTGTGGTCAGCTGTAGTTTTATATCTTTGTTGAACTGGCACTGCATGTTGTAGCTGGTTGACCTGGGCAGAGACAAAATACGTTAGACAATTGACAGTACATGGCAATATAGCATAACAAGGACCAGTAGGGACATTGGTCAATTTTAAATTCACATCACCAGGATAGCTCAAGTCCCTCCTTGTTCAGGGATCAGAAGATCTATCTCCTGTCTGTCTTGGAGTACAATCTCTGTCAAGCTGTGTTGGCTCCTTAGAGTTATCCTGAGAAATCTTATCCCCAGAAACCAGATTTTGTGTGTGTTCATTAGAATGGCATTCATTGGTAGTTCTGAATAGGTATCTGAGATCTCCCAGGGGCTCACAGGTGTATCAAGTGTCCTCTTCTGTTTTCTTCCACAGCTTGACTCATGAGTAGTGAATCCAGGAGTCATGTCCTGGTACTTTGACTGCTGTGGGGGTAGAAAGTATTACAGGGTAGGGGCCCTTCCATGTGGGCTGGAGTTGAGCCTTTGGGGACCCATCTTTCCAGACTTTAATTAGGACTTGAGTTCCTGGAGCATATAGTGGTGACTCTTTAGAATCTTTTGGGTCCTGGTTCATACCCCACAAGCGTATATCCTGTTGGAATTGCCCAGTGGCTATGGTATAAGACTGGAGGGTCTGAACCTCTGGATCTAGGAAGGGGCCATTGACATAAACAAAAGGTTTCCCATATAGCATCTCATAAGGACTAAGACCAACCTGTTCCTTAGGGGCAATGCGGGTGTGGAGGAGAGCTATTGGTAAAGCCTCCTTCCATCCCAGGGAGGTCTCCTGGGTTATCTTTTTTATGCTGATTTTAAGAATTGATTGGCTCTTTCTACCTTTCCTGAAGATTGAGGCCTCCAGGCACAATGGAGATAATAAATAATGCCCAATGCTTTCGAGACTCCTTGGGTGACCTTAGAAGTAAATGATGTCCCATTGTCACTTTGTAATGACCTGGGCAGACCAGATCTTGGAATGATTTCATGGAGCAATTTTTTAATTACATTCTCAGCCTTCTCAGTCCGGGTGGGAAAGCCTTCAATCCATCCTGTGAATGTATCTATCATAACTAGTAGGTATTTGTACCCTTGAGAAACTGGCATCTGGGTGAAGTCCATCTGCCAGTCCTCTCCTGGGTAGGCCCACGTCATTGGATGGACTGGGCCAGCTGGGGTCTTCGAGCTCCTTGCTAATGCTAAGTCACTTCAGTCGTGTCCGACTCTGTGCGACCCCATAGACGGCAGCCCACCAGGCTCCCCCGTCCCTGGGATTCTCCAGGCAAGAACACTGGAGTGGGCTGCCATTTCCTTCTCCAATGCATCAAAGTGAAAAGTGAAAGTGAAGTCGCTCAGTCGTGTCTGACTCTTTGCGACCCCGTGGACTGCAGCCCACCAGGCTCCTCCGTCCATGGGATTTTCCAAGCAAGAGTACTGGAGTGGGGTGGCATTGCCTTCTCCGTTCGAGCTCCTTGGGGGTTGTTTAATTGGCAAGTGGGACAAGAGGAGACCACCTGTCTTACAGTTGTTTGGAAGCCTGTTCCTCTGAAGGACCTTTCTAGTAATCTTTGGAGGGCCTTTTCTCCTAAATGAGTAGTGGCATGTAAGGAGTTAACCAACTTCCATTGGAGGTTTCCAGGCAGAAAAAGGAGTCCCTCCTTTTGGAACCACCCCATATGATCTTGAAAGCCCTCACTCTTAGCTTTAAGAGTCTCACCTTCAGTATATGAAGGAGTTTCTGGCAAATTAGTCTGTGAAACTAAGGTGGCAATCCCTATTAGGTCATGGTTCTGTAATGCTGCTCTCCTAGCTGCCTGAGCAGCTGCTTGGTTACCTCGTGCCACTTCCGTGTTCCCTTTTTGGTGTCCTTTACAGTGGGAGACTGAAATCTCAGTGGGCAGATGGACTGCCTCCAAGAGTCAAAGAATATGATCACCATATTTGATTGGGGACCCTCGGGTGGTCAAGTGGCCCCTTTCTTTCCAAACAGCCGCATGTGCATGTAGCACCAGAAAGGCATACTTGGAGTCAGTGTAAATGGCTATTCTTTTTCCTTTTCCCAGCTCTAAAGCTCGAGTCAGGGCTATGAGCTCAGCTAATTGGGCTGAAGTGCCTGGTGGCAGAGGCTTAGCCTCTATGGTCTCAAAATTGGAGACTACTGCATATCTAGCTCTTCTTTTTCCATCCAAGACAAAGCTGCTTCCATCAGTGTACCAGATTTCCTCAGGATTGGTCAGAGGATCTTCTGACAATCCCTCTTGGGGTTTTGTCCAGTGGTCCAAGGTTTCTAGACAAGAGTGAAAGGGGAGAGAGCCCTCGGGGGTAGGCAGGAGGGGGGCTGGCTTAAGAACCTCACAAGGGGATGTAGTGAGGCCTGGATTTTCTATCAGCATTACTTGATATCTGAGGATTCTTTGATCAGACATCCATAAATAGCATCTCCCATTGAGGAGTTGTTTTACTTGGTGGCTGGTAAAAATAGTTTGCCCCCAAAGGAGAGTTTTAAAGTATCTTCTATCATGATTGCAATAGCTGCAAGATTTCGAAGGCGGGGCGGCCAACCTCGGGAAGTTGGATCGAGCCTCTTGGATAAGTAAGCTACAGGCTGGGGCTCAGATCCCAACCTTTGAGTTAACACTCCCAAGGCTATTCCCTCTCTTTCATGGACATAAAGTTGGAATGCTTTTTCTGGGTCTGGCAACCTCAAGGCAGGTGCCTGAGTTAAGGCCTGTTTTAGTGTAGCCTCTGCCTTCTTTTGAGGAGTTCCCCGCATCAGTGGGATTGAATCATCTCGTCCCTTTAAGCTTTCATATAAGGGCTGGGCAGTTAGACCATAGTTGGGTATCCAGATTCTACAATAACCAGTTAGCCCCAGGAAAGCTCTCAATTGTTTTCGAGTCGTGGGGGAGGGCAACTGGAGGATTCCTTGTACCTGATCAGAGGACAACCTCCTGGACCCGTGTGTAATCTGAACTCCCAGGTAAGTGACCTTTGTCTCGACCATCTGTGACTTAGCACGGGAGACTTTATATCCCCTTTCTGCCAAGAAGTTTAGAACCTGAATTGTATGTTTTTGGGCACTTTTCTCATCTGGAGAGCAGATTAGTAGGTCATCTACGTATTGTAATATTTTCCCATTAGGTCTCAGGTCCAGATCTAGGAAATCCCCGCTAAGGGCCTGTCCAAACAGGTGGGGGCTATCTCTGAACTCCTGAGGTAATACTGTCCAAGTCATCTGTTGGTGTTTTTCTCCTGGGGCCTCCCACTCAAAGGAAAAAAGGTATTGGGATTCTTTAGCCAGTGGTATGCAAAAAAATGCATCTTTGAGATCCAAGACTGTAAACCACTTGGCACTGAGTGGGATTTCTCCCAAGGTTACATAGGGATTGGGTTCTGTGGGATGGAAGGGGACTACAGCTTCATTTGTGATCCGGAGATCTTGAACCATTCGCCAGGTTCCGTCTTTTTCTTTACTGAGAGGATTGGGGTGTTACATGGCGAACTGGTGGGGACCAATAGCCCACAAGCAAGGAATTTATTTATTAAAGGCTGTAGTCCCTCCCGAGCCTCTCTTTTGAGAGGATATTGTTTCCAATTAGGAAATCGAGTGGGATCTCGGAGGACAATGATGACCGGTTCAGCTTGGTGGGCTCGTCCAGGAATCCCCTGGTCCCACACCTGGGGGTTAATTTTGTCTGCCCATAGTTTTTGGTCCCTCTCTATTGAAGGTGTAACGGGTTCTTCAGTAGTAACCAGGAGCTGTAGAGCTCTACGGGCTCTATGGGCTCTACCCATCACAAGGGTGGTCCCCAGTTTAGTGAGTATATCTCTTCCCAATAAGGGGGTAGGACACTCAGGGACCACCAGAAACTGGTGGGAAAATATTTGTCCATCCCAGCAACAAAGAAGTGCTCGGGTGAATCTTTTAGTAGTTGCTTTTCCTGTAGCACCCAAAATGGTACAGGTTTGGGAGGAGAAGGCTCCGGAATAGGAGATCAAGACAGAGTAGGTAGCCTCTGTGTTAACCAAGAAATTCTCGGACCTACCCACATCCAGTTGCACCCTTGGCTCCAGCCCCGTGATGGTTATCTGTGACAGGCGGGCTGGCTGGAGCGAGCCGCTTCAGTCCTCTTGAACCATCTTGAGGGTAGGCTTGGCACTTGACCTTGAGGCTCTTGGGTCCCGAGGACAGAGTGCCGCCCAATGTCCCAGTTGATGGCATTTGTGGCAAGCCGTTCTAGGAGACTTGTCACGGTTTGGACACTCTTTGGCCCAATGCCCCCCCTGTCTACAGATCAGGCATCTGTCTTGTGCCTTGTCCCTCAAGGACTCGGGGTTTGCCATAGGGCTTCTCTGGAGGGCAGCCAGCATCTGGGCATGCCTTGTCTCTTTCTTTCTCTCCTTCTGGGCCTTGGCCTCCTTCTCCTGTTCCCTGTTATAAAAGGTATTGGTGGCTGTCTGGACCATCTCATCTAAAGAGGCAGCAGGGTCCTGCTGTTGTAGCTGCTGTAACTTAATTCTGATATCTGATGTACATTGGAACAGGAATTTGTCCTTTAAAATCACCCGTCCCATGTAAGAGTCTAAGTCCAGGTTGGTAAACTTTTGGAGTGCCTCTTTTAGCCTCTCCAGAAAGGCAATGGGGTTCTCATTGGGCTCCTGAGTTATTGCTGAGCCCCGGGCATAGCTAATTACTTTTTGTTGGGCTGCTTTCAGTCCTGCCTTCACACAGATTAGAAAATGATCTCTTTCCCAGATGTGCTCCGGGTCATTATAATTCCAATTAGGATCGGAGGAGGGGACTGCAGTTTCCCCTACTGGGTATCTATCACTGGACATGTGAGCCCTGTTGCATACCTCCGGGCTTCCTTTAAGACCCTGGTATGTTCAGGATCAGATAAAGTTTGACTAAATATGACCATGATGTCTTTCCACGTCAAGTCAAAGGCCAAGGTAATATGTTGGAATGTATCTGTATGTTTGCCTGGGTCATCTGTATAGCTTCCCAGGTCTTGTTTGATCTGCCTTAGTTCTAAGAGGGAGAAGGGCTTATGGACCCGGGCTGGTCCGAATTCTCCTCCAATTTCAACTAAGGGACATACTCTAGCTGGCTTTTGTGGAGGAGGTGCTCACGGATATGGGGGCACGTTTGGGTACGAGGAAGGAGCACCAGGCAACTCGGGAGCTGTGGGAGGTGAGCCTTCACGAGGGGGTTCCTTTTCTTGGTTGCCTGTGCCTAACACCATTTGCCTAGTGGGCTCACTTTTAGGGCATACTACAATCCCATACTTAAGACAGAGTTCCTTCATATCTCTTAGTCGGAAGAAAATTTGGACATAGGGGATCTCTGTCCATTTCCCTTGTCTTTTGCAGAATAATTCTAGTTGCAGGATGGTATTGTAATTTAAAGTTCCATCCTCAGGCCAGTGTTCCTCGTCCCCCAGTGGATACTGTGGCCACACAGTGGCACAAAAGAATTTCAAACGACTTCTCCTTAGACCTAGAGGGTCGAACAGCTTCCAGTTATCAAGGATACAATTCAAGGGCATCTGCCGGGAAGTGGATTGGTTATTTCCCATCTGAAAGACAGTCATGACAGGGGAAGAAAAAGACCTCTTTCGATTTCCTTAAGGGTGAGTCTTTCTGAAGTTTATCCTACCCAGAACTGTTGCAACCTGAGAGCCAGGCGTCCCCGGGTCAGGGTGCAGATCCCCAGACAGGCAGATCCCCTGGCAGGCTGAGGCATGACAGCCTCCTAGAGATCTAATCCCTGGGCAGGTCGAGGCGTGATGACCTCCTGGGACCCCTGGGACTAGAGGATCCCCGAACAGGCTGAGGTGTGACAACCTTTCGAAGACCGATCCCTAGGCAGGTCAAGGCGTGATGACCTCCTGGGACCCCCCGGACTAGAGTTTGGGCGTCCCCAACATCTCCAGTGTGACCAGTATTGGGTAGGATTAGGGGGTTGGATATTATAGAGTATTTCCCTCCCAAGGCCAACTATTTTCTGGTTGTCTCTCCAGAAGATTGTAGAGGCAACCTTGTGGGTCTGGATGGGGCTCAGGAAAAGAGCATGAAACAGGAGGGAAGGGGGCAGAGCACAAACTTTGAAAGAATGGCATAGCACAAGGGTATAATGTAAACCAATTAAAATCAATTGGGTCCAAGATGACAAGTCAAATTCAAGTAAACCTTAATCCCCAATCTATAAGCCAACAGACACACCCAGAGGTGGCAAGACAGCGCCAAGGCACAAGGTCAGAAGAGGGAGGAGTGGGTGGTTCCCCAATGGCTGGGATGATCCTCTCACTCATTAGCATATGAATTCCATCCCCTCACAAAACCTAGCCAAGCCTAATACCATGGCCTCAGCCCTTGCCCTTGGCAATGGTTCACACCCTGAAGGGTGGCTTCTTTCTGGATCCTAACAAATCTACCTCTTATGCTTTGTCTCTCAATGAATTTTTGCAATGAGACATCAGAGCCTGAGTTTCATTAGTTTTGGCCGGGCTTGAGTCCCGGGAGAGAGCTGAAGGACAGGAGGAAAAAGCAGTGGGAAAAACATGCCAAGGAATCCCCTTCATAGCCCATCAGAAAAATTTACTAAATATCTGACCCGTGCTCACAGTTTCATTGGTCTGATCCTTGGCACAGAGAAGAGAAAGGACAGAAGAACCTCCCCCGGCTTGTGTAACAGCTACTGGGGCTCAGCAGATAGCGCCTCTGGGACATGCTGAGGAGTAGCCTCTCCAGAGTCCCTCAATTGTGCCCCTGCCGCCCGCCTGTTTGCGGGAGGTTTGAGGAAACAAACGGGAGATTGTAAAGGTCCCTCCAGTCATAGGAGCGAGGACCTCTTTCTTACCTGAACTGGAGGTCTTCTGGAATCTGAGACTAGGCTGTGTGAGCTTTCTGCTGAGCTCATTTTTCGCTGTCCCGGTTTCCAGCACGATGGGCCTTCCCCTGCGCTGGGTTTCTTCGCCTTCCGCTTCTAGTGCGGGAGCTTTGCTGAGTTGGGCTCCTGTTGTGCTTGGCCTCTTCCACGCAGAGGTTGTTTCAGCCAGGTTATATCCGAGTCACGGCACCATAGATGTCACGCGAGTGTATGTTCCTCGGTTCTTTGTCTCATCACAACAAAGATTTGGAGCAACGGACATTAAAGCTCTCGGCGTATCACAGCTCTCGGGTCTTGGACAAACCGTGTTACAGCTCTTAGGCAAATCAGTGTTACAGCTCCATTTTATTTAGAAGATAGCAGGAGAATCCAAGACTCAAGAGAAGAGAGTGGAGGAGTGCGTGGGGAGGAGGGGGGGGGGAGAGAGAGAGAGAGCGCGCGCGTGTGCGCGCACACATGGGAGAGAAAGTGCTTTGGCTCCTCCTTTTATATGTTTTTTCCTCCACCTGGGCCTGCCTTATGCAAATTGGGCTTTGCCAGGAGTGCTGTTTGTTCTGCCTGAAGTCTTCACTCTGGTCCTCGGACCTTCCTTTGACCTTCCTTGTCTTTTAGCCACCGCCATTTTGGACTCCTTTTCCCTATTCTACCTACCTAACAACAGCATCATCTTTCAGGATTTGAAATAGCTCAACTGGAATTCCATCACCTCCACTAGCTTTGTTCGTAGTGATGCTTTCTAAGGCCCACTTGACTTCACAATCCAGGATGTCTGGCTCTAGGTGAGTGATCACACCATCGTGATTATCTGGGTTGTGAAGATCTTTTTTGTACAGTTCTTCTGTGTATTCTTGCCACCTCTTCTTAATATCTTCTGCTTCTGTTAGGTCCATACCATTTCTGTCCTTTATTGAGCCCATCTTTGCATGAAATGTTCCCTTGGTATCTGTAATTTTCTTGAAGAGATCTCTAGTCTTTCCCATTCTGTTGTTTTCCTCTATTTCTTTGCATTGATCGCTGAGGAAGGCTTTCTTATCTCTTCTTGCTATTCTTTGGAACTCTGCATTCAGATGCTTATATCTTTCCTTTTCTCCTTTGCTTTTCACTTCTCTTCTTTTCACAGCTATTTGTAAGGCCTCCCCAGACAGCCATTTTGCTTTTTTGCATTTCTTTTCCATGGGGATGGTCTTGATCCCTGTCTCCTGTACAATGTCACGAACCTCAGTCCATAGTTCATCAGGCACTCTATCTATCAGATCTAGGCCCTTAACTCTATTTCTCACTTCCACTGTATAATCATAAGGGATTTGATTTAGGTCATACCTGAATGGTGTAGTGGTTTTCCCTACTTTCTTCAATTTCAGTCTGAATTTGGCAATAAGGAGTTCATGATGTGAGCCACAGTCAGCTCCTGGTCTTGTTTTTGTTGACTGTATAAAGCTTCTCCATCTTTGGCTGCGAAGAATATGATCAATCTGATTTCAGTGTTGACCATCTGGTGATGTCCATGTATAGAGTCTTCTCTTGTGTTATTGGAAGTGGGTGTTTGCTATGACCAGTGCGTTTTCTTGGCAAAACTCTATTAGTCTTTGCCCTCCTTCATTCCGTATTCCAAGGCCAAATTTGCCTGTTACTCGAGGTGTTTCTTGACTTCCTACTTTTGCATTCCAGTCCCCTATAATGAAAAGGACATCTTTTTTGGGTGTTAGTTCTAAAAGGTCTTGTAGGTCTTCACAGAACCGTTCAACTTCAGCTTCTTCAACGTTACTGGTTGGGGCATAGACTTAGATTACTGTGATATTGAATGGTTTGCCTTGGAAATGAAAAGAGATCATTCTGTTGTTTTTGAGATTGCATCCAAGTACTGCATTTCAAACTCTTTTGTTGACCATGATGGCTACTCCACTTCTTTTGAGGGATTCCTGCCCGCAGTAGTAATATAATGGTCATCTGAGTTAAATTCACCCATTCCAGTCCATTTTAGTTCACTGATTCCTAGAATGTCGACATTCACTCTTGCCATCTCTTGTTTGACCACTTCCAATTTCCCTGATTCATGGACCTGACATTCCAGGTTCCTATGCAATATTGCTCTTTACAGCATCGGAACTTTGTACTTTCTGCACCATTTTTCTGTAACCTTCAGTTCAGTTCAGTTCAGTTGCTCAGTCGTGTCCGACTCTTTGCAACCCCATGAATCACAGTACACAAGGCCTCCCTGTCCATCACCAACTCCCGGAGTTCACTCAAACACGTCCATCGAGTCAGTTATGCCATCCAGCCATCTCATCCTCTGTTGTCCCCTTCTCCTCCTGCCCCCAATCTCTCCCAGCATCAGGGTCTTTTCCAATGAGTCAACTCTTCACATGAGGTGGCCAAAGTATCAGAGTTTCAGCTTTAGCATCAGTCCTTCCAAAGAAATCCCAGGGCTGATCTCCTTCAGAATGGACTGGTTGGATCTCTCTGCAGTCCAAGGGACTCAAGAGTCTTCTCCAACACCACAGTTCAAAAGCATCAATTCTTCGGTGCTCAACCTTCTTCACAGTCCAACTCTCACATCCATACATGACCACCGGAAAAACCATAGCCTTGACCAGACGGACATTTGCTGGCAAAGTAATATCTCTGCTTTTGAATATGCTGTCTAGGTTGGTCATAACTTTCCTTCCAAGGAGTAAGCGTCTTTTAATTTCATGGCTGCAGTCACCATATGCAGTGATTTTGGAGCCCCAAAAAATAAAGTCTGACAGTGTTTCCATTGTTTCCCCATCTATTTCCCATGAAGTGATGGACCTCAAAACTGCTCAGAAATAAAGTCCACTACAAAGTGGGAGGGGGGAAATGGTGTCTTTGTATCTTTTTGAACTTTTTTCATACACTGTAACATTCATACACTGTATGAAATTCATACACTTTATACACTGTAAGATTCAGCCATATTTTATGTATTTAGTTCATTCATTTTCACTCTTGTATAAGATGCCAGCTGGTGAACATATCAGATTTTGTCTGATTTCTCATGAATGGACATTTGGGTTTCTTCTAGGTTTTTGCTACTGTGAGCAATGCTGCTATGAACATTTTTGTACTCTTCTGTTACAGATTTACAAGAGCTTTCTTTGGTTTGTGTGAGTCTATATGTAAAAGTAGGTTTGTTGAGTCATGGGGTGGTGAGTATTCAATTTTAGAAGATAATGTCAAATGTTTTTTCCAAAGTGGATACACAGATTTGCACTCCCATTAGGATTATATAGGAGGTTTTATGAGTGGATCCATAACTTCTTCAACACTTGCTTTGTCAGACTTTTTACACTTATCAATCAAGATGTTAGCTCACTGTGGACTTAATTTGCATTTAATAATCAATAACATTGAGTGTCTCTTCATATTTCATAGCCATATGTGTTTCCTCTTCTGAAAAATGCCTGTTTATATCTTTTGTCCATTTCTCTATTAGGTTATATATGCTTTTCTTCATTGATTTTAAGGAATTCTTGATGCTGATCCTTTCTCAGTTATGTATATTGCAAATATCTTCTCCCAGTTTGTAAGCTGTCTCTTTAAATGCCTTTAATGAACAAAAGTGCTTAATTTTTTAAATTAATTACTTATTTATTTTTGGCAGTACCTAGTGGCTTCCGAGATCTAGTTCCTGGACCAAGGGTTAAACCCACACCCTCAGCAGTGAAAGCACAGATTCCTAACCTTTACACCACTAGGGAAGTCCCCAAAGTGCTTAATTTTAAAGTGGTCAAATCTGTTTGGAGTGTGTGTCTTGTTTAAGAAATATTTTCCTACCTCAACTTCTAAATCACGGATTCCAAAAGATACTCATCCATGGAGTCTACTAAAAGTTTTTAAACTTAATATTTGAAATTTAAGTCATTAATCTACCTGGAGTTAAATTTTATACAAATATAGGGTAGAGATCCAATTTCATATTTTTCCACATTTATAATCATTATTTTAAAATTCCATTCATTGAACAGTTCCACACAGTGTTTCCCATTTGATCTGACATGCTCCTTGTGTCATCATGTAATTTGGGTCCTTAGAAGATCAAGAGATGCATTGAAGGAAAATTTATGAAGGGTGAAATAGGACAGGAATAGGCAAAAATCCCACAATACCTGTTGGACACTTGTGAAAAGGGAAGTGGGCAAGGAGGTTTGGCTAGGAATTGCCTCCAACTTGGTGCAACTTGGAGCTAACGTTGACGAGGTCATTGGAGACCCTCAGAGGAAAGTTTGCCTTTTAGTGGAGACCCATGTCAGACAGAAATGGCTCTGCTCCTGTACCCCTGCTGTCTCAGCCACTGGCTCAAAGCAGCCTTGGGTGAGAGCGTGGTCTCTGCACAAATGCTGCAGTGGCTATAAAGTTGCTGTCTTCTAATCTGGGTGAGATCTAGAGGTTGTCCACTAACTGTGCTCTGAGCCCCAGGATCTCTTGGAGGGAATTTCGAGTAAGGTACCTTCATGATTACCAGAGTCCTGTGCCAAAGTTTCTGACATGCACAGGTTTGTTTCCGGGCTCTCTGGTCTATGCCTGTTGTCAGCATAAAATTATTATCTTCATGAGAAGTTCAAATCATAGGGTTAGTCTTCTCCTTTCTGCTTTTCCCTAGAAGAATCCATCTATTCTCAGTCCCTCTGTGCTCAGTCACTCGATCGTGTCCGACTCTTTGCAGTCCCATGAACTGTAAGCTGCCAGGTCCTCTGTCCCTGGGATTCTCCAGGCAAGAACACTGGATCCGGTAGAAAGAAGAAAGTGAAGTCGCTCAGTAGTGTCCGACTCTTTGCGACCCCATGGACTGTAGGCCTACCAGGCTCCTCTGTCCATAGGATTTTCCACGCAAGAATACTGAATCAGTATTCTTAGATAGATAGAGTTGCTTAGATAGAGTAGGTTGCTATTTCTTACTCCAGGAGATCTTTCTGACCCAGGGATTGGGTCTCTTGTGTCTTTACCACTGCACCACCAGGGTTCTCTTCCACATGTGTTCCGAGGTTTTAAGTGGAGGAATAGTATCAGGCCTATACTGGAGCAGAAAAACTCAAGCAGGTGTCTAGATTATCACAGGGATGAAAGATTTCAGGCTGAGAGAGCTTCTGGGCTAAATTTCAACAAGTAAGAGAAAAGGAGTTACAAATTGAGTAGATTTAGGCACGAGGCAATGGCAACCCACTCCAATACTCTTGCCTGGAAAATTCCAAGGACGGAAGAGCCTGGTAGGTGGCAGTCCATGGGGTCACACAGAGTCAGACACGACTGAGCGACTTCACTTTCCCTTTTCACTTTCATGCATTGGAGAAGGAAATGGCGACCCACTCCAGTGTTCTTGCCTGGAGAATCCCAGGGACGAGGGAGCCTGGTGGGCTGCTGTCTATGGGGTTGCACAGAGTCGGACACGACTGAAGTGATTTAGCAGCAGCAGCAGCAGCAGCAGCAGGGAGTAGCAATGAAAAAGACAAAGTTATGGATACAAGATAACAGGATGGCAGTAAGGTGGGAGAAGGGAAAAAAAACAAGCTAGCTCCCATGTTAATGGCTTGCCTATCTTCCCAGATGGTGAATTCTTTCACTGAGTTAGAAACACAGGAAGAGCGGGTTTTAGGGAAAGTGCATTTGGTTTTGCTTTCAATGATTGCACATATATTTAAAGCTGCCCAGCATTCAAATGAATATGGAAGTCTAGAGCTCAGGGACCCAGACTAGCTACTGGAGTAAAAAATCTGTAGGTGTAACTGAGGTCTGAGGCGAGAGAAAGTATCTCCTGGGGAGGGTATGGAAGGAGGGCTGAGAATATGAGAGGACACTAACACATAACGAAAATCAAAGAAACGACCTTAAAAAATTGATAAAGATCAGTCAAAAGGAAAGGCTCCTACCCGAAACCCATTTGGATGGATACTATGGAAAATGCCAGAAAAAGTAAATAAAACAACAAGTGTTGGCGGGGATGAGCAGAAATTGGGACCCTTGGGCCCTGTCAATGAGAATGTAAAATGGTGCAAAACAGTATGGCAGTTCCTCAAAATTAAAAACAGAATTACCATATGAGTCAAGAATTCCACTTCTGAATATATACCCCCGAAAAATTAAAAGTAGGATCTCAGAGAGAAACCATACACCCATGTTCATAGCAGCATTACGACAGCCAAAAGGTGGAGGCAACACACGTGCCCGCTGATGGATGGATGCATAAACAAAACGTGGCCTATACATGCAATGAAATTATTATTCACCTTTCAAAAGGAAGGCGGTTCCGACACATGCTACAACGTGGATGAACCTTGAAGGTATCCTGCTAAGTGAAATAAGCCAGTCACAAAGGTCAAATATTGTATGGTTCCACTTATAGGAGGGGCCTAGAATAGTCAAATTCAGAGAGTAGGTAGAAGGGTGAGGGCTGGGGGTTTGGGGCGGATGCCGGTGTTTAATGGGCACAGAGTCTCAGTTTGAGATGATGAAAACGTTGCAGCGATGGATGGTGCTGATGGCTGTCTAAAATGAATGTGCTTAATGCCACTGAACTGTACACTTAAAAATGGTATCCATGGTAAATTTTGTTGTATGTATTTTACCGCAATCTTTTAAAAAGAGTCTGAGAGACATTTTGTCAAGAAGATGAAATGTAATTAATACCTAGTTTGTTCGCTTTTACTGAAAGGAGAGCAAACAACTGAGGGAGAATTGGGAGATAATGTAAACAAGTACATGAAAAACCAAGCAGAAAATAAGACACTTACCAACTCCATGAAAAGGAATTTATATTGGATAGGAGAAGTAATTGTATTGTTTGGCTCAGCTGTGCATAACATTTACATGGTCATAATAAAGACACTGAAAATTGATTTAACCAAAATTATATTACAGCAAAATATGTGTTTGTGTGGTAGATGAGGGGTGAAAGATAAATTCTCATCTTTTATAGCTGAAGTCAATAGATAATACCTAAAATTGAGGAACCGGGAAATGGAAATACAGTCAAGCTATTTAAAGATAGGGAGTAAATACGGAAAACGGATGATTCTGGGAAGAGGAAATGGAAGAGGTTCCAGAATTTCTGGTTTCCTGACAAGCCTTATACATGTTGATATTTTAAAAACTACATAGATAGAGCTGATAAAAATTAGAATTCATCTACAAAGAAAAGAAAGCATCAACATGGTTGCACCAATGGAAAAATTAACCCTCCCCTCCCCAATGCTAAGCCTTAGACCTAAGAGGATGGCACCCCACTCCAGTACTCTTGCCTGGAAAATCCCATGGATGGAGGAGCCTGGTAGGCTGCAGTCCGTGGGGTCGCTAAGAGTCGGACACGACTGAGCGACTTCGCTTTCACCTCACTTTCATGCATTAGAGAAGGAAATGGCAACCCACTCCAGTGTTCTTGCCTGGAGAATCCCAGGGATGGTGGAGCCTGGTGGGCTGCCGTCTATGGGGTCGCACAGAGTTGGACACGACTGAAGCGACTTAGCAGCAGCAGCAGACCTAAGAGGGTGCTATCAATGATGAAAGGCCTTTACTTTTTGTAAAATCTACCAACTAAAACATGTAGCAAAAGGCTGATCTAAATTAAAATCAGACAATGAGGAACATAGACACGTTGAAAAACCAGCCCATAGCAATCTCAGCCTCTGCTGCATGCAAAGTCATTTAGAAACAATTTCAAAAAGTCACCAACCTCTGATCTGATGAAAAGGGTCCTCAAGTCTGTGGTTTGTGACAGTGGGGACCAGGGTCTGTTAGGTTCTCCAGAGTCCTTAACGTGATGCTCTTTCCTATAGTCCTTCAACTCCCCCATCTCAAGTCTGTTAGATCAGGACCCTAAATTGAACACAATCATCAGTTAAGAGACTCGACGTTAATTTCTCACCTCTAACCACTTTGGAAAACAATCTGGCAGTTACCTATAAAATTAAACATAAAAATTACTATATGGTCCAGCTATCCCTCTCTGATTTATTTACTCAAGTGAAATGAAAGTTTATTTCATTTCACAAAACCCATGTCAGGAATGTTTATAGAGCTGTATTCATAGTCACCAAACACTGGACATATCTTGTGACAATTTTATGCCGACTCGGTTAGACAGCAGTGCCCAGTTGTTTGGTCACACATTAGTCCAGATGCTGCTGTGGGGATATTTTTGTACATGTGACTAACATTTACAGTTTACTTAGTAAAGAAGGTTATCTTCAATAATGTGGGTGGGCCTCATTAAATCATTTGAGGGTCTAAAGAGCAATCACTGACATTTCCCAGAGAAGAGGAAATTCTGCCTTGAAAATGTAGCATAGAAGTCCTGCCTGTGTCACCAGACTGCTGGCCTACCCTTCAGCTTTTGGACTTGTCTCACACTCATATGAACTAATTCCTCAGAATGAATTCTTTTTCTTGATAGACACAGATGCAGATATTGATACAGATGATATAGATAGGTATAGATGTATATATGCATCTATAGATGTATATATGCATGTATTATATGTATAAATATATATACATATATATGTGTATATACAGGCTTCCCTGGTGGCCCATATGGTAATCAGTCTGCCTCTGATGTGGGAGACCTGGGTTCAATTCCTGGGTCAGGAAGATGCCCTGGAGAAGAGAATGGCAACCCATTCCAGTATGCTTGCCTGGAGAATTCCATGGACAGAGGACCCTAGTGTGCTACAGTCCATGGAGTCACAAAGAGTCAGATACAACTGAGCAAGAGCAAGAGAGATGTGTATACACACACCCACACACATATATGTATCCTACTGGATCTACTTTTCTGGAGATTGACACATATCAGTCCTGATTGGTATATATCCTAAATGTCCTTAAACTTCTGAATAAACTGATACACTATTCATACAATGGAATCCCACTTAACAATGAAAAGGAATGAAATTTGCATGCAACAAGAGGAATGAATCTCAAATACATTATGCTTTATTCTTTCATTCAAAAGAAGCCAGGTTCCAAAGTCTACATGCTGTGCGACTCCATTTATATGAAATTCTGAAAAAGACAAAACTGTAGGAATGGAAGACAGGTAAGTGGTTGCCAGAGGTTGAGGGCTGGACGAGGAGTTGACTATAGAAGAGTCTGTGGAGATTTGGGCTATAATAGAACTGCTTTATAGCTTGATTTTGAATAGTTCAGTTCAGTCTGACTCTTTGCAACACCATGGACTGCACCATACCAGGCCTCCCTGTCCATCACCAACTCCCGGAGTTTATCCAAACTCGTGTCCATTGAGTTGGTGATGCCATCCAACCATCTCATCCTCTGTCGTCCCCTTCTCCTCCTGCCTTCAATCTTTCCCAGCATCAGGGTCTTTTCAAATTAGTCAGCTCTTCTTGTCAGGTGGCCAAAGTACTGGAGTTTCAGCTTCAGCATCAGTCCTTCCAATGAACACTCAGGACTGATCTCCTTTAGGATGGACTGGTTGGATCTCCTTGTAGTCCAAGGGACTCTCAAGAGTCTTCTCCAACACCACAGTTCAAAAGCATCAATTCTTCACTGCTCAGCTTTCTCTGTAGTCCAACTCTCACATCCATACATGACCACTGGAAAAACCATAGCCTTGACTAGATGGACCTTTGTTGACAATGTCTCTGCTTTTTAATATGATGTCTAGGTTGGTCATAACTTTTCTTCTAAGGAGTAAGCATCTTTTAATTTCATGGCTGCAGTCACCATCTGCAGTGATTTTGGAGCCCCCCAAAAATAAAATCTGTCACTATTTCCACTGTTTTCCCATCTATTGTCATAGTTACCTGACTACATAATAATTATACCATCATAAAAATATGCTAAAAGTGCACGAGGCAATCGTGTAAAGAAAATTATTCTACTGAAAATAAACTGTATGGTAACACAAAACTTCCTACTTAATGATACATAGAGGTTGAGAATGAATCTGGAATATAATAATTATGTTAAAAATAGTTGTTGGGCTTCCTTTGTGGCTCAGTGCTTAGGAATCCATCTGCCAATGCAGAAGAAATGGGTTCGATCCTGATCCGAGAAGATCCCACAGCTAAACTTGTGTGCCACAACTACTGGGCCTGTGCTCTAGAGTCCAGGAGCGGCGACTACTGAGCCCACAAGCCACAGCTTCTGCAGCCCAAAAGCCTAGAACCCGTGCTCCCCACCGGAGAAGCCACCACGGTGAGAAGCCCGTGCCCCACAACTAGAGAGCAACCCCCGCTCTCTGCAGCTGGAGAGCAGCCCACGCAAGAGACCCAGCACAGCCTAAACTAATAAATAAATGCAATTTAAAAAATTGTTTTTGTTGTTCAGTTGTTTAGTTTTGTCTGACAGTTTGTGACCCAAAGAACTGTAGCATGCCAGGCTTCTCTGTCCTCCACTGTCTCCCAGAGTTTGCTCAAATTCATGTCCATTGAATCAGTGATGTCATCTAACTATTTCATCCTCTGGTGCCCTCTTCTCCTTTTGCCTTCAATTATTTCCCAGTCTTAGGGTCTTTTCCAATGAGTTGGCTCTTCTCAACTGGTGGCCAAAGTATTAGAGCTTCAGCTTCAGCAATAGCCCTTCCAATGATTATTCAGGGTTGATTAGGATATCAACATAAGACAATATGTATATAAAATAAATAATATGTACATTAAATTTAAGATATGTACCCTGCTGCCTGCTGCTGCTACTAAGTCGCTTCAGTCATGTCCAACTCTGTGCGACCCCATAGATGGCAGCCCATCAGGCTCTCCCGTCCCTGGGATTCTCCAGGCAAGAATACTGGAGTGGGTTGCCATTTCCTTCTCCAATGCATGAAAGTGAAAGTGAAAGTGAAGTCACTCAGTCGTGTCCGACTCTTAGCGACCCCATGGACTGCAGCCCACCAGGCTCTGCCGTCCATGGGATTTTCCAGGCAAGAGTACTGGAGTGGGGTGCCATTGTACCCTACATAAGTTAAATATACTTTATTTCTTGTTTAGCTATTTTTATTTAAGATGTTTTTATAAAAAAATTCCAAATACCAATAAACTGAGATGGTTAAAAACAACAAAAAATCCATGTTGTTGTTTGTGTCTTTAGTTTATGTTCACTGCTGTGTTACATTCCACTTTGTGACCATTGCAGTTTATTCATTCTTTCATTAATGTGCATTTTATGCTATCACTGGGCTTTCTTGGTGTCTCAGATGGTTAGGAATCTGCCTGCAATACTGGAGACCCTGGTTCGATCCCTGGGTTGGGAAGATCCCCTAGAGAAGGGAATGGCTACCCACTTCAGTCTTCTTGCCTGGAGAATTCCATGGACAACAGAACCTGGCAGGCAGTCCATAGGGTTGCAAAGAGTGGACATAACTGAGTGACTAACACATTCACTCTACTCTCACAAGTAGTGTTGTTGTGAATATTAAATAAAGTATTACTTAGTATTTATCATTTTCCTGAAAATCTACCACTATCCCTATTGACTACAAAATAAAACCCAAAGGGACCCCATAATTGCATCAATAGCTTGTCCTGGGCTCTGGCTTCTGTCTTGGTTCAGCCAATGGGGAGTACTGGCTAGTCTTGCCAGATAAAATACAAGACACCCAGTTAAATTTGAATTTCAGCAATATTTTAGCATAGGTATTTCCCATGTAATCTAGCAACCCTTGTATTAGGAGGTTAGAAGAAAGAAAAGACAGTATTTATTCCCACAACTTCCTACCCACTGGGTTGCTACCCTCAGCTGGTCACGTCCCCTAAAACATAACCAGCAGTCTTCAACATACAGCTCACCAGGTTCTAGTAATTGGTCCTCCTTCTTGCTCCGTCAGACCTAAAAGTGGTAGTTGATAGCTCCCAGTTATTATTAGTACTAGGCTACTGTAGCAACTCCTCCTCGTGGCTGTTGCTAAACCCTGCCCACACTTTCGTAAATAGATCCCTGATTCATTTCAGTTTCCCAGTTTGAGTGTTGTCTGTGTCCTGCAGATATGAGGCTGTTCCTGGCTTTTTGAGACAGAATAACTAAATCTATCCTTACATTCCCATGGCAATTTGTGTAAACTCGTATGACTCCTGGTAAGACCAGAGTACAGGGCCTCTCCTGCAGCCCCACATATCAGATCCATTTAAGCCCCTCTGATTCTTTCTCTCTTTGTCACTACCATCTCCTTTGGAGCAGGAAAAAACAAAACAAAAAAACTATTCCACAGACCTCATGGCTTCCTTTCCTCTCTGCACCTTTTGGTATGAGCTCTGTATTCTGAGTCCTCCAGGCTCTTGGTCTCTGAGACCTCAGGAAATCTTTCCTCTCTCAATAAACCCAGCTCTTGCAACTGAAAAGTGTAGTTCTCAAGACCAGTGTCTTACATGTTTGAAAAATCCACTCAGATGCTCTGTGAACTGCTGTAACAGTCCTAATTCCTGACACACTCTGGCCTGAGATGATAAATAGCCTGTGTTTTGCTCAGTCATGTCCATCTCTCCACGGCCCTGTGGGCTGTAGCCCACCAGGCTCCTCTGTCCACGGAATTTTCCAGGCAAGAATACTGGAGTGGGTTGCCATGCCCTTCTCTAGGGGATCTTCCTGACTCAGGGATTGAACCCATGTCTCTTGTACCTTCTGCACTGGCAGGCAGATTCTTTACCACTAGAGCCACTTGGGAAACTTGAGATGATAAATGTCATGGCATTTATGGATAACAGCCACAGGGCAGTAACACAATACTGTGATAAAACAAAAACCTCAGCTCTCTCTAAATTTTATCTCACTGTGTGGTACTTAGTACAGTGAGAGTTATAGTACAGTGTAGTTTAGTACAGTGAGACTTTAGCAATTGTGCTCAAGAAAGATGAAAAAAGAATTAAAAATCGTTATCTCCAGGACTTCCCTGGCAGTCCAGTGGTTAAGACTTCACCTTCCAATGCAGGGGGTATGGGTTTGATCCCTGGTATGGATGTGAGAGTTGGACCATAAAGAAGGCTGAGCGTCAGAATAGATGCTTTCAAATTGTGATGCTGGAGAAGACTCTTGAGAGTCCCTTGGACAGCAAGGAGATCAAACCAGTCAATCCTAAAGTAAATCAACCCTGACTATTCATTGGAAGGAATGATGCTGAAGCTCCAATATTTTGGCCACCCGATGTGAAGAACTGACTTACTGGAAAAGACCCTGATGCTGGGAAAGATTGAAGGCAGGAGGAGAAGGTAGCCACAGAGGATGAGATGGTTGGATGGTATCACCGACTCAATGGACATGAGTTTGAGCAAACTGCAGGAGATGGTGAAGGACAGGGAAGCCTGGCGTGCTGAAGTCTGTGGGGTCACAAAGAGTCAAACACGACTTAGTGACTGAACAACAACAATGGGGAACTAAGATCCCACATGCCTTGTGGCCAAAAATCTTCTTAAAAATAGTTACCCATAATTGAACGTATCGTCTGGGCTGTGCAGACAGTGCCCGTCTTCACCACACCTGCAAGGGAAGGGAGGTACTGTTTCAGTGCCCACCTTCCTCCCTGGCTCTGAGATTCATGCCAGGGCTGGGAGTCTGCAAGCTCCAGATCTTCTCTCACAGCTGGCCAAAAAAGGGCCACAAGGGGGAGTGTGGAAGGCAGAAGGGACTTCTTCCTATTTGTTTGCCGGGAACAGCAGATGGTTCCAATTTCCAACTTCTTTCCACATTCCCAGCATGGCTGGGTAGTACCCACTTTTCAGCTGTCTATACCCCAGATCCATGAGGGCCCTCCTCCAAGGTCCTGAGCAGTAGCTGGAGATTCCATAGGTCCTTGTGATCAATTGTTACACCAGTGACCCTTGATGGTTGATAACATCTTGAGGTCAGCGCCCTCGTGGAGTCCCCTCCACCATAACTCAAGCTAGGCCAAGTGATTTGCTGTGGTCGGTGGGATATCAGCTAACAGGAGGATGGGTCAGAACTTGTGCTTTGGGGCTCATTTTCTTGGACTGTTGCTGTATGCTGTTCAGTTGCTCAGTCGTGTCTGACTCTGCGACCCTGTAGACTATAGCAAGCCAGGCTTCCCTGAGGGAGCGCCATTTAGCTTCCTTGAGGATGAACAGACAGAGGGAGACAGGCCAACCCCTCAGCATGTCTCAGCCTGCTTTCCAGCAAAAGCTTGCAGCATGAGTGAGACCGGGTGAGACTCGCAGAAGAACTGTCCAGCCAACCCAGGCAATGTGAAGTCTTTGAGCTTTGAGGCAGTTTGTTGAGTAGCAATAGATGACTGAGGCAGTTTTGATAACCCCAACCTCTTCTCTCCACCAAAGGAATGGTAGCTGCTGCTTGTGGTTATTATCTGTAGCTTCAGAATACCTATTTTTGTCTTTTTTAGTCCTCGAACACGTGTACCAAGTTCCCCCAACTTCTCTTTGTTAAACCAACTAATATAATTTCTGTTTTGCTAACTGGATCCTAAGCCAGTATTATTATACCCATTGTACAGATGAGAAAACTGAGGCTCAGAAATTAAGAAATAGGTCACTGTTAAGGGTTCTGAACTGATTCCAGAGTCCTTGCTATACTTTATATTAGAGTATTCGTCTACAGCAATAGATACTTGTACTAGATAATAAGTTGTTACAGGTCGTTATGATGACAATTATTTGCAGTTGATGTCACATAGGAAGGATTCTGTTCAACATCTGGAAGTCTCCAGCGTGTGAGCCAGCAGAGGGAGCTCTGTCCCCGCCAGCTGACCCAGTGGGGAGCAAGGGTGACAGTACTCACCATCTGAAAGGCTTGGACGGAGGGGACTGAGCTCCTGGAGGAGAGGGGCAAGGAAGCCACGTGACATTTATGAAGCCTCCAGAACTCTGTCAATTTCACTTATAAAATATTATAAGTCCACTCTCTTTGGAGTGGACTGTCCTCCAAGAGAAGGAATTCAGTGTCCTTCCTGTCCTCCTCTGGCCCTACGCCTGATTCCACCGAGGTCAAGAGGAGTTCCTCTGAAACTCAAGATGGGCCACACCTGCCAGTGGACAGTTACTCAGTTAAAGGGACCTTGGGTGGAGTGTGGCTCTTGCCTCTGCCCCTTTCTGTGAAACGATAGCAGGAGTAGGAAAGGGCAGGCCTGCTCTCTCCCCAAAAGCACATGACCAAACCACCTCTCCTCCCTTCCCCTTTCTCCTCCAGACCTGCACCAGCTCTGCACTTGGCTCCCTGGCTCTTGCCACTGGTTGTATTTCTGCCTGATGATGGATCTGTGTGAAAGCTGACTTTTCCCCTTATCACGATTGCAAAGTCTGACACTCAAATCTAAGTTCTGGGGTAAGAAATACGAGACTTCAGAACCTGTAAGCAGGCCTCAGGGGCCAACCAACATGGACAAGATGGGCAGTACCCATGCAGCCCACCTTACCTCCTTTCTCTGCCATGGGGTTTGGAGCAAACAGCCAATGATTCCTTGGCCTCTCACTTACCTGAGTTGCCTTCTGTTTTGGAACTACGTCTAGCTAGAGAAGGGCTTCCCTGGTGGCTCAGATGGTAAAGCATCTGCCTGCGATGCTGGAAACCCGTGTTTGATCCCTGGGTCGGGAAGATCCCCTGGAGAAGGAAATGGCAACCCACTCTAGTACTCTTGCCTGGAAAATTCCATGGACAGAGGAGCCTAGTAGGCTACAGTCCATGGGGTTGCAAAGAGTTGGACACAAATGAACGACTTCACTTTCACTTTCACTAGAGAAGATAGGCCAAAGGTAGAATTTGGGACTTCTGGACTTGCCCTAACTAAAATGCCTTTTTTTTTTAAGTTGAAAAATTTTTTACTGCTTCTCCACTTTTTAAAAATAATTTTTTTAAATTGCAGTGTAATTACTTTACAGTGTTGTGTTATTTTCTGCTGTACAACAGCATGAATCACCTGGGAATCATATATCCCACCTTTCTAAGAGCTTCCCTCCCACCCCCTCATCCTACCCCTCTAGGTCATCACCAAAATGCCATTTTAAAACATGATGTCATATGTAACACATACCAAAGAATGTAATATATATGACAGTGTCAAGGATAATAAAGTGAATACTTACCACCCCACCTAAGAATTAGTACATTACCCACCCCCAGGTTTCTCTATCCATATGTTCCCTCTCCTCTCATCCATCTCTACTCCTTTAAGTTAAGGGGTAATTTAAACTAGGCTGAGTCTTTTTCCATTCACTTCTGCTTTCAAGTACTAATTTATCACAATTCTATTTCATCTTTAATTACATTGACACTTTTTAAAATGTTCAGGCCCTCAATTTGGATTTATTTCATTATTTTCTCATAATTTATATTCAGGTTAAATATTTTTGGTAGGAATTCCTCATAGGTGATGCTGTGTCCTCAATATATCCCATTAGAAGCTACCTGGTGTTGATTTGTCCCATTACTGGCCATATTAAAGAAGATGTGAAGAAGATAATTGGTGAAGATGTCCACCAGATTTCTCCTTTGGAAAGACACTACTTACTGTTTGTAATTATTAAGTAATTCATGATGTGATCATTTGAGCGGATGTAAATATCCTTTCCCCCAACATTATTTTACCAGTGGTTTTAGCACTCATTGATGATTCTTCCTTGAATCAATCAGTACAATAGTGGTTCCAGGACTTCCCAGGTAGCATAGTGGAAAAAATCTGCCTGTCAATGCAAGAGACACAAGAGACATGGGTTCGAACACTGGGTCAGGAAGATTCCCTGGAGTAGGAAATGGCAACCCGCTCCAGTATTCTTGCCTGGAAAATCCCATGGACAGAGAAGCCTGGCGGTCTGCAGTCCATAGGGTCACACAGAGTTGGACACAACTGAAGCGACTTAGCATACACGCCAACTAGAGTCTCACAGGACAGGGAGCAAGGTTCATTCTTGGGTCCACTGCATCTCCAGCTCTCAGTGCAGCGCCCAGTGCATTCAGTAGGCTTCACATGTCAGGTTGGGGTCCACCCTGGGCCCTGGAGCAGACTCTTTTCTTATGCTCCAAGGTAACCCGAAGCTCAGCAGAATCACCAGAACTGCTGCTCTGGCTCAGCCCAGCTCCGACCATCCAGTCTACTCTCAGAATTTAAATGGACCCCAGGAGTCAAGAAGGAGTTGAAATGCAGAGCTAGCAACAGTTTACCTCCATAAATTCGACTCCCTGTTGCTCACAGTATTAACTCTGGTTTCAGGCACTTCCACTTCAATTAAGACTTGGCACACTTCAAAATACCTCTGAACAGCAGGACATTGATTGAATTTCGAGGTGCCAGGAAGCCAAATGGAAAAATAACACTAAAACCACTGGTCCTTTTACATTGTTGTTAAAAGTGTAAACAAACAGCTATTACACTTCTTTTAATCTTGATTCTGTTCCAAATTAACCTGGAATAAATATAGCAACTTCACAGTTTTTAAGCGGCCCCATTAGGCATGTCCAGACCAGTCTACAGCACTCTTGACCTGAGGTTCCAGTTTGTCTCTGCACCACTCTGGGTACACAATGTGGCTCAAAACTATAAGATTTTGTAAATGTTGTAGAGGATGTTTGAATTATTCAAATGGTTGTTTTCATGTATGTTCAAATATAGAAGCTCTGGACAAGTTTGTAATTATATATTTTATTTAAAAATTTTTTCAATTAAAAACATTTTTTACAGAGAGCTTCAATAGAGGTTATTTTATTTATTAATTTAGTTTTGGCTAGTAGGATCTTAATTCTCTGACTAGGGATCAAACTGGCATGCCTTACATTGAGAACGCTGACTCTTAACCTCTGGACCTCCAGGGAAGTCCCCAAGTTCCAGGCAATCTTCCTGACCCAGGGTTCGAACCCGTGTCTCTTGTGTCTCTTGAACTATAATTCAAGCATTATAGTTTAAATGCTCTCCTTGGGTCATATAATTTATGGTACCTATTCAATGAAATAGTGCCCAGTTATTTAAAAAGAATGTGGGAAATCAATATGCTTGAATGTGGAAACATGCCCAAGCTTATTAAGTGAACACAAGCGAGTTGCAGAGCATTACGTGTAACATCTATCTGTGGTGGATGTGTACGTAGATACATTTTCTTGTAAGCACAGAGTATTTCTGGAAAGAGACCCTAACACTATGTCTGGGAGCAGAATGGCTATGATGACTACCATTAACATACGTGAGGTGCTTGCTCTCTGCCAGGCATTGCACCAAGCATTTCCCCCACCCTCTCTCTATGTGGACCATTTTTAATAATATTTATTGAATTTTTTATAGTGTTGCTTCTGTTTTATGCTTTGGTTTTTTGGCCACGAGGCATATGGGATCTTAGCTCCCTGACCAGGGATTGAACCTGCAGCCCCTACATTGGAAGCTGAAATCTTAACCACTGGACCACCAGGGAAGTCCCTGCACCATGCGTTTTTCAATACTTTCATTTACTCTCCACAGTAACCCTAAGAGGAAGCTATTACTATGGTCTCTCGATTACAGATGAGGAAACTGCGGCCGGGGGCAGAAAAGCGACTCAGTTTCAGTGTCCTAGACTCTTTTTTCTTTTTTTTAACTTTGAATCTACATTATTTCTCTCATAAAATCTTTGCCTTTTGGATTTTGAAACTGAGAAGGGCAGTGAAAAGGTTCAAGCCCAGCAAGCTCTCTTATGACAGTGAATGAAATTTCAAGTTGCATCACTTCTCGCTGCATGCACTCTTTTCTGGCAGCCTTACGGGGAGAAGGTAATCTGAAGGGTCTCAGTGGAAGCAGGAAAGAGGAGAGGCCAGTGGGAGGCCCTGCTCTTGTTTCCTTAGCGTGTAATTATAGATAAGCCGACCCCACTGCCATGAGGGTGACAGTAAGGAGGCCTCAAAACTGAAGGGTAACACTGTCTCTCAGTACCCTAAATAATGCAAGATTAGCCCCTGGCTGCAAACGTTTATGCAGGGGCACCTGGATAAAACCCAATACCGTCCAATACTCACCATGATGCCAGATCTTCCACTAATACTTCATTTGACACTCACAATAATCTGTGGACTCCCTAATCCGGATTTTAACAACTAGGAGTCCTGCACTTCGTGAAACTCTGTAATTTAAGGCCCACAGCAAACTGCAAGATTAGGACTTGAACTCAGGTCTATCTGCTTCCCCCTGAACTCCTACTGTGGGCTTCCCATGATGAGCTGATGGTAGCCGGGTGTCACAAATTTCATAGGTTCAGCACGACTTACTTAGCACATGGGCTCAGTAGCTCAGTGATGTCTGACTTTTGCAACCCCATAGACTATAACCTGCCAGGCTCCTCTGTCCATGGACTTTTCCAGGCAAGAATACTGGCATGAGTCGCCATTCCCTTCTCCAGGGGATCTTCCCAATCCAGGGATCAAACCCGAGTCTCCTGAGTCTCCTACATTGGTAGGTGAATTCTTTACCACTGAGCTACATGGGAATCCCCTTACAAAGCATCCCTCACCCAAATTGTGTAGGACACAAAAAGTGAACAAGTGCAAGACTCCCACCTCATGAGCCAGCCTCTGTCTGCTCTCGAGTCTTCTTCACTGGAGGATCGCTGGGCAAAGTGGCCTCTGCTCCCAGATCGCCCAAGGGCCACCTGCCTAGTGACCTCTGAAACTGCCCTGAATCTTATTCCTGCCGTCTACAGCTGAGACCTTCCCAGACTGACGGCTGTATCCTAGAATTTCCACCTGGGCTCTGGTGCCTCAGCCTCCATGAACTGGCTACTGTTGCACCCACGGACTCTGATACTAATACTCAGGCCCCAGGTGCTAGAGATCCAGCACTCTAGCGATCAGGCCCTCTAGAGATCCAGCTTGGAAATGCAACAGCGTGGCCTCTGTATTTCTTGGAAGGGCTCATGGAGCTTTGAATCTCATGCCCTAGAAGTCTGGTGTCTTGGAGATAAGCTCCTGGGGCAGTTCCTAAAGGACTTTCTGAGGCTAAAAATGATGGTGATGGGCAAAGCTAGTCTCCTGCCACTCCCACTTGAACACGGGGCAACATGGAGACACGGGCACACACACATTTCATAGTCTGGGTCCTGGTTTGCTCTTCCCTCTGCCTGAAATGCCTCCCTTCCCTTGGGAATTCAGTTCAGATGTCACACCCTCAACTCCAAGCTGAGCTACTGCTTTCACAGCACCAGAGTCAACCACCAACTTCCTGCAGTGAATCTCATCTCCTTTGCACTGCCAGCTTTTAAGGATGGGGCCCAGATTCGGGTCACCCACGGTTGCTCAGAGTCTCACCTGACACCTGGCTCGCCGCAGCCGCTCAGAGCAGGCAGGTGGCCCTGGCCGGCACCTGTGCTCTGAGCCTCCGGGCGGCCTGTTCCTTGTGCGGCTCAAGGTTCCCATTGTGCAGACACATTACATAAGTGTGCAAGGCTTGTGTTTGCGGCTTATCTGAGTTTCATCTGCAGAAGCCGTAATTGAAATAGCTTCCACGATGGGAAAATCACTTCTAGAATTCAATTTCCAAGCTTGTGGCCTGGATCGTTCAAGCTGATTACAGGAAACGGCTGGAGCGCTAATGCTCCCCACGCTGCATCCAGATGGGTGTGTTTACTAGGCTAAGAAATGTTAATCCTGTCTTTGGCCCCAGAAATATCTGGTCTCCTCTTTGGAGGAAAATAGAAAAATAGGGTCATATAGCCAGCTAGGCTTAATTATATTCCTCTAAAAGAATGCTGTTTTCAAAACAAAGCTGGGGGAGGAGGTTGCAATTCTAATAGTGTGCTACTGACACTGATTTCTTTAAAAAAATTCAGAAAAAGAGTTGTGAGTAGTCAGTCTTTAGCTCCATCACAAGGCTGGCCAAACATCGAGAGTCTGAATGCTAACTGAATGCTGGAGGAGTGTGCCTGGGGGAAGGAGCCGAGGTCTGAATCTGCTCTCCTCTGAAGGATGTGAGTAACAGCATGCGTGTGATCAAATGACAAAAAGGAGAACTGACACAGTCCTGGCTTCTTGCCAAGCACCATGCTAAAATCTCTGCATCCTTTACATGATTTGATCCGATGACTCTTTGAAGGAGATTATTATACTAACTCCCTTGCAGCTCAGAAAACCAAGATTCAAAGAGTGGCCTGCTCAGGGACTTCCCTTGTGGTCTAGTGGTTAACACTCCTCACTCCCAATGCAGGGGTCCTGGGTTCGATCCCTGGTCAGAAGACTAGAATCCACATGCTGCAACTAAAGATCTTGCATGCCTGCACCTCAGTTGCTTCAGATGTGTCTGACTTTTTGCTACCCCATGGGCTGTAGCCCACCAGACTCCTCTATCCATGAAATTTTCCAGACAAGAATACTGGCATAGGTGGCCATTTCCTTCGCCAGGAGTATCTTCCTGACCCAGGGATTGAACCCACATCTCCTGCGTCTCCTGCATTTTCTTTACTGCTGAGCCACTGGGGAAGCCCTAAAGATTCTGCATGGGGCAACAAATATCCAGCCCAGTCAAACGGGGGAAAAAACAGTGGCCTGTCCTTAAGTTGCAGGCATTCCTACGTGCTTTGCAAACACTTTCTACAATTTCGAATAATTTTTTTAACCTCTCCATGGTGGCAATACAACCAGCTCTGCCTCTGTGTGGCCACCTCTGTCCCATGCAGGGAGAATTCAAGTTTTTCGGGCTGCAAGATTGCAGTAGGACAGCAGGTGCCCTCTTTTCCCCAGGATACATTCTTCTACCCAGTGCTCAAGACAGAGGAGACAACAGATTCATTAACCGAAAGAGTGACCCAACACCAGCCAGCCCTGTCTAAGCTCTCTGAGAGTCTGACTTGGGTTGTGAGTGCAGGGAGTTAGCATGGAGAAGAACAGAGCTTTTGAAGCCCTGTAGCCCTGGCATGGAAGTATTTCCAGGCCTCGCCTCCCAGCTTCCCACTGATGCTAGGGAGATAGCTACCAAGAAAGGAAGAGTCCCTCTTTGTCAATTAAGAATGCTGTCTCCTGGGAATTCCCTGGTAGTCCAGTAGTTGGGACTCTGCGCTTCCAGTGCGGGGGCTGAGAATCAATGCCCAGGCAGACATAGATCCCGAATGCCACAGCTAAAGATCCCACATGCAACTAAGACCCAGCACAGCCAAATTAAAAAAAAAAAAAAAAAGCCACCTCCTGATGCTGGTGCCAGAAGAGAGTGCTGAACTGTGGTCCCTAACTCAGCCCTGTGACTCAGCTCACAGCCCCCTGCCTCCCAGACACTGTTTGTGGGGTACTGTAATTAGTTAATGAACCATCTGAATGATATTTCTCTAGTCATTTAACCAGCCCCCCCTCCTCAGGGTGCTAATTGTGTTTGAGGTTATTTAAAAACATTATCGGATCCAAATAGAGTTTACATCAGCAGACAGCGTGATTAGCAATTCTGCTCTCCCTGGTGTTTCTCAGCTGTGCTGCGAACTGCCTGGTGAGTTGTGCAAAAATGGCTTCTGCAGCCTCGGGTCCCACTCCCCAACCCCAGGGGCCTTCTCTGAAACAACCAGCTGCCTGAGAAGGGAGGTCATAATAGCAAAAGTAACTTGTGGCCAGAATCCAGTTGACCTTCGTTTAGAACAGATTGTCAGAAGAGTTGCTCCATTAACTTAATCATCTCCTCTTTAGATGAGAATTCACTCTCCGCCCCACCCCCAACCCCCAGTCTGAACCGCATGGGATGTGGGATCTTAAGTTTCTGGACTAGGGATCAAACCTGTGCCCCCTGCTGTGGAAGCTTGGAGTCTTAACCCCTCACTCTCTTTTACCTTTTTACTTTACAAGAAAATATTGTGACATTAATCTTGGTCTACCATCCCTTAACATCTTTTATGGAAAATACTGGAGTGATACAGTTAAAAACATATACCTATGCTTACTTAACATCTCTAAGCCTCCATTTCTTTGTAAAACGGGCATCCTCATAGTGATTCTAACAGGGGCTAACATTTTAGCGCTTATTATGTGTCAGGCACTGTTCCAAGTATTTTACACGAATTATCTCTTGTGAGCCTCAGGATAACTCTGTGAGATAGCGTGATTAGGTAATATAACTAGATGCCTGTGATGATCCTCGGGCTTCCCAGGTGTTGCTAATGGTAAAGAACCTACCTTCCAATGCAGGAGACTTAAGAGACATGGGTTCCAACCCTGGGTCGGGAAGATTCCCTGAAGGAGGGCTCGGCAACCACTCCTGTATTATTGCTTGGAGAATCCCATGGACAGAGGAGCCTGGTAGGTTACAGCCCATAGTACTGCAGAGTCGGCTACGACTGAAGTGACTTAGCACAACCTGATGACCCTCACTCTTTGTGTCAAGAAACTGAGTCATGGAGTCATGGAGAGGGCCAGTAATGTCTCCAAGATCACTCCCCTGCAAGTAACGGAGCCCAGATCCAAATTCAGGAAACTGATTCTATGTAAAAACTACTCCCAGTTCAGTCGTGTCTGACTCTGCGACCCCATGGACTGCAGCACGCCAGGACTCCCTGTCCCTCACCAACTCCTGGAGCTTGCTCAAACTCATGTTCATTGAGTCGGTGATGCCATCCAACCATCTCATCCTCTGTCATCCCCTTCTCCTCCTGCCTTCAATCTTTCCCAGCATCAGGGTCTTCTCCAATGAATCAATTCTTCGCATCAGGTAGCCAAAGTATTGGAGTTTCAGCTTCAGTGTCAGTCCTTCCAAGAAATATTTAGGACTGATTTCCTTTAGGATGGACTGGTTGGATCTCCTTGCAGTCCAAGGGACTCTCAAAAATCTTCTCCGACACCACAGTTCAACAGCATCAATTCTTTAGCGCTCAGTTTTCTTTATGGTCCAACTCTCACATCCATACATGACTACTGGAAAAACCATAGCTTTGACTAGACGGACATTTGTTGGTAAAGTAATGTCTCTGTTTTTTAATATGCTGTCTAGGTTGGTCATAACTTTTCTTCCAAGGAGCAAGTGTCTTTTAATTTCATGGCTGCAGTCACCATCTCCAGTGATTTTGGAGCCCCCCAAAATAAAATCTAACACTGTTTCCACTGTTTCCCCATCTATTTCCCATGAAATGATGGGACCAGATGCCATGATCTTAGTTTTCTGAATGTTGAGTTTTAAGTCAGCTTTTTCACTCTTCTCTTTCAGTTTCATCAAGAGGCTCTTTAGTTCCTCTTTGCTTTCTGCCATAAGGGTGGTGTCATCTGCATATCTGAGGTTATTGGTATTTCTCCTTGCAATCTTGATTCCAGCTTGTGCTTCATCTAACCCAGCATTTCACATGTTGTACTCTGCATATAAGTTAAATAAGTAGAGTGACAATGTACAGCCTTGATACACTCTTTTCCCAATTTGGAACCAGTCTGTTGTTCCATGTCTGGTTCTGTTCCTTCTTGACTTGCATACAGATTACTAAGGAGTCAGGAAAGATGGCCTGATATTCCCTTCTCTTCAAGAATTTTCCACAGTTTGTTGTGATCCACACAGTCAAAGGCTTTGGTGTAGTCAATAAAGCAGAAGTAGATGTTTTCTGAAATTCTCTTGCTTTTTTTAATGATTCAACAAATGTTGGAAAATTGATCTCTGGTTTCTCTGCCTTTTCTAAATCCAGTTTGAACATCTGGAAGTTCTTGGTTCATGTGCTGTTGAAGCCTCACTTGGAGAATTTTGAGCATTACTTTGCTATCGTGTAAGATAAGTCCAATTGTGTGATAGTTTGAACATTCTTTGGCATTGCCTTTCTTTGGGATTGGAATGAAAACTGACCTTTTCCAGTCCTGTGACCACTGCTGCGTTTTCCAAATTTGCTGGCATATTGAGTGCAGCACTTTCACAGCATCATCTGTTAGGATTTGAAGTAGCTCAGCTGGATTTCCATCACCTTCACTACCTTTGTTTGTAGTGATGCTTCCTAAGGCCCATTTGACTTCTCATTCCAGGATGTCTGGCTCTAATAACTACTCTACTACTCTGCTTTTTCCATATGGCTGTGAGGACTCAGTGAGATTCACTAAAGAAATATTTACTGTGTGCCAAGTACTGTCACAGGTGTTAGAGTTAAAGACAACCCACCCCACCCTGCCTTATAGATATCACATCCAAGAAGAGAAGATTATCCACTTAAAGCTTTTAGTGCAACACTCAGGAGAAGGCCAGGGCTCAGTTCCAAGTGTTAGGGTTTTAGAAGTTTCCACATGGTATTTTAGTTACTTATATACACGTTTTTAAAATTATCTATTTATTTATTTATTTGGCCAGTATGGGTTTCAGGTGTGGCATGCGGGATCTTTAGTTGCAGCATGCAAACTCTTAGTTGGGGCATGTGGGATCTAGTTCCCTGACCAGGGATTGAACCTGGGCCCCTGCATTGGGAGTGCAAAATCTTAGCCACTGGACCATCAGGGAAGTCCCTATATACATATTATAATGCTCCCACTAGATTATAAATTCCTTGGTGGCAAGAATAATTTCTGATTCCTTTCTGTATGTTTTCTAACTCCTTACACATAGTAGGAAGTCAATAAATATTTGTTCAGTAAACAAACACTATTGATCCTGAATGTATGTGAAAGAATTGCAAAAAATGCTTTATCCATGTATTAATGCAAATGTTTTCAATGTAAAGTTAATCTATTGGGATTGCATGCTCAGTTGCGCAGTCATATCTGACTCTTTGTGACCTTATGGACCGTAGCCCTAGAGAACCAGGCTCCTCTGTCCATGGGATTTTACAGGCAAGAATACTGGACTGGGTAGCCATTCCCTTCTCCAGGGGATCGTCTCAACCCAGTAATTGAACCTGGGTCTCCGGCATTATAGGCAGATTCTTTACCATTGGAGCCACCAGGGAAGCCCTATGGTTCCAATGGAGCAATTGCTAATCCCAGGGCATAGGCTGTCCCTAGAACTGGATGAGAACCTACCAACCACACAAGGGAGCAGTGAGTAAAGAGTGAGTATTTACACACGAGCCAATACAGGGAATTTTTATTGTAAAGAATTTATTATTGTAGATCAACAAAAAACTGTATTAGATAGCCATATTGCTGCATTTCAAATCCTAAAAGATGATGCTGTGAAAGTGCTGCACTCAATATGCCAGCACATTTGGAAAACACAGCAGTGGCCACACAACTGGAAAACGTCAGTTTTCATTTCAATCCCAAAGAAAAGAAATGCCAAAGAAGGCTCAAACTACCGCACAATTGCACTCATCTCACACGCTGGTAAAGTAATGCTCAAAATTCTCCAAGCCAGGCTTCAGCAATACGTGAACTGTGAACTTCCAGATGTTCAAGCTGGATTTAGAAAAGGCAGAGGAACCAGAGATTAAATTGCCAATATCCGCTGGATTACCGAAAAAGCAAGAGAGTTCCAGAAAAAAAATCTATTTCTGCTTTAGTGACTATGGCAAAGCCTTTGCCTCTGTGGATCACCACAAACGGTGGAAAATTCTTAAAGAGATGAGAATACCAGACCACCTGACCTGCCTCTTGAGAAATCTGTATGCAGGTCAGGAAGCAACAGTTAGAACTGGACATGGAACAACAGACTGGTTCCAAATTGGGAAAGGAGTACATCAAGGCTGTATATTGTCACCCTGCTTATTTAACTTATATGCAGAGTACATCATGTGAAATGCTGGGCTGGATGAAACACCAGCTGGAATCAAGATTGCAGGGAGAAATATCAATAACCTCAGATATGCAGATGACACCACCCTTATGGCAGAAAGTGAAGAAGAACTAAAGAGCCTCTTGATGAAAGTGAAAGAGGAGAGTGAAAAAGTTGGCTTAAAGCTCAACATTCAGAAAACAAAGATCATAGCATCTGGTCCCATCACTTCATGGGAAATAGATGGGGAAACAGTGGAAACAGTGTTAGACTTTATTTTGGGGGGCTCCAAAATCACTGGAGATGATGACTGCAGCCATGAAATTAAAAGACACTTGCTCCTTGGAAGAAAAGCTATGACCAATCAAGACAACATATTCAAAAGCAGAGATATTACTTTACCAACAAAGGTCCGTCTAGTCAAAGCTATGGTTTTTCCAGTAGTCATGTATGGATGTGAGAGTTGGACTATAAAGAAAGCTGAGTGCCGAAGAATTGATGCTTTTGAATTGTGGTGTTGGAGAAGATTTTTGAGAGTCCCTTGGACTGCAAGGAGATCCAACCGGTCCATCCTAAAGGAAATCAGTCCTGAATATTCCTTGGAAGGACTAATGCTGAAGCTGAAACTCCAGTACTTTGGCCACCTGATGCAAAGAGCTGATTCATTTGAAAAGACCCTGATGCTGGGAAAGATTGAAGGTGGGAGGATGACAGATGAGATGACAAGGGGATGACAGATGAGATGGTTGGATGGCATCACCGATGCAATGAACATGAGTTTGAGTAGGCTCTGGGAGTTGGTGATGAACAGGGAGTCCTGGCGTGCTGCAGTCCATGGGGTCGCAAAGAGTCGGACACAACTGAGCGACTGAACTGAACTGACTAATTGCTGCATAACATATTACTCTCAAATTTTGTGGCTTAAAACAACAGGAAACACTTCTTATCTCACTTAGTGCCTATGGGTCAGAGTTTGGGAGCAGCTTGGCTGGAGGTCTGGGCTCATGCCGTCAAGATGTTAGCCAGGGGAGGTTCAAGAGGTAGGAGACATATATACATGTATATATGCCTATATATATATATATGCCACAATAAGCTGTGGAAAATTCTGAAAGAGATGGGAATACCAGACCACCTGATCTGCCTTTTGAGAAATTTGTATGCAGGTCAGGAAGCAACAGCTAGAACTGGACATGGAACAACAGACTGGTTCCAAATAGGAAAAGGAGTACGTCAAGGCTGTATATTGTCACCCTGTTTATTTAACTTATATGCAGAGTACATCATGAGAAACGCTGGGCTGGAAGAAGCACAAGCTGGAATCAAGATTGCCGGGAGAAATATCAATAACCTCAGATATGCAGATGACACCACCCTTATGGCAGAAAGCAAAGAGGAACTAAAAAGCCTCTTGATGAAAGTGAAAGTGGAGAGTGAAAAAGTTGGCTTAAAGCTCAACATTCAGAAAATGAAGATCATGGCATCTAGTCCCATCACTTCATGGGAAATAGATGGGGAAACAGTGGAAACAGTGTCACACTTTATTTTTGTGGGCTCCAAAATCACTGCAGATGGTGACTGCAGCCATGAAATTAAAAGATGCTTACTCCTTGGAAGAAAAGTTATGACCATCCTAGGTAGCATATTCAAAAGCAGAGACATTACTTTGCCAACAAAGGTTCGTCTAATCAAGGCTATCATTTTTCCTGTGGTCATGTATGGATGTGAGAGTGGGACTGTGAAGAAGGCTGAGCGCCGAAGAATTGATGCTTTTGAACTGTGGTGTTGGAGAAGACTCTTGAGAGTCCCTTGGACGGCAAGGAGATCCAACCAGTCCATTCTGAAGGAGATCAGCCCTGGGATTTCTTTGGAAGGAATGATGCTAAAGCTGAAACTCCAGTACTTTGGCCACCTCATGTGAAGAGCTGACTCTTTGGAAAAGACTCTGATGCTGGGAAGGATTGGGGGCAGGAGGAGAAGGGGATGACAGAGGATGAGATGGCTGGATGGCATCACTGACTCGATGGACGTGAGTCTGAGTGAACTCCGGGAGTTGGTGATGGACAGGGAGGCCTGGCGTGCTGCGATTCATGGGGTCGCAAAGAGTCGGACATGACAGCGATTGAACTGATATGCCTATGGCTGATTCATGTTGATGTATGGCAGAAACCAACACAATATTGTAAAGCAATTATCCTCCAATTAAAAAAAAAATGATGTCAGCCTGGATTGCAGTCACCTGAAGGTTTGACTGGGGCAGGAAGATCCACTTCCCTGGTGACTCACACAAAAGTTGGTGCTGGTCAGCTCCTCTCCGTGAGGGCCTCTCTACACGGATGTTTGACTGTCTTCAGTGTGGTGACTGGCTTCTGCCAAAGGGACTGATTTGAGAGACCAGGGAAGAATCTGCAACGTCTTTTATGTTCTATGTTGGAAGTCACACACCCTGTCTTTTGCGATAGCCTACTGGCCCCACAAGTCAGTTTTATTCAATGTGAGAAGGGATTATACAGAGGCGAGTACCAGAAGGGAATGGTCATGGGGCCATCCTGGAGGCTGGCTACCATGATGCGAAACTGGAGCTCAGAAATCAGACAAGAGCTGGAGGGTAGCCTGGAGCCAAGGAAGCTCTGGACACTTAGGTAGCCACTAAGTCTTCACTCTTGTTCTCTCCCCTTCATGTGACTCAGTCACACCCCGTCTTCTGCCAATGCTGTTTCTTACTTCACATTCCTAAAAGCAGAGCCTGAGGGCTTGGTTCATCATTTTCCCTCAGGTCATTGCAGGTCACATGCCAGCCATTGAATTGTGTTCTGGGGATCCACTCCTAGCTCCGACACATAGGGAAGTCAAGTTTCACATGGTCCAAAACATAGACACTTCAGCATAGACATTAGTCTGTGGTCAGGACAGTCTTGCTAAAGTGAGGTTGGAGGAGGGTGGAGTCAGAGTTCGGGAAGGGTAATCTGCCTAGTATCGCTTAACAGGTGCTGTGCTGGACAGAAGGGCCACAGATGAGAAGGAAGAAAAATGAAGACTAATAAGTTGATCCCTGGCCTCTCTGTTTAAAGAGAAAGACACCCATAACCAAATAATTATAATTTGTGTATAATAAAACTCCAGGAGATGGTGAAGGACAGGGAAGCCTGGTGTGCTGCTGTCCATGGGGTCGAAAAGAATTGGACATGACTGAGCGATTTCACTTTCACTTTTCACTTTCATGCATTGGAGAAGGCAATGGCACCCGACTCCAGTACTCTTGCCTGGAAAATCCCATGGACGGAGAAGCCTGGTAGGCTGCAGTCCATGGGGTTGCAAAGAGTCACAAGACTGAGTGACTAACACTTTCACTTTTTACTTTCATGCATTGGAGAAGGAAATAGCAACTCACTCCAGTGTTCTTGCCTGGAGAATCCCAGGGATGGGGGAGCCTGGTTGGCTGCCATCTATGGGGTCACACAGAGTCGGACATGACTGAAGTGACTTAGCAGCAGCAGCAGCAGCAGAGCAACTAAATAACAACAACAAATAATAAAGCTATGTTAGTAGTACTTGGGTCAAGTGGAGAAAGTTTCCTAAGACCCTTCTGCAGGATCTTGAAGGATGAGATGGAAAGGATCCACATGAAGGGAAGGGAAAAGGACATTTCTGGCAAGAAGGGACCCGTATAGGATATCTGAGGTGGGGGTAGAAGGGAGGGAGGTGAGACTCCGTAGTGGGGCTAGAAGGTAGAGAGAAGCTGGCAAGTTTAGCTGTGACAGGTATGGAGCCTTGGTGAAGTTCTTGGGTTCTTCCCTGAGAGTAGTGGGAAGTTCTGGAAGGTTCTGAAATAGGAATGACTTCTGTGGGTGGCTCCAGGGGCTGACATTTCCTTTGAAGGATTGTTTAAACACATTACCTTCCCCCTGGGGGCTCAGATGGTAAATAATCCTCCCGCCAATGCAGGAGACCTGGGTTCAATCCCTGGGTCCAGAAGATCCCCTGGAGAAGGAAATGGCAGCCCACTCCAGTATTCTTGCCTGGGAGAATTCCATGGACAGAAGAGCCTGGCGGGCTACAGTCCATGGGTTTGCAAAGAGTCGGCCATGACTGAATGACTAACACTTAAGCACAGGAGTATCCACCTCCTTCAGGTTCTAGATCACAAGGGGTTGTGTATGCTTTGTGGAAAGCTGTGGTCTCCTTTATACAGAGATATCCATGCTTACGAGGAACTGCCCTTCCGCTGGTTTCCTTTAATAGCAATCGCTCCAAATATAATTCCATAGGCATCCAAATTAAGCAAAGCTTTTTTGCAACACCAAGAAGGCAACCTCTACATAATGGAATGATGTCATCAGAAACCTGAGAAAAGTCTCCCTGTGGACTCCTCATCAGATAACTTGTCCTCCTTCTACAAAAAGCCTCCCAACCAATTCAGAAAATAATGTCTGGAAAGTAACGCTTTCAGAAGCTCAGGCCATGCTAAAAAACAGCTTATAGCAGATTCACGATTTCTACATACATGAACTTAGGTCCAAAGATGCCAGTCACAAGTTTTATACTTTAAATGTCTGAGGGCCAATTTTATTTCTGGGCTTTCACTTGGAGTGAGGGTTGCTTTGTTGAAGCCTGGCCCTGGGTAGGAGGACCAGTATGTGGTAGAAGCTCCTGGAAGCTGCATGGTCCATGGTTAAGAGCCTGCCCCCTGTTAATATGGTTAACAGCCAGCTTGTTGTTGTTGCTCAGTCACTAAGTCATGTCTGACTCTTTGCAACCCCATGGACTGCAGCATGCCAGGCTCCCCTGTCCTTCATTATCTCCTGGAGCTTGCTCAAATTCGTGTCCACTGAGTCAGTGACACTATCTCACCATCTCATCCTCTGCTGCTCCCTTCTGTTGCCTTCAGTCTTTCCCAGCATCAGAGTCTTTTCCAGTGAGTTAGCTCTTTGCATCAGGTGGTCAAAGTATTGGAGCTTCAACATCAGCATCAGTCCTTCCAATGAATATTCAGGGTTGATTTCCTTTAGGATTGACTGTCTTGATCTTTTTGCAGTCCAAAGGACTCTCAAGAGTCTTCTTTAGCACCACAATTTGAAAACATCAGTTCTCCAGTGCTTAGCCTTCTTTATGGTCCAACTATAACATCTGTACATGACTACTGGAAAAACCATAGCTTTGACCAGATGGACCTGCCTGGGCTTATATCCTGACTCTGACACTTTCTACTCTGTGACCTTGGGTAAGGTCAAATGTTGACTCAAAGTGCCCAGGTTCCAATCTTGACTCTCCATTCGCCAACTGTGTGACCTTGGGCAACTTTCTTAACCTCTCTGAGCCTCGGTGTTCTCTATAAAACAACAATAATAATGACTTCCCTGGCAGTCCAGTGGTTAAGACTTCACCTTCCAATGCAGGGAGTGCGAGTTTGATCCTTGGTCGGGGAGCTAAGACCCCACATGCCTTGGGGCCCAAAACCAAAACATAAAACAGAAGCAATTTTGTAACAAATTCAAGACTTTTAAAATGGTCCATATCAAAAAATATCTTTAAAAAATGCAACAACAATAATAATGACACCTAACTTCACAGGCGTTTGTGAGGCTTGAATGAAATCATGCAGGTGCCTGGTACTTAGTTATACATTCAATCAAACCTAATTTTCATTACTATTATCCCTCTTCTAGGCCCAGCAGCACCATCTCTCACTTAAGTGCTCATATTGGCCTCCTAATTAGTCCCCTGACCTCCAACCTTGCCCTCCTACAAGATATTCTCCATATGGCAGCCGAAAGATTTCTTAAAAACACAAATCTGGGACTTTCCTTGTGGCCCAGTGGTTAGGAATCCGCTGCCAAAGCAGGAGACTCGGGTTTGATCCCTGGTCTGGGAAGATTCTACTTGCCTCAGAAAAACTAAGCCCAAGTGTCACAACCACTGAGCCTGTGCTCTAGAGCCCACAGGCTGCAACTACGGACCTGTACGCTGAGAGCCCGTGCTCCATCAGAGAAACCACCACAGTGAGAAGCCTGTGCACTGCAAGGAAGAGTCGCAACTACAGAAAGTCGCGACTCACTGCAACGAGAGAAAGTCCCTGCACAGCAATGAAGACCTACCACAACCAAACGTAAATAAATGCTAATGCTATGCTAAGTCGCTTCAGTCGTGTCCGACTCTGTGCGACCCCACAGACGGCAGCCCACCAGGCTCCACCATTTCTGGGATCCTCCAGGCAAGAATACTGGAGTGGGTTGCCATTTCCTTCTCCAATGCATGAAAGTGAAAAGTGAAAGGGAAGTCGCTCAGTCGTGTCCGACTCCTAGCAACCCCATGGACTGCAGCCTACCAGGCTTCTCCGTCCATGGGATTTTCCAGGCAAGAGTGCTGGAGTGGGGTGCCATTGACAAATCGGATTACTCCTCACTTAAAATTCTGCAAATGGCTCCCATTGTCCTTACCGTAGGTCCCACATCCTAGAGAGTCCTTGATGGCCCTACAAGATCAGGCCCAGCTCACTTCACAGCGGAGCCCCGTGCCACCACACACCCACCACACTGGCCTTGTTTCGTTTCCTGAAGGTTCCTTAACACAGACCTTCACACATACTGTAGACCGGCTCCTCCGCAGTCCTCAGCCCTGCCAACTCCTACTCACCCAGCAAGGACCAGCTGATGTGTGACTTCCTCAAAGATGCCTTCCTAACTTCTGGGCTAGGATGGCTGTTCCTTCTTCGTGTTAACAATTGTGACTAAATTCTTATCTGTACAACCTTCCTGCCCATGTGGGAACTTGGTCTAGAATTTGTGCTGTTCATGGAACATCCCCAGAGCTTGGCGTGGTGCACGGTCCATAATGACTACTCAATACATATTTCAAGAATTGTGAATGAATGAACAGATGTGGCATTTCCTGGGAACTAAGCCTCTTCTGCCCATGCCGTTCTCAGAGCCTTGATTCACTTTGGCCTCTCTTGCTCTGTGTGGGTAGCGGTGAGGAAGAGGAGACACATTGTCTAGAACCCAGCAGGCTGAGGACAGGCCGCCCCATCGCAAAATCAGAGCAGGCAAGTCATTTAGGGGCTGTTCATTCAGTCCTCTTTCCTGTCCACATTGTCAGTGAACCAGGAGCTCACGCCTAACTGTGAGCAAGTTCTTCCCCATCTCAAACTTAATCCTGCCTCCTTAAAAGTTCCCAACCCTTCCTGAGATGTTCATTTTCTTCTGAGGCTTCTGTACTTTCCAGCGTTTACAGAGTTATATAAATTGCTTGGGTAGTTACAGAGAAAACAATACAAATTTTAAAATTCTAATCACAAAACCTAGTTCTGCTTTTTTTTCTTCCTTCTGCTTTTTATGTGGACAAGAAAGAAACCTAACTGCTGGCCTCCTCTCCCACATGAGGTTGGGGATGGAGTCCAGCTTGAGCATAGCTTGGCCTCCCTTGTCTCTGGGACTTGCCTGCTGTTGGCAGGGACCATGAGCTGCTAATAACTAGCAAATGCTTTTCCCAACTTTCTTTTTTTAAATATGTGTTCTATTTTTTTAATATTTTAAAATTTGTTATTTTTTTACATTATAAAGTGGTTTGGGTTTTTTTGTTTTGTTTTAAGGGGATATTTTTTTGGCCACGCCACATGGCATGTGGGGTCCTAGTTCCCCGACCAGGGATGGAACCTGTGCCCCCTGCGCTGGAAGCTCAGAGTCTTGGCCACTGGACTGCCAGGGAAATCCTTTCCCAGCTTTCAAATGCACCTTTACCAGCCTAGCACTGTGGGTAAGGAACACAGTATGGACTCCCAGGGGCCCACCAGGCCTGTTTCAGAGAGCGCAGGTTGCAGATAGATACTGTGAAGGTAAAAATTGCCTGCTCCAGTTCCCAAATAGGTCTTGGTATCTTCTGGCCTAAAAACAGTATGGGATAGCTCGATGGGTAAAATGAATAAAATTAATCTGGGAAACAAAAAAATTTTGGAAAACTAAAACAGATTTTTCCTAGGTGAAAGTGGCTCAGTTGTGTCCAAGTTTTTGTGACCCCATGGGCTGTATAGACTGGAATTCTCCAGGCCAGAATATTGGAGTGGGTAGCCTTTCCCTTCTCTGGGGGATCTTCCCACCCCAGGGATTGAACCCAGGTCTCCCACATTACGGGCAGATTCTTTACCAGCTAAGCCACAAGGGAAGCCCTTTCCTAGGTACAGGGGGGCTAAGCTCTAGCCTACACCTATAAGAACAACCCTAAAGAATGCCGAGAAATAACAGATTAAGACATTGGATGAAATGCTTCATTTATACATGAGCTTAAAATTTAAAGCACATTTTCAAACAATGGTGCATCTTATTTATTATTTATGTACCCAAAATGAACACCACTGAAATAAATCCAAACAAAAACAAAGGAAATGCTGCTAATTATTCCCCTCTATTTACTGAGGATAATGCATCTTTTGGTGAGTGAAGAGTGATAAAAAACTAAACCAGCTTGGCCTGTCAGGGTGAATAGTTGCTGCCCAGTAGAAGAATTCGACCTTTAAACACAAAAATGATACCCTCCCCCCAAAAAACATTAAACTAAAGAGGCTGAGTTTCCAGAGAGATCTAAGGAAAAAAATGAAAAGGGTCCTTCAAACTGAACACCCATTTTGTATAAAATGGAAATGGCTCCAGAGAAATGCCCTGAGAGGTCTGTTCCCCACAGCCTTGGAAGGGGAAAAGAAAATGTGTATTCAAGCGCAGCAACAACAAAAGACTGTGTGCAGCAGCCAAGAGGCCGCCCAGGAACACCCAAGCTGGGAAGAGCTTAGATTCCGTGAGACGCTCTCTAATCTGCCCAACCCTCCTAGAAGGCAGGGAACCCCTGTGTCTGTCTTTACCTTTGTTTTCAATTCCTAACAGCAGTAGATGCGCAATGAATACGACAGTCCTGGTTCAAGAGCAAGGAAAATTCTGACGATGTGGCAATAATAACAAGAATGGTGATTTTTTAAAAACTTTTTTGTTAGAGAGGAGACTTCCCTGGCAGTTCAGTAGTTAAGACTCTTCCACCGCAGGGGACTTGGGTTTGATCCCTGGTCAGGGAACTAAGATCCCACATGCTGCATGGCCAAAAAAATTATTTGTTTTTAACTGAAGTATAGTTAATTTACAGTGTTGTGCTAGCTGCTGCTGTACAGCAATGTGAATCAGTTATACATATACCCACTCTTTTTTAGATTTTTTTCCCATATAGGTCATTATAGAGTATTGAGTAGACTTCCCTGTGCTATACAGTAGGTCCTCATTAGTTATCTATTTTATATATTAGTGCATATATGCCAATCCCAATCTCTCAATTTATCCCTCCCCCACTTTCACCCCTTTAGGTAACTGTAAATTCGTTTTCTCCATCTGTGACCCTATTTCTGTTTTGTAAATAAGTTCATTTGTACCGTTTTTTAGATTCCACATGTAAGTGATACATGACATTTGTCTCTCTCTGTCTGGCTTACTTCACTCAGTATGACAACCTCTAGGACCATCCATGTTGCTGCAAATGGCATTATTTTGGCAGTTAAGGCTGATTTAATGTTATTTAATTTCTATCTCATTTCCAGGCAGCGGGACTACAGTTCTATTTTCTATTTGTCTGCATTGTCTGAGTTGTTCACGAGTACATTTTTTGTAAAGAAAGAAATAAAATTATCTCCCCATTGGGACAAAGTAATTCTCTTAACCATCACTGCCAATTTCTTGACCCCTTTTGGAACAAGGTTGGGAATTCATTCTTCCATAGATTATAATTCAATATGAGGATGAAGTGAATGCCTTCACTCCATAAATATTTATTTAACACTGACTCGTGAAGGATCTAGGCAGGCATGGGGAGTACGCATGCTCAGAAAATACCAGTTTCCAGCCTAAGATGGAGTCAGACATTAAGCACACATTTCCACTAACAAGGTCCAGTTCACCTGGCAGCTGCAGAGGAGAGGGGCCTGGAGCCAGGAGCCCCGTGTCTCCGTCGTGTCTCCCGCGTGGGCCTCACGCCACTGCCTTCCTCTTGCTGTTACCCTCCCAGAAGGCCCTTCCCCCTTCTCGCACCTACTCAGACTTGACCTCGCTTCAGAATCCTCCTCAGCTCTCCAGGTTCTGCTCAAGGCCCCCCTGACTCCCGAGGCCCCCACTTCCTCCCTCCTCTCAGCATCTCTTTCCACCTGGGCTAAGTCAGATACTGCCTGGAGGGCCACACAACCCACAGTCATTACATTAGTCAGAGTTCTCCAGACAAACAGGACCAACAGAGTCCATCTGTCCAGCTATCTATCTGCCTATCTATCTACAGAGTGAGACAGAGGAGAGAGGGACAGAAAGACATTTATTTTAAGGAATTGGTTCACACAGTTGTGGAAAGGCAAGTCCAAAAGCTTCAGGGTAGGCCAGCAGGCTGGGGGCCCAGTAGAGAGTTTTAGTCCAAGTGCAGCCTGCCGCAGCTCTCCCTCTTGCTCAGGGGGACATCACTTTTCGTTCTGATTAAGACCTTCAGTAGATTAGACAGGGTCGACTCACATTATGGAGGGCAATCTGCTTTACTCCAAGTCCACTATTTTTAAACCTTCATCTCATCCAAGACACATCTGTACAGAAACATCCAGAATGTTTGACCAGGTGTCTGGGCTCTGTGGCCCAGCCAAGTTGACCCAGACAATTAGCCATCACAGTACTCTTATTCCTCTAATTAGGGTCTAACATTTTGGAAGGCACAGGTCAGCTTCTACATGTCTGAGTCTGTGGGAACAGGGCCAAGCCCAGGGACTGCTGTCAATAAATCCACCAAGAATGGAAGAATGGAACAATGATACCTGACAGACCCTCTGGAAGCCACCTCGTGCACCTTCTAGAAACAATAGAGGGTGTGTGACTGACATCTGCCTGATTTCCAGAGTACAAACCACGTAACTGCAGAGACACCAAAGCATAGCTTGATCCTTTCTCTGTTCTGAAAACAGCTCTTCAGACATCCTCAGTCATACCTCCCAGGAAAATAAAGACAGAGAACAACAACACAAAAGCATGTTGTGGCCTAGGGAGGAATTTCTGAACTTGGCCTCTGACTGTCTTGTTAGGACGTATTTCAGGCTTTACCTCTCTCCTAAATCGGTTACTAACTCAAGCTATGAGTCCAACCTCTTATGCCCCCACCTCCCCTCCACCAACTTGAATCAACCCGTTGGAGATAAACCAGGCTCAGAGGAGGGGCCTAGTGATTTCTCAGACAATTCACAGTCCAAGCTCAAATCTGCAATTCTAGACCTAGAATATAATTTCCAGACTTCCCCTTGGTACCTGAGCGGCTGTCGCTCAGGCTGGAGGAGGAGGAAAGGCCTGGCCCAGATATCTCCAGCAACTGCAGCGGTGGTAGGTTCTCAAGCTATTTTTCAATGCCAGTCCTCATCTTCCTGTGCCCCACAATTATCCAGTCCCTTTTAAAATTCCGTCTTTCCGCATCTGTAAAAATCCTTTTCATTCCTCCTTAGTTCCAGCAGAAAAATGGGCAAAGGATAGGTACAGGCTGTTCAAAGAAAAAGAATACCAAATATCTCTTAGACAGATGAAAAGATGCTCGATTCTGCTCATAATAATATAAATGCAAATTTAAAGTACAAAGGGAATATACCAGATTGGCAAAGATCGGAAAGTAAGGTACACAGTCTGGAAAGATTGCAGGGAAGCAGGCACTCTGAACACAGTTGGGGCAAGGCTGACCTTTTCTGACCTCCTTGGAGAACAATTTGGTAAAACATCTCAAAATGCACCGGTTCGATGACCAAGCACTTCCACCTCCAGGTATTAATAGATGTACTTGTACATTCATGCAAAATGACGTGTGCCCAAGAATATACATTGTGCTGTTGTTTGTAATAGATCTCAAAAGGTCTATTAACAGGGTTCCAGTGAAATAAATTATAGCCTATTGCACAGCCACTTAAGGAAATAAGGAAGGTCTGTGTGGACTGATGTGGAAAATTTCACAGGGTATTAAGTGAAAAGAATAAGGAAGTTGCCAGTGCATGAGATGTGCTAGAATTTGTGTGTGGGAAGAATGCACATACATGCTGGGAAATGCATGGAGGACCCCTGGGGATATTGGTTGCAGGGATTTGGCAGCCAGAACCCAGCAGACTTGGGAACATCTGAGAAAAATAATGAGATTTACCTTTTTTCTTAATACTGTTATGGGTTGAATTGTGACTCCCAAAAGTTATTTGCAGAAGCCCTTATCCTCAGTATCTCAAAACAAGACCTTATTTGGTAATAGGGTCATTGCAGATGCAATTAGCTAAGATGAAGTCACAGGAGGAGCAGTGTGGGCCCCTAGTCCAATAGGCCATGTATCCTTATACAAAGGGAACATTTGGGCCCACACAGGCATACGGAAAACACTGATGATGAAGACAGAGATTGAAGTCATTCTCAGCAAATTGTTAGAAGCCAGGAGAGAGGCATGGGAACAGATTTTTTTCCCTTGCAGTTCTTAGGAGCTATCAACCCAGCAGACATCTTGATCTTGGACTTCTAGCTAGCAGATCTATGAGACAGTACATTTCCATTGTTCTAAACCATCCAGTTTCTAGTACTTTGTTACAGCAACCCTAGCAAATGAAAATAGTTTCCTCGGGTGCCCTTTGGAGATGTGTAAGCAGGCAAATGTATTACCCACTAAAAAATAATTTTTTTTCCAGTATAAATGTCCAAAGCTCCCTGAAGCCATCTCAGATTCATGTCTTGGTTGATTTCTCTGTCTTTCTAGCTCTTAGAACATTTTATTCTCTGCCACAGCATTTTTACTGTTTTGTTATGTGATTTAACTGTTCATGAGGTTCTCACCTACACAAAGGGGACTGAGCCCACATTTCATCCATCATTATGATCCTAGAGACTGGCCCTCAAGTGTTTGGTGGAGTGAATGAATACTTAGGTAACTAGGCATTTTTCACCCCCTTCCTCCATTTCTATTCTGTTTTTGGCTTGATTAAACTATCAGTTCATTGATGGTTAGAATAACATCACTGCAACCTGACCCTAAGATTTGGAGAATTTGATAGGTGAAAGGAAAAGAGAAAAAACTCATTTAAAAATACACTTAGGGGATGTCCCTGGTGATCCAGTGGCAAAAACTCCCACTCCCACTGCAGGGAGCCCAGGCTCTGCTCCTGGTCAGGGGACTACATCCCACATGCCACAGCTGAAGTTCAGTGCAGTCGCTCAGTCATGTCCAGCTCTTTGCAACCTCATGGACTGCAGCACGCCAGGCCTCCCTGTCCATCACCAACTCCCGGAGTTTATCCAAACTCGTGTCCATTGAGTCGGTGATGCCATCCAACCATCTCATCTTCTGTCATCCCCTTCTCCTCCTGCCTTCAATCTTTCCCAGCATCAGGGGTCTTTTCAAATGAGTCAGTTCTTTGCATCAGGTGGCCAAAGTATTGGAGTTACAGCTTCAGCATCAGTCCTTCCAATGAATATTCAGGACTGATTTCCTTTAGGATGGACTGGTCGGATCTCCTTGCAGTCCAAGGGACTCTCAAGAATCTTCTCCAATACCACAGTTCAAAAGCATCAATTCTTCAGTGCTCAGCTTTCTTTATAGTCCAACTCTCACATCTATACATGACTACTGGAAAAACCATAGCCTTGACTAGAAAGACTTTTGTTGGCAAAGTAATGTCTCTGCTATTTAATATGCTATCTAGGTTGGTCATAACTTTTCTTCCAAGAAAGAAAGTGTCTTTTAATATCATGGCTGCAGTCACCATCTGCAATGATTTTGGAGCCCAAGAAGTTTGTCACTGTTTCCATTGTTTCCCCATCTATTTCCCATGAAGTGATGGGACCAGATGCCATGATCTTAGTTTTCTGAATGTTGAGTTTTAAGCCAACTTTTTCAGCTAAGGTTGGGCACAGCCAAATAAATAATAATAATAAAAACAATATACAGAAACTCAAAACACATTCAAGTGTTTAACTTCAAATGAATTGAGAGTTTAGTATTTTGCAAGGGAGATCAAACTGGTCAATCCTAAAGGAAATCAACTCTGAATACTCATTGGAAGGACTGATGCTGAAGCTGAAGCTCCAATACTTTGGCCACTTGATGCAAAGAGCCACCTCACTGGAAAAGACCCTGATGCTGGGAAAGATTGAGGGCAGGAGGAAAAGGGGGTGACAGAGGATGAGATGGTTGGTTAGCATCACTGACTCAATAGACAGTTTGCTCAATGAGTTTGAGCAAACTCTGGGAGATAGTGAAGGACAAGGAGGGAGGCCTGGTGTGCTTCAGTCCATGGGGTCACAAAGAGTTGGACACAACTCAGCAACTGAACAAGAACAAAGGAACTAATTCCTCAGACAAGGAAAGCTGATTTGGGATGATAAGGAATTAAGAAAGCTTTCCTGTCTGCATGGCTATTCTTAATGAGGGACAAGTGAAACAATCTGTCAATTATGCTCCAAAGGGTGGTTCTTGTTATGGATTACAGAAGCAACGTTTGGGACAGGCAATAGAGATTGAGAGTATGGATGCTATATCAGGTTCCTGCTGCTGCTGCTGCACGTCACTTCAGTCGTGTCCGACTCTGTGCGACCCCATAGACGGCAGCCCACCAGGCCCCACCGTCCCTGGGATTCTCCAGGCAAGAACACTGGAGTGGGTTGCCATTTCCTTCTCCAATGCATGAAAGTGAAAAGTGAAAGTGAAGTCGCTTAGTCGTGTCCGACTCTTAGCGACCCCAGGGACTGCAGCCTACCAGGCTCCTCCATCCATGGGATTTTCCAGGCAAGAGTACGGAGTGGGGTGCCATTGCCTTCTCTGATGTCAGGTTCCTGGGGCTGCCTTAACTAAGTACTACAAACTAGATGGCTTAAAACAACAGAAATTTACTGTCTCAGGACAGGATCCTTCCTTACCTCTCCCAGCTTCTGGTGTTTGCTGGCAGTCCTTGGCTTGTAGGGGTATCACTCCCATCGGTGCATCACATGGTGATTTCTCTGTGTGTTTGTGTCTGTGTATCCACATTTTTCTCCTCTTATAAGGATGCTTGTCATTGGATTAAGGGTTGCCTTAATCCCCTGACCTCATCTTAACTTGAATACATCTGCAAAGTAAGGTCACATTCCAAGGTTGTGGCTAGATATGAATTTGTGAGGAACACTGTCCAAGCTGGGCTTCCCTGGTGGCTCAGTAGGTAAAGAAGCTGCCTGCAGTACAGGAGACACGGGTTTGATCGCTGAGTCTAGAAGATCCCCTGGAGAAGGAAATGGCAACCCACTCCAGTATTCTTGCAGGGGAAATCCCATGTACAGAGGAGCCTGGCCGGCTGTAGTCCATGGGGTTGCAAAAGTTGGACACAACTTATCAACCACCAACTACCACCTATCCAGCCCAGAACAGCGGCTCACCTGGGTCTCACTGAGGGTGGAGAAGCACAGGCTGTTGAATCAGACAGATTTCATTTCAAACCCTTATTCTACCTGCCGATCAACTATGTGAATATGTGCAAGTTACTCACCGTCTCTAAACCTGTGTCCTCCTCCATGCAATGGGCTTAATGCCTCCTAGAATCGCCGAGTGCAATAAATAAGATCAGGTCCTGGGGTGCTCAGCACCAGTGCCTGATATTTAAAAAAATTAGATTTTAACACTAGAGTCCCCATTTCCAAGGCTCCTGCCATCCTTTCAGGGAAGAACATAGACAGTTAAATAGCAAAACAGAATAGTTTATGATTAAAGGCCCAGTTGCCTGGAACAGGATGTACCTGCCTCAGGAGGTCAGAGAGCACAGGGCGGCTGGGCTGGAGCAGGCACAGACTTTAACTTTTAATAACAAACAGATGCAAAGTTAGTGCTGAAATCTGAAACTTTGAGCTAAACCATATTGATTTCCCCTCCCCCTCTGCAGGGCATATATCTAGAGCTTATTCTCGAGGTCTCTACAGCAGAACCCAGACCAGGTATCTATTCCTCTCTCCCCTCTCTACCTCCTCCCTGTGGCCCCCTCCCAATGAACCTGACCATCAGGACATTCCAAGAGACCAGACCTTCCATCCTAATGGCCCTGGCCTCCCCTAGTCTAGGCTGCCCATAGTGGAAGGGTCCCCTTGGGAGGCCCTGGCTGGTGAAGCTGTGCATGGCTGCATGTGTTGATCTCTGAACACATCCCAAAGCAAACAAAAACAACTTGGGATAATCAGCATTTTGTACAGGTCGGGGAGAACTGGCTGTTCTACGCCAGCTCATGTGTTCCATTAGAAATGGATTAAATCATCCAGACATAGAGACCTTTCAGGTGACATTGTCATTTAGAACTCACCATTAGAGCTGGGCTTGAGTCCCTTCTCAGTGACCTGCACTGTGAGTCAGCCAAGCGCGTCCACGCCGTTGACAGGACAGGCTGTGATCATCCACAGCCGTCCGCTGCTGCCCTGGTTTCCTTGGCGTTGAGAAGATTATATGCACAAAGCTCTGTTTCTGGATGTTAGTCACTCGGGCGTGCCTGACTCTTTGAGACCCCATGGACTGTAGCTCGCCAGGCTCCTCTGTCCATAGGGATTCTCCAGACAAGGATGCCGGAGAGGGTTGCTATTTCCTTCTCCAGGGGATCTTTCCAGCCGAGGGATGGAACCCAGGTCTCCCACATTGCAGGCAAATTTTTTACCATCTTAGCTACTAGGGAAGGACAGGAACTAAATATTTTTTACCTTGGTGACTCGTGGAAAATAAGCCATCGATTCACTGACTGGATTTATCGAGTGCCTGGTTAGAAGCATAGGCTCTAGAGTCAATTGACTGAGTTCAAATCCCGCCTCTCCAAGTCATGAGCTTTGGGACACTGAGCAAGTTACCTAGTGTCTTTAAAACTTAATTGAGGAGAATCTTAGTAATAAGTATACATTAGGCCACTGGGAGGATTGTTCCAGGATTAGTTCCTTGAGAAGCAGATGGTGAGAGAGAAATTGGCCAACAGGATTTTATGAAGGGATCCTCCTAAGAGTAACACCAGTAAAAATGAGACCAGGAAGCATGACTGGGCAGAGGGATAAGCTGAGCTGGGATGCAGTCCCAAGCAAGTAGCAGCCCACCCCAGGGGCATGCTCTGGAGCTGGGAGAGCACGTTAGCAATGCCTCGAGTTGAACCCAAAGGACGGGGTCCTGATGCCCCTCAGTCAAACAGCCACTGGATCCTGGCTGCCCGAGAAGGAGATGTGACCTTGGGCAAGACAACTTTCATCACCTTAGTCAGTCTGCAAAGGATGCTGGTGATTGGTTTCTTACAATGTTCTTAACATCTAGATCCTTCATTCCTGCAAGGGGATTACATTCACTGTCACAAAGATTAAATGAGATTATCCACATAAAGCTCATACCACAGTACTTGGCATTCAGTAAATGCTTGCCACTTGGCCACCATTACAATCATTGTTTTTACAACTTTTAATTGCCAGGCACTGTGCTTGAGGCTGGGGACTCAGTGTCGATTGAGATTCTGCTCCTAGGCTCAAGAAACTCAGTGCATAGCAAGTCAGACCATCAGGCAAGCAATAGCAATGCAGTGCACTTGATAGGGTGCCCCAGGATTTGTATGGGAGCATCTAGAAAGGACACATGACCCAGACTAGGAAGGCAAAGGAAAGTGATACCAAAGGTGATACCTGGAGATGGAGAGGAGTCAGCCAGGCAAAGAGTGTGAGACCTGTCAGCAGTGGCGAAGAAGGTTGAGGAGGTAGTGTGCTCATGATGTAGTCCAGCAGAGCCAGCAAAGAGTGGGCATCAGAGAGAGTGGAAGAAGGGTCTTTTACACACCAGGCCAATGAGTGTTGGATTTGGAGATAAAAAGGGCGATGGGGAGCCATTCAAGCATTCTAACCAGAGAGAGGACATGGCCCACTTGTGCTTGAAAATGGTCACTCTGGCCACCATTTGGGCAATGGATTGGACATGAACAACCTAAGAGGCTGTTTCCAGAGTCCACATGAGGGACAAGGATGACCTGGACTAGGCTGGTGGTACTGAAGAAAGAGAGGATACCCATAAACAAAGAGTACCAAGGTGATGCCATCTACAGACTCGATGATGATTAGATGGAAAGAGAAAAACGGAAATTCAGGGTCATGCTTCTGATACGCAAATGAACTGCAGAAGGCCTTGTGTCTTGGTCCATTCGAGCTACTATACCAGACTAACTCACACCGGGGGGCTTATAAACAATAGAAATGTATTTCTCACAATTCTGGAGGCTGGAAATTCCAAGATCAAGGCACCAGCTGATTCAGTGTCTGGTAGGTGCCGGAGGACAGCCATCTCCTCACTGTGCCTTCACAAGGTGGAAGCAAGCAGGGAGAGAGCTCTCTGGTTTTTTTTTTATAAGGGCATTAAACTCATTCATAAGGGCTCCATCTTCATGACCTAAGCATCTCCGAAAGGACCCACCTCCAAATGGCCTCACACTGGGGAATATGTTTCAATATATGAACTTTGGGGGACACAAATATTCAGTCTATAGCCCCTGGGGAATGAGTGTCATAAGATCTAGAAAAAGAAAAAGCCATCAAGAGTAGACATGTGCCTCATTATTCAGCATGGCTTAAAGGAGCTTCTTCTAGACAGTTCTCCAAGATTTATGACTCCATTGTAGACAAACCCACTTGAAACCCCTGATGGGCTATAACTCTCAGAAGCGGGTATGTTAATCCCAGAGGAAACTGTTTCCTCCCTGCTTCTCTAGCAAATCTAACAAAAAAGCAAACAAACGTTAACACTAGCAAAAAATGTTCCGTCTTTTTTTTGTTTGTTTGTTCCGTCTTTAAATGTAGTTGTAGTGAAATTGAGCAAAGGAAGAAAATACAAATAAACATTCAGTTTGGAATCAACCTTCAATAAACATCCATACTTATTGAATACGGACTCTAGGCCCAACCTTCTGTCAAGGCTTCAAAAATAAGGAAAAATATGAGAGCCACTGGGATTTCCCTGGCAATCCAGTGGTTATGACTCTGTACTTCCAATACAGGGGACACAGGTTTAAGCTCTGGTCAGTGAATTAAGATCCCACATGCCACCCAGTGCAACCAAAAGTAAAAATAAAAAAGAGGCCCACTGACTAGTGCACTTGAGGGCCCAGCTCTTTCAATAATAATACTTCTTACAGTAAATCGGTGCACTAGCATTTGGGTTTATATCTGAGTCTCTTGTGTATTTGGTGGTGACTTGAGTCCATTGTTGTTGTTGTTTGGTCACTAAGGCATGTCTGATTCTTTTGTGACCCCATGGACTGCAGCCTGCCAGGCTCCTCTGTCCATGGGATTTTCCAGGCAAGAAGACTGGAGTGGGTTGCCATTTCCTTCTCCAGGGGGAACTTCCTGACCCAGGGATCAAACCCACATCTTCTTGTTGGGAGGTGGGTTCTTTACCTCTGTGCCACCTGGAAAGCCTGACCTAGTACAGGTGCTTAAACATCCCTGTGTTTTCACAAAGCTGAGTTTTTGTACTTTGAAGCTGATGAGTAGACCTATGTAAGTGAGACCCCCATTTCACTGAAAATGACTGGCAGGTCTCTTCAGCATTTCTTCCAAAAGGAGTAATTTGGGGGTGGGAAGAGACCCAAAAAAAAAGTGTTTCTGAGGGTTCCAGAATATCCTCTGCATTTGAGTTGGAATATTGGGCCCAATATTACTTTAGCCCAAGGCACCTTCTCAAAAATGTTTCTGGGGAAGGGAATGAGCCTGCAGGCCTAAAAATCTAAAATGAGACCTCCCAACATACCACCTCTGGGGGCATACTCTCTCTCTCTCCCAGAGGAATTGAGGTGCTCGGTGGAGGTTACAAGTGTAAACACCATTTCATTAACCACACAAAAATTTTTCATAATTTGAATTCTTTCCTGCTTTCCAAAGGGCTTCCCAGGTGGCTCAGTGGGTAAAGAATCCGCCTGCAATGCAAGAGACATGGGTTTGATCCCTAAGTCGGGAAGATACCCTGGAGAAGGAAATGGCAACCCACTCCTGTATTCTTCCCTGGACGGAGGAGCCTGGCGGGCTCCACAGGGTCGCTAAGAGTCGGAGGTGACTGAGCACGCATGACTTACACTACTTTCCAAATGAAGGTCAGATTAAGATAGCAAGAACCAACTTGCACCATCAACAAGCCCTAAACCCCAAAGAATGTTTTTTCTATAAAGTTCTTCACTGCAACGACAGAGTCTACATTTAAGACATGTGCTTCAGCAACATGCATGCGCTGATGCAATCTTTCTTTAGGATTCGAAAGAAAGGCAGGTGAATTTCTATTTGTACTTCCATTTTTCTCCCTGGCTTGCTTCTGGTGTCGGATCAACATTTCAGAGCCCCTTCCGGACGGCCCTTAAGCCCATGGGAAAAAAGTGATTAACTGAGGAGTATCAGTAATCTAGGGGTGCAAAGGCGAGGTGGGAGAGACTCTAGTTAATCCCCAACGATTTAAAAGGCTAACGATGAGTTTGTTTTTACACGAAGGAGCCAGTCCCGGGAACACCCACGCGGCTCGAAGAAGACCAAGCGAATCCGAAAACCGAAACCGGCCCAGGACACACAGATGACGTCCCCTGGGGTTTGCTCGACCTGCCGCTCGGCGGCACAGGGATCCCTCGGATGCAAGCCCCCCGCCCAGCTCAGGGACAACTCCGCCAGGGATCCCCTGCCCCCCGGGAACCGCGAATGTAGGGGAAGAGGTGGCGGGGTGGAGGAGGGGCGGCCGGCGGATGCTCCGCCCACGCCCCGCCCACGCCCCGCCCCGCCCCGATTATAGCCGATGACTCAGGGCGGAGCTCCGCATCCAACCCGAGCCGCCGCCAACTTCTCTGGATGGGACCAGAAGTTTCTAGCCGGCCAGTTGCTACCTCCCTTTATCTCCTCCTTCCCCTTTGGCAGCGAGGAGGCTATTTCCAGACACTTCCAGCCCTCTCCGGCCACGTCACCCCCTCCTTTAATTCATAAAGGTGCCCGGCGCCGGCTTCCCGGACACGTCGGCGGCGCTCCCGACTCTCCGCTCCGGCCGCGGCCAGCGAGCGACCCTACACCTGGAGGTCCGGCACCCCGCGACCCCGTGACCCAGCACCCCGCGACCGGGCACCCTGCACCCTAGCACCCCGGCGGCCGCCCCTCCGGGCCGACCCCGACCCAGCATGAGCGCAGCCACCCACTCTCCCATGGTGCAGATGGCGTCCGGCAACGGCGCCGGCGACCGCGACCCCCTGCCCCCTGGCTGGGAAATCAAGATCGACCCGCAGACCGGCTGGCCCTTCTTCGTGGACCACAACAACCGCACCACGACGTGGAACGACCCGCGCGTGCCCCCCGAGGGCCCCAAGGTGAGCAAGGCCCGCGCCGCGCCCTGGCCAGCGGCTCCCCCTCCACCTTCCCCCCAAACCCCCATCGACGGCCAGTCTGGGGACAGGGCCGGGCGGGGGCGGCTGGACTGGGCCTGCGGGGACGCGAGGCGCCAGGTGCCCGCCGGCCGCAGCCGGTGCCTCGGAGGTCAGTGAAGGCCGCCTGGAACGCACGGATCCCCTGGAGGACGCCAGCTCCCAGGGGGGTCGGCCTGCTGCGCCCCCCACGAGCCCCCTCTCCAGGCCCGCCCTTGGCCGGCGTCTGGGCCAGTTTGGGGAGGTTCCCAAGAGGACTGCCCTCCCTGGGCCGTGTTTGGTTTCCGGGGGTCAGGCGGGAAGTGGGACCTGCGCTGTGGCACCAGGTCCCGTCCACCGGCTCCATTCGAGGGGCCCTGGGCCAGGAGACGACGGGTGGCCGGCCTGCTCAGCACCAAGGCCCGGGTCAGGCCTGGCCACGGTCTCCACCCGGCTTCCAGGGCTCAGATCCTCGTTTTTCTCTGCTGACCGTGCTTTGGCAGACGCCAGGGGACCGTTGGCAAGTTAATGTGGGGGTCCTTTAGGGTCTCTTAGGAATTTTACCTCCTCAAGTTCCTGAACTTGGGTGAGGGTATCTTGACTTCACTCTCCCACCTCAGGCACAGAGTGACTCAGGAGACTGATGTAAATGCATTCCTTTTCTTGTTTTTTTTTCCCTTCTGTATTTGAAATTAAAACTGTATTATTGTTTGAAAGTTGTCTTCACTACGAATATATTCTAGTATGACTTGTTAAAAATAAGATGCAATCTTCCAGGCAATTTCTAAACTGAAGATGCCAGACTGTCGCCTAGTTGGCTATCGCCTTAGATACTGCCTCACCCTGGTCAGAAAGAGATTTTTTTTTCTTTTTTAATATCAATACATTCCCTTCCTTGTTATGCTACTAAAATATTTAGGATTTGTTTCTTATCCCCAATACACAAATAATTTAGTAGTAATACTTTTGTATTAGAAGTATGCCTTATTTACATATATGCAGGGGTGTATATACTACTTAATCCTTAGAACCATGACAATTTGAAAATATAAACTTGGAATGAGTCCGTTAATTTAAAAAATTATAACTAATTGTATTGCTCTTGTAATTCTCTATAACTTTGAGCTTTTTCAAAACGTAAAGCTTGGCAAAAAGAACTAGACTTGTAGTAGTGTTACATTGTCTGGGCAAAATAAAAGACATGAGCTGGTAAGTTATTTTGAAGATTTAAAAACTCACAGAATTAAAAATGTTTTATAAACCATTGTTTTAGAAGAAAAAAATCTGTGTTAACCACCTTCAGTTTTATGCAGCTTTTTCCTTTAAAATATTTATGAAACTCTGGTGCCCAACAGTGAGATATTGTACAATCAGCAGCTTATACTTATAAGAAATTAATTGTATATTTATTCCTGAAAATTATTTCAAGAGGCTGTAATTAGCTGGGATCGACATAACCATGTATTCCTTTTGTCTGTTCAGCCCATTATTGAGTGAAACTAAAGCTCATTTCAAACCAGCTCTGTTAATGCAGCCTGCAAGGATGTAGATCTTCACTGAGGCCAAAAAAAAAAAAAAAAAACCCTGTCATTTTGAGGCTTCCTTCCTATAGAGACAGGAAGAGTCAGAATCCACTGGCGTTGTTGGTGGTGAGTGTAGATCAAGTATGAACATATCCACTGTGAGTTCAGTGTACATGCCACATCTCTGGCACTTGGTTTTCAACATGAAACTCACCCAGCAGGTTGAGATCTTACGTACGATGGATGGGTTAGGCTGTGGTTTTACAAACTTTTTCAAGGGGGAAAAAAAACAGGTTAAGTTACTATTATTTTTCTCAACAAGTGGAACATAAGAGCTAGTAAATCAGAAGTTTGATGCTGTGAAAGTTGATTTGAAAATTTAACAGAATTTTAAAGTCAAAAGATGGTTAAAGATCTTTTAGCTCAGCCTCTATTTTTTTCTGAGAAAGAAACCCAGAGAGTTCACATGTGTTTCCAAAGGCCATTCAGCCAGTACCAATAGCAAAGAGAGACCTACACTGGAAAGTCCTAATTAAGAGGCAGTTTATTGTTCAGAAGAAGGTAGAAGAGTGTTAAATTTCTGTGAAATTTAAGGGTGAACTGTGCAGGCTGGAGTACTTGATTGTTTTTCTGCCCTTCTGGCTTTTGTGACTACTTGGATGGTGATGGCTGGATGTGATCAACTCAAGAAAAGAGCTGCTTACCAAATTAATTGAGATTTCTCAACGTGGCACTAGAACATAAGGAAAAAACTAACATTCACTTTGTTAGCTCTGTGGGCTTCATGGCTTTCAAGACTGTGCTTTGATGTACACAAAACAACTATGTGACTAATTCACTTTAACTTCTGTGAATGATGGAAAATCTTTCAGTCAGTTCAGTCGCTCGGTCATGTCCGACTCTCTGGGACCCCATGGACTGCAGCACGCCAGGCTTCCCTGTCCATCACCAACTTCTGGAGCTTACTCAAACTCATGTCCATCGAGTCGGTAATACCATCCAACCGTCTCATCCTCTGTCATCCCCTTTCCTCCCGCCTTCAGTCTTTCCCAGAATCAGGGTCTTTTCCAGTGAGTCAGTTCTTCTCATCAGGTGGCCGAAGTATTGGAGTTTCAGTTTCAGCATCAGTCCTTCCAATGAACATTCAAGACTGATTTCCTTTAGGATGGACTGGTTGGATCTCCTTGCAGTCCAAGGGACTCTCAAGAGTGTTCTCCAACACCACAGTTCAAGAGCATCAATTCTTCGGTGCTCAGCTTTCTTTATAGTCCAACTTTCAAATCCATACATGACTATTGGAAAAACCATAGTCTTGACTAGAAGGACATTTGTTGGCAAAGTAATGTCTGTGCTTTTTAATATGCTGTCTAAGTTGATCGTAACTTTTCTTGCAAGGAGCAAGTGTCTTTTAACTTCATGGCTGCAGTCACCATCTGCAGTGATTTGGGAGCCCCCCTAAAACTTTAATATGCTGTCTAAGTTGGTCGTAACTTTTCTTCCAAGGAGCAAGTGTCTTTTAACTTCATGGCTGCAGTCACCATCTGCAGTGATTTGGGAGCCCCCCTAAAACAAAGTCCCTCACTGTTTCCATTTTTCCCCCATCTATTTGCCATGAAGTGAATATCCTTCACTAGCACTTTATATCAGAGATTGGTTTCTTAATGTGGATTGAGAAAATAATTCTGGCAAAAAACAAAGGGTGATTTTAGAGGAACTGAGCTAAGAGGATCCTCTGAGCATCCTTACCTTCCAGGGAAGATGCTGTCAGTCAATCAAGGGCTATTCACTGAACATGAAGAACAGAGAAAGCCCTCTTCAGGGGAAGACAGTTTCTGGGGTGTTTGCAGTTTAGTCATATGGGTAAATGAATGACTTTCTTGGAAAGAAGAAGACTAGAACTTTGTGTATGGTTTAGTTTTATTTGCTGTTGTCTTAGAGTTGATCCTCTCCCATTTCCCTGAGGTGTTTAGAGTGACCTTTCATCCCATTTTTAAAGAGGGGGCAAGTGAAAGTATCTTGCCCTTCACTGCAGAGGCAGGGCAGCTAAAGGCAAAGGCTTTGGGCTTACTCCAGCTCCACTCTGAGAATCTGAACCTTCCCACCTGCAGTCTTCCTGGATATCGATTTTCTGCACACGTGTCTTGGCAAGTTCCTACCAGTCCAGGCCCCTTCTCTGGCAGAGGGCTTGGCATCCTCTTTGAGACGTACAGTTTCTATGCGGGCCGCTCCTCTGGCTCGCCTTGTGAAATAAACAGAGGCCAGATGCTTTGGAGTGTGGTGCTGTGCCGCTCCCTCACAAACCTCCTTGGGCAGAGGAGCAGGGCGGTTCTAGCTTTTCCGGTCCCGGAGGTGCCTGGGCACGGATTCCCGAGCCTGGCAGTCTCCAGGGAAGCCTGAGGAGAACACAGGTTGCCAGCTGTGCGTACTCCCTTGTTGGATCCCGGTAGCTCAGGGTAGGACCCAGAAATCTGTATGTCAGAAAAAGCTGCCCTGTTGGTTCTTGATTCTGGCACCTGGGCACTTGAGAGTCACCAAAGGACAATGATCCCACATCCTAGAGGGGGTGGCGTGGGGGAGCTATGACTTTGTGTGCACCTGTGTGAGCCTTGGCATCCTCAAAGCATCCTGCTTCACATCTAGACCTGCAGAGCCATCTCCCGAGCCTCCCTTCCTTCCTGGTTAAACTCAGCGGGTGCCTGAGTTTCTGGGGATGATGATGGGGATGGTAGGGGGAGGGATGGACCTGGCAGGGTGCCAGTGCCAGGTGTGGGGAGGTGATCCCCAGACCCTTGGGAACCCCAGGAGAAGCAGGCCAGAGGCTTGCCCTGCCAGCTGAATCTCACCGCAGTCGTTTGACAGATTATCCTCAGGCCCTATAGGAAACAGATAGGAGCATCCTTGCAGAGGAACTCAGAGCTGGTTTGAGTTTCAGTTGAAGCAGAGACCCATTTGTTCCCCTTCACGTTCAGGAGAGCTTCCTGAATATTCCGAGAGATGAGATCATCTTGTGGTTTGCAGATCGATCGCAAGCTCTTGTGCCTCTTAGAATCAGAACACAGGAAAGGAGCGGCCATTCTTTCCTTTATATTTCCAGCCAGTTGCAGTGACTCTGGAGCAAATGTCTGTATCACAGATGAATAGCAATTTGCTGAGGGTTTAATAAAAACATGGCCAAACAAATGCCTTTGGAGCCCAGCTCATCCAGGACCTTCGTTTTCCCCTCTGAAGAACAGTCCATGTTTGGCCTATGCAAGACCTGACCAATAACTTGTCGCCTGTGTCGTGGTGTATATTTGCCCTTTACAGGGGGTAGAGACAGCGCGCAGGAACTGTGGCGGCGGTTGACGTTAGCCAGGGCCGGGAAGGCTTAGCTGTTTGATGCTGTTGGGGCTGCCTGTGAGTCAGGAAGCCTCATACCACCCATGAGGCTTGATTAGGTTGTCCTCATTTCTGGAATGACACACAGCTGCCTTATATAAACCACTCTACACGTTGGTTCCTTCCCATTGACATTTAAAAACGACCTGGCATTTTTCGTAAAAATTAGGAAGCCATGCATCAATCCAAACCTACTCTTTCTGCTTCATAGTTCTGCTGTGTTAATGTTGCTCTTAACATGTTTAAGACGCCTTATATAGAGAAACTGGGAGCAGTAGCTGAAGGCTTTGCTTATTGGGAACCTCTGAGGATCCTCCAGTGCTGATGAACCGCAAGGAAACCTCTCTGATACCTGACAGAGTTCTCCAGGCCCTCCCGGCTCCCCATGGCTTGTGAATCAAGTCCGCGTGCCCATGATCCTTTTGTGCCTCAGCTCTCAGACAAAAAGCTGGACTTGTGAAGCGAGGCTCCAAGTCCCCTCCTTTTGCAGATGTGAAAGTTGATCTCCAGCCCTTGTTTGGCATCATGCGGCCTGGTGAGATAGTTGGTGTTCAGTCTTCACATATTTCTAGGACGATTTCTTTGGGGGCCTTGGCAGCTTTTCAGCCAGTCAGGCAGCTCGTAAAAGCTTGATCAGAGAGAATTTCTGTAGGAAGGGAGGAACTGATTTTTTCCGTCTGTCAACACCTTTGTAGACATGTGCCAGACACAGGTGGGTGCTTTTACAAACCTTATCTCTTTAAACCCTCAAAGGCGCTCACGAAGGTGGAAGCTGTCAGATTCACCTTATACACGAGGAGACAGACGTGCAAAGAGGGGAGGTCCCTGGCCTGAAGCCTGTCAGCTGTGACAGAACAGACTGTTGTGAGCAGAGCTTTGCCCCCACCCCAGGTGACAGACTCGATGCTAGCGGGCCTAGCCGCTTCTTTAAACTTAGACCTTTATACTCTGAGCTCGCCAGGCACAGCCCCGATTTTAAACAGCCTTGAGTCCATCTCCTACAGCTCGTCAGACACATTGGCTCCTTTCCTGAGCCTGGGTCTGAGCTGAGAAGACAAGCCCCAGTCTCCGCTCATTCATCTCTGCCGAAATTTTTTGAGTGCCTGCTCTCTGCGAGTCGTGGTGTTAAAATGTCACACAGAGGACAGTTCTGCCTCCTTCAGGGCCATTTTCCACAAAGCGTTTCCCCCATCTCTCCAGTTGGAAGCAGCCCATCCCGGCTCCAGATGCCACATTACTTCAATTTGAAACTTTCCTCTAAAAGGCAGCACGTTCCTGCTTTGCCTCAAGGTCACGTCCCTGTGGGCTGAGCGTCCCAGAGGCAGACTCTGCGTCTCTTTCATCTCTCTGCCTCTTCAGGGCCTGGCAGGGTCCACGGGCTCAATATGTACAATTCTGTGTGGAGAAGAGGAAAACATGGGCCTGGGCTCCGGGCTGTTGAAGACAAGCGTCCCTTCCTGACGTGTGTGTTGCAGGAAGCCTTCTGTCGGTTCCTAAGCGGCGTCAGCCTCGTCCCCAAACGTCTCCCAGTTGCCGGTTCCTTTTTATTGAATTTCTGAGTGGCCTTTTCTCCACAGGGGACTTGGGTATTGATTCCCTAAATTCATCCTTACGTGTTTGGAGGCGGTCTTTTTTTTGTCCCCGCCAGTGACACAGCATCTTAGAGCCGGCCTGCCAGGGAGGTTGGTTGCTGTCAGCAGCCAGATGCCACTAAGCCAGGGCTGTGCGAGGAGTCTGTCTCCAGTTTTTCCGTTTGTGAGGCTGGCAGTAAGGTCAGACACTGCAGAGCGGCAAAGCCTCTTACTCACTGTTGGTTCTGAAGACCAGGATTGCAGATTGTTCGCTGCCTCCATAATGTGTATAGCGTGTGTGTGTACTCAGTCATGCCCGATTTTTTGCAACCCTGTGGACTGTAGCCCACCAGGCTCTTCTGTCCGTGGGATTCTCCAGGCAAGAATACTGGAGTGGGTTGCCATTTCCCACTCCAGGGGATCATCCCGACCCAGGGGTCGAACCCACATCTCTCGTGCCTCCTGCACTGGCAGGCGGATTCTTTACCCCTGTGCCAGCTGCGAAGTCCTATGTACATTAAGTGCCTCCTGGGAGCTCCCCTACCCAGAGCTGCGTCCTGAGTGAGGGAGATGAGACTTAGCCCTGAAAATTCCCTAGCATCCTGTTGAAGAACAGGCATTTCCTATTTTGAAGTAACTTCCTTGGTTTCTTGAAAATTTAAAGTAGAATTGTTGTATTTTTTTCAATTACGTTAAATTCTTTCTTGGACAAAGAATGAATGAATGAATGGTTTAGAAGTGGAAACGGCAGGAAGATAGGAAAGAACATGTGTGTAGCAGGGAAGGCAGCCACATGGCTTTTTTGAATGTTCCAGATTATCCCACGGAGCCCGAGGGTCAGAGTAGGACCCGGCTCTGCTGCTGGGCTGGACCTGGGTTCACTCCCAGCAGAGGCCCTGGGCTGGGCCTGAGGAGTCTCCGGTCTGTGGTGACTCAGAACTGAGTGCCCCACTCTCGCTGCCCTGCCTCAGCCAGGCGGTGACTCAGCATTGAGCCTTGGCTCCCTGGCCCGGAGCACACTTGAACTGAATGTTCCAGGTCTGTGCCTCAGCTCAGCTCCACCGGGCGAAATGAAATGCTTTCCCTCCTGCTGCGATTTCACCCCCGGGAAGACAAAGGGTTTGCAGATGTTCGTTTGTCCTTAGCCATCAACAGTCATTAATCCCACAGTGTACAGGTGTGACAGGAATAGTGAAAGTGTTCACGTGTCCGGTGGTCTCAGGTAAAATCACTCACCTCCCCCCTGCCCAGCCTCAGTCTCCCCTTCTGAGAAATGGGCGTACACCAGTACTCGTCCAGCGGGATTGTGAGGAGCCAGGGCCTGACCTGAGGCGTGTGTGCAATCTGTGGGCCCCAGCCTCCACCAAGAAGTCGGAGGGGATTCTCGGAGAGGCACTTGGCTTCCCCACACAGTAGAGAGTGCTGGCTGGATGTGGGTCTGCGGATTCCCAGATGGGCATGAAGTCTTGTTTCCCGAGGCAAGGCCTCTTATGGCCTCTGAACCACCTCAGCTGACTGTCCTTCCACCAGTGTCTTGACGCCCTCAGCACCCTTCCTTGGGGGTTCCTATGCCCCTCATGGGGGATGCACAGGAGCTGGGCAGGAACTCAGTGCAGACGTCAGCCTTCTGGAGCCTCAGCCAGACCTGTAGCCCACAGCCCCAGCAGCTTGTAGCCTTGGCCCCAGATCCCCTGCCCGAGACAGGCCAGGGCAGTTGTGTGTTCTGTGTTCTTCAGGGAGTGCTGTGTTTACCCTCAACCCTATGATCGAGGGGAGGGTCTCTGCCTGGGCCTGAGGACAGTGCCAGCAGGAACCAGATGCCCAAGGGTGTTGGGGGGTCATCAGCCGTGTGCACAGGTGGTCTGGACGCTACCCTAAGGGGCAGAAGGAGAGGGAGGGGGTTTCTAATTTTCACCACCCTCTTGAGGGAGTGTGGTTGTTGGGAAAGGAGCGCTTTGAGAAGCTGCTTAGGGTGGGGAAGGAGTCCCCCCCCCCGCCCCAGAAATTCCTCCCAGGGCTGCCACCATCTGTCAGTCTCCCCTTGCTTGAGCTGTGGTTGATGAATTGGAGATTTGACTTTTTTTCCTGTTGGGGAATTGTGTTTTGTGCAAAATGCATGTCCAGTAAAGCCAGCACCCTGCTACCAACAGATGCTATGCATGGCTGGCCTCTGAGACAGAACCTTGAGAAACCAATGGGAATGTACCCATGGGGGTAAAGGGGTCTCTTTATCTAAATTCAGACAAGAGTTTGCTTCCAGATACGGAGATTTCAGGTACTTTTCCGTCTGTGGCTTGTGGCTTTAGATTGATTAAAGCAGATCCCTACCTTTTTTTATTTTTTTCCTGAGGAGGAAGTAGGTAGTTTTTTAAATACCCTGAAGCCACTGAGTTCAGGAGCTGAACTCCCAGGATCCAGGGTTTTCTTCTTGGTTTTGCAGCCACTTCCCCTGTGACCTTGGGAACCCTTGAAGGGGGCTCCAGGGAGTGAGGAACTCTGAGTCCCAAGCACTCTCTCCAGCAGGGGACATACTCCGCTGTGGCCCACGACTTACATGCCATGGAGGGACACCCTGGGGATGTTGAAGGGACATTAGCAGACTTTCTACTCCTAGGCGACTCCTTCTGTCCCAGCCTGGCTTGACTCTTCCCCTGGGCCTCAGGGGCACGTGTGCAGGCATTACAGTCACTGCAGACTGGGTGTTGATTGTCTGCAAGGCAGCCCCTCCAGGGTTGGGGGCCTCCTGAAGGCAGAGGAGAGTGTAGGGCTCAGAACTCTGGAGTTGTCTTTGGCTGTGTTTGCTTCCAGTATGAAACATTAGATAACATGTCTTAACAGAGAAAATGGCATCCCTGCTAATTAGTGCTCTTAGGACTCTCAGATAAAAGGGCTTCAAACTTTTATTAGGCTCATTACCAACTTGGGTGAGACCACTGAGGAATTAAACCTGAATTTACAACTTTCTGAACAGTAGGCCCAACCAGCAGTTGCTTGGGAGAAGCTGGGTCCATCAGTAACTATTTGTGGAATGGAAGAGCGCGGTTATACAGGGCACAGGACAGCTCAGAGTTCACGGAGACTTTCTTGTGCCTTATTTCACTTAAATTTGGCAACAGGTCCTGGGAGGCATGGGGATTTTTATAAGCTAGGGGACCTGAGTCTCAGTAGGAAGGAGTCCTGTCCGAGAGCACGCAGTTGGCAAGCAACGGGGCGGGATTGGAGTCCAGGATGGCAGCTTGGAGATGGGGGCTCACGCTGGTTCATTCCCACCTGTTGGGACACAGCTGCAAAGAGAAGCAATGTCATGTTTTTTAAAAAAAGTTTTCCTTAGTAAAAGCGCATAGGGACACCCATCTCAGTAATCCCAGGATCAGGGCCACATACTTCTTTAAAAAAAATTGCTGTTGGAATATAGTTGATTGACAATACTGTGTTAATTTCAGGTGTACAGCCAAATGGATGAGTTATACATTACCTATATCCACTCTTTTTTAGGTCTTTTCCCATGTAGGCCGTTACGGATGTATTGAGAAGAGTCCTTGTGCCATTCAGTAGGTCCTTATTAGTTATCTGCTTTATGTACCATAATGTATATATGTCAATCCCAATCTTTTCAGTTTATCCCCCCTTCCCTGCCGGTGACCATAAGTTTATTTTGTACATCTGTAGCTCTGTTTTGTAGAGAAGTGTACATACTCTAATAACGGGTGTATTAGATAAAACCTTCGATCACCTGGGACTAGATCGCTTAGAGTGTAGACTCTTGTCCCACCAGGAGCGCTGTAAGCAGACTGTGGTGGATGTGGACTTTGCTTATTATTCAGTTTGCCCAGTGTCTCTTATGTGCCCCCAAACAGGGTTGGGAGCAGTGGAAGAGACCCTTTACCACACTCTAGTGGGAGCTTCAAGTTTGGCTGTGGGAATGTAGGTATCTGTTTATATATCACATTGGCAATAATTCCTGCTTCTTTTCTGTGGCCTATAACACCAAACGGAAGGTTTTGTAGGACCTTGAAGCTCAGGTCTCTGTGTGCGCTTTAGAAGGAAGCTTTTCTTTTGTTTTGCTTCCTGCCTGAGAGAGGCAAGCCCAGGCCACTTTATTTTGATCCAGGTCCTCACTAAATGGGGAGTCCCAGGATTCTTATTTCCCTTCATCTTTTTTTCCCCCCTTGTTTTAGAAGTCTTGGAAGTATCATTAGTAAAAGTCACTAGCTGACAGGCATGAGGCTCTTTTGGCCTAAAAACCCAGTTAATAAGAGTGTGTCCTACTTAAGACTCCAGGGCTGTCAAGGCGGTGGTGCTCCGGGTTGCCTTTGTGGCTGTTCCCCTTCATTCAGAGCGTGGTTTGTAGCTGCTCAGCCCGCGTTTTAAAGAACACTGCACTGTGGAGCTGAGGTTGGGGCTCATGGGGGCACGGTTTTCGGGGCTTATGGTCCCAGCCTGCTTTTCATGTCCCGAGTCTACTGTATAGCACAGGGAACTCCTCCTCTTCCTGAAACTTCTGGGCACCTTGAGTTCCAGCGATTACTGATGTGATTTAACTGAGTACAGTTAAGAGTGATCACTTTTAGATTTCTGCAGCATCAATTTTTCCTTGTTTTTGAGCCTTATGTAGGTGTTTACAGCTAGGAGAGATCTTGGGATCAGAGGTCAGGGAGAAGGTCATCTGGAAGGACCCTCGTTTAGAGCTGTGCTCCCAGGGCCGTTGGGGCTAGGTTTCCCCACAGACCTTCTGAGTCAGACTTTGTTAGGACGGAACAGTGAATCTGCATTTTTTTTTTTTTTTTTAATTTCCTGGGTGTTCCAGATGCCCCTAGTCTGAGAACCACCGCTTTATAGCACATCATTTCACAGCTCAGGAAATTGGGGGTGGGAGGGTAGGAGTAAGCTGCTTCCGTAGTGCCTCCTTAGGGGCAGAGCTGACTCTGGGACCACATGCAGTCTCTTTGCAAGTCTGCTAGCTGTCCGTTAGTGCCCACGCTGTTAACTAAAAACCAGTGGTGAAGTGTAGTCATCCTCTCAGAGTCCCTTGGACTGCAGGAGATCCAACCAGTCAATCCTAAAGAAAATCAACCCTGAATATCCACTGGAAGGACTAATACTGAAGCCAAAACTCCAGTACTTTGGCAACCTGATGCAAAGAGCTGACTCACTGGAAAAGACCCTGATGCTGGGAAAGATTGAGGGCCAAAGGAGATAGGGACCGCAGAGGATGAGATGGTCGGATGGCATCACCAACTCAATGGATGTGAGTTTAAGCAGACTCTAGAAATAATGGAGGACGGAGGAGCCTGATGTGCTACAGTCCATGGAGTTGCAAAAGTTGGACACAACTTAGTGGCTGAACAACAACAATGAGTAAATAAGACCTGTTTGTAAGCCACACCCTCGTCCGAGCTCAGAACCTGACCCCAGGCTTATCTAGTAATAATACCTGATATTTGTGAGGGCAAGTTTTGGCTCATCTGAGGCGATTTTTCCCGCTTTTCATCCTGGCCTTCTCATGGAGTTGTTTGGCACCTGCAGAGGATTTTAACGTAATGCCCAAAGAAGAAGAATTGGCCGGTTCATTTTATAAATTAGTTCAGTGAGATAGGCAGTGGAGTCAGGCTCTGATTTCCTAATTGGATTTTGTATGAATGTATTCCTGATGGCTCTGCCCACAGATAAGGATAATGAGCTGAGCTGACTGGAGGGTAATTCTGTGATGCTGTCACCGCTCCTCAGGAAGCGAGGCAGGCGGTGATGGGGAGGCCGGGCCGGCCGTCGTCCGCTTGGTCATCTTGCTGGCACCCTGTCCCTGTCGCCCGGCCTCACAGGAGCGAAACCCCCAGGAGACGGAAGCCCCGTCCCCAGCGAAGTCAGGGCGGGGCAGGTAGTGCGTCTTCTATGAAAGATGCTGGCCAGCAGAACCAAGAGGCTTGGGCTTGAACTTGAGAACACTTCTTACGGGACTAAGGAGACATGTTCTAGATGTTTCCTAGGATAATTATAAACATTTATAATATATATTTATTATATATATTTGTATAGAAAGAAAGTGAAGTCACTCAGTCGTGTTCGACTGTTTGCGATCGCATGGACTGTAGCCCACCAGGCTCCTCCATCCATGGAATTTTCCAGGCAAGAGTGCTGGAGTGGGTTGCCATTTCCTTCTCCAGGGAATCTTCCTGACCCAGGGATTGAACCCAGGTCTCCCGCATTGCAGGCAGACGCTTTACCGTCTGAGCCACCAGGAAAGCCATTTGAATGTATACTTACTTTAAATACATAGTCATATAAATACTTTAATATAAATTAAACATTTTAAAGTCTTCCCCGCCCCCCACCCCGGAAAAAAAGTACATCTTTCCTTTCACTAGACTCTGATGAAACACCACAGAAGGTAAAAAGGGCAGTGTGGCTCTTTTGGGTCCTCAGTTTGGTTCGTAGACCTGAAGCATTTACTGCTGACAGGGCTCTAACGAGAGCAGAGTGGGAGCGGAGGCGGCATCAGCACCCCGTGCGGACCTTGTCGCGGGCGGGTGTTTCACTCGGGTTTAAATTTTTGTTCACATAGAAGTGTTAGTTTTCTAGTCCATAGACGTGAGATGGTTTTTTAAAACTTACCTCAGGCAGTGTTTTCTAAACAAAGCCCGCCACACACCCCCACCACCGCCCACCAGAGCATCAGGGCTGCCTGCCTTCTTTTAGACACGACAGTTGTGAAGAGATGCGTGGGGTTTTTATTAAACGGCATGAATGAGCCATTCGTTCACTCGGAACCGGGAGTACAGACCTCAGAACTATAGGAAAGCAGCCTCCGGGCCTCTCCCAGCCTCCCTTCTTTCCAGCTTGGGCCCCTGACGCCCCCGCCCCAGCCTACAGCGACCACTCGCTTCCCTTCACTGACCCCAGCGCCGCACTGCTCCCAAGACCCAGGCCGGGTATTGGCTGTGCTCTCACAGCCCCGGGGCAGGCAGAGCTGTTCCTCTGCCCTCCTCCCCTTTTTTCTTCCTTTTTCTTCCCTTTCCATTTTCAATTGAGGTACAAAATATATTCAGCAAGATGCATAAAATGTATTGGCAGGCCCGCCCTCAGACCTTCTGGATCCAGGGGCTTCCCCCAGGAGTGGCCAGGCCTTACTCGGCCAGGGCTCTCTAAGGTTTCCAGGCCCCGGAGGGTCTGAGGCGGAGGCACAGCTCACAGCAGGGTGGTGGGGGGTGGCCGCCCTCACGGGTTCAGCCTGGGTGGTGTGGGTGGACTGAGGCAGGAGATGAGCAGCGTGGGGGCTCCTGAGATGAGGAGACTGAGAGAGACTGCTCTTACATATGGGTGTACACATTTATCTCCACCACCCAGAGAGAGAGAGAGCTTTTGCATCTCCTCAGAGGGTCCCTTCCCAGACGATTACCATTTCCTCCAGGTGCGTCCACCTTCCTGACTCCGGTTACCACTGGTTAACTGAGTCCTTCAGATTTGATTCTTTGACCCTTGGGCGTCTTGAGTCGAAGCATCCTGTGCCTGTGTTAGAAGGGACTGCCTTTCAGCCCCCTGGGCAAACCCCTCTCCATGGGCTCTCGTAATAGCTTACTACAGACCTGTGAAGTGGGTGTTGCTAGCTCCACTTTCTAGCAAAGGGGATTAAGGCTCAGAGAGGTGAAGAGACTTACCCCCAATGAAAGAATGATTACTAACAGAGGTAAGAAAGAAGGCGAGCCTTCTTTAGGAAACCCCACCTTACTAGAAAAGCCCAGGTGGGCCCCTGTGCTCTCCAGGTGGTCATCCTGTTTGTTTCACGCAGCCCCCAGCCTGCAGGGATTGGGCCTTGCTGGTGTAAACCACGGTACCCAGTAGCTTGGGAGCAGGGTGTTCACCAGGGGCCAGCCAGCGGACGAGGGCGGCTAACTTGCCCATCTCTGCTCTAGTGTGTGGCCAGGAGGAGGCCAGCAGGGACACCGCCCCCCGCACTTGTCCAGGCTCCGCTCCAGGCTGGAGGGATGGTGCCCCAGGGCGAGGACGAGGTGCCCAGCCGGCCTGTGATGAGTCAGCACTCGGCAGCACAGGCCTCCTTCAGCGCTGCTGCCGCCTCCCTTCTGGTGCCCGTCTCGTGGCAGGAATGCGCTTCTGAATGTGACGCCTGGACCCACTCCCTGCTCTTGGGTGACCCTAAAGTTAAGCAGGCTAAAATAATGCCGCCACCCTGAGCACGTGGGTATTCTAATCTGAGAGTACCGCCTGTCTGCCGGTGTCCCCAAGGACATGGCAACACCCGGGCCTCTCCTGAGTGCTGGGAGGCCCGCTGGGGCGGCGGGCTCAGCAGGAGGGCAGAGAGAGGTTCACGGGTCTGAAAGATCTAAGGTCCAGGGCTTGCCCTCCTTGTGACCAGCTTCGCCTCAGCGGGAATAGACCCTCAAGCCTTCTGGTGTTTGCCGTTCAGGGGGATGCCTCGTAAGGAGGCATAATAGTTTGTCCACTTGGATGCGTGGAAGTAGCACGAATCCTCAGCCCCCTCCTCTGTGAAAGGACCCTCTAGATGGTCAGGACAGGAAGCCACAGGGGTCCCTGGCTTCAGTCACCCAGCCTCTGCTTGGTGAGGAGTGACATTGCCTGGTGAGTGACTGGCCAGCCTTGTTGTCTGAAACAGGATCTTTCTCTGTGGTACATCTGGAACTTGGCCTTCTCAAGGGTCCCAAAATAGCCAGGCCACTGAAGGGAGAACTTCATGAGAGGACATAGGAGGGACCCCAGCCGCTCCTCGCCAAGCAAGCTTTGTTGGCATCACAAGACCAGCACAACTAATCCCCGGGTTTTGTTCTCATCCTGTGCCTCTTCTGCGTTCCTTGGGTATCTCCCTTTCTTGCCTCTTGTTCTGAAAATATTCCTGAGGAAGCTGCCTGCCCGCCGCTGCCCCTTCTCTGCAGATTTCTGGGCTGTGGCCTGTGTCAGGGTCCCACGTGAATCTGCGTTGTCAGGAAATGTGAGGACCGTTTAGGAAGCCGAGATGCTGGCTGTAATCCCCTTAGCAAGTTGGCATTGGACCCTCCTAGCATCTTCTGATCTGGGTCTCTGAAGGTTTGGGAGGCTGTCGGGGACTCTCCTGTATGCAAGGCTGCCTTGTCATCCAGAACAAAAACCTGTCTTACCAGTTCGGGAAACTGGAACTTCTCCTGTGCTCCACAGATACCTTACTTGTCTCTTACTTTCTTTTGATGCTTCTGATTCTTAAACTCCTGGGCCAACAGCAGCTTCAGCAAGGGAGGAGAGGTCTGGAAGAAGTAGGGGATCAGGGGAGGTACCCACAGTTTCTGCGCTCAGCTGTCCTAGCTGGCACTGTGGGGCCCAGAGTCACTCTGGAAGATCGGAGCACATGGCATTATGCTTTCTCCTGCTCAGGGCTGTTTCCTTCCCAGTTTCTAACAGGTCTGTGTGTCTCCTCTCACTTTTAGGAAACCGCATCCTCTGCAAATGGGCCTTCGCGGGAGGGCGCCAGGCTGCTGCCCACTAGAGAAGGTCATGCCGTGTACCCCCAGCTCCGGCCAGGCTACATTCCCATCCCCGTCCTTCATGAAGGCGCCCCGAGCCGGCCGCACCCTGTCTTTGCATACTCCCAGCCCGGGACGCAGCGCTTCCAAACCGAGGCGGCTGCGGCGGCTCCCCCGAGATCCCAGTCGCCTCTTCGGGGTGTGGCGGAAGCCAGCCAGCCAGATAAACCGAGTGCACCGGCGGCAGCTGCTGCAGCGGCCCAGCCTCCAGCCTCCCATGGACCCGAGGTAAGGAGAGGCCTGGCTCACAGGCCTACATGACCGTGACCTGTGCAGGCAGGAGGAGGAGATGGCGGGGAGCTGGGTTTCGTGCTTCCTGGGCTGCCCCAGACCACAGATGACCCCAGACCCTCATGACAACCCCGTGAGATGTGGGGCATCCGGGCCTGGCCAGTGTCACCCAGCAAAGATCGCTTGCTGACAGCCCCATGTCCCCCCAGCATTTCACAGGCTGGTTTTTCAGGTGAGCAGAGATTGTAGTTTGTTTCTGAAGCTCCGGAATTGGGGCTCAAGAAGGGGTAACAGCTTGGTCCAAAAGCATAAAGTCGGAAGTGGCATTGCAGGGCCTGGAAGCCTTGCCTTCTGGCTCCTCCTATGACACCTCTCATTCCCACTGAGCTTTGTGTGTCAGAAACACAGAGAGGCTCTGTGTCATTTCACTCAGTTCAGTGTTCATGGGTGAGTGTTAACTGCTCGGAGCTACGCTGATGTGAAAATGAGACCGCGTGCCTGTCCTCACAGTGTCTGCTGTTTAAAACAAAGCATAAAATTATTTTTTCAGGTTTTAAGCCTGAGGTCAGCACTTCCTTGTACTAACAGTTAAAGCATAGTCCTTAACCTGGTTCTTAGCTGAGACTTGAAGGCCAGTGGACCCCAGCAGGAATCCTGAGCCATAGGCCCTCTGGGTTTTCCTGTTGGGACACCATCCCACTGTGTCCCCCGCGCTGCTCTTGAGCACAAATGCTTACTCCACGTGAAAAACATAGTTAATGGAGGCATCAGGTGGTGCGGTGGTAAAGAACCTGCCTGGCAGTCAGTGCAGGAGAGGCAAGAGACATGAGTCGGATCCCTGGTTTGGAAAGTTCCTCTGGAAAAGGAAATGGCAATCCACTCCAGTATTCTTGCCTGGAAAATTCCATCCACAGAGGAGCCTGATAGGCTACAATCCATGGGGTTGCAAAGAGTCGCACATGACTGAGCACACACTCACACAGGAGGCACTTACCCTTTCTTGGAGAGGCAGTACCTATATTTGTAATGTTTTTGTTGTAAAAATCAAAAGTGATGCGTCAGTCAGAGAAATCTTCACAAATTTAACCTAGCAGGGGCCTTAGAAGCCAGCTGGGGAAACACTCTTCTGCTGTTCCAAAATAGAAAGTAGGCTGTCAGGAAGGGAGAGGGGCCTGGCCTGCCTTGGTCCACATGGGGACGTGGTTCCCGCTGGCCCCTGGGTTCTCTGGGGATAAGCAGGAAAAGAGTTCAGGAAAGAGGAAAGGAAATGACAACAATAATTAAAACTTAGTGAGCACTTCCTGTGGGTGGTGCTGGTGCCAGACACACCCACTGATTCTTTTACAGAATCTTCAAGTTAGGTGAGGAGGGGTTACTCTTTTCTGTACTTTAAACGTAGCTCATTAACAGTAAAGAATCTGCCTGCAATGCAGGAGACTGAGGTTCAGTCCCTGGGTCCGGAACATCCCCTGGATGAGGGCATGGCAACCCACTCCAATATTCTTGCCTGGAAAATCCCATGGACAGAGAAGCCTGGTGGGCTTCAGCCCATGAGGTCACAAAGAGTCGGATGCGACTTTGCGACTGAAACAACAACAAAGCTGTCGGGCTGTTGAGAATTTGAGCCCAGGCCTCTTGACTCCTGAGTTCCCAGTCTTAACAGTACATGTGGACACTGGAAAGGCTTAACAGGTGGGAGGTTGTATTAAGCCTGCCACCCTGAGCAGGCACGTACTGCGGGCAGAGTCAGAGAGCCAGGCAAGGGTTCACAGGGCCATGTGTCTGCATTCTGTGTCTTGCAGCGGTCCCAGTCTCCAGCGGCCTCAGACTGCTCCTCGTCCTCCTCCTCAGCCAGCCTGCCCGCCTCCACTGGCAGGAGCAGCCTGGGTGGTCACCAGCTCCCCCGGGGCTACATTTCCATCCCTGTGATACACGAGCAGAATGTCACCCGGCCGGCAGCCCAGCCATCCTTCCACCAAGCCCAGAAGACACACTACCCAGCTCAGCAGGGCGAGTACCAGACGCACCAGCCCGTGTACCACAAGATCCAGGGGGATGACTGGGAGCCCCGGACCACGTGGACCGCATCCCCCTTCCGGCCTCCTGTCCGGAGTGCGTCCAGCCGGGAGGGCTCTCCAGCCAGAAGCAGCACACCAGTGCCACCCCCGCCATCTGTCCGTGTGCAGACCACGGTCGACAGGCCTCAGGTATGGGAGTCGGTGTCGCAGATGGGCTGGGGTGGCATCTCTCCAGGGCCGGAGGAGCTCTGTGCAGGTGTCCTGGGTCCCCTGCCCTCATCAGCCCTTCCTGGGGAGACCGAGATCCCGGAAAAATGCTGGTTACCAGCAGATGCGGGCGAGGGCTGTGAACCTCTGGTGCCTTCTATAGCTTTTGCTTGTTCTTTGTAGCAGCTGCCTCAGGGGCAGAGTTCCAGCCACTGTGATGGGGAAAGGTGGGCAGAGCATGGCGTCACACATTTGGGGCCCAGGTGTCCTCTGCCCATCATACCCTTTCAGGGCCCTGCCACACCCCACTCCACACTCCAGCTGCAGCCTCCATCTCCTGCCTCACGGATACCCCTTCTGCACCCTGCTGGCCCTTTCGTCTGTTGTCTCCTCTCTTGTTTCTTTGCTCACACTGAACCCACTTCCCGAGATGCCTCCACAATCTAAACTTTTCCCATCCTCCAAGGGACAAGCCAGTCTTGCCGCTTCCGTGCAGCCTGATCTTTTCTCAGGGTGCCTAGTCTCTTACAGTTCAGCATCTGATTGTTCTATGCATTTCAGAAGTGTTCATCTGCTCTCTTCAGCTCTGCTCTGACCTTGACCACAGGCAGCATGCCTTACCCTTTGCAGTAAAGGACTGTGTTGCCCAGCTGATGCCCGACCGGCTGGGTGGCTGGGACACCTTCCTGCCTGTCTGGTGAAAGTCACAGGCAGTGCCCGTTTAACCTTCAGTAGAGGCATGCACTAGCTTTCCAGGTGGCACTAGTGGTAAAGAACCCAGCTGCCAATGCAGGAGATACAAGATGCAGGTTCAATCCCTGGGTCAGGAAGAGTCCCTGGAGGAGGGCATGGCAACCCACTCCAGTATTCTTCCCAGAGAATCTCATGGACAGAGGAGCCTGGTGGGCACAGTACATAGAGTTACAAAGAGTCGGTCGTGACTGAAGCGACTTAGCACAGCACACAGCACAGAGATGTGCAGGCACTGATTCCTGGGGGAAGCAGTCTTCTAGTTTTAGAGCCGCAGAATACCCAGCAGCCAGGGCCCCTCAGCTGCTGAGTGAATTCTTGACCACTGTTCTTGAAAGGAAAGTCCCCTGTAAACAAATGGAGGGCATCTTCTTCCTACAAATGGGGACACTGTCCAGGGCCCTCTAACAGAGTGCTTTCCTGTTACTGGCTTTTGCTTTTGTTTTGTTTTTGGCTTTTCTATTTGGAAATGATTCCAACCTTACAGAATGGAAGTCCAGTATACGTGAAGGTCATGAAAGCAAAGATTCAGCCATATTCACTATTAATGTTTTACTCCACTTGCCTTGTCATTTTTCCTCTCTCCATATATTATCTATATTTTTGTTTGAGATTTAGTTATAAATAACATGCCCCTGTCCCCTAAACATGACAGCAGGTGTTTTCCTAAGAGAGCTACCTTCTCACTGATAACTACATTAGAGTGATCAGCTGTAGGACAGTTAACACCCTTACGACATTTCTGTCTCACACACAGTTCGCTTCCACGTCTCCTGTAGAGCAGTTTCCCCTTTGTTCTAGGATGCAGTCTAGGATCGTGAGCATTGCATGCAGGTGTCATTTGCCTTTAGTCTCCTTTAATCTGGATCAGTTTCTCGGTCTTTTTCTGCTATCATGACCTTGAAAAGTTTTTGAAAAGTACAAGCCAGCGGGCACACCCCCTCTTAAGTGTTTCTAAAGTCACTTATTCAGCTATTGCTTTAAAGCCCAAGGAGAGGCGTGTGGCTAGTTCATGAATGCCAAGGGCCAAAGTTGAGGACTGCTGGTTGGCAGAAGAGATTTGATGGAAAAGGAGGCTAGTGGTGTTCAAACAGCCACGCGTCCATCAGATCCTTAACTTAAACTCAGTAATCCTTTCAAATGGGAAAGAAGTGCTCATTTGCCAAGCTGGCAATGTTTCCTCTCATATCTTTCCTATATATTTTGTGTAATTGGTGAAACAATATTTAATCCTATTTCCACTTAATCTTACTTGTTTGTAGTGGCCTCCCTTTCACAGCTTATTCAGAGATCCCATGTTGGAGGCTTGCAAAGATTTGACCTAATTGAATATTATAGTGGGATATAATGTTTTTAATATGGAGTACTTTACAAGTATTATAGTCTAACTCCTATTTCCCAGTTGATGAAATCAGAGTGTGTGAGATTTTTTTTAGGTATTCACTTGAATGCTGGGTGAACCAAGTTACTTCTGTTGCAGGCATAGTTCATTTGTTAAAACACGCCTCTGGCTTATAGTCACATTAAAGAGCATCTCAGCCTCTGTAGCCATGCGGTCGGTGTGGAGGTGCTGTGCTATGCCAGTATCAGCTCTGGCACAAATGCGTCCAAGCAGAAGTCTTATAGGGTTACCCATTTGGGGCATCTTGCTTATTCTCAAAAAAATACATCAGTCTGGGCAGAAACCACAACGCTGTCATAGGTTTAAAAAAAAAAAAAAAGACGATTATAACTTTGCTGAAACAGGAGATGGGAAGGTCACACCTTGAGCAGAGACTTTCACGCAGAAGGGGGCAAGTGGCAATTATTACTCCACGGCTCCATCCCCTGAAAGTCTGAGTCACCCAGGACTTTGCTTTGAGCTGAAGTAACTCAGGAGTCAGCATGAGTTTGGGGTATTTTCCTTTTTGAAAAATTACGTTGGTTTTCTTTTCATTGCCGTAAGAATTCCATCTTCAGAAAAAGTAAGAGAGAACAGACTGAGAGACCAAGGTAACAAACGGAAGCGTAACCATGGTTTGGTTACATATAATGCATGCGTGCTCGTCCTGCTAAGTGTCTTCAGTCATGTCTGATTCCTGGGGACCCCGTGGACTGTAGCCCGCCAGGCTCCTCTGTCCATGGGATTCTCCAGGCAGGAATACTAAAGTGGGTTGCCGTGCCCTCCTCCAGGGGATCTTCCTGATCCAGGGATCGAACTCAACATCTTTATGTCTCCTGCATTGGCAGCTGGGTTCTTCACCACTAGCCCCACCTGGGAAGCCCCATTATGCATGACGAATACCATATTTTATTCTTGTAACTGGTATCAGTTGACTTTGAAAATCTCTTTTATACTGTTAAACTTTTTAAAAGTCGTTCCCATTTCCTTCTAGTCAGTACTAGCTACAAATGACCACCTGTGACTCTCAGCCATTAAAATTGTCTGTGTCCTTGCCTCTTTCCCACAGCCCATGACCCATCGAGAACCTTCACCTGTTCCCCAACCTGAAAACAAGCCAGAAAGCAGGCCAGGCCCAACTGGACCAGATCTCCCTCCCGGACACATCCCGATCCAAGTGATCCGAAAGGAGGTGGATGCTCAACCTGTTTCGCAGAAGCCCCCGCCTCCCTCTGAGAAGGTGGAAATAAAGGTTCCTTCCGCTCCGGTGCCTTGTCCTCCTAGCCCCGCCCCTCCTACCATCCCCTCTGCCGTTCCCTCTGCCGTCCCTTCTGCCGTCCCCTCTTCCCCCAAGAATGTGGCTGCAGAAGAGAGAGCAGCCCCTAGTCCTGCCCCTGCAGAAGCTGCACCCCCTAAACCAGGAGAAGCTGAAGTGCCCCCAAAGCATCCGGGTGTGCTGAAAGTAGAAGCCATCCTGGAGAAAGTGCAAGGGCTGGAACAGGCTGTGGACAACTTTGAAGGCAAGAAGACGGACAAAAAGTACCTGATGATAGAAGAGTATCTGACCAAAGAGCTACTGGCTCTGGATTCGGTAGACCCAGAAGGACGAGCTGATGTCCGCCAGGCCAGGAGAGATGGGGTCAGGAAGGTTCAGACCATCTTGGAAAAACTTGAACAGAAAGCAATAGATGTCCCGGGTCAAGTCCAGGTTTACGAACTCCAGCCCAGCTCGCTTGAGACCGATCAGCCGCTACAGGAGATCATGGAGATGGCTGCAGACAAGAGCAAGAAGAGTGCTGGAGACGGAGAAGACCCCAAAACCGAAACCCAGCCGCCGGAAGCCAAAGCAGCAGCAACTCCAAACCCCAGCAGCACAACAGACACAACTGCTAACCCGGCAGCACCGTAGTCTCCACGAAGTGAAGAGTCAGCCCCGGAGACTGGGAACTGATTGTGTGCTTTAGGAATTATAAGTTGCATGCATTTCAGGGACTTAAAATCAGTTGGTTTTTACTCTTCATAGCCGCTTGGTACGCAGTAACTTGGGTGGAGGCAAAACACACTAATAAAAGGGCTAAAAAGGAAAATGATGCTTTTCTTGTGTTCGTATTCCGTACAAATAAAGAAGTTGCTTGTTACAAGTTTAATAACCCCATAGCTTGTTTTGGAGCCGTCTCTGTATGGGCCCCATGTGTTAGCCATGGATGTGAACTGTCTTTCTAGCTCTGGATTGAAGGAGTTTTTTTTGGCAGGGGGAGTAGATGGGGAGTCAGTTTCTCATCACTAAATATGAAGCCTGTTTTTTAGAAATGTTGCCATTTTAATGGGATGATTTTTGTCATCTAATAGCTATGATACTTTAGATAGAATAAAATGTGTAAGGAGCCATAGAGATATCTGTATGTGGGATGGCTTTAATGCTATGTGTAAAAAAAAAGGAAAATAAAGTAATAATGTAACTCAAAATGTCTTCTGTGGTTTCTGAATTTTGAAGAGTGGCAGCATCAAGATAGACTTGCACTGGCTTCAGGAAAAATAAACAGCGGATGCATTTACAAGCCTGCTCTGGGATTTGTGACACCCCTACTGGTGTGGCCCATGAGAAAATGAGTCTTGGTCATTTTTCTGTCTCAGGTTGCAGCCGGAAGCTGGGAAGACCCAGGGCTATAAACCCAGGTAATGGGAATGTGCCCATCACACCTCTCTGACTGCCGCAGCTGAGGTGCATCTCTGCCCACCTGGCCCCAGGCCACCTGCAGGTCTCACCAAGCAGCTGCGTGGGTTCAAAAGTGCACAGAGAAACCAGTTTCCAGTATTGCCTGAGGTTGGCCCACGCCTTCCTGGAGTCCAGGTCACTGGGGCTTGGGCACATGTTCTGTGAGTGTCTTGGGGTCATCTTGATCTGACATTTCTCTGAGTCACCAAGCCAAGCTGGGACCAGGTATATCTTCCCAGATTGGGTTCCTCGAAGTCACTGGGGTTAGGGATCAGATGCACTGTGAAGCCACTGGAGGGGAAAGGATCTTTCTGGACTAATGTATTTTAAGAGCTTGGGAAGTATCCCAGCCCCAGAATGTGGAGATATGTTTTGTCACATAAGTGGAAATTGAGAAGAAAGAGAAAGATGGGCCTGAGATCTCAGCTGTGAGGAAGCCTGCTGAATCCCTGAGCTGAATTCCTCATAACTGTATTGAGTTTAATATTGGTGCCTGACAGTGCTGCACAAAAATACATGCTGGTGTGCTTGCCACTCAGCCTGATGAGAAAGGCTGAAGTCATTCGCATGGGAGTCCGCCAACATCTTTACGCGGTGAACTCATTTGAGGAGTATAAGCTGACCGCTAACAACAATGATTCTAGAAACACAAGTGTGTAAATAAAAAGAAGCAAAAAGCCTTCTGGACTGTTTTTCACTAGATGAATCAATGTAAAGAATGCGACCATCTTTTTGATGACTTGGGCATCTATGCTCAGTTCAGTCGCTCAGTTGTGTCTGATTCTATTTGACCCCATGGACTGCAGCACGCCAGGCTTCCCTGTCCATCGCCGACTCCCGGAGCTTACTCAAACTCATGTCCATCAAGTCGGTGATGCCATCCAACCATCTCACCCTCTGTCGTTCACTTCTCCCTCTCCTTCAATCTTTCCCAGCATCAGGGTCTTTTCCAATGAGTCAGTTCTTTGTATCAGATGGCCAAAGTACTGGAGTTTCAGGACTGATGCTGAAGCTGAAACTCCAATACTTTGGCCACCTGATGAGAAGAACTGACTCATTAGAAAAGACCCTGATCCTATGCTCAGTGGATCTCAACGTAAAGGGTTCTTATGTGGTCACTGAATGAGGTGGATATTTTATCACTGAAGATCATCAGCAGGTAGCCCTTTGGTGCAGTTACAATGTTTTCAGCCATCAAAATTAGATGGCACGTGGGTATTGGGCAGGAGTTATCCAGCCTGTGTTGGCGGTCCCTTGGCCTTGCATGGTGGTGACAGGCTGAGTGTAGGGCTGGCTGCAAGGCTCTTGTTAATGTGCCTATCTTGCCTCTGTGGGAGTCAGGGACATAAAGCAACTGTCTTGCTAGTGTCAGAGGGGTTCGGCTTATTTAATTATGCCAATGCTTTTTAAGAGAACGTTTTAGTTCAGAACAGTCTTGATTTAGAACTCCTGGGATCAAATCAAAGCCTCATGGAAAAGCTCTGGAACAGTGGGCAGTTACAGAGCCTTTTCTTTCCTGGTTTCCTCAGCTGTAAAATAGGGGGTGGTTTAGTCACTAAACCACTTGGGAATCTTCCCCACCCAGGGACTGAACCCAGGTCTCCTGCATTGCAGGCGGATAGCTTAGTCCGTAAAGAATCTGCCTGCAATGTAGGAGACCTGGGTTCGATTCCTGGGTTGGGAAGATCCCCTGGAGAAGGAAATGACAATCCACTCCAGTATTGCCTGGAAAATTCCATGGACAGAGGACCCTGGCAGGCTGCAGTCCATGGAGTCGCAAAGAGTTAGACATGACAGCGACTAAACCAGTAAGCCAACACCATCTTTACCAACTGAGCCACCAAGGAAGCCCATAAATGGGAGGTGGGGTGATTAAATCAGACAAGGGAAGCAGTGAAAGTAGTGCGTGGCACATGACAGACGTTAGCTGTAATTGACATCCTTGTGTGACGGGTGAGGGAAAAGGGAGTGACAGGTGCCCGCAGACCTAGGAGCAGGAGAAGGATTGAACCAGGCCCCAGGAGATGTGAAAGTGCACTCCGCTCTCCTCATCTTTAGCACCAAGACAGAAAGGACTCTGTGTAAGTACCACAAAAATTTGAGAATAATCCCTCACCTCTCCCTTGGTCAGAGAGTTGGTTCTTTTTTAAAATGTATTGTGTCAAAATCCTATGAAATTATTCCTGCTTCCCAGATAAAACAAGGGACTTGGAAATTTTATTTTTCCTTTTGGCTGTGCCAGGCATCTTGTCAGATCCTAATTCCCCCTCAGTGGTGAGAGCAAGGAGCCCTGACCACTGGGAATGCCCAACTTGAAACTATTCAGTAATGGTGTCTATGCTAGGGTCACTTGCTGCCCAGTGTTTCGTTTCCAAAGGTTCCTGGAGCTCCTCTCCCCCCTTCACCTTGCATCTGCTCCCCTCCAGGCATTCCCACCTGAGTCGACACCCAGCCTGGGGGCCCACCTCTCTGTGAGACCTTCTCTGCTGGGACAGAACCCTTCTTCTCAGACTTTATTTCCCAAAACTCCCACCAGCCTTCGGCTTGTTTGCCAGGGGTCAGTTGTCGTCCAGCTGTTTTAGCATCTAGTCATTTCCTAAGCAAGACTCTTAAGTCCCCTGAGGGCAGGTCCATTGTGACACCTTATACCCACCTTGTTGTCCAGACCTGGCACGTGGGCACCCTAGCTGACCACGAGGCCCTCAAACTTCCTTGACTTAGCATTCCAAGGCTAAAGGGATGATGACTTAGGAATAAACATCTGTATTAGCTACCAGGATACATTGTAAAACACAAGGAATATAGTCAGTTTTGTTTATAGTAACTGTAAGGGGAGTAAAACCTTTAAAAGTTGTGAATCATTATACTGTACACCTGTAGTAAAAGTGAAAATGTTAGTCGTGTCCAACTCTTTGCGACCCCATGGTGTGTGTAGTCTATCAGGCTGCTCTGTCCATGGGATTCTCCAGGCAAGAATACTGGAGTGGGTTGTTATTCCCTTCTCCAGGGGATCTTCCCAACCCAGGGATTGAACACAGGTCTCCTGCATTGGTGGGCAGATTTTTTACCATCTGAGCCACCAGGGAAGCCTGAACACCCCACTTGTATCATATTGTACAGCAGCTATACTTGAATTTTAAAACAGGAAAGAAAAATAAGTATTATTTGATGAGCAATTAGGGCCAGCTCTTCCAACAGCTTTCTCTTGTAATCCCCAAACTGTAAGTTTGGGTGTACCACTTCCCTCTCTGGGTCTTTTTCTCCCCATCTATGTAAGGTAAGCACTGACCCAGGCCCTGCTCTGTGGGCTGGATGATTCTGGCGAGTCAGCACTTCTCCGTGTTGTGGTCTCTGCGCTTCCTTTTTCTACAGCACGGAGCCTCATCCTGGGCTGTGCATTCCTGCAACACCCATGTGAGTGTGGCCGCTGCCCTGTAACATTATACCAAAGTAATCATATGCCAAGGGACAGGATCCAGGGTTGCAGTTATTTTGGGACGAGCAGAAGCCTGTGGGAAAATGCTGGAACATGTCTGAGTCACCCAGGCAAATACCTTTCTTTCCGTGTTCCAGCGTGTTTTGAACTTTGAAGCTGTGCAAAAAAAAAAGCCCCGGCGAGGGCACACGCCCTCTGTGTCTTTGAGCCCTTCCTGGGCTGCGCCTGTTTCTAGGCTGTGCCACCACATCCTCTGAGCTCTGAGCAGTGTGAGGCAGGGCTGGATCAAGCCCTCGGAGGCCCTAAATGCTGTGATGCCTCCCACAGTGAAATTTAAGATAAAAACTAAGCCACCAAAGAAGAGCAAGAATGATTCGAATCTGCCAGGTTATACGCTGTTACTTTTTAAAAAATCTCTCCATCTGTGTGTGTGTGTGTGTGTGTGTGTGTGTGTGTGAGGTTGGGGCGTCCCTAACTTTCCCGATACTCAAACTGCCTGCTGTCCGACACTGCCCACTGAGAACCAGTGGAGATCAGGGGAGAGTGCAGAGCCGCTCGGCAGTGCAAGGAAGGTCCAGGAGCTGAGGAGAGGGCAGTTGAGGCCAGCACGGTGCCGTCTGCTTGCTGTGAACGGGAGGAGGGGCAGCCACAGGTCATCTGCTGGGGTCCCCACACCTGGGAGCCCAGGACAGCGGTGTGGGGGGAGAGCAGAGTTCCCGAAGCATCTGGAAGGCAGCCTAAAGGAGGTACAAGGAAGTGGGGAGGGCACTGGAAAAAGAATTCCAGGCAGAAGGGACCTTTTTCTGGAACACGCCTGTCCTTCGCTGCCCTAGCCAGCACTTGGTCCTGACTGTCCTGGGCGGCCCATGTGGAGCTGTGCTTTCTTCTCAGCCCTGTTGCTGAGGGACAAGGTCTCCCCTCATTCACAAAGAAATCCCACCACTCTGTTCAATGTTATGTGGCAGTCTGGATGGGAGGGGAGTTCGGGGGAGAATGGATACATGGATACATGTGGCTGAGTCCCTTCGCTGTACATCTGAAACTATCATGGCGTTGTTAATCAGCTATACCCCGATATAAAATTAAAAGTTTAAAAAAAAATAAGACTAAGAGAAATCCGACTACCAGCCTCTCCGTTTCTACCTTTCCATTGCACCTCTCTTCCTCTCCCACCTGTCTCCTTCCTTCTCCTGAGCCTACAAAGTACAAATGAAAAAAACCACTTTCCCTCTGATCCTCAGTTTACCTTATTATTAAATATCTGGGAAGTGCGGATGAACTCACCGCCTGGTCTCCAGGCTCTGCCCCTCCCACAGTGATCCACTCCCCTGCCCGGTCCTTTCCAGGCTGCAGTCCCAGGGTGGCCCTCCCAGCAGAACTACCCAGACTCACCTCAGCCCCCGCCCACTCCTACTCTGAGGTCTCCCAAGCTCCTGTCCTCATCCCACTGCTCCCATCACGGCGTGACAGTTCTGTGTCAGCCAGGCTAGGTGATGGCACCTAGTTATTAAGCAGACGCTAGGCTAGGTGTTGCCGTACAGGTATTCCATACACGTGGAGGAATCACGACCGTCATTCATGTGCATGGACCTTATACAGTTGGTGGAAGGCCTTAACACCACTAACAGATTTCTTGGAAAAGAAGACATCCTACCTCAAGATTGCAGGATCAGCTCCCGCTGAGGAGGTGGTGTATATGATGAGGGAGGTGTCTTTCCCATCAAAATCGCTTCCCATTCCCCTCCTGCCTGCTCTGCTTTTGGTCACTTCCAGAAAGCAAAGCGAGATAAAAAAACCAAAGCACCCATTTATTTCATAACTGCCTACCTGATAAAATCTAAAGCATCGGTATCCTCTCTTTACTAAATAATAGAAATAAATTTAGAAAATATATACACATAAGCACACACACATTTTCTGGAGAAGCCCAACTAATGATACATCCTGTTTACGTTCTCACTGGATACTGACTTCTGCTTCCCAAACCCCATTTACCGCTGGGTGTGTGTTTCTGGTACCTACTTCCTCCTGAACACCAAACTGCTATGCGCAGTTGCCTCCAGGGCACCTGGGAAAGTGAGCATTCACTTCTGCCTTCCAGGAACCCAGAATCCCGATTGCATGGTGCCTTCAGCCCCGTCAGCGCTCTCACACCACAAGCCTTCCAGGGGGCACAATCCCAAATGTTCACAGAGGCCACTGGCTGGAGGGACAGCAGACCCAGGTCCCACAGTGGCGGGTAGGGACATCCCTGCTCAGTCCAGCCCTCGGCTGCCACGGGAGGACGTGGGGCCAGTGTTGTAAGGGCTTTCTAACTTCCAAGAAAGCCATAAATCTGTTTTGTGTGTGTGTGTGTGTGTGTGTGAAATCTCTCAATTTTAAAATATTTTTAAATGTTTAAAAGTACAGGGAAGCCTGGCGTGCTGCAGTCCAGGGGGTCACAAAGAATCGGACGCGACTGAGTGACTGAACAACAAATGTTTAAAAAAAAAAAATTGGATCCAACAAAACCCATCTGCAGGCCAGATTTGGCCTCCAACTGCCCATGTGCGAGGCTCAAATCCTACTGTACTGTGAATACTTAATTCTGTCTCGGCCCCCTTCCTTCCCTGTATGCCTGGGAGTTGAGAGAGCAAAGCCCTGTGGCCTGGATTCTTGGAGCCCTGTGCCTGGGGTGGAATGCGTGACTGGGAGAAATGGCAGCAGAGACAGAGCTCGGCTCCCTGCTCCCCTCTCTGCATCTTGCTGAAATCCTGTTTTATTCCCCACAACGTCCAAGCCTTTCATCCTACCCCTCAAGACCACCAACGGTGCCAGCAGTGTCTACTTCAGAGTTGGCCTGCCTTCAAGGTCCCCAGCCCCTGACCACGCTGTTCCAAAGAAGTCAGCAGGCTGCCTCCAGGTCCCCTTGTGCAAACACACTTTCGAGTCCGGCTCTTTTGCTGGCCCACGTGCTTCACACATGTTTTAGGGTCATCCACTGGGAGTCGGCTCTGGTGTCAGGTAGGCTGAGCCCCAGTCCCAGCTTCCTCACTCAGTAACTCTGCCTCCTTAAGACACGTTCTTGACCTTTATGAGACTGGTGTCTCCCTCAGTTAAAGTGAAAGTTGTCGTTGTTGGTCAGTTGCTCAGTCGAGTCCAACTCTCTGCGTTGGACTGCAAGATGCCAGGCTTCCCTGACCTTCACCGTCTCCCAGAGTTTGTTCAAGCTCATGTCCATTGAGTCAGTGATAAATACCTAATTCTATTTTGTAGTGATGTGGATGGACCTAGAGTCTGTCATACAAAGTGAAGTAAATCAGAAAGAGAAAACAAATATCATATTAACATATTAATGCATATTTATGGAATCTAGACTAATAGAGTTTTGCCAAGAAAAGGCACTGGTCATAGCAAATACCCTCTTCCAACAACACAAGAGAAGACTCTACACATGGACATCACCAGATAGTCAACACTGAAATCAGATTGATTATATTCTTTGCAGCCAAAGATGGAGAAGCTCTATACAGTCAATAAAAACAAGACCAGGAGCTGACTGTGGTTCAGATCATGAACTCCTTATTGCCAAATTCAGACTGAAATTGAAGAAAGTAGGGAAAACCACTAGACCATTCAGGTATGACCTAAATCAAATCCCTTATGATTATACAGTGGAAGTGAGAAATAGATTTAAGGGACTAGATCTGATAGATAGAGTGCCTGATGAACTATGGACTGAGGTTCGTGACATTGTACAGGGGACAGGGATCAAGACCATCCCCGTAGAAAAGAAATGCAAAAAAGCAAAATGGCTGTCTGGGGAGGCCTTACAAATAGCTGTGAAAAGAAGAGAAGTGAAAAGCAAAGGGGAAAAGGAAGGATATAAGCATCTGAATGCAGAGTTCCAAAGAATAGCAAGAAGAGATAAGAAAGCTTTCCTCAGTGATCAATGCAAAGAAATAGAGGAAAACAACAGAATGGGAAAGACTAGGGATCTCTTCAAGAAAATTAGAGATACCAAAGGAACATTTCATGCAAAGAGGGCTCGATAAAGGACAGAAATGGCATGGACCTAACAGAAGCAGAAGATATTAAGAAGAGGTGGCAAGAATACACAGAAGAACTGTACAAAAAAGATCATCATGACCCAGATAATAACGATGGTGTGATCACTCACCTAGAGCCAGACATCCTGGATTGTGAAGTCAAGTGGGCCTTAGAAAGCATCACTACAAACAAAGCTAGTGGAGGTGATGGAATTCCAGTTGAGCTATTTCAAATCCTGAAAGATGATGCTGTGAAAGTGCTGCACTCAATACGCCAGCACATTTGGAAAACTCAGCAGTGGCCACAGGACTGGAAAAGGTCAGTTTTCATTCCAGTACAAAGAAAGGCAATGCCAAAGAATGCTCAAACTACCGCACAATTGCACTCATCTCACACGCTAGTAAAGTAATGCTCAAAATTCTCCAAGCCAGGCTTCAGCAATACGTGAACCGTGAACTTCCAGTTGTTCAAGCTGGTTTTAGAAAAGGCAGAGGAACCAGAGATCAAATTGCCAACATCTGCTGGATCATCGAAAAAGCAAGAGAGTTCCAGAAAAACATCTATTTCTGCTTTATTGACTATGCCAAAGCCTTTGACTGTGTGGATCACAATAAACTGTGGAAAATTCTGAAAGAGATGGGAATACCAGACCACCTGACCTGCCTCTTGAGAAATCTGTATGCAGGTCAGGAAGCAACAGTTAGAACTGGACATGGAACAATAGACTGGTTCCAAATAGGAAAAGGAGTACGTCAAGGCTGTGTATTGTCACCCTGCTTATTTAACTTATATGCAGAGTACATCATGAGAAATTCTGGGCTGGAAGAAGCACAAGCTGGAATCAAGATTGTCAGGAGAGATATCAATAACCTCAGATATGCAGATAACACCATCCTTATGGCAGAAAGTGAAGAGGAACTAAAAAGCCTCTTGATGAAAGTGAAAGAGGAGAGTGACAAAGTTGGCTTAAAGCTCAACATTCAGAAAACGAAGATCATGGCATCTGGTCCCATCACTTCATGGCAAATAGATGGGGAAACAGTGCATATTCAAAAGCAGAGACATTACTTTGCCAAATAAGGTCCGTCTAGTCAGGGCTATGGTTTTTCCTGTGGTCATGTATGGATGTGAGAGTTGGACTGTGAAGAAGGCTGAGCGCCAAAGAATTGATGCTTTTGAACTGTGGTGTTGGAGAAGACTCTTGAGAGTCCCTTGGACTGCAAGGAGATCCAACCAGTCCATTCTGAAGGAGGTCAACCCTGGGTGTTCTTTGGAAGGAATTATGCTAAAGCTGAAACTCCAGTACTTTGGCCACCTCATGTGAAGAGTTGACTCATTGGAAAAGACTCTGATGCTGGGAGGGATTGGGGGCAGGAGGAGAAGGGGACGACAGAGGATGAGATGGCTGGATGGCATCACTGACTCGATGGACGTGAGTTTGAGTGAACTCTGGGAGTTGGTGATGGACAGGGAGGCCTGGCGTGCTGCGATTCATGGGGTCGCAAAGAGTTGGACACGACTGAGCAACTGAACTGAACTGAACTGATGGATCTAGAAAAATAGTACAGATGAACCTATTTGCAGGGCAGGAATAGAGATACATAGAGAACTGACATGTGGGCACAGCCAAGGAAGGGGCATGCATGCTAAGTTGCTTCAACTGTGTCCAACTCTTGGCGACCCTATAGACTGTAGCCCACCAGGTTCCTCTGTCCATGGGATTCTCCAGGCAAGAATACTGGAGTGGGCTGCCATGCCCTTCTCCAAAGGAAGGGGAGGGTGGGACAAACTGGGAGAGTAGCCCTGACATATATACACTACCAGATTAAGAGAGAGAGCTAGCAGGAAGCTGCTGTGCAGCGCAGAGGGCTCGTTTAGTGGTTTGTGATGGGGGTGGAGGGACAGGAGGGAAGCTCAAGAGGGAAGGGATATGTGTATATGTATGTATACTTAGAGCTGATTCACTTTGTTGTACAGTAGAAACCAATACAACATTGTAAAGTGATCATACTCCAATCAAAAATAAATTTTAAAAAATAGAGTACCTAAGTCTACACAAAGTAATACATTTAATCCTGGGGACAACCACTTGCCCAATTGGGAGCATTGTTTCTACCATCCTTCCCTACACATGCCCTGATGGCAAGGAGAAGAGGGCCAAGAACAGGTCCGCAGGTCCTTCTGCTCTGCAACCTCAAGATGGGATCTGGGCAGAGTCCAGGGGAGGAATAATTGCATACGCCTCGGTTTCCTCTCGCCCTGCCATCCCCATCCATCTCTGAAACCCCCTGCCCCCAACCACCACCACTCAGGCCTGGATGGCATCTTTTAAATTTATTTATTTATTATTATTTGGCTGTTTCAGGCCTTAGGTGTAGCACATAGGATCTCCTATCTTTGGTTGAAGTATCCGAACACTTAGTTGCAGCATGTGGGATCTAATTCCCTGACCAGGGATCGAACCCAGGCACCCCGCATTGGGAGTGTGGAGTCTTAACCACTGAACCACTAGGGAAGTCCCCAGATGATGTCTTTTTATAGTAAGTTCCAGGCAAAGATTCCACAGTTCCCAGAAACTAGGAACAGAGACCCCTTCCCCTCATAGGACCTCAAGCAATAGGGTTTACTGCAACGATCTCTGATCCCTGGAACCCGGGAAACACCCAGGTCAGGCCTTGAGGCAATCAGGAGCTGGAGCAAGGCCGGGATCTGGAGAGGCCCAGGGTCTGCCATTGGAGTAGGCTGCCAGCTCTTTCTTAAACTGCTCTGCTGTTCTCTCCCCAACAACGATTAGGACATAAGAATCAGGGCACATGATGCCATCAGGGAAGCACTCAGGCTGGCAACCACTGGCCATTCCAACCTCTGTGAGATGGAACCTTTGCAAAGAGTGACCTTGGCAAGGAGACCAGGAAACAGCATGGTTCCTGGGAGCTGGAATCTGCTGTTGGTAAACACAGGAATATACAAATGGGGGCTGGGCTGTACGAGCACACCCACCCTTAATGCCCCTGACAGTTGGTACCTAACCATGGCAGTCACCGTTCAGGGCCCCTCAACTTCGTGTGTATGGAAGGGGACAGTCCAATTCCAAAACTGAGACACAAAAAGATGCCCCTTTATACTTTTCTAAACAAAATGTAACCAGTCAATCCCAGGTGGTGGCGTGTTGAGCCAGACAGAGCATGCATGAGGGCCAGCTCGTGACCTGGAATCTTCAAGGCATCCGTGCCCAAAACCCACCTGCTTTCCTAGCAGCCTCCCATGGATACAGGAAGGATGTGACAGAGCAGACAAGTTTCCAGCAAAAAAGCCTCGGTCAGGAATCAGCCACCTGGAAATTCACAATGGACAAGCTCCAGGAATACCTATCATGAGACTTCTCGCGACCTATAGATTCTTGGAACTGCTTAGCTTCAAACGACCAAGCCAGTGTGGTAATAATGTGAACATCGGTGTGCATGCGTGCATGCATGCTCAGTCATGTCCAACTCTTTTGTGACTCTATGGACTGTAGCCTGCCAGGCTCCTCCGTCCATGGGACTTTCCCAGCAAGAATACTGGAGTGGGTTGCCATTTCCTCCTCCAAGGGATCTTCCTGGTCCAGGGATGGAACCTGAGTCTTGGAGGATTTTTTACCACTTGAGTTATCAGGGAAGACCATGGACATGAGCATTAACTCTCACATGAGAAGGCTATTCTGGAGGACAAGGATGTACCTCTGCTGGCTCGCAGCCAGGTGAGACAGAGCACTGGAAAGTTGTAGAGGAGTCTTTAGAGATGGTGGCAACCGCACTGGGAGCAGTGAAGACTTAATCACGCACCTCCTCCTTTCACTTCTCCCTAGAGATACAGCTTCTACACACTCACAGCTTCAGTTTACACAGGCTGCTCATGGCCAATTGGTCTTTCATTGTATGTGAGCCTTTTTGCTTCCTCTGCCACTGTTCACTGTTTCATTACCTACATAAGCTTTTTGGGTTTGTTTTATTCGGGAGCTCTGCTGGGTCTTCATTGCTGCGTGTGGGCTTTCTCTCATCCAAGAGAGCAGGGGGCTATTCTCCATTATGGTGAGGATGGTGCACGGGCTTCTCATTGCAGTGACTCCTCTTGTTGTAGAGCACAGGCTCTAGGCATACGGGCTTCAGTAGGTGCAGTGCATGGGCTTAGTTGCTCGTGTAGAGTCTTCCCGAACCAAGAATCGAACCTGTGTCCCCTGCACTGGCAGGTGGATTCTTATTCACTGTACCACCAGAGAAGGCCAAGTTTGTTTTTTTTTTTTTTTAATAGTTACTTTTTTATTTGACTGGGATGGGTCTTAGTTGTGGCATGTGGGATCTAGTTCCCCAGATCAGATCAGATCAGTCGCTCAGTCGTGTCCGACTCTTTTTGACCCCATGAATCCCAGCACGCCAGGCCTTCCTGTCCATCACCAACTCCTGGAGTTCACTCAGACTCACGTCCATCGAGTCAGTGATGCCATCCAGCCATCTCATCCTCTGTCGTCCCCTTCTCCTCCTGCCTCCAATCCCTCCCAGCATCAGAGTCTTTTCCAATGAGTCAACTCTTCGCATGAGGTGGCCAAAGTACTGGAGTTTCAGCTTTAACATCAGTCCTTCCAAAGAAATCCCAGGGCTGACCTCCTTCAGAATGGACTGGTTGGATCTCCTTGCAGTCCAAGGGACTCTCAAGAGTCTTCTCCAACACCACAGTTCAAAAGCATCAATTCTTCGGCACTCAGCCTTCTTCACAGTCCAACTCTCACATCCATACATGACCACAGGAAAAACCATAGCCTTGACTAGACGAACCTTTGTTGGCAAAGTAATGTCTCTGCTTTTGAATATGCTATCTAGGTTGGTCATAACTTTCCTTCCAAGGAGTAAGCATCTTTTAATTTCATGGCTGCAGTCACCATCTGCAGTGATTTTGGACCCCAGAAATAAAGTCTGACACTGTTTCCACTGTTTCCCCATCTATTTCCCATGAAGTGATGGGACCAGATGCCATGATCTTCGTTTTCTGAATGTTGAGCTTTAAGCCAACTTTTTCATTCTCCTTTTTCACTTTCATCAAGAGGCTTTTTAGTTCCTCTTCACTTTCTGCCATAAGGGTGGTGTCATCTGCATATCTGAGGTTATTGATATTTCTCCCAGCAATCTTGATTCCACCTTGTGCTTCTTCCAGCCCAGCATTTCTCATGATATACTCTGCATATAAGTTAAATAAGCAGGGTGGCAATATACAGCCTTGACGTACTCCTTTTCCTATTTGGAACCAGTCTGTTGTTCCATGTCCAGTTCTAACTGTTGCTTCCTGACATGCATATAGGTTTCTCAAGAGGCAGATCAGGTGGTCTGGTATTCCCATCTCTTTCAGAATTTTCCACAGTTTGTTGTGATCCACACAGTCAAAGGCTTTGGCATAGTCAATAAAGCAGAAATAGATGTTTTCCTGGAACTCTCTTGCTTTTTCGATGATCCAGCGGATGTTGGCAATTTGATCTCTGGTTTCTCTGCCTTTTCTAAAACTTTATTCATATATAATTCATGTACCATGTAATTATCTCATTTAAATGTACAATTTAGGTTTTTTAGTATATTCACAGAGTTGTGTGACCATAACCACAGTCAATATTAGAACATTTTCATCACCCCCTAAACGAAACTCCATACCCATTAGTATTACTCCCCATTTCCTCTTAACCCTCTCCCTACACCCAGCCCTTGGAAACCATTAATCTGCTTTCTGTCTCCGTAGATTCATCTCTTCTCAACATTTCATAGAAACGGAATCACTCAATATTTGATCTTTTGACTGGCTTCCTTCACAATGTAATGTTATCAAGATTCATCCATGTTGTAATATGAATCCAGACTTCCTTTTATTGCTGAAAAGCATCTATTGTGTGGATACACCACATTTTATTTATCCATTCCTCAGTTTGAGGACATTTAGGCTGTTTCCACTTTTGGGGCTATCATGAATAATGCTGCTATGAAGATTTGTGTGTAAATTTTTGTGCAGACATATGTTTTCATTTCACTTGAGTGAATATACTTGCTGGGTCACATGGTAATTCTTTAACTTCCTGAGGAACTGCCAGACTGTCTTCCAAAGTGGCTGCACCATTTTTACATTTCCACCAGCAGTGTAGAAAGGTTCCAGTTTCTCTGCATCTCATTCTCTATGTATCTTAGTTGCAATGTTTGAATATAGATTGGACTGACAGGGCATCTCTTACCACCAGGAGATACAGTTCACTGTCTAGTCCATGGAGTCTGCCTTAGGTTGGATACTCAGTGTTGGTCAAGTCACCTAGGGCCAGGGTGATGAAGCAGAGTAACATATTCAAAGTAAAGGTGCAGAGCGCCCATACCTTCAGCACAGCCCACAGGGAAGAAAAGAGGTTTGAACGATGTGATTCCCTAAAGACAGAGGCCTTGAGGATGAAACCAGCTTCATCTCAGGACCATTTGTGCACAGAGGGCAGCTGGCTACAGAAACAAAATGGTATTGCTTTTTCTTGAGACTCTCAACAAGGCAAATTAGGAGGCTTCATAATGAGTTTCATCTGCTTCAACCAATGCTGTGGAGTCTGCATACAGTCAGGTCTCTAATTTTTCCCTTAGTCGCTAAAGCATCTGCATGCCATTGTGGGCAAGAAGCCCAGTGTCTCCATCGCAAGGCCTCTCCTTTCCTCCCTGAGTTGTCCAAGAATCTCAGGGGGCTCTCACTCAGGTCAGGGGGGTCCATCCTGCTGCAGTTGCGGAAGGAGAGAGAGGACAAGGGGTTGGCTTTGTTTACCAGCTAGTGTCTCATAGGCACCTCAGCATCACCACTGAAAGCAGGCCTTCCTTACTGGGTGGACACTTGCTCCTTTTGCAGAGACCTGACCCAGAAGCCTAAGGCCACCACCTGCAGCTGTGTTCCAGGCTCCAAGTTCAAGGCTCTCTTGGATCACACTGATACAACTAGCGGTTGAGTCCAGAGCTTCCTTCTCAGCCATACCTGCTGTGGGAACCAGCATGCGGTCCCCATGAAGATTCATCCCAGGATGAGGCCCAGGGCTTACGGACACGGACCTTTCCAGCTCACTGGATCACAGACTCACACAACTATTAGCATAAGCAGATAAACAGCTTACTTGTTGTTGTTCAGTCACTAAGTCATGTCCAAGTCTTTGTGACCCCATGGACTGCAGCATGCCAGGCTCCTCTGTCTTCCACTGTCTCCCAGAATTTGCTCAGATTCACATTCATTGAGTTGGTAATGCTATCTAACCACCTCATCCTCTGTTTTCCCCTTCTCCTTCTGCTTTCAATCTTTCCCAGCATCAGGGTCCTTTCCAATGAGTCAGTTCTTCGCATCACGTGGCCAAAATATTGGAGCTTCAGCTTCAGCAACAGCTTTCCCAATGAATATTTAGGGTTGATTTCCTTTAGGATTGACAAATTTGATCTCCTTGAAGTCCGAGGGACTCTCAGGACTCTTCTCCAGCACCATAATTCAAAAGCATCAACTCTTCGGCACTCAGCCGTCTTTATGGTCCAGCTCTCACATCTGTGTACTTTGACATAAAGAATATGCCTGCTGAGAAGGGTACTAGGCAGATGTGCAGAACATGCTTCGCTCACAGACGAGAGTGGAAATTCATTACATTTGTCAAATGGCAAAACCAGGAGGGGCCCTGAGATCCCCTCCACTGGGCTGCACGTTGACTGTTTACCTTCCTTCCCAGGTGTGATGCAGAAGAGGTGTTTATCACCGTAAGAGGACTCTTCAAACAAACTCTGGGAGATGGTGAAGGACAGGAAAGCCTAGAGTACTGCAGTCCATGGTTTTGCAGAATCGTACATGACTTAGCGACTGAACACGACTCTTCTCAACACCTTCACCTGAACAAGCCTCTTAGCCAACTTCGACAGAACGCAGCTGAGAATAGTCAACCAGTTTTTTCCTGTGGACCCCCACCTCTGGACTTCCAGGTATGTCTTCCTGTGAATCCTCTCTAAGCTCCTTGCAGTCTTCCAACCATTTCCCCATCCTCACACTCACACCTCTGGTCTCCAGTTCAGAACTCTCTTACACAGTTTCCCTTGGGGCTTTTGGTATTCTTTTCTGTCAGCAACCTTTCATTTATCCCAACAGGTTTTCCTGTCTTTGAATCTCAGAGAGAAAAGGCTGAGATTTGGAGATTTTGCCCTGACAAATCTCCTTTACTGTTGAGTGTGTGCGTGCTCAGTCATGTCTAACTGTTTGCAACCCTGATAGCAGCCCACCAGGCTCCTCTGTCCATGGGATTCTCCAGGCAAGGATACAGGAGTGGGCTGCCATCTCCTACCCTGGGGGACCTTCCTGACCCAGGGATCGAATCTCCTGCATTGGCAGGTGAGCTCTTTACCACTAAGCCTCCTGGGAAGCCAGCCTCCTTTACTGTTGGGCAAGTTTATATTCTTTCTCCTCAGCTACTGGATTTGCTTACTAAGAGGTATTCAGGGAGAAATGGGCTTCATCAACCCTTTAAAAAAGCTTTATCACCTTCCACTAGGGCAATGAGCGCCTACTTGCTCAGAATTTTCATAACTGAAAGAATCTACATGAAGACTCTTGCCTGAAGATTCCATCCTGTGGCATAATCATAATTATGGCATAATTTATAAATTTCTCTCAATAGGTGCCCAGTTGTATTTTTCAAAATTTTTAGATAATTTTGACGAATTATTGTGTCGCAAAGTTCTTTCAGACAAAAAGAGACAAATGATCATTAATCTTCATATATTTTTTAACTCTCAGGATTTAAAAATACTAAAAAATATGGTAACTTCCATTTTGTTCATTATGTTTCACCCTAATGATCAAGACTTTTTTTTCTAATGATCAAGATTTTATAAAATAGTTTAAAAATAAAACATTTCATAATCATATGATGAATGGTTTTAAGGATTAAGTTTCTTAGAATGAAAAACAAGAGAGAGATAAAAAGAGGGGAAGGGAGGAGGTAGGGGGGAAGGAGGAGAAAAAAGGGAGGGGGAGGGAAGGGGTCCCAAGAATAACTTTACTAATTAGTACAAAACGTATGGCTGAGATGGTTTATTTTATTATACATGTGATTTTATTTGTGGTACATTGGAATGCAAACCTTGAAATAGTTCTTTAAAGTAAGGCTTTACTAAAAGCTATTTGAAAGTTACAAATCTCCAGGGGAGTTAATTTACAAGCACAGGCTAAAGCTGGCAGCTACTGGCCTGGGTGGATGGACTGTGACTATTACATTAGGCCCTAGAGTCCTGAGATCTTGGCTCTTCATGCCAGAATCCTCAGTAACTCACTGTGTGTATTAGGGACTCGCTTCCCTTGGGCTCTTGAAATTCTGCTTCAGTTCCATGACTGCTAATACAAGACTCAACGCCACAAATAATCAAAATCTGAGGTCAAGGATTTCACCCCACTGAGCGGTAGGGGGCGACTCATGACTATGCCTTTTGTTTTTACCCCAGCTGGAAGAAAACCTTTCCTGCTTTCACAGGAAGTCATTCCTGAGACTGTGGGCTCCATTTCAGAATGAATTCCTTCTTTCATTATTTTTTATTTCTTATAGCACAATCGATCCACTAACAAAGACCAAAGCCTTATTTGAAGACCAAGTTAAAAAAAAAATAAGTACAGGATGTGGTGCTGATCTAAGATTAGGACACAGCTCTAGGATGGGAGGGCTTCCCTTGTGGTTCAGCTGGTAAAGAATCCGCCCGCAATGCGGGAGACCTGGGTTCGATCCCTGGGTTGGGAAGATCCCCTGGAGAAGGGAACAGCTACCCACTCCAGTATTCCAACCTGGAGAATTCCATGGACTATATAGCCCATCGGGTCACAAAGAGTTGGACGTGACTGAGTGACAGTCATTCATGCTTTCATTCCATGAATCAATGAGACACCCCCATTTTCTAAAATTGGAAAGATTTATGAATCAGAAAAAGTATACAGTCTGATTATAATTCTACTCCAATAATGAGAAGTGACCACTCGCATTTGAGATGATATATGGTATGTTATGGCCCATTCACATCTTGGTTGATTTTCTAGCAATGTAAGCCTGATTTTGAGGGAAAGGCAAGTGGTCTTAGCACTTCTGTTTTTGTCTTTTAGCTGCTAAGTCGTGTCCAACTCTCTTTTTCGACCTCATAGACTATAGCCCTCCAGGCTCCATGGGATTTTCCAGGCCAGAATACTGGAGTGGGTTGCCATTTCCTTAGGCCAGGTTTGTTCTTTCACAAAGAGCAGGGTCAAAATAAAATGTCTTTGTATGAGATGGGGCTATTTTATCCTTGTATGGGAATGGAAAAATTAATGAGTCACATTTATTTCTTAGATAACTAGTAAGAAACCCCATCACCCCACGGCTCTCTCCATAGCTCTTGCTGGTGGCAGCAATTACGGGAAATTGTAGCATCCATCATCATTCTTCTACAGGGACTAGAGCTGTCCCTCTCCAGGCAAATGGACAAGGTTATGAGCAGAGAAGAATCTCAGCATCATGGCAAGGCCTAAAACCTGCATTTGAAAGACTGGAGAAAAATGAGAAGCAACTCCTTCCCCCTGGGGAAAGTGGTGAGTCCATAATGTCAGACGAGTTCTATTAAGAATAGTGAGGATTATTTGGCAAAACTAATACAATTATGTAAAGTTTAAAAAAAAAAAAAAAGAATAGTGAGGAAAGCTGAACAAAACATCGAAGACAAGGGTGTGAAGGTGAATTACCAAGGTGGTGAGGGTTTGAGGGCCAAGGTCCCAGAAAAAAGGGTTAGGGGAGAATTTACTTTTGAGATATTTGCCCATTCTTAAGAGGTAGAGACGTTTCCAGCCTCTTACGCTAAAGGGACAAAAATTGGAGTTCAGAGCCCCCAAGGAGGAGGAGCCCACGTGATCACCTGGGCATTCAGCTGGGGGTTCCAATGCGCTACACCAAGGACTGGGGTGAAAATAGAGAAACTCTCCCAAAGATTGAAACCCAGCTTCCAATCAGCTCAGTTTTTGATTGGGTTAAGGCAAGGTTTCTCAGCCTCAGTGTTATTATCATTTGGGTGCAGCTAATGGGCTTCCCCAATAGCTCAGTGGGTAAAGAATCTGCCTGCAATACAGGAGACGAGGGTTCCAACCCTGGTTGAGAAGATCCCCCGGAGAAGGGCATGGCCACCCACTCCAGTATTCTTGCCTGGAGAATCCCCATGGACAGAGGAGCCTGGCGGGCTGCAGTCCATAGGGTCACAAAGGGTGGGACACGGCTGAAGCGACTTAGCACGCACATACAAATGGGACCAGCCTGTGCCTTGTAGGATGTTGAGCAGCCTCCCCTGGCTTCTACCCACTAGAGGCTAGCGGCACCCTCTGCCAAGTTCTGACAACCAGAGACATCTCCAGGCATTGCCAGTGTCCCTTGGTGAACAGAATCCTTTATGATTTAAAACCAGAGTGTGAGGGTATCTCCCTAGACCTTACTGCCTGCCAGAAACAAAAGTAAATCCTTCCATCATCCAAAGCCTCAAAGTGTATCTGTAATTTTTTTATACATGATATCCAGTACCTAATAAAAATATCACTCTAAAACAGATGATAAAGTTGATAGACATGAAAGGAAATAGACAATCCACAATCATGGTGGGATATTTTAGAACACGTTTTTCAGGAATGGATGGAATAAATAGGAAAAAAAAAATCAACAAGGTTTGGGCAATGGGGTTAATAACCTGTGAAGAAGGGAGAGTTTCTGGAAGAAAAGAGGAAGGCAGTTCCACAAGGGTGAACGCGGGGGTGCTGGAGGAAAAGGAGGCATTAGGGAAGATGAACAGATGGCGAGCAAAGACACATCTTTGTGGCCCACTTATGCTGAAAGCCTAACGCTATAAGACCTCCTCACTGTGGGTGCTACAAGGGAACTGCCCAAGTGAAGAGTTTTTTTGTTCCTTCCTCTAAAGTCTATACTAGCTGCTCTGTGCGATCTCTGTTCATCTCAGTCCACAGCTGTGGCCTCCACTGTGTTCAGTGATGCTTGTGTTAGCAAAGACTGGTAAGGCAGGCAAAGCAGTGGTAAGCGCTTTCTGATCAACTGCAGAGTATGTCTCCAACACACCTGCAGCTGAATTCTCTTTTTCCCAGCCCCCTGCCATGGAGGCGCCACCAGGTATCACCAGACTTGGCATCCTATTGTCTCAGGGCTTTTTCCAAATTAGGGCACAGTAGGACTGACTATCTGATTCCTGTTTCAACCCTCCCCTCAAAGTGTTAGCAAAAAGCCCTCCAGGACACAGAAGAGGGGCCTGTCCCACCTGGGTTACACGGGTATTATTGATACGTGCTATATGGCAGACATTATTCTAATTGCTGCCGAGATGCAGAGAGTATAAGACCGGGACATAGAGATGGGTAAGACCAGCCCAGTGGGAGTGAAGGGGTGAGGGGAGCAAACCAAGTAAACCAATAGCTTGAACACAGTGTGTGGAGGCTGTGCATGGCGGAACATAAATTGCTCATAAAATGCAGGTATAATCGGGACAAGTAGTTCATGGAGACAGAGGACAGTAGATCAGGGGAATCTGGCTTAAGCGTCTTCTGGGGAGCAGGAGTAATATGAACAAAAGTCTGCAGATGGAAAAGTAACAAGTTCATTCAGAGAAAACTTTTTCTTAATATTTATTTTTATTTATGTGGCTACACCAGGTCTTAGTTGCACATGGAGAATCTAGTTCACTGATCAAGGATTGAACCCAGGTCTCCTGCATCAGGAGTGTAGAGTCTTAGCCACTGCGCCACCAGGGAAGTCACCATTCAGGAAAATTTTTACCCAATAGTCATTGAGCACCTACTCTCTACCAGGCATTGTGCTAGGAGGGAGATGGACTTCGGCGAGCAAGACTCAGTCCTCCTCTCCAGGTTGCTTAGGGCTGATCCAGTAATGAAGTTTGAAAAGGAAACAAGAGATTTCCAAGCCTTGATGGGGAGAAGTTCTACAGCGAGCTGTCTGGAGTAGCTAGAGCATGGAATGCAGGCAAAGAAGAGGTGGGAGATAGTGAATCCATCTGTCAGGCCTGGCCTTAGGCTTCCCAGGTGGCACAGTGGTTAAGAATCCGCCTGCAGGAGTTGCAGGTTCCATCCCTGGGTGCAAAAGATCCCCTGGAGGAGGGCATGGCAACTCACTCCAGCATTCTTGCCTGGTAAATCCCATGAACAGAGGAGGCTGGGAGGCTACAGTCCATGGGGTCCCAAAGAGTCCGATACGATTGAGCATGCATGCATATTATGCCTTAAAACTTAAGGTGAAGGAATTCCCTGGTGGTCCAGTGGCTAAGACTCTGTTCCCAATGCAGGGGGCCTGGGCTCAATCTCTGGTCAGCAAGCTAGATCCCACATGCCATAACTAAGAGTTCGCAATGCTGCAACTAAATATCCCACATGCTGCCACGAAGACCTGGTGCAGCCAAATAAATAAATATTTACAAAAAACCCCTTAACTTTGTGTGTGTGTGTGTGTGTCAAATGATTGGTAATAGGGAGCAACTGATGTCTGTTGGACAGAGAATTTGTGCATTACACATGTGAATTCTTTAGGCAAGATGTCATCTTGTCCTTGATTCCTGCCTCCACCAAAGCCAAGTCAGAGGTCAAGGTGGAATGGACAGCAGCATGTGTGTGATTGACAGGGTGGATCTTGAGGCCTGAGTTCAAGCTTGTAGGGCATGGAGATCCCCTGTTAATATCCATCCTATTCCCACTGCCTGAGAAGATAAGATACATGGCTTGACAGAGAGTCGATACTCAGTAGCTGACACTCTCAGTTTTTTTTCTGGAAAAACCTTTTTTTTTAAAGCATGATTGCTCTTTATTGTCCCAACTCATCTGCTAAAACCAGCATTTATAGTACGTATGTGAACTATGTATATAAACTGCCAGAACATAACCAACCCCATCTTTGAAGCTCTGTGTTAGAATCGGGTGCTACTGAAGTCCAACAGGAAGCATTCACATATAGCGGTCAAATGTTACTAGCCAGTGACTCAGCAAGCCTATGAGGCATTTCACATGATATATGATACCTTGAACCCAAGCTGCCAACAGCCTGCTAGAATGGCATGGTGGATTATGACAGAGCAGAGTCCTTGTGACTCCTCTCTTACTGGGAGGCATCGTTAGTGGGGCAGCTGAGAAGAGACTCACTCTGACCTGGGGAGCAGATGCTAGTCAGATGCATCCATGCCGATGACACTGGGCTCATGGGCTCTGTTCGTGGATGATCTCACCACCCACCTCTTCTGAGACCTTTCTTTATCCATTATCTCAACACTCTTGTGTGTCCAGCTTCTGTCTCTCACTTGATTTTCCCATCAGCATTAAAATATCCTCAAGTCATCCTCATCCCTCTATTCAGTTACTGCTCCATCTCTCTCTTCCCTTGCAAAACCAAGTTTCTGGAGGGAAACAGACACCTCTCTGTCTTCACCTCCTGTGTTGTTCAAGTTCCTTTAGAATAGAGACCCATCTGGCTGGCATGAGGGAGCTGCCTCTTGCAAGGGCACACGAGAAACCGTGTGCAAATCTAGAGTTAAGATAATGAAATAAAGCTAGTCCCATAGAAACTGGGAATAAGGATGGCACGTCCATCAGGATCAAATTCTCTTCACCTTTCCTCCCTTCCACTCCACTCCCTTCCCCTTCCCTCCTCTCCTCTCTCTCTCTATTTCTCTCTGACCATCTCTTCTATTCTCCCATCTCTCTACATCTTACCTAGTGCCCTCTCGTAAGGATGTCCTCAGCTCCAGCCAACCTCAGAATCTTTAGCCTGGCTCCTACTGTCAACAGACATATGCCCAAGAGAGATGCAATGTAATTAGCCTGGTAATTTCCTCAATAGAGGAGAGGAGTCAGGTCTCTGACCTCATATTACAGGATGTGACTATTTAGGGCCAAGGGATCGTGCACAGGGCAGCCTCCGACAGAAGGGTCTGTGGAGGAGGAGAGCAGACCATCAGAAGCATCTTTGTTTTGCTCCCATTCACTCTTCAACTCAAGGCAATTGGCTTATGTGCTCAGCAGCCCAGAAGCTGCCCTCACTGAGGTCATAAACAATGCCTTTGTGGTTGAATCCAATGGCTAGTATTCATTTATTTCTGTCCGTGAATGTTCCAGGGCTTTTATACTCTTGACCCTTTTCTACTTCCTTTTCCTACAACTTCTGTGACATTTACACTCCTTAATTCTCCCGTTACTATTCTGGCTGCTCTCCTCCAGCCTGTCTTGTGGGCAGCTCTTTCTCCAGCTCTCCTTTCAATGTCGGCCTCCCTCTGGGCCCAGATTTCCTTTCTTCTCCAGAGTCCTTCCTTCTCCAGGCCACCTGGTCCTCTGACACGGCCTCAATCACCAGCTCTATACTAAGAGCTTCCAGTTTTCTGTACCTGCCTGACCTCCTCCCAGAACTCTTCACCAACTGGACTGCTCTACCTGGATGCCCCCACAGGTACCTCAAAGTCCCTGTGTGTACGTCTGAACTCACCACCTTCTCCCTCAAACTTTTTCCTCCTTGGATGTTTTCAAGTTCACAAGATGGCACCACCCCCTTGCTCAAGCCAGAGACTGGGCCTCATACTTTATGCCTCTCTCTACCTCACTCTCCGCACCCAACCAAATACCAAGCAAAAAAAAAAATTGATAATAACTCCTTAATATAGCAAATACCCAGTATTCCACTTTCTAAGTGTCTCTCTGCTTTTTTTTTTTTTCATTTTCCCTCCTGCCATCACCGTTACTTCTAGGGTCATTCAAACAGCCTTGAACCCAGGCTTTCTACCTTCAGTTTTCCAACCTGTCCAATCTAGTCACCCCACTATGGCCAGGGTGTTCTTTTTCTTTTTCATCTTAAAAAAATATATAGTTTTAGTGCTTTTTAAATACTCAAAGACTCAAACCACTACAAAAATTGGAGGCAGGGGACTTCCCTTGTGGTCAAGTGGTTAAGACTAGGAGCTTCCACTTCAGGTGGCGTGGATTCCATTCCTGGTGCCTGGATGGGGAATGAAAATCCCACATGGTGTTTGCACAGCCAAAAAAAAAAATGGAGGCAGGCCGGCCTTAATATGAATATGTATATGTACTTTTATTACTTTTAAACTTTTTATTATGCAGAATTTTGAACATATATTAAAGAAGACAGAATACTATGATACTATATGTTCCTATCCCCCCACTCCCAACAGTCATCAGCCCAGGACAGGTCTGCTGAATTCCTGTCTCAATCTGCTCCCCACTCACATAATATTTTGAAGCAAACCCCATATAACCTATGATTTTATTCCTAAATGGTTAGTTCAGTTCAGTTCAGTCCCTCAGTCATGTCTGACTCTTTGTGACCCCACGAACTGCAGCACGCCAGGCCTCCCTGTCCATCACCAACTCCCGGAGTCCACCCAAACCCATGTCCATTGAGTCTGTGATGCCATCCAACCATCTCATCCTCTGTCGTCCCCTTCTCCTCCTGCCCTCAATCTTTCCCAGCATCAGGGTCTTTTGAAATGAGTTGGCACTTTGTATCAGGTGGCCAAAGTATTGGAATTTTAGCTTCAACATCAGTCCTTCCAATGAACACCCAGGACTGATCTCCTTTAGGATGGACTGGTTGGATCTCCCTGCAGTCCAAGGGACTCTCAAGAGTCTTCTCCAACACCACAGTTCAAAAGCATCAATTCTTCGGCACTCAGCTTTCTTCACAGTCCAACTCTCACATCTATACATGACCACTGGAAAAACCATAGCCTTGACTAGATGGACTTTTGTTGGCAAAGTAATGTCTCTGCTTTTTAATATGCTGTCTAGGTTGGTCATAACTTTCCTTCCAAGGAGTAAGCATCTTTTAATTTCATGGCTGCAATAACCATCTTCAGTGACTTTGGAGCCTAAAAAAATAAAGTCAGCCACTGTTTTCCCATCTATTTGCCATGAGGTGATGGGACCAGATGCCATAATCTTAGTTTTCTGAATGTTGAGCTATAAGCCAACTTTTTCACTCTCCTCTTTCACTATCATCAAGAAGCTCTTTAGCTCCTCTTCACTTTCTGCCATAAGGGTGATGTCATCTGCATATCTGAGGTTATTGATATCTCTCACGGCAATCTTGATTCCAGCTTGTGCTCCCTGGATTTCTAAAAGATAAAAGATTTTTAAAATACCATTATCAGACTTAAAATAACAATATAATTCTTTAGCATTAAATATCTAAAATATCTAGTGTTCAGATTTCCAATTGCCTCATAAATGTCACAAGTTTTTAAAAACCTAGGATCTAAATGAAGTTTATACATTGTAATTATTGCTGTGTCTTTATCTTTTTAATTTTTTTTGCTTAAAAAATCTTTATTTGCTTGGCTGTGCCTGATCTTAATTCTGGCACGTGGGGTCTTTGATCTTCATTGCAGCATGCAGGATCTTTTAGTTTTGGGATGTGACCTCTCAGTTGCGGCTTGTGGGATCTAGTTCCCTGATCAGGGATTGGACCTGGGCCCCCTGAGTTGGGAGCAAGAAGCCTTAGCCACTGGACTACCAGGGAAATTCTTGCTGTGTCTTTAAATGTCTTTAAATCTGTTTCTTCTTCTCTCTCTTTCTTTTCCTTGCAGTTTATTTACTGAAATTAAGAGAAAAGAGACATATTGTAGTGATTCCCACATTCTGGGTTTTGCACCCCATGGTATTTAACTAGATGCTCAGTCTTTTGTATTTCCTATACATTGGCTATTGGACTTAGAAAATCTTTTAGTCAGTTAGGGCTGTCATAACAAAATACTGTAGGCTGGTTGGCTTCAACAGTAGAAATCTATTCCTCACAGTTCTGGTAGCTGGCAAGTCCGGGATTAGGGTGCCAGCATTGCTGGGTTCTATGAGGACCCTATTCCTGGCTTCTTGCTGTGTCCTCACATGGTGGTGAGAGAGCTCTGATCTCTCCTCCTCTTCTTATTAGGATGCTAATTTCATCATGGGGGCCCCACCCACATGACCTCACTTAAAGGGCCCACCTCCAAATAACATCACACTGGGAGTTAGGGCTTCAGCAAATAAATTTGGTGGGGAGGAAGGAAGGGAGAGAGGAGTACAAACATTCAGTCCATAACAGAGAATATATTTTTTTATTAGCAGCATCATTGCATCAGACTCTTAATATTTAGGATCTTAAGGTTGATTGGCTTTCCTTAGTAGTTTGAATTTCTTGGACAAGTAGACGTGTCTAAATCTTATTACATCCTCCCCTATTTAAAATCCTTGGGCAATGCTCCCCTTTTCCTCAGGTTAAAGGCCACAGGAATGATCTTGTTATTGTTCTCTGGCCACTGCAATTGGTCAAGGAATGATTATGTGACCAAGCCATGCCAATCAGAGCCCTTTATCAGCTTTTTCTTCTGGAGCTGCTAAGACTCTCTTGTGCTGTTTACTGACCCTAGGTGAGGCACAGAGGAATTCTTGTGAAAGTTCTCTTGTTTCCATGAAGAGAATTCTGCACATGTTTCTTAATCCTGGCTGCACAACCAGAGAGATTTTAAAAAATACACTAGCCCATGAAAGAAGCCAGACACTAAAGACCGCATATTATGTGATTCCATTTTATGAAATGTCCAGCAAATCCATAGTGAAAGAAAGTAACTTAGTGCTTACCAGGGGTTAGAGATGAGGAGAAATGGATGGTGACTGTGAATGGATCTGAGGTTTTTTTGGGGGGGATGATGAAAATGTTCTGAAATTAGACAGCAATCATAAATGTATGACTTTGTGAATATATTGCTGCTGCTGCTGCTGCTAAGTCGCTTCAGTTGTGTCTGACTCTGTGCGACCCCAGAGACGGCAGCCCACCAGGCTCCCCCATCCCTGGGACTCTCCAGGCAAGAACACCGGAGTGGGTTGCCATTTCCTTCTGCAACGCATGAAAGTGAAAAGTGAAAAAAGTGAAAAGTGAAAGTGAAGTCACTCAGTATCACTTTTGTGGGGTTTTTGTTTGTTTGTTTGTTTTGTTTTTGGCTGCACCTTGCAGCTTGTGGCTTCTAGTTCTCTGACCAGGGATCGGGTTCAGGTGCTTGGTAAGTGAAAGTTCAGCATCCCAACCACTGGACCACCAGAGAATTCCCTGAGTTGTATACTTTCAAAAGCGCATCTTATAGTAAATGAACTATTTCTCAACAAAACAATTTATAAGCCTAGACTCCCCCCAGGCGTGGATACTTTTGGAAAGCTCCCCAGATCATTCTATTAGTAGCAAGGCTTGAGATCCACTGTTAGAGTAACACACCTACTCCCTCCCTTCCCCACTCTCTTGCCTCCAGGAGAAGTGGAGTAACTAGAGAGAGAGCTTTGAGTCTGTTTGCTTGACTCCCGTCTCTGTACTTTCCTCTCTCAGATCAGTTCTGCAGGAAAGATCTCAAGAAACCCAGTTATGGCTATAGATCTTAGTCTCTCTTATGGGCTGAATTGTATTTCTCCCCATTCACATGTATTCACTTGGTGTGAATGTCTTTGGGCATAGGGTCTTTAAGGGCTTCCCTGGTGGCTCAGTTGGTAAAGAATCCCCCTGCAATGCCGGAGACCTGGGTTCCATCCCTGGAAGATCCCCTGGAGAAGGGAAAGGCTACCCACTGCAGTATTATGGCCTGGAGAATTCCATGGACTGTATAGTCCATGGGGTTGCAAAGAGTCGAACACAACTGAGCAACTTTCACTTTCACTGGTGACTCAGCGGTAAGAAAAGAAATCCCCCTAAAGGAAGGTGGTTTTGATCCCTGGGTTGGAAAATCCCCTGAAGAAGGAAATGGCAATCCATTTTAGTATTCTTGCCCAGGAAATTTCATAGAGGAACCTGGTGAGCTATACAGTCCATGGGGTCCCAAAGAGTCAGACATGACTGAATATGCACACAGGGCCTTTAAAGTGGTAACCTTGGTAGCTCAGTTGGTAAAGAATCTGCCTGTAATGCAGGAGATCCTGTTTTGATTCCTGGGTTGGGAAGATCTCCTAGAGAAGGGATAGGTTACCCACTCCAGTATTCATGGGCTTCCCTGGTGGCTCAGGTGGTAAAGAATCTGCCCACAATGTGGGAGACCTGGGTTCCATCCCTGAGTTGGGAAGATCCCCTGGAGGAGGGCATGGCAGCCCACTCCAATGGAGATTCTTGTCTGGAGAATCCCCATGGACAGAGGTGGCTGTGGTCTACAGTCCATGGGGTCGCAAAGAGTTGGATGGAGTGACTGAGAACACAGCACAAGGTTAAATGAAGTCATCAGGGTGGGGCCTTGTCTTCATCTAAAGAGGAAGACACACAAGGGATAAGTTCAAACAGAGAAAAGACCATATGAAGAAAGAGAGAGGGTGCCATCTGTAAGCCAAGGGGAGAGTCTCAGGAAAAATCAAATGTGCCGACACCAGCCTACAGCAGTCTGTTACTGCAGCCTTAGCAGACTAATACAGTCTCTAATCCAGTTGTTTTGGTAATAGCGCAGGAGGTAGGCAGTCATATCTGTATATAATGATAATTTTGTCTTATCTTTTCTAATTGTTATACCTCCAACTTTAAAAAATTGTGTTATTGTGGTGTCTAAACTTCCAGGAAAAATGCTGAATAATATGAGGAATAACAGACTTCCTTGTCCCGTTCCTTGACTTAATGAGACTGCCTCTAGTGTTTTATGGATAAATATGACATTTGCTTTTCATTTCTAAGTCAGGTTGCTATAACAAAGTACCACAGACTGGGTAGCTTATAATCAACGAATATTTATTTCTCAGAATCCTGGAGGCTGAAAGTCAGGGTGCCAGCATGTTGGGATGATAGCTCTCTGCTGGGTCACAGAGTTCTTATTGTGGCTGAAGGTGTTAGAGATCTCTCTGGACCCTCTCTTAAAAGGGCACTAATCCCATTCATGAGGACTCCATCCTCATGACTTAACCACTTTCCAAAGACCTCACCTACTAATATCATCACTTTTGGAGGTTAAGATTTCAACATAAGAATTTGGGAAGGTCACAAACATTCAGACTGTAGCAGACACTTTTCTTCCAACTAACCCATCTTGACAAACCACCTTCTTCCTGCCGCCCTGTCTAGACACTTCTAAGGTTTCCTCTGCACACTCACCAGGCTATAAACAAAATGAACTATGAGCTATTTTTTGGACTTGCCATGCCCTTTCATGGCTTCATGCCTTTGTACATCCTCTTCTTCATTCCAGGAACACCCTTAACAATATTCAAACATCTGGCAGATGAAGAAGAACCAGATAAAATTTTATTTCCTCTTTAGACCTAGAACATAAGGAAGAGGGGCTTCCCAGGTGGCGCTAGTGGTAAAGAACCCACCCGTCAAGGCAGAAGACTCAAGAGATGTAGGTTCAATCCCTTGGGAAGATTCCCTGGAAATCCCAAGGCAATGGAAACCCACTCCAGCATTCTTTCCTGGAGAATCCCATGGACAGAGAAGCCTGGTGGGCTACAGTCCACAGGATCGAACACAGCTGGCACAACTGAAGCAACTTAGCACAAGAAAGCACATAGGGAGAAAGATTCTTGCTTCTCTTCCCATTTGGGATAATATCAGAGGAAACATTTTCATCACCCTTGCTCTCTCCCGGGGGAGAGGTGGACAGGCTGATGGCACCACTCTCATCAGTGAGTGGGGTGACTGGTCTTTAAGGCAGGGCCCAGGCTCCACCCTGCTTTCACTTCCTGAGTTCACATATGGTGCTGGCCACATGAGTATGGTTAGCACCTCCTGACAGGGCCACCCTCCTCAGGGAGCGGGAAGCAGGGATCTGTCTTTGTCTCTTTTCTAACATCTCCCTGAGACTGGATGGGTAGATCCAGTGACCCTGCTCTGTTCACTCAGCGGAGGGATAGGAGGACTATGTCTCCCTTGGGCCTAGGTTTAAGCATGTTCAAGTTCAGCTTTTACTGGAACTTTGCATGAAGTCTGGTTTTCTATTTCCTGTTTGGCTGGAGATCCTCAGACATACCCTATTCAGTTGGTGTTCAGCCTGGTGTGCGGGGAAGGTGAGAGACTCTCACCCAGTGATCTCATCAAATGCTTGCTGGGTGAATGAGGGAACTGACGGAGGTACCCCAGGCTCTCCCTGCTCTAGTCATAGCTACTATTTACTGAGTAACTTCCATGATCTCACTGCATCCCCTCAACAAGTCTATTGGCTTCCCAGGTGGCTCAGTGGTAAAGAATCTGCCTGACAGTATAGAAGACTCAGGAGGTGCAGGTTCAATCCCTGGCTGGGGAAGATCCCTTGGAGGAGGAAATGGCAACCCACTCCAGTGTTTGTGCTTGGGAAATCCCTGGCAGACTACAGTCCATGGGGTCACAAAGGGTTGGATGCAACTGAGCACGAGCATGCAACAACTCTATCAAATGTGTATTATTGTTTCTATTTTGTAAAAGAGGATATCCTCTATACCACTATCATATTAACTCTCCTAGAGAAATTCTTTTTTTTTTTTTTAGAAGCATCCTCCAATGTGGAGAGAAGGGAACCTTTCCATACTCTTGGTGGGAATGTAAATTGGTACAGCCACTATGGAGAACAGTATGAAGGTTCCCTAAAAAGTTAAAAATAGAGCTACTGTATGACCCTGCAATCCCACTTCTGGGCATATATCTAGAGAAAAACATGATCCAAAAGGATACATGCACCCCAGTGTTCATTGTAGTACTGTTTACAATAGCCAAGACATGAAAGCAACCTAAATGACCTAAATGTCCATTGACATAGGAATGGACAAAGAAGATGTATGTATATATATATGTATGTATATATATATCCACACATACACACACACACACACACAATGGAATATTACTCTGCCATTAAAAAGAATGAAATAATGCCATTTGCAGCAACATGGATGGGACCTAGAAATTTTCATATTGAACAAAGTAAGTCAGACAGAGGAGAAATATCAAATGACATCCATTATATGTGGAAACTAAAAAGAAATTACTCTAATGAACTTACTACAAAATAGAAAAGATACTCACAGACTTAGAGAACAAACTTACAATTGCCGGGAGAAGGGATAGTTTGGGAGTTTGGGATGGACAGGTACACACTGCTATATTAAAAATGCTAACCAACAAGGACCTACTGTATAGCACATGCAACTCTTCTCAATGTTGTGTGGCAGCTTGGATGGGAGGGGAGTTCGGGTGAGTGGGATGACTGGTGTGTACATATAGCTGAATTCTTTTGCTGACAACCTGAAACTATCACAACATTGTAAATTGGCTATATATACCTCAATACAAAAGAAAAGGAGTACGTCAAGGCTGTATATTGTCACTCTACTTATTTAACTTCTATGCAGAGTACAGCATGTGAAATGCCAGGCTGGATGAAGCACAAGCTAGAATCAAGATTGCTGGGAGAAATATCAATAACCTCAGATATGCAGATGACACCACCCTTATGGCAGAAAGTTAAGAAGAACTAAAGAGCCTCTTGATAAAAGTGAAAGAGGAGAGTGAAAAAGTTGGCTTAAAGCTCAACATTCAGAAAACGAAGATCATGGCATCCGGTCCCATCACTTCATGGCAAATAGATGGGGAAACAGTGGAAACAGTGGCTGACTTTATTTTCTGGGGTCCAAAATCACTGCAGATGGTGACTGCAGCCATGAAATTAAAAGATGCGTATTCCTGGGAAGGAAAGTTATGACCAATTTAGACAGCGTATTAAAAAGCAGAGACATTATTTTGCCAACAAAGGTCCATCTAGTCAATGCTTTGGTTTTTCCAGTGGTCATGTATGGATGTGAGAGTTGGACTATAAAGAAAGCTGAGCTCAGAAGAATTGATGCTTTTGAACTGGGGTGTTGGAGAAGACTCTTGCGTTTCCTTTGGACTGAGAGGAGATCCAACCAGTCCATCCTAAAGGAGATCAGTCCTGGGTGTTCATTGGAAGGACTGATGTTGAAGCTGAAACTCCAATACCTTTGGCCACCTGATGAGAAGAACTGACTCATTGGAAAAGGCCCTGATGCTGGGAAAGATTGAAGGTGGGAGAAGGGGACGACAGAGGATGAGATGGTTGGATGGCATCACCGATTCAGTGGACATGAGTTTGAGTGGACTCCGGGAGTTGGTGATGGACAGGGAGGCCTGGCGTGCTGTGGTTCATGGGGTTGCAAAGAGTCGGACATGACTGAGCAACTGAACTGAACTGAACAATACAAAATAAAAAGTTTTTTAAGAAGCAGACCCCATTCCTCACAAAACCCAGCCCTAGAGCCATCAATCTTCATTTTGCCTGCTTTTTGGCAGCTCAGCAACTGCCTCACCTCTATACTGCCCTAGGTGTTACTGATCTTGCTGAAACATGCACTTTTCTGCCTTAGTTCCTGCTTTCATGCATTCACAGATATTTATTGAGCACCTACTATGTGCTTGGTACTCAACCAGGTGCTGAGGACATGGTGGGTCATGAAGAAAAATACAGTCTCTGCCCTCATGGGGCTTTCCTGGACCAGGCCCTCAGATTTGAACAAGCCCAGTGAGTGTTCCAAAGGAGAACTGGGGGCTGAGTGGGTGTGAGACAGAGGGACATACCGTAATTTGGCAAGCCGAGGAAGGCTGTTGTGAAGAAATGATGAGTTTAAGCCTAGTTTTCCATGTGCTTGCTCAGGCCACCCTGAATATCTGGTGAATGGAAGAAGCTCAAAACTGGGGACTCTGCCAACAGCAAGGTCCTACTGTACAGGGAACTATATTCAATATCCTATGATAAACCATAGTAGAAAAGAATATATGAATCACTTTGGTGTACAGCAGAAATTAACACAGCACTGGAAATTAACTATCCTTCAATAAAGTTTTTAAAAATTAAAAAAATAGAAAAACTGGGACTCTACTGTCATTGTTTAATTGCTAAGTCATATTTGATTCTTGCAACCCCATGAACTGTAGCCCTCCAGGCTCCTCTGCCCATGGGATTTTCCAGGCAAGAAAAATAGATCGATTTGCCATTTTCTTCTCCATAGGAGCTTCCCAACCCAAGGATCAAACCTGGGTCTCCTACATTGGCAGGCAGATTCTTTATCCCTGCGCCACCAGAGAAGTCCAGACTATTACTAGCTGGTAATACTGCTTTGGCCAAAAAGTTCATTTGGGTCCCCGAACAATCTTTCTGGCCAACACAGTATTTTTGTGCTGCTTTTCAAAATCAGAATTACAGGTAATTGCTGTTAAAAGAACCCTGAGCCCAGAGTTAAGGTCATCTTCCAGTTTAACTTTCTGTAGGCACATATCCATTTGCCTAGCATTTATTCGATGAAGAGTGTTGAGCACTTATGATGCGTGAAGAACTCTGAGGACTGTGGTGACGCCAGACTGAATAAAATTTGACCCCATCCTACAGAGTGGAAAATATTGTCTTTTCTCTGTTGATTGTAATTACTTGTTTGCTCTATAACCCAAATGTTTTATTGTTAAATTGTGTTCATGAGGGAAATTTATGAGCATACCATGAGTATATTTTTGAGTTGGTATAATTTCACTTCCTTCTTTCTCAAAACGTTTACTATTGATAACACTGCACCAAAATTTCCCCTTTTTTTGAAAGCATGGCAGGGATATGGAAATTTCTTATATGAATGTGGAATTAGGTACAAAGAAGGAATCAGTGATTATGATCAAGACACCTGGATTCTAGTGCCAGATCCACCCACAAATTAGCTGCATCACTTTGAGCAAATTCCTTAAATTCTGTAGACTTTGGCCCTTTTCTGTAAAATAAAGCTGTTAAACTAACCAAAAGTCCCCTCCCCTCTTAAATTTCTATGCTTTCATGATTCTAGAGAGAATCATAAGGAACAGAGAGTGAAACAGCTGGGACAATTAGGAAACTGTTCAGAGGGAATAAAAAAAGAAAATGAGGGGAAAGGAAAATTCCGAGGACAAAGAGCCAATACAAAAAATTTAGAACAGCAGAAAGATAGAGAATCCACCTGCTAATTCAGAAGACTTGGGTTTGATCCCTGGGTCAGGATGATGTCCTGGAGAAAGAAATGGTAACCCACTTCAGTATTCTTGCCTGGAGAATTCCATAGACACAGGAGCCTGGCAGGCTACAGTCCATAGGGTCACAAAGAGTTGGACACACGCACATGCATGAAAAGTAAAACAAGGTAAAAAGGAGGAAATGGAAGCTAAAATGTCTTCAAAGACATTGCAAATATACATCATATGAAACTTCATTTTTAAGCCAAAGAGGAAGAAGAAGTCTGGTTATTTATATTTCTCTTACACTGAGATGAAATCTTTAGAAGTTCCTATGACTTGCCTCTCTAAGCAATTCTAAAGAAAAAAAAAAAAAAGCTGGTATTTTGTAGCTACTTTGAGCTCTCAGCTTGTTAATACTAGTACATAGCTGTTATTGAGTGAATAAATGGTTTTTAAGGAGAAGAGAGACAGAGAATGTTGTGGCTAAAATGAGACAAAGTGGGGTCACACGTGAATGAATCATTCAATTTTACTGGTTCTACTCCAGACTAAGAAAGAACGATTACATTTCCCGACTTCCTTCAGCCTTCCAACAAAGCACAGTACAGAGGAGGGGAGTACGGCTTAGCTCACAGCCACCTGACCCGCATGACAATGGGGCCTGTTGCAGGGTGTTGTGTGAGTGGCTTACTCTGATTCTGTTGGTCCATCAGAGGCAAGACTGCACAAACAGAAACGGCAGTCCCTGAGCAAACCATCACTTGGTACAGAAAGGAGGAAGGAAGCATCTCTTCTGGGCTTTTCCCATCCTCTCTGCTCCTCTCTCGGTCCCAATTATCTTGCTCTTGTGGTCAGAAATAGGGTGTAGCTGTCTGTCTCCTTCATCCTCTTAGGGGCTCAGAGACCTTGACAAGTTCCTTGAGTCCTCTCTCTCTCATTTTCCACATCCCTAAATAGGGGTGCTCGTGTGCATCATCTGAGGGTGCCTACCACAGAGTCTCATGCAGAATGAATGCTCCAAAAGGTTAATCATTCTTAGAATATGTTTTCACTCCATGGACATTCTTTTTCCTTTTCAAAGAATAAGATGAATTGTTTAGAACAGAATACCACATTTTGAAAGAAGATTTCTCTGAAAAGTGCTGATGCTAGCGTTGCTGCTGCTGCTGCTGCTAAGTCGCTTCAGTCATGTCCGACTCTGTGCGACCCCATAGACGGAAGCCCACCAGGCTCCCCGTCCCTGGGATTCTCCAGGCAAGAGCACTGGAGTTGGTTGCCATTTTCTTCTCCAATGCATGAAAGTGAAAAGTGAAAGTGAAGTCATTCAGTCGTTTCCTACCCTCAGCGACCCCATGGACTGCAGCCCACCAGGCTTCTCCGTCCATGGGATTTTCCAGGCAAGAGTACTGGAGTGGGGTGCCATTGCCTTTTCCGGTTATTAGCGTTAGGGACAGGAATATGTAATTTCTGTAATGGAAAAGTCATACAAGATATTACAGATAGATTCCATGGGACAATAAGTGTTAAGTCATAGAATCATGAATTTTGGATATGGGAAGAATAGAGAGCTTATTCAGAAAGGGATTCTAGGCCATTTCACCAGTAAATACATTGTTAATCTCCCTTTTGCTTTGGAGAATCATGGCTGTTGGTGGTTTTGAGTAAATTGACCCACAATAGATGTGATCAAGTTAAGATGGGGTCATACTGGAGCCCTAATCCAATGGCTGATGCCTTTATAAGAAAAGGGACAATTGCATACAGACATACAGATCCACTTGGAAGAACATCACGTGACAATAGAGGCAGAGTTTGGAGTGATGCATCTACAAGGCAAGGGACACCAAGGATTGCCAGCCAACACCAGGAGCTAAAAGGACAGGAAGGATTCTTTTCTAGAGCTTTCAGAGGGAGCATGTCCCTAACAGCACCTTGATTTTAGATTTAGTTTGCAAAACTGCAAGAGGATAAATTTCTGTTGCTTTAAGCCACTCGTTATGCGGTGCTTTGTTGCAACAGCCCCGAGAAACTAACACATTGACCAAATAATATTTGCTTGTCCCCTTTCTTGTCTATCAGTTCAGTTCAGTCGCTCAGTCATGCCCGACTCTTTGCGACCCCGTGGACTGCAGCACGCCAGGCCTCCCTGTCCATCACCAACTCCCGGAGTCCACTCAAACTCATGTCCACTGAATCGGTGATGCCATCCAACCATCTCATCCTCTGTCGTCCCCTTCTCCCACCTTCAATCTTTCCCAGCATCAGGGCCTTTTCCAATGAGTCAGTTCTTCTCATCAGGTGGCCAAAGTATTGAAGTTTCAGCTTCAACATCAGTCCTTCCAATGAATACCCAGGACTGATCTCCTTTAGGATGGACTGGTTGGATCTCCTTGCAGTCCAAGGGACTCTCAAGAGTCTTCTCCAACACCACAGTTCAAAAGCATCAATTCTTCTGAGCTCAGCTTTCTTTATAGTCCAACTCTCACATCCATACATGACTACTGGAAAAACCATAGTCTTGACTAGGTTGGCAAAGTAATGTCTCTGCTTTTTAATATGCTGTCTAGGTTGGTCAAAACTTTCCTTCCAAGGAGTGTCTTTTTGTTTCATGACTACAGTCATCATCTGCAGAGATTTTGGAGCCCCAAAAATAAAGTCTGCCACTATTTCCACTGTTTTTCCATTTATTTGCCATGAAGTGATGAGACCAGATGCCATGATCTTCGTTTTCTGAATGTTGAGCTTTAAGCCAATTTTTTCACTCTCCACTTTCACTTTCATCAAGAGGCTTTTTAGTTCCTCTTCACTTTCTACCATAAGGGTGGTGTCATCTGCATATCTGAGGTTATTGATATTTCTCCCGGCAATCTTGATTCTAGCTTGTGCTTCTTCCAGTCCAGCGTTTCTCATGATGTGCTCTGCATATAAGTTAAAGAAGCAGGGTGACAATATACAGCCTTGACGTACTCCTTTTCCTATTTGGAACCAGTCTGTTGTTCCATGACCAGTTCTAACTGTTGCTTCCTGACTTGCATACAGATTTCTCAAGAGGCAGGTCAGGTGGTCTGGTATTCCCATCTCTTTCAGAATTTTCCACAGTTTATTGTGATCCACACAGTCAAAGGCTTTGACATAGTCGATAAAGCAGAAATAGATATTTGTCTGGAACTCTCTTGCTTTTTCAATGATCCAGCAAATGTTGGCAATTTGATCTCTGGTTCCTCTGCCTTTTTTAAAACCAGCTTGAACATCTGGAAGTTCATGGTTCTCTTGTCTATAGAATAGGACTAATTCTTGTTCTCACTAGATGTGGGGTTTCTGATGGAGATAATTATCAATACTTAGTATTTTATATTAGGATATTATACATTTGGGTTGGGGAACCTTTCAGATGGCTGAGTTGGTAAAAGCCCAGGAGAAAGCGAGACGCTCTCTCTACAAGCCCTCTTTTGTGCCGCTCCATTGAGGGCAGGAAACCCTGCCGGAAGAAGCCAGGCACCACAAAATCATCTGTGAAGGCTGCTGATATTTTCACCCTGCTACCTCAAATAGGAGCTTCCCAGGTGTTGCAGTGCAAAAGAGTCTGCCCGCCAGTGCAGGAGAAGCAGGTTCGATACCTCAGTCAGGAAGATCCCCTGGAGAAGGAAGTGGCAACCCACTCCAGTATTCTTGCCTGGGAAATCCCATGGACATGGAAGAGCCTGGAGGGCTACAGTCCATGGGGTCGCAAAGAGTCCAGCACAACTTAGCAACTAAACAACAACCACCGCAAAATAAAAATACATGTTTATAAGTTGCTTGGAAAATCCCATGGACGGAGGAGCCTGGTAGGCTGCAATCCATGGGGTCGCTAAGAGTCGGACACGACTGAGTGACTTCACTTTCACTTTTCACTTTCATGCATTGGAGGAGGAAATGGCAACCCACTCCAGTGTTCTTGCCTGGAGAATCCCAGGGACGGGGGAGCCTGGTGGGCTGCCGTCTATGGGGTCGCACAGAGTCAGACACGACTGAAGTGACTTAGCATAGCATAACATAGAGACTGCTGTGGAAAATTAAAGGTAACAATATCTTCCTTTGCCTCCTTTTTTTTTTTTTTTAAACTGGATTTCCCCTCTTCGAGTTTGCTATTCATATCTTTCCCTCAAGACATCTTCTCCTTGGTACCTGGTGATAAATAATTCTTGTCCTGATGTCATTGGTGATTCCACAGCTGAGCAAAGGCATTATTTTTCCATTCTGTCAGGAACTCAGCTATTTATTTCCATTCATTCTAGACTTGTGGCTGAGAAGGATATTTTGATTGAATACATTCCCTAACTTGTTAGGTTGTAAAAATGAGTGTTAATGAAACACATCCCTAGTACTGTGGGCTTTTTTTAAAAAATGTGAAACCCTGTTTTACTATGTTAACCCCTGTTGACTTTATGCTTTTTTTTTTTTTTTAAACATCTCTCACCACTTACATTGAGTCATGTAGAACCTGGAACTGATACTAAGCCAATGATCCAAAAAGGATCTGTGGCTTAATTACATTAGTATTAGTGCTTTAACTCTCTGGTCTCACTTTCTAACTCCAAAAAAGGTTTTGTTTTGTCTGTTGAAGGAGGACTCCTCTCTCCTGGTGTTGAGAAAATTTTTCTGTGCTTACTTTCCAGCTTCAATGCTAATCCTCCCCTAGGACATTGCTAGTATTCTTTTTCTTTGAGCCCTAAAGAGAAATATGAATAGCTATTTGGTTTTCTTTTTTTCTCTCCACATGACCCTTTGGCTTTCATTCTTTATCTGAAATGTAGGCTCTTTTTTGGCCCATCATTAACCTTTTCTCATGGGCTTTAAGAAGATGCTTTCTCACATTAGGTGCTAGTTATGCTTGAGGATTTTATTATTTTAAAAAAGTGATATTCACACTCATCTTGTCATTCACACTCTGTGCTATTTTTTAGCAGACAGCAAGCTTTTTGTTTTAGATTTAATTAATAATGGAACTGAATTTCTCAACTCTATTTTTTTCCATTTTCTCAGTGAGATACTTGTAATAGGTCTCTAAAATCATCATTTTCAATAGATACTTTCATTTATCCAATAACCTTAGAGAACTTATCGCTTATGGGTGGAAGTGAAAGTTGCTCAGTTGTATCCGACTCTTTGTGACCCCAGCGACTAAACAGTCCATGGAATTTTCCAGGCCAGAATACTGGATTGGGTAGCCTTTCCCTTCTCCAGGGGATCTTCCAGACCCAGGAATTGAACCAGGGACTCCTGCATTGCAGGTGGATTCTTTACCAACTGAACTATGAGGGAAGCCCCATCACTTATGGGTAAATTGTTATAAGTATCTTGTTTATAAAAAGTGCCTATATTACTTTGTATGTTTCACATTATACTTAGAGAAAAGAGTCCACATCTTTTAGGGTGACTGGATGGACCCCAAGAATGGGAAGGGGGTGATGGGAAGAAGAGAGAAGAGTAGATAAGCTGATGATGAGCTCTTTGGCTGATATTAGTAGCTGAATTGTGTCCCCTGCAAATTCTTATGCTGAAGTCCTCAGATTGTGACTGTATTTAGATACAGGGCCTTTAAAGAAGTAGTCAAGGTAAAAATGAGGTTATGTGGGTGGGCCCTAATCCCAAATGAGTGGTGGCATCCTTATAACAAAAGAAGATTAAGACACATACAGGGACTTCCCTGGTGCTCCAGTGGTTAAGACTTCACCTTTCACTGCAGGGGGTGAGGGTCTGATGCCTTGTCAGGGAGCTAAGATCCTACATACTTCTTGGTCAGCAAACCAAAAACATGAAACAGAAGCAACACTGTAACAAAGTCAATAAAGACTTTTAAAATGGTCCACATCAACATATCTTAAAAAAAAAAAAAAAGACACATACAGCACACAACAGAGAGAGTTGTGTAAGGATACAGCAAGAAGGCAGCCAATTGCAAGCCAAGGAGAGAGACCTCAGAAGAAATGAACCCTGACGACACTTTGAGCTTGGACTTCCAATCTCCGCAGCTGAGGAAATAAATTTCTACTGTTTAAGCCACGCAGTCCGCAGTGCTTTGCTATGACAACCCGAACTGCTCCCGCAGCTGGACACTGACTGCAAGGCCTTCCCTCCAGTGGAGCTCAGCTTGAAGGGCAGTGGGAGGGGCTTGGAGGAAAAGAGCAGTGGGAGGGGCTTGGAGGAGAAGGGCAGTGGGAGGGGCTTGGAGGAGAAGGGCAGTGGGAGGGGCTGAGTTGTCAATTTGGAGATCCGCTTAGAACAACCCTGAAAGCTCAACAAAGAGTGTCATCATGCATAGGCCAGCTTGCAGAAATGGGGCCCTCCTTGAGGGTAGAGAAAGGGAAACAGCGCAGGTAAGAAGAACATATCCTAGTATACAAATACACACTCCTGGGTCTAGGGGAGAGGGGTGGCTGAGGGGTGGCAGCAAATAGCAACCCACTCCAGTATTCTTGCCTGGAAAATCCCACGGACTGAGGAGTCTGGTAGGCTAAAGTCCCTGGGGTCCGCAAAGAGTCGGACAACACTGAGCCACTTCACTTTCACTTTCACTTTCACTTTCCCTGGTGGTTCAGTGGTAAAGAATCTGTCTGACAATGCAGGAGACTCAGGTTCAATCTCCAGGTCGGGAAGATCCCCTGGAGAAGGAAATGGCAGCCCACAATCTCTCTGTCCATAGACAGAGGAGCCTGGCGGGCTGCAGTCCATGGGTTGGCAAAGAGTCGGACACGACTGAGTGACTAAACAACAATAAATTGGTTGCTGTCATACTCGAGTCCCTGATGACCGATGACTTTCCTAAGTAGTAAATAAATCTCGACTTTCTAAAAATAGAAGGAAACAATACAATTAATTTGTACAGGCTTCTGTTACTCTCTGTATAGCTTTCTTAGTGATATGAGGAATCAGTATATTAAAAGGGACAGTAAAAGAAAATCAAGCCGTCCCAAAGAGACCTGTAAACCTTCCTTGGGTAAGTGCATTTGGTTCAACAGCGTCCCTCTCTCCTCCAAATTCACATCCAGGAGGAACCTGTGAACGTGACCTTATTTGGAAACAGAGCTTTTGGCAGATATAACTAGTTGTTAAGATGATGTCATAGTGAGTTACAATGGGCCCTAAATCCCATATGACTGGAGTCCTTATAAGAAGAGAAGAACCGAGAGAGACACAAAGAAGTGGAGCGGGAAAGGCCATGTGACAGCAGGGGCAGAGACTTGGAGTCCTGTAGCTGCAAGCCAAGAAATGTCAAGGATTGCCGGAAGTCACCAGAAGCTTCGAAGGCCCAAGGAAGGATGCACTTCCAAGCCTCTGGACAGCATGTAGACCTGCCAACATCTGGATTTTGGACTCCTAACATCAGGAGAGATGGATTTCTATTGTTTAAAACCTCCTAATTTGTGGGACCTGATTACAGCAGCATCAGGAAACGGATACAGAAGGTGAGTAGGGCAGAGACAAGCATAGCGATTGACAAGTGCTTGATGGCTTGAAAGTATCCTACAGGTCCCAGTGAGAAACTTCACACCTGTAGTGCGTATTGTATATGTGGGAAAGTGTCTAGCACAGACCCTCAGAAATAGCTCTCCCCTTTCTTTCATCACGTAAATATGGTAAAATGAAAACTGCAGATTGATGTTCCGTGAGGACACCTTGAGGGTATCCATTGTTTCAAATAAGATAACACATGTAAAGAATTTTAGGGGCTTCCCCTGGTGACTCAGTGGTAAAGGATCCACCTGCCAATGCAGGGGACATATGTTTGATTCCTGATCCGGGAAGATCCTCCACAGGACAGGACTAAGCCCATGTCCTGACTATTGAGCCTCTGCTCTAGAGCCTGGGAACCACAACAGCTGGGTCCACGTGCCACAAATACTGAAGCCCGCATGTCCTTGAGCCTGTGCTCTGGAACAATAGAAGCCACTGTGGCGAGAAGCCTAAGCAATGAAGAGTAGCCCTCGCTCCCCGCAACTAGAGAGAGCCTGTGCAGCAACAAAGACCCAGCACAGCCAAAACACAAGTAAATTTTTTTTAAAGAATTTTAGAATCAGAATGCTTCACAAACTGGGAGGTGATTATTGCACTTCTAGCATAAAGAATCTTCTATATTCTCATACAGAATAGCTGCTTTGGGATGTAAAATCTGCTAACTTTTGAGAGAAATCTTTCCCTTTATGAGAAGAATTATCATTTAGCAAAAGGTACAGAAATGGAAGTATTTGGGACTGTACTGTTTTCTTACATCTTTCAGATGTAAATTTGAAATATGAAGCCCTGGTTTTAAAGTTTAGTGTACGATATGCTTGTCTTTTCTGCCAAAAGCAATTGTGTAAATATGAGTGAGGTGTATATTTGAAGTTGGTTGTGAATGAAATAGCATCGTCCCTAGGTAGGGAATTAGAGAGAGGCTAGGCGGTGTGGTGGGAATCATGCTGGATTAGAAAATCCAAGGTTGGTTTCTGTGAAGCCTGATGTTGAAATGTGCTGCCTGATCGTATGGCAAACTACTGCAGCTCGCTGAGGCTTCATTCAGTTCAGTTCAGTTCAGTCGCTCAGTTATGTCCAACTCTTTGTGACCCCATGGACTGCAGCACACCAGGCTTCCCTGTCCATCACCAACTCCCAGAGCTTGCTCAAACTCATGTCCATCAAGTTGGTGATGCCATCCAACCATTTCATCCTCTGTCATCCCCTTCTCTTCCTGCCTTCAATCTTTCCCAGCATCAGGGTCTTTTCCAGTGAGTCAGTTCTTTGCATCAGGTGGCCAAAATACTGGAGTTTCAGTTTCAGCATCAGTCCTTCCAATGAATATTGAGGATTGATTTCCTTTAGGATGGACTGGTTGGGTTTCCTTGCAGTCCAAGGGACTCTCAAGAATCTTCTCTAACACCACAGTTCAAAAACACCAACACTTCGGCGCTCAGCTTTCTTTATTAGGCTAGGTGATTGCTAGAGCTCTATGTCATTCCACCACTGAGTGGGGAGGGGTCTGGCCATTGTAATGGATTGAATGTGTGTGTGTGCTCAGTCACTAAGTTGTGTTCGACTCTTTTGCGACCCGTGGACTGTAGCCTGCCAGGCTCCTCTGTCTATGGAATTTCCCAGGCAAGAATACTGGAGTGGGTTGCCATTTCCTTCTCCAGGGGATCTTCCTGACCCAGGGATGGAATCCATGTCCTCTGCATTGTGAAAGTAAAAGCGAAAGTCGCTTAGTTGTCCAGACTCTTTGTGACCCTGTGGACTATACAGACCATGGAATTCTCCAGACCAGAATACTGGAGTGGGTAGCCTTTTCCTTCTCCAGGGGATCTTCCCAACCCAGGGATCAAACCCAAGTCTCCCACATTGCAGGTGGATTCTTTGCCAGCTGAGCCACCAGGGAAGCCCAAGAATACTGGAGTGGGTAGCCTATCCCTTCTCCAGGGGATCTTCCTGACCCAGGAATTGAACCAGGGTCTCCTGCATTACAGGCAGATTCTTTACCATCTGAGCTAGCAGGGAAGCCCATCCTCTGCGTTGGCAGGTGGAAGGCAGGCGACAGACCCTCAAAAATGGGAGCAATGGAAAGGAGGGAACAGGGGGAACAGGTAGTGTCCATTCAGAGTATTCCCTGAAGGCCTAAACTGAGAGGCCTTGCCCTACCCACCCCAACCTTGAGTGGCAGGAGGACTAGACTAAGTTAGATGAAGGCAAGGCTTCCTGCCTTACTGCTGGACTGCTTTAGGTTGCTTATCCGACATTTCTGTAAAAGCTCAGTCTAAACCCCTGTAGCCGGCTATACCACAACAAATGCAATCACATGCATGCTATCAAGAAGGAGGTTGAGGTAGATCTTAAAAGTTCTCATCATGGGACTTCCCTGTTGGGAAGGATACATGTGATTGCATTTGTTGTTATTCAGTCACTAAGTCATGCCCAACCCTTTGCAATCCCATGGACTGCAGTCTGAGAGGCTCCTCTGTCCTCCACTATCTCCCAGAGTTTGCTCAGATTCAGGTGAGTTGAGTCAGTGATGCTACCTAACCACCTAAATGTGACCAGTGTAGGAGCCTTAATTACATCTCAAGATATCCTATCATACTTTCAAAGACACTTTTCTGTATACAGTAACATTTGCAAGTTCCAGGGATTGGGCTCTGACATCTGATATCGGTATAGCTGGCTACAGGGGTTTAGACTGAGCTTTTACAGAAATGTCAGATGAGCAACCTAAAGCGGTCCAGCAGTAAGGCTGGAAGCCTTGCCTTCATCTAACTTAGTCTAGTCCTCCTGCCACTCAAGGTTGGGGTGGGTAGGGCAAGGCCTCTCAGTTTAGGCCTTCAGAGAATACTCTGAATGGACACTACCTGTTCCCTCCTTTCCATCTCTCCCATTTTGGAGAGTCTGTTGCCTGCCTTTCTTTCTTTACTTTTTATATTTATTTGTTTCTTCTGGCTGCACTGAGTCATTGTGGTGGCATGCAGGATCGTTAGTTGCAGGATTTGAACTCTTAGCTACAGCACGTGGGATCTACTTCCCTGAACAGGGATTGAACCAAGGCCCCTTGCGTTGGGAAAATGGAGTCTTAGCCACTGGACCACCAGGGAAGTCCCCTGTCTTCCTTTACTTCCCCTCCTGTCTGATGTCTCCCAGCTCCAGTTTTGAAAATTTCAACCCTTTCAACAGATTAGGACCTACACTACCTCCCCAAATACCCATCACTTCAGGTTTCATCCTGTTGTGACTTAGAATGTTCTTCTCTTGGCTCTGGGTTGTGTTTGGGGGGCTGGTGGGGAGTGAGCCTGGGTGCCTGTGAACCAGGGGAGGACCTGGTGCCTTGCTTGCTTCCAGAGATTTCCTTGACCAGGTGTTGTGTGACCAGGTTCCTTCTGAATTCCACAAAGTGAAGTACACCTGGCACATGGAGTGTTATGTTTCTTCCAAAGACAGTCTAGTCTATTATCACAAGATGAAAACAATTTCTTCCTATTAATAGTACTTCGGGATCCACTCCCGGAACATCTGCAACCCTAGCATTATTGAATGAAAGACTTCTTCCTAGCTCTATTTTCACGATAAGAGCTCCATATTTAACTGGGAATAGCTCTCTTTGAGTCATTTGGGATGAATGGTGCTATCCTTGAACATACTGTTTCTGATCTCTAAATTTATCTCTTGATAGAAGTGTGTGTGTTAACAGCTACACAACTGTTAGTGGATTAGAGAATTAAGGGTTGGACTTTGCTGGACTTGGGGAACTAAGATCCTGCATGCCACATGGCATAGCCAAAAAACAAGAAAAAAAAAAAAAGACAGAGAGAGAGATTTAGGGGTAAGAGAAAGTATATCCAAATTTAGAAAGAGGGGAGGGGCTACAGTGACGCAAGAGAATGACCAAAGAGGGAAAGGCAAATCAAGAGACAAAGAGCAGGCCCCAAATTCTCCTGGCATGTAGAGCATAGAACATTCTTTTATGCTAGTGTTGGGATCATGGTTTGTGGCACCGGAAGCTTTCCAACATATGGAGGTTCCTCTTTATAAAGAAGAATACAAAGTAATGAATACAGAATTATGCAGAGGGCTTTGGATGAAATCCAAAAGTCCTGAAAAGTGAAAATGAAGTCGCTCAGTCATGTCCGACTCTTTGAAACCCCACGGACTGTAGCCTACCAGGCTCCTCTGTCCATGGGATGTTCCAGCAAGGGTACTCGAGTGGGTTGCCATTTCCTTCTCCAGGGGATCTTTTCAACCCAGGGATTGAATCCCGGTTTCCCGAATTGCAGGCAGATGCTTTACCATCTGAGCCACCAGGAAAGCCCCCAAAGTCCTGAAGCTTAATGTAAAATAAGTAAGCTTCCAAGATATATATTATACGGTACAAGAAAACAGAGCCATTATTTTGGAATAACTTAAATGGAATACTAAAACAAACAAAAGTCCTGAAGCTTAAGTTTTATTAGCCCTAGGGCAGATCCTCTGTCTCTGGTGAGGAATTGTACAGTTAGGTCATGACAGATGGCTGTTCTCTTGCTTTCTGTACATGTCCCGCTTGACTAGGTCCTGCTTCTCTCATGTGATTATCCAATCCTCTTAATTTTAGGACTTAATTGGAACTGTCTACACGCTTGCCCCTGCTGCAGCCACTGGTTTGCCTGGTAACTGATAAACCAACCTGACATCAATGCTATATCTATATACTGAATCATACATACTAACATATTTCATCTTTAGTATATATTAATATACGGGCTTCACAGGTGGTGCAGTGGTAAAGAATCTGCCTGCCAAAGCAGGAGACACAGGAGACTCGGGTTCCATCTCTGGGTTGGGAAGATTCCCCTGGGGAAGGAAATGGGAACCCACTCCAGTATTCTTGCCTGTATATTCTCATGGACAGAGGAGCGTGGTAGTAGGGCTACGGTCTGTGGGGTAGCAGTCAGCCATGACTGAGCACAGACACATGTATGTTAATATATACATAGTAGGTATATCATATATGTGTTAAAATATATGTAATATGTTAGAAATCTCTCAGTTGAGGTCTAGAGGGAAAAACTTTACACATAAAGTACATTTTTTGAAAGTTATACAGTAAGAATTCTTTAACACTTTATAGCTTAGGACACTGTTTTAAAGACGAATTCCCTTAATCCTCACAATAAACTTGTGAAGAAAGTTATATATATATATTTTTTTATTAATTTATTTTTAATTTGAGGATAATTGCTTACAATATTCTGTTGGTTTCTGCCATACAGCAATAGGAATCAGCCATAGGTATATATATGTTCCCTCCCTCCTACCTCCTACCCCACCCCACCCCTCTATGTTGTCATAGAGCATCAGATTTGAGCTCCCTGCTTCATACAGCAAATTCCCACTGGCTATCTGTTTACATATGGTAATGTATATGCTTCCATGTTACTCTCAATTTGTCTTATGACAGTTTTATATTTTATCTCTAGTCTACATAAGGGAAATTGACTTGGAGAGCTGGGAGATTTGCCCAAGTACATTAGGCTTCCATTAATAGGGGTAGTGGGCAGGGACCTAGGGCTCTGCTAGCTATCTGTTGGGGCTAGGATGGGGGTGAGGGTAGAGAGAACGAGGCAAAAGAGTTCATCTAAACTGCCTGACTCCTGACACCGATCCTTCCTGTCTGTCTCTCTCCATCCCTTTGGACTTCTCAGTTCCAAGCTGGACAGACAGAACAGTAAGTAATTTGCTCCAAATAGGCCAGGTCAGCAGAAAACAAGGGGCTGGTGTTGCTTTAGGGAATGCCTTCAGATCCAGAGCTTGTCCATCTCTGCAGGCAGAGTTCCCCGAAGCTTGCTCTCCTCCTCTGAGACAGACTTCCAAACATGAAATCACAACAGAAAGAAAATCCAGATATTAGTCAGTGGCCTTTAAATGTAAAAGCCCCAGATAAAATTGCTTATGGGCCATGATTTTTTCCCATCCAAAATAAAAATAGTTTTACAGAATCCCAAGGGAGAAATAGGCCCATGCAGAAGTGATGGCATAGACTTTTTAGTGTCTGAGTGTCCCCAGCCTGTCCCCTTTTTCCCACAGCTGGAGAGCTAGCCAGTTTAGCCTTCTATTTTTCCCCCCTCTCCCACCCTCCAAGGAGGGCCAGACCTCTCTTTGGGAAATAAGCCTGAGTCACCGTGTGAGCATGCTCAGTTGCTCAGTCGTGTCCTACTCTTTGCAAGCCCACGGACTGTGTAGTCCGTCAGGCTCCTCTGCCCATGGAATTCTCCAGGCAAGAAGAGTGGGTTGCCATTCCCTTCTCCAGGGGATTGTCCTGACCCAGGGATCGAACCCAAGTTGCCTGCATTGCAGGAGGATTCTTTACCATCTGAGCATGCGCCTCATTAAAAACATTACCTTGGAGACTCTGCAAATCACATTGTATTATTTGCTGCCCCACTCTCCAACCCTATATACCCCTCACTCCCTACGCTCATCCAGTTGGGAGCAGCCCAAACACCCTTTCCCCCCACATACACCCTTCACTGTGTTTCTGCAGGCTCTTTGAAGAATTGATGTAAAATTCAGGGTAAAGAATGGAGCAGTATTAGGAAAATCCAAACCCTCAATTTCCTTGTCACTAGTGCTACTCTCATGAAAAGGTGCAACACTGTGAGCGGTTATTATTTAACCAGCAGAAGAAACAATGGGTTGAAAATGCACTGGGCAGCTTTTCCAAAGGCGTACCAAATTTCTACAGTCTACAGTCCATGGGGTCGCAAAGAGTCGGACACGACTAAGCACACACACACAATTCCACCTCTACCCCACCCCCAGCCCTGTCGCCATTGTTTTCCCGTGCAGCACAAAGCCTTCTCTGAAAAACCTTTAAAATGACTATCTAACAGAAGGCATTATTGACAGTCGTTACTGATTTACAATGGTAAAGGCCCCAACAGGCCATCAGCTTGAGAATTACAATTGGCAGAGGCTGGACAAGCCACAGCTATTGCTGTGGTTTAAGTAAAGGTGCTAAAGGAAAAACTCTCCCTTATATTCTATTTAAAAGTGGATACAGGGCAGAAAAATGGCTTATATACTTAACCACAGCTCACTTTGACAGCATTTAAGGTGTTAGGAAAACTCAAAAATATTAAGTAGCATGTGTAGAATAAAAAGAGCTATGCCCTGGATTCCTGACTTGTCAAGGCAAAAGGTTCTAAATCCTTAGGTAATAAGTTACCTAAAAATACGTTTTTGTGTGCGGTGGAAGAATATGTTTTAGACACACACATATTTAACTCTGTATTTTAGTTTGAGGCATTAAAAACACATTAAAAAAATCAAAAGAATATACAGAAATATAAAGTGAAAATTAAGTTTCTATTCTCCTTCATGCCATTTCTGAGTGTCCCCCCCCAAGCCCTATTCCCATTCCTCAAAGGTAATCACACTTCCTGTGTTTTGTTTCAGAAATGTTTTGGGCTTATAAAAACATAGTATCTCTCCCACTCTCCCCATTAAAAGCCCAAGTGGGATACATTCAAGTCTCTCTGCAACTTGGACCTTTTCTATTTAACAGTATCCTTTTTTTTTTTAATTAGCTTATTTAGAACTCTCTAATTTTTAAGCTATTTTTAAAATTGAAAAATAAATGCATAACAGAGAGGAAGTGAGAGACAGCTGTTTTTGGACAAATATGAAATTATCACTGTAAAAGGCTAATTTTCTTTCCTCTGGAAGGAGAAAGACGAGATACAGAAAACACATTCCATTCCCTCCCCCCACCCCACCCCACCAACTCCCCCTCCCCTCACACACACACACACACACACACACACACACACACACGCAAAAGCATCATCACTGGTTTAAACAATAATGTGGGTCCTTGACAAGTTTGTCAGACTGTGCAACTAAAAAGCCAGAACTTATTAACCCCCAAAGTATAACAATGGAGGAGAGATGATCTTCTCTTTTAAACAAAAGTATCATTTAGACCAATGTTAACTATTTCCAGAGGGACTTCAGGGACTTTCTTCCGGTGCTTCTCAAATGAACAATATTCAGTTCAGTTCACTTCATTTTAGTCACTCAGTCGTGTCCAACTCTTTGCAACCCCATGAATTGCAGCATGCCAGGCCTCCCTGTCCATCACCAACTCCTGGAGTTCACCCAAACTCATGTCCATAGAGTTAGCGATGCCATCCAGCCATCTCATCCTCTGTCGTCCCCTTTTCCTCCTGCCCCCAATCCCTCCCAGCATCAGTCTTTTCCAATGAGTCAACTCTTCACATGAGGTGGCCAGCGTATTGGAGTTTCAGCTTTAGCATCAGTCCTTCCAATGAATACCCAGGACTGATCTCCTTTAGAATGGACTGGTTGGATCTCCTTGCAGTCTAAGGGACTCTCAAGAGTCTTCTCCAACACCACAGTTCAAAAGCATCAATTCTTTGGCACTCAGCTTTCTTGACAGTCCAATTCTCGCATCCATACATGACCACTGGAAAAACCATAGCCTCGACTAGACGGACCTTTGTTGGCAAAGTAATGTCGCTGCTTTTGAATATGCTATCTAGGTTGGTTGTAACTTTCCTTCCAAGGAGTAAGCGTCTTTTATTATATATGTTAAAGTTCCAAAATGGTTGTTACAATTTCCAGTTGTCCTTCATAAAATTATGGGAGGAGATATGGCAGTCAAATCCAGGAAACATTGGTGATGATTGGTTAAATGTGAAAACTTGGCTTGTGAGTATCTTAGGCTCTTTATGGTCCCAACTGCTGACTGAAGAAATCAGCAGTCTCCTGACAGGCAGAATATACATTTAACAAATATATATCTTCTCTGGAATATTTCTCATGTACAAATAAGACTGAAGAATGTTCTTGTAGACAAATAGCATACAAGACTGTAGACAAGTAGACAGAAGATGATGTTAAAAGCCCAATTTCACCATAGGACACTAGAATCTAATAAGAACCCTCAAATCTCAGAAACAGTAAATGTGAGAATGAAAGACAAATCAATAATCACAGTTGAGTCATTTACCATTATTATTTGTGTAAGTTTAACTATGTGGACACATGTCCTCACATTCACTGATTTTAAGGCTAGAAGAACACTCAGTGATCATCTCTTTTAAAAAAGTAAGGAAACCAACGCTATAATACAGAACAGGCTAGAACCTAACTTCCTAGTGGACATACTTAAATTAGTATAAATGTATGATACATGTAAAGATACATAATACACATGATGGTTATTCATTTTTAAAAAACAGCATCACATGAACCTTCTACCATAAACTGAGTGGCATCCTTCAAGTGCAGGAAGGTCTTGAATTAGGAAGTTGGGGGAGAGTGATGAAGGATGGGGAGACCAGCCAGGTCTGGTAGAGTTGGGAGCACCTGGCAGGTAAGCAGTATCCGAAGTTCAGGAAGTCTCTAGTGGACAAGGCAAGGCATCTGTGACCGGAAACTGAGGGACAACATGAGAGACAGTGTTTACTCTTTCCACTCACTCTGCTTGGCCAGGCCCTGCTACCAGGTCCAGGCTCCAGCTACCCCAAAGTCAAGCATGCTTTCAGAGTGAGAAGAAGAGAGCCATGTGCATCTGCGTCAGATAGATTCCAGGAGCATCTTCAGCTTCTCTCTCGCTCTTAAGAGCTCTGCTTGTTAAACCTGGATTTACATACAGGTCATAAACCCCATTCCTGGGTATTAGTTGATAACTGACAGGTGTGTTCTACTAAGCTGCTGTCAGGCAGATTTTTTCCAATTAATTTCATTTAAAACAGTGGTGCTTAATCCTGGCTACACATCAGAATACTCTGGGGAGCTTAGAGAACGAAAATACTGCTGCCAGAGCCCATCTCAACTAAATTCTGCTTTAATTGTTCTGAGATCCATTGGTAAATTTGAAAAACTCCTTAGGTGATTCTAAAAAGTAGCCAGCGCTGGAATCACTGATTTAAAACATCAGAGAAAGTTTCAATCAACTAATCAGTTGACTCAAAATGGTTACAGTAGCATTATTTTCTTCACATCTGGCAATATGATTAAAAAAATAATGAAGTAATTTGCAGAACATCCTGTCTTCTTAAGACTTTCTCACTATCTATTCCTTGTTGCTAAGCAAAGTCCACACATGACTGAATTCAGTAATAAATCTGACACTGATGGTTCCACCGAATCTTCACCATCTTACTGCCATTATCTTCTTTGTCCAACTCATCTCATTTGCCATAGTAATCACTCCTTTTGACCTGCAGGCTGAACTGTTTGGGCAGTCCAAAAGCCATAGTACTTATCAGAGATTCCAGGAGAGTTTGTCATCCTGGGACTTTCTGTGCTATGAAAATTCAACAGAGAAATCAGTGTGGACTGGAATAATTAGTAATCTGGAACTCCTTCCTACTTTTGGGGCCTCTCACTTTTATCTGCTGCTGCTACTGCTAAGTCGCCTCAGTCGTGTCCAACTCTGTGCGACCCAATGGACAGCAGCTCACCAGGCTTCCCAGTCCCTGGGATTCTCCAGGCAAGAACACTGGAGTGAGTTGCCATTTCCTTCTCCAATGCATGAAAGTGAAAAGTGAAAGTAAAGTCGCTCAGTCGTGTCCGACCCTCAGCCCCCATGGACGGCAGCCTTCCAGGCTCCTCCATCCATGGGACCCTCCAGGCAAGAGCACTGGAGTGGGGTGCCATTGCCCTCTCACTTTTATCTAGCAGAAGGTTAAAAGAATTGCCTTTCTCTTCTACCTTTTGTTTGTTTTACTTGTTTTTTCCTTCTTCCTTTCTAAGGCATTAGAAAAGGCAGGAGATAGGCCTAGAAAGACTCACTGACTCATAAAACTGTCTTTTAGTTCAGCACCATCTGAGACCAAGACATCTTCCCAAGATCACACAGCTAGATCACCCCTAGAGTGGGACATGGAACTGGGGATCTGACTCCCAAGCCCCATTCTGTTCAATAGACCACCTGGCCTTTCAAGAGAGATCAGATATTTGGGAGGGTCTCCATCTTCCACAGGATGTTCTCCAGACATCTCATCCCTGTCAAAATAGACCCCTTTTATTTCCTTGACATTAAGTCTTCTCACATGCATCCTTCTTAATTCGGGACATGATAGCTTATGAACTTTGCTCTCTTCTGCCTCGTTATTAGAGCCCTGTTTAGTATTCTTGCCTGGAGAATCCCAGGGACAGAGGAGCCTGGTAGGCTGCTGTCTATGGGGTCGCACAGAGTCGGACACAACTGAAGCGACTTAGCAGCAGCAGCAGCTGCTAATACTTAATTTCTATTGTTACATGCTTCTTGTTGATTTGCATTTATTGAATGTTTGCTGTTGTCAAATGTCACAAGGTTCTAAGAGGAAATTCCAAAAGAGAAGACGTTCCCGCTCGGAGGAGGAGAGTCTGGTTCTGGATAGACCCCTGCAGCCAGCCCTATGGGTCGCATTTCCCAGCTCTCCTAAGTCTGGGTCTCTGCGGGCAGCTCAGGCCGGGGAACGAGGGGATTTCAGGCTGTATTTGGGGATTCGGCCTGGCTTTTCTCAGAGCTGGTGAAAGTAACAAATAACCTGACGCATAGGAAGGAGAGGAGGTCCCAGGAGGGGGCTTCTGCCCCAAAGGCCGCAGAGCAGCTGCGCTGCCAGACTCAACCAGGCCCGAGGTTCTGACCATATCAGCCAGGGGAGGGAAAGAGGGCCCGCCAGGGGCGGGGCTTGAGAGGAGCTGTAGGAGAAGGGGGCTGCCCGGAGGGGAGAGAAGAGGCAGGAGGAAGAGCCTCGAGGGAGGAACCAGGAGGAGAAAGCCAGAAGAAACCAGTGAAAAAGGCCGCGGGAAAGGGCAGCAAGAGGAACCGAAAGGTGAACTAGGCGAAAGGGGCGGGGAGGAAACGGGGAGGGGGCGGAGCCTGGGGGAAGTCGGGGGAGTGGCCGGGAAGGGGTGGGGCGAGGAGGAGCCAGGGGAGGTGCCGGGGGCGGGGCCGGGAAAGGGGCGGAGCCGGGGAGAGGCCTCCAAGGCCGCCGCCGCCGCCCGGGCGCGTTCTCCACCCGCGGGTCGGGCAGCCGGGGCGCTTCCTCAGCCGCCGCTCCCTGAAGCGCGCGGGCTCAGGCGGCCCCGGCCAACGAAGACTGCCCGTGCGAGCCGCCGCCGCCGAGCCGCGGGCGCACCGGAGCCGCCGCCGCCTCCCTCGGCGTCCGGGGCCGGCATGGAGCTCTTCCAAGCTAAGGACCACTACATCCTGCAGCAGGGCGAGCGCGCGCTGTGGTGCAGCCGCCGCGACGGCGGCCTCCAGCTTCGACCGGGTGAGGCAGGCGGCGGGGGGCGGGGGTCGCCCTGGGCGGGTTGGCGGGGGCCGGTGAGGGGGCGCGGCCGGGCCCCTCAGCCGGAGGCTGCGGATCGGGCGCCGCCGGCGGCCGTGGCGGGCGGGGCGGGCGCGAGCTAGGGCGCGAGATCTGTCATTATTTCCTGAGGGGAGGGAGCGCTCGCCGGGCCCCTGCCCCTCCGCGGGGGACAAAGGGCCGGCGACCCTCGCCCCTCCGAGCGCGCTTCCGCGTCGAGATCCGCTCCGCTGTCCGGAGAGAGGGGAACCTGGGATGAGGCGCCCGCAGTCAGGGTCGGGCCGGCGCCCACCAGAAAGTTCGGGTGAGGTGCGCCTGGCTTTAAAGGCCGCCTCCTCTCTGGAGTGCCCTCTGACCCTCCTTCCGGGCAAGTTCTGGGTTCGAATCCCCGTCGCGCCAGTTTCCGTAGAAAGTCCTGCCGGAGCTTCAGTCCCTGTTGACATCTCTGTGTTTCTGGTCCCTTATCATTATGGGCATGGCTTCATTCTGATTACCTCATAAGCACTCGATTTACAGCACCTTTAAAAATTTTTTAGTATTACAATTAACCTGTAATGTTCAACTTTTAATGTTTGTATGTGACTCAGTATTGTGCGACACAGTCTCGTGGGTCCGTGTTTCGGTGTCGTGTAAGCTGTCATGATATGCCTCACTCTACAACATTAGTTTGCGTTAGGAAAACTAGGTCACAGTGGTGAGTTAAGCAGGACAGTCCCTGCCCTCAGAGAGCTGACAGTCCAGGGGGCGGTCCTCTGGAGGGGCTCAGTAGCCCCTCCCCGTCGAGGGTGCCGGTCCTTTTTCCTAATCACCGCAGAGATCTTTCCTTTTAGGGGATGTGAGAGAATAGAGTTCTTTAAGGAAATCGCGAGAGCATTTCGAGTTTACCTGTAGTTCTTGTGTGTAATCTAGACAAAGAATTACGTGGTATGAATTGGAAAGTATGAAAGGTACAAATCAACCTTTTGTATATATCATAGCAGTTACCGTATATAGGAGGGTTTCCAAGGATTTGATCCCTTATTATTCCCAATCCTCACAACAACCTTACCAGGCAGGTGGTGGTATCCTCATTTTCAAGTGAGGAGACAGGTGTGAAAGGTTGAGTAACTTGCTGGAGGTCACAGAGAGGATAATTGGCCCCCAAGACACTTGCTGACCGGTTCTACTACTTGTCTTGGAAGCTCTGGTGGTTGATTTGCTAGAGCAGTGAAGGAGAACTTAGCTGTTTTCCGCCCCCCCCCCCCCGCCCCTAGTTTTGGGGTGTATTTTCTTGCTATTACATTTTATTTCCTCAATTCAGAATGGAAGAGAAACTACTGCACCCAGATAAGGCTCTTGATAATCTTGAGACAGACGGTGTTGTAGATAGGCTAATTTTGGCCAGTCTCCAGTCATTCTTTTCTGTTTTTCCTGATTTGATCATTTGCCTGGTCTTTCCCCCCATCCCTGCCCCCAATGTTTGGGGAAGGCTTCAAGTGCAAACTGAGGGAAGGTAGATTGCAAAATTCTCTAGGCTGCCAAAGAGCCAGCTCTTTGGATTCTAAGAGCTTAAAATTAACTATTTCAGCTGGATAGAACTTGACATCATCTTTAACTCACTTCTGCACTTCATTTCCTCAGCTATAAAATGAGGGTTTGACTTTTTTGGTCTTTGTACATAATGAAACGTTTTTCAAACAATGCCAGTTTAAGTGTTTGGTATACCTCTTTGAGGACGAGAATTGACGTGTTTCATGGAAAACACTCAGGAAATCTCTAGGTCACTTGTGTATCAGTATAGTGAATTGAGGCAGATATTAGTAGAGGTGGGCGTGGTTGTCTCCATTTCTAGGGCTACTCTCTCCTTTTCTCTCAGCCCCTAAGATTTATAGAGATGAACCAGACTGGTGGAATTACATGAAAGGAGATAAGTCCTCTAAATAGACGACTTTAAGTGGATTATTTGTCATTCTGTTTGGTTTGTGTTCATTTCTTGTACACAGAAACCTGTCCAGTCCTAATAGCTTTAGGGATAAGTTGCTTCCCTCAAGTGAAGTAAGTCAGCCCTCTTCCAGGGTTTCCTTGGTGGTTCAGATGGTAAAGAATCTGCCCCCAGTGTGGGAGACCTGGGTTTGATCCCTGGGTCGGAAAGATCCCACAGAGAAGGAAATGGCTACCCACTCCATTATTCTTGCCTGGAGAATCCTATGGACAGAGGAGCCTGGCGGGCTACAGTCCATGGGATTGCAAAGAGTCGGACATGATTGAGCAATAAATGCTGATACTGATTAGAGATAAGTTGCTCCCCTCAAGTGAAGTAAGTCTACTCTTATAGGGTGCTGGCTAGTAGCTTACCTTTCTAGTGGAAGAATACTTAAACCCATATTTCTGAGCTGAGGAAGCTCAAACGGGCTATAGGCTTAAGACTTTAAGGAAAGTTAAGGGAAACCTGGGCCTAGATTTTGAATTAAGCTATATAATTTGAGTTACCATTTATGTATCCAAAATCCCTATCAGAAGGCAAATTAACTTTTTTTCTGAGTAAATTGGTTGTAGTCTTGGCAATTAGGTTTATCTCACTTCTTAGGATATAGCCAACCACAGACTAAAGTAGACCAAAAATACAGAGGAAGGAAGAGGCCATTATCTTACAGAAAAGCCTGTTTTGATCTTCAGGTGTTCAAGTACATATAGCAAGCAAATAAAGAACCTCATGCTCTTGACTTTAAATAGTTTATCCTATCTAGTACTCAAGAGCCTTTCTAAAGAGTGACCGAAGAATAATGAGCCAGCTCATTGGAAAAGACCCTGATGCTGGGAAAGAGTGAAGGCAAAAGGAGATGGGGTCAGCAGAGGGTGAGATAGTTGGATGGAATCACTGACTCAGTGGAGACGAGTTTGAGCAAACTCTGGGAGATAGTGGAGGACAGAGGAGCCTAGTGTGTTGCAGTCCATGGGGTTGCAAAGAGTTGGACATGACTTAGCAACTGTACAACAACTACAAAATGGAATAATGACTTTTTAATTGTTATCAGATCTCTGTACACTAACTTAAAATTCTCCATTTTATTGGATCATTTCCCTCTGCTTTTACAGCCAGTTTTGCTGCTGTTTGTAATTAAAGCATTTATGATCTTTCATAGTTTCTTATTGATTATTCAACTGAATATATTACTAGCCAGCTCCCTTTTGTTTCTAAAGGGCAGTATCATAAAACCAAAAGAGCCTGTGAACATTGTGATTTTTATGTTTGTGGCTATTGAACAACCTGAAACAGTACTCTTTTCTAGTGGTATCAGACGGATCATTATTGATACTTAAGGTTAAAATGATCATTTTCTTAGCTTCGAATGTTTGTTACTGTTGGTCTCTTTTCCTTATTTTGTAAGATCCAGTTTGGGTGCCACCCCTTCTCTGTGCTCACCACACTCTGCATTCCTGGGGCAGAATTATTGGTCACCTTTTTGTGTTTCCAGGTGTTTTATACACTTGGTACACATTTTGTTTGTAGCTCTTAACTGCTTCATATGAAAATAGTTTTCTTCTTCCCCAGTGGACAGAGCATTCCTCAAGCAAGGACTTTATTCTGCTTATCTTGGTATCTCTGAGCTTGAGTGTTAGGACACAGAAGGCATTTTTGGTTGAGTTGAACTGAGTTAAATTAAGTCCAGGTTTTCTCTCAGTAATATCATTGTCATAAATATAGGATATTGTGTTATACTCAGTCATTTCAGGGACTATTTTGAATATCTTCTAACTGGGGTGGAAAATCTCTGTCCAGCTGAATAAGGACATAAATGTGAGGAAAGATGCATTTCCGCTTGTGATGTTTTTCTGATTTAATGTCACTTAGAAAAATTCTTTGTGATGGTATTCCTTATTTTCTTCTTTAATGTTGTTTACATTTTTTCTTCTAAAGAGTTGAATATTTTTTCTGGTGTTTCCATTCTTTTAAGGATAATGTGTAGTCTGGGATCATACTTAGAACTGCTTTTTGGGTTAGGGGCTTCCCTGGTGGCTCATGCGGAAACCTGAATTCTATTCCTGGGTCAGGAAGATCCCCTAAAGAAGGGAATGGCTACCCACTCCAGTATTCTTGCCTTGAGGATTTCTCGGACAGAGGAGCCTGGCGGCCGACAATCCATGGGGTCATAGAGAGTCGGACACGACTGAACGACTAACCCTTTCACTTTTTCACTATGTCTCTCTCAGGGTAATGGCCACCAGAGGAAAGTATTTAGTTTTATTTTTAACCAGGGAAAATGGTAAAGTACTGTGTAAACATTCAGTAATCTTCTGAGAGTGGAGTTTCACTATCTGAGAATAAGGGCTGTAATTTAAAGACTTAAAAAGCAATGTAATACAGTCCACCGTTGGGGAAGGGTGATATGGTCTTATCTCTTTAATCTTAAAATTGCTTCCACTTGTCCTTGTAGGTTGTTCTGATAGAGAGTGTTATATAATTTACTGCTGTGTATTGCTTCATTCTGAGATGAAGTGACCACAAAAAGATGGTAGAGCATGTCATACATGTAACATTCATAAGCATGTAAACTATTTAGAGATGAAACTCGGATAAATACTGGTGAACGGTTATTGGGGGGGATGCTAGTTATCTGTTAGAATGCACAGAAGCATAAAAATGTGTTCATGTTTTTCCTAGTTATTTTTTGATAATGAAATTATTTTTAATATGTCGTGAAAACTTTTTTGAATGAGAGATTAGCTACAGAACTGACATCTAAATAGAACTTTTATCTCCTTTGCAAAATTATATTTTATGAAACTGTTCAGTTAAGCATTTTGTGTTATTTAGTATTTACTTTGAAAAAAATTTTAACTTTACCTTTAAAAAAAATCATGTTTACTAAAAATTCACAAAGCACCATGACAAAATATAATAGGGCATTTTAATTTAACAATTAGTTGTTAAATATATTGTAAAAATCTTTTAAACCAATTTTGTTGCTGTTGAATAACCAGTTTTTTCTAGTGTCTGTAGTTTTCAGTTTCTTTTAAAGCTTACCAGGTTTATACCTTGAACACTTCTTACCCCATATTTTATATTTCTAACAGGCCAGCAGTTGGATTGAGATCTGTAAACTTATTTTATGAATATTTATTGTTACACATGCAAAGTAGAAAACACATCTTTCCAAAAACTTTCACCCTTTCTTTGGCTTTCAAAAAAAATAGTCTTTGTAAGGTGAATGATGACAGTTTTCAGAATCAAGTTTTACAGATAGAGGGAAGTTTTTGTCAGCTAAGATTAATAGTAGGTAATAACACTCTGTGACAACCTAGAAAGTTGGGAGGTGGGAGGGAGGTTCAAGAGTGAGGGGACGTATATATACCTATGGCTGATTTGTGTTGATGTATGGTAGAAACCATACATGACTTCCCTGGTGGCTTAGAGGTTAAAGCGTCTGCCTGCAATGTGGGAGACCTGGGTTCGATCCCTGGGTCGGGAAGATCCCCTGGAGGAGAAAATGGCAACCCACTCCAGTATTCCTGCCTGGAGAATCCCATGGACGGAGGAGCCTGGTGGGCTACAGTCCATGGGGTCGCAAAGAGTCGAACACAACTGAGCGACTTCACTCACTCACTCAACTCATGGCAGAAACCAACATAATATTGTAAAGCAATTATCCTCCAAGTAAAAATAAATGCATTAAAAATAGTAGCTAATAACAGCAGCTTTTATTTATTATTTTTCTGAACCAGACACTGTTCTAAGCCCTGTATGTGTACTGTTTCATGTCATCCTCACAATAAAATTTAGTTTTTTCTAATTCTTATTTTACAGGGACAGAGAAGTAATTTGCCCAAGTTTAAAGAATAAGAGGGAGAGCCAGACTTCCAACTCCATACTGACTCCAAAGCCAAGTTTTTCTCAATATTGACAAAAATGTTTTATAAACCTTTCTACCTTCTTGACTGCAAAGTTATAGGATTTATATATATATTTAATAATATTTATTTATGGCTGTGCTGGGTTTTCATTACCGCGTGGGCTTTTCTCTAGGTGCACAAGCCTCAGTGGTTGTGGCTCCTGGCCGCAGTCATTGTGTTACCAGGGGCTTAGTTGCTCCGTGGCATGTGGAATCTTCATAGATCAGGGATGGAACCTGTGTCTCCTTCGTTGGCAGGCGAATTCTTTACCACTGAGCCACCAGGGAAGCCCTGGGATTTATATTTTTATGGGGAATATCTGAAACATATCTGTAACAACCATACTCATTATCATGTAGTCTATGTAGAGAATAAAATAGCCTCTCAAATGTCAAAGTATGCTCATTGAGGAAGGATCTATGGATCGATAGAATAAAAGACTGATAATGGGACTACTGGCTCTTGGACATTTCACCTGTCCTGACTCTTTTCTTGTAAAACTAGTTTATATAGTTACAGGGAATATTGTTTTTGTAATAGATTGACTAGTTTTTCCAGTTATGGTCAGTTTATCAGGTTTCTCAAGTTTTTAGAACATTTGGGGGTTGGGGAGGGAATAGATAGAGGGAAGATCTTGAAGCAGAAACACTGATAAGTACTGGATGGGAACTATTTCAGCTGGTGATGAGCAACCTGAAGCCTTCCCAGTCTAGCTTTGCAAGAGTTCCAGATCCAGTTTCACAGACATCCTTTCAGAGCACATAAAGCAGAGAGGGAATGGAGGAGGAGAAGTCTTTAGGGCACCCGCCCCCGAAAAGGGGAGGAACTTTCCTAGCATCACTGACTCCGAGATGCTTATGTTCTGACCAGGCCATGACAGCAGAGACCAGGACTTGCCAAAGGCTGGCTTCAGAGGAGAGGCAATATGCAGGCCTTTAGGGCAGAGCATGAACGTGTCAGGAACCAGGGTGCCCAGAGAGCTTGGTCTTTCCAGAATGTGACTACATTGATGCTGTTCTAGGATGTCCAGCCATATGGCTTCCTTTGTCCCACCTGGCCAGCCTGACTCAGCCCACTCAGGGAGAGGGAGATGGAGATTCATTACTGTGTCCCTCCACGTGGCCCACTGCTGGTCTTCTGTAAAAATGGTAGGAATGAATTGAAGTAAGTCTAGTTTCTGGTTGACCCCACGTATCTTGAGCAGCAAAGAGGTTGTTGTGAGGATTAAATAGAGAACATAAGAACAGAGGACTAAAATGCTACTGTCTTAAGCAGCTTTTTAAAAGATGCCAATTTCTCATCATTTTATTCAGGAAAGGGAGGAATCTGAATTTTAGTTCTGTGGGATTCAACAGATCTTTTTTTGTTTTTAAATGAAAATAAATGAGACCCAAAGACATTTTTTATTTTTCTCTAGCTGGCCTATGTCCAAAAAATTGCTTGTTGCTGATTTTGGTTTTTATGATTTATGACAAAATTAGCTGATATATTTGCAAATAGATTCAAGGCTATTGGAAAATCAAACTAATTTGGGTATAGTATTGATTGAGTGTATTCTCAGAGCCATAGTCTAACCTTGGTGTGGTTTTCTGGGGATTTAAATGTATTAGGTCTTTATATTGGTGGGAATGCAAACTAGTACAGCCACTATGGAGAACAGTGTGGAGATTCCTTAAAAAACTGGAAATAGAACTGCCTTATGGTAGATGGGAGGCTCGGCCGGCGGGGGCAGGGGCTGCGCAGCCAGGGAGTTTCAGGAACTGGAGGAGCGGGGCGGCGGCTGGAGTCGCCCAGAAAAAAAAAAAAAGAACTGCCTTATGATCCAGCAGTCCCACTGCTGGGCATACACACTGAGGAAACCAGAAGGGAAAGAGACACGTGTACCCCAATGTTCATCGCAGCACTGTTTATAATAGCCAGGACATGGAAGCAACCTAGATGTCCATCAGCAGATGAATGGATAAGAAAGCTGTGGTACATATACACAATGGAGTATTACTCAGCCATTAAAAAGAATACATTTGAATCAGTTCTAATGAGGTGGATGAAACTGGAGCCTATTATACAGAGTGAAGTAAGCCAGAAGGAAAAACATAAATACAGTATACTAATGCATATATATGGAATTTAGAAAGATGGTAACAATAACCCGGTGTACAAGACAGCAAAAGAGACACTGATGTATAGAACAGTCTTATGGACTCTGTGGGAGAGGGAGAGGGTGGGAAGATTTGGGAGAATGACATTGAAACATGTAAAATATCATGTAAGAAACGAGATGCCAGTCCAGGTTCGATGCACGATACTGGATGCTTGGGGCTGGTGCAGTGGGACGACCCAGAGGGATGGTATGGGGAGGGAGGAGGGAGGAGGGTTCAGGATGGGGAACACATGTATACCTGTGGTGGATTCATTTTGATATTTGGCAAAACTAATACAATTATGTAAAGTTTAAAAATAAAATAAAATAAAGAAAATGTATTAGGTCTTTATAAGCTGTATTATTATCTCTTTGTGCACCTTTTTGTAAGCTGTATTATTCCTGTTCACATATTTTAAGATATGACCTTTTACAATCTAGCAAACACAAGTCTAAGAAGTAACAGTAGTGTTTTAGAAAGTGAAAATCACTCAGTCGTGTCTGACTCTTTGTGACCCCATGGACTGTAGCCCGCTCCTCTGTCCGTAGAATTCTCCAGGCAAGAACACTGGAGTGGGTTGCCATTTCCTTTTCCAACAATGTCTTAGAATCTCTAACAAATTACTCCTTAGCTGGGTTAAGTCATAATCATATGTGTCAGCTGACGGTAAGTGAGCTGAGAATGTTTGAATTAGATTATGTTTACCAAAAATAGAGAAATAATACATTACTTTATTACCAGTAGCTGTTGATAATACATTAAGTGATATTGAAGTAGTATTTAAAAGGTGAGGGCTAACACTGAACATTCAGCATCATAGTACATCACAACACATAGTGGTAGTATCTTAATTAAATCCCATGCTCTGTTAAGATGGCTCATTTTCTGGTTGCTGCGAGACCCTTAAAGCAACTGCTATCATTCACAAAAAAGCATCCTCTCCTGACAGCTTTCTTTGAGGCTGGTTGAAGGAAGTACAGGTTGATTTTAGGTCAGTATTCCATGTGTTTTCTCTTAAGTTACCTCATTTTAATTGCAGATTCTTTCAAATTTAACCTTGAATTTCTTTAACTTTATAGTGGGATATTTAAAAATACAAAGTGCATTATTTTATCTTTATGAACATTTATGAATCTTATTCTTTGAAACCACATTTTTACTTATACTGAACTTCAAATTCCAGTTTCTGCAATGGTCAACATACATAATTTGAAATAGTCCTAACATCTAACTGAAATGTTGGGGCATTTTAAATATGCTACAGTGCTCTTAATTTTAGCAGTTTGCATGTATAATATTAATGATTCTTCATGGTGTCATTCATACATTGTTTTTATGCCAGATATAAACATTCTTCTCCCCATTTCCAGCATAATGGTCCTCCCCTCCCCCAGGAAACAGTTGTGGTGGGCAGAACAAAGAATTTGGCAGAGTTTCTAATTTGCTACTCTCTCTCTGGGCACTTGTTTTTCTTGACTTCCAGGATTCATCTCTTGTAGCTGTATTTATCCCCCTTTGCCGGAGAAGGCAATGGCACCCCACTCCAGTACTCTTGCCTGGAAAATCCCATGGACGGAGGAGCCTGGTAGGCTGCAGTCCATGGGGTCGCTGAGGGTCGGACACGAATGAGCGACTTCGATTTCACTTTTCACTTTCGTGCATTGGAGAAGGAAATGGCAACCCACTCCAGTGTTCTTGCCTGGAGAATCCAATCCCAGGGACAGGGGAGCCTGGTGGGCTGCCGTCTATGGGGTCGCACAGAGTCGGACACGACTGAAGCGACTTAGCAGCAGCAGCAGCACCTTTCAAAAACTCCCCACCCCAGCAACTAATTTAGTATTCTATTTTGTTCTCCATCCAAATTATATTACGTCTGAAATTCTGTTAAGTCATTTACTTATTATTTCAACAAACCTTTATTGAAGATCTGACTTCTAGGCATTGTGCCTGTATAAAAAGTTGGATAAAATATTCTCTCTGCCCTAGCCCAGGTAGTGGTCCAACAAGAGAAAGCCATACATAGGATTCTAGAGTGACAAAATCCCTTGGACTGCAAGAAGATCAAACCAGTCAATCCTAAAGGAAATCAGTCTTGAATATTAATTGAGAGGACTGATGCTGAAGCTGAAACTCCAATACTTGGGCCACCTGATGCGAAGAACTGACTCTTTGGAAAAGACCCTGATGCTGGGAAAGATTGAAGGCAGGAGGAGAAGGGGACAACAGAGGATGGGATGGTTGGATGTCATCACCGACTTGATGGACATGAGTTTGAGCAAGCTCTGGGAGTTGGTGATGGACAGGGAAGCCTGGTGTGCTGCAGTCCATGGGATCGCTAAGAGTCAGACACCACTGAGCAACTGAATTGAACTGACTCAGAGTGACAGATACTGTGATAGAGCTGAGTTCAGTGGGAGATTTTAACTGGGTCTTGACATTCAAAGCCTCTGCTTTTTTCTAAGATAATGCAAATATATTTTTCTCCCTAATAAAGAAATGGGAAGAAGGGAGTTCTTTGATTCCATGAAGTTCCTTCCAGCTGTAAATAGTCTGTGATTATTTCTTATCTAAGAGTGGAAAGTCTTGAAAGAAACTGTCTATGTGACTAGTGAACTTTAATGGATTTTTTTTTTTTTTGTCTTGCCAGAAATAACTTTGTATGCACAGTGCCTTGGTTCTAACTAAGTACTCAAAAAAAAAAAAAAAAAAAAATTATGGGGATGAATAGTGCCTAACTGGCCAGACTGAAATAGTACAGGTTCTCCCCTGTACTCCCACCCCCACAGAACACTCTGCTGTGGCCCCTGCTTGATCTAGAAGCGGTTCTTGACTTGAGGCCAATTAAAATAGACCTGCTGGTGTGTTTGAAGGTAGAGCTTTTTGGTGGTAAGGACCTATGGTATCAGAATGACTATACAGACAATCCTAGATGGAAGAGAATAAGTTTTGAACAGTTTTTGGGAAAGCTAGGAAGTTATTTAAACACTGACAGAGACAAAGGTTACTTCTGTTTTATGTTCAGAGTGCTAATTTTATGCTATTTTAATCTGTTACCAGCTCTAAAATGAGCTAAGGAAAATACCAATTGTTAGCTCCCCTGTGCTCTTATGTAGCTCTCAAATCCTATTTCTGAAAGTCATATTGTTCTGAAGAACAGTTTTTGGGAGAGCAGAGGTCAGGAGTGCATCACAACACACTGCCGTGTTTCTTGGGTGATGCCTTATGAATTTGTTATCCAAAGGTTTAGCTAAGCCTTCTTTGGACTGGTTATATTTTCAGTTTCCTAAGGTAATGAGTTGGGAAAGTTGTCATTTAAGCTTGTACTTCCCTTCATTTATTTTCAAACTGTGTCTTTTCAATCTCTGTGCCCTATACTGGTATTCTGAATGTACTGTAAAGCCCACATCTTTTATAATCTTATATATATTCATCAGATCCTCTCAGGACCTAAGTCTTTTTCTTTAGTTGTCCTCTGTCCTTTTTTTGAGTTGCACCGGGTCTTTCTTGAGATGTGACAATTAGAACTTTATACTTCAAATAGAGAATCATAACAATTTTTAGTTTGGATAGTATAGAGTTAAAATTTTTTTTTAACTATTTTTACTTATTTATTTGACTGCCCCAGGTCTCAGTTGCAGCATATGGGATCTAGTTCCCTGACCAGGGATCAAACCCTGGGCCCCCTGCATTGGGAGCATGGAGTCTTAGCCACTGGACCACCAGGGAAGTCCCCCTAAAAAAAACAATTTTTATTGAAGTATAGTTGATTTACAATGTTATGTTAATTTCTACGGTGTAGCAAAGTGACTCAGTTATATATTCTTTTTTTATATTCTTTTCCATTATAGTTTATCACAGGATATTGAATATGATTCCTATGCTCTACAGTAGGACCTTGATGTTTATCCATCTTGTATATATCCTAGTTTGATGCAGGGTTGAGAAGATCCCCTGGAGGAGGGCATGGAAACTCTTTCCAGTATTCTTGGCTGGAGAATCCCATGGACAGAGGAGCCTGGCGGGCTACAGTCTATAGGGTCGCACAGAGCCAGACATGACTGAAGCAACTTAGCATGAACGCATGCATGCATATATTAGTTTACATTTGCTAATTCTAAACTCCCAGTGCTTCCTTTTTCCACCCCTCCTCTGACAGCCACAAGTCTTTTCCTCTGTGTTGGAGTCTATTTCTGTTCCGTAGATTTGTTCATTTGTGTTGTATTTTAGATTGCACATATAAGTGACATCAAATGGTATTTGTATTCTCTTTCTCTTTCTGACTTCCTTTGCTTAGTGTGATAATCTCTAGGTCCATCCATGTCGTAGTCCATGGTATTTATATATACACCACATCTTTTTATAACCATTCATCTGTTAACGGGCTTTCAGGTTGTCTCCGTGTCTTGGGTATTGTAAATAGTGCTGCTGTGAGCATAGGGGTGCCTGTGTCCCTTTGGGTTATAGTTTTGTCAGGATGTATGCCCAGGAGTGGCTTACTGGATCATATGGCAACTGTATTTTTAGTTTTTTGAGGAACCTCCATGTTCTTTTCTATAATAGTTGCAGCAATTTACATTCCAATCAGCAGTGTAAGAGGGTTCTCTTTTCTCCATACTCTCTCCAACATTTGTTATTTGTAGACTTTTTAATGATGGCCGTTCTGACCTGTGTGAGGTGGTACACCTTCTTGTAGTTCTCTAATAATTAGTGATGTTAAGGATCTATTCACATGCCTCTTGGTTACCTGTACGTCTTCTTTGGAGATGTGTCTATTTAGAACTTCTGCCCAAAAAAACACTTCCAAATATCCTTCATGATCAAAACTTTAGCCCTGTTGCTGCACTGTAATTATTAATAAATCCCTGTTTTAATGGAGAAGTCTAGAAATTCTTAGGATCCCTTTTCTTGGTATGTATCTCATCTTTTAACTATTCTGAGGTTTTTTTTTTGTTTTTCTATTTTTCCCTTAGGGTTACTTTTTTAAATGTATATTTTTTTTATATTAGCTTAACCAGCTTTTGCCAGTTCATTGTATTATGAGCTCTTTCTGCAGTTTATGGTACTTAATTATATGAAAATAGTTCAAAGCTGTATATGGACAGGCATCATCTTTGAATCAGACTGGTAGGATAAAACTAAGCTACTAATGCAGAGTCCAACTAGTAGCCTATAATCAGTTTGACCTGTAATTCTCAACCTAGCTTACCTTAGAATCATCTGGAAGAAATTTACAAAATACCTATGCCTGGGCCCCACCCTGACCAGCAGAGTCAGACTCTCCAGGTGTGGGGCCCAGGCATCAGTATTTATAAAGCTCCCAGATGACGACAATGATGGCCAGGGTCCAGGGCCACTGAGCTGGAGTTGACACTAGGAAAGCAGCAGCTGCTAGAACTTTTAAATTGGATTAGCTCTTTAGCTTGCTGAATGCTGGAAAATAATTACTGTTAGAGTTGAAAGAAATGTATATCAAATTTTGCATTTATAAGAAGGCAACTGAATCAGATTACTCCTTAACCTTTTCTTCTGGCCTAATTAAATTTTGAGAATTGAAGTATGGATGAGCTAACCACTGGACCTTCTAGTTCCTCATTGTAGAACCCTTTCCCTCATCTGTTTGACTTTGGCGTTGGTAATTGCCTTTTCAGAGCAATAATACCATTTGTCTTTAGCAGGAAATGAAACGAGTCAGATTATGTATGCATACCTTGGACCTTTTTTTTTTTTTTTTGACACGAGAGAAACTTCAGCAGCTGTGCAAAGCCCAGGGCTGTTCTTGGGCTCAGAGAGCAACATCAGTTATGGCTCTTGGAATGAGTGACTCATGCTGTCTGCAAGCACACAGTACTTAATCACTTGTTTTCTGTATACCAGGAGGAGGAGGGCACATGAAAATAGAAGCCATGGACTGCCAAATGGGATCTGAAATAAGAGTGGAAATGTTGACCTAATGGGTCAGACAGTTGAGCTTATGACAAAATACTTATGTTTTGTGTCTATGTTCCTTTAATGATTTCACTTATTAAAATTTGTCATTATTTCCCAAACCCTACGCTTTTGTAATTTGTAAGCAGCTCTACTCTTTGCTAGATAATTTTGATAATCCTAAAATTTAAAACCTATTTACAAACTTCAAATGTTTCTTTTTTGAAATTGTGTGCCACGTTGGAATATGCCTTTCAAAGGAAGGATTAGAAAGCAGTACATTTGTTGGAGCAGATAAATTACCTGGCTATTCTTTGTGGAAGGACAAGCCCACTGGCCATTTTCACTGCCATTCCCATGCCTTCTGCCTCCATGTAACCATTAATAATGGTGACAGGGTGTCCATTAACAAGCATATGCTAAGTTACTGCATGCAATCCATGGGGTCGAAAAGAGTTGGATGCAACTGAACTGAAGCTACTACATATGCTTAGACCAATATGGTTTATACTGATCTCTATGTGAACACCCTGCTAGTGCTTTTATTTTTATTTCCTTAGTAACAAAATAAAAACTACACACATATTTTGAAGTGTCTATTGTGTGTTAGACACTGTACCAGGCATAAAGTCATAGCAGCTCAAAAAGACACACTTAGCTTCCCTTCTTGTGCCAGTTACGTATCCTGCTTCAGACCTTCCTCCACTGGCTTGTCTCTTGTCTCGTTATTGGCTTGAGAAACTGTGAGCACTTCTTAGAGATTTTAAGATAATTTAAAGTTTCCCAAATTTTAGTTGTCTTTCATTGTTAGAAATCACATGAGAAATCATCATTTATTACATTTATTGAAAGAGAAACGCTTTTATTATTAAAAGTACCCACCTAGCAGAGACTTGTGTTTTGGGACTTTTCTTATTTTTTAATATTTATTTTTAATTGGAGGATAATTACTTTACAATGTTGTATTGATTTCTTTTGTACAGCAGTGTGAAGCAGGAGTTGACTCATTGGAAAAGACTCTGATGCTGGGAGGGATTGGGGGCAGGAGGAGAAGGGGACGACAGAGGATGAGATGGCTGGATGGCATCACCGACTCAATGCACATGAGTTTGGGTGAACTCTGGGAGTTGGTGATGGACAGGAAGGCCTGGCGTGCTGCAAGTCATGGGGTCGCAGAGTCAGACACGATTGAGCGACTGAACTGAATTGAACTGAGCCTCCCTCCCCGTCCCCCATCTCACCCTCTGTCGTTACAGAGCATCTTCCCACTGGCTGTCTGTTTTACACGTGGTAATGTATATATTTCAGTGGTACTCTCTTAATTTGTTCCATCTTTTCCTTCCCCTTCTGTGCCCAGAAGTCTGTTCTCTCTATCCACGTCCCTATTCCTGCCCTGCAAATAGGTTCACCAGTAACATTTTTCTAGATTCCGTATATATTTATTTTCTCTCTTTCTGACTTACTTTACTCTGTATAACAGGGGTCTAGGTTCATCCACCTCAGTTTAGCTGACTAAAATTTATTCCTTTTATGGCTGAGTAATACTCCTTTGTGCGATTCATGGGGTCGCAAAGAGTCGGACACGACTGAGGGACTGAACTGAACTGAATACTCCTTTGTATATATGTACCATAACTGCTTTATCCATTCATCTGTCGATGGACACATAGGTTGCTTCCATGTCCTGGCTATTGTAAATACTTATGCAATGAACATTGGGGTACACACATATTTTAGAATTGTGGGCTCTTTTCAGGGTATAGTCTCAGTAGTGGGATTGCTGGGTCGTATGGTAGTTTTATACTTAGTTTAAGGAATGTCCATACTGTTCTCCACAGTGACTGTATCAATTTGCATTCCCACCCACAGTGGTTCCCTTTTCTCCAAATCCTCTCCAGCATTTATTGTTTGTAGACTTTTTGATGATGGCCATTCTGACCAGTGTGAGATGATACTTCATTGTAGTTTTGATTTGCATTTCTCTAATCAAGAACAGTGTCAAGGGACTGTCTTTTAAAACAGCAAAAACTTAGGATGTTAGTCTTATTAAAAGTCAAAGACAATAAGCAATTGGTGGGAGAAGATTTCCAATTCACTTTTCCATGCTTGTTCCTATTTACTTGTTCATCTGGTAAGGTAACCATAAACGGTTCAGTAGCCGTTGAATGAGTCCCTGTTGTGTGTCAAACCCTGTGCTAGGCTGCAGGCATACATCCCATCCTTCCACGAACAACAGCCGTGTAATTGATCTGCTGCAACAAATGTATTGTTTCCTAATCTTCTTTTGAAAAGTATATTCTGTAAACAAAATAGGTCTAGAATTAAATTGATAGAAAAATTGAGATTTGATAGTCTTCTTTTTGAGTCTTTAGGAGTCTTTTAATTGGTAAGTTGAAATTTTACATTTATTATAATTAATAACAACAACACTGCTTCTTACTCATCTTTTCCATTTATTGTGCTTTTCTCAGTTTTTTTTTTTTTTTTTTTTTTTGGTTCTATCACCTTTTACTGTGTTCCACTGGGTAGTATGATTTTTATTTTATTTTGTTTTTGTTTTTTGGATGGTGTGAAATTTTTCAGATGCCTTTCTGTTGCTGATTAGAAGTTACCCATCCTGTTTTTCATTCTTGTGTTTCTCAGAAATTCAGACCAGTACTTATTTTCACATATACAACTGAAGTCTACTGATGTCTGTAGCATATTAAAAAGCAGAGACAGTACTTTGCCAACAAAGGTCTGTCTAGTCAAAGCTATGGTTTTTCCAGTAGTCATGTATGGATGTGAGAGTTGGACTATAAAGAAAGCTGAGCGCTGAAGAATTGATACTTTTGAACTGTGGTGTTGGAAAAGACTCTTGAGAGTCCCTTGGACTGCAAGGAGATCCAACCAGTCCATCCTAAAGGAGATCAGTCCTGAATATTCATTGGAAGGACCGATGCTGAAGCTGAAACTCCAATACTTTGGCTACCTGATGGGAAGAACTAACTCACTGGAAAAGACCCTGATGCTGGGAAAGATTGAAGACAGGAGGAGAAGGGGATGACAGAGGATGAGATGGTTGGATGGCATCACTGACTCAATGGACATGGGTTTGAGTAAACTCCAGGAGTTGGTGATGGACAGGGAGGCCTGGCGTGCTGCAGTCCATAGGGTCACAAAGAATCGAACACGACTGAGGGACTGAACTGAACTGATGTCTGTGTCTTTTCCCAAGCAATATTTCAACCTCCATTTGGACTTTATCTCTTCTAGATTTTTCCTCTCCAGTGTAAGGAACTTCGGGGAGGGGAGGAAGCTGGCAGTCACGCTTGATTTGCCATTTGGACCTGAATTGTGTTGCTAAGACTGAGACTGCATGCCTAATTTTGAGCTGCATCAGAGCCCTGTATCTGTTTCACATTCTGAAGAAACAGAATTTTGGGGGCATACATAAGCATTGAGATATTTCATAAAACCTTTATTACTCTCAGAAAGCCTTTAGGGATTATGGCCTTACCATAAATTTTAATGCAAAAAAACATTATTGAAGTTGTTTTTTTAAATATCCTTTTCTTTAAAAAAGCCATATGTAGACCCTTGATATAAAAATCTATAGAGAGATTTATTGAGTGGTAGGAACCTGGAATTTTAAATGCATATACATTTCCCAACTTGAGGTAAAAGTTATTGAACATTTATGTGCCAGACATTGTGCTGGGTACTTTCACATAATTCTTTCATTTAATCCTCATGAAAATCCTGTAAGTTAGATGGATTCCTGCTTACGAAAGAGGAACCTGAAGTTGAAAGAGGTTCCGAGACTACAGTAGAGCTAGTAGGACTTTCTCTCGGGACGTGGACCGCAGGTTGTGCCTGCATCGTGTAGAATCTCTTGGCTCTCTCCAGCCTTTCATTTCCAGCCGTGGCGCCAGGCCGCCCTTGTGCACACTCCTGTCATTGGATCTCTGGCTTTAGGCTTGCCTCTTTGGGTCCACTCTGTACATAGTGGCCCTAAAGTTCAATCTCACATGCAAATCTGCCCTCTCTGGAGGAGAATTTACTGTCTGTGGTCCTCCTGAGTTGGTCCCTGTTTGGTTTTTCAACCTTATTCTTACAACTTCCTGCCTTTTACCTTAGGGCCTTACTGTACCAAACCATTTAGTCTTCATTGCATTCAGTAAATATGTGAGTGCCTGTTATGTATTAAACAACCTGCTGGCTGTGAGGCTGCCCAGGGCTTTTCTCATGACCCAGGTAGGGGAGGTCCTAATTCCCAACAAGGACAGCAGCAGTGGGGATGGAGAGAAGTGAAACATTAGATATGAGGAGGTGGAGTCAACAGGACTTGGTGAGGAAGGAAAGCATTTTGAATGTCTCCCAGGTTCTGGCTTGTGCAGCTGGAATGATGGTGGTGAGCTGGAAGACTCCATATACTTTTAAAATGAGAGCATCATATCTGAGTAATTACACCTGGTAGGGAAGCTTATGGTGTTAGAGGTATGATAGAGCACTGGACCGAGAGTGAGAAATGGGGTTTCGGTTTTCACAATATGGGTAGTAAGTATCAGACACTTTAACCCCTGCCAGCCATGATTATGTTTGTTTGAAATACTGCAGATAACTTTCACTTTCCCACTTCAGATACTGAACGCTTCTAATGTGATTCAATGCAAATTATCTGACTCCAACCTATTTCTTCATTCTGAGTCATATGTTCAGTCAGTTGTCCATTCAGCATTTTGGAGCCTGCGGTGTATGTATCACGCACCTGAGACATAAAGCTGAATGAGACCAGGTCTCAATGAATTTTCTGTTCTCGATGGGCTTCCTGTTCAGTCAGAGAGACAGGCAAATCAATAATTAGGTGCATTAAACCAAAATGATAAGTCACAAAGGGTATATGAGCAGGGTCCAGGGGGCTCACAAAAGAGAGCCTGATCAGCTCTGCTGGGTGGGTGGAGAGGGGAATGTGTCAGGGAACACCAGTGACCCTTGTTCTGAGTCAGGAATGAAAAGCAGGCTGAAGTGGGTGGGGAGCAGCATTCCAGGCCCAGCCCTCGGACACTTCTGGAAGATGAAGGATGCTGGGGGTGGGGAGGCAGGAAGAGAGTAGACAGGAGCAACCCATGCACAGCCTTGCAAGCTTTTCCAAGGAATTTGGACTTTGTTTCTCAGGCTTGGGATGTAGGAGAAGTAATATGATTAGATTAACAGTGTTCTGTGTTGTATGTACTTATTTTTTTTAATGCCTGATATATTTCTTTTACAATATTAATCTTAGACAAACTAGACTTTAGGGCAAAAGAGCAGTATTTGAAATAAAGGCAGTTATTACATCCTGATGAGCAGAGCAGTTCACCAGGAAGATATGATAATTCTCAATCTGTGTGTGCCTGACAACATAGTTTCAAAAAATATAATGCAAAAATTACAAAGGAAAAATGGGAGGGGGGAATACATAAAGCATGAGATTTAAAAAACAAAGCAAAACAAAAAACCCTCTCAAACTGTCAATATTAGGCTAAGCAGTCAAATAATTAGCAAGTACATAGAGCAGTTGAAGAAAATAACAAAGTTGATAAAGAGCCCTTACCCCAGAGTTTAACAGTGTATTCTGTGTTTGAAGTAAGAAATACTTTAAAAATCCTGACCTGAACAGACACATATGTATGTATGTAGCGGAAACAAAAGTTTTGTGAAATGTTTTTCCTTATGTGGTGCAGTTTTTCTGTTTTCTGTTTCATTAGTGCTGATCTCATTGTACAAAACTGATAAAATGACTCGCTAATGGATTGAATTGATGCCCTTTTTCTTGAAAACACTAAGCAAATATACATGCTTTTCAAGTGCACACAGAACATTTACAAACGGACTTTCTGGATTCTCCTCACCACGCCTAGCATCTGCTGCTACTCTTGTTCTGCCTCTGTCCTTCCCCCTGCATAGAAAAGATGACTTGGACTCCTATTTGTACTGAGTCAAGGCCATTCGATACATGCATCTGCTTCTCAGCTCCATTTCTGTATTTAGCCTTTTCATCTTTTCTTCCAGACTTAGTAAAAAGTAATATCTTCTCCCACTCCCCGGGTTCACTTTTATACCTGTACTTTTGATTTCCTTTTCTTCTGTTTTCTTTTCCTCCTTTAATATCTCCTCTGGTTCTTATACCTAAACATTTCCCCTTGACCATCCCATCATGAACTCAGTCTTAATGAACTTACCTGGTTCTCTCTTTGAATCTCAAAGATTATCAGTGACTATTATTTTTAGTCAATTAGACCACAAAATATAGCTTTTTCTGTTTTTGTTTTTTTTTTTAAAGTGAAATTTAAATTTTCTTCAATGGCTGATATAGTCAAACAGTTCAAAATACCATAGGTGCAAAAGGGTATTATTTGAGTTAAGAGGTTTTCACCCGCCTTTTCTCCCAGCTCCTATATACCCTGCTTTTTGTACCTTGCTCCTTCTTACTCATCTCTGTCCTCAACTTATCCCTCTCTGGAGAGGATAGCTGTTTCACTGTCATTTGTAAGTTTACCCTCTTCCTGTCCTTTGTGTAGCTTCCTTTAAGGTGTTTCATGTTAATCTCCTTCTGTGCTTTCTTCACCTACTGCCCACCCTGCTCCCCAACTACCATATCCTTTCAAGCCAACACTCTTGTAATAAAAACCATCTAGCTCCTTTCCACCTCCTTTCAGTGCTGTCAGCTAATCCCTGGCTGCAGTCTTGTTTTACTTTTGTTATTATTTGCCTGCCAAGGCCTCCAGGAAGTAAGGTTCCTTAATGAGTCTTTTATTCAAGTCTCTCCTTATTGGCCTCAGTGTACTTTTTCTAGTCTTCCCAATGAAGATCTCCACCATACTCACCGTACTCCTTGGTCTTCTGATCTATATTGTTTGCTCCTTTATTTTCTTATCTTCTCAGTACCTGGTTCCTGAAATGTACTTGATAAGTATTTCCCCAGTGAAGGAATGGATTCCAAAACAAACCTTGTACTTTCTTTCTGCCACATCATTCTTCTTTCTGATTTCCTTATGCTTGAAGTTCCACTTCCTCTGTGCAGCTGTTCATGACTGCTTTAGCACTGACTTTTCATCCTCCATATTCCTCAAGCTCATTTGATACCCAAGGGATAGAAACCTGCAACTGTGCTTGTTCATTTGGGGTCAGGGTGAGATTATGAATAGCTGGAGCTCTTTCCTTAGCAGGGGCATCAGTGTTGGCAGAGGTTGAGATGTGGCCTGCCTGATGGGGATTCTGGTTATTTGAAAAGAAATCAGGATACTTCTAGTTTATATACCAACATGAATTCCAGGGTTAGGGTTAGATTTTTATAAATTAACAAAGGGGTAAAATTAATAAATGATTGATAACAGATAAGGAACAACTTAGTGATCTTCCCTGTAGCTCAGATGGTAAAGAATCTGCCTGCAATGCAGAAGACTTGGGTTCGATCCCTGGGTGGGGAAGATCCTCTGGAGAAGGAAATGGCAGCCCACTCCTGTATTCTTGCCTGGAGAATCCCATGGACAGAGGAGCCCGGCAGGCCACAGTCCATGGGGTTGCAAAGAGTCAGACCCGACTGAGCGACTAACACTACTACCCCTAAGGAACAACTTGATAAGATAATAAGGGAAATAATGATGGATAATGAAAGTGATTTGTATAAAAATTTAAAACTGAAAGTATTTACAAACATGTCAGAGTTGATGTCCTTAGTATAAAAACTCATAAATCCATAAGGAACATAAAAAATTCTTAGGAGATCTGAATAAGGAAATCATAGAAGAAGAACCATAAGCAGCCAGTTTTATAATTAAATGTTTAATCTTACAAGCAATGAAAAGAAAGTAAACATCATTTAGGCAATGGATGCCATCAAAATAGCAAAATTTGCAAAGAAATTCTAAATGATAGCAAGCGTAAGAAGCATTTTTATATGCTTCTAGCAGAAATCTAACTTGGTGTATAACCTTTGTTGATAGTATTGAAAGCTTTGTTTTTAAGTTTTCACCTACTGATTTCATCCCTAAGAGTTTGTCCTAAAGCTACTAATTAGCAAATAAAATACTTGCATAATATTCATCATTTATCACAGCATTTTTTATAATAGGGAAAAACTGGAAATGACTTAAATGCCCAAGAGTGAGACAGTGCTTCCTTAAGTGGAAAATTAGACAGCTGTGAAGTTATAATTTTGAAGAATATTTTAAAGATGTGAGAAAATACTCATGAAATATTATAAGAAGTTAGCATATAGTGATATTGCAATATTGCAGTTGGATATGCACACAAATATATGATGTGAAATGTAGCAAAATAATATTCTCTCTGGATGACAGGATGGAAGTGATAAAGTGTTTTTTCCAATCTTACAGTGTATTACTTTTATAAGAATGCATGTTACTTAAAATGTAAATATTGTCTTATTGATTAGTTCCATGTGTGTATAGATTCTGTGTTTGGACGGTTAAGAGCACAGGCCATGTGGTGTAGACATGGCTTTGAATTGCAGCTCTGGCCTTGGCCCATTGTGTGATATGGCCACTTTACTTTTCTAAGGCTGCATTTCCTCATCTGTGATTTGGAACCTGGTACCTAACTCAGAGAAGGCAATGGCAACCCACTCCAGTACTCTTGCCTGGAAAGTCCCATGGATGGAGGAGCCCAGGCTGCAGTCCATGGGGTTGGGAAGAGTCAGACACGACTGAGCGACTTCACTTTCACTTTTCACTTTCATGCGTTGGAGAAGGAAATGGCAACCTACTCCAGTGTTCTTGCCTGGAGAATCCCAGGGACGGGGAGCCTGGTGGGCCGCCGTCTTTGGGGTCGCACGGAGTCGGACACAACTGAAGCGACTTAGCAGCAGCAGTACCTAACTGCTAGAGAGTCATCAGGATTAGAAATGATAGTATGTATAATAGCCTTTAAAAAATTAATTCTCTATTTTACTTTAATTCTTGCAATAAAAACAGAAGTCAACTTTTTTTTTGCCTCCCACTGAATATATCATTAATAACAAAGATGTTCAAGATACAGTAGTCAAAACTCAAATGAATTTGGAGACTATTAAGTCTTTTGTAATTACCCACATGAGTTACAGATTGATTATACATTTCATTAAAATAAAATTTAAATGGTAGTAATTAAAATGTAATTTAAAATTTCTGCTAAGAGAAATAATGTTTTCATTCTTGCTAATCTTTTCCTGCTATTGAACCACCACTAATATTACCTTTATCTGCATGGGTATAACAGCCTTTTGTAGCCTGCGTTCCACAACAGAATTCAGCCCTAACGTCCTCAGGCATCTGTTGTGTGTAATGAATTAGCTTCTCTTCTGTGTGTCTAGAATGGTACAAATGATCTACCATCCTTGGGAGAATTGAGAATACAGTCATCCAAGTCATTGTCTTGTTCTGTGGTTCAGATGAGAAACCCTGACTGGGATGCCTGGCACATAGTAGGCACTCAGTATAGATAGAAGTGATTCCTGTTGTTGTTGCCATAGAAGTCACATGAAAGAGAACTGGCTTTCCGAATTTCTTTGTTTGGTGTTAGCTTCTTTGGGAAAGGATATTTTCCGGAGTGTGATTCAGTAAGTGGACATCTCTGGGGGGGTGGTTCTCAGTTCTTGTCTCTGGATCTGAGACTGGCTCTGGCAGTAGGACCTTGGATAACTCCTCTCTTTGCCCTCTTATATTGTACCAGCCTCCTTCCTCCACTGCAGGGCGCCAAAGTACTGCCTCCCATCCAAGTAGAGTTTTAGAATGTCAGTTATCTTCCCATAACTGTCCTTATGTTAGAGAACTTACTCAGGCCTCGGATTTAATGCCTCTCTACAATGGCTTTTAGTAATGTATTCAGTTCTGGGTGTTGATACCTGCTCTTTTGGGTTGCTGATCATTTTTTAATACATTGCTAAAGACACTTTGTATTTTAAATCATTTTGTGACTTCTCTGTGACATTTATTTAAAAAATTTTTTATTTTTGTACAGTGTTAAAGGTTACTTTCCATTTACAGTTATCAGGAAAGATTGGTTCTGTCCCGTGTGCTGTATTATATGATCCATCCTTGAGCCCTCTTACACCCCGTAGTTTGTGCCTCCCCTTCCCTCACCTTTATCTTGTCCCTTCTCTCCCCACTGGTAACCACTAGTTTGTTCTCTATAAAGATATTGTTTTAATGTTTTCCAATGAATACTTTCTCATGACTGCTTCTTATTTTATTTTAGCTACCGATCTGCTTCTTGCGTGGAATCCCATTTGTTTGGGGTTGGTAGAAGGTGTTATTGGAAAAATTCAGCTTCATTCAGGTATGTTTCTGTAAACTCTTTAAGCTTGTCAAATTTAATGTGGCATTCTGTGACGTTGTCTTCTTTGAGGATAAATGTAGATTCTGTAATGGCCTGGATTCCTTTACCTTAATTTTGGATCTACCCAAAGTGGGTATATTTCCGTGTTGCAGAAGCCAGTACTCGAGAAGCCAAGCACCACACTTGGAGAGTTGAAGAACTCAAGTTTATTATGCCAGCGGGCCCAGAGGAGTTAACACTCCAAGCTCTGAGCCCCGAACAAAAGGATTACAGAGCTTTTATAGACAGACTGTAGTGGGCAACACTAGCTGTTAATAGGCTGGTTTAAACTAAGGAGTTTCGTGAGCACAGGAACAGTGGTCAAGATGGGGAGGGGGATGCCTGACCTGGACAGGCATGATTAAGCAGGTTTGCAGAGGCTGGGAGATTGCAAAGAGCAGGACAAGGGTGAGTGAGATAAACTCCAGTTCCTAGTATTGCAAGTCCCCACTTTTTGAAACTACGTGACCTACGTGATCTAGACTTTGCAAGGGGCAAGCTGAGTTATAGAGGCAGAAGGAAAAGGAGGTTATGTAAAATTTTAACTTTTCCTCTTCATCCATATAAGGGAAACAAAAAAAACAGGCATCCCTCATTTTATTGTCCTTTGCAGATGTTGTGTTTTTTTACAGATTGAAGGTTTATGGCAATTCTGAGTCCAACAAATACATTGGCGCCATTTTTCCAGCAGCATTTGATCATTTCATGTCTCTGTGTTACATTTAGGTAATTCTTACAGTACTTCAAACTTTATATTTGTTATGGTGATCTGTGATCAGTGATCTTTGTTACTGTTATGATTCACTGAAGGCTCAGATGATGGTTAACATTTTTTAGTAAGAAAGTATTTTCTAATTGAAGGATAGTTGATATACAGTGTTAGTTTCTGGTATACGGCAAAGTGATTGTTATGCATATATATACACACACACACACACACTTCCATGTTCTTTTATATTATAGGTTAATATAAGATACTGAATATAGCTCCCTGTGTAATACAGTAGGATCTTGTTGTTTATCTATTTTATATTTATATATAGAAGTTTGTACCTGCTAATCCCAAACTCCTAGTTCATCCCTCCCCTATCCTTCTTCCCTCTGGTAATCGTAAGTTTGTTTTTTAAGTCTATGAGTCTTTCTCTATTTTGTAAATAAGTTCATTTGTGTTATATTTTAGATTCCATGGGTAAGTGATATCATATGGTGTTTGTCTTTCTCTTTCTGGCTTATTTACTTTATGATAATCTCTCGGTCTATCCATGTTGCTGCAAATGGCATTATTTCATTCTTTAGTAAGGCTGAATAGTTTTCTATTGCCTATATACCACATCTTCTTTATCCATTCATCTGTTGATGGACATTTAATTGCTTCCATGTCTTGGCTGTTATATGAATAGTGCTGCTATGAACTTTGGTACATTGCTATGTATCTTTTCAAATTATAGTTTTCTCTGGATATGTCCCCTGGGGTGCGATTACTGGATCATGTGGCAACTGTATTTTTAGTTTTTAAAGAAACCTCCATACTGTTTTCTTTGTGGCTGCACCAATTTACATTCCCACCAACAGTGTTGGAAGGTTTCCTTTTCTCCACACCCTCTCCAACATTTGTTATTTGTGGACTTTTTAATAATGGCCATTCTGACTGGTGTGAGGTGGTCCCTCATTGTTTTGATTTGCATTTCTCTAATAATTAGCATTGCTGAGCATCTCTTTCAACTGCCGATTGGCCATCTGTATGTCGTCTTTGGAGAAATGTTAACTTAAGGTAATTTTTTGCCCATTTTTGATTGAGTTGTTTTTTTGTTACTGAGTTGTATGAGCTGTTTGTGGTATTTTGGAAATTAAGCCCTTGTCAGTGACATGGTTTGCAAATATTTTCTCCTATTCTGTAGATTGTCTTTTCATTTTGTTTATGGCTTTCTTTGTTGTATAAAAGCTTATAAGTTTGGATTAAGTTCCATTTGTTTATTTTTGGTTTTATGTCTATAGCCTGGGGAGACTGACCTTAGAAAACAGTGGTATGATTTATGTCAGAGAATGTTTTGTCTCTGTTCTCTTCTAGGAGTTTTATGGTGTCATCTTATACTTAAACCATTTTGAGTTTATTTTTGTGTAGAGTGTGAGGGTGTGTTTTAACTTCATTGATTTACATGAGCTGTCCAGCTTTTCCAACACCACTTGCTGAAGAACCTGTCTTTTCTCCACTGTAGTCAATATGTTCATTGAAGAAGTACTTTTAATTAAAGTATGTACATTTTTAGACATAATTCATTGCACACTTAGTAGACTACAGTTTGGTGTAAACAACTTTTATAGCCACTGGGAAACCAAAAAAATTTGTGTGACTTGTTTTATTGATGTATTTGCTTCATTGCAGTAGTCTGGAACTGATCTCCAAGGGATGCCTATAAAGCTTTAGAGAAAGGAGGCATAATATTAAAATCCTTTCTTCCTCTTAAACCCAACAACTTATTAAATGCCTACTCTCAGGAATTGCGTTAGTTGGTGGAATACAATAGTGAGCAAAAACTGACCTGTTCCCACTCTCATGGAGCTTTCGGTTTAAGAGGGAAGGCTAGACATTAGTGATTAATCACTGAAATAAATGTATAATTATTTGTTAATTGTGATAGGTGCTCTGACAGATACACCAACTTCAGTGGTTTTGAGGGAGAGAATAGTGGAAATAAGGCTGGAGAGGTAGGCAGGTGGCAGACTAGGACTGATGGGCTTTGGTCAGCTGTCTATTCCTCATATAGTCAACTCTGGCCAGGGAAGAGAAAGAGTCTGTTAGTACACAGTGCGGTGCTCCTGGGAGTCCTGTCCAGGAAAAGCAAATTGACGGAAGGTCTGGTTCATTCACTAGACCCTCCCTTGGCAGGACAGGCACCTGTGCCCTGAGTTCAGAGGGAATTTTGTTAAAAGATAGGTGTAACATAGGCTTCCAAAAGTCATGAAAAGGACTAACTGAAATATTTTAAGCACAAAATTTAAATATATATTTTTTCACTGTTATTGATTTTAATGTGAGTTAAGAGCTATAGGAAGCTTTGCTATTACTGCTATGCAATCAGGAGTGTAGCCACCCTTGTATGTTTTAAAAAATTCTTTTAAGGTAAAATTATTGCACATTTGGAAGCCAGGTTGATTTCTGAATATAAAGCAAAAATTGCCATAGAGAGTCTTAATTTCTTTTTGCTAATTTTTTTTGTTTATTTAAAAAAATTGTTAAATATTTTATTGACACAAAGAGCTATTTGTCACCGATACACAGTATACTTGTTGTAAATTAAACACATTTATCTACCACGTTGATTAAGAAATGAAACCAATGTCTTTGGAACTCTTGCTGCCTTTCTCCAAGAGTCTTGTTCCCTTCAAGAGAACCTGTGATTTTGAATATTGTACTTATTAGCCCATTGATTTTCATTATTGCTTTTGTTACATATATACCCCTAAATAATATATTGCTAAGTTTTATATTTTGGAAATTTGGTATAAATGATGTTAAGCCACTTGTGTTCCTTCACTTGTTGCCCCTACCCACACAACTGGATACTTTTGAGATTTGTCCACTTTGATATATGAAACTTTAGTTCCTATCTTCACTATTGTATTACGATATCATAATTTGTCCTTTTCCCCATCATTGGGTAATTTTTATTTTTGGGGCTTTTTTTGGCCATTAGAAATGAGACCACTGTGAGTGTTCTTGTACATTCTGTCTTTGGTAGTTTTGAATTCTTTCAGTACAAAGGAGAAAAGCATTTAGACATTGTGTAACATGCTAATAAGTATTTTAGTCACACTCTCCTACCTGTCCACATTTACATACTTATATTTTTAATTCATTTATATGCTGACAGGATAATTTCACAGTTGAATGTTCTGAGCTAAAATTCATTTTCTATTGTTTAAGTGAAGCATATGAAACTTTTGAGTTATTTTTCTCCAATTTCAGTTACATCTTGAAACAATGAATAAATCACTGACATGAGTCAAGAGACCTAAATTCAAGCTTTATTTATTAGAGCTTTGAGATATGAGAGAAATTATATAACATCTGTTTCATCTGTTGCTGTGTAATAAACTGCCACAAAAGTTTTAAAGCCTTAAGTAACAGTTTAGAGTATCTCAAGTTCTGTGGGTTGACACATGGCTCTTCTGCCCTTTTTGCCTGTTGGCCAGGGTCATCTGAGTGGCAGCACTCAGCTAGGGGTTTGCCTGGGGCATCTTAGTTTTCCTTCATGTGGCATTTCTTCCATGTAGCTCATCTCACGAGGCCTCTTTTTGGGCCCTCTCTGTCTCCTGGATACCTGGACATCCTTTCAGGGTGCTGAGGTGACAAGTTCCAGTGTAGAAGGGCTTATCAAGCCTCTACTTGCATCACTGACTTGCTAATATCCCATTGGTCAGAGGAGGTCACACAGCCAAATCCAGAACCAACATGGGAAGGGGCTTCGCAGGGGTTTGCATCCCAGGAGGCTAGTTCATTGGGGCCCCCAATGCCCCAGAGCCTCTACTTCCTTGTAAACTATAAAACAAGAATGAAAATAACTGCTCACTTTTTTTTTCCTGAGGGTATTGTGGGTCTCACATGAGGTAGTATACTTAAAGGTGCTTAGTAAATTATCACTATTTTATCAATTCTTTTGGTTGCAAATACAAACCTATCAGTTTATGCAAACAAGTTTTTATTAGAATTCAAGGGAACAAAACCAAAAAGTTGATTTGTTCAGGATCTGAGATTACATTTTTTGGCAGACAGTCTCTGACCATCACTTGTGTCTGTACATCTCTTATACATTCTTGTCTTTTTTTGGGTTTCTCTGTGTTTGTGTATGTGGGATGAAATTTCTGTCCTTATGTGGTACTCAGACCGACCTTAGCCCTCAAGCCAACCAGCATCTGATGTTCCCTATAACTTCTGGAGATTGACGGGCTCTCTAGTTAAGACCCTAGGAAAGAGACCCTTTTTGGCTCAGTCTGAGTCAGGGGCCTCCCCTGGTCACAAAGTTCAAACATGCCCACTACACTAAGCAGGACAGTCGGTCAAAGCAGGAGGGTTTGAACTTGGCAAACAAACCCCAAGTCATTTCCTAAAGCAGTGTACAAATATACTACTGGTTGGTGAGTTTGATGCAGTGAAAGTATGGTCTTTAGGCAGGTGGGGGCATTTCTTATGGTCTTTTGTGGTCAGCCCCTGTTTACATACACCTTCCCTCCTTTTAGGACCTTTCTTTGGACCAAAAAGAAGTTGGTAGGCAGTGTAGATACCTGTCATGTAGGATATTTTGGAAGAGGGAAAAGTGAGGGAATAGAGTGAACTAGAGAAAATAATAAAATAATAAAAAGAAGTAAATGGGGCTGGGAAAGTTTTTCATGCTCCTAATCTCTGTACTTCCCCCCCGCCCCCGCCCTGTCCCCTCTTGCCGCATCACTTCTAAGGTTTGGCTGTTAAGAAAGGATACAGGGGAAAAAAACAAAGGAAAATCTCTTTTCTGGGCCCCCTGCTGCTCTTTCCCTCACCCGGAGAACTGCAGCCCCACCCTGGGTACCACTCCACCCCGGCTCCCATGCTCTGAGCATCCAGCTTGCTCTTCCCGCCTTCTCTTTCTTCATCCTCTGTCCTGGGCATGCCTCATTTCCTTCCCACCCTGTGTTCCACCTAAGCTCTTGCTTTGACCACACTATCAACTTGCCCGCTGGGAGTGTGGTCCTGATATGTGTTAGAACTGAAATAATCACTCCAAGTGCACTTTCCCATGGGAGCATCTTACCTTCTGGGGGTAGAAGATGAGGGGAAGAAAATGTCTGTACTTAAACTCTTTCTCACTCCTCTTTCCCTCCTACTTATTCTCTACATATTAATGCATGAATTTCTGTTCTTGCCTAGTGAGATGGGAACGAAGTTTACTTGAACAGTTGTCATTGACAGTCTAAAAGCGGCGTGGGTGAGCTGTGACTGTCATCAGGCAGTCGTGACTTTGGAACGGCATTAGTTTGCTAGGCTGCCGCAGCAAAGTTCCTCAAACTTGGGGGCTTAAACAAATTTATTTTCTTGTCGTTCTGGAGGCTTAAAGTCTAAGATCTAGTCATCAGGGTTGGTTTCTTCTGAGGCCTCTTTTGTTGGCTTGTAGATGGCTATCTTCTCCTTGTGTCTTCACATTATTTTCACTCTTGTGTGTGTCTCCAGATTTCTTCTTATAAGGACACCGGTCATTAGGGATTAGAGTGCACCCTAATGACCTCATTTAACTTAATTACAGCTTTAAAGATCCCATTCTTTAAAACAGGCTCACATTCTGAGGCTCTGGGGGTTAGGACTCCAACATAATGAATTTTAAGGGGACCTAATTCAATCCATAATAGGAACCTAACATCCTCTGGAATGCTCACTACAAAAGCATGTCCAGGAGAATTCTCACCTTTGCATCTGCCCTTTTCTCTTATAGTGGAATAGGCCATTCCCCAAATAGCACTGGGTAGGCACTGGCCCCAGCACTGGACTGACCTTGAGGTCACATGATTGCCTTGGATCAGGTTATTCATCCAAGCCTCGGTTGCTGGGTGATGATACCACCTAGATAGGGTTATGGTAAGTTTAATAAACTCTCATTAAGTGCTTAGCATGGCTTCTGATAATAGTAGGCATTCAGTAGATGCTGGCTATTATTATTATTTTTTCCTTAGTTTTAAAGGTAAAACATATCACTAGAGAACACTTAAGTTCTGAATGTATAATTTTGCATAAATGTTAAACTTAGACTGTTTTTTCCAGTAACACTAATTTTTACTGAAACTAATGATACTAACATGTCACTAAAAGACGACATGGTGGGGATTATAAAAGCAGTGTTTTTAGAAGTGAAATATTAGTAGCATTAATGAAGGTTATATTTTATAAGTTGTGTGCCCATTTAGAAAAATGTGTGGTAGAAAAGAGTTTAGAAGTATTATTTGGTTGTGGAATCCTTTGCTGATAATTGCCCTTCCTTTTATAGCAAGCTCTGCCCCTCAAATGGTTCTATTAACCCTGGTGCCTAGAAAGCAAACTATTTGGGATAGTTGGCCTTTCTTCAGTTTGGAAGGTCTCTTCCCCCAGACATTTGCAGGCAGGTAGACTTTCAGCCAGGGTCTAATGAGTCTATCTTTGACAGCCTGAAAGTGTCTGACTCTGCTTTGATCGGTTGGGCTTTATTAGGATGAGGAACAGAAAGTCGAAGGAACATGTAATGTGCTAAATAGATGAAGGAAAGGTAAAGCTCCATGAAAAATCATTGTCTTCTATTCCTTGTAGTGTCCAGGAGAAAGTCAGAATGATAGTCAGCTCTTACCACAGTTGTAACGACACATGAATTTTTTGTTTTCTTCTTTTCTGTTTGTCTTCTTCTTCCCTCTCTAGAGGATAAGCTCCAAAACAGGGGCTGTGTTTGTTGTGCTCACTGCTGTATCCCCCTGTCCAGTGGCTTTTCAAAAATATTCAGTACAGAATATTAATATTTAACAGATATTTACAGAGTGCCTGTTGTATGCTGGGGGCTACAGGGTGAACAAAATGCAAAGCTTCCAGGAGCATAGAGTCAAATCCAAGAGCTAGACATTAATTGCCTGATCAGAGTTTTATCATTAAACTTAAGCTTCTGAAGAAGACAAATGTGGGATATTGTGAAGCACGTAGCAGAGGGGCGTGACTGGTGGGGATGGGGTTCCTGGATGGAAGGCATCCCTGAGGAAGTGATGTCTCAGCTGAGGCCTGAAATATGTTTTCTCAGTTACAGGGATCTTTTTGCACACGGCTTACTCTGCCAACAACTGCTCTCCTCTCACTTTCCCCACCCTGACCCTGTCCAAATTACCCTACTGAAATAGTTCTGACTTCAACTCAGACATCACCTCTGTAGGAATGCCCTCCATCCAGGAGATAGTATATCATCACACAGATAACCTTGAAAAGATGGCGTACATGCTAAGTCGCTTCAGTCATGTCCGACTCTGTGTGACTCTATGGAGTGTAGCCTGCCAGACCCCTCTGTCCATGGGATTCTCCAGGCAAGAATACTGGAGTGGGTTTCTATGCCCTTCTCCAAGGGGTTTTCCAAACCCAGAAATCGAACCGGCCTCTCTTATGTATCCTACACAAGCGACACCTGGGAAACCCCCAAGATGGCTGAGGCTGGAGGTTTTAAATGTATTACAAAAGCTCTTTAAAATATACAGTAGTCCTCCCCCTGCCACACCCGAGCCTGTAGTTTCCCTTTCTGAAGTTTCAGTTACCTGTGGTCAGCCATGGTCCAAAAATATTAAATGGGAAATTCCAGAAATAAACAATTCACGAGTTGTAAATTGCATGGTGTTCTGAGTGGTGTGATATCTCTGTGCCCTCTGGCCTGGGATATGAGTCATCCTTTTGTCCAGCGTATCCACACAGTATGTTTCCAGCCCATTTAGTCACATAATTGGTTCAGTTATCAGATTGGCTGTTGGTATCATAGTGCTGTATTCAAGTAACACTTATTTTACTTAGTAATGACCCCAGTGTTCAAGAAAGAATGTGTATATAAGGTTTGGTTCTATCTGCAGTTTCAGGCATCTGCTGAGAATCCTGGAATGTATCCCCTGTGGGTATGTGTCCTGAAGACTGTGCATGCATGGGTGCTAATTTGCTTTAGTCGTGTCTGACTCTTTGTGACCCCATGGACTGGAACCCGCCAGGCTCCTCTGTTCATGGTATTCTCCAGACAAGAATACTGGAGTGGGTTGCCATTTCCTCCTTCAAGGTATCTTCCCGACCTAGGGATCAAACCTGTGTCTCTTAGGTCTCCTGCATTGGCAGGTGGGTTCTTTACCACTAGCTCCACGAGGATAAGCTTGTTAGGGTATGAAATATCTGACTATAAAATGCAAATATATCCACTGTGTATTCAGAACTAGTTTGAAGAGAGAATTGTCAGGAATCCTGATTTATTTAGCAATAGGGGCTCTTCATTTAGTAGTTAGGAGAATTACTACTCCTAGTATTGAATAGCAACAGACACAATTCACTCAAGTCTCTCCCATTCATTAAAATAGTAGCACCATCTGCTTCTCCACTTTTAAAGTGGTGAGGATATCGAGATCCTTAAAATGGCACAATGTATTATGTATATGATTTTAAAAGTGTGATTTTGGTCCCTTGCTGTCTGTGGGGACTTTGCTGGGACACTCAATGATATGAAATATTTTTATACCTACAGTGTGAATGAATGGAATTTCACTAGCATTGCTTTCATACTTTCCTAAAAAGCCATTAGAAAGGCCCACCCCTCAGGGGCACTAGAGAAAAGGGAAGAGAGGCCTGGCAGGGCCCCTGCTTGAGGCCTGCTTCTTGGGCACAGCCTTTAGATAGTACTGGTGTTTAAATATGAGTTTCATAGTCTGTGTACAATTGCATTGTGGGAGAAGATTGTTTTATTGTCTACTGATGACTCATAGAAACATGTAAGGATTGTGATAATGGTTGCACAACTATAAATTCATTAAAATCATTGGCTTGTTTATATTTAAAATGAGTGAATTTTATGGTATATAAATTATATCTCAATAAAGCCACTGAAAATATTTGTCAGAATACTTTTTTGTATCCTTTTGTCACTACTTCTGATTTTATCTTATTTTAATAATCTACCTTTTGATACCTTAAAGGTGACTTTTTTCAAAAGGTCAGTTTTCATTCCAGTCCCAAAGAAAGGCAATGCCAAAGAATGCTCAAACTACTGCACAATTGCACTCATCTCACATGCTAGTAAAGTAATGCTCAAAATTATCCAAGCCAGGCTTCAGGAATACATGAACCGTGAACTTCCAGATGTTCAAGCTGGTTTTAGAAAAGGCAGAGGAACCGGAGATCAAATTGCCAACATCTGCTGGATCATCAAAAAGGCAAGAGAGTTCCAGAAAAACATCTATTTCTGCTTTATTGACTATGCCAAAGCCTTTGACTGTGTGGATCACAATAAACTGTGGAAAATTCTGAAAGAGATGGGAATACCAGACCACCTGACCTGCCTCTTGAGAAATTTGTATGCAGGTCAGGAAGCAACAGTTAGAACTGGACATGGAACAATAGACTGGTTCCAAATAGGAATAGGAGTACGTCAAGTCTGCATATTGTCACCCTGCTTATTTAACTTATATGCAGAGTACATCATGAGAAACGTTGGGCTGGAAGAAGCACAAGGTGGAATCAAGATTGGCGGGAGAAATATCAATAACCTCAGATATGCAGATAACACCACCCTTATGGCAGAAAGTGAAGAGGAACTAAAGAGCCTTTTGATGAAAGTGAAAGAGGAGACTGAAAAAATTGGCTTAAAGCTCAGCATTCAGAAAACGAAGATCATGGCATCCGGTCCCATCACTTCATGGGAAATAGATGGGGAAACAGTGGAAACAGTGTCAGACTTTATTTTTCTGGGCTCCAAAATCACTGCAGATGGTGACTGCAGCCATGAAATTAAAAGATGCTTACTCCTTGGAAGGAAAGTTATGACCAACCTAGATAGCATATTCAAAAGCGGAAACGTTACTTTGCCAACAAAGGTCCGTCTAGTCAAGGCTATGGTTTTTCCAGTGGTCATGTATGGATGTGAGAGTTGGACTGTGAAAAAAGCTGAGTGCCGAAGAATTGATGCTTTTGAACTATGGTGCTGGAGAAGACTCTTGAGAGTCCCTTAGACTGCAAGGAGATCCAACCAGTCCATTCTAAAGGAGACCAGTCCTGGGTGTTCATTGAAAGGACTAGTGCTGAGGCTGAAACTCCAATATGTTGGCCACCTCATGCGAAGGGTTGACTCATTGGAAAAGACCCTGATGCTGGAGGGATTGAGGGCAGGAGGAGAAGGGGACGACAGAGGATGAGATGGCTGGATGGCATCACCGACTCAATGCACATGAGTTTGGGGGAACTCCGGGAGTTTGTGATGGACAGGGAGGCCTGGCGTGCTGCGATTCATGGGGTCGCAAAGAGTCGGGCAACTGAGTAACTGAACTGAACTGAGCAACTGAACTGAACTGAAAGTTGCTTTGAGGGAAGAATCTTAAAGATTAACAGTATTATTTGTCATATAACATTTCTACCAGATAATCTAAAGTGTAATTGAAAAAGTCATTTTATATTCAGTTTTTCATTCATGGCTTCCCTTGTGGCTCAGCTGGTAAAGAATCTGCCTGCAATATGGGAGACCTGGGTTTGATCCCTGGGTTGGAAAGATGCCCTGGAGAAGGGAAAGGCTACCCACTCTAGTATTCTGGCCTGGAGAATCCCATGGACTGTATAGTCCATGGGATCACAAACAGTTGGACACGACTGAGCAACTTTGATTCATGAGGGTCTCAGAACTCATGAATTTTGGAGGTAAGATTCATGTTGGTTACTAGGTTCCTGGTTAACCCTTAAAAGATTCTTTCACTGTAGTTTAGCTGATCTATTCAGTTAATAGCTTTGGGTCTTGGAAGCAGGTGGGCTAAGCGGCGAGGGGCTCCTTTCTTTGGCATCTTTTGGTTACTCTTTTTTGCTTCTGTCTTCCTTTTACTCTCTCCCCAGGTACCTAAGTGCTGAGTGACCCTTCCCTCCTCTCTTTGCTCCCCTCTGTCTGCTCCATTACTTTATGCTTCAGAATTTCCCATCACCTCCCTTGTCCCTGATCTGTGCTCCAGTCTCCTTGGTGTGGATGGTTCCACCTCCCTGGTAGGAGCAGTGCTTGAATGAGACACATGAAGGTGACCCACGGTTCTGAGCTTTCCCAAGGGCATCAGACAAGCATGCTGCTTAGTTCTGAGCATATCTCTAACTGACAGATTTTTATATCCTCAGGCAGAGAGATACGTTAGAGGTAGGCCAGCTTGCCTCTTCTGTTTGTCATTCTGCTGTCCAGTAATAAATGAATTTGTTCTTAAACTCCAGTTGTTTTCTCAGTGATTTCTATGGCAGTGATATTAAAAGTTCCTAACTCCATAAAGAGAAGAATCTTGTAAAGGTAAGAGTGACTGAGTGTATGTATGGGCCACCTATAAAGGTGTTTCCTGTATTTATATTATTTCCTCCTTTATATTCTTATTAAGGTTTTTATCTTACTGAACATTTTATCTTCCTGAACATTTTGAAATGATTACAATCAAATTATTATCAGGTCTAATTGTGTTTTAAAAAGGATATTTTTGATTAAAAAAAAAACCCTCACTTACTTATATCTGGCCAGTATCAGCCATCCAGGGCAGAAAATGAAGGTTATTCATCTAATTGACTTTGACTTGGCTGTCAGGTTTGTTACAGCCTGTGGGCTTGTGTTCCTTCAAGCAGAGAGGCCTGTAACCTCCAGCCTCACAGCATACTTGTGTCACTCCTCAAAACAGTGGTTTATCTTCATGATGATAAACCTTCACCATAAATAACCCCAATTATATTTAGTATGCTGGGGTTTAATAGGTAAGAAAGTATGTAATACATTAACGTTTTAAATATGTAAAGAAACATCTTACTTAGAACTTTAGCAAGAGAAAGACACAGTTATATGGAAAATGTACTCTTGTAATAGAAACTCATTTTGCCCATTGATACTTAGACTTTTGTAGTTTCCTAGGACTGTTATAGATAGAAAAGCTTTTATATATATTTTTTTTGTGTGTAATAAAGTTTTATTAAAGTATAAAGGAGATAGAGAAAGCTTTTGACATAGACATCAGAAGGGGGCAGAAAGAGTACCCCAGCCTTTATATTTTTATAGATTATAATAGATTAATTTTATGGCAGGTCATTATTAGGGATTTTGTTATTAGGCTGAGTTTGAATTCGTAGGTTAAGCTGAGTATGCTTCTGATTGCACCATTTGGTACCTTTGAAAGGGACCCTAATAAATGTACCTCATGTCCCAGACACTCTCCTTATGAGTCACTGTCGGTTTTCTGTATGTGCAGACTTAGGACACTTTAGTAGGCAATAGAGCAATCAATTAAGAAACACTGAGTAGCTACTATGTTTGGAAGATGAACAAATTAATGACTGACTCTGGTCACTGAGAATATTAGAAGCCCAATATGATGTACTTTTAACTACAGATATCTGACAGTGGAAAAAAACAGCATTGTTGTGTGGTAGTATTACTTGTATTTCTACTTACTTGATGTACGATGGTGTATGATGGTCCTTGAAATATAGTCAAAGGAATATACTACTTTATTTCTGTTCCTATTAGGAAAAGTATTTTTCTTGATGTAGTTTTTTAAAAATAGAAAGGGCCTTAAATAGAAAGCAAAAGATTAAACATACCGTGAATCCATATCTTTTAGTAGAAATTTAAATTCATGCGGTTTAGTTGCTCAGTCACGTCCGACTCTTTGTGACCCCATGGATTGTAGCCTGCCAGGCTCCTCTGTCCATAGAATTCTCCGGGCAAGAATAGAGTGGATAGCCATTCCCTTCTCTAAGGGACCTTCCTGGTGCACGGATCGAACCCAGGTCTCCTGCATTGCAGGCAGATTCTTTGCCATCTGAGCATAAACTTACATAAAATCTATAGACTTATGGTTATATTCATTTAAAAGTACTAAATGGCCAATTAATAGCTTATGCAATAGGTATCAATGAAACAGATTTTATGCACACAGTGGACTGAATTTAAATTCCTACCAAAGATTTATTTAAAAAAAAGAAAAGGCAGGATCCTTCAAATTGGAACATAATTTATCTTGAGATAAGCCATGGTGGCTCAGTAGTAAAGAATTGACTTGCCAATGCAGAAGATGCAGGTTCAACCCCTGGGTCAGGAATATCCCCTGCAGAAGAAGACGGCAACCCACTCCTGTTTTCTTGCCTGGGAAATCCCATAGACAGAAGAGCCTGGCAGGCTACAGTCCATGAGGTCACAAAAGAGTCGGAAATGACTTAGTGACTAAACAACAACAACAAAGCCATTAGGATATTACCCAATGATTAGATTCTCTTAGAATGCATAGTGTGTTACTGTGCTATATAACAGATCATTTAAAGATACTTGGTACATTTTAAAAAATGAGATCAAGAGAAACTAGTCAGAGATTGTTTCTTACAGTCACAATATCAAGAAATACTTTGAACTGCAAGAGGAAAAAATATGAAGAAAACCACACTTGAGCATCTCATAGCAAAACTGATAAAAGCTGAAGTCAAAACATCCTAAAGCAGCCAAAGAAAAGCTACACATTAAATTCAATGGTATTCAATAAAGCTTTGGTAGGAACAGTGGAAGCCAGAAGACAGTGGAATGATACCTTCAAAGTGCCTGTCTAGAATTTTATACCTTCAAAAATTAAGGAAAAAAAGACATTTTGAGCCAAACAAACTGAATTTGTCACCACCAGTACCTGCACTAAAATAAATACTAAGGAGTTCTTCAGGTAAAAGGGAAATGATTCCAGATAGGAGTGTGGAAATGTTGGAAGGAACAGAAAATAATGGAAAGAGTAAATGTTGGTAAATTTAAACAAAGTTAGCTTTATATGAGGCTTAAAATTAACACAGAATGAAAACACACAACAATAATAGGTCTTTTCCCTGTCCAGGAACTGGCAAAAGAACTTATTTACATTAGGTTTTTGTAAGTTAGGGCTCATGTTATCAGACCCTGCAATATAACCAGTAATAGAATAATAAAAGATTATAAAAAACTAATAAAGGGAAGAAATGGAATAATAATTTTAACACTCAGTCCAAAAGAAGACAAGGAAAGAAAGTATATAGAACAGGTGAAGAAATGGTAAGACAGTAGAATGATTCTTAAATATTTTAACAATTATATTATATATAAATGGACTCGTTTAGTCACTAAGTCAAGTCTGACTCTGTGATTCCATGGAGTGTTGCCCGCCAAGCTCCTCTGTCCATGAGATTTCCCAGGCAAGATTACACCTGCTTTGGCAGGCAGGTTCTTTACCTCTGAGCCACCAGGGAAGCCCATGAATGGATTTAGTAGTTTAAAAGCAAAGCTTTTCATAATAGAAAAATAAAATTCATCTATAAGCTACTTTTAAGACAAATACCTTAAGTATATGTATAGAGAAAGGCCAAAAGTAAAAGGATAGAAAAAAGAGAAACCAAGCAAATGCTAACCTACTGAAAACTGATGTGCTCATAATAATATCAAAACAGACTTTAAGGCAAGAAGTGTAAACAGATATACATTTCAAAAACAGCCAAAGTTCAAGTCACCAGAAAGATAAAGCAGTGTTAAATTTGTAAACACCTAAGCCTTAAAGTATAAAAGGAGCAGTGAGTCATTTGGCTTAAATTTATTAGTTCGGAGTGTCAACTTGAAATGGCAGAGAAACACATAAGTATTCTTATTGTCAGCTTGACACAGAAGAAGGGAAAAGTGAGCCAACTGTAATTGCCTTTCCTAATTCTCTTTTTCCTTCACAGCAGCACATTTCCATCCTCTGATTCGTCTGGTTCGAATGCAGACTCTAAGCTCTTCAGAGGCATAATCTGCAGAAGCTCTTCAAGAAGTTACATATTGGTTATTGAATATTATGTTAGGACTTTGGAGTATGTAGTAAATAAATGTTAGTAATTTGGCATGTGGATATAATTGTAAATTCTTTTGTGTATAAGCTGGCTTGAAACCCAACATTAAAAAATATTAAGGTCATGGCATCTGGTCCCATCACTTTATAGCAAACTGAAGGGGAAAAATTGGAAGCAGTGACAGATTTTATTTTCTTGGGCTTCACGGTGACTGCAGCCATGAAATTAAAAGGCTCTTGTTCCTTGGAAGGAAAGCTGGACAGCGTATTAAAAAGCAGATACATCACTTTGCCAACAAAGGTCCATATAGACAAAGCTATGGTTTTTTCCAGTAGTTGTGTGTGGCTATGAGCATTGGACCATAAAGAAGGCTGAGTACCGAAGAAATGTTATTTTTGAATTGTCTTAAAAATCCTGCTGAACCGGTCAAATCAGAAACAGTCTTGGAAAAAGGCGAGCCAGAAGGAAAAAAAAAAAAATCAGAAAAATAAAATTATTTTCACACAGATACTTTACTCACTTCAAGTGTCTGGCACAGAGAATATGTATTGTGTATGTATTTCTGTCAGTAGGAGCTCTTTTAATTGAACCTCACTTAAGATTAACCAGCATTCCTCACTGCCTCTGTGGAATATATTGGTAGATGTGTTGGATGCTCTGAAGGCTGGTGGAGACTGGGTAGGAAGCCCTGTCTTCTGGTAGATTATGGGTTGTGTTTATTTCCATACCTGTTCATACTTGTTTTACTTGATACTGTAATTACATAACTAAATAATCCCATCAACTGTAAATACAAAAGGAATGACTTCCTGTTTCTATGAAGACTAAATTGAATGCTTTGAAAAGATTAGATAAAGCTGTGTTGCATTAAAAAAAAAAATGCTAGGGGCTCATTCTCAAAGAACATAGGATTTTATTTCCTGGACTAGGGACTGAACTATGGCCCTTGTAATGGAAGCTCAGAGTTCTAACCACTAGACTGCTGGGAAATTCCCTAAATTATGCATGTTTAAAAAGTCATTGGTGGTACTTTCTCAGTGGTCCAGGGGTTGAGTCCATCTTCCAATGCAGGGGATGTGGGTTTGATCCTTGGTCAGGGAACTAATATCCCACATGCTGAGGAGTGACTGAGCCCTTGAGCTGAGACTACTGAGCCTGCACACTGCAACTAAGATCCAGTGCAACCATAAATAAGTAAATATTTTTTAAAAGTCGTTGTTAAGCTCAAGTAGGATTGGAAGGACTAATGCCAGCAGTGGTAACCAGTTGTTCTTTCTCTGCTAGTCTTCTTATATGAGAGAACTCATAAAATGGGGTTTGGATTAGATTTAAAGAATTTCCATGGAATGGGGAACAGTGGTGAAAGGGAATATTAATTTTATATGTAATGTTTACATTTTTAAACATGTGGAATGTATTCCTTTATTTTCTGTATGATTAACATTAATAAAAATAAAGGATTGCTAGACATGCATTGTTGGATCAAATGCTTTTCTATTGATGCATGTCAGTAGAATGGATAGCCATGTTGAGAAATATTAAATGCAGTACTTAGAGGTGAGGTGGTGAGTAGGGAGAAAAGATTTTCATACGGTGGTGGTTTAGTCACTAAGTTGTGTCTGACTCTTGCAACCCCATGGACTGTAGCCTGCCAGGCTCTTCTGTCCATGGTATTCTCCAGACAAGAATACTGGAGTGGGTTGCCATTTCCTTCTCCAGGGGATCTTCCTGACCCAGAAATCGAACCCAGGTCTCCTGCCTTGCAGGCAGTTGATTTATCGACTGAGCTATGAGGGAAGCCCCTAATTTTAATTTTAGAAAAAAAGGTTTTTTTGGATAAAAATCTTTCTCCTGCGATTGCTTACCCTAATTAACTGAGTCAGTTATTGTATATGGCAAGCAATTGAATCTTTTCCAGGACTATTGTTTTACTTGCCCTAACTGGTCATGCTTTTCAAGATAATCACTTCCTAGTTAGTTTTCTTATCTGGCTGGGAAAGTCACATTTTTTGTCTTTTTTTTTTTTTTTAAGGAGTCAGGGTTGCAAAATTGACCTTTATCCCCATTGTAATATATTTTAAAAGTTGAGGAAATATCTTTATACCAAAAGACCTTGCTAGAATAAATTACCTTTGACCCTTGTTTATACTACATAGCCAGATTTCAGTGTGATGGCTTTAATTAAGCCAAGTTTCTTTTTCTGGTGGGTGATATAAATTAATGCAGTAACCTGCTTTGGTGCCTTTAAAAGCTTCATTTCAAAATTGTGCTTGACTGGATATACAGTGCTAAACAATAGTAATGCTATACTTTTGCATTTTTCTTAGCTTAAAATTCAAACTAGAGAAAATATATTTGGACCATTTAACCCTGTAACTAACACTCACTTTTGCTGGATTTCCAGGCTTCTATGTGTTTACTGTTGTGTTTGTTTCACCTACGGCAAAATAGTTACAGGAATACTCCTTCTCCAGGGGAACTTCCCAACCCAGGGATCAAACCCGGGTCTCCCTCATTGCAGGCAGACGCTTTAACCTCTGAGCCACCAGGAAGCCCCTAACAGGAATACAGATTGCTGTTATTTCCCAAGAGGTTTTTTGTTTTGCTTTGTTTTCTAGAATCAACCTAGAAATATCTTAGTTTCCAATTCAAGTTTTACATTTTCTTTCCATTTTGATAATTTTACTTGTTTCTTTAAACACTATTTCAAGTACCTAAATCTCTGTGTTTGGTAGAAAATATACTTTTTAGTTTATTCACTGTTCTAGTAAGTAAGACTCCTAGCAAGTTTTTTTGTTCTTTAGAAGCTTTTTTTAAATTGAGATAAAATTCACACACCATAAAATTCACTCTTTTAACATTACAATTCACTGGGTTTTAGTATCATCGTAAGGTTGTATTATCCTACCATCACTGCTATGTAACTCCAGTGTATTTTCATCATTCCAAGTTACTTAGATTATAACTAGTATGTATCAGTTTTCTTGTCTATCTTTTAGTTTTTTTGTTTTGATCAGTGTGTGAGACTGAAAACAGTAAGGCAGGAAACTATAGTGAAAGACTTATGAGACATTAACCCAGTTCAATTTGTAGAGCTGGTTCCAAGTCAACTACAAAAAGGTGTTTTTATCCATCATCTCCATATTCCCAGCATCTAAATTATTTCAAAGCAGGTTCCAGGTAGATACATTTGTCTGCAGATACTTCAGTATGTATTTCAACACCAGTTATTGACATACCATACTTTCCCCCTCTTTATCATTGTTAACTTAGATGCCCATTTTCACATGGGCCTCTGTCTGTTTTCTTTTCTAGTACTCATTTGTCCATTCCTATACCAGTACCACATTGTTTTATTTACCATAGCTTTGTAGTATGTTTTGCTGCCTGGTAAACATTAACTCCTATGCAGAGTACATCATGAGAAATGCTGGGCTGGAAGAAGCACAAGCTGGAATCAAGATTGCAGGGAGAAATGTCAATAACCTCAGATATGCAGATGACACCACCCTTATGGCAGAAAGTGAAGAGGAACTAAAAAGCCTCTTGATGAAAATGAAAGAGGAGAGTGAAAAGGTTGGCTTAAAGCTCAACATTCAGAAAACGAAGATCATGGCATCTGGTCCCATCACTTCATGGGAAATAGATGGGGAAACAGTGGAAACAGTGTCAGACTTTATTTTGGGGGCTTCAAAACCACTACAGATGGTGACTGCAGCCATGAAATTAAAAGACACTTACTCCTTGAAAAGAAAGTTATGACCAACCTAGATAGCATATTGAAAAGCAGAGACATTACTTTGCCAACAAAGGTCCATCTAGTTAAGACTTTGGTTTTTCCAGTGATCATCTATGGATGTGAGAGTTGGACTGTGAAGAAGCCTGAGCGCCGAGGAATTGATGCTTTTGAACTCTGGTGTTGGAGAAGACTCTTGAGAGTCCCTTAGACTGCAAGGAGATCCAACCAGTCCATTCTAAAGGAGATCAGCCCTGGGATTTCTTTGGAAGGACTGATGCTAAAGCTGAAACTCCAGTACTTTGGCCACCTCATGCGAAGAGTTGACTCATTGGAAAAGACTCTGATGCTGGGAGGGCTTGGGGGCAGGAGGAGAAGGGGACGACAGAGGATGAGATGGCTGGATGGCATCGCTGACTTGATGGATGTGAGTCTGGGTGAACTCCGGGAGTTGGTGATGGACAGGGAGGCCTGGCGTGCTGCGATTCATGGGGTCGCAAAGAGTTGGACACGACTGAGCGACTGAACTGAACTGACATAGTGGAGCTAAAATTTGAGTCTGAGTTCTGACGTCTAAGTCAGAACACATTGAGGCTTTTCTGAAAAGGGAAACTATTGTTCACAAATTTTGTTCCTTGTTGTTTGAGATCATTTACATTGTATTTTCTCAGTTTTAATCTTCATTATAACCCCTCAGGTATTTTGAACTTAAGTCTGTAATGTTTTAAGTGATTTTAAGTTTGTAAGTTGAATTTCAGTATTGACAATACCAGCATTTTCGTGTAAAAAGCGTGCTTTTTGTTTTCCCAAGTGAGTCTATGTATGGGGTAAAACCTCTGTGTTTGAAATTTGGTATTTTTGGTACTATGCCATTAGATGGCATATGAGAAAGACATTTATCACATTTGATTATGCACATTGTGTTTTTGTCATTGCTGTAATTTTTTAAAATTGCAGTTCATAATGTTAATAAGAAGACAAGAAGGCATAAACTAGGAAGAGGGCTTCCTAATGTTGGCTTGTCTTATCCTCTGCCAACACTCTAAATTGTTCCATGTAAAATAAAAGTTATTCTTGTAAGGTTAAGAGATTTGTGGTAAGGGCTTCCTTTTACTCAGCTGACTGCATTAACATTCAAGTGTTCTGTGCATTATGTGCTTTATTATGTGTTAGGTTTACTGTGTGTTAAATGCTTGGTAACCTTAATCCGTGCCTGACGTACTTCCCAGCACATGGTGGGTCCTTGGTTAAAGTTTAATGATCGTGAATAATGAAATGACTTATAAAAGCCTTGAAACTTTGGAGTGAATTTCCACTCTACTTTATAAAGACTTATGAAACATTTCCAAACTCTTGTATTTATGAAATGTTTAATGCACATCTCCAAAGCACTATGCCTAAAATGAAAGTGGATTAGTATTTGGGAGAAAAATGGAAGAAATTAAAATACTGTATCTTTTTAAAAAATATTTTTTCATAAGCACAATATATATCCACCATGTTGTTTTTCTATAATAAATTTCTGAAACATTGTTTCAATAGTTTTGGGTGTTTTTTTTTTGGTAGTAATTAGGTAGTATTTTTAAAGGGTATAGTCTCAGAATGAAAAATTGCTTTTACATGCTGGCTTTCATAGACTGTTTCTTATTTAAATAAAAACCTTTTGTGAAAAGTAGAAATTCAGATTGAAAAGATAACTGTTGGGCCTCTAGGCATTTTCTTTCCTTTCTTTCTTATATTTATTAAGTATTTCTTTGTTTTATACCCCTCTCCCACTTACATCAATATGTTTACTTATTTGCTCAGTCCTAGTGTGCACATGAAGTAGTTCTGGAATTGCTAACCCATACTTTTCTGACAAATAACTTGCTTCAGTTCAGTTCAGTTCAGTCGATCAGTCGTGTCCGACTCTTTGCGACCCCATGAATCGCAGCACGCCAGGCCTCCCTGTCCATCACCAACTCCCAGAGTTCACTCAGACTCAGGTCCATCGAGTCTGGATTGATGCCATCCAGCCATCTCATCCTCTGTCGTCCCCTTCTCCTCCTGCCCCCAATCCCTCCCAGCATCAGAGTCTTTTCCAATGAGTCAACTCTTCTTATGAGGTGGCCAAAGTACTGGAGTTTCAGCTTTAGCATCATTCCTTCCAAAGAAATCCCAGGGCTGATCTCCTTCAGAATGGACTGGTTGGATCTCCTTGCAGTCCAAGGGATTCTCAAGAGTCTTCTCCAACACCACAGTTCAAAAGCATCAATAATTTGCTTACCAGAGTACAATATTATATACAGTTCTTTTTGTCTTTATCTCTACAAAATACTGTTTTCCAAAGTTACTTAATTTTTTTCTTCCTTGTCTCCTACATAGGTTACATTTTCCATTTGTAACAGAGTTGGGTTACATTTCATCTTGGGTTCATTTCATATTCTGATTAATTTGAACCATTTATTTTTGAGGAGATGTAAAACATTATCGTGGTTCAGAGTCAGAAGTATGTCAAAGGGTGTACTTGGAGAGCTGTCAGTTCCAGTCCCTTTTATCTCATTCCTGTTTTCTCTTCCTTCCATCTCATTTCCACCTACCCCTTGTTAGGTAACCAACCTTGTTAATTTCTAATTTATCTCTCCTCTCTTTTTCTATACAAATGAGCAAATATGTTTTTCTCTCTCTTTTTTTTTTCCCAGAAAGGGTAGTGTACTCTAGCTACTCCATTGTGCTTTGATTTAATACTATATCTTATTATATTAATAATAAAGATATTAATACATGAATAATATATCCAGTTTATCCCCTTATCAGTTTCTAGAATGCTTTGAATTCTTTTTAAGAGCTAATTCTTTATAGTACTCTGTTCCATAGATGTGCCATAGTTTGTTCAACCATTCTTTGTTGAAGAATGGGGCATTCTTTGTTGAAGAATTTGGGCATTCAAGTTGTTTCCAGTAGTTTGCAGTTAGACTGCTGCAGTGAATAGATTTGAGTGTATATATTTTTGTTTAGTTGAGATGTATTTTCAGGGTAAATTCACAAGCGTGGGATTGCTGGGTAAAACAGTAAGTGGGTATGTTTTAATGTTAGTTATAGTAAAATTAACATCTGAAAAAGTTGTATCTCTTTGTGTTCTCACAAGCGCTATGAGGGTGCCTGGTTCCTACAGCCTTGTCAGAATGTGCTGTCCTAACAATACTTTTTTATTTTCCCCAAGCTGATGGGTGAGAATGGTATTAAAACATTTTAATTTACATCTCCATTGAACATCTTTTCATAGGTTTTAGGGCCATTTTTCTGTCTTTGTTGTGCTCTTTACCAAAGGACTGTGGGCTTCCCTGGTGGCTCAGTTGGTAAAGAATCGGCCTGCAATGCAGGAGATCCCGGTTTGACTCCTGGGTTGTGAAGATCCACTGGAGAAGGGATAGGCTACTCACTCCAGTGTTCTTTGGCTTCCCTGGTGGTTCAGCTGGTAAAGAATCCACCTGCAATGCGGGAGACCTGGGTTTGATCCCTGGGTTGGGAAGATGCCCTGGAGAAGGGAAAGGCTACCCACTCCAGTATTGTGGCCTGGAGAATTCCTGCATCTGGAGGATCACAGATGGACACGACTGAGCCACTTGGACTTTCACTTTCACCAAAGGACTGTACTGTTTGCATACTGTGTTACTCAGCTTCAGCTTGCTAGGACAGCAGTACTTTATAGAAACCAGATACTCAATATGCCTTTTCTCTTTCAGATCTTCCGTGGTGGCTTATTTTAATTCGGCAGAAAGCCTTGGTGGGCAAACTTCCAGGAGACCATGAAGTCTGTAAAGTAACCAAAATTGCTGTACTATCACTTTCTGAAATGGAACCTCAGGATCTTGAGCTAGAGGTAAGGTGAAGTTTCAGGAAATTTCATGGCAACTTGATATGGGTGTAATGGCAACCATGAGGATTTGATTTAATAGACCAGAATCATAGAGTTCTAGCGCTGGGTATCTTTAGAGTAATTGAGTCCTGTGTTTTCAGACTTTGGTGTGGAACCTTTGTTTTAAAATCTATGAAAGCCAGTAAGTTAAGATGCATAGAAGCAGAGTTGCACTGGTTGAGGTGGTGATGGGGGAAGAGCTTCTCCTTGGGGCCCTTCCTACTTTGCCTTTGCTGGAAACCCACCTCTGCTTCTGGGGACTCCTGTGTGTGTTAGGCACGCAGTTGTGTCTGACTCTTTGCAACACCATGGACTGAAGCCCACTGGACTCCTCTGTCCATGGGATTCTCCAGTCAAGAATACTGGAGTGGGTTGCCATTTCCTTTTCCAGGGGATCTTCCCGACCCAGGGATCGAACTCAGGTCTCTCGCATTGCAGGCAGATTCTTGACTGTCTGAGTCACTATAGCACAATTTGAAAACTGATTTAGGGTGAGGAGAGTCAGGAGGTTAGATTTAACTTCTACTGTACCTTCTTTTGGAGAAGGCAATGGCACCCCACTCCAGTACTCTTGCTTGGAAAATCCCACGGACGGAGGAGCCTGTTAGGCTGCAGTCCATGGGGTCACTAAGAGTCAGACACGACTGAGTGACTTCACTTTCACTTTTCACTTTCATGCATTGGAGAAGGAAATGGCAGCCCACTCCAGTGTTCTTGCCTGGAGAATCCCAGGGACGGGGGAGCCTGGTGGGCTGCCATCTATGGGTTCGCACAGAGTCAGACACAACTGAAGTGACTTAGCATAGTATCTTCTTTTATCTATATGTCTTGAAATTTTTCTAAAGCTATATTTCTCTTGTAATTTTTTTTCTTAAAGCTGGGTTTTTTTTTTTTTTTTTAAGAAAAAAAAAACAAAAAAAAAACTCTGACCTATTAGACTTTCATTTTCTAAAAGGAAACCAGGCCCACAAGTTGCGTAAGTTAGGGCCAAGATAATGAGATTGCCCGGGGCCAGTGTTTGTCTCCACACTGGCAGAAATAACCCCTGAAAGCACTTGTATCATGCCTACTGTCAGTGTGGGGATGTGGCATCTAGGGGTGTCATCACACTGTCATAGCCCTGGCCTAATTTGATCACTGTGTGGTGTACCAGACAGGCCCTGAGGGTTAAATGGATAATCACATTTCATCCGTTGGGCCATCCTGTGAAGTAGGCATTGTTAGAATCCATGTTGCACAGGTGAAGAGAGAAGGCTTGGCAAGGATTAACCACACAGCTGGCTCGTGGTGCATCCAGACCTGGACTTAGGCCGTCTGTTCTTGGATCCCTCTGCTGGGCTTGCCTCCCTGTTACCTGAACCGCAGGTAACAGGTAGCATAGTGTCCCCTGCCCCACAACTCAGTATGTGTTTTCTAGGCTGAATGTTGGGGAAGGAAATTGAGGCACAGGGTTAAATTATTTAAAAAAATACATACAGGCATATCTTGGAGATACTATGAGTTTGGTTCCAGACCATTGCAATAAAGCAAATAATTATAATAACATGACTTTTTTGGTTTTTCAGTGCATATACGAGATATGTATATATTACACTATAGTCTGTTAAGTGTACAAGAGCATTATGCCTAAAAAAAAAAAATACCTTAATTTAAAAATACTACTGCTAAGATACTAAATGTGTGCTTAGTCACTCAGTCATGTCTGACTGTTTGTGATCCCATGAACTACAGCCTGCCAGGCTCCTCTGTCCATGGGGATTCTCCAGGCAAGAATACTGGAGTGGGTTGCCATGCCCTCCTTCAAGGAATCTTCCCAACCCAGGGATTGAACCCACGTCTCCCACATTGTACACGGATTCTTTACCATCTGAGCTACCAGAGAAGCCCTCACCACCATCTGAGTTTTCAGGGAGTTAGTCTTTTCACAGTAATATCAAAGATCACCATAACAAATATGATGATAATGAGAAAGTTTGAAATCTTGTGGGAAATTACCAAAATGGGAGACGCATGAAGTGACCAAATGCTGCTGGAAAAACAGTACCAGTAAACCTGTTCATTGTGATTGCCACAAACCTCTTTTTTTTTTCTCTTAAAAAGCATCTGTAAAGCACAATAAAACAGGGTATGCGGTAACAATATAGTAATTTTTGTGCTTCAGATCTTTCTGGAAGTTTGACAGTCTAACAGACCAGTATTAAAATGAATTTAGGAGGACACTGATACTCTGTTATAGGAATAAAAAAAAAAGATTCAAGTACTTATTTCCTTTGATTGGTACTAGAGATAGAATACTATTTAGTATTGCTGATCCTCAGACAAGTAACTTTGGTGGCAGTTGGGCCTGTTAAAAACAAGTGTTTTGCAGTTTTTGTTTTCATTTTATTTTAGCAAAGAGCAGACTAAAAAAATTTTATCCATTGATTAAGCCAGTAAACTTGTGTCTTTTGGATGACTGCAGACAAATTGAAAGATCAGCCTGGCTTCTGTCACCAGTCTTGGCCTTGAGTGTGAGCACTCCTTGAGTAGCGTGCTGGTTTGAGCAGTAAGCTGGGGGCCTGGACAGTTAGAGCAGAGACCAGCTCCTCAGCACCTTGGTCACCTGTTAGTCATCAGTTTGCACATCTGGCACCCCCAATTCTGGGGAAATGAACTATCCTCACCCAGAGGCCTGCATAGGATGCCTAGTGGACTTTTCAGGAAGATGCTCTTCGTGGCCATCAGTCTGTATCATTTGAGATTGTTGTTGTTCAGTCACTAAGTCATGTCCGACTCTTTGCAGTCCCATGGACTGCAGCTCACCAGACTTTGCTGTCCTTCACCATCTCCCAGGGTTTGTTCAAACTCATGTCTGTTGAATCAGTGATGCTACCTAACCATCTCATCCTCTGCCACCCCCCCTCTCCTTTTGCTTCCAGTCTTTCCCAGAATCAGGGTTTTTTCCAGTGAATTGGGTCTTCGCATCAGGTGGCCAAAGCATTGGAGCTTCAGCTGACTATTGTATAGATGGTGGGTGGTGGAGGGGGAGGAATCTTTTGGTAATAACATTTAGTGGAATTTTAAAACAACAAAAAAAATGTGACCGTGATGAGAGCTTTTAAAATGTCTTCATTCTGAAGACTTTTCCTTTTTTTTCTTGACACTCTCAAGTGAATGAGATCATCTTCACATGCAGATGAAAATGAGATAGTCCCACATAGCTGAGTGTTTTTACTGTACTGTTGGACAATCTGAGCGATGGCATTTGCCAGGGTACTAAAGGTACAGTCCATGTTAAGAGCTGGAAATATATAATGACCCTTGCTAATTAGGGATAAACGTGATTATAGATAAAGTATTTCCAGATCCCAATTTAGTGATAGTTTGGCATTGGTTTCTCTCAAGAGAATATAATTTCAGGAATTTGCATTTAAGCCTTTTTTCCCCTTCCTTTAATCCTGTTTTCTGTTAATGCAGCTTTATGACAGTGAACAATAGAAGGGCAAAGAACAGCTCTGTTGAAAATCACAAACTGTTTGCTTATTTTCTGACATGTTAATTTAAATTTTTGGTATTCTTATTCTAGTTTCCATATAATGCCAGTTAAAAAGAGCATTTAGAAGCATGATAAATTTTTGTGGGGCTTTTTATTTTTGATTATATAGTAATTGTAACTGAGGAGGAGGAAAAATATTCTCCCACATAGAAATGATCAATGTCAATATTCTGGTTTTTAAAAACAATTTAGTTTTAATTGAAGGATAATAGCTTTACAATATTGTATTGGTTTCTGTCATAGGGATACATATGTTCCCTGCTTTCCATTTGTCTCCAGCTCTTTGGAGGAGCAATATTTCAAATTTTCAGGGTAGTTTTTATATTTTGCATCTTTGTATATTTTTCCTACTTCTATTAGTTAAAAAATTCCTGTTATTTTTCATGACCATATGTATCTTATGCACAGAAGACTTTCTTAAATGAAGCTGACTCTTAGGTCTTCTTGAAAGTGAAAGTTGCTCAGTCATACTCAACCCTTTGGAACCCCATGGACTACACAGTCCATGGAGTTCTCCAGGCCAGAATACTGGAGTGTGTAGCCTTTCCCTTCTCCAGGGGATCTTCCCAATCCAGGGATCAAACCCAAGTCTCCTGCATTGCAGGCAGATTCTTTACCAGCTGAGCCACAGGGGAAGACCAAGAATACTGGAATGGGTAGCCTATCCCTTCTCCAGTGGCTTCCCAACCCAGGAATCAAACTGGGATCTCCTTCATTGCAGGCAGATTCTTTACCAATCCTGCATTACAGGTGGATTCTTTACCAACTGAGCTATCAGGGAAGTCTAGGGCTTCTTAGTATGTCTTTATAATTTGGACATCTGTGTCTGTGTTTGAATACCCACTGCTTTCTACCTTTCCCCTCAGGACCCCTGGGCTCTTTATTGTGGTCACTGTTCTCAGATTTTCAAGGACCTCATCTGTCTTCTGTCATTGGAGCAGAAGCATTTTGTAACAGAGTTGGGAATTACTAGTATTTCTAGTTTTCTACCCCAGTAGACTTTTTACTTTACTTGTATGGCTTATTATGTTTGCCAATTCTTAAAATAATTTTCATACTATACAGTTCATCCATTTAAAGCACATAATTCAGTGGTGTTTAGTATATTCACAGATTTGTAACCATCACTGCAGTTAATTTTAGAACATTTTCATGACTATAAAAATAACCCTGCACTCATTAGCAGTCACTCATTTTCCTCCAAACCCCAGGCAAATCCTAGGCAACCACTAATCTACTTTCTGTATCTATATAAATTTGCCTGTTCTGAACAGTTCTTCTACATGGCATAAAATATGTAGCCTTTTGTGCCCAGTTTCTTTTATTTAGCACCGTGTTTTCAAGGTTCATGCTTGTTGTAGCATGGGTCAGTACTTAATTTCTTCTTATCCCTTTGTATGGATATACCACATTTTATTTATCCTTTCATCAGTTGATGGACGTTGGGGTTGTTTTCACTTTGGAGCTGTTTGTGAATAATATTGCTGTATATTTATATACAAGTTTCTGTACATAACAAAACTTGTACATTTATGTATAAGTTTTGGGTGGACATTGTTTTCATTTCTCTAGTGAGAAAAAGAAATTCTATACCTAGGAATGGAATTGCTGTATTATATAGTAACTCTGGGTTTAACCTTTTGAGGATCTGCCAGACTGTTTTTCAAAGCAGTGTGCCATTTAAAAAAGAAAAAATCTATACAAGGATATGAAGAATCTTTGGAGTTCAAATAGATGAGAACATAGATATTCTTTCTTTTGGAAAAACATCCTTTAAAGTTTTATAGGCTTATGTTCCATGTCTGCATATCTTATTTGCTGTATCTCGTTGCTCTAATAGATAACTGCATCATTTTCCATATTTGGTTTCCCATTAGACATCTGTTTAAAATTTTAGCTCCTGATGGACATAAATAGATATCAACTTATAAAGTAAAATCATTTATTTTCCTTTCCCTATACAGCAGCAGCAGCAACATCAGCCCTTAATCTTGGTTGTGAACTCTAAGTGGTTAGAGCAGTAGAAATACTAGGGGAGCACAGTGGTGCTGTGGTTGTGGTTTTCTTTTTGAGATTGTGTGTATCGATGTTGTGATAAGGGCCTAAGCACATATTATGCAGAACTGGCTGGGCCTCTGGAAAAGGGAAGGTGATCTTACTGTACACGCTGTGTGTTGTAATCCCAAGAGTTCTGTCTAAACAAAGCATTTTAGGACTGGAAGGAATTCCAAGAAGTTATTTTCTATATTCTTATTTCTTGGTAGGACTGAACTTAACCTTTAAAAAAAGATAGTGAACCTGTTTGCAGTGCAGCAACGGAGAGCCAGCCAGAGCACAGATGTGTGGACATGGTGTGGGGGTCGGGGGAGGAGAGGGTGGGATGAAAGGAGAGAGTAGCAAAGAAACACATACGTTACCATACACAAAATAGATAGATGGGAATTTGCTGTATGATTCAGGGAACTCAAACCAGGCTTCTGGGGCAACCTAGAGGGTTAGGGTAGGGTGGGAGGTGGGAGGGAAGTTCAAGAGGGAGGGGACATATGTATACCTGTGGCTGAGTCATGTTGATATATGGCAGAAACAACACGATGTTATAAAGCAATTATCCTTCAATTAAAAATAAATGAATTTATAAAATGAGATAGTGGTCATGCTTTCTTTTCTAACTATATATATATGCTGACTGTCACAAGTGCTCAGTCATGTCCGACTCTTTGCAACCCCATAGACTGTAGCCCACCAGGCTCCTCTGTCCATGGGACTTTTTTCCAGGCAAGAATACTGGAGTGGGTTGGCATTTCCTTCTTCAGGGGATCTTCCTGAACTAGGGATTGAACCTGGGTCTCTTGCATCTCCTGCATTGGCAGGCAGGCAGATTCTTTACCACTATCTATATATACGGGTGATTCTAAAATATTAATTGAAAATTTTTATGTTTAAAGTAATTTTAAATTTCTCTTTAGAAAAATCAACTTATCGCTTCTTGGCCTTTTGGCTAAGATCAAGTGTAGTACAGTAAACTACATTTTTAACTTTTCAAAAAAAAAAAAAGAAAAATCAACTTTAAGAGAGATGGTGTGGTGACTTTATGCTCTGCTGTGCATATCACAATCCTTATCTGAAACCTTTGAGGCTAAATTTAGTTTAGAATTCAGGTTTTGAGGGCTTTCCAAAAGGTTATTCCATGTATTTTATTATATGGGCAGTTAGTCTGGGATGTTACCCTACAAAACTACACATTCATATTTCTTAAAGAATCAGATAAATGTTCATTCTGAGGAAGGTAAATGATGACTATAAATAGCCTCTCTTTTGGGGTTATTTTATCATTAGATGAGCTTGTAGCAAACTTTAAAAATACCCTTTTAAGTTTTAGCATTTTTTGAAGTTGTTGGTAAGGAAGTTAAGGGATATTGAGCCTCTGTCAGCTCTGTTCCAAGCCCAGGAGGAGAGTAGATTAAAAAAAGAGAAAAGAAAAACAAGGAAGACATTGCCAGGCCTAGAGGGAAACTGCATCTTATCTTCATGGACCAAAAATGGAATAGCAGCTTAAATAGAGGCCATAGGCCTCCTAGGTTCTGGGTCCATAAGTAGGCAGTGGTGGGTGGAGATTTGGTCTACACAGTGAAAAAAAGTGAAAGTGTTAGTCACTCAGTCTTGTGACTCTTTGCGACCCTATGGACTGTAGCCCACCAGGCTCCTCTGTCCATGGGATTCTCTACGCAAGAATACTGAAGTGGGTAACCATTCCCTTCTCCAGGTGATCTCTACACAATAAAGGGAACTAAATGGAAGCCTGGAACCCTTTTCAGTACTTGAAGCCTGGAGTGCTTCAAGTGGTGCTGGAATGGACTCCCCAGTTCATGAAAGGAGGCTGTTAGGTTTTGTGCTCTAAGTGGGATGATTGTGCATAAAAGAAGTCTGTTAAGCCAGTAGCACCTCCCTCGAGAAGCAATGGTTTAGGCAAAAGATACGGATCTGAATTAACACAATAGCAATCAACATGAAATAGTTGGGGTTGATAGAAGAAACTTTATCAGGGAGAGTTACGGAAGATGACTCGAAGGTTTCTTGCTTAAGTGGTACAGTTGGTGGTATTGCCTGAGATAGGGCAGAGAAGGAACAAGATTTGTGAAATAGATGTTGGTCAGTTTTGGAGATGCTGAACTTGAGAGACTAGTGTCAATAGTGGGGAAATGTATTTTGGGGTCATGAGCTCAGAGCAAAAGAGTAGAGTTAGAAATGTGGAGTTAAACATCAGTTCAGTTCAGTCACTCAGTTGTATCCGACTCTTTGTGACCCCATGAATTGCAACATGCCAGGCCTCCTTGTCCATCACCAACTCCCGGAGTTCACCCAAACTCATGTCCATCGAGTCGGTGATGCCATCCAGCCATCTCATCCTCTGTCGTCCCCTTCTCCTCCTGCCCCCAATCCCTCCCAGCATCAGAGTCTTTTCCAATGAGTCAACTCTTCTCATGAGGTGGCCAAAGTATTGGAGTTTCAGCTTTAGTGTCAGTCCTTCCAGTGAACACCCAGGACTGATTTCCTTTAGAATGGACTGGTTGGATCTCCTTGCAGTCCAAGGGACTCTCAAGAGTCTTCTCTAACACCACAGTTCAAAAGCATCAATTCTTCATCGCTCAGCTTTCTTGACAGTCCAACTCTCACATCCATACATGACCACTGGAAAAACCATAGACTTGACTAGACAGACCTTTATTGGCAAAGTAATGTCTCTGCTTTTCAATATGCTATCTAGGTTGGTCATAACTTTCCTTCCAAGGAGTGAGCGTCTTTTAATTTCGTGGCTGCAGTCACCATCTGCAGTGATTTTGGAGCCCCCAAAAATAAAGTCTGACACTGTTTCCACTGCTTCCCCATCTATTTGCCGTAAAGTGATGGGACCAGATGCCATGATCTTCATTTTCTGAATGTTGAGCTTTAAGCCAACGTTTTCACTCTCCTCTTTCACCTTTATCAAGAGGCTTTTTAGTTCCTCTTCACTTTCTGCCATAAGGATGGTGTCATCTGCATATCTGAGATTATTGATATTTCTCCCGGCAATCGTGATTCCAGCTTGTGCTTCTTCCAGCCCAGCGTTTCTCATGATGTACTCTGCATATAAGTTAAATAAGTAGGGTGACAATATACAGCCCTGATGTACTCCTTTTCCTATTTGGAACCAGTCTGTTGTTCCATGTCCAGTTCTAACTGTTGCTTCCTGACCTGCATATAGGTTTCTCAAGAGGCAGGTCAGGTGGTCTGGTATTCCCATCTCTTTCAGAATTTTCCACAGTTTATTGTGATCCACGCAGTCAAAGGCTTTGGCATAGTCAATAAAGCAGAAATAGATGTTTTTCTGGAACTCTCTTGCTTTTTGATGATCCAGCGGATGTTGGCAATTTGATCTCTGGTTCCTCTGCCTTTTCTAAAACCAGCTTGAACATCTGGAAGTTCATAGTTCACGTATTGCTGAAGCCTGGCTTGGAGAATTTTGAGCATGACTTTACTAGCGTGTGAGATAAGTGCAGTTGTGCAGTACTTTGAGCATTCTTCGGCATTGCCTTTCTTTGGGATTGGAATGAAAACTGACCTTTTCCAGTCCTGTGGCCACTGCTGAGTTTTCCAAATTTGCTGGCATACTGAGTACAGCACTTTCACAGCATCATCTTTCAGGATTTGAAATAACTCAACTGGAATTCCATCACCTCCACTAGCTTTGTTTGTAGTGATGCTTTCTAAGGCCCACTTGACTTCACATTCCAGGGTGTCTGGCTCTAGGTGAGTGATCACACCATCGTGATTATCTGGGTCGTGAAGCTCTTTTTTGTACAGTTCTTCTTTGTATTCTTACCACCTCTTCTTAATATCTTCTGCTTCTGTTAGGTCCATATCATTTCTGTCCTTTATCGAGCCCATCTTTGGATGAAATGTTCCCTGGGTATCTCTAATTTTCTTGAAGAGATCTCTAGTCTTTCCCATTCTGTTGTTTTCCTCTATTTCTTTTCATTGATCGCTGAGGAAGGCTTTCTTATCTCTCCTTGCTATTCTTTGGAACTCTGCATTCAGATGCTTATATCTTTCCTTTTCTCCTTTGCTTTTCACTTCTCTTCTTTTCACAGCTATTTGTAAGGCCTCCCCAGACAGCCATTTTGCTTTTTTGCATTTCTTTTCCATGGGGATGGTCTTGATCCCTGTCTCCTGTACAGTGTCATGAACCTCAGTCCATAGTTCATCAGGCACTCTTATCTATCAGATCTAGTCCCTTAACTCTATTTCTCACTTCCACTGTATAATCATAAGGGATTTGATTTAGGTCATACCTGAATGGTGTAGTGGTTTTCCCTACTTTCTTCAATTTAAGTCTGAATTTGGCAATAAGGAGTTAAATATAGTAGTAGTTAAAATGAAGATGTGTGTGTTAGTCGCTCAGTCATGTCTGACTCTTTGCGACCCTACGGACTATAGCTCACCAGGCTTCTCTGTCCATGGGATTCTCCATGCAAGAATACTGGAGTGGGTTGCCATTCCCTTCTCCAGAGGATAGAGGATGAAATTTTCTCAGCAGAGCATGAAGGATGGGCAGAGAGCTAAGGATGGAATGTCAGGAACCACCATCATGTTTAGAGGTAGAGATGCTAGACAGAGAAGGAACAGTCAGAGGTCTGGTAAGAGCCCAGAGAGATGGGTTTCATGGGGACCAGAGGAAGAGACAGTAGGAAGTGATCATTACTGCCACATTCTTTGATTTGTCCTTTTCAGTGTTGGGGGGCGCGGGGTCCTTGTTTCACTCTGCCTCAGGAATTTCACTGGGCCATCACTCCTTGATCTACCCCAATTAGACTAGCATCCTCACAGTTCCAAGGACTATGGCATAGAGATTTCAGGGTTGAGGAATGATTAAAAAAAAAAAAGATTCAGTAAACTTCAGTAGTGTTAAAAGGTGGTAGGAAAGGGGCCAGTGGAGGGAGTTTGCAATAGAGTAAAGGGGAATGGATGACGGGACAAGGCCCCAGTCCTTAAGGGGAGACAGTGGGAAGCCAGCCTTGCAGAGAAAAACAACTCCCGTCCTTCTGCAAATGAGGGGAGTGTGGGTGTAGGCTAGGTGTGCTGCTACAAGATTACTTTAGAATAGCTCGATATTTAGAATAATCATCTTTGATGTATTCCTGGGGGAAAATCTTGCTGGCTTGAATGCTCTTAAGGAATAACTGTATCTGACAGATGCATAACATTCTGTTGGAACATTAAAATTGTAATAACTTATACCTAGGTTTGAGGCATGTTTTCAGACTTTTTTAAAAAAGAAAGTGCAGCAGCAGCAGGGGACTAACAGAGCTTCTTGGCTGTCTCAGGAGCTCTGCGCTAACCAACGTCGAGGGGCGTGAGGTGTATTCATGGGAGAAGGGGAGTGATGGTTTCCCAAGACTACTCTTATGACCTGTGTGTGAATCTGGAGGTTACCACTTCACATTTGTAACATCAGAGCCCATTCATTCATTTAACAAAGGTTTTTTTGTGTGACCTCCTGTACCAGGTACTGCTAAGGTCCCTGGAGATGAGTCAATAAAGCAAAGGTGTCTGGGGAACATGGGGCAGGCAGTAAACATTAAGATGATTATGTTATGTCTTATGTTGAAAAGTAATCATTGCTATGGGAAATAAAAATTGAGTGCAGTAAGAGTGGTTGGTGGAGTGCCAGGGGCGGAGATTATGGTGAGATATCTCGGGAGATGTCTGGAGGGCATCACTGACTCAATGTACATGAGTTTGAGCAAACTCTGGGAGATGGTGAAGGACAGGAAACCTGGATTGCTGCCAGTCCACGGGGTCGCAAGGAGTCAGACAAAACTGAGCAACTGAACAACATTTGGGAAGAGGACGAACAGCTAGAACAAAGGCCCCGAGGTGGAAGTAGCCCTGACGTGTGGGGAACAGCAGGTAGCTGATGTGGGTGGATCGGAGTAAGCAAAGGGAAGAGAGCCACAGGAGATGAAGGCAGGGAGGGAAGATGAGGGTCTGGTTTTGGATGTGTTGAGTGTAAGGTGCCTGATGGAAATCCGAGTGGAAATGTTGGCGTTTGTGGTTCTAGAATTTGGGAGGAGAGCAGAGCTAGAAATATACTATTGAGAGAGAAGGATTGGTATGTCGATGGTATTTGAAGCCAGGAGACTGGATGAAATTGCTGAGAAAGTGAATGCAGATAGGACTGAACCTGGAGGTGCCAAGATGTTAGGAAGTGAAATGGTTGGGAAGGAACCAGTAAGAGAGGTAAAGAGTGCCAGTGGAAGTCAGGTGAGACAGTGTATCAGAGAGGACGAGGGACAGAGGAACTGTGTCAGATGCTACTGATCAGTTAAGATGAGGACCAGGAATCCACATTGCATTTAGCCAAGGAGACCACATGGGTCACACTGAAGATAGGTTAAGGTGGAGTGGTGAGGGCCAAAGCCAAGTTGCAGTGGGCTGGGGAGAGAACAGGAGGAGAGGAATTGGAGGCAGTGAGGGTTGTAAAGACATAGGATCCTAGCTGGCACACGAAGGTGTTAGAGGAGAGAAATATCTGTGTTTCTGTGCTGGTTGAGTGATCAGGCAGAAAGAAGGGAACAGGGAGAACTGCTGGAGCAACATCCATATGCTTTTTCTCTCTCCTTCCCCATCATGTCATGATCTGGTTAGTTTTGCTTGTGTGTGTGCTAAGTTGCTTCAGTTGTGTTTGACTCTTTGGAACCCCACAGACTATAGCCCACCAGGCTCCTCTGTCCATGGGATTCTCCAGGCAAGAATACTGGGGTGGGTTGCCATTCCCTCCTCCTCGGGATCTTCCTGACCCAGGGATCAAACCAGAATCTGGTGTGGCGCCTGCGCTGCAGGTGGATTCTTTACCTCTGAGCCACCAAGGAAAGCCTTGGAAGAAAATTTAAGTTAGTTCGAGTTTCAGCAGGATGACTGTAGATCTTTTTTACTTCCCCTTGGGTTCCCTTGTCTTCCCCTGGTAGGCCAGGAGGAATGTAAAGTTGTAGTCATGTTGTGAAACCCATGTAAATTGAGTGTTTGATAGCCAGAGCTTTAAAAAGACATAAACCCCATAAGATTGCATTACATGTAAATTCTTGGTTCAATTATCAGTCTCCATTTCCAATCTGATAAAACAGGAACAGCCTCCTTCCTTTTTTTAAAAAAATAACTTACTATCAGAACTTGAACTAGGACTTCTCTGGTGGTCCAGTGGTTAAGAATTCGCTTTGCAGTGCAGGGGACACAGGTTCAGTCCCTGGTCTGGGATGAGCCTGTGCTCTGCAACAAGAGAAGTGACCACGATGAGAAACCTGTGCACCACAACTAGACAGCAGGCCCAGCTCGCTGCAACTCGAGAAAGCACCCCTCCCCCGCCCCCCCGCCAATACAGCAGTGAAGATGCAGCACAGCCAAAAACAAATAATTAATAATTAAAGGGAAAAAACCCAACTTGGACTAGTTTTTGCTCTCCTTGTTTTTCTCATCCTATTATCTAGTAATAGTTATTTTGTAAGTAAGACACTACTAATAATAAGCATATAGTAAATGTTACCTCCTAACAGGGTTCTGGCACTTAGCACAGCAATAAAACCAGTGTATTGAAAAAATGGCATTAGTCTGCATATGGTTAATAGAATCCATGTGTCCCCTTTAGAATGTTTGGTTTGTGTGTTGAGTCACATGAAATTATATGTAAAATGCTCGACTCTAACCAGATAGTTGTCTCTAGAACCTTTGTGCCTTTCTCTTGTCTAAACCTTTCCATCCTCTTCCTCACCTTTGTGGGCTGCTCATTTCCTGCAGCTCCAACTTTTTGGTTCTTCAAATTTAATCTCTGGACCCAACGAGTGTGTTTTTATGCTGATTTTATCAGTGTGTATGTGAGGATAGAAGGGGAAAGAGTAGTTGAAATGTCCAGATTTTAAGATTCCTAATAGAGCAGACTCTTGGCATCTTCTCACCCAAAACACTCCACTAACTAGCATTAATATTTAGCACGTATTGCTGTAAAGAAATGTTCCTAGAGCATAGAAAATGTGTATATTGCAATAATTTTAATCTTGTGTGCCTGTACATACTCAATTCTCTTCAGTCGTGTTCAACTCTGCAACCCCATGGACTGTAGCCCACCAGCCTCCCCTGTCCATAGGATTTATCCATGGCAAGTATACTCAAGTGGGTTGCCATGCCTTCCTCTAGGGGATCTTCTCCACCCCGGAGCCTCCTGCCATTGGCAGGCAGATTCTTTGCCACTGAGCCACGTGGGAAATCTTAAATGCCAATTTGTAAAGCTTTAATGAACCCCAACCAGAGCATTTTATTCTTCAGTTATATTAGATAAGAGCTTACTATAACCCCCAAGTATGTCCTGCCCTGTATTTTTCGCCTGTGCTCTGCTGTAGCTTTCTAATCCTTGAAACCACAGCTGTGTTTTCTAATATCAGTGGACTGCTTGGTCATTTTACTTGCTCTTGAGGTTTTAACCACAATGCTTGAGCAGTAGCTACACTTGTGCACTCATGCTAGAACATTTAGCAAGCAGATATTAGTAATAATGAATTCTCTTTCTCTTCCTAATTATGTAGCTCTGTAAGAAGCATCATTTTGGAATTAACAAACCAGAGAAGATTATACCATCTCCTGATGACTCAAAGTTTCTACTGAAGACCTTTACGCATATTAAATCCAATGTGTCTGCTCCTAATAAAAAGAAAGTAAGAGTTTGACTGATATGGGCTTAGAATTCATCTTCGATTAGTTTTAAATGGAGGGGCGACTTTCCTGCTGGGAGACTTATTTTCAGACTACTCATCATCTTAAAGCACTGTCCCTGCATGTCCTTGGGATTATTTTTCACTTTTCTCCTAGGGAGTTGTGTGGTATCCACATAATGTCTTGCATTTAATTCCTGCAGTAATAGTGGATACATTTCTTATAGGTTAAGGAAAGTAAAGAAAAGGAGAAGCTGGAGAGAAGATTACTCGAGGAGTTGCTGAAGATGTTCATGGACTCGGAATCCTTTTACTATAGCTTGACCTACGACCTGACCAATTCAGTGCAAAGGCAAAGCGCTGGGGAGGACCCCCGTCCCCTCTGGCAAAAGGTACACCTCACAGCTCAGAGCAGGGTTTGCCCCCAGAGCAATTTATGGACCTGTGTGGCCTCTGTGGGAAAACTGAAGCAACGTGTTTCTGACCTATTTGTTTTCTACCTTTTCCAGGTTGATGACCGATTTTTTTGGAATAAATACATGATACAAGACCTTACTGAGATTGGTGTGAGTAGTTGTTTCTGAAATATTCTAAGGTAGTTATAATTGTTAAGCAAATATTTTTAAGTTGTACTAAAAGAAATTTGAAAACTCACATAATGTTTTACCCTGTAGAATGGGAATCATTTAGCTAGGGAAAACCAAGGTACTGTTTTAAGGCGATTCACAGTTCAGCTATATGGCCACAGACTTATCTTTTTAGCAGGTTCCCATAGGACATTCGTAATTTAAAGATATGGAACTAAATCCATAGAGTTCCTCTAAAAGATATTTTGTTTTTACCCACTGGAAATGTTGAAGCCCAGTTTTCCTTTAATGAGATAGTGAAGTGAAGTCGCTCAGTTATGTCTAACACTTTGTGACCTCATGGGCTGTAGCCTGCCAGGCTCCTCCATCTGTGGAATTTTCCAGGCAAAAATACTGGAGTGGGTTGCCATTTTCTTCTCCAGAGGATCTTCACAGCCCAGGGATCAAACCTAGATCTCCTGCATTGCAGGCAGACTCTTTTACTGTCTGAGCCACTAGGGAATCCCAGTTATTAAATGTTCCTGTTTCCTCATTTGCATTTATTGCTGGAACAAAATTATAAATAATGAGAATGGTAATGAAAATAATGAATGTGGATAGATTCTTCGCCTCACTGTTTTCAACTCTAATCACCTTCCTGAGATCCTGTCTACAGGCTCCATAAAACAGAACTGTGAGGGGACTTGGAAGATACGGTTGTAAAAAAAAAAAAAAAGGGGGTGGATTTGAAGTTGATGCTGAAATCTGTATCAAGGGTAGATACAGATATGGAGGCAGGGGAGAAAGAGGGACAAAGAACAACTTCTCTGGAGCACTTTTCATCCTTTACTGTCCCCGGATACAGTCAGTTGAGAAATTTTCTGAGTATTTTTAGTCTTAAAGACTAAGAGGAGATCTTTGCCTTTAATTAATACTTACCTAATTACATTGGATGACTTTTTAAATATTTATGGAAATGATTTTTTTTTTGGTTCATTGACTGCTTAGATTTTAGCTGGGCACAAAGCAAGACTTTGTCTAAACTAGAAAGTAGAATAGACCTTTGTGTTTCATAACTAAGTGATCAAAGTTGGTTTTACTAAAGGCTTAATACAATTGTGAGTTGAAAAGCAACCTTTAAGCTATATCTTCTTTTATACCAACAGGAATTAGCTACATTTGTTAAATCCTTACTTTAAGCAGGCAGGCATTTTAGATTTTACTCATTTAATCTTCACAGTAACCTTATGAGGTTGTTGTCTTATTTCACAAAGCAGAATGTCTGGAGGCCTGGAAAGGTTAAGTCATTCTCCTGAGTGAGGCAGTAAGTGGTGGAGCCTGCATTTGTACCTAGCCATCCAGCTCCTATGTTCTGGTCCCTCTCAGGCAGCTCTTCTTGAATGACCACCATAAAGGAAATGAAAGGCTCTGCCCCCTCCCTCCCTTCATTCCTCAGTGTTCTCCAGTAAGCAGAAAATATGATTAAAGAGTGGAAAGTTTCGCTTCTAATAAACTAGCAAGTGTGTGATGTCCACTGCTTGGATTTAAGGAAGTATAGCAGTGCTGTACAGAATAGAAATAACATGGTGTTCATATTATTTTCAGACACGAGATGTGGACTTTTGGATCATCCCCATCATCCAAGGTTTTGTGCAGATTGAAGAGCTTGTGGTTAATTATAATGAGTCATCTGACGATGAGAAAAGCAGCCCAGAGACCCCACCTCAGGAGTCCACCTGTGTAGATGACATTTACCCACGATTTCTAGTGGCTCTCATTTCACGCCGAAGTAGACACAGAGCAGGTAAGTGGAGGGCTGTAATAGTGTGCAAATCAGATCCAAGCGAGAATGGAACATTGCAGATGAATTGAAATGCTAATGGCAATAATGGATTTGGAAAAACAGTTTCAAAGTGCTCAGTGACTCTCAGTAGTGTGGTGTAATTGGGGACCAATTTTTTGGAGAGAAGTGAATGGGAGAGTGTTAACAAAAGGGGAAAGAAAAGGAGGTATATTGTGGAAAAGAGCAGTAAGTCACTTGGGATGTGCTTCTAAATACCGTTGTTCCCACTGACAGCTTGTATCACTGTAATAAATCCTTAGTGCTAGCACCTTTGGGAAAACCCTCCTCTTTTAGTTTATAGGCATTATCTCAGCTTCAACTTTTAAAAAACACTAGCGAATACAGGCATAATTTTGGGGTAAGTTGATACTGTGCTGCCAAGCAGTTGCATGTTAGATCCCCAAGGCTATCCTGAAAGACAAATGTTTTTTTTTTTTTTTATTTTATTTTTAAACTTTACATAATTGTATTAGTTTTGCCAAATATCAAAATGAATCCACCACAGGTATACATGTGTTCCCCATCCTGAACCCTCCTCCCTCTTCCCTCCCCATACCATCCCTCCGGGTCGTCCCAGTGCACTAGCCCCAAGCATCCAGTATCGTGCATCGAACCTGGACTGGCAACTCATTTCTTACATGATATTTTACATGTTTCAATGTCATTCTCCCAAATCTTCCCACCCTCTCCCTCTCCCACAGAGTCCATAAGACTGTTCTATACATCAGTGTCTCTTTTGCTGTCTCGTACACCGGGTTATTGTTACCATCTTTCTAAATTCCATATATATGCGTTAGTATACTGTATTGATGTTTTTCCTTCTGGCTTACTTCACTCTGTATAATAGGCTCCAGTTTCATCCACCTCATTAGAACTGATTCAAATGTATTCTTTTTAATGGCTGAGTAATACTCCATTAAATTTTTTAAAAAACTTTTGATTTGGTATCGGGCTGTAGCCAATTAACAGTATTGTGATAGTTTCAGGTGAACAGTGAAGGGGCTTGGTCATGCATGTACATGTATCCATTCTCCCCCAAACCAGACTAATTTTTAAAATTTTTGCTGTTTTAATTTTTTTTTAGGAATGCGTTATAAGCGAAGAGGAGTGGATAAAAATGGAAATGTTGCAAATTATGTGGAGACTGAGCAGTTAATTCATGTGCATAATCACACTCTGTCATTTATTCAGACACGAGGCTCTGTGCCTGTCTTCTGGAGCCAGGTTGGGTATAGATATAATCCAAGACCTCGGCTGGACAGAAGTAAGCCTGTCAGTTATTTGGTTTGCAAATGATGATTTCAGAGGAGATGTTTTTAAAATCCTAGATACTTCATAGGTTTGGATTTATTTTGCCAGATAGTTCATTTAAGATGGTAGCTGGTACACTGAGATTTAATAGTGATACAATAATCTTAAAAGCATTAATAATAGTGGTTGCTGACAATTTAAGTAATTAACAATAAAAAATTGCAAAGTAGAGCATCGCATAGCTTATTTCACAGATTTTAATTTGTTGTTTCTTTGAAGAATACTTTACTACAGTGCTTAATTTTGGAAAAGTGTAAATATAGCCAGTATGTGTAGAAGCAGGAAATACCTTAACGAGACAGTGTCTTCATGGAATAAGTAAAATCTCTTTTCAGATGTTTGCTGTGAAAGGTTTGTTGTTTGAAATATTAAGGATTTAATTTCTTCAAGTATTTTAACCGGAATAGCTAAATCATATTAATATAATTAGATTACTCAAAGGGGCTGATTTTAAAATTGTTTACAGAATATTGTTCACTCGAAACTTAATTCATATTTGTGAGACTTCAGTAAACTTTAATTTTTAATATCCTTGCTTTAAGGGGTTTTTATTAATTTATTATAAACCACATGAAACCTTTTCTGACAAGTTGGTTGAATATATAGATTAAATGCCACAGTTTCATAGTTGACATCTTCAGTATGTTTCAGTTTAGTCTAATTGGGGGAAAAAGAGAAATCAAATCTTTAGCTTAGCACTTCATTTAAAAATACTAGTTTTAGACAATCTTGGTTACATTTGGGCTGTCAGTGTTTAAAGTAAGAGTAAAGATGAAATAGACACTAAACTCTGTCTTAAACATGGGAAGGAAAAATAGATTTTGTATCACTTTTTCATAGGTGAAAAGGACACGGTTCCCTATTTCTGTGCCCATTTCGAAGAACAACTGAAAATTTACAAAAAACAGGTGGGATTTCATCTGTAGTAATGTGTTCCTTCATATTTTTAGAAATGGTTGTGCATCTGTTTAAATTTGAAGATAACGACATACGGCTCATAATTAAGTAAAATGGCATTTGTCATGACGTTAAGAAACACATAAGCTAAGAGTATTCTTTAACAATTATTAAGTCAGCTACTTTAAACTGTTTTAGATGAGATTAGTCTACTATCAGTTATCACAATCTGAGATATGTCTAGAGTAAGATATGAAAGGCATCTTTCAGGTCCACCTCTTTGAGGTAACAATTAGAAATAACCTTCAGTATCTTTTTTTCTTTGCACACCTTTCTTATGTATTCATACAGTCAATATGTAGATATGTGAACATATAAACCAAAATCATTTGAAAACTGTTGGGTGAAATACAATTTCAATAAGATGACCAGATTTCATATAGATTAATATAAAATAATCAGTGACTCTTCTTATCTATTAGCAGTGACCAGTCTGAAGGTATAACGCCATGGGATGCATTTTTATAACCATAGCACAAATAGGAAGAAATAGCGTAAAATCTATTGAACATACAAAAAAGATAGCATATATATGAGGGGAGGGGTTTGTTGGGAAGGAAAGTCTACTGGAGAACATAGAAGAAAACCTGAATAAACAGAGAGACAATACCATGTTCCTGGATGGAAAGACTCAATATTGAATAGACTTCAGTTCTTGCAAAATTAATATATAAATGTTTTGCAGTCCCAAAGATAGTCCCAGCAGGGAAATAAAAAGGAAATCCTCACATTGGAAAAAATTATATAAAGTGTGAAAAGAAGAAATAAAGGCAGGTAACTGGGGAGATGAGAACTGCCACACATTGCTGTGTGGAGATCAAACCAATCAATCCTAAAGGAAATCAGTCCTGAATATTCATTAGAAGGACTACTGGATGCTGAAGCTCCAGTACTTTGGCCAACTGATGTGAAGAGCTGACTCATTGCAAAAGTCCCTGATGCTGGGAAAGATCAAGGGCAAGAGGAGAAGGGGGCAAGAGAGGATGAGATGGTTGGATGACGTCACCATCTCAGTGGACGTGAATTTGAGCAAACTCTGAGAGCTAGAGAAGGACGGGGAAGCCTGGCATGCTGCAGTCCATGGGGTTGCAGAGTTGAATATGATTTAGCAACTGAACAGCAACAACACTTCGCTGGGAGGAGCATAAATTGCTGTGGCCATTTTTGAATGGTATTATCAATCAAAATAAAATACTCTTGTACTGTTAGTATAGTAATTTGGTTTTTGGCCCTTCATGCCATATACAGAAATCAGTTCCAGATAGATATGGATCTAAATATTAAAGGTTAAACAATAAGCCTTTTAAAGGAAAATATTGTTAGACTATCTTTTGACCTTAAATCTTTTAAACAAGGTTTTAAAAGAACTAACAGTAATAAAAAAGTAGACTTTAGTAAATTTTTGATTTTTATTAAAACTTTATTGAGTTATATATTTTCAATATTAAAGCACTACAAGTGGTATATTATTTATTAAAATGAAATAAGACTTTAAAAGTACCAACCATAATGAAAAATTGGTAATTTGACTTTACTAAAATAAAGAAATTCTTGATTATTAAAAAGCACCATTAAGAGAATGGAAAGGCAATTCAGAAAGTTGCAGAAGACATATATATGACAAAGGGCTTATATCTAGAGTACATTAAGAATGCCTTCAAATTCATAAAAGGTGTACAACCCAAAGAAAACTGGACAAAAGACTTGAGCAGATTCTTCCTGACAAAGGATAGTCCAAGTACAATAAACTGGACAAGGTACTCCACTTTCTTAATCATTGGGGAAATGCAAATTAAAACCACTGCTCACACACTAGGATGACTAAAATAAAAAAGATGGAAAATACAAGTTTTGTCAAGGATGTGGAGCAGTGATAACTCTAATACAAATTAAACAAAAAACTTAAATCTCCTTGAGAGAAACGTGTTCAATCAAGGAGGCATGTATAAACCTTCTTTATTGCAGCATTAAAAAAACCCTGATTGTTCATTAGGCGTTCAATGGATAAAGCACAGCATGTCTAAAGTGTTGAATACAAATAGTTAAAAATGCTGAGATGCATCTGTGTGTACTAATGTGAAAATATCTTAAAATAATATAGTAGAGTGAGAGGAAAACTATATAACAGCATATGGCATGTTACCACTTAAAAAATCCCACAAAACAAAACTGCCGTTTATACATATGCAGTTCTCTTCCATATATACGTGTGTTCTCACCTACATATGGCATACACATTTTTTTAGGGACGTGCCTAGGTGGCCTGAAAGGGTATACTTCAAACTTGTAGCAGGAGTTACCTTTAGGGAAAGGTAAGGAAGGATGTGACCTTTATCCACATTTGAATTTTTTACAATCTGAAAAAAATTTCATGTATTTGCAGTATGTGTAGTTAGAAGTAGTATTGTGGGCTTCCCAGGTGGCTCTCAGAGAAGGCAGTGGCACCCCACTCCAGTACTCTTGCCTGGAGAATCCCATGGACAGAGGAGCCTGGTAGGCTGCAGTCCATGGGGTCGCTAAGAGTAGGACACGACTGAGCGACTTCACTTTCACTTTTCACTTTCCTGCATTGGAGAAGGAAATGGCAACCCACTCCAGTGTTCTTGCCTGGAGAATCCTAGGGATGGAGGAGCCTGGTGGGCTGCCATCTATGGGGTCGCACAGAGTCGGACACGACTGAAGCGACTTAGCAGCAGCAGCAGCAGCAGCAGCAGCAGGCTCTAGTGGTAAAGAACCCCCTGCCAATGCAGGAGACACAAGAGATGTGGGTTTGATCTCTGAGTCAAGTTCCAAAAAAATCCCCTGGAGGAGGAAATGGCAACACACTCCAGTATTCTTGCCTGGAAAATTCCATGGACAGGGGAGCTTGGCAGACTACAGTCCATGGGGCTAAGAGTCAGACACGACTAAGCTCAACAGAGCCAATAAGTAGTATCACCTACTTACAGTGGTAACAGCTAATTGTTATAAAAATTGAAGTAATACTGAGGTATGTAAAGAAAGTAGAAGAAATAACCTCTTGACCACCCTTCCTGCTTCCTGCTGACTTTCACGACCTGTTTGTACACATCAAACTTACGGGCATAGGTATTAGCAGTCACCTGTTCCTTTCTAATGGTACCCCAAAGATATGCTTTTATCCAGCCTCATCTCTTGGGTAATTGTCCTGGGAGGTAGTCCTGTGGTTGGTCTGACTCAGTCATGGTGTCAGTACTGTTGCTCTTGCCTGTGGTTGGTATAGGTGTGGGCCAATGTATGTTTTTGGCACTTTGACCAATGAGGTCTGATGTGAAGAGAAGTCTGTTGGGAGGCTCCAGGCAAGATTTCCTGCTCTAATAAAAAGAGATGCAGGAACCCACAGTCCTTCTGTGGTGGTTGTGTCTGGATTTGACTGGTAACTGCTGCAACTTTAACCAGGCTAGTTCATTAGCTTGAGGATTGATCAATATGTGAAAGATGGTAGAACAAAAGAGCTGGTATTGGTAACTACTGAATAAAGCAGTTCCAGAACCATGCAACCTCCAGACTTCTGAGGTTCAAAACAGACTCTGTCCTGAGATTTGAGTCAGGGATTTGTTATTTGCAGCAAAGAAACATCTTGACATATGCATATATATGCATTCAAAATTTAAGTCAAAAGAAGGCTATAAGCTATACCATATACACTGTTCTGCAACTATTTTCACATAGTAGCTGATAGCTGTTATTCAACCACTTCTCCACTGGTGGACCTTTAGGATATAGTTTCTGCTTGCTATTCTAAAATTCCCCAGAGAACACCTTTTACACGTTTTAAAATATGTGTGTGCTGTATAGACTAAATTTCTAGAAGTGATATGGCTGGATCAAACATTCAGTTCAGTCGCTCAGTTGTGTCTGACTCTTTGCGACCCCATAGACTGCAGTATGCCAGGCGTCCCTGTCCATCACCAACTCCCGGAGCTTGCTCAAACTCATGTACATCAAGTTGGTAATGCCATCAAACCATCTCATCCTCTGTCGTCCCCTTCTCCTCCTGTCTTCAGTCTTTCCCAGCATCAGGGTATTTTCCTATGAGTCAGTTCTTTGTATCAGGCAGCCAGAGTATTGGAGCTTCAGCATCAGTCCTTCCAATGAATGTTCAGGACTGATTTCCTTTACGATTGACTGGTTTGATCTCCTTGCAGTCTAAGGGATCACACATTAGATTAACTTTAGGTTGATACCCACCACTCAGTTGCTTCCAAAAAGATCATTCCAGTTTATACTCTTAGCAGCGAGAGCCGGTACCCATTTCTCCACATATTCACCATGCTGTTCATATTTAGTATTCGGTTTTTGCCTATCTATAGATTAAAACTGATTTTCTGTTTTAAAATTTATGTATCATTATTAACAAAGTTGCAAATCTCATGTATATTGGCTATTTGTCTATTTTCTCTTCTGAATATCTTCTGAATCCTTTACCTGTATTTTCTTACTGTATTTATAGCACTCTGTATTTTAATGGTTTTGTGTTGCAGGTATAATTCCCCTAGGTAGTCGTCTGTTTTTCTTAATGTTTGCTTATACTGTCATTTGGTACACAAAGGTTTTAAATGTTCATGTTGTCGCATCTGTCCATCTTTTTCTTTATGCTCTCTGGTTTTTATTATGCTTAGAAAGTCCTGTGACATCCTACAATTAGGGAAAAATCATGCCAACATTCTTCTTGCTTTTTTATAACTTGAAGAAAAAATATTTAGATCATTAATGCATCTAGAATTTCTTTTATATATAATGAAGGGGCTAACTTAAGTCCCCCCATGTAAATAGACAGTTATCCCAATATCATTTATAGTATGCTACTATAGTATATTACAGTATAGTAATATACAGTATCTGCAGTACAGTCTGTGTATAGTATAGTCCATGTTCTCTGAGAATAATATCATTGTAGTTTAGATTCCTCAGTGTTCATAGGTCTATCTTGGCCATCTGTTTTGTTCTGTTGAGTTGTTCATTTTTCTGCACACATACCATAGTTTTAATCACTACATTTAACCTATGTTTTGCTCTTCAGTGGGACAAGTTCTTTATTGTTTTTCACAAATTTCCCCATATTATTCACTTTTCCAGAAAAACTTTAGAATTAACTTGCCAAGTCTGTACAAAGACCCTGTTTGAATTTTGACTGGAATTGTTGAGTGTGTAGATTAACCCGGGGAGCCCTGACATCTTTACAGTATTGAGTCTTGCCATCCAGCACCATGGTGTCTCTCTCCATTTACTCAGGTTTTCCTTTATGTGTTTCAGCAACGTTTCGTAGTGTCTAACATGTAGGTCTTGTATATTTCTTTAAAAATTATTCTAGAGATTTAAAATATCATAAAGGAACTTGTTTTCATTATGTATTCTAATAGGTTATTGCACATGTATAATGTGTAAAATTATTCTTGCCATTGATGTAAATTCTTATAAACCTAAAAAAGTGTAACAAATGAAAATCTAATTTTATAGGGGAAAAAACTGATGCTTGAGTGGATTAATTTCTAAGTCTGGGTACAAAATATTTCTAAAACATAACTCTAAATAGATTCAGTGAAAACATGAGTCTCAGATCTGATTAACTGAACTTTTTCTTTTCCCCCACTCTCACAGGTTATTATTAATTTGGTAGACCAGGCAGGAAGAGAGAAAATAATTGGTGATGCTTACCTGAAACAAGTGTTGCTCTTTAACAACTCACACCTCACCTATGTTTCATTTGATTTCCATGAGCACTGGTAAGATGGCTTCCTGAAAAATTGTATAAATCTTAATTATGTTAAATTGGTTCATAGTGCTTTTCAGGTCAACTGTATCCTTCTACTTTTCTGTCTATTCATTCTATTAATTTTTGAGAGTTTGACATTGAAACTCCAAATATAAATCTTAATTTCTCTACTTAAAAGAATTGTATAGTAGAACTATGTAACTTTGTTCTGTATTTTCCAAGTCTCCTGTAAATGTGTTATCATATTTTCATAATTTAAAAAAAAGAAAGAGAAAAAAAAAAGATGGCTTCCTGAGATGAGTTTTGATCAGGTCCAGTATTAGTAGTAGTTGCTGCCACAGAGACCTTAGTTTTTCTTCTCTTTTCTTATTGGGAAGAAAATCTTGTTCTCATTGTTAGAAAGAAGACTATCATTTCTTAGTTCCATTTCCATATTGGTTTTATTTTGCCTAAAAAAGTTAATTCTTCCTGAAATATTCAGTCTTTTTGTTCCAAAATGACTTCAAGATTTAGAGTTCCTTTTATCCTTCACTTAATTAATGGAGCTTTTTCTTTCTGCTTGAGTTTGAGCCTGGCAGGAGTAATAGCATTCCCTTACTTAAAACTTATCCTGCTGGCTCGTCTTCACACTCTGTTAGTAATAATGCTCTCCCTTGGGATAAGTTCACTAGTTATCTGGAAAACAACGATCATTTTGATGGTAATTTTAACTTGTGTGTATTCTGAAAGCACATTTCTTTTGTCATAAGCCTGGCTCTAGTGTTGGTTCATTTACCTAGGTATTGAAAACTTTGGTGGGGAAAGAAGCTTCCAGCCACTGTGATGTGTTTCAGTGTATTCTTAAGCATATTTTCTTTCATAATGCAGATTACTTGTAAATATTTATATAATTTCCCATATAATTTAAAGTAGTATTAATCTCATATTTACAGTAATAATTTTAATTTTTCCAAGCAATCTTAGATATCATATCTTAAGCTTAAAAAATATTCTTAAAGATGTTTTTCTTTCTTTTGGCATATATTTTAGCCGAGGAATGAAGTTTGAGAATGTCCAAACACTAACAGATGCCATTCATGACATTATTCTTGACATGAAGTGGTGTTGGTAGGTATTTCATAAGAAATCAGTTTGACAAACTCTTGGTCTGTCAGATCATATGTTTTTTGTCTAGTACCAGTAAGCGTTAAAATAATAGCAGGCTGGAAAAGACTTTTTGTTTTTCTTGTTTCAACCCCAGATTCCTATTCTCCTTTTCAAAAGTATTAGTCGTTAGGCATTGTTAGCTTTGAACAGGAAGAAGGTGTCAGATGATTAGCAAAATGGAGCAAAGTGCTCTATGACTGTTCTTTAATTCCTTCTAATACTCTGTCCTCTACATTTCTTCTTGGTCCCTAACATGGGAAGGAACGCTTAGAGGTATTTGGTCTCAGTTTTGAGACATTTAAAAATTGCTGGAGAAGAAAGATAATTCTCAGACTATAGGAGGGAGAAGTAGGAAGGAGAAATTGGCTTAAAGGACAGAAGAGAACATTTGATTAGATTTTAAGGCCACAGGTGGCCAGACGAATTAGATGAGTGAGGCAAGCGTCATGATTCCACCCCGGGTGGTAGAGTGAATTAGTCTGTACAAGCTCATTTAGATGCATTTCTGCTTGAAGTCAAAAAGCAGGGAACAGGATGTTGTTTTAAAATGCCTTCTGGTTTTGAATGTGTAGATAAGCATAGCTGGGGTTGTGTCAGCTCTGCCTAGTAATTGTGTGACTCAGGAAAGTCACTCTGCATCTCAATTGTTTTTTTTTCAAAATGAGGGTAATATTTTCCTTGTCAGGTTGTTGTATAAATTAATAATAATGTTTACAAAGGTCTCAGTAATGCCTGCCACATGATATTCCAAGCAAATAGATAACCAATGTTGCTGTTGTTATCATTATACTGTAAAGAATTGTGGGTTTTGAAAACTTTTTAAGTATTTCCTTTGTAAAGTAATTCTATACTGTTTTTGAAAAGGGTTGATCAAGCTGGAGTAATATGTAAACAAGAAGGGATTTTTCGAGTTAATTGCATGGACTGCCTGGATCGCACCAATGTGGTCCAAGCTGCCATTGCACGAGTGGTCATGGAACAACAGGTAATTTGGAGTCCACTGGATTGTAAATATTCATTTCTAAGAAGACTGTGAGGCTGAAGGAGGAAAAAGGGACAAGTTTGTTCACCTGTGTTATATTCCCATCATCAGTACCCTCTCTGGGGCTCTGGGTCCTTTGGCATCACAGAACCAGCCTCTTCCCTTTGTGCCCCAACCCTCCTGGTGGCACCTGTTTCCTGTAGTTATTACATCTCTTACCTCTGTGTCTCCTTTTAGAGCTTTCATCCTTCCAACACCTGGGTAATGAATTCCTAAGGTTGATATTCCTTGCATGGTGTTTTGTTTTGTTTTCCTGAATCGAGCCTTGTGACTGTCCTTAGAGGAAGTCTTCTACTGTTGCATTGAAGCAGCTAGGCTTTGGTGACAAAGCCCTGGCCCTACCACATACTAGGTGTTTTGACCCCATGCAAAAAACTGAGCCTCTCCAAACTTCTTTCTTTTCATCCATAAATGAGGATACTAAAATGGATAGTCTAGACAGGATAGTCTAGATAGTTTAGACAGGATACTAAAAAGGATACATCCAAAAATGAGCGTACTAAAGAGTATTGATTGCATAGACTTGTTATGAGGAATAAAAGATCATTTATTTTAGAAAGCTCTTAGCATATGGCACCAGACTTAACCTTTACTGAGCACTTACTGCTGTGCTACTATTTATGTTATTGTTGTTTCTATATGATTTTTTTGATAGCTTTACTTCGTAGCCAAATTTAAAAGAAAGATAAAATAGTATGAGTATATATATTAAAAATGACACCAGAACAGTATGAATGTTTTATTCTATTTATTCAGATGTAGCAGTTCATAAAGCTCTCTCTCAAGTGGTACTTAACTTTGAAAAAAGTCTGCAAACATTTCTTGAAGGGTCCTAAATTGTACGTGCATATGCTTCCTTTTCTCTGCAGTATATGTTTTATACTATGGTTTCCTGGCTTATCTGCAGTTAATCTACCAATGCATTCATTTTAGCTGAAAAAATTAGGTGTGATGCCCCCGGAGCAGCCATTACCAGTGAAATGCAATCGGATTTATCAGATAATGTGGGCCAACAATGGTGACTCCATTAGCAGACAGTATGCTGGGACAGCTGCTCTGAAGGTAAGTGTCTATAGCCAGCATCTGGGGGACGCAGGGTGTGGTTTAAAACCAACTTGGTTTTTGAGAAAAAAGCGTGTGGGTTTCAGATGGTAGGTCTACATAGTTGACTCTGGAATGTTTGGGTAAGGCAGGGGTCACACTTCCAAATTCCTGCAGGTACCAAGTCGTGTGACTTGAACTGGCCACTCATTAGCTTAAAGGGAGAGATGGGCGATGTGTACCTGAGAAAGAGCATACGATGACTCAGGAAGGTGCTGCTCTGCTACTTCCTAATGGGGCTAGAGGCCCAGTGTTGCTGGAGCTCCCAGTTTTCAAGGGAGTTTGGAAATCTACAATTTTATATGTAATAGCTTGTTTTTAAAACTTTATATAGACAAAATAAAACGTGTCGGTTGGTGCAATTTGGATCCCTAGTATAATTTGCCTCCTCTAATTTTGAATCCCAACCCTACCTCTTGCTAGCTCTGTGACTGTGGGCAAGTCACTTAAATTCTCTGTGCCTGTCTCTTCTTTTATAAAACAGGAATAATTCTAGGCCCACTTCAAAAAAAGTGGTGTGGGATTATACGAGCTAATACGTTAGAGCTTAGATTGTTCCCTGACACACAGTAAATGGTGAAGAAATATTTTATTATCTTTTTGTGATTGTTTTACATAAAGTCCTTTGAGGATCCTACCAAGCTGATCTTCACAGAATTTAATGTAAATGTAAAATACAGTCACTGGTTACTAGATACTCCGTCTCTTGGCAATAGGAAGTGGTTGAATTAGTTTAAATTAGGTTTATAGTTATTTTCCTTCAAGGTAAATAGTTCACCCCATAATATTTGTTATAACAAATTCTGAATAAAATCCTAAAGACTCCATTAGAAAACTGTTAGAACTAATAAGTTAATTCAGTGAAGTTGCAGGATACAAAATCAACCTATGAAAATCGGTTATTTCTATATACTAATAGAGATTATCTAAAAAAGAAATAAAACAATCCCATTTATAATAGCATCAAAAACAATAAAATACTAAGGAATAAATTTAAACAAGAAGGTAAAAGATCTGTACACTAAAAACTAAGACCTTGATAAAAGAAATTGAAAGCACAAATAAGTGGAAGATAGCCCAGGTCGATGGCTTAGAAAAATTAGTATTAAAATATTACCCAAAGCTGTCTTCAGATTCAGTGTAATCTATCAAAATTCCATTGGCATTTTCTACTAGAATAGAAAAAACAGTACTAAAATTCATTTGGCAACACATAAGACCCCTAACAGCCAAAGCAGTCTTGAGAAAGAACAAAACTGGATGCATCCTACTTCTGATTTCAAACTATATTGCCAAGTTGTAGTAATCAACACAGTATAGTACTGGCGTAAAAACAGGCACAGAGACCAATGGAATAGAACCGAGAGCCCAGAAATAAACCTGCATGTGTACAGTCAACTGGTAATTTGACAAGGGAGCCAAGAATAGTCAATAGGGAAATGATAGTCTCTTCACTAAATGCTGTTGGGAAACTGAAATATTCACATGCACAATAATTAAACTGGACACCATTCACAAAAATTGAATTGAAATAGGTTAAAGACTTAAATGTAAGACCTGAAACTTTACTCCTACAAGAAAACATAGGAAAACATTTCATGACATTGGTCTTAGCAATAATTTTTTTGACTGACACCAAAAGCACAAGAAGAAAAGTGAAAATAAACAAGTGGGACAACATCAAACGAAAAATGTTTTGCATAGCAAAATAAGTAATCAACAGAATGAAAAGACAGCTCATGGAATGGGGGAAAATATTTGCAAACCATATGTCTGAGAAAGGGTTAATATCCAAAATATGTAAAGAAGTAATGCCACTCAATAGCAAAAAAAAAAAAAAAAAACAACTGATTTTAAAATGGGCAAAGGATTTGAACATTTTTCCAAAGAAGATATACAAATGGCCAGCAGGTACATAAAAAGGTGCTCAATGTCAACAGTCCTCAGGGAAATGCAAATCAAAACCACAATGAGCTATCACCTGTTGGGATGGCTGTTATCTAAAAGACACGAGATAACAAGGTTGGCAGAAAAGCTCACCCTTGTGCATTGTTGGTGGGAATGTGAATTGGCAAAGCCATTATGGGAAATGGTAAGGAAGTTCCTCAAAACATTAAAAATGGAACTACCATATGATCCAGCAACCCTATTTTATAAATATGTATCCAGAGAAAATGACATCAATATCTGGAAGAAATACCTGTACTTTTGTGTTCATTGTAGCATTATTCATAGTAGTCAAGATCTGGGAAGAACCTAAGTGTCTGATGCCAAATGAATGGCTAAAGAATATGTTGACAAGGGAAGCAGCCATACAAAGTTTTATTTATATATATATATATAAAAAATGGAATATTCAGTCATAAAAGGAAGAAAGTCCTGGGATTTCTCTGGCGGTCCAGTGGTAGGGAGTCTGCTTGCCAGTGCAAAGCATACAAGTTTGATCCTGGTCCAAGAAGATCCCACCTGCCAAGGAGGAACCAAGCCCATTTGCCACAACTCCAGAACCCACTCGGTAGAGCCTGTGAATCGCATCTACTGAAGCCCAGGTGCCTAGAGCCCATGCTCCACAACAAGAGAACCACTGCAACGGGAAGCCTGCACACAGCAATGTAGACCTAGCGCAGCCAGAAATAAATAAGTAGTTTATTTATTTAAAAGAAGGAAATCCTGACATTTTTAGCAACATGGATGAACCTTGAGGGTATTATGTTAAGTGAAAAAGTGAAATGAGGCAAACAGAGAAAGACAAGTAAGTAATGCATGATCTCTGAACTTCCCTGGTGGTCCAGTGGTTAAGAATCTGCCTGCCAGTCAATGCAAGGGACATGGGTTCAATTCTTGGTCCAGGAAAATCCCATAGGCCATGAAGCATCTAAGCCCGTGTGCCTCAACTACTGACACTGGCCCCTGGAGCCCATGCTCTACAACAAGGGAAGTCTGCACAGAAACTCTAGAAAGCCTGCGTGCAGCAATGAAGACGCAGCATAGCCAAAATAAATAAAAATAATGCATGATCTCACTTGTATGTGGAATTTTAAAAAGTCAGACTCACAGAAACACTGAGACTGATGGTTACCAGAGGATGGGGTAAATGGGGAGAGACTGGTCAGAGTACAAACTTTCACTTCTAAGTTCTGGGGATCTAAAGTACAGCATGGTGACTATAATTAACAATACTATATACACACACAAAATATCATATTGTACACCTTAAACTTATGCAGGGGTACTTTTTAATTATACAAAGCTGGACAAAGAGGAATACTTTTTTCCATTGATATTAAACTTCTTTGGATGCAGCATTCATGTCTCTCTTTTCCATAATAGATTCCTGTTGCTAAATTAATATTTTCTGTGAATGACCTAATTGGCAACATGTTCTTCCTAAATTGTCAATTTTAGGATAGGGCCTATTTCTAAGATTGCCTTGGATGAAAATAGTGGGATTGGGATGGGGGAAAAAAGAGACTGTGCTTTCCCTACCTCTCTAGGGACTTGCTCTGACATCTTTGTTGTGAAAACCAAGAGAAACAAAACAATTAAATCTTCACTGGATCATTCTACAGGGATTGTAATGTGCAGCAAGGTATGGAAACCTCTGCTCTGTCTGTATATACACACAACCACATACACAGGTTAAATACGGTCGTAATAAGCTCTAGGGAACTGTCCACATTTTCCCACATCAGATATTTGTGTGTTTTGAATATCATACCAATTGGAGGCTTGAAAATCTTTTTGTTTTGTTATATATAAGTTTTGACCTATAAGTTCTAGATATTCTACAGACTGCCAAGAATGGCTTTACCTTAAAGCACCATCTAACTGTGAAGGTGGATAACACCAATAGCATGTTTAGTTATTTGACATGCTTGGATCTGGGTCAAATACTAGTAGATATTTTAATTACATTATTTGGAAATTGTAAAAGCCTGTAGAATTCCAGTCTTGAATCAAAAGCCTACTGACTTCAGGAACATTTTTGTGTTTGGTGTCAAAGTGACTTTTTTATTGACAGGGTGACTTTACAAGGACAGGAGAAAGGAAGTTAGCAGGAGTTATGAAAGATGGTGTTAACTCGGCAAATAGGTATTACCTGAATCGATTTAAGGATGCTTACAGGCAAGCTGTTATAGGTAAGGAACACAGATGTCTTTAAAATTTGTTATACTTTCTGTGACTAACATTTTACAGTAACCAACTTCATTAACATAATCCATATGTTTTATAATACACTTGTGTTTCTACATTGAACATCTTACCCGATAAATCAAATTTTTACAAGATTAGAATCTGACAAATTTTTTAGGCTTGGAGCAGCAAAAGAAACTGCTCACTTTCTTACATATTTGTCAGTTTATTATTTATGTAACAGAAGGCAAGGTTGAGGCTCCTGGATTATGGAATATGGTGCCCTAAAACCCCATCAAGTAAAAACTCAATATTCTGTTTTCCTATTACTCAAGCCTGAGAGATAAAACAAAATGATTTTCTTTCTTTGTCTGATGTTTATCATGTGTTCTTGCTGTGGACAAATACACTATCCTTCCTTATAAGCATGATTTAACAGGGTGTTAGGATATCAGACTATCCTAACCAATTCTTATCATTATTTAAGAGAAAAAATGGAGGGTGAATTGCCCAGTCGCATTCATTCCACAGCATATTTTTTTTAAATGTGACTTTAAATTTAATTTCCATGCAAGTATTACCTTTTAGGATTAACGTAAATGTAGAGTATTCTGGATTAGAACCAAACATAACATTGTCATATGGTCTCTAGGAATATTTTTAAAATCCTATTTTCTTAACCTGATTATTTATTATATATGAAATAGTAGGGCCCCCACATAGGCAATTTAGGAATTTGAGAAGTCTGATGTAATTAAGTTTGGTTCATTTGCCACAGATATGGTATGTACTGATAGGAAAATTGGATTTTAGCAGTTTTTTAAAGGAAAAATTGATACATTTTTTTCTGTTGGTTGATCTAGCAATTCAGTTAGGTCACTGAGGACCCAGATTCTGTTCCTTTCTCATTTTGACCATCAAAAATATCAGCTTCATCCTAACCCTGAAGCTAAATCTCTTCCAAGTTTGAGAGAGACGGGCTAGTAGCAGTCTGGGTTCACTGCTTCTCCATAAAAGGCCAGTGGCTGGCAATTCTCTCCCAGAAGTCTCACTGTCCCAAATGCGTGTAAGGAGTGGGATTACAAGGATTTTGTTAGTAAGCCTTGAGCTGCATCCTACACCAGGAAGAAGTTAACTTGTCTGTTCAGTTTCTTTGCTCAATTGAAAATTGGCTTATTTGTCTTTTTATTATTGAGTTGTAGGAATTCTTTTATTATTGATAATAATTAATAATAATTCTTTTATTATTGAGTTGTAGGGCTTTCCTAGTAGCTCAGTTGGTAAAGAATCTGCCTGCAATGTAAGAGACCTGGGTTCAATCCCTGGGTGGGGAAGATCCCCTGGAGAAGGAAATGGCAACCCACTCCAGTTATCTTGCCTGGAGAATCCCATGGACAGAGGAGCCTGATGGGCTACAGTCCCTGGGATCGAAGAGAGTCAGACATGACTGCAACTAACTTTCACTTTCAGGAATTCTTTATATATTCGTGGATACAGGTCCCTTATAGATGATTTTTAAATATTCACTTCTACTCTATGGGTTGCCTTTTAACTTTCATGGCATTTTCCTTTGAAACACAAAAGTTTCTGATTTTGATGGTGTCCAGTTTGTCTTTTTGTTGCTTGTGACTTTAGTTCCATATGGGAAAAAAAAAAAAAACATGCCTAGTCCAAGGTCACAAAGATTTATGCCTGTTTTTAAAAATGAGAGTCTTATTGTTTTAGGCCTTGTATTCTCTTTTGCTTTTAAAAAAATGTATTAGTAAACTAAGAAGATGATAGATATCAATACTTTCTACTCTAGATTTGATGCAAGGCATTCCAGTGACAGAAGATCTTTATTCCATATTTACCAAGGAAAAAGAGCATGAAGCTTTGCATAAGGAAAATCAGAGAAGCCACCAGGAACTAATTAGCCAACTCTTACAGAGTTACATGAAGTTACTACTGCCTGATAACGAAAAGTTCCATGGTGGCTGGGCCCTTATTGACTGCGACCCCAGGTAAGTTGGAGTGATGTCCTGGTGACTAATGTGCTTAAATTTCTGATGTTAAGCTGTCCTAATTATTGCTAGCAGTTGTCCATAAAGCTGTGGGGCATGGATGCAAAGTGCATGGCAGTTCTCAAATACATGGCTGGTACTAAGGCAAGCTGACAAGGCATTCAACTTCGGCTGTAAAATTAGAGGGGCACGAAAAACTCAGTAATGAGGTAAAATATGATAAAACCCAAATTGTGAAACTATAATTCAAAGCTTGTTTCATGGGTCCTCCCCTGCCCCCAGCCCCAACCCATGCCCCAGAAGCTAGGTTTATTGTATTAATGCACAGAACCACGTGCACCAGGAGGTTTAATGATGCTAGTTACCTTGATGGGTTGTTAAGTGGTCCTGGTCTTTCATAAAATAAATAGGCCAACTAATACTCAACATTCTTTTTTAAACAAAAACCATCCACTTTCAAGTGGTTCTTTAAAATATCAGCTGAATGGCAGGATCCAAATTTATCCACCAGATTGCTTGCTTTCAGGCTAAAATCTAAAATTATAATTTTCAATATTATGAATCAGAAACACTTCAGAAAATTCTAAACCAAGCTTTAAGAGTAAAAGGCTCTATTTAGATTTTATCTTCTTTTACATTTCATATGTTTTTTAATAAAAGGGGCATAAAACAAGCTTGCAAGAACAACAGAATGCAAGGGAGTATTTACATATATGATAATGAATAAAAAACGATACTGACCGTAGGTTCATAAGGAGTCCTTCCATGATTTCAAGTTCATGGATTATTTCACTTTGATAGTCAGTACTGTATGTATGGATGCAATTTTGGGATCCATAAGAGATGAGGTTTTCTGCCCATTTGGATTTCCAAAGTTAATTATATGCCTCCATCTTTTTTGTTGTTGTTGTCGGATATTTATCAGGCTGCCTTGGGCCTTAGTTGCCACACATGGGTTCTTCATTGTGTCACATGGGAGCTTTTGTTGTAGCACGTGGACTCTCTAGTTGTAGAGTGAGGGCTTATTTGCCTGACCAGGGATCGAACCTGTATTCTCCACAATGCAAAGCAGATTTGTAACCACTAGACTACCAGGGAAGTCCCTATATTGCCATTTTGATTAGTTCTTTAAGAACTGTCCTTCTTATGAGAGATGCTTTGTGGTTATCATCCTTTCTATTACTGCTAAAATTTCTTTAAATTTGCTACTGGTATTTATCATTTGCAAGGCTTAAAGATTTTCTGGATGGTGGATAGCTTTCCTTTGCTCTTGAAGGGAGATGTTTGGAAACCTGCCGTTGGGCTATCTGAGGTTGCTAGAGAGCCTTTGTACAGTCTGTCTACTGAGCCAGAGGTGTGGACCCAGAACAGGTACCCCCTGGTTGAGGACAGCAAGAGTAGCTCTGGGAGTGGCTTTGCAGGCTCAGATCCTGGACAGCGTGTGATGGCCTCAGTCCCTCAGGCTTGGGGGTGCGGCAGTTGGCACCTGTCTGCCTCCAGCTGCATGTATGGTTTTTAAAAACATGTGTATGTGTGTGAAGTTGCTTCAGTCATGTCTGACTCTGCGACCCCGTGGACTGTAGCCTGCCAGGCTCCTCTGTCCATGGGATTCTCCAGGCAAGAATACTAGGGTGGTTTGCCATGCCCTCCTCCAGGGGATCTTCCTGACCCGGGGATTGAACTTGTGTCTCTTATGTCTCCTGCAGTGGCAGGGGGGTTCTTTACCACGGCTGCCACCCAGAAAGCCCCAAAATATCTTTACTGAGATGTAATTCTTATAGCATACATTTCATCCATTTTAAGTATATAATTGGGTGGGTTTTAGAATATGCTCAGTATTGTAAGACTATCATTTTGGTCAGTTTTAGAACATTTTTATCACCACAAAGAGAATCCTTGTACTCTATCCCCAGCCTCACCCCCTAAACAACCACTAATCTACTTTTCTCTCTCTGGATATGTGCATTCTGGACACTTCATATAAACGTAATCATGTAATATGTGGCCTTTGTGACTGGCTTCATTCACTTAGCATAATGTTTCATGGTTCATGGGTATTGTGCCATGTAGCAGAACTTCACTCCTTTTCATGGCTGAATAGTATTTCATTGTATGTCTAGACCATGTTTTCTTTTTTTAACTCTTCTTTTGGGCATTTATGTTTCCACCTTCTGGCTCTTCTGTTGCAAACAGTGATGCTGTGAATACTTATAAACAAGTTTTTGTTTGAACACCCATTTTTCTTTTGGGTATATACTTAGGAGAGGAGATTGCCAGGCTACTGTGCTTAACTTTCAAAACACCACCGAACTATTTTCTTTGGTGGCTGCACCATTTCACATTTCCACAAGTAATGTGGGAGGGTTCCAGTTTTTCCATGTCCTCACCCACACTTTTTTTCCCCATTTTTTTTATTGTCATCATCCTAGTGGATGTGAAGTACTGTCACATTGCGGTTTTGATTTGCATTTCCCTCATGACAAATGATGTTGAAGATTTTTTCTTGGGTTTGTTGGATATTTATGTCTTCCTCAGAAAAATGTCTATTCAAATCCTTTGCTCATTTAAAAAACTGGGTTGTTTTTTTGTTGTTAAGTTGGGCCACATGTTTTTGTCAATAAAGCTTTATAGGAACGGAGCTGGGATTAGGGTGAGGCAAGTGAGACGGGGTTGGACAGTTTGCAGAGTCGGATCCTATCTTTATTTGACATGTTGGATGTTTTGTTTATCATGGTATGTTTGCATTAATTTTGACTTTTAAAAAATACGGCATTAAAAACTTTCGTTGATGTCAGGCTTTTTTTTTTGGCACCCCCATAAATTTTGCGCCAGAAACCAGTGCCTCACTGACTTCACTGCAGTTATGGTCCTGTTTAATTTTAAACATGGCAGAAAAAGTTACGGCGAGCTGTTTACAAATGCTCAGTATTGCGCAGGCAGCAAGAATGGCTGCCCTTCCCTTTTCCTTGATCTCCCAGGGCTCGAGTTGGAACTGTCCAGCCACCTGGAGCCCACCCTCGGGCCTTTTTATGTTAAACCCCCGAGCACAGCTCAGTTAATTCCCTACAGACAGCCGCTGGCGTACACAGATCACACCTCCTGGTCGTCCCGCGGCCAGAGCTGACTCGAGTGACAGCCCCTAAGCGCCGGGTGGTGCACTTGTGGCTGGGGGAATATTTAATGTGACAGGAAATCGGGGGACCGTCCAGGTGCCCTTCAGCATCTGCACAAAGCCCCCTCTTTATTTGGTCCAACTCGGACTCGCTTTTTCTTACACCGAGAGCAGCTGACTACTGGTACTCGTACTAGCGGACTCACAAGGCACGCGGCAACCTCTCTCAGGCGCGCGGCAGTGCGGGCAGGCGCTTAGTCACGGTGCCGCAGGCCCGCGCCAGTGGCCCTCCGGGCGGGAGGGACGGCTCTTCACCAAGGTGTTTGTGCATGCACTCTCCCCGGACCCGGGCCAGGGCTGAGCCCACCTCAGCATCCCTCCGGGATCGGGGGCCGCACCCTCCTCTTGATGTAGGCGGTGCTGGATGGGCTGCGCCTGCGCACTGGGCGCGCACCGCGGCGAGCGTGGGCGGCGGAAGTGCGCTGTATTTGGGGGCTGGACTTGGCACGGCCGCGGTGCAGTTGCCGCAGTGGCTGCAGGCGTAAGGTTTGGCACAGGTGGCTCTAACTGAGCTTCGACTACTTGACGGACGGACTGACGGACTGACTGACCGACCAGATGCCGCGCTCCCACCGGCCTCCTCCAACTGCTCAGCGGCAGGCGAACGCCACAGGCAATGCCGCCGGCAACGCTGCCGAGCCCAAGCCCGAAGGCGGCAGCCTGGCGACCACTTTCAAGATTTTTCTCCTTTTTGCAGGACTGATGGTTAAAGTTCCTGTGGGGTTGTATTTTTCCTGCAAATTGCTGCTTTTCCAAAGCCTCCTGTTAATGTCCCCCGATGACAGTGGCTTTTACGCAACCATTGTCGCGGTGGTGGGGCTGCATGTGGTGCTGGCGGTGTTTGTGTTCATCGTGTGGAAGGAGGGCATGCCTGACTGGCGGGAAGAGAAAAACGAGTAGCAGCCCTTCCCTCCAAGCTGCAGGCGAGGGGTGGGGGAGCACCAAAAGGGGTTTTCTTTGTCTGTGTTTAAAAAAAAAAAAATGGGGGTTAGGTTTTATTTCTGTTTAAGTGGGGCAGAGGGTGGTGGGGAGGGAAATTAAGTATTCACTGCAGCTTATACTTAAGTAAAAATGCGGGTGGGGGGAGGGCTGACTTCTTTCTTGATTGCCTGTGACGTGCCAAGTGCTTTTTCTTTCTGGACGTAATGCTTTTGACTGAGATCATGTTTGACCAATGTAAATATTCGTGTCAAAATAGAAGCTATGATAAAGTAGCACTACTTAGTAGGTGTAGAAATTTTTTTTCATATTAAACTACGTGTCGTGACGTAATTTTTATGGCTTGGCTCAAGTGACAGTTTTAATAGTGCAGGTAAGCACCAATGCGCAAAACTAAATTGTATGTTACAGTGTTCGTCTACGGTATTCTCGGTGAGGTTGCCGAGATCGTAGAATAGATGGTTTTCTCTTTCCGGTTGGTTGATTGGTTAGTTATTGCTCGTATTTTGGATCAATCTGTGTATTAATTGGGTTCTGACTTCTTCAATCTAATTAGTTGTATTTGGGGGGCATGTTTTTGGTGAAAATTGAGGTCAGTTTGTTATTTTAGATTAAAATTGTTCTAGTTATGGTGCAGCAAGATGCCCCTGATGTAAAATACTGCAATTTAAGATCTTGGTGAAATTTTCTCTGCAGTACCTGTTAAACAGTGACCTCATTCTTAGGCAGATTATGTACGTGACTTTACTTAAATTCCATCTACTAGTCATTTTTCCCCCTATTGTTTTCCATTTGTTTTTCAGTAGCATTTAGTCAGGTTTTTCAAATATCTCTGAAATTCTAAGATTTCTAAGATAGAAATATCTACTCCAGCAGTGGAATTTTGAGAACCAATATAAGTGTGCAGATTAATTTTCATCTTTTGATTGGAAAGCTGTTTTAATAGTAGATGATTTAAAAGGTTGAGTTCAGATTCTGCCCATGTTACCTGTTGAGTATTTGTGGATTTCATACGTTGACCTTTTTAAAAAAAGTAGTATTTGGTTTAATGGTTCATCAGTACTCAGTTTCTAACCCTTACACTGGTATTTGACTTTACAGTGGAGATAAAATACAGCAAAGTGGACTTAGAATAAGGAAATGTTTACTCATTCTCTAAAAGCTGTGTATATTAATCTGTAGTTTAAAAAAAAAAAAGCAAGATAGTTTGGGCTTGGTTCCATTTTTGCACATAAATGTTATATTTACGTAAAAGTCTTTCAAAGGATACTTTCTGCATGAGTATAAACATATGGTAAATGTGCAGTGTAACTTGAAGATTAGGCCATGTGAGATGATCTAGATTTCTCTTTTCTCAGTCTGATATTTTCCTTTCTTTACAATCCTTGCCCCCTCCACCATCATGCAATTCCCCCTCCTCCCCGCATACCATTATCCTATTTTCCCTGAACCCTCCCTTCTCCTTGGCTACTCAACTCCAGTCCTTCCCTCCACCTACCCCACCTTCCTAAACTGTGTTCCTGGTTTGATTTTGTTTTTTTAAATCTCCAAATGGATAGACTGTGTACATTTAACTTCAGAAGTAGGACTCATTGATTACTTGATATTTTTCTCCCCATCCTAGCCCCCACCATAAGGTGATAAAGATCATGATAAAGATCCCCTTTATCATTAAGGGGATCTGCTATAGAAAAACTGTAGATGAAAATGAAAATATTTAATTCCTTGTGTCATGTTTGTTTAGCCTCATTGATGCTACTCACAGAGATGTGGATGTGCTGTTACTGCTTTCTAACTCTGCGTACTACGTGGCCTAGTAAGTTGCTTATTGATTTAAAGCTTTTACTCTTTTAATGCGAGTAAATATCCTTTTTAGATTCTATAACACAAAAAGAATCTAGTTTTGCTATATATTTTAAGAAATTTCACTGCTTTATCTTACATAATTGTTACATCACTTTTATCAATTTGAAAAAGTGATTTTAGAGTTATTTATAATAGTGTTCTTTGAGTTTTTGATAGTATCTCCTATAGATCTCAAGTTCTGATGTATTCTACATATTTTTATTGTAATTGACCATATACCATGATTTTTTATTACGATACCATAGTTAATGTTTCCCCATTGTTAGGTATTAACATACTTTTATCTTTTTTGCTATGAGGAATGAGACAGCTGTGTGCAGATAATTGTGTCTGTGTTCACATGCACTTCTCTGATTATAAGGATATGATGAATTACTGCTTTTTATGCCTTAGAAATGACACCCAGTTAACAGTGCCACTAGCAGAAATGCAAGTACTTCCTCATAGCCTTAACCGGAATAATTTTTCTCAAATACACAGTCACTTCTTTTTGGTCTGGTATGAGCTATCATTTTTCAGCCCTTGGCCCCGGTGCCTGTTGGCACTGATCATTTTTTATTTTGGATATCAGATTTACCTGCCAAATCAGGAATATGTAGCTCAGTATCTGTTTTGCTTTCCTTTTAGGTTAAGTTTTAGGCTTGTTGGTTTTCGTTTTTGTAAGAGCTTTTATAAAACTGAATTTAATTTTCCTTTAGTGTAAGATCTATAAACTGATTTTCATTTAGCTATTGAACTATATATATATGTGTATATATATATATATATATATATATATAAAATTTCATCTAGTTTTTTAAATATTTAACTCTTTACCCCAGAATGTATTGTGTTGTGGAAGACTTTGCCTGCATAATGGTTGTTGCTATTATGCCTCAGCCGACCAGCCAAATATGCTTTTGATTTTAATCCTCTTCTTACTCCCTTTCCCTTTGTCTAGTTATGATGATGAAGTTGACAAAGTAAACCAGTATCAACGACTGAGTCTTGAAGACCTGGAAAAAATAGAAATAGGTAAAATTTTAAGATACTAACCAGGTCCTAGAAAGCAAATACTGTTTCTTCCAAGAGTGGGTTGTTATTTAAGCAACTGGTATAATAACATCTTACTGGAATCGGAAAGGAGTAGTCTAAGTAGTCCATTTCTTAAGATTCCCTTCTATGTTTTAGAGATGAGTGGTGGTATAGTCTAATAATAATTGTTTATTACTTGTCCTGTGAAGATTAAGCCTAGGGTCTAGAAAGTTTAAATATTTGAGACTGAAGAGTTTTTATTTATAGTCTTATTAGACCAAGTCATCATGGTAAACGTGTGTGCTTATTCAGATGAAAAAAAGTGCTAAATTGATGAATCAATCAATATTTTGAAGTATTTGGATAATATCAAAGTATCAGTATTTTGAAGATACAGAAGAAAGTTAATGTTATGTGAAAGATTAACATATATTCTTTTGGGTTCTTAGGTCCTGAACCCACTCTTTTTGGTAAGCCAAAGTTCTCCTGCATGCGACTGCACTACAGATATAAAGAAGCAAGTGGCTATTTCCATACACTGAGAGCTGTAATGCGCAACCCAGAAGAGGATGGGAAGGGTAAGAGAGGTGAAAGTATTCAGTTACAACTTACCTGCTTTTATAAGCCCAAGTGCAGCTGGGGACTGCACATACCATTATACAAGTGAGTGATCAGGGAAAATACCTTTGTGATTTGAGATCTTGAAATAGCAACTTTGTTCCCGGCAGTGCAGGGACACAAATTGATTAGTTTGGGCAAGGAGATCTATTATGGGAATCTTCAGTGTGCTTGGCCATTTGAGTGTGATGGCTTTTCCTACCACATACGCCTCTCATGGAAAAGTCAGGAACAACGCCTGTCTTGTTCGTGCCTATTATCTCAGCGTCTGGCACAGTGTTTGGACAGATGTGAGTTTCCGAATAAACTTTTAATTCCAATTGATTTGGTTCTTTTGTTGTTCATTTAGTTTTCTGTTAACATTTTAGAACATTTTGAATTAGGGGAGTGAAGAACAAGTAGTGTGTTTCTGTAAATTATAACAAGCTTTTATTATAAGATTAAAATCCCATTTTGAGTTCTGAGTTAGAACTGCTAGTTTTTAAATGTTTTTGCTCAAGTGGCAAGCAATTACATTTGGGTTTCAGATACCCTTCAGTGCATTGCGGAGATGCTGCAGATCACCAAGCAAGCCATGGGATTAGATGTACCTATAATAGAGAAAAAGCTTGAGAGGTAAGTATACCACTTTGCACAGAGTGTCTTTATTCTACAGAGAAAATAAAGTTTTACTTCTTTTAAAGTCTCTGCAAAAAGGAGAGAAATCACATTATGATACTGTGTTGATTAATTTAGAGGGGGAAGGATATCTTTGTGGATCAAAAAGTAGTAATTTTATTATTGTTGTTGTTGTTAAAACAAGTGATATGTTTTAAAACTCCTGACAGGGAGCATTCAAATTTAAATAACGTTTTAGAGAAAATAAACAGCCAGTATATTTTAAACACTAGGTTAATTTGGGAAAAGAAAGCCTATAAACAAATTATATTTTAAATTTGTGGTTTTTCCATCTAATGAGCAGGTTTTAAGTTCCAAATTCCACTAGAAAGGAGGACCATCTGGTCATCTAGATAAAAATTTTCAGTCTTCTGTTAGAAATAACTATTTCAGTAGCTTTTTAAAAAAGCAGTACTGTATTTAATAACTCTTTTAACATAATTTTTATGAAATATTCTCATGACCAGTGATCCTGTATGACCAAGTGTTGAACTTGTGTACTGAGATGTGCTGTAAATAGGACTGCCTTTTTTCTCATTTTTAGCAACCAGGAGGGCTGGCTAAGGAGAAAACACAGATTGTTTGTGTTAAATGTCCCAAGTTTTCTCAAATAAATTCAGATAACCCACGGGAAGCATAAGGAAATGGAGCTCTTTCCCCTCTTCTCTGCCTGAATTCAACCTAAGTGCAATGTGTGTAGATCAGCTTTAGTTAAAATGCTATAAATATCCATTTATAGTCAGTGTCTCCTTTGCTGGTGGTTTAGATCATGGATGTAGTAGATCTGTGCTCCCCCAGATTGTAGTGAGTCACCATATATGGCTGTTTTGAAATGTGAATAGTTCGAATTTTGGGGTGTGAGGTTTTTGGGGAAAGATTCTCAGAATAATGCAAAAACAGAGGTTGAGGCTACCATTAGGCTTCCCTGCCTCCTCCCCGGCCTCCCCTCCTCTCTGAATGCCAGGGAGAACAGTTGAAGGAAGCGTGCCATCACAAGTGATGATTTGTAAAGACAAAAGGTCTGGTCCAAGAGAACAGAACTCATCTGATTACTATGAAGAGCTTCAGGAGGTGGGATAGAGACTGGAGGTAGTGTTCCTCCAGGGTAGTTCTTCAGTACCCCGTGTGTCCGGCTTGAGAGAGACCGCTCACTCGGGAGATGTCTGTGGCCTGCTTGCTGGACCTGGGGTTAAAGTCACATAGCGTGCCACCTCTTCCCTCTCAGTGCCTGCAGGTGACTCATCCGTGTCACTTAACAAAGGCTTCTGCCCTTTTACGAAATATATGTATTTTATGAAATATAAAATACTTCATTTGTTGTTTCAAAGACTTTAAGTTTGAGAAAGATGAAGATACCTGATTAATCATCTCTTTAATACTAATTATGTGTTGAAATGACAAATTTTTGTATATAAAATTGTATTTAGCCCACATATTTGTATTGGACATTAATGCTGTAGCATCAAGTCAAAGAAGTTATTCAGATTTGTCATTAAGCAGTATGCTACTTTTAAGGAATTGAGGCCAACTTGAGTTTTCACTTACATTAATAATCGGAACTGTCATATTGGATTCCATGGGAAATTAACTTTTTTCTTTTCTAATCTGTAGGAAGAGCAGTAAACCTCATGAAGACATCATTGGCATCAGATCTCAAAACCAAGGCTCTTTGGCCCAGGGAAAAAAATTTTTAATGAGCAAATTTTCATCTCTAAATCAAAAAGTGAAACAGACCAAATCCAATGTAAACATTGGCAATCTGCGAAAGCTAGGAAACTTCACAAAACCTGAAATGAAAGTTAACTTTCTAAAACCAAACTTAAAAGTAAATCTTTGGAAATCAGATAGTAGTCTTGAAACCATGGAAAACACAAGTGTGATGGATAATAAAGCCCAGGCAGAGTCAGAAGGGGAAATCTCTTCAGATAATGACTCGTATCACTCTGATGAATTTCTTACAAATTCCAAGTCTGATGAAGACAGGCAGCTAACTAACTCTTCAGAGAATGTAGGGCCAATAGACTATGTTCTTCCTAGTTGTGGTATTATTGCTTCGGCACCTCGGTTAGGCAGTCGATCCCAGTCTATTAGCAGCACTGATATCAGCATTCATGTTCCTTCAGAGGTTACTATTGCTCATGACAGTGGGCTTGGAAAAGGCCACGAGTCTTCTTTGAAGAAAAGTCCTTCTGCTGACAACATACACACATTGACTGGATTTGCTAAGCCTGTGGATATTTACTGCCACAGATTTGTTCAGGATGCACAAAACAAAATGACCCAGCCATCAGAAACCAGCTCTGTTTCTCAGCAGGCTAGTGAGGAAGGAAATCAAATGACCAATCAAGTTTCTAGCGAAGAAACTCAGTTTGAATCGACGGAACAGCTACCGTCTCGACCTTCTCAATTAGACGTGTCTTTTTCTGCATCAGGCCCACAGTTTTTGTCAGTTGAACCAGTGCATTCAGTTGTATCTCAAAAGACCCCCGGCTCTGAATCTGGCACGCTTGAACTTGAGAGAGGGCTTCATGTAACTCCTTCTCCTTCAGAGAGCTGTAGCAGCAGAGCAGTCTCTCCTTTTGCAAAGATTCGAAGTTCTATGGTCCAGGTTGCTAACATTACCCAGGCTGGGTTAACCCAGGGGATAAACTTTGCAGTGGCAAAGGTTCAGAAGAGCCCTGCAGATCCTGAAGTAGTTAATGAAGTCCAGCAAAATGAACTTAAAAATATGTTTACACAATGCCAGACACGAATAATTCAGATTTAGTTTTTAGTCACATAGAATCCTGTGGCTTTTATTTAACCCCCTCAAAAAAAGGTGTCACAGAGCGTGTACTATATGTGAATCTAGGGATCACAAATTCTAATTACGTTAATTTGGAAAGGTTTAAAAGACTGAACCTGAGCAGATTTCCAAATTTGAGAGCTAGGACAATGGAAGTGCATCATCCTAGAATAGGACCTAAGTAGCTTATACACTACAGAGCAGTTTGTCTCTTCACAAGTAATTCAGGAATAGATTACTTTGGGACATAATAATATGAAACCTTTTGGAGTGGGGTGGGTGGGTAGAATGTATGAAGTAGACTCAAAGGGTGGACACGATCCTTTTAGATGAGTAGCATTGTTCATAATTGTTACTGTTCTGTCAGCTTATTTCTGTGTGTTAACCTCGACAAGTTAAATTCTTAGTTTAGTGACTCTTAAGTGTTACTAGTATGGAGAAACATTTTAATGTAAAAACTTGGTTTAATTTTTGATGGCTTAACCATTCCCTATAGAGTTAGGGCTAATGGCACTGGAATCAAGGAATGTATGCCCATTTGATCCTAATTTTCCCCACATTCTACTTAAATTTTAAATATTCCTACCCTGTACACCCCAAAGTCTAAGAGCATTAAGACCTGTCTGCCATGAAACCTGAGATATCAGATGTGATTACCAGCACCTATTAATTTTGTTCTCTCTTCAGAAATGTTAAAAATATACACATTGGATACTAGTAAAGCTTGAAAGAAGTTTTCAAGTTGTAACTTTTTGCAAGGTGCAGTCCATAATATCTTGTATAGGCTCTCAAAACTGCTGAAAATTTTAGCCTGAAGCACGACTGTAATGTCGACCACGTGGAACCAGGGCCTCGTCTGTAAGCCCATACAGTAAGAAAGTTGCACATCTTATTCCAAACAAGTATTGGTTTGTCTGGTATCTTTAGAGCCATACTCTGTTGAAGTGATTGTCAGCTAAACATTATGTCTGTTGTAACTTTGATAAGTATTTCCACTTTTGTTATTTATTAGTGGTATTTTTTGAAGTGTCAGATGTGACTATTTAAAATAAAATGTCATTATAATTTAAAGTGATGATGTGTATGAGAATTCCTTGAATAACATTTTGAAGATTAGGATTTAAGTCAGACTGAAGAATTCAGAAGCAGAGGTTAGTATGTTAGCCATAACTGAAACTCTTGGTCGCAGCCTTTCCAAATACTTCATTCTTAAAGTGTTATCATGATTTTAAAAACTAAACATCAGAACTGAACATGTACTCTTACCATCTTTTCTTGAAACGATTAAGGTGTCCTACAACATGAGAGAAAATAAGGTCAGGTGATAAAAATGTATTTTAAGCTCCAAGGAAATTAATTCCACAGAGATTTTCGAAAACTAAAATTAAGGAGGTGATGTTTAAATCCAATGAGGGTAATACAGATGCCTGTTCATTTTCCCAGTGCTTCAAATCGGGTTACTATTGCATTAGATCAACAAATTGCCCCATGGAGAAAAGGACTTATGAAACCCAGAGTACCAATCTCTTACCTGAGTGGGCCCTCAGAGGGGGACACCATGCTGTATCATCTCATACTGAAGTTTCATCTCTGGTAATTTTCCACACAGATCACATGGGGTGAGTCTCATAATTCATGAAAAACAGCCCAAAGTACTAGTAATTTGGTAAGTTTTATTTATTTGAAAGAGGGTTTTCCTTTCAAGGGAACTTTTCTGTAAGACCAGGCAAATTCTGTACTTCTCTTTGGTAAATTACAATCCACATTGGCACAGTAAACGCACAGGAACTAACCTACTCTGTTGAAGTTTATTCTCACAAATCCAGCTGAGCCTTTGTTTTATTTCTAAAAGTTTAAGGAAAGTCTAGTCTACCAGTTATAAAAATGAAAACCAGTTAGAATTCTAAGTATAAACAGATTATTTACATTAGTTTATAAAAATAGATTTGAGTTTAGGAAAAGTTAAAGAACTAATAATTTCCACTTCAGTTCATGAGGCATAGTAGATTGCTCCATTTTCAAGGCTGACCCTGTTTTCTCAGTTCAGGCTCCGGGGCTAGGGGAATGCCAAATTTAACTAATCATTTAACTGATCTCTAATGTTCCTACATTACTGACTAAAGAAACTAATTTTTATATGTAACCAGTGGTAGTGTAACAAAGTAACGTTCTAACCTTTCCAAAGATTCTTGATGCCACAATTATACTACTATGCTGTATCAATTTGCATTCTAGCTATGGATAATATTTTTGTTCCTTTAAAAATTTGTTAAAACTGTAATTTGGTGATAACCTACCTACATACAGTTTTATCAGGGCATTCCTGGACTAGCAGATAATGTTAGCTGAACTAATGGATAAACATATAAGAAGTTCAAAATGCAAGGTAATCATAAAGCAACTAAATGACATTTATTAGGAAAAGAATAAAAACCAATTTTTTTTCTGAAGAAGGCATTTTTTTAAAAGTTGAATTATTTTGTTCTCTTCCTCTTTGGGCAAAACAACTTCACAGGGCAGGCAGCATTCCCTTTAAGTGAGTCCCATAAACAGTGGTTCCCAAATGCACTGGAGTAAAATGAGAAAAATAAGGACAATATAGTGCGTTTTTTTCCTTCCAAAATAGCTACATTTATTCCATTTAAAGGACTCTCTTGTTCTGAGACTGTTCTTTTATGGAAAAAAAAAAGATAATACAGTGACTTCTTTCATTACTTGGCAAAATAAATTGGCAACTCTCAATCCCCCACAATTTTTGGAAATATTACTGGTCCATGAAACCCAAAAGTCTGGGAACCACTGCCATTTAAAGACTTGCTTTTCATGTTGTTAACAACTATTAAATAAATGGAAAAAAGGTGTGGTCCAGTGTCTGGGAAATGATACTACATATGTGAATTAACGGCAAGTATGCTCCATTCCCCAAACTTGGACCACTATGCATATTCAGACCCACTGTTCATTGGAGAGACAAAAATCTGAAGTGAACAATTCCTTTGACTTTGGAATTGCAACAGTTTTCTTCAAATGATGTTCACATTTCTTATTTCAACAGAGTCTGGCCTATGACTTAGCTGAAGCTAAGGAAACTAAGGAAATGGTATATCAGCAACATTATCAATATTAAATTTTTAATATCAAATACATTTTTGTACATTGTTACTAATTTATAGAATTATAAAACAAAATTCAAAAGCTCCATAAAATCAGTAAGGTAAAAGCCCTTACTGAATATTATATAAACTTTAGATGTTACCAGGCGTGATTTCAGGAAAAGTCATCAGTTTCTTTGATACAAATTATCTACAAAACAATGTGATATAAATGATATTTGAATTTTACAATAATGTGGCTAGAATTTGCCCATTACTCTTTATAGATGTCAGACCTTTAAAGTTCATTTCCATTGACACATTTCTGCTGTTGAAGCCTGGCTCTTCTTAAAGACTCCAGCTGCTTGGCTCTTAGCCATCGTTCTCTTGACAGCGTTGTCTGACCAGCACTGAGAGACAGAAACCTGGTTTGAAATACAGAAACAAATTACAGACTCTAGACCTAGAATAAAGCCTTTGGGGGAAAAAAAAAAATTGGTTTAGAAGTTTTTAAAAAAATGTTGTTGTGGGAGACAAGACCATCTGGTAGCTACCCAGCTCAACAGCCAAGTTAAGACTTCTACAGAGGAATCCTTTCAGAGTCAGATTTGGAGGGTGATTCCCTGAGTGGGGCGTCCCTGGTGGCTCACGTGGTAAAGAATCTGCCTGCAGTGTACGAGACTGGGGTTCGATCCGTGGGTCAGGAAGATCCTCTGGAGAAGTGAATGGCTACCCACTCCAGTATTCTTGACTGGAGAATTCCATGGACAGAGGAGCCTGGCAGGCTACAGTCCACAGGGTTGCAGAGAGTCAGATACAAATGTGTGACTAATACTTTCACTTTCTTCCCTTTGAGTGGAGAACAAGGAGCATGCCTTGTCCACTGAAGTGACTCTGGCCAAACGTAATTCCCCCTCCGTGAGCCATTTCACAAGGGGGTTTTCAGAAGCGAACCGTTCATTTCCATTTTGTAAGTCTGCCTCAGTTATCCTAAATAAGGAGAGTTAGCCACAGGTCGCTGAAAAGGCAACGGTGGACGGGGACTGACTCACCGAGCTACGATGAGTAACTGGTGGAGATCGTCGGCAGTGATGCTCTGAGGATCGTTCTTGCGCATCTCCACAAAGTCGTCTTCAACTGCCTTTATCAAAAGAGTAAATCAACTTTAAAGTTATTCCTTATGAGGAAATGATATTTGCATTTTGTAGGGAAAAGGATTCTTCACCAAGCTAAAGTAAGACGGTCCTTGCCCAATGTGAAAATGAGGTCAGCCCTGCACCTTGGACAAATGAGACAGTATGGGTAAAAGGACCCAAACCAAACTTTACACCTAAATTATACCACTGAGGAGAGTGCTGGAAACAGAATAACAAAACTCGACTCATTTGAGGTCAGACAGACAGATGCAAACCAGCAATTCGCATAGCAAAACACGATGCCTTTAAACACAGGGAAGAGAGATGTCAGCAACATTGGCCAAGTCAGGACCTCTGAAAACTCCCCCACCATTAAAGAGAACAAGAACACTGGTAAAAATGATCACAATCAGCTCCTTCAATACTAGAAATTAACCAGACCCCTGAAATAAACTGGGGAGCACTTTCTCCAAGAAAGACAAAAGAACATAGTGCTTTGAGGCATTTAAATTTGCCCTATTCCCTCCCCATCTCGAAGCAGCCGTGAAAACGGTCAGGCAACCACTGGAGGGGCTGGTGGGGCTGGAGTGTCAAAGCACCATGCCCAGAGAACTGTCATTACTTGACTGCCTGGTGGTTCCTCCCAAGAACACATTCGCAAGGCTGGCTTTTTTTTTTTTTTTAATTGAAGAATAATTGCTTTACTGTCTTGCTATCTTTATTTTACCTGACTGGGAGCTTGTTCAATGTGAACAGCTTGTCTCCCCCCACTCCACCCCCCACTGAATGTTTATCAGAAACAATCAGAAGCAAGTATCGACCACCTCAGCTGCCCCAGACCCTGGACAGTAGATGGGGCAAACAGCAGGCTAATCTAAACCATTAAAAAGAAAATCTAGGAATGAAATGTCCATATATTCCCCTGACCACCAGGAATTTACACGGCCACACACAGGCCCAGGGCTGTGCACGTGCTCAGGAGATCTGAGCCTGAGCAGGCAGGCCGCACGCGCTCACTCCTCACAGCCCTGTCAGGAGATCTGAGCCTGAGCAGGCAGGCCGCACGCGCTCACTCCTCACAGCCCTGTCAGGAGATCTGAGTCTGAGCAGGTAGGCCGTATGCGCTCACTCCTCACAGCCCTGAGGCCCTGTGCGAGCAGAAGGCAAAGGCCAGGGCAGCGCTGTCAACTGCATGGCTCAGTGCCCAAGACTGGCCCCACCATGGACATAGGGTCCCCTGGCTTATAGTGGGAGACTACTTGCAAGCATCTAAGGAAATTAAATTTCTCTCCAATCACTGACCACTGAACTGAGGGAGACTTCTGTGCCCACATACAACTAAGAATACAGACTTTTAGAAATCAATTCAGAAAAGTCACTAAACAACAAACCCTAGGGCAGGGGAGAATCTGCCAGAGCAGAGGTGCCAGATTATATTATTTAAAGCACCAGGCTTCCAACACAAAAACTGGAAGATCTACAAAGAAACAAGAATGCCTGGCCCGCTTTGTGGGAAAAGAAGAAGTCCTTGAGGAAACCTAAACATTGGAGTTACTACACAAAGACCTTAACTCAGGTATTTTAAATATATTCAGAGAACTAAAGGGAAACAGTTCTTTAACTGAAAGCATGAGAATGATATCAAATAGAAAATATCAATAAAGAGAAATTACTTAAAACATATTCTGAAGTTGAAAAATACAGCTTAAATTAAAAATTCACTTGAAAGGCTCAACAGCAGAATTTAACTGGCAGAAGATTCAGAAAATCTGTAGACAGGCTGACCAAGATTATTGAACAGAACCTCAAAGACCCGTGGGACCCATCGAGTGTACCACATACACACCTGGGAATGCCAGGGAGGAGGGAGAAAGGGGCAAGAAGAAACTTAAATAATGGTCAGAGATGTACCAAATGTCTTGAAAACCTCCCCAAAGTATGCATTAATCTGCATATCCAAGAAACTCAATAAACTGCAAGCAGGGTAAACTCAGAGATCCACATCTAGACACATCACAGCCCAACTGTCAAGAGCCAGAGAGAATCCTGAAAGGACAAGAGAGAAATGACTCACTAATGTACAAAGAATCCTCTCACTGGAAACTCACTTCTTATCACAAAGTCCAAAAGGCAGCTGGAGGACTTACTCGAAGTGCTGACAGAACAAGCCTATGAACTAAGAATTTCACACCTAGCAAAATTAGTTCACTTTCAAAAATTAAGGAGAAATTAAGACATTCCCAGATAAGCAAAAACACAGAATTTGTCACAAGCAGATCTCCCTTACAGAATAACCCTGAGAAATATGAAAGTTCTCCAGGCTGAAGTGAAAGTAACTTGGATCCATGGGAAGATCACTGGTAAGGGTATCGACACAGGTAAATACAAAAGGCAGTACAAATGTCTTTAAAGACAACTGCATAAAGCAATACTCATAAATGTGTTGACAGACATACAATATAAGATGTAATCTGAATGATAATAAAGCACAAAGGAAGAAATGGAATTATGAAGGAGCAAAGCTTTTGCATACTATTATAAGTAAATCGGCATTAATCCTAAATTAATCCCAGATTATCATAATTAAGATGTTAATATAGCTCCCAAGGCAACTACTAACAAAAAAAAAATTTGTGTCATAGAAGACAAAATTAAAAGTTGTACACTAGTAATATCTATTTCAAACAAAAGACATTAACAGAGGAACAAAAGACATTATGACATAGAAAACAAAAGCAAAATTACCTTATCAGTAATTACAGTAAATGTAAATTGATTATTCCAATTCAACACAGAGAAATCCTTTGTTTTAACCCAAACACACCTTGGTTATTTCATCAGAGATGCTATAATCCAGGAACCTCAAAAGGGTCAGATAGATGCGGAATTTATTCAGCACAGAGGGCAGCACTGCTGAGAGAAGGCTGTTCATGTACTCCTCCATGTTTGGTGGCATTAGCTGTGGCTGTAAGTGGATCTGGCAGTCTGCCTAAAAAGAGAAACAGTACACAGTATTTTCCAAGTTCCTAAATTAATCTAAATTTTTAGGGGATGCTTCAGCTCTATCAGATCCCTGAGGGAAATAGGAAATGTGATTTATTATTAGGGGGAGGTCACTTTTTAATATTAACTTATGTGAACTGTAAATACGCAGTGATAATTACCAAAGCTAGCCTTTTCTTGGTTACTTATGTTTCCCCAGTTATCAGTAAGCATATAGAAAGAGAGTGCATCTCTACAAAGTGGCTAATTAAAACGTTTTAGATGTTTCCTTCGTCATGGAATATACTGGATTTCAGACACCACATAAAGCAAATCACACTTTCACCACAGAAGCTCACCACCGGGCCACCTCGTTCTCATTCACAGGCAGTCCTCAAACATCACGGGTGAGCACATTAGATGCGAGCAACTAGATGTCTTTCAAGCAACTGGGCATATTTCTCATCATTAAAAGACTCAGAAGTAAAGGTGCTCTTCCATGAACCACTCAAGTAACCAGGTTGATTAGAAACATTCTAAAGGGAACTCTCAAATATTTCTCACGAAAGATTCGCAGAAAACAGTGGAACAGAGGCAACAAGAACCAAGGTCTGGATGTTAATCAGGTAATTTACAGACAGCTTCTTCTCCCCACATGTGGGGGTTTCTGCTGCCAACAGCTTTCTTTCCTTGCCTATAATTTTCTAGATACTAGGTGTTCATCCCAGAGAACCAAAATATTCAATTTCCTCATTAATAATCAGCAGCCACAATTTTGAAACAAGCTAAGCTTATTGATAATATGCAGTGCCAAGAAACAAAGCAGAAGTCCCGATCTCTCTCCAGTAACTGCCCTCCATTTCAAAATGACCCCTCGTACCGGCAGGAGCGATCTCCCTTCTGAAGTAATAAAAACATTAATGTTGCAGGGAAATTCCATCTGGTGGTAGCTGAAGTCATAATCCACCTTCTGCCAAGTTATTAGGTTGCTCAGGGCAGTCACATTATGAACACCTACAAAAGCAAGAAAACAATTTTTCAGTCGCTTGATTTTAACTACTTAACCAAGTTAGTTTTGCTGACACTGATAATAAGACATGAGATTTCTACTGCTTTAAAAAAGTATGAGAGGCACTGTCCAATTTTCTAAATGACCATTAACTAAGAGGGTTCACAGAAAGTATTTGTCAAGATAGATAGAACATATTTCTGGAGCCAAGATTCCCCACCTACCCACCCAAAATTTACTATCAAGCATATGGTGTGCAATTAGACAGAAAACAGTTTCCAAAAAAATAAGATTACTTTGTATGTGATGTGTTCACAGGGCTAAAATAATCTGGCAGGACCAAAACGGTTTTTATACAGAGATGAGGTTATTGAATTTTAATGAATTTATACTCATTTTTGCCTTAATTCTACCCCGTCTAACACTGCTTTTTCTACCTTTACCTCTTGAACTGATTACTAGCAAAGTGTCTTCTGCATTCTCATTTGAGCACAGGTAAAGCAATCTGCTTTCTTATAATTTCATAACATGTTCCATAACATTTTAGCTCAAGCCATTTGATCTTCTAAATATTTTGATTCTTTGGGAAAGAAGTTTAATCACATTGGTTGGTAAAAAAAAATGTTTTATTAGGTCTTTTCTACAAGTTTTCTTTTCAGATAATATAGGATTAAAGGCAAAGCCTCCTTCCTTGCAGCCTTTAAAAAGCTATATCACTTACCTGTATCAAGGTACAATTTTCATACCATTATAAAACACAGCTGATGTACACAACTTATTTGTTTACCATATAAGCTTTAACTAAATTCACAGAGCAAGCCTTTATCTTAAATATCTGTTAAGTGTGAATCTGCCCTTGTTCACGGTTATATTTTTAGAAAACCATTACCCAGCCTGGCCTCACTGGGACTTAGAAACGGTGCGGAAACGTCGGTGCACACACCTGGTGTGTCCAGCTGCCCCTGCTCCAGGAGAGTCTCGTCAATTACAAGCGAAGTGTTGCTGGGCAGCTGCAGGAGCCCGCTGACCAAGCGATTGGCTGTATAGTCTTTGTGGGGAATGAACTTCAAGTGGTTCATGTTCTCTATAGTCATCTGTAGACGAAAAGACTGCAAAGAGAAATTTCCTAGTTAGCAAGTTTCGCTCTTTTAAGAAAATATGTATTTGGAGTTAAACACTACCTTTTATATGGAGAGAAAGATCTTATCAATTTTTAAGGGAGTAGGCTCATGGTTTCTGGAGCTCTCAGAAACAAAAATTTCTACATCCTCAGTAAGAATTTCTCTGATTCTATGAGCTGGTTTATTCTCAACTGTCCTGTTCCGTATTCCTGGAGAATAGTTTTTATTTTACTAGTGAACCAGAAACAAATCATAGACCACTGAGATATATATTGGTATAAGTATCTCAAATACACAGAGGCTTAAAAAAAAAGATATCGCCAGAAGCTTGCTAAGACCCGTTTATGGGGTCCCATGAGGTCAAAATCCTGGATAAAGGATCCATTCAGTGTGCAAGAGAGACCAACGAATTTATGACAGCAGAGCGTAAAAAGCTCACTGATGAGATCTCAGATTTCACACTTGCAACTCTTTTTGAAGAAAATACCACATGGACAGTTTTTTGTTCAGTATCAGAACATCCACAAAGAACATCCACAGTTATCTGAAAAGGCTGTTGACACAGTCCTTCCTTCGCCAACTACGTTTTCATCTGTGTGAGGCTAGCTTTCCTTCATATACTTCAGTCAAAACATCATGTTACGATAGACTGAATGCAGAAACAGATATGCCAATCCAGCTGTTTATTAATCCAGACATTACAGAGACTGGCAAAAATTTAAAACAACGTCACTTTTATCACTGATTTTATTTTGTTTGGGAAAAATAGCTATTTTCACAATTTTACTTATGTTCATATATAATTGGTTTGTTTTCAATGACTATCTTAGTACGTTTTAATTTCTAAGATGGTAAATTGAGGATACAAACGACCCACACAAACCATTTCTCTCTGAGGCCTCAGTGATTTTTTAAGAGAGTAAAGTCAGTCATGAAGACCTATAAGACCTTTTAGAACTAACACCCAAAAAAGATGTCCTTTTCATTATAGGCGACTGGAATGCAAAAGTAGTAAGTCAAGAAACACCTGGAGTAACAGGCAAATTTGGCCTTGGAATACGGGATAAAGCAGGGCAAAGACTAATAAGAGTTCTGCCAAGAGAATGCATTGGTCATAACAAACACCCTCTTCCAACAACACAAGAGAAAACTCTACACATGGACATCACCAGATGGTCAACACCGAAATCAGATTGATTATATTCTTTGCAGTCAAAGATGGAGAAGCTCTATACAGTCAGCAAAAACAAGACCAGGAGCTGACTGTGGCTCAGACCATGAACTCCTTATTGCCAAATTCAGACTGAAATTGAAGAAAGTAGGGAAAACCATGAGACCATTCAGGTATGACCTAAATCAAATTCCTTATGATTATACAGTGGAAGTGAGAAATAGATTTAAGGGCCTAGATCTGATAGATAGAGTGCCTGATGAACTATGGACTGAGGTTCTTGACACTGTACAGGAGACAGGGATCAAGACCATCCCCATGGAAAAGAAAAGCAAAAAAGCAAAATCGCTGTCTGGGGAGGACTTACAAATAGCTGTGAAAAGAAGAGAAGCAAAAAACCAAAGGAGAAAAGGAAAGATACAAACATCTGAATGCAGACTTCCAAAGAATAGCAAGAAGAGATAAGAAAGCCTTCTTCAGCAATCAATGCAAATAGAGGAAAACAACAGAATCCAAAGGAACATTTCATGCAAAGATGGGCTCGATAAAGGACACAAATGGTATGGACCTAACAGAAGCAGAAGATATTAAGAAGATATGGCAAGAATACACAGAAGAACTGTACAAAAAGATCTTCACGACCCAGATAATCACGATGGTGTGATCACTCACCTAGAGCCAGACATCCTGGAATGTGAAGTCAAGTGGGCCTTAGAAAGCATCACTGTGAACAAAGCTAGTGGAGGTGATGGAATTCCAGTTGAGCTCTTTCAAATCCTGAAAGATGATGCTGTGAAAGTGCTGCACTCAATATGCCAGCACATTTGGAAAACTCAGCAGTGGCCACAGGACTGGAAAAGGTCAGTTTTCATTCCAATCCCAAAGAAAGGCAATGCCAAAGAATGCTCAAACTACTGCACAATTGCACTCATCTCACACGCTAGTAAAGTAATGCTTAAGATTCTCCAAGCCAGGCTTCAGCAATATGTGAACCGTGAATTTCCTCATGTTCAAGCTGGTTTTAGAAAAGGCAGAGGAACCAGAGATCAAATTGCCAACATCCGCTGGATCATGGAAAAAGCAAGAGAGTTCCAGAAAAACATCTATTTCTGCTTTATTGACTATGCCAAAGCCTTTGACTGTGTGGATCACAATAAACTGTGGAAAATTCTGAAAGAGATGGGAACACCAGACCACCTGATCTGCCTCTTGAGAAATCTGTATGTAGGTCAGGAAGCAACAGTTAGAACTGGACATGGAACAACAGACTGGTTCCAAATAGGAAAAGGAGTATGTCAAGGCTGTGTATTGTCACCCTGCTTATTTAATTTATATGCAGAGTACATCATGAGAAACGCTGGACTGGAAGAAGCACAAGCTGGAATCAAGATTGCCGGGAGAAATATCAATAACCTCAGATATGCAGATGACACCACCCTTATGGCAGAAAGTGAAGAGGAACTAAAAAGCCTCTTGATGAAAGTGAAAGTGGAGAGTGAAAAAGTTGGCTTAAACCTCAACATTCAGAAAATGAAGATCATGGCATGAGGTCCCATCACTTCATGGGAAATAGATGGGGAAACAGTGGAAACAGTGTCAGACTTTATTTTTCTGGGCTCCAAAATCACTGCAGATGGTGACTGCAGCCATGAAATTAAAAGACGCTTACTCCTTGGAAGGAAAGTTATGACCAACCTAGATAGCAGATTCAAAAGCAGAGACATTACTTTGCCAACAAAGGTCCGTCTAGTCAAGGCTATGGTTTTTCCAGTGGTCATGTATGGATATGAGAGTTGGACTGTGAAGAAAGCTGAGTGCCGAAGAATTGAAGCTTTTGAACTGTGGTGTTGGAGAAGACTCTTGAGAGTCCCTTGGTTTGCAAGGAGATCCAACCAGTCCATTCTGAAGGAGATCAGCCCTGGGATTTCTTTGGAAGAAATGATGCTAAAGCTGAAACTCCAGTACTTTGGCCACCTCATGAGAAGAGTTGACTCATTGGAAAAGACTCTGATGCTGGGAGGGATTAGGGGCAAGAGGAGAAGCAGACGACAGAGGATGAGATGGCTGGATGGCATCACTGACTCGATGGACATGAGTCTGAGTGAACTCGGGGAGTTGGTGATGGACAGGGAGGCCTGGCGTGCTGCGATTCATGGGGTCGCAAAGAGTCGGACACGACTGAGTGACTGATCTGATCTGATCTGAAAGTCAAGGACAGTGAGGAATGCTGGTCTACTTGGTCTATTGCTGTTTCTTAAGGGCCCAGAAGACACTGAATAAACTGGGTAAATGAATGATCAGTTAACACTGGATAAATGAATGATCTACTTCAATCTGTTAAATTTCCAAAGTAAGGTGTGATCAGCATTGCCAGGCACACAACTAATCAGAAGCTATTCCCCTAAGATCTTACCACCACACAAACACTTCATTCCAGATGCCCTGGCAAATAAAGGTAGCTTGACTTTCAAACAGGAATTACACTTGGGCAGCAGAGATAAAGTTATTTCCTCAACTAAAAAGAATTATACTCCTACAATTTAGAGTTAATTGACATTTAAAATCTTAAGGCATACAAAGGATACCAAATAGTACAAACGAACTGGCATCAAAGGAGAGTACAATGTTAAAGGAATTACTACAGTTGTATTACTGTTATTCAAAGAAATTCATGCTAAGGCAACAAAGGAAAAGTGAAATGTTTAAAGGTAAGTACATTTTAAATTATGAAACTGGCAGGCTTTGTTTCCCCTTAATGAGATCTATTAAAATCTCAAAGTTAAATATTTGGGTTGAATGAAAGACCATTAGATGGACTTTTAAAGTGTGCTTAGGTTTATAACACGTGTTTATATTGATCTTACTGCTGGAACCAGATGTTGAATAATTCGATATAAGTGTTCCGTGAAGGTACTATTCCGTGGACAACCACTCAAGTTAACCGTAAATTTTCCTAGTGGAAGAACATCTCTTCTTGTGTATCTAAAAAAAAAAAAAAAAGGTTTAAACCAATAAGACACTCAGGTAATTTCCTGATCTCCATCAAAAGGCAAACAAAGAAAAATTAGCTTAATACTGTCATTACAAATAAAGCAGATTGCTCTCATCAGCTTTTTTAAAAAACAGAAACAATAATGAAAATAACAGCCAATACTTAAATGCTGGTGTTGTTCTTCTACCCTGTGCCAGGTACTGTTCTAAGTACTTTATCATTTAATTCCCAAACACTCTGAGGTAGGTAATATTATTTTCATCTTACAGATGAGAGATATGAGGTGTTTAAATCGTACGCTGACACTCATACAGCCATGAAGCGGTAGGGCTGGACCTGAACACAGCCCATTCGGTCCCCGCATCCGCCCATTCCACCATTATGTACTACTGTCCCAACCCTGCCTGAGCAAAGGGTTATTAGCACAAACATGTCTACTACAGAGTTATTTAAACAGAGAAAAACTAGGGAAGCCTAACATTTAGGGGAAAGGTACAACTGTCTATAACGAAAGATACTGTACAGCCATTAAAAGGCTCAAGGAGAATTATGATGGGAGAATGTCTACTATTTATTAATGATAAAAGCAAGCTAATGATCTGTTTAGAGTATAACTGAGACCACGTAGGGAGGTATACACACACAAACAGAAAGAGCTGACATCATCAGCTACCAAGGTCTGTTAACCGACACCATCTCTAAGTGGTGAGATTGCAGGCAATTTCTGCTTTCTTCTTTATGCCCTTGGAGCTTACTGAAGGCACGCACATTACTTTGAAATCGGGAAACAAAGACCTATAGCGAGGTGAGAGGAAGAGGGGCTCACGTCCATGGACAAGTGAGGCCACCCAGCGGCCTCGCGGACTGTAGACACAGAGCCTCAGGAGGTATAAACAGGGGACTTACAGACTGCAAAAATGACAAGACAGCTTATTTTACTCATCAGCTAGGTTCTATGCCTAGTTTTAGCTCTTAAATTTAAGGAGATACAATCAAAATGCTACACGTGACCCTGAGAAAAGCTGAAAAAAGGAATATCTGAGATTAGGTGTAACAGCTGTTGCACTGAACAAATAAAAACCATCTGGGGATGAAGCCTAATGAACAAAACAAATTATCTCAGAAACCTTCCTCTTCTTTGTCCCTCTCAACAAAATACCCAACTCCCAGGAACACAGCACTTACACTGTAGAGATGAGATGTAATATAAGGTACTCAGCGGCCAAGCTGTCTCCCAGAAGGGCATGAGTGAGGAAGCCAAGCAGTTCTGCTCTGACTGGAGACAACTCGGACATGAAACCGGAAACAACTGGAGAGAGAAGGGCGACCAGATTGAGCAGACACGCCAGGCCCTCGCGTGCCTTTGGCTAAAAAGTAACTATGCAACAAAGCAGTGCACACCAGCAGACAACTGGACGGACTTCTAACACTGGCCCGTGAGTGATGCCAACTGTCAAAACAAGACAAGGGTATACCTTTTGGGAGGGGCCTCATTTTAATGAAGAGAATTAACACACAGGAAAACGGGCAAAGTGATGGTGACCGCTGGAGGAACTTTTCCTAACAGCTGAGCACCTGACCGACAGCTCCACAAAACGCAGCTCCCGCACGCCGGGTGAGTCTCTGGGCCACGAGGCGTCAGCACTTACACTTACAGGTCTTGCTCTCCTCTTTGTTAAGGCAAGCAGGCAGTAAGGGGTTGATGTGCTGCAGCTTCTGGGCCAGGACCACGTGGATTCTTGGCACTAAGGAGGCAGGAGGACTGTGCACCCTCTGTTCCTCAGCCATGTCCGTGCACTCCATCGGGTCCAGCAGCGAAGAGGCGTCCCTGCCGAGAGAAGACAGAGCTCGGTTCAGAGGCGGCAGCTGTACACACGAAAAAGTAACATCCATGTCTGAAAATGAGATGGGAACTCAAGCCGAGGACAGTTCCACCTGCACTTCTCCTGAGAGAACAGAAAATGCTCCTCGTCTTCGTAAACTGTTACATGACAGATTTCAGGCTACCTACATATGTCACATTATGATAAAGGTATACGTATGTACACGTGTGTACCAAATATAACAAAGTGATCAAAAAGAACTTCACCAGTAAGAGGACACTGCACCTCCAGAAGTGATGCACTGAGAAGAATATATCACTTTGTAGTTTTCTGCCCCAAATGCATAGCTGGAATCTAATCACAATCTAATCTGATGTGACCTAATCTGTCACATCAGATAAACCCAAACGGACAGACATCCTACAGAGTAACTGGTCTGTACTCTTCAGTGCAGCGAGTCTGCTCTGCCATGTAAGGACACAGCAGGAAGACAGCCATCTACAAGCCAGGAAATGGGCCCTCACTAAATGCTGGTGTCTCAACCTTGGTGTCTCCGTACTATGAGAAATGAATTTTCTCAGTGTCAAGGAAAGTGTCAATACATTGAAGGACAGGGGAAAAAAAAAAAAAGAAAAGAGAAGTATCAAGGCCTTGAAGGACAACTAAGAGCTGGAGACTGCTGCAGGTTAATGCAGAGAGCGATCCTATGGATCCTGGACAGAGAAAAGGACTGCCAGAAAGAACAGCGCTGAGACACTTGGAGAAGTTTGGCGTGGCCTACGGTTACTGCACTGTGTATTCACGCAAATTCCCAAACTGTGTAGCTATACTCTGATTATATATGAAATATGGACACAGCAAGTATTTAGGATATGAATACACAACTTACTCTCAAGTGTTTGCAAAAACTACACATGTATAAAAATGTATGTATATAAAAATAAGCACAAACGAATGACAAAACAGACGGAGCTGAAGTGTTAACAACCTGTAAATCTGAATGAAGCGAAAAGGGAGTTCTTTATATAACCATCCTCCAACTTTTCTCAAAGTTTGAAATTATTTCCAAATAGACTCACCTTTCATCATTATTCAGTATACTTAGCACAGGATCCACAGAGAGTATGCCATATAACTCGAGAACATCGTTTACTTTAAAACAATCCCAGTCTTCATAGACCTAACAAGAGGCCACACAAAATCACAGTTAGGACTCAATTGGCATCAAAAAAGCATTAAGATATTAGCCTTGAAGTAATAATAATCACAAAATGAACCTTACAGCATCTCCTTTATTTGATAAATGGAGACCAAGGGAGGTAAGGCTTTAACCTGAAGCCATTTTGCTGGTTAGCAAATACCAACTAAAACACAGGACTCCTGACCAATGTCTGTTTTCCCACTACTTCAGAGAAAAGCTTTTCCCAAAGGATGAACTAAAACCAGAAACATGAGTTATCTCAAAATCTATTAACTCCATTGAGAGATGGGGGAAACTGAGTATTATTAACTTTGGGCTTATTCACAAGCTATGCAGTATTAGGAGGACTGACACAGACTTCAAATGGCCATGAGGCTTCTCACAATAAAGAGCCAAACCTCCAAAGCCGTCTATCAAGATGGACATTAGAAACTGTCACAGCTGCTTACTGGGGAGACCTAAGAGAAGCACAGAAGGAAAAATGGGCTAATTCTAGTTCCTGTGCTACATAGCTGAAGTGCCATTTAACTTAAAACCATAACAACTAAGAATGGAAATTCTCACTGATCGTTTCTGAAACTTGTATCACTTGTTCTCTGCTCACGATTAAAAAACCAGAATGAGCAAAATAGGGGAACAAACTGTTAACAGATTTTCTTCTACCTTATTTTAAATCTAATTGATAAGAAAAGAAAGAATGGTGAAAATAAAGCAGAAATTAGTAACTTAGAAATGATACAGGAAGAATATAGATATCAATTTAAATTCTGTTTCACCTCTATTTGAAATATTCATTTTTTAAAAAATAAAGACAATGCTGTGGTAGATAAAATGCCCCCTCCCTGCCATACACATATCCACATCTCACTGGAATCCTTGAATATGTTACCTTACATGTAAAAGGGACTTATATAAATTAAAGGACCTTAAGATGGGGAGATTACTCTGGACTGCATGAGTGGGCTCGATCTATAATTACTCATGTCCTTAAAATTAGAGAACCTGTCCTACCTATGGCCAGAGGGAGATAAGACTATGAAAAAATGGTCAGAGGGCTGTATTACTGCTGCCCTGGAAGATGGAGGAAGGGGTCACAACCCTCTGGAAGCTGGAAAAGGCTAGAAGAGAGATTGCCCCCTGGAGTCTTCAGAGAGGAACCAGTCTTGCAGCCACTTTCATTTTATCCCCAGTGAGATTCACATTGGACTTCTGGCCTAAAGCCTCTAAGATGATAAATTTTGTTATTTTAAGCCACCTAAATTTGTAGCAATTTGTTACAGCAGCAAGAGAAAACTCGCTAACACAAATGCTAAGACTTTTCTGTTTTAATTTCTGAGACACTTGGCACATCTTTGTCAGCATCAGACCCGTCAAAGACTTTCTTACCTTCACGAGACATGCAGGACCCTTCTCTCCTGGCAATGGAAAATTCAGATCAAAAGGAGAAGAGAGGTTTAGGGAGCTCAGCTGTTGTCCAGAAGAAGCTTCAGTTTCTAAACGTTTTGGCTCGCCACACCATTGAAGACCACCAACATTCCCTAAATTCAAAGGGACAGCATTGCACATCGTCATTTTAAAGGCTTCCTGGAGATAAAGAACATTCCTAAACAGCCTTTTGCATTTGACTGAAATGATATATTTCTGAGCTTGCAAACTTCAAGTTGTTCCCATTTTAAAGGAAGTAACACACACTAGAAGCCACCTATAAAGGGAACAAAGATTACAAAGATCTGGAAGTGTGATCACCTTCCCCTACAATAAAACAGCAACAGATTCCCGCCCCTCCCCACTATCAAATCTCCTAGATGTAACTTTAAAAGTTAATATTTAATAGGGTTATTTAACATCTTTGACCCAATGAGTATATGGGTCTACAGACAATAAAAACACTTTGGTAGAATATAGTTCTTTCTACTTACTAAGCAGAATAAAACCACATAGCAATAAACTTATTTACTGAACAACTACTAACTTCCACTATGTACCAGGAATTAGACTAATTGTTGGGGCTACAAAGATCATTTAAAGATAGCCTGTACCCCTAAAGTAGTTACAATTTAGGACTGATAACTAGTTAGAATTAAAATATAGCTTGCCATACCACACTACACTGCTCAGCAATCAAAAGAATAAACTACTGATATAAACAATAACTTGGACAGAAAGGAAATTATGCCAAATGACAAAAGCTAATCTATAAGGTCTATATACTGTATCACTCCATTTATGTAACATTCATAAATGACAAAATTTAGGGATGAAGAACAAATTAGTCATTGCCAGAGGGGAGGCAGAGAGGCAGGAGAGGTAGATGTGATTCTAAAAGGGCAACAGAAGAGATCCAGGAAATGAACTGTTCTGTATTCTGACTGTGGTCGTGGTCACATGAATCTACATATGTGATCAAACTGCACAGACTAATGCACAAAAACAAGTGCGTGTAAAAATGTGAATTTTGAGTGACGTCTATGGACCAATCAATATCCGTTTCCTGGTTATGACATTCTACTATAATTATGCAAGATGTTTTAATTATATAAGATGCTGACCCACTTGAAACTGCATCAAGGATATATGGGGATCTCTCTGTATTATTTTTTTTTGGTAAGTGCATGTGAATCTACACTTATCTCCAAAACAGCTTAATATATATATAAACACAACACAGTCTGATAGATTGCCTAGAAACCAACAAACAAGGTTAAATGTTAGTCGCTCAGTTGTGTCCGACTCTTTATGACACCATGAACTATAGCCCTCAAGGCTCCTCTGTCCGTGGAATTCTCCTGGCAATAATACTGGAGTGGGTTGCCATTCCCTTCTCCAGGGGATCTTCCCAACCCAGGCATTGAACCCAGGTCTCCCATATTACAGGCAGATTCTTTACTGTTTGAAACACAAGGGAAGACACAAACAAGGTAAAACTTTACACAACTAATGCACTCAGATGTATGCAAAAGCCCCGAAGTATGACATGCAAACCAAAGGGGCAAGAAACAGAAAGAAGCATCAACAGCTTAAATGTCAAGAAAGAGAATTACCATGTGCCCTGGATTCTAATATGTATTTAGGTTACTGTTATGATGCACCATTAATTTGAATAAACATTTGGGGGTGAGTAGAGAAAAAGAAAGAATACTATTATATTTGCATATATTTGGTGTAAAACATTCCAATTTTAAAAATATGCCTTAGCTTAAAGAAATACAGTAATATGAACTTATAAAGTAGAATAATATACGGTTAAATGAAACTCAGTAATAAATCTTTGTTTACCATTGATTGCTATATTTGCTCTCTTAACCCACTCTTCAGATTAAATTAATTCATTTGTTTTACTTCCTCTGCCTTTAAGAAGTGACAGGACATAAAAGGAGAAATAAAGACAAACTTATTTACCTGCCATATGAAGGAATTCACTGCTCATAAAAACTGTGATTGGCAAATCAATAATGATATATACCAATTTTGAAATTCTCTTAGAAAATTTCAACTTTTGGCTTCCTTGTATAATCAGAATTACTTGCGTTTTAATTATATTTTAATACATAAACTACTACAAACCTACTTTAAATAGAACAAACAGAACTGTGACTATTCTAAGGGTTACTTGCTTTAAAGTTTAGGAATAAGTAATCCAGCGTACCAAAACTTCACGTTTTTCCTCCAATGTGCTTAGTCTTACTAAATTAGAGCATCATTATCCCAAAAAGAAAATAAGAAAGGATGTTTTCAGATATAAATAAGTCATTTTTAGAGTAGAGTACTATGCTTTCGTATTACTTAAAGGCCGAGATGAAAAATAAACATGAAGAAACACAAAAGCCCTTTCCTAGCTTCCCAACTTGAGACCCTTCACACCTGCCAGCAGAGCAGCCCCTTCCGAGTGACGCCTAACCGCTCAGTTACGAAGCGCAGGCTGACCAGAGCACGACTGTTACAACTCTCAGAACTGCCTATGATTCTGGTAAACCTGAAAGCACAGCTGTCCAATCACTGCCAGCCCCTAAATCTACAGCTGCTTAGAGAACTATGAATTCTGAATATGAATCCACTGCAAGAGAGCAGAAGTCTCCAGAACGCGGGATGGCACACGCTACCTGCTTGTCTGGCGCCCATATGCTGGTCTTTCTGTTTATTGGGCTGCAGATCCATATCTTCGTCATCTTCATAGCTTCTCTTGTGACGGCTGGGGGTGTAAGACGTTGAAGGGCTGACTCGAGCTTGGTTGGCATTAACATAGGCGTTAAATGAAGGGTTAAGGAAAGATTTCCATGAACCGGGGAATATCCTAAAATTATGCTACCTCTATGACTAATAAAAGACTACTACTTTGGTAGCTTGGTTAAAATAAAGATTTTTTTTTTAAAAGACGACTGATGTATACAAAAAATAAGCTACAAAGATATATTGCATAGCACAACAAATTAATACGAAGTAAAATCTACCAAAATTTTTGAATCATTATGTTGTACCTGAAATTAATACACTATTGTAAACCAACTACACCTCAATATATTAAAAAAATAAAAAAAGAAACAAGGATAAACAAATTATTTTTTCCAGCTAACTTCATTGATGTAAAAAGACTAAGCTTAAAAAAAAAAATCAATATGAATTGTGGTTTCTTCAATTAAGAAAATTATCAGGAAGCATTCAACACATGAGAAGGTTCAGATAAAGGATATTTCTTTTACCCACATAGATTCTCCAGGCACTGGAACACAATAGAATGTCTGTCTCTCCAAAGTAGTAGTTCGTGGAGAGTTTAAATCAACTTCTTGCTGAGGCTGTGATGTTCACAAAATTTATTAAAAAACTTTAAAAAATTAGCAACTGTGTTTTCAGGTTGTTTATAAAATCACAGTAAATACTTCATACTGAGTTAATTAACAAGCGACTACTAAATCTAAACTATCATTTTTGAAATGAAAACTGACTAAAATCACTTCAGACGCAATCATCAATACAGCATGTACAGCCTGAGACGGTATGTATAAGCACGGTGGGTTTTGTTTCTTTCTTTCTTTCCTTCCAGGGCCAAAGTCCCCTTTTCCTGGTACGGTGCTCTTACGACTCTTCAGCAACACAGCACCACCTCTTGCTCAGTGTGTCCAACTCTGCGACCCCATGGACTGTAGCCTGCCAGGCTCCTCCGTCCATGGGAATTCTCCAGGCAAGAATACTGGAGTGGGTTGCCATGCTCTCCTCCAGGGGATCTTCCCAACCTAAGGATCGAATGCAGGTCTCCTGCACTGCAAGTGGATTCTTTACTGTCTGAGCCACCAGGGAAGCCCAATTAATACTGCACCTTCCTTCAAATCCAAAATACACAATACCCTAGGTTACAAAATTAAATCCCTAAACACACTATTTTGTTAAATTTTTTTCAAAGACAACACTCATGGTAATCCCACTGTCTCTCTCACAGGAATGCTATCAACATTAGCCTATCAAATAGGAATTTAATGATATACTTCTTATGAGGTTGCTCTGAGATGAGATTTAAAAATCAGGTATTGTTCATTACAAAAGGCATATTCTCTGTTTCAAATCTACTTAGAAAGTCTTAAGTATAGATAGGTAGAGGACCCAAGATGTAATATTAAAAAGAAATTATTTCAAGATACTCATATTACTTTTTTTTTATGTGTGCATTTAATTATTTTTTTATTTTTTTTTAAATTTTATTTTATTTTTAAACTTTACATAATTGTTCGTATTACTTTTTTTTCTTTCTTTTTTTTTCTTCATATTACTTTTATAGTACAAAAAAAATTCCCTTACAAGTAAACAAAATCTATATTCTATCTTATAAGAGAAAAACAGAAAAGAAAGAAAGAATTCCAGAGACATCAACTGAATCTGAGATGGTATGTGTAAGCAAAGTGGCTTTTCTTTCTTTCTTTCTTTCCAGGGCCAAAGTCCCCTTTTCCTGGTATGGTGTTCTTACTTATGACTCTTCAGAAACACAGCACAAGCTCTTTGCCTTTGGGAATATTACAGATGGACACCCTCATCTATTTTATTTTCCCATTTCTAGATGTTGAGATTACTGAGTTAGAGAGACACTGCATTATTGTGTCCTAGAAGAAAACTTCTGTATTAATTTATCAGCCTAATATAACTTAGGACTCCATAAACAGGAATGCAGGAAACATTTATAAAGCTGATTCATTAGACTCAGCACAACAATGTATTACTATGTCATGGAAACACCCTTAAAAGAAAAAAAGACACTGGGAGACCTGGAGGTCATCAAAAGATTAAACGAATTCATCTTTCACGAGTCCATTACTCTAAGTAAGTGTAGGAAGTTATATTTCTTTCTCTACAGAAACTTTCCTAATTAGGGCCATTCTTCCATACAGATCAGCCTGCTGAGCTAGAATATTTATTTCAGGATTTTGTCTTCTTTCTTCTTCCCTTTCCCATTATTGATATGTAGGAGAGTTTCTATTACTTCCTTTTATCAAAGAAGGCTTAAATTTACTTTTTTCTTCCCAGGAAAAGAGGGCAGGATTTAATCAAATTTAATTAAGCACATGTAGGGGCTTCCCTGGCAGTTCAGGGGTTAGGTGTGGATTTGCTCCCTGGTCAGGGAACTAAGATCCCACATGCTGTGCAGCATGGCCAAAAGAAAAAAAAAAAAGGTATAAAAAAATTAAGCGCATGCAAAGCCTTTAAAGTAATATTCTTTCATTTTTCTTCTACTTTTCATTTTAAAAGAACTTAGGTAATTTTTAAAAGCAAGTATGTAGACATTAGGAAAAGAAAGGAAGTAACTTGTCATTTACAATATTCCACCTTCTAAGACATTTTTAGAAGATCAAAAAAAAATCATATCAGAGAAACTCAAGTAAAAGGCAAATAAACAAAACATTTCACATGACTTCTTAGAACTTATATACAAGATAAGTAAATTTATGATCCACCAAAGGAAAATAATATTCCCTGCCCAGGAAAAAATGCTCATTAAAAAGTTTTTTATAAGCCCCATGTTCCTCCCCGCGTCCCTCCGGCACCTGGCGCTTCGTAGCGCCCAAAAGCTGAGAGGGGTTAGAGGCGCCTATCACATCCTAGAGGTTGTTTATGTCGAGCTGTGGATGTTACACGCGTTGTTTGGCCAGGACAGCGAGATGCTGGCGGCCTTCTACGGGTGGTTCAGGGTCTCTTTCGTGGTCAGCACGGTCCCAGGATGCGGAGTCCTGGTCTTCATCATCGGATCGCCCCTTTACCAGTATGTGACCAAGTTCCTCATCGTAGCAATGTGTTTCCAGCTTCGGATCCGCCAAAATCAAGCCAGAGGTCGGACCAGACAGCTGCTAAATTCTACGCGGGCCTGGAGGTGCTCGGGTTAAGGCGGGGCCGACCCCGGCCCCCTAATCCAGAGGACAGGGAACGCACGGCTTGTGCGAATGCTGATCTGGAGGTCTGGAGGCTAAGGCTCCACCCAGTTCTGTGAGCACCATGAAAGATGCCGATGAGGGTAGGGGTGGGGCACCTGTTCTTAATTCTGTCCCTTTTGAGTGACTGCAAGCTCAATCTTCTAAGGAAATTTTCTATGGTTTTATAATAAGTGATTTTTGTTGGAAAAAAAAAGTTTTTTATATATTTTAAGTATACATACCCCACACTCTGCTACATCTCTATATTTTCCAAAATGAAGAACCTATGACCAAAACAAAAAATAACAGTATTATATCAACATTATCAGAATCAAAACTGCCATAGACAAAGCTAATCCTACTAATTGTGAACACTAAGTTTAACGAAAAAGGCGATACATACACGTGCTTTTGTGTTTCGGTTAACAGTTTCATACACTCCCATGTAAAATTCAGGGTCAAACATATCCTGAACCATGCAACGAAACTTCACAAAACTGTTAGGTTTCAAATAATGAAGAGGAACTTCATTCAGTGATGGTACCTTAAAGGAAAACAAACAATCAAGTCAAAATAGTCTGTGTATAAGACGTTAAGCACATACACATATATATCCAGACAAACCACTGTCCCCACCTACCCACCGCATATACAAAATCAGGCCCTATCAGGGAGCCAAATGATTTCAACGCTCAACAACACAAATGCTGAACATAAGTCCTTTCCGCGTTCTTGCAAGTTCAGTTCGTATGATGACATTTGATTATAATGTCAAAGGATGCTTTTCCTTCAGAACACTTTCCACTTAGCAGAAAGGTATTGGCTTTGTTGAGCTCATCTCTTAAAACTCGTACAAGTAATTCTTTAAAATGAAGGTAATAAAAAATCATCGAAGCTCGCACAATTACCCTTTTTTTCACGGTCAGTTACTGCCACCTACAGGTGCCAGTACAGAAGCACTTATTTGCTTGAATTTAAATTGCAAGAGAACAAAATCTTTTAATACATATGCACTTAAGGCAGAGGGCGGTACATGTTAATTTATATATTTTTAAGTTATATGTGGATCACTACTGCGAGAAACTGGAAGTCTGCCCAACCCTCGCCCACCCACCCACCTCCAGCAAACAGCATTAATAAGCTTACCCATTTAGGAGCATTATTCTCCTTCAGCTTTTCCTTAAAATATTCTATTACTTTCTTCTCCCAGTCAGGATTAACTCCATTTTGAGCTGAAAGAAAAATATACTTTTCAAAGCTGAAGGTACATTAGTTTAGGGTGCCTTATTGGAAGCGCTGCGCAAGACACCAGAAGCTGCCGGGTAGGGGGCTGGATATTACAGTCGGGGTGAGGTCGAGCCCCTGTGGGCTCTCAGGTGCTAACAGTCTCCCGAGAGCTCTTCCACAGTGAGAGATGAGGCCCCCAGACACAGCAGCACAGGAACCATCGCCTGAAAGGCACTCTGCTGCTTGAAAACATTTTAATACATATTTAAAAAACACTTTTACAATTACCCTGAAATGAAAAGAGAACATGTTCTTCTTCTACTGTTTTTTTAAATTTTTTATTTGGGAATAATTTCAAACTTCCAAAAAGTCACAATGAAAATTACAAAGAACACTTGTACCCTCGCCCCCATTTACTTTATTATTTGCTTGCTCTCTCTCTCTCTCCCACATTTTTCTCACTTGACCTTACATTACACACACATCATTTATTTTTATCTTTAAATAGTACTTGGGCTTCCCTGGTGGCTCAGCTGGTAAAGAATTTGTCTGCAATGCAGGAGACCTGGGTTTGATCCCTGAGTTGCGAAGATCCCCTGGAGAAGGGAAAGGCTACCCAACTCTCCAGTATTCTGGCCTGGAGAATTCCATGGACTGTATAGTCCAAGGGGCTGCAAAGAGTCGGATACAACTGAGCGACTTTCACTTAAATAGTACAGTGTGTTTCCTAAGAATAAGGAGATTATCTTACATAACCACGGTACTTGCTATCAATCTCAGGAAGTTTGAAATCAATACCAAACTTTTTTTTATCAAGTCTACCACGAATATTCCAACTTGTCTCCTGACCTGACACTATTGTTTATTGTACTTTTTCCACTTCAGTACAGATCCAGTTTAGGATCACATGCTGCTTTCTGCTATCTTTTTTTTTTCCTTTTAATCTTTTTTTATTCCGGAACAGTTCCTCAATCTTTATCTTTTATGACACTGATAATGAAGAATACAAACCCATTATAAAAAACAGAATGTTCCTCCCTGGGTCTGTCTGATGTCTCCTTATGCGTAGAGTGCAGTTACACGTTCCCAGTCAGAGTGCTACATAAGCGTGCGGTGTCCTTGAACGGCTGTACGTGCTTCGCTGAGACAGGAGATGTTCATCTTCTCTTCGTGCATGTTAATTTTCACCACCCAGTAAAAGTGACAGCCAAGTTCTCCACAGTAGTCACTTTCCCCCTGTCTCCTCTAGTAAGCAATCTACAGGAGATACCTCAGGACCAAACAAGTAATTTTCATGAAACTTGCCCTGCTCCCAAGATTCAGCACACCTCTTGCAATGATGATTGCAAAATAAGAGAAAGGTGTTTTTAATGTCATATTAAAGATAAGAAACCAGCTTTTAAAAAATTATGCGAACTGGCCAAGACTAAAAAGTGAATCATCAAAAAAAAACAAAAACAAAACCCCAGGAATATATATATATGCATGTTTTCATGAATTAGAACTACCTGAGTGAACTCCGGGAGTTGGTGATGGACAGGGAGGCCTGGGGTGCTGCGATTCATGGGGTCGCAAAGAGTCGGACAAGACTGAGCAACTGATCTGATCTGATCTGAACCAGACCTTTGCCAACAAAGGTCCATTTGGTCAAGGTTATGGTTTTTCCAGTGGTCATGTATGGATGTGAGAGTTGGACTGTGAAGAAAGCTGAGGACTGAAGAATTGACGCTTTTGAACTATGGTGTTGGAGAAGACTCTTAAGTCTCTTGGACTGCAAGGAGATCCAACCAGTCCATTCTAAAGGAGATCAATCCTGGGTGTTCTTTGGAAGGAATGATGCTGAAGCTGAAACTCCAATACTTTGGCCACCTCATGCGAAGAGCTGACTTATTGGAAAAGACCCTGATGCTGGGAGGGATTGGGGGCAGGAGGAGAAGGGGACAACAGAGGATGAGATGGCTGGATGGCATCACTGACTCGATGGACGTGAGTCTGGGTGAACTCTAGGAGTTGGTGATGGACAGGGAGGCCTGGCATGCTGCAATTCATGGGGTCGCAAAGAGTCGGACACGACTGAGCGACTGAACTGAACTGACCCACTGCTGGTCAATACTTCCAACAATGCATGGGTACCATATACATCACACAAGTGATATGGAAATGTGGTGTAAAGGGATTTTGTCTTTATTTGTTATGCAGCTGGTTCTGTTAGAAACACTCATAAGATCCTGCTAACACCTGCTGTAGCAGAGATTCCTAATGCTTTCACTTAACTGAGCAAAAGACAGTTATTAAAAAGCACTCGTGGAGGTGAAAGCGCCCTCAGTGATTCTGATTGCAATGAGGGTTAAATCACTGTGTGTGTATGTCAGTCATCACGTCCACTGCTTTGCAACCCCATGGACTGTAGGCCACCAGGCTCCTCTATCCATGGGATTCCCCAGACAAGAATACTAGAGTGGATTGCTATTTCCTTCTCCAGGGCATCTTCTCAATCCAGGTCTCTTGCACTGTAGATGGATTCTTTACCAACTGAGCTACAGCAATGCCCCCAAGGGTTAAATCCACTACTAGTAAACTGGTCCTCAAAGTGTGGCTTCCCAGACCAGCAGCACTAGCACCACCTGAGCAGTTGTTAGCAAGGCAGTTCTTCAGCCCATCCCAGAACTACTGAATGAGAAACTCTGGAGGTGAGGCCTAGCAATTCATACTTTAAAATACCCTCTAGGGATTCTGATGCACACTGAAATTTGAGAAGCAGTGGTCGACTAAATGCATGCCAATAAAGGATCACTGAATGGGGATGGGGGGTGGGGAGACTAGACTGGGTATTTCTGGTTCTAGTCAAAATGGATGTTTGCTACAAGCAGACATGACCGCCAACACCACTATTCTGACTGCATCTGTGTAAGAAGGTTGAATATACCACATCAGAGGCAATGAAGCTACATCAAAGAGTGACTAGGAAGCAGCAAGTTACTTCGAAGTAACTTACATGTTATGAAACGTTAAACAAAACATCTGGTATTGCTGAACAATTTAAGGACTGCAGTAGAGAATTCCAAAATTCTCAGAAGTATAGTAACTACCCATTATGTATTAAGCCTACTTTATGCCCAGCACTCTGCCAGGTGCTATCAGGATCCTTAGAATTGAAGGAACTTAGTGACTTCACTTTCACTTTTCACTTTCATGCATTGGAGAAGGAAATGGCGACCCACTCCCGTGTTCTTGCCTGGAGAATCCCAGGCACGGGGGAGCCTGGTGGGCTGCCGTCTATGGGGTCGCACAGAGTCAGACACGACTGTAGTGACTTAGCAGCAAGCAGCAGAGCTAAGACAGGGCTTCCCAGGTGGCTCAGTGGTAAAGAATCCTCCTGCCAATGCAGGAGACGTGGGTTTGATCCCTAGGTTGGGAAGATCTCCTGGAGGTGCATGCAAGCACATGACAGCTAAGATAAGCTATGAGCAGAAAAACAGGCAAAAGCAAATAGGAAAAAATAATGAAGGTCAAAATATCTCAGAGAGGGCTTCTGAAAGAGGTGGTGTTTGAGCCAGGCCTGGGAAGAGAGGCAGAATGGAACCATGTTGAGGTATGAGGGGTGGGCATATTGCAGACACAGGGCATTCTAGAGGAGGGAACAGTAATAGTAAGCCAAAGACGAGGACGGACATACCAGAAATTCAAATACGCGAGCACAAAGTGGCTGGAAAAGAACAAAGCTAACGAACAAAAGGAAGATGAGACCAAACAGATCACAGAGTTTTCAATGCCAGGCTACAGATCCACTCTCTGTTCATCAACAATTCACCTTTACATTCCCAGGCTCTAGCAAGCGCCTGGGACACAGCTACTAGAGTCAGAGAAATAAACATTAAATAGACAAAACACTGAGAAAAATAAGCTGTTTTGCAAGACTAGCACCCATTTCCCCTTTTTCTAGCAACAGTGCCTCTTCTGAGGAGGAACCACAGCACCCTCACTCTTAGCCCCGGGGCGGACCTGACGGAGGCCTCACAGAAGTTCTAATGATCAGGTTAGGGGGGCCTCAGTCAAGGACAACCCCGGGTATAAGGCTCAGCAGCTGGGTCCAACAAATCCCAGAGCTGCCTGTGGCCACAATGACAGAGGTCTGTCTGAAAACGAAGCCATCCCAGGGGAAAGTGGAGTAGAGAGCCTGATTTCTGAAGTATTTGGCTGTAGTTGAGCCAGACGTTCGCCCACTCAGGAACTGTTACCTCAAACAATGTGTTCATCTTCCTCGGTTTAAGCAGAATCGACCTGGGCCACGGGCAACCGAGAATCCTGCTGAGCACATATATATCACTATCATCTTTCTCACGAATTCCCCGCCATCTGAATGTGGGCACCCCTGCACTCTCTTGCCCTAGTTTAAGTGGTCAGAGGAACTGAGGAACAAAAGACAGACACACTTTTACGCTCTCACCAACAGCCTATGAGAGGTCCAATGCTCTGCCTCAATACTTCATCTGGTCAATCTTTTCAATACGCATCATATACCAAATTAATGTTTTTGTTTCTAGTGTGACATAGACATCAAGGCTCATTTTTTTCCAGAAAGATATCTATTTGTTCCAGCCTTATTTAAAAGACTTTCTAGCGGTAAACTGCTTTGGCAAACAGAGTAACAATTAACTGTCACACAATTACCAATGAGAAAACGTGCCACAAAACCATGGTCAAAGACGAGGAGCTTCACTCATACACTGTCAATCTTTCCTCCTATAGAATTAGCAAACTTGCATGGGTCCAAGTCCATCACTGATGAGAAACAGATGCTGTAAGTGGGGAAAGTCTTCTCGCTGGCCCTCAGCAGCAACAGATGGGATTTTTTTGCTGTGGTACTACTGTCAAACTCAACTCCTGTTTCTGTTACTGTATTCTGTTAAACTGGTAAGAGTTGTCTATCCTTATGCCAATACCATATTGTCTTAATCACTATAGACTGATATGAGTCTTAAAATTAGGTAGTGATGTTCTTCATCTTTGCTTTCAAGTTTGTCTTGATTATTCTAGATTCTCAACATTTGTAAGTAATTCTGAGGAACACTTGAAAACGACTGCTGAAATTTCTATCAGATTATATTTTGATGTTTAAATTTCAATTTGATTATATACTGCATATATAGATTTGAGGAGAACTAAGATGTAAGTCCCTTGGACTGCAGGGAGATCCAATCAGTCCATCCTAAAGGAGACTAGTCCCGGGTGTTCATTGGAAGGACTGATGCTGGAGCTGAAACTCCAATACTTTGGCCACCTTATGCAAAAGACCCTGATGCTGGGAGGGACTGCGGGCAGGAGGAGAAGGGAACGACAGAGGATGAGATGGCTGGATGGCATCACCGACTCGACGGACATGAGTTTGGGTGAACTCCCGGAGTTTGTGATGGACAGGAAGGCCTGGTATGCTGCGATTCATGGGGTTGCAAAGAGTCAGACACGACTGAGCTACTGAACTGAACTGAACTGAAGATGTAGGAAGAAACCGACCTGCTGTTGCTGACTTTGAAGACCGAAGGGGCCGCAACACAAGAAATCAGCCCAACTCTAGAAGCAGTAAAAAAGGCAAGGAGATAAGAGTATCCCCTAGAGGCTGCAGGAAGGACGGCAGACCTATGGACAACTTGACTTTATCCCAGTGACACCCACATCAGACTTCTGCCCTCCAGAACTGTAAGAGAATACATTTGTGTAACAAACGCTGGAGAGGGTGTGGAGAAAAGGGAGCCCTCTTACACTGTTGGTGGGAATGTTAAGTTGGTGTAGCCACTATGGAAAACAGGAGGTTTTTAAAAAAAAAACTAAAAATTAGAGTTGCCACATAAACCAGCAATCCCACTACTGGGCATATACTGGGACAAACCTACAGTTCAAAAAGATACAGTATCCTGTGACAAATCATATTGGAAAAGAATATTAAAAATATATATATTATGTATATAACTGAATCATTTTCCTATACAGCAGAAATTAACACAACACTGTAAACCAACCATATTACAATAAAAAAATAAATTTATGTTGTTTTAAGCAATTAAATTTGTGGTAATTATTACAGCAGAAATCGGAAATTAATAGTGTATTTTTTAAAGAACTGGTCTATTGCATCCAAGCTGTTGAATTTGTACCTAGAGCTGTTTGTGTCACTCTCTCCCTGTCTGTATTGCCCTTTCACATGTCTCCAATGGTACCTGCTCTTTCAAAACAGTACAGCAACTCTGGAACGCAGTTTGGCAGTTTCATACAGGGGCTTCCCAGGTGGCGCTAGTGATAAAGAACCCGCCTTCCAATGCAGGAGGCACAGAGACACAGGTTCAATCCCTGAGCCAGGAAGATCCTCTGGAGGAGGACATGGCAAAAAAAAAAAAAAGGATTATCTTATTATTCCCATTTTACAGATGGTAAAATCCAGGTAAAGAAAGGTTAATTGACATGCTCACCCTCAAGGTTAGGAAGTGGGAGGGGCCAAGCAGTGACCCACTACAGAAGTGCTAAGAGTGGTCTAGCCTAAGCACTAGCAATAGGAGGTACCTTTGCTGCAGAGAATCTAAAAATAATAAAACCAACTAAAATCCATTCCACTTCTACCATCACTATGAATTAACCATTCTAAACAATGTCAGTGATAAACTATTTTTCCTTTGAAAATCTTCTGCTGGTATAAATCCTAAACAACTGTTGACTACTGCTGAGTTTTAACACAGACTTCCCCAGTGGCTCAGATGGTAAAGAATCTGCCCACAACGCAGGAGACCCAAATTCGATCCCTGGGTCGGGAAGATCCCCTGGGGAAGGGAATGGCTGCCCACTCCAGTATTCTTGCCTGGAGAATTCCACAGACAGAGAAGCCTGGAGAACCTACAGTCCACAGGGCTGCAATTACTACATTTTTACTATTTACCCTTTAATAAATATCTCATTAGACACAGAAGTTTATTTGAAGAACCTCTGTTACATTTTGTGACCCCATGGACGGGCTCCTCTGTCCTTCACTATCTCCCAGAATTTGCTCAAAATTCATGTACACTGAGTTGGTGATGCTATCTAACTACCCCATCCTCTGTTATATACTTAGCTCCCAAAACAGACTCAGCCACATGCATTTGTCTGGACAGTAAATTTCTCAGTGGTACGTGTGTGCATGCCCAGTCATGGCTGACCCTTTGCGACCCCAGGGACTGTAGCCTGCCAGGCTCCTCTGCCTGTGTAAATTTTCCAGACAAGAATACTGGAGTGGGTAGCCATTTCCTTCTCCAGGGGACCTTCCCAACTGAGGGCTTAAACCTGCATCTCCTGTATTGGCAGACGGATTCTGTACCACTGAGCCACCTGGGAAGCCCTCTAAGTGATACAGAATAGTCCAAACTTGGTTAGAGCAGTGAGCATCCCCCAAGCTCTATGGTACTCTAGAGTCCTACAGGTATACGAAAGATTTTAAATAAACAAACAATAACCCAGTGACTGTAAAGATGAAGGAGAACTTGAATTACTTCAATTCTATCTTCCATGGGACAACTTGAACAACTTTTTGTGTTTAACATTTTAAGGAGTGAAACAGTATGAAGTGAGAGGTGCAGTTGGTGCAAATTTTGCTCGTAAGTGAACATTTTACTGAATTTGAATCGTATCTTAATATAGAAATATATACTTCTTAAGGGCTCGCTTCCCTGGTAGCTCACCTGGTAAAGAATCCACCTGCAATGCAGGAGACCCCGGTTGATTCCTGGGTTGCAAAGATACCCTGCAGAAGGGATACCCACTCCACCCTGGTGGCCCAGACCGTAAAGAATCTGCCTGCAATGTGGGAAACCCGGGTTCGATCCCTGGGTCAGGAAGATCCTCTGGAGGAGGGCATGGCAACCCACTCCAGTATTCTTGCTTGGACAATCCCCTCGGACAGAGGAGCCTGGTGGGCTACAGTCCATGGGGTCGCAAAGAGTCAGACATCACTGGGCAATTAAGCATAGCACATTTTCTTAAACAGCTATTTGTTTTATAGTAAAGAATGAATCAATAAAATATCAGTAACATCAGTGGAAAGATTTCTAGTTTGTGTCTTTTGTAGATGTTTCAGTTTTATCAAAATTCATGTATAATTAAACTGTTTATATAAAATATTATTATATTGAATTATAATTAAAAGACCAAAATTCAAACGATTTAGTAGGTATAAACACTATTCAGTAAATAGTTTAGCTTTTTGTCTATAGAAACGTGTTACTCTTAATATGAAAAATTCATTAATTATACAATTAATACAAGATTATTCAAATCTAAAGTGTGGTACCTGTACCAACATGAAACAATGTCGTCATAACAGAACTCACCCACCACAAAAAAATTCTAAAATAAGCAGGGTTGAGGAAGAAGTTGATAGAAGCAATGTCTAGATTGAAATATGTAATTACCTTAAACACTGCACATAGCTTCATTTCATGATTATTTCTGAAAATAATTCTATAGTATAAAGAAACGAAGTATTAAAAAATGATTAGAGCTAAATGCCCTGGGTATGGCCCTGTAGCTAAGAAGCAGTTTGGCTTTAGAATCTGAAATCTTTACTATTCTCTATTACCCAAAGAACTAAATGCACTACAGATTCAATGCAATCCCCACCATAATGCCAACTGCCTTTTTTGCAGCAATGACAGATTCTAAATTCATATGGAAATACAAGGGATTCTGAAGAGTCAAAACAATCTTTAAAAAAAAGAATGAGGACAAAGTTGGAGGACTCATGCTTCATCATTTTAAAACTTGCTACAAAGTTACAGTAATCAAGACAACACAGTACTGGCAGAAGGGTAAGCATACAGAGCAACAGAATGGAACTGAGAGTTCAGAAATAACGCTATACATCAATGGTCAACTGATACACACACAGATACACACACAGTTTAAAAAAAAAAAAGCTGCCAAACTGAATCAGTGGGGAAAGAATAGTCTTTTTTAACAAAAAGTGCTGGGGGAGCTTCCAGGATGGTGGAGGCAAGCACGTGCTCAGAAGGCAGCACAGCGAAGTTCCCTGCAGACAGAAGCTGCCCACAAGCGGCCCTACCAAACCTTGCCCTACGCTCCTTTTCATCTGCCTACTTTATGAGATGCTTCAAAATAAACGGGCAGATGTTCAAACACACATACACAAGGTGCTGTGACAACTAGATGCGCACATGCAAAAGAAGGAATTTGAATCCCGACCTCATACCATCATCCACAAAAATTACTTCAAAATGGATCCAAGACCTAAATGTAAGGAGCTAAACCTACAAAATTCTAAGAAAGAACACAGATATATATCTTTGTGACCTTGCATCAGACGATGGTTTCTTAAATATGGTACCAAAAGCATAAGCAACTAAAGGAAAAAGAAACTGGACATCATCAAAATGAAGAATCTACATCAGAAGGTGTTATCAAGAAAGCGAAAAGGCAATTTATACGACAGGTGAAAATATTTCTAAAACATGTATCTGATAAGGGTCTAATATACAGAATATATAAAGAACCCTTATAATGCAACAATACAAGCAAAACCCCAATTTAAAAATCTGCAAAAGGGAATTCCCTGGAGGTGCAGTGGTTAGGATTCTGGGCTTTCACTGCCAAGGGCATGGGTTCAATCCCTGGTCAGGGAACTAAGATTTGGGAAAAGCTGCATGGTGTGGTCAAAAAATAAAAATCTGCAAAGAATTTGAAAAGTTGTTTCTCCAAATGAGATATACAAAAGGTCTATATGCATGTGAACAGATACAATATACTATTACATTACAGTAATGCAAACTGAAATCATAATGAGGTATCACTTCACCCCCATTAGGATGGCTATTATTAAGACGCTGAAGTGGACTGGAGAAACTGGAACCCTCATACTTTGCTGGTGGAAGCATAAAATGGTGCCAATACTTTGGGGAAAGTTCTAACATGAAATTACCACATGGCCCAGCAATCACACGCAGAGGCATATACCCAAGAGAACTGAAAACATGTATTCACACAAAAACCATGTGTATTCATAGCAGCACTACTCACAACAGCCAAGTGTCCACCTATGGAGAAATGGATAAACCACACATGGCATATTCACGCTATGGAGCACTGTTTGCAGTCGCGGAAAGGAATGTAGTACTGACACACGTTACAACACGGATGAACCTTGACGACATTATGCCAAGTTAAAGAAACCAGACACAAGAGGCCAGAAGTTGCATGATCCCATTTATATGAAATGTCCAGACTGGGTAAACCATGGACAGAAGTCCTCGAGTGGTTTTAAGAGGATGGTGGATGGGGCAATCGGGAGCGACTGCTAACACATACGGGCTTCTTTCTGGGGTAACAGTAACAATGTGCTGATGGCTGCACGTTCACAATGAATAAACTGAAAACCACTGAACTGTACATTTTTAAACGGTGAATTTTATGTTATATCTCAATGCAAAAAAAAAAAAAGAACTATAATCAGAAACAGTTAAAGAAGTGGGACCCTCAGTGGGAGAAAAGCAGCACACGCTTACTCATTTTATACTGTAACACTGTTTTTTTAACCATATGCAAGTTATTATTCAATAATTTAAAAATTCATATACATACACATGTATGTATCTATACATATGCATGTGTGTGTGTGTGTCTGCTGCTGCTGCTGCTAAGTCACTTCAGTGGTGTCCGACTCTATGTGACCCCACAGACGGCAGCCCACCAGGCTCCGCCATCCCTGGGATTCTCCAGCCAAGAACACTGGAGTGGGCTGCCATTTCCTTCCATGTGTGTATATATACATGCCTTTTGCCATGGCTCGCCAATCCATTCCTCCCTGAGAACTTCCCCCAGTGGGGAGGTGTGACCCTCAATAGTTATGACCATCCATTACGTAACACTGCCCTGGCAGTGGCTGACTGGCCCCTGAGTGAACCACTGACTCCATGCTGGGCCAATCAGATCCTCTAACCCTAAAATCTGGGATTAAGATAAAGATGCTGGAACTTCTCTGGTGGTTCATCTGCTAAGACTCTGCCCTCCCCATACAGGGTGCCCAGGTTTGAACCCTGGTCAGGGAACTAGATCCCACATGCCTCAGCTGAAGACTTGCATGCCGAAACAAATACTGAAGGTCCTACATGCTGCAACTGAGAGCAGGCATAGCCAAAAAAATATTTTTTGAAAAAATAAAGATGCTAGGTCAAGCAGGTTGGAACTGACAAGCGAAACTGGGAGCCCTGGACTAGAGAAAGGTAAAGTTTGTGCGCAGAAATGAACATAGCCTAGGGGAGAAAACTGAGATGTGCTGCTTGGTTGGATTTCTGCTAGCTTTCCAATTTCACTCAGTAGTCTCCTGGGTTATCAAACCACTTGCCCTGCCTTTGGGTTCTACAGCCTTAAAATAAATTACTTTTTTTTCAATGGCCTAACAGGGGCCTGAATATTCATTGGAAGGACTGATGCTGAAGCTGAAACTCCAATACTTTGCCCACCTGATGTGAAGAACTGACTCATTTGAAAAGACCCTGATGCTGGGAAAGACTGAAGGTGGGAGGAGAAGGGTATGACAGAGGATGAGATGGCTGGATGGCATCACTGACTCATGGACATGAGTTTGAGTAAGGTTCGGGAGTCGGTGATGGACAGGGAAGCCTGGCGTGCTGCCGTCCACGGGGCTGCAGAGTTGGACACGACTGAGCGACTGAACAAGGGCCAGGTGGCAGGGAGGCTCAAGGTGGGCACAGACAAAGAGGAATGAATCACGGTGACAGCAAAGCATCAGACAGACTTTTAGGTGATTTTACTATTGCTTTAAATTCTCTAAAATGCTAGTGATAAGATACTACTCCCTTCTCTCCTCCACACATCAGTGACCTTTTTCTTCTAAGAGCTAGTCTAATTCTAGTTCTGTTAGATATGACCAAAGTGCCTTGAATATAACTGAAACTAACGATCTTGACCCAACCAACAATCTGAACATAAAGAAATCTGTTGATAAGCATTCCTACTTATTCTGAAATTAAAGCAGTTATTAATTCAAGTGAAAAAAAATTTTTTTTTAATAAAAAACAGATTGAAAGAAAAAAGTATACAAAACTTTTTTTTTTCTCTCTCTCATTTACAACGCCTGCTTCTGTTTAAGGGAAGCAAGTTGTTACAGGTTACTAATGAACAATCACTGCGGGGACCAAGCCATCAGCATTATGCACATACTCAAGCTCAATATGAGCTTCCCCGGTGGCTCAGACGGTAAAGAATGCGCCTGCAATGCAGGAGACTGGGGTTTGATCCCTGGGTTGGGAAGTTGCCCTGGAGAAGGAAACAGCAACCCACTCCAGAATCCCATGAACAGAGGAGCCTGGTGGGCTACAGTCCATGAAGTCGCAGAGTTGGACACGACTGAGCAATTAACACACACACACACACACACAGCTCAATAAAGTATTTCTAAATCTTAAGTCTATGGACCTCAATGTTCTGCATATAAAATCTTTTAGAAACTGGAATAGAAACAGAAAAAGCATTTTATGAAAGCTTACAGGGAAAAATTTACATACAAACAATCGTAATATGGCAGATACAAATTCAAAACACGCACTGGTTCACAAAGATGAATTATGATTCATATAGTTGTGATGGTGGTCACTAACACAATTTCCAAGTTTCTTATTTGAACCAAGAAAAAAGAATTAGGATTTGCATGTGAAAGTAACTCATACCTGGTATGATCATATTCTCTGAACCAATATAATGTCCACCAAGACTGTCTTTAGTTAAGTTTGTGCTGACAGTAACCACCCCAGTTTACACCATTTCTGATTGATTAATCAGTCTTTTCACTGCCTCTGCTCAACAAACATTCACAGAGCACTCTTTTTAAAAAAATCTTATTTTAGTTTTTGGCTGAGGAGCATGTGGGATCTTGGTCCCCTAACCAGGGATTGAACCTGTGCCCTGGACATTGCAACTGCGGAGCTTTAACCACTGGACCACCAGAAAATCCCTCATGGAGCATTTTCGATGTACAGGTATATTCTAGGCAAATAAAACAGATACACATCCTAAAACCCCCAGGATTAAAACATAGCCAAGGAACCCAGGAAACAAGTGATTTCAACAACATGCTTTACAAGTTAATTTTCAGGCTTCATAGGATCCTATAATTACATGCAGCAGAAGTTACCTAACTCAGGTTCCCAAAGAAGAGTAAGATTTAGCCAGGAAAACAGAAGTGGGAGAGGAAGTCGTGACCAGACAAACGGAACAGCCTATGCAGAAAGCCGAGTGGCATGGTTTAGGATCAGAGAACTGGAAGAAGGTTCAGTGTGAGGGGGAATACAGTGATGAGGTCTGAGAGCTGGGCAATGTGCCTGCCCAGTTGTGTCTGACTTTTTGCGACCCTATGGACTGCAGACCGCCAGCCTTCTTGGTCCACGGGATTTTGCCAGGAAGAATACCAGAGTGGGGTTGCCATTTCCTTCTCCAAGGGATCTTCCTGATCCCAGGATCGAACCTTCGTCTCCAGGGTCGCCTGCATCACAGGTGAATTCTTTACCACTGAGACACCAGAGCTTGGCAGGGGCGGGGCCAAAACGCCTCATAAACCACAAAAGATGAGTATTATTTTTCTCTCTGGGGGAAAAATGGATTTAAAACAATTTCCTATTAGACCAAAGAGTCTACAAGTTTAACACCTCACTTCTCACACAAACACACCTGTGATGTTGTTATTATAAAGCTATCCAATGCCATATATTCACAGTGATAGGAAAATATAGCAAAAATATGCATTATACATCAAAGCAGCTTCTACAAAAATATCATGACTATAAGACAGGATTAGTTTCTTCTCTGCAAGACACAACCTGTATGAGAATAAGACATTCTAGAGGAAAAACACATCCACAAGGTCCAGGTCACCAACAATACACAAACTTCACAAAATACTGTACAGCCAGAGTTTTATATCCAAATTACACCTATTATACTATAATGAGTTGTTTGCCTCTTAGGGTCCTACAAGCAGGAGACAAAATCTGACACAAACAGATTCAAATATATACCAAATATAAAACCATCTCATTTATCCAGCCAGACTAGGACACGGATATTTCTCATAAATTTTCTAAACATCAATTAAGCACCGAAACTTACTTACTTTTGAATGATTTTCCCTAAAAAACGTCTCTGTGTCTGCACCCTCTTAAACCTACTGTGCAATTTAATCTTCACTCCACATTTTAAGGCCATTATTTCGGAAAACAATTATGGGTTCTAGTATTCATTATGAGCATCAATTACTAGGATTTAGTAGAGAGACATACGCCCCTTTTTGAAAAGGGCCCTGGATGGATATACAGGGATTAAAAAATTTTTTTAAAACACTATATACGTAGTTTGAAATTTCTCCTTTAATAGGTTGTCAGTGTTCACTAACTACAATCTGGATGCCTACCCAGGGCTTTTCCTAATTTGCTGCCTTTAGTTTCAGCCTGGGAAACCAGAAAACTGAACAAGTTCAAATCACAAGGAAAACGAATCAAGAGTTGCTGAGTGAGCCTTTCCTGCAAGAAATGCATTTTCTGGCATCCGTTTTGGCTGCTGGGGACTACTTAGCTTCTTAATAAGAGTTCACACTAATATTCCACAAGGTCTTAAGTGAGGAAGGCCACTTTACAAGTTCAAGTTACCTCCTGACAAGTCAGGTGTTCTGATCTTACACACTGATTCCTGGTTGGGTTTGCCTCCACCACTCCTAAGTGCAAAAGACATGCGGGGTGGGGCCAAAATGCCTACTGAACGGCAACCAGACCTAAATTTTCCTTACTGTACCCTACCCGAAAAGTGTCATTAACCATGACTGCAAGTGCAATTTCCTGAGCTTGCCTGCCACATGCTAAGCTCTTTCTATGCAGGAACGCATCTGAGTTCGTTCACCATTTCTTGCAAGCTCTGGCCCAAGAGGAGATGGGGAGACGAAACAGGTTTTAAAGGTGTCCTAACGGAAAAAATCTAAGTTATCACACTAAATCTTATCTCGAAAATAGAAGATGTGTGTAATACGGGAGTTACAGCCAACTTCTGCAGCGAGCGAGCAAGCAAGAGAGCACTCCCCCCACACACCGGAAGTTTTGAAATGTCCTGCGGGCTTCCCATAGGCAAAGTGCTTTTCGCTACAGCCCATCTCTGCGGGTCCTCCCGAAAGCTTCGAGGACCCCCAACCTCAGAGTCCGGCCGCACGCGGGGCTCGGGGGCAGCCCGCGGGGCCACGAAAGGGGAAGCGAGGCCGTCAATCACGGCCGGCCGCCGGCTCCTGGCGGCGTAACCTTGGCCGCTCGCGAGTCGCGAATCGGGCAGGTGGGAGGCACCTGCGGCCCGGGCCCGGGCAGCCGCGGCCCGGAGTCTCCGGGCGGGAGGGGGTTGCCGAGCGCCGGCGGCGCAGGCCCGGCTGACCGTCTCGGCCGCTCGAGCCCTCGAGGCGGCCCCGCCTGGGCGCCGCGCGGCAGGGTCCGGGCCCCGGGGGCTCGGTGAACTCGGCGGCCCGCCCGGCCCCCGCCCGCCCCCCGGCGCCGCCACTCACCGAAGAAGCCCTGCACGATGCCCAGCGGGTGGCTGAGCCAATCCTCCCCACAGGGCATCTCGCCGACGGGCCGGAGCCGGCGCGGCCCGGGCGTCCCGCGCGCCTCTGCTCCTCGTCGGGGGCTCGGCCGCTCCTCGCCCGCGCCCTCCCACGCAGGGGAAGCCTCGCGGCACGGGCCGCCCGGCCTCCCCGCGCCTCAGGGAACGGCGGCGGCGGCGGCGGCTGTGAGGCGCTGCCGGCGACTGGCAGGCGGCGCGTGCGGGCCCCCAGCCTCCACTTCGCACAATGGCGGGAAATAGGCGCCGCCGCCGCCGACCGCGCTGCCGGCGACCTGGGTGGAGCTCGTGCGGGGAGGGGCGGCGGGAGCGCGCGGCGCGGCCCCGCGGCGGGGAGGCGGGGCGGCCTTGCTCCGGGGAGGGGGGCGGGGCTCGGCGGGGCGGGGCCGCGGCGGCGACGCGGCGGCAGGGCGGTCGCCATCTTGGAGACGGGCGAGGGGAAGGGCAGGGTTGGCCTCGCGAGTCTGCCGCGTGGTTACTTGAGGGCTGCATTTTGCTAGGGGTCCCTCTGCAGACTCGGAAGGAGAAATTCCCGAAGTCTGGTTTGTCTGTTTATAGTGGCGAGGCCTTGCGCAGGTTGGAGACCTCAACAGTCCAAAAGCACAAGCGCAAAGAGACCTCAAAGTTATCTCTGGGCAAAATTAGAAGGTAACGTTGCCTCTGGTGTCTGCCCACCTCGTCCCGCCTCTTGGTGTTTTTTTTGTTTTGTTTTGTTTGGCCAATGGCAACTCTTTTGTTTGGTTCCGTGCTAGAAACCCTCTGTAGTGATTTTCCTCCCCTGGATCAAGTCTTCCCTCGACTGGATCAAAACAGTGGTATCTGTACACAGAAAAGATCTGGTTAATAGTAACCTTTGATGAGGAAATTTGGAAAATATCCCAGTTCTGTAATGAAACAGCCCCTAGATCTGGAATATATCGGAGAAAAACCTCCCTCTCATAACCTGAAATACAGCGTATTAACAGAAGGATGATCTGAATGCGATCATCTCCACTCCCTAAAAAGTGGGGAGCTGGAGAACTGAACTCAGATCTCAAGCCCTCCTTAGGGCAAAAGGGTTTATTTTGTATCTGTCACTGTGAACTAATTACATTCCTCTGAATCTGGTGGTCAAGGCTGGTTGAATCCCCAGATACGGAAACTGAAGCTATGGAGACCTGATCACGCAGGGCCTTCTGTACTGGCATCCACAGATATCTGTTCCTGGAACCAATTCCCTGCAATTGATACCAGGGAATGACTGTGATTGGTATATTATACTATACATCTGGCTCTTGTGAGTTTGGGTGAGCTGAGAAAATGGTTTCAAATCTTTGGCATTACTACTTCTTTCATTCATTCATTTAGCAGAGAAGGGCTCGAGATTCCTGGTATTGAATAGAGAAATCTCCTATTTAGCTTTGTGGCCAGTAAAATGCAAATTAAATGTATGTCATGGACATCTGCTTTTAAATTATAATTTCAATTTGCTGTATATGAAATTGCAGCTGGACACCAATTCAGCAGTGGCTAAGAACACTTCAGCTTTTGGTTTCTCCCTCTGTAGTCAGTGATTTGTAGACAATTGTTCAGATTTAACTTTAAGAGACACTGTGATCCTACTGAAATGTAATTACTTTATAATGTGAATAATTTCACCCTCTAATTTTCCTGTTTTGACACTACTAATGAGTGGTTATGAAAACTTAAAAGGCCAAGGGAAGGTCCTTAAGAGTACTTCTCTATGGCAAGATTTATTTTCCCACTGCTGTCAATCACACTTCCCCCACTCTCAAGTCTGTATTTTTAAGAAGGGCATTAAAGGACTTCTGTGATGGTCCAATGGTTAAGAATTTGTCTCCCAGTGCAGGGGACCCAGGTTGATCCTTCATGGGGAAACTAAAACTCCACATGCTGAGGGGCAGCTAAGCTGGTGGGCTACAACTACTGAGCCCATGTACTCTAGAGCCTGTGTTCCACAACGAGAGAAGCCCCCATGGACTGCAAAAAAGACCCACTGCCTTCATGTTATGTACAGTTCAGTGAGAGACTTACGACTGAATAATTATCCATTTACAACCATGATAGATACCAGGAAAGAAAAAGTGAAGTTCTGTAAAAGGAATGAATAGCACCATCTAGTCTAGAGAGGGAGGGTTTTGGGGGAAGGATCCTTCAGGGATTTCCTGAAAATGTGACATTTTCCACTAGGACTTGAAAGATAAATAAGAGTTAGCTAGGTGAAAAGCGTGAGGGAAAATTATTCCAAGTCTTAAGGCAAGGAAAACAAAAACTTGAATAGAAAATTAAGAGTCACAATTTATGTCATGACAAAGCTCTCAAGAGTATTTAACAGCATAATAATGTTAAATTAGAATATTTATCTAAGCAACATTATAATTCAACTTTAGGAAGCTAAGGGGATGAGGATGTATAGGATTCATATATGTGATAGGATAAATAAGATTTAAACCTCATCTTAAACCTGGAAAGTCAACACATAATTCAAAGGAGGAAAAAAGGAAAACTCAGAAGTGACAATATAATGTTAATTTGAAAATACAGAAATACTGAAACAATCAGCAGAAAGAATTGAATGTTGTTGCCTCCAGGATGGGGTAAAAGTTTCTTGTAAACATTTGCTTATTTTCTATGTACTTAGCATGAATTCAGCCTCAGCTGCACTGGAATTTCCACTGGATTATGAGATCTTTGAAGCAGTGATTTTGGTATTTTTATGCTGTATTGTTCCCAAGTACCTAGAACAGTGTCTGATGTCATAGATGTGCAATAAATAGTTGCTGAATGGATAATGCATACTTTCCATTAATTGCCTAAATCTCCTTTCTAAATAGACGCATTGAGCATTTTTTAATTAATTAATAAATTATAATTTTGGCTGCTCTGGGTCTTCATTGTGGCGGGCGGGGCCCTTCTCTAGTTGAGGTGTGTGGTCTCATCGTGGTGGCTTCTCTTGTGGTAGAGCACAGGCCCTAGCGTGTGCAGGGTCAGTGACTGTGGCTGCCCAGTGGCACTTGGACTCTTCCTGGAACAGGTTTCAAACCTGTGCCCCTGCATTGGCAAGCGGCTTCTTAACCACTTCCCCAGGGAAGTCACATCAGGTATTTTATATACATTATTTTCCTAAAGTCCTTTGTCGTATTCTGATCTGGTTTGTTGCCCTCTACTTCTGGTGCAAAACTGTCTTCTTAGGGTCTCCCACCACCATTATCCTAAAGATTCTCTTCTTTAGGTTCATCTTTTCATTGAGACTTCAAAAAAATATGTTTTCTCCTTTCAGGGTTGTGGAAAGTTTGTCCTGCGAAGAACTGCATTTCCTAGCTACGAAGTGTAGGGGAAGTTTGTTGCCTGGCTAGGAACTACATTTCCCAGGCTTCTTTGATGCTAGGCAGGGATATATGACTAGGTTTACCAAAGCAGCCAAGGGAAAGTGTATCTGGAACTTCCACTTCAATTTCTTAAGAATTTGGCCTTGGATATGTTCTTTGTTCTTTCCTGATGGATGGGGTGGTGATGTCTAGAATGACCTTGTGCTAAAGCCAGCCTAGATTTTCATATGAACATTGCATTCTGAGATAGCTTTTTTTTTTTTTTTTACAGCTGCTAGCATTACTGTAAATAATACAGAAATTATTTTCAGAAGTGATGTGCTACCGTAACAAAGACAAAATGCATAACGTGGCTCTAGTTTAGTGCTTGGATAGTGGATGACAATAGATGAAAGACAAAATGCCCCCGGGAATGCAGAAGATCATTTATTTGGGCTGTTGGCAATAGAGAGAACACACATTCAGGAGAGGTGTTTTTTTTTGCACTGGGTCTGTGTTGCTGTACATGAAGTTTCTCTAGTTGCAGGGAGTGGGGACTACTCTGTAGTTGTGCTGAGCAGGCTTCTCACTGTGGTGGTGACTTCTTTTGTTACAGAGCACAGGCTCTAGGGTACGTGAGCTCAATAGTTGTGGCGCTCAGGCTTACTTGCCCCAAGGCATGTGGAATCTTCTAGGCCCGGGGATGAACCCACATCCCCTGCAATGGCAGGGAGATTTTTAACCTCTGGACCACCCGTGACCTCCCTCAGGAACATTTTAAAGAGTTAAAATTGGAGATTTTATAAAAGAGTCACTGAGGATGGGGTCAGTCTTATTTTGGTAAGTGCAAGAGCCTCCTTTACAGTTAGCCCTTTCTTAGAAAACAAAAGGGAGGAGTAATTTTCTTTATTTTTTGACCATGCTGTATGGCTTGCAGGATCTTAGTTTCCTGACCAGGGATTGAACCTAGGCCCCTGCAGTGAAAGCACCAAATGCTAACCACTGGACCGCCAGGGAATTTCCAAGGAGGCATTTCTAACCATCCCTATTTTCTGGGGAGTGAGGGAAACAAATAGGAAAGTTGGCACGTACCAATCCATTGCTCTACTGTCAGAGGATATGGGTCAGAGTTCTATTGTTAAATGCAGTCTGGCCATTGTTTGTGTGTTCAGTCTCCCAGATGTATTGTGCAAACCACATATGTAATTTAAAAGTTAAATTTTAAAAAGTAAAAAGAAACAAGTAACACTTTTTTTTTTTTTTAATGAGCTGACTTTCTGGATACATTTAAAAGGATAAATAGTCCTTTCAATCAGAGAAGGCAATGGCACCTCACTCCAGTACTCTTGCCTGGAAAATCCCATGGATGGAGGAGCCTGTTAGGCTGCAGTCCATGGGGTTGCTAGGAATTGGACACGACTGAGCGACTTCACTTTCACTTTTCACTTTCATGCATTGGAGAAGGAAATGGCAACCCACTCCACTATTCTTGCCTGGAAAATCCCAGGGACGGGGGAGCCTGGTGGGCTGCCATCTGTGGGGTCGCACAGAGTCAGACATGACTGAAGCGACTTAGCAGCAGCAGCAGCAGCAGTCCTTTCAATGGAGAGAAAAAGAATAGACATTGCTCTGGCACAGAGTGGTAACACTAATTTTAATAATATATTTAACCCAATATGGATTTCCCTTGTGTCTCAGCTGGTAAAGAATCTGCCTGCAATGTGGGAGACCTGGGTTCGATCCCTAGGTTGAGAAGATCCCCTGGAGAAGGGAAAGGCTACCCACTCCATCGTTCAAGCTGGTTTTAGAAAAGGCAGAGGAACCGGAGATCAAATTGACAACATCCGCTGGATCATTGAAAAAGCAAGAGAGTTTCAGAAAAACATCTATTTCTGCTTTATTGACTATGCCAAAGCCTTTGACTGTGTGGATCACAATAAACTGTGGAAAATTCTGAAAGAGATGGGAATACCAGACCACCTGACCTGCCTCTTGAGAAACCCATATGCAGGTCAGGAAGCAACAGCTAGAACTGGACATGGAACAACAGACTGGTTCCAAATAGGAAAAGGAGTACGTCAAGGCTGTATATTGTCACCCTGCTTATTTAATTTCTATGCAGAGTACATCATGAGAAACGCTGGGCTGGAAGAAGCACAAGATGGAATCAAGATTGCCGGGAGAAATATCAATAACCTCAGATATGCAGATGACACCACCCTTATGGCAGAAAGTGAAGAGGAACTAAAAGGCCTCTTGATGAAAGTGAAAGAGATGAGTGAAAAGTTGGCTTAAAGCTCAACATTCAGAAAACTAAGATCATGGCATCTGGTCCCATCACTTCATGGGAAATAGATGGGGAAACAGTGGAAACAGTGTCAGACTTTATTTTTTGGGCTCCAGAATCACTGCAGATGGTGATTGCAGCCATGAAATTAAAAGACGCTCACTCCTTGGAAGGAAAGTTATGACCAACCTAGATAGCATATTAAAAAGCAGAGATATTACTTTGTCAACAAAGTCCGTCTAGTCAAGGCTATAGTTTTTCCAGTGGTCATGTATGGGTGTGAGAGTTGGACTGTGAAGAAAGCTGAGTGCCGAAAATTGATGCTTTTGAACTGTGGAGTTGGAGAAGACTCTTGAGAGTCCCTTGGACTGCAAAGAGATCTAACCAGTCCAACCTAAAGGAGACCAGTCCTGGGTGTTCATTGGAAGGACTGATGCTGAGGCTGAAACTCCAATACGTTGGCCACCTCATGCGAAGAGTTGACTCATTGGAAAAGACCCTGATGCTGGGAGGGATTGGGGGCAGGAGGAGAAGGGGACAACAGAGGATGAGATGGCTGGATGGCATCACTGACTCGATGGACATGATTTTGAGTGAACTCCAGGAGTTGGTGATGGACAGGGAGGCCTGGTGTGCTGCGATTCATGGGGTTGCAGAGTTGGACACTACTAATTGACTGAACTGAACTGAACCCACTCTATTATTCTGGCCTGGAGAATTCCATGGACTGTATAGTCCATGGAGTCACAAAGAGTCAGACACGACTGAGTGACTTTTACTTTCACTTTAACCCAACATATAAAAATATTGTAATCTGTACAAATAATCCATGTGAAGACTATTATCTTTTTTTAATCTAATTCATCAAAATCCAGAGTGTATTATATACTGATAGCACATCTCAATTCAAATAGCCACATTTCTAATATTTAGTAACCACAGCTGGGCACAGCTACAAAATCAGGAGATCTGTAAGCACAGGAGAAATTGGGGCTTTCCTGGATTGAAAAAAAAAAACAAAAACCAACAACAACGTGGTATTCAAACTCAAGGAGAATTTATTCAAAGGTGTTTTCAAGGATAGGTCCTTTAAGGCTTCTCAGGTAAACTAAAGAATCTAGCTTTGTAGCAAAGATCAGATCAGGATTGTAGCTTGGTTTTAAATGACCTCAAGTTAACCACCACTGAAAGTCACTCAGTCGTGAGCTACTCTTTTTGACCCCCATGGACTATACAGTCTGTAGAATTCTCTAGGCCAGAATACTGGAGTGGGTAGCCTTTCCCTTCGCCAAAGAATCTTCCTAACCCAGGGATCGAACCCAGGTCTCCTGCACTGCAGGCGGATTCTTCACTAGCTGAGCCACAAGGGAAGCCCAAGAATTCTGGAGTGGGTAAGCCTATCCCTTCTCCAGTGGATCTTCCCCAGCCAGGAATTGAACTGGGGTCTCCTGCATTGCAGGCAGATTCTTTACCAACTGAGCTATCAGGGAAGCCACAGTAACCACTGTTACGCTCAGAGAAAAAAGAGCTCAGGTCAGACACGGAAGTTACTTTACTGGAAACAGCAAACCAGGGGCTGGCCTGAAAGAGTCTGTAACTGTTCAAGCCTGAAAGCAAGTTTCAGGCTGCAAACTCATACCAACAGGAAGTAAACTGCCAAAGCTGTACTGCCCCTAACGAGGATGTACTTCCCAGTGCCACTTCACTTACGGCCTTAGATGACCACCATCAAGGAGAAGCCCCCCAGAGGGCAAAGCCAGGGCCAGTAAGGACTGTGGATGGGGGTGGGGGTTATTTACAGAGAACCAAACCAAAGACAGCCAGGACTAACCACAAATACTCTCCACTGTCAGGGCAGGGGTATTTTCAGTTTTTGTCTAGAAGGACTCAATCATTTCTACAAAACAGAGAGTACTGTGCTTTCCATTCCTCTTTGATTCCTAGCGGAAGTCTCCATTGCAGTTACCCTGTTGTTGCTCCACAACCATCTATTGAGTGTCTCGTAGTCATAGCTCCTGAGGAACCACATCCAGAATCACTGGGAAAAGCTGAGCTGCCCAGGATCCTGGACTTTTAAGCTGAAGGCAGCTGGTTGCCACCCTTGGGGCACGAGTATGTTCCATTTGGGAAGAAGGCTTGGTAAATGGTGGCCAGAGGGATAGACTGCCATGGCAATTATCATTTGCCCACCAAAACCTTCTTCCTCCATTGTTATAGGACTGTAGTCACCAGAATTGTGGTTACCCAAGTGTGGAGTGTTATTTCCCAGCTCTACTTGTACCCAAAGGGAGTGCCTTTTGTCGAAGTTCACACTAGTGGAATGTGACCCAAAGTGATGTGTGTTAACTTCTGTCTCATTTCTCTTAAGGGACATTTGGACTCTGTGGCGGTCCAGTGGCTAAGACTCCGTGCTTTCACTGCAGGGGCCATGGGTTGTATCCTGGTTGGGGAACTAAGATCCCACACACCTCACAGTTTGGCCAGAAAAACAACATGGGACATTTGTCTCTGAACTGAGCTCACCTCTTCTTATTGCCTTGGGGGGCAGCCTCAGAAGCGCTATGTTGAAGACAAAAGCTGGTCACCAACATGTACTCTTGTTTGAGTGAGAAAGGAACATCTGTTTGAACCATTGCATTTTTGGGTCTTTTTGTTAGGGAATGTGCTTGAATTCCCCTGTACACCTGTGTTGGATATCCTGTTACTTGCAGCCCATATAGGAAGACTTAGCCTTATTCCTTTATTTTTGGTGGTGCCCCTCCATCATATTCTTAGAAAGTCTGCTTGAGAGATAAATATTTTGGGAGCTGAATTTCTGTGCATCTGACCTGTTTTTATACTTCTGGAATCTGTATGGATCTTTGTCTCCTGTGCTCAGATGTGTTTTTTCAGCTATTGTGCTGAATACTGAAGCCCCCCCCCTACCCCCTACCCCCTTTTTTTTTAAGATTAAAAAAATTTTTTTTTTTTTGGCTGTGCTGGGTCTTCCTTGCTTTGCTCAGGCTTTCTGTAGTTGTGGTGAGTGGGGGCTACTTTTCTTTGCAGAGCACGGGCTTTAGGGGCGTGGCCTTCAGTCGTTGCAGCACAAGGGCTCAGCGGTTGCAGTGTGATGACTTAGTTGTTTCTCGGCTTGTGGAAGCTTCCTGGACCAGAGATTGAACTCTGTCCCAGGTGGTGTTAGTGGTAAAGAATCTGCTTGCCAATGCAGGAGACGAAAGAGACACGAGTTCAATCCCTGGGTCGAGATGATCCCCTGGAGAAGGAAATGGCAACCCACTCCACTATTCTTGCCTGGAGAATCCCTTGGACAGAGGAGCCTGGCTGGCTACAGTCCATGGGGTTGCAATGAGTTGGAGACTACTGAGTAACAGAGCACAGCAGTGTCACCAGGGAAGTCCGAAGATTTATTTTTTAATGGATCATTTTTAAAGTCTTTCCCGGATTTATTACAATATGGCTTCTGTTTTATGTTTTGATTTTTTAGCCATGAGGCATGTGGGATCTCGGCTTCCTGACCAGAGATCAAACCGGCACCCCCTGCATTGAAATGTGAAGTCTGAACCACTGGACTGCCAGGGGAGTCCCACTAAACTCTTTTAATTTGGAAACCGGTATCCTTCATTTCTGGATATAAATTTTTTTCTTGATGATTCCCTCCCCTGCATGTTCTGTCTTTTTTAGCAGAGCTCTTAAAATGCAAATACTGGTTTTTCTTGCCTGGTACTCTTAATTTTCTTAGGTTTCTCGCCTAGCTTCCATCTGTTTCTCTTTTTGTTTTCCTTTTTGAGAAAATTTCTCGTATTTATTTTCCTTATACTTACTTTCTTGTTTGTTCCCTAAATATTTCTTTTCTTTCTCGAACAGCACCCTGATCCTGTTTCTTGGTTGCAGATCCCTCTGAAGATATTACTGATAGATTTTTTAAAAGTCCCTGCCTTCCTGTGTGGGTTATTTCTTCTAAATTGCCATTTCCTGTTCCTTTTGTGGGTTATGTTTGGATCACTGTCTTTCAGGTTAATGACTTTTCTCAATCATGTGGTAAATAAACTTAAAGTGTGGGGACGGCCTCCCACCTGTGCTTCTTCTGATCACACCTGTCAGCCTGAATTAACACCCAGCATGTCACCTTGTATAGAAAGCAACACAAACCCTCCTCCAAAAGAATGGCCATTTCTGATATCGACAGAGCATGAGGCTCTCTGCCCACTACCCCCAACTTCCAAATCAGTCACATGTGAGCTGATGCCTCCTACATCTCGTTTTAAGCCCGGACTTCTTTCTTCAGTTTTAGAGCCATCTAATTGCTGGGTATCTCCATTTTTATGTTCCACTTTGTCCACCTGTTGCTCTGTGTTCCCTGAATCAGAAATTAGCACACTTTCCATCCAGTCTCCTGTGCCTCGTCTCCGTTTACCTGCCTTGCCAGGTGGACGTGAGTGTGGAAGAGAGGGCTGCTGCTCCCCAGGGTATGAACTGTCAGGACTCTGCTGGTCTGGCCATTCTTGTATCCCCCATGTCTGGCACAAGGGCAAGTTCACGTAATAGAATTTGCTGAAGGAATGCCTGAACAAAAAAGTGTGGGGACTAAAAAGGTGTTTGGGAGCTCAGAGCAGGTAAATGGGTCTGGTGGTTATTTTTTGTCTAGATGAGTTTATTTTTATATGAATCAGTTCAGTCGCTCAATCGTGTCTGACTCTTTGTGACCCCATGGACTGCAGCATACCAGGCTTCACTGTCCATTACCAACTCCCAGAGCTTGCTCAAACTCATGTCCATTGAGTCGGTGATGCCATCCAACCATCTCATCCTCTGTCATCCCCTTCTCCTCCTGCCTTCATTCTTTCCCAGCATCAGGGTCTTTTCTAATGAGTCAGTTCTTCACCTTAGGTGGCCAAAGTATTGGAGCTTCGGCTTCAGCATCCATCCTTCCAGTGAATATTCAGAACTGATTTCCTTTAGGATTGACTGGTTTGATCTCCTTGCAGTCCAAGGGACTCTCAAGAGTCTTCTCCAATACCACAGTTCAAAAGCATTAATTTGTATAAAAATATTTATACGAATATTTCATGGAAATGGGAATGTAGCAAGAGGGTCTGGGTAGTAGAATAAAAAATTGTAAGTGGAGATTCGTAGGTGTTTCTCTATTTACATCTGGGATCAGGCTTTCCCAACACTGGGCTCAGCATTGGCCCATTTCTGCTGCCCATATGCAGATGCACCCCTGGGCACACTTGGCGTTGCCCACAGGGCAGCAGGAGCAGTAGCTCTGATTTGCAGGAGGTGCATTTGCAGGAGCAAATACTAAGAGTGGGGGCAGGTGCAGGAACCACCAGAGGCTCACGAGCACTTAGGGTTCATTTTGAGCTGAGTTGAGGCTAGATGTCCAAATCAGTGGCTAAGAAGACATTTGGGCTAGTGGCAGGGGAATTCTGGGCTAGCTGATTGTGAGGTAAATTATGGGGTGATCTGCCTGGGCTTCCCAGTTAGCTCAGTGGTAAAGAACCTGCCTGCCAATGCCAGAGATGCAGGTTTGATCCCTGTGTCTGGAAGATCCTCTGGAGGAGGAAATGACAACCCACTCCAGTATTCTTGCCTGGAAAATTCCATGGACAGAAGAGCTTGGCGGGCTACAGTCCATGGCATTGCAAAGAGCCGGATACGACTGAACAACTGAGCACATCACATGCTGCCTGGGCTGTCTTACTGGGGAACCCTGATTTAATTATCTCTAGATGTTTGGCACCCCACTCCAGTACTCTTGCCTGGAAAATCCCATAGATGGAGGAGCCTGGTGGGCTGAAGTCCATGGGGTTGCGGAGGGTCGGACACGACTGAGTGACTTCACTTTCACTTTTCACTTTCATGCATTGGAGAAGGAAATGGCAACCCACTCCAGTGTTCTTGCCTGGAGAATCCCAGGGACTGCGGAGCCTGGTGGGCTGCCATCTATGGGGTCACACAGAGTCAGACACGACTGAAGTGAGTTAGCAGTAAGCAGATGTTTGTTCACATGACCCCAAGAAGAGTCTGCTAATCTCCTGCCAAGAGGTTGAAGACCTGGCATCTAGTGTTTTCGGAGCTAAGTGGAAAATTGGGCTGGGATTGTGGAAGAGAGTGTTTTATTATTCAGTATGTACATATTTGCTCCATCTTCCTCCTGTTTTGGGCTTCCCTGGTGACTCAGACAGTAAAGAATCTGCCTGCAATGCAGGAGACCCAGGTTTGATCCCTGGGTGGGGAAGATCCCTTGGAGAAGGGAATGGCAGCCAACTCCAATATTCTTGCCTGGGAAATTCATGGACAGAGAAGCCTGGCAGACTACAGTCTAAGGCTGTGGAAGTGTTTTATTACTTACTATGTACACAGTTGCTTAATCTTCCTTCTGTTTTACCCTGTCCAGAAGGAAAACTCAGTCTTTTTCCTTTAAGGGGGATGGTCAGTAGTCTAGAGTGGGGGGGTCAGAGCAGGGGGAGGGGATCTGTTTAAAAAGTTTTCTCCAATCCTAATTCCAGGACCTCTGTTTTCCACTGGACCGCCACTTCCAGAGGTGTCTGAGGTTATCAGGTCCTAAACTTTTTGGTGATCCTATGGTGCAAATAATGCTGCTTTTGAGCTCTCCCCATTACTGGTTTGCTAAATCATCTACTACTTGCCCTTTGTTTTTTTTGGTAAAATCTTGTTGCTGTCAAATCGTCACACATTCTCCTCATCCTTACGGGTGTATGCCTAAAAAAACAACAACAACAAATCAAACAAACCTGTTTGTGCTTTCAACAGAGTTTTAGGAAGAAAATGAAGATCCAGCTGCTCAGTCTGACATCTTTACCCAGAAATCACTCCTATTTCTGTTCACTCCGACTGCAATTGCTCTCCTTTGAGTCACCATCATTGCTCAGCTGGCCACTGCAGCAGGCTGCCAACTGTTTTTTCTATGCTCAGGTTTGCTCTTTCCTTATCTATTTTATTACACTGAAGTCAGAGTGAACTTTCTGCAGAACAAATATTATTTCTCCACCCGCCTTTAATCCTTTCTTTCAGTCCCTTTTGTTCTTAACTTGTAAGGACCGTGTATCAGCTGGCCTTGATCTACTTTTCATTCTTATCTCCAGGCTTTCTCCCACTTGTTCACTGGGCTCTAGCCATGCTGTAACCCAGGTTTCTTTTATTACATTCAAATATGACATCTTAAGGCATCCCTACATACTGTAATTTTATCTGTTAGTTGTCTCTTCCCACATCCTCCAACCCCTCTCCTCCAGCTTTTCTGGTTAACTTCTACTCATTCACTTTCAGGTTTCAACTTAAATATGTTTTCTTCAGGAAAGCCTTTCATGTGGCTCCAGACAAGGTAAGCCCTTTGTTGATGGTCTGATTGTTCTAAATACTTGCTATCCCTCCCCCCCCTAGAAAGGTTACAACTCCCTCTCCTGATGGTGTCAATATTCCACATAAGACACTTTTGGAAATTTCACATTATCACTTTCATCACACTTCATTGTTATTGTGTGTTTAGTTGTCTGTCTTTCTGACCAGACTGTAAGCTGCAAGAAGGAAACGTCCTGTGTCTATCTTATGTACCATGGTATCCCCAGGGTTTAGTATACCACCTTGACCACTCACAGTAATGGCAAAGTCCCCTTGACCAAACTCTACCATGGCTACTAACAGCATAAGGCCATGTCCCCAGGATGAACCCTGTCCCCCTTAAAATGCCTGCATGAGAAAGCTCAACAATGCAGGGAGAAGTGACAGTTCCGACCTAAACCAGGTGATAGGCATAGAGGCCCCTGATCCTCCCTTAAGTAGTTACTTTAGACAGTTAGCTACTATAAATCTTCTTTCTGCCCCTTTGAGATATAAAGCTTTTGTCACACAGAACTGTATTCTCAAGGACTTGACAGCCCCTCCCAGCCTCGTGGGTGCCAGCATGCATGCCATGTCACTTAGTCGTGTCTGACTCTTTGCGACCCCATGGACTGTAACCTGCCAGGCTCCTCTGTCCATGGGATTCTTCAGGCAAGAATATTGGAGTGGGTTGCCATGCCAACCTCCAGGGGATCTTTCCCACCCGGGGACCAAACCCACATCTCTTACGCCTTCTGCATTGGCAGGTGGGTTCTTTACCAGTAGTGCTACCTGGGAAGCCTGGTGGGTACCTTGCTTTAACTTGTACCACTGCCTGTCATGAAGATATGAAAAAGTTAATTCCTCCTCCACATAAGTACAAATTAACAAACCTGGGTGGCCTAGTCACATATACCAGCAACCCATGACACCCTTCAGTGCTTTCCTTAGCTTTTTGTTTTTTTTCTCTTGACAGTAAGCATGCTGCTGCTGCTAAGTTACTTCAGTCGTGTCCGACTCTGTGCGACCCCATAGACAGCAGCCCACCAGGTTCTGCCATCCCTGGGATTCTCCAGGCAAGAACACTGGAGTGGGTTGTCATTTCCTTCTCCAATGCATGAAAGTGAAAAGTTAAAGTGAAGTCACTTGGTCGTGTCCGACCTTCAGCAACCCCATGGACTGCAGCCTTCCTGGCTCCTCCATCCATGGGATTTTCCAGGCAAGAGTACTGGAGTGGGGTGCCATTGCCTTCTTTGACAGTAAGCATACTAAATAGTTATTAGGTAATAAACGGGTACTATGTTAAAAAGCAGACATTACTTTCCCGACAAAGGTCCATCTAGTCAAAGCTATGGTTTTTCCAATAGTCATGTATGGATGTGAGAGTTGGACCATAAAGAAAGCTGAGCGCCAAAGAATTGATGCTTTTGAACTGTGGTATTGGAGAAGACTCTTGAGAGTCCCTTGGACTGCAAGGAGATCCAACAAGTCAATCTAAAGGAAATCAGTCCTAAATATTCATTGGAAAGACTGATGCCGAAGCTCCGATATTTTGGCCACCTCTTTTGAAGAACTGACTCATTGGAAAAGACCCTGATGCTGGGAAAGATTGAAGGTGGGAGGAGAAGGGGAGGACAGAGGATGAGATGGTTGGATGGCATCACGGACTCAATGGACATGAGTTTGAGCAAGCTCTGGGAGTTGGTAATGGACAGGGAAGCCTGGCGTGCTGCAGTCCATGGGGTCGCAAAGAGTTGGACATGACTGAGCGACTGAACAGCTGAGGGACATGATAGTTTCGTTATTTCAAAGCTTTCTTTGGGGTTTCTCCTATAGCCTTCTCCTATCCTCCAATAAGTTATTTTTTTCTTTCATAATCTAACTATATGAAAGATAATCATACCCAAATTATCCACAATAAACTAGTCAGATTATTGTGGATGGGTAGAGGTGGACACGACTTAGCCACTAAACCAGCACCACCACTATAGAAAGCTGTTAAAAAGTCACACACCCAAACATCGATTCTCTCTTTTCGCTTTTTGGTTTAAAATCTTCAAAAGTTTTACCATTTCTTTTTTTTCCCCTTCTGGTGAAAACAAAAACCATCCAAAATTTATTCTCCAACAGACAGTAGCAGCAGGTGAAAACTACAGGGGTTTCTCCGCAGATCATGCATTCAGGAGACATTATTAGCTAACAAATGAGAAATCCTCTGGTGTATTTTCTGTAAGTTTTACCATTTCAGTTTCTGGACCAATGACAAGAATTCAGTTCAGTGCAGAAAGTGTGGATGGGTAAGATGCGGATATCTAGTCAGAGCGGGTGAGCTGGTCTATACCTTGGCCACAAATGGCCCACACACCTCTAGTCCTCCCTTGGTCTGCTGCTAGCAATATGTTTACCTACACGTGCAGGCTTTCGCACTTCCTCAAAATCTTACCTAGTTAAACGCTCCTGTGGGTACTTTATGGAAGCACAGAGCGCCGCCCGCAACCCGAGACTTGCAGTGTCGATTCGTACTTTTATTTACAAACAGCAGCACCCCATCTCCCACGCTCCAGCCCCAGTCTGTCCGGCCCCGCCCGGGCAGTGGCCGACGTTGTCACTTGCTAGGACCCGGGCGCGAGGTCGCCGCCGCCATGTTACTTTCTGGCGGCCCCGTTGGAGAAGGCAAAGGGAAGCTGAGCGGCCGCCCGGAGTTCCGGCCCTTGTGCGCAAGTGCGGAAGTGTGTTGGCCCCGACTGCGCTCAGTTTCCGGCCGGTGTTTCCGCACCGGCCGCCCGTAGACGTGTAACGGACGGTGGGCCGCAGCCATGGCCGAGAGGAAACCTAACGGTGGCGGTGGCGCCGTCTCGGCCTCCTCGTCGGGCACTAACTTACTTTTCTCCTCCTCGGCCACGGAGTTCAGCTTCAACGTGCCCTTTATCCCAGTCACCCAAGCCGCCGCTGCCTCGGCCTCCCTGCTCTTGCCCGGAGGTAGTAAGGAGATGGAGATCCGGGTGGGCAAGTGTGGGCGGGGGGCGTGAGGTGAAGGGTCGGACAAAAGGTTTTCCTTTGCCTGGATCAGACCCTCTGCTACCTTGTCAGGGCAGTTAGTGGCCAGATTTGAGTAGCTTCGGGACTTTGGGGTCTTGGGGGCGGGGGCCAAGCTCTTCGTCAAAGGGACTGTTCAAGTGCTGGCCACTCCTGCACTGGCATTCCTCACGTTTTTGTTAAACATCTCCTGGTGAGCCAGGTGCTTGCAGGGAAGGTAAAATAAATTATTACCGCCTCTCCTCGGATACAGTAGACTATCTCTTAGGGTAGGCTCGTAATACTTGCAAAGCAGAGGTATAGAACACAGTCATCTTTCAAGGCCGTGCCTCATTTTCTGTTAGAAGCTCTTGCTTGTTCTCTTAGGTACCCACTCCTATGTTCATCTTAGCACTTTGTACGTATCTTTATTAGTGTGTGCGGAGCTTGCGTTTTCATGATTATGCGGCATAACCCAGAGCTGGTGTTAGGAGCACCGACTGTATTCCAACCCTAGCCCTGGCAGTAACTTGCTGTGTGATCTCAGGCATGTTACTTCACCCCTCTGTGCATCGTTTTCCATACATGCACAGCCTCCCAGGGCTGTCATGAGAATTGAATTGATTTTTGTGAAGCACTGAGTATAGCGTCTGGCACATTATGTTGCATAAACGTTTGTAAAGTAAGCGTGTCTGCCTGTTTGGACTGTGAGCTGTGTGAAGTTTGCAGCTATGACTTATTTACCTTTTTATTTCTAGGATCTTGTTTAGTGCCCAGCACATAGCTCCTCAGGAAATGGTGAATATTTTTCTCTTGAATAATTTGTTCTTATTTGGAGGACCAAGGAAAGTTTCATGGAGAGGTGAAAAAAGGCGAAGCGGAGCAGTACACGATGGTTCTTCTTCTCTGGTGTCATGTTTCTTCTTGGTGCTTACCTCCTGACGTGTCCACATCTTTTGTTTATCTTGTTGCACTAGCATGTAAGCTCCATGAGAGAGCAGGAGCTTATACCTAGAACACATCTTGATGTGCTGTAGGCACATTTTTATTTCTATAGAAACGTGAATGAATGAAAGGGTGGGAGTTAGGAGTATGTTTGTCTTGTTTTGATAGTGTGGCTGAAAGGTTCCACATTGCCATTTTTGGTGGAGGACCAGCGTGGCTGGAGCAGAATGCTTTTGGAGATTGCAGGATGTAACCAAATAAATACGGCTGTACGTGGGGTTCTCTTACCATCCTCTGCTTCACAAATGTTTGGTTCATGCCTATGTTCCTGTATAATATTTTGTTTGTGTCTGTCACTGTCAATAAATGGTTAACATCTTCATTGTCAAGTATAGGGTAACTTACCTGTCTTGAAAGCTATTGTTTCTTGGAGATGGTTTATTTTTTAATAAGAAAATTAGTTTTAGAACTAAAATTCTTTCACAAGTATTTTTCTACCTTTAACAAAGATTTGATTATTAGAAGTCCATTCAGTGAATTTCCAGAGACAAAAGGAGAACCGATGGCATTGGAAGCAGTGATGAATTAGTGAAAGAGGCATACAGGAAGCAGTTTCATTCACTCAGCAAACCTGGACTGAGCAGCTTGTTTGCCAGGCCCTGTTCCCGGTGTCAGAGAGACAGAGAGGAGCAGATAGCATTGTCCCTGGTGACTGCACACTTTTACACACTGTGCCCAGCTGTGTAAGTGGTTGTGGTCCAGGTTTGTGATGGCTAAAAAGAGGGATTGATGGGCTGCTGTGAGAGCCGTGGCTGTCAGGCTGGCTGACCAGGGAGCAGACATCCCTTAGATCTTTAGAACTTTACAGAGGGGGTGATTCTTAAGCTGAGTGTTGAAGGATACATAGGAATTAGGAAGTCTGGGGAGACAGGCATTTGTAAAAGTCTGGAGGTGTGAGAGAAACCTGCAGATTTGGTGGGATTTTGAGGTACGTGCTCACATTCTCTCGCCCCCTCTTTCCTTCTTGGCCAGTCCTCCTGCCTCCCACCCCGCCACTCCCCCAGGTCCATGTGACTAGAGTGAATGCAGGGGAGTGGCTCAAGTGGTTAGTGGGGGAACCAGGTCATGAAGGGCCTCATACAGCACATTAAGGAGTTCATAGTACATCCTGTGTGGTGTGCGGGTGCCCTTAAAGGGTTCTAAACAGGGCAGTGACATTAGAGATATGTTTAGTCTTTCTGAGATTGCACCAGAGTAAAGCTGACTGTAGCAGAAGTGTCCAGTCTGGACGCCACTGTGAGTCAGGCAGGAGCGAGTGGCACTCTAGCCCTGGTCAGCCAGGTGTAGGTGAAGAGCAGGAAACAGAAGTAAGAGATTTTTACACCGTCAAATTATTGGGACCTTTCATGCATTGGAGAAGGAAATGGCAACCCACTCCAGTATTCTTGCCTAGAGAATCCCAGGGGCGGGGGAGCCTGGTGGGCTGCTGTCTATGGGGTCGAACAGAGTCGGACACGACTGAAGCAACTTAGCAGCAGCAGCAGCAGTGACTCACTGAGGGCCAGACTGTCCAGTGTACAGGCTCTTTATCTGTTCAGTTTCAGCTCCAAGGTACAGCTCCACCTGGCATATAATAGATACTGTGTACTTACTTCTTTAATTGAAGATCTAAATGATTAAATGGAAAAGAGGGAGGAGTCTCAGGAGGTTTCTGGTTTTCATGTCTGGATGGATGTTGGTAGACATCCATTGAGGTAGTGAGATTGTAAAAGGAGCACATGAAGGGGGACCGTTAAGATGATGGTTGAGGTTTACTAAGCTTGAGATGTATGTGTCTGAACCTGCCAAAAGTACTGAGGAGGCAGTTGGGAAATAGGTTCTGGGGCACATACGATCAGTCTCAGTTTGGGACAGAGTTGGGAGTGTCACAAGTATACAGGCGCTTATTAAAGATATGGTCTTGATGCCAAAGGTGTCCACATGTAATTAGAAAGTGCCCCTGTGAGCTTGTTGAGATCAGTATTTTGTTTGTAAAGGATGGTAATCAGAGAAAAGTTTGTTGTATCAGATTGATCCCAAGTTGCTTTATAGGATGAAGGACACAGAGGTTTTCCCCCTGCTTTCAGATGTTGAGAGATGAACTGAAGTCTGAGTCCAGGTGAGGTTCATGGGAATGGAGAGAGAGGATAGGGAATGGAGAGAGAGGATAGGAACCGGAAATGTTATCAGAGAAGTAGAATGATAAAAGAAGAAAGGGAGCCTTGCTCAGGAAATGATATTTTAATTACAAAGAAACAGTTCAGAGGGGTATTTTGAATAGTGGAGTATCTCAGTTAAATTGATGTGTGAAATATAACTGGGAGCAGCCTAACAGCTGAAGGCCACGTTCAGCAGCAGAGGTCAAGAAGGAGCTCTGAGCTTGAAAGGTCACACTTTGGCAGGTTTCAGGGACAGGGACCACAGCCTGCCTGTGTGTTGGGAAGCGGTCCACCATTCTGATCTGCTCTGTGCCTCCAGTGGTGGGAGATTAGAGAGATTTGAAGAAAAGGGGTTGAGATGGGAGAAAGAAAAGATTAGGAAGAGAAAGGTGATGTTCCAAGCTAAGGACTCATAAGTTTCTAAGGAAAACTAGACGACTTTTTAGGCCTTGTAGAAGGAAAATCAGAGAAGGCAATGGCACCCCACTCCAGTACTCTTGCCTGGAAAATCCCATGGATGGAGGAGCCTGGTAGGCTGCAGTCCATGGGGTCGCTAGGAGTTGGACACGACTGAGCAACTTCACTTTCACTTTTCACTTTCATGCATTGGAGAAGGAAATGGCAACCCACTTCAGTATTCTTGGCTGGAGAATCCCAGGGACAGAGGAGCCTAGTGGGCTGCCGTCTGTGGGGTCACACAGAGTCGGACACAACTGAAGCGACGTAGCAGCAGCAGCAGAAGGAAAATATTATTTTACAACTTGGTAGCGAAAGAGAGAATAAAATAATATAGTTTGGTGCCAAAATACCAACAGTGAAGATCATGTTTGGCAAAGGGAAGTGAGGAGACCTTCCCTTTGTTAGAAATGACTTTTTTTTTATACTGATTGTCATTCTCTAATGATGATTACCTGGTTGTGATACTGTGTGGTTTTAGGGATGGTAGTGAATGGTTGACCTACTTTGCCTCTCGAATGCCAGCGCCTCATGTTCACTTGTATAATGAGTGCTTTGTAGGTAAGAGCCCTGACACACCTTTTCTTGTCAACAGAGTTAATATCTGTACTTTAGCTTCTTGTTGTTACTGTATAAATAAAGTTCTGTGTATTTGGGTAGTGGAATAATGTTTGAATTGTTTCTTACTAGGAAAAAAAATCGTTCAAAATAACATCTAAAAGTAGTAGGTACAAATTTTGTTTGCATTTTTTGAAAAATTCTCTTGTATACAAATGTGGGCTTCCCTGGTGGCTCAGATGGTAAAGAATCTGCAGGAATGCAGGAAACCAGGGTTATATACAAATATGTCTACATAATTTATACATATTTACCAAATAAATAGTATGTAACTATATTTATTTTAAAAGTATGGAAAGGTATGTATCAACATATTAACAGCATTAAGAGTGATTGTCTCTGGGAGGTGAGCTTACCAATGAGTGCAAGGTTTCCCTCCTTTTGTTGTTTCTTACTGGTATTTTCTAGTTTTTCATTTCAAAGAAAAAAGAAAAACATGTTTTTCATTATTGTCTTTAAGGCAGAAATGTAAGTTTGAACAACAAAATAAGAGGTGTAATTGCTAGACCTGCCATATAGAATCTTGTCCAGAGTGACAGCATCCCTTTAAGCCATGTGCCCTCCTGTTCCCTTGCAGAGGATTCCACCGATGTGGGTGAGGAGGACAGCTTCCTTGGGCAGACTTCTGCTCACACATCTACCCCACAGACATTTAGTTACTTCTCTCAGGTATCAAGCAGTAGTGATCCTTTTGGGAATATTGGACAGTCCCTGTTAACAACTGCAGCAGCATCAGCTGGACAATCAGCCTACTCCAAGCCCCCAACGTCTCTGCCTTTTACAACTGGATCCCAAGATGTGTCGAATGCATTTTCATCATCCATTTCGAAGGCGCAATATGGTGCTCCACCTGCTTCACAAATCGGAATAAATCCTTACCCGCCTTCTCAGCCTAGTAATCTCCCTCCTTCGAATTTTGGGAGCCCACCACAAGGAACGCCCCAACAAGGATACAATCCGTATCGCCACACGGCTGTAAGCAGCAGGGCTAATCCTTACATTGCACCACCGCAGCTGCAGCAGTGCCAGACACCAGCTCATCCTTCCCATCCTCCGCCCTCCACACCCCCCGTTCAGATGTACCAGGTGCCTCCAGGATCTTTGCCGCCGGTATGAAGACATGCTTTATATCTTTATATCATTCACTGTAATTCTAATCCCTCTCATTTTTACCTGTGCTTTGATGACAAATTATTTTCAGATGGTTTTTTTTTTTTTCCGTAAGCTATATGTTTTGAAGTAAACAATCTTTTAAAAGTAGGTCATTGAATGGTTCATGTTTTAGGTTATATTTTGTATTTATGGAAGTAGTAATTTATTTCAATGCATTAACCGTATGCCAGTATTACCAGATTTAATATAAGATAGCAATAACAAATGTCATCTGCAGATATGTGAGAGTCGAAGGAACTATTATCAGCTTCTCTTTTTTTAATTATACTGCCTGATCAAAACGCTTAATTACTGGGACTAAAATTGATTACTCCAATAATTTATTTACATTTATAAAGTTTGAATCTAGACAGACTATCTCAGACAGATGATGGAATAACTTTTGCCTTGGGTAAATTTTATGAAATTCCTTTATGCTTCCCTCCCATCCCCGCCCCTAATTTTTCAGCTGACTTCCAAAGGGAAGTGAACTGAATCAGAAAAAGGGAAATGATTGAAAAAAAGAGTCAAGAACCCAGTGTGGCAGGGATAATGGTACTGTAGTCAGTGGCAATAGAGAATGGGCTCCATTTTACCAACTAATCTAAATCATACCAGTATACAAATTCTTGGTAACGGTGGATTTCAGCAGATTGGTAGCATGTAATGTAAGTTAGTATACTTGTTTGCTGATGAAACTTTGAAGAGTTCTGATTAAAAATGTTTAAATAATTTTAAGTAAACCGTTGCAAAAATAAAAAATAGGACAAAGAACACCCCAGTGCTCTAACCCAGGTTCCCTGTCATGAACATTTGTTCTCTCCTTCGTGAACATGCACACTGACACGTGTGGGGGCATCCTCTCCTCCCTCGTTCCTTTCTCACGCTGTGTATGTGCAGTTTTGGGGGGAAACATTTGAAGATCAATTACATACATTATAGGGCTTCCCTGGTGGCTCAGCTGGGGAAGAATCCACCTGCAATGCAGGAGACCTGGGTTTGATCCCTGGGTTGGGAAGATCCCCTGGAGAAGGGAGAGGCCACCCACTCCAGTATTCTGGCGTGGAGAATTCCATGGACTGTGTAGTCCATCGGGTCGCAAAGAGTTGTATACAGCTGAGCGACTTTCACTTACATACATTATGATTCTTTACTCCTAGATACTTTAGTGTGTATTAATATTTCCTAAGAATAAGAATATTCTTTTGCTTGACCACAGTAATCAACCTCAGTAAATGGAATATTTTGAAATCATTTTTTAATAAAAAATTGTATTCTGTTTTTAAAAGTATTTTTACTGCACAGAACTTGAGAAATGACTAATAGCCAAATGAGTAAAAATTGCCACGAGAAAACCTTGTTTTTAGTTTTTATGTCTTTCTTATCTTTTTTCTTGATAAATATAATTTTTCCTCGACAAGCATTATGTATGTTTACTTACATAAACTATGTCAAGATAGTTTAGATGTTAAGATTTTTTTCTAAAACATTTTTAATCTTTCTAGAGAATTCTAGTATATGAGTAAAAGATGATTTATTTAATCAGGTTTCTGGTAGGTCTTTGGATTGTATCCAGTGATTGTTATAAATAATCTTTTGGTATTCGTCCTTGTGGGTGAATTTTTACAGTTATGTCTTTAGGATGAATTCTTAGAAATGGAATAGGTAGGTCAAGGAATATGCATTATATTTTATTTTATTTTTGGCCATGCCTCATGGCTTGTGGGATCTTGGTTCCCGAACCAGGGATGACCCCAGACCCTTAGCAGTGAAAGCAGCAAGTTCTAACCACTGGACTGCCACAGAATTCTCGAGCATTATGCGTGTGTTAAAGATGGAATAAATGACAGGAGGTGTACTGCTGGATTGATTCTATAAAGGTATTAGTTTACTTTGCCATCAGTGTGAGAAAGCCCTGTTCACTTTCCAGCTGGCATGGGGTTTTGTTATATTTTTAAAAAAATTTAATTGCTCTGGAGCTTAGTTATTAAATAGCTGTCTAGAGAAATATTAAGAATAATTATTACTAATGTCAGTTTGGGTCTGCATCATACACAGAATTGTTCCTTTGGACTGACTGGTGGTCCTGTCTTTTATACCCCCAGATCCCTCCTCCAGCGCAGGCAGGGTTGCCCCCTCCAATCCAGCAGCAGGCACCTGCCAGACCTGCAGGACCCCCTTTGCAAGCGCCACCTCCTTTTCTACTTCAAAACCAGTATGAACCTGTCCAGCCCCACTGGTTTTACTGCAAGGAGATAGAATACAAACAACTATGGATGCCTTTCAGTGTTTTTGACTCTTTGAATCTTGAAGAAATCTATAATTCAGGTAAGTGTGGGTCCTGCATCATTTGTATCTGATTTGAGGAAGAGTGGAATGAAGAGTAAGTATCCATGGCCTCCTTTTTATGAATGTCATTTTCTTTAATCCTGTAGACCTCACCAGCCTCTGTACCTTAAGGTGATGATACTTTTAATAATACACTTGTATTATTAAGTTCTGGGTTATGTGAGTAAGGTATTTGAAGACATGTTTTAGTAATTTTTTTGTTTAAAGGTATTTTAAATCCAAGAACTAAAGTAGTTCGTATAATCCAGGTGTCAGTTTTCTTATTTCCTTTATTTGTTTGTAGCTAGAGGGCAATGCAGGAGACCTGGGTTCAATCCCTGGGTTGGGAAGATCTCCTGGAGAAGGGAAAGGCTACCTACTCCAGTATTTTTGGCCTGGAGAATTCCATGGACTGTATAGCCCATGGGGTCACAAAGAGCTGGACATGACTGAGTGACTTTCACTTTCACTTCATAGGGCATTTATAAAGCATTTTCTATGGAACTCTTGTTCCTTCAGATAAAAGTTTTAAAAATGCTATAACTACATCCATCTCTCTCTCTCTTTTTTTTTTTCCTGGAGCAAGAACATCCATCTCTTGAGGCGATGTACAGGAGTAAGTTAAGACTCTGAGAAGTTTCACTATAGAAATAGGTTTTTTTGTTTATCCTGAAGGTATTTCATCTTAGGACTTAAAAATAACCTATTCTTTAGAAGTATGTTCATGGAGCATTTTCTGCTTTGATACATAGAGAAAAAGCCTACCAGTTATTGGAATTATTTCATGATGCTTTTATATTTTACTCTGGTTATTTCTTCTCCACTTAAAAGAGTCATCATTTTGAGCAGCACAGATTAATCTTAAAATTCTGTTTTTGAATAGAAATGAGCTTTGTTCTTTGTCTTTAATGTTAGACGAGTCACCATATTCATTATTTATTACTTTTAAGTCTACCTTGTAACTGTTCAGTTAAAATGTGGACTTTGTTTTCCAGTCCAGCCAGACCCTGAGAGTGTGGTCCTTGGCACTGATGGAGGGCGCTACGACGTCTACCTCTATGACCGGATGCGGAAAGCCGTGTACTGGGAAGAGGAGCCAGCCGAAGTGAGACGCTGTACTTGGTTCTACAAAGGTGACACAGACAGCAGATTTATTCCCTATACAGAGGAGTTCAGTGAAAAGCTAGAGGTACGTGGGCTTTATTCTTTTATGCCTTTCTTTAAAACACATAGACTCTGTATACATTGGAGCCTCATGTAACACCTCTCACAGTGGAGCGGACTTTATTTACAGGACACCTCATCTTGATCCTATTCACAAAGAAGACTACTTTTTAAGTAATGTCATCTTTTTTGAAGTGCTAATTGTGGTCTTGGTGTCTGAAGATAGAATGTTGTTCAGGGGAACATTACAGATTTAATATAATAAGATATTGTATCAAACCTTCAAAAGAACTTAGGCTGCTGGGATCTGCTGTACTAATACATGCCAAGCATATGGATGTTTTTCAAATTAATATTCAGTAAAAGGGTTTATGAAAATAAACATAAGAATAGGAATAGATGTTGTCAGACTTTTTAACCATTGTAAAACTGGTGGTTAATGTTGCTTTACATAATAGTGTTAATTTATTGTTGTTAAAATTTTCTTAATAATTGAGTATTTAAATATTTGAAATGTTAATTTATCTGCATACATGGGCATGATAAAGGACAGAAATGAAAAAGCCCTAACAGAAGCAGAAGAGATTATGAAGAGGTGGCAGGAACATAGAGAAGAACTGTACAAGAAAGATCTTAATGACCTGGATAACCACTATGGTGTGTTTACTCACCTAGAGCCAGACATCCTGTAGTGTGAAGTCAAGTGGGCTTCAGGTAGCATTAGAAGTATAATTGACAGGCAAGGAACTATATATATTTATGATACATATATGTTTCAAAAAGTTTGGGCATATCCATACACCTGTGAAACCACCACCACAAACAAGTTAGTAAACCTGTCTGTTGTCCCTTTTTGTCTTTTCATACTGTTCATGGGGATCTCCTGGCAAGAGTACTGGAATGGGTTGCTATTCCCTCCTCCGGTGGGCCATGTTTTGTCAGAACTCTTCACTCTGACTTATCTGTCTTGGGTGACCCTGCATGGCATGCCTCACTGAATTATGCAAGCCCCTTTGCCAGGACAGGGCTGTGATCTGTGAAGGGGGTCTTTTAAGAAGAGGTGGCAAGAATACACAGAAGAACTGTACAAAAAAGGTCTGATGACCTGGATAACCATGATGGTGTGGTCACTTACCTAGAGCCGGACATCCTGGAGTGTGAAGTCACGTGGGCCTTAGGAAGCATTACTATGAACAAGGCTAGTGGAGGTGATGGAATTTCAGCTGAGTTATTTCAAATCCAAAAAGGTAATGCTGTTTAAGTGCTGTATCAAATATGTTAGCAAATTTGGAAAACTGATCAGTGGCCACAAGACTGGAAAATGTCACTCCAATCCCAAAGAAGGACAATGCCAAAGAATGCTCAAACTGCCATACAGTTGCTCTCATTTCACATGCTAGTGAGGTTGTGCTTAAAATCCTTCAAGCCAGGCTTCAGTAGTACGTGAACCGAGAACTTCCAGATGTACAGGCTGGATTTAGAAAAGGCAGAGGAACCAGAGATCAAATTGCCAACATTTGTTGGATCATGGAGAAAGCAAGGGAATTCTAGTAAAACATCTGCTTCTGCTTTGTTGACTCAGCTAAAGCATTTGACTGTGTGGATCACAGCAAACTGGAAAATCTTAAAGAAATGAGAATATCAGACCACCCTACCTGTCTCCTAAGAAACCTGTATTTGGGTTAAGAAGCGATAGTTAGAACCAGATATAGAACAGTGGACTGGTTCAGAATTGAGAAAGGAGTACAACAGGGCTGTGTATTGTCACCCTGCTTATTGAACTTATAAACAGAGTACATTATGCACAATGCTGGGCTAGATGAAGCACAGACTGGAATCAAGATTGCTGGGAGAAACATCAACAACCTCAGATATACAGATGATACCACTTTAATGGCAGCAGAAAGTGAAGAAGAAATAGAGAGTCTCTTGAAGAGGGTGAAAGAGGAGAGTGAAAAACCTGGCTTAAAACTCAGCATTCAACAAACTAAGATCATGGCATCTGGTCCTATCACTTCACAGCAAATAGAAGAGGAAAAAGTGGAAGCAGTGGCAGATTTTATTTTCTTGGGCTCCAAAATCACTGTGGGTGGTGACTGCAGCCGTGAAATTAAAATACTGTTGCTCCTTGGAAGGAAAGCTATGACAAATCTAGGCAGTGTCTTAAAAAGCAGAGACATCACTTTGCCGACAAAGGTCTGTCTGGGCAAAGCTATGGTTTTTCTAGTAGTCATATATGAATGTGAGAGTTGGACCATAAAGAAGGCTGAGCACTGAAGACTTGATGCTTTCAAATTGTGATGCTGGAGAAGACTCTTTTTTTTTTTTTTTTTGGAGAAGACTCTTGAGAGTCCCTTGGACAGCAAGGAGATCAAACCAGTCAATCCTAAAGGAAAACAACCCTGAATATTCATTGGAAAGACTGATTCTGAAGCTTCAGTACTTTGGCCATGTGATATGAAGGGCTGACACATTGGAAACAATCCTGATGCTGGGAAAGATTGAAGGCAGAAGGAGAAGGGGAGGCAGAGGATGGGATGGTTCGATAGCATCACTGACTCATGAGCAAATTCAGGAGATGGTGAAGGACAGGGCATTTTGTTGTGCTGCCGTCTGTAGGGCTGCAAAGAGTCAGATTAGCAACTGAACAACAACAACAAAGAAATTAGACAACTCTAAGCTTTGGTTTTCACCTCTGTGTAATGGGAATAATGTTATTTAGGGCTGATTAAAAGCAGTTGATCAAATGAGGTACCACATGTAAAATGTTAAGTTTGGTAACCACTTAATAAATGAGATCTGCCATTATTGTTATTTTTATTACTATCATTGTTAATCATTTTCTTCCACACTTCTCTTAATGTGACGCAGATTTATCTTACTGGATTGTGTATTGTTTCCATTGTAGGCTGAATATAAGAAAGCTGTAACCACAAATCAGTGGCACCGAAGATTAGAGTTTCCAAGTGGAGAGACGATTGTTATGCACAATCCAAAGGTAGTGATATTGTTTAAGATATTAAAATGTTTAGGTTTTAAAAAATTATTTTGCTGAATGTGTTTGATAAGTGTTCATTTTTATTCTGCAGTAGGGAATATTTATAACAAGTGCATTGCATGGATGATAGAAAAATAAATGAAATTTAAATTTCTCTCACTAAGTTTCTGTTTATGGTAGCACATTAGCTAAAGCTTAGTATGCATCATTGAAATTAAGCTTGACAAGTTTTTGTACTTGACCCAAGGTCAGCAGACTTTTCTGTGAAGGGTCTGAGAGTAAATATTTAAGGCTTTGTAGGCCATGTAGTCCGGAGAAGGCAATGGCATCCCGCTCCAGTACTCTTGCCTGGAAAATCCCATGGATGGAGGAGCCTGGAATGCTGCAGTCCATGGGGTCGCTGAGGGTCGGACATGACTGAGCGACTTCACTTTCACTTTTCACTTTCATGCACTGGAGAAGGAAATGGCTACCCACTCCAGTGTTCTTGCCTGGAGAATCCCAGGGACGGGGGAGCCTGGTGGGCTGCCGTCCATTGGGTTGCATAGAGTCGGACACGACTGAAGCGACTTAGCAGCAGCAGCAGGCAGCCATGTAGTCTCTGAAAGTGTATTGGTATTTAGGCAGTATGTAAACCAACAGGCATGGCTATTTTCAATAAAACAAACAATATTTCAATTAAAACAATATTTCAGTGTTTTCATTTGCTTATAAAAATGAGTGGGAGGCCAGGTTTGACCTGCAGCAATAGTTTGCCTACCTTACCCTTGAGAGTAGTTTGTTTCCACCTTTACAGTAAAAATACATTCTTCCTCTTTTTATTTATATTGTCTCCAGGAACCTTGCTTGTTTCTTTAAAGATACCGGGTGTGGTGTTCAAATTCTTCCATTTACCATCCTTAATCTAAGCTCCAGGTCTCTCACCTGCAACAGTGAGAGGTGTTTTTAGATAGGGTCTATTTTAGGGTCATATTTTAGATGAAGTGAGGTGGTTTGTGCAAGAGCATCTAGCACGGTGCATATGTAGTTTCTCAGGACATAGGCTGTTTATTACAGAAAAATGTAAAAGAAAAAAATAATCTGTGTCTGACCACCTCTATAGTCCTTACTGATCCATTGAAATAAGTAAATAAAAACACCCATAGCCCATCAAAATTTAAAGTGTTGAAGGGTATTAAATGAAAAATAAAAGCCTTTTACTTCTACATTCCCCTAGTTTTGCCTCTTAATGGTAACCATGCTTACTCTCTTTAAATTTTTTTTTTTAACTCTTGTTTTTATGCAACACACAGAACTTTGCATACCGTCTTACATGCATTCATTTTTTTGGGGGGAGTGAGAGACTGATGTTAAACTATCGTTTTACTTTTTTAATTGAAGTATAGTTGATCTATACAATATATTAATTTCAGGTGTACAGCATTGCGACTCAGTAATTGTATAGATTATTATACTCCATTGCAAGTTATTACAAGATAGTGTCTGTAATTCCTTGTGCTGTGCAATATATCCTTATAGCTTATCTATTTTATATACAGTAGATTGTGTCTCTTAATCCCCTACCTCTATCTTGCGTTACTCCTTTCCCTCTCCCTAGTTGTTAAACTGCTTTGCTTTTTTTGTTTTTTTTTAATCTATGAGTCTTTCTGTTTTTCTATATACATGAATTTGTTTTATTTTTTAGAGTCCACAGATAAGTATTTGTCTTGTATTTATCTTTTCTGACTTAATTTCACTACACGTGTTTTCTAGGTCCATCCATGTTGCTGTAGATGGAAGAATTTCATTCTTTTTTTATGGCTAATATTCCATTGTATGTGTGTATTTCTCTATATCTGTGTGTCTGTCCAACATCTTCTTTATCCACTTGTCTGTTGATGGACACTTGGATTGCCTCCATATCTTAGCTGGTGTGATTAGAACTGTTGTGACCTTTTAAGTTTTTTGGTTTAAGTTTATTACTAGGTATTTTATTTTCGAAGAGATTTTAAGCGGAATTTTTTCTTTTACTTCCTCTTTTAGTTCATTATTAGTGTATAGAAAAGCAACAGGGTTCTGTATATTAATTCTTGTATTCTGCCACTTTACTGAATTCATATATCAGTTCTAGTAGTTTTTGGTGGAGACTTTAGGATTTTCTGTATACAGTGTCATGTCATGTGCAAATAGTGACAGTTTTACTTCTTTCTTTTCAGTTTGGACGCCTTTTGTTTCTTTTTCTAATCTGATTGCTGTGGCCAGACTTCCAATACTATGTTCAATAGAGTGGGCATCTTTGTCTTGTTTCTAGTTTGGAGGAAATACTGTCAGCTTTTAACCACTGAGTATGATATTAGTGGTGGGTTTTTTCATAAATGGCCTTTGTTATGTTGAGATACGTTCTGTCTGTACCAACTTTGATGAGAGTTTTGTCAGGAATGGGTGTTGAATTTTGGTTGTTATTTCTCCTTTTTCATTTCTTATTTTGTTTAGTTGTGTCCTCTTCTTGGTAAACCTGCTCAACGGTTCATCAGTTTTGTTCTTTTTTCAAAAAATCAGCTCTTGGTTTCATTGCTCTTTCTTATTGTTTATTTTAGTCTCTGTTTTATTTATTTCCTCTCTCATCTTAATTAGTTCTTTCCTTCTGCTGACTTTGGACTTCATTTTTTCTTCTTTTTCTGATTCCTTTAGATGGTAGATTAGGTTGTTTGAGATTTTTCCATATGACACTGGGCTAAATTTAATACAGTTGATTTAACAGAATAGTGTATGTCTTCCTGAAAAGTGGTAGGTAAGTCCGTTTTTGACATTGAAATTGAATTTGCACTTTGTTATTTAGAGGAGTTTGTGTTTATAAAACAAAGATTCCTCTACTGCAGGTGACTTTTCTTTAATTTCTTACATGTAAACCTGGAAGTTTGTTATATTTTTAAATCAAGACAAACTACTTCTCATTTAGTTGTATTATTTTTCAACACAAGCATTGGAAATAATGGTATTGACTTGCTTAATCTTAATGGTTACTGAACACCAGCAAGACTGCTAGAAAACTGATTTTGGAGGACCAGTGTAAGTACTTGATTTATAAGCTATACTATAAAGTAGTTTACCGTGTACGGAAATAAATCATTTAATTTATAGTGGAAATGGATTTGGTAGTGAGCTCTGTCATAACCCTTCTCTGTATCTTGAAGGTTATTGTTCAGTTCCAGCCTTCCTCAGTGCCTGATGAATGGGGGACCACGCAAGATGGACAGACAAGGCCTAGGGTTGTAAAGCGCGGAATTGATGATAACCTGGATGAAATTCCTGATGGTGTGTATAATTTGTTTAGGATCAAGATCATTTTTAAACTTTTCTACTTTAAAATGATGAGAAAAGCAAACAGCTATTAGGATTACCTGCCATATTTGAATTAAATAATGAATGAAATGAAACAATCTGAATGATTATTCAGATTAAATAATCTGAATCAATCTACAATCTAAATGAAATAATCAGTAAAATAGTGGATTTAGCTTGAAAATGTTCATTATAGTGTGTATAAATTTAACAAAGAGAAGGATTTTGGGAAAAGATTGTAAATTTTATATTGGCAGGTTGCTTCTCCACGTGGGGCTTAGTGCCCTGGGCAGTTCTGGAGAAATGACAAGGTTAATGGAGCCCCTAGAGGTACAAAACCGATGGTTGTCATTGGCTCATAGCTTCTCCAGTGAGCTGCTTTCTCCACTCCTTGGTCTCGTTCACTGATTTATGCCAGGATGGACTTTGAGCTCTGTTCATCTAATTTTGGCAAGTTTGTGATGACAAAAGGGATATTGAATATTGCTACTCGTTTAATAAAACCTAAACCAGTCTCCAGCTTGTGTATGTTTGTATGTATGGATGTGTGCATGTCTTGTCTGTCTTTTGCAGGAGAAATGCCTCAGGTTGACCATTTGGTGTTCATGGTACATGGCATTGGACCTGTGTGTGACTTGCGCTTTAGAAGCATTATTGAATGTGGTAAGTGTTCATGAAATGATTTGAAAACTATTAGAAGAACTTTAAGCCTTTATTTTAAAGTGTTTCCAGCTGTGTACTGTTAGCTGATGTACTGTCAGGAGAGATTGAACTGAACACTGGGCAATACTAATTTGTACTTGTTTTGCTCTTATGACATTTGTAACTCATAAAATCCTAGACTGTGAAGAATGAGCAGGGATCTTGGAAATAATTTAGCCCTTCTGACAGCCTCTGCCTGAACACTTTTCAGCTATTAGGAACACCTACATGTTGAACTGATTTTTGGTGGATTAGTTGTGAGAAGTTGTTTAAAGGAACTATGAATTTGTCTGTTTTACATAAATAAAAAGCTATGAATTTTATTTTTTTATTTGTAGTAATAGTTCATATTTATTGAATCCTTGGTATGTGCCAAGTATCTTACATGTTTTGTATCATTTAACCCTCATAATAACCTTTTGAGGTATAGGTGCTGTTACTGTCATCTTTACTGTTAGGTAAGGAACTGAGGCCCAGAGTGTGAGTTAACCTCTCCTGTGTCTCAGTCTGGGAGGTTCTGGAGCAGGTCAATTTGATCCCTGAGTCTACCCACAGTGCATTTCTGCCTGCCAGTAGTGGTAGTTGAGCTAATATTTTTCAGTCATTTATCTGTTTCTGTAAAATAATGTAAGAACTTCTTAAAGATTGTTTTTTTTTCTTCTCTGAACTAAATTTTGTCATTTTTTTCCTTTGAAAAGTTAGTGTTACAAAAAATACTGGTATAATTGAGGTGATTGCTGACTGCTTACCGAGGTAGCAAAATTTAATCCAGTACATTTGTCTTCCCTGATTTTTTTTTCTTTAAGTGGATGATTTTAGGGTGGTTTCTCTAAAATTGCTGCAGACACACTTCAAGAAATCTTTAGATGATCGGAAAGTAAGCAGAGTGGAGTTCCTTCCAGTTCACTGGCACAGTTCCTTGGGTGGAGATGCCACAGGTGTTGACAGGTTTGTGGATTTTGATAACTTGGTTTTCAGATTAGTCAAACTTAGACTCAGATTTTAAACTGTCATATAAAGTAGTTTATTATGACTTCAACAAGTACACTAAAAAGCTTTGATTATATATTTGCTCTTATATATTATTAAATACTGTTAGGTTTATATGCTACTTTGTATGTGTGCATGCCTGATTGTGTATGTATGTGGTGTGTATATTTCTATTGTAAATATTTAAGAGAATCTAAGAAACTTAAACTGGTTTAAAACTACTTACCTATAGTGGTTTTTTCCTTGTATAGTGGCTCAGACATGGGGCTGTCCTGTACATTGTAGCATGTTGAACGGTACCCTTGGCTTCTATCCTCCAGATAAGAGTAACACAACCTAACCTCTAATTTAACAACCAAAAATGTCTCTAGTCACTGCCAGATGTGCCCTGGTGGCAGAGTTGCCCCTAGTTGAGAACCACTGGTTTAGATGATTGTTTCTCAGTGGAGACTCTTCTGGCAGGACAGTTGTCATGAAAGACTGTTGTGTGTATTGTAGGCCATTTAATATCCTTAGTCTAAATGCCACTAACTGCCAGCAGCACTTACCAGGCACTGTGACAACTAAAAAGGCCTCCACTCAATTTTGATTGCTTCCAGTTGGGAACCACAGATTTAGGAAGTATTTCTTCTAGGGACACAGAGCTGATAACATACTTGGATTTTAGTGAACGTCATGATGTTTCAGGGCACGTGTGTTAATAAAACCAACCTATGAACATTTTATCATGTAAGGCCCTGTACAGAGGATGAGCTGGTTGGACAGTATCACCGACTCCATGGACATGAGTTTGAGTAAACTCGGGGAGTTGGTGATGGACAGGGAGGCCTGGCATGCTGTAGTCCATGAGTCGCAAAGAGCTGGACACGACTGAACTGAGCTGAGGCCCTGTTACAGGGCTGTTTTCTTTCTCTGGGTGTTCCTGAAGTATGCTGTGCTGTGTCCTGAAATATGACCATCTCAAATCAGGAAAGATTTTCATTCTCTTAAACTCCTTTCTTAGTTTCTTGCCACATTCTCTGTTGTCTTTTGCCACCTACAATTTTTGTCAGGTATCCTGATTTCCAGTAAATTGGAAGAAAATGGTAGGCTTTCCTCTTTAAAAACGAAGTAAAGATCTTTGTTTTGGCCTTATTTTATATGATAACTTTAGAGAATCCACAAATTCACAGGATAGTTATAGGCACAAGTTGATAATGTTTTTGGTTTATCTTGATTTATTGACAATAACTGACTGAAATCCACTCATAATTAGTCTGTGAGTTTTTTTTTCTCAGTGTATTTTCAGAATTCAAAATAAAAACTTTTATAAACTCATATTTAAGGTGGTTACTAAGTATACTTTTTTCTTTCCAAACAGGAATATTAAGAAAATCACTTTACCGAGTATTGGTCGGTTTCGTCACTTTACCAACGAGACCTTGCTAGACATTTTATTTTACAACAGCCCCACCTACTGTCAGATGATTGTGGAGAAAGTGGGGTTGGAGATAAACCGTCTGTATGCACTCTTCATGAGTCGGAACCCAGACTTCAAAGGCGGGGTCTCCGTTGCTGGTCACAGCTTAGGTGAACCTTTTAAATTTCCACATTTAAAGTACAATTTTTGTTGAGTCATCACTGTTTTCATTGTGGGTGACATGGTTCGTAAGAGATCTAGAATTATAGATTTTCAATTTTATAAAGGGTAGAAGTGAATGCTTTGAGTTTACATTCTGCCTTTTGCTATTCACCTTTCCTGTTGCCTAGGAATGCTTTATATTTTAATTTATTCTGCTATTTGGTAAAGCAAGAATATTGATTATCACATCTTGATTAGCATCTAACTTTACGTGACTTCCGCTTGGGACTTTGAACAAAAAGAGTAGGAGAATTTAATTAATGTTATAGAAGCACCTAGTACATTATGAAACAAAAAAGCAAAATGCTTCTTCTTTTTTTTTTTAAAGGCTCTTTAATATTGTTTGACATCCTGTCTAATCAAAAAGATTTGAGCTTATCAAAGTCTCCTGTGCCTTTTGCTGTTGCTAATGGAGTTGTGAAGCAACCACATTTTCAGGAAAAGCAGGTATGGCCCACTAACATCTAGATTTAGAGTTTGAGCCAAAGAGCTTTTCAAAATCTGAACTGATTTTATGTAATAAAACTCCTTGAGGTTTACAAGTATGATGGAACCACAGAGCTCGTTTGAGTTTTTCTCACTTGTCTTCCTTATGGATTATACATTTAAATGTGATAGAATGTTTATGGTTTGTTTGAAAAATGTGAAGTAAATTATTGTAGAAAATGAGGGCATACAAATTTAGTAATTTTAGTAATTTTCTGAATATTCAAACTTGGAATAACAAACTGCCCAGAATTAGGATTTATGTATGGGACAGAATTAAGATTTTTCCATAGATCAGAAGATATTTTATGGGAGTTTTTCTGAACTTTGTAATATTCTCCCAACTTTTTTTTAAAAGATACCCGAAGAGCCAAAGCTGACGTTGGATGAGTCTTGTGACCTTGATGTTGAAAATGAAGAAGTCCTGACTTTGCAAGAAACTCTGGAAGCACTTAGTCTCTCTGAATATGTTAGCACTTTTGAAAAGGAAAAGATTGATATGGAATCTCTGGTACTGATGATAGTTTGATTCATTTTTATCTGAAACTGTTTTTCCTTTGTATGAGATGGAAAATTATTAAGGTTTAACCTAACCTTTTACATCACTGGAGAAGGAAATGGCAACCCACTTCGGTATTCTTGCCTGGAGAATCCCATGGATGGAGGAGCTTGGTGGGCTACAGTCCACGGGTCGCAAAGAATCGGACACGACTGAGCGACTTCACTTTACATCACAGTGAAAGCAGAGACTTAAATGTTTAAAAAATTGAAAAAATCAGGAGAACTTTAAAAAAATAATAATCTGGGAAGACTTTTCTAAGTAAAGCAAAACCCACAAGCCATGAGGAAGAAAAAAAATTGTGTAGTAGGGGATGCCATAAACAATATCTAAAGGCCAATGATAGGTTAAGAAGACAATTTGGAGCACACCTTATAGACAAAGCATTTATTTCCTTCTTATTCAAAGTTGCTACAAATTAACTACATGAAAACCATCAACACAATAGGAAAATAGGCAAAGGATATGAACAGATGTATATGGAAAATAAAATAAGCAACTTCTTATCAAGAAACTCAAGAAAAATATGAATTAAAAGTGCAATGAGATTTTTTTTATCCTGTCAGTTTGGCAAGAATATTAAGAGTTTGATGTTCATACACTGTGTGGCCGGGATAACGGGAAATAGGTACTGATACATACTGGAGTAAGAGCATAAATTGGTACAACCTCTGTGGAGGGCAGTCCACCAATATCTTTGATTATTTTTAAAGAATTTATTTATTTGGCTGCACCAGGTTTAGTTGCAGTATGTGGGATCTTGTTCCCTGACCAGGGATCAAACCCGGGCACCCTGCATTGGGAGCATGGAGTTTCAGCCACTAGGCCACCAGGGAAGTCCTGTCTTTTAAAATACAAAGAATGCATGCACTTACCCCAGCAATTTCACTGCGAAGGGTATTTCCTATGAAAAAATACTCACATGGGAGTACTTCCAAGGATACTCACTGTAGCACTATTTGTGATAGCAGCACCTTAGGAACACCTGTGTCCGCTAGTAGGGCGCCAGTGAAATCATTTATGGTGTATGCACACAGTGGTGAACCCAGCTGTTGAGTGAACGAGGCAGTGCCAGAGGGATTGGTGTGGAATGATCTCTAAGGTTTGTTATGTGAAAAGACCAAAATTCAGACCTGTTTGTGTATAGGTTTGTTGTTCAGTCACTAAGTCATGTCCTACTCTTTGTGATTCCTTGGACTGTAGCTCACCAGGCTTCCCTGTCCTACACTATCTCCCAGAGTTGCTCAAATTCATGTCCATTGAGTTGGTGATGCGTAAAAGTCACACACATGGAAAAACACGGGATGCTGTGTATACATAAGAGATCTCTGGACGGAGAGGAAGTTGCCTGCAGTATCTGCTCAGAGGACTGGGTGGTTTGGGTGGGTGGAGGGAGCCGACTTCATTTTACACTTGACATAACTTCTGATACCATACAACCGTGCGTGTATTTTCTGTTAAAAATTAAGAGAATGATTTAGATGTGGAGGCTGAAGAGTTTACCACCTAAATTAGTTCGTAATTAAAAATTACTGAGGGTGGGGGTAAAAAAATTAAATTGACTAGGATATTCAATTACCTTAGATGATATAGTTTCTTTTCATAATTTCCTTTTTTCAATTTCAGTTCATGTATCATTAGATTGACTAATGTGCTTGTCTGTTTTCTTTTAAAGCTTATGTGTACAGTGGATGATCTGAAGGAAATGGGGATACCACTTGGACCCAGAAAGAAAATAGCTAACTTTGTAAAACATAAAGCTGTCAAACTGGTAAGGTTCATTTCTGCTCCTAAAAGAAAACACAGCTTATCTCTGACTGCTGCTGCTAAGTCACCTCAGTCGTGTCCGACTCTGTGTGACCCCAGAGACGTCAGCCCATGAGGCTTCCCCGTCCCTGGGATTCTCCAGGCAAGAACACTGGAGTGGGTTGCCATTTCCTTCTCCAATGCAGGAAAGTGAAAAGTGAGAGTGAAGTCGCTCAGTTGTGTCCGACTCTTAGCGACCCCATGGACTGCAGCCCACCAGGCTTCTTCGTCCATGGGATTTTCCAGGCAAGAGTACTGGAGTGGGTTGCCATTGCCTTCTCCATATCTCTGACTAGCTTGTTTATATTTTGGAAATTTTTTGTTCATACCATTATGGTTAGGCCAGTTACTGTGCTCCCTGCTCAAGGGAACAGTAATGAAGTTGATGGAAGCCCAGACGTGGGAGTCAGCCAGAACTGGGTTTAAATTCTAATTAAATTCCAATTCATGGTTTTCCTGGGGCTGATCAAAGTTCAGGTTAAAAGGACTTTAAGTTTTTAAATTGGTATTTGCATATTCCCAGTGCGACACTGGATAAGTCCTAGACAAATAGATGAGCTGGTGACCCTAATTTCCAGTTCAACTACTCATTAACTATATATTCATGAGCAATTTGCTTAACTTTTCTGGTCCTTGGTTTCCTTCATTTCTACAGTGGGATTGATAATGCCTTCCTTACAGGATTGCAGAGTGGATGAAGCCATGCATGTATAGCTAATCACCCAATAAATATTAGCTCATTTTCTGTCTTTATAATCCTTCTCACCCTCTAAAGGATAAAAAGAACACACACATACATCTCATTAAATAATAACCAAAAAGCAAAAATTGTCAGCAATCCAAAACACAGCAATAACAGCAACAACTAAAAAGCATTTAAGAAGAAGTAAAACAATTGGGAATAAATCACTTGTTTTATTTAATTTTCATTAAGTTAACTATACAGAGATTTTCTGTAAACTTAGAAAAAGTTGGTAGCATTTAGAGTAGGTATTTTGTTTTTATTGTATATTAACATCATCTTCATCGACCCTTCCATCATTTAAACTTCTGTGGTTCTTTACTTTGGAAGGACTTAACATGCCCCTTTATGTGTAATACGGTTATAAAGTCATAGGACAGAGTTGTTGTGATTAGCTAAGCAGTTGAGTTGTTCAGCATTTTCCGAGTGTATCTTTTGGATCAGGCACGTGCTGGATCCTTGGGACCTGGAGATGAACTGTGCAGTCTGTGGTCTAGCTAGAGGGGAGATTTGACCACAGAGAAAGTATTGGTCCCCTGACAGCGCTGTCTCTGCTGTCAGAGCCAGGTGAGGCCTGGCCATGGGAGAAGGGACGGGCTGGTGAGGGAATACTTCCCCCAGCTGTTGGTGAATGAACTTGAATGAGGGGTGGGGTCAGGGGAAATGGCTTTCCAGGAGGGGGCAAGTATTTTTCTGCGGTGGAAACAACAAGGGGACTGAGAATAGGGTAGGGGAGAGTCCCAAAGGCCCGAACGGCAGAAGTGGCAGCTGGTCCTCAAATGTATTCTCATGCCTGGGAAGGGCATGGTGCTTTTTAAACTAACACCATGAAATGCTGACTTGCTTATTAATTTTTGTCACAAATTATGATTTAGCACCAAATCATTTATTTAGTCTAAATTTTAATTTTTTACTTCAAAAATGTTAAAATTTAAAGCTATGTGCTCTAAGCCACATTATCAGGGTCTTCTGCATTGCAGGCAGATTCTTTACCAACTGAGCTATAAGGGAAGTCCCTATAAAATTTCAACCATGAGCAAATGTGCTTATAATAAATAGTAAATGAGTTTTTAGACATTGATTCCTTCCTGGTTTTTCCATTAATATTTGCTGTCTTTTGCTATTGGTTAGGGCCTACTGGCTGATATGCAGTACTAAAGGAAGAAAAAGTTGGAGCAAATCTTAAAGTTGAGACAATTCCATTATCAACCTGAATTTTATGTTAATATGTGTGTGTGTGTGTGAGAGAGAGAGAGAGCGAGAACTGGGCTACATTTTAGCAGCAGTGTAAAGCCACTGGGTCAGTTCTAAGGGACACGATGTGAGAGCCACTGCTGTGGGTCAGTGGAGCAGTCAGGGCACTTCCATGACTGGGCTGGTGTTTTAGAGTTCACTTGGTTACAATGTGGGCATGGAGTTAGAAGGGGGTGAAGCTAGAGGCTGTTGGGAATCTCAGCATTGTCACTGTGATTATGCAGTGACTCAGAAATGGTTGGGGTGTAGTAGAAAATGGAAAAGAAGGTGCAACTCAAAACACATGTTAGGCATAGGATAGTGTTTGTGATGGTTGGTTGAAGGTGATGAAGACTGAGTAGAGAGGCAGCATCTCTGGTGAGCACAGTGGTCACACCAAAACCAGGGCACCACAGGTGTGTCCACGCTGGACACCAGCCTGTGTTCTCCACGTGTAAGCACGTGCGTCTGCATGTGCACGTCAGTGAAGCACAGGCCTGTAGAAACAGAGAAACAAAAAATGAGAAAGAAGCTAGATTTCCAGGCCCTGCATCTGCCCTTGGTTTCATAGTTCAATAAAAGGAAGAAAAGTCTTCTGTTTATAGTTCTTGAAAAGTCTCTAGAAGGAGTTTGGTTTGGCTCCTGTAGTAGCTTGGCTGTATCAGTTATGGCACTTACAAGAATGTTTTGAAAGGGTAAAAACCTATAAAGTCATCTTATTTTTTAAATTCAAAAATAATTGCCTCTGAATGAACTGTGACACTTTCTCAGCCGTGTTACCATTGATCGCTCTGTTTTTCATCATTAACAAGGTGCTGCTGGATCAATAATGAGATAAAATGGTGCATCCTATTGATTTACTGTAACTGAAAAGTTAGCCCATTATTTTTAATAAGGAGATCAGGTATTTGTGACCTGAACTTTTCTTTCCCCTTTGTAAACCATCTTAATCATTTTCCTTTGAAAAGAAATAATTCTTAGTGCTGGGAATGTTGGCTCACTTTGTTTTCCAGTTACTGCCTCTGTCTAAGAGGGAAACAAAACAACAGTTTGCAGTAGGACGGTTTAGGATCTATTTAGACCGTTCTCTTAGCAATTTAGATTGTTAAGTTGTGTGACTGTAATGGGAGGTACCTCGAAGTAAGAAAGCAAATTTAAACTGAAGAACGTTGGTCACATTCTTCAGTTTGTGTTTTGGGTTTAATGCTGTGGTGTCTCCAAAGGGCAGAGATAACAAGGCCAACCCAGACCTTCATGGTGGGATCAGTTCCCAAATGGCTGGTGGAGAGCTTTCTTTTTGCTATATCATCTTTTGAATTAACCAGTTGGACTGGTTTCCAGGTTTCCTAGTATTTGAAATTCACTGATGGACAAGAGCAGTTAGACCAGCTGTTGGGTTTAGGCACTGTCAGTAATGTTCAAACAGAGACTTAGCCAGGCATTCACAGCTTGGGGAGTGAGGACCACTGAGACCTGTGCCCATGGGAAGTCAGCAAATCCACCGTGACGGTCGTTCACATTTCCCTGACATTGTTTCCGCTGTACTGGGGTGCAATCACAAACCAACATGGGCGGATTTTGTCTCATTACTATAGTGATACAGCTGTTCTGTTGATGCTCCCAGAGATTTTCTTTACTGACTTATTTATGAAACGCATAGATCTTGAGCGTTCTGTTCAATAAACTTTGACAATTTTTGCACCTGTGTAATAACCAGCCAAAACCAGAAATAGAATATTTTGTCACTCAGTTCTCTCATGCTTCTTTCTAATCAGCTCCTCCTGCCACACAGCTCCTCTTCTGAATCTGATCACTATCCAATAGTTTTGCCTGTTCTAGAGGTTTATATAAATGGAACCAACACTGAAAATTCTTTTGTATCTTTCTTCTTTTACTCAAAATAGTGTTTTTAAGATCCGTGCAGTTGTAGTTTTATTTGCAGTTTACTTCTTTTTATTTCTGAGTAGTTATCCCACTGTATGAACGTACCACAATGTGTTCTTTACAGAATGCTTTTGAGGAAAACTTGGTGGCTTCATATAGACGTAAGAATGTAAACATGTTGAAGGAATAAATTTCTTAAGTTTACACCTCTTTATGCTATGCTATGCTATGCTAAGTCACTTCAGTCGTGTCCGACTCTGTGCAACCCCATAGACGGCAGCCCACCAGGCTCCCCTGTCCCTGGGGTTCTCCAGGCAAGAACACTGGAGTGGGTTGCCATTTCCTTCTCCAATGCAGGAAAGTGAAAAGTGAAAGTGAAGTCGCTCAGTCGTGTCCGACTCTTCGAGACCCCATGGACTGCAGCCTACCAGGCTCCTCCGTCCATGGGATTTTCCAGGCAAGAGTACTGGAGTGGGGTGCCATTGCCTTCTCCGACACCTCTTTATAGGAAGTATATATTTTACAGTTACATAAGTACTTCTAAAATTATCTGGCTAAAGTTGAGATCATAAAGGAAGAAGTTGGTATTTAAAAAAAAAAACTTCTATTAAAATTTTAAATTACATAAAAAGTGTAGGGCACAGAGTATAATAATAGCTAATATTTAGATTTAATTGTAGCTGTTTCGCCACATTTTTCTTTGTTCTTAATTTTCTTTTTCTTAAGAATTTTAAAGTAGCTTATAGACATCATGGTATTTTTTTCCTTGACTATTTAGTATGTGTCTCTAAAAGGACATTTCTCTAATTGACCACAATGCTTTCATTCTTAGGCCTAAGAAATTACTAATCATTCCTTAATATTGATATGGGTATTTCATAGTGATAGCTGATAACTTTTCCCCCTTAGTTATGTTATGAAATTTTGGTATTTCACAGGAAGAGAAAAAAGCAGCATCGGAAAAGAAGGCAGAGGTGGCCACTTCAGCAAAAGGACAGGAGGAAAGTGCTCAGAAAGCTAAAGACATGGCTTCTCCTCCCTCAGACTCGAACGAGTCCAAGAGGAGACTCCCGCTTGGAGCGTCCGTCTCTTCTGTGCGTGTTGATTATGAGGCCTTTGAAGTTGGCACCGGACAGGCAAGTCAACACACTGACTCAGGCTGTGTGGTTTATGTTGGAATCACTTACCTGGGTTATTTGGGCGACTTTAAATTCTTTAAATATTTATTCAACAATTTTTTCAGGGGAGGATGGAGAAAACTGATTTTCTCTTAATAAAAACAGTATGCTTTCATAATGTTAGAAATAAAGGATTGAATGTGTACTGAACATATCACCTCGCCTTTGAAATTGTCTCTATTTAAATCTTTTCACCTCTCGGTTTTATAGCGTTCAGTGTCTCAGCCACTAGAAATAGAAGTGGTGATAGAAAATTATTTTCAGAGTATGCTTAAGCTTTTTTATTACTCACAGTTCTTCCCTGAGGGAAATAGTTTCTGTAAAAACCTACCAAGTAGTTGATAATGCTGCATTTAATGATAAACTTGTTTCACAGTGGCTTAAAAGTATTAAAATCTTTTTAGAGAAGGTTACTTTCAATTTATTTATAGTTGTATGGTTCTAATCTCTTAAGTGAGTTCATGACTGATTTAAAGAAGGCAGAAAATATTGCTGGATGTTTGATACAACCTATTCAAGCTTTTAAGCCTAATTCATTCATAAAATTTGCATTTAAAAGGATTTTTATTTATTTCTTTAACTTACTTATTGGCTTGCCTACTCCAGAGTGAACGAGCTTGGTAGTTACAACTGGCAGGCTCAGTTGCCCCACGGCATGTGGGATTTTAGTTCCCTGATCAGGGATCAAACCTGCGTTCCCCACATTGCAAGGCTTGCAAGGTGGATCCTTAACCACTGGATCACCAGTGAAGTGAAAGTTGTTCAGGCGTGTCTGACCTCTTGCGGCCCCATGGACTGTTGCCTGCCAGGCTCCTCTGTCTATGGAATTCTCCAGGCCAGAGTCCTAGAGTGGGTAGCTGTTCCCTTCTCCAGGGGATCTTCCCAACCCAGGTCTCTCACATTATAGGTGGGTTCTTTACCATCTGAGCCACCAGGAAAGTCCCCAAAAATGTCTTCTTAAAACATGAGCAAACTTTAACAGACTCTAGGCAATAAGAAAGGGCAGATACTTTCTTAGCTGCATGTAAAGGCTGAAGAGGAGGTTTGTGGAAACAGGGCTTCCCCATCACCAGGACACTCTCACTGCCTGCTTCTCCTTGGAAGTGTTGGCATCTGTGAACATGGAATTGTGGGTGTTGGTGGTCTGTACTCCCCTCTTCATAGCTTCATCACCACAGAGGTAAAGGAATCTACCTAATAGGTCCAGTTAAGAAACTTTAAAGGAAGGATTTTATTTGACCTGACTTGAGTCTTAAGTCCATTCTGGACCAATTCTTATTGCCTGGGGAGTGGGGCATGGTTTGATTGACCCAGTCCAGGTCCCATGCCATCTCCTTTGTTACCCAGAGGGTGGTTGTGGTAATCCACAGTGTGCATCATTCATGCCAGAAGGCCAAAAAGTACTGATTAAGGAAAAGATAAGGGGAAAAAAAAAATCTCATAATCTCCTTAACCATGACTAATTACCATAAGCAGTTTGAACAAGGCCTTCTGGACTCTTGAGCATATATTTACATATCTATTTTAATAAAAATGGAAAATACTAGAACATTATACAGGTCTCCCTTGACTTATGATGGGGTTACGTCCTGATTAACCCATTATAACCTGAAAATACCCAAAGTCAAAAATGGATTTAATACACCTAACCTGCCCAGCATCAGAACATTAAACATTAAATATGCTCAGAACACTTAACATTAGCCTACAGTTGGGCAGAATTATCCAACACAAAGCCCATTTTTTAAATAGGTTCCATAACAAACTATCACAAGCTGGGTGGTCTTAATCACCATAAATTTACTGTCTCACAGTTCTGGAGGCTGGAAGTCCATGACTCAGGTGTCAGCAGGGCCTTGCTCCCCGCTGAAGCCCTGTAGGGGCACCCTTCCCTGCCTCTTTCCCTTCTGATGGTTTGCCAGCACTGGTTAGCATCCTTTGGTATAAGTGTGCTTCAGCCCCCCACCCCATTCTTCCATTTTCACGTGGTCACCTCCCTTTGTGTTCACGTCACTTCCCTGTCTCTGTGTCCAGGTTTCTCCTTTTTATAATGACACCAGTCACTGGATTTAGGGCCCACATTAATGCTGTAATGATTCTGTTTGCAAAGAAAGCCTGAGGTACTGGTACAGTTCTCTTTGGGGGGAACACATTCAATCCATAATATTGGACCTGTAGGCAGTTTTTCACTCTATTAAGCAGTCCAGTGATAAACAGTTTTAAACTAATTTTCTGTGAACATTTTTTATTCTTTCTTGCAGTTATATAACTGGAAATATTTATAGCTGGGCCAAAAGCCGTGAACACAAGAATGTTAATAGTTATTGCTACTTGCCCCTGGAAAGTTTGTACTCCCACTGGCAGCTTATAAGACTGCCTCTCTCTCCTCTCCCTTGCTAGTACTATCATTCTTGTTTAAAAATGTCATATTCTAAAAAAAAAAAAAAAAGTCATATTCTTACTTTTATAACTTCTAAAGAAATAATTTTTTCACATGCAAACAGGAGTTTTTAATTTTTTTTTTAGTATTTTATTTATACCTGTGCTAACTGTATCTCACTGTATTTCTTTGAGCACTAGAGAAGTTAGATGTTTTGTCATCTGTTTTTTATGCTTTTTTTCAATGATGTACTAGTGTTCCTATTTTTCTATTGGGTTGCTTTTCTCTTTACTGGTACTGAAGAATTCTTTATATATTAGGGATGTTGGCCCCTTCATGTAAATATTTTTTCCAATTTATAATTTTTTTAACCTTATTTTTTTTTCTGGAACTGAGGGAAAATGCATAATCTTGAGAGCACCTCCTTTGTGGTCCCCATCAGTAGCATAAACTATTGAATTTGCAAATTAGGAGCAAACCAAGGGATGTGAAGTCTAGACTTTGTTAGAAGGGCAGCCTAGTTAGTAGAAAGAGCTTTGCATTTGGAGTTAGACGTCATTCTGCCACTCACCATGTGCTCCTGGTAAGTGTCGTCACCTACTTGGGCTTCACTGTCTTCGTTTGATACGTGGGCATGAAGGTCCCTGCCATGCCCTCTGCTCTCAGTGGACCTCTGTCATGCCCTTGATTATGCCATTCCTTGTTCTTCATTCTCAGGATACTGAAATGATGGAGACAGAATTTCTGTCACTGAGCAGCAAACGAAAGAGCTTTGTAAAGTACAGAGAGCTGTCCGAATGTGGGTGCTTTCTCTTATACTAACAGTTCTCTGTGAGCTGAAAGGCTACATGTGAGCTTCCCCCACACAGGAGCTCTTTGGGGATAAATCATCTTTTAATGGAGAGAAACATGCCGAATGAATGAGGATGGTAGTTGTAATAGAAGTCATAGTCATTGGATGCTTAAAATATACTAAGCACCTTATGTGGATTTGATTATTAAGTGTGGTTTTTCAACCACATTATGAATTTGGCATTGTTATGATTCCCATTTTATAGATGAGGAAACTGAGGTGGAGGCAAGAGAGATTGAGAAACTTGCCTGAAGACACAGAGTGAGGAGTGGAGTCAGGGCTCAAACCCAGGTAGTTTGATTCTAGAGTCTGCAGCTTTGACCACATTTATAACTAACATAGGGATGATACTTCTGTACACTGTATATTTTATGCTTTATACAATAAGTGAAAGTCTAGTTAGAGGATGTAATTGTGGATAAAGATTTCAGAGGGAAATATTTTGGTCCTTTTGTGCTAGTAGCAGCTGTCCATTACAGTGATCATTAGCATCGTAAGCCACACCTTGCAGAGCATCATCTGTATTGGGGTGCTTTTAATTAAGTGAAGTTTTAGTTGAACCTTTGATATTTGTCTTTCATGACATTGAAATGACTGTCTTTCATTGTTTTCTGATTCTTCCTAGGTTTCTGTTGTTTACAGCTCCTTAGACTTTGAACCAGAGATTTTCTTTGCCTTGGGATCTCCAATTGGTATGTTTCTCACTATTCGAGGAGTGGATAGGATAGATGAAAACTACAGGCTTCCTACCTGCAAAGGATTCTTCAATATTTATCACCCAGTGAGTAACCTGCATTTACTTCCGCTTTGAAGAAGACAAAGCACTAGTCCTCTTTATCCTGATAGAGTCTCAGATTCTTATTTCTTGGGAATTAAAAACTGATTTTGATTTTGTACAACTCAGCCCTCTGACCTAAACAATACAGTCTGATAGTTTGCAATAAACTTTTCTACCAGAAAGCCTTTGTTCAGGGAAATGATTCTTTTGTTTGCAAAGTAATTTTCTCCACAAACTAAAAAGTCGTCTTATAAAATTACCAGTATTTGAATAAGGTGTGAAAAAAAATAAAAATCTCTGGTTTGCCAGTTATCTGTTTTCTCACTTAACTAAGATACATAACTCAAAACAGCTTTTCATAAATTTCTAATTCTTCGGTTTATAGCTTGATCCAGTGGCGTATCGATTAGAACCTATGATTGTACCAGATTTGGACCTGAAGGCAGTTCTCATTCCACATCACAAAGGCAGAAAAAGACTGCATTTAGGTAAAGAGAAAATGCTATAAAAACTCATTTCCTTCCTGTCATTTTGTGACCTGTCATTTAACGATTTGGGTTCTTCCTGTCATTTGCATTTTAACACTAAGCTCTTATTTAAGTGCCTACTATGTTCAGAACCTGTTTACTAAATATTTGGAGGAGCTATAAAGTTACAAAAGAGTTTCTTCTCCTTGATGATTTCTTGATAATATTTGATATTTGTTGATACAATTGATATAATTGTTGATATAATGAGGAATGGGGGAAGTTGGTGATAAAGTGAGATGCATACATTTTGATAAAACTTGGTAAAAGTTTTTGGAATTGGGAAGCAGAGTTAATTTTGAACTAAAGACCAAACCATCAAGAAATAAATTTGATGCTCAGTCAAGTGAGCTGTTTTTTCTTTGGTAACTATAAACAAACTTTTTCTTTTAAATAAATTTTATTGAACAAAACGGATTGATAATAATCCAAGTAGGGTTTAGGTTTCTTTTATGTCTATTAATGGTGTATATTACTTCTTATTCATAGGTTTAAAAGAAGGAAAAGTAATCATGCCCTCTTAAAATTTTTTTTTTCTTTAAGCTTGCATCATGCTTTTCAAACATAACTTTTGAAGTTAAAATGAGAAATTTGATACTTTGATATTCTTAAGATTTTGAATTAAAATGTGATTTATTAGACAAAAGTAGAGAAAGTAAAGGGGCAGTAGTTTCTTCGTTTTTAAATTAGGAGTTTAAATTGTGATTATATCAGAATCTCAAATTCTCAAAACCATTCACCAATACATATTAGAAAAACAGTCATCTTTTTAGTCTTGTGGGCCCATTTTTTGACTTATAAAAAAAGGCCCTTAGATGTGCTTATACATTTTTATGGTATTTGAATTACGTCTTTTTTTTTTTTTTTTGGAGAGAGAAAATATATAGGTTTAGGCTGGATCAAGTTTAGTCATTAAGAAAATGGTAGAGTAAGACTCCACAGAACATTTTAACATGTTGAGCGTTCTTGGCTGAGAAACTCCCATGTATTTATTTGACATTTAAGAGACGAGTAAGAGGTCTTATCCAGTCTGAGGATAGTGTAACTTGTGTTTTAATTTTTGTGGTGCAGAATTTTACCCAGTAACTAATACCTTGTTATGTCGTCTTAATCTCTTTAGAGTTGAAAGAAAGTCTCTCTCGTATGGGATCTGATTTGAAGCAGGGTTTCATTAGTTCTCTGAAAAGTGCTTGGCAGACATTAAACGAATTTGCCCGTGCTCATACCTCTTCAACTCAGTTGCAAGAAGAATTGGAGAAGGTAGCCAATCAGATCAAAGAAGAAGAAGAAAAGCAAGTAGTTGAAGGTAAATTTAACATTTAAGGCATTTTCCAGTGCAAAAATTATTTGTGAACAAAGCACACATGAATTATTTGATGCTGTTTTTCCATTATAGTCCTTTTTGTTGAAATGTAGAGGCTCTTCCTATAAAGGAAAAACTGTTTGTACAAACTGTACTTCAAAACGCATGGCATCCTTTCTTTTTAAACTAGGTTTTGGGCTGATAGTTGGAGGTTTTACTCTACTGCTGTTTAGTTGCAACCCCATGGACTGTAGCCCATCAGGCTCCTGTCCACAGGATTCTCCAGGCAAGAATACTAGGGTGGGTTGCCATTTCCTGATCCAGGGATTGAGCCTGCTTCTCCTGCATCTCCTACACTGGCATGAAGATTCTTTACCACTGAGCCACCTGGGAAGCCCAGGTTTTACTGTACAGGCTTTAAATTTTGTTGAGATTCATAAGGCCAAAATGGAATGTCGGAGTTGAGAACTAAGTTGGTATTCAGGCATCTGAATGGCCCCCTGTGAGGAAAGCTCTTCTGTGTCTGACTGTGTCACTGTAGACTATACGTGCAATGTCAAGTCGTTGTGCCGTGATGTTTTTGATTCTTTCAGGTTCTAATTCTATTTCCTTTCTCTCTGCAATGCTCTCTTACCCCTTTTCTTCAAAACTCCTGTCAGCTGGTTGGCTCTCTCTCCTCTCTCCCGGGCAGCCAGCCCCTCTCCCCCGGGCTCTTTGGAGGAATGGGAAGTGAGCCTGGTAGCTCCCCAGGCTGCTGCGTTTGTCAAGCAATTTTCTCTTGAGCCCAGAAAGTCAGCTAAAGTCAAAGGATAATGATTAAGTGATTGACTTTGATATTGAAATGGTTTGAATTCTAGCAGAAAAGATTGTTGAAAGTCCAGATTTTTCCAAGGATGAGGACTACTTAGGAAAGGTTGGAATGTTGAATGGAGGCCGTCGAATTGACTACGTTCTTCAAGAAAAGCCAATAGAGAGTTTTAATGAATATCTTTTCGCTCTTCAGAGTCACTTATGCTATTGGTAAGTATTTTCACCTTTGAAAGTGTTCATGTGGCCTTTAGGTGCCAGTACATACTGCAGTTCTGTGAGATTCTTGCTGAATTAGCATTTGTTACGGAGTATTAATTTGAACGCCCATATATTCAAAATCAATCTTTTCCCCCGTTAGCTTAGTTATCCACAAGATGGCAGCGTGTCACCTGCGTTTGACCAAAGGCCTTGGTACTTGCACATATTGTTGGGATGCCTTTCAGATCGGGAATGGTGGGGACTTGGAACGCCATCCTTTCATATATCCGGTGTCACCAGGGAGAACGGCAGCACAGCTGTTTTGTTGCTGATCAGTCTTTATCCATTTTTTAAGGACAGCTCTGAGATTATACAACTTTGTTTTCATTTGCCCTCCTTAGGTAGAGATGAATAGAACCAAAGCTGCCTTTCCACCTTTATGCATAGAGGTTAATTTCTCATTATCTCTTAAGTAAATGTGCTTTTCTTTTTAATAGGGAATCAGAAGATACTGCTCTGTTATTACTTAAAGAAATTTATCGAACAATGAACATTAGTCCAGAACAGCCCCAGCATTGATTGGACTTCAGCTTAACTGTGTGAGTTTATTTTGTGTATAAATTCTGAAGGCTTCATTCTGAGGCTTGTTTTTTTTTTTTGGGGTGCACCCTGCAGCATGTAGGATCTTAGTTTCTTGACCATGGATCAAACCTGGGCCCCCTTTGTTGGGAGCAGAGTCTTAACTCCTGGACTACCAGGGGAGTCCCATGTCTTTCTCTTCCTCTCTTAGTCACCTGGCAAAAACCTTAATCCTAGGAGACCCAGTTGTCTCTTACTCTGAACCTCACCCGAGTTGCAGCACATGGCCAGAGAAAAGTCAGGCAATTGTGTTAACCATACTCGCTTCAAATCTATGACCAAAACATCCAGTGGGCAGTAAAGCCTGCAGTATGGTTCTGCCACACTTGTGCTGGTAAATTCCCTTCCCCACACCCTGAGGTGACTGTTATTTTGCTCCTCTCTCTCCTCACGTTTCCGACAGCCCTTGACCATGACCCTACTCTCACACACTTTGGAGAGAAGCCAGAGAACCCCGCTCTGACCACCGCCAACTTTACCCACTCTTCTCAGCTTTGTATCTTTGTGATTTTCCCGCATCCACCCACCCATCCATTCATCCACCCACCCACCCACCCACCCAGCATCTATCCATCATTTGCTGCGCACCTTACTTACCTGCTAAGTGCCTAGGCCCTGAGGGTCACAGCAATGGACTACACAGTGTCTGCCCTCAAGGATCTTCTTTCCTGTAGGGGAGGACAGACAATAAATAAACAATGGAAGTGAGTCAGATGGTTAAAAATAGAGCAGCAGGATAAGGGGGAGAGGGGAATACCTTTGAGATGGGAACAAGTTGCTGTTGTATATAAAATGGCAGGGGACATCCTAAATGATAGAATGTCATTGGAGCAACTGAGCCAGCTGGATATCTGGGGAAAGAAGATCATCTCAGACAGACAGAATATATATCAGAACAAAAGAGCTGCCTCATCCTTTTTAGTGATTGTGTCGTATTTCATTGACTGTTACACCACAGTTTGTTTTAACCATTCCTTACTGTTGGGCATATAGGTTTACTAGTATGAACGGTGCTTCAGAGATACATTATATTTAATAGTTGTATTTCATTCATAGTTCTTTTTATTAAAATCCTTAATTTATCTACCACTGTGGCATGTTTAGGTGATTTTCCAGTTTTTCTCTATTATAAAGAATTCTTAACATGTAGTTGTACGTACTTTTTGTGCATCTCTGTTTGCTTGGCCTAAATTCCTAGAAGAAGCATTGTTAAATCTAAGAGTTGTCACATTTTAAAAAGATTTTTGATCTGTATTTATTGGGAAGTTATATTTCAGAAGGGTTGCAGAAGTTTCATAGCTACTGTCAATATAAGTGCTAGTTTTTCTCTACCCTTGTCCATATTGGTTATTACTATTTTTTAAAGCTAATTTGATAGCTAGAAATTGTTATGCATACATACTAAGTCACTTCATTCATGTCCAACTCTGCAGTCCTATGGACTGTGGCCCTCCAGTCTCCTCTGTTCATGGTATTCTCCAGGCAAAAATACTGGAGTGGGGTGCCATGCCTTCCTCCAGGAGATCTTCCCCACCCACGGGTCTTCTGTCTCCTTCATTGGCAGGCAGGCTCTTTACTACTAGTGCCACCTGGGAAGCCCAGAGGTTGTTAGATCATTGTTTCATTTTGCGTTTCTGTTACTAGTGAAATTAAGTATGTTTAAGTGTTTTTAACTGGCTATTTCTTCTTTTGTCAATTGCCTGTTTTTGACCTTTATGCTTTTTTCTGGAGGTGGGGGTATGATATTTTTGCTTCTTATTGATTTATAGTTTTGATAGTCAAATTAACGTTTTGTCATTACAGTTTTTTTTTGAGTTTGGCATTTGCCTTCTAATAAATAAATACCCCCTTTTATTTTTTGGGGGTAGGATCAGGGAGCATGTTTTAAAAATGTGCAGTCTTTTAATATTATTTAGATAATTACATTTTTTTTTTTTTTAGTTTTTATATGGTTTTGTTTTTTCACCTGACTTTATAGTTTTGAAGGATATGGTATAGAGAAGAATTTAACTTTTTTCTTAAATATTTCATCTTTTGCCTGTGCCATATATTGAATAATGTACCTTTTTGTTGTTGGTTTGATGATTTTATCATGTGCTGTTGACTTTTTTTTATTCATACACCCAGTATTTGTTTTCTAGGTTTTCTGACATCTTTTCTATTGACTTATTTGTCTGTCTGCCATATTTTACTGATTTCAAGTTACATATTTTTTGCATTTCAGCATCTTCACATTTGGAATGCATCTTAAAAAGCAGCTGTTGCCTTAATGAAAGTTGAGTTGTCCCTGAGAGGGTTTGAGTTTTCTTCTACCAGTCACTGGGGGGCACTGTTCGTCTGAGTCTGATGAAACTAACTTCTCTGCTTCCGATTTTCTTGGCCTGTGCTGATAGTGTGCACTCAGGTCATAAAATCTGCAGGCTGGTGGGGGTGGAGGCACCAGGTCAATATCAAGGAATTTCCCCTCCTTCCTGTTGGCAGAGAAGTGGTCTTCAGCGTCTTTGCTTTCTTTCTGGAGGACGCATTATTATTTTTATTATTATATTTTTACCCCTCACTGAGGCTGTTTGGGATTTGATATCCCCACTTTTTGTGAGGGGCTCTGTGCCTTTTAGACTCCCCACCCCAGGCGTCTTTTTTTTGCATGATGCATAAAACAGTGTTGCATATTATAATTGATGCTGTCTTAGATTTAGTGAAAGTTTTTTTTTTTTTTAATTTTTTTTTTCTAATTTTATTTTATTTTTAAACTTTACATAATTGTATTAGTTTTGCCAAATATCAAAATGAATCCGCCACAGGTATACATGTGTTCCCCATCCTGAACCCTCCCCCTCCTCCCTCCCCATACCATCCCTCTGGGTCGTCCCAGTGCACTAGCCCCAAGCATCCAGTATCGTGCATCAAACCTGGACTGGCAACTCGTTTCTTACATGATATTTTACATGTTTCAATGCCATTCTCCCAAATCTTCCCACCCTCCCCCTCTCCCACAGAGTCCATAAGACTGTTCTATACATCAGTGTCTCTTTTGCTGTCTCGTACACCGGGTTATTGTTACCATCTTTCTAAATTCCATATATATGCGTTAGTATACTGTATTTATGTTTTTCCTTCTGGCTTACTTCACTCTGTATAATAGGCTGAAAGTTTTTAATATCTGGTAGTCCAGTTTCTTAGGATACCATAGTCTTGGCTATTATTCCAAATGAATTTTGAAATGATTTAAATTCCCCTGACATTCTTTCTGCACAAAACAAAGCAGAACAAACAAAATCCGAACCATAGCAGTTCTAGGACTGTGACATCATCACCTGCTATGAAAAATTAAGACCCTTTCAGCTTGCACATGATTTGTTCACTGTAATTGTTTTATTTCTTCTTATACATGGTTGTAAAACTTAGGCAAGAGCTTAGTTCCTAACAGTATACTGACACTATAAAATAATTTGAAATCGTAACAGTCCCTCTATACATGGTTCATTCAGGCATCGACAGTTTTGCTGAATTTTTTTTCTGTCCTTTAATTTTAGAATCGCTCTTTAAAAAGCCTCAGATTAACTTGACAGATAATTCACTATGTTTTGTCTTATATTTTTTGTACTCATTTTGTTTTGAAGATTATTAAGCTAGTTAACCTCACTGAACACTCCCTGATGGCCTTCTGTCCCTCCAGAAGGCCTGTCTGAGGACTTTGTGTTCACGGGCCTTGTTCTTCCAGGCAGTTTGCAGTGTTTGCTTGTCGCTTGACAGTGTGTTCTTTTATTTTAGAAAGGAATGACAGTGAGTTTTTGTGTTATGTCTGTAAGTTTGTAAAGTTGACCGAGGACTCTTTTTTTTCTTTTCAAGACTCTTGTCTTTGCAGAAGCTTGCAGTCTAAATTACAGTGCTGAGAAAATCCTCGGAGGACATTCCCAGTCCGCTCCTGGGATGGCTGACAGAAAAGTGATTCATTGACAGTTCCTGTGCTGTCATTCTCAGATGTAGGGGTTCATTTTAAAGAAAATATGCAGGACAAAAAGACAGTGCAAAAAATCAGTACCACATTTGGACTGTGTAGGTGAGAAAAAGAAATGTTTAAAATGACGCAGTTTAAAACTCCTCAGATCAGTTTAATTGTACAGTTGTCAAAGTAATATGTGATATCAATGAAGAATATTTGTTGCATGCAAACGGTTGTTTCTTTTTCCTAAAAAACTACTGTCATTGGTCTATTAAACGTGCATTTTAAAATTAATGTAGTATGTTCTACAGACTTCTCAAGAAACTATAATAATACAGTTTTTAAAAAATTTATGTTCAACTTTTTAAATGTGAATTATAGTTTGGGCTGCTTCAATGCAGGGTTATTTGTATTTGTTAAGCAGAAGTAACCAAAATCACTTCTGTTCCAAGCTCCGCTGTGGTCTTGGAGCCTTCCAGGCTGTTGCTGGGAGGAGAGTGGTGAGAGGAAGTGAGACGCTCTGCACTCACGGAAGTCCTGTGAACGCTCTCCCGGTGTCGCTTCCGCTAGTAGCGGTGAGCAAGCAAGAAGTTTCTCCATTGTGTCACCTTTGGTAGCTGTGCAATCGCCTTATTGCTGAAGTTGCAGTTAATATGAGAACCACAGTAGAATTTTTCTGGGTTTGGGTTTTTTTGCCTTGTATTAATTTCACTTATACCAAAGTATTGGGAAGTATGAACTTCTAGACTGTAGCTGTACTTCATGAAAAGACTGTTCTGTGATATTTCACTTTGTTTTACTGTAGCTTCAGATTATCTGAATATTTTCCTAATAGTCTGTGGGAATGCTGATCTGCTTTTGTTACGCAGTAGGAACGTTTGACACTGTTTACATAGTTCTCATGGAACGTAGAATTTTTGGAAAGCCACATATGATACACATTTTTTGTGTATATATATTAGTGTGAATAAAACAGTAACATCAGTGCATTTTTCTAAAGCAGAAAACTTCTGTAATTTTCTTGTCTTCCTTAAAAGTATTCCTTTGAGTTCAGTGTTCATTTACTTTTCATTGTGAGCATCTGCTCTATGGTTAATGTCTAACTATAGCATTTGCTCCTAATAATAGAATTAGGACAGTAGAGTTTTTGAACTGCAGCTGACCCCAGACAGCATATGTTCCAACCACCTTATTCTGCATCCAAGGACACGACACTAAATGCCTTTCTCAGGCTGCTGGTGGCAGATCTGGGCTGGAGTATGGTTCCACCCACTCCCTTTTGGCCTTCATTTCTCGACACCAGTGCTATTACTTTTCACTTAATTTCCTCCTAACTTCCCCAACTGATGAAATAAAAATAAGAGTTATTTATGTATATTTTAATAAAATCCTGTTCGATTTTTCAACTTACAGCTGGTTTTGTCTGTATTATTCAACCTATGTTTTCTGAACATTGAGCAGAGGAGAAACCCTTGAACCAGTGTCCATAGTAGAAACATACACCAGAGCAGTTTTAGGAGTCTTGTGATTTTAACCCTTCAGAAGATAAAACGTAGAATTTGGGGGCATGTATTTATATCCATCTTCAGTTTCTTAAAAAAAACAAACCTAAAGTCAAAACAGTAAGTAGGTCTGAGGGCAGAGTCTCTTTGTCAGCGTGTTGCTCACTGTTATAACCACCCTGCCTAGCACAATCTCGTCACAAAGTGAGGCACTTGCCAAATATTTGTTGAATAAAACAATTCAGAAAATCAGAAGTAGAATTAAATAAGAGACCTTAGAATGACTGTTCAGACCAAACCCTTTACAAATTACGTATTTTCTTTAATTTTGCTTTCTGTTTAATATATTTATTGTTTGTTGCTGCTCTTGGGCCTTCTCTAGTTGCGGTGCAAGGGCTTCTCGCTGTTGTGACTTCTCTTGTTGCAGAGCATGGACCCTAGGTGCTCAGGCTTCAGTAGTTGGGGCCCACGGGCTTAGTTGCCCTGAGGCATGTGGAATCTTTCCAGACCAGGGATCGAACCTGTGTTCCCTGCACTGCAGAGATGAATTTTTAAGCCCTGTACCACCAGGAAAGCTCCGCATTTAAACATTTTAGATGAGGGTATAGCTGTTGAGTAAAGCTTGACCTCCTTTTCCCCAGCAGCTCGTCCTCTCCAAGGACCCTCCTACCCATTCCTAACCTGGGTTGATGCTCTCATTTTCTTCCAATGAGGGAAGTCAAGTCTCTAGTGATTCTGAAATTGTTTCATATGTAGAGTTCGGGACTAAAGTTAAAAAGCTCCAGTGTCTGAAATTGAAGGTCAAAGGGTTGTTGTAAAACCGGTAAGGACAACCTAGGTCTGGTTTGTTAGGTCTAGGGTGCTTTGAGCTGCAGACACTGAATGCTCTGATTTTACTCCAAGTTAATGGTTCTCATTGTGCCAATGATTTGGCACTGGTTAGTATGAGTTATTAATAGTTCCCCAGGGCAGGTCCTCTAAGGCGAGTTGATAGAATTTAGTTCTGTTACGAGTTATGACAAACCTAGGCAGCATATTAAAAATAAGGGACATTACTTTGCTGACAAAGTGTCTGTCTAGTCAGAGCTATGGTTTTTCCAGTAGTCATGTATGAATGTGAGAGTTGGACCATAAAGAAGGGTGAACACCAAAGAATTGATACTTTTGAGCTGTGGTGTTGGAGAAGACGCTTGAGAGTCCCTTGGACTGCAAGGAGACCAAACCAGTCAGTCCTAAAGGAAATCAGTCCTGAATGTTCATTGGAAGGACTGATGCTGAAGCTGAGGCTTCAGTACTTTGGCCACCTGATGCGAAGAGCCAATTCATTAGAAAAGACTCTGCTGGGAAAGATTGAAGTCGGGAGGAAAAGGGGATGACAGAGGATGAGATGGTTGGATGACATCACCGACTCCGTGAACACGAGTTTGAGCAAGCTCTGGGAGATGGTGAAGGACAGGGAAGCCTGGCGTGCTGCAGTCCGTGGGGTCACAAAGAGTCACATGGCTGAGCGACTGAACAACAAGCTGAGGTGCTGACATGGCATTTCTGCTCTTGTCCGTCTCCCTGCAAAGCACCGGATGGACTGTCAGTTGACTTGACTCCTTGCTATTTCTATAAGACTTCCAACAGGTATCAGTCTTTTTCTGGTATTTCACCTCTAAAGTGAGCTTACCAGAATCTTGACAGTGTGTTAGAGAGCACTGGTGCCCACCTGCCGTTGTGTCCAAGCTCTCTGCCTCTTAGCTGTGGGACCCACGCAAGATCATTTTCGCCTAAGCTCTTGGCACAGTGTTTCTGGTCAGTTTCTTCTTTGATGAAATTCCTCAACCTCACAGTTGTGAAGCTTAAACGAAAATATGAGTAAAGAGAATATAGTGGTTCTGGGCTTTAGTAAGCACTCAGAACAGTAGCTAATTATCACTACTGTTGCTCTTTTTATCATGAACACTCAGATTCAGGGAAGACCCACGTCTTTGTGCCACTTGCAGTCCTCCCTGGGCTGTACCCGGCCAGGTTTCTTGTCTCTGAGGGATGCGGGAGGTCTGAACGTCCTCCAGATGCCAGGTGTCTGCAAGTGTGCAGGCCTAGAGGTGGAGGTGACGGGAGGATGCAGGAGATGTGGAGCCAGTTGGGGTGGGGCTAGCAGCGGGGGTGGTAGTGCTCATGAGTCTGTCTTCATGCAGGTCAGTGGGACTCTGAGAAAGCACCTTTGAAGAACTTCTACGTGCCCTGATTCTCTAAGCTCCTTTTGGTATAAGGATCAAAAAAACACGTTTTCCTTCCTAAATTCTGCCTTCTTTTCTCCCTATTTTATTTTCCTGCTTTAAAACACCAACTATGCTGCAGATTTTCTCAAACCTATTGGCTCCATGGACAGAGGAGCCTGATGGGCTACATCCCATGGGGTTGCAGAGTCAGACATGACAAGTGACTTGGCATGCATGCAGCATTGGCCCCACAGAGCTCTGAGGGTGACTTCCTGTTGTTAACACTAGTGGGCGCTCGTGAGACAGTGCAGCCTCTTCATTTAATGCTTCCTTCTTGCAAGTCTCAAAGCAACTGAAACGCGTTTAGATGGTATTCACACTTCGTGACAGTAAGTGGTCAAGGTATATGTTTAATACAGGAAACCTCAGAGTGACCTGTAGAACAGACCGGGGATTAGCGAGGACGCATCCTGGAGACAGTGGCCAGTGCTGCATATTTGCTAGGGGCTGAGCTGCAGTTCAGGTTCACGGACAGGTGGAGTCGGTGTACCTGGGGTGACCCACTGTGTTTTTCTTTCACTTATCCTGTTAAAGAGCGATGTTTGAAAACTTTTATTGTAGAGATTTTCATATACTCCAAAGTGTGGAGAATGGTGTAATGAATTGCCATGGATGGACCTCTGCCCTCGCCTCTGGTGATGCCAGGGTCTGCCTCTCTGTAACCTAAAAGACAGGTGAGCAGTGGCAGCCAGGGCCAAGCGGGGAAAGAAAGTGCGTTCAAGATGTGGAAAGACCTGAGCGGGAAAACGGCATCACACAGTGGGGCGACTGGAAGAAAGTAAGTTGTGCGTGAAGCACAATAAGAGCTGTTTGAATGTGTTGAGTATGGTTTTCATTAAAATTGTTTTAAAGACAACATTTCTAGTGGTGCTTTTTCTTTTTGTAAGCCACTTGCTGGCATTCACTCTTGCTGAAAGGAACGTGGTTTGGAATATTGGAAAGTGCTCACTACCAACCAAGAGGCATTCTTTTTTTCCTGTGCCTCTCAGAGCGTGTGCCCAGCTGTATCTCCGAGACCTGCCTGCTTCTCTTTCCAAGGAACTGTCTAAATGCGTTTCAGTTGCTTTGAGACTTGCAAGAAGGAAGCATTACATGAAGAGGCTGCACTGTCTCATTAGTAGGTAAAAAACTGTTTTGGAGAGTACTTCCCACTCTTGGAGAAGCTTCTCATGAAGGCGGCTGTAATAGTTCTGAATGTTACTCCTTAGAATAGAACTGGGGAGAGGAATTTGTGTTTTGGGGCATGGACTGTGTTTCAGGCGCTGTGCAAACTCTCTTGTGTCTTTACAGAAACCCCATGGGAGTAGGTTTATTTTTCCATTTTACAGATAAGAGAACCGAGGCTCACAGAAGCTAGCCATCTTGCCAGGGCCACACAGTTAATGGCAGGGAAGTATAGAGTGTACTTAAGACTCAAAAAATAGGAGGAGATCTCTGCTATAGGAAGATACTTGCAAATTGCCTCTTTTTGAAACACCCAGGCAGTCACAACACTACCTCCCCTGCTTGTTTTTTTTTCCTCCCACAAGCAAAAGCATTTTCAAAGGATCCTTTGAAAGAAAAGGGTAAGTTTTAGGAGGTGTGGATTATAATTTGCTTTGTTGTTTGCACCTGGAGTGCTTTTTCTTTTTAACGTAAAGGGTAAAAACCTCTTGTTAGTGGAGATTCCCAAATATTGGTCTGAACAGGACCTAAATGTTTGAATAACTACCCTTTGAACTGAAAAGAGAAATAAAAAGATGGTCCTTTGTCCTTAAAAAAAGAGTGTAGAGGTGTCCTAGCTTGTGTGCCCACCTGAATGTCTCAGTGACCGGTCCCAGGTTTTAGATGTTCCCTTGGGGTTGGTTCTCCATTCTCACTGCCATCACCCTGGCTTTCCTTTAGCCCAGGCCACCGAGACACCGTGCAACCCTCCAGCATCCTCTGCCCTCCCCTCTCCCTTTTGGGGGCTTTCTCTGGTTCAGAATTTTCTGTCCTCCTCTCTCCACTGCCCCAGCCTCTCTGCTGCCTTTCCTGCTGCTCCCGCAGTATGAGCCAAGCTGGCTATTCATTTTCCCAGTTTGCTCTTCCTTCATCATCCCCTCCTGGCCTCTGCAGGAGACCAGAGCCTCGGGCTCCCACCTTCTCCACAAAGCCTCTGCCCTCCAGAAATCCTAAATAGGGCTGCTTCCCCAGTGCTGCTTGGTGATGTTGAATCGACATTTTACTCTGGTTTGGTCGCAGATGTCTTAAAGAGCATCATTCAACAGGGGAGAATGACTAGCACGGGATTCTAGCCTCCACATCAGAGGGAGGCAAAGCCCCTGGGCACAGAAAAGCCGATAAGAATGCCTTTCCTCTCTTCTCTGAGGCCGGCGGCCTCTGCCTCTCTGTCTTCCACCTGCACCCCTCCCCAAACACAGTGGGAACGTGAGTTTCTCATCTCACAGCTACATCTTGACCCTTGTGGGCACCTATCAGGTAAGAGGAAGACTTCATGTGTAGATTTCAGCAAGTGGCTGGCAGGGAAGGAGGTGCATGGTTCTAAACATGCAGTTACCTGGTAAGGTGTCCTTTATAGGCTGGAATTTGATATTAAGGATCTGGATTTAATGCTTTCTGTTCTCACTATTTAATAAAAAAAAAAGCACCCTATTACAAAACTTCCTGTGAAAAGGTACATTATAAAATCCCCTCCCCACTCAATCAGTTCAGTTCAGTCCAGTCACACAGTTGTGTCCAACTCTGCGAGTTGTGCCCGTGGACTGCAGCACGCCAGGCTTCCCTGTCCATCACCAACTCTCAGAGTTTACCCAAACTTATGTCCATCGAGTCAGTGATGCCATCCAACCGTCTCATTCTCTGTCGTCCCCTTTTCCTCCCGCCTTCGATCTTTCCCAGCATCAGGGTCTTTTACAGTGAGTCAGTTCTTTGCATCAGGTGGCCGAAGTATTGGAGTTTCAGCTTCAGCATCAGTCCTTCCAATGAACACCGATCTCCTTTAGGATGGACTGGTTGGATCTCCTTGCAGTCTAAGGGGCTCTCGAGTCTTTTCCAACACCACAGTTCAAAAGCATCAATTCTTCAGTGCTTAGCTTTCTTTATAGTCAAACTCTCACATCCGTACATGACTACTGGAAAAACCATAGCTTTGACTAGATGGACCTTTGTTGGTGAAGTACTGTCTCTGCTTTTTAATATGCTGTCTTGGTTGGTCATAGCTTTTCTTCCAAGGAGCAAGCATCTTTTAATTTCATGGCTGCAGTTACCATCTGCAGTGATTTTGAAGCCCCCAAAATAAAGTCTCACTGTTTCCATTGTTTCCTCATCTATTTGCCACGAAATGATGGGACCAGATGCCATGATCTTAGTTCTCTGAATGTTGAGCTTTAAGCCAACTTTTTCACTCTCCTCTTTCACTTTCATCAAGAGGCTCTTTAGTTCTTCACTTTCTGCCATAAGGGTGGTGTCATCTGCATATCTGAGGTTATTGATATTTCTCCCGGCAATCTTGATTTTAGCTTGTGCTTCATCCAGCCTGGCATTTCACATGCTGTACTCTTTATATAAGTTAAATAAGCTGGGTGAAAACATACAGCTTTGATGTACTCCTTTCCCGATTTGGAACCAGTCTGTTGTTCCATGACCAGTTCTAACTGTTGCTTCTTGACCTGCATACAGATTTCTCAAGAGGCAGGTCAGGTGGTCTGGTATTCCCATGTCTTTAAACTAATTTTTCCCAAAGTATCATCTCAGGTCAAAATACTTAGTTTCTTTAAATAATATCTGTGATACCGTTTATTAGATGGACTTTTCTGGATACATTCAGAAATTCTTGTCTGTTTTGAAGGTTTCTGTCATTTTCATTAGAAATTCTTTAGGTAGGTCATGGGTGTGAGAGGGAGGGAGTTTATTTTATTCAGCATTCGCTAGGCCAACTCTTCAGTCTTATAATTCAAAACATACACTTGTAATAGAAAGTTGTTTATTTTTTGAGGCTGTGTTTCATTTCTTTTAGCTCAAGTACCTTTCACTGAACTTCCATTAAAATTCATTTTCTGATGCCACTTTTCATTTTTCAACAAATTTCAGAATCAAGCCCTCAGTGCCTCCACTTTCTTTCTTCTTTTCCCAGTCAGTTTTGTCAACACCTGAGTCTACTCAGGCTGTGGTCTTTGGATGACTGTGTGTGATTATCTCCCTCTATCATTGCTTCTTATTGCCTGGGGCCTGTGGAGTTTTATTCTCTAGAAAATGACAATATTTTGCCAACTGAAAATTAGAGTTTACTTCTACTGTACACAATGAGCTTTGAATGGGTGAATTTGAGTCTCAGTCCCCTCCAGATGAAATCTGTAAAGAGGAAGGTTTCTGAATCCTTGGGCATCGATAGTTGAACATGTGCTGCTTATCTGCAGAGAATTAAATCCAGTCTGCTGGCTGGATTGTAGAGTCACGTCTGTCATCACTTTCTTTGGAGCTGAAAGAGGAGCATGAAGTCTCCTCTTGGCATATCTTAAAGTTCTGGAAAGAACTTTCTTGAATTGCAAGAGTGAATGTGTGCAGTTAGCTGGAACTAAATTCCCATTTGCCAGGCCCCAAAGGGAAATGAATATTTAAAGAAGTTTTTATTTTATAGCTGTTTAGCTCTGCAAAGTGCAGATCCCAACCAACTTTAAAGTGTTCAGTTTTATTTTTTTTGCTTTTGAATTTTATTTCATTTTAAGAGTGTCACATCTAAAGAAAAGACAGCGTTGTTCATAAGACATATTTAGTATGGTGAAGTAGAGAACAAGATCAGTTTTTCTTAAACCTGCTTTAAGTCAAGAAAACATTTCACAAAAATAAGTATATATGCTTTAATTTCTATAAACAATGGGTGTGTTAACAATATTTGGCTAAAATGTTCATTTCACGTTAATTTCATAGTTTTAACTTTTGTCTGGAATTAACTGTCCCATCCTTTTTAGCTGTGGAAGAAAGTACTCCACAGATTTTTCTTTGATGAATTGTTAGCAAGTTAAAATATCTGAAAAGGTCACGAACAGATAAGTCAGTAAAACAGACTCATACACTTGAAATAAAATTTTCATCTTCATTACTTACCTTAAAAAATACAAATTAAAATGTAAAAGAAGGGACTTGTTTTTTTAACTGCTCATAATGCCAAATTAAAAAAAGATTGGCTTGAAAGCTCATCCATTGCTGGCAGAAATATCAACTGGATACTTCTTTTCCAGAAGACAATTTGGTATAATATGTATCAAGAGCCTTAAAATGGTCTGTACCTTTTAACCCAGTAATTACACTCTGAGAAACAGAGTCTTTGAAAAAATGGACAAAGATTTATATATCCTGGATTGTTCATCCTGGGAGAGTTACAGAGTGAAAGTCTGGAAACAAATGTTCAGGATAGTTTAAACAAAATTACATGGTCAGTTTGGGAAGAAGTTGGAGGAGAAGTGGGAAGAAGACTTGGAAATTCACAAATTTCTAGTTTTGGCCACAAAGAGTCTTATTGGACAATAAGAGCCCATGGACAGTTCGATGTAAGTCTGTATTTCTGTAACTATAACAACAGCCCAGTTGTATTGCTGCCAGGCAGGCTGGCAGCACTACCTGTACAAGGTCAGCTTGTCAGACAGGGTTGCTATCCTAGCTCAGATGACGCTAGCTAGAAATAGCCCAGTCTAGGAGATCAGTGAATGTGCAGAGCTTGAACTGTGGCTGGAGCTGGGGGCACAGGACTCCTCCTAACAAGTCCTTGGCAATCTGAGGATCAGAAAGGGGAGGGAGCCTGGTCAGGGTCGCAGATAGTGACAAAACCAGCGTTGCAATCTCCTGAGCCCAAGTTCATCTGTGTCCATTTTGAATTCCCAAAGAGAATAGCTCCTTTTTATGTAACTCTGGCATTTGTGGCATCAGAATGGCATTGGCCCATTTTATAGATAAGGAAACTGAGATCAGCAACATGGAGTGACTATCCAAGATCACATTATAAGTAACTGGTGGCTTTGTGGTCAGAGTAGAGAAAAGAAAATTTTTTAAAAAATGAGATGAAAATTCAAGCTTTTAGTTTTCCTCCAATGTTTGGACAAAGTCTTGGAGGTTGCTGACCAATATTCTTTAGTGGATTTGGAAGAGAGAGGAGTGTGTTATCATCTGAAAAAAAATCCTCCTATTCTTCACATGTGGCTGGGTCTCCCACAGTATCCTTCCCTTGTCTTTTTCTGCCTCATGTAACTGTTGATAAGGTACCACTGGGGACCTGGGACAGCTGTTTCTTCACTCTAGTGACTTGTGAGAACATTTTGTTTTTTCTCCCTATGGGCGGATACTACCTACCTGTCCACCACTCCTGCTTTGGTGCTTTGTCAGGATCCCACATTTGTCCCACCTGAGGGAACATGTGTGGTGGTGATGATGGATATTTTTTTTTTCCGATGCAAAATACAGTCTTAAAACTTTATAAATTTGAGTCAGATCCATAAAAAAAACTTTACAAGCAGCTTTAATAGTTAGCGTTACTCCTTTTGCTGAACCTCACTTTCCTCTTGGCAGAAGACTTTCATGAACTTTTTGCATTTGATATTTGCACTAATTAAGGGAGGGAGACAAGCTGGGGATGAGCATCTCCATCTTTAATTAGATGAGAGAACCGAAATTCCCAGAGGTGCTGTGACTTGTCTGAAGTGACTCAGAGCAGTGAGCGGTGAAGCTGGGACTTGAACTCAAGTCTTCTCCCTCAAAGTCCAGTCCTCTGACTGTGGCATCATTCTGTTTCTGTGTGGAAATACATTATTTACCAGTACAGGCAATTCTCACGGTCCTTGAAATTTATAAACATGAAATAGCTCTCAGCATTGTGTTGGACTGAAAATTTGGAAAATGCAGAAAAGCATAAATGAGAAAATAACAATCACATATTCTGCTCTCACCATTTTGCATTTTTCCTTAGTAAAATTGGGTCACATTATAATATTTGGAACTTCCTTTTTTCATTTACTGTTTCTTGAATTTTGTCTGTTATGGAAACAATTTTCTATAAAGTCAAATTGATTTTTACTTTCACTTATTTTTTGTTGTTTTCAGTTTTCCATATACATATGCATATGTGTGTGTGTGTGGATAGATGTAGATCTATCTATCCACATACATCTAGATACACCATACATACATCATAGAGGTTGATCAGATCAACTTTTTTTTTTTACTGTTTAAAAAAAGTGAATTATTTATTTTTGGCTATGCTGGGTGTTTGTTACTGCGAGGGCTTTTCTCTAGTGGTGCTTGAGCTTCTTATTACCGTGGCTTCTCTTGTTGCAGAGCGCAGGCTCTAGGGCTCGTGGGCTTCAATAGTGTGGCTCCCAGCTCTAGAGCACAGACTCAGTAGCTGTGGCACGTGGGCTTAGTTGCCCCGAGGCATGTGGGATTTTTCTGGATCAGGGATGGAAGCTGTGTCTCCTGCAATGGCAGGTGGATTCTTTTGGCACTGAGCCACCAGGGAAGCCCCTGGTGATGACCCTTTTGATGAACCTCCTTTCAGAGAAAGCTTCGTGAACATGTGAATTAGATTTTAAATTCAATCACTGAATAGGTTTAAGATTTCTCAGAGGTCAAATGATATAGGAAGTTGCTAAGGAAATAAGACTTTGTTCCCTTGATTTTATTTGAGTCTTTGTACAACCTCTTTTCAACCTTAAAATCACCTTCAAGATTCTGTTTCCTGAATGATAGTTTTGGTATTTCCCAACCTGTATGTTTCAAGTAGATTTAACTCAGTCACTTAGCTACCTAGTAAAGTGGTGGTTCTATTTTTTTCAGGCCAAAAATAATTCTGCTAAAAAACTAAATTAAAAAAAAAATGAGACAATGATGGGAAATATGAATTCTAGAAGACATTCCTCTATTTGAACATACTGACCTTTTTGTTCTTTAACCAAAAGGGGGTAAATTGTTTCTAAACTACAAACTGGTTTTACCAGTGGATGCCATTTAAGTATGGCTTACATGTATGATCGTGTAAGCCTAATGATTCTGTTTCTGACCTTTTAGAATCTTCTGGAAAGGCTTCCTAGTTCAGGAAGTTTTGAGTTGTCTTGTTTATGCTGTATATTTGATGTATATTGCATTCATTTGTTTTCATTTGGGACATACATCTTACTTTAGAACTTGATCTGACTTATGTAGCTAATGTTAGCAATTTTTTAAATCTCTTTTGTAGTATTTGTTAATTTTACTTATTTGCTGCTGCTGCTGCTAAGTCACTTCAGTCGTGTCTGACTCTGTGCGACCCCATAGACGGCAGCCCAACAGGCTCCCCCGTCCCTGGGATTCTCCAGGCAAGAACACTGGAGTGGGTTGCCATTTCCTTCTCTGATGCAGGAAAATGAAAAGTGAAAGTGAAGTCGCTCAGTCACGTCCGACTCTTCGCGACCCCATGGACTGCAGCCTACCAGGCTTCTCCGTCTATGGGGTTTTCCAGGCAAGAGTACTGGAGTGGGGTGCCATCGCCTTCTCCGTTCACTTATTTACTCATTTAAAAATGAAAATTGTTGAATTTGAAAAATAGATAAATGTATGTGGATAACTGAATCAGTTTGGTGTCCACCTGAAACCCACAACATGGTTAATCAACTATGTGCTGTGCTTAGTCATTTAGTCTAGTCCAGCTCTTTGCGACCCCATAGACTGTAGCCTGCCAGACTTCTTTGTCCATGGGATTCTCCAGATAAGAATACTGGAGTGGGTTGCCATGCCCTCCTCCTAACCCAGGGATTGAACCCAGGTCTCCCAAGTTGTAGGTGGATTCTTTACCATCTGAGCCACCAAGGAAGCCCAAGAATACTGCAGTGGGTAGCCCATCCCTTCTCCAGGGGATCTGCCTGACCCAGGAATCGAACCAGGGTCTCCTGCATTGCAGGTGGATTCTTTACCAGTTGAGCTACCAGGGAAGACCCTAATCAACTATACTCCAATATAAAATAAAAAGTTAAAATTTTTAACTTGAAATTTGCCTTTGATCATAAAACTTTAATTTCAGAACATGTAATTATTGGCTTTAGTGTATTGTTTCCTCACAAATCTGTTCAGACTCTCTATTTACATTCTAAAAGCCTTAAATCCAAATTATGTATATAAGAAGGGAAGAAGGGGAGCAGAGTAACCCACCTAATGTTGTCTCTCACCAAGCAATAGTATCTTCCAGAATATTCTTGTTCCTTTTTAGCTTTTTTCCCCACCCAATTTTTATCATCCAACTCATAACGTTTTTCAGTTGTGATGCCATAAGGGAGACTTCCACTTTCAGTGATGGTAGACTAGCTGATTGTATACCAACCCTCCCACTAAAAACAACTAGAAAATATACGGAAAAAGTGTTTGAAGGTAGCAGAGACCTACCAAAGAAGCGAGGTACAAGGGATTCTGAAAAAGACCCCCACCATTTCAACTGGGACTTCTAACAAGCTATTCCTTCAGACGGGGATAAAACAGAAGTAGAGCAGCCTTCACAAGGACTATGGCCCAGATTTACATTGGCTTAATCCTTGATTCGGAGAAGGCGATGGCACCTCACTCCAGTACTCTTGCCTGGAAAATCCCATGGATGGAGGAGCCTGGTAGGCTGCAGTCCATGGGGTCGCTAAGAGTTGGACACGACTAAGCGACTTCACTTTCACTTTTCACTTTCCTGCGTTGGAGAAGGAAATGGCAACCCACTCCAGTGTTCTTGCCTGGAGAATCTCAGGGACTGGGGAGCCTGATGGGCTGCCGTCTATGGGGTCACACAGAGTCGGACATGACTGAAGTGACTTAGCAGCAACAATCCGAGATTGTAAAGTGATCTACCCATCTCCAAACTGCCTGCAAGAGGCAAAACACAGTTTTTGGGGAAGATAACATCATCTAGAGCTTCAAATTTACTGTATAGTTTTGCATACATGATAACTAATCTATATGACTAAAAGCCAAAAAAAAAAAAACAAAAAAAAACAGACCTATAGTACATCCAGAGAAGACAATGGCACCCCACTTCAGTACTCTTGCCTGGAAAATCCCATGGACGGAGGAGTCTGGTGGGCTGCAGTCCATGGGGTTGCCAGGAGTCAGGCACGACTGAGCGACTTCACTTTCACTTTTCACTTTCCTCCATTGGAGAAGGAAATGGCAACCCACTCCAGTGTTCTTGCCTGGAGAATCCCAGGGACGGGGAAGCCTGGTGGGCTGCCATCTCTAGGGTTGCACAGAGTCGGACACGACTGAAGTGACTTAGCAGCAGCAGCAGCAGCATAGTACATCCAGACATTGGAGTTTCTTAGACACAGATTTAAAATAATGGCGATTAATATTGTCAAGAAATAGGATGACAATTTGGAGACTTCTTTCAGAGAACTGGGCTTCCCTTGTGGCTCAGACAGTAAAGGATCCAGGTTCAATCCCAGGGTTGGGCAGATTGCCTGGAGAAAGGAATGGCTAACCACTCCAGTATTCTTGCCTGGAGAATTCCATTGACAGAGGAGCCTGGTGGGCTACAGTCCATGGGGTCGCCAAGAGTTGGACATGACTGAGTGACTAACAATTTTAGAGAACTATATATGTATATAGTTCTAAATATATATATATATAAACTATATACACACACACACACACACACACACATATATATAACTGAATGGAAATTCTAGAACTGAGCACTATAGTAATGAAAGATAAGAATTCGGTAGTGAATTTCATACCAGGTAGGACATAACTGAAGAGATGAATAGTGGATTGGTAAGAAAGTCAGAAAGAAATAGATTGAAACTCACAGAGGAAAAAGATAGAAAGCACAGGAAAGAGTGTAAGAGATATATGGAATATGGTGGAAAATCTAAATATGTGTAATTGGGGTCCACAAAGCAAGGAGGACAGAGAGAGAGCATTATTTGAAGAGATAATGAGGATTTTCCAAAACTGGTGAATGGTTTCAAGAAACACTGTAAACCCTTGTCTGGACACAAAGAAAGCTACACACTGAGGCACATCGTGGTAAAATGCTAGGTGGCTTGAAATCACTCCTTCAGTTGCTATTTGGCAAGAATGTCTTCAGCTCAGTGGGCAGCACTGTGGCTATGAATTCCCACAACTGCTTCCAGAGCTTTGCCTTTAAATTCTTACCACACACGTCTCTCTTTGGGGGTGCAGTTTCTAAGGACCAGCTTTGGTCTTTGGTCTTCGTAAGAGCTCTGTGCACCCAGCGGTGGAGTTCTCCTCTCGATGAGCTTTTGTCTGTGGCCCCAGGGGAGCACACTCAGTGCCTTGTGTGTCCTCGCTGGCCTCCTGCTGAGGGGCTGGAAACACATTGCCATTTTTTTTTTCCTTTGGCTGTGCCTCTCAGCTTGTGGGATCTTAGTTCCCCGACCAGAGATTGAAACTGGTCAGCAGTGAAAGCGTGGAGTCCTAACCACTGGACCACCAGGGAATTACCAGGTTTCCTATCTTTGTTCCACCACTTACTCATCATGTGATCTCACTTCTTGAAGCTTTCAGTCCTAAAATGTACAATTAAGATGATAATGGTTATTTACACTTTTTAGGGGTATTATGAGAATTAGATGAGTTCATGGATGTAAAAGTTTTGACATACAGGAATTAATGGAATTAGTGAATGAGTTTATTTTTAAATCTCCTCAACCCATGTCTTCAGTCTGATTGGCAGCCACATATTCCTTCCTTAATAATAGCTGAGGCTTCTTCAGATTTTTGTGCCTGGCTCATCCCAGTGGGAAGTAACATGAAAGGAGAGGAGGTGGTATACATTTTGTATCAGAGGAGAGAGCTTAAAAATTAATCTCCTTAAGTATGTACAAGAGTTGGTGAACTTCACCTTTCAAAAGAAGTGAACATTCACAAGGAGTTAGAAAAGTTTCTGAAGAACCAGAGAAATCAGATCCTGAAAAGATCAAATAAGCCACCTAGATTGTTAAACATTGCCACTCTTACTACCCTGACCCAATTTAAATTTTGTTCCTGTTTCTGCCTTAAAAAAAAAAAGATGCATAAAATATATACCATTTTCTCTATCAGAAAATTCTTTAATAACAATTCCATTAATTTGGACCCTGTATCCCTGATTCAGCTGCCTTCTGACTACTGTTAACTCCTTGACTGATGCATTTTAATATATGCATGTAAGTCAAGAAACACCAGGAGTAACAGGCAAATTTGGCCTTGGAGTACGGAATGAAGCAGGGCACAGGCTAATAGACTTCTGCCGAGAGAATGCACTGGTCATAGTAAACACCCTCTTCCAACAACACAAGACAAGACTCTACACATGGACATCACCAGATGGTTGACACCAAAATCAGAAAATTATATTCTTTGCAGCCAAAGATGGAGAAGCTCTATACAGTCAGCAAAAACAAGACCAGGAGCTGACTGTGGCTCAGATCATGAACTCCTTATTGCCAAATTCAGACTGAAATTGAAGAAAGTGGAGAAAACCACTAGACCATTCAGGTACGATCTAAATCAAATCCTTTATGACTCTACAGTGGAAGTGAGAAATAGATTTAAGGGACTAGATCTGATAGAGTACCTGATGAACTATGGATGGAGGTTTGTGACATTGTACAGGAGACAGGAATCAAGACCATCCTCAAGAAAAAGAAATGCAAAAAAGCAAAATGGCTTTCTGAGGAAGCATTACAAATAGCTGTGAAAAGAAGGGAAGCAAAAAGCAAAGGAGAAAAGGAAAGATACACCCATTTGAATGCAGAGCTACAAAGAATAGCAAGGAGCAATAAGAAAGCCTTCCTCAGTGATCAATGCAAAGAAAAAGAGGAAAACAATAGAATGGGAAAGACTAGAGATCTCTTCAAGAAAATTAGAGATACCAAGGGAACATTTCATGCAAAGATGGGCTCGATGAAGGACAGAAATGGTATGGACCTAACAGAAGCAGAAAATATTAAGAAGAGGTGGCAAGAATACACAGAAGAACTGTACAGAAAAGATCTTCATGACCCAGATAATCACGACGGTATGATCACTCACCTAGAGCCAGACATTGTAGAATGTGAAGTCAAGTGGGCCTTAGGAAGCATCACTACGAACAAAGCTAGTGGAGGTGGTAGAATTCCAGTTGAGCTATTTCAAATCCTGAAAGATTATGCTGTGAAAGTGCAGCACTCAATATGCTGGCAAATTTGGAAAACTCAGCAGTGGCCACAGGACTGGAAAAGGTCAGTTTTCATTCCAGTACAAAGAAAGACAATGCCAACGAATGCTCAAACTACAATTACACTCATCTCACACACTAGTAAAGTGATGCTTAAAATTCTCCAAGCCAGGCTTCAGCAATACGTGAACTGTGAACTTCCAGATGTTCAAGCTGGTTTTAGAAAAGGCAGAGGAACCAGGGATCAAATTGCTAACATCCACTGGATCATCGAAAAAGCAAGAGAGTTCCAGAAAAACATCTATTTCTGCTTTATTGACTATGCCAAAGCCTTTGACTGTGTGGATCACAATAGACTGTGGAAAATTCTTAAAGAGATGAGAATACCAGACCACCTGACCTGCCTTTTGAGAAACCTGTATGCAGGTTAGGAAGTAACAGTTAGAACTGGACTTGGAACAACTGACTGGTTCCAAAAAGGAAAAGGAGTACGTAAGGCTGTATATTGTCACCCTGCTTATTTAACTTATACGCAGAGTACAGCATGAGAAATGCTGGGCTGGATGAAGCACAAGCTGGAATCAAGATTGCCGGGAGAAATATCAGTAACCTCAGATATGCAAATGACATCACCCTTATGGCAGAAAGTGAAGAAGAACTAAAGAGCCTCTTGATGAAAGTGAAAAAGTTGGCTTAAAGATCAACATTCAGAGAACTAAAATCATGGCATCCGGTCCCATCACGTCATGGCAAAAAGATGGAGAAACAGTGGAAACAGTGGCTGACTTTATTTTTCTGGGCTCCAAAATCACTGCAGATGGTGATTGCAGCCATGAAATTAAAAGACGCTTACTCCTTGGAAGGAAAGTTATGACCAACCTAGATAGCATATCAAAAAGCAGAGACATTACTTTGTCAACAAATGTCCGTCTAGTCAAGGCTATGGTTTTTCCTGTGGTCACGTATGGATGTGAGAGTTGGAGTATAAAGAAAGCTGAGTGCCGAAGAATTGAAGCTTTTGAACTGTGGTGTTGGAGAAAACTCTTGAGAGTCTTTGGACTACAAGGAGATCCAACCAGTCCATCCTAAAGGAGATTAGTCCGGTGTTCATTGGAAGGACTGATGTTGAAGCTGAAACTCCAATACTTTGGCCACCTGATTCGAAGAGCTGACTCATTTGAAAAGACCCTGATTCTGGGAAAGATTGAAGGCAGGAGGAGAAGGGAATGACAGAGGATAAGAAGGTTGGATGGCATCACCGACTCAATGGTCATGGGTTTGGGTGGACTTCGGGAGTTGGTGATGGACAGGGAGGCCTGGCGTGCTGCGGTTCATGGGGTCACAAAGAGTCAGACACGACTGAGTGACTGAACTGAACTGATGAACTCATACACATTTTCTGTAATTATTATACTGCAAAATATTTTATTCTCATTGTGTTCTTTTTATTTAGGTAAATATATAGTTATACAAAAAAATTGTTGCATAAAATTGGAAATTAAAATCTTACTCAAAGAGTATTTCTAACCACTATTAGCATCAACTTGTCTGATATTTGGCTCTCTATTCAGAGAATTAAGAGAAATCTCCATCCACAGAGCACTTATTTTATCAGGCACCAGGAGAAGCCATCACTGTGCTAGATCTCATTTGGTCTTCACAGCAACCTGGAGAGGTCTTTAGGCCCAGGGCATCATTTTTTTTTTTTTTTTCACTAGGCAGAAATTTCATTTTAATACAATATAAAATTACTATTATTTTTGGCTTCACTGCAAAAGATCATGCCCTGTGGGATCTTAGTTCACCAACCAGGGATTGAACCCATATCCCCTACAGAGGAAACATGGAGTCATCACCACTGGACCACCAAGGAAGTCCCATGAATATAAAATTGTACAGAAGTAATATGAGGTATCTTAGTCTGTTGGACTGCTATAGAAACTACCACGGACTGTGTGTATTATAAACAACAGAAATTTATTTCTCACAGTTTTAGAAGCTGAGAAGTCCAAGATGAAGGTATCAGTAGATTCAGTATCTTGTGAGAGCCCACTTTCCTGATTTGTAGACAGCTGTCTTCTCACTGTGTCCTCACATGTCAGAAGGGTGAAGGAGCTCCCTGTGGTCTTTTTCATAAGGGTACTAATCCCTTTTGTGAGGGCTCCACCCTTGTGACCTAATTACCTTCTAAAGGCTCCACCTCCTAATATCATCACATTCAGTTCAGTTCAGTTCAGTCAGTCGTGTCTGACTCTTTGCGACCCCATGAACCACAGCATGCCAGGCGGGAGGCCTGGTGATGGACAGGGAGTGTCCATCACCAACTCTCAGAGCCTACCCAAACTCTTGTCCATTGAGTCAGTGATGCTATCCAACCATCTCATCCTCTGTCGTCCCCTTCTCCTTCTGCCCTCAATCTTTCCCAGCATCAGGGTCTTTTCAAATGAGTCAGCTCTTCGCATCAGGTGGCCAAAGTATTGGAGTTTCAGCTTTAGCATCAGTCCTTCCAATGAACACCCAGGACTGATCTCCTTTAGAATGGACTGGTTGGGTCTCTGCAGTCCAAGGGACTCTCAAGAGTCTTCTCCAACACCACAGTTCAAAAGTGTCAATTCTTTGGTGCTCAGCTTTCTTTACAGTCCAACTCTCACATCCATACATGACCACTGGAAAAACCATAGACTTGACTAGATGGACCTTCATTTGCAAAGTTGGAGGTTATGATTTCAACATTTGGACTTGGGGGAAACATACATGTTCAGTCTGTTGCACCAGGTAAAAAGTGAATTTTTCACTCTATCCCCTTGTCCTAGTCCCTCTCTTATTTATATTTCTTTATAGTGTTTCCTCAGTATTTTGTAATTTTTGTTGCTGTGTATGTGATGATTTTTTAAAAACAATTTCAAGTTGGATATTGTTAGTACATGGGCAAGTATTGATTATTATTCATAATCTTATGTTAGTTGCCTAACTCTTCACTCTTATGAGTACTAATAATTTTCAGTTGTTTTTCTTTCGTATTTACTGAACATCAGTTTTCTCATCTGTGAAATGAAGATAGTGTGACAGAGCTTTAATAAGGACTGAATGAGATAAAGAAGCTGAGCTTAGTGCCCAGCTCAGTGGGGGCTTGATTAATATTAATTTGCAGTCTCACTTGCACCATCCTCACGATAAGATCTTTTCTTCATGATTCCCTTCACTGATTGTGGGAAAAGGATCATGGAGAAATGATTTGATCAGAAAAGGCTCTACTTACAGTTGCTGATACTGAAAGACCGACATCAATCAAGAGGCTACTAATAGTTCTTTTTTTTTTTCACTCTTTACGTGTTTAAAAAATTGTGGCAAAATTCACCTAACATAAAATGTACCATCTTAACCATTTTAAGTGTAGTACTGTCTCATGAAATATTTTCACATTGTTGTGCAACCATCGGCTTCATCCATCTCCAGAACTCTTTTCATCATGCAAAACTGAAACTCCGTACCCATCAGCAGTAACTTGCCACTCCCTTCCAAATGCTGGCAGGCACTGTTCTGCTTTCTGTGTCTATGAATTTGATGACTCTAGGTACCTCATGTAAGCAGAAACATACATTATTTGTCCTTTTGTGTCTGGCTTATTTCATTGAACACAATGTCCAGGCTTCCCTGGTGGCTCAGACGGTAAAGAATCTGCCTGCAATGCAGGAGACCTAGTTTCAATCCCTGGGTGGGGAAGTTCCCCTGGAGAAAGGAATGGCTACCCACTCCAGTATTCTTGCCTGGAGGATTCCATGGACGAGGAGCCTGAAAGGCCGAAGTCCCTGGGGTCATGAAGAATTGAACATAACTGAACAACTAACACTTTAATGTCCTCAAGGTTCATCCATATTGTAGCATTTGTCAGACTACCCTACCTTTTTAAAGCTGAAAAACATCCCAGTGTATTAATATGTACATACTACGTTTTGTTTATCCATTCATCTGTCAGTAAACACTGGGGTTGTCCCACACCTTGGGTATTGTGAATACTTCCGCTTTGATTGTAGGTGAACAAATAGCACTTTGAGTCCTTGCTTTCAATTCTCTGATGTGTATATGCCAGTGGGTTTTTGAAAGCTAGAGCACATTAAGGATAAAATTCGTGTGTGCCTTCTTTGGTTTCTGTAGCCCTTGGAAGAACGGCCTGACCAGCAAACCCTGGGCATCTTAGGCTGCCGAGGCAGAAAGGAGGGGTCTTCAGTTGACTGCCACTGTGTGTTGAGCTTTCAAAACCCCCACCAGCTTGCCGTCTCAGCACTCGTGGCTACAGAAAGCACTGGACAAATGCAAGATTTGCTGCTGCTGTTGCTACTCACAAATGTACATTTTTCTATTTTATTGTGTAATTCCAACCACTAAAATGACCCTGTACAATGTGGAAGCTCCAATCAAGCATTCATATGTGGCTTCCAGGAAAATAAAAATGCAGCAGGAAGCAGCAGCAGCAAGAGAAAGAAATTACTGGGAAAGACTCACAATATGAAATGCCGTGGCTGTTTTTTTCCCTCCCTCTCACCTTCATTTAAATGCCCTGTATTATTAAATGCAGCATTGTTTGTAATGGCAGAGACTATAAACAACCTCGATGTCTATCAGTGGGAAATGCTTAGATAAATCACACTTCTCCACGCCGTGTGAGATTGTAGTGCTGTAAAAAAGGTGCTCGACCTTTTTGTAGAGAAAGATCTCCCAGATAGTTAAGTGAAATAACATAGGTGAAATGCTGGTTAGATTGTAGAGTATGCTGTACTTTGCAGAAAAAATGAGCATTAAGACTGTGTGTTGTGTATTTATATGTATAATACATTCTTACTCTTGTTTGTGTGTGTGTGTGTGTATACTCTTGCTTATATAATGAAACTCTGGAATGATGACAAACCATTATCAGTGGTTATATTTGGGGATGGGAAGATTTTCACAGTATCACTTTTTAGATATACTTTTTATTCCAAAACCTTGTGAATAGATCATTTTTTGAAAATCAAGAGAGAGAGAGTTTGTATTTTCCTACCAGCCTGACCATGCTGCTACTGCTGCTAAGTCGCTTCAGTCATGTCCGACTCTGTGCGACTGCATAGACGGCAGCCCACCAGGCTCCCGGTCCCTGGGATTCTCCAGGCAAGAACACTGGAGTGGGTTGCCATTTCCTTCTCCAATGGAGGAAAGTGAAAAGTGAAAGTGAAGTCGCTCAGTCCTGTCTGATTCTAAGCGGCCCCATGGACTGCAGCCTACCAGGCTCTTCTGTCCATGGGATTTTCCAGGCAAGGGTACTGGAGTGGGGTGCCATTGCCTTCTCCAGCCTGACCATGGGAGAGGCTAAATATCTAAATTAAGTTGATTTACAGGCAACAAACAGTTGCATAATATCTTGCAAGAAAAAACACATCTCTGTTATGGGCTATTGAGAATTTATTTTCTGGTCAAGGAAACCAATAACTTCTGAATCTGACCCTAGAGATGTTGAGAGAGTTAGGGAGGGATTGGTGCTCAAAACCTCCCTCTACAGCTGACCCTAAACTCTTGGGAGAAAGGGGAGAGATGGGTTCAAGGTAGGAAGCCAAAGCCATGGTGGACTGGTTATACTTGGGCTTTCTCGCTCTCTTACATCACCCTGGTGAGCCAGGGCAATTAGCAAACCTTTGATTTATATGGCTGGATCCGAACTCGGGTTGTTTGAAACTCTGAAATCTCAATCAGCTCATAAATTAGCAGGCAGATGAACATGCTGATTGACTGAGTGCCCACTGCCATGTGTCCAGAGCACCTATCACTGCTCTCCCTGCAGGGTGACCAGGCAGGAATTGCTTGAGTTTGGAAAGCCCCAGTTGGGACTTCCTGTCTCTGTATCTCCAACTCACCTGGAGAAGCACAAGGTAGGGCTTATTCTCCCTACCAGAGAGCCATCACTAGCCAAGGAATAGTTAGTCTTAAGGGAATAATGGTGAACGCAGAAGAACAATTAAGAGACTTTTGAGGAGAAGCCACCTAAATGTCCATTGACAGAGGAATGGATAAAGAAGCTGTGGTACATATATACAACGGAATATTACTCAGCCATTAAAAAGAATGAAATAATGCCATTTGCAGCAACATGGATGGATCTAGAGATTGTCATACTGAGTGAAGAAAGACAGAGAAAGAGAAATATCCTATGATATCCTTTATATGTGGAATCTAAAAAGAAATGATACAAATGAATTTAAATGATACTAATGAACTTATTTACAAAACAGGAACAGACTCACAGACTTAGAGAATGAACTTATGGTTCAGGGCGGGGAAGAATGGGGGTAAGGGATAGTTAGGGAGTTTGGGATAGACATGTACACATTGCTATATCTAAAGTGATAACCAACAAGGACCTACTGTATAGAACATGGAACTCTGCTCAGTGTCATGCGGCAGCCTGGAAGGGAGGGGAGTTTGGGGGAAAATGGATACATGTGTATGTATGGCTGGTTGCTTTGCTGTGCACCTGAAACAGCATTGTTAATTGGCTATACCCAACATAAAATAAATGGTTTAAGTAATTTTAAAAACGAGATTTCTGAGAAGCAAGAGTCCTGTGAAAGAGGGATGACTGCCGAAGTCAGAGATTCTGGGATGAGAAAATCCCGAGATCTAGTGACATATTATCTACCAAATTACACTTGAAACAGAAGGACACAGAAACACTGAAAAGAAAGAGATGAAAAGAGATACATGAGGCAACTAAAGCTCAAGGAACAGTTTTAGTATCAAAATGATTTTATGGAAAAACATCAAAGATAAAGAGTTGCATGCTGAAGAAAGGCACGATAAACCAAGAAGATCTAATGATTATAGACATATGCTCCTCATCCCATACCCTTGAAATATATAAAGCAAAATACAGTAGAATTAAGATGCTGCTGCTGCTGCTAAGACACTTCAGTCGTGTCCGACTCTGTGTGACCCCATAGACGGCAGCCCACCAGGCCCTTCTGTCCCTGGGATTCTCCAGGCAAGAACACTGGAGTGGGTTGCCATTTCCTTCTCCAATGCACCGAAGTGGAAAGTGAAAGTGAAGTCGTTCAGTCATGCCCGACTCTTAGCGACCCCATGGACTGAAGCCCACCAGGCTCCTCCATCCATGGGATTTTCCAGGCAAGAGTACTGGAGTGGGGTGCCATTGCCTTCTCTGGGAATTAAGATGAGAGGTATATAAATCAAGAGTTATAGTTGGAGATTTTAACATATGCTCAAAAGCTGATAAGCAGAAAAAATTACCAAGGATGTAGAAGAGTTTAAGAACATGATTAGTTAATCCAGATTAACAGAGATGAATTTAAGCAACACAGAATATACAATCTTTTGAGCACACACAGAATAAGCACACAGTGATTTATGCACCATAGCACAAAGGAAATCTCAGTGAATTTGAAAGAAATTGGGTACAAAATCAATATTAATAGCATCTTCTTACTCTAGAAATAACTCATTATAAAATGAAAACAAAAACAATTAGAAGCTCCACAGACCTTTACATTTTCTAGGAGTTAACATAATAAAAAGCCTCAAGATCTTTATGAAGAAAAGTTTGAAACTCTATTAGACAATATAAAATAAAATGTAAATGAAAGAAGAGCTGTGGACAGGATTACATTATAAAACTATTAATTTCACTTAATTTGTAAATTCAATGCGATTCCAAATAAAATTCCAAGAGTATTTTGAGAGGACTTAATAATAATAATAAACTGATTCTGAAAATTAGATAGATGAATAAAACTTCAAGAATAGCTGAGATATCTTGGGGACAAAAAGGAGCAAAGAAAGATGACTAACACTACCAGATATTAATATATATTACAGAACCAGACATAAAACCAGGCCTGATTGAACAGAAAAGCATCTAGAAATAGACCCCATATAAATGGGGTTTTGGTATTTTATAGAGCTAGGGGAGAAGGGGATGACAGAGGATGAGATGGCTGGATGGCATCACTGACTGGATGGACGTGAGTCTCAGTGAACTCCGGGAGTTGGTGATGGACAGGGAAGCCTGGCGTGCTGCAATTCATGGGGTCTCGAAGAGTCAGATACGACTGAGTGACCTGATCTGATCTGATCTGAGAGCTAGGGAAAAGATGGATTATTTGGCAATTAATCTTGGCTTGTTATCTGGAGATAAAGTTGGATCCTCATCTCTACTATATACAGAAGTAAACTGGTGGATTAAAGACCTGACTTTAAAGATAAAAGCGCTATGTTATAGAAAACAATGTAGCTAATTCTTTATGATCTTGAGTGGTGGAGGATTTCTTAATAGGATGCTCAAAGTCTATACACTAAAGAAAACAATAGACTCGAACGTATTTAAAACAGACTTCTTTGGCTGCTGTTAATAGGCAGATATTATCAAAGTAAATAGATGACAGCTGGTAATATGCATGTGCAACATCTACGACTGGAAAGCAATTAACTTCTAGAGTGTAGGGGAAAACATCTAAAACTCAGTATAGAAAAAGGGAAATAAATTAGGAAAAATAATTAAAAGGGAAATTACATGAATGGACAAGTTATGGAAGAGGAAGCCTGAATGAATGACACATATCCAAAGAGATGCTCAACATCAGTCAGAAAAACACAAATTGAAATAGTGATGAGACCCTATGTCCATTTGATACCAAAAAAAAAAAAAAAAGTTTTTAAGTTTATGTCACTCCCCTGTGTTAAAACTTTCACACACACCCATGCCACTTGCCCGATGGACCACACACTCACCTCTCCACTTTCCTCCTTTGCTTCATCTCATCAGACTTGCCTTTTAGTATAACTCTAGTAACTGTGGAGATTGGAGAGAGAAGATACTAGAAAAAGAATGACTACTTAGAAGCCCACTGAAATAGAACAGGAAAGAGATGCCTAGACTGGGATGCCAAAGAGAGGGTCAAAGTGAAGAAACACTGAGAGAGAAGGAAGGATGTGCAGACCTTTGTTGGGGGGCAAGGAGTGGTTGTGAATGGCTTCTAAGTTTTGTCTCCCAACTTGTCCCATGGTGGTGCCATTCGTCAAGACGGAAAGGAGAAAGTCTAGGTTTATTTTCACTATGATGAGGCTGAGATAGCCATGGTACCTTCAGGAGGAGCTGTAGAGTTGTGGTTGGCTATGAAGGCTTGGCATCTAGAAGGGTGACCTGGGCAGAGGTGTCAGTTCACTCCATAGGAAGTGGTTAACATCATTTCGTTCAGTGAGACTGAGCCATAAAGCACAATAGCTTCCCTTTGTTGCTAAAGATGCCTTCTAACTACTGGCATTTTTTTTTTTTGCAGGGCTAGGATGACCCCTCACCCCCAATTTGACCGCCTCATTTTATTTTTTGTCACATGATAAAGCTCACCTCTTGTTTTAGAGTCACACTTCATTGTTTGAAAAACTACTGATTGACGTCAGTGGTGAAGATAATTAAACTGCTTTACCTGGAGTTCAAATTCATGACTTTGGCCTCTTTAGTACTGTTGCTTTAACCAGCTAGAGACTTAATATCTGACTCTGCTATCTGGCATGAAAATAAATGAACTTGAAAGTGAAAAAGTCTTCTTATTTGTTTATTAGATGACATTTTGAATGAGTTGTAGGTTAAAGTGATAAATGCTGTTACTAGAACTTCCAGGTTATTGATATTCTAGGATTTACGATCTAGAGTTACTTTCTAGTACTAGTAAGTATACAAATTCAAGTTACAAAGGTTCTAGAAAAGTACCGTGAGCTAATTAGAGGCACTTGATATATAAGCAATTGTGATATAATAGGAGATATGATTTTTCCCTCAGGCTGTTATCTGTGGATAGTCTTTCAGTGTAGACAGTGAGCTAAGAACTTGGGAACATGGGATTTGGGACTTCCCTGGTGGTCCAGTGGTTAAGACTCCACGTTTCCACTGCAAGGGGTATGGGTTCAATCCTTGGAAGGAGAACTAAGATTCCCACATGCTGCTTGGCTAATAATGCAGTACCATTTATTAAAAATAGAACATGGAATTTGGAGGCAGACTTGAGACCTAGCTCTTCCACTTACTAAATATGTGTCTTAGGCTGTGGTTCAAAGATGGCTAGGGCAGTTCCAAACATCCAGAAGCATCAGAAGGGAGTCTTTCTTCCTGCATCTATGTAAGTTATTGAGAGACCTTGCCCGGAGAGCTAAGGCATACTTCCCTTCACATCTCAGTGGCTGGCATTGCACTGCATGCCCTGTCCTGAGCCAGTCATTGGCAGGGAGGGCATGGAACTATTATGTTTGGCTAGACCACGTCTCTCATATTCCAGAAAGTCACGATCCTGTGTCTGGGTGTGCGTTTATCTGCATCCACTGTCAGTTGTCTTTTCAACCTGCTGACTCATCCTTTAAATTCTGAAGAATGTTCTTGAAACATAAATAAGTTAATTTTCTTCCCTGTGGTTTTTCTGTTCTCTCCTCTGGGAGTGCCCCTCTTATGTGAGTGGTCTGGTCTACTATTATTCTACCTCCTGGACTGGTCTCCTATTCTTCTTTCTCTAATATTTTTCATCCCTTTGGAGTTTTGTTTTCTGAGTTCTTCATTTTGGCTGCTAAAAAATTTAACTCCCAAGAACCCCCCTTTTTTCTTCTTTTTCTACTTTTTTCTTCTTTGTGCTCAGGGAAAGTGAAAGTCACTTGGGCATGCCCGAGTCTTTGCGACCCCATGGACTATACAGTCCATGGAATTCTCCAGGCCAGAATACTAGAGTGGGTAGCCTTTTCCTTCTTCAGGGGACCTTCCCAACCCAGGGATTGAACCCAGGTCTCCCACATTGTAGGTAGATTCTTTACCAGCTGAGCCACCAGGGAAGCCCCTTAGCATCCTGTTCTAATTTCATGGAGATAAACTATTCTCTTATTGCCCTGAGAATATTAAATGTGGCTTTGAAGCTTTTGTTCTTAGAGTGTCTACTTCTTCTAAATTGCTTTTTACTATTTTTGGTGTCTTTCATGTTAAGGATTTTACTCAAATATCTGATAATTATTTTTAAGCTTGAGACACCAAGAACCCCTGTGGGACTGGGCTTGTTGATAGAGAGCCTCACCATGGGTGGAAGGACCATTTCATTGGGGATTCCTCCCTCTCTCCTAACTGTCTTTATGTCTTTTCATTTGAATTGGCCAGAGAAGAATTTTAAACTCCTTCTTGGGGTTAGAAGCCTGGTTTACCCTGGGTTCTGAGTCAGGGAGGAGAGCTGAGTGTTTCAACATTAATATGTAGATCAGTCTTATTTTCAGTATCTTACTCTGTCTCTCAACTAGGGCTGGTGCCCCCGTCTTTTTATACCCATTCAAATGAATAAACCTCCCATTTTCTGCCAAGGTGGAGCAGGTGCAGCTGCTGAAAAGCATCACACTGGGGAGAGCATCCAGGAGATCTCAGAAAAACTGAGAAGATGGTGTAGTGTTCCCTTATACCCAGCACTCAGTTCCCATTATTATTAGCATCTTACACTGGTATGATTCATTTGTTACAATTAATAAACGGATACTGGTGCATTATTAATCTTTTAAATTTTGGGCCATATCCCGCAGCATGTGGGATCTTAGTTCCCTGATCAGGGGTCAAACCCATGCCCCCTGCATTTGGGAGCATGGAGTCTTAACCCCTGGACCACCAGGGAAGTCCCATAAGCATTTCTAAAAAATAATTTTGCTTATTTATTTTCCCTTCTGGCTGGGTGGGGTCTTTGTTGCTGCATGGGCTTTTCTCTGGTTGCAGAGAGCGAGGCGACTCCCTAGTTGCAGTGCATTGGCTTCTCCCTGCAGTGGCCTCTCTGGTTGCAGAGCACAGGCTCTAGAGCAGTCGGGCTTCAGTGGTTGCAGTGGGTGGGCTCAGTAGTTGTGGCTCCAGGGATCTAGAGCACAGGCTCAGTAGTTGTGGTATGTGGGCTCTGTTGCTCTGCAGCCTGGCATGTAAGATCCTCCTGATCAGGGATTGAACCCATATCTCCTGCCTTATTAGGCGGATTCTTTACCACTGAGCCACCAGGGAAGCCCCATAAGCATTTTAAATAAATGAATGAGTCTCCGTAGTCCTCAGATAACTTAGGATTGTGCCTTCTTATAGTAAGTCCTAAACAAATAATAACTGTTTGCCACACACACTACCAAATGCTTTATTACCACAGCAGAATAAATAAACATGCAATTAAGTCACAGAAGATGAGAACCGCAAAATTCAAAGACACAGTACTCTGCTTCCTCCAGATGAGTAGCTTTTATTTAATGCTTATGAGTTATTCCATTCAGTCACACCTAATGCAGTTGGAAGGAAGATGCTAGAATGGGTACAGCGGCTGCCCTCCTAGAAATAGCACACTGAATAAGTAGGGTGTGTCTAGGTGCCAAGGAGAGGAAGGAGAAATGAAGTCAGGTTCTCAGGAGCAATGTATGCAGAGAAAAACATCACACGTTAACAACACTAGGGAAGAAAATACAGATTCCTAGGGCTCAGCTCTACCTCTTTGAAACCTAAAGCCTGAGCACAGAAAAATTTATTCTAATTAAATACAGCTTCATTTTAATCCACTTCAGAATTTTCATCCATCTCTTTTACATTTGAATTTTAAGATTTCACTCTTTAATATTACTATTCATATTACTACTCACATTTTGGTTAAAATGCTAAGTGCAAATCATTTGTTGGACTTTTTCATGGTGGGGAGAGGTGGAGGGTTGATGGCACCATCTGGGAAGTTCTATCTTAATGGGATTTGGGAAATGAGATAGGCCAAGTTAGTGATGTTTGTGGCTGAAAATGATAATGCCTTCCAGTGGCAGCCCAACTGACATTATTATTAAAGCCTGTATATATATATATATATATATATATATATATATGTATATTTTAGAAATAATAATAAATTGGAGTTGAACTTTTGGTTCCTCTCCCAGGTTAAACTCCTCAATGTTATCTTGTAGAAGACACAGAAAGAATTTGGTTTTAGACCTGTATATTTATCTAAGTGCAGTGAGTGACCATTGTTTTGTCTTTTGTTGTTGTTGTTGTTGTATATTTTCTATAGGGAAAAAGCAAAAATGTGCTTCAGAGCAAAACACAGAAAAAGTCATTAAAATAAAAACTCGAGATTGAGCCTCTGTAATATATTTTGCTAGTGGCAGCATAGCCCAATAAATCAGGTCTATTTGTTCACTTTCTTTATAATTGATTTTCCATATTTTTCAGCAAGTCATGGAAAATTCAGCTTTAAATATGTCTGTTTTTATCTATGAGCTACTGTGGGAAGAAATTACTTGTGTCCATATTTTAAATTATTTGCCCTCATGAAATTTTCATGGTCTTCCCTCCAGATTGCTCTTCCATAAAAGGGCTCATTCATTTATTCACCCATTGCTTGTAAACGCCTTCCGCTGGACTCCCAGGGGTTAGCTCAGTGTCTGACATATGGTAGCATTTTACACATATTTGATGGATGAAAAAGTGTTGTCTGCATGCACACAACATCGTTTTGAATGTTTTTCCTAAGACATGGTCCCTTGCGATGTTCATTTTCTTTCCCTAAAGGCTCTCCCTTTCTTTGCCAGAGAAAGAGCTTTTTAAAAAAGTTAGTTTTAATTGGAAGATGAAAATTGCTTTACAGTATTGTGTTGGTTTTTGCCATATATCAACATGCATCAGCCATGGGTATACATATGTCCCCTCCCTCCGCATCCCACCCCTCTAGGTTGTCACAGAGCACTGGATTTGAGCTCCTTGAGTCATGATAATGAAAGAACTTTTAACTGGGTTCTGCCTTTAGAAGGGAGGGACTTCTCTTCTCCTTGCCACAGTTCCCCCTTCTTACTGGTTGGAGTGCAGACAAGATGTAGAGCTATTGTAGACAGATAAAGGCAACGCTCTTGAGGATGGAGAGTCACGGACGGCAGGTGTCTGGATCCCTGCATGACCCAGTGGAGCAGAGCGGCCCTCCAGCCCCCACACTGCCCCTGCAGCATTACATGAGAGAGAAACGAACTCCCATCTTTTTAAAGCCATTGTTATTTGGAGATGTTTCTTACACAGCAGCCAGATCTGTTTTTTAACCATACAGTTCTCAGGGCATTTAACTCTAGAAGGGTTGAAATTGTTAGTTCCTTGGTCTTGTCTGACTTTTTGCAACCCCATGGACTGTAGCCCACCAGGCTCCTCTTTCATGGAATTCTCCAGGCAAGAATATTGGATTGGGTAGCCATTCTCTGCTCCAGGGGAAGTTCCTGACCCAGGGATTGTACCTAAGTCTCCTGCATTTCAGGCAGATTCTTTACCATCTGAGCCACCAGGGAAGTCCACAAAGGTTGAGAAGTTCTTAAATAACCATAATGTATACCAGGATGAGAGAAATTCCATGAGAGAGTTCAATAAATGCTCTGAGAGTTTAGAGGAGGGAGGGTTCACACCCCCCATTAGCAGAGCAAATGAAGTGTGCTTTAGATATTAGGATGTCTGAATTTTTAAGTTTTTTAAAAATAACTTTATTTATTTATGATTTGGCTGCACTGGGTCTTAGTTGTGGCACATGGGATCTAGTTCCCTAACCAGGGATTGAACCCTGGCCCCCTTCATTGGGAGCTTGGAGTCTTAGCCACTGGACCACAAGGGAAGTCCTATGGATGTCTGAATTTTGGCGAGCAGCATTACTCTAGGGTTTGATGGCCATGGATATTGTTATTCATGGTACCTTAACCGCCTGCCTTACCTTGCTTGTCTGTCTGGCACAACGTTGCCACCTTCAGATTTGGGCAAAGCAGACAGACATTCCAGAGGGCCTGGGGAGAGGGAGGGGTCAGTGTGCACTCAGCTTGCATGCAGAACAGAGACTGACCACGCTCTCTCTAGGTAAATAAGTTCTGACCCTTGCAAATTATCGAGATGGCCAGGAGATGTGAGATTGGACAGATGTTGGGGTTCAGATTCTACCTTTAATTTGCAAATTATCGAGATGGCCAGGAGATGTGAGATTGGACAGATGTTGGGGTTCAGATTCTATCTTTACCATTTCCCAGCTGTGAGCAAAAGATTGTGATAGCTGAGATCTGGCTCAATGGGTTCAAATCTCTGTTCCACCCCTCAGGACCCATGAGATCATGGCGATTTGTTTTACCTCTCTGTGTCCTGATTTCCCGTGGGATAAGAGTACCCACTTCTTACAAGTGGTTGAGGACTGTTGAGGAGATTAAGTGATTAAGTGAAAACTCCTGATAATATTAAGTCTTTAACACACATTTAATGCTTAGTATGTGCCAGGCACACAAGTATATTTATATATCTATTTAATTTGTATATAAAGAAAATAGTGTCTGGCATATAATAAATATTTAATGAATACTACCTATGATTGTTGTTGTTTTTAGTGACAACTTCCTGTGATTTAATGGCCTCAGTTTACATACATGTAAAACCCAGGTGATAATACTTACCTTCTTGTCCTCATTTATAACATGAGGACCCCTTAGGGTCATAAGATTATGTCTGTAAAACACCTGCAAAATGCCTGGTAAGCAGGAAGATCAACATTATCAAGCACCTTTTGAAGTAAGTCTCTAAAAAATATTTCCTCATACATTTCCTATGTACTTCTAAGGCAAGTATGTGCAGATTTGTTCAATGCAGACTTGAGGGGAGAGGAAGCCATGGGCATAAGTGAAATAGTGTTGGCCAAACACTCTGCTACACTGATGATATTGTAAGGATTTTGTGGCAAAGATACAGAGAATTCCAGTTGGTGTCCGGGGTGGGAAATAGTAGTTGCCATTTATTGAGGTCTTCTATGTGGTTCACCAAGGCCCCGGGGTCTGTGGGACTGTGTCCTTTCCGATGGTCAAGAAAAGTAAGGTTCAGAGACAGTAACTGATCTGTCCACAGTCTCTCAGTTGGCCTGGAACCTATTGCACACACCCTCTGGGTTCCTGTTCAATCCCTTTCTGGCCGAAGTGCCAGTAGCAGGGCCAATGGTCCAGGCAGGAATGGTGGGATGGTGAGCTTGGCTTGCCTGGAGGTTCCTGTCCACCTGTGAGTGTCAGTAGATCCCCTGCCCCTGTGACAGCCTCTGACTGTCCCAGAAGGTGCCCAAGCAAAGTATTAATAACCTCAGACCCTGTGGTGGTCCCTTGGGATCTTCCCTGGATCTTCCAGGACCTGGTCAACTCTCAGTCACTAGGGATAAAACCCTCTCTCAGCTGGAATGGGAGAACTCTTACCACGGTGTCTCCCAGTCTTGTGGTGTCATAGGAAGCATTGAAATCATAGGGAAGAGGGCTGTGAGTTGATCACTCATTTTGGAAGCTCTTTGAAAGCACGGTTCTCTTTCTCTTGCCTTTCTGGACCTCTGGAAGGGTTGTGGGGACTGTGCGGACCCCCTCAGTTCCCGACCATTCTTGCTGCTCTCCCTGTGTGGTTACTTCCTGGGCTTTGTGGCATAAGGGACAAAGCAGAAGATGCCCAGGGCTCCAGGTGGGACAGGTGAGGCTTGGTTCTTTCCACGCTGGGATTTCTAATCCATCTGGGTCTCCTCCAAGAGCCTTCAACACCTGCTCTTCTGGGAGCAGAGCCCAAAGCCAGGCTATTTTGGCTCCCTCCCTTCCTCTTTACCTCTCTGCCTTCCTTTTCCTGCTCCAAGGTAAGAGAATAAATGGGGAGGGCACAAGATGGGGAATCGCTTCTGCCAGACAGCACTGCTCTTTAGATTTTTAAAAAATTGGACCGTACCCTTTGCACTTAGATGCAAATAATTTGTTGTCTCCCTTGTCTGGACATGACCTGGCCACAGCCCCTGGGACATGAACTCAGCCCACTTTTTACGATCCAAAGAGACTGTGGGTAGAGGGAGTATGGGGCCGCAGGGCACGACTCCTGCGTCACAGGGTCATCCAGCTGCCTGTCTTTGCTTGGAGTGAGCGTGCGTGTGTGTTTCCATCTTCCTTTGCGTCCCACATCCTTAATGTGATGAGACACGTTTCACCCAGTCCCTTTGTACAGAAACTATTGTGGTTGTATGTTTCTGTTATTTGGTATATATTTACTATAATACTCTGTTATTAGGTCTTAGCATGTATGAATTTTTATGTGTTAAAGAGTTTGGGGAGCATTTCCCCAAAAACCCATCAGCCATGTTTTACACCAAGAACATGTGTCAGAAGTTTATAGGATTTAGGACAAGCTCAGGAACAGGTTTCATGAATGAGGGTAGTGGATGGTTCAGCCATATTATCTTCTGTTGTTCAGTCACTCAGTTGTGTCCGACTCTTTGCGACCCCACGGACTGTAGCACACAAGGCTTCTCTGTTCTTCACTGTCTCCCAGAGTTTGCTCATGTCTGTTGAGGCAGTGATGCCATCCAACCATCTCATCCTCTGTCGTCCCCTTCTCCTCCTGCCCTCAGTCTTTCCCAGCATCAGGGTCTTTTCCAATGACTCAGCTCTTCGCATCAAGTGGCCAAAGTATTGGGAGTTTGAGCTTATCATATACTTATCATATACATATTATCTAGCATATCGTATACTCTTTACCAAGAATCTACTCTAGATAAAGCCATTTGAAACTCCAACAACCCCTGACTGGGGGCTCTCACAAAATTGGACTCATCCCGGGGAGGATTTGCTCCTCACCTGTTGGTCTGTAGTCATCTTTGGTAGGACTTATGCTTTGAGTCCTGATCTGAACACAGAGGCTGTGGACACTGGGGACTAGGAACAGAGCCTGATGATGGCCAGGAGTCAGATGCCTTTAAATGTTTACTTCTGAGCCAGTCTTGATGCAGGGCTTCTGTTTGGAAGTTGTCATTCATTGGCCCTGTCAGCAGATGTCACAAGGCGGATAGCTGTGAGTGATGACATGTTGCAGGGGGACACAAGATTGGAAAATCACTGGAGTGGGGCAAGGGAGACAAATGGGCACTTTCTGTTTTAATGAAAATTTTTAGCAGTGAGAGGATGTAATTCAGAGATGATTTAAGATACAAAATGTACCTTTGAACTTACTGTTAATGTTTCTTATTTTTCCCAGACTATAGAAGTAGAAAAGTTGGAGGATACAGACAATTACAAAGAAGAAAACAATTACCCACCATTCCACCACCCAGAGATAAGCTTTTATCTATGCACATATTCCTACATGTAGCATATATTATATAAATATCATATACTTAATGTTTTAGAAATATTTTATTTAGAAACTTTTAATAATTATGACAGCAATACAGGCTTGCTGTAGAAAACTTGAGCAGAGATGACGGTCTCCCCAACCACCTCATGGAAGGTCAATGTGGATATCTGGTGTGCATTCTTCTAGATATGTTCTTCACACACGTACTCCCTGCAAATTATTTTATTTACTCATCTATTCTTTCTTATAGCCATTTGGCCATAGATTTCCAATATCTTCTTCCAGTTCCCTGTCCTGGTGCCTGATTGGCTCAATTAATGAGCTCACCTTGCTGAATATACTGAGGCCACTGGTTCAATAGCTGGCTAGCACCCTTCTGAACCACAGCCCATAAGGGCTTGCCCATGGGACTGGCCACTGAACATGGATGGGAGCAACAGTCTACTTTCCTTTCTGGGACAAGGAACTTCTCACAGGGAGTCTGTAGAGGACCCTGGGAGCAGGGTGGGTCCCTTACCCCCATCCTCCCTGTTCAGGGCATCAGACTCAATAATTCCCACCCTGTCACAGGGAGCCTCTAGATGGTGACTGTGGTTGGCTTCACAGATGCTACCTATGTTTAAGTTGATTTAAAGAAATGAAAGCTATGTTATGTCTCAGCATTTGTTGTTGCACATTCATATGTACTGGAGAAGGAAATGGCACCCCACTCCAGTGTTCTTTCCTGGAGAATCTCATGGACAGAGGAGCCTGGTAGGCTGCAGTCCATGGGGTCACTAAGAGTCGGACACGACTGGGCGACTTCACTTTCACTTTTCACTTTCATGCATTGGAGAAGGAAATGGCAACCCACTCCAGTGTTCTTGCCTGGAGAATCCCATGGACAGAGGAGCCTGGTGGGCTGCCATCTATGGAGTCGCACAGAGTCGGACATGAACTGAAGGGACTTAGCAGCAGCATTCATTATGTATTCCAAACTTGTACTTGAACAACCTCCCAGAAACTCTGGAAAGATAGCTTCTGAGTTGGCTTCTAATGTGTCTGAAAAGTTTTGGTGGTGTCTGGAAGCATGAAGAAGTTGACCCGTCTCATCTCTCCTGCAACATGTTGCTTACAGGCATTACCCACCTCCTCAGAAGGGTCATGGCAATATTAACGCTGGTTCGGCTACTGACAGGAGAACTTGGGATTTCCCAGCGCTCTCTTAATTCTGCCATCAGCTGGGCTTAACACCACCCCCTCGTCCCTCTCCGCTTCCCCTGTCTTCCTCTCTCTACCTTCTGGAGGGTAGTGCAGTTGGAAACCCACACTTTTCTGTGTGCTCTCCCAATTGTTAAATGCAGCTAATTAACTGAATTTTCCAAAACTCTAGGCAGGTGGAGAAACCCACATCTATGGGCTAACATTTGACACCATGGCACTGTAGGACTATATTCCAACCTCCCCATCAAGTTACATTGTTTTTTCATAATTTCAGAGAATCTCTCTCTGAAATCCCAAAGTTCTTATCTTGCCTATCTCATGTGATTTATAGGCCAATCGGATGAGTAGTTATTTTAAACACCCTTTAGTTTACTCTTTAAGAGGGCTCATGGGCTGACTTGAAAACAAAAGGTGACTGTTTTGAAGATGCTTTTAATGTATGCTAAAGACATTTCATTTAAGGAACAAAAACCAAAAACCAAAACAAAAACCACTTACTCGGAGAAGGCAATGGCACCCCACTCCAGTACTCTTGCCTGGAAAATCCCATGGATGGAGGGGCCCGGTGGGCTGCAGTCCATGGGGTCTCAAAGAGTCGGACACGACTGAGCAACTTCACTTTCACGCATTGGAGAAGGAAATGGCAACCCACTCCAGTGTTCTTGCCTGAAGAATCCCAGGGATGGGGGAGCCTGGTGGGCTGCCGTCTATGGGGTTGCACAGAGTCGGACACGATTGAAGTGACTTAGCAGTAGCAGCATGGTACTTACTACATGTTAATTATAAACATAATTAAGACTGGAATTTTAAAAAAGAATTTGTTAACCACAAGGCAAATTAAAAACATAATTAAATAAAGTGTTTCACATTCTAAAAAAAAAAAACAAAAAACAAAAACCAAAACCAAATTCTGTGGTTTTGTAAAGAGAGGCCAAATGGAAATTAAACTTCTTATGGAAGTATCAGTGGGCATGCTCACCTCCCTAACATAAATTCAAGCCTACGTGATTTGAGTGTTATGATGCTATTTATCTCTTTGAACAGAGTAAAATGGTAGTGTATGTGACAAAATTACAACGTTGTGTAGTTCCTTTCTCCATTATTAGAGTCTAAAGCTCCTTTTTCTACATGAAATAAGGGTGACAATTATAGAGAAGCACATCAGATGCTTTCCCTAGTACCTGCTCCCCGCCCCATGTCTTTCTCCTGCTTCCTCAGTACATTCTAAAACTGCCTGCAAGGTCCAAGGAAATGTATTGTGGTCTCAAAGCTGTCAATGCTAACTACTGGTTCATCTATTTTTCTGGCTCATCACCTTTTTCTTCTGAAGGATTAATCAGCTCTCAAGACTCTAAGATGTAAGAATAAGCCTGATGCTGTAAGGATGAGAGGAAAAACGAGTGAATGGAATGTGGCCATAGTTGCTGGCTTCATGCCTATATGTTCCTGTCACTGGGATGACATCTATGATAAAATCCATTTCTTTTATGGGAATTTCTTTTTACAGAAGTACAGAGGCGCCACATGTCAGTAACTTAGTTCCCAGATTAGTGAAGACCTTGAAATCCTGTCCTCTATAAAACCGTGGGAAGTTTCCCTTCCAAAGTCAATTCAAATATCTGACAATTAGAAAAAAATTCTAGTGGGGGTGGGTAGAGCTTAATAAGATCTAATTCTAAAAGCTATGCAGTGTTATGTTTAATGTAAGGGCAAACCATATCTTAGAGGATCACAAAAACTATTCCCTGGAACCATATTTATTTCTTCACAGTTCTTCATGACAGTTGAGCAGGGTGTGAAAGTCACAGATGAGGGGGTTGCATCTGTACTTGCACTTGTGTCTGTTGGTAAAGATTCTCTAAGTACAGGGTTCCTGTCAGCAGCCAATAATGCCCTTGCTGTTGCTATCTTTTATCTCTATCACAGTTCCAGAAGCCTCAGGTTTTCAATTGCAGCATGTTCCTATTGTGATGTATATTGCCAAAAATTTAACAAGAAATAATCTTAGGAGGTATACAAATGGTTTTTAAAGTTTAGGTGGCTATATATTTAAAGTAGTTGAAAAAAATACAGCTAGAACACCAAACCGATCTATTCAGATATTGTATAACTCTTTGAAATAAAGTAGATGTTTTAAATGAAAGTAAGGAGCCTGACGGCCGACAGTCCACAGGGTCGCAAAGAGTCGGACACAACTGAAGCAATTTAGCATGCATGCACACACACATTAAGTAAATAATAGTTTGAGTGATACATGAATATGGCAAAAAGCATACGCATGGTATGGAAATGACCGCAGCATGAGAAACTGTGAGTTAATGGAGTCTCCCTGGGTCTAGCAGGCTGATGCTGTTTATCTGTCTCAGTGTTTGGCTGCGTTGGGTCTTAGTGGCAGCCTCTGGGACTTGTTGGTGGGGCCTGTGAGTTCAGTGGTTGCTGCACTCTGGCTTGGTTGCCCTGTGACATGTGGGATCTTAGTTCCCCAACAAGGCATCAAACCTGCTTCCCTTGCATTGCAAGGCAGATTCCTAACCATTGGACCACCAAGGAGGTCCCAGGGTGATACTGTTTTTTAACTTTAAAATTTCAATCTGATTAAGGTAGACCTCAAAGATCAAGATAGATAATCCCAGTGATTTAACATCATGGGGAGCCTGAAGAGAATGTTCAGTCAGCTGTTGACCTTATCTTTCGATTTACCACCTGCTGTATCTTAGGTTCGGTTGTAGGCACCTTATTTTATATAATAGTGCAGACTCTGGATTTCTGACTCTATATTTTTTGTGTGTGTGAGCTCAAATTTGTGTGAACTCAGATTTACTCAACCAACATGAACCTATTTTTTCACATGTAAAGTGGGGGAAAATAGTACGTGGCTTGGGAGGTTCTTCTTAAGATTAATAAGCCAAAACACACCAGGGATATAGGCTGTTACCAAATGAAGCATTGGACAAATACTAGCTGTTACAGTTTTGGGCTTCCCCAATGGTTCAGTGGTAAAGAATCTGCCTGCAATGTAGCAGCTGCAGGAGGCACAGGTTTGATCCCTGGGTTGGGAAGATCCCCTGGAGGAGGCCATGGCAATCCACTCCAATATTTTTGCCTGGAGAATCCCATGAACAGAGGAGCCTGGTGGGTTACAGTGCGTAGAGTCGCAAAGAGTTGGACATGACTGAAGTGACTTAACATGCACATACTCACACATGATTGTTTTATGTTTCTTAAAAGTTGTGTAAAGATAGTGGTTTATATATAAAATTTCATTTATCATGCCACAAAAGAGCTTATTTAAAATAAATGCTTGGCGAATCCCACTGTGAAGCAATAATTACTATGAAATGTACTGTACTTTTGGACAGAATGGGCTGAAGGTGAGGCTGTTCTTAGAAACACTTAAGTTCTGTAAAGTTTTAAAGGCATTTATTTTCACTGTTTCTCACCGTGACTTGGCACAAAGAAAGGTACTTTAAAAAATAATATAAATTAGCTCGGGATTCTTGAAGGCAAATATTCCAAACTGTATGTGTAAGACTTCAGGATGATGGTCTGTATAATGAGAAAAAGTACTTCTACATTTCTCCTGGGAATTTTTTAGAGGAACTCTAGGTATGGCACTTGAAAATGAGGTTTTGGTTTCCATTGTCTTTAGCATCACCTGAATGGAATGCAATTTCATTCTTTAAAAAGTTTGTAAGATATCAAACATCTTGCAGTTAGGTATGTCATATATTTTTACTTGGAAGAGGGTTGTTTTTTTTTTTCTTTTAATTAATTCAGTTCAGCTGCTCAGTCGTGTCCAACTCTCTCTGACCCCATGGACTGCAGCATGCCAGACTTCCCTGTTTATCACCAGCTCCTGGAGACTACTCAAACTCATTTCCATTGCGTTGGTAATGCCATCCAACCATCTCATCCTCTGTCATCCCCTTCTCCTCCCACCTTCAGTCTTTCCCAGCATCAGGGACTTTTCCAATGAGTCAGTTCTTCGAATCAGGTGGCCAAAGTATTGGAGTTTCAGCTTCAGCCTCAGTCCTTCCAATGAATATTCAGGACTGATTTCCTTTAGGATGGGCTGGTTGGATTTCCTTGCAGTCCAAGGGACTCTCAAGAGTCTTCTCCAACACCACAGTTCAAAAGCATCAATTCTTTGGGCTCAGCTTTCTTTATAGTCCAACTCTCACATCCATACATGACTACTGGAAAAACCATAGCTTTGACTAGACATCCCTTTCTTGGTAAAGTAATGTCTCTGCTTTTTAATATGCTGTCTAGGTTTGTTATAGCTTTTCTTCCAAGGAGCAAGTGTCTTTTAATTTCATGCGCTGCAGTTAACTAATTAATTATTTGATTTTTGTCTGTGCTCGGCCTTCATTGCTGTGTGCAGGCGTTCTCTGGTTGCGGCGGGCAGGGGTTGCTCTCTCGTTGTGGGGTGCGGGCTTCTCACTGCGGTGGCTTCTCTTGTGGAGCACAGGCTGTAGGGCACTTGGACTTCAGTAGTTGCAGTGCGTGGGTTTAGTTGCTCCATGGCAGGTGGGATTTTCCTGGGCCAGAGACTGAACCCATGTCCCCTGCATTGGCAGGTGGATTCTTAACCACTGGACGCCAGGGAAGTCCCTGGAAGAGTATTTTGATTCTAGCTGTTTAGGTAGGGCTACATGTAGAATCGCAGAATTTTTAGAGTTGGAAGAAACCTGAGGTATTGTTGAGTCACCTCCTTCCTGGTCTTTCTGTCACAGAACCCTACTGAAGTTCACCAACTTGTCCATGTTCCCCAGCTAGGTGGTGATTCTTCTAATGTACTACCACCCCAGGTCTGATTCTGTTTAGACTGGTCACTCATTAAGCTTCCACATCCTAAGTTTCTTAGTCCTGTCAAATTCCTTACGCATTTATTGCTTCTTTGTCCAAAAAGTATAAAAGCTGCGTGCTTTGACTACTTCTTAGGCCCCATTTCTGTAAGACCTTCATATGCCCAAGTTAAAATTAGTTTCTCTTTTCTCCCGTCAATCAGCCTGGTGTCAATTTTATTATTAGTGCAGCCACAAGAACTCAAGAAGAGTAGAAGGGGAAATTTCCCCTCCCCGACCATGCATAAGGGTGAGAGAGCCTTAAAACCATGGAGAATTGCCAGACAGGACCTGCGTGGCTGGGTGTTCAGGAATTTTCTTTTCCTGACTTCGGTGACAGTGGGAGACTTTCCCAACGAGAACCTGGAGACAAATAACTGATAGAAAAATTATCCTGGTACTTCTTTTCATGAAGAAAGAGAAAAGTTTTACCATGCTGAAGACCAAACCCCTGATTTATAAAGGGGTTGATTTCTACTTTGCAATTGCAAAGAAGAAAGGATAAAAATATCCATGTTGATTAAATCTCTGGGTATTGTGCTCCATTTCTCTTTTCATCTCTTGCCTGTAGGTTTATGGTCCCAGCAGCCTTGATTAGTTCATGATGTTCATTTTATTTGTTTATTTATGTTGAGCTCCACTCTGTACCACTCTCTGGCACAACTTGTTTGATGCACCCTAAATATTAAAGAGCTAATCTTTCCTACTGACAACAATAAAGAGGAGGAAGTATTTGGGCCTTCTCTCTGTGCCTAAATGTCTCCCTAAATGAATCTCAATTCACAAATAGAGGCTTTGGATTAAAACAAGCCATGCTTACCTATATGGGGAAAGAATCTAAAATCGAATGGTGTATGTATATGTATAACTGATCCACTTTGCTGTATCCCTGAAACTAACAGGATTGTAAATCAACTATACTCCAATGAGAATTAAAAAAGCAAACAAACAAAAAAACAAGTCCTCTTGAGACAGTTCTGAAAGGGGAAGTATCAGACACTCAGTTTTAGTATGAAATACATCGGTTTTCTCCCAACACCAAGTTGAAAGCTACACTTATGAAGCGATTTACCTATTTTGGGAGTGGAGAAGGAAGTGGAAGTAGGGCAAAGGAAGAGGGTATTGTGGCTCACAGGGGCACTTTGGACAGTTCAGAACACACCAGAGAATTGCTGGTGGTGCCTGGATGCTGGCTCTGGGAGAAGACTGAGGAGACTGGTGATTTAGTCCAGTGTAAGAAGAGCTTCTTTAATTAAGGAATAATTGTATGGATATTTTAATTTTTGCTCCTTTGTATTTATTAGATCCTGTGTAGAATAATTCTATGTGTTTGTTAGAAAATCATCCAGAAATAGCCTGGTGGGACTTTTGCTCTTGCATTTAGAGAGCTGTCTGGTGGGAGAAAGATGATGCCCAGCAAATTGGACATTTGCACAGGGAAATTTTTGCCTTGGCCCGCTGTGCTGTTAACCTTCCACCTGGTGGCTAATTGCCTGTGGATCTCAAAAGCTGAAGCTAATTAGAAAACGAAAACTTAGAAATCTCAGTAAATGGGACATTCTGAAGATCTTTAGAAAACTTTTGTTTCCTCCCAAAGCAAGTTTCACTAACATTTATCTTTTGCTATTATGAAAGAAAGTATGATCTAAATGTCCTTGCATGAGTAAGTCTCCAAGATATATTTTGCCTTATTAATATTATTAGTATTTTTTGGCCACACTGTGTAGCATGTGGGATCTTTATTCTCTAACCAGGGGTTGAACCCATGCCCCTGCATTGGGAGCACTGAGTCTTAACCACTGGTCCAGCAGGGAAGTCCCTTCTGAGGTTAAGACAACAAAATAGGTTTCAGGACTAAGCCTTAAGCATGATGCACACACACACACACACACACACACACACACACACACACACACTGTTACAGATCCTCTATAAGTAAATACAAGAATACAGGGATGTAAAGTAGCTGTCACAGAAGAACTATACATAAAAGATCTTAATGTCCCAGATAACCATGATGATGTGATCACTCATCTAGAGCCAGACATCCTGGAATGCAAAGTCAAGTGGGTCTTAGGAAGCACCACCACGAACAAAGCTAGTGGAGGTGATGGAATTCCAGTTGAGCTATTTCAAATCCTAAAAGATAATGCTGTGAAAGTGCTGCACTCAATATGCCAGCAAATTTGGAAAACTCAGCAGTGGCCACAGGACTGGAAAATGTTAGTTTTCATTCCAATCCCAAAGAAAGGCAATGCCAAAAATGTTCAAACTACCACACAATTGCACTCATTTCACACGCTAGTAAAGTCATGCTCAAAATTCTCCAAGCCAGGCTTCAACAATATGTGAACTGAGACCTTCCAGATGTTCAAGTTGGATTTAGTAAAGGTGGAGGAACCAGAGATCAAATTGCCAACATCCATTTGATCATTGAAAAAGCAACAGAGTTCCAGAAAAACATCTACTCTGCTTTATTGATTACCCCAAAGCCTTTGACTGTGTGTATCACACCAAACTGTGGAAAATTCTTAAAGAAATGGGGATACCAGACCACCTGATCTGCCCCATGAGAAATCTGAATGCAGGTCAAGAAGCAACAGTTAGAACTGGACATGGAACAATAGACTGGTTCCAAATAGGGAAAGGAGTACGTCAAGGCTGTATATTGTCACCCTGCTTATTTAACTTCTATGCAGAGTACATCATGAGAAATGCTGGACTGGAAGAAACACAAGCTGGAATCAAGATTGCCGGGAGAAATAGCAATAACCTCAGATATGCAGATGACACCACCCTTATGGCAGAAAGTGAAGAGGAACTAAAAAGCCTCTTGATGAAGGTGAAAGTGGAGAGTGAAAAAGTTGGCTTAAAGCTCAACATTCAGAAAAACGAAGATCATGGCATCCGGTCCCACCACTTCATGGGAAATAGATAGGGAAACAGTGGAAACAGTGTCACACTTTTTTTGGGGGGCTCCAAAATCACTGCAGATGGTGACTGCAGCCATGAAATTAAAAGACGCTTACTCCTTGGAAGGAAAGTTATGACCAACCTAGATAGCATATTCAAAAGCACAGACATCACTTTGCCAACAAAGGTCCGTCTAGTCAAGGCTATGGTTTTTCCTGTGGTCATGTATGGATGTGAGAGTTGGACTGTGAAGAAGGCTGAGCGCCAAAGAATTGATGCTTTTGAACTGTGGTGTTGGAGAAGACTCTTGAGAGTCCCTTGGACTGCAAGGAGATCCAACCAGTCCATTCTGAAGGAGATCAGCCCTGGGATTTCTTTGGAAGGAATGATGCTAAAGCTGAAACTCCAGTACTTTGGCCACCTCATGCAAAGAGTTGACTCATTGGAAAAGACTCTGATGCTGGGAGGGATTGAGGGCTGGAGGAGAAGGGGACGACAGAGGATGAGATGGCTGGATGGCATCACCGACTCGATGGACATGAGTCTGAGTGAACTCAGGGAGTTGGTGATGGACGGGGAGGCCTGGCGTGCTGCGATTCATGGGGTCCCAAAGAGTCAGGCACGACTGAGCGACTGAACTGAACTGAACTGAATGCATTCATTTCTTTTGCGTAAGCATCTAGGATTGGAATTGCTGGTTCTTATAGTATCTGTTCAGTTCAGTCCATCACCAACTCCCCGAGTAAATATTTTTTTCCAGCCTGTGGCTTGTCTTTTTATTGTCTTAACAATAAAAAGTGGTTTTGAAGCAGAAGATTTAAATATTGATGCAGTCCAATTTATTAATTTTAAAACATTAAAAAAATCAGTTGTATTTTTTGTGTCTTACTTAAGAAATACTTGCCTAACCAAAACCCTAAAATTTTTTTTGATTTCTTTTATTTGTAAGTTTTATGGCATTAACCCTCGTGTGTGTGTGTGTGTGTGCACGCGCGCACGCACAGTTGCTCAGTTGTGTGTTTGACTCTTTGTGACCCATGGACTGTAGCCACCAGGCTCCTCTGTCCATGGTATTTTCCAGGCAAAAATACTGGAGTGAGTTGCTATTTCCTACTCCATAACAATAGCAACAACAAAATAAATCTGACCTTAGACACTGACACTGAACTTGGAGATATAAAATGGCAGGAAGTTAATGCTTGCTGCCCATCAGAGATGGCATGCTGGGGGTTAAGTTGTAATCTCTTTGTAGGACTAGTTCTTATAAAGTAAAGACAGGATATCCCTCTTGCTGGTATGAAAAGAAGAAATATTTATTGATTTTATACCAGATGCCCAGGATCCAATTCTTCTGTCTTTTGATTGACAGTGTGACCCTTACCTGAGATGCATCCCAATTTCAGCAGATAAGACAACATAATTGTGCATTTATTTGCCACCTGCCTTCCACAGAAGCAGGTGGAACTCAAGCCAAGCACAAAGCTGAGTCAGGTCAGAAGGGCATCAGTGTTCATAGTCTGAGTCTATTCCCCAGAGCATATGGTCTATTTTAGGAGACAAAGACTTGATTAACCGAGCTGGCCCCGGTTCCAACAGAAAACAGAGCAAGAGTGTTGCAGCAGGGCACATAGGACTGGTGGGCGGGTTGCGTGATTTACTGTTTGGCAAGTTACCTGAGCGTCAGCTGCCCCCCTCCCCAATATCAACATGGAAAATGGAGTCTTCACAGCCATTTTGCTCCGCTTATTGAAGTTGAGTTGCTTATACTTCAGTCGGATTTGCTGAGCTGCACCTCCTTTTGGCCTACGTGCTAATAGATTTTTGTTGACTTGGATTGTCCTGCACTGAATTCCTTCAGCAATCAATCTATTACACAAATTCTACTCCTTTCTTCACGTGGAAACTGTGTGGTAGCACAGTTAACAGGGGCTGTGTTCTTTGGAGCAGAGTTCCCATTGTTGTTTGTCTAAGTCCTATCTAATCTTGCCTTCCCAAGGTGCAAAGTCTGGGAGATAAGGGCTACCATTCACAAAAACTAGCTTCTGATTGTTATCAGTCAGTTTATTCTGAGAGCATTTCCCCCCATCATTGTTTGTGAAATTGATTAAGACTAAGTAAAATTCAGATCAGATCAGATCAGATCAGACGCTCAGTCGTGTCCCACTCTTTGTGACCCCATGAATCGCAGCACGCCAGGCCTCCCTGCCCATCACCAACCCCCGGAGTTCACTGAGACTCATGTCCATTGAGTCAGTGATGCCATCCAGCCATCTCATCCTCTGTCGTCCCCTTCTCCTCCTGCCCCCAATCCCTCCCAGCATCAGAGTCTTTTCCAATGAGTCAACTCTTCTCATGAGGTGGCCAAAGTACTAGAGTTTCAGCTTTAGCATCATTCCTTCCAAAGAAATCCCAGGGCTGATCTCCTTCAGAATGGACTGGTTGGATCTCCTTGCAGTCCAAGGGACTCTCAAGAGTCTTCTCCAACGCCACAGTTCAAAACCATCAATTCTTTGGCGCTCAGCCTTCTTCACAGTCCAACTCTCACATCCATACATGACCACAGGAAAAACCATAACCTTGACTATATGATTTCGGTGTTGACCATCAGGTGATGTCCATGTGTAGAGTCTTCTCTTGTGTTGTTGGAAGAGGGTGTTTGTTATGACCAGTACATTTTCTTGGCAAAACTCTATTAGTCTTTGCCCTGCTTCATTCCGTATTCCAAAGCCAAATTTGCCTGTTACTCCAGGTGTTTCTTGACTTCCTACTTTTGCATTCCAGTCCCCTGTAATGAAGAGGACATCTTTTTTTGGGTGTTAGTTCTAAAAGGTCTTGTAGGTCTTCATAGAACCATTCAACTTCAGCTTCTTCAGTGTTACTGGTTGGGGCATAGACTTGAATTACTGTGATATTGAATGGTTTGCCTTGGAAATGAACAGAGATCATTCTGTCGTTTTTGAGATTGCATCCAAGTACTGCATTTCGGACTCTTTTGTTGACCATGATGGCCACTCCATTTCTTCTGAGGGATTCCTGCCCGCAGTAGTAGATATAATGGTCATTTGAGTTAAATTCACCCATTCCAGTCCATTTCAATTCGCTGATTCCTAGAATGTCGACATTCACTCTTGCCATCTCCTGTTTGACCACTTCCAATTTGCCTTGATTCATGGACCTGACATTCCAGGTTCCTATGCTATATTGATCTTTACAGCATCGGACCTTTAGGAAATGTTAAAACTCTGAAAGAATCATGGTGGAAAAAGAAACCTTAATTTATCTTAGAGAGCATTTCCAATGAATTCTATCTCAGATGAAAAATAACATACAGCATGAGATGCTCCCCTAAATAAGAAAACTGTGTATAGATGTGCATGGGTGTGTGTTTGTATAGGGTGTGTGTGTGTGTGTGTTTATGGCCAGGGCTCTCTCCCCAACACTAATGTTAACTCAAGAATATTAGGCCGGGACTTCCTTGGAGGTCCAGTGGTTAGACTCTGCTCTTTCAGTTCAGGGGGTGCAGGTTCGATCCCTGGTCAGGGAGCTAGATTTCACATGCTGTGTGGCCAAAAAAAAGAAAAGAATTTTAGGCTGGTTATTAGCATTGAATTTGACCTTGAAGCTCACCCAACTTCAAACCTTAAATTTTGCAGGTGAGGAAGCTGGGTTCAGAGTGGTGAGGTGACCATTCTAAGATTCCACAGCCCCTATGTAGCAGTGACCAGAGGAGCTCAGATTCCAAGGTTTTAATCTTTTGAGGGGTTTCCTTACCTAGTGTAAAAAGTGCATGGCATAGGCTTTGTTTTAAACGGTTTCTTTTCAAAACGCTGTCTTTCTCTGATTAAAATTTGACTTGCCATCTTTATTTGCTCAGGACACAGGGTCTCTGGAACTCAGGACTTCGGCAGAAACCAGGGGAATTCAGGAAAACCAGGATGAGTCTGTGACCCTGTTGCAAGGGTTTGCAGCTTTTCATCTGGATGGTTTTGTCCTGTTTCCTGGTGACCTGTGACTTCTGGCCCATGCTACATGAAAGGAAACAGATAACTCTGTTCTGTGACAAAGAAGAGACAAGTTGTGACTCCCTCTGGGCTGTGAGCACCCAAATCCTGCTCCCCTACACCCAGTTCAGTCTGTCCTTTCAGGCTCAGGCACCTCCTTTCCCACCTTCCCTGACCACCGTGGTGGTTGTCAGACACGTCAGTGATTGATAGGGATGATTTCTGTACGAACCATTTCACCCTATGCCATCAAGCACTGCAGTGATTTACTCAAGGTCTCTGATTTCACGTGGATGGGTTTCGTCCCTTCGAAGATCTTGCGAGCCCCTTGAAGGCAGGAGGTAAGGCCACTGTGTCCTGGACAGGTGAGGATCCTGGCCTCTGGAGCCCATTTGGTTCAGAGTCCTGGTGCTCTGCGCTTTGTTAGTGAAGTAATCTGGGCAAGTCATGTAAAACTCTATTTCTCAGTTTACTTCTGTAAACTGGAGAATAATAGTACTCACTTCCGGAGGTGTCATGAGAATTCACTGATACCCACAAACTGCATATAGTAGCACCTGACACATGGCACATTAGCTACCACGAGTGGGGTCTCAGTCGATTCTGTGCTTGTTGGCTGATTTGAATGCATATTCACATGGCTAATATCCTTACCTTTAACTTTGACTTGCAAGTTCTGCACTTTGAAAGTGAGCCTTGATGACCTAGAGGAGTGGGATGGGAGTTGGGAGGGAGGCTCACTAGGGAGGGGATAATATAATTATGCTCATATGTGTTTATGGCAGAAACCAGTACAACATTGTAAAGCAATTATCCTCCAATTATGAAAAATATTTTGAGAGAAATTGCAATGGAATTTAAAAAAGAAGTGATCCTGGTGGTGGAGAACATTCCTTGCCACCTAGGCTGTTAAAGGATTCTGTGGGGTTCGTTAGAATTCTAACTGCACTGGAGCTTGCCTTGAAATAGAATCTTTAAGCATAAGGCCATCTGAGAGTGTCCGCTTGAAGATTACTCTTTATAAGTAATGCTTTTCCATCTTTGAACTGACCATTTAGTATCAGCAAGTTATCAATTAAAAATAGTTTAAGAGCATGTTAAAAGGACAGCTAATTTTAATTCATTGGAATGGATCTTTATTTTATTTGATACATAATTTCAGTTTTATGGCTGAAATAAAAGGTTAAAGCTGATAGGTAACTGAAACAGAATATGTGCAAAGTGGGAACTTAACTTTTAATTTTTTATATACCTTGGTGTAATTAATAAAACATTTCTTACAGCAGAATTGCATGACTGGATGAATCCATGAACTCCCTGAGTGTCAAAGCAAATCAGATTACTTCAATCCTCATCTAAGGAATAAACTGCTCAAATTGCAGGGGCTGGTAAATTCTTGACTTTGCAACAAAGAATCTGTACTCTCTTTGGAAGAAGGAATAAACATTTTCTGCATTCTTTTTACCTGTAAGAAATCCAGCCAAAGCTGATGACAGCGTATGTTAATGTACTTGTCTGCCCAGCCCCTTCACCCTCTTCCTATGTTAAGCGAGGTTTCCCTCGTGGCTCAGATGGTAAAGCATCTGACTGCAATGCAGGAGATGAGATAGAATTCAATCCCTGGGTTGGGAAGATCCCCTGGAGAAGGGAATGGCTACCCACTCCAGTATTTTTGCCTGCAGAATTCCATGGACAGAGGAAGCTGGTGGGCTATAGTCCACTGGGTCACAAAGAGTTGGACACGACTGACTAACACTTTCACTTTCTGTTAATGGAGCACCTCCCCCTTCTTTGGGGTACAGCCTTTTCTCCCCTCCAACTGTGTACCGGGGGCTGCCCTTCATAAGACCCCAAATTCCTGACCCCTGCCATAGGTACCTGGTCAACCTGGGTCCTACATGTCTGTATGAGTTTCTAGGACTGCTATAACAAAATATCACAGAGCAGGTGGCTTACCATAACACCGTTAGAAGTCAAAAGTCAAGATGTTGTCAAGGCTGGCACCTCTGGGAGGCCCTGAGAGGGAATCTGCTCCACATCTCTTGCACCTTCTCGTGTGTGTGTTTGTGTGTATGTGTGTGCTCAGTCTTGTCCGACCCTTTGTGACCCCATGGACTGTAGCCTGTCCATGGGATTTCTCAGGCAAGAATCCTAGAGTGAATTGCCATTTCCTTCTCCGGGGATCTTCCTGATCCAAGGACAGAACCCGTGTCTCTCACGCCTCCTGCATTTGCAGGCAGATTCTTTGCCACTGCACCACCGGGAAGCCATAGCTTTTGGTAGTTGCTGGTGATCCTTGACATGCCTTGGTTTGTAGATGCATCTGTCGAATTACAACCTCTGTCATCACATGCTATTCTCCCTGTGTGTGTATGTCCGTGTCCAAATTTCCCTCATCTTATAAGGGCACCAGCCATTGGATTAGAGACCACTCGGATCCAGTGTGACTTAACTTAAATACATCTGCAAAGACCCTGTTTCCAAACAAGGTCAGATTCTCATGATATCAGGAATTAGGACTTGAATCTGTCTTTTGGGGACAGAATTCAACCCACCACACCTTCTTCCCCATGGTGAGTGGTCCAATATAATCATTGTACCCAAACTGGGCCAGTTGGAGTCTCCCATTGAAGCTTTGGGGAACATCCTTTTTTCCCCCTCTCTTCCTTCCTTTCTTCTTCTTCTTTTAAATAAATATTTATCTATTTATTTACTTGGCTGCATAGGGTCACACGGACTTAGCTGCCCCACGGCATGTGGGATCTTAGTTCTTCCACTGGGGATGGAACCCGCATCCCCTGCATTGGAAGGCAGATTCTTAGCCACTGGACCACCAAGGAAGTCCCCATTCTTGCTCTCTGCTTGAGAAAATCGTGGCTGAGCTGCTGGCCATCATAAGCCGGGCCTTGTGGAGAAGGTTGCCTGAGAGGGTGGAGCCCAGGAGCAGAGAAAAGCAGAGAGAAAAGACAGTCCTGATGACATTCAGGTTATTATGTCCTGACTGATTTCCTTGGCTTTCTCACATGAGCCATGAGACATATTTGAGATAATTTTTCAGTAATTCTCAGCCTAAGGACCCTAAAATAATACAATTTAGAGGTCCTAGGATTTTGTGAGAAACTACCCTAAAATGGGAACGCTGTCTCCCGGAAAGCGAGGGCTTAGCCAAGTTCGCTCCAATGCACCTATAAGTTTACTTGGCAAGTAGTGATGTGTGCGGGCAGGGACAGCTCCTGTCTTCCAGGTCATGTAGAGATGCCTGCTCGCTCTGGATCACCACAGAGGTGGGTTCAAGCTCTGATTTCATTTATTTTTCTTTCCCTCTGTTGATGCAGTCCAAGCATGGGTTGGAAAAGAATTTCCAGACACAGAGCATTTCAAAAGGGAGTGAGTTTATTAAGAACAAAGGGCAGATATAATAAAACGGGCTGTACAAATGCGGTGGGCCAACCTCCTGACAGACCAGGGAAAGCTGACCGTTTTCATGGGTTAATAGCCAATGTTTACAGCTTCAGGACAAAGCAAATTTCTGCTAGAAGTTTGGTGTTAAGTGACTGGTTGGGATGCTATGGGGTATTTACTGGAGTGGGCATCTTTACTTAATTGGGAGTCAGGAAGGTTGCTAGTGATGATCAGGGGGCTTTTGGCAAGGTTACAAAGGGGTCAGTCAGCTTCAGAGGTGACCTTGGTTCTGGATTCTGCTTCTGTGGCCTTGGGGCAGGACTCAGCACCCTCCTGCAGGCTTATCCTGACCCACTATCATTTTCATATGAATTTACAAAAGAAAACTTTTCTTGAGACCCTAAGAACAAAGGAACAATGCAGAACGACGTGCTTTCCCAGGATGACACGACTGCTGTAATAACATAAGAGTGTCTGGTCCAGCTGTCTGATTTGTTGCAAGAGTACAGAGGTCACAATGCAGCATCCCCGAAAAGCTTTCTTCCATCGAGTGACACTTGGCACACAGGAGGCTAGCTTCATGTCGAACCTGCTGGACACTTTTGGCTGCAAATAGCAAGAGCTTCAATATTAAGGAGCTTCTTATCTTACATGACAAGAGATGCAGACATAGGGCTTCCTTTGGTGGCATCATTAAGTCTCTGTTGCTTCCTACGTTTCTGCTTTCCAAGTAGGGACATTCAGGTTTAAAGTTATTCATTTTTAATTGAAGGATAATTGCTTTGCCATATTCTATTGGTTTCTGCCAAATGTCAACATGAATCAGCCATGGGTATACCTCCCTCTTGAACCTCCCTCCTCATCCCAGCCCCCTAGTTTGTTACAGAGTCCTGGTTTGAGTTTCCTGAGTCATACAGCAAATCTCCAAATTCATGTTGGCTATTTTACATATGGTAATATATGTTTCCACATTATTCTCTCCAGACATCCCACCCTTCCTGACCACCCCCCCCACCCCACTGCCGTGTCCATAAGTCTGTTCTCTAGGTCTGGAACATGCAGTTTTGAGGTCATTAGCCCACTGGGGCCCCCTTTGCCTGGCAAAGCAATAAAGCTATTCTCTTCTAACTTCACCCCAAAACTCTGAGACTTAATTCGGTGCCGGGGTATGGAGGTGAGGCTGGATTCAGCTTCAACTGTCGTGGGCATAGAAAACTGGCAGGAGCCTCTTCCCTCCCTGCCAGGTTCCTGATCATGTTGCATCTGCCGCCTTGGCCACCTCTGGCTCCCTCAGTTATGTCCAGCTGCTGCTGCTTGCGTGCAGATCCCTCTTGGGCCACGACCAAACTCTTCATGGCTCCCCCATCCTCTCCAAGCACTCATGTGGGTGGTAGGGAATTCAGTGCCTGTGTGCTGGGACCATTGCAATCCCAGGACCCACAGCACCTCCCCAGGGCAGGTACCTCCAACTCTTGGTGGAACAGGCCCATATATATCCATGGACCACTGAGTGTTATGTATTACCCTGCAATAAACCTCTACGCTTTTTTGCTGTGGAAGGGTGTATTCGTTTTTGAGGACTTCTATAACCAAGTAGCACAAACAGGGTGGCTGAGACAGAAATTGTCTCACAGCTCTGGAGGACATAAAACTGAGAAGGACCCTATGATGCTTTTCTAGGTACAAAAGCCCCTCTGTGTTCCCTGTTTGTAAAAAAAGCAAGGCTTTAGTCTCCAAATCTTCCCTGGGTTCCAGAGAGCAGACTCAAACAGATTATGAATTAGGGAAGCGAGGGAATGCAGAAACAAAGGAAAATCAGTCAAGCAAGAAAAGTAATGATAGCTTAAACAATAGTTCAGATAAATTTAATATAAATTAAATTTAAAAATTAAAAGAAACTGAGCTTTCACTGCTGTGGACCCAGGTTCAATCATTGGTTGGGGACGAAGATCCCACAAGCTACAAGCCATGGCCAAAAAAAAAAATTTTAAAACACCAAGTATTGGAAAGGAGATGGAGCAATCTTACACATACGTACATTGTACAAAAGGAAACACCACTTTGAAAAACAGTTTGGCTGTTTCTTAAAAGTTAATCACATTAATCATATACTTATCCTGTGATTCATTCATGTGCTCCTAGATATTTATCTAAGAGAAATAAAATATATGTCTACAAAAATCTTCAGAAAAAAATTTAAAAACTGAAAAATAAAATATAGTTCAGATAATGAAACAGAGTCCAAGCTCCTCTTCAAGGGATTTCATAACAATCTAATGCATGTTTTTGAGTTGTTCTTCAGAAACTAAGACTTCCCACCCAGGTGGAGGTTGATGACTACATGCTGACCTTGTAGACCCTACACTGGTTAGAACCAGGCTGGTGCTTAAGAGTCCTGAAACACCACGGTGCTCCCTCACCACCAACCAATCAGAAGAAAATCATGCATCCTCCAGCCCTCACCCTAAATGTTGCCTTTTAAAAGCTTTCCCTGAGAACATACGTATACCTATGGCTGATTCATGTTGATGTAAGGCAGAAACCAACACAATATTGGAAAGCAATTATCCTTCAATTAAAAATAAAATAAAAATTCAAAAAACTCTTCCCTGAAAGCCACTGGGAGCTAGGTCTTCTGGGCATGAGCTGCCTGTTCTCCTTGCTTGGTACCTGCCTTTTAAGTAATTAAATCTGCAGTGACTCTAAGTAAGGTTGCATTCTGAAGTACAGGGATTAGGACTTGAAATATGAATTTGGCAGGAGGAACATAATTCAACCCATGACAGGGGGTTACCAAGTGTATAGTTACTGTTCCTTGTCCTCAGTTTTGTTGCTCTTTCTCCATTTATTAATATGTTAGAAAAGGTTGACACTTATATAGATTTATTTAAAGTATGGACACAGCTTTCCTTGAGGAGGACCAATGAAATGAATGTTCCCCACATTAACAAAACTAGAATTTTGGATTTTGTCTGAAAATGGCAACCAAGGCTAAGAATCTGATTTTTTTTTTAATTAAAAATTTATTTATTTATTTTATTTGACTGTACTGGGTCTTAGTGGTGTGATGTGGGATCTAGTTCCTTGACCAGGGATTGAACCCAGGCCCCCTGCACTGGCAGCGTGAAGTCTTAGCCGCTGGACCACCAGGGAAGTCCCAAGAATCTTAGAGATCCGATAAATTGTGCTATTTCATCTCGACCTTGCGTATCTGTGAATAAACCGTATTTTGTCTTTGGAATCAGTGAATTGTTTGCATGAGAATACCTCATTCTTATCTGCGTGCCCTTTAAGCAAAATGTAGTTCTGTCTTGTGACTGGATGGGCACAGCTGACACAAAGTTTGCTAGAAGAAACTGGAAAAGATAGAAATAGCAAATCTTTTCTCTAGTACTTGCTCTGATAGGAGCTGCTGTTAAGCACTGAACTCATCCAACCGCCCCTCAGTCCCACGAGGGTACTGCTGTTAACAATCATCCCATTTTCTGGTACAGAGACGAGACGATGCACAACACGGCCAGCAGATGGCGCCAGAGCTGAACTTGAATGCAGGCAGCCTCATCCCCAGCTGCTAAGACACAGGGTTGATGCTGACTGATCTGTAACCCAAAGGGCTTGTGCGTCTGCGGCACAAAAAGCCAGACTCTGACAGCCACAAAGTAAGTCTGCAGCAAAGTCAGGATTTATTGCAGCACACCAAGCAAGGGAGTGAGCAACAAGCCTCAGATCCACTCCAACTTGGTCTTTGAGTTAGGATTTTTCTTTTTTTTTCTTAAAAAGGGAAAGAAGAAAGAGACCAGGATCAATCATGTGACGTTTCTATGACTTTCCTTAATTGAGGTTTTGAAGTCAGGATATCTGTGGTTTATGATTCTCTGGCCAGGTGGTCCATGGCTTGGGGGTCTGTTAATTCATCTTGACCTGGAGAAGCAACCCGAGTTTGTGGTTAAAGGTGATATCTACAGCAGCAATTTCAGCACATTAACGATGTTATCGACAACAGCAATTTTAGTACAATAATGGTGGGATGGACCAGAGCAATTTTAGTCATCTGTCTGGTGGATTAGGTTCAATAAGCTCAGGGTTGAGATCTGAGAGGACAAGAAAGGGAACGAAATTTTAGACAGGAAGTTGAATCATAAACTCAGCTTTGAGGAGACTGTGTTTCAACACCTCACTTTAATCTTGGCCATTGCCTGCAGCCTCTCTGGGAATACACAGCCCCGGTGGGAACACAGTTACCTTGCAGGGGGCTTTTGAAGAGCTTGTTACTGGGAGCAGGGGAAACACGACTACCTCTGCAGGGAGCCTTTGAAAGAGCATGGTGTTGAGAATGGAAACCGACATGGATTCTGGTTAATTTTTGCCGCCTACGTTTCTGGCTAAGAAGCTGTCCTGATAAGATGCTAGACTCAGCCATGCGCCTGAGGCCCTGGCCCTGTCCCTATGTTGGCCCTGAAGTGTCCCCTCTCCAGGTACCCACTGGGAGCCCATCCCCTTTGGAAGTCCTCCAGCTCCACGGTCTCCCTGGCCTGTGGCTGCTGCTCTCTGAGCAGTTCTCCATTCATTAATAGCTTTCTTGGGGTTTGAGGCAGAGTAAAGAAACTAATACCTCGTGTGGAATTTGGCAGAGGAGAGGCTGGCAGGAGCAAGGTTGAAGCCAATGGCTGAGATGCACCGAGGGGATTCAGCGCCTTGCTTGTCTGGTGTCAGCCCCCAGCACCTGGCATGGCAGCATCAGCAGTGCCTTCAGGAATGGGAAGGACAGACAGACACTTCTGGTCACTGGGAAACAAATCTGAAAGCGTGGTCTCCAAGGCTATGGCGAAGCTGTGCACACGTTTTACTTGGGGAGAGGGAGGGAAAAGGGCGCCTCTGTTTCCCGTGAAGTGACACAGAGTGTGCCCCACGGAGCCCCAGTCAGGACACACCAGGGGCTGCGACAGTTTTCAGACCCCAGAGGATCTGCTTAAGGAATGGGCTTCTGGTGACTGGTTAAGGGCTGGGGGGTGCGAAAGAAGAAGAAAGGTGAGAGGGACCAGATGGGGCGAGGGGGAGAAAAACTGCAAGCAGCCAGGCTTACCGTCTTGCCTGGGGCTTATCTGGAAATTTTGCCTTGGGGTTGACTCACTGTTGTGACTAACAGTTACGGAGGAATGGAAAGAACTGGTCTCTGTGAGTGACTAAGTCATTAATAGACAGATACGTACCTCTGTTTTCCTAACTGTAAAATGGGCCAATAGCTTGCTAGGATGGCGTAGGGCTACGAGTGTGTGTTTTGCAGCTGCAGCACTGTTGGGGTCCCCGTCCAGCTCTGATGCTTTCTCTGTGAACTTGAGCATCTCTAAGCCTAGACAGTCTCTCAGCAGTGAATGAGAGAAATACACTGGAATTGGGCATGGAAGAGATCTCGGTGGGACCTACCTGCTGAGGAGGAGGACCTGAGTTTTCCACGCTGAAACGTGATCTTAGAAACAAGGCCATGTCAATCTGACTCATGTTTTTTGGGTTTGAATGGATAAAACAGAAGCTAGCCAGAGCAGATTCTAGAGAACAGAATTGGTTCTGCTTGGGATCACATAAGACGAATCAGCAGTAGCTTGTCAAAAAGCTGTACGGGGGACTAGAGTCTTGGGGACCACCATACGTTAATGACTGAATTTAGTCTTGTGAGTATCTGCATACATGTGATGTGAACTTAACTTCTAACCTTCTCACAATGCTACATCTGTCTGTGACATGTTAAAAACAGAATCCAAGCGAGTAAGTTTGAAGGTCTAATTGACTTCATTGAGTGACTGGTGAACCGGGTAGCATTCCATCTAGCCTCTAGGAGGACACTCAGAGAAGGATGTACAGAATGGGATGTTTTTATAGGGAGAAGGGTGGGACAAGGGAGCTATTAGCAGAAGAAGAGCAATGATTGTTTTTAGGCCAGGACATCTTTTCTGAGGGGAGGAGGAGGGCAATGGTAAGGATTTTCTGGAACAGATGGCCTCTTCTGCGGGTGAGGGGAGGGATGGAAGGCCCCCACATGACAGACTACCTCATTGGTCCTGACTGGAACATTCCAGGAGGTTTGATTGAGATTCTGGGGAAGTTTGAAACTGCAATTAAGTCAGGTGTTTGGTGTAAGTTTAGCACAAGTGATGCCATTTTGACCCTATGGCTTTCTCTCTAACACTAGTTTAAACTCAGGAAAGATGAAGGGTTTGAGAGGTTTATTCCAGCTAAAATCCGTCTGAACTCAAGTCTCAGGTGGGCCAGGTCAGCCTGAGCACGCATTGTCTTTGTAGAAAGTTCCCGGCGTGGTTTCTTCCCATTGTGGGTTCTCGTGTACAGTGTTTGCCTATTTTTCTGGGACCTGCTTTCAGATTTTATGGTGGCTCTCTGCCCTACCTTCCGTTCTGACACGTCGTAGGCATGACAAAATTTGGTCGAATGGAATGAAATTCTAAAAATGGTGAAGATGGTGGCAACTTGGGTTGAATTAAATTAGATTCTGCTCAGTCATTCAGTTTCTCATGGGAACCTTTTTTTAAAAAAATATTTATCTATTTTTGGCTGTGCTGGGTCTTCACTGCCACGCTGGCTTTTCTCTAGTTGTGCTGAGCGGAAGCTACTTTGTAGCTGCGATGCGCTGGCTTCTCATTGCAGTGGCTTCTCTTGCTGCGGAGCTCAGGCTCTCGGCGCTCAGGCTTCAGCAGTGGTGGTTCCCTGGCTCTAGAACACAGGCTCAATAGTTGTGGTGCGCAGGCTTAGTTGCTCTGGCACATGTGGGATCTTCTTGGATCAGGATCCAACCTGTGTCTCCTGCACTGGAAGGTGGATTCTTTATCACTGAGCCATCAGGGAAGCCCTCTTGTGGGAATCTTTTAAAATAAAAAGTCTGGAGCTTTTCTGAATCAGGGGTCTCTCTAACAGCCCGAGGAAACTTCTGACTGTCTCTCTAGGTTTTGCAATTAAATACAACGTATTGTAAGAAATTCCAGGGTGTTTATAGACTCAGGTTGTCCATCTCTGTTTAAGCGTCTAAATGCAAAGTCCTGTCTTTCTCATGTTCCTGGATGTGAATGGAGATATTTAAGGAGAAGAACGCTGTGTTCATGGCTGGAGGCAAGTAGAGATGGACTGTCAGTATCTCATTATTTTGATGGATTTCTTCCCCCCACAAAGACGTGCAGAATATTCCAGGGTGAGCGGAGGAAGACAAATATAGTGGTAGCCAGTCTTTAGGGCTTGTTTTGGTTACGGATCTTCTAGTTATCAATTTGATGTATGAATGTTTTTTTTTTTTTTTTTTGGTTTATTTCCTTTCAGCTTCTCAAGGAAGATAACAGTAGGAGATTTGGTCAGAAAACCCAAACAGCTCAGAGTGTGTGTATTGTAGTGAAATCTGTGCCTGAATCTGCTAAACATAGGCCCCAAGGTAAAGAAGTCTTTAGAATAATCACGTGTTTCCCTATCAAAGTTGATAAATTAGATTGCCGCCCCCAACCCCCCCCCCTCCAATATCTAGGAATTTCTAAGTGAAGATGCTGCACAGGTGTAGTTTTCAGGTTTGCATTCCTGCTTCCAACTTTGCATAATTGCTTATGGATTACTTTGCATGTGTTCTCAGATATGTCTATTTTCCAGCCACTGTCCTGTGCAAATATTTGACTTGGAAAGAGTGTGTATGAGGAAAGGCTGTGAGTTCTAATAATGCTCCCAGATCGTTCTATGTGGGAAGAGTTCCACTAGAAAACACACCCACTCTTTTGTCCACTGAGTTGGCTTTGAACATGCTTAAGTCAGATGCCATTCTGATCATGGTCAGCAGAGTTATTTTAGAGTCCTGATAAATCACTTTACAAGCCAAGTATTTCACATTGCAGGGTGTTACTTGGGGAGGTAAGAGATGAGATGAGTAGCCTGGGATTCATAACTGATGACTTGTATAGAACTTTCCTTAGAGTTTTGTGTAGGCATGCTATAAAGCAAATCTTATGAAGCTTGAAACAGCACAAAGTGAACTTTCCAGGGTTCTCAGATTCCCTAATTTAGTTAAAACTCAGGTTTCTGTCTGTGGCGAGGTTGGAGCCTGAGTACAGAGGCAGGTTTATGACTTCAAATAAGCATGTGAGCGCTATGGAGCCCAGTGCTTGCAAGAAGCCTGCTGCTGCTAAGTCACTTCAGTCGTATCCGACTCTGTGCGACCCCAGAGACGGCAGCCCACCAGGCTCCCCCATCCCTGGGATGCTCCAGGCAAGAACACTGGAGCGGGTTGCCATTTCCTTCTCCAATGCATGAAAGTGAAAAGTGAAAGTGAAGTCGCTCAGTCGTGTCTGACTCCTAGCGACCCCATGGACTGCAGCCCACCAGGCTCCTCCATCCATGGGATTTTCCAGGCAAGAGTACTGGAGTGGGGTGCCATTGCTTTCTTCATGCAAGAAGCCTAGAAGCCATCTAAAGTGGGGGAACAGCTTTGATCTCCCATCCTCAGCTGGCTCAACAAGAGATAGACATAGCAAAAGAAAGAACTTTCTTGGACGTGTTGCCATTTGAAGGGTTTTTTTTTTAGCAAAAAAATATTGAAAAGTAGAATATTGTGGCTGAGAGTTTTCCTGCTGCACTAAATGCATAGTTCTTTGATTAAATTCATATTGCCTCAGAAGATTATGACCCTTCCAGAAGATTTTATGCTTCACTTTTGAGTGCTGTGGAGGATGAGAGGCCTGCTCTCATAATTTTGGTTTTATTAGAAGCATTTATCACACTGTCCTCTTACTTTTGTATTAAAATTTCCATATGACATCTTTAAAAGACATAAAGTAAAATCTTTGTTTTACTGCAAAATTCTTTTTGATTGAAGTGAAAGTCACAGGACGTAAAATTGACCATTTTAAAGTGAAAAATTCAGTGGCGTTTAGTATATTCAGTGTCTCGTTCCAAACATTTTCATCACCCACAAGGAAATACTAGACACATTAAGCAGCTGCTTTCTATTCCCACCTCTCCCTAGGTCCTGGCAGCAGCCCTCTGCATGTTCTGTCTGTGGATTTATCTACTCTATATTCATATAAATGAAATCATATAATATGCGACATTTTTGTGGCTTATTTCACTTAGAATAATGTTTATTCTAATATTTTATTAGAAGTTTATACATAGCAGCATGTATTAAAACTCCATTCAAGTTTATGGTTTATCTACATAGTGGTGTGTATTAAAACTCCGTTCATTTTTACGGTTGAATAATATTCTGTTGTATGGATCTGCCACATTTGGTTGATCCGTTCATCTGTTCATGGACGTTTGGGCTGTTCTCACCTCCGGCTGAATGTTTTGTTTTGGAATTAGATGCATAGGGCACTAATGTGGCAACTCACATGATGGCAGGATTCTTTGAGGAAGAGTCACTCCATGTACACACAGCAGGGGAGTACCAATAGTTCTGTAGGAGAGGGAAAGAGAAACGTGTTCCTGGCAATTGGCTAGTCTGTGACGGAGACTGGAATGGCTCTGCCCTGACTCACTTTGGTTCTCAAGATTGATTAGACAAGGCGTAATATACACTGATTAGCAGTGTTTCCAACCCTGCCTTGCTTCATGAAAAGTGGAAGTGTTAGTTGCTCAGACCCTATGGACTGTAGCCCGCCAGGCTCCTCTGTCCCTGGGATTTCCCAGGCAAAAATACTGAAGTGGGTAGCCATTGCCTTCTCCAGCAGATCTTCCTGACCTGGGGATCAAACCTGAGTCTCCTGCATTGCAGGCAGTTGCTTTACCCTCTGAACCACCAGGGAAGCCTTGTTTCATAGTTACCATTTAAAAAAATCATCCATAATTCAGTAGAAAAACATTTCTTTTCATATGTACACTTGCCTGCCACAAAACATTTGTCTTTATTCAGTAGACTTTTCAATAGATTTTTATCAAGTCAGCTTTCCTGAAACAACCCACAGTGAAATTCTACAAATAAACTACATTTCCTCCTACTTACTTATACCGATAAGAAGTCAAAGATGGAGGAATCCTTAGACTTCAGTTTTAAGTCCTCCAATGACAAGACTTTTCGGGGGTGGGGCATATTCCAAGACCTTACCACTGAGACCTTTCCCTTGAAAAAACAAAAAGATAAGAGCTGACCTATTTTCTGCCATCAAAATTTGATACACTCTTTTGATTCATTTAAAATATCTGGACTCAGCACTTGTAAAACTTTTCCTTTTCTGACCCAATGGAGAAATTCACCGTAATAAGAACCAGTCAAGCAGATTGCATGCTCAGATTCAGATTTTTTTTTTAAACCACTCTATGTCAGTTAATCAGAAGAGAATCTTCACTGGCCATTTGTTAGAGCATCAATGTGATTTTTAGGGATGTGGCCACGGGAAGCCCAAGTGGGGTTGCACAGAACAGTGCCTCTGTCTCTGCCTCCAGAGGGAGCCCCCAAGGGCTGTTCATTATCTTCTCAAGTCTTGGTGATTTACAGTTTACACCTAGTCTCAGAGAATACAGACCTCACGAACCCCAAGGTGATTGGCTTTGCTGCTGGTAATCTGGTTTGCAACTTTATTGCTTTCAGGAGATTCCTAATGTGGTCTTAGATATATGGTTTCATGTCAAATTCCAGTGGAGAAGCAAGGAATAATGCTCTTCCATTCACTCCTAGCCTCAGGTTCCAGTTTCCAGTTTTATGACAGGTAACAAGAGAGTAACAAAAGACACAAATATTCTTAGAACAATGAAAAAGGTGCATGGGAACATAATGAAATGTAGCCCCTTGTTTTTCGTCAATTTTCTTACCGTCCTTTTGGGTCCTGATCACACCATTCTCAGTCCATCTTTTTCTTAGGCACCCACTCACTGATAGGGACTGTGGGTGATTTTGAATCTGACGCCCTTGGTTCTGGGTTCTACCACTTAGCATCTGCATCACATTGAACAAGTTACTTAACGTCTCTAAATATCAATCTCATCTGTAAGGTGGCAATAATTCCTAAGGGTTAATGTGAGTATTGTATGAGATGGTATACATAAAATGCTCAGTCCAGGCCTAGCTACTTAAGGGTGCAGTAAAAGGTCCATATTATTGTTATTTAAATAAATGCCAACCATGTCACTCAAGTTCAGTTCTTTGAGAAAAAAAATCCATCTGAAATATATGAGATGGTTTAGAATTAAGCGTTCATGTCACCAGGTAACATCAAGACCATGATAATGAGTACAGCTTTATATTTCAGAGCAATATAATGTTGATAAATGGAGCAATTGCAAATTCAAAAGGAAAAATCTGCTTTGCTGGAAGAAGGGGTGCCAGAGATTCTAAGCATGATGAATATGGATGAAATTGACTGAAGTTGACTGCTGAGAAATAGAATTTCATGGGCAAGAACATTTTAAAAAATTTAAATGAAATTAAAAAAAATATAGCTGACAATGATCAGAAATTAAAAAAAAAGTTGGTTGACAATGACTAATAACAATTACATAGGTTACCAGCAGGAATTTACCTTTTTGACAATTCACATATGTGTCCAACAAACATCTATGGAGTTTCTAAGACCAGCCACAGAAAGCACTGGCTCTAGGGGGCCGAGTCCCTCTTCTCAGCAAGCTTGTGGTCTGACTTTGTGCAGAACACACTGAGAGTAGAGAATTGGTACACCTAAACCAGACAGATTAACAGGAGAAAAAGAAACTAATTTTAGTTCTTGCACATGGAAGTCTTAAAGAAATATGACCTAAGAAGTGGCCAAAGCAAGCAGCTTTTATGCTTTTTAGACAAAGAAGCAATAAATTTGAGAGAAATTGACAGGACAAAGACGAGTCATCTAAAGAGGCAAAGTTGATGGTTGAGGAACTTGAAAAGACCAAAGTGATTCAAAGAGAGAGAGAAGGAGACAAAAAACCCCAAGTCACCAAGGAGGGAGGTCGCTGGAGGTGGCCCACTGGGAGCAGGGTGGGGACCGTCGTGGCGAGCAGGCGAGCTTGGGCATTTGGTGTCGCTGGTGCCCAGGGGGAGGGCTGGGGGGATGACAGAGGACATGCGCCAAGTGGCAGGGACCATATGTCTTCAAGTCTTGGACTCCATCGTGGGTAATAGGAAATCACAGAAAAGCTTTCCACACAGGAACCATGAGGTCAAGATTCTGGGTGCTGTTAATTTTTTGCTTCAATTTTAGAAAATTTTGATTCTCTTTCATTAGTTTCTCTCTCTCTCTTTGTCCTTCTACATATTCAATAAGAAAAAGGGGTGATGATAAGTAAATGTTGACTTCTTTCCCTTGCACTGGAGGAAGAGCAATGCCGCTTTGTGAAGCATTTTCCCATCTGCTGTGTCATCTCAGGCTCCTCCTAGGAAGAGAGCTGTTGGCTGAGAGATTTGCGAGCTTTTGACCTGTAGGGTTTCCTAGGTGTTGCTAGTGGTAAAGAACCCTGCTGGCCAATGCAGAAGACATGAGATATGGGTTCAATCCCTTCCCAACCCAGGAGAAGGGTATGGCAACCCACTCTAGTACTCTTGCCTGGGGAATCCCATGAACAGAGGAGCCTGATGGGCTATCGTCCATGGGGTCACAAAGAGTCAGACATGACTGAAGCGACTTAGCACGCATGCATTTTGAGCTGCCAGTAAGGGAGGCCACTCCTGAGACAGCGGGTGTCTTTCTGTATGTTCCCAATACACTTGTCAAGGGCCAGTTTCCTTTCTTAGGGTAACTTCTCCTTTCTGTCATCTTGATATTACTAGTTTTACAGGAGAATTCTGTGCCCATAGTCCTCCAGCGTCTCTGCTTCCTTCTAGATGCAGATTTGCTTTATTTGTCATCTGTTTATCAATCCACCCATCTATTATGTATTGTGTATTTATTATCCTTTGCTCTTTTCCTTTCAAGGTCCTCTAACAATCATCTATGGCTTATTAGATGTCTTCTAATTAATACTCTTTTAGCTGCAAATAATGAAAATCGTTTCAGCAGATAGAATTCTTCGGAAGGGTCTTGGGGTCTATGGCAGGACCCAAGAACAGGGACCTGACTGGGTCCCAACAAAGACTAGAGCCAGGAACCGAGTGCGTGGAAAGCTGCTGCCAACAGCGTCTGCGATTTTCAACCGCCCAAACCTGCCCTAGGAAGGTTAGGTGGCCTCGCTTGGTCTTCATGCCAAATCCCTGATGTAGAGGCTTTTGGTCTGTGGTCGGGGAACTGGAGGGAGGTCTTTCTGTATGAATATGATCATTGCCACTGCAGATCTGTGGATGGAGAGGAGAGGACAATCCCTCAAGAGTGATTGGGGCAGAAACCGATTAGACAAGGAATGAAACCATATGAAATTATGATTTGGCTACATTTTTTTAATAGAGGCTGGAATATTTTTTCTAGGAAGAAATTTTGCTGCAAAGAATACCAATAGAGGCTGGAATGTTTTTGTTGGCATTTGAAGAGAACTTATCTTCCTTCCTAAGGCCATAATCATGATGGTGTGATCACTCACCTAGAGCCAGACATCCTGGAATGTGAAGTCAAGTGGGCCTTAGAAAGCATCACTATGAACAAAGCTGCTGGAGGTGATGGAATTCCAGATGAGCTATTTCAAATCCTGAAAGATGATGCTGTGAAAGTGCTACACTCAATATGACAGCAAATTTGGAAAACTCAGCAGTGGCCACAGGACTGGAAAAGGTCAGTTTTCATTCCAATCCCAAAGAAAGGCAATGCCAAAGAATTCTCCAACTACCACACAATTGCACTCATCTCACACGCTAGTAAAGTAATGCTCAAAATTCTCCAAGCCAGGCTTCAGTAATATGTGAACCGTGAATTTCCAGATGTTCAAGCTGGTTTTAGAAAAGGCAGAGGAACCAGAGATCAAATTGCCAACATCCTCTGGATCATGGAAAAGGTAAGAGAGTTCCAGAAAAACATCTACTTCTTCTTTATTGACTATGCCAAAGCCTTTGACTGTGTGGATCAAAATAAACTGTGGGAAATTCTGAAAGAGATGGGAATACCAGAACACCTGACCTGCCTCTTGAGAAACCTATATACAGGTCAGGAAGCAACAGTTAGAACTGGACATGGAACAACAGACTGGTTCCAAATAGGAAAAGGAGTACGTCAAGGCTGTATATTGTCACCCTGCTTCTTTAACTTCTATGCAGAGTACATCATGAGAAACGCTGGGCTGGAAGAAGCACAAGCTGGAATCAAGACTGCCGGGAGAAATATCAATAACCTCAGATATGTAGATGACACCACCTTATGGCAGAAAGTAGTGGTGGTGATTTAGTCACTAAATTGTGTCCAACTCTTGTGACCCCATGGACTGTAGCCTGCCAGGCTCCTCTGTCCATGGGATTCTCCAGGCAAGAATACTGGAGTGGGTTGCCATTTCCCTCTCCAGGGAATCTTCCTGACCTAGGAATCGAACCTGGGTCTCCATGGCAGAAAGTGAAGAGGAACTAAAAAGCCTCTTGATGAAAGTAAAAGAGGAGAGTGAAAAAGTTGGCTTAAAGCTCAACATTCAGAAAACGAAGATCATGGCATCTGGTCCCATCACTTCATGGGAAATAGATGGGGAAACAGTGGAAACAGTGTCAGACTTTATTTTTGGGGGCTCCAAAATCACTGCAGATGTTGATTGCAGCCATGAAATTAAAAGATGCTTACTCCTTGGAAGGAAAGTTATGACCAACCTAGATAGCATATTCAAAAGCAGAGACATTACTTTGCCAACAAAGGTCCGTCTAGTCAAGGCTATGGTTTTTCCAGTGGTCATATATGGATGTGAGAGTTGGACTATAAAGAAAGCTGAGCACCAAAGAATTGATGCTTTTGAACTGTGATGTTGGAGAAGACTCTTGAGAGTCCCTTAGACTGCAAGGAGATCCAACCAGTCCATTCTAAAGGAGATCAGTCCTGGGTGTTTTTTGGAAGGAATGATGCTAGAGCTGAAATTCCAATACTTTGGCCACCTCATGAGAAGAGTTGACTCACTGGAAAAGACTCTGATGCTGGGAGGGATGTGGGGCAGGAGGAAAAGGTGATGACAGAGGATGAGATGGCTGGATGGCATCACCGACTCGATGGTCGTGAGTTTGAGTGAACTCCGGGAGTTGGTGATGGACAGGGAGGCCTGGCGTGCTGCAGTTCATGGGGTCGCAAAGAGTCGGACATGACTGAGTGACTGAACTGACTGACTGAAGGCTCATAAAAGTAATTCAAGTTATTATATTTATTCTCTTCATTTTCTGTGCATGGATCTCCTTCCTCTTGACCCTTCTGATCCAAATATCTTATAATCCTTTCCCTTGCTTCTCTTTTACTTAAGTTTCAGAAGTACGTGCATCTCTGTGTGTGTGCATGTGTGTGTGTGTGTATACAGTGAGCTGAACCTAGTGTTCAGACATGTCTGGGCATGGGGTGGACAGAGGGCTATGGACTGGAAGTGGCTGAGGAGAGATTTTTGTGTCTGAGCTGAGGGAGAACCTGGATTGAGGAGGACAGCAAGGCTCCCACCTTGCAGATTTGCCCAAGTTCGGATTCAAGAACTTAGCCCTGTAGAGGGCATGGCTACTAGTGGAAGCTGTAGGAACTAGTGAGGTCCTGGGGTGCAGGGCACACCTCAGCGTGTGGTGTACTTCCCTCTCGTGCATGGAACAGTGTGGCATGGGGGGTGGCGAGGACCCAAGGATGGTGCTGGCTTGGTCCTCATATTGGAAGCTGCTGGGTGCTTTCTATGCTCCTGACATTATGGAACATCTCTTATGCAACAGATGGATAACTCAGCCCCACTAACATGAACTTCTTTTCGGGGCTGAGTCTCAGCAGTCCTGGGGGTGACTCTGGAACCTCATAACCAAACCCAGGAATGCTATGACGTCTGCATTTTAAGTCAGGCTGCCCCAGTGGGCCCCATATCACTGTTTTGTGTAACATGGTACAACCTGCCAAAATCTTAACTTTTTAAATGTAGACGCCCTGCCTTATTCCAGGAAAGATATTAGAATCTGATAACAATACATTTAGTTTAACAAGACTAAAAAAAAAAAAAAAAAAAAAAAAGATGAGTAAAGAAATTGAGGTCAAAGGAAAATAAGAATATGAAAGACCCGAAGAAGCCCAAGGTGAGGTTTGCACATAAAGTGCCCTTGTTATGATCCCAAGTGTGTGGCTGAGCTTCTCAGCCTCGAAAGCTCAGGAATAAATAAGATTCATGACATGTAAAAGATTAAAAGCAAACCAGTGGTTTGGAGAAGTGCAGCTATTTTTGTTACCGAGAGTGGAGACATTTCTCCTGTGGGTCTTCAATAGGAGGCCCAGTGTGATGTAGCAAATAATATCCTCAAAAACACCCATATGGAATATATAATAATATATAATGATGAGCTTCCCAGGGTTGTTTTTCATAGTGTCTTTCAGTGTAGGTCAAATATGGTGAAAAAATATAGTTTAGTAAAAACTTGTATATGGGAAGCAAAAATGGTTCAATTATTCTTTCCAAAGATCTGGCTGACTTGAAAGGTTGCTTTTAAAACCGAAGGAAAGAGTGGGCGGTGTGTTCTCTAAGCAGTTTTTCACCAATATTACTTTTTGCAATTAAGTTCTGGTTGCTAAGTATAAGCTAGTACTGAGTACTGGTGGTCTGTTCTCTGACAAGTAGAGACATAGCACTGACCAAGTCAACCTTTAAGGGCCAATTCCTTGACTGGAGATGAGATGGGCATACTCTTAAGAAAACCGGGAGTCTCACCAGGACAAGTGCCTGTGCTGAGGATGGTCCGCCCGCCCACAGAGGTGGGTCACAAAAGTACCTGTTGGCAGGGCCAAATTTTTCCTTAGAGAGCAATTCAGGATCTGTTGTAACATGTGGATAATGGCTGATTAGAGCCCCAAAGTCTTTTTTTTTTTTAATAGTTATTTTTATTTATTTATTTGGCCATGCTGGATTGTAGCTCTGGCATGTGGGATCTAGTTCCCTGACCAGGGATTGAACCTGGGCCTTTTGCATGGGGAGTGCAGAGTCTTAGCCCCTGAACCATAAGGGAAGTCCCTAAAGCCCCAGAGTTTAATGTCAGTCTTAGCTGTGCTCAGTCGCTTCAGTCATGTCCGACTCTTTGCAACCCTATGGACTGTAGCTCGCCAGGTTGCTCTATCCATGGGATGTCCTGGCAGGAATGCTGGAGTGGGTTGCATGTCCTCCTCCAGGGGATCTTTCTGTCCCAGGGATTGAACATGAGTCTCCCATGTCTCCTGTGTTGAAGGTGAATTCTTTACTGCTGAGCCACTGGGGAAACCCTAGTCTTAGCTAGGAAAACCTTAAAAGCAGATTCATGCACTCTGTGCATTGTTGAGGTCCTACACTGTTCAGTTCAGTTCAGTCACTCAGTCATGTCTGATTCTTTGTGACCCCATGAATTGCAGCACGCCAGGCCTCTGTGTCCATCACTAACTCCTGAAGTTCACTCAAACTCAAATCCATTGAGTCAGTGATGCCATCCAGCCATCTCATCCTCTGTCGTCCCCTTTTCCTACTGCCCCCAATCCCTCCCAGCATCAGAGTCTTTTCCAATAAGTCAACTCTTCCCATGAGGTGGCCAAAGTACTGGAGTTTCAGCTTTAGCATCATTCCTTTCAAAGAAATCCCAGGACTTATCTCCTTTAGAATGGACTGGTTGGATCTCCTTGCAGTCCAAGGGACTCTCAAGAATCTTCTCCAACACCACAGTTCAAAAGCATCAATTCTTTGGTGCTCAGCTTTCTTCACAGTCCAACTCTCACATCCATACATGACTACTGGAAAAACCATAGCCTTGTCTAGACAGACTTGTTGGCAAAGTAATGTCTCTGCTTTTGAATATGCTATCTAGGTTGGTCATAACTTTCCTTCCAAGGAGTAAGCATCTTTTAATTTCATGGCTGCAATCAGCATCTGCAGTGATTTTGGAGCCCCAAAAAACAAAGTCTGACACTGTTTCCACTGATTCTCCATCTATTTCCCATGAAGTGATGGGACCAGATGCCATGATCTTCGTTTTCTGAATGTTGAGCTTTAAGCCAACTTTTTCACTCTCCTCTTTCACTTTCATCAAGAGGCTTTTTAGTTCCTCTTCACTTTCTGCCATGGAGACCTGTGTTCGATTCCTGGGTCGGGAAGATCCCCTGGAGAAGGAAATGGCAACGCCTTCCAGTATTCTTGCCTGGAGAATCCCACGGACAGAGGAGCCTGACAGGCTACAGTCCATGGGGTTACAAGAGTAAGACACGACTTAGTGACTAAATCACCACCACCACCACCACTTTCTGCCATAAGGTGGTGTCATCTACATATCTGAGGTTATTGATATTTCTCCAGGCAATCTTGATTCTAGCTTGTGCTTCTTCCAGCCCAGCGTTTCTCATGATGTACTCTGCATAGAAGTTAAAGAAGCAGGGTGACAATATACAGCCTTGATGTACTCCTTTTCTTATTTGGAACCAGTCTGTTGTTCCATGTCCAGTTCTAACTGTTGCTTCCTGACCTGCATATAGGTTTCTCAAGAGGCAGGTCAGGTGGTCTTGGATTCCCATCTCTTTCAGAATTTTCCACAGTTTATTGTGATCCACACAGTCAAAGACTTTCGTTAACCCTACACTCTACTAAGTATTAATAATAGAGACGAATTCCTTGCCTTCCTGGAGTTTGGTATCTGCTGGATGGGAGATGGAGAGCACTGAAATAAATGAATGAATAAATGAAAAAAAAAATAATGACAAGCTCTGCTAAGGGCTTGGACAAGGTAAGATGAGGTGAGGGGAGATCACCACATTAGGTGAGGTGAGAAAGCCCTTCTGAGGAGGGAGCTTTTAGACTGTGACCTGAACAAGACCCTGACCTTGCAAAGGTCTGGGAGAAGAGCCTTCGGGAAGAAGCAATGACAGGAGCCTGGACTGAGTCAGGAAGGGCCTGGTGGGGAAAGCACTGAGGTGGGGAGGCAGCTGGATCTGGAAACGGTGGGAGAAGGCGTGAGATGGGGCTCAGAGGCAGTGGGGACCTGCTGGAGGGGACCTGGTCAGCACACAAGACAGTCTTGGTTGTCTGAGCTTTCTGCACTTGAAGCATCGTACTTGTTTGTTCGTCTTTAACGTGGCTCGGTTGCAAAGTATGCTGTTAGGGAGCTCAATGAGTAAATGTGCTGTCCCAGTTGGTTAGTATAATCTGTGTGGGTTTAGTCGCTCAGTCGTGTCTGACTCTTTGTGACCCCATCGACTATAGCCTGCTGGGCTCCTCTCTCCATGGGGATTCTCCAGGCAAGAATACTAGAGTGGGTTGCCATGCCCTCCTTCAGCAGATCTTCCCAACCCAGGGCTTGAACCCAGATCTCCCGAATTGCAAGCGGATTCTTTACCATCTGAGCCATCAGGGAAGCCCTGGCTAGTATAACAGTTATACTTAAAAGCAGGAGGCAGCAGAGTGATTTTTATGCTGTGTGAATTAGATCTCAGTTAAAAGAAATTATGAGGGCAAGGGTCATATCATGGTGACCAATGTGGCATATAGCCAATTGGTGCTCAATAAATTATTTTAATGATTAGAAAAAAAAGGCTGATTTTGAAAGGCTGATGTTCAGTCCTTTGGGTAGTCCTTGTCTAGGGGGGTCAGTTGTCTGTTTTGACCCCTTGTTTGTGACAATGCCCTGTTTATATGGTGAATGCCATCTTTTGGTTTGGTAGTTGGAGTTGTCCTGAGGGTTTTCAGCCCTCCATAAAGTATCAAGTCATTAGGGAACAAGTGAAAATAAAAAGAGTGGTACTGTGGGAGCACCTTGGAGAAGGCAATGGCACCCTACTCCAGTACTCTTGCCTGGAAAATCCCATGGATGAAGGAGCCTAGAGGGCTGCAGTCCATGGGATTGCTAAGAGTCGGACATGACTGAGCGGCTTCACTTTCACTTTTCACTTTCCTGTATTGGAGAAGGAAATGGCAACCCACTCCAGTGTTCTTGCCTGGAGAATCCCAGGACGGGGGAGTCTGGTGGGCTGCCGTCTCTGGGGTTGCACAGAGTTGGACACGACTGAAGTGACCTAGCAGCAGCAGCAGCAGCAGTGGGAGCACCTATGTCTCTATCATTCTTCCAGAAAAAAATCTACTTCTCCAAAGGGAAATTCTTACCAACACTAAGTGTTGAGGTCCTGATAAGGGAAACAGTATAGCCCTGAGTTGTAATAACCCAAATCTGGCTCTACAGATTGTCTTGCAGAGAGAGAACTTCTCTTTGTAAGCAGCTGGTTTCAGGAGTGCCTCTGAACAATTTCTTTGAAGTAGATTGAAACAAGTTCTCCACTTTCTTGATTCTAGCATAATTTTGTTTTAACAAACCTCTTCTTCCCTCCCCCACCATCTTTAACGTCTTGTTACTCTTTTTTTTTTTTTTGGATCACACCAAGGCTTGCAGGATCTTAGCTTCCTGATCAAGGACTGAACTCTGGTCCTTGGCAGTGAAAGTGCAGAGTCCTAACCACTGGACCACCAGGAAATTCTCGTTTTTTAAAAACATGAATTGTTACATGCTATACTTACTGATCTATGTTTTTTCCCCCATATTAACAATTAGGCCTGGAGAGTTTAAACATTAGCATAGAGATTGTTCTGGGAATGCCTATCCACTGCATATTATTCTGTGTGGGTGTGTCATAATTACTAAAGGATCTAGAGTTTCTTTTCCCCCCATGTTTTGGCTATTATCAACAAATGCTGTGTTGAATATCTGTGTACATGGATCTTTGCAATTAATGCAAGTATGTGTATAGAATCAAGTCCTGTGCATGAAATTTCTGTGTCAAAAGGATGTGTGTGTTATTGATAGATACTGTCTAACTGCCCTCCAGCACGACTGCATCAGGGCACACTCCCATCAACAATTTATAGGAGCGGGAAGTCCTGCTTTATGGAGTGGTTATTAAAGGCTGGTGACAAGTTTAATTTCATATTTTTATTAATTCTCACCTTCTGAGTGGAACAGGGCCTCAGACAGTACATTATGACACTGCGGACAGATTCTTTTTGCAGCAACCTGGCTTTTCTCGACTCTGAATATTCATTGGAAGAAATATGTTGTTCCAGTGAATAATGGAAGCTGAAGCTGAAGCTGAAGCTCCAGTACTTTGGCAGGTCACCTACTGCAAAGAGCCAACTCATTGGAAAAGACTGGAAAAGATTGAGGGCAGGAGGAGAAGGGGGCAAGATGGTTATCAGCATCACTGACTCAATGGACATGAGTTTGAGCAGACTCCGGGAGGCAGTGGAGGACAGAGGAGCCTGGTTCGATGCAGTCCATGGGATCACAAAGAGTCAGACACAATTTAGCGACTGAACAACAACACAGGTTTTCTACACATGTATTTGTTTCCTAGGGCTGCCACAACAAAGCGCTGCAAACTTTGGCTCAGGACAACAGAAATACATTGTCTTTTTAGAGACTGACAGTCTGAAGTCAAAATGACGGCACAGCCATGCACCTCTGCCGGTTTGGGGGAGGGTCTGCCCCAGACCTCTCTCTGAATGTCCAGTACTTCCTTTGCTTGTGGTCGCATAACCCCAGTCTTCACAGGGCATCCTCCCTGTGTGCAGACCTAGGTCCAAATTTCCCCTTTAAAAGGGCACCAGTCCTGTGGGATTAGGGGCCCACCCTACTTCAGTATGACCTCGTCTTCACTAAGTACATCTGCAAAGACTCTCGTTCCTAATCAGATCACATTCTGAAGTCTTGGGGGTTAGGAATCCAGCTTTTGAACTTTTGGAGTGAGGACACAATTCAACCCATAATGACAAGTGTTACAGATAAGTACATGCAACTCCAGGACACACACAGAATGCTTTCTTTTCTCACTCTGGTCAGAATACTTCTCTTTTCCCAATCCCTGGTGTCTAACGGCAGGTCCCACTTTTGACTCAGCCACCCAGAGACAGACCATCCATGCTTTCCCTTCCCAGATGTTAGTGTGACATCGAGCATGCCTAGAGAATCAAGTCAAATTGGGATGAATTCAAGAGGCTTGTGTTCATACTGGGCAAAACCAGAGAAGCTAACCCTAATCCCTGAGAGAATGCTACCTGCCCAGTAGAGCCCATCTTGCCCAAGTGTGCAAGTCTGCAGAACTCAGAGGAATGCTTTTCCTGAGGTCATTATGACAATGACTAAAGTCTAAGTTAGGCTAACAAGCCTGTACTCTGAAATAGCAATCGTAACAGAGCACTGGAATGTGCTAGGCACTCACCTAAGCTCTCGACCTGTATAAACTCACTTAGACCTCACAATGACGCTACAAAACAAGATCTATTAATGACTCAAGTAGACAAGTACACTGGGGCACGTGTTTGAGTCATGGTCAGTTCCTGGCCCTTAAATGGTGGGTGAGCCCAGTTCTGCTTTCCCCTCTCTCTCATTTTTTTTTTTTTTTAATATTTATCTGGCTGTGCCAGGTCTTAGTTGCAGCATGTGGCATCTGGTTCCCTGACCAGGGATCAAACCTGGGCCTCCTGCATTGGGAGTGCAAAGTCTTAGTCCCTGGACCACCAGGGAAGTCCCTGTACTCATTTTAACTTAGGGGAAGCAACGAAAACTTTATTTCACAATCAGCTGCTAGTGCTGGTATAAAAGTAACTCAAGAAAACGGGGCTTTTGCACAGCTGGATATTTGTAAAGGGCTAGAGGGAGAGATGTCTCTTAGCCATATCAAAGTTCTACTTTCTTTTATTTTCTTAATTTATTTATATTTATTTATTTGGCTGTGCTTTAGTTGCAGCACCTTTTCCAACTTTTAGAGCTTTCTGCATCCCTTAGCTTCTGGCCCCCTTACTCCATTCATAGCAGCTTTAAGATGGTGTAGGGGTGGAGCTATACAGGTCAAAGTTCACATATACTATTGAAATTGTTGTGTTACTGAGTCCATGCTCGCTCTGCTCTCAGCACGACAGGCCAATGAATCCATGAGATGAGGGGTTGAGGCAAGGAGGAGACTTTAATTGGGGAGCCAGCTGCCCAAGAAGATGACAGGCTAGTACCTCAAAATAACCGTCTTGTCAGGACCTGGTTGCCAGGTTCTTTTAGACCTGGTTGCCAAGTTCTTTTAGACCTGGTTTCCAGGTTCTTTTATGGATCAGAGATGGCGGGGAGGTGAGGAAACAAAGCAAAACAACTATTCAGTCCTTGCAAGTGTTCCCTAGATAGGCAAGCCTCAGGCAGGGGAATGTGTTAGTTTTACTTTCTTTTTTTTTATTTAAAAAAAAATTTTTATTTTATTTAACTTTACAATATTGTATTGGTTTTGCCATATATCAAAATGAATCCGCCACAGGTATACATGTGTTCCCCATCCTGAACCCTCCTCCCTCTTCTCTCCCCATACCATCCCTCTGGGTCGTCCCAGTGCACCAGCCCCAAGCATCCAGTATCATGCATCAAATCTGGACTGGTGACTCATTTCATATATGATATTATACATATATACTGTTCTATACAGAACAGTCTTATGGACTCTGTGGGAGAGGGAGAGGGTGGGATGATTTGGGAGAATGGCATTGAAACATGTATAATATCATATATGAAACGAGTCGCCAGTCCAGATTCGATGCAAGATACTGGATGCTTGGGGCTGGTGCACTGGGATGACCCAGAGGGATGGTATGGGGAGGGAGGAGGGAGGAGGGTTCAGGATGGGGAACACATGTATACCTGTGGTGGATTCATTTTGATATTTGGCAAAACTAATATAATTATGTAAAGTTTAAAAATTAAAAAAAAAAAAAAGACTGTTCTATACATCAGTGTCTCCTTTGCTGTCTCGTATACAGGGTTATTGTTACCATCTTTCTAAATTCCATATATATGCATTAGTATACTGTATTGGTGTTTTTCTTTCTGGCTTACTTCACTCTGTATAATAGGCTCCAGTTTCATCCACCTCATTAGAACTGATTCAAATGTATTCTTTTTAATGGCTGAGTAATACTCCATTGTGTATATGTACCTCAGCTTTCTTATCCATTCATCTGCTGATGGACATCTAGGTTGCTTCCATGTCCTGGCTATTATAAACAGTGCTGCAATGAACATTGGGGTACACGTGTCTCTTTCAATTCTGGTTTCCTCAGTGTGTAGGCCCAATAGTGGGATTGCTGGGTCATAAGGCAGTTCTATTTCCAGTTTTTTAAGGAATCTCCACACTGTTCTCCATAGTGGCTGTACTAGTTTGCATTCCCACCAACAGTGTAAGAGGGTTCCCTTTTCTCCACACCCTCTCCAGCATTTATTGCTTGTAGACTTTTGGATCACAGCCATTCTGACTGGTGTGAAATGGTACCTCATGGTGGTTTTGATTTGCATTTCTCTGATAATGAGTGATGTTGAGCATCTTTTCATGTGTTTGTTAGCTATCTGTATGTCTTCTTTGGAGAAATGTCTATTTAGTTCTTTGGCCTACTTTTTGACTGGGTCATTTATTTTTCTGGAATTGAGCTGTAGGAGTTGCTTGTATATTTTTGAGATTAGTTGTTTGTTGCTTCATTTGCTATTATTTTCTCCCATTCTGAAGGCTGTCTTGTCACCTTGCTTATAGTTTCCTTTGTTGTGCAGAAGCTTTTAAGTTTAATTAGGTCCCATTTGTTTATTTTTGCTTTTATTTCCAATATTCTGGGAGGTGGGTCATAGAGGATCCTGCTGTGATGTATGTCAGAGAGTGTTTTGCCTATGTTCTCCTCTAGGAGTTTTATAGTTTCTGGTCTTACGTTGAGATCTTTAATCCATTTTGAGTTTATTTTTGTGTATGGTGTTAGAAAGTGCTCTAGTTTCATTCTTTTACAAGTGGTTGACCAGTTTTCCCAGCACCACTTGTTAAAGAGATTGTCTTTAATCCATTGTATATTCTTGCCTCCTTTGTCAAAGATAAGTTGTCCATATGTGCGTGCATTTATCTCTGGGCTTTCTATTTTGTTCCATTGATCTATATTTCTGTCTTTGTGCCAGTACCATACTGTCTTGATGACTGTGGCTTTGTAGTAGAGCCTGAAGTCAGGCAGGTTGATTCCTCCAGTTCCATTCTTCTTTCTCAAGATAGCTTTGGCTATTCGAGGTTTTTTGTATTTCCATACAAATTGTGAAATTATTTGTTCTAGCTCTGTGAAGAATACTGTTGGTAGCTTGATAGGGATTGCATTGAATCTATAAATTGCTTTGGGTAGTATACTCATTTTCACTATATTGATTCTTCCAATCCATGAACATTAGGTATATTTCTCCATCTATTAGTGTCCTCTTTGATTTCTTTCACCAGTGTTTTATAGTTTTCTATATATAGGTCTTTAGTTTCTTTAGGTAGATATATTCCTAAGTATTTTATTCTTTTCGTTGCAATGGTGAATGGAATTGTTTCCTTAATTTCTCTTTCTATTTTCTCATTATCAGTGTATAGGAATGCAAGGGATTTCAGTGTGTTGATTTTATATCCTGCAACTTTACTATATTCATTGATTAGTTCTAGTAATTATCTGGTGGAGTCTTTAGGGTTTTTCATGTAGAGGATCATGTCATCTGCAAACAGTGAGAGTTTTACTTCTTCTTTTCCAATTTGGATTCCTTTTATTTCTTTTTCTGCTCTGATTGCTGTGGCCAAAACTTCCAAAACTGTGTTGAATAGTAATGGTGAAAGTGGGCACCCTTGTCTTGTTCCTGACTTTAGAGGAAATGCTTTCAATTTTTCACCATTGAGGATAATGTTTGCTGTGGGTTTGTCATATATAGCTTTTATTATGTTGAGGTATGTTCCTTCTATTCCTGCTTTCTGGAGAGTTTTTATCATAAATGGATGTTGAATTTTGTCAAAGGCTTTCTCTGCATCTATTGAGATAATCATATGGTTTTTATTTTTCAATTTGTTAATGTGGTGTATTACATTGATTGATTTACAGATATTGAAGAATCCTTGCATCCCTGGGATAAAGCCCACTTGGTCATGGTGTATGATCTTTTCAATGTGTTGTTGGATTCTGATTGCTAGAATTTTGTTAAGGATTTTTGCATCTATGTTCATCAGTGATATTGGCCTGTAGTTTTCTTTTTTTGTGGCATCTTTGTCAGGTTTTGGTATTAGGGTGATGGTGGCCTCATAGAATGAGTTTGGAAGTTTACCTTCCTCTGCAATTTTCTGGAAGAGTTTGAGTAGGATAGGTGTTAGCTCTTCTCTACATTTTTGGTAGAATTCAGCTGTGAAGCCGTCTGGACCTGGGCTTTTGTTTGCTGGAAGATTTCTGATTATAGTTTCAATTTCCATGCTTGTGATGGGTCTGTTAAGATTTTCTATTTCTTCCTGGTCCAGTTTTGGAAAGTTGTACTTTTCTAAGAATTTGTCCATTTCTTCCACGTTGTCCATTTTATTGCCATATAATTGCTGATAGTAGTCTCTTATGATCCTTTGTATTTCTGTGTTGTCTGTTGTGATCTCTCCATTTTCATTTCTAATTTTATTGATTTGATTTTTCTCCCTTTGTTTCTTGATGAGTCTGGCTAATGGTTTGTCAATTTTATTTATCCTTTCAAAGAACCAGCTTTTGGCTTTGTTGATTTTTGCTATGGTCTCTTTTGTTTCTTTTGCATTTATTTCTGCCCTAATTTTTAAGATTTCTTTCCTTCAACTAACCCTGGGGTTCTTCATTTCTTCCTTTTCTAGTTGCTTTAGGTGTAGGGTTAGGTTATTTATTTGACTTTTTTCTTGTTTCTTGAGGTATGCCTGTATTGCTATGAACTTTCCCCTTAGGACTGCTTTTACAGTGTCCCACAGGTTTTAGGTTGTTGTGTTTTCATTTTCATTCGTTTCTATGCAAATTTTGATTTCTTTTTTGATTTCTTCTGTGATTTGTTGGTTATTCAGCAGCGTGTTGTTCAGCCTCCATATGTTGGAATTGTTAATAGTTTTTCTCCTGTAATTGAGATCTAATCTTACTGCATTGTGGTCAGAAAAAATGCTTGGAATGATTTCAATTTTTCTGAATTTACCAAGGCTAGATTTAAGGCCCAGGATGTGATCTGTCCTGGAGAAGTTTCCTTGTGCGCTTGAGACAAAGGTGAAATTCATTGTTTTGGGATGAAATGTCCTATAGATATCAATTAGGTCTAACTGGTCTATTGTATCATTTAAAGTTTGTGTTTCCTTGTTAATTTTCTGTTTAGTTGATCTATCCATAGGTGTGAGTGGAGTATTAAAGTCTCCCACTACTATTGTGTTATTGTTAATTTCTCCTTTCATACTTGTTAGTATTTGTCTTACATATTGCGGTGCTCCTATGTTGGATGCATATATATTTATAATTGTTATATCTTCTTCTTGGATTGATCCTTTGATCATTATGTAGTGACCTTCTTTGTCTCTTTTCACAGCCTTTGTTTTAAAGTCTATTTTATCTGATATGAGTATTGCTACTCCTGCTTTCTTTTGGTCCCTATTTGCATGGAAAATCTTTTTCCAGCCCTTCACTCAGTCTGTATGTGTCCCCTGTTTTGAGGTGGGTCTCTTGTAGACAACATATGTAGGGGTCTTGTTTTTGTATCCATTCAGCCAGTCTTTGTCTTTTGGTTGGGGCATTCAACCCATTTACGTTTAAGGTAATTACTGATAAGTATGATCCCGTTGCCATTTACTTTATTGTTTTGGGTTCGAATTTATACACCCTTTTTGTGTTTCCTGTCTAGAGAATATCCTTTAGTATTTGTTGGAGAGCTGGTTTGTGGTGCTGAATTCTCTCAGCTTTTGCTTGTCTGTAAAGCTTTTGATTTCTCCTTCATATTTGAATGAATTCCTTGCTGGGTACAATAATCTGGGCTAGTTTTATTTTCTTACACAGTTCTTCATAGGTGGGCGGCTCAGGTTATGTCCCTGAGCAGGCCATTATGTATGCTTATAATAACAAAAAAAGGTTCAAGTCACAGAACAGATCCAGGGTATATTTAAAATTAACCCTTCCCGGTTACAACTGTTGTTGTTGTTCAGTTAATAAGTCATGTCTGACTCTTACGTGAGCCCATGGACTGTAGCCTGCCAGGTTCCTCTGTCCAGGAGATTCTCCAGGCAAGAATACTGGAGTGGGTTGCCATTTCCTACTCCAGGGAATCTTCCTGACCCAGAGATCAAACCCTCATCTCTTGAGTCTCTTGCATTGGCAGGCGGGTTTTTGACCAGCTAAGTCACCAGGGAAAGCCAGAAATAAAGAAGACCACTCAAATGAGAACAAAGGCTACTTCTTCAAAGCTTGCTGCAGGCAAGAAGTCAACCTCCATCTTTGTGTCTGGCTGAGACTCCAAGGGAGGCAGGGGAACAGTAAAGTTTTACAGTGAAGAAAGGGAGAAGGTTTTAAGTGTGTTTTGACTGCAGGATTGTTGGTCTGGGGGAAGCTGGAGGTGGGCTAACTAGAAGTCAGCATCTTAAGTAATTGGTTTGAGAAGCTTGGTAGGGGAGGATAAAAATGTTTTTTCTCTAATCCATCTTAGATTTTCGGACTGGTCTCCTGTAAATTAGACTAACAAAAGACGAATTAACAAGACAGAAACAGTTTTTTTTTTTAAATTTATTTTTTAAAATATATTTATTTATTTTAATTGGAGGCTAATTACTTTACAAGATTGTATTGGTTTTGCCATACATCAACATGAATCCACCACGGGTGTACACGTGTTCCCCATCCTGAACCACCCCCCGCCGCCACCTCCCTCCCCATACCATCCCTCTATTATCGTGTGGGAGAAGCTTCAGTGATGAGTAACTCAGAGTGGTCTGAACTTGGGCTTATATAGCATCTTCAGAAAGAAACAATAAATCTGAGAAGTAACAAGACAAAGGAGAAGGGTTTTAGGCTTCTAAAGGTATCAGCTGTGGGAAGGTAAATATATGGGGGAACTAATGGAAGATAATGGGTTATATGAGCAGGTAAATCTTGGTGCCAACTTTCTGTCTTCTTCATGGCCATAAAACTTCCTTGGTAGAGGGGATTTATGGCATCCTCAAGTTCTCAAAAGTTTCTGCTTTTTGTCAGATAAGAGAAAGTCTGGGAAGGTTTCTTTCTGGATCTGTTGAGTCTCATTTGTCTCCAACTCAAAATAATGATTGTGACAGAGTGGAGTATTTTAGGGTGGCATATTCTTTTTTTAAAAAATAAATATTTATCTGGCTGTGCCGGGTCTCACTTGAGGCATGTGGGATTTTTAGTTATGCCATGTGAGCTCTTTGTTGTGGGATGTGGGATCTAGTTCCTCAGACAGGGATCAAACCCTGGACCTCGCTGCATTGGTAGCGTGGAGTCTTAGCCACTGGACCACCAGGGAAGTCCTGGTGTATTCTGATCTCCTCCAGCTTTCTCTGGTCAGTCCTGACTTGGAAGCTGGTGATCATTGACCCAGTCCTAACTGACCTGGGCAGGTTACTGCAGAGATTGCAGGTCACAGTTTTAGTATTTAATTTGGTCCAGCCCTCACCTGTTGGTGTATTCTGTCTCACAAATGTTATAAGGTGGAATCCGATGGTGTTATATTAGGAGTTCTCCTGGCTGAGGAGTAAAGACAATAACCCTTATAGCCTGTGTGGTTACAAAAATAATTTGGGTCTAACTCAGAATTAAGGATCCCAGGTGGCACAGTGGTAAAGAATCTGGCTGACAATGCAGGAGATACAATAGACATGGGTTCAAGCCCTGGGTTAGGCAAAAATCACTGCAGATGGTGACTGCAGCCATGAAATTAAAAGATGCTTACTCCTTGGCAGGAAAGTTATGACCAACCTAGATAGCATATTCAAAAGCAGAGACATTGCTTTGCCAAAAAGGTCCATCTAGTCAAGGCTATGGTTTTTCCAGTAGTCATGTGTGGATGTGAGTTGGACCATGAAGAAAGCTGAGTGCCGGAGAATTGATGCTTTTGAATTGTGGTGTTGGAGAAGATTCTTGAGAGTCCCATGGACTACAAGGAGATCCAACCAGTCCATTCTAAAGGATATCAGTCCTGGGTGTTCTTTGGAAAGAATGATGCTGAAGCTGAAACTCCAGTACTTTGGCCACCTCATGCGAAGAGTTGACTCATTGGAAAAGACTTTGATGCTGGGAGGGATTGGGGGCAGGAGGAAAAGGGGACGACAGAGGATGAGATGGCTGGATGGCATCACCGACTCGATGGACATGGGTCTAGTGAATTCCGGGAGTTGGTGATGGACAGGGAGGCCTGGCGTGCTGCAATTCATGGGGTCGCAAAGAGTCAGACACGACTGAGCGACTGAACTGAACTGAACTCAGAATTTCTTCTTTTTCCATATGGTCTTATCTAATGACATTTGCGATGTTTGCCTTTGGGCTCTGCTTACCGTGGGGTGGCTTGAGGGACCACACTTGTATTGATCGTTGTTGTTCAGTCGCCAAGTCATGTCCAACTCTTTGTGACCCCATGAACTGCAGCGCGCCAGGCTTCCTTGTCCTTCACTATCAGATTCATGTCCATTGGATTGATGATGCTATCTAACCATCTCATCCTCTGTCACCCCCTTTACCTTTTGCCTTCAATCTTTCCCAGCATCAGGCGCTTTTCTAATGAGTTGACTCTTTACATCAGGTAGCCAAAGTATAGGAGCTTCAGCTTCAGCATCAGTCCTTCCAATGAATATTAAGGGTTGATTTCTTTTAGGATTAACTGGTTTGACCGCCTTGCAGACCGAGGGCCTCTGGTGCTTTCTGTGGCTGGCTTGGCTTCCTTCCAGTTTCCTCTGTAATTGAATCTTTGCCATGACTGTGTGATGCTGGAGCTCTCTATCTCTCCCATCCAAGCCCACTGTGGCTACTGGCAGCCTCTTTCTTTCCACGTGGTGTGACATTCTCCTGGAGATGGTACTTGGAAGGTGATGTTACAACACCTTGGGAGTTCACATCCTGTCCTAAGGAAACACAGGTGCCTAAACTCTGGGTCTTACACATAGGCTTTGCTGATCAATCACACCACCCAGAAAGCTGTAGAACCTCTACTCTCACTTTTGCTGTGGATTTTGTTTTTCTTCTATTTTCTGCCTTTGCTGTGATATAAGTGAGTATTGCTCTGACACCCAGTGTGGACCAGCTCAGGACCATGGGTGGGGAGCCAGGAAAATCTGGGAGAATCAACAGCCCTCTGGGTGGTATCTCCTCCCACCCAGGAGGAGATACCTCCTGGTGGGGAGGATGGATTGAAGATTTTCAGAGCTGGAAACTATTTGAAAATGATTCTGCTTGATGAATAAGTGGTAGATTTATATCAAAGAATTTTTTTAACTCAGCTGGCATTTATTGAGGGCTGCCTGGCTCTGGGGTGAGAATGGGGGGTTGGGGTCTGGCAAAGGTAGTCAGGACCCACAGGGACTTCAGCATTTGCTTCAGAAGAAAGACAGAAACACCAGTGACTGTGCAATCCTAGGGAGCATTGTGTGGAAGAGGTCCCACTTTCTGAAAGCCAGTTTGCTGAAAAACTATTCTCAGGGTGGCCAATTAGCCAAACTCCAGTGGCACCCCCCGCCCAAAGTAACTGCAGAACCACCCAAAATTGGCTCTATCCTGTTTCTAACAAGATACTCAGTTGTTTTTCAGGGACAACAGAAGAAAATTGCAAGTCATGCAACCAAAGCAGGTGTAGGGGAACAAATTTTGCCCTTAATTAATACCTAGAAGTTTCTCCCGACAAAGGAACCAAAGGACTAGGACTTTGCTGGAGCCTGAACCTGGATCCCTTTCGGGAGCAAAGGGACTTTTGTCCAAGAAGAGTGGCCAGCTCCAAAGCTCTCTCGATGTAACCCACCCACCAGCGCTTCCCCAGACCAGCCTCCCTTCCTAACTCCCAAAAGTTTGACCGAACCCCAGATCAGGGGATAGACTCGAGCCACACCTCCTGTCTCCTTTCTGGTCCACCTTGCAATAAAGCCTTCTCTTTTCTCAAAAGCTGGGGCCATAGTGTTGACTACTAAGCGCATTGGGCAACAGACCCTTTTTGGTAACAAAAACGTAGCATTGCTGTCTGAAGGTTGGCAGTTGTTGTTTTTAAAATAATCGTTTTTGCTTTGGCACATGGTGATCTGCAAGGATGCTTGACAGAGTTGGGGCTTAGTTTTTGGTGATATGGTGGAGACTCAGAGATTGGGCTTCCATAGAGCAGTGCTGTTTGAGAAATCTCCCAGCCTTTTGGGTTCTGAGAAAGGGGTAACTGTAGATGACCGCTCCATCTTCCATATTCCATGGCAAGAGCCACCTCCACATGACTCCCATGAAAATGGGAGAAAACCCCAGGCCTCCATCCTTTCCTCTGAGATGCTTCTCATTAGTGGACATCTTCCTTGTAACAGTAGCTTGAATAGAATCATCACCTTAATTGTTCTGGGAATTCTGTCCTTCACACTAACCAGACATCAGCAGGGCCTAGCAGGGGGAGGTTAGATGGTCACATGGTTGCCAGGGAGCCTTGGCAACCCTTCATTTGGAGCAATCATGAGCAGGTGTGGTGTGCAGTGAGCAAATTGGCCAGGAGGTGGCAGGCGTCCACACCAGAGAGGGCATTAACTGGAAGGACTTTTGTCTTTGGTTAGTCTAATAAGATCAGGGAATGCTCCATTCCAATCTTAGAAGAACCAAGAGCTGAGCTTTCTAATGGGTAGTGTGTGTGTGTGTGTGTTCAGTTGTGTTTGACTCTTTGTGACCCCGTGGCTGTAGCCTGCCAGGCTCCTCTGACCATGGAATTTTTCACACAATACTGGAGTGGGTTGCCATTTCCTCTCCAGGGAATCTTCCTGACTCAGGGATCGAACCCGGCTCTTGAGTCTCCTGCATTGGCAGGTGAATTCTTTACCACTAGCACCACTGGGGAAGCCTATGCCCACAGCTGAACATCTAGTTGGAAAGTGATTGTAAATATATTGGTTCAGAGTTAGGTCTAGATAGACCATTGAGATGACTCATGGAATATAACCTTCAGCTTTGTATTAACATCCCCATGACTTCCCTATTTAATAAAACCCCTCTCTGGTGCCTGGTAAACACAACTTAACAACTTACTCAGTGATTTTCAGTTAGGTAGAGATATTTTCCCTCTTTTCTCAAGGACAAAATTCCCTGGACAATTGAGGTGGTTTCATCCAGGATATTGCAAGAGGGACAACATTCAGTAATGAGGGTAAGAATAGGGAGAAAAACTGGGGTTTTATAAAATAGGGCAGTCATGAAGGAAGGGTAGAGGTGGATGTTATCTTGAAATATGCTAAAGAAGCATGGATCTTTGTAATCAGGCATTTTCCAGAACACAGGGTTGGGGGTGGGATTTCTCAACCATCACTGCTTTCTGGGAGCACAGGGCTTACATAAGATTTGACATTGTGACCTCAGCCTGTATCCTTCGAAACGGAAATTGGATTACCATCTCCTTTTCTGGTACTTTCAATTCCAAGTGTCTGGACATTCTTTAGAAAGGTGTAAACATTTTCACAGAACTGCCATGATAAATATTTTAAAAAGTAGAATTATGTTGTTCCCTAGAAATTCAGTTCTGGCACCTGTATTATCTGCCAGCAAATGAATCTTTTGTCTCCAAGTGCACAGTGATTAAACCTTTTTCCCCAACATGTAATGATTTCTTTACAAAAACTACCTTTACAATGAGCATTTCTTTAGAATGGAGTGAAAGTAATTATGGTTAAATTCACAAATCTTATCTCTGTAATGATTTTAAACAAGAGTTTAGTCTCTAAATTCTTAGGTGCAGCAAATTCAAATTCCTTTATAATTAGGGGCATTTTAATTTTCCTTGTTGCTTTAGATGAGTTATCATCTATTTATCTTGAACGTCTTGGGCATTCACAAAGAAGTCAAATTAGCTAACAGTACAGGATGACCAAGGTGAACAACATCAGTGGCCTAGGAGTCAGCTCAGAAAGCTCTAGACCTTTGTCTTTCGTGGATGGGGATTATTTTACCTGGAATAATTTACCTTTTCATTCATGCTTGTGTTGAGAATTACCATGTCCTCTTACAGCACTCGTATGACAGCTGAATGTCCAGAGTACCCCTCTTCTTATATTGAGGACTAGGCTTGCTGCCTAGTGAAAGTGAAAGAGGAGAGTGGAAAATCTGGCTTAAAATTTTACATTCAAAAAATCAATGGCAGTGATGGGACCAGATCATGGCATCTGGTCCCATCATTTCATGGCAAATAGATGGGGAAACAATGGAAACAGTGAGTGATTTTTTTTTCTTGGGCTCCCAAATCACTGAAGATGGTGATTGCAGCCATGAAATTAAATGATGCGTACTCCTTGGAAGAAAAGCTATGACCAACCTAGAGTGCATATTAAAAAGCAGAGACATTACTTTACTGACAAAGGTCCGTCTATGTGAGAGTTGGACCGTAAAGAAAGCTGAGTGCCGAAGAACTGATGCTTTTGAACTCTGGTGTTTGAGAAGAATCTTGAGAGTCCCTTGGACAACCAGACGATCCAACCAGTCCATCCTAAAGGAAATCAATATTGAATATTCATTGGAAGGACTGATGTTGAAGTTGAGGCTCCAATACTTTGGCCACCTGATGCGAAGAGCTGACTCATTGGAAAATACCCTGATGCTGGGAAAGATTGAGGACAGGAGGAGAAGGGGACGACAGAGGATGAGATGGCTGGATGACATCATTGACTCGATGGACATGAGTTTGAGTAGGCTCCAGGAGTCGGTGATGGACAGGGAGGCCTGGTTTGTTGCGGTCCATGGGGTTGCAAAGAGTCAGGCATGACTGAGTGACTGACCTGACTGAGGCTTGCTGCCTCTTGTAAATCTGATTGAAAGGACGTGTAAGACCAGGAGACAATGTCCTCAAAGAGACTTGATTCTCATAAATGTCTCTACTTCACATTTCTCTGACAGGCGCATGGGAATTGGACTGAGTTTGCTGACCATAATGACCTGAGGTCTCAGTTCTCCTTCAGAACTCCACTCTTATCACTAATTATTAGAGAAATGCAAATCAGAGCTACACTGAGTCGAAACTAAAAAACTTACATTGGTCAGAATGGCCATTATCAAAAATTCTACAAACAGTAAATGCTGCAGAGGGCGTACAGAAAAGGGAACCCTCCAACACTGTTGGTGGAAATTGGTACAGACACTATGGAGAACAATATGCTGCTGCTGCTAAGTTGCTTCAGTCGTGTCCAACTCTTTTGCCGCCTCATGGACAGTAGCCCACCAGGCTCCTCTGTCCATGGGATTCTCCAGGCAAGAATACTGGAGTGGGTTGCCATTTCCTTCTCTAGGAGAACAATATGGAGGTTCCTTAAAAAAAACTAAAAATAGTACTACCGTATGATCCGGCAATCCTATTCCTGGGCATATATCCAGAGAAAACCATAATCCAAAAAGATACATGAACCCCAATGTTCATTGCAGCACTATTTACAATAGCCAAGACATGGAAGCAGTCTAATTGTCTGCTGACAGAGGAATGGATAAAGACAACTTGCTACATATATCTAATGGGCCACACTTTGAGAACCACTGGTCCAAGGCAAGCAGTTGTAGAATTATAGGGTATATGTGGAAACCAGTAGTTTGGCCATCTGGGTTCCAGTGGAAGATTTGTGCAAACCTGGGAATTCATGGAGATGAGACTAAAAAGGTAGTTCAGAGCCATTCGCATTCCTGTCACCTTAAATTAATAGTTTCATAATTAAAACAAAATCAAGGTACCATGTACAATCCTAGGGGGAAATTTCAGCTAATATGCCTGATGAGAAAAACGTGCTATTCCCTAGGGTAGATTGCATTATTGACCCCAACTCTTTATTTTTTGTCTGTGCTGTTTGTGGAATCTTAGTTTCTTGACCAAGGATGGAACTCATGCCTTCTGCAGTGAGTGTGGAGTCCTAACCACTGGACTGTCAGGGAATTCCCACTTGACCCCAACTCTTGCCTCACCTGTATCCATGCCCTTTGCCATGCGACCTTGAATTTCTTCCTTGAAGGTGCAGCACATTTCCCTGCCCTTGGACACTGCGTTTAGCTATGTGCTTTGGTTTGGCCAAGAGAATGAGGCAGAAGTGACAGTGCCGAGTCTGTGCCTAGGCCGAGTGACCTTGGGTTTCCACTTAATCTCTTTGGCCAAGGCCAAAGAGAAAACTGTGCCTGGACTGGGAGACTGGTCCAAGGAGCATGAGAGACACACGTGGAGCAGAGCCATGTCAGTTAAGTACAGACTAGACTAGTCATTCCCCCAACCCCTAGCTGTGTAAGCAAATAATAGCTGTTATTGTTTCAGACACTGAGTTTTGGGATGGTTTGTTTACTCAGCAATAATTTACTGATGCTTCCTCTTTAAAACATGTATGTGATTTGAAATGTATTCTTTTAGGCTACCTTATCAAAATACCAAATTTGTTCTTTCTCTTTGTATAAAAGAACCTTAAATTTGTTATGCTTGCAAATTTGCTGATAGTCTTCCGTGAAATATCAAGTATATCACCCAGACAATTCTTTTATAAGAGAATCTGCTGAAATTGCTGGGCTTTTTTCCACATCTTCCTCTGTGGTTTTCTTGATTTCAGGCTCAGGAAGAGCCCCCTCATTGGCTGGGACTTATTCTTGACAGATCTAATGAGCAGTCCATTATGTTGTCAGCTCATTGATTAAGAGTGTCTTCAGTGTGAGAGAAGATCATTGTCATGGAAATTTCCCTGATCCTGGCTATCTTTCCTAATAAACTGGGTGCAAAAGAAAACCTACACTTGAGAACAAAGAGAGCTGTTAAACTGAATAGTGGTTCCAGCCAAATAGTGGTTTAACATTTAAAAAACACTGCACCTTAGTTTTTCATAAATACCATTGAGTTGATTTATAGTTGGAGCCTTGGTTTGTATCCTAATGTTGGTTTCAGAGATCAGAGTGTTACACCAGGTAGAAACCCAGTTTGTTGCCTGTTAGAGACAGCTGCTGCTGCTGCTAAGTCACTTGAGTTGTGTCCAACTCTCTGCGACCCCATAGACGGCAGCCCACAGTGGGTTGCCATTTCCTTCCCCAATGCACAAAAATGAAAAGTGAAAGTGAAGTCGCTCAGTCATGTCCGACTCTTTGAGACTCCATGGACTGTAGCCCACAAGGCTCCTCCATCCATGGGATTCTCCAGGCAAGAGTACTGGAGTGGGTTGCCATTGCCTTCTCCACAGCAGAGGGCTTCTTAGGGCTTATTGGGCAATGTGGCTCATTCTGGAAGCTAAAAGACCTGGATTCATTCTCTGTCCTGGCACACAAATCTCTGTAGTCTGATCTTTTCCAGGAGTGGTTATGCCTTGGTGAAAAGATCTGTATAGTCAAAGCTATGGTTTTTCTAGTAGTCATGTACGGATATGAGAGTTGGATCATAAAGAAGGCTGAGCACTGAAGAACTGATGCTTTCGAATTGTGGTGCTGGAGAAGACTCTTGAGAGTCCCTCGGACAGCAAGGAGATGAAACCAGTCAATCCTAAAGGAAAGCAACACTGAATACTCATTGGAAGGACTGATGTTGAAGCTGAAGCTCCAATACTTTGGCCACCTGATGTGAAGAGCCGATTCATTGGAAAAGACCCTGATGCTGGGAAAGATTGAAGGCAGGAAGAGAAGGGGACGACAGAGGATGAAATGGTTGGATGGCATCACTAATTCAATGGACATGAGTCTGAGCAAACTCTGGGAGACAGTGAAGGACAGGGAAGCCTGATGTGCTGCAATCTATGGGATTGCAGAGTCGGACATAACTCAGCGACTGAACAACAAATTATACGGGCTCCAAGCATCTCAGTGCAGCTGAGCCTTTGGAGTTGTGACCCTCACAGATTTTTCTTTAACAAAGTGACTTCTGGGTCCAAGTGTCCAGCCACAGAATTATCTGCTTTGTAGGCTCCTCTTGAACCTTCCTCAACTTTATTTCATAAGGGTATATTTCTGCTCCCTCCCATGGAGAAATGTCAGGAAAACATGACTGTTCTCTACACTGATACTTAAATTTCAGTGTGGATAAGAGTCACCTAGAGAGCTTGTTAAATCACAAATTCCTGGCCTTACCCCACAGATGCAGTTGGTCTGGGGTGCGGCTTGAGAATTTGTATTGCTAATGAGTTCCCAGGTGATACTTGCGTGGATGGTCTGTAGCTGTTGTTGTGTTTGTTCAGTCGCTCAGTTGTGTCCGTTTCTTTGCGACCCCACAGACTGTAGCCTGCTCCTCCGTCCATGGGATTTCCCAGGCAAGAATATTGGAGTGAGTTGCCATTTCCTTCCCCAGGGGATCTTCCCAACCCAGGGATCAAACCTGTGTCTCTTGGGTCTCCTGCATTGGCAGGTGGATTCTTTACCACTGAGCCACTTGGGAAGCAATGGTCTGCAGACCTCACTTCAAATAGTACAGTTCCATCTGCCTTTTGAATTCTTATCCCAAATTCCTTCTCACTCAGTTCTCTGAGCCATTTCCTTCCCATGCTTACAGGTTTTTATCATCCAAACCCGTTTCTGTTGGAGGAAGCTCTAACTCTGCTGACTAGCTTCCAACAGACTCTTGGTCAGTTCTCTTAGCAAGCATCAGCGGGGTAACGGCCTCCATGGTAAGCATTTTTCTTCTCTGTGCAAAAGCCACCAGTCAGGGCACACCTGAAGCCTTCTTCCCTCCCTCCCCCCCCACTATAAAGCTTTCCCACACATTTGCCTATTTTTTGAGTTTCTGCCAAATGCAAGTGATGATGGCTACAAGCTCTGAATGAACAGTCTTTGCTTTTCTCATTTGGTTGATCTTCACGTATTTATACCTAAGTTATAGTTTCCACATAATAAAAAGTACCCATTTGAAGCATACCTTCTATTTTGCTACATAACTACCATTCCCATTAAGATATAGAACATTTTCATCACTCCAAAGAGTTCCCTTGTGCCTCTTTGAGATCAGTCCCCACCCTCCTCTACAGCTCCAGGCAAGCACTGATATGTTTTCTGTCATTGTAATTCTGAATGCAGTTTTTTTAAAAAAAGTATTTATTTATTTTGCCTGCCCTGGGTCTCAGTTGAGACTTACGGGGTCTTCGTTGTGGCAGGCATGTGGGATCTAGGTCCCTGACCAGGGACCAGACCAGGGGCTCCCTGCACTGGGAGTGAGGAATCTTAACCACTGGACCACCTGGGAAGAACCCTGAACGCAGTTCTTTGATAAATCTCCCTCGTCGTGTCCCCCACCCCCGCCTCAACCCCTACCAATTCCTGCTTGGTTTTTCTCTTCTCCACTTTGAAATTTTCTATGGCTTTTGGGGTGAATCTCACTTTCTCAAGACTCTTGTGGGTAGGTGTTCTCAGTTCTGATTTTTACTGCTCTAACTCTATCTGCTATCTTCCTGGGCTTAAAAAATTTATTATCTTTAGATGGCCTTTCTTGCTCTCCTTTCTTGCTATTGTGGTTTTATTGTTCAAATAAAAAAATCTGTAACCTGTCAAAATCAGTGGGGATATAAACAAGAAATTGTCTTTATTTCTTTCCATCATTGCCTCTAGCCATACCTTGTCAGTTTCTTCTTTCCTGCCCTTTAATAAAATCTTGGGCAAATTCCTTAACTTCCTTTCAGCTTGTCTCGTCCTGGGTAGAACTTTATAGTTGATTTAAGCTCTTACCTCTCCTCCATCCTGTGGCTCCAGGGACCTGTCGTGTTGTGGGGCTGGAAACTTAGTCCGCTCAGGAAGTATAGTCTCCTTTCTCCACGTAGGGCTCTTCCTGAATTGAGATCAGGGAGTGAAACTGAGTCCCTCTAAAACTGAGTTCCTCTGCTGAGTTTATGATTAACTTCTCTATCCAAAATTATATTCCCTTTCTTGTCCAGCACGTGTTTTCCTCAAGATTGAGGAATATCAAAGAAAGGGGGAAGTTGAAAGCAAGCAGGACCCTGTGGGGGCCTCCCTGGGCATGAAAGCCTTTCCGTGTCTTCCATTTCTTGCTTGTAGGAAAAAGGTTTCAGCCTCCTAGACCTTCCCTGAGTTCCAAAGGGCAGATTCACAGTTATTTTAGTCCTAATTAGAGGAGTGAGGGAATGCAAGAACAAAGGAAAGGGAGTCAAGAAAGACTAGAGCCACGACTGGGCGGGGCTCTGGTTTCTCCTCAAGGGATGTACATAATAATGAGAAAAGCAACAGTGTCCTTAGCGCCCAGGGGCAGGCTAGACCTGGGTTATTTAGTCCAGTAACGGGATGTAACTTAACCGGGACAAAATATCAGTTTAAGAAAAAATAATTTACCTTTTGGAACTCAGGGAAGGTCTAGGAGGCTAAAGCCTCTTTCCTACAAACAAGAAACAAGGGACACAGAAAGAATTTGTACCTGGGAGGGTCCCACAGGGTCCTGCTCAGTTTCATGGTTGGGCGGGGGTGGTTCCTCTAACACAGAGGACCTCCCTGTAGAAAGTGTGTGGTTTCCTTGAGGAGCAGAATGAAGACAGTGGCAGCTAGTTGTTTCCTTGGTCCCTCCCGGTGATCTAGCTGTATTGCTAAAGGGGGAGATGGTGGTGGTGTCTATGTGTCAATTTTGCCTAAATCACACAGCTCAGAATTGAAGAGGTACAGTTCCTCACAGGAAATCTGGGGCATTCTTAACATGAACATGAGAAGTAAGGAGGCTAAATCAACAGCTGTTCAACGTTCAATGTGTATTTAAAGATTGCACCCTTTGAACGATTGCATGTAGGGAAAGATGCTCCTCTCCTTTTCCTGCAAAGAGAATGGTATGGTCTAGATTAAAGTCCTGATTTTTAATCTGCCTCTGATGCATATTTTACTTTTCTGGGGAGTGTTCCTTGGTGGCTTAGATGATAAAGAATCTGCCTGCAATGCACGACACCTAGGTTCGATCCCTGGCTCAGTAAGATCCTCTGGAGAAGGAAATGGAAACTCACTACAGTATTCCTGCCTGGAGAATTCCATGGACAGAGGAGCCTGGCAGGCTACAGTCCACAGTGTCCCAAAGAGTTGGACATGACTGAGTGACTAACACTTTCGCTTTCATAGTGAGCAGAAAGTCTGGGATTTAAATTTTCAGAAATGGCAATGTTTTTCTTTTCGAACTATCAAGTCTTTCTTTCATAAAGGTGAAGGTGGGAAAACATTTGGATTTTGTTTTTACAGCTTGAGAGTAATCTCATGCTTGTGTTACAGCTGATCTCTTCCTGGATTTATTATTCTTTCTAGAGTTGACTTGTGAAATTGCCTCTAACTGTTTATCACATCTGAGACCCTGAGTGATCTGCATCTCTCTGGTCCCCATCTTAGAAGAGCTTCAGTAGAGATTCAGCAGTTTTCATTCTGTAATTCTCAGGCTATCATAAATGCAAGACTGGAGGGCTATGTGGCCAGCCTTATGAACCAGGGATGAATATCTTTTCCCTTGAAAATGGATGAGACTTTGCACACATGACTTTACTGATGCTAGAAATAAATTTAATAAAGGAGCTTCTCCAAATGGTTGAATGTGGATAATTTTGCATTTAGAACTTTTTCATTGTAATTTCAATACCATATACAGATTTAAACTGACACATTGGGGAGCTTACAGATGAGATGTGCTGCAGACCAGGCATCATGGTCACTAGATTTTATTGTTATAGAAATAGCATAATGACTATTTTTTTCAGGTTATAATCAATTTTATCTTTGCATATAAATATTTTTCTAAAATTAGTTGCATGCATATTGAGAAAATTCAAGCATTATAGAAAAAAGTATGTTATACTTTTATATATGGTATAATATATACTTTTATCAATGAATATCCAGTCATCTCTTTAATCATGCATACACACACGATTATCTCTATAATTTAGATAAGAGGTCATTCTATATATCATGCCTGGCATCTGGCTTTTTTTTTTAACTTTTATTTTTTTAAATTATGGAAGTATGATAACTCATACAGGAAACTTGGAAAATACAGAACAAGGTTACATATGGTATCACTATATATTACAATTATTTTTTAAAGTAGGTAAATTAAAATTTTTACTTGGAGTTTCAATAACAAAGTCTCAAAAGTTAATACAATGCATATACAGAGAAATAAAAGGATATAGTAGACCTGACAAGCACTGTGAACCAATTCAACATAATTAAGATTTATATAATTTCCACACAAGAATAGGATACAAATTCTATTCAAGTTCCCATAGACTATAAACTAGGAGGTACTTGAACATATCCAGGGATGTAAAACAAGGTTCAAAGATTTCATGGTCTAAAGGTATTGAAATCATACAGAGTCTGTTCTCTTAACGCTGTTGAATTATGTCAGAAATCAATATCAAAAGATACTTGGAAATAACAAACATATTTTCAAGTGCAATGTGACATTTACTAAGAGAGATCTTCATCTTAGCCCTCGAAAGCAGAAAAAGCATAACGACTCTTGAAAAGCACTAACTGCATGCAGTTAAGTGTGATAGAAGAATGTGATACATTTATGCTGCTCCCAGGACCCTGTTTCACAAAGACAGTTTAGGGTGTATAAGAAAACAATCGCATTATTCTAATCACCGTGGCATTTGCAAATTATTTTTCCTCAATCAAAGGGCATTTTGAATACTTTTGTTGGCATTTCAAATCCCTAGTAAAAGTAGCAAAATGTATGGGGAAGAGCAATGGACTGGATTTGGATTCCAGCTTCTATCCAGCTTCTGAGAGACTTTGTGTACGTAGGTTGTTTAGATTCTCTAGGTAAGTTTCATTTTCTGTTTTCAATTACTTAGAATTTTTATGTAATGCTTTTCTGGAACCTATCAAAATAGAATTTTTCTTCTTTAATCTACTGACATTATAAGTTACATTAATAGATTTCCTAATGTTAAACCAATATAGAATATTAAGTCATCATAAAATTCTGTAATAAACCCAAACTGGTCACTGTGCTTTAAAAATATCTTTTTAGATTCAATTTGTTAATATATTATGTAAGGTTTTGTAACTTATATTGCTAATAATATAGGTCAGTAATTTCTTTGTATTTAAAAAAGTTATACTTTGAGTCAGGTTTATGTCTACTTCCCAAACGATTTGGAAAGGTTTTTCCTCTTCTTTTGTGCATGCGTGCTAAGCCACTTCAGTCACGTCTGATTCTTTGTGACCCTATGGACTGTAGCCTGCAAGAATCCTCTGTCCGTGGGGATTCTCCAGGCAAGAACACTGAAATGGGCTGCCCTGTCCTCCTCCAAGGTATCTTCCTGACCCAGGGATCAAACCGGTGGCTCCTGTGGCTCCTATGTCTCCTGCATTGCAAGCAGATTCTTTAGCCCTGAGCTACTGGGGAAACCTCTGTAAGTCATGATTCAAGCATCACAGGAATTAGCTGTTCTCTGAAGGACAGATACACTTTATGGGCAAAACCATCTGGGCCTGGTTCCTATTGCAGTGGTGGAAGTTTCACAATCCTCCCCAACGTCCCCCGCCAATTCTTGTATCTTTTCTCGAGTTTATTTCGGTAATTTACATCTAACAGCCACCAATTTCATCTTGATATTCTAATTTATTGGCACATATAGTTGTTTTCATTGATTGTTTTAATTGCCCCTTATTTTACCTCATTTCTGATATTCCTTACTTTCTTACTTTCTTTTTAAAAATTAATTTTAAAATTGAGACATAATTGACCTTGGCTTCCCAGGTGGCGTTAATGGTAAAGAATCTGCCTGCCAATGCAGGACATGCAGGAGATGCAGGTTCAATCCCTGGGTTGGGAAGATCCCCTAGAGAAGGAAATGGCAACCCACTCCAGTATTCTTGCCTGGGAAAATTCCATGGACAGAGAAACCTGGAAGGTTATAGTCCATGGGGTTGCAGAGAGTCAGACATGACTGAGCGACTAAGCAGTATAGTTGACCTAGAAGATTATGTTGGTTTCAGGCATACAACATAATGATTTGATATTTGTATATATTGTGAGATGATCACCACAGAAAGTCCAGTTAGCATCCTTCATTGTAAATACTCCCCCAGGTTTCTTGAATTGTTCTGCTAGGAATTTGTCTTCATCATTCAGCATTTCAAAGAAATTATTCTTGATTTTCCTTCTAACATGCTTAGATTTTTAAACAGGAAATAAATTTACTTTTTGGGTTAATTATATATTTGGTACACCAAATGGAGGATATTCCAGAAAGGTCATGTATTACCTTGTCTACAGCCCCCACCTTGATCCTCCTAGGTAGAGTTTAGAAGAGTCAGGACACGGAATTAAGCACAGGAAAATGAACACCAACTGGACTGGGAGCCACATGGAGGGTGGGCTTTGTGACTTTATAATCACATAACATATGGTCTTCAGCTGATTTGCTGGGGATAGACAGTGCTTGGCAGCTTGAAGGCAGTATGCTGTAGTTAAGGTTAAAGCTTTAGACAGACCTGTGTTTAAATCCTGGCTCTGTCACTTACAAATGGTGTTACTTTGGGCCAGTCCCTTGGCTCCTGAGTCCTCATTTACTTGTTTGTTGAGGGAAGATCAGATAAAAAGTATGAAAGCTTTTAGCTCAGTGCCTGGCTCATTGTTAACCTTAAGGGGTGGTAATAACAGTGGTAATTCTTATTGATCTAGTATCTGGTCAGATCGTAGTCTCAGTTTCTTATTCCCAAAAGGTAAGGTTCTGTCCTTTGGAACCTAACTCAGCAGGCAGATCTAGAAACACTTTCCTTCTCTTGGTATGAGCCATTTCTCCATCCTCTGCTGGAGTAGGAGACAGGCTTGGATGACCAGATGTGGTCTCTGCATCTTCCAATTAGCTCATCATGTTAGGCTACCTCTGTTAGATAACCTTGCTTCTGCGCCTTGAATGCAACAGTAATATCTGGGTAACAAAGCTATAAGGGGAAAAAGGTGGTACATACATTACTGATACATGCTTCTCCAACCTGGGTTATACATTTAGGATTTTTGAGGTTTGATAAGGTAATTTAAGAATCCTGTTACAGTCTCTTTGGAATGACAAAGGAGGACACAAGGCTGCCTGGCCCCTCAAAACAGAAGGATGAGGTGGTGGCCCAGTTTTGTCTTCTGAAAGGTTTCCCACCCTCTGTTTCTTTCCCATTCTGACATGAATGGTTACCATGCTGTATCTGAAAGTAGAGGAGTTGGAAACAGGCTGTCATGTTGGAGATACAATGTTTCATCTGTGAAATCTTAGCTCCTGTTCCAACAAAGTCTTCATGTTTCTCCTACTGTTTCCATTCCTTAGGGGTTCTTAGACCTGTGACCATTAGAGGGGATGAGTCCTAGGGCCAGGGCCATGACAGCTTGTTTATTTCCCTGCAGCGTCTCTTGCCAACACCGACATTGTCTCTGCAGCTTCTGGAAACAACCCGATGGGTCAACAAAGCAGGTAGAGCCATCACCTCCATTTCATAAATGAGGAAACTGAGACCCTAGGAACCTAAGAACTCTGCCCAAGGTCACACCTAGAAGACCTGAAGACTTTGGAGAGTTCAAAGTCAGGCAGCCCTGGTTAGCATGATATTTTGGGGTCAGATTTGTAATTTATTTGACTTAGTATTTAAAAAAAATCTAGAAGTGAGACATGCCTGTATTCCTTCTGCAAAGGATTCAAACTGTACAGGTGTAAAGAACAAAACAGTTCCTCTTCAGCTTAGTTTCCAAGTCTAGGGCAGCTTCCACCCACAGATCAGTCTCTCCTCTGCAGGGACCACATCTTGGGTCAGAGTTCTTGCCTCTGGAATTTGCTATTGCTTCCTGCCTGGAGTCCCCACCTTAGCTCACTTCCCCTTAGTGAGGGAGGGGGAGGGGGAGTGAGAGGAAGAAAGAGGAGAGGCCAAAACAGAATGAATAACCTGACTTCTCAAATGTAGGGATTTCTCAGTTTAGCCTTTCCAGTTCTACAAACCTTTCCCAAAGACAAGATCTTTTGGTGCTCCTGATTTTTGATGGTTTCTCAAAAGTTCCACAAAAGCTTGGTTTCACTCTTCATGTCCATTTCTGGCAGAACAGATGATATATATGTAGACTGCCATCATCATTGCACTGGACCCAAGGGAAGGAGGTGACGTTTTCTCATGAGACTAGAGGGGAGCAGAAGCAGATGTGGGCAAGATGTGGGGAACATTTTGCAAACTAAATGTTGTGGATTGTTTTTTACAGTCTTGGGTGGTGGTGGTTTAGTTACTAAGTCATGTCTCACTCTTGTGACCCCCATGGACTGTAGCCCGCTAGTCTTCTCTGTCCATGGAATTCTCCAGGCAAGAATACTGGAGTGGGTTACCATTTCCTTCTCTAGGGCATCTTCTTGACCCAGATCTCCTACATTGCAGATGGATTCTTTACCAACTGAGTTACTGGGGAAGCCCTTTACAGTGTTAGGAGAGACAGTATTTACTGGGGGAATGGATAATGGTCCTTAGGCTGTCCTCTCTGTACTAGGAAGGAACCATAGTCCAGCTTCATGCATTCACTGCTTTTCTCCTGGCCCCAGATTTCTGCTGGCTTTGCCTTATAGCAAGACCTGTAAATCTGACAGTCCCTTATAAAAAAAAAACAGATGGCAACCACTGGCTCATTTTCATAAAATGAGCAAACAGTAGTTCTCAGTCAGGGTGATTTCTTCCCATAAGGGACATTTGGCAACATCTGGGGATGTTTGTCAAAAGTAGGGAGGTCCCATTGGCATCTAAAGGGTAGAGGCCAGGGTACTGCCAGGTGCCGTACGGTACACAAGACAGTCCCACAACAAGGATGAGCTGGCCCCAAAGGTCAACGTGCTGACGGTGAGAAGCTCTGGGTGAGATGAGACTCACCACGCAGCAATCATGTTGGAAGTTTTGGTCCAATGGTTGGATGCTGATATGTTCAGGAGTTTTGAGTAGCGGATCCCTGGTGAGCATGCTATCTTATGGTCAATTTGTGTAATTTTTTGCCTGATTATTATTTTATCTATTTATAAATATATTTATTTATTTGGCTGCATGGGGTCTTAGTTGCAACATGTGGGATCTAGTTCCCTGATGAGGGATTGAACCTGGGCCCCCTGCATTGGGGGCATGGAGTCTTAGCCACGGGACCACCAGGCAAGTCCCTAATTATTATTTTTAAATCTATAAATGGGGTATGATTATATTCCCACTGAAATGATTCAGACAACACAGTAGCGAAGTGAGCAAAGCAGTGACTGTTCGGCTTTGTTTCCTTCTCTCGATTTTTCTCTTTCACCTTTCTCCTCTCCTGTTCTTTCTCCCTGTCCTTCCTGGAAGCTTTGTTCTAGGTGCCCTCAGTGTATAGACACATTTTATTTTTTCTTACATAAGTGGGATCATTCCATACATACTCTTCTGTAACCTGCTTTTTTCCCACTTAACATTTTATTAAATAAGCTTCTGGGTTTTGGGCTGTTCAAAGTTTCACAGTGAAGAAATAGTCTCATATTGTCACAATAATAGAAGAAGCATTTAATGGCCAACTATGCCAGGCAGGATTCCATAAGCTTTGCACATAATTTAAATCTCAGAAATGCTATGAATTAGGTGCTATTTTATTCCTATTTTATGGATCAGGAAACTGGGCATTCAGAGGCTGAGTTCTTGCTTTTTACCCTTGTACTATCCTGTCTGTACAGAAGATGATTACCTGGAGCTTGGGGAAACTGGTGATACCCTCAAATCTGATATTATAATAATAAATATTATTTGTTTTTTGTCCCTGGTTCCTGGCACAGAGCTCTTAAAACCTTTCGATTTCCCGAATGGTAGGGGTGATAGGAACATTTTTTTTAAAGAGTTTTTTATGGGGATGGCTTTATTTTATTTTTTAATCTTTCAGCTGCACTGGGAAGCATGTGGGATCTTAGTTCCCCAACCAGGGATTGAACCCATAGCTCCTGCATTGACAGCTCAGAGTCTTAACCACTGGACCACCATGGAGGTCTGATAGGAGCATTGTCTGTTTTAGTTTTGGTCTTGGATTATAGTCCTTGAATCTAGACACAAGAACTTCTAAAACCTTGTAATCTCCAGAGTGGGAAGAGGATCTTCTGTGTGCTGATGAGATGGCTGGTAGTAGGGAGCCCGTAGACAGTGTCAGGATGGGGGCTGGTCTCCAGAAAGACCAAGACATGATTAGAAATTTGGAACTTAAAAAAAATTATTGGAGCATGGTCTATTTATAATGTTGTGTTAATTTCAAGTGTGTAGGAAAGTGATTCAATTATACAAATATTCATTCTTTTTTGGGTTCTTTTCTCATATAGATAATCACAGAGTTTTGGGTAGAGTTCCCCGTGCTATACAGCAGGTTCCCGTCGGTCATCTGTCTTATATATGGTAGTGTGTGCCTTCAAGTTTGGGATGAACATCCCTATTTGTTTCCCCCACCTCCATGTTTCTTTTTGGTAACTCTAAGTTTATTTTCGATATCTGCAAGTCTGCGCCTGCTTTGTAGATAAGTTCATTGATATCTTTTTACAAATTAGATTCCACACGTGAGTGATATCGTAGGATATTTGTCCTTGTCTGACTTCCTTCACTCAGTATGATAATCTCTAGGTCCATGCATGTTGTTGCAAGTGGCATTGTTTCATTTTCTGTGTCTGATTACTATTCCACTGTGCACCACATCTTCTTTATCCATTCCTCTCTCTCTGAACATTTAGGTAGTCTCCATGTCTTGGCTATTGTAAATAGCACTGCAATGAACATTGGGGTGCATGGATCCTTTAGGATTATGGTTTTGTCTGGATATATACTCGGGAATGGGATCGCTGGATCACATGGTAGCTCTGTTTTTAGGTTTTTAAGGAACCTCCACAGTGTTCTGCATAGTAGTCGTACCAATTTACATTCCCACCAATAGTGTAGGAGTGAAAGTGAAGTCGCTCAGTCATGTCCGATTCTTTGCAACCCCATGGACTGTAGCCTACCACGCTCCTCTGTCCATGGGACTTTCCAGGCAAGAGTACTGGAGTGGGTTGCCATTGCCTTCTCCAGAGGATCTTCCTGACCCAGGGATCAAACCCGGGTTTCCTGCATTGTAGGAAGACGCTTTACCATCTGAGCCACCAGGGAATTCCATATAGTGTAGGAGGGTTCCCTTTAAAAATTTGAAGCTTTCATCCCAACCTGTGACCTCTTGGGAGAGGGGCTTGAGATCGAGTCAATCTCCAATAGGGAATGATTTTATTGATTGTGCCCAGGTAATGGAGCCTCTTTAAAACCCCCTAAGCTGTGGGACTTGGGGGGCTTCTGGATTGGTGAACACATTGAGGTCCTGGAAGGATAATGTACCCAGAAAAGCCATGGAAGCTCCCCTGCCACCGTACCTTGCCTCTGCATCTCTTCTATAGGATTTGGTTGTTCCTGAGTTGTAGCCTTCATAATAAACCAGTAATAGTAAGCTCCCCTGCTGGCTCAGACGATAAAGAATCTGTCTGTAATTCAGGAGACCTGGGTTCCATCCGTGGTTTGAGAAGATCCCCTGGAGAAGGAAATGGTTACCCACTCCAGTATTCTTGCCTGGAGAATCCCATGGACAGAGGAGCCTGGTGGGCTACAGTCCACGGAATCACAAAGAGTTGGATACGACTAGCACTTTCACTTTCACTAGTAAGCAAAGACCTTGTGTGAGTTCTGTGAGCCATTCTAGAAAATTAGTGAGCCTGAGGAGGGAGTTGTAGTTGTGGGAAAGTCATCATTTTATATTAATAGCTGGTACATTCAGGGAACTCAAATCCTGCATTACAACTGACCCCAGAGCAAATACTACACAAACCGAACAATAGATAGCCAAAGTGTAAACTATAATCACACAAAACAATACAAAAATGCAGACACTTGGAAACTGAAACTCCCTCTTCTAAATCTTGGATCAATGAGAAATCAAATGGGTAATTACACAATGGAAGAAAAAAATTATATGACCATTTCATGTTAAAAAGCAGATTGATGACGTTAAATTGTATCATATTAAGAAAAAAGAAAAGGTCGTTTATTTGTTGTCAGAAGTCCTATGAGTAAAAAGCATCATAGAATGGATATTCATTGAATGCCAGACGCATGCTCAGCACTTTGCCAGGTGTCCCTGCCATCCAGGAATGCCTGGGCTCAGAGCAATAACAGACAGGTAGTCAGACAATGGATGGTCACAGCAGCTCAGTGAGCTAAGTGCAGCAACAGGAAGGCAACAGTCACCACTTGATTTATGCACCAACTCCAGGAGGGCAGTCCAGAACCATTCTTAATTAAATATGATCTGTCCTTATTAGTCAGCTTTTCTGTCTCAAACTTTTGAAGAATGCCTAATCATGATTTGCTTTATAATCTTATAGCAGGAGATGCCAGTAGGCAAAATAACACTTCAGATGTTGTAAGATGGTAGGGTTTGAGATGCTATGGTCTAAATGTTTCATGTCCAGACTAGTACTTTAGGCATCTCTCATTATTTCTCAACTTTCAAAGTGTTTTGCTAAATATGCCACTCTTTCCCCTCAATACCCTGCAATATCATTTTTCTCTTTTACCAAGGATGGCTGTTCAATAGTTTCAGAGTGCAAACACCCACTAGGCTGTGATCCAGTTCAGGAGCCCCTAGTCATCTCTAGTTGGGTCCCAGTCACTGTGACACGTGCAGGGAGGCGTTCACAGGTGTGTTTACAGTATCAATGAGCTAAGTAAAATGATAAAAATAACAAGATAACACACAAAGGGTTTTAGGAGTCTGGAGTAGTGTCTGGATGCATGTCTAGGCTGTAGAACTGCATCACGTATGGTATATTCCACTATACATAGATAGATACATACATACATGGTTGTTCAGTCAATCAGTTGTATCTGACTCTTTGAGACCCATGGACTGCAGCATGCCAGGACTCACTGTCCCTCACTAGCTCCCAGAATTTGCCCAAGTTCATGTCCAGTGAATCGGTGATGCCATCAACCATCTCATCCTCTGCTGCCCTCTTCTCCTTTGGCCCTCAATCTTTCCCAGCATCAGGATCTTTTCCAATGAGTCAGCTTTTTGCATCAGGTGGCCAAAGTATTGGAGCTTCAGCTCAGCATCAGTCCTTCCAATGAATATTCAGGACTAATTTCCTTTAGGATGGACTGCTTGGATCTCCTTGCAGTACAAGGGACTCTCAAGAGTCTTCTCCAACACCACAGTTCAAAAGCATCAATTCTTTGGCACTCAGCTTTCTTTATAGTCCAACTCTCACATCCATATGTGACTACTGGAAAAACCATAGCCTTGACTAGACGGACCTTTGTTGGCAAAATGTTGTATAGTTTCTGCTATGCAACAAAACAAATCAACCACATGTCTACACTTTATTACCTTGTTTTTGGATTTCCTTCCCATTTAGGTCACCACAGAGTGTTGAGTGGAATTCCCTGTGCTGTACAGCCTGTTCTCATTAGTTATGGATTTTATACATGGTGGTGTATATATGTCAGTCCCAATCTCCCGATCCATCCTGCCCCATGTATCCCCTCTTAGTGCCGTTATGTCTGTTCTCTACATCTGTGTCTCTATTTCTGCTTTGCAAAGTGAATGGTCTTGTGTCTTCTGATCTCATCACTCCTCAGGAGTGGCAAGTCCATTCATGCTAGGGCAGATATTTGTCTATTAGACCAATATTTCACTTGCTTTCCTTCTTCCAGCAGATTCTCTAAGGCAACATTCAAATATTTGTTTAGATTTCACAGTTCAATTTTGAATGTTTGGGGAGCCTTGACATTCCCTATCCTTATTTACTGCTCTGAAATAATTGGATGCACCATTTGCTACTGAACTTAACCTCTTTTAATTGGCTGCTGATTCCCTGTCTATCAGTAAGTAAGACTTTGCTGTTTAAGAAGCCACATTGAGTAACAGAATGCCCTTGAGCTTCTGACACGCCAGACTTCCATTGATGTGGCTGAATTGTCTAACAGCAGCCACAGGTTTCCAGGATTTGGGGATGTGAGATTTTTCTAATATTATAAGTGTAAACTGAAAAGGCCTTGGTTTCTCTTTCTCAACAGTGTGTTTGGAGAGGGTGCTTTCCTTGGTAGGAGAGCATCTTGGTAAAGTTATTGGGTAAGACTAGAGCTTATTTGGAATGAAATCTTTATGAAGATTGTCAGCAGAAGATTGTGATCTGAGCTTGTAGGAACAATGCCTGGTGTGAGGTCTACAGGCCACATCCTGGTGTAGGATGGGTAAAAATAATTATCCCCAAAGTTCATATTCTTAGCATGCTCCTGTAGAGATAAAACTCACATCCAGTCATTTCTCTAGATTATCCTTTTTTAAAAAATATCTATTTGCTTTCTTTTGGTTGCACTGGGTCTTTGTTGCTGTGCACGGGCTTTCTCTCGTTGTGGTGAGCAGGGGCTACTCTTGGTTGCAGCGCGAGGGCTTCCCATTGTGGTGGCTCCTCTTGTTGTGGAGCGTGGGCTCTGGGCTTCAGAATTTGCAGCACACAGGCTCAGTTGTTGTGGCCCGTTGGCTCAGTTGCCCCGAGGCATGTGGAATCTTTCCAGACCAGGGGCTGAACCTGTGTCCCCTGCATTGACAGGTGGATTCCCATCCACTGGACCACCAGGGAAGTCCCTAGATTATTCTCGTTAAAAAGCGATTCTCTATTTTCTAGGATAGGAATCTCTCAGAGAAGATGGAAACTGAATATGAGGAGGGAAGGGAGGGTGAGAAGTAGTGGATAGGAGGGGAAGGGGCTCTTTAATTAAAGCTCTGAGGAATCTCTCTGCCAATGGCTCTCAGACAAGTCCTTGGAGAATTGGGCTTTAATGAATAAGAATGAGGATTGGGTTTTCCCGGTACCTGGGTGACTAGCAACATAATTTTTTCATATATATTCCCAATCACTGAGTGCTTATTGTGTGCAAGGTGCTAATTAAATTCTGATTAAAAAGTTGTGAATCTACAGTTTCCAGGAATTTACAAAATAGAGTGTAAATGAGAGACTCAGAAGACTTATTTTCTAAGATCTCATTGAATTTGCTTGGTTTTTTTTGCTATAAGTTTCGTTTCCTTGCTTCAGATGATAGCTGCTTTTAGTTCAGAGCTAGGTTTGGCTGACTGCAGGAAATAATGGGAGGGACAAAGCCTGTGAAGTCATTTATTCTAAATTTAAGACTGACGTGGACCATTCCAATGAAGTCTGGATTCATATCTCCTATGAGCCAGTGGACAGTCTTCAAATCCCCTTGAATTCATAATGGTAGTGATGTTCACAGAGCTCTTCTGATGTGCCAGGCATCGTGCTAAGTACTGATGTGGGTTATGTCATTTAATCCCACATCAGTTTTAGGTGGAAGTGCATTTTGTGGACACATTTTACAGATAGGGAAACTGAGGTTCAAGAGTCAGAAGTAACAGGGTCAGACTTCAGTCTAGGAAATCTTATTTCACAGGCGGCACACTCGAAGGTCTTGCTGGACAAATAAGTGAATCTTGTCCACTGCCTTGTTGTCTATTGAATTATCTGAATGATCTCATTGTACAAGCTCATGAGTGAGCAATAGCATTTTATTCTGGAATTATTATTAGAAACTATGGCTATACAAGGGGAGCCAGCTCTTATTTAAGGAAACAGACTTGTTAAGAACGAAGTTGGGTCATTCTCCAGCTTCACTCTTGCTGCAGTACGGCAATGCTTGCACTTGGTCATGCCTCTCCTAGAGCAATAAACCACAAAGAAACCATATGGGACTAAAAATGACTGTGTGCAGGGGCACACAGTGCAGTTCAGGCAAATTCTGACCCCAAAGATACAAAGAGACCAAAAAGTAGGAGCCTAGAGAAAAGATAAGAGTGTTGGGAGCAAACGAAGTGTACTGAGCATGCCCCTTGCGCACAATACCAGCTAAGCCATAGGCAAAATGTCTAAACCACACTTCTGGCCCAACCCATGGACACATCCCTATCCTCACCTCATATAGGGAACAAGTTTGCTCCCTCTTGGGGAGCAGGGGACAGGAAAGGAACCTGTTGTTTGTTCTTACTCCCTTGCTGCTGCCACAGGAACCCCAATAAAGGCTTGCTTGGGAAAAAACAGCTGAAGCTGAGGCTAGTATGCATGCATGCTAAACTGCTTCAGTTGTGCGTGACTCTTTATGACCCTATGGACTGTAGCCACCAGGCTCCTCTGTCCTTGGGATTCTCCAAGAATATTGGAGTGGGTTGCCATTCCCTTCTCCAGGGGATCTTCCCAATCCAGGGGTTGAACCTGAGTCTCTTATGTCTCCTGCATTAGCAGATGGGTTCTTTACCACTGAGCCACTGGGGAAGTACAAATAAAATATAACCCTTCTCAAAAATCTTCAGGGCTGGTGGGAAGAGTCATTAGGACAATCCAAGTGAGGATAAAATAATTGAGGAGTCCAAGTGGAGTCAAATCTTTCAGACAAAGATTCTGCTGGGCTAGATGGAACAAGTAGATGCAAATTCTCCAAATGGCCCAGAGATATATTGGACATGATTCAGGGTTAACCGTTTGGCTTAACCTCCTGCTTGGGGACTCAACTGGAAGCAGAATGTCTAACAGGTGCTTTACTGGTCTGGATGGAGGTTGTCCTCCCCAAGGCCAGAGTGAGAAACAGCAGGTTGTTCTTCATATCCTAGTGCCGAGGAGAGATGAGATGCTGAAATGACAGTGGTGGAAACCTTGAGAACGAGGTGTGAGCCTTTGGTGCCCTTGAGGGTAGTTTTTGAGTTCTGAAAAGTAAGTAGTTCTTTCTCAGCCTTTTAAATGATATCAGAAAGGTCAAAGTTGAGAGCGACTTGAGAGTCGAAGCAAAAATGTCAGTCCCTTTTCTTTTGTTTTGAAACAAAAATGCCAAGGGTTCTCTAGTGATATGCAGAGCAAGAATGGCCAAGATAACTTGGGTTCAAGGATAGTGTTAGTCATATACAGAGGATGAGGTGGTTGGATGGCTTCATCGACTCAATGGACGTGAGTTTGAGCAAACTCTGGGAGATGGTGAAGGACAGGGAAGCCTGGAGTGCTGCAGTGCATGGGGTCACAAAGAGTCAGACACAACTGAGTGATTAAACAGCAACAACAAAGTCATACACTATGCTCTGGGGATGCTTGAGGACTGTCTCTCCTTAAGTCCAGCTCTTTGGTGTGACCCTAAACTGAAAGGGAACCCTCAGGAGTGTGCACGCACCATGATGCTAGGAAGAAGAGATTTAGGTGGAAGGAGTGAAAGAATTTCAAGTAAAATTCTGACAAATCACCCTCTCTTTTGTGAGTCATTCTTGTTCATTATTCTTTTAGTCTCTTTGATCTAATGCTGCTGGGTTAGTACAGCCTGAGGACTGAGAGACAGGCATAGATTTCCACACTGTCTGCTAGCCTCGGCCTGACATTGACGGCATTACTCTGATGTTGGTGCATTGCTCACCTAGGACCTGGGGAATGAGGTCAGATACGAACATTATGCTGAAGCCCTCGTTGGTGATAAAGAGTGTGAAAGTGTCAGTGTGTCTCTTGTACACATTCCCCGAGAAGCTATGGGTAATGAGCTGGGACACAGAATGGAGCTGGAAAGACTCAAGGAACCTACCACTTCTTTCCAAAAGAAACAACTAACTGTTCTGAGAGATGCACATGGTGAACATAATTGACACAGAGGAAGTAGAATAGCTTAATTCTTACTTTGCATCTCTTCTCTCTTACAGAAGAGATTCTCAAAAACAGTGGTAGAATACATATTGATAAAAAGGGAACTAGAGTTAAGAGCCTGTATTTCTCTAAATGATTTCAAGTATCTTTAGGGAAAGAAAATATTTTCCAGGGGGTCTGCAAGTGGGAACACCCAACCACTGGGAGTGGATTTGAGGAACTGCAGTGTTAGAGGTTGGAACCCTACAAAAATAGTTTTGATTTTTGAAAAGGAAATGACTTTTCAAAAAGGGGTGATTTTTCTCCCCGTAAATTATAGAATGGTGAGCTTAACAGTTGAAACCAGACAAGATTCCACAATAAATTAAGGGAATTACTTGTGACGACTTAAAACTGAAATTGATCAATAGAGTTAGTGTGGATTTACTAAGAATAAATCAAATCTGATCTTATTTCCTTTTTTCTAAGTTAGTAGACTCAACTGTCAATTACCTAGTTAGAATTTAACAAGGCATCTGACAAGTACATAATAATCACTGGACAGAACAGAATGTTGTGTCAGGGGTTTGTATAATGAGATGGTTTCATAACAGAATCACTACTCAAAGGATATTGATTAATTGACTTGGTCTCCCTGTAGAAGGTGTCTAGTGGTGGCTACAGGGCATTGTCTAACATTTAGAAATGCTATACTTGGCATTTTCATTTCAAAGCCTAAATGCTAGAATGGACAAATAGCAAAAGAAGGGAACATAATTTGAGAAAAAGAATGATTTTGGAAAGATCACATAAGTTAAGCTATGGACCAAGACCAAAGTATTTCTTTCCATATTTTATGTGTAGAGTAGGTTGTGGAAACAAATAAGCCTAGAATATTATAATGTCACATACAAAACAGATGTTTATTTCTTGTTCACATAACAGGATGTCTGTGGTTAGCTGATGACAGGCTCCTTCCATCCTGTGGCTTCTTCCACCCTTGAAGGTCTCCTTAACATCCTCCTCTAGATGTGCCTCCAGGAGGAGGAGAAGAGTATTTTTTTTTTTAACTTTATTTTTTATTACAGGATATTTCAAACATACAAAAAAGGAGGGAGATACTAAAGTTCAACCACAATACTCATCATTCAGCTTCAACAATAATGGATTTAGGGCCACACTTGTTTCTCTGGTCCAGATTTTTGGGACAAGTTTACTCCATAGATGGTGTTTTGACTATTGATGATTATGTAAAGGTTTGTATGTGGTGATGTTCTGTCTTTTCTTGCTCATTTGTTAGCCACAGTTCCTCTAAAAAAAGAAAAATTTTTCATTAATGATTTGGTTATTCTGATGTCACATTTGTTTCTTAAACATCTTGTGTTCATAATATATTGGCTACAGCTAAGCCACGTGACAACACCTAGCTGCAAGGGAGTCTGGGAAGTGTAACCTAGCTGTGTGCCTGGGAAATAGAGGAAATGGATTTTGGCCAACAGCTAGCAGTCTCTCCTGCAATTACAGAAAGAAAGTAGGTCCGTAAATGCAGCTGCTCCATTTAGAATGAGAGGGACATGGTTTAGCAGCAACACGAATGGAAAAGACTCAGAGAAGGTGGTTGACCATGAGCTCTGTGAGGGACTGCTGAGCTGCAGCTGCCAAAAGAGCTAATAAAATCCTGGGTGCACCAATAGCAAGTCTATGACACTTGGGAATTGTTGAGAAACCACACAGGTGCTAAGAAGGCAGTTGAGACTGTTGGCAGAGCTGGCGATATTTAATCCAAAGACTCAGATGGGACTTGAGAGGATTCTGAAGGGCTGTCTTCTGGAAAAGGGATTAGGCTAGATCTGAGTGGGCCTAGGGGTAAAGGGGACATACTGGGGAAGAATTACAAGGAAGCAGATTACAGTTCAATACAGGATCTTTGTCTCTTGTTTGCTATGATTTATTTCAGGAGTTAGGTCAGAACGAACTGCCTTGGAAAGACTGTGGCTTCTTGGTCCCCAGTGGGTGTGAGGAGAGATTTGGGCACCACTTGGTAGAGATGCGGGGGTCGGCTCAAGAGTGGATGTGTGACTGTGCTAATCCCTGAAGAGAGTGAAGATCAGACGAGCTATGGGAAATCTCGTGTGTGTTAACTGAGTGGAACTGCATGTCCAGAAAAGGGTATGCAGTCCATGGACAAAAGTATATATTTAATCATGTCATTTGTGGTGACTTTTTTTCCTTAAACAATTTTTAACTTTCGAGTGAACTTTTTACTTAAAGAAAAATATAGAGGGGCTCAAAATGGTCTTGATAGCCAGTGATTTTTGTGTTACCTCAAGGGTCATTTGCTCGTTCATTCCTACTCTATTGGAGCACACCTAAGTCCTGGCCCTGTTCTCGGGTTAGGGAACAAAGACAGGTAAAGGTGGGACTCATTCTTGAAGGTTTTAGTTGGAGAGAGAGAGGCTGGTGTGCCCACGAGTAAAGGTGCTTCCGTGTGGAGGGGCGTGAGGAGAAAGGATAAGCTAGGTGGGCTGGGTTGTATTGAGAGGTCCGGTGAGTGTCTGGGGTTTCCCTAGGAATCATACAAGGGATATGCCCTAACTAAACCTTGAAGGCTTAGTAGGAGTTAATCAGGGCAGGGGAAGGACATCCCCTGGGGGTCTGTCCCTTCTCTGGGGACAACCTGAGGGAAGGGAGTGACAGAGGGAGTGGGGCATTTTTAGGACCTGGTCCTAAAGCTCATGGAGCTCCTAAAGTCCAGGAGCATGAGTGGACAAGCCCTGGTGAGACTGAAGTGAGACTGGAGGGCTGGTGGGGATAAGGACTGAGGGAACCGTGCTGAAGACTGGGGCTTTTTTTGGCCACTCTGTGCACCTTGCAGGATCTTAGTTCCTGGACCAGGGGTTGAACCTGCACCCCCTGCAGTGGAAGCGTGGAGTCCTAACCACTGGATCACTATAGAATCCCCAGACTGGGGCTTCTTCATGAAGACGTTTTACTTGATCCCTTAGATGAAGGAACCCCATAGGAGGACCCTGAAGTGGGAGTCGCACCCTGATCCTGTGTCCAGCTCTGCAGATATCAACCTTCTGACTGCACAAAGCCCACTTCCTGTGCTCGGCCTGCATCTGCAGAATGGAAAGAATGAGCTAGGAGAAATATGATGGCTGGTTTGGAGTCAAGTAGCAGGCATTCATATCCTGCTTCCAACTCATATTAGCTGTTATTTAGCCTGTGTGCCACTTAAGTGGTAAAACGGGAATAATAATGGTACCAATGCCAGAGCAGTTTATTGTGAGAATTAAATGAGAAAATCCTTGTAAGGTGGTTACTTTGTACACTGCTGGGACTTCATTGAGTATTCATGCTCAACACCTGGTAGCTGTTCTTTAGACCAAGTAATTAATGTTAGTAGGTACCATTTCCAACCACATGACAGCGTGGGGTGGCAGTTTCCAGTTGGTGTGGAGGAGTCTCGCATTCTTGGACACACCAAGGGGCTGCCCAGTGGGAAGCAGGTGGGCAGAGTATGGCACCTCTCTCTGCTGGTATTAGAGCAACTCCCCCTTTACCTGTTTTAAATATTAGGTCCCTGGTGGCTCAGACGGTAAAGAAACTGCCTGCAATGCAGGAGACATGGGTTCAATCCATGGGTTGGGAAGATCCCCTGGAGAAGGGAATGGCTACCCACACCAGTACTCTTGCCTGGGAAATCCCATGGACAGAGGAGCCTGGCGGGCTACCGTTCATGGGGTTGCAAAGACTTGGACATGACTGAGTGACTAACTTTGACTGTCTTTTTCAGCATTTATGTGAAAAGTCAATTGCCAACATACCTTAGAAAACCATTGTACTAGATGACATATAGGTTTCCTGATGGCTATAAAATTGTATGATTTAAAATTAAAAAAGGATATGTTATCTTTGGCTCCTCAGTTCAGTTGCATCCCTCAGTTGTGTCCGACTCTTTGGGACCCCATGGACACCAGGCTTCCCTGTCTGTCACCAACTCCTGGAGCTTGCTCAAATTCATGTCCATTGAGTCAGTGATGCCATCCAACCATTTCATCCTCTGTCATCCCCTTCTCCTCCTGCCTTCAATCTTTCCCAGCATCAGGGTCTTTTCCAATGAGTCAGTTCTTCGCATCAGGTGGCCAAAGTATTGGAGTTTCAGCTTCAGCATCAGTCCTTCCAATGAACACTCAGGACTGATTTCCTTTAGGATGGACTGCTTGGATCTCCTTGCAGTCCAAGGGACTCTCAAGAGTCTTCTCCAACACCACAGTTCAAAAGCATCAATTCTTTGGTGCTCAGCTTTTTTCACAGTCCAACTCTCATATCCATACATGACTACTGGAAAAACCATAGCCTTGACTAGATGGACCTTTGTTGGCAAAGTAATGTCTCTGCTTTTCAATATGCTGTCTAAGTTGGTCATAACTTTCCTTCCAAGGAGTAAGAGTCTTTTAATTTCATGGCTGCAGTCACCATCTGCAGTGATTTTGGAGCCCAAGAAAATAAAGTCTGTCAGTTTCCACTGTTTCCCCATCTGTTGCCCATGAAGTGATGGGACTGGATGCCATGATCTTAGTTTTCTAAATGGAAAGGCAATGCTTCTACCCAAATGAATGCGTCCCTAGTGTGGAATTTTCACTCAGACTTGGGTAGGGGGTGTTTCGGGGACAAAATAGCCTTTCAAATTTCAACCCATCAGAAGCCACTGCCTCAGCTGGGATTTGTCCTTTTTTTCCACCAGGGTCCCGTGTGTGCGGAGGGTGCGTGTGATCCAGGCCTCAGTGTATACTGTATGAAGAAACTCTGAGCCCCATTGTGTCTGATTGTTTACCAAATTCTTACTGAGGAAGAAAATGTCAACTAAGGGACTGTCCAGGAGAGCACAACCTCCCCCAGTAGACGCCCTGATGATAATTACGGTTGTTATCTTTGGGCGTGCCCTTCTTTCAGAAGCTGGTCCTGGGCCAAGGACTCAGGTAGAAGCAATTCATGAAGCTGTGCTCCTGGGAGCAGGAGCTTTGCTGCCTTCGTACTTGCCTTGTTTTGCTGGGAGTGTACTGGTTAATCCACCTTCCTCAAGTAAGAACCATCTGTCTCCTGGGCCTTAGTTTTCCCATCTGCAGAAAGGATCGATGAAATGCAGAGTCTCTTCAAGGATTGCACTTCTGCTTCTAATACTACCTTCTGAGTAGGAAACACACAGTGTACTAAGGAAATTTTCTAGAAGGGGAAGAAGCCAGTTAAATTATAATTGAATGACAGATCTAATAATAACCATGACCTATTGGTTACCTGGCACTATGCTAGGTGGTTTTTTTTTTAATATAAATTTATTTATTTTAATTGGAGGCTAATTACTTTACAATGTTGTACTTGTTTTGCCATACATCAATATGAATCTGCCATGGGTGTACACATGTTCCCCATCCTGAACCCCCCTCCCACCTCCCTCCCCGTACCATCCCTCTGGGTCATCCCAGTGCACCAGCCCCAAGCATCCTGTATCCTGCATTGAACCTGGACTGGCAATTCGTTTCATATATGATATTATAAATGTTTCAATGCCATTTTCCCAAATCATTCCACCCTCTCCCTCTCCCACAGAGTCCAAAAGACTGTTCTATACATCTGTGTCTCTTTTGCTGTCTCGCATACAGGGTTATTGTTACCATCTTTCTAAATTCCATATATATGCGTTAGTATACTGTATTGGTGTTTTTCTTTCTGGCTTACTTCACTCTGTATAATAGGCTCCAGTTTCATACACTTCATTAGAACTGATTCAAATGTATTCTTTTTAATGGCTGAGTAATACTCCATTGTGTATATGTACCACAGCTTTCTTATCCATTCATCTGCTGATGGACATCTAGGTTGCTTCCATGTCTTGGCTATTATAAACAGTGCTGAGATGAACACTGGGGTACACATGTCTCTTTCCCTTCTGGTTTCCTCAGTGTGTATGCCCAGCAGTGGGATTGCTGGGTCATAAGGCAGTTCTATTTCCAGTTTTTTTTTAAAGGAATCTCCACACTGTTTTCCATAGTGGCTGTACTAGTTTGCATTCCCACCAACAGTGTAAGAGGGTTCCCTTTTCTCCACACCCTCTGCAGCCTTTATTGCTTGTAGACTTTTGGATTATGCTAGGTGTTTTAAATAGAGCATTTCTGTTTTAAATAACAGCCTTAAGATACGTGCTGCTCAGTTGTGTCTGACTCTTTGTGATCCCATGGACTGTAGTCCACCAGGCTCCTCTGTCCATGAGATTTGCCAGGCAAGAATACTGGAGTAGGTAGCCATTCCCTTCTCCAGGGGATCTTCCTGACCCAGATTGTTCAACAAGTGATGGACAGATTATTTCTACTTTTTGAAAATTTTTTTTTAAAACACACAGGGTTTATTTTCCTTTCTCATAAAAGAACAAAAGGCAGCCATCTGAGGCTTGCTATATTGGCGATTCCACAATATAAACAATCTCCAATCTCCTCTCTTTCAGCTTTTTGGCTATCCTGAGTAATACTCCTATAAACATTCGTATACAAGTCTTTGTGTGGGTAGATATTTGTGAGTGCAATTGCTGGGTCATGTGGTATTGTTTATGTTTACAAATGGCATTTCTGATTCTTCTAAAAATCCTGTAAAGCAGAAATTTTTATTCCCATTTTACTGATGCTAAAACTGAGGCTGGAGGTGGTTAAGCATCCTGTCAATGTAACACAATTAGCAAGTGGCCGAGCCTGGATTTGAACCCAAGCGAGTGAGTGAAAGTTGTGTCTTACTCTTTGCGACCCATGCCAGGCTCCTCTATCTATGGAATTCTCCAGGCAAGAATACTGGAGTGGGTAGCTGTTCCTTTCTCCAGGGGATCTTCCCAACTCAAGGATCAAACCCAGGTCTCCCGTATTGCAGGCGGATTCTTCACCAGCTGAGCTACCAGGAAAGTCTTCCCAATTCCAAAGCCTGGGGCTCTTTCCACTGTGCTCTGCAGTCAAGGCTTAGCTCTGCTTCTGGTTTGCATGCATTGATGCAGGAAGGCTACCATGAGCTGGTGCAATCAGGTGTTCCTTCCTGTGTCTCTCACTTCCTTCAAATCACAGGACTATTTCTGATGGTAAGCCCATGGTGTAAAGTCCAATGTGAACGGGACTTACATGGAATTCTCTCTCTACAGCAATGTTGAGGTATTTAAAACGTGACTGGACTACCACCTAAAGTGCAGACATTTTCCTTACGAATATCCAAGTTGTAAGTTACCCATTGCCAACTGTTGCTTGCATTTTCATCCTCTCCTTCCTTCCCCATTAGTTCTGGTCCAGCGAGTCCTGTGCCCTGAATATAGCAACAAACTCCTATTTCCTCTCCACTGCTGCCGCCAGATTGTTACTACAATAACGCACACCTCTGACAGCTCTTGGCAGCTTTGTGGGCTTCTTGTTGAGTTATTCTGATTTTAAAGTCTGGAGAGCATGTAGCAGATGGCATGGCCTACATTGACTCTCTAACAGTGTGTCTAGGAGTTGCTGAATGGAGGTTCCAGTCACAGGACAAAGCTAGGCACTATGTGTGGGGCAGTTTCAGAGGTGAAGGTATTTAACTGCATTGATTCCACCCCCTCTCCCCCAGAATGTTGCTATGTGTAAACAAGTGATTTTGCTGAAAGCACTTCAAAAATAAGCTCATAACCATACTTTACATTTATTTATTATAGCGACCTCTCTAAGGAGCCAGCTGCTTTGCTAATATTTAGGACCATTAAATCTATGGGCTGAGTCAGGGAGTGGACAGGATTATTAGGCGACCATATTTTCACTATGAAATTTATATGAGATAAGGAAAATTTGCTTAAGCCTTCCCAACACAATCATTTTAGAATTTTGATGCATTTCCTTCCAATCTTTTTTTCTTTTTCTTTCTGCACAGGATTGAAACCAAATTTAGTTCTAGGTGTGGATGTCCATATCTTTGTGACCCCATGGTCACAAAGCCAGACTATAGCCCACTAGGTTCCTCTGTCTATGGGATTTCCCAGGCAAGAGTACAGGAGAGGGTCGCCATTTACTTCTCCAGGGAATCTTCCCAACCCAGGGATTGAAACTGAGCCTTCTTGTCTTCTGCATTGGCAGGTGGATTCTTTACCACTGCACCACCTGCCTGGTTCTAGGCATACTGTGTACACAATTTTGTGACACCCTATGACTTATTATAAGTACACAATATTATATGTGTTATAATTTTCATATTATTACATTATTTTTATCACCATTTTAAAAGGTACCAACACATGATCAGATAATAAAGTTTTTCATTATTTGCGTATATCAGACATTTAGATTGCTCTTGTGCACTGCAGTTATTTCCTTAGGAGGAATTCCCAAAGCTGGAATTTAGAGGGATCTCTACTATCTGCTGTCAAATTGTGTTCCAAGAACAAGTGAGTTTGTTCTCACTTCTCTGGGCAGGATGGGAGTGCTGGTTTCAGCATATCTTCACCAACTTCACCTGGCTGGTGTTGGAAAGTTCAAGTGCCAGGGGTGGTGTTGAGTTCAAAGAGAAGATAAAGATGCCCCTCATCTCTGGGGAGGATGTCCTTGGAAGGCAGGAGACTTGTCTTGAGCAGGGAAAAATTGGGATGTGTATATTATAAAAAGAAATTTGTATCAATTGTGCCAGAGGAAAGACTGAGTGCTTTCTATTCTCCCTGTAGAAATTGATAAACATCATTGTCTCATGGAAATGTGAACAAAGATTATGCAGCCATCGATGTTGGAAAGTAAGATTGTATACAGATGACAGGCAGTTAGTTAATAAAAAGTGTGGTTTTATAAGTTGGTTGTAGATGGTTTCCAGCTCTTACTTTTTAATTTTTTATTAAAGTTTATTTTTAAATTTGTCATTTCTTTTCTCATCCTAATTATCCAGTTTGCACTGAAATTTGTGTTTGGATTTTTAAATTGTGGTAAAAAAACAAAACAAAACACATGACATGAACTCTACCCCTTAACAAATTTTTAAGTTATAGTACTGTATTATTGCAGAGAAGGCGATGGCACCCCACTCCAGTACTCTCGCCTGGAAAATCCCATGGATGGAGGAGCCTGGTGGGCTGCAGTCCATGGGGTCGCTAAGAGTCGGACACGACTGAGCTACTTCACTTTCACCTTTCACTTTCATGCATTGGAGAAGGAAATGGCAACCCACTGCAGTATTCTTGCCTGGGGAATCCCAGGGACGGGGGAGCCTGGCGGGCTGCCGTCTATGGGGTCACACAGAGTCGGACACGACTGAAGCGACTTAGCAGCAGCAGCAGCAGCACTGTATTATTGGAGGCTTCCCACGTGGTACAGTGGTAAAGAATCTGCCTGCAATGCAGGAGACACAAGAGACACAGGTTAGATCCCTGGGTTGGGAAGATCCCCTGGAATAGGAAATGGCACCCTGCTCCGGTATTCTTGCCTGAAAAATTGCAAGGACAGAGGAGCCAGGTTGGCTACAGTCCATGGGGTCACAAAGAGTAGGACACAACTGAGCACACACTGTGTTGTTAACTGTGCTCACATTATTGTGCAATGTGTGGGCATTTATGGGCTTCCGTAGTAGCTCAGCTGCTAAAGAAGCTGACTGCAAAGCGGGAGACCCCAGTTTGATTCCTGGGTTGGGAAGATACACTGGAAAAGGGATAGTTTACCTACTCCAGTATTCTTGGGCTTCCCTGGTGACTCAGCTGGTAAAGAATCTGCCTGCAATGCGGGAGACCTGAGTTCAATCCCTGGATTGGGAAGATCCCCTGGAGGAGTGCAAGGCAACCCACTCCAGTATTCTTGCCAGGGAAATCCCATGGATAGAGGAGCCTGGTGGGCTATAGACCATGGGGCCGCAAAGAGTCGGCCATGACTGAGAGAATAAGCATAGAACAGCATGTTGGCATTTATAAAATTATGTTTGTTGAAGAAGGTTCCCCAAATCATATACATGCAAGGCTTACAAACCTGAATTCATTCTTGTCTTCAGACTTTCCAAAGTGGCATTTTAAAACAACAGATTAAAAAGAAACTTTCTCTTTTCTCTTCTTTTTTTTAAGAACAGTTTTATTGAGATATAGTTTATATACTACATGTTCACTCTTTTTGTTTTTACAAAGATGTATTTAAAAAAAATTATTGATTGATTGATTTTTGGCTGTGTGGGTCTTCTCTGCGGTGCACTGGCTTCTCATGGAGGTGGCTTCTCTCGTTGTGGAGCGTGGGCTCCGGGGCACGTTGGCTTCAATAGTTGCCGTGCAGGGGCTCAGTAGTTGTAGCGCAGGGGCTTAGTTGCACCAAGGGATGTGGAATCTTCCCACACCAGGGACTGAACCTCTGTCCCCTGTATTGGCGGGTAGATTCTTAACCACTGAATCACCAGGGAAGTCACTATATGTTCATTCTTAAAATATGCAATTCAACGGTTTTTGGTATATTCACAGAGTTGTACAACTATCATAAGACAATCTTCAGAACATCTTCATTACCACCCCAAAGAAATCTTATACCTAGTAATAGTCACTGCCCACTTCCCTCTCTGCTGGGAACCACTAATCTAATTTCTGTCTCCATGAATTTTCCTACTTTGGACATTTCATATAAATGGAATCATATAATGCGTGGTCATTTGTGACTGGCTTCTTCAACTTATAATGTCTTCAAGGGTGATCATGTCATAGCGAGTATCAGTACTTCATTTTTTTAAATTACTGAATAAGGTTGCATTGTATAGATACACCTCATTTTGTTCATCCATAAATCATTTGGTGGGTATTTGGGTTGTTTCTACCTTTTGGCTATTGCAAATAACATTGGTATGAATATTTATGAGCAGTTCTTAGTGTGGATATATGTTTTCATTTCTCTTGAGTAGATATCTTAGAGTGGAATTGATGGTTATATGGTTCAGTTCAGTTCAGTTCAGTTCAGTCGCTCAGTCGTGTCTGACTCTCTGTGACCCCATGGACTGCAGCACCAGGCCTCCCGGTCCATCACCAACTCTCGGAGCTTATCCAAACTCATGTCTATTGAGTTGCTGATGTCATCCAACCATCTCATCCACTGTTGTCCCCTTCTCCTCCTGCCTTCAATCTTTCCCAGCATCAGGGTCTTTTTCAATGAGTCAGTTCTTCTCATCAGGTGGCCAAAGTATTGGAGTTTCAACTTCAACATCAGTCCTTCCAATGAACACTCAGGACTGATCTCCTTTAGGATGGACTGGTTGGATCTCTTTGTAGTCCAAGGGACTCTCAAGAGTCTTCTCCAACACCACAGTTCAAAAGCATCAATTCTTTGGTGCTCAGCTTTCTTTATAGTCCAACTCTCACATCCATATATGACTACTGGAAAAACCATAGCCTTGACTAGACGGACCTTTGTTGGCAAAGTAATGTCTCTGCTTTTTACTATGCTGTGCTGTCTAGGTTGGTCATAACTTTTCTTCCAAGGGGCAAGCATCTTTTAATTTCGTGGCTGCAGTCACCATCTGCAGTGATTTTGGAGCCCCCAAAATAAAGTCTGCTACTGTTTCCCCATCTATTTCCCATGAAGTGATGGGACCAGATGCCATGATCTTAGTTTTCTGAATGTTGTTATATGGTCACTGTATAGTTAATATTTTGAGGAACATCTAGACTATTTTCCAAAGTGGCTTCACCAATTTACGAGCTCATCATTACTTGTTAATGTCTGTCTTTTTTTGGATTTAGTCATCTCAGTGGGTATGAAGCGGTATCTCCCTCCATATTTAATCAACATTTAATATATACACTTACATCTATTGAATATTAATGTCATTAACACACAGAGAGTCTTCCATTACACTGAGACTGTAGGAATAAGAACACTTACATTCACAAGTGGGTCTGGATACATGTAAGTTTAACATAAATTAATTTAAACTTGTGTTTAAGCCCTCTTTGAGTCCTTGGCTCAATTTCTTAAAACTCAAACTACAGTCTTGGTTTTAAACATCCAGACAATATGCAGACCATTCTTCATGTTTCACTGCAAGACAGTCTTTTTGAGCAAGGACTATTCCATCCACCCCCACCAAAATTTCCAGCCCAGTACATCTTCTTTTCCTTGGTACCAGTTTCATGCGAGTGTTATAAGGATTAAATGAGATTATGATGTCAAATACATAGCATAGTAAGTCTTCAACAAATATTAACAACAACCATGACAAGAAAAAAACAACAACACAGGATAAAAACAGATAGGTTGTGAGCAGAGAAGTCTCATTTCAGGTCAGTTCCTAGTCTTTTGTACCCAGATTACATCAACTATGTCAAAATAGGAAGTATTTCCATAAACTTCCTCCCATGACTGGTTTGTTTTGTTGGTTGGAGGTCTAAACATCATCTTAGTGTTTTGAGCCCTTAATTTCTCTGATTAACTAAGTCCCCCAGAGCTGGAAAGCCTGCAGCTATAATATCCCCACTTGTCCCTGGCATTATAGTCACCCTCTAAACATTTCCTGGGCTGGAAGAATTATTGGGCTTACAATGGGGAGTATTTTTTGCAGCCTGTGAGGGAACACTGCCTACATCCTCTGAATCTTTTGTTATCTGAAGACTGTCAGCCATATTGTTCAATAAAATGAACCTTCCAGCCAAACTTTCCTGGAAAGGCAGTTTGCTGAACATAGCCTTTAATGACCCTCAGCCTATAAAAATCCAACAATACCCATGTTGAAACCTGTTACAGTGAGGAGAAACTGAAAAACTCAGTTGACACTCTTTTGAAAGTGCATGCACATACTCCTATTCAACAGAAATCCTGGTTTCACCTTTCAAATGTACAGTCTCCCAATTAAACTTGTAAATACTTTAAACCCGGTCATTATTTGTTGATTACACTCCACCAACAGAGCCCTGTGCTGGCTTTACTGAGAGGGTTAGAGATATGTCGCTTTTTATATGTCGTATAAAAATGATGAAATCTTGTGATCATCTTGGCCTGCAGAAAATCACGTGTGAGAAATAACAGCCAGGCAGAAAAACACAAATGAAGGCAATTCATATCTTTAGCCTGTCTCTTGAGAAATGTCAAAGGGCAGAGAAGAGTCTTGATGTGCAGTGAAACATCTTAAAAATCCTCTGTAGAGATCTCTGTCATGCACAATTTTTCTCTTCTGCCAGATGGGGGCTCCTGTCTTGTCCAGACCTTTCCTGTAAATCAAGTGCATGCGTTGCTTCCCTTGTCCCACCATGGCAGTCCTAAGAATGTCTTCTCTCCCCTCCATGTCCTGTCCCTCCTGTTCACTTCCCCTTGTCCCTGGTCCTTCTCATAGATTGTTGTTCGGTTGCTAAGTCATGTCTGACTCTTTGTGACTGCAAGGACTGCAGCATGCCAGGCTCCCCTGTCCTTTACCATCTCCCAGAGTTTACTCAAATTCATGTCCATTGAGTCCGTGATGGTATCTAACCACTCATCCTCTGCTGCCTCCTCTTCTCCGTTTGCCTTCAATATTTCCCAGCAGCAGTGCATTTTCAGAGTTGGCTCTTCACATCAGGTGGATAAAGAATTGGAGCTTTAGCAACAGTCCTTTCAATGAATACTGAGGATTGATTTCCTTTAGGATTAACTGGTTTGATCTCCTTGTTGTCCAAAGGACTCTCAAGAGTCTTCTCCAGCACCACAGTTTGCAAGCATTAATTCCTTGGCTCTCAGCCTTCTTTATGGTCCACTTCTCACATCTATATATGACTGCTGGAAAAACCATCCATAGCTTTAATTATATGGGCCTTTGTTGCCTTATGTCTCTGCTTTTTAATATGCTGTCTAGGTTTGTCATAGCTTTCCTCCCAAGGAGCAAGCATCTTTTAATTTCATGGCTGCAGTCACTATCTGCAGTGATTTTGGAGCCCAAGAAAATAAAACCTGTCACTTTCACTTTTCCCTTTCTATTTGCCATGAAGTGATGGGTCTAGATGCTTTGATCTTAGTTTTTTGAATGTCAAGGTTTAAGCCAGCTTTTTCACTCTCCTCTTTCACTTTCATCAACAGGCTCTTTGTTTCCTCTTTGCTTTCTGCCATTAGAGTGTTATCATCTGCATATCTGAGGTTGTTGATATTTCTTCTGGCAATCTTGATTCCAGCTTGTGCTTCATTCAGCCCTGCACTTTGCATGATGTACTTTGATTTAACTTCGCATAGAAATTAAATAAGCAGGGTGACAATACACACCCTTGTCATACTGCTTTCCTAATTTGGAACCAGCCTGTTGTTCCATGTCTGGTTCTAACTGTTGCTTCTTGACCTGCATGCAGTTTCTCAGGAGACAGGTTCTTATAGATGCTGGTCTCCAAGTATGATCCCAAGGGACCATGCTTCTAATACTATGTCCTGTGTGGCCCATTCTCAAATCAGAGCTCACCCTGTAAGACACTTATAATCAACAGTCATGTTGCTGATTGCTCTGAGTCTGGGTCAGAGAAAGCCTTGCAGCTTCTGCCTTGTCTTCATGAAAAATCTAATTTTGAAGGAAACCAGCTGTAGAGGTTAAACAATCTCCCTTAAAAACTCATGTCCACCCAGAAATTACTTGGAAATACTGTCTTCACAGATATGATTTGTTACGGGTATCTAGATGACATCATGCTCGATTTAGTTAGACTGGGTCCTAAATCCACTGGTACCCTTGTAAGAGGACAGGACACAGAGAGGCACAGAGAGACAAGGCCACGTGGAGCTGGAGGCGAGACTGGAGTGATGCAGCTGTAGGCCAAGGGACCTGAGGATTGCTCACAGCCCCTGAGAGCTGAAGGATCCCATCCTTCAGTTACTTCTGTTTGTTTCAAAAGTACCTGGTATTTGACAGGGATGTTTTGCAGCGATGCTTTGAGAGCTCTGCAGTGGTCCCCTGCCCCGACTGGGCTCAGACTTGACCACAGGAATGTACCTGCACAGATGAGACCTGGACTTGTCTGGAAGTTTTATTTGCTTCCTTGCTATGCTAAGCTCTCTGTCCAAGGCAGAGATCTGTACTCTGCTAGGCACAATTCCAAGAGCAAAGAAGCACGGAAGACTATGCATGCTCCCGCTGCCTCTGGAAACCTCTGCCCCTTTGCTAGAGCCCTGATGTCACATCTTCTCCTACCCCTTAATATTCCCACCTTCCCTTTCCTCTGGGGAGAAGGTGTTTTTAGAGCAGGAACCCTCCCTTCTCCATGCTTGATCACTGAATAAAGTTTCTGCTCTGCTATACCAACCTAATGTTGCTTGATTGGCATTTGCAACTCAGGGCAAAGGACCCACTGAAGGGTCCCCACCCTGTTGGGGACTGTCAGCAACACAAGTTACTGAGAGGCAAGGAAGTCTTCTTTTAAAGAATCTCCAGAATGACATTCTGTTGCTTAAGCCACACCGTTTGTGGCAATTTGTTACAGCAGCTCTGGGAAACGAAGGTGATAATGGAGCAAAGGGCTTGCTGCCCAACGTGCATAGAAGCCTATGCTCTGGCACCTGCTTTTGAGAAAGGGAAAACTTCATTGAGACAAGGAGACAGGAGGCACGGCTCAAATCTGTGTCCCCAGTAGAAAGATGAGGAGGATATTTAAGAAGAGTTAGGGTTTGGAGGCTGTGAATCAGGAGAAACATGGTTGTTTACAACGTTTAAGGCAAGCGATGGGTTCTTCACACAGGTGCAAGCACGCAGCTTGTTTCTTCCTGGGTTGCGCGTGCCCATTTACCCAGAGCTGGTATGAAACTGCGGGTGGAAATTTGAGCTGTGACGTCAGAAGGCCGCCCCACCCGTGAGCAAGTCTCTTCTGCGCAGACTCTGATCAGCTGTCTTGGCTCCAGCCGGTTTCAGCCACTTCTGTCCTGTTACAAGTGAAGTTGATTTCCACAAGCTGCCTCCCTATCTGTCCTCCTGGAAGACAAGGTCAAGAGTTGGTTCAGTTCAGTTCAGTTCAGTTCAGTCGCTCAGTCGTGTCGGACTCTTTGCGACCCAATACATCACAGCACGCCAGGCCTCCCTGTCCATCACCAACTCCTGGAGTTCACTCAGATTCATGTGCATTTAGTCGGTGATGCCATCCAGCCATCTCATCCTCTGTCGTCCTCTTCTCCTCCTGCCTCCAATCCCTCCCAGCATCAGGGTCTTTTCCAATGAGTCAACTCTTCGCATGAGGTGGCCAAAGTATTGGAGTTTCAGCCTCAGCATCAGTCCTTCCAATGAACACCCAGGGCTGATCTCCTTCAGAATGGACTGGTTGGATCTCCTTGCAGTCCAAGGGACTCACAAGAGTCTTCTCCAACACCACAGTTGAAAAGCATCAATTCTTCGGCACTCAGCTTTATTCACAGTCCAAGTCTCACATCCATACGTGCCCACGGGAAAAAACCATAGCCTTGACTAGATGGACCTTTGTTGGCAAAGTAATGTCTCTGCTTTTCAATATGCTATCTAGGTTGGTCATAACTTTCCTTCCAAGGAGTAAGTGTCTTTTAATTTCATGGCTGCAGTCACCATCTGCAGTGATTTTGGAGCCCCCAAAAACAAAGTCTGACACTGTTTCCACTGTTTCCCCATCTATTTCCCATGAAGTGATGGGACCAGATGCCATGATCTTCGTTTTTCTGAATGTTGAGCTTTAAGCCAACTTTTTCACTCTCCAGTTTCACTTTCATCAAGAGGCTTTTAAATTCCTCTTCACTTTCTGCCATAAGGGTGGTGTCATCTGCATATCTGAGTTTATTGATATTTCTCCCAGTTTTTTTAACCCTCTAGGGCATGGTTTAAGGACGCCAGCAGTACCCCAAAATGCTCTGGAGATGCCCAGGCAGGCTGGGTGCAGAGACACACCTGCCCATCTGGATGACCACCAGTGGTGGGCATAAGGCCATCATCTGGACATCTGTCCCAGTGGACCCTTCTTCAGCTGACCCCAGCCAGGATCTGAGTGCACCCAGAATGGTGCTGGAGAAGACTGTTGAGAGTCTCTTGGACTGCAAGGAGATCAAACCAATCAATCCTAAAGGAAATCAACCCTGAATGTTCATGGGAAGGACTGAAGCTGAAGCTCCAATATGTTGGCCACCTGATGTGAAGAGTTGACTCGTTGGAAAAGACCCTGATGTTGGGAAAGATTAACGGCAAAAGGAGAAGGGGGTGGCAGAGGATGAGACGGTTACAGAGCATTACCGATGTAATGGACATGAATTTGAGCAGACTCCGGGAGATAGTGAAGGACAGAGGAGCCTGGCTACTACTGCCCGTGGGGTCGCAGAGTTGAACACGACTTAGTGACTGAACAACAGCAACAACTAGAGACCTAGCCACTGGCCCTTGGAAACAGGGTTTTTCTCTCCTTCATCTTTCTCATGAGAATCCGCTCCCACCACCCCTGCCAGTCTGAAATTCAGATGAATAATGTTCTCTGTCTCTTCCCACATACGTAATAGACTGGTTCCTCTCTTCAGGTTTACAGCCTGCTTGTGGGGGCAAACATAACTTAAGAACGCTGTTTTTAATTCTTTCCAAGCATCATGATAATGAATTCAAAACCATGTGCAGCACAGGTATGGTGGAGACGCATGGTAAAGGTGAGGAAGAGGCCCCCCTGGGAGCTCCCTGAGTTTTGGAGGAGGAGCTGGGAGGGCATTTCAGAATGGGAACAGGTGTGGGTGTTAAGTAGTTGCTTCATTTGAGGGACAGATTGAAGGGAAGCTCAGAGTGGCTGCCATGGCCATGTTTTCAGATGTGCTCCAGGTCAACACAAAAGCTAGACCATGACAAGAGTAGTTTTTCTCTGTGGAGGGGCCAAGGGTCACAGCTGGGGCTCTGTGCTGGCACTTGTCTGTTTTTAAAAAGAGAGGAGACACATTTTATGCTCATGTAAATTATACATCAAGATCACGACAAAGTACTTGTTTTCAGGCCTGATGGGACGTCGTGGTTCCTGCCTGCGGCGTCCCCCTGAGATACAAGCTGCCATTTAAGCATCCTTAATTGGTGATGGGCTGCGATGCGGTTTGTTGCTATTCCCGGTTCCCTGGGGAGAGTCCTTGTTCCATAACACTCGTGATTCTCTGCAATTTTATTTTTTAAGTCGAGGAGCAGATTGATCCTCTGATACGTTCCTTCTCAAGAGAAGAGACGTCACAATGGACCTTAATTTAGTCAAGGACATGATCATTAATGTCACTTTTTAAGTGGTCAGACAATACAGTCCCGTCAAGACATACTAGGACTTCATGGTGTGACCTAACCTCCCACTCGAGGAGAAAGATACCTCCTGGCCTTTGGGGTCAGTCGGACTGGGGTTCAGTCCTTGTTTTGTTTTCTGGCTGTGTGGTCTTGGAATAGTGCTGCGCAGTACTGGGAATGCGTCATAAGTTCAATACTTGTTGGTCATTATTATTTTTGATACTATTCATTTGCAAAGCACTCAGCACAGTGAATGGGCAGCTGTTAGTTTTCTCTCTCTTTCTCTTGTGTCTCAGACAATTGGCTCTCCTTTGCCCATTTGGGGAATCACAGACTCTTGGGGCTGGACTGAAGTCCAACCTTCTACCTGAATATAAATTCTTTTTTTAAAAAGATTATTTATTTATATGTATTTTTCACTTGGCTGCACCAGGTCTTAGTTGTGGTATGTGGAGTCTTTAGCTGTAGCTTGTGGTTACTCTTGGTTGTTGTACACGGGCTTCTTATTGTGGTGGCTTCTCACTGCCGAGCACAGGCTCTAGGGTGTATGGGTTTCAGTGGTTGTGGCACGTGGGCTCAGTAGCTGTGGTTCCCAGGCTCTAGAGCACAGGCTCAGTGGTTGTGGTGCATGGGCTTAGTTGCTCTGAGGCATGTGGGATCTTCCTGGACCAGGGGTCCAACCCGTGTCTGCTGCATTGGCAGGTGGATTCTTTACCATTGAGGCACCAGAGAAACCTGAAATCTGTCTTCTTACACCTACTCTGATGAAGCATCAACATGTGTTTAGTGAGCAATATATAAATTCATTGTGTAGATGGTATTAGTAGAGGATAGAAAAATTTAATTGATGTTCCTTGACCTTAAGGGGAGTAAAGAATTATGCCCAAGGAAAGCAAAATGAAATGGAAGGTAGTGTTTGACACACAAGAGAAGCCCTAGAGCTCCAAGCTCCTCAGAGGATCCAGTCTCCCAGATCCCTGAGCTTCAGGAATAAGGATGACTGTGGGAAGGAGGCAGGGGATTTTTTAAAAATTTTATTGACATATAGTTGATTTACAATGTTGTAATAATTTCTGCTCTACAGCAAGGTGATTCAATCATACATATATATATATGTATAATTGTATGTATATATATTCTTTTGCATAATCTTTTCCATTGTGGTTTATCACAGAATCTTTTTTAAAAAATTAATTTATTTTAATTGGAGGCTAATTAATTTACAATATTGTAGTGGTTTTTGTCATACACTGACATGAATCATCCATGGATGTACATGTGCTCCCCATCCTGAACCCCCCTCCCACCTCTTTCCCCATCTTATCCCTCAGAGTCATCCCAGTGCACCAGCCCTGAGCACCCTGTCTCATGCATCAAACCTGGACTGGCAATCTGTTTCACATATAATAATATATATGTTTCAGTGTTATTCTCTCAAATCATCCCACTCTCGTCTTCTCCCACAGAGTCCAAAAGTCTGTTCTTTACATCTGTGTCTCTTTTGCTGTCTCACATATAGGGTCATCGTTACAGTATATGCCATATACTGTATGGTGTCTTTCTGGCTTACTTCACTCTGTGTAACAGGCTCCAGTTTCACCCACCTCATTAGAACTGATTACAATGCATTCTTTTTAATGGCTGAGTAATACTCCACTGTGTACATGTACCACAGCTCTCTCACCCGTTCGTCTGCTGATGGGCCTCTGGGCTGCTTCCCTGTCCTGGCGGTTGTAAACAGTGCCTCGATGCATGCTGGGTACACATGTCACAGGGTCTTGAATACAGCTCCCTGTGCTGTACAGCAGGGCCTTGTCGTTTATCCATCTTGGGCATAATAGCTTGCATCTTCGAATCCCAAACTCTAAGTTCTTCCCTCCCCCACCTGCCCTTGGCAACCACAAGTCAGTTCTGTCTGTGAGTTTCTTTCTTTTTTGCAGATTTGTTCATTTGTGTCATATTTTGGATTCCATATATAATGATGTCATATGGTGTTTGCCTTTCAGGATCTGGCAGGATTCTTGATGGAGCTATACGTCTAGTAACTCAGGCTCCTGAGTCAGTACAGAACATTCTTAAGGAAAAAAAAATTTCATTTATTATTTTAAAAATTCACCTAAGGATTATGACTGTGGTGCCTTAGCCTAAGAGCTCTAGAAAACAGGCCCGAAGCAAAGCTTATGGGCTAAACTTTGGCCTGTGTCACCTGGTTTGTATAATCTGTGAATTAAGAAAGCTGACAGCTCAGTGATTTCAAGCAGGGTTATCAAACTATGGGCTGATTGCATCCCTTTATTGCCTGTGTTATATGATCCATAAGCTAAGAATGGTTTTTCCATTTTTAAATGACTGAAAAAAGATGAAAAAAGAATCTTGTGACAAGTGCATATTAACATGAAATTCAAATGTCAGCATCCATAAATGACATTTTATTGACCAGTCACACCCACTCATTAACAAATTGCATGGCCACCTGCTTTCAGGCTGCAAGGGTGGAGCTGAGTCATTGTGTTAGAGACCATGTGGCCTGTAGAAGCTGAAACGTTTACTGTCTGGCCATTTACAGAGAAAGCTTGGTGGGAAAGTGGAGAGTGGTGAAATACTAAGGGGAAAAAGAGAATTGAGAGAGGCAGCCAATGACAGCAAATACAAGCTGGTGTTTGCCAGAGTGGGTCAGAGTTTGTAAGGAATACAGCAGTGCAGGACATCACTGGAGCAGAGGCACAGAATCCCAGCAACCCGGAACCATCCAGAGTGGGGTGGGGAGGCTGGGGGAAGGGGGGCAAATGCTGGGAGGCGTTTACCACCTCTTGCCCCACTTCGTTTCTTGGCTGTTGGGTGTTAACAGTCCTGCATTTCTGCGCTCTGTTTCCTGATCGGTCCAGGGAGGTGCTGGGAGAGACAGAGCTTCTGTGATGTGGTCGGGCACGTGTGTCAGTCATGCTGCAGGAGGGGCTCCTAATTGATGGCATCAAACGCGTTGGCAGGGGCTTCCCCAGTGGCTCGGCCGTAAGGACTCCGCCTGCAGTGCAGGTGACCCAGTAGATACAGGTTCGATCCCTGGGCTGGGAAGATCCCCTGGAGGAGGAAATGGCAACCCACTCCTGTATTCTTGCTGAGAAAATCCCATGGACAGAGGAGCCTTGGCAGGCTAATGTCCATGGGGTTGCAAAGAGTCGGATACGACTGAGCGACTAAGCATGCAAAGGCAGCTGTGCTGTATAGCAAAGAAAATGGCATGAACCCTCCCTAGGAAGGCTCTAGAGAGCAGGGGTAGGGGGGGAGAGAGAGAGGTAGGTGGAAAGGTCTGGAGAGGTGCATAAACAGGGTCTAGTGCATGGAATCAGTTCTAGTACCCAGCCTTTTGTCAGTTGCATGAAAGAGATCAGGTGAGGCTTGCTAGAATTAAAACCATGTGAAGTCTGGGCACAGAGTGATACTTGGGATATGGGTGAGGTTGAGGAAAGGGAGGTCTTGGAGAGTCTGGAAAAACTCTTTTTAACTTAATCTCACCAATATTCCAGGCCCCAGGGATGTCAGAAGGGAAAAGCAAGCTCTCACCACACGGAATTCATTTATTTATTTTTAGAGAACCTTTGGTTCAAGGAGCTGATAGGCTGAGAAGAAATTAGATTTGGGGCGAAGTCTGTAGATATGGAAGCTATAGTTGGCATCCCAGGTGGCGCTAGTGGTAAAGAACCCACCTGCCAGTGCAGGAGATGAAAGAGACGAGGTTCAATCCCTGGGTCGGGAAGATCCCCTGGAGAAGGGCATGGCAAGCCAGTTCAGTATCCTTGCCTGGAGAATACCATGGACAGAGGAGCCTTCTGGGCTACAGTCAGTGGGTTTTTTTCCCCTGAAAGTATTAGTCGCTTAGTCGTGTCTGAGTCTGTCCGTGGGATTCTCCAGGCAAGAATACTGGAGTGAGTTGTCATGCTCTTCTCCAGGGGATCTTCCCAACCTGAGGATTGAACCCGGATCTCCTGTGTTGCAGGCAGATTCTTTACAGTCTGAGCTACCAGGGAAGCCTAGGGAGCCACGAGTAGTGTTGTATTGGTCATCAATGAGTAGATATTTTGGGTTTTACTTTAAGAGGTTACCAACATTTTGGCCAACCCAATACATAGCAATGTACAGTGTAGGTTGTTTTTTTAAGGCTCTATTTTAAAATTAAGAACAGTTTTCAATTCTTAGCAATATTGAACAGAAGGAAGAGAGGTTTCTCATTTGTCTCCTGTCCCCACATGTGCATAGCCTCTTCCATTGTCAACATCCCCCATCAGAGTGTAAATTTGTTATAATTGAAGATCCTACATTGACATAGTATTATCACCCAAATTCCACAGTTTACATTAAGTTTCGCTCTTGGTGTTGCACAATCTACTGGCTTGGATAAATGTACATGTGTCCATAATTGTAATATCACAAGAGTATTTTCACTGCCCTAAAAATCCTATGTGTTCTGTGTATCCATCCCTTCCTCTCTCCTAAACTCTGGCAAACCCTGATCTTTTTATTAACTCTATAGTTTTATCTTTTCCAGAATTGATGTATAATTGCATACTGGAATTATATAATATCTATGCTTTTCAGGTTGGCTCTTTCCACTTAGCAGTATGCACTTAAGTTTCCTCCGTATCTTTTCATGGATTGATAGCTCATTTCTTTTTAGCACTGAGCAGTATTCCATTGTGTAGAAGGCGATGGCACCCCACTCCAGTACACTTGCCTGGAAAATCCCATGGATGGAGGAGCCTAGTGGGCTGCAGTCCATGGGGTCGAAAAGAGTTGGACACGATTGAGCGACTTCACTTTCACTTTTCACTTTCATGCATTGGAGAAGGAAATGGCAACCCACTCCAGTGTTCTTGCCTGGAGAATCCCAGGGACAGAGGATCCTGGCGGGCTGCTGTCTGTGGGGTCGCACAGAGTCGGACACGACTGAAGCGACTTAGTGGCAGCAGCAGCAGCAGCAGCATTCCATTGTCTGAATGTACTGTGGGAAATCTCTCTACTTACGTGCTGAATGACATCTTGTTGGTGGTTGTCCAACACCCTTTCTGTAAGAAGGGGTGTGCTCACGTCCTCCTATTCCTCTGGCTTGTCTCTAGAGCCAGCATTCATGTTTTTGATGTGCAGTGATGTTGATCCTTTAGCTTCCGCCACTCACATCTTCAGATCAGACTCAGGACTGGGGGCAAACCTTTCTCTTCCTTCCCCTTTGTGCTTTGTCTAGTTGCACTTGCTCACAGGATGCCGTGTGCCAAGACGCCGGGCCCGACCCCATGATCTGGGGCCTGGCTGAAGGACATCTTGGTTGCCTCCAACTTTAGGTCACTTCTTCCGCATAGCCTCAATTTCCTGCCTGTTAAATGTTAGTTTGAACAGGTCATCTTTACGTTTGTTTTCTTTTTTCCCCAGCTCTAATGTATTTCTTCCAGAATGCCCAGCAGACTAAATATGGTACCCAGGCTGACCTAGTAGGTCCTTGGCAATGGGAAATGTTGATAACGGGACAGATAACTGTGGATGCCTTTTCTGTGCAGCTCGAACCCCTGGTCTGATGATTGCTGTTTTTTGAATTTCATAAGGGAGCCCTAATGCCTAGGGAACTCTGTGCTGTCAGCTTCATTTCTTTAGTGTTAAGGTTTTTGTTTAGAAAAAACCAAAACAAATAAGAAACAAGTCAAGTTTAAATAAAAAGGATAAAACACCACAGAGCCAATGTATTTTTGCTAGATGATGCATAATCCTGCAACCGTCTGAATGGATTTAAAGACTTCATGGAGGCGATTTATGGTATTTGAGAACACTCTCGCCAGTGCTGGTAAAATTATGAAATTTAACAAGGAAAAAAATTGCTTTGCCTGTTTAGCAAATAATAAATCAAATAACTCCCACACTGAACCAAAAGCCAAGAAGGAGAGAGAGCAAGCAATACAGAGAGGAAAACAAGGGATAATGAAAAAGGCCCCGGGCAAGCTCACAAAACAGCAGTGAAGTGAGATTTTCTGCAGGAGCTCCTGTCCTTCAATAAGGGGTGGGAGTCGGTGAGGTCAAGGTTGTCATTGTTCAGTCGCTCAGTTGTGTCTCTTTGTGACCCCATGAACTGCAGCACATCAGGCCTCCCCGTCCTTCACTGTCTCCCAGAGTTTGCTCAAACTAATGTCCATTGAGTGGGTCAGGGATGCCATCTAACCATCTCATCCTTTGTTGTCCCCTTCTCCTCCTGTCCTCAGTCTTTCCCAACATCAGGATCTTTTCCAATGAGTCGCCTCTTTGCATCAGGTGGCCAAAGTATTGGAGTTTCAACTTCAGCATCAGTCCTTGCAATGAATATTCAGGGTTGATTTCCTTTAGAATGGAATTCTTTGATCTCCTTGCTGTCCAAAGGACTCTCAAGAGTCTTCTCCAACACCACAGTTCAAAAGCATCAGTTCTTTGGCACCCAGCCTTCTTTTTGGTCCACCTCTCACATCCACACATGACTCCTGAAAAAACCACAGCTTTGACTAGATGGACCTTTGCTGGCAAAGTGATGCAGGGATGCAGGAGGCATAGGTCTCATCACCCCCTGCAGTGGATGACAGTGATAGTAACTATGGCCTGTGTTCCCGTGTACCTATTCCAACCAGACCCTGGGCTGATCGCTTCTGATGTGTTAACTTCCCTGAAATTTCCAGCTGAACTCCCTGGTCTCTGATCTCTGCAATTCTGGCTCTGCACCACGCAACGCCCCTGCCAGTTCTCCTGCTCTTTCACCTGTGCCAGTGTGTCTCCTTGGTGACACCATTGTCACAGGCAGGTGGCTAGGTATGAGCAGAGAAGTGGGGGCAGGGGCCAGGTGGCAGGAAACCATGAATCTTGTAAACAGTGGGCGTCTATGGACAGACAAAGGAAAGCAGGAACCTCCAGACTGACAGGAAGCACATATTTTGGGTGATGAGTGTCCTGGAAGCAGACAAAGAAAGGTGAGGAAAGATGGGAATGTTCTGGGTCCAAATGTAACCTTTGCTCATTATGCTCTTATTACAATAAGATTAATCTTATCTTACAGATAAGAAGCACCCATCATGTACTGACGCCATGACACTTCTGATCTAAGCTAAATAAAGACAAAATCCTTCCTCCTGGTGGACAGAGCGGGAGAGGAGCCTGGTGGACTACAGTCCATGGGGTTGCAAAGGGTCAGACACGACTGAGCACCTGAAGTCTCACACACATCCACTTCTCCCCTTGCAAAAATGGAGCTGGGATGAAAATCAGGCAGTATGACCCCCAGGCTCCTCTTTCCCCAGTGACTATTCCACCCCTTCATTTGTATGCCCCCCATAACCAGCTTGCCAAAGAAACCCGGGCAGCAGCTCCTCACCTGTCTGCCTGCTCTCCCTCTGAGGGTGTGCTCTTGTGCTCCATCGCTTCTGTCCTGTCTGACTCTTTGTGACCCCATGGGCTGTAGCCCACCAGGCTCCTCTGTCCATGGGATTCTCCAGGGAAGAATACTGGAGTGGGTAGCCATTTCCTCCTCTAGGGGCTCTTCCCGACCCAGAGATTGAGCCTGCATCTCCTGCATTGCAGGGGGATCCTTTACCACTGAACCATGGGGAATATTCTTGCTTAAGTAAACTCTCACTTTGCTTTCTTAACCTTCTTGCTTCACCTCCAAATTCTTTCACAAGGAAGAAGGAACCTTATGTTCACCAGGAGCACTGATCAATCTGAGGGGAGAATGTGTTTGTCTCATGTGATTGTCCTTGCCCTGAGTAGAGAGTTAGGTCTGAATCGCAGGCTCAAGATGGCCTTGATGGAATAGCTTGCAGAGTCCTTTGATGTAATAAGGACACCTGATGTTTATGAAGGACTGTGTACCGCGCCCTGCGCTTGCTACCTTAAAAGCACGACCTCTTCTCATCTTCATAGCAGCCCCCGGAGGCAGGCAGTTTTGCCTCTGCTTTCATGTAGGAGGCTGAGGATCGAAGCGGTTATGCTACTTGCCCAAGATCACAGCCAGAAAATGGTCAAAGTGGGTTTTGAACAGGGGTCAACCTGACACCTCAGTTATGCACTTCATCACACATGCTTTTCTTGGGGAGGCCCCTGAAGCCAGGAGTAGAGAGCTCTACTGCAGTTAACGTGGATTAATGCGGAGCTAGGGTACATATGCAGGACCTGTCTGTCAGGCCCTGGAACATAATCCTAAACAGTCTTCCCTACGTTTGCTGAAAATCTATTTTCTCGGTTGTTTAGGAATGAATTGATGTGGAAATGACACTAATGGCAGACAAGGTGGAGGGATAATGTAATGGAAAAACAGAACTTACAGGAAATTGCAGAAGCAATGCTGTACTCTATTCACTTAAAAGCAAACAACCAATTGATGCAAAACATTCTAAAGGAGTCCTATAAAGCATGTGCACGTTTGCAAGTCCACACATGTTTCTATGCAGTGCATAGCAGACAAGCCTGTGGGTTCTAGAAATAATCCATGTGATAAATGGTCTCTGTCTACATGTATTGGAAGCAACAATGCCAAATTATTTGGACAGGTTTGCCAACAGATGTGATGTGTTTAGCTAAACAGATACTAATTTTCCAGCTCTTTGACCTGTTGATAAATTATATCCTGTTGGAGATACACTTGGGGCTTCCCTCATAGCTCAGTTGGTAAAGAATCTGCCTGCAATGCAGGAGACCCTGGCTCAATTCCTGGGTCAGGAAGATCTGCTGGAGAAGGGATAAGCTACCCACTCCAGTATTCTTGGGCGTCCCTTGTGGCTCAGCTGGTAAAAAATCTGCCTGCAATGTGGGAGACCTGAGTTTGATCCCTGGGTAGGGAAGATCCCCTGAAGATGGGAAAGGCTACCCACTCCAGTATCTTGGTCTGGAGAATAAAAGCTGATGTTGCCTTTTTTCAAACAGGGTGAAATTCAACACATGATTCAAACAGGGTGAAAACTCTTCTGCCACATACCATGTTCTTTGATTAGAAAATATCCACACTGCTTTTGATGATACAGATTTTAAAAAGACTATTTTATATAATGCAGTACTAAAGGCACTTCTTATATTTAAAAATTATATATTAGTCCCAATGTTTTTTTCAGTATTTTGAGCCATTTATCATTTCTGGGACAGGTTTTGGAATTTGTGACCTGCCTTTTGGAAAGGTATTTTTCTCGAGCACTTCTGCAGAATCTTTTGATACCAAGTACCTGGCTTGAAACGTTGCTAGGTTACAAAATAAAGTCACTCCGGGGTAGTCCGAGATGCATGCTGCTTTTGTGGGATGTATGATGATGATTTGGAATTCCCAGTGATTTGAAAAGTTGCTGTCAGTCTCAGCTGGAGCTGTTATTTTGTCTATGAAAAGCGAATTTCTCAACCTTGACACTGTTAACACATTGCTGTTCAGTCGCTAAGTCATGTCCAGCTCTTTGCGACCCCATGGACTGGAACATGCCAGGCTTCCCACATTAGACTGGATCATCTTTTTTTTTTTTTTGTCCGTGTGTGTCTGTCTTGTATATTGTAGGATTTTTAGCATCATCATGGCCTTTGCAGGCTAGATGCCAGTAATGCTTCCCCAACTGGGACAATGAAAATACCTCCAAAGGCTGCCAACATGGCTCCCCTTCTCCCTCACCCAGTTGAGAATCACTGATAGAAAGCTTCAGAAGTCAGCTGTCTGCAAAGCTCTGTGTGTTGCTCTGATTTTATGGATAGTTACAGGGTATTTTACATGTGCTTTTCCCTTAGCAGCCTGCTATTAACATGAATATTCTTATTTGTAATTCTGGCAATAGCCTGGCAGTGAAGATTAATAGAGGCAAAAAAGCAAAAACATCCTCCTGCAATGTTGCAGCATGCTGAAGTACATGCAATTGAGGTGTCAAGAAAGGAGATGATGATAAACAGAGTAACTTTCAGATAAACACTGGGTTCCCTGCTTCCTGTTCATAGTGTCCCTCACTAGAGCTTATCCTTGTGGATCAATTAATTCTGTGTTTCTCTTTAACCTTCATTGATATCACTGAGGGTTGACTCTCGAGTATTTTATTTTTTATTCTTGCAATCAATAAAGCTTTGCTACCTACTTGTAATTAAAAGTGTCACTTTGTTTTCCATTTCCTGTATCTGACTGACTTCCTCTTGGGTGGATGGAAAAAAATCTATTTGACTTTCATGGGGCTAAGATTATACCGCAACTCTAGTACAAGTAAAATCATAGAATTTTAGCCTATGTAGGTGAACAATAATATTAAGGACAAAAATAGATACATACTCAATTAATAGATTGAGAATAATCTCTTCAGTTAGACTTCAGAACACGCCATCTGATTTATAGGATGATATAATGTGGACTGTGAACGTAAGAGTTTTATAGTTCTAGAGAACTACTTCAACCTCCCTCACTTTGTAAATGGAAAAATTGTCAGGTTAGAAAAAAAGTGATGCTGTCAAGACCATATGACCAGATAGTTCCAGAACTAGGACTGGAAGCCTATGTGGAGGATTGTAGTGATGGCTCTAACTCAGAAGTTGGCAGACTCCAGCCTTGGAGCAAATCTGGCCTGCTTCCTCTTTTTCTAAATACAGTTGTATTGAAATTCGGCCACACCCATCAATTTACTTATGATGTATGGCTTCTTCCATGCTATAATCACAGAGTTGAATATGGCCCAAGAAGCCAAAAATATTTACCATAGTTCTAGTCAAGGCTATGGTTTTTCCAGTAGTCATGTATGAATGTGAGAGTTGGACGATAAAGAAAGTTGAGCACTGAAGAATTGATGCTTTTGAATTGTGGTGTTGGAGAAGACTCTTGAGAGTCCCTTGGACTGCAAGGAGATCCAACCCGTCCATCTTAAAGGAGATCAGTCCTGGGTGTTCATTGGAAGGATTGATGCTGAAGCTGAAACTCCAGTATTTTGGTCACCTGATGTGAAGAGCTGACTCGCTGGAAAAGACTGTGATGCTGGGAAAGATTGAGGGCAGGAGGAGAAGGGGACAACAGAGGATGAGATGGTTGGATGGCATCACCGACTCAATGGACATGGGTTTGGGTGAACTCCAGGAGTTGGTGATGGATAGGGAGGCTTGGCGTGCTGCAGTTCATGGGGTGACAAAGAGTTGGACATGACTGAACGACTGAACTGAACTGAACTTTTACAGAAAGAGCTTGCATAGACTTGGACTAATTCTTCGTTCTCTTTGCTGTGTAATATTACAGTGCCCTCCTTCCCCACTTCCTGACTCTGGACTCAGCCATACGACTTGCTTGGTCCTGCTTGGTCTTGTGCCTCTGCTTTTGCAATGAAAAATGCCCACACTAGCCTGCTGGAGGGTGGCAGAGTTGTGGAACAGAGTCAAGTCATCTGAGTCCTCCCGACCAAGGCCAGCCTCCATCGCTGTCTGCTGAGCAAATTCTAGACAGGTGAGTGGGGTCAACCAACAAGCAATAAGTGCTTATTGTTCATGCAAAAATAATTGTGTCTTATGAAGTGGATATACTTCTATTGAGACTTAAGTGTTAGTTAAGGACTCAGATTTTAGAGATGTAGACCTGGGCTGGGTCCTGACTGCCACTTTTTAACTGCGTGACTTGTTACTTCTTAAATCCTGTTGCCTCTCAAATCTTTCTTTTTTCAGTGTTTGTGGTAGATATTCCTGCTTTGCTGACATCTGGTTTCTGTTCTCCTTTGTTCAAATAGAAGGATTGTATTTCTTTGTCTTCTTGAAGATGGGCATGGCTCTATGGCTTTCTGTGGCCAACAGACTCTGGGTGACAGTAAGTGTGTTACCTCTGGGTGGAAGCATCACTTGTGAGCATCAGTGCTCACTCTCCATTAATTCCAACCCCCATGTAGCATCTGTGGAAGAATGGGCTGATGGAGGTCAATGATGATTGGTCATTGTTGATGGTCAGCGCAGAGGCTGAGCCAATGTATGGTGGACAGCTTCCTTGGGGAATCATCTGGACCTAAAGTGGTCTTGGCATAAGTGAGAACTTAACTTTTGTTGGGTTAAGTCACTGGAGTTTGAAGGGTGCTTGTTATGACATGATTGAGTGAATGATTTTTTGAGAATTAAATTTTTTTTTTTTTTAATGAAAATCACTACAAATGGAAAAAGTTGTGGTGGAGAGAATGGGGTCACTGTAAGTTAATCAGCAACCATTTATCAGAGATCAACTCTGTGCCAAAGAGTAATGGGGAAAACAATGCAACTCCTGGGATCAAATGGAAGAATCACCTCTAAATAAGCTGCTTGACCTGTGGTGGAACTGACTTCACCCTTTGGAGCTTCTGTTTCTAAAAAGATTGCGACAAACCTATTTGTCTTTTTCAGGATATGAGATAATGATGAAGTTTCCGGAGTCTTGGATGAACCGTGGAGACTGTTATGTGCAGGGTACACAGGATGGAATGTTCTGGGGTCTAGATCAGGCTGGAATGCCCAGTAGCCCCATGGGCCATGGAATCTGGGTTGTAGCTGGGGAGAACCTAGGTAGCTTTCAGAACTCTGAAGGTCATGAGGCCAGTGCAGGGGGAACAAGGACAGGTGGGGGACATGGGTGGGCATATGAGGAACCACAAGAGGCAGAGTAGAGGAAAGAGCAGGGCTTTGGAGTCAAAGAGGCCTAGATCTGTACCATGGATCTGCTCTTCCCTTACTTGCTGTGTGACCATGGGCCACTTATCTAACTTCTCTGGGCCTTCATTTCCTCATCTGTGAAGTAGAGAAAACAATGGTATCAACCTTGTAGGGTTTTTGGGGAAAAAAAGAGGATAACTGTATAGCACACACGGCAAATACTTTACTGAATGCCATTCCTCATTTTTTATTGGTGTTGATCTACAAAGTTAGAGGATGTACAGGCCTGCCCAGTTCAAGCGGTGTCCATCCAGAACATATCCATCCAGTATACATGGCTAGGGTTTCTTAAAAGGAATATACTGGGGGAGAGAGGTGGGGTGGGCTCCCAGTCTTTTCTTGGCTAGGGTGATGGGGAGGCTGCCTGGCTAGTATTGAGACCTCAGGGGAATAATATTTTGACAATAGACTGAACTTGCCGAGTTATAATAAGTTCCTTGCCTGATGATGCTAAACAGAACAAAACCCTGTGGGGACCATGAAAACCAAACAACCTAATTTGATCCTGCCTGAATGTCCCTGTAATGGATGTGTGAATGCCTACTCATGATCTCCGGTATCTCTTAGCCCAGTGGAATTCAATGTGAACTTGAAATCTCTTAATGGCTTTAAAGTTTTAACTTCTTTTAGGGGAGAAAAAAGCAGAAATCAAAACTTCTTAATTTATTCTCTTCTTGTTGCATAAAGGTAAGAATCTTGTGCAGATTAAATTATGTGGCAGTTTTCCATTTCTAATTGGGCAATATTAGCAATATGGCAATCATGAAAAAGAACAATTAGATTTTATACGTGATGTACATGTTCCAAATGAACACCTCTGGTCTCTTCTTTTAATTGTTACGTGCCTCTGGGGTTTTAGCTTATTAGAAGGATCAGGAAACAATATTCTAAGTGGGCCAAGTTCCAGAAAGGGAGGATGGGAGGAGGAAAGTTTTTTCCCTTGCATTTCCCTGGCAAGTATCATGTGGGATGCATATATATAAAATGATCAACTTAGATGTAAGCAAGGACTAGCAGGTGAACTGACGAGAGTCTGATGGTGAGGCAGAACACACTGCTGAAGGCTCTGAAATGGTCCTCAGCTCAAGAGCTACTAGTCAGCATTTGGCGGCGGGGGCGGGGGGGCTTTCAAGGCAATGGCACCCCACTCCAGCACTCTTGCCTGGAAAATCCCATGGACGGAGGAGCCTGGTAGGCTGCAGTCCATGGGGTTGAAAAGAGTCGGACTCGACTGAGCGACTTCCCTTTCACTTTCCACTTTCATGCATTGGAGAAGGAAATGGCAACCCACTCCAGTGTTCTTGCCTGGAGAATCCCAGGGACAGAGGATCCTGGCGGGCTGCTGTCTGTGGGGTCGCACAGAGTCAGACACGACTGAAGTGACTTAGCAGCAGCAGCAGCAGCAGTTCAAGTTTATAGTTATGTTCTGGGAATCAGAGTTATAGACTACTTGGTTAAAGATGTTGCGATTAAGTTTGCTCGAAATGAACAGTTAGTGTCTCATGTCTTTCAGATCAGATCAGATCAGTCGCTCAGTCTTGTCCGACTCTTTGCGATCCCATGAATCGCAGCACGCCAGGCCTCCCTGTCCATCACCAACTCCCGGAGTTCACTCAGACTCATGTCCATCGAGTCAGTGATGCCATCCAGCCATCTCATCCTCTGTCGCCCCCTTCTCCTCTTGCCCCCAATCCCTCCCAGCATCAGAGTCTTTTCCAATGAGTCAACTCTTTGCATGAGGTGGCCAAAGTACTGGAGTTTCAGCTTTAGCATCATTCCTTCCAGAGAAATCCCAGAGCTGATCTCCTTTAGAATGGACCGGTTGGATCTCATCTTTAGGAGGGGGAAAAAAAAAACCTTTTCATAACAAGAGAAAGATACCCTGCAAATTAATTTTCTAATTCATTCTTGCCATGGATTTCACCCATGTCTGAGAACCAAGGTATAAAACTCAAAGAACTGAAATAATGAAACAAAAACTCTTTTGTGATTTTTGAGCTCATATGATGGGATTGAATTCACTTTGGAAGTCTTTGAGTCTATGAGTATTCCTCTCCATTGCCAAGTTGATAATGCATTCAGAGTAGATATTAAAAATACTTTTATGCTTAAAACATAAAAGCAGATGTGGCTCTGGTTGTGTATTGGGTTTATGAGTTGAATTCCTGCTGTCAGCCTCAAAAGAATCTTGTTATCATCTAGGAATTCAGATAGCTGTTTTAAAGAATATTCCAAAAATGTAAGCAATATTATCAAATAAAAATGCCTTGTGTTTGGAGATATGACTTCTGAGGACAGAGTTTACTTTTTTCCTTTTATTTTTATTCGCTTCTCTTTTTTATGCCTTTTCAGTTATTTGGGGGTTTGTGATCTTTTTGAAATGTTTTTCCAACTTAGTTTAAATTTTAAATGAAATTATTTTGCTTCGGGGACCTGACGAATGGTCTCAAGGTACAACTTTCCTTTGTTCTGGCTTCAGAAAAATACAGAAGATACTGCAGCACTGCTTTGAAGCCTAATTAATGCAATTAAATTGCTTTTAAACTCCCAAGACAAAAGCATCTAGATAAATATGAAATAGTGAGCCAAATCTTGTCCTTTGTAACTCAGTGGAAGTGTGTACACACCTTGGCACTGGAAAACCATGTGACTCTCAGCAGAAACCCAGAAGCTGCCAGACTGCTAGTCTATTTACAGCTAAGACATCAAAGTGTGTATATGTATGTGTGCATGCATGTGTATTTGCATACTTTCAAGCAAAATTTTGTTATATTAAGACAAATTCCTTGAATCTCTTAACTGTTCCCAAGCCATGCCATTATGATTGTCCTTGATTATCCTTGATAATCAAGGCATTATCCTTGATTCCATATTCTGTGTATAAGATCACAGAAAATGAGTTCAAAGAAGAAAAAGCCAAAGCAGTTTGCAATTCTAGGCTTGATCAGTTGGCTTTTGGAATTAGATCCGAGGGGAAGGGAAGTGGGATTTATATTTTGAGTAGACTTGAGACCCAAACACTGAGCTAACTCAGGGAAGGGCACTGAAGCAAAGGCCTGGGGACGCCTCTGCTCTTATCTTGGCAGCTCAGGATGGCTTCCCAGTGGTTTCCCAAACCTCCAGGGCCAGAGGCAGCTCAGAGGAAGCCAGTGCACACGCTGCACAGCTAGGAACACCAGCTTACAGTCTGTGATGGACACCGTAACGAAGAGGCTCTTAGGTGTAAAACCGTGAAGCTAAAGCGAATGTGCTGGAGATATTTGGATTTCTGAATATAGGCAAATGTAAGAACTGGCAGATGCTGAATGGCTGCTTTTCCTAACACAATGAATGCTTTAGTCTCAACATATGTAGTTAATTGGTGCCCAGTCCTTCCTTTGGAAGCCATCATGAAGCTTCTTTCATGAGCCCACATTAACCATTGGTGAAGGTTTTCTTTCCCAAGGGCTTGGCTTTTGGTGGCCCTAGAAAAGCTGCCACAAGCCCAGGTCTCATAACAGGAGAGCCCGTTTATCATCAAAGAAAAGCATGTTTCCAGAATTGTTGGAGCTGACTTCATTCTGGTTGGTCTTTGTGACTGTGTCTTGCTCTGCCGTCTCCTGAGCCTTCTCGAAGAAGTGCCTCATGTGACTGACCCCTTTTAAACCTTCATATTAATTGAAATTACATCGAGTTGCTAGCTTCTAAGTATGACTCCTTTTTATGTGATTTTAAACACTCTAGAGTGTCGTAAACCTAGGAGTAGACTCACTGAATTGTGGAGGGGAATTTTATGTATTTGTCCTTGTGATACTCTGAGTTTTCCCCAGGAATTTGTAAGTTTTCCTTTTTTAAGAATTTTACCTCTGAGATCCTTTATTTGAGAATTGTTACAGTATTCACTGTTTGGCCCAAATTAGTCTTTAACCTTGAGGGCAGAGACAGTGCCTTTAATTTTTTTGGTAAGTGATGTCACACATGTTCCACGGTGGGGAATTCTTTTTGTGTGTATTTTGGGAGGGGTGGGAGTGTTTGCAAAGGGCAACAGCATTTATTTCTTCTTCAGATATGGTGGGGCCCGGACCCCCCACCAGCGCAGTACTCTGGGGAAACTGAGGCTCATGCCAAGGGCAGACATCCAGGATCTTTGTCCACCAGTGGCAGGCAGGGATGTCAGCTCCACGCCACGGGGCTGGAGACCAGACCTGGGGAAGGGCAGGTGACAGGTGCCTCCAGTCCTGCTGCCCCACCTTCTGTTTTAGATCCCTCCCCACAATGCCCCCAGCACCCCAGGGCTCTTGCAAGGGGTCCTGAGTGGCTCTGGCTTTGGATGACAGGCTGTGGAATGAATGTGAGAAAATTAGTAAATGGAAGAGCAGCCTACAACTCTCATCTGCTTTTACCTGAGAGGAAACACAAATACAAGTTCTTGACTCAGAAAATTATGGCAAAAGATACCTTTCTCTGAATAAAAGCTATGAAAAACCTAAACAGCATATTAAAAAGCAGACACATCACTTTGCTATGGTTTTTCCGATGTGAGAGTTGGACCTTAAAGAAGGCTGAGTACCAAAGAACTGATGCTTTCAAATTGTGGTCCTGGAGAAGACTCTTGAGAATCCCCCGGACAGCAAGGAGATTGAACCAGTGAATCCTAAAGGGAACCAACCTTGAATATTCAATGGAAGGACTGATGCTGAGGCTGAAGCTCCAATACTTTGGCCACCCGATGTGTGCTAAGTTGCTGCACTCACGTTCGACTCTTTTCAACCCTATGGATTGAGCAACCTGCCAGGCTCTTCTGTCCATGGGATTCTCCAAGCAAGAATACTGGAGTGGGTTGCCATTTCCTCCTCCAGGGGATATTCCCGACCTAGGGATCAAACTGGAGTCTTCTTATGTATTAGCAGGTGGGTTCTCTATCACTAGCTCCACCTGGGAAGCCCATGAAGAGCCGACTCATTGGAAAAGACCCTGATGCTGGGAAAGATTGAGGGCAGGAGGAGAAGGGAGCGACATGGTTGGATGGCATCACTGACTCAATGGAGTTGAGTTTGAGCAAGCTCTGGGAGATAGTGAAGGACAAGAAAGCCTGGAGTACTGAGTCCGTGGGGTCGCAAACAGTTGGACACAACTGAGCAGCTGAACCACAACAACCTGCCACCCACAGAATTGACTCATAAAGTCTGTGGTGTTTCCAGAAAACCAGTTGAGTCTCCATAGAGATAGGAAAACAGTCAGTTGCCATCTGATCTGGGTGCCTGCTGGGGCTCAGCCAGGGCCACCAGCAAAGTTCCTGAAAGAGGTGGTCCTGACAGGTGGCATGGGGACAACTGGGTGATGGGTGGGCAGAGAAGTGACGGGGGGCAGTGAAAATGGGTCTAGGGTCAATTTGCAGGGTGGGCCCAGGCCCCTGCCTCTGCCTGCCACTCTATCTGGCACCACCTCAGTGGAAAGCAAAGCACGAGTTTTCTGCCCTCGACCGCTAAGCCTGACTGTGGCACCATTTCCTCCAGGGTGGCCGCAGCCTGGACTGAGGCTCTGCGGGAACCTGCCTTCCTCCGCCCCCTCGGCACCCAGGGTGGTGCCTCCAGGGAAGGGGGAGAGCCCACCGGAGGCTGGGCTGGCCTCTTTAGAAGCCCCACGCCCTTGCCTGGGGGCCCAGGCTGCCTGCCTTCCCCTGTGATCTCAGAGGAGAGTAGCATGTTCAGGTCAGGGGACAGCACGACAGTCAGTGGGTGTTTATGACTTTGGCTCACGTGCTCGGGAAGTGGATTAGTTCACGTGCTCACAGAATTTAGAGCTAGAAATACTGTAGAGGCTTTTTAGCCATACCTCTGACTTTTAACCCAGAGGACCTGGAACAAGAATGGGCCGTGCTTTAGAGATGGTCATATTTGAGCTGGGTCTTGAAGGCTGAGGAGGAATTTGTGACAAATACAAGAGAATTGGATGTTCCAGGTGGGCACAGGGAATCAGGCATGCAGAGTCAGACTCCAGGAAGCTCCTCCTTCCTTTCTCTCTTCTTCCTTCCTTCCTTCTTCCTTTTTCTTCCTCTGCCTCCCTCCCTTTCTTTATTCTCCCTCCGTCCATCTCTCCTGCTCTGTTTTCCTTCCTTTACTTTATTTGGGAAAAAGAGTTTGGGACCCTGGGGCTGCTGGAACCTGAGTGACCTTGAAGTAGCTTTGGCTTTGGGGTGTGACCAGGGGCTATGACCCAGATAACCCTTCTCCTGAAGCTTGGGTGGTCCCAGAGGTGGGATTCTGTTGGAGATGCAGCAGTCTGCGGGGGTGGGGGTGTGGTGAGGTGGTAAAGATGAAGAGCCAGGATTTTGGTAGCTAAGAGTCACCATTATTTTTTAAGTTTTGTTAAGATATGACTGACAAGTAAAAATTATTAATATATGTATTTAAGGTGTACAACGATGTTTTGATAGATGCAGGCATTGTGATCATTGAAGTCCAGTGAGTTCACATGTCCATCTGCTCACAAAATTACCGTTGTGTGTGTGTGTGTGTGAGAGAGATGAGATCTAGTCTCTTAGAAAATATGAATGCTTTTATGAATTTTTGATTCCAGAGAACCCCTGTGAATGAAACTTGTATCCATGGAACAATGCTTACTGAACTCTTTAACCCGAGGAAAATACTGCAGGAGACAGGGAGAACCAAGACACACTCAAGGAGGTGATTGTCTAGGAGGGACTGAAAGATGGAAAAACAGAACCCTTCAGTCCAGAGAAAAGGCGCATGAGATTCAAGGCACTCACATTGTGATGGGGGATCAGGGATGGCTGCATGGATGAGAGCGCTTGCAATTGAGCCTGTAGGCTCAATTGGTGGGGGTGACGGTGGGGTGGCCCCAGCCCAAAAGGAGCCTGTGCAAAGGAAAACTCAGGAAGGCATACTAAGGGAAAAGCAAACAGAGACTGAACATTTCATTTTATAATATTCCATTTTGTAATATAGTCTAGAGTTTAAAGTAGGGGAATACTGTGAGGTAAGACTGGGATACTGGTGTCTTTATTTTGGAGGTTCTTGAATTCTGAGGGCGAGAGGGGGTAGTTTATTCAGTAGGTAATGGGGGCTCATGGAGAGTGTCTAAGGGGTATTTTGCAGTCCCAAGTAACCTCAAACAATGCAGCCGCCATCCTGGCTTACCCTTTGGGCTGGCCCTCTAGTTTTAAGTGCAGCCATTCAGAGATGGCTTAGAGAGAATGAGAATAAGACCTGTTAAGAAAAGGAGACCAGGCTGGGGTCACAGTGACCTAGGGCAGCCTGTGTAAGGGCGGTGGGAGTAGAAGGGAGGGGCCGCTATGATCGGTGTGCTGGGAGAAGGATCTTAGGGGAGAAGCCAAGACCAAGTGGGCCCTTGCGCTTTGTGTCCGGCAGGATGGCGAGGCAGATGCCGGGAAGCCTGGCGGTGCTGTTTGGAGGGAAGGCAGTGAGCTGGGCTTGCGTAGTTTAAAGGCTAGAGTGACAGCGAGAACTGTCATCAGATCTATAGGGAAGAGGTGAGGCTGGGTGAGTGAACCAGGGAGGGCATAGAGAAAGAGCCCAGAGAGAGAGAAGGGCAGAGGCCATGGTCAGAGCCCGTGGGGGAGAAAATGAATTAACAATAGGAAGGACAGGAGTGTGCAGTAGTAGAAAGCCAGGCAGCAGCAGGAAAGATTTTAAAAGCTCCGTGCTCAGTTGTGTCTCTTTGCGATGCTATGGACTGGAGCCCGCCAGGCTCCTCGGTCCGTGGGATTCCCTAGGCAAGAGTACTGGAGTGGGTTGCCATGCCCTCCTCCAGGGGATCTTCCTCACTCGGGGATCAAATCCACGTCCCTGCATTGGCAGGTGGATTCTTTACCAGTTGTGCCACCTGGGAAGCTAGAGATGGAGAAAATTTCTGAAAGAGAGACAGAGAGAGAGAATGAATGTGTGAAGCCCCTCCTGTGCTGCTGACAGACTTGGGAGAATGATGTACATGCTGGGTTTCTGAACTGGGGTTTGGGAGGCCTCAGGGAGCCCTCCTTGGAGAGCTGAGTTTCAGAGTTTAGTTTCAGCCAGACTTAAAGTGGTGAGAAGAGTTGTTAAGTCCCCCTTGGAGAGGTATTTTTGATATTTCCCTTTAAAAATGCTTTCCATTTTCATAATGTCATTTAAAAAATCTGGCTGGCATATTGCAAAGACAAAAATGGGCAATATGATATCCTAAATGTGAATAAGTGCACTTGAGTAGATCCAGGAGGCTGTTTAATGTACTGGAGAATTATTTTTCCAGCATTGCATGATGTCTAAATTGGGTTAATGTACCCCCTAAAAATGAATCAGCTACTCCTCGCTGACCAGTAAGTTTAGACCAACTTGTTCCTAAAACCTTAGGACATAGAGCTGGCTATATACCGTTGTTCATAATGTCTGTTTCCTGGACTAGCATGCTTTAAATCCTGAATTTTCAACCCAAATAGCTTTTCGCAGCTGCAAAAAATATACCATAAGTATATTGGTATATTACAAGTAACCGTCAGTTTGATAAAGGATACTGAGTGCCTTGTCTTATGAAAGTGGTCTTTGATATAAAGCATAGCATTGATGAGTAGACACACATGTTCAGGGACTCACACCTTGGAAAACATTATGTCTTGTAATTATCAGCCTGGCAATCAGCGGCACTGACTCTTTCAGAGGCTCACGTTTTGCGGTTAGTTGAGTGTGCCTTTTTTTCCAGGCTATGGAAAAATCCAAGTATGGCATTCTTGAGCCTTAGGTCTTAAAAAAATTTTTTTTTAAAGATCATTTCAAGAGGTCATTTTTCTTTTAATTTTGTCCCAGTCTTCATATAAGTTAGATCTTTGAGATGCTGTATAGGAATAATATTAAAACTATAATATTATAACCTTCATTCCTGATTCTTCTCTCCTCCTTCCTACTCCTCAACTTTAAAGCAGTTACAATTTTAACACGAATATTCAAACAGTCAGTGGGAAGGTGTGAAGAAATAGGACGAAACCAGTCTCCACATTTCACCCATTGGACCTGGTTGGTCTGGCAACAGAGGATGAAAGATGGACATTTAGTCTATAGTTTTTCATACCCTTTCTGAGTGACCCTCTTACTCTCCTGGAATGGATTATCTGCCATGAACTATTGAATCCCCTCTCAGCAGAGGTCCAGCCAATGAACGTGAGGTCCTATGTTTCTGTTTTAAAAGAAAAGGAAGTTATTCTCCAAAGACTGAACCCATAGCGGCCTGTTTTTTTTTACATCACTGCACCCAACACCCTTGTGGTTATTTAACATCAGTCTTTTTTGCTGACATGCAACTGCATGAGGATAAGGACCTGGGTCTTTTTTTTTTTTTTTTTAATCATGTTTCTAAGCCCAACATATCTTAGGAGCTCTGATATTTGCTGAATGATTAATCGTTGGAGAAATAAATATTCATTTTGGCTACCTGAGAATAAGAAGCTGGGAAGTAATTTCAACATCCAAAGAAGATCCAAGAGTAAAAGTTAACATCTAAGAAGGCAACTCTTGTCAGTGGAGAGTTGGTGAATCACGTCTGCGAGACAAATTAATTTAATTACCTGGTATGACTGCTTCATTTGCAATGATTATTTATTCACTGAGCTGGCTAAATTAGGCTGTTATCATTCACCTCCTTGTTTCACTATCCTGGAGATCGGAGATGTGGATCTCTTGCATGTTCATAAGAATGAATTAAACCGCCCTTCTAATACAGTGCAGCCTTTGTGCATGGACAGTTTGTTCAGCTCCTCTCCCTGGCTCTGGGAGGCTGTTTGGGGAGAAGCAGAGCCAGTACTTCAGTTCAGTCACTTAGTCGTTTTCCGACTCTTTGTGACCCAGTGGACTGCAGCATGTCAGGCTTCCCTGTCCATCACCAACTCCCAGAGCCTACTCAAACTCGTATCCATTGCATCAGTGATGCCATCCAACCCAGTACTTAACCTCGATCCTTATGTGTTTCCTTTGGGTGAAGTGAAGTCACTCAGTTGTGTCCGACTCTTTGTGATCCCATGGACTGTAGCCTATCAGGCTCCTCTGTCCATAGGATTTTCCAGGCAACAATACTGGAGTGGGTTGCCATTTCCTTCTCCAAGAGATCTTCCCAACCCAGGGATGGAACCCGGGTCTCCCGCATTGTAGGCTGACGCTTTACCGTCTGAGCCAGATTAATGCCTGGACCCCTCCCCCTCCTTTGGTTCATTTCATTTAAGTTGTAAAGAAAAGATTCAAGGCACTGAATGTAAAACTGAACATACTGTGATGGTTCTTCCTCTGGTAGCTGGGCTGGTCTTAGATGTTATGAGGCTCTGGGCATTGCACATGTGGGGTGTGGGGTTGTTGTAGTTCTGTTGCCAAGTTGTGTCCAACTATCTCCTGGAGTTTGCTCAAACTCATGTCCATTGAGTCAGTGATACGGTCCAACCTATTCCTCAAAGTTCTTACTCCTTTTGTACCTACTTCTGACTCCACACAGGCAGAGATGGCCATGCATCTTGAACCTGGCTCTTCCCAGCCTGCAGTAGTCTGACAACTTGGTTTGGGTGGGGTGGAAAGGATCATGTTATACAATTTTGGAATTGGAAGAAAAGAAAGTGAAGTTGCTTCAGTCGTGTCTGACTCTTTGCGACCCTATGGGCTGTAGCCTACCAGGCTCCTCCGTCCATGGGATTTTCCGGGCAAGAATACTGGAGTGGGTTGCCATTGCCTTCTCCAGGGGATCTTCCTGACCCAGGGATCGAACCCAGGTCTCCCGCATTGCAGGCAGACGCTTTACTGTCTGAGCCACTAGGGAAGTCCTGGAATTAGAGGAAAGCTTAAAAAGTTCTCTAGCCCAAGTCCCACAGATGGGAAGAGTCCCTGTCTTTCTGGCTCCAGACTCACTGAGTGGAAGATGGGCCGATTAGACTTTGCATTACTTAGGTGCTCTTAGCAATAAGACACCTGCCCAAATCACCCTCAGTAGCTTGTTAAAATCACTTTACTTCCCCCTGGCTATTCAGCATAATGCTATTTTCTTTGCTGTTCTCTCTTCAAATCAGCCAGAAGCAATTTTGGTGGAGCCCCACTTGCCCTCTGGAAGGTGCTGCTGGCACCTAGAGGGTAGGGCCAGGGATGTTGTTAAACATCCTCCAATTCACAGGGCAGCCCCTCATAACAGAGAATGATCCAGCCCAAGGTGTCAGTAATGGTGAGGCTGAGAAACCCTGCTCTCATGCCATGTCGGAGATACATCACGAACCAGTTTAGCATTTGCATGAAGGTGAGTGGAGCAGATAGAGCTCTCGACATGCGGGGGTCTCCAGTAGGCTTCCCAGGTGGTTCAGTGGTAAAGAACCTGCCTGCCAGTGCAGGAGACACAGGAGATGCAGGTTCAATCCCTGAGCGGGGAAGATCCTCAGTGCAGGAGACACAGGAGATGCAGGTTCGATCCCTGAGCGGGGAAGATCCTCTGAGGGAGGAAATGGCAACCCACTCCAGTATTCTTGTGGGGAGAATTCCGTGGACAGAGTAGCCTGGTGGGTATAGTCCATGAGGTCACCAAGAGTTGAACACGACTCAAGTGACTGAGCATGCACGCACAGGGTCTCCAGTGCCCAGCCCAGAGCAGAGCACACAGTGGATCCTCAGAATGCTTGTGCTAAGACACAGTTGCCGTGTTCTGGAACTCCACAGCCCCAGGTGTGACCTGATCTGTTGTTTCGATCCTGCCATGTGAGCAGTGGGAATCTTTCAGAGCTGATGTTTCCTTGACATTTTTATGCTTAATTACTTTCAATGCCTTTGGGAAAAGGAAATAAGTTATTTTTTTCCCTTCAAAAATAGGAGAAAAATAAAATAGCTTTTTTCCTTTTGATTCTAGAGACTGTGCCTTTCTGCAAGTCAGTAAAGCTGAATACTCTTGGTATAAGTGCAACATTGTGCAACATTTCCTTCCTTTGCCTTTCCAAGGAGACTCCCAGAGCTATTGTTTAATAGGACGCAAGCCTGCTGCTCTTAGCATTTTGAGCCAGAGATCCTTTCTGTGGGTTCAGAGTGCTTGGGGTTCTGATGGGGTCTCTTCTTTATGCTTTTGAAAACTTAGCTTGCCATGTGACAATTGACAACATCTCATCACTTCCTCGCCAAGTGGGTTAAAAATCAAAGTAAACTTTCTGCTTGCTAAAATTATGTCTTCTCTGGCTAGGAAACCCTGAATTTCCAAGGACATTACATGTCATATTGTGCATTTCCTTCTGCGACAATGAACACAGGTGTGAACACTTTATCCGTCCATAGAAGAGGTTGATCCAGCTCCCAATGGTGAGAGCATGGGGACTCATCTGAAGCAATGAACCCCATGTGGGCCCTCCTCATAATTGATGAGGACTGATATAAGAGATACCAAAGGAACATTTCATGCAAAGATGGGCTCGATAAAGGACAGAAATGGTATGGACCTAACAGAAGCAGAAGATATTAAGAAGAGATGGCAAGAATACACAGAAGAACTGTACAAAAAGATCTTCACGACCCAGATAATCATGATGGTGTGGTCACTGACCTAGAGCCAGACATCCTGGAATGTGAAGTCAAGTGGGCCTTAGAAAGCGTCACTACCAACAAAGCTAGTGGAGGTGATGGAATTCAAGTTGAGCTATTCCAAATCCTGCAAGATGATGCTGTGAAAGTGCCGCACTCAATATGCCAGCAAATTTGGAAAACTCAGCAGTGGCCACAGGACTGGAAAAGGTCAGTTTTCATTCCAATCCCAAAGAAAGCAATGCCAAAGAATGCTCAAACTACTGCACAATTGAACCCATCTCACATGCTAGTAAAGTCATGCTCAAAATTCTCCAAGCCAAGCTTCAGCAATATGTGAACCGTGAACTTCCTGATGTTCAAGCTGGCTTTAGAAAAGGAAGAGGAACCAGAGATGAAATTGCCAACATCTGCTGGATCATGGAAAAAGCAAGAGAGTTCCAGAAAAACATCTAATTCTGCTTTATTGACTATGCCAAAGCCTTTGACTGTGTGGATCACAATAAACTGTGGAAAATTCTTCAAGAGATGGGAATACCAGAACACCTGATCTGCCTCTTGAGAAATTTGTATGCAGGTCAGGAAGCATCAGTTAGAACTGGACATGGAACAACAGACTGGTTCCAAATAGGAAAAGGAGTACGTCAAGGCTGTATATTGTCACCCTGCTTATTTAACTTCTATGCAGAGTACATCATGAGAAACGCTGGACTGGAAGAAACACAAGCTGGAATCAAGATTGCCGGGAGAAATATCAATAACCTCAGATATGCGGCTTAAAGCTCAACATTCTGAAGATCATGGCATCCGGTCCCATCACATCATGGCAAATAGATGGGGAAACAGTGGAAACAGTGTCAGACTTTATTTTCCTCCAAAATCACTGCAGATGGTGACTGCCAACCTAGATAGCATATTCAAAAGCAGAGACATTACTTTGCCAACAAAGGTTCGTCTAGTCAAGGCTATGGTTTTTCCAGTGGTCATGTATGGATGTGAGAGTTGGACTGTGAAGAAGGCTGAGTGCCGAAGAATTGATGCTTTTGAATTGTGGTGTTGGAGAAGACTCTTGAGAGTCCCTTGGACTGCAAGGAGATCCAACCAGTACATTCTGAAGGAGATCAGCCCTGGGATTTCTTGGGAAGGAATGATGCTAAAGCTGAAACTCCAGTACCTTGGCCACCTCATGGGAAGAGTTGACTCATTGGAAAAGACTCTGATGCTGGGAGGATTGGGGGCAAGAGGAGAAGGGCACGACAGAGGATGAGATGGCTGGATGGCATCACCAACTCGATGGATGTGAATCTGAGTGAACTCCGGGAGTTGGTGATGGACAGGGAGGCCTGGCATGCTGCGATTCATGGGGTCGCAAAGAGTGGGACACGACTGAGTGACTGATCTGATCTAATCTGATATAGAAAAATAGGAGGTGGACTTCCCTGGAGGCCCAGTGGTTACGACTTCACCTTCCAATGCAGGGGGTGCAAGTTCGATCTCTGGTCAGGGAGCTGAGATTCCACATGCCTCGTGGTAAAAAATTCAAAACATAAAACAGAAGCAGTATTGTAACAAATTCAATAAAAACTTTAAAATACTAAAACCACCTTAAAAATAATAACTAGAAAAGCATAGTTTGAAGAACTATGTGGTCATTAGTATTTCTTATTTAAAAACAATTTTTTTAAACTCCCAAAACATTTTGTATTGGAATATAGCCGATTAAAATGTTGTGGTAGTTTCAGGTGAACAGCAAAGGGACTCAGCCGTTCTTACACATGTTTCTATTAGTATGTTTTTTCCTGGAAAAGGCAATTTAATGGGAGGTGAGGTACAAATAAAAGCAGGAGTATGGATTTTGGTGAGATGATGAGGTCAGCTTTAGTATTATTTTTATAGTAGCTTTATTGATATATAATTCACATGTTATACAATTCATTCATTTAAAATGTAAATTCAATAACTTTTAGTCTGTTCATAGAGGTATGAAACTATTACCACAATCGATTTTAGAACAGTTTCATCAGCTTAAAAAGAAACCCTGTATCATCTTCAGCTGTCACCTCCCATGCTCACAAGCCCCTTGCTGCCTAACCCCTGGCAACTACTAATTTTGTCTATATGAATTTGCTTATTCTGAATCATTCATTTTAAATGGAGCACACAGTATCTGGCTTTTGGTATCTGGCTTCTTTCACTTTGCGTAATGTTCTCAAATTTTATCCGTGTTGTAGCATAGATCAGCACATCTTTCTTTTTTATGGCTGAAAAAGATTCTATTGTATAACTATAACATATTCTGTTTATTTACTCATCAGTTGCATGCAAATCCATCAGCAGAATCCCCAGATGCCTGATGAGTGCTCAGTGAATGAAAGGATGGGTCCATTCATTCAGCATGCATTTATGGATGACCTATTGTGTGGGCTTCCCTCATAGCTCAGTCGGTAAAGAATTTGCCTGCAATGCAGGAGACCCAGGTTTCACTCCTGAGTCGGGAAGATCCTCTGGAGAAGGAAATGGCAACCCACTCCAGTATTCTCACCTGGAGAATTCCTTGGACAGAGGAGCCTGGCAGGCTACAGTCCATGGGTTTGCAAGAGTTGGCCACAACTTAGCGACTAAACCACCACCACTGTGTGCTAGCAGTTGGGGATTCTGAAGAAAGCTAAAGAAAGCTTTTATTCTGCTGGAGCGTCACAGTGCCTGGAGAGACAGACAGGTGACAAGTGAACATGTAATATGCTGGCTGATGGCAAATCCTATGAAAACCATAAAGCAGGATGAGGAGGACTGGACTTGGGAGAATCACAAATTTACATATCCCTGATGGCTCAGATGGTAAAGAATCTGCCTGCAGTGCAAGAGAGCCAGACTCCATCCCTGGGTCAAGAAGATCCCCTGGAGAAGGAAATGGCAACCCACTCCAGTATTCTTGCTTGGGAAATCCCATGGGCAGAGGAGCCTGGCAGGCTACAGTCCATGGGGTCACAAAGAGTAGGACATGACTGAGCGACTAACACACTATGAGTTCCTTTCCTCTACTCAATCCCAGTACTTCCAGGGAGGCGATGGCAGAGCTGGGAGAGAAACCAGGTATCCTGTTACCTGAATGGCGCTTCTGACATTGTGAGACTGGCCTGGATGCTAATGGAGAGCAGTCTGGTCCATATATCTCTGCTTTTCACACAGTTTCCACTGTCCTTGGAGAAGGCACTAACTTTCTCCCTTTTTCTTCCCTGCACACTTTGTATTCTAAACTCTGATATACATGAAGAGCTCACTGTCATTTTGCCATTTGGTACTTTGGTGGGCATTGAATATTCCCTTTTTTATTAATGAGAGTTAATTTTTATCAATTAACTCTGATGGAAGCTCACTTGTGGTGCCTCCTCTGTGGCTGGTGTTTGCAAGTGCCTGGAGCAATGAGAGCCTGCCTCCCGCCCGTGTGGGCAGGAGCAGTAGCTGCTAATTGTGAGCTGCGGATGCAAAGGCATCACGGACTATGCTCCAAGGAACACCTACCTAAATGCCTTAGAGCATGCTCATTTCCCTTTATCCATGGCCCCTCGCAATCTTGACAACCTGGTTTTTAAGAAGTGAAGTGGGGCTTCAGTTCTTTTCAATTGAAGGGTTCAATTCAATTCAACCCTTACCAATTAGGAGGTCAGTGCTGCAAGCAGAGAATTTTCAAAAAAGAGAGTATTTCTTCTTCAACTACAGAAATGTATGTCTGAGACAACTAACAATGAGGGACTGAAGTCCACTTAGGAGAAAACTTTGTCACTATAACGTTCCTTTTTCATGGACATATCTTTTCCTCTTAAAAAATGTAGGGCTGAAGCCACTGGGTACTGTGGCCGTTAGGACTGCGGGGATGTGACATCTGACATTTGGCACCACTAACGGGAGCCCCTCGAGTCAGTAGTGGAAGATCAAAGGCTCTGCCCAGTGGGTCTGGGTTGCGGGGGAGGGGCTTCCTGCCTTTGCCTTGACACACTCCCTGGGGTAAGTTATTCTTCCAAGTAAGATCTGCTTACTGCCTTAGGGAGAAACGCAGGCAGTGGAGCTCCTGGGAAACCCTACATCTCAGGCTCCGTGCACATTTCCTCCTTATGTAACTGGCTAGGGTTCTTTTTTAAAAAAATTAATTAATTTTAATTGGAGGATAATAACTTTGCAATATTGTGGTGGTTTTTGCCATACATCGACATGAATCAGCCAAGGGTTGGCAAGGGTTCTTAAATGGCAGAGGGAGACTTCGTTAACAGTCTGCGAGCAACTGAGAACTGTGCTCTGAAGCAGGAATCTACCTCCAACAAAAAAGAAGTAAAGTCAACATATTTGTAATAATAGGTATTGCTGCTGCTGCTGCTGCTAAGTCGCCTCAGTCGTGTCCCACCCTGTGCTATCCCATAGACGCAGAACACTGGAGTGGGTCACCATGAAGACCATAGCCCACCAGGCTCCCCTGTCCATGGGATTTTCCAGGCAAGAGCACTGGAGTGGGTTGCCATTGCCTTCTCCGATATTGCTACTACTATTGAAAAAATACTAAGGTTGATAAAGGTCTATTTATCAAAGTTGTATATTGTAACAATCTTTGGGGGTTAATTTTATTTAAATGAAAATAATTATGCACATTATGCATTACATTGTTTAAAAAAAATCCAAACAGTACAGATAAAAGCAGTGAAAAATAATGCTCTCTCTCACCTCTGGATTCAAAAGTTTCCTCCTCAAAGACAAGTAGAGTTCTGTGCATATTATTCAAAAACTGTTTGATGCATTTTCAACATTGCAATAATTGTAAATGCTGCTGCCAAGTCGCTTCAGTCGTGTCAGACTCTGTGCGACCCCATGGACTGCATGCAGCCTACCAGGCTTCTCCGTCCATGGGATTCTCTAGTCAAGAACACTGGAGTGGGTTGCCTTTTCCTTCTCCTAATTGTAAATAATAGCCTGTAAAGTGCATGGAGTCGTCCAGACCTGGACTTCTGTCCTAGTGTTCACTGCTTTCCAGCTCAGTGCTTCACTTCTAGAAGCCTCTGTATTCACCTCCTTCATAAGGCTATTAGCATCAAATGAGATGAGTCTTACATATCTGAGGTCCTCGTCAGGTCAGGGCTCAGTAAGTGGTGGCCTATATAAATGATTATTTATGATTTATCCACTAATTTATGGTTTCCAGATAAAATGTAGGACTCACAGGCAAATTTTCAGATAAACAATAAAGAATTTTCTAAGTATATCCCAAGTATCACACAGGATATACTTACACTAAAAATAATTATCATTTACCTGTAGTTCTAATTTAACTGGGTGTTCTGTGTTTTTATTTGTTAAATTTGGCAACCCTACAGTAAATGCCAAACTCTGAGCTGTAAGACATGGAGAGAACAGCATTCTAGAATGTCAAAATATTACGGCTGGTGGGGGACTTTGGTTTAATCCCCTCATTTTATAAGATCCATCTTCAGCACTCTGAGTGCCCACCGACCTAGCTAGATGATTGTTATTTTAGTTTTGGTTGCGCTGAGTCTTCGTCGCTGCGCATGAGCTTTATCTAGTTGCAGCGGAAGGGGCTTCCCTCGGTGGGGAGCACGGGCTCCGGGGCACTTGGGCTTAGGAGCAGTTGTGGCGCATGGGCTTAGTTGCTCCGCGGCACGTGGGCTGTTCCCGGAGCAGAGATCAAACACGTGTCTCCTGCTTTCCATCCATTGTACCACCAGGGAAGTCTCCTAGCCAGATTCTTAACTGAAGTGATATGGCAACAGGAGATTCTGTATATGACTTTATCCTCAGGACCAGTCTATTGCCAGCTACACTCATGGGTTCTCTGCTTTTCTTTGTTGCTCCCCACACTCTCCGTCCTTGGAAAGTCTGGAGCCAAGAAAGAATCTTCCTTCAATCGTAGCTGTAGGATTATACACTGAGGGGAAGGTAAGTGAAGGGTAAGGAAGACTAGCAAGCCCTGGGGCAAACTGATGGGTCTCAAGATGAGTGAGGTGGAGACTGTGGGGTGGTTAGTCTCTCAGGGCTTATGGAAGTCAGGAAAGTTTTAGTTGACGTGTGGACCCTCTTGATTCGTATGCTCCCCTTCTCTTTCCTGGATAGAATAAAACGTGAAATGTTGGTGAATGTTGCCTGTTGACAGGAGGAGGAAGTTTTTGATATTTGGCCGCTGATAACTCAGCAAAGCCCTCCCTTAAAAACATGTTAGATTATAGTTTTCATGAAATATGGACATTAGGTAAACATCTGGAAATGGAAAAAAATATAAGTAAACATCTCCTTACCTAAGCATATGTTATCCTGTAGTTTAGATTTCAGAATACTTAGGTGGTCTGATTTTTTAAAATATTTTATTTATTTACTTGAATACCAGGTAAATAAATTTACTTATTTACCAGGTCTTAGTTGCATCATGTAAGATCTTTAGTTGCTGCATATGAACTCTTAGCTGTAGCATACGGGACCTAGTTCCTGGGCCAGGGATCGATCCTGGGTACTCCTGCATTGGGAGCACAAAGTCTTAGCTACTGAACCATCAGGGAAGTCCCCTGGGGGTCTGATTTTCATGAGATTGACCATTCTCTTTCCTCTGTGGTCTGGTTCTCTCTATTTCAGTCTCTCTATCGTCTGTCTCTCTGTAAGCTCCTTTTTCCTTTTCCCCCATTCCACTCCTGGGTCATTTCAGAGAACCTCTGAGATTCCTTTCGTAGCTTCAGTTTCATAACGTCCAAGGAAAATTTATGTCACTGCATTCCGTGTATGATATTCTTATCAAGTGGCAGCCCAGGGGGACAGGCAGTAGGGGAAAATGGTTTGGAGGCTGTTACCTTCCCCATTCTCTCCGGTAGAGAGAATGCTGATGGTCATCCATGGAAGCCATCAGAATGAGGGTATCTATAGCCAGCATTCGTGCTAAGTCACTTAGTCATGTCTGACTCTTTGTGATCTCATGAACTGTAGCCCTCCAGACTCCTCTGTCCATGGGATTTTCCAGGCAAGGATACTGGAATGGGTTGTCATGTCCCCCTCCAGGATCCTCCCTACCCAGGGATTGAACCCGTGTCTCCAGCACCTCCTGCATTGGCAGGAGGGTTCTTTACCACTAGGCGCCACCAGGGAAGCCCCATCTACAGTCAGAGAGGAAGTGTTTTCTAAGCAAGTGGCTGCCAAGGTTGCATTTTTGAAGGCAAATGAGAGGAGAGGTCTGATGTAGGGCATGAAACAAAACGGAATAATAGACATTTCACAGTGCTAGTAAGTCTGGGAATGGTTGGTGAAATTATTTTGATTTTGTAAATTATTCTGAGAACTTACTTTTTGAGATATTTAAAGTATTTCTTCCTACTTCCTTCCAATTATAATTATCAAATTATTGGGGAAATTGCTTCTATATTATAATTCATAAAATAAGACTAGCTTGGTCTCTTTTATTCCCCTTTATATTTATTTCTTTGGCTGTGCCATGCAGCATGAAGGATCTTAGTTCCCCGACCAGGGATCGAACCCATGCCCCTGTGTTGGGACCACAGAATCTTAACCTCTGGACTGGCAAGAAGTCCCAGTTTGGTCTCTTGCTGCTGCTGCTAAGTCATGCCAGTCATGTTTGACTCTGTGTGACCCCATAGAGGGCAGCCCACCAGGCTCCTACGTCCCCGGGATTCTCCAGGCAAGAATACTGGAGTGGGTTGCCATTTCCTTCTCCATTGGTCTCTTAAGGAGGTTTTAATTTTTTCGTATGTGTTTGTGTCACACTTTTCATCAGGCTCTTTCTTAGGAGGCATAGAAAACAAAATCTCTTTTAGGAATAGTAGATGCAAAGAAATGTGTAAAGTTAAATATAACCTATCTTTATGAATTCTGAATGAAAAATCTGACTAATCAGCATGGGGTTGGCACTTTTAAAACCTCCAAAGGCCTTCAGGCGAGGAAGACACAAGAATCATAGGCTTGAAATATTACCATCAGTAAGTTGGAGTTTAATGAAGTAAAGCTTGATCTTCACATAATGGTGTCAGTTAATTGAGCTTTGGCATACTCAGTGAATTTAACTACTGCTTAAGTCATGATTTTCTCCTCTGAAAACCAGGACAAAGGTTGACCATCTTGTTCTCTAACTTATCCTTGATTAACAAATAAAATCAAGTGGAAAACTTTTATTTTTGCATGTTAGTCATGAATGAAGCAGAGGAAGTATTTGCATATGATAGTACACTTATGTATTTAAGAGTTGGTTTGAATGATAACTACTGGTAAGATGACTGCCAATGTATCATGTAAAAAATTAACAAGAGTTTTCAATAAAAGTTATGAGCTACTTTATGTGTTAAAACATAAGCCATCAATTCCTTGTAAATGTCAGCTACAGAGTGTAGGGATTGGGCATGTCCTTGTTTCGTTACAGGAACTCAGATATAGAGGCATTATTGTCTAAATATTTTTACTCTGAAACTTGTAAAAATTTATAATTTGTCAGTTCAGTTCAGTTCAGTTGCTCAATCATGTCTAACTCTTTGCGACCCCATGGACTGCAGAACACCAGGCTTCCCTGTCCATCACCAACTCCTGGAGCTTACTCAAACTCATGTCCATCGTGTCAGTGATGCCATCCAACCATTTTATCCTCTGTCATCCCCTTCTCCTCCTGTCTTCAATCTTTCCCAGCATCAGAGTCTTTTCCAATGAGTCAGTTCTTCGTATCAGGTGGCCAAAGTATTGGAGTTTCAGCTTCAGCATCAGTCCTTCCAATGACTATACAGAAACTGATCTCCTTTAGGTGGACTGGTTGGATCTCCTTTCAGTCCAAGGGACTCTCAAGAGTCTTCTCCAACATCACAGTTAGATAATTTAGGTCTAGCATACATAATTTTCCTTGGCTTGTTAGAAATGTCTGCTTTTTAAAATCTTCAAATATACAAAACAAAGAAGCTGACCTAAGTTAAGGGGAAGAAAAATAATAAGCAAAAGATGATGAAAAGGTTAAAACTGTTTTTATGTTGTCTATCTGGTTTCTTTGGACTTTGTTATTTGTCCCCTTCTCCTCTTGCCCTCAATATTTCCCAGCATCAGGGTCTTTTCCAGTGAGTTAGACTTTGCATCAGTTGGCCGAAGTACTGGAGTTTCAGCTTCAGCATTAGTCCTTCCAGTGAATGCTCAGGGTTGATTTCCTTTAGGATTGACTGGTGTTTTGGCTAAACTGATTGCTTTCCTAGTTGTAAGAGTGCTCTCTTTACTTTGCAGTCTATGCCTTGCCTTTCGGATTTCTAGATAGTCCCGTTTGCTCTCCAGTCCTCCCCTATGCATTTTGTACCTCGGGAGATTTTTCTGCTTTCCAGAATGCTCTAGGGAGGTTTCTCTCAGCTCTTTCCAGCTAAGAGCCCTTTGTGTCTTACTTAAAGAAATTGCTTCCTCTCAGCTAGCCTGCTCTTCTTCCCACCTTTTCAGACTTGGCTCTGTTGCAGGAGGAGGCTCTGTGTGCCTTGGGAGAAATATCTCTCATTTCTGGTTGGTCCCCAGCTAAAGTTTGTAGCCCTGAGCACTCAGTGGGGACCTGTGGAAAAGAATGGCCTGGGAGAAGCAAACCTGTTCTGGGGTCAGGACTCCTGGAGTTCACATCTGTCCTTGCAGTTCACGCGTGCCCATTACAAGTTCATTCGAGGTTTGGTTGGGTCCTCTTCACTCCCACCCTTGCAGGGTTTATCCTCTTCCTGTTGTTCAGCCAGTGAGGAGAGCAGCCATGGGTATCTTTTCTCCTCCAAATGGCTGGTGAACTGGAGTTAAAATTTAGTCTGGTATGCATTCATAGCTTGGCCATCTCATTTGGTTGTTAGACAGAAGGTAATGGTCTCTTACAACTTTCTGCACATTATCTTTAAATATATAAAACATTTTCTGTCTTGACTCTTAGAGTGCTCTGTCATCCATGTTGAATATATCCTCCTCTCTGCCTATTAAAATACTAATGGATTTTTTAGAGCCAGATCAAGTCCATCTCCTCTGTGAAGACTTTCCTGATCCCCTAGGGCACAGTGTTACTCCTACCTCTGAATTATTTAAGTACTTAATGTCTCTACAATGTCCTTGGCTTTGGAAACAATGCAGCCTACAGATGTCCCATCCAGCAAATGCCCGTTTTGAAAAGTTGGGTGTGTTCACATTAGTGGAACTGGTTGACTTGTATATTCATTGGCTCAGCTCCAAAATGTAGAGGAGCTCACAACGACTTAAAGAAGTGAAGACAAGCAGCAGGTCCAGGGGGCCTAAAGAGGTTATAAACTTTTCCTTTGAAAAATGAACGAAAAGGTTGAATCTGGAAAACAAAAGCTACCTGCTTTATCATCAGTTGTGCACAGGACCATAGTGAAAAGCAAAGAGAAATTATTAATCAATCTGGAATCATCTGGAGATCATAGGAATAATAAAGCAAACAGCCTGCTTCTATAGAAAACAAACGTGGCCAGGTCTGTTCTTTGGAAATAATGTACAGTCACAGACACAAGGAGAAGAGATGGTATAATCTGAGTTTATAATATTGTTTCCCTTTAATTCTTTGTGAACCTAACCAAAGGTTATGGAAGAGATTGAGAATGTAGCTACAGTCCATGGGTTTTCAAGGAGTAGGACACTACTGAGTGACCAACACTTTCCCTTTAACTAGTAAACACCTGAACTGACTTTAGGTCAGTCAATGACAGCCTGCTTCAGTGAGCAGATCCCTGAAAGCCAGCCAGTCAGGGACAGTATTATGTAATGAAAATTAGTCAACTGGCAGTAGACCTGCTCCAGTGAGCATACTTCAGTCAGTCAGTTCAGTCGCTCAGTTGTGTCCAACTTTTTGTGACCCCATGGACTACAGCACGCCAGGCTTCCCTTTCCATCACCAACTCCTGGAGCTTGCTCACATTCATGTGCATTGAGTTGGTGATGCCATCCAACCATCTCATTCTCTGTCATCCCCTTCTCTCCCTGACTTCAATCTTTTCCAGCATCAGGGTCTCTTCTAATGAGTTGGTTCTTCACATCAGGTGGCCAAAGTATTGGAGCCTCAGTTTCAGCATCAGTCCTTCCAATGAGTATTCAGGACTGATCTCCTTTAGGATGGACTGGTTGGATTTCCTTGCTGTCCAAGGGACTCTCAAGAGTCTTCTCCAACACCACAGTAGAGCATCAGGCTTCAGTGCTCAGCCTTCTTTATGGTCCAACTCTCACATCCATACATGACTACTGGAAAAACCATAGCTTTGAATAGATGGACCTTTTGTCGGCAAAGTAATGTTTCTATTTTTAGTATGCTGTCTAGGTTTGTCATAGCTTTTCTTCCAAGGAGCAAACATCTTTTAATTTCATGGCTGTAGTCACCATCTGCAGTCATTTTGGAGCCCAAGAAAATAAAGTCTGTCACTGTTGCCATTATTTCTGCAGCCAGCACAGAAACATTTCTAAGGCTGACATCTTCCCACTCCCTCCTGACTTTTCCCCTAAATCTTGTAGAAGATCAGCAGTTGGCTTTGCTCAATGAAGTCTTGTGGGACCTCCCCCTTATTTAAGCAGGTACTAAATTCAGCATTTTAGATTCATATTTTAAGTGATGAGTCTCATCCTTTCACATGTTCCACCAAAATAATTTTTAAGGCTTTCACTTGTAGGATTCCTTGGGTTCCTTGAGCCTAGGACATGTTTATTGGGCAACTTGGTACAAATATTTTTTGTCCTTTGCCTTTGCTGCCAGATAAGTCTGTCTCTACAATGATTTGGCTTCCAACAGATTTTAGTGTTCTTGTTGCTTATTTTATTATCCCAGGGTTTGTAATCAAACCATCTCTGGCTTATTTCAGTGACTTTGGCTGCTGAGTTTATTTTCATATTCTGTGCTTTGTATCTTAGAATTTATTTAACAAAATTATTTTAAGGAAATTAGACCTTTTGGTTTGTAGGCACACAAATTTTTTGTTGTTTGTTTTTAAGTATATGTATACAATCATTAGAGGTTTTGGTTTGTAGTTGTACTGCGTGGTAAATATTTTTGCCGTTAACCTACTGGAGAGTTTTTTATGGATCACTTTGCTTTTGCAATTGTTTGACTATGTTTTTGTTGCTTTCTGAATTGCCTTGTGCCTGTTGGACACATGAAGAAGTACTCCACAGAGAATAGGTGTAGGTGCAGGCTCAATAAATTTCTGTTCAATCCAAACCCACCTAGAAGACAAATGGTTGGACATCTGTTTGATTTGTGGCCAATTCATGCAGACTTGATGGGTTATATTAATACTTAGCCTCGTATCCCCTTCAGAATCTTCATAAAGGCACTGTCAAGTCAACTGGAGATTGCATTGTTTCACTCATGGGTGGAGTCAGTAATTACCTGGGATGCTACTGCGTGATCTCTTTCTAGTTAATCTGTGTCAATATTTCACTCTCCTCAAGAACTCTTTCCTACATGAAGCTGCTCTCTAATCCTCACTTTTGCACTTACCTTCAGATCAGATCAGATCAGATCAGTCGCTCAGTCGTGTCCGACTCTTTGCGACCCCCATGAATCGCAGCATGCCAGGCCTCCCTGTCCATCACCAACTCCCGGAGTTCACTCAGACCCACGTCCATCGAGTCAGTGATGCCATCCAGCCATTTCATCGTCTGTCGTCCCCTTCTCCTCCTGCCCCCAATCCCTCCCAGCATCAGAGTCTTTTCCAATGAGTCAACTCTTCACATGAGGTGGCCAAAGTACTGGAGTTTCAGCTTTAGCATCATTCCTTCCAAAGAAATCCCAGGGCTGATCTCCTTCAGAATGGACTGGTTGGATCTCCTTGCAGTCCAAGGGACTCTCAAGAGTCTTCTCCAACACCACAGTTCAAAAGCATCAATTCTTCAGCGCTCAGCCTTCTTCACAGTCCAACTCTCACATCCATACATGACCACAGGAAAAACCATAGCCTTGACTAGACGAACCTTTGTTGGCAAAGTAATGTCTCTGCTTTTGAATATGCTGTCTAGGTTGGTCATAACTTTCCTTCCAAGGAGTAAGCGTCTTTTAATTTCATGGCTGCAGTCACCATCTGCATTAATTTTGGAGCCCAGAAAAATAAAGTCTGACACTATTTCCACTGTTTCCCCATCTATTTCCCATGAAGTGGTGGGACCGGATGCCGTGATTTTCGTTTTCTGAATGTTGAGCTTTAAGCCAACTTTTGCATTCTCCACTTTCACTTTCATCAAGAGGCTTTTGAGTTCCTCTTCACTTTCTGCCATAAGGGTGGTGTCATCTGCATATCTGAGGTTATTGATATTTCTCCCGGCAATCCTGATTCCAGCTTGTGTTTCTTCCAGTCTAGCGTTTCTCATGATGTACTCTGCATATAAGTTAAATAAACAGGGTGACAATATACAGCCTTGACGAACTCTTTTTCCTATTTGGAACCAGTCTGTTGTTCCATGTCCAGTTCTAACTGATGCTTCCTGACCTGCATACAGATTTCTCAAGAGGCAGATCAGGTGTTCTGGTATTCCCATCTCTTGAAGAATTTCCCACAGTTTATTGTGATCCACACAGTCAAAGGCTTTGGCATAGTCAATAAAGCAGAAATAGATGTTTTTCTGGAACTCTCTTGCTTTTTACATGATCCAGCGGATGTTGGCAATTTGATCTCTGGTTCCTCTGCCTTTTCTAAAACCAGCTTGAACATCAGGAAGTTCACGGTTCACATATTGCTGAAGCCTGGCTTGGGGAATTTTGAGCATGACTTTACTAGCATGTGAGGTGAGTGCAATTGTGCAGTAGTTTGAGCATTCTTTGGCATTGCCTTTCTTTGGGATTGGAATGAAAACTGACCTTTTCCAGTCCTGTGGCCACTGCAGAGTTTTCCAAATTTGCTGGCATATTGAGTGCAGCACTTTCACAGCATCATCTTTCAGGATTTGAAATAGCTCAACTGGAATTCCATCACCTCCACTAGCTTTGTTGGTAGTGGTGCTTTCGAAGGCCCACTTGACATCACATTCCAGGATGTCTGGCTCTAGGTCAGTGACCACACCATCATGATTATCTGGGTCGTGAAGATCTTTTTTGTACAGTTCTTCTGTGTATTCTTGCCATCTCTTCTTCATATCTTCTGCTTCTGGCAAATGTATTTTGATTTAGAATAACAATGCCCATTTGGGAAAACTTTTGATGTGTCAAAATTAACACACTAAAGAAGGATTCTCGAAATATTAGGAAATAATAACATTCAAAGGTTCAATGCCAGCTTCTTTAAAATTGTTAAGCCAAGGAACCCACAGAACAAAATGCTGACTCTAAGGTATTTTCTCTCAAAAAACACTCCAGTTCACTATCATTCAAGCCACATGGAACCCACTCTTCTTACAGCTCCCATCTCTGTGTTGTCTTTATCATCCTCTTTACAGCTCTTCTCTTCCTTCTGTTCCTTCCTCTGACCTTCTAAATGAGTTTTCCTTTCTTCAGGATTTTCTTAATAAAAGAACATGCCCTTTTTACCACAGTATAAATATCTAAAGTGAAGTATTGCAGCATGGAAGCTGAATTTAAGCCAATGGTCTAGAATTGAGTAAAAGACACTAATTAAAAAAATTTAAACCTCAGTGAGATGGACAGAAATTTACTGCAAAGCTTGAGATTTTATTAGATATTTATTGTTCTGAACTATCAAATCTGTACCAACTAGTTCATTTGATTGCTAGCCCCCTCAGATGGGGGAAAATGGTTAAAAGCACAGGATGAGAAAGACAAAGAAAGTTTAAACAGCCCAGTGGTCCATAATTTAATAATCGCCTTGAGAGGGCAAGAAAAATAGACAGTGTATTCCATTAAGCTATTTCAGAAGTCTTTCCCAAAGAGAAGATTGGACAAAGATTCAAAATTGCAAACAAAATGAAGATGAATCAATAGGAAACTTAGAAAATAGACCCTCGGAAACTTTTAAGCAGTATTCTGGCTAGTCCCAGCCGCTCAAGTAAAGGGAGCCTTGTCCTCTCTTTTTGTAAGTAGATTTAGACCTGAAATAGAGGTTTTAGTCATAAATAAGTAAATTGGAATGGAAAATTGCCAATTTAAAATACATAGAGAGTAAATAAGCTAGAAATGAAAATAGATTTCTAGATCTCAAGGCAAAAGAACTGACCTTTGAAATAAGGACAAAAACAGGACTGAAAGTCTATGAATAAAGATCTCTGTAAATATTTGCAAGCACAAGGGCCATTAGAAGAAACAGTGTTCCATATTATCAAAGAAATAAAAACTCAGACATGGTATCATGCGAGAGAAACATTAGCACCCCCCAATTTCCTCTCCTTCCTCTGAACTTCCAGGAGAAATTGTCTAAAGATATGAAGCAAGCCATCAGCTTTCTTGTTAATATAGTTACCACTAACTCTCTCTGTCCTCCACTGCCTTAGAATTCAGTTCCCCAGAATGAAATGGTAAAGTTGTCTGAAAGGTCAAAGGACATGCACATTGACTGGAAGTAAGTACAGAAGAAGGAAAATAGTTTTATTGGTTTATAACATTATGTAAGTTTCATTATGTAAGCCAGGGAAGCCTGGCATGCTGCAGCCTATGGGGTTGCAAATGGACACGGCTGAGCCATTGAATGACGAGTGTCATGTGCCTCACATTATATTTTGACTTCAGAATACAGTACAGTGTGCTCATCACCAAAAGTTTAGTCACCAGACACTCGACCCCTTTTAACCATTTTGTGCTCCCCAACCCCTTTCACCTCCGGTAAACATTACTCTGTTTTCTGTGTCTGCTCTCTGTTTTTATTTGATTATTTACTTGTTTATTTACTTACTTATTTGTGTTCCACATATGCGTGAAATCATCTGGTATTTGTTTTCCTCTGTCTGACTTAGTTCACTTAGCATAATACCCTCACGGCCCATCCATGTTGATAATAGCTATTCTAATGGGCATAAGATGATATCTTATTGTGGTTTTGCTTTGCATTTTCCTGATATTTAGTGATGTTGAGCATCTTTTCATGTGCCTGCTGGTATCTGTATATCTTCCTCAGTAGAAAATGTCTATTTAGCTCTTCTGTGCATTAAAAATCTGTTGCTGTTGAGTTGTATCAGTTCTTTATCTATTTTGGCTATTAACGGAGTGCTTTTATGTGTACATGTGTGTGCTCAGTCACTCAGTCATGTCCCACTCTTTGCAGCCTCATGGACTGTAGTCTTCCAGTCTCCTCTGTCCATGGAATTTTCTAGGTAAGAGTACTGGAATGGATTGCCATTTCCTTCTCCAGGGGATCTTCCTGACGCAGGGATCGAACCTGCGTCTCTTGTGTCTCCTGCACCGGCAGGCCGATTCTTTGCCACTAGTGCCATGTTCTGTCATACCGGAATGCAGGCTAAATTATAAGAGGCAAACTTGAAGGCATGCGGTAAATTGCAGAAGGCTAGAGAAGGTATAAATTGTATTTGCCTTGGTTTACTAAAGCCACTGAAGTACTAGGAATTTCTAGTTATTCTGAGGCCTGTCCCATGTTCACAGTAATTTTGGGATCATAGTCAGAAGAACACTCATTTCTCCTTGATGATACAAACACTACAACTTTAATAAAAGCTCTACGTTGTATATAAAAACAACAGGTATAATGTACTGAGAAAGGCTTTATTTTGAGAAGTCTCTTAAAATTCTCCTATACATGCTTATTGTAGGTGCTTTAGACAAAAGAATGCACACATTCTGTATGATTTGAGAAATAACTGAAGAACGAACTATGGCCTCAGAATTCCTAGGGGCAAAAGACTTCATGACATAGGCAGAAAACTGAACAAAGTCCAGCGCCCAGATTGATGAAATGGGAGAGCACACTTCAGCTGTTCTATCGAAGTGGGATGGTCATCCCAGGAGGAACCCTGTGCCTGGTTGCTGGAGTTGTTAGCTGACTGAGCTTCTGCTTTCAGGAAACACCATTTTTAATGGAAAGAAATAACAGATGGGCAAAACTAGTTTTTTAGACTTGGGCATTTGGTATATATTTGCTCAAAAATGAACCAAGGGAGTTTGTTTCTTAAAGGAAAACATCTGACCAGATTTGCTATCAGTGATAAATTTCAGTTTTCAAGCAAAAGGTGAAAGTTGGGAAAACTTGTATCTCTCATGATCTTGCAAGTTTCCCCACATTTTAACACTTTTCTGATGGGATCAGGGAAGATGTTAACAAATGTGATTTTGATATTGTATGATGAAATATGGTAACATTTGTAGTATCCATATTACTCTGTGAACTAATATTTTCCAAATCACCAAAGCATGAAATGGCAAAATCATGTATAGACAAAATATCCATTTAACTGTAGTATAGATCAATTAATTTTAATATAGCAGAATATGAAAAGGTCATTGATATGATATCAGATTCCACTTTGCAGTTAACCTTTAAGAAACTATCAGCTGTCAAGTTTGATGTGGTATCAAGAAAGAAATCTATGGGGACATGAAAGGACTATTATAATATTTCCCCTCTTTCTAATTATTTGTGTGAGATCAGACTTTTTTTTTAATGAAAGCAACATTGCCACAGGTTGAATTCAGACACAGGTAGTAGAACCTGGTGTTTTCTTTTAAGTCAGTCATTTAAGAAGTTTGCAAAAGTGAAAAGCAATGGCACTCTTCTCCCCAATTATCTTGTTTTGTAAAATATAGTTACTTTCATTTAAGCATATTATTTCTGCTAACATGTAATGGATTTTTTACTGCTATTTTAAATCAAGTAAATATTTACAAAATATCTCAGTTTTGATTTATAATGCACTAAATATCAATGAATATAAGCCCCATAAGCAAAAGGTCTTTGGAGTCCTCAATACTTTTGAGTTAAAAAGATTTGAGGACCAAAAAGTTAGACAAATTCAAGGAAAAGTTTTTGGGTAATTTATTATGTTCAGTTCAATTCAGTCACTCAGTCATGTCCGACCCTTTGCGACCCCATGATCTGCAGCACGCCAGGCCTCCTTGTCCATCACCAACTCCTGGAGTCCACCCAAACCCATGTCCATTGAGTCGGTGATGCCATCTAACCATCTCATCCTCTCTCGTCCCCTTCTCCTCCTGCCCTCAATCTTTCCCAGAATCAGGGTCTTTTTAAATGAGTCAGCTCTTCGCATCAGGTGGCCAAAGTATTGGAGTTTCAGCTTTAGCATCAGTCCTTCCAATGAACACCCAGGACTGATCTCCTTTAGGATGGACTGGTTGGATCTCCTTGCAGTCCAAAGGACTCTCGAGAGACTTCTCCAACACCACAGTTCGAAAGCATCAATCAATTCTTCGGTGCTCAGCTTTCTTTATAGTCCAACTCTCACATCCATACATGACCATAGTCTTGACTAGATGGACCTTTTTGACTGGAAAAACCATAACCTTGACTAGATGGACCTTTTTGACAAAATAATGCCTCTGCTTTTTAATATGCTATCTAGGTTGGTCATAACTTTCCTTCCAAGGAGTAAGCGTCTTTTAATATCATGGCTGCAATCACCATTTGCTGTGATTTTGAAGCCCAGAAAATTAAAGTCTGACACTGTTTCCACTGTTTCCCCATCTATTTACCATGAAGTGATGGGACTGGATGCCATGATCTTTGTTTTCTGAATGTTGAGCTTTAAGCCAACTTTTTCATTCTCCTCTCTTACTTTCATCAAGAGGCTTTTTAGTTCTTCTTCGCTCTCTGCCATAAGGGTGGTGTCATCTGCATATCTGAGGCTATTGAGATTTCTCCTGGCAATCTTGATTCCAGCTTGTGTTTCTTCCAGTCCAGCGTTTCTCATGATGTACTCTGCATAGAAGTTAAATAAGCAGGGTGACAATATACAGCCTTGACGAACCCCTTTTCCTATTTGGAACCAGTCTATTGTTCCATGTCCAGTTCTAACTGTTGCTTCCTGACCTGCATACAGGTTTCTCAAGAGGTAGGTCAGGTGGTCTGGTATTCCAGCATTAGATTTAAAAAATGCAAGTATATAAATATCATTCTGGTGAGATGAGTTCCTCCTAAACATTTGGCTTGAAGGTTCCTACTAAAGGAAATTAAGATGGCAGAATTTGAGGACTGGATGGAATCTCAAGAGTCATCTATTCCAATGGTTATCTGCCTGGATGCAAATTAGAATAACTCATTGAATTAAAAGTAAAACAAAACTTAGGCTTAGGTTTCACTTCAGACCTATTAAAACACATTTCTGGAGGGCAGGCATAGTTATTGAAGCATTTATTTATTTTTTTATATGTGGGAATAGACTCATGGATATTTATTTATCCTTTGACTATAACCCAGTACTTTTTTTGCTCAAATTGTTCTAGCTCTGGCCATTGGAAGCTCTTTTAGTTGATTTCTGGGTCCCTTTGGTATAATCTCATCACTGTGGTTTTCTTTCTTTCATTTTTTAAAGCACTTTCTTACTTTCTGGCACAATAAGATACTCCAGAATCATCTTATATATTTCTCGCTCCAGTCTGAGAGTCAGTCATTTATCCAGGGAGCCCTGATTCTTTTTTTTTTTTTTTTTTTTTTGAGAATGACATTAGAAACCAAGATTCTTAGGTGTGTTCATTGCTACTTGGGTGTCATTGCTTCCAGGCCCTCTCAGCTGACAGAACAAGGATATATTTTTGTGTATACTAACCCATGTATCTACAAGTATTTTTGTATTTCTATCTGTATCTATATTAAGCTAAATATACATTCATACTGATATCTCTAATTCTAATCCATTGCTGCATGAATCATTCCAGCTACTACCCTGTGTATTTCTTCTATTCTGTTCTGTTTTACTGTACTGTGTGGCTTGTAGGCTCTTAGTTCCCTGACCATGGATTGAACCTGGGCCATGGCAGTGAAGGTACCAAGTCCTAACTACTGGACTGCCAGGGAATTCCCAACCCTGTATATTTTAATTTTACAACCTTCACAGGTCTTCAAAACAGGCTGAGACAGTTTTGGTGTCCCCATTTTATTTTTATATTTCTAACTTTATGGATTTATTTACCAACTTTGCTGTATAACTTGTATCACTATCTTTGGCGAAGAATAATAGCATTTTTATTTGAGGAAATAAGACATTGATTAATGCTCATGGTCAACTGAATATAATCTCAGGGTTATCTTTAAAAAGTGAATTGAGCTTTATAAAAGAAGAAGCAATGAATAGATTCTTTGTCTTAAAAGAAACCATAATTTTTTGTCCCCAGATGTGCTTTATGAATACATCATTATATGAGTAGGAAATAGAAAAATACCAAGGACAGTCATCTATGTTTGAGACGTGATACCAGTTTAGAGCATCAATTACAATCCTTTTGGCATTTGAGTATCATGAATTTTTACGTATAATAGAACTGGAGGAAAAATTGTGAGAAAATCTTTTGAGATATAAAAAACTGTTAATTTGCTTTAATACTTTGGATGGACATAATTTTGGAAATAGGATGGATGATAACATAAAATGTCTAGGTCTTTTGTGAAATATAGTCACTTTTAACCTTTGGAAGCATATAGTTTTGAACTTATATTATTAAAACTAGAAAGTGCAGTCCATGTCTTAAGCAGGACTATTTAGTGGTTTCCATGTCTTATAATCCTCTTGCCCCGACTGAGAACCTAAAGTTTGTGTTATTGCTTATCTCTGAAATTGATTCCAGTGGCCACCTACAGCATCTTAGATAACACTTTTCAGACTTTGAAAAAAGATACAGAGGCATTCTTCTAAGCAAAGAATATATAAAAGTATAAACCATTCCCAGTGGGAACTTAACCTCTGTCTCCTTCAATGATCACAAGTACTGGGACGGTAGAGACATCTGGGCCTTAATCTGTTCTCAGGTATTTCTAATAGCTGTTTCCTTCCAGTGGACACTGAGCATTAATGGTGGTTCATTATTATGAGATGCCTCCTATTGAGGATTTATATCATGTTCCCTCTAAAGTAGGGAATAAATATGGGACCTACTCAGGAAGGCTTTGCTTTCTGCGTCTTGGGATACAGCATTAAGTCCCTTAGGCCAGGATCCAGGATTCTTGTCCCCCCCATTTGATCCTTCCTGGCATATTCAGGTCCAGTAATTTAGTTCCTGTCCTGGTCTCTGATTTTGTTTTCCACTTACTGTTCAGTTCAGTTCAGTTGCTCAATAGTGTCTGACTCTTTGCGACCCCACGGACTGCAGCACACCAGGCTTCCCTGTCCATCACCAACTCCCGGAGCCTACTCAAACTCATGTCCATTGTATCAGTGATGCCATCCAACCGTCTCATCCTCTGTTGTCCCCTTCTCCTCCTGCCATCAATCTTCCCCAGCATCAGGGTCTTTTCTAGTGAGTCAGGTCTTCACATCAGGTGGCCAAAATATTGGAGTTTCAGCTTCAGCGTCAGTCCTTCCAATGAATATTCAGGACTGATTTCCTTTAGGATAGACTGGTTGGATCTCCTTGCAGTCCAAGGGACTCTCGAGAGTCTTCTCCAACACCACAGTTCAAAAGCATCAATTCTTCAGCACTCAGCTTTCTTTATAGTCCAACTCTAACATCCATACAAGACTATTGGAAAAAGCATAACTTTGACTAGGCAGACCTTTGTTGTCAAAGTAATGTCTCTGCTTTTTAATATGCTGTCTAGATTGGTCATAGCTTTTCTTGCAAGGAGTAAGCATCTTTTAATTTCATGGCTGCAGTCACCATCTGCAGTGATTTTGGAGCCCCCCAAAATAAAGTCTGACACTGTTTCCACTGTTTCCCCATCTATTTGCCATGAAGTGATGGGACCAGATGCCATGATCTTAGTTTTCTGAATGTTGAGCTTTAAGCCAACTTTTTCACTCTCCTCTTTCACTTTCATCAAGAGACTCTTTAGTTCTTCGCTTTCTGTCATAAGGGTGGTGTCATCTGCATATCTGAGGTTATTGATATTTCTGCCAGCAATGTTGATTCCAGCTTGTGCTTCATCCAGCCTGGCATTTCTCATGATGTACTCTGCATATAAGTTAAATAAGCAGGGTGACAATATATAGCCTTGACATACTCCTTTCCCTATTTGGAACCAGTCTGTTCCATGTCCGGTTCTAACTGTTGCTTCTTAATCTACATACAGAGTTCTCAGGAGGCAGGTCAGGTGGTCTGGTATTCCTGTCTTGTTAAGAATTTTCCACAGTTTGTTGTGACCCACACAGTCAAAGGCATTGGCATAGTCAATAAAGCAGAAGTAGATCTTTTTCTGTAACTCTCTTGCTTTTTCGAGGATCCAGTAGATGTTGGCAATTTGATCTCTGGTTCCTCTGCCTTTTCTAAAACCAGCCTGAACATCTGAAAGTTCATGGTTCACGTACTGTTGAAGCCTGGCTTGGAGAATTTTGAGCATTACTTTGCTAGTGTGTGAGATGAGTGCAATTGTGCCGTAGTTTGAGCATTCTTTGGCATTGCCTTTCTTTGGGATTGGAATGAAAACTGACCTTTTCCAGTCCTGTGGCCACTGCAGAGTTTTCCAAATTTGCTGGCATATTGAGTGCAGCACTTTTACAGCATTATCTTTAAGGATTTGAAATAGCTGAACTGGAATTCCATCACCTTCACTAGCTTTCTTCTGCTCACTAGTTCTTTATAATAGTGCTGTGTGCAGAAGAAGAAGCACAAGCTGGCATCAAGATTGCCAGGAGAAATATCAATAACCTCAGATATGCAGATGACACCACCCTTATGGCAGAAAGTGAAGAGGAACTAAAAAATGGATATGAGTTTGGGTGGACTCCAGGAGTTGGTGATGGACAGGGAGGCCTGGCGTGCTATGGTTCATGGGGTCGCAAACAGTTGGACACAACTGAGCGACAGAACTGAACTGAACTGATATGCATTGTCTAATTTCACTAACTTGTTATGTATATAATTTTGAGGTTCATGTACTGAGTTAGAAGGAGGATGGATAAAGAAAATGAGTATAGCGGGGAGTGGGGCAGACATATAAACAGACACACAAACTACCACAATTCAGACTGTACGGAACTCTAATAGTAGAGATAAAAACCAATTCAGGCCTTTGTTTTGATTTTAATTATTATCATCCACTTCCTTAATTTGAGGCTGAGAATGGCTACTTTCCTAAGGCCAGATGTCTTATAAATGTCAGAATTGGGACTTGAACCCAGGGCCTCTGACTTCAGTAGTCCATTTGCTCTACAATTGGAGTCCTATCTTTCTTAATCTTCTCTCTCACATGCAACAACTCTTAACTCCAGTTCTTGGGGGTGCCTGGATTTTTGCTCCCAGATTGTTGCTAACTGTAGGGTTCTGCTTATTGCCAGAGTCTTTGCTTCTAGGCTCCCCTGGACTAGCCAGACATACCTTCTTGCTACTGTCAATGGTTCTTAATTCCCCTAAAACTGCAGAGCCAATTGGAAGGCTTCCCATGGGAGCTGGTGATCCCAGCTGCTGTTTCCATAGGGACCTTCCCTTTCTTATTCTAGAGCTCAGATGCAGGTCATACGAAGGTTTCTATTCAGCACCAGGCCCAGGGAACAGCTCCAAGAAGTGTGCCATTGGGAACCTTTAGCATCAGCTTGGTGTTGAACACAAACTTGGCAAAAGACGGATCCGCAAGTGTTTCCCGAATTGCTGCGGGAAATACTACTCAGAATTTCCTGCAACAGTTCTTCCAGGGTCTGTTCTGTGGTTTAACGATCAATTTTGTATTTTTGGTTGTAAGTGAGGAACTCAAATTGCTTAAGGACACAAGACATATATTAGTTTTCAAAACTTGCAAGTCCAGGAGTGCATCTGACTTCAGGTCTGGTTGGGGCCAGAGGCTTAAATAATGCCACCACGAACCATTCTCCCACCTCTTAGACTAGTTCCTCCATCTGAGGGGTGAAATGGCCACCACTGCCTCTAGACTCATGTCCCTTTAGCTTGTGTGTGTGCATGCTCAGTCGCTTCAGTCGTGTCTGACTCTTTGCAACCCTACAGACTGTAGCCTGCCAGGTTTCTGTGTCCATGGGATTCTCCAGGCAAGAATACTGGAGTGGGTTGCCATGCCCTCCTCCAGGGGATCTTTCTGACCCAGGGATTGAACATAGGCCTCCTGCACTGCAGGCAGATTCTTTACTGCTGAGCCACCAGAGAAGGGAAGCCTGTTTTGTTAGCATGGTGACCCCCCAAAACAGCACTAGCAGCAAAATCCCAGAGAAGACTGATTGTCTGGCATGAGTCTTTGACAACTTCCTGATGAGGGTGGTTGGGAGGGGCTGTATTGGGGTTGGTTCCTCACAGGAAAGGGAATTTAGTACCAGAAGGAGGAGGCAGTCATACTGGAGCGACAGAGGAATACCCTGTCGTTGGCATCCAGGGGAGCTCTCACAACCCACAAATTCTCTGAGGGCTGTTGTGGGTTAGAACCGTCATTCCCCTTGGTAGCACTTGAACTTGACTTTCCAGAAGGCTCAACAAAAGCCCCAGATTATAGTTTCCCTACTTCCTCACTGTCCCTCTTCCTCAAGAAATAGGTTCCGGAGCTCATATGTATACTGAGTCCAGGAACAGCCGGGCTGTGCCTGAAAATCCCCCAGGATTGATACACAAATAAAATCCAGCACTGAATCCAGGTTACATCTGTAACCATATCTCTACCATCTCATACTGAAGCCTAGTCAATAATGGGCTCACAGAATGTGAAATAAATGAATATTAAAAAAATACCTTGACTGTGATAAAATGGACACTTCCCATGTCCCTTCTTTTGCAAAGAGATAAGATCCTGTCATTTACTTGATCCCTCCAGGAAGAATTCCCTTCTGTGCCATTGTGCAAGACACTAGCTTCATTTGGCTTTTAAAATTCATGCACTTTTTCCAGCATTCATTTTGCAGCAGAACAAGTACATCTCTTGTGATTGCAAACTTGGTCAGCAATTTCTTCCTTCCGTTGTTTGTTATTAACTTAATGCTTTTATGTAAAGGTGATGCTGCTGAAGCTGTTCCTCTGTGATTTAGTTCAGCATCAACAGGTAATACTGGAGGTCTCCACAAGGGCCTGATGGCTCCTACCTGCTCAGGACCCACACAGGGAAAACCCAGGGGCTGTCAGGAGCTGTTTTCCTAGATCAATTAACCCCAGTGCCTAGTGGAGCAAACTGAGTTATGAAGTCGTATGTCTAGTGCCTGTGGCTGCCTGACTTCTATGAAAGAAAAAATGCAGCCCCATTTTGTGATGGAGAAAAGTCTCTGTGGCTTCCCCTCTGCCAGGATTGGATTGCATAAACTGGCCTCCAGCTTCCAAATTAAGGGGTTGGAAGATTTCTCGAGAGTTCTAAGAAGTGAGGGAAATGGAGAGTAAGGGGGCCAGTAGTGTGATTTGGAATGGCCTGTTCCCATGAAGAAAGTTCTGTTTTGGTCTTAGAGATGGGCTTCTTGACTGTCAGATCAAATTTAAGATGTTTTCAGCGGGGAGAAGAGCTCTCAGTGGTCTGACATCTTGCTTCTGTATTAGTCCTTCAGCGCCAGTGCTGGAGACAACAAAGACCATCACCACTTGCCGGAGTTCCTGTGTGCTGGGCAGGCTGCTAGGCATACAGAGTAAATTATTTTTCAACCTTGTTTTGTGTAGCAGTGCCGGGGTGTCTATGCCCTTCACCTTTATGTGGCTGAGCTCAAAATGTCTATAGAAAGAGGAAAAAAAGAGACTAACTTAAAGAACTGCCGATGATCCTAGCTGGAAGAAAGGGAAGCAAATTTAATGACCTACTATATGTGCCTGGTACCATGCTCAGGGTTTGCATACATCATCCACTCCACGTGGCAGCTCCAGGAGCTGATGTTTTTATCCCCTTTTAAGAAGATGAACCCAGAGCTCAGCCAGGTGGAGTAACTTGCCCAAGGTCAAACAGCTTTCAAGTTTGGTGTTCAAACCCAAGCCTATCTGAGTGCATAGCCTGCCTTCCTTCTGCTGCTGCATGTCTTGCAAGAGTTTCATGGGTCAAGTACTGATGTACCCATGAACTAGTTACAGCACTGGTTATGACAGCTCTTGTTCAGGTGTGGAGACAAACATTCTTTTATGATATTAAATCAAGGGCAAATGGCTATTTTTGGGGGGGCACTGTAATTCCTTATATCCTTTGGAAAAAATGTTTTTGGTAGCCAAGGAGCAGTGGTAATGTGGGGGCATCTTTGGATTTCTCTCTGCAGTGGTTTCTCTCCTATGCTGACCTCATTGCATGCGTGCCTGCTCAGTTGCTTCAATTGTGTCTGACTCTGCGACCCCATGAGTAGCCTGCCAGGCTCCTCTATCCATGGGATTTCCCAGGCAAGAATACTGGAGTGGGTTGCATTTCCTTCTCCAGGGGATCTTCCAAACCCTGGGATTAAACCCATGTCTCCTGCCTTGGCAGGCGGATTCTTCACCACTGAGCCATGTAGGAAGCCCCATTTTGACCCCATTAAAGGAACCTAAAAGAGGCTGAAGGGGACTCCAGAGCTTTGGAACTGAGGGGGTTAGAATTCAGGGTATTTGGGTCAGAGCCTAGCCCAAGAAGGGGGCTAAAACAGCATCCAGAGTGCTGGCTTCTTCTTCCAAACTCTCCTCCCCACTTCTGGACCTAGGCTTCTCAGAGTAGCTGTGTCATCCTGTCCTTCTCGAACCAGGTTTTCACCTCATGCAGAGCCACCTCTGATCACTGACTGAACTCAGGTCTGCAGACTTTCCCTTAAAAAAATGTTTTTTAATTAAAAATTTTTTATTGGAGTACAATTACTTTACAATATTGTATTTTTTCTGCTGTATAGCAAAGTGAATCAGCTATATGTATACATATACCCCCTCTTTTTTGGATTTTTTTCCCCTTTGGCTCACCACAGAGCACTGAGTAGAGCTGCCTGTGCTGTGCAGTCGGTCCCCATTAGTTGTCTGTTTTATGCATGGTTCTCAATAGTGCATATGTGTCGATCCCAATCTCCCAATTCATCCCACCCCTCCCACTTTCCCCCTTGGTATCCATGTTCGTTCTCCACGTCTGTGTTTCTATTTTTGCTTTGCAAATAAGATCATGTGGACTGACTCTTCCTTCCTGAAGAGGCCGCCGCTCTGCTGTCTTCTCCCAGCCCTTTCCCAAGACCTTTCCACCCTTCTGCTCAGGGTTGAGGTGATCTCCTCTCTCCACTCTGTTTTTAGTAGTGTTCCTCTTCCCTGTTTTCAGGTTCAAGTCCTCTCTATGCAGTTTTTCATGGAATCCCAAGTGAAGGGGATAGTGCGATCCTCTGCTTAGAATCTTCTCCTGGCTGCCCATCTAACTTAGAATGGAGTCTGCACCCCTTACTACAACCTGCACATCCTTCTAACCTGACTCCTATACTTGCTCACACTTCTTATCCTCCTTATATCTGGCCATCCTGGTCTTCTTACAATCCTCTTTTGTTCCTACCTCAGAGCTTTGAACTTGCTCATTCTTCCTCTGGCTTCTGCTTTTCAGATGTTCACTTCTTATCGTATTTCACCTCTTAACCCCAGGACAGCTATTTCAGGGAAGCCTGCTCTTAATCCAAAGGAGGCCCCCCGGAACCCCCTAATCACTGGCTTTCATCCTCATTGCCCTATTTTATTTATTTATAATACCTAAAAATCTTTGTATCTTACTCATGTATTTGTCTTATCCCCATCAGCAGCACTATACGGCCAAGGCCAACTACAATGTCTGGCACATAGCAAACCTTGGGTAAATATTTGTTGAATCAGCAGTTTGAACAATGGTACCTGGAAGATAGTATGTCTTCAATACATCTTGGTTGAATGGCTACATCCTTTCTCAAAGTACAGCCCTAGATTCCCAGAGGGCCAGAGATTCCTCAACAAGTGGTCATAGATCAAAATAATTTTGAGAGCCACCATTTAGAATCCCTTTCTCCTAGAGTCAGAGAAAGTCTGTGATGCAAGCCTCTCCAAAATCCCTCTAAGTTTTGAATTATCCTTAGAGAAAATTTGATGAGCCTGAACACTAGCAGTGAGAATTTTCCAGTCCCCAGGTTGCTGTTGTTTAGTTGCTAAGTCGTGCCCAACTCTTTGTGACCCCATGGATGGTAGCCTGCCAGGTTCCTCTGTCCATGGGATGTTCCAGGCAAGAAAACTGGAATGGGTTGCCATTTCTCAAGGGGAACTTCCTGAGCCAGGGATTAAACCCATGCCTCCTGCATTGGCAGGCAGATTCTTTACTGCTGAGCCACCAGGGAAGCCCAAAGGAAGCTTCCTTAATCTTTGTTGGATTAAGCAACTTTGTTGGAAAGCTGAAATCATACTCTGACCCACTTGTTCTATTCTGATTCAGAGGATTATGTCGGGTGATCACTGGGCCTATGAATGGGTAAATTCATGTTCTCTCATCCTGCACACTTTAGTCATCAAATTATTTTGTTTGAATTTTACTCTATACCTTCTTTCACTTAATTTTGTCTAACATGAAGTAGGTAGAGATGAGCTAGTTGACATTAAAGACATACAAGTCATCTGTTAAATGCAGGAGACTTAGATTCATAAATCTTTCTGACTGCTTGAATATAACAGAATCTCCTTTGAAAAACATTTTTTTCCATTTGAAGTCTTTTTCCTTAAGTCAACATGTTTTGAAGCCACTGTCATGCTGTTATGTTAGTTAGCTGTTTCTGATCTGTTGTCCACATGGGAATTATTTAGAACATATGTTCTTATTACTAATCTAAATGAAGGGCTTTTTAAAAAGAACCCAAGGGAATACAAATACAAAATCTTGCATTTGGTGTAAAACTTTATCCTTGCTAAATTCAAGGCAACAGAGAATAGCTTGCAAGCCCATCAATGCCAGACTGTTATCTTCCTTGTAGAATTGTTATGGTCTTGTTCTTTAAAAATCAGTTTTATTGGAAGAGCAGGGCAGAGTCTGAAGCACCTGTTGTCATCAGCAGTCACATGATAGCCCCTGACTCTCCTCTCAGCACTCAGGTGCTTAGTCTTTCTCGCTGACCCTTGGAGCTGACTTGGAAATTCTGGCACCGAGGAGGGGACAGTATACAAGATCACCTTGGGGAGCCACATAGAGACTCTTCGACTCAGTTTATTTTCATTTGTAAAACCGAATGACCCCCATATTCACCCTTACAGGCTGAGTCTCACAAGGATAGGCTGAGATGACAAGTTTCCATGCATGTTGATACAAGTGAAACACGCTAAACACATTGTTACTAACTTTGAAATTCATGATCCATCCATAGACCTATCAGTTGATCATCCTGTCTGAGCAGAGCAGTGGTTTTACAATATACACAAAAGAGCTAGTGCAGAAAAGCTTGATCCTCTGTGGAGAATGTATTTGATTCCAGAATCACATCAGCCAATTGCGAGGACCGAACTGTGCTTCTGGTGGGGGAAGGGGTCGTCAGGGGCCTGGGTGGGACACAGAGGAAGGAGCACTGAGAGAGGAGGTGCTGGCTTTACTCTCACAAGGCCTCATGGACTTACTGAGGATTCTGAGTAAGCGGGGGCTTCCCCAGTAGCTCAGTGGTAAGAAATCCGCCTGCCAGTGCAGGAAATGCTGGAGACTTGGGTTCAATCCCTGGATCAGGAAGATCCCCTGGAGGAGGGCATGGCAACCCACTCCAGTATTCTTGCCTGGAAAGTCCCATGGACAGAGGAGCCTGGTGGGCTACAGTCCCTGGGGTTGCAAAGAGTCAGACAAGACTATGTGACTGAGTGCACATGCTGAGTCTTGGCTCTCCTAAAAGATGTTATATGTTGGGAGTCTCCACTCCTGAGATCAAGATGCTGCTGGTGAGGGCCCACAGAGTCCGTGTACCTTTGCAGATCTCACAGAGAATGACACCAGAGACCTTGTCCAGGTCCACAGTTCCAGCCATGACCTCCACACACAGACCTCTCCATCTAGTGCTCTGTCTAATGCAAGGATGTCCCTTGAACTCTATTTCTGAATTTTCAGCTTCTGGCTAGTGTACCTACCTGGACATAATGCTAGAATCCCACATACAGCAGAACCAAAGCCAAAATAACTGTCAGCTACTCTATACAACCAGTTTTTTCTCATCTCCTTGAAAAAATTTTTTTTCTAATTTTTAAAAATATTGATAGATTGATTTGGCTGTGCTGGGTCGTAGTTGAGGCACCCAGGATCTTCGTCGTGGCATGTGGAATCTTTTGTTGTGACGCACGGGCTCTTCTCTAGTTGTGGTGTGTGGGTTCAGTAGTTGCTGGGTGCAGTCCTAGCTGTCCTGGGGCATGTGGGATCTTAGTTCCCTGCCCAGGGATTGACGCGTGTTCCCTGCATTGGGAGCTCAGAGTCTTAGCCACTGGACCACCAGCAAAGTCCCTCATCCCTCGTCTATCCATGGCATCACCCTTTTCACCTAGCATCCAGCTCGGAGATCCCTGTCTGCCTTTGTCTTCCTTGACCTTTTCTTTCCTGTGACCCTCCTGTGATTCTTCTTTAACCAAGTGCCTTTTTCCTGCTTCCGTTTCTTCCACCATCACCTTATTTCTCTTTTCATAGATGATGATACATAAGCTCCAGCTTGAAATTCTTTTCTGTCCTCAGATAAAATCCCATACTATCACTTGGCATTTAAGATCCAAATACTTTGGTTCTCCCATCAATTCATCCAACCTCCACTGCTCTCTTGTTGAAGTTCTCAACTCCAGCCTCCTCACCAGTCACCAAACATACTGAGTGATTTTTTTTTTTTTTTTTACCTCCAAGATTTCTATCTTGCTATCCATTTCCCTGGAATACCCCATTCTGCAGCTCAAAATCTCATTTATTCTTCAAATCCCAACTCACACATAACTGGCCAGGCAGCCTCCCTTGTTTCCCACCCTGTAAGGGTGGTTCCCCTTGAGTGATGCAGTGTATCACTGCATGTTAGGGGAGCAGACATTCTGGAGTCAGACAGACCTGGGCCTGAACCTTACCTCTGCCATGACCAGCTGTAGGACTGTAAGCCTCAGTTTCTACATCTCTAAAATGATGACAATAATACCTATGTCTGAAGTTTCTCAGTTGTGTCTGACGGTTTTGTGACCCCGTGGACTGTAGCATGCCAGGCTTCTTTGTCCATCAGATTTTTCAGGCAAGAATACTGGAGTGGGTTGCCCTTTTTTCCTCCAGGGGATCTTCCTGACCCAGGGATAGAACCTGCATCTTTTACGTCTCCTGCATTGGCAGGTAGATTCTTTACCACTAGTGCCACCTGGGAAGCCCAATAATACGTACGTAGGATTCTGATGAGACAGCATTTGGGTCTTTAGTGTATGGTTATTTCAGAGAGTCAACCCTGAATATTTGTTGGAAGGACTGATGCTGAAGCTGAAGCTTCAATACTTTGGCCACCTGATGTGAAGAGCTGACTCATTAAAAAAGACCTTGATGCTGGGTAAGATTGAGGGCAGGAGGAGAAGGGGACAACGGAGGATGAGATGGTTGAATGGCATCACCGACTCAATGGACATGAGTTTGAGCAAACTCCAGGAGATAGTGAGAGTCAGGGAAGTCTGATTTGCTGCAGTTCATGGGGTTACAAAGAGTCAGACATGACTTAGCGACTGAGCAATGGCTAAAGGACCTTTAAATTCTGACTCTGTTTCTTGTGAGCTGTGTGATTGAGTCAAGTTCCCTTTCTCTCTGTGCTTCAGGTTTTTGATCTTTAAAATGGGGATTATAATAAGATAATTAACTGCAAAATGTTATTTAATGAGCTGATACATAGGTTTGGCAAGTTTTTCTCCTGTGAAGGGCCATAGTGAATATTTCAGGCTTGTGGATCATATATATTCTGTTACAACTACTGTTGTACTGAGAAAACAGCCAGAGATGGTATATAAACAAGTGGTGTGCCTGTGTTCCAATAAAACTTTATTTACAAAAACAGGTAATGAGCTGTAGTTTTCTAACCCCGTAGTTACTAGATACACTGCTCAGGACAGAGCATGGTACTCAGTAACTGGTTGTGGCTGTTATTAATGGGGAATGGATAATATTTCCTTTACTTACATATAGGTGTCATAAAAGCAAGGTTTGTGGCTCATTTAACATAATCCCTATGGTTGGCAGAATAATGGCTCCCCTCAAAGATGCTCATGTCTTAATCCCTATATCCTGTAATATGTTAAATTCCATGGTTCTTGGGAAGTTCAGGCTGCAATAACAAAAATGCCATTCACTGGGTGGCTTAACCAGCAAGCATTTCTCACAGTTTAAGATTGGCGTATGTCAGCACGGTTGTGTTACAGAGAAGGCCCGCTTTAGGGTTGCAGGTGACTGACTTTTTTTTTTTAATTAATTAATTTTATTTTACAATATTATAATGGTTTTGCCATACATTGATTTGAATCTGCCATGAGTGTACATGTGTTTCCCATCCTGAACCCCTCTCCTACCTCCCTCCCCATCTCATCCCTCTGGGTCTGGATGACTGACTTTTTGTGATATCCTTCTATAGTGGGAAGGGCCATAGAGCTCTCTAGCCTCTTGGTCATGGTGGTGGTGGTGGTTTAGTCGCTAAGTCGTGTCTGACTTTTGCGACCCCATGGACTGTAGCCTGCCAGGCTCCTCTGTCCGTGGGATTTTCCAGGCAAGAATATTGGGGTGGATTGCCATTTCCTTCTCCAGGAATCAACCCAGGAATCGAACCCAGGTCTCCTGCATTGCAGGCAGATTCTTGAACAACTGAGCCACAAGGGAAGCCCAGCCTCTTCTTGCTGCTGCTGCTGCTGCTGCTGCTAAGTCGCTCAGTCACGTCCAACTCTGTGCGACCCCATAGACGGCAGCCCACCAGGCTCTTCCGTCCCTGGGATTCTCCAGGCAAGAACACTGGAGTGGGCTGCCATTTCCTTATCCAATGCATGAAAGTGAAAAGTGAAAGTGAAGTCGCTCAATTGTGTACGACTCCTAGCGACCCCATGGACTGAAGCCTTCCAGGCTCCTCTGTCCATGGGATTTGCCAGGCAAGAGTACTGGAGTGGGTTGCCATTGCCTTCTCCCAGCCTCTTCTTATCAGGGCACTAATTCCATTCATGAAGGCTCCACCGTTATGACCTAATCACCTTCCAAAGGCCCTGACTCCAAACACCATCACAGTGTGAGGGGTTAGGTGTTCAGCTTATGAATTTTGAGGGGATGCATTCAGTCCATAACACATGGCCAGAGGGAATTAAGGTTGCAAATAGAGTTAGGTTGCTAATCAGCTGACTTTAAAACAGGAAGATAATCCTGAGTTACCCTGCTGGGCCAGTGTAATCAGGAGACCTTAAAAGTGAGAGAGAGACTCAAGGGAGGCAATCACAGAGATGGGAAGGCAGCTGGAGGACTCAGTTTGCTGCCACCGGCTTTGCAGACAGAGGAGCGGGGTCATGAGACAAGGAATGTGGACACCTGTGGAAAGTGGAAAAGACAAAGGTTGTGGATTCTCTCTGGAGCCCCCAGATGGGGAGGCACCCTGCTGACAACTTGGCCTTAGTCATGGGAGACCTGTGTTTGACCGATATGCAGGACTGTAAGAGGAAAAATTTGTGTTGTTCTGAGTCACATTTGTGGTAATTTGTTATAGCAGGAATAGAAAACTGATACACTCTCCCATGTACCTGGTGCAAAGGACAGACCCTAATTCTTTGTCCAATAGCTACACTTCTTATTTCTCTCTCATGTCTGCATTAGAAAATGATTTGATAGCATGTTTTCATATTATAAACACTGGTATGCTTATAAAGCCTGTGTGTTAGTTGCCAAGCTGTGTCCAACTCTCTGCAACCCCATGGATTATAGTCTGCCAGGCTCCTCTGTCCATGGGATTTCCCAGGCAAGAATAATGGAGCGGGGAGCCATTCCCTTTTCCAGGGTATGTTCTCAACCCAGAGATCAAACCCAGGCCTCCTGCATTGCAGGCAGGGTCTTTACCGCCTGAGCCACCAGCACAGCTATATAAAGCCTGTATCGCCAGCTATTTATCATTGTGCAAGTGCTGAACTGTCAATAATTATTGACTCTTTAAAGTGCTGCTGACAGTGTCTGCTTTGGGGTGTTCGTTTCCTTTTCAGTTCAGTTCAGTTCAGTCGCTCAATCGTGTCCGACTCTTTGAGACCCCATGAACTGCAGCATGCCAGGCCTCCCTGTCCATCACCAACTCCTGGAATCCACCCAAACCCATGTCTACTGAGTCGGTGATGCCATCCAACCATCGCACCCTCTGTCGTCCCCTTCTCCTCCTGCTCTCAATCTTTCCCAGCAACAGAGTCTTTTCCAGTGAGTCAGCCCTTCACATCAGGTGGCCAAAGCACTGGAGTTTCAGCTTCAGCATCAGTCCTTCCAATGAACACCCAGGACTGATCTCCTTTAGGATGGACTGGTTGGATCTCCTTGCAGTCCAAGGGACTCTCAAGAGTCTTCTCCAACACCACAGTTCAAAAGCATCAATTCTTCAGCGCTCAGCTTTCTTTATAGTTCAACTCTCACATGCATACATAACCACTGGAAAAACCATAGCCTTGACTAGACAGATCTTTGTTGGCAAAGTAATGTCTCTGCTTTTGAATATGCTATCTAGGTTGGTCATAACTTTCCTTCCAAGGAGTAAGCGTCTTTTAATTTCATGGCTGCAGTCACCATCTGCAGTGATTTTGGAGCCCAGAAAAATAAAGTCAGCCACTGTTTCCACTGTTTATCCATCTTTTTGCCATGAAGTGATGGGACCGGATGCCATGATCTTGGTTTTCTGAATGTTGAGGTTTAAGCCAACTTTTTCACTCTCCTCTTTCACTTTCATCAAGAGACTCTTTAGTTCTTCACTTTCTGCCATAAGGGTGGTGTCATTTGCATATCTGAGGTTATTGATATTTCTCCCAGCAAACTTGATTCCAGCTTGTGCTTCTTCCAGCCCAGCGTTTCTCATGATGTACTCTGCATAGAAGTTAAATAAGCAGGGTGACAATATACAGCCTTGACGTACTCCTTTTCCTATTTGGAACCAGTCTATTGTTCCATGTCCAGTTCTAACTGTTGCTTCCTGACCTGCATACAGATTTCTCAGGAGGCAGGCCAGGTGGTCTGGTATTCCCATCTCTTTCAGAATTTTCCACAGTTTATTGTGAACCACACAGTCAAAGGCTTTGGTATAGTCAATTAAGCAGAAATAGATGTTTTTCTGGAACTCTCTTGCTTTTTCCATGATCCAGCACATGTTGGCAATTTGATCTCTGGTTCCTCTGCCTTTTCTAAAACCAGCTTGAACATCTGGAAGTTCATGGTTCACGTATTGCTGAAACCTGACTTGGAGAATTTTAAGCATTACTTTACTAGCATGTGAGATGAGTGCAATTGTGCAGTAGTTTGAGCATTCTTTGGCATGGCCTTTCTTTGGGATTGGAATGAAAACTGACCTTTTCCAGTCCTGTGGCCACAGCAGAGTTTTCCAAATTTGCTGGCATATTGAGTGCAGCACTTTCACAGCGTCATCTTCTGGGATTTGAAATAGCTCAACTGGAATTCCATCACATCCACTAGCTTTGTTCGTAGTGATGCTTCCTAAGGCCCATCTGACTTCACATTCCAGGATGTCTGGCTCTAGGTGAATGATCACACCATCATGATTATCTGGGTCATGAAGATCTTTTTGTATAGTTCTTCTGTGTATTCTTGCCACCTCTTCTTAATATCTTCTGCTTCTGTTAGGTCCCTACCATTTCTGTCCTTTATTGAGCCCATCTTTGCATAAAATGTTCTCTTGGTATCTCTAATTTTCTTGAAGAGATCTCTAGTCTTTCCCATTCTGTTGTTTTCCTCTATTTCTTTGCATTGATAGGTGAGGAAGGCTTTCTTTTCTCTCCTTGCTAGTCTTTGGAACTCTGCATTCAAATGGGTATATCTTTCCTTTTCTCTTTTGCTTTTGGCTTTCCTTCTTTGCACAGCTATTTGTAAGGCCTCCCCAGACAGCCATTTTGCTTTTTTGCATTTCTTTTCTATGGGAATGGTCTTGATCCCTGTCTCCTGTACAATGTCACCAACCTCAGTCCATAGTTCATCAGGCACTCTGTCTATCAGATCTAGTCCCTTAAATCTATTTCTCACTTCCACTGTATAGTCATAAGGGATTTGATTTAGGTCATACCTGAATGGTCTAGTGGTTTTCTCCACTTTCTTCATTTCCTTTTATCTCTCCTCAATTTATTTTTTATAAATTATTTTTACTGACTTCTTCCCAGGACACCACTTGAAATGTGATAGTGTGATACATCATCACCTCCTAGAGTTTGTGATTTGTAAGAAAATTGGTCTTCCCTTCTTTCTCTGCCATTTCTACTCTGAGTTTTAATTGTGCAAAAAAAGGTATTTGTTGATTTTAGAAGGTGCATTTTATATTCTAAATCCATTCAGCTCTGTTCTTTTCTGTTACCAAGTGGAAGCATTTTTCTATTCTTCTAGAGGTTTTCTTGATCTTTTTGCCCCTGATGCCCAGAAGAAGATCTCTAGCATCATCCCCTCTGTGCTTCTGGAGAGCATTGGTGACGATGTTTCTTAACTCTGCTTTGGCTTAAGAAAGACTAAGTTTCCCCATTAGATAGAATCTGGTCTTACTTGGAGGTCTCTCATGTTAATGGTTCCTTCTGTTTCCCACTAAATTGGCTCTTGTAACTAAAAAAGACAGTTTGGAACAACATCTTGTTTGCTGTTTAATGGAATGTTGCTGTCCTGAAAAGATTGTTCTGTTGACCGTGGAATGAATACTTATTTAGCCACACTGTCAGGAATCATGCGAGAGTACAGGGATGTAAAGTTTCTTCTCCTTGCCTTCAGACTGCCCAGATATTAGTAAGGAATAGATGTAAATGAAATAGGCTATAACACAGCTTAGAGTCTTCTCTTTTTCTCCTGTAACTTAGCTATATCCCCTCTCCCAGCCTCTCTGGAAGGTGTAACACAGGGCTGGAATCTAGCCTAGGAAACTGAGTGGACATGAAGGGCACCCCCTTCTGACTTGGCCATGGCAACAGTGCATGCCCTCCTATGTTCTTTTCTCCCACAGGCTGGCTGGAGTGGATGTGACCCATCGGGTGACCTCAGCAGCCTTGTGTTAAAGAGGGCACAGCTGGGCTGTGTGGAGGAACCTGGGTCTGCTGTTCAGTTCATCTGCCAGGACTGCCACGAGAGCAAGAAATAAACATCGACTGTGTTGGAGCCATTATGTTTTTGGTTATTTATTATAATTATTGGCATCACCCTAGCAAATATGTTAGGCAAGACAATTTGAGATGGTATAAGTGATGTTTAAAGGTTTTAAAAGGTTTATGTTCATCTCAGTGTTTAACAGGAAAATTAAACTGGCACTCCAAAACCATGATTTCATGCATGTTATTATTTAGAGCATGGCTAAAGTAGGTATTTAGGACTTCCCTGGTGGCTCAGTGATAAAGAATCCCCCTGCCAGTGCAGGAGATTCGGGGTTCGATCCCAGGGTTGGGAAGATCCCCTGGAACAGGAAATGGCAACCCACTCCAGTATGCTTGCCTGGAGAATCCCATGGGCAGAGGAGCCTCATGGGGTTGCAAAGAGTTGGACATGACTGAAGTGACTTGGCATGCACACATGCACAGTTGTTTTACAATGTTGAGTTAGTTTCTACTGTAAAGCAAAGTGAACCAGCTATATGTATACACATAGCCCCTCTTTTTTGGATTTCCTTCCCATTTAGGTCCCCACAGAGCACTGAGTAGAGCTCCCTGAGCTATACAGTCTGTTCTCATTGGTTATGTATTTTATACATGGTAGCAATAGTGTATATACGTCAATCCCAGTCTCCCGGTCAATCCTCCCTGCCCCCTACCCCCCACCGCCCTTGTACTTGGCCTGTTTCGAAAAGGCAGGCACTGTTTGGTTCTGGCCAATATTTCCCAGGTGAGAGTGTAGGCCCAGGTTGGCCAGACCCTTTGATTTTTTTTCAAGAAAAACTAGAAATTCCTATTTTCGTAGGAAATCTCATTTTATCATCCTCATCCAGCCCCCCAGTGAACACATTCATGGGACAAACACTGCTCAGGGGACACCAGTTTTTGCCTTGAACCAGGGAGGGAATTTCTACTTTGGACTAAACTAGGATCCCTAAGAACTTCAGAACATGGTTTTCTTGCCCAGTTCACCTGGATGTGCTTAGAAGGACAACGAATTCCCATGAGGGGTCTTGTGTGTTGATACTCAGATCCAGCTTCTCAGAGTGAAGGGGAACGCAGTTGGGTTCTCTGTGTCTGCCACAGACATCGTCAGAAGGGGGACTCCTCATGGCCTGGCTGCTTGTCTGCAGTCAGTTTTTGCTGTCTGATTGGACATGGGAATAGTGACAGTTTGTGCCAATGCCTCCCAGGCAGAGGTTAAGTCCCTGAGAACATAGCGTGCCCACCCCAGCATCTCTGCAGCCCCTGGGGCCTGTCTGCACTTGGATCGAAGGTCAGGAACTCTCCGCTCTGCTCTGCGGTGAAGAGGGCCCTGCTGGTGCCTCCAGAGTTCTGAGTTTCATGAGAGGTCATCCCTAAGCAGTGTGGGAATCGCTAAGTTTCTGTGGGAAATGCAAAGAAAACAACTCACTCTAAGCAAGACTCTGCTTCTTCCCTCCTTCCCTTATTTACCTGTGCAGTAGAAATAACAGCCTGCCCTAACTTGGGGCCCCTAAAACAGATCCTGAGGCAAGTGTTGAGTGCAGGTGGCTTATTCGGGAGTTAATATCAGGAAGCACAGGAGGAAGTAGGGAAGGTGAGGCAGGGAAGGAGCTGAGCTCAAGTGTGGGAATGAGCGGGTACCCTAGCTGAGCGCCAGGGTCTCAATCCCACGGGGACCCTCTGCAGGCCCTCTGAAAGATCAGCCTGGCAGAGGACAAGGGCCTGGGGTGTTTGTCCTTGGATTCCCCTCCCTTTGGTTGTCCAGAGGAGGGACAGTGGCAAGGTTAAGCCCCTCATCCTTTTGGGTTGTGCCTGCTTACAATGGAGCCAGCGCCCAGGGGGCCAGATTATAAGAGATGCTTCCTGTGATGTTTCCGGCAGCTGCAGGTGAACTCCCCCGGGGGGCTCCCCCAAGGAGCTGGGGTTGAGCTTCAGCAACATCTGCCTCTTCTGCAGCCCCAGGATAAACTGAGCGATGTGGGGAATAAACAAGATTGTCTGGAGACAGATGGGAGCTGCGTGTGTGATTTGCTGCCTGTGGTGAGATGCTGTCTCCACCTCTGGATTTTCATCTCTGCCTCTTGTTTTTCTATTTTCTCCTCTGTATTTTCTGTGGATGACGCTGGGTCCTCCCTAGTGTTCATGTGGAGGGGTGCATTCACTTCAGTGGCCTCTAGGGGGCCTACGAGAGGAGGGGATGCCCCGTTTCCACAGGCTTTGAGTGACACACTTTCGTATTGAGTGGGTCATTTATTATTTAGCTGTGAGTTATTTAGTCCTTATGAAATGTCAGGCACTGTGCTAAGTGTTGGGGATTCATTAGGGAGGAAAACAGATGCATTCCCGCTCCCCTGGAGGTTACCATTTAGTAGGGAAGGAAACAAGAAAAGAAACGCATTGCTGGGCCATTTTCGACTGTGATAGAAATGATAGCTGGGGGTGGTTAAGTGTGTGTGGGTGGAGGACCAAGAGAAGAGGAAAGACTTCTCAGAAGACACAGTTTAAGCAGGAATATGTATGAAGAGGGCTTCCCTGGTGGCTCAGATGGTAAAGAATCTGCCTGCAATGCAGGAGACCTGGGTTCAATCCCTGGGTCAAGAAGATCCCCTGGAGAAGAAAATGGCTACCCACTCCAGTATACTTGCCTGGGAAATCCCATGGACAGAGGAACGGGGGAGGCTAAAGTCCACGGGGTCACAGAGAGTGGGACACGACTAAGCGAATACCACTTTCACTGTCTTTCGTAGTATGAAGCTGGAGAGGATAAGAGCCAGATAAAAAACATGCTGCTGCTAAGTCGCTTCAGTCGTGTCCGACTCTGTGCGACCCCACAGATGGCAGCCCACCAGGCTCCCCCATCCCTGGGATTCTCCAGGCAAAAAACACATGGCAAGTTTGCAAATCATTTATAATAAAACTCATGACTTTGAACAACTCTAGATAATATTATGGAGGTAGCAGTCTTTGTAGACTGACAGACTTTTAATCCACCTTGGCTCTTTATTTGCTGTGTGGTCTCAGAAAAAGACAGTTTCTCAGAGCTTCATTTTATCATCTTGTAGAAGAGTGAAGAGATTAGAGAGAATGATGTAAAGGATTTAACCTGGTCCCCGGAGCTGTGGTACTCAGCTTTGGATGCTCGCAGAACACTTGTGAGCCTTTGAAAATCTGATGCCAAGGCTGCTGCCCAGGCTAGTTACACCACAATCCTTAAGGGCAGAGCCCAGGCACGGGGGACTGTTAAAGCTCCTCAGGGGATTCCGACACACACCAAGGTTGAGAACATCTGGCTGAGCATGTGGGGTCCAGCTCTACAGCTCAGAAGCACCTGTATCAATTGTTTGGAAATCTGGACGTGGCTGGATCTCCCAAGCCTGAATTCTGCTTTGCTTCTCAATCCCTCCTGGCTTCCGGTCAGTTGATCCACTGTGGCTGTAGCTTGAAGTTTTGCATTCACTTTGGAAATTTCTGAAAAAGCTTTTAATAGAACTATAATACACATATTTACATATCCTTAGTCTCCTAAGCTTGAAAAATTGTCGTGAAGTAAACACGACTGTGTAACCAGCACCCAAGGCAAGAATCAAGGCAGTATCATTTCTCCAGAAGCCCTTGCGTGGCCCTGGTAGTTACTACCTCCATTCCTCCATTCCAGCCAGTCTTTAGGTTCATCCATGTTGCAGCGTGTGTCAGATTCTCTTCCTTTTAAAGGCTGGATAATACTCCACGGAATGTATCGACCATATTCTGTTTATCCATCCACCTGTTGAGAGACACTTGAGTGGCTTCTACCTCTTGACTATTGTGAATGATGCTGCCATGAATTTGGATGTACAAATACCTCTGTGAGACCTGGCTTTCAATTCATTAGGATGCATATACCCAGAAGTAGGATTGCTGGATCATATGGTAGTTGTATTTTTAATTTTAAATATTACTCTGTGTTTATTCATCTCATTTGTGGATGTTCTTTCATTGCAGTGGCAGCAAGGGGTTAAAAAAAAACAAAACAAAACTTTCTTTATACATGTGTAAATGTTGGGATATTGACCCAAGACGATGGTGAAAATTTTTCAGCACGTTTGAGCCAACTGAGGGTGGCCCTCCATGAACCTTGGAAGCCACTGATGCTAGGGACTGGCCCAGATTGAGAAGGAGCAGTCTGTCCTCTCCCCAGCAGGCGTACTTTGCCTAGGGATGTTGGAGGAAAATGTTGCTAGGTCTGGTTCCTGGTCCTAATTCCCTGGTCTGTGGTTTGTGGCCCTGAACAGACAAATGATCACCAGCAGGAATGAGTGGGCAGAGAGTTCCATCCCCAGTGACCCTGACACGTCCCACTCACTGAACTACCCATTGTCACTATTTTTAATTTTTTAAGTAACTTTTGTTGCTGAAACTCGGTCTCTGTTCACCAGCGCTGAATAGAAACAGAGCTTTAGATGAAGTAGAAAAGAGTAGCTGTTGTTGCTTTGCCAGGCAAAGGGGGCCACAGTGGGCTAATGCCCTGAAGACCGTGTGACCCACCCTGGAAGGGGTAGTGAGGGGCTTTCCAGTGTCCAAGGAGCAGGGCGTGACCAGGTCGTGGACACTTCTTGGATTAGTTGGCATCAAGGTGAAGTTTCAAGCATCATCAGCCTTATGGTTTCAACTAGTTTAGGGTCTGTGTTCTTCCCATCAGCAGTTTTCACCTGGAGAGGGGTCTGCTTCCTGTAAAAACAGCTTAGGAATGTGTGTCAGGCCTCTATCTATCAGGAAACTGGAGTTTGGTGATTCTGTTATGTGGCAGAATTATAGTCTAAATTGTTACCAGCTCCTTAGCCCAGTAGCTATTCTTTGTTTCCGTGTCTTCATACTTCCCAAGTCAGCATTTTGCTTCAAAAGACGAGGACACAGAGGCTTGTACACGGTTTCACGGCCATACTGCTTTCCACAGTGACTGAACCATTTTACGTTCCCATCAACAGAGCGCGAGCGTTCCAGTTGCCCCACCTCCTTGCTAGCACTTGTTATTTTCCGGTTGTTGATAGTAGTCATTTTAATGGGTGTGGTGCATTGGTTTCTTTTGAAAAGTATGCGTTTGCTGCCTGATTCCAAAGTTCCCAGGCCTTACTCAGATGCCAGCCTGGTTGGAAGAGGAGGGCAGCTGATGGTCTTTGCAGAGATTTCCAGAATGGCCACTGGAGTGGACCATGGTAGAACTGAAATTCTGCCTGTGGGATATCTTCAAGGGTGATAGAACACACAGAAAACTATGTGAGTTGTTTGCAATTGATTTGATTACATGTTTGAGTTCAATTTTCACAAAATATGCCCTAGGGAAGAACACTGTCAAGCAAAACAGAAATGATCAAGGTCAGGGGCTTTTCACTTCTGTATAGATGCTACCTTTCAATGTTTAATGATATATTTCGGATAGTTCATTGGGATCACACATTTGCTAAATACAAAACAAAAACTTCAGCTAGGTCAGCACTGAGTGTATTTGTCTGAGCTCTGCAAATGCGTGTGTATTTAATTATTAAATGTGTCTTTTCTCCCCCTTCTTACAAAGATGTATTAGTCAGCTCCAGCTGTCCAAACAAAATTCCACTGACTGGAATGACTTAAACAAAACACATTTATTTTCTTACAGTTCTGGAGGCCAGGAAGTCTAAGATCAAGGTGCCAGTTGATTTGGTGAGAACTTGCTTCCTGGCTTGCAGACAGCTTCTTTTTTTGAATCTTTCAAACAAAATTTTATTGAAATGTAGTTGATTTTTGCAATAGTGTGTTAATTTCTCCTGTACAGCAAAGTGGTTCAGTTATACATTATACATATATTCTTTTTCATATTCTTTTCTATTATGAGTTATCACAGGATATTGAATGTAGTTCTCTGTTGCAGACAGCTTCTTGCTGTGTCCTCACATGGCAGAAAAAGAGTGAGTTCTGGGGTCTGTTCATCTTTTTATAAGGACATCAGCCCTGCTGGACTAGGGCTCCATCCTTATCACACCCATTAACCTTTATCCCCTCCTCTTAGCACTATCTCAAAATACAGTCACACTGGAGGTTAGAGGTTCAACATTTTTTAAGGGGGAAAATAATTCAGTCCATTGCAAAAGGTAATAGACGCTTTTCACAAAGAATCAAAACATTGCAGAAATAAATAATGGACAAAGTGAAAGTCCCTAGTAATTCCGTCCTCCATAAAGAAAACCATTGCTGATGGTTGGTATATGTTCTTCCAAATATGGTGTGTGTCTGCTAACATTTTTTTGGAAACATGCACTTAAATGCTGAGCATCAATGGAGCTCTTTAAAACCATACTTTTCACTGTGACTTCCCAGGAGACAGCTTCTCAATGTGCTTTTCTTGCAAGAATCAAAGAGTAGTGCCACTGTCAGGGTCATAGGAGACTCAGCTAAAAGAAAGCCCAGAGTGAATCCCAGTAGCATTTGTGGGAGAGAGTGTCTGAGGCAGAGAGGCTAATGTACACATCAGCTGCGATTCTGCTCTCTTGAATTTCTATGCTTGCTACTCTGCTCTCAGAAATCATCCTAGATCATTCATTTCCTAATAGAGGCACCTCACATGCTCAGTAATAGGTACATGATGCTAGTACACGATGCTCAATTGAGGAACCTGGTTCTGCCCCATAAATACTTACAAACCAAGAACCGCTGATAAGAGTGAGCACCCACAGGGAGTCTGCCTCATCTCCCAGATGCACCTGCCCATGACCTTGGGATTGTCTTACCTTTCCTGTATTGTTTTAACATTTTTGAGCCATCATCTAAAAGTGAAAGTTGTATGGTTGTGTCCGACTCTTTGTGATCCAATGGACTATACGGTCCATGGAAATCTCCAGGCCAGAATACTGGAGCGGGTAGCCTTTCCCTTATCCAGGGGATCTTCCCAAGCTAGGGATCAAACCCAGGTCCCCCACATTGTGGGCAGATTCTTTACCAGCTGAACCTTCAAGGAAGCCCAAGAATACAGGAGTGGGTAGCCTATCCCTTCTCCAGTGGATCTTCCTGACCCAGGAATCGAACCAGGGTCTCTTGCACTGCAGGTGGGTTCTTTACCAACTGAGCTATCAGGGAAGCCCTCATCATCTGACGGCCTATTCAAATATATGGGTGATTCTTACTATTCATGGTGTGTGCATACATGCTAAGTCACTTCAGTCGTGTCTGACATTTTGCGACCCTATGGACTGTAGCCCTGCCAGGCTCTTCTGTCCATGAGCTCTTCTGTCCAGGCTATTCTGTCCAGGCAAATACTGGAGTGGGTTGCCATGCTCTCCTCCAGAGGATCTTCCCAACCCAGGGATGGAACCCACATCTCTTATGTCTCCTACATTGGCAGGAGGGTTCTTTACCACTAGCACCACCTGGGAAGCTCTATTCATGGTAGTTATGGTCTAAAGTTGCCGTGAACCCTGAATGAGCAAATTCTGAGCCATCGCTGCTAGAGGAAGTACAGGGTTAGCTTCCCGCAAACCTCCGGTCAGAAGAACTTTGTCAGCCAGTTAATACATAACCTTGTTTTATGTGTGTTTCTGTTTAATGGCATCTTATTTAATATAGACTGTGGATTAAGTAATACTGAATTCAGTGAACAGCATTATAACTCATGCCCAGAAGGAAGCGTATCTAACACGTGTTAGACACGTGTTTTCTGTGTCTCCTCACAACGTTCTTACACTTAGAAATGCTAGACAGTGCTTCAGCACTGTGTCATTTTAAACAGTGAAATCACCAAGCAAAAAACACAAAATATAAAAAAGTGGAAAGAAACAGGCCACATAAAGGACATTTGTTTAGTGTAAGAGCTGCAACAGGAGGCAGAGGGTATCTTTGTTAGACCTTGGCTGAGATGGCTTGGCATGCCAGGTGGCTCAAACTTTTTTCTGCTCTGTGTGCATGTTCATGAGTGATTCTGAAGGTGCTGCAGGTATTGATTTTGGGGTTCCAAATGCATTTTAGCAAGTAGGAGAATTTGCAAATATAAAATCTGCAAATAATGAAACTTGCGCTTTACCTCCAGCTTGGGGAGGGGGAAACCTTTGAAAGAGCAGCAGGTAGGCACAAAAAGCACTGGACCTAGAACCAGGTGATGACCTGGGATCTAGGCTGGCTCTGCCCCCAGGTAGCTGTGTGCTGATGGGCAAAACCTGTTTACTATGAGTCTTTTTTTCAGTTGAAGTATAATTGGTTTACAATGTTGTGTTAGTTTCTGCTATACAATGAAGTGAGTCAGTTATATGTACATAAAAGTCCCCTCCCTCTTGGGCCTCCCTTCCTCAGCCTCTCCCACCCTTCTAGGTCATCACAGAACCCTGGGCTGAGCTCCCAGTGCTGTGCGGCTACTTCTCACTAGCTCTCTGTTTCACACATGGTAGTATATACAGGAGCCGGACACGACTGAGCGACTTCACTTTCACTTTTCACTTTCATGCATTGGAGAAGGAAATGGCAACCCACTCCAGTGTTCTTGCCTGGAGAATCCCAGGGACGGGGTAGCCTGGTGGGCTGCCATCTCTGGGGTCTCACAGAGTTGGACACGACTGAAGTGACTTAGCAGCAGCAGCAGCAGTGTATATAGGTCAGTCCCACTCTCCCAATTTGTCCTGCCCTCTCCTTCCCCACCGTCATGTCCATGTGCGTCCTCCACGTCTGTGTCTCTATTCCTGCCCTGCCCATAGGTTCATCTGTACCATTTTTCTAGATTCCACATATACGCATTAATAGTCTTTGTCCCGTCATTTATAAGTAAGGTGGTTTAAGCTTAATTACATCTGAGGTCCTTTTTACTTCTGCAGTTTGGTGATTCTGAGTTGTGCTCTCAGGTGGAAGCCCCGTGGGTATAGCATGAATCACTGTGTTCATCTGCTGCTTTGTGTTAAAGAGATCATCACCTTTGTCTCCGTGCCAACCCCCACCCCCACCTGTGGCACTGTGCCTTCTCATGTCAAAATCTTTGGCCTGACCATAAAGTGCAGAAAAAAGGTTTTCATACGTTGACTTGTAAAGAAGTAGCCTAGATTGCAATTGCGTCAAGACCGCGGTGGCAAGAGACTTTAGCATATAAGAGAAATATACAGTTCTTGAGCCAAGGGTACCTTTTCCAGGAGAAGCAGCAATGGAAGGTGCTTAGCATGACTGCAGGCTAATAGAGGTGAGGGGTCTGGTTAGCTCTTCATGGTGGAATCTGTGTAGTTTTGCTCAGCAAAATGGCAAGAATAACTTGGCAACATTTTTAGATGGAAAATATCCAAGACTGGGACTACAATGCCATGTTTACTGTAAAGTGAAATTATTTGTTAGAGGAATTAATGAACACTCAGTGTGTGTATCTTCAGCCAATTTTTAATTAGAGTGGGAAATGTTGTCACGACAAACACAGGTTTACCAGGTCATCCAGTAATTAAATAAAATATTATGCACTAGGAATTCCCATTTTTCCTTCTCATAACTATGAGGGAAGGTGCTGAGGATGGGCTGAAGAGGAAGGTGACCCTTCCAGGTAGGCAGGTGAGAAAGCCACCCAGGGACATCGTGAAATTCCTGCTTTCTACCATATTTTTAATTAACTTGGCTCAGTTCCCATTGGAAGGTGAAGAAAATCCATAATGTGTTAGAGGGCTTTATTTTTCTTCTCAAATCAGAACCCAATTTATCACTGCCAGGTAAGAAGTGAAAAGGTCATCTTCTCACTTTGAAATTTTGGAATCACTTAATAGCTAATTTGTACTGCTAATTACTACCTTTCACTTCTGTAATTATTTTGAAATATTGTCCTCCTGCTATTGTTAATGAGTAAGACAGGCAACAATAAAACATGGCTTTAAGTTCCATTTGGTTAGCCTGGCAACTGTGGCACATTGAAGTGACTGGCAGAGAAAGATTTGCTATTTCACTCAGCTTTGCTGGGTTGGTGACAGAAAATCAGCAGCTGAAACATTATTTGCATTTTTCTGTTCTGGAACGGCTTTTCATTAATATTGTGTATGGCAACTCTCTTCTTGGCTGAGCACCAGCAATAATGAAGTTAATCAGACTTCCCCCGCTATTCTAATTGCTTTTGTGGGCCCCAGATAAATCTGCAACACCTGTTGGCTTAATCAAATATCTACGGCCCTTCTGGAGTCAACTCACCAGCCGTGCAGCCAGAGAGCTTAGGAGAAATCTTGGTCAAAATAGAACTAATTTGATGACATCTTGGGAAGATTTTCAGTGCTATGGCTCTGGAATGAAATTTTTGTGAACCTAGCTATGGTGGCTTGGGCTTTTAAGACATTTTGGTGAAATTTTACAGGTTGACCTTAGTCAGACAATTATGTTGGCAGGATGTAGAAAATATCAGAAAAGTTTTCTTGTCCCAGGTTTTTCCCAAGCAGGAGCTAAAGAGCTAGATTCCTTAAAATCCTTAATCATTCCCTTAAAATCCAAGGGCTCCTCTGGTTCTTAAGAATGCCCTATTTATGAGCAGATATCTCCAGCAAGTCCAGTATTTTAAACATTTATCAGCTACCACCTCACCAAGACATCTAGCCTCGATAGGGCTCTGGTGAGGGAGAGAGGGCCCCCGAAAAAGGGACAAGTTGAGAACAAACTTACCTTTGCAAACAAAATTACCTCTGTCATTTTGCTCAGGGTAAACACTTCTCATAACATTTGAAGGGGTTATTGTCATTGTCTTTTATTGATGCACTTTATACCTTATATACATTTACTGATTTTATTCAAATAGATTGAGGTGGCTCCACAAGGTATAAGGGAAATTAAAAGATGCTTGCTCCTTGAAAGGAAAAGTTATGACAAACCTAGATATCGTATGAAAAAGCAAAGACATCATTTTGCTGATGAAAGTCCATATAGTCAAAGCTATAACTTGTAGTCATGTATGGATGTGAAAGGGGAACCATAAATAAGGCTGAGCGCCAGAGAATTGATGCTTTTGAATTGTAGTGCTAGAGAAGACCCTTGAAAGTCCCTTGGACAGCAAGGAGATCAAGCCAGTCAATCCTAAAGGAAATCAACCCTGAATATTCACACTGGAAGGACTGATGCTGAAGCTGAAGCTCCAGTACTTTGGCCACCTGATGCGAAGAACTGACTCATTTGAAAAGACCCTGATGCTGGGAAAGATTGAGGGCAGGAGGAGAAGGGGATGACAGAGGTTGAGGTGGTTGGATGGCATCATCAACTCGATGGACATGGGTTTGGGTGGACTTCAGGAGTTGGTGATGGACAGGGAGGCCTGGTGTGCTGTGGTTCATGGGGTCACAAAGAGTCGGACACGACTGAGTGGCTGAACTGAACTGAACTGACTCAATGGACATGAGTTTGAGCAAACTCCAGGAGATACTGAAGGACAGGGAAGCCTGGTGTGCTGCAGTCCATGGGGTCACAAACAGCTGGATATGACTTAACAACTGAATAAAAACTACTAGGTATAAGTGGGAAGACAGATTTGATATAGATTTTTCCAGATGGAGGTTTGAATATGGAATATATAGAAGTATAGAATTTGAGAAGTGTAGTTTGGGGTAGCTTAGAAGTGATGGACTGAAGGGTTAGCATAGTATGAGACTCATTTGCTGTGAGATAGAAGTGACAGCATCAGAGACCATAATATCTTTGATTGTTTTCCAGCATTAATCATTACCATCTGTCAGCTGCAGAGAGGCTTCATGGCACTGGGGAACAAGTATAGGATTTGGAATAATAAATATAATAGCTTCTGCTTATTATGCTGTTGCTTCTAAGCTGTTATTGGACTCAGTTCTTTACATGCATTATCTCATTTCCCTCTTCTGATGGAGGCACCATGATGAATCCATCTTATAGGCAAGGTAGTTAAGTAAATTCTACATGCTTGCACAACAGAAAATGGCAGAGTTACTGAACTCTAGTTTCAGACTCAAGTTTAGTTATTTATTTGACTGCTCTGGCCCTTGGTTCCAGCGTGCAGGATCTTTAGTTGTGGCATGTGGGATCTAGTTCCCTGACCAGGAATCTAACCTAGGCCCCCTCCCTTGGTAGCATGGAGTCTCAGCCACTGGACCACTAGGGAAGTCCCCATCCTCAAGTTTCTTTGTCTCCAGGGCCCACATCCCTAACCAGCATGCTGCTGTTGTGAGGAGTCCAGCAAGTTCTGTCTCTAGGTAACAGGAAAAGGAATAGTTGTATTGTAAGTAATAAAAGGAAGGCTTATATGTATTAGAGGGCTACCTAGGTGGCACTGGTGATAAAGAATCTGCCTGTCAATGCAGGAGATGTAAGAGATGCAGGTTCAATCCCTGGGTCAGGAAGATCCCCTGGAGGAGGAAATGGCAACCGTCTCCAGTACTCTTGCCTGGAGAATCCCATGACAGAGGAGCCTGGCAGGCTGCAGTCCATGGGGTCACAAAGAGTTGTACACGACTGAAGTGATTAAACACACACACACACACACACACACACACACACATGCACACATATGTATTAGAAAAGCCAAAGAGAGAAAAAAAAAATGCTGAGGAATAAAGGGCTTGAATTTGTTGCTGTTGTCTTGGAATAGATACAGGTCTTCCAAGTATCCTACCCTGGTACTTCTAGCCACAACATCAGTAACCATTTCATTCTCCATCCTGCTCATTCAATTCATTCAGTCCCACCTGGCTCTGGGGCAACCCTTCCCAGGAGGGCTTAGTTACTGAAGTTAGAGAAGGACACCCTAAAGTAACTCCTGCCGAGGTCCAGCCCCGGCTGATCCAGGGTATTTGAAGGAGAGATGGCTTCGGCGACCTATTTATTTATTTATTTATTTATTTATCAAAGATATAAAGAGTAATAGAATGAGGATAGCTCAGTAGGGAAATTCAGTGGAGAAAAGAGGCTAAGTAGCTTGGTTTATGTGGAAAATCAATATAACCTGTGACACCAGGTTAGCTCTGACCATGGAGGCCGCAGGCGCCCTCTCGAATAGCGGAAGGTGCCCCACCTTAGACACCTTCTTGAGTGGGTCTTAGAAGCCCAGGCAAATAAATGGTTGCAGGGAATTTCCACGCTCCAGATGGAGACTCAGCTGGAAATTGAGGGGAAGAATGACATGGGGAGACCAAGCTTTGGTAAGCAAGGCCCGTAGCTTTATTTTCAGCAGGGGTTTTTATACCCTAAGTTACACAAAGAGGATAATAGGGGATGCAAAGTCAGCAGTCTTTGATCCTTATCAAAAACCAGGGGTTCTTTCCTGCAAATATATCGTATACAAATGGTTTAGGTGATTTACATCATCTTCTGGCCAGAAGGCCTATTAACATTTTATGACTCTTGACAAAGACTTATTTTCTCTGAGAGTAATTATTTTAAGGTTTGGCGCCATCTTCTGAAGGTGTTAGATAAAATTGCATTCCTATAGGGCGGATGTGTAATGGGTTTACAACAAAGGAAAGAATTTATTACCTTAAGGGTCTAAAGTTGCTAACACCAAGGCCACTTCTTATATTTTTTCTACATACCAACTATATTAATTAATACATATTCAAGGATACAATACAGGGGATGTGGAAACTTGGCAACAAGCATTGGCTCATCAATGAAATCTTTTACTAGTTTTATTCTGACAGTTTCTAACTCTCTGAGAGGCTCTAAGCTATTTGAATATCTTAAGCTTCCCGTGCCTCTCGAGGCTGGGAGACTGTAAACAATTGTATGCATAGCTGTAGGAGTCCGGGTAAACTTGTCAGGCGAGTTAGAGAGCTATCTGAAGGGTTTGGATTTAAACACTCCTAATTGCCCAGGAACTCTATTAATTGGAGCTGTAAGTTAACTCTTTGACAGAGAGAGCGAGATGGTGGTGGGGGACAGCCCCCAGTAAAGTCAGAGGTGAGAGCACAAAGCAATAAAGTAGGCAGACTCTGGTTTTTTGGGGGTAGATGCTAGAGAATATCCAGGGGGACTCCTGAGGCTCGATCCCGCCTTTGTGTACGCCGAGCTTCCTTCCTCATGACCTTTGTCACGAGTGGAATGTCTCTCGCCGGCTCCCGGCAAACTCCCTTCCACTTGGCCTTCTAATACTTTTCTCCAACTCTGTGATGTGGTCATGAGTGCGTACGGGTGTGTTGGGAAGAGTCTAGCTTCATGGATGAGGGCCAGAAAACACAGCTTCTCTGGTCCTGAAAGTGAAAGTGAAGTCCCTCAGTCGTGTCTGACTCTTTGCGACCCCATGGACTGTAGTCTACAACACTCCTCCGTCCATGGGATTTTCCAGGCAAGGGTACTGGAGTGGGTTGCCATTTCCTTCTCCAGAGGATCTTCCTGACCCAGGGATCGAACCCAGGTCTCCTGCACTGTAGACAGACGCTTTACCAGGGAAGACAGAGCCACCAGGGAAGTCCAAGTCTCTGGTCCTACTCCTTTTAAAAAAATTAATAAATAAACTTTATTTTTTAGAGAAGTTTTGAACTTATAGAAAAATTAGAGCTGAAGGTCAGAGTTCCTGTATTATGCTCCCCTGCTCCACCCACCTATGCCCCAGTTTCCCTTATTATTAACCTCTTGTGTTGATGTGGTACATTAGAACTATTGGTGAACCAGTATTGATATACTATTATTAGCTCAAGTCTGAGTTTTACATCAGGACTCACTCTTTGTTTTATAGTTCTGATGGTTTTGATGAATGTAAAATGACACATAGCTACCATTAGAGCATCATACAGCATATTTCACCCCCTTAAAAATCCTCTGTGCTCCATCTATTCATCACTCTTTCTTCCTCTTAAATTCCTGTTAACCACTGTCTCTATAGTTTTGCTTTTAACAGAATGTAGTTTAAAAGTTGGAACCATATAACACGTAGCCTTTCCAATCTGTCTTTTTAACTTAGCAATATACATTTTAAGGTCCCTCCATGTCTTTTTGTGGCTTGACAATTCATTTCTTTTTATCACTGGTATTATACAGTGTATCACAGCTTATCCATTAACTTATTGAAGGACATCTTTGTTGCACCAATTATTGGCGATTATGAATTAGGCTGCTACAAACATTTGAGTGCAGGTTTTTGTATGGATGTGTTTTCAACTCGTTTGGATAAATACCAAGGAGCAAGATTGTTGGATTGTGTGGTAAGAGTAAGGAACTGCCCAGCTGTCTTCCAAACTGTCTGTATCATTTTGCATTCCCACCAGTAATGGATGAGGGAGTTCCTGTTGCTCCACACCCTTGTCAGCATTTGATGTTGCCAGCGTGTTGGACTTCGGTCTTTCTGATTGCTGTGTGGCTGTATTGCATTGTTGTTTTAATTTGCGCTTCCCCAGTGAGAGGGCAATGGCACCCCACTCCAGTACTCTTGCCTGGAAAATCCTATGGATGGAGGAGCCTGGTAGGCTGCAGTCCATGGGGTCGCTAGGAGTCGGACACGACTGAGTGACTTCACTTTCACTCTTCACTTTAATGCATTGGAGAAGGAAATGGCAACCCACTCCAGTGTTCTTGCCTGGAGAATCCCAGGGATGGGGGAGCCTGGTGGGCTGCCGTCTATGGGGTCACACAGAGTCGGACACGACTGAAGCCATTTAGCAGCAGCAGCAGCAGCAGCAGCAATGACATACAATGTGGAACATTTTTTTTGTATGCTTATTTGCCATCTGTATAGTTTCTCTGGTGAGATATCTAGATCTTTTGCCCATTTGTAAATTGTTTACTTTTGTTTTCTTACTGTTGAATTTTACAAGTTCTTTGTATATTTTGGATACCGGTCCTTTATCAGATACATGTATTAAAAGTATTTTCTCTCCGTCTCTGGTTTGCCTTTTCTTTCTTTTAATGGTTCCACTTTTTAAAGATGCTTAGGCTTCCCTTTCTGGGTGAAATAGCCTGGAATTGTTTCCAAGAAAGCACTGGCTTTAACATTCTTTTCTCCACCCTCTCTTTTGCAGAGCTGTGTCCACTTTGAGATTTCTAGTGGGCAGCTTGTGTTATATTTCATATCCAATATTGTGGTCATTTTCTCCTTTGGAGAAGGAAAGTTTAGGAATCAAGTTCAGTTGAACAAGTGTTTGTTAGATTTCTGTTATATGTGCTGCACCCAGGAGCGTGCTGGGGTGATGATGGAGGGAAGTTCCTTGTCCTTGAGGAGCTTACAGTCGAGTGGAAGAGGCATAAGGAACCAACTGCAGCCTGTGTGGAAAGGAAAATGGAAAGGGAAGGGGGAAAGTTCTAGGAGGCAGTTAAATATTTGGATCTGAAGGTCAGGAAAGTTTAGGTCTGGAAATGGGATTTTTATTTCTTTTATAGGTAGTTTAAATGTAAATAGAGAATGGCAAGGAAGAGTGATATATTTCAATTAGTGTCTTTTAAAGCCATGAATTCAGCAGCATCATCATGAAAATTCAAAAGTCTTTATTTAGGTAGCGAGTAAGGGTGTTACTCAGAAGAGTCGGGCACGACTTGGCAACTAGGCAACAGCAACAAGGGTGTCACACAGATGGCCTTACATATGGCTAATAGTCTGGACAAACTCCCAGCTCTAACAGTGTATGGGCAGGCGGTTACTGTCTGCCCACACTTTTAAGATATAACTTTTAAGGTTATATCAAGGTATTCTTGACTCACCTTGATCAAAGGATGTGACTATTGATGTCATGTTGCTCACAGTTTTCAAGGAAGTCTATATGTTTTTGTATTATCTTATATTGGTATTTAAATAATAAATAGGAAATCAGTACACCGATCAGTCACTTAGGATTAACAAAGCATGTGCTATCCATTCTTATGTACAAAATATTTATATTTGAGGTTTGAATCTCTAGGTGGGGTTGATCCATGTGAAATGTCTAAATTATGAAATTTGTTGCTTCAGGTGTTGGTGATGGGCAATATCAGATACCACCATGGTTTCCAGGTTAGCACTGAGTAGGTGAGTCTGTTTTGAGCAAGAATATGTTTGTACCTGTACATACTCATATACTCTGTGTGTGTGTGTGTGTGTGTGTGTTTGTGCATGGTCAGTCTTGTCTGACCCTTTGCCACCCCATGGACTGTAGCCTGCCAGGCTCCTCAGTCCATGGAGTTTTCCAGGCAAGAATATTGGAGTGGGTTGCCATTTCCTTCTCTAGGGGATCTTCCCAACCCAGGGATTGAACCTAGGTCTCCTATGTGTCCTGCATTGGCAGGAGGATTCTTTATCACTGAGCCACCTAAGAAGCCCTACAAATATATATATAATGAATATGGAGGAATATATAGCACATATAATAGTGTATTATGTATTATATTATAAAATAATTGTATATTAAATAATGAAAATTTATAAAATTGATATAAATATAATTACAACATATTTATATAATATAAAAATTGTATGTACATATATTATATATGCTAGAATATGTAAAATACACATATATCCGGTTACAGCTCCCTCTCCTTGGTCCTTCAGCTCAGTTGCTATTACACTACCCTGTTTGGTTGCCTTAGCCACACCTTTGTATAAGTAGCACCTTAGTAAATAAGCTCTCCTCAGATCATCCTATTTTGAGAGTGCTGTTTCCTTGTGGGACATTTTCCTTGTGAGCTGATAGTCTGGGCCAGTTCCCTTCCTAGTTTCTGCTGAGTTTTCCCAGGAAAGGACAGAAGACGATCATATCTTCATGTGAACTCAGTATCGCTGTGTGCGCTGTTCCTCTTTTCCAGACCTTGTGATAAGTTAGAGACCAGCATAATTTTTCAAAGTTTTAGCACTGGGGGATTCTGGAAGATAACAGTTGTATAGGATCAGGGGCATGGTATTGGGCAGGAGAGGGAAACCTGGGAGAAATCAAGAATACTGTTTGCACGTGGGGTCATTCTAGGAAAAGGAGGAACCACTGGGATGGTCTGAGCTGGGGGACTGGTCAGGGTAGTAGCCGAGGCATTTCCAGGCTTATTTTCTCTGTTGTGTCCTGCAGACCACTTGGGCAGACCAATTCACAGAGCCTCTGCTATGTGATATGAAGGCAGCCACCTCTATTTCTGCATTTGATGCTGCTTGGAAGGTCTTTTTCTTGTCCTCGCATCTTCTTTCAAGAGAACTGTCTTTAATCTGGGTCATTATGACAAACTTTCTTTTCCCAGATCTTTTTGAACAATGAATTCAATAAATCAAGAATCAGTCAAGCTCCTGCTGTCAGAGCTAGGAAAGCCTGCGGTGACTCTTCCATGCCACGGTTCTCAGTCTTGGCCAGTTAGCCAAACTACAGGAGGTATTTTCAGAAATCCCCATCAGGGCTGATCTGCTGCAGAAGCTCCAAGCCAGAGGTGACCCCAGGAACATGACCCCCAAATTCCCACCACTCCAAAAATTTGTGGAGATCTTAGGCATAGCTTTGGACTTGCCACAATTTGTAAGTAGGGAAAAAAAAAAAATCCCAGTAAAAAAATCCCAGTTCGCACCTGGATAGGGTCCCCTCCTTTGACAGATAAGGAAACCGACATCCACAGAACAAGATCACATCCTTGGACACATGCCCCAGCTTGGACCAGAGACCAGGTCTCCCAGCTCCAGTCTGCCTCCCCTAGGTGCCCCCGGGTTAACAAATTTTGAGGTGAGAGCTGGTAAAGAGGACGTCAGGCACGTTCCGGTATCAGCTTAGTTTACCCTGGTCGGTCCCGCAGAATCCACTCTCGAGTTTGCTCGCGAGAAAAGGGAAACTCCAGCTCCGCCCACTTCCGGTGCAGGTGTGTCTCCTCTTCGTGGAAGCCAAGTATCCGGTGGAACGCAGTGCAAAGACCATGTAGTACAGATGGGTGGAAATGGGGGTGCGGGGGAAGCCATCTCTTTTGCTTTCCTCCCCTCTTTTTTATTTGTTGATGCTGTCTAATAATTCTCCTTTCTAGCAACCTATCAAGCATATTACCAAGCAAAGCAGCAGCACCTTTTTGGGAGAATAAAAAAAAGTCACCTTTGAAGTAAATCCTTTGTATATATATAGCTTTTCAAAAAGCATAGTAGTTCACTGGCTAATGATATGTATTTGACCAGTGAATTTTACACTGTTAATGAGGTGGGTCAGAAGAGCCATTGAAAAAAATGCTTTAGTTATGAATATGATATGTGTATTTTTGGAGATAAAAGGGCTTTATGTTGATGATAAATTGAAATGGGAAGAGCCTCGGCAGAAACACTGATAACCCTGAAAGAACTCCTGAATGTGGTATAAATGTTACTGCTGGTGACAGAAAGTTAAATGAGTTTGAAATAAAAATAATTAATTTTATTGCTTCCTGGTTAAAGAGACTGAGAGCACAGATGCTCCCTGACCACTGTGAGATCTGTAATTTAGTTGTGACAGATTTCCATAAATGGGGTTTTAGAGCTGGATTTTATATATTAAAAATTGAGTGCCACGGATAAAAAGCCATTCCAGTTTCAATTACTTGGGCCTTTATGGTCCATGTGGTGAATATTTAACGGCCAGGAGTGGAGAGCTGTTTTCACAGGTACTATATATTCACTTAACTTGACTGGCTGGTTCTCTGGGGGATCTTTTTCTTCCAGTTGGAAATCTTATTGAGAGCACAGACTCTTCTGTTGTCCCCAAGGTCTGGTGTTTCCCATGAATCGGTTATGGCAAAGGCATCTTTTGCTTGCCAGAAAAGAGGAGAGGGATACGGCACCTCTGAGTATTGGTGCTTCAGACTACATAGTGGACTCTTACTCTCTGAGTGTAGTTCTTCCAGGAATGTGTGTGCTGTTGTCCATCTTTTTTTTTTTAGTTTTAAAAAAATTTCCGTGCAAATAGTTTTAGAATTTTTTGATCATAAAAACACCTGTCAGCTCTCCATCCAAAGATATCTGCTGTTAATATTTTATTTATTGGCTACACTGGGTCTTCATTTCTGTGTGCGGGCTTCTTCTAATTGTGACAAGTGGGGGCTACTCTCTGATTGAGGCGGGCGGGCTTCTCATTTCCATGCCTTCTCTTGTTGCAGAGCATGGCACTAGGCACGTGGGCTCAGTAGTTGCTGTGAGTGGGCTTTGTTGGTCTGAGGCATGTGAGATCTTCCTGGACCAAGGATCGAACCCGTGTCTTCTGCATTGGTGGGCAGATTCCTAACCACTGGACCAACAGGGAAGTCCCTGCTGTTAATATTTTTATGTATAATCATTCAAGATTCTTTTTATGCTTAAAGATATCTGAATCTACACATATATATTTAAACACAAACACTGTACCATGTAATATACATACTTTTGACACCCGCTTTTTGTGGACATACTTTGTTAATGCTATGATTTTTTAATGCTTGCATTGCATTTCATTGTATGGACTGTCTGTAATTTATAGAATCAACGTCTAGCTAAATGTTTGGGTTATTTTCAGTTTTTTATAAATTGTATATCCTTAGGCCTGTATCTTTATATATTTCCTTAGGACAGGAATTTCTGGGAAATTAGTGTGCAATCTTTCAAGGTTCTAAAACATTTTGTTCTACTGCCCTCTACAAATTATTTTAGTCTTTGTCAAGAGAAGTGGGAACTCGTTATAATTTACATTCCCTTAATTGCTTAGGTTTTTGTTTTCCCACTTGTATTTATTCTGTGTTTACTAGAAGAGCAGCTCATACAGGTTGAGATGTTCATCTGTTTTGTTTCTTTTCTATCTTCCATTCCTAGAAGAGTGCTTGACACACAGAAGAAGGAGCTCAAATATTTGTTGGATGTTGACTGAATTACCATTCCTGTTCTTTGCTCATTTTTTCCCTAAAAGGTGCTCATCTTTTTATCATTACTTTTGTAGAGCATTTTGTATACTAAATTATCTCTTTATCATTTGTAGGGCAGATAATTTTTCCTAGTTTGCTTTTTATATTTTTTAAAATTAATTTATTTTAATTGGAGGCTGATTACAATATGGTAGTGGTTTGACTTCAAGAATTTAAAATTGTGCCTGTGGAAGTAACCCAGGTCTCCTGCATTGCAGTTGGATCCTTTACCAGCTGAGCCACCAGGGAAGCCCAAGAATACCGGAGTGGGTAGCCTATCCCCTCTCCAGTGGATCTTCCCAACCTAGGAATCTAACTGGGGTCTCCTGCATTGCAGGTGAATTCTTTACCACCTGAGCTACATGATACGCCCATTATTTATTTTTACAGCGATTGTATACATTTTTTTTTTAAGTTTTACTTTTCCTATTCAGCTTGAGGAAAGACTTCTTAATTCCAGAATGATAAGATCATTCTAAATCAAGAATGATTGCAACCTTGATTTTTTCCTAGTTACTTTTAGTGAGTTCATTTCAAACCTTTAAGTAGTTAATCTGCCTGAACATGTTTTGATAAAAGGTAGAGATTTACCTGAAGATTTTTCTCTCTATCTATCATAATCTTTCCTTCCCCCATGGTTGTAAGACCTTTGAAGATAGGGAGCTGGAAGGAGGGAACTAACATTCAATTGAGGAGCTATTTTCCAGATGTGTGCTATTTGCTGCATAGATTTCCTGACCTAGCTGTGCAAGGTAGATGTGAGCTTCAGCTTGCAGATGAGGCAAGAAGTAAGATGTTTGTAAATGTAGTAATGTGAGTTCAGGCTCTCGGCCCTGAGCCCCTCTTTCCAAAGCATTCAGCTGTTTCATCTGTGCTTCCTCCCTCAGTCTCTGTGTGTTACAGTACCCAAGTATTCTGCCTGGTAGTGGGTCCACAGTCACTTAACAATGCTATAGCTGACCTGCTAAGCCATTAAAAAATGAAATTCTCAAGTTAAGAAGTTTAGAGAAAAGTAGTATTTTGGTGGAGGAAGCAAAGATGTATTTATAGCCTCCCTTTCTATCCCTAAAACCTGGCTGAGTCCTTCAAACATATTTTCCTTGGCTTCTAGACTTGATGTTGCCAAAGACAAGGGCAGTAATTGGCAGCAGAGAGTTTGAATTTTAAAGTACTTAACACGGAATGAAGGTTATCGTGTAGGAAATGAGGATAATGATTATTATTTCAGATGTGTAAAATGTGTTCAAAGTCATAAATGTTTGGCAATTCTAGGATGGCAAACATTATTTTATTGTTAAAACACAATTTGCTCCATTGAATTGAGGCCCAGCACTTAAGGTGATGCTGTTAAAGAGCGATGTTTTGTTCAATAGTTGTGCTTTGTGTGTATTTTTTGTGCAACAGCAGTATTTGATCATAATGCTTTTTTCTAAACTGTGAGCTAAAGGTGAACAAACACTTGAGTATACTTTTAATGAAGTTTAGAATTTAAATTCTGCAGCAATGTTAATCTGACAAGGCAACACGCTAACACCTAAAGCAATGAAAAACAATCATACATTTTTAGAGGCTTGTATTCATGCATATTGGCACATGAATTTGCATTTTTATATTCATTTATCTTAATGATTGGGCACAGTTAATTTGAGACATAAACTTGTACAAAAATAATTTTGGCTTTATAAGAATAAAATATGTTATCAGTTCAGTTCAATTCAGTTGCTCAGTCATGTCTGACTCTTTGCGACCCCATGAATTGCAGCATGTCAGGCCTCCCTGTCCATCACCAACTCCCGAAGTTCACTCAAACTCACGTCCATCGAGTCAGTGATGCCATCCAGCCATCTCATCCTCTGTCATCCCCTTCTCCTCCTGCCCCCAATCCCTCCCAGCATCAGAGTCTTTTCCAATGAGTCAACTCTTTGCATGAGGTGGCCAAAGTACTGGAGTTTCAGCTTTAGCATCATTCCTTCCAAAGAAATCCCAGGGCTGATCTCCTTCAGAATGGACTGGTTGGATCTCCTTGCAGTCCAAGGGACTCTCAAGAGTCTTCTCCAACACCACAGTTCAAAAGCATCAATTCTTTGGCGCTCAGCCTTCTTCACAGTCCAACTCTCACATCCATACATGACCACGGGAAAAACCATAGCCTTGACTAGACGGACCTTTGTTGGCAAAGTAATGTCTCTGCTTTCTAAGTGAACAGACACTAAGTGATTTAGGTAAATGAATGTTTATAAGCACACAACATTTGCACTGATGAACCAGGTAGCATATGGGATTCATCCTCAGACATTTTGTATCAGTTCACTTATCCTTTTATCAGTTTTGTTTTGTAACCTTTTATTCATTTTTATTACTTTCTTCTGGATGCTTTCCATATCTCTTAAACATCTTGCTCCAAACTTTGTTGGTATTCTGCTGATAATAGTCTGAATTCAATCAGAAGAGAAACATTCCACATTCAAAGGGGAAAAAAGAAAAAGCAGTTTCTTGGGATGCGATTGGCACCTGAGCAAAATACTGGATCATTTCTTCAGAAGTGTGAAGGTAAACAAGTCACTTAATAACTTTGGGTAGAAAGCTCACCTCGCCATTAAGCAGGCCGTGCGTGTGAAGTGGGAGATAAGGGCACTACCTAGAGGGTAAATCTCAAGATGTGTCACTGATGGGAGTTAAACGGAGTGGAGCGATGCTGTTTATCCTTATAGTAAAGGAGGCAGCACGGTGAATACAAGACTGTTTAGAGCTCTTGAGTGGCTTATGAGTTTTTCTACAACAGGAGGTGAGGCAGGTAGTTAAAATTACTGAGGTATATCCTAACCAATTATGGAATCCTCAAGTGAGAAGCTCTGATCAGTTGCATTTGGAAGAAGAGCTGATAATTAAACTGTCAGGCCAGGCAAACGAAAGAGAGAAGCTTAGAGCTGCATCAGTCAAAAATATAATACACCAACCAGCTTTGAAAGAATGTTGTCCTAATATAAAATGTCTCTCTCAGCACAGAGAACAGACCCAATAGGATCTCCTCACTAGAAAGCTAATGAGTATTTTAAAAGATAGAGTAGGACATGGAGAATGGTCAGTGGTGACTTGAACATAAGTTGAAATATGGTAAGGAGGGCTCAGGGAAGCCAAGGTCTAGAGAAACAGCAGCTGCATATATTAAGAGTGCCAATGTTGTTTTCTTGAAGTGTAACCTGTCATCAGGCTTCCCAGGTGGCACCAGTGGTAAAGAACCCCCCTGCCATGCAGGAGGCATAAGAGACGTGGCTTTAATCCCCGGATCAGGAAGATCCCCTGGAGGAGGGCATCGCAACCCACTCCAGTATTCTTGCCTAGAGAATCCTATGGACAGAGGAGCCTGGTGGGCTACAGTCCATGGGATTGCAAAGAGTTGGACATGATTGGAGCAACTTAGCATGCAACATGGCATCAGGGGTCCTTTTCAAGCTACTTCCTGCAAGACTTCATAGAGGAGGGGAGTAGTCCTTTCTACCTGGACTTAAATTCCATGAAGAACATGTTGATCAACCTTCTCTAGACGCATGATAAATTTTTTCTTTTCAGTCTTCTAGAGCTGTCAGTCTTGTTCTTCCTGTCTCCGACGTGTGCATTTTGCCTGACTATACGGAGACCCTCCTTGAATTACAATGGCAAAGACATTTAAATCCTCAACAAATGTCATTTGAGCACGTGGGTCAGTTTTCCATGGATTATTTATAATAGCTTACATTTTGGAACAAGCGCTGCAAGCTTAAGGAGATTTATGCTGCACTTGACCTCTAAAGAGCTCTCATTTTATGAAGTCTCCAGGTCCCTGAGATGCCTGAAGATAATATTACAGTGTTCATAGTTTCAGCCAAAGAGGTTTATAATCGAGCCTGGAGTAGCTGTAAGTTCTGGATCTCAGAGCTAATTACTCCACTCCCAGGAAAGACCCTTGGAAACTCATTCTTCAGATAGGAAATGCTGCACTAGGAAACCGGCGATGGTTGTGACTTTTGTTGGCTGTTCTATTTTTCCAGTGACATCAAGGATACTGGGGGCAGATGGCCAAACACATTCTGAAAAAGTGTACAAGAAACAAGCAGTCATTTTATTTCATGGTGTTTCATTACTGTGTACAGCTTGGAATTATATCTGTAGCCTTTGTATTAGCTCAGAGGATTACTATCACCTTACAATTGAACAGGTTTGTGGTGGTATTGTTTTGTAGATTCCCTTACGTATCTCTTAGTAGGTACCCTAGCAATGAAATTCTTTTTATAAAAAAAATTATTTATTTATGGCTGTGCTGGGTCTTCTTGCTATGCTTGGGCTCTCTTTAGTTGCGAGGAACTCTTCATTGCACAGCGTGATTCTGTGGCTCCCAGGCTCTAGAGCACAGGCTGAGTTGAGGTGCACGGGCTGAGCTGCCCTGCGGCCTGTGGGATCTTCCTGGACCAGGGATGAAACCCATGTCTCCTGCATCAGTCAGTGGATTCTTAGCCTCTGGACCACGAGGGAAGTCCTCAATGGAATTCTTATTTGAAAAATAATCTCAATTGCAGTCTGGGGACTAATGTGTATTGGATTTATCTATTGATTTTACTATATATGGACCCCGTTTTGTCTACTTTTTTAATAATAAATCTAAATGCAAGTGTTTGAAGTTCTTTCCCTCACACTAGGCATAACTTTTAAGTTTCCTAATATTTGCATCTATAAAATCAATAATTTTCACCATTTCTTCAGTTTACCTGGCTGCTAGTAGACTGTCTCTGTGCATGTTGCCTAAAGGCTTTCTGGCCTCGTGTCTGACTTGGGGTTGACAAAGAACAGGAGTTTGCAAACCACAGCAGAGTGGGTTTATGGAAAATTCTGGACATTGTGATAGGCAGGACCTATTTCATTTTATTCCTGTTTACATTCCAGAGACTGCAATTGGGTATCTTTCTTAAAAATGAAGTTATTGTTATTCAGTCGCGTCTAAATCTTTGCAACCCCACTCCAAGCTTCCCTGTCCTTCACCATCTCCTGAAGCTCGCTCAAACTCATGTCTGTTTGAGTTGGTGATGCCATCCAACCATTTCATCCTCTGTCGTCTCCTTCTCCTCCCGCCTTCAGTCTTTCCCACCATCATGGTCTTTTCCAAGGAGTCAGTTCTTCACATCAGGTGGCCAAAGTATTGGAGCTCCAGCTTCAGCATCAGTCCTTCCAATGAATATTCAGGACTGATTTCCTTTAGGATTGACTGGTTTGATCTCCTTGCAGTCCAAGGGACTCTCAAGAGTCTTCTCCAACACTATAGTTCAAAAGCATCAATTCTTTGGCACTCAGCCTTCTTTATGGTCCAACTCTCACATCCATACATGACCACTGGAAAAACCATAGCTTTGACTAGATGCACTTTCGTTGGCAAAGTAATGTCTCTGCTTTTTGATATGCTGTCTAGGTTGGTCATAACTTTCCTTCCAAGGAGCAAATGTCTTAATTTTTTGACTGCAATCACCATCTGCAGTGCTTTTGGAGTCCCAAAAAATAAGGTACTCTGCATTTAAGTTAAATAAGCAGTGTGACAATATACAGTCTTGAAGTACTCCTTTCCCAATTTGGAACCAGTCCATTGTTCCACGCCCGGTCTAACTGTTGCTTCTTGACCTGCATACAGGTTTCTCAGGAGGCAGGTGAGTTGGTCTGGTATTACCATCTCTTCAGGAATTTCCCACAGTTTGTTGTGAGCCACACAGTCAAAGGATTTAGTGTAGTCAATGAAGCAGAAATACATGTTTTTCTGGAATTCTCTTACTTTTTCTATGATCCAAGAGATGTTGGCAATTTGATCTCTGGTTCCTCTGCTTTTTCTAAATCCAGCTTGAATATCTGGAAGTTCTCGGTTCACATACTGTTGAAGTCTAGCTTGGAAATGAAGATAGTTCCATAAAAATCCTAGAATATGATAATATAGACATGACTTTGGCAATAAATTCAGTAAAAATGTAAAGACTCAGGTAAATTTTTGGCTTCAGGCATTAAGGTTCGTCAGAGAAACAGACGAACATGTATCTAGACATGTATATCTATGTATCTATATCAGTATAATGGGGAATTGGCTTAGGAGACTGTGGAGGCTGAGAAGTCCAATGATCCCATGATCTGCTGTCCGCAAGCTGGAGACCCAGGAAAGCTGGTGGTATGAATCCCAACAGGAGGGCAAGAGATGAGATGAGAGACCCCAGCTCAACAGTGGGGGAGGAAAAAGTAAGGTCAAATTCCTCTTTGCTCTGCCTTTGTTCTATTTAAGCCCACAATGAATTGAACATCCACCCACATTTGGAGAGGACAGGTTACTGTCCAGAATCTGCCAGTTCAGTCTCTGAGTCATGTCCGACTCTGCGACCCCATAGACTGCACACACCAGGTATCCCTGTTCATCACCATCTCCCAGAGCTTACTCAAACTCATGTCCATCCAGTCAGTGATGCCATCCGACCATCTCATCCTCTGTTGTCCCCTTCTCCTCCTGCCTTCAATCTTTCCCAGCATCAGGGTCTTTTCCAATGAATCAGTTCTTTGCATCAGGTGGCCAAAGTATTGGAGTTTCAGCTTCAGCATCAGTCCTTCCAATGAATATTCAGGACTGATTTACTTTAGGATGGACTGGTTGGATCTCCTTTCAGTCCAAGGGACTCTCAAGAGTCTTCTCCAACACCACAATTCAAAGGCATCAATTCTTCAGTGCTCAACTTTCTTTATAGTCCAACTCACATCTATACATGACCACTGGAAAAACCATAGCTTTGACTAGATGTACTTTTGTCGGCAAAGTACTGTCTCTTTTTTAATATGCTGTCTAGGTTGGTCATAGCTTTTCTTCCAAGGAGCAAGCGTCTTTCACTTTCATGGCTGCAGTCACCATCTGTAGTGATTTTGGAGCCCAAGAAAATAAAGTCTGTCACTGTTTCCATTGTTTCCCCATCTATTTGGCATGAAGTGATGGGACTGGATGCCATAATCTTTGTTTTTTGAATGCTGAGTTTTAAGCCAACTTTTCACTCTCCTCTTTCACTTTTATCCAGAGGCTCTTCAGTTTCTCTTCATTTTCTGCCATAAGGGTGGTGTCATCTGCATATCTGAGGTTATTGATATTTCTCCCAGCAATCTTGATTCCAGCTTGTGCTTCATCCATCCCGGCATTACACATGATGTACTCTGCATATAAGTTGAATGAGCAGGGTGACAATATACAGCCTTGAAGTACTCCTTTCCCAATTTGAAACCAGTCTGTTGTTCCATGTCTTGACCTGCATACAGGTTTCTAGGAGGCAGGTAAGATGGTCTGGTATTCCCATCTCTTCCACAGTTTGTTGTTATCTACACAGTCAAAGGTTTTGATGTAGTCAATAAAATGGAAGTAGATGTTTTTCTGGAACTCTCTTGCTTTTTCTATGATCCAGCAGATGTTGGCAATATGGTCTTTGGTCTCAGCTGGAATACCTTCACAAACCCACCCAGAAATATTGTTTAACCTGAACACCCCATGGCCAGTGAGGTTGACACAGAAAATTAGCCATCACAACATCTTTTTGATGGTCTAAAGTAATGTTTTGATTTCAGCTTAATTTTTTAGAGGAAGTTTTCTTTTGTAAGCCTCTCTTGGTGCTGAATTTCCATTGCCTGATAATTGGCAAACCCTTGCTAGTTATTTCAGGTAGATCATAATGAAAACCTTCTTCAGGCTAAAAATTGGATCTAGGCTGTGTACACCTGGTATATAGAGAAGTAAAGTTCTGAATACTTACTCAGTTGAACAGGTCACTGTAGATAGCTAATGTGAATAATGGAGTATGGTGTTGAGGGAGAGAGGGGAAAGGATTGAAGTGTCCCTGGGATCAAGAAAGGGGCAGTAAATACAAAGTAATCTTAGTGTAAGGCCATGTTTTAAGTCTCCCAGACTCCTCACTTCAGCAGGTCTATCTGTCTGCAGATCTAGGTCAGCCATGTCCTAGGAAGTAAGAGATTTTTGGACGAGGATGGATTTCTTTAAAAGTGTTGCCCTCCTCCATGCTGGTGACTCACACTGGCTCTCCAAGTATTTTGTCTTAGTCCTGAAGCCCGTGGGGAGCCGTTACCATCTCCTTCCTGCCCGTTTCTGATTTCATGTGCCTTTGCTATTTCACACCCATCGCCCTGGGCTGTTGCCCAACTTCATTTTGCTCACTTGGGCTCTGACTTATTTCCTCTGGGAGGTGTGAGTGTGCACATGTGCATGCCTGTTAGGGCTGCTTATTGTCTATTTGATAACTACCCAATTTAGTCTGAACAACCAGTTTTTCATATTTCCTGATACCCTGTTTTGTGCCTTTCAGGCACCCCAAGATTCCAGTGCAGACAATGTCAATGGTGAGCAGTTGCCTGTAGTTATGATATCTCTCCCAGGCCAGTGTCCTTTCTAAGTTCTTGCATTATTTGCAAAGCTTGTGTGAGAAACACCTCCCTCTCCTTCCTAATTGGACCTAGTTCCTTCTCTGTCACTAGACTACATTTCCACTCTTCACCACTGGACATCTGAGTAAAGTGAGACACTGCAAATCACATGTTGTCGTTTGCCTTCTGGTGACAAGCCAGGGAGTCCCTATCCTGTCTGACGAGAAGCAGCTGTAGGGAAAGCTGCTCTGATCAAAGCTAAATGCACACATCTTACTAAAACCCTAGTGGGCCATGCTTTATAATACCATGGTTTGATGGTAAGTACAAATAATAAAAGAAAATATTGTATGTACTCATTAAAAATGTGGTGTAGCTCACTCTTAACTAGTGATAATGAAGTGTCAGCTGAACACCAAGTGCTAATACCTGATTGAACTGGAGCACCTCCAGCTGTGTCCATGATATTCTGGGTACAATAAAAAAAAGAGATAAGAATTTCCCCAAATAGTGCTAGAACTCCATATTAGGAATGCTTTGTTGAGATATATGTGACAATATTCCTGGAATGGTATAAGTTACACCTTGGTTTGGTATGTTAATGTTGAAATGTGCATGACTGTTAATTTTGATAATGTTTTCTGAGGTATGAATGGTATGGGGGTTTACCATTTTCCTAGCAATAATTTCTTGGTATTGTTAATTTTTAAGTGATTAGAAGATTCCATTTTGGTTGGATTAGATAATTATGATAAAAGGTTATAGTACTATATCCTAAAGGAAATCAACCCTGAATATTCATTGGGAGGGCTCATACTGAAGCTGAAGCTCCAATACTTTGGCCTCCTGATGCAAAGAGTTGACTCATTGGAAAAGACCCAGATGCTGGGAAAGATTGAAGGCAGGAAGAGAGGGGGGAGACAGATGAGATGGTGGGATGGCATTACGACTCAATGGACATGAGTTTGAGCAAACTCTGGGAGATAGTGGAGGACAGGAGCCTGGAGTGCTGCAGCCCATGGGATTGCAAAGAGTTGGAGATGACTGAGCGACTGAACATCAGCAACTGTAGGGTAGGGGCTGAGATATGGAGGGCGGGAATGTCTTCCTTGTTAGTACAGTGGTAAGTGTGCCTGCTTGTCAGCCAGGAGCCCAGGGTTTAATTTCCCTGGTGGTAAGGCTGCATTCCTAACTTCTAATATAACATTGTAAACAAACTCTACTTCAGTGAGAAAAAAATGTAAGATATGGAGGACGGGGATCAGAATTGCTGGAGTGTGAGATGTAGCCCTACCACTTTTTGGTTGTGGGATTTGAAGCCTTAGTGTCCCCTTCTGTAAAATTGGGATAATAACAAAACCTTCCTTCTCCAGCTGTCATGAAGATTAAATTAGACAGTGCATCATTGCTGAAATGACCGCAGGAGAACTGTACCTCCAAAACTGGGTTATTCTGGTCTATCTAAATATGACCTGAGGTAAATAAACCAGAAACTTCTGGACTGGACATTTAAATCTGGGATGACTTTGCGAATGGTATTAATGCCTTCAGTGAAGTCCATTCCCCGTGGCTCAGATGGTAAAGTGTCTGCCTACAACGTGGGAGACCCAGGTTCAATCCCCGGGTCAAGAAGATCTCCTGGAGAAGGAAATGGCAACCCACTCCAGTACTCTTGCCTGGAAAATCCCATGGACGGTGGAACCTGGTAGGCTACAGTCCATGGGGTCGCAAAGAGTCAGACACGACTGAGCGACTTCACTAAGAGTCAGTTAGTTCTTTAGACTCTTGACTCCACTGTTTTTGCTTGTGTTGCCTTCTTAAGACCTAGCATAGTACTTGAAAGTGAAAATTGCTCAGTTGTGTCCAACTCTTTGTGACCCCAGGATCTGTAGCCCGCCAGGCTCCTCTGTCCCTGGGTATTCTCCAGGCAAGAATACTATAGTGGGTAGCCATTCCATTCTCCAGGGAATCTTCCCAACCGAGGGATCGAGTCCAGGTCTCCCACATTGTAGGTGGATTCTTTACCATCTGAGCCACCAGGGAAGCCCTGTAGCATAGTACCGAGCCTGTGTGAAAGTGTTAGTGATTCAGCTGTGTCTGACTGTTTGTGACCCCATGAACTGTTATAGCCTTCTAGTCTCCTCTGTCCATGGAGTTCTCTAGATAAGACTACTGGAATGGGTAGCCATTCCCTTCTCCAGGGGGTCTTCCCAACCCAGGGATCAAACCTGGGTCTCCTGAATTACAGGCAGATTCTTTATCATTTGAGCTACCAAAGAAGCTGATTTGGCCTGTAGCCGTGAAAAAAAAAACAAAACAAAAACTAGTCCTTCTGTCTCTAGTTTTGTCTTCTTCTTAATCTTCCTATGCTCTCTTACTAGAGTTTTCTTCCAAAATGTGACCCAAACCTGTTTATTGCTTCTTACAGCAGTCAAGAGAGAGTCTGTCTCTTTACTAGGAGCCCCAGCTGTTTGGATGATCTTGGTCTAGAACTTCCAGGGCTTAGCCCTCTGGTGAAGCTGGAAGGGGAGGATCAAGGATGTTAGCCAGGGACCTGGCAGGAAATGGATGGCTTATCAATGGATCATTTGTGGTGGTGTAGGGCAGGGTGTAGGGAAACCAGCAAGGGATGACACAGTACCCCAGGCTGCTGTCCTTGTCCCTATGCCTGCAGAGCAAGGAAAGGGCACTTTTTGGAAGCTGGGAGCACCTCCTGATAGGAGATGAGGACTTTGGCTGTGACACCAAATGGAGAATAAACTCTTTGACTTCACTTTCCTCCTGCCTTTTTTCTCCTACTGATGACTCCTGTGGGGCCCGGCCAACTGGAAGCCAGAGTGCTGGGGAGCTGTTAACACAGGTGAGACTAGTCAGCTTCCCAGGGCTCAGAGCAGGGTGGGGAAGGTTAGAGATGAGAGTTGGACGGCCCAGTGTGCGATACCCAGCATCTTATGCAAGTAAGGGTTCACTTTACTTGAACCCCATGGATGCACTTCTCTCAAGGGGGAGTCAGAATAGCATGCTGGGGAAACAAAAAGCTGTCCAGTGTCCTAAGCTTCCTGAGGTTTAGAACTGGTCCCGTGACACTGATGTCATATTTTATGAGACTCATCAAAATTTACATCTGAAATTTTGTGTAAGTCTGGCTTTTGTGTGTGCTCAGAAGCCATAAATAATTCAGCTTTTAAAATTTAAAGTGCCATATATATCTCAGAGTATATTTTTAGCTATTTTTTCCATGTCTTCCACCTCCTATAAGTAATTTATAGTACTTAATATTAAAAAATTACCTATTGAACACTATGGTTCTTCAATCAATCTCAGATAAACCTCTGGGTATAATTTTATGTCTCTGATGTCAGATTTATACTTTTCTCTTTGGGTCCTTGTGTGCCCTCTTCTATAAAGTTTTTAGGTCACAACTGATGGACTTTTATAGATATCCAGTTCATTCAATCATTTCTCCTTGTATAGAGAGAATTAATCTGCTGAGTTATCTAGACATTAGCAATACATAAGAATCCTATAATAAAACATGCTATCATCTCTTTTTGAAAATGAGTAATAAGGCATGACAGTTTCTTTCTGAAGCAATAATCAAGAAAGAGAGCCCTGCATTTAATTCATTATGTGAACCCAATAGAAAGAGCAAAGGAAAAATAAATATTTTCGCCCAGTTGAGTCAACCTGAAGCCTAAAATTATAGGTTCTTGCTACTTGCACTTAATCGCCATCACAAAGAAATGTACATTGCTGTGATCAGGTATCTCATGGGATTCAAAAGCACGAATCTTTGACATTTTGGAAAGTAATAGAATTACCTTTAACTCAACCTGAACTGATTTGTATTCACAGTGAATTTTTTCTTTTCTTAAATATCAGAAATGGAGGCAAACCCAACCTCAGGAAATTTAAATGAAAGCCTTGTTTCTGGAGGGCAGTCTGTAATGAATGATAATGACTTAGGTCATGCCCTTTCCAAGTGTCCGCATTTATCATCAGTAATGAATATTCTTATTAACATCAGGACTTGGTTAATGTGAAGGTGAGACATTAATACCCCAAATTTTAAACTTCAGTCTTTCTGGCCTGTTGTCAGAGTCAGTATAGTTGGAACATGAGTTGTGGGTCCCCAAACTGGCCCCAGACTGGGCAAGAGAAAGGCCCCCTTACAAGGTCATGAATAACCCAGGGAATGAAGCAAGGTACGGGGCTGCTGGAGTGGGGAGGGGAGGCTGACTCTGCCCGCTGCTCCCTAGGTCTGTGCCCCAAGGGAATTGCTTTTGCACCCTGGTGTCCTCTTCTGACTCCATCCTTGTTTTTAATGTCATCATTTCATTCATTTTTCATCATTTATGAGCTCTATAAAAATTGTAAAATGTTTCAAGCATGCAAAAAAGAAAAAATTCAGAAAGTAACATACATGTGCCCACCACACCAGTTTCTTAAATATTATATTTTACCACGGCTGCTTCAGGCTTCCCGGGTGGCACTGGTGGTAAAGGACCTACCTGTTAATGCAGGGCAGGGACCTGGGTTCAGTCCCTGGGTTGCAGTCCATGCTGCTGCAAAGAGTTGGAAATGACTGAAGGGACTTATCGCGCACCATGGTTGGTCAGATGTTTTTTCTGTTTAAAAGAAAGAAAATCTCATTATATCCTTGAAGAGGTATCTGGAGGGGAGTAGGGAGGCCCTTCCTTCCCACGCTTCCTGAGATTATACATAAGCATGAGAGGGGCATTTCTCCTGCTCAGTCTGTTGTTATTATTTCTGGGGCTTAGCCAGCACAAGTTCTTAACCACCCTCTACCTCCTGATATCATTTGCTGACCTCTTGAGTATTAAAGGGCCTGAGCATCATTTCATGTATTTTTTGGCACTTCAGGCTCCCTCTTCTGGGTTGTGTGAGTGGGTGTGTTTAAATCATTGATTTGTAAGGATTTGTAAGGATAAAGATTTTATAAAGGATAAAAATTTTTTAAGGGTAAAATCTTTTTCCTTACCAATCACCATCTATAAGCAATAGGTATTGATCATTTGTCAGTTAAATAACTTGCAATTATCTTTAGCTGTGGCTTGCTTTCTAGCTATATTTATAGTCTCTTTTTTCATAGAGACTTTTAAAGTTGTAATGTATGGCATTGGCCAAAAAGTCCATTTTGGTCTTTGAGCTTTGGTCTTTGAACTTCAGTCAGATGAACTTTTTGGTCAACTTAGTATTTAACTATATAGTCTTTCCTCTTCTGACTTATTGTCTCTGGGTGCTTTTAATTACATGCTGGTGAGGGAAATGCTGCAGAAGTGCTGAGTCCACGATCTGGATCTTTCTGGCTGGGAGATGGTCACTGAGGTGCCAGGCTCCTCTGGACAGCACCGCAGGCTGTCCCATGCCACCCTCAGAGCTCCAGAACAGGCAGAGATGGCAGGTGCCCAGCCATCTAACCTCAGCACAGAGCCCTTGAATGAGGGGCCTGCCTGCCTGAGCAGCTTCAGACCACTCACCTCCTCCTCTGCACCCACTTCCTGTTTCCCCATTGCCCCCAGTTCCCCAGCACCCGAGCAGGAGTTCAAAGCCACTGAATGACCCAGAATTGTAATCCCAGTCTGCTTCAGCACACAGGGGTGGGCATGGATTAGGGACCAAACTTGTCTTTTGTGGGCTCGTATAGTCCTTAGCCAGTAAAAGACAAGGCACTCTTCACTTTTTGGAAGCAGTAAGGTAGAACCAAGTGTCCTGGGGAGAAAGCCTTTATAAAAAACAAGCCATGAATCTCTACTGATAACATGACTTTGCAAGGCAGTGCTAAGAAATACATTTATGTAATCAGCATACAACACTCAGTTGTGGATGTACTGGTGATGGATGTAAAGTCCTATGCTGTAAAGAGCAATATTGCATAGGAACCTGCAATGTTAGGTCCATGAATCAAGGCAAATTGGAAGTGGTCAAACAGGAGATGGCAAGAGTGAATGTCAACATTTTCAGGAATCAGTGAACTAAAATGGACTGGAATGGGTGAATTTAACTCAAATGACCACTATATCTACTACTGTGGGCAAGAATCCCTTAGAAGAAATGGAGTAGCCCTCACAGTCAACAAAAGAGTCCAAAATGCAGTACTTGGATGCAATCTCAAAAACGACAGAATGGTCTCTGTTCTTTTCCAAGGCAAACTGTTCAATATCACAGTAATCCAAGTCTATGCCCCGACCAGTAGTGCTGAAGAAGCTGAAGTTGAATGGTTCTATGAAGACCTACAAGACCTTCTAGAACTAACACCCAAAAAAAGGATGTCCTTTTCATTATAGGGGACTGGAATGCAAAAGTAGGAAGTCAAGAAATACCTGGAGTAACAGGCAAATTTGGACTTGGAGTACAGAATGAAGTAGGGCAAAGGCTATAAAGTTTTTCCAAGAGAACGCACTGGTCATAGCAAACACTATCTTCCAACAACAGAAGAGAATACTCTACACATGGACATCACCAGATGGTCAATACAGAAATCAGGTTGATTATATTCTTTGCAGCCAAAGATGGAGAAGCTCTATACAGTCAGCAAAAACAAGACCGGGAGCCAACTGTGGCTCAGATCATGAACTCCTTATTGCCAAAATCAGACTTAAATTGAAGAAAGTGGGGAAAAACCACTAGACCATTCAGGTATGATCTAAATCAAATCCTTATGATTATACAGTGGAAGTGAGAAATAGATTCAAGGGATTACATCTGATAAACAGAGTGCCTGAAGAACTATGGATGGAGGTTTGTGACATTGTACAGGAGACAGGGAGCAAGACCATCCCTAAGAAAAAGAAATGCAAAAAGGCAAAATGGCTGTCTAAGGAGGCCTTACAAATAGCTGTGAAAAGAAGAGAAGTGAAAAGCAAAGGAGAAAAGGAAGGATATACCCATTTGAATGTAGAGTTCCAAAGAATAGCAAGGAGATATAAGAAAGCCTTCCTCAGTGATCAATACAAAGAAATAAAGGAAAACAACAGAATGGGAAAGAATAGAAAGCTCTTCAAGAAAATTAGAGATACCAAGGGAACATTTCATGCAAAGATGGTCACAATAAAGAACAGAAATGGTATGGACCTAACAGAAGCAGAAGATATTAAGAAGAGGTGGCAAGAATACATAGGACTATACAAAAAAGATCTTCATGACCAAGATAACCACGATGGTATGATCACTCACCTAGAGCCAGACATCCTGGAATGCAAAGTGTAGTGGGCCTTAGGAAGCATCACTTCGAACAAAGCTAGTGGAGGTGATGGAATTCCAGTTGAGCTATTTCAAATCCTAAAAGGTGATGCTGTGAAAGTGCTGCACTCAATATGTCAGCAAATTTGGAAATCTCAGCAGTGGCTGCAGGACTGGAAAAGGTCAGTTTTCATTCCAATCCCAAAGAAAGGCAATGCCAAACAATGCTCAAACTGCTGCACAATTGCACTCATCTCACATGCTTGTAAAGTAATGCTCGAAATTCTCCAAGCCAGGCTTAAGCAATACATGAACTGTGAACTTCCAGATGTTCAAGATGGTTTTAGAAAAGGCAGAGGAACCAAAGATCAAATTGCCAACATCCACTGGATCATGGAAAAAGCAAGAGAGTTCCAGAAAAACATCTATATCTGCTTTATTGACTATGCCAAAGCCCTTGACTGTGTGGATAACAACAAACTGTGGAAAATTCTGAAAGAGATGGGACTACCAGACCACCTGACCTGCCTCTTTAGAAATTTGTGTGCAGGTCAGGAAGCAACAGTTAGAACTGGACATGGAACAACAGACTGGTTACAAATCAGGAAAGGAGTACTTCAAGGGTGTATATTGTCACCCTGCTTATTTAAGTTATATGCAGATTACATCACGTGGAATGCTGGGCTGGATGAAGCACAAGCTGGAATCAAGATTGCTGGGAGAAATATCAATAACCTCAGATATGCAGATGACACCACCCTTATGGCAGAAAGTGAAGAAGAACTAAAGAGCCTCTTAATGAAAGTGAAAGAGGAGAGTGAAAATGTTGGCTTAAAGCTCAACATTCAGAAAACAAAGATCATAGCATCTGGTCCCATCACTTCATGGGAAATAGATGGGGAAACAGTGGAAACAGTGACAGACTATTTTTTGGGGCTCCAAAATCACTGCAGATAGTGACTGCAGCCTTGAAATTAAAAGACGCTTGCTCCTTGAAAGAAAAGTGATGATCAACCTAGATAGCATATTAAAAGCAGAGATATTACTTTACCAACAAAGGTCCATCTAGTCGAAGCTACGGTTTTTCCAATGGTCATGTATGGGTGTGAGAGTTGGAGTATAAAGAAAACTGAGTGCCGAAGAATTGATGCTTTTGAACTGTGGTGTTGGAGAAGACTCTTAAAAGCCCCTTGAACTGCAAGGAGATCCAACCAGCCCATCCTAAAGGAGATCAGTACTGAATATTCATTGGAAGGACTGATGCTGAAGCTGAAGCTCCAATACTTTGGCCACCTGATGCGAAGAACTGACTCATTGGAAAAGAGCCTGATGCTGGGAAAGAATGAGGGCTGGAGGAGAAGGGGACGACAGAGGATAAAATGGTTGTGTGGCATCACTGACTCGATGGACTTGGGTTTGAGTAGACTCTGGGAGTTGATGATGGACAGGGAAGCCTGGTGTGCTGCAGCCCATGAGATCGCAAAGAGTCGGACATGGCTGAGTGAGTGAACTGAATTGAATCATCAGATGGCTTTTCCCTTTCTCCTGAGCGGCTCTGGTCTCAACACTGTCTGCCCACTCCACAGAAAAACGATATCCTCAAATCAGTGGTCTGAGCCAGGGGTCCTGGGCCATCACTCTGTCTTCTCAAGCATTCATGTAACCTTACCTGTAACCTTCATGTAAACCCATCAGAAAGCCCATTGAAAGCACTGATGGGCTTTCTCTCCTACACTTGCCCCATGGCGGATCTGTGCAAAGACAAGGATTTCATTTATCACCTGGCTTGTCCCCACAGGCCCAGTACAGGCCCAGGCTGGAGGTGGTGTAGCCTCAGCCCTTCTCCAGGCTGACTTGTTTCTGGTCAGGCTCCCTGTTGGGTTTAAGAGGACAAGCAGCTCATCCCTGCTGGTAAATAAAATGTGGCCTGGCTCTGGAATCCGACTGGCCTTGGGCATTTGGGAGGCTTTTTGCTCCATGTCTGCGAATGACCCTAAATTATTCCTGAACGCGATTGTGAGACAGTGTGTGCTGGAGGTATGAGATAGTCACCCTGTGATTTGCTTTTGTTTCAACAAGTGAAAGGAACCTAACTTTTGTTTACTTATTCATTTTCAAGTTTTATTATTACTTAGTGTTAGGGAGACTTCTGTAAATTAACTTAAAAATGGATGCTGGTATCTGTTGTTGTTCAGTTGCTTGGCTGTGTTCAACTCTGCAACCCTATGGACTGCAGCACACCAGGCTTCCCTGTCCTTCACCATCTCTTGGAATTTGCTCAAACTCATGTTCATTGAGTCAGTGATGCCATCCATCCATCTCATCCTCTGTCATCCCCTTCTCCTCCCGCCTTCAATCTTTCCAAGCAGCAGGGTCTTTCCCAGTGAGTCAACTCTTCGCATCAGGTGGCCAAAGTATTGGAGCTTAGACTGGTTAAATAATGAATTTGGTGACAGAAATGGAATCTTGTGGAAATAAATAAGTATGAAGAAAAGACAGAGTGGGACGACCGGTTGAGCTCCCACTAAACCAGAATTTATTCTTGGAACTTTCAGTTATCCTGTGGCTTCTTAAACAAACTAATATTTATTGAGAGCATTGGGTATGTCACTTACTTCCTATAAGACATCCCTTTGAGCCTTTCAACAGCCCTGTGAAGGAGGAGGTGTGCTTCCATTTTAAAAATAAACTTTTCACTTCAAAGCAGTTTTAGATTTATAGAAAAATTTCTAAGATAGTACAAAGACTTCATATGTACCCCTAGACCCAGTTTTTCCTATTGTTAACATCTTACATTAGCGTAGTACATTTGTCACAATAAATGAATCAATATTGATACATTATTACTCAACCATTCTTTATTCAGATTTCTGTAGTTCTTTTTTTTTTTTTTTTTCCCTCCCTTTTCTGTTCCAAGAAAGGATCTAGGACACCACATTATGGTTGACTATCATATCTCCTTAGACTCTTCTTGTCTTTGATAGTTTCTCAGACTTTCCTTGTTTTTGACAACTTTAATAGGTTTAAGGAGTGATGGTCATGTATTTGTAGAATATACCTTATTTGGGAACATGAATTTTTTTTGAAAGTCTGATAGTGCAACAAGGCATGTTATAGGAAAAGTAGCTCAGAAGCTCCACCCCAGAAATTACTCCTTTTTCCTGTTGCTCCTGCTCATTCTTCCATCTTTGTACACACTCTGCCTGGAAGATGCTTTCGGTGCCCCACTGATACCCCCAGCTCTGCCACTTTAGCACACTCAGCCTGACTCCTAACTGACAGCACCTGGGTTTCTTTGCCAGGGGGATTTCTCTTGCCCCGAGCTTGCTTTGTCACCCACAGAACAGGTGGAAAGTTCTGGAGAGTTAATGCCCTTGGGAGCAGCCTTGCCAGTGACTGATGGGCTTTTGGGTATCAATACCCCAACTCTGTAGCCTTCTGGGTGAGGTAACCTCTGCTATCTGAGTTACACCTGCTGCCCATGTTCCCATGGGGTTCCTGGGGCTCCCTGGTCCTGAGTGGGAGAGATGACATTGCACCTTTATTACTACCTTCTGATGGCCACCTGGCTTCCGGCATTGCATCTCAGTTAATTGTGTGCAAGCCTTGATTTCTTCTGAGGCCAGAAACTTGTTCGGTGCAGGGACTGTTTCCCAACAGCGTCTGGTATGGTGTTGGTCATCTAAGTGCCGCCTGAATGCTTGTTGAATGAAGGCTGGGCTGTATTACGAGGGCGAAGTGATTTCCTGGGCTGGTTTGTGCCTGCTGGCTGATGATGCTAAACCAGTGTAGGCAAGTCCAAGCTTTTCTCTATAATTGTATTTTACTTAAGCTCCTTTGATTGCAAGCCACAGGAACCCACTTTGAATAACTTAAGAGAAAGGAAGGCTGCTGTGATAGCTCACGGAACTGAAGGAAGAGCAGGAGCCCCGTCAGCTCCATGATAGAATGTTGACAACAACTGGGGTAATAGTGGCTGGCATTTACTGAGCTCTCCCTACGTGCCAGGCCCTGGGCCAAAACTGCATCTTAGTTAATTTTCATAACAACCCCATGAGGTTGGTCTTATTATTATCACCTCCTCTTTGCCAGTGAGCTAGGCATGCTGATTATAGAGCCTCTGTTCTTAACTCACAAAGATGCCTCAGCAGCAGGAGTTCGGATCAGCTTCCTAGGCAGATCCTTTGAAACTCTGCTACGATGACTTCTAGTCTCTCTCTCCTAAGTTCAAGTTATTGGGGAAAACCATTAAATTGGTATAACTTTGACCAACTCTGAATAACAGTGGTAGAGTCCAGTGGCAGAAAACATGGCCCTTGGGGGCCCACCCTGCATATTGGGACCTGAGAAGGAAGGATAGAGTCTGGAGACTAGCCTATACCCCTAAAGTTGTGTCTCCCACCTCTGTGTTTAGATTTCTAATGCACAAAGGATGGTTTCCAAAGTATGGTCACGGGCCAGGTGCATGAGCGTCATCTGGGAACTTGAGAGAAATTCATATTCATCTGCCCCATGCCAGACCTACTTCATCTGAAACTCTGGGGGCGGCAGGGGTGGCTCTGATCCAGAGGTCTTAGTGCTTAGGATGTATTCAACTTTGATTTTGTGTCCCTGGATATTGGAAACAAAGTCTCCCTTGAGGCATACTTAGCGCCTTTGCTTTAACGATGTGCGGTTCGGTTGCATTTGTTTGGCAGGAGGTCAGCTCTGCTGTTTGCTCTGCTCCTTCCCTTTCCCTCCTGGCATGAGGCTGACAATATTTGCTCAATAAGAACAAAACTTAAACCAGAGCCCAATGGTCTGCTTAAATTCTGCTAAGAAAACTACGTAGCTCAGAAAATTTTAAGTTACAAAGAATAGAAGCAAAGTACTTGAAGTCTGTCAAGCCCCGAAGGAATTTTTCACTCATGTATCTGAAAACTCCAGGAATTATTCTAATTTCAGGTACAGCTGGATCAAGGTGCTCGAATGATGTCGCAACTGACTCCCTCGCCCCCCGCCCCCCGCCCATCTCTTTTACTTTCTCATTCTGGTTTCCTTTTGTGTGGTTTTTGTTTTTCAGACAGATTCCCTCCACATGAAGGTTCCCCAGCAGCTCCAGGCTTAAATGTACCCCCAGGTTGCAATCTCAAAGAGAGAGAAGTCATTATTCTGCTGTTAATCCCATTGAACTCCTCTCCAGAGATCTCCAGTTGGCCCTGTTTGGATTATATGACTTTTCCCAAGCCCACCACTGTCTCCAGGAGCTATGCCTGCTGTGAGGAGGATGTGGGGCCTCCTGCCTGATGGCTGTGCACTGGAGGTAAGTGAGAACCGGTGCTGTGTACCTAAATGTTCAAAACCTTTTCTGGTGCAGGGTGATGGGAAGCCTGTAATATGTATCATTTTACTAATTTCTGTGATGTAGTAATTCCCACCTGGCCGATTGCAAGCTCTCAACATGTTGTCCCTGATACTGAACTGATATCAGGCTCTGTACGCTTGGCACCAAACTGAATCTCAGACACAGAGTTTGGATGAAGTAGAAAAGAACAGCTGTATTGCTTTGCTAGGCAAAGGGGTCCATAGCTGCCTAACGCCCTCAAAACGGTGTCCCAACCTGGAGGGGATTTGTGAGGAGTCTTGTAGTCAAGGGGTCGGATTGCTGATAAGGATCAGGGTGCGTGCAGGGCCCGCATTTCTTCAGTCTAGAGAGCATCTGCCATCAGGTGGTCTCATGATGGGCTCCTGTGGTTCTTGAGATTATGGAATTGTGACATTCTCTCTGGAATGGAGTGCTTCAGCAAGTAGTTAACATCTTCCATTTGTTGGGAGTTTTAGTTCTGCACAAGAGCTCAAAGATCTTATGATGTATATGCCTTGAGGGGGAACAGGGACTCTGCCTCGAGCCTGCGGTGAAGTGATGAGGTTTTGGAAGTCATTGCCTTTTTTCTTTTGTAATTTGTTTAATTGTGAATTTATGTAACTTGGTTTTTAAAAAATACATTTATTTATATATTTTTGGCTGTGAAAGTGAAGTCGCTCAGTCGTGTCTGACTCTTTGTGACTCCACGGACTGTAGCCTACCAGGTTCCTCTGTCGATGGGATTTTCCAGGCAAGAATACTGGAGTGGGTTGCCATTTCCTTCTCCAGGGGATCTTCCCAACCCAGGGATTGAACCCGGGTCTCCCGCATTGTAGGCAGACGCTTTACCTCTGAGCCACCAGGGAAGTCTATGTGGTTGTACTCGGTCTTTGCTGCTTCTCGTGCTTTCTTCTGGTTGCAGAGAGCGGGGCTGCTCTCTAGTTGCAGTGCACAGGCTTCTCGTTGCGGTGGCTTCTCTTGTTGTGGGCCACGAACCCTGGGGCATGCAGGCTTCGGTAGCTGCAGCTCGCAGGCTCTAGCACACAGCCTCAATAGTTGTGGTTCACGGGCTTAGCTGCTCTGCAGCCTGTGGGATCTTCCCGGATCAGAAATCGAACCCGTGTCTCCTGCATTGGCAGGCAGATTCTTTACCACTGAACCACCAGGGAAGCCCCTAACTTGGCTTTTAAATAATGGCTATGTTTAGAATTTAGCTTACAAGATTCCTGAAAATGTTATAGTCCCCTCTCTCATCCAGGATAAGCAAGGTCCAGCACACCCCCTGTCAGAACCCAGGAGGGCAGAATACGAGTTCTAAGTGTGTGCAGCTTAGGGGGCCTTAGGTGGCAGTAGGAAGCTGCTGCCTTAGTCCAGGCAAGACATGATGGAGGCCTCAACTTGAGCATGGCACTGGGGAGGGCAAGGAATTTGAGCCAGAGCACTGACCCAGTGCTCGAACTTGTAGCTGAAAGAGCAGAGGACAGTGATCTGTATGCTTGCGAGATGTAAATATCATTTGAGTATGAATGTACTTTTCATTCCAATAAATTTAGCACATTTCTTGGGAAAAGCTACTTAACAATAAGAACTAAAGAAACTATTTTATACCAAAAGTCAGATCCACTCCAACCCCTACTATGCTGCATACAAATTTCAGTTGTACATTTGTGTACTGTAGGATTTGGAGGTGGGAAAAGAATGAAGCATTATTTTGCTGGGGATATTTTCAGTAGATAAAGTTGAGCGAGTTTGTGGCTTAAAAAAATCAATGCACATATAGTAGGTGGTATATCTTGGTAAATACGGGGCCGCTTGGAGATGATTGATTGTCTACAAGATACCTGGTAAAGGTCAACATTTAGAAAATAAATCCATTTTAGAGGCTGTAATCAAAGAAAACCCCCAGGGCAGCTTGCTTAAAAAAGAATATTAATGTAACAAAGCTATGTTGCTTTCCTCTTGAATTGGTTGAAGCCAACAGATCATTTCTTCTATGGAGATTGGGTCACCTTTTCATCTGGAGAACAAAGTGGTCAGACAGGGACTTACCTAAGGTATGAACTCAAAAAGGACACCCTGTGTTTCTGCCAGAAGCAACACGGCTCCAGCTAAATAATGTTCTCATGATCTGTATTAAAGAGAAGTTGAAGGACAAAAGAATAATCTTTTGTGCCTTTGAGAAACTGCTGAAAGTCTTTCTAATGTCAGTCAAAAGCACTACAATGTACATCGCTATCCACCACCAGCAAATACCCTTCTGATGCACTCTAGAACTATCTTTATAAAGTGGAACCTTCCTGGGAATATGGAAATATACCAGCCACATCTAACAGGTCAATGACTGAATTTTTAAAAAGCAGCTGGTCCATCTCTCTTTAGATCTTGTTTCTAATAAGTTAATAAATTAGTGTCAATTTTCTATTTTCAGATTTGGCTTTGGGGTCCCAGTAAATTCTGCTTCTAAAACAACCTAGTCAGATATTAGTGCTAGTTTATGTTTATGATAACAACTTTCACTGGTTGTCACTGGCTGGGTACCAGGCGATGTATCAGAGCTTTAGAAGCGTGTTGTCTGTGACATACATGACATATTTCATCTATGAAGTCACTGCATCTCAGAGAAGCTAGGTAACTCCCCAAATCAAGAGGCGATGGCTTTGAACCTCTGTGCTTCACCCTCGAATTTGTCATCTTAATTACTACCTTATATTAATTGCCCTATAAAGTATAAAATAATGCTAGTCAACACATATGGTGTATTTTGTAGTTCGCAAAGTGCTTTACCAAACATTGTCTAATTTGAGCATGATTCGATGAATGTGGTGATGTAGAATTATTCTTAATTTCTGCAGGACTCATTTTAATCACTGACCTCCATTATCCACAGAGAGAAAGTGAAATGATTGAGTTCCAGAGTGAAGGGCGTGTGCACAACCATCACTCAGGGATGAGAGTGGTTTTGGTGGGTGGGGGGTGAGGTGGGGGCGGCTGTGTCTTTGTGTTTCCTCCTCATCTCTGTCAAGATGCTTGCCTCGTTTGGCATCACACCCAGATGTTTGTCTCCATCATTTGCTGGCTGATTGCTCAATTTTTTTAAACTGGGGCGTCAATTATCTACCTCTCATCCAGTTTAACTAGGGCAGGGGTAGTTTTTTCCTATTGTATTAGAGTATAATTGCTTTCCAAAGTTGTTTTAGTTTCTGCTGTACAACAAGGTGAATCAGCTATATGTATACATATGTCCCCTCCCTCTTGGACCTTCACCCCCCCCATCCCACCCATCTAGGTCATCACAGAGCTCTGAGCTGCGTTCCCTGTGCTATACAGCAGCTTCCCACTGGCTCTCTGTTTTATACGTGGAGGGCAGAGGCAGTTTTTGAGGCCAGTCTTTGGGGTTTATTTTGAGCTCAGTAGGGTTCCAAATAGGAAAAGAAGTACGTCAAGGCTGTATATTGTCACCCTGCTTATTTAACTTATATGCAGAGTACATCAAGAGAAACGCTGGACTGGAAGAAACACAAGCTGGAATCAAGATTGCCAGGAGAAATGTCAATAACCTCAGATATACAGATGACACCACCCTTATGGCAGAAAGTGAAGAGGAACTAAAAAGCCTCTTGATGAAAGTGAAAGAGGAGAGTGAAAAAGTTGGCTTAGAGCTCAACATTCAGAAAACGAAGATCATGGCATCTGGTCCCATCACTTCACGGGAAATAGATGGGGAAACAGTGTCAGACTTTATTTTTCTGGGCTCCAAAATCACTGCAGATGGTGACTGCAGCCATGAAATTAAAAGATGCTTACTCCTTGGAAGGAAAGTTATGACCAACCTAGATAGCCTATTCAAAAGCAGAGACATTACTTTGCCAACAAAGGTCCGTCTAGTCAAGGCTATGGTTTTTCCTGTGGTCATGTATGGATGTGAGAGTTGGACTGTGAAGAAGGCTGAGCGCCGAAGAATTGATGCTTTTGAACTGTGGTGTTGGAGAAGACTCTTGACAGTCCCTTGGACTGCAAGAGATCCAACCAGTCCATTCTGAAGGAGATCAGCCCTGGGATGCCGGGGTCCAGCCCCGGCTGATCCAGGGTATTCGAAACGGGGACGGCGTCGGCGAGGGTCAGGATACAATAGCTTCAATTAGATATTAATTAAAGATATAAAGAGTAATAGAATAAGGATAGCTCAGTAGGAAAATTCAGTGGAGAAAAGAGGCTGAGTGGCTTGGTTTACGCGGGAGACCAATAAAACTTCAAGACAAGAAGTTTGCACCACTTACGTAGGCCACAGGCGTCCTTCCGTTCTCCCGAAGGAGAGGAGACACTGAGGCCTCCCCGGTCGGATCTTAGAAGCCCAGGCATAATTAGTAAGCATGGTGGGTTCCGCGCTCCAGATGGAGACTCAGCCAGAGTGAAAGAGAGAGAGACATGGGGAGACCAGTATTTCGAGAAACTGATCCCAATTCTTTATTTTCCAGAGTCTGTTTTTATACACTGAGATGTTATACAAAAGTCACGCGGGGTCAGCAGTCCTGACTTTTATTAAAGTCGGGTGCTTCACACAAATGTATACAGAGGTCTTAGGGGTGTTACATCATCTTCTGGCCAGGGGGGCCTGCTGACAATTTACGACCCTCTCCTTGTGACAGTGGTCAGAACACTTTTTTCTCCAAGGGTGATTATTCTTAAAACAGACGCCACCCAAATAAAGTTACATTCCTATAGGGTGAGGGTGTAGTGGGTTTTAGTTAAGGAAAGAATTTACTTAGCCTAAGGTCTAACGCGATTAATATCAAAGGTTAATAGTTATTTCTTCTATATATTCATTAATGTGTGTAAGGGCAGGGGATATGGAGACTTAGCAACAAACATTGGCTCAACAAATGAAAAACCCTTCACCAATACAATTTGTAATCAGCCCATTATACTTACACTAATAGTTTTCTAACTTTTCTAAGGAACCTGTTTTTAGAAGGTTTAAAGCATCTCGTGCCTCTCACGGTTGGGAGGCTGTGAGCAATCACATGTGGCCGGACAAGCCTGTCAGGCAGGCTAGAGAACCTTCAGAGGAGTTTGTAGGTTAAAACACTCTTATCACGCCCAGGAATTATTATTAACTGTAGCTCTAAGTTAACTCCTTCTCCGAAAGAGGTGGTGGGGGACAGCCCCCCTTAAAGCCAGAGGTGTAGGTGAGAGCACAAAGTAGTAAAGTAGGCAGGCTCTGGTTAATGGGGGTAGATGCTCAAGGATTTCCAGGGGGACTCCTGAGGCTCGATCCCACCTTTGCGTATGTCGAGCCTCCTTCCTCATGACCTTTGCTATGGGCGGAGTACCTCACTCTGGCCCCCAACACTGGGATTTCTTTGGAAGGAATGATGCTAAAGCTGAAACTCCAGTACTTTGGCCACCTGATGCGAAGAGTTGACTCATTGGAAAAGACTCTAATGCTGGGAGGGATTGGGGGCAGGAGGAGAAGGGGACGACAGAGGATGAGATGGCTGGATGGCATCACTGACTTGATGGACGTGAGTCTGAGTGAACTCCGGGAGTTGGTGATGGACAGGGAGGCCTGGCGTGCTGTGATTCATGGGGTCGCAAAGAGTCCGACACGACTGAGTGACTGAACTGAACTGAACTGAACTGAGGGCTTTTTGTAACTCTTTTCCTGGTCCTTTCTAATGAGCTAGCTGGCCTGTGGTTTAGTTTGCTACAGTTGAATACAAGAGGCTACTAGTCTCTTCTCATTTTCTTATGATCAAAATCCTCATTGTTTCCAAGAGCACTCTTGGGCTTGAACTTTCCCACATTCCATTTCAAATAGGATCATTTCGTTTGGGGGTTGCTTCTTCCCCCAGAAAACTCTGAGCACTGCTCCCACACTGGGGGATGGGGGGGGCAGTAACCACTGGTCTTCTCAGCTTGCCTCTCTTAATGTGTGAAGCCTCTGCCCTCTGAGTGAGGAGTGGGCAGGGGCAGTTGGGACCCCAGTGTTCTTGGTTTGATGACCCCAGGTTAGAGCATCCATCCAATGAATGGGAGATGCACAGAAGAAAGGAGCCCTGATCTCTTGACTGAACTCACCAGGAATTTAGCCTCTTCCCAGGTGGCGCTAATGGTAAAGAACCTGCCTGCCAAAGCAGGAGACTTAAGAGATGTGGGTTTGATCCCTGGGTCAGGAAGATCTGGAGGAGGAGATGGCACCCCACTCCAGTGCTCTTGCCTGGAGAATCCCACGAACAGAGGAGCCTGGAGGGCTACAGTCCATGGATATGCAAGGGCTGGACATGACTGAAGAAACTTAACACACATTCATTGGATTTGGAAGCATGAGAAAGGCTGGCAGCCTGCTCCTCCCAGTGCCCTGTACCCCTTGCTTAGGAACTGAGGGGTGAGGAAGCTCTCTTCTTGGCCACAGATGCCCAGAGTGGATGAGGGGGAGGGGGTTGAGCTGGGTGGATAGGAGGGCAGGGGTTGCAACTCAGGTGCCACAGATTCTCAATGTCTTAGCAAGTTGTAGTAGATTTTCTCGAATAAGTGTTTCATTGGCTACATGCCTTTAGGACAGTTTTCAGAGACTTTAAATAGTTGTTTGTTTTCAAATAGATTTCACAAATTAGGCTTGTTTCATTGAGAAGTGGGTCTGCAGAGCTCCTCACAGTGCTATCCCAGGAGGGCGCTCCCCTCTACTATTGCCATGTTCATTTTACAGATGAGACATGTGAGGCACAGAGAGGTTAAGTGACTTGCCTGAGGTTGCACAGTAGATGGCAAAGCTGGGCTACAAAACTGTGTGGTCTGACTCCTAAGTCTGCACTGGGCTGAAAGGAAGTTTCTGCAGGAGATGGCACACCCATGTCTTCAGACAGAGGAGAGGGTCAGGAGTAATTCTTGAGAACTATAATAAAAACATCGATGCCCAACCAGACACATTTGTGTGCTGAGGCCTGTGCCACTCACGCTGACTTTCTCTGATCAGCCCCAGGGCATCCTCAGGGAAGCGCGTGCATGTCCCTTCCTGGCAGGCAGTGGAAATGGATTCTGCCTACGCCAGTATTCCTGTGCCTCTGCCTGATGACAGGCACCTCACAGGAATCTCAGGTGCTTCTCTTTAATTGACATCTTTGTCTCTGCAGTCAGGGATCTGAGCTGAACAGAAGGTGGTTTGTACAGATCTTTCAGGCAGGCCCTAACTGGCAGTCTCCCCCTGAGATGCCTCCCTCTCCAGCCACCTCCCAGGGCCTGCCCTGGGCTTGTCTCATCATCAGAAATGTCCCAGCCTGTGCCTTCCTCCCTCCTCCCGGTTCACAGCCTCCTCAGCAGTGAGCTTGCAGATCTGGGGCTGTAATGTGACATGCGTGTGCAGCATGTAATGTTATGTGCGGTAGTACCCTCCTGCAAGCCCCAAATTCCCCAGTGAAAGGAGGCCAGTGCTGAGAATTCAAACCATAGCGACTGCTGGGAAAGTCTTTTGGGGTGTGGGCAGGACTCTGCGGCCTCTGCCTGCCTCCCGGAGCATATGTTGCCTGCTTTATAGAGGCCTGGATGCCATCTCAGCAACGTGTCCAAGGCTGAACTCGATCTTCAGCTCCAACCCTGTTCTTCCTATTGTCTCCCCTTCTTACTCTTAACACCCTCCTCTCCTTGCCATTTGCATCCAGTCCATCAACAAGTCTTCAGATCTGCTCCTTCCCTTCAGCTCCACTGCTGCCTTTATCACAGGCCGCTACCATCTTGCATCTAGACCAGGGGTCCCCAGACTTTTTGGCACCAGGGATTGGTTTCATGGAAGACGATTTTCCATGAAGTGGGGTGATGGTTTTGGGATGATTCCAGCATATTCCATTTACCATGCACTTTATTTCTAACATAATGCTGCCACTGATCTGACAGGAGGTACCGTTCTGTGGCCCAGAGGCTGGTCTAGACCACCCCGTAGCCACCTAAGTGATCCGCCCAAGTGTATTCTTGCTCCTCCCCTATCCATTCTCTACCCAGCCACTGATCATTAAAAAACATGGATCGTTCATACCCTCCCTGCTTTCATGGCTTTCCAAAGCACATAGAACACAATCTCAACTTCTTATCATGTCTTGAAAGGCCTGTGGCATCCAGGCCCTGGCCACCCTGCAGTCTGGGCTGGTCCAGCTCTTCCTTGCTTTCCCCATCTTGCTCTCTTCTGCCCACACTGGTCTTGTTTTAGTTTCTCTGCCAGGACCTTTGCATGTATTGTTCCTTCTCAGTCACTGCTCTGTCCCTTCTCTCTCCCAGCCTCATTAATGCTCTCCTGCCAGGGGATCTTGAGTGTTAACCTCAAATGCCTTTTTTACTTTCTAATTAAAACTGCTTTGTGGCTGTGGTTAATAAGCTCGGTGTCCTTCTACCATTTATCTCCAGGGTCTGTACCCGAGCTGTCTGAGATGTTTCAGACGCCCAGCTGGTCAAGTCATACATCAGTAGGAGCCGTGGAACACACAGTGCTTTAGTGCCACTCTGATATGAGCTTGAAATGGCTCCTTAAGGAGCTTGAAATTGTTCCTTTACAGGTCCGAATATAGCACCAGCCTTTGACCTGTGCTTCCGGAAAGCCTTAGAGCATCTAAAGTTTTCATCAACTGCATCAGCACCTTCCTTGCCGCTGTGCTTTCAGGGCTGGTCTGAGGCCACCCACCATATTTTCAGGTTTCTATTCTCATACTCTTTAATTTTTCCATGAGGACTTCTAGAGTTTTTAATTATCAAATATATTATACTTGTGGGGGAAATCAGGTTATCTTCTCCATGACGTGAAAAGACAGAGCTGATTGCTTACTGAGCTGTTTGCCACGTGGATCAGCTGTATCAGCAACAGCCCGTATTGGGAGGTGGGGGACAGAGTCTGGGAAGGACTCTGTCTCAAGTATTCCCCCAATGATGCTGGAAAGACTACCATTGAATAATTCCTCTGTGCAATGCACTGTTTGCTCCAGGGCTAGTCTTTTTTTTTTTTTTTTTAATCTTATGCAAATATTTCTTTGAGTGATAATCAAGTTTCAGAATTCTGTGCTTCCTTCTGGAGTGAGTTGGGAAGGTGAGGGCAGAGCTGTGAGTGTTGGGGGTCCTTAAGGATGGAAACTATGGTTGGGAGATCAGGGAGGGAGGGGTGGGAGACTCTTCTACACCCTGAGGGGTGGAAGACTCTTCTACAGCTTTTCTAACACCCACTGTTCTACGTTATCTAGGGTCAGCCTGCTTATATAATCATAGTGGCCTGGTGGTGTTTTTAGGAGATGAGAACCCAGGTAGGTGTTCTTGCCAATCACTCACTGAGTTTAAGCATCCACTTCAGCCTTGAGATGCCTCTTGTGTCTCAGGTGAGCTGAAGGTGGGCAGAGGAATTTCCGCCTGTTATTTCCCAGGTCATCAAGCCAGAGATGTGATCTTCCTCTGGGAAGGCAGGCAGAACTTTGACCTTCTCTGTTGGTTTATCCTTTGCTTCTCAACTTTGGCAAGGATCCTAGATTGCCCTGAGTTAGCAGGGGGTGGGTGAGGTGACAGTATTAGAATCTCAACTTGAAAACCTTCATTAACCAAACTCAGAACACTTAGAGTGTTTGCAGACACCACATAGTTACCTTATATAAGTGAATCCATCCAAACACTTGAGGCATCAATTTATCCTTTATGGGTAAAAAGGTAGTATTTACTTCATACAGGGATTGTGTAAATGAAATAAGTTAGTAGATAGTAAGGGCTTAGTAAATGGTCAACAAATGTTAACAGTACCACTCACACTGTTACTATAGCTTTTATTATGTAATTTGATATCATGCTGTTCATTTTGTTATGGGCATTTCCATGTGCTTACATTTCTGGTAGTTATAATATTTGTTTTAGTTGACTATTTCTAGTCAGAGTTCTCATTATTCTAAGTAAAATTTAGAAAATTATCTTAATATAAATCATAAAAGAGATTTAAAAATATTCTAGCATGATGGATTATTGGAGGTAAAAATGGGTGCAGGAGTATAATGTTTTTGCCAACTTGCCCTTCCAAACTTGAGAATATCTATCTGACTATCCTTATTCACACACACCCACACACATCCCCACAAAAATTAAAAAAAAAAAGCAGAAATGTTGCAAGATTGGGTCATAAAAGGCTTTTATTGTATTTTTAAGATGTATTTAATTTATAATAGTTGTAAGATATCATTCCAAAGTATATTAGATTTATTTCTTTCTGTGACTTAGATATTTATTGTTTGTCTTTTTCTTGACTTAGAGAAATGCTTTATATATTATACATTTTATATATTTATGTTTTATAAATTTTAATTCTTTGCAGTTATGTTCTCTAGTATTATAATGATGCTTATAGAATCTTTTGTCAAGTTTTAAATTTCTATGTGAGCAAATAGGCTGGTCTTTTCGTTGATAGTTTCTGGGATTTGTATGTTTCTTTACTCTGCCAAGGTCATAAAATCAGTGGTCTCGAGTTTTGGCCACTATTTTTATAATACATCTGAATTTTGTGCTTCGGTAGTGTGGGGTAGATATATTTTAATTTTTTCACAGATGGCTATTAGATTTCTCCAGTGACAGTTACTGAATTGTCTGTTTCATCACCATTGATATGAAGAGCCAACTATGTCTGATATGAAATGGGTCTACTTCTGATCTTCTGTTTAGTGTCCTTATTTGTTGCTGTCATTCAGCTGATAAGTCATATCTGACTCTTTGTGACCCCATGAACTGCAGCACGCCAGGCTCCTCTGTCCTTCACCATCTCCCGGAGTTTGCTCAAACTCATGTCCATTGAGTCAGTGATGCCACCCAACCATCTCATCCTCTGTTGCCCCCTTTACCTTTTGTCTTTAATCTTTCCCAGCATCAGGGTCTTTTCCAATGAGTTGGCTCTTCGCATTAGGTGGCCAAAGTATTGGAGCTTCAGCATCAGTCCGTCCAGTGAATATTCAGGGTTGACTTCCTTTAGGATTGACTGGTTTGATCCCATTGTATATTTGTTTATTCCTGTCCTAGAGTTACATAGTTGTATTTTCTGTAACTTTATTAGCACATTTGGTAAGGAAATTGCTTTTTAAAAAGCTATTTTCTTGGAAATTCTTGGACATTTAGATGTGAATTTTAGTATTAGCTTGATGTAATTAATTATTGGGATTTTGATTGGAATCACCTTGAGTGTATAGATAATTGGTTTTTAAACTAAAATCTTAACAGTATTAAATCTTCTCATTCAGGATCATTGTAATTCTTTTCTCTAGTAAAAAAATTTCATTTAATCACTTTTGTTTTATATATTTCCTTTTTTTTTTTTAGAGTTGAAAGTTATCTTTCATAACTTTTCATATCTTTCATAACTTTAGAAAGTTATCTAAATAGTTGATAAATCTACTTTAGAAATACACCGTGAACTCCACTTGAGTTACGTGTACTTCAGTAATGCATGCACTTAACCCTTCTGAACATCAATTTCCTCATCTTTTTATTTTTCCTGATAAATTTATTCCTAGATATCTGATAACTGGATTTGCTTCTGAGAATGAAATCTTTCTCCAGAATTTCTTTCTCTATTAAAATAATTTCTTTCTTTCTTTATTATTATTTTGCCTGTGCTGGGTCTTTGTTGCTGCGAGGGCCGCTTTCTAGCTGCGGTGCGTGGGCCCATCAGTGTGGTGGCTTCTCTTGCTGCAGAGCATGGGCTCTAGAGTGAAGGCTTCAGTAGTGGTAGTGCATGGGCTTAGTTGCTCCGAGGCATGTGGAATCTTCCCGATCAGGGATCGAAACTGTTGTCCCCTTCATTGCAAGGCAGACTCTTAACTACTGGACCACCAGAGAAGCCCACATAATTTTGAATTGTCTTTCTAGTGACTCCATTGGCCTTGGATATGGCCACTTTCTTCTGAAGTGTCCTTTAGTTTTAATGCTTGTAATTAATTCGCATATTAGTTGATTTCATTGGGTTTTCTAAGTTGATGCACACATTGTCTTCATTATGACATCTGTTCCTTTTTCCAATACTAATATCGTTTCACCCCTTAATTCTTCTTGCATTGGCAAGGATTTCAAGTATGATACTGACTAGTATGGCCAACGGTGGGTGTCTTTCTCTGATTTCTGATTTAATTAGATTTTCTCCAAAGGTGATTTTTTTTTTTTTTTTTCTTGGCCATGAGGCACAGCTTGTGGGGGACTTAGAGTCTTTGGAGTTGGGTCCAGCCATGTTATTAGTTTGGGCCAACAAGTTGGAAGTGGAACCAATGTCACAATTCTGGGCCAAGGATTTTTTTGTTACAGCAACATATCCAGGGCTATTTCTTTCTACCTCTGACTTCCTGCCCAGCAACATAAAAAGCCAGCCTGGGCCCTTGAGTCACTGTAATGAGCATAGCCTCCTGTCGATCAGCAACAGAGCTTGAGCATTAGTGAGAAGATAAACTGTATTTTTCATACTGTTCATGGGGTTCTCAAGGCAAGAATACTGAAGTGTTTCACCATTCCCTTCTCCAGTGGACCACATTCTGTCAGACCTCTCCATCATGAGACTGGTTCCAAATAGGAAAAGGAGTACGTCAAGGCTGTATATTGTCACCCTGCTTATTTAACTTCTATGCAGAGTACATCATGAGAAATGCTTATTTAACTTCTATGCAGAGTACATCATGAGAAATGAGGAAGCACAAGCTGGAATCAAGACTTCTGGGAGAAATACCAATAACCTCAGATATGCAGATGACACCACCCTTATGTCAGAAAGTGAAGAACTAAAGAGGCTCTTGATGAAAGTAAAAGAGGAGAGTGAAAAAGTTGGCTTAAAGCTCAACATTCAGAAAACTAAGATCATGGCATCTGGTCCCATCACTTCATGACAGATAGATGGGGAAACAGTGGAAACAGTGTCAGACTTTATTTTTCTGGGCTCCAAAATCACTGCAGATGGTGACTGCAGCCATGAAATTAAAAGACGCTTACTCCTTGGAAGGAAAGTTATGACCAACCTAGACAGCATATTCAAAAGCAGAGACATTACTTTGCCAACAAAGATCCGTCTAGTCAAGGCTATAGTTTTTCCAGTGGTCATGTATAGATGTGAGAGTTGGACTATAAAGAAAGCTGAGCAGCGAAGAATTGATGCTTTTGAACTGTGGTGTTGGAGAAGACTCTTTTTTTTTTTTTAAAAAAAAGAAAGCGCGAACGCAGTCCCCCACTACCACAAATTATGCAGTTGAGTTTCCCACATTTGGGGAAATCGCAGGGGTCAGCACATCCGGAGTGCAATGGATAAGCCTCGCCCTGGGAAAACCACCTTCGTGATCATGGTATCTCCCCTGCCAGGTAAGTATAGGAGAAGACTCTTGAGAGTCCCTTGGACTGCAAGATCTAATCAGTCCATCCTAAAGGAGATCAGTCCTGGGTGTTCATTGGAAGGACTGATGTTGAAGCTGAAACTCCCTTTGGCCACCTGATGTGAAGAGCTGACTCATTGGAAAAGACCCTGATGCTGGGAAAGATTGAGGGTAGGAAGAGAAGGGGATGACAGAGGATGAGATGGTTGGATGGCATCACCGCCTCGATGGACATGGGTTTGGGTAAACTCCGGGAGTTGGTGATGGACAGGGAGGCCTGGTATGCTGTGGTTCATGGGGTCGCAAAGAGTTGGACACGACTGAGCGACTGAACTGAACTGAACTGAAACTGTACTTGTTTATTTATTTATTAAAAAATTTTGGCTGCACTCTGCAGTATATGGGATCTTAGTTCCTGGGCCAGGGATTGAAGCTGTTTCCCTGCAGTGGAAGTACGGAGTCAACAACCACTGGATCACCAGGGAAGCTCCTCTCTATGCTTTCTTATTGGAATTTGGTTTCAGAGTTAACTTTGAAGAAATAATTGAGATTTTGAGATCTTTCTATACTTTGCAAATTTGTAACATTATTTATGAATGTTTAGTAGAACTCACCTAATAAACATCTTTAAAGTATATTTTTGACTGCACTTTCAAATTCCTTCATAGTGTTCAGACTAAGTAAATTTTTCTACCTCTTAACTTTTATAATTTTTTTCTAGAAGTGTGTTATCTATTACAGTTGTCACCAGACATATGTGATTAAGTTTATTCAAATGAAGTAATATTTAAAAATTCAGTTAGTTGCAGTAATGATGTATCAATTGCTCTAGGGTTGTATCAATGTGTGGCCAATGCTAACATATTTGACAGTGAAGATACAAAATATTTCCATCCTTCCAAAAGTTCTATTGGACTATATTAGAAAATTTTAATTTGAATTGGATATTCCGGTTTTGGGCATATAATTAAATGCAGTCTTTACGAAAATAGCTCCAGATAAAGATTCAAGTTATGTTCTTTTTTGCATTTCTAATGTTTATTTACATCTTCTCTCCCTTTTTTTTACCAGTTAGAAGTTAGAAATGCCAAAAGTTCTTCTCTTTTATTAGTCAAAGAATGTTGGTTTTGACTAAGTCTATCGTTTAAAGCATTCTAACTTTTATTACTAACCCTTTTTAACTCTTTGGAGTGTATTATTTTTTGGTTCTTTCCATCGAGTTGCTTGAGTCAGTTGTTTAGTTAATTTCCCATTAGTCTTTTCCTGGTTTCTAATAAATACCAGACTTTTGAGCTAAAAGTATTTCTTAATATATTTGACTGCATCCCATGGGTGTTGATATGTAATGTTTTCATTTTCATTCATCTCTAAATAGTTGATAATTTCAGTTTGACAGCCTTCTTATCCAAAAATTATTTAAAACAGTTTAAAATTTTTAAGAAAGATTTGTCATTAATATTTAATTGTATTGCTTTCTGGTCAGGCAAAGTAGATTGTATAAATTTCAGTTTGGACAGTTTTTTTTCCCTAATAGCTTAGATATTATCTATTGTTTGGTGACAAATTACCTCCAAAACTTAGTAGTTTAGAACAACAAACATTTATTATCTCAGAGTTTCTGAGGGTCAGGAATATAGAAGCAGCTTACCTGGGTGGTTCTATCTCAGGATCTGTCATGAGGTTTTGAGAGGCTTTTGGTAGGACTCCAGGCATCTGAAGATTTGACGGGGGTTGGGGAGCAACTTTCATGGTTCACTCACATGACTCAACGTTGGCAGGAGGCCTCATTTCCTCACCAGGTGGATTTCATCATGTAGCAGCTGGCTTCTCCTAGAAGGAGTGTTCAGAGAGAGAGAGAGAGAGAGATAGCAGCCCCAGGCAGCCTTTTATGACCTCGTCTCTGAATTATAGCCATCACATCTTAATTCTATTCATCAGAAGCAGATCACTAAGTCCAGTCTGTACTAGATGGGAATACACATAGGGTGAGATTACTGGGAGGTGAAGACCACTGGGGACCATATTGGAGGCTGCCTGCCACACACAGGGACACACAATTTTTAGTACTGACTCGTGTGGTTTGAGGGGCTTCCCTTGTGACTCAGCTGGTAAAGAATCCGCCTGCAATGTGGGAGACCTGGCTTTGATCCTTGGCTTGGGAAGGGATCGAATATACTTGGGAATATTACTTGTATTCCCAAGTAATACAAGACTACCCACTCCAGTATTCTGGCCTGGAGAATTTCAAGGACTGTATAGTCCATGGGGTCGCAAAGAATCGGACACAACTGAACAACTTTCATTTCACTTCACTTCATGTGGTTTGAAAAGAATGTTTTTGTCTCTGTTTGCTGAGATGTGTGCCACGTAGGCAGGGATCTTACTTGTTAATTGTGTAAAGTCTTCAAAATTATTTCTGATGTTTACTTGCTTCATCAGCTGGTTTTGGTCTTGGATAAGGGTCTAACTCAGTGACTATTTTATGTGCAGTTGAAAAAATTGTGTATTCTACAGTTGTCAGGTGGGATGTTCTAGAAATGTCAGTGAGGTCGAGTTGTTACCTGGTGTTATTCAAGTCTCTATATCCTTAGTGATTTTCTGTCCATTTTTTCCATCAGTTACTGAGAGGGGAATGACAAAATCTCCACCATGATTGTGGGTTTATTTCTCCCTTTAGCTCTGTCAATGTTTGCTGCATGTGTTTTGAAGCTCTGTTATTAGGTATGTCACATTTAGAATTACGTCTTGATGAATTGGCTACCTTATCATTATGAAATGATTCTCATTTTCTCTGTAACATTCCTTGCCTATTTTTGCTGATTCTTATACTCCCTGTTAGCATGGCATATACTTTTCCATCTTGTTATTTTCTACCTGTTTGCATTTTTAAAACTTAAATTCCATTTCCAATAGCATGTAGTTGGGGTATGCTTTTTTTTATCCAGACTGATAATTTCTGCATTTTAATTCTAATGTTTAAAATCACTTGATTTTAGAAACAGATGTATTGAAATCTATCACTGATTGTTGACTTGCTAGTTGTTTTCCTCTGGCAGATTTTGTTTTACATATTTGAAAGCTAAGTAGTCCTGTACCTTTTGAGTTAGAAACTGTACTTAGCTCCAGGTTATAGACAAGGATTTTGTTTTATTTTACAGAAAAGCAGTCTGAAGATGGTTATCCAGGCTTGATATCTGTTATTGTTGTGTTAGTCACTTCAGTCATGTCTGACTCTTTGTGACCCCATGGACTGTAGCCTTCCAGGCTCCTCTGTACATGGAATTCTCCAGGCAAGAATGCTGCAGGGGACTGCCATATCCTTCTCCAAGGGATCTTCCTGCCCCAGGGATCAAACCTGGATCTCCTGCATTTCAGGAGACTGATTCTCTACCGTCTGAGCCACCAGGGAAACCCGAGCTAGGGGATAATCTATCTCAACTCTAGAGGTAGTGGCTTCTCTCTATATCTGCTAGTCCTATGCTCTTTAAAGTCCTTTTCACTTCTTATTAGCTGGTCTCTTGTAAATCTAATCCCCTTTTATAGTTAATATGCCCTTTATGTTAACCATTTAACTTCAAATTACTGCATAATTTCTCTTTCCTGACTGTCCTTGGCTGATTGAATCTCTGATGGTGTGATACAGATCTCTGGCTTTGTGGAAAGAACAGAGAAAGTGACAAGTGCATGGAATGGGAAGAAAACAAAGACATGGCCTCTTTATTTCTCAAAGTCAGTTTCTGAATTTAGGTCGTTTATCACAGGATCCTGTTAGCCACTCTTATTGATTTCAGATCTGCAATGGAAACCAAGACAAAGGGCCAGGCAGAGCTCGGCCCCTGGCTTCCACCTCCAACTGTCTGCTCTCTCATCCCAGGCTGCTGCTGTTACTCCTAAATTTCGGTCTCCAGCTCTGATTATTCTTCTAGGTCTCTGCCCCACATCACCAGTCTCCTCTTGGAAACTTGAAAGTTCAATACAAAACCATGGTCTGGGTTCAGGTCTCAACTCTTGTCACTCACTCCCCGCAAGACACTGGCCTCAGTTCTCTGGTTTGTAAAACGGGAATATTTCCATGACAGTTCCATGAGCTGACCCGTGGCAAGCTCTGAATAAGTGTGGTTCTTTTAATCCTGGACATTTTTCATCTAAAATCAGCAGCCATCATATTTACTGTCCTTCTTTGTGGTGTTTTGATTAATGATCCCAGTTATTTGGATGTAAAAATAGTGTGTTTTCTGTCTCTGTCCTCCCTATTCAATTAGCCTCTGAACCAAAACATTCTCTTCAACTGCTCTTACCTTCCTCCTTCCTTACTGTTCCCTCCTTCACCAGCCTGGCTTATGCCTGATCTAGTTCAGTAACTTACACTGGTTATCCATCATTTACTCCCCTCCCCCACCGCAGTCCCTCATTTTGCACGACACAGGGACATTAATCTTTCACATCTTCCTATGCTCAGCCACCTCTGTTGTCTTCCAGCTGCCTCAAGGGAACTACCTAGACTCTTCAGCTTGGCATCCAAGGTCCTGATTCATTCCCTGACCTCTACTTGTATCTCTAACTGTATCTCTATGTAAGCCTTCCACTTTGAGTAACAGTTTGCTTTCTGCTTCTCCATGAAGGCATGGTGCTATCTTTTTCTTTCCTTAAGCTGTCTCTTTCTTCAGCCTAGCTAGAAAGTCCTCCTTTTCCTACCTCCTCTTTCCAGCTCCTGTCCTTTCCTATTCCTGTGCGTTCTGTCCTATTCAGCCACAGTCTACCAGCCTCCTGATCACCTGAGAGGAGAAAGAGTTTTGTTCACCCATGGTGGAGTTTTCCGTGGATACCCTTTTACACAGCTGTCTATTTTCCTGACACGGTTCATAGACCATTCACGCTGACAGCAGAAACAGTGTTTCAACTTTGTGTCATCCACAGCACCTCACTCTTTTTTGGTGTGCTATACAAATTATGTTGAATTACAATGTTCTCTGCATCACATTGATTTTTAATCATTTGACTGAAACATTGTTTCCCTCAGTATTTGTTTATTAGTAATTCAATATTCTGCTATCCTTTAAGCAGTAGCACTTCTGATAGTCTTGAATGAAAATATAAAATTGGGGAAACTGCCGATTTTGTTATCCTTTTTGTGAATTAGGAAAAGTTTATTAACCTTAAAAGCATTTAAGTCAGAATCACAAAATGCCTGGGCTCTAAAAGGCAAAATTTGAAAGTCAGTGATAGAGATATAGATTAAAAGTAAAAAGAGGATGGTAACTGCAGAAGATATATTTAACGGTATTAGGTAAAATGCGTGCATGTGTGCTAAGTCGCTCTGTTGTGTCTGACTCTTTGAGACCCTCTGGACTGTAGTCCTCCAGGCTCCTCTGTCCGTGGGATTCTCCAGGCAAGAATACTGGAGTGGGTTGCTATTTCCTTCTCCAGGGGATCTTCTGGACCCAGGGATCGAACCCGGATCTCTTATGTCTCTCCTGCATTGGCAGGTGGGTTCTTTACTATTAGCACCATCTGGGAATCCCCAGGTAAAATGAAATGGTACCAGAGAATTTTGGACTTGTGGCAGCAGAGTCCTTTAAATCGCTACAGAGACATTTGGAAAATTGCATATTTGTTGTTGTGTTCAAGTCGTGTCCGACTCTTTGCGAGTCGGACTGCATGTGCTGCAAACCCCATGGACTGCGGTGCACCAGGCTCTCTGTCCTCCACTATCTCCCAGGAGTTTTCTCAGATTCATGTCCACTGAGTCAGTGATGCTATCTAACCAAGTCATCCTCGGATACCACCTTCTTCTGCCCTCAATCTTTCCCAGCATCAGGGTCTTTCCCAATGAGTTGGCTCTTCACATCAGGTGGTCATCTAGAGGGCTACATATTTATGTCTAATAATCTATTTACTTAAGGAAGTTTTACATTTAGATGATTACTATTTGTAAATATGAAAATTACCATTTGCAAATGAGAAGTAATTCCAATGCTCAGCATCTTTAGCAATGTTTCTGCAGGCAGGAGGAGAGGGCCCTGGGTTCCTGCTGACTGTGAATGCATCCTGATTGAAAATGCACGTAGTCTTTGTCTTGGAAGAGATAAGGCTGGGTAAATCTCATCTCCATCAGACCTTTGAATCTACTCTTAGTCTTGCTTTCCAGATTGATCTTTACTTTCTGAGATGAATAGGAAGGTACCTGTGGCAATTTTGATTAGTAAAATAACACCAGATAACTTCACAAATTTAATTTTATTAGAAGCTTATAGATTTTCATAGAGAAGTCTGGATCTGAGTGATTATTTTAGAAGCAGCTGTAGTCCATGGGGTTGCAAAGAGTTGGACGTGACTGAGCATGAGCATGAATGAATGAATGTGCTCAAGATCAACTCTGATGCTGATGACTGGCATTAGGAAAGTCTTTAAATTATATTGAGATTCAGCCAAAGATGGGAACGCTTCAGTCAAAATCTCAGCAGGTTGAATTTGTTTACTGGACTAGGGCAGGTCTCCTTGAGACTGCAGGGCAACTCGGGCATCTACTGCCATGATGAACCCGTCACTTCCATCCAAAGAAGAGACCAAAACCAGCAGAAGGGAGAGAATAAACCAGGCCCCAGGAAAAATTCTTTCCTGTACAAATTTTTGTGGGTATTATCATTGAATTCATACCCATAGAGATGGGAGTTATGGATATAAATGGCAAGATTTTTAGGAAAGTCTTTCTAAAACCTTGATGAGCCAGGAGAAGAAAGCATCTCTAGGAGCAATTTGAAATGTTGAAGTATGTATCAGTAAATATTGAGCATAATTATAAAATTCAAGCATATAAGTTACCAAAGCTGGCTTTTGAATTATGACTGAAGCTCATTCAATAGATCAAACAAGTCAAGTCTACACTGATGAAAACACATAAAACTCTCATAAAATGCAGTCTGAGTGCCAGAACTTAGTCAATGAATGGCTCCCAGGAGGGAGCTGCTTGGGCTCCAGGAATCTCATGCACAGCCCTATCCTGGGACATTTTCATCAGTCATCTGTGTAGGATGAGAAGTCATTATTAATACTTCATAACAACTCAGTTTCCTTGCTCATTCATTACTCAGTTGGGCACTGGAGAGGTGAGCAAAATGTAACTCCTGCCCTCCAGTAATACATGTCTAGTGGGGAAGATGGTATGGAGACAAATCACTACAGCACAGCGCAATAAATACTGAAATAATGTGTTTCAAGAGACCCTGGAGTATAGAGAAGAGAGGTGAGTCCGAGCAGGCTTCCTAGTGGAGGTGGCACTTAGGGAGGTGACATTAAGTCAAAAGCTATGAAGGTTTATAGAATCATCACCTCAGAGGTTATTTATTCATTTTATAAATGGGAAAAGTGAGTCAGAGAGTGACTGATGCAAGTTCACAAGGCTCAGTCTCAAACCCCTAATATGGTCCTTCTCTCCATAGTCTCTGCTTTGCTGTTGGTGATCAATGCTCAGTTGCAGCCCACTCTTTTCTGGACCCCATGGACTGTAGCCCACCAGGCTTCTCTATCCATGAAATTCTTCAGTCAAGAATACTGGAGTCGGTTGCCATTTCCTTCTCCAGGGAACCTTCCCAACCCAAGGATCGAACCCATGTCTCCTGCTTTGCAGGCAGATTCTTCACCATCTGAGCCATCAGGGAAGTCTCAGTCTGTGCTTTGGAATCCAATAAAATAGGACCTTTTCTTCTCAACTGCTCTACTTTATTTATTTATTTTTTTGAAACTAATAATTGATTTAAATTCAGCAAGTTGGCATCATGGACAGAGAACAAAAGGAAAACAAATGCAGTCTTGGGTTGTATGTTAGTTTCCTACCACGGCTGTGACAAATTATGCCAGACTTGATGGCTTAAAACAGTAGGAATTTGTTTTCCCATGGAGGCCCTGCGAAGTTCTGGGAGGCCAGAACTCTGAAATTGGTATCGCTGGGCTGAAATCACAGTGTCTGAAGGGCTGGGCTCCCTCCTAAGGCTTCAGGCTCGTGCTGTTTGCTTCTAGCTTTTTGGTGACTGCCTGCATTCTTTGATGAGGGATGGAAACTGAACTCTAGAACTTTGGCATGCCAAGGGATTTTCACTTGCTCTGGAAGAATTTTGGGGGATCACAGATTTTTTTGGGGGAAAAAATGACAGGATTCAGTATGTTTTCCACGGAAGTCTGCATGACCACTTAAATAAATGTTATCACTGAGCAGGAGACCTGGGTTTGATCCCTGTGTTGGGAAGGTTCCCTGGAGAAAGGAATGGCTACCCACTCCAGTGTTCTTGTCTGGAGAATTCCATGGACAGAGGAGCCTGGTGGGCTACAGTCCATGGAGTTGCAAAGAGTCAAACACGACTGAGCGACTAACACACACACACACACACACAGAGTCACTGAGCAAATGACTGATACAAAAGTATTAAGTATATTTGGAAGTACTAAGAATTGCCTGTTATCAAAATGATTTTTTTTTAGTGTCACAAGAGGACTTTCAAAAAACCGATTTCCTAAGGCCATGAACAATTTCAAACTGAAAATCCATTTATGTAGAAAGAACTATTTAAAACAATATAGGCGTACCTCAGAGATAGTGTGAGTTCAGGTCCAGACCATCATGATAAAGCAAATATCATAATAAAGTGAGTCATATCAATACTTTGGTTTTCCAGGTCATATAGAAGTTATGTTTACACTATATGGTAGTCTGTGCAGTAGCATTCCATCTAAGAAAACAGTATACATACCATAATTTTAAAATATTTTATTGCTAAAATATGCTAGCCATCATCTGACCATGTGCATGCTCATTGGCTCAGTCATGTCTGACTCTTTGTGACCCCATAGATTGCAGCCCGCCAGGCTCCTCTGTCCATGGGATTCTCTGGGCAAGAATACTGGAGTGGGTTGCCATTTCCTCCTCCAGGAGATCTTCCCAACCCAGGGATTGAACTGGCATCTCCTGTGTCTACTGCATTTGCAGGAGGATTCTTTTACCACTGAGCCACCTGGGGGGTTGCCACAAACCTTTGATTTAAAAAAAGAAAAAAGATTTGCAAAGCACAATAAAGGAAAAGTGCAATGAAAGGAGAACGTGTATATGTCTAGATATAAAATATATATAACTCTATATAACTTCATCTATTAAAAGCTATGCATATATACATTTGTTGTTACAGAAGATCTCAAATCTAGTCTTCTGTATGGGATGCCTCACTGCTGTTTCCATCTTATCCAAATAAAATGACTCATATGCCCAGGGCTCTGTAGGACACAGTGTCCCTTAAACCAATGATTTGGAATAATCTGTGTTGTCCCTTGGGCCACACATGTGGAGGACAATGGGAAAGTGAGAGGACTTGGGTCTTGGCTAAGTGTCCTTAGTCCTGGTCTAGAGACCAGTGTCCTGGCCACAGTGTATTCATACAGTTGTGTCTGGTTAGACTCGGATTTCAGCTGTAGAATGGTCAACAGTGAGGACTGGCTGTCGGCAGCGGCTAGACAGCCTACTGGCATCACCCAGGCCCCCGGTGATGCTCTACTGGCATTACTATATCTGTGCAGAAGTCAGCCACACTTTGGGAAGGCACAGCTCCTGAGCCCAAGGGGTGCAGTCCATTTCTTGTTGAACTTTTCACTAAAGCATCACATACATACAGGTAAGAGCACACGTTCTAAATGTCCAACTCAACTTCTTTTCTAAAAGCACACTGCTCAAATAAGACAACATTACCATCACCAAAAGTGACTCTTTTAGTCCCTTCCAGGGACTATCCCCCAGTAGGAACCTCTCTTCTGAGTCTTGGCGGTGAGATTAGAACAGTTTGGCCTGTTTTTGTACAGCATGCAAACACGATCGTGCCCTGTGCACTGTGGTTGTCTGGCTTCTCTTGTCCGTGGTGTGCATGTGAAATTCACCTGCGTTGCGGTGGCTGTGGTTTGCTCGTTCTCACCGCGGGCTAGTCACCCACTGGCGAGTACAGCACAATTTTTACCATCTTGCTATTAATGGAGTAGTCAGTTTCTGTCTTTTATTGTTGATGGCTGGGTACTGTCCATTTTACTCTTTGGGTGGTTTCCAGTTTGGGGATATTATAAAAGTGCTGCTGTGCACATTCTTGCACATGTCTTTCAGTGAACATCTGTACTGGATGGATATTCTGCTTGGGGATATTCTTAGGGGTGACCTTGCTGCCGTAGTGGGTGTGTGTGTGTGCTTAGTTGCTCAGTTGTGTCCGACTCATGCAACCCCATGAACTGTAACCTGCCAGGCTCCTCTGTCCATGGGATTCTCCAGGCAAGAATACTGGTGTGGGTTTCCATTTCTTTTTCCAAGGGATCTTCCCAACCCAGGGATCGAACCCAGGTCTCCTGCATTGCAAGCAGATTCTTTACCTACTGAGCTACAAGGGAAGACCTGCCATCGTGTATGACTAGGGTCAACTTCAGTAGATGCTCGGTCCTGAAGTTCATGGGAGCACAAACAAGACCCTCAGCAGCATTAAATGCACAGGGAGTGAAGATGAGAAGGAAGCCTGAAGAATGAGTTCTTCCCTCCTTTCTTATCGTGCAGAAGTTTCCATCCCTTTTGCTAATAATTCCTGAGCACTTACCACGTGCCTGGACTGCACATGCCATTATCTTGTTCAGTCTTCACAATAACCCTATGACTCAGGTACGACTTTTTTTTAAATTGTTTATTTATTTGGTTGTACCGGGTCTTCGTTGTGGCACGAGGGATCTTTGATCTTCGTTGTAGTGTGCAGGGCCCTTTAACTGAGGCGTGTGAACCCTTAGTTGTGGCTTCTGGGATCCAGTTCCCTGACCAGGAATCAAACCCCGGGCCCCACTGCATTGGGAGTGTGGAACCTAAGCCACTGGACCCCCAGGGAAGTCCCTCAGATGCTATCTCAAGCCTCCATTTTCTAGATGAGACAGTAGAAGCTGCTGCTAATCGTGCCAGTTTCAAACTTGGCTGTTACCTCTTATGTATATGATGCTGCCTCTCATTCCATCTCTGCTACTTAATAAGCCCAGGAGTCTCATTCCTTGGAAGAGTCCAGGGTGTATATACACCAGTGAGCCTTCCTCATTATATGTCCTCCCAATATCCTTAAATGTGTCCATGTGAAGATGAAATGGAAGACAGGGTAGGTTTAATTTAGTCACTCATTTAGCATATGTCAATTTTTTAAAAATAAAGAATTAAAACTATGACGTGACCCCATGGAACTTTGCTTTCCAGCTTTCGGTCTGTTTTTCATTACAGCCACCATTTTCCATTACAGTCTTCAGCACGTACACTCTAGGATGAGGGACCTTAAATTGTCCTGCCGGTTTTATTACTCAGTAGCACGTGGGTGAAAGGAAGCCTTCACCTGCCCTCTGCATCTTTGGGAAAATTTGCCTTATGGTATTTTGAGCTGGGAAGTGAAAGGATCATTACCTGCCTATTAGAGTTGATAGAAATGAGTGCAAATATTTCAGTGGTGCCTGCTTAATAAACAAGCCACTGAGGAGCTTTCCAGAGTTGGGCAAAAGTCACACTTTCCTTGATGCAATTAAAGTGGAGTTATGCTTTAGGCTTGTTTATTAAAAAGCTTGCAAAGTCTAACAGGTTGTAGTAGGCTGCAATATCTCCTACTGAGCAATAGTGTCTAGATGGTTCTTGCAAATGAAACGTGTAATTGGTATTTAAAAGAGGCAGCAGTTTCATAGGTCTATCGTAGGATAGACTAGCCTAGTTAAGAATCCTAGGAGTCCTGTAAGAGAGTGGAAAGAGAGACGTGGAAGAGAGCCCAGAAAATGTGTGCTGTTAAGCAGGCTGATGCCATGAGCATCTGGACTTGATTCTACTGGGCAGTTCTGACCTCACATCATTATCTGCACAGAGCCCCGAGCTGAGTTATTTACCAGCTCCCATTAGTCATTGGTTGAGAGTTTTGAGGGGGCATCAGCTCCCAGGACACCTAGCCTTCTGTGTGAGGCAGCCAGAGAAAGCCCCCAGGAGAGCACTTCAGGTGCAGACCAGAGGATGCCTTTGGGGTGGTGTGTGCAGGAACCTGCAGCCCCCGTAGACCTGGGCAGACGGGCTTGTCTCAGGACACCACCCAGCAGCCACAGTTGACTGGACCAAGGGTGTCCTGACCCAGGAGGAGGCAACATTGGTAGCTGAGAAAATGGAATTCTTCGGGAATAAGTGACAGAGAGGCGCGGTCAGGTGGTGCTGGACAGGGGTCTCCCAGGGGAGGGGGAGCTGGACTGGGGACCACAGAAAGACAAAGCCGCTCATACCTGCTTTCAGGTGGAAGTTATAAATGTGTAAATAAATGGGGTACTTGTGTGTTTGCAGTGTCAAGCTTTTGCATGCTTGCAGTTTTAGAGCACGTCTCTACTGGCATGTCAGCCCAGTATTCTGGCTTGGGTTCCTCTCAGGGGCTTTCTTGCTTGCTCCTGTCAGGATTTTTCATAGATTCTCTGAAAGGTCCCGACTTTACAGAGGTCAGCAGGAACAGAATAGATCCTCTGGGGACATCTGTCCCTGTACTGAGCTGTTCCCTCTACGTAAATGGAGCTGTGGTGTGGGCTTTTGAGAACGGTCTGAGTGCTTCATGTGTTCTCATAAACCATTATCTGGCACTTAAATGGTCTGAAAAAAGAGACTCTGCTTTCTAAAGATCAGGGAATAATTTATTTTCAGTGGTTGAAGTCCAAAGGGCCCTGAACGAGGACTCCAAAGGTGTGACCTTAGCCTCGATTTTATCACTGGACACTTACTGGTGTGGCAAGACCCTCTAGCTCTCTGCGCCCCACTTTTCCATATGCAAAACAACAGCAGTGAACTAGATTTTTAGTGTCTTTTCTAGCTCTCATGTGTGATGATTCTATAATTCTGATGCTTTCCTTAGCCATAAAAACCTCACCCAGGAGAACTGAGTGCTGAGTAAATGCAAGATATGGGCTGTTGGATACACATACCATCGAAAAAGAACAGAAGGATATTATGGAAAGACACAACCCTTAGGTTCCTCCAGGAGTTAATGGTGCAGCAAAATTACTGTGTCTGTATCTATTTAGAAATAAATACATTCACTGGCCAAGGAGCTAATGGGTCTGAAACAAATTACACACACAAGAAGCATGTTATTTATTCCCGAGGACATGGAAAGGTGCCCATTACTGAACAGTGATGAAGGAATTACTCGTGTGAAATCCATCAGGAGACCACATTTTGATGCAATATGCTTACAGTCTTGTTAAATTGCTCAGATTTCAAAGATGTTATGGGGAAAACAATCTCTTGGGATGTTTCCTCCTCCCTGGTTTTTGATTATTACATGGCTCCTGAGTGAGGAAGATCTCTGATAGGGTCATTACACACCTAATTTGGATCTTATCAAGATGGGCATGAAATAGTTAATGGTAAAAGCATAGGTTGCTGTACCCCTGGTCATGATCAAACAGGGTGATCAAACTACGGGCGTTATTGAGTCCATGAATTCTTTTGTTGGGGTTATATCTAATTTGGATGGTCACTCCTGCCAAAGACCAAGGATACAGAGAATAGGTCTTTCGTCAGACAGAGAAGCTGGTTTCAATGAGAAGCACGTGTTTTACAAAGCTCCCATGAACAGATTCAGAAGCTGTAGAGATGCTTCAAGAGGGGATGCTAAAGCTAGAGAAAAATTAGTTCATAATGACTTTGTACTTGAAGTCTGAACTTTGAGCAACTGAAATCAGAGATGCAGCATTTCTGACAGCGGTTGGAAGAAACTATCAGAACACAGACCAGAATGGTGACATGGATCTTTTTCTCCCTTCCTTCCTTCTTTCCATCTATCTATCCATCCTATTTGATGATTCATTTTCAGACAGGTTAGGTTTGAGTTTCCTCTGACGCATTCAAATAGAGATGACAAATAGCTATAAAACAGCTACTACTGCCCTTTGGTGAGGGCCTGTCAAACAGTGTGGTGAGGTCCAAGCTTCTTGAAAGTTTACTCTTGACCAGGCCACATTATCCCCACTTCTTAGAAAAAGGGACAGAAACTTACAGAGGTTAGATAGTTTGCTTCAGTCACACAATCAGGAAGGTGGCAACCCCAGGTACTTTTTAAAGAAGGATTTTTGTGACATTTTATCATGTGTGCATGCTAAGTTGCTTCTGTTGTGTCCGACTCTTTACGACCCTATGGACCAGTCCCCCAGGCTCCTCTGTCCATAGGATTCTCCAGGCAAGAACCTTGGAGTGGGTTACCCTGCCCTCCTCCAGGGGATCTTCCCAACCCAGGGATCGAACCCACATCTCTCACTTCTCCTGCATTGGCAAGCAGGTTCTTTACCACTAGTGCCAACTGGGAATTTTATTGCCGAAGGCTTCAAGCATACACAAAATAGAAAAATAATATAATGTGTAGTGTCACCCGCCTTGAACAATTATCAGGTTATCTTGTTTTATCTACACCTGCCATTACAGTATATTGGTAGCAAATACCACTTCATATGTAAATATTTCAATATGTCTCTAAAAGATAAGTGTTTATAAACTAACTCCAATCCATTATCATGTCTCCCTAGATTAACAATAATTCCTTATCAACAAATGTCCAGTGAATGTATTTCCCATTATCTCATACTTAAAAATTTTGTTAAAATCAGGGTCTAATAGGGTCTGCATGTTGCAATAAATTGATATGTGTCTTGTCTGTTTTAATCCATGGTTTTTCATCTCTTTTTCTCTTACAAATTGTTGAAGAAACACACAAAAATTCGCTTCTCTAGTTTTCTTCTTTTTTTCTCCTCACAGGGAACTACTTTCAAGGATTTACTCTTTTGCTTCTAAGAACTTTTAATCATATAGAGACATACATACATAAAAAGTACATATAGCTCACGTGTATTTATGTGTTCATTGTTGCTCTCTATATGTTGGAGAGTAAAGATCCACCTAATTGCCATATGGTAATTCCATGGCAGTGATTGCTATATTACAATGTATCCCAGTGATATGCATTTAGATTTTATTTGTTCCTCTGACCTTGACTTTGGAGCATAGTTGGAAAGGCAGGCTCAAGATCTTTCTGTTCCGTTGTCATGGACACGATAGAAATAATAGCCATTAGTATTTGTCAAATGCTTTATTCTTTACTCAGTATTTTCGTCCTTCATTTCTGATAGAACTTTGTGACTTAGGAGTTAAAAAATATTTCTCTTAGTCATTGGAGAGTAGACTTGGTATAGGAATGAAAATTCTATCTTGGATTTATCATTGTTCCAATTTATTTTAAAGCATTTATCTACCCAGCCTGCAATGGTATCAGTAGTTTGCGGGTGGGACCCTCCTGTGGGAAAAGATGTACTGCCACCCAAGGGCACAGAGGGTAGGTAAGGATCAGGCATGTGAGACGTACAAGCCAGCAACACAGGGCAAGGCAAAGGCTGGTCATGTGTGGCAAGAGCCAAGGAAGGAGATGGTTTACTCTTGGGGAGCTTAAAGACACACAGGTCTAATCAGTTCAGGAGCCAAAGCTGGGAAAACTGAGACCCTGCCTCTCTTAAACTCTTACTGTAGGGCTGCATTTTACCCCCACCCCTACCACCAGGGACTCAGAAGCTGTTCCCATGATTCAGCGTGATCCACCAGATGGTACCTGCAGTGTGCAAGGAAGAACAAGGATTAGTCTAAAGTACTAACAATCCTGACGGGTATCATACCAATATAATGTTGTATTAAAGTGAGCCATGTGAGATTGCCAGCGTGTCTACTTTTGACCTACGAAAATATCAAGTTTGTTGTTGTTCAGTTACTCAGTCATGTCCGACTCTTTGCGACCCCGTGCTCTGTAGCACCCCAGGCTTCCCTGTCCTGCACCATCTCCTGGAGTTTGCTCAAATTGATATCCATTGAGTCAGTGATGCCATCCAACCATCTCATTCTCCTTCATCCCCTTCTCCTCCTGCCTTCAATCTTTCCCAGCATCTGGATCTTTTCCAATGAGTCTGTTCTTCGCATATATATGTGGATGTATACACACAGCGGGATGTTTGTTATTCAGCCTTAAAAAGAAAGGAAATGCTGACACATACTACCATATGGTTGAACCGTGAGGACATTATGCTGAGTGAAAGGATGACTCTTCTATGATTCCATTTATGTGAGATTCTTAGAGTAATCAAATTCACAGAGACAGAAGGTAGAATGGTAGTTGCCATGGGAGAGGGGGTGGGGAGTTACTGTTTAAGGGCTCACCACTGACTCGATGGACGTGAGTCTGAGTGAACTCCGGGAGTTTGTGATGGACAGGGAGGCCTGGCGTGCTGCAATTCATAGGGTTGCAAAGAGTTGGACATGACTGAGTGACTGAACTGAACTGAGTCTTAATTTTACAAGATGAAGAGTTATGGAGATGGATAGGGGTAATGGCTGCACAACATTTTAAATGTATTTAACACCACTGAACTATATGCTTATATCATTAAGATGGTAACTTTGTTCCTTGTATTTTACAATAAAAATTGGAAAATGCCCCAGACTTCATATTTAGTATATTTCTAAGTACAAGGAATTAGTTAAACCATGGCCTGGCCTTTTTTCCCTAGGTATAAATAGACTAGCTATTTTACCTAATAAATAGAGTGAATTTAAGGAATGGAAAAAACTGAGTTGTCACATTTATTCTCTGGAGTTAATAATTCTGAAGTGCTAGAGATGCTTACAAATAGTTGGTACTTAAGTAGTTTATTCTTTCTGTAACTATGAAGGAAACACTGAAGGAAAACCAGCTTAGCTGTTGTCTGTAAAATGGGAATAACACCTACCTTGTGGTATAAGAACACGTGCTGACGGAGTCAGACAACAGTAACATCATGAATATATCAGTAATGGAAAAATAGTTTCAATCTGAATTGCTCATTAAAGAGACTCTGCCATAAAGGAAATTATTAAATCAAACTCTCTGGGCAGGTGATGATAACAGCATTTAAAAAGCCCTTTGAATAGACAACATTCTTGACATATGATAAAAACATGCTAAGTGTATTCTTCATAGACTTCTAGAGACATGATTAAAAGTGTTTCAATTCAGTCAGTCAGTTCAGTCACTCAGTCATGTCCGACTCTTTGCGACCCCATGGACTGCAGCATGCCAGGCCTCCCTGTCCCTCACCAGCTCCTGGAGTTCACTCAGACTCACGTCCATTGAGTCGGTGATGCCTCAGACATCTCATGACAGACATCTTATCCTCTGTCATCCCCTTCTCCTCCTGCCCCCAATCCCTCCCAGCATCAGGGTCTTTTCCAATGAGTCAACTCTTCGCATGAGGTGGCCAAAGTATTGGAGTTACAGCTTCAGCATCAGTCCTTCCAATGAACACCCAGGACTGATCTCCTTTAGGATGGACTGGTTGGATCTCCTTGCAGTCCAAGGGACTCTCAAGAGTCTTCTCCAACAGCACAGTTCAAAAGCATCAATTCTTCGGCGCTCAGCCTTCTTCACAGTCCAACTCTCACATCCATACATGACCACTGGAAAAACCATAGCCTTGACTAGACGGACTTTTGTTGGCAAAGTAATATCTCAGCTTTTCAATATGCTATCTAGGTTGGTCATAACTTTCCTTCCAAGGAGTAAGTGTCTTTTAATTTCATGGCTGCAGTCACCATCTGCAGTGATTTTGGAGCCCCCCAAAATAAAGTCTGACACTGTTTCCACTGTTTCCCCATCTATCTGCCATGAAGTGATGGGACCAGATGCCATGATCTTCGTTTTCTGAATGTTGAGCTTTAAGCCAACTTTTTCACTCTCCTCTTTCACTTTCATCAAGAGGCTGTTTAGTTCCTCTTCACTTTCTGCCATAAGGGTGGTGTCATCTGCATATCTGAGGTTATTGAGATTTCTCCCGGCAATCTTAATTCCAGCTTGTGCTTCTTCCAGCCCAGCGTTTCTCATGATGTACTCTGCATAGAAGTTAAAGAAGCAGGGTGACAATATACAGCCTTGACGTACTCCTTTTCCTATTTGGAACCAGTCTGTTGTTCCATGTCCAGTTCTAACTGTTGCTTCCTGACCTGCATATAGGTTTCTCAAGAGGCAGGTCAGGTGGTCTGGTATTCCCATCTCTTGCAGAATTTTCCACAGTTTATTGTGATGCACACAGTCAAAGGCTTTGGCATAGTCAATAAAGCAGAAATAGGTGTTTTTCTGGAACTCTCTTGCTCAGGCGATATTAATGTTGCAGACTGAAATTGCACAAGAGGTAAGAGGTCAAAATGGACTGTATTTGTGTTGCAGAACACATTTATGTCTTAATGAAGTCTCAGAAGTCATATCAGAAAATCTACCAGCCTGTGGTGCCTTTTTGTTTTCTTTCAGGCTCTGAGTTTCTGGGCTGTTTTTCTCCTCTGATCGACCCATCCAATCTCTGTCTTCTGTGTATGGATTAGAGTCATTTCCCTGCCTCTGTCTCTTTCTCTTTCAAACTATTGTCTACACTAAAGTCAGAATGACTTTAAATAATATAGTTCTGATTATTACTTCTGATAATGTGGTTCATTAATACCCACACAGCACACCTAAAGCCTTTACCTCTGAATCAGACCTCTGCTCTTGCAGTAGAGAGAGGGGGTGAAACAGCCTGGTCTGCAGAGCCAGACTGCCTGTGTTGCACGTGTGAAGAGCTCATGCCTAGCATGAGGGAAAGACGCGTATGATTTAGCTGTCACAAGGGTCTTGTTCTGGCCTATTTCCAGCCTCATTTCCATACGTGACCCCCTCCACATAATCCATTGTGACCTTTATACCTCCTAGACATTTATTATTTCACTTAACCTTCGTGACAACCCTTGGGACTAGATCTTAAAAATTAACTCCTTTTTACAGTGAGTTCTGAGGTTCATACTACATGGGAATCAGTTGGGACATTTTACACTTGATCTTAGCCAAAAGGCCAAGAAGCGATGGGCATGCTTTAAAAATTGCTGATGTTTGGACTAGACCCTGAAGCTAGAGATTCCAGTATAATTAGGTTGGAGGGGGACCCAAGCATTGCTTTTTATTTTTCAAGCTTCTGTGTTGAGGATAACGTGCAGGCAGTGGTGCTGACAACTGAGTTTGGAAATTTGTCTGAACTTCTCATACAGATGTAAACTAGTGGTGGCTCTAGATGATTTGTCCAGACTTGTCAGAGATCATATTCCAACAGTGGCTCCAGGATGGATTCAGAGCCTGCGTTCCTTTCTCCGCTGGGCTGCTGATTGTTCTGCCCTTGTGCTGCCTATGTCAGGTATGGCCCCTTCCACTCCATGGAAACCCCATTCCCTCACTTCTTTGCCTAATGAACTATTTTCAAATCCCAGACCACGAGTTTCTGGCATCTCAGGTTGCAATCGTCATCCCTGGTTTTCTGCTCTCCGCTTCTAGGCCCGCATCACATTGTCCTGTGATTTGTTTGCTAGTTTGACCCTCCTCTGAGACTGTGAGCTCTTTGCAGACAGGCCTGTCTCATGCTTTTTGTGGTCCAGCGCTGTGACTGGCATAGAGTGGATGTTAAGGGCTTCTCCGGTAGCCCAGACGGTAAAGCTTCTGCCTGCAATGCAGAAGATCTGGGTTCGATCCCTGGGTTGGGAAGATCCCCTGGAGAAGGAAATGGCAACCCACTCCAGTACTCTTGCCTGGAAAATTCCGTGGATGAAGGAGCCTGGTAGGCTACAGTCCATGGGATCGCAAAGAGTCAGAGCAACTTCACTTCAAGGAGCGTTGAGTGACGGAATGAGGGGCTTTCAGTCAGGCTCTTCCCATAGAGGAACTGGATACCTGGATAACTTTGTCCTCTAAGTGATTAATTTTTCTCTGTCACTGGCTCTGTTCTCTTCTTCTCACTGTATGGAACTTTTTGGAGGAGGAAAACTAAAGGCTTGCTTTGGATAGCATCAGCTACGTTCTCTCCACTTTAGTATTTTGTAGGTCAAATCCTTTGATGAGCTCTTAGGAAATAAGTCTGAGTCTGCACTTTTTCCTTTGGGTCTGAGGGAGGAGGACTACAAATGAAGTTTCTTACCATGTCATTTAAGAAAAAGTCTGACCATCTTTCTTTCCTGAGAATTCCAGGGTCTCAGAGAGGACAATTGAACCTGTAAAAAAAAGCAGTGATTGGGAGCAGGGAGTGGATTTTTATCCTTGAGAACTGAGGACTGTATTGGGGCTTTGGTGTATACTCCCTGGGGTTCTTACTCTCTGACTTTTGCTAAGCAGTGCCATGGGGGCCTCCCAACTCTAGGAGGGTCGCTAACTTAAGGGCCTCTGATGAAAGGGGATCCTTGCAAAGTTAAGATGCCAACTCTATTTAATCCAGTTAAAATACTCCATATATCTGAAATCAAATTTCTCCAAATCAATGGAACATTTTTCTCTTAATTATAAGATTTATTGTTATTATTTTTTCAAGAAAGAGTTGAAACAGGGACATGCAATAATAATGATTGCTGACAATATGTATCTCTGGAAGAGAAATTACATTGTGTTCAAGTTTTTATCAAGAAAAGTTGATTCTTTTTTTCATGTATGTAAAACCATTAAGGATTATAGTTTTGACACGGTAAAGAATATTTTCCTACTGTGTTAAATATTCACTTTATAAAATTACCATAAACTATTGAATAAACATTAATGGGGTGTTAGAATGGTTATTCTCTCAAATCCTCAGGGTGTGTTTGTAGAAAGCTGATTATTCTAACTGTCTTAATAAGTTTTAATTCTTCTAATGAAACAAGGTTGTTGAGAAAGAGTGGCTTGAAACTCTTTTAAATAAATGAATTGGTTTTCTATGAAGGTTTTAAAGGATAATTTTGTGGGGTTCAAATTTTGAAAGCTTGTTAGAGCTCTCCAGTGCCACCATGGTTTTCTTTTTTCTGTAGTAAGACAGTTTGGGATTTCACAAAGTACATTGGAGAGGTTTGTAGAGTGGAGACATACAGCATATATTGATGTGTCTCTACAGGTGAAATTAAATATCTCTAGTAGTTGAGTGTGTGTGCATGCTAAGATGCTTCAGTCATGTCTGACTCTGTGACTGGAGCCCACCAGGCTCCTCTGTTCATAGGGATTCTCCAGGCAAGAATACTGGAGTGGGTTGCCATGCCCTCCTCTAGGAGATCCTTCCCAACCCAGGGACTGAACCCACATCTGTTATGTCTCCTGCATTGGCAGGCAGATTCTTTACCATCTGAGCCACCAGGGAAGCCCCCTAGTAGGTGGAGAATAGGCCAAATTTTGTGTACCTTGCCTCCTTCCGCATGGGCCCATTTCCAGCTGTGAGATGTAGGCTTGGGTGGACACATTTGGTCTGAAAATTTCTCCATGACCTATTTTGTATTGATTTTTATTTTCTCTCTTTTAGGGGAGTTGACAGTTATTCTTTGGTGGGTAGCATTTACTCCCAAACATCTGCCTCTTGAATTTCAGTGAGTTAACGTTTTACCACTTGCAGATTGGGGCCAATTTTATTTCAATTTTACTGCTAAAGCAGAGTGGTTATACTTGAATCTCCTGAAAGACATAAGAAAAAAACTACTCAAGAAAGAGCAAATTTGGCAGATGGATTTTCCACAAGTCATAACTAGTGATCCAAAAAGTATATCTTAAACCAGAACACTGCTCCCTTCACCCTCCCAGTGACTAATGTGCTTGTCAGAAAAGAGAATTTCACAGTGAGCATCTTGGATTTCTGTCATTCATAAATTGTTGTAGTTCTTTTGGTAATCTTTGTCACACCATGCTTCTATATCTTTTTTTTTTCTTTTAAGGCCAGACACCTAATCAAATCCCCTTTTACACATTCATTACTTCTAAGATGATAGTTGCGATAGCATCTAGCATCACTTTCTAGAATTTTCTAATCTTTAATCAGCAGTGTAGTAACAATGTTTAGTGATATTTTCAATCGTAGAAAGTTTTGACTCCTGACTGTAAACTTACTGGGTGCAGCCCTGCCCTGTTTGTCTTTGATTTCCCTATATGTCAAAGTTTCTGAAATCGTTTAGGTGCTTCACAGGTGGTTGTTGAATACAGCAAATCTTACTGCACAGCTGATGTTGTAGGGGAAAAAATTAATGATTTTAAAGAACTAAATAGACATTTCTCCAAAAAAGACATACAGATGGCTAACAAACACATGAAAAGATGCTCAACATCACTCATTATCAGAGAAATGCAAATCAAAACCACTATGAGGTACCATTTCACACCAGTCAGAATGGCTGCGATCCAAAAGTCTACAAATAATAAATGCTGGAGAGGGTGTGGAGAAAAGGGAACCCTCTTACACTGTTGGTGGGAATGCAAACTAGTACAGCCACTATGGAGAACAGTGTGGAGATTCCTTAAAAAACTGGGAATAGAACTGCCTTATGATCCAGCAATCCCACTGCTGGGCATACACACTGAGGAAACCAGAAGGGAAAGAGACATGTGTACCCCAATGTTCATCGCAGCACTGTTTATAATAGCCAAGATGTGGAAGCAACCTAGATGTCCATCAGCAGATGAATGGATAAGAAAGCTGTGGTACATATACACAATGGAGTATTACTCAGCCATTAAAAAGAATACATTTGAATCAGTTCTAATGAGGTGGATGAAACTGGAGCCTATTATACAGAGTGAAGTAAGCCAGAAGGAAAAACATAAATACAGTATACTAACACATATATATGGAATTTAGAAAGATGGTAACAATAACCCGGTGTACGAGACAGCAAAAGAGACACTGTTGTATAGAACAGTCTTATGGACTCTGTGGGAGAGGGAGAGGGTGGGAAGATTTGGGAGAATGGCAATGAAACATGTAAAATATCATGTAGGAAACGAGTTGCCAGTCCAGGTTCGATGCATGATGCTGGATGCTTGGGGCTGGTGCACTGGGACGGCCCAGAGGGATGGTATGGGGAGGGAGGAGGGAGGAGGGTTCAGGATGGGGAGCACATGTATACCTGTGGTAGATTCATTTTGATGTTTGGCAAAACTAATACAATTATGTAAAGTTTAAAAATAAAATAAAATTAGAGAAAAAAAAAATTCTTAAACCGTGGAGTAAAATGTAAAAAAAAAATAAAAATAAAAAATAAAAAGAGAAAAGTAGAACTGAAGTAGAAATGTGAATATGGGGATTTTCTTTTGTCTGCAGCATGATAGAATCTGTGATAGAAAATGTGAGGCACTTTATATGAGGTTGTGTGCTCCTTCTTCCAACAGCACATCTCTTAAATTCTCTGATAAAGAAGAGAATTATTGCAGAAAATCAGCCAGAGATTGACCTGTTCATCCCCACACTGTCTTCCTGTGAAAGGCAGGCATATGACTAATTGTCACTGCTTCAGATTCAGCATGTTTCAAATTATGTTCCTGAAACAGAAAGAGCCCAAGAATGTGGCAGGGGCCCCAGGGATGTGTGTGTTCCCTTGTGAGGTACTCACCTCTGTAATCAGGGGATTGTGGGAACTACAGGGGAGGTAGAATCCCTTATTCTTCAGTGGTTTAAAAATAATGTGACTTTTACCAGTCAGAATGGCTATCATCAAAAAATTCACAAACAATAAATGCTATAGAGAATGTGGAGAGAAGGGAGCCTTCTTACATGGTTGATGGGAATGTAAATTGGTACAGCCACTGTGGAGAACAGTATGGAGGTTCCTTAAAAAATTAAAAATCGAGCTACCATATGACCCTGTAATCCTACTCCTGGGCATATATCTGGAGAAAAACATGATCCAAAAGGATACATTCACCCCCGTTGTTCATTGCAGCTCTATTTACAATAACCAAGACATGGAAGCAACCTAAATGTCCACCAACAGAGGAATGGATAAAGAAGATGTGGTACATATATACAGTGGAATATTACTTAGCCATTAAAAAGGATGAAATAATGCCATGTGCAGTAACATGGATGGACCTAGAGGTTGTCGTACTGAGTGAAGTAAGTCAGGCAGAGAAGGAGAAATATCGTATGATGTTCCTTATATGGGGAATCTAAAAAGAAATGATACAAATGAATTTATTTACAAGACAGAAAGAGACTCACAGACTTATTAGGGAATGAACTTATAGTTGCCAGGGGGAAGGATGGAGGGAAAGGATAGTTAGGAAGTTTGGGATGGACATGTGCACACTGCTATTTTAAAGTGGATAACCAATGAGGACCTGCTGTTTAGCACACACAACTCTGCTCAATGTTATCTGGCAGCCTGGATGGGGGGGAAACTGGGGGAGAATGGATACATGTGTATGTGTGGCTGAGTCTCTTTGCTGTTCACCTGAAACTGTCACAACATTGTTAATCAGCTATGCCCCAATACAGAATAAAAAATTAAAATAAAATAAGAATAATGTGACTTCATTGTTTTGTAAAAATTATAGAAACTCATTGAATTAAAAAGTCAAATAATAAGAAAAATAGAAAGAGGAAAGCTAATAAAATATTAAAAAATCTCACCACCTAGAGATAACCAACTTTCATTAATATCTGATGGACATCATAGGTGCAAACACATGGACAAATAGCTTGGGAAAATGGGGTAATAGTATATTTGCTTTTTATTTGAAAAACTTTAACATTTCAGTTTGCTTAAATTTAGCTGAAAAAAGTGAAATAAAATGGAAGGGACTTGTTGGATTTCAGAAAAATGTCTCTGTGCCATCGGTGATGGATTCTGATAGCCGTGTTACACTTTGCAATACCTTGTCCAAAGTGGTAGCATTACAAATATTTGTTAAATGGGTATATGAATAAGTTTCTGTATTATTTGTTTTCAAGAATTGATTTTTCTCAAACTGAGGTAATAACTCAGCCTTGTTTTCATGGCTTTGAACTCAAAGTAAATTTTGTGTGTGTTCATGGATTATTAATTCTTTGGCAAACATTTACTGAGACATTATTTCTCAGGCATCACACATATGAAGGACTGGAATACACGTCAGTAGGTCAACCCTGCCCCCTGTGACCTGCTCTAGGCCTAAAATCTCCTACTTAGACATACCTCTGCCCCTTTTCTGCCTCATCTGTGGTTGCCCAGCTCCTTGCTCTGGGACCCCAGCCAGGCTTGCCTTCTGTTTTTCTCCTTAAATACTCCTCCTTGCCTTGAGGCCTTCAAGTGAAGTCATAGTAGTAAACTTTGTTGTAGAAGGTAAAATTATAATTAAACCTGTGGATAAGGCATTTAGAAATCAAATTTAGATAACTAGCCATAGAAACAACATGGATACCCAGATAAAAGGCAAAAGTAGAGGTTAAAGATAATTATTTTTTTCATGTAGGAATCTTAAGAAAAAATTTCCTTTTTGTGTCAAGTGGATTCTTGCTGGTAATTATTTAGAGGATTATAGCATTATTCTGTTAAAAAAAACTGGCAAAATGGAGCAGTTGGAGTCCAGACAGGTAAGTGGAAAGTGAAAGTCGCTCAGTTGTGTCCACCTCTTTGTAACCCCATGGACTATACACAGTCCGTGGAATTCTCCAGTCCAGAATACTGAAGTGGGTAGCTCTTCCCTTCTCCAGGGGATTTTCCCAACCCAGGAATCGAACTCAGGTCTCTAGGATTGCAGGTGGATTCTTTACCAGCTGAGCCACCAAGGATGCCCAAGAATACTGGAGTGGGTAAGAGGAAAACTTCTGTATAAAGGAACATCACCCAGGAAAGTGATAGCCTGTAGTCCATGCTTATAGTTCATTAGTTGTAATTAGTGGACTGTTAACCCATACTTTACTCTTCTGTAGACTGAGAGAGTTAAGTTTCATGGATGTGTTAAATTGCTCCCCAGTATTTTCTGCCACTAACATTCTTTTAGGAAATACAGCTTCTTATCCTGGCTCCAAAAATAACTAGGGTAACTGGAACACGATAAATAGATTTCTAGGTCCCACATTCAGAGTTTTGTTTCAGAAGGTCTAAAATAGAGCTTAAGAATTTTTAAAAGCTCCTGACTAGGGTGGGGTTTTAACACTTACTAGAGGATAGGAGACAAGGTCTCAGGCCCATGAAAAATAAAGTAGTCAGTAAAATGCTGGGAGCCATGAGAAATTCCATTCAGTTGTATGGGGAAGTGGCAAGAAAAGTGGGCCTCTGTTTGGGGTGGTAGAAGGGAAAAGAAGCATCTGTGAGAAAATGGACACTTCCCAGAGCCTTAGTATACTCATGGAAAATGATGTCACCATCGATAGGCTTCCTATTTAAAAAATAAAAATCTCACACAGGAAAGCACCATGAAGGAGAATTATCACGCTGGAGAATTCACACCACAAGAACTAGAGAGGATAGCACAATCAGATATCTAAAAAGGTAAAAGAAGAGCTAGAAACCTCAGAGGCAAAATTAGAACAGTATGATAAATGAATAGAATTAAAAAAGAACCAAGTAGAGGATAGAAAATAACATAAAGCCATGACAGGGGGAAAAGTTTCTCAAATGATGAGTCTAAATGTAGGTTAGACACAGCTGAAAAGAGACTTACTTAGTTGGATAAAGACCTGAGGAAATTACCCAGGATGTAGCACAGAGAGATAAAGAGAAATATGAAAGAGAAATCATAAGACATGAAGCAAAGATGGAAGGTACATGTTGAATCTCTAGCAGAAAAAATTTAAAAAATGTACACAAGCATACATCAACATAGTGAAATGGCAGAACGTGAGTATCAAAACAGCAGCCATAAAAGCTACTAGAGGTAAAATATAGATTATCTACAAGGAATGGACAGTAAACTAATAGTAAGGTTCTTGTCAGCAATAAGATGCCAGGAGACAACAGAATGACAGCCATCCATCATTCCTAATGATGAAAACAGAGCCCAACCTAGAATTTTATATTCAAATTACTATTCAAGAGAGATGATGAAATAAAGGTACCCATAGGCATACAAAGACTGAGCGAGTTTGCTGCTCATAAACTCTTCTGAAGCAAATGCATGACGTATACAGTGCTGAAGCACAGTGCCAATGGAAAGAGAAGGATATAAGGAGCAGTAGACGGGGAAATTGATAAGGATGTTGGCAAATCTAAACATGAGTTGACTTAGAAAAGACCAATTTTGGGGGATTTTAAAATAAGAGTAATCTAATAGCAGATATTAGCAACAAATAAGAAGAACGGGCTTGGGCGTTTGCAGTTAAAACATCCTACCTTTGTATTAAATATGAACAGGGTTGTTACTTACTAACTCTAAATCTGTTGAATTAAATGTTTATTTAAAAATTTAGAGTGCCTACTAAAAGAATAAAAATAGAAAGCATGACTTCTGAACCAGTAAATGGGAAGAAGAAGGAATAAAACGCAAAACTGTATTCTTATACAAAAAAACAAAGAAACCCAAAACCCATGGTAAATAAAAAACACAAAATAAGAGAGTGGTGTAGATTAATTATGTTAGTATTCACAACAAATGTAAATAGATTAAAATTCTTTATTCAGAGACTCAAAAGGACATAAAGTAAAAAAAAAAAAAGATGTGGTTTAAAGGAAATACATAAAAAATATGACTGTGGCAGTGAAAATGAAATGTGTCTTCTTGTATCAGTGTGGACAAATCTAAAATGTTGAGTAAAAAATCCCAGTTACAGAATAGGTACAGTAATGTATCGTTTGTGTATATTTTTGGAGAAGACAGTGGCACCCCACTCCAGTACTCTTGCCTGGAAAGTCCCGTGGGCAGAGGAGCCTGGTAGGCTGTGACTTCACTTTAACTTTCACTTTTCACTTTCCTGCATTACAGAAGGAAATGGCAACCCGCTCCAGTGTTCTTGCCTGGAGAATCCCAGGGACGGGGGGAGCCTGGTGGGCTGCCGTCTATGGGGTCGCACAGGGTTGGACACGACTGGAGGGACTTAGCAGCAGTGTATATTTTAAAACAGAAAACAACAGTGTGTTGTTTATGAAGAGTGAAAGTGAAAGTGAAGTTGCTCAGTTGTGTCCGACTCTATGGGACCCCATGGACTGAAGCCTACCAGGCTCCTCTGTCCATGGGATTTTCCAGGCAAGAGTACTGGAGTGGGCTGCCATTTCCTTCTCCAGAGGATCTTCCCAACCCAGGGATCGAACCCGGGTCTCCTGCATTGCAGACAGATGCTTTACCATCTGAGCCACCAGGGAAGACACACATTATGTACCAAAACTCTAAAAATGCACATGGGAAGGGAACATATTATCTTTAAGAGACTAGTTATCTTTGCATAATGAGACTGGGAGGAGAGCAAAACATAGCTGAAATGTATCTGTAGTGACTTTTTATGTAAAAAGATCCAGATAAAATCTGGAAAAATGACATAAATGCTGTATGCTGGATACTTGTTATTTAGATATATTGCATTTCTCTGTGTTTGAAATTTATAGGAATATTTCCAAGCTCTGGAGTGATTCTTTGTGCTGCTAGATTTGGGAATGAATACAGCAGATGAACCTGTTCTAGTTCAAATCTTGTTCAAATCCATATTTTATTTGAAAAGTGCCCTGTTGGCACTTCTGTAGACTCAAATCTCTTTGTGTTCCTGGAGAAGTTAATAAGGATTGGCCCACAAAACTTCTGAAGACTTAAAGGGAGCAGTTTAATCTTGGGCTGTCATGTTGAATTGGTGGCTTCTGTTCGAGCCATCTGTTCTAGTCATAGCTCACCGCATCCCCATCCTGCATGCTTGGCAGGGTCTCGTTCTCATCATTATCCTTCAAAGAACTCTAGATTAGAATTTTAAAAAATTTCAAATCAGATGTGAGAGAAAAATTGTAGAGGGGGTGTGGCAATGAAGGGCTTTAGATGACATGTTTTCACCCCTGGCATTTTTCATGGGGAATAAAAGGGGTGTAGAAGTGTAATTAGATGATAACTTCAAAGTTTCGCCCAATAGAGCTTTGTGGGCAACTCCCCCCGCCTCAAGCTGAATTATCTGCATTTCTTGCCAATGTGTTCTTTTCAGCCACTCTTAATATTCCATCCAGAATTAGAGATGGAGGACATAACTGGGTCAACTCATTTTTGCTTTGCCAGTGCAGGTGTTTTCCAACAACATGTTTTCCATGGTGGTGCCCAGTTTTTAATAATGAAGCTGTGCACTGTGCAATTATTTTGATAGTAGAGAGAAGATGATAAGCGGTGCCTGTTTCGTACTATGAGGGCCCTTTCATCACAGCTGTTATGCACAGCATCTTTGGGGAAACTGATGGATTTCCACATCTGCACTGAAGACTTGAGAAACTCCCCTGCCAATCAGGAGTGAGACAGATCTGGACGTTTCCGGGGAATAAGCAAAGCTTTGGGTTGCCTTGTTTGTGAAGGCTTAGCTCTAGCCAGATGTAGTGCTGCCATAGGAAGCAGTATAACCATAGAATTTTCAGGGAAGCCTTGATTAGACAGAGTTTATCTGGTAATTGTCATAATAGTCAACTGATAATGGTCATTGTAAGTATAATTCCTTCTGAAATAGAACCAGCCCTCTGCAGTTGTAGGTTATGTGCCTCTTAGTGTCTATACTTATTCTTGCTTAGTCGCTCAGTCATGTCCGACTCTTTGAGACCCCATGGACTGTAGCCTACCAGGCTCCTCTGTCCATGGGGATTCTCCAGGCAAGAATATTGGAGTGGGTAGCCTATCCTTTCTCCAGAGGATCTTTCCAACCCAGGAATCAAACCGGGGTCTCCTACATTGCAGGTGGATTCTTTACCAGGTGATCTACCAGGGAAGCCCATACTTATTCTTACTGTGGCATATATAATTTTGTATTGTAATGACCTGTAATTACAGGTAATGCCTTTCCCACTGTATTGAGCCTCTTGAGAACAGAGATGGTGTCTTCTTTGCTCTTATTTCCCCAGAATGTTAACGTGGTACTTGGTACATTTTTGAGGGATTCCTTGGTGGCTCAGCAGTAAAGAATCCAGGAGAGCGGCTCCGATCCCTGGGTTAGAAAGATCCCCTAGAGGAGGACATGGCAATCCACTCCAGTATTCTTGCCTGGACAATTCCATGGGCAGAGGAGCCTGGCAGGCTACAGTTCATGGGATCACAAAAGAATTGGACTTGATTTATCAACTAAACAGCAACAGCCCAAGAGAGAGGCTGAGAATATTTCTCTAGTCAATGTTGCTCCACATGGAAATTAAAAGATGCTTGCTCCTGGGAAGGAAAGCTGTGATAAACCCAGACAATGTATTCAAAAGCAGAGATGTCACTTTGCTGACAAAAGTGCATATACTCAAAGCTATGGTTTTTCCACTAATCATGTATGGATGTGAGAGTTGGACCATAAACAAGGTTGAGTGCTGAAGAATTGGTGCTTTCAAATTGTGCTGCTGGAGAAGACTCTTGAGAGTCCCTTAGACAGCAGGGAGATCAAACCAGTGAATCCTAAATGAAATCAACCCTGAATATTCATTGGAAGAACTTACGGTGAAGCTGAAGCTCCAATACTTTGGCTTCCTGATATGAAGAGCTGACTCAGTGGAAAAGACCCTGATGGTGGGAAAGATTGAGGACAGGAGGTGAAGGGGGAAACAGAGGATGAGATGCTTGTATGGCATCAATGACTCCATGGACATGAATTTGAGCAAACTCCGGGAGATGCTGAAGGACAGGGAAGCCTGGTGTGGTGCAGTCCATGGAGTTGCAAAGGGTTGGATACGGACACGACTTAGTGACTAAACAACAATGATAAACCCCAGAAATCTCAGAGACTGCTGTTCATATATTCAGTTGAGTGGCTTGAAGAAACTCGGTACCATTTCCATTTGCTTGGGTTATGTGGTATAATTTAAAATTTCAAGTTCTGGATTATCTCCTGGGAAGGTATAAGGTGGGGATGAAACAGCTGTGTGGGCGTTGCTGTGCTAGAGGCTCTGTTCCTACTTACGTGCTGGGTGTCTAGCATGGTCTTGGGGAGGACTCATTATTTTATACAAAGGTTCTATTGGAAATGTCCTGCTCTGTGAGTGGGTAGGTGGGGAGGAAGAGGGCCTATACTCCTTCTTGTCTATAGTGTTGTTGAGGCATTCAGAACATGCGGGCAGGGACTGTTTTTGGTTTAAATTCTTCAGAGGCAGTTTGGCAAATATCTGTGCTTTTAAATATTTTGCATAAAGGAGGGTACTGCTTTGAGTTGTCAAGCTAGTACATTTAAGAATTCCAGACTCCAAAAGAGTTTAAAGGGAATATTTCCATGTTTTCCTGTAGATTGGAATATTATTAAAAATTAAATGTTTTCAAGAATATCTTATTGCAAATATTAAAAAACCATACCAAGAACCTGATGAAAAGATTTTGGGTTTCTGTGAAGTTTTGTCTTGAAATATATGATTTTTTTCTACTTATGTTATCAAAGTGGAAGCCCTAGAGAAATGTGTAAAGGAGAAAGTGGGAGTTCTACATAGTCCCAAACCTCAGAGATAATCTTTTAGATATAGTTTGGTATACAGCCGTTCAACTTTTCTTCCTATTTTCTTTCTGGTTGTTCTTTTATTACAGTTGAATTGCTCAGTCACATTCCTTTTCCTTGGGTTGTAAGAATTAATAACTTCTCCTTTTTTGCCTCAACCTAGTTTTAATTGTATTTCTTGCCATTTATACTCAAAAGTGTCTTTACTAACACATATTTTTATGCAAATAAATGTTATTCATTTGTTTTATTGGATACATTTCATTGATGTACAAACTCATATATCTTTTAAATCTTCTATTTATAATCATTTGTATTTTGAAATTTTGAATTTAGATAATGCTGCTGTACCATTCTTGAACACTTGCACTTTTAGTTGAAAATATCTCTAGAGAAAAAAATCCTAGTAGAAAAGCTGTGAAAAAGTTCAGACATTTTGATTTTAGTAGATTGTATACAATTATTGTGCAAAAAAGTGTACCAGTTTATACTATCACTAATAGTGGCATATAGTGAGTGTGTACTCACAACTAGATGCTATCAATACTTTAAATCTTTATGAATATAATAGAAAAATAGTATTTTGTAATTTTAACTCGTATTTTAAAGTTATTCCTGTGAAAGAGCACCTTTAAGTATACTTACGACATACAGAGGAACAAAGATGAGGATGATAGCAGATTTCTTGTTGGAAATGATGTAAACCAGAAGACAGTAAAGCAGCATCTTAAGACTACTGCGAGAAAACCCTTTAGTCTAGAATATACCCAGTGGAACTATTCTTCAGAAATGGAAGTGAAGAGTTTTAGAGATAGATGAAAGAGTTCATCAGCAGGAGACACGCAGTACAAGAAATGCTGCAGGAAGTCCAGTGGCAGAAGGGCACTGAGACCGGAGGAAAACCTGGATCTACACAAAGTAATGAAGAGTGTGAAAAATAGTAACGACACGGGTAAGAACTCTGAATTGAATAAAAATGCAGATACAACATATCAATGTCTATACATGGTAAAACCACTTTGAAAAATAGTTTGACAGTTTCTGAAAAGTTAATTGCACACTTGTGACCCAGCTACCTCTCATGTGGGCATTTACCCAAGAGAAATGAAAGCACATGTCTGTACAAATACTTGTACATAGTAGTCATAGCAACTTTATTTGTGACACCCCAAGTTTGGAGTCCCAGTGTATGTCAGTAGGTAAATGAATGAACATTTGTGTGTGTGCTCAGTTGTGTCTGACTGTTTATGACTCCATAGGCTGCCAAGCTCCTCTGTCCATGGAATTTTCCATGGAAGAATACTGGCACGGGTTGCCATATCTTCCTTTAGGGGATCTTCCTGACCCAGGATCGAACCCAAGTCTCTTGCATCTCCTGCAATGGCAGGTGTATTCTTTACCACTAGCTCCACCTGGGAAGTTCCCTGTGGTTTATTTTTGTAACACTCAGTCAGTTCACTTCAGTCACTCAGTCGTATTGGACTCTTTGCAACCCCATGGACTGCAGCACGCCAGGCCTCCCTGTCCATCACTAACTCCCAGAGTTTACTCAAACTCATCCATTGAGTTGGTGATGCCATCCAACCATCTCATCCTCTGTCGTCCCCTTCTCCTCCTGCCTTCAATCTTTCCCAGCATCAGGGTCTTTTCCAATGAGTCAGTTCTTCACATCAGGTGGCCAAAGTATTGGAGTTTCAGCTTCAGCATCAATCCTTCCAATGAATATTCAGGACTGATTTCCTTTGGGATGGACTAGCTGAATCTCCTTGCTGTCCAAGGAACTCTCAAGAGTCTTCTCCAACACCACAGTTCAAAAGCATCAATTTTTCAGTTCCCAGCTTTCTTTATCCAACTCACATCCATACATGACAACTGGAAAAAATGTAGCTTTGACTAGACAGACCTTTGTTGGCAAAGTAATGTCTCTGCTTTTTAATATGCTGTCTAGTTTGGTCATAATTTTTCTTCCAAGGAGCAAGTGTCTTTTAATTTGATGGCTGCAGTCACCATATGCAGTGGTTTTGGAGCCCCCCAAAATAGTCTCTCACTGTTTCCCCATCTATTTGCCATGACGTGATGGGACCGGATGCCATGATCTTAGTTTTCTGAATGTTGAGCTTTCAGCCAACTTTTTCACTCTCCACTTTCACTTTCATCAAGAGGCTCTTTAGTTCTTCTTCACTTTCTGCCATAAGGGTAGTGTCATCTGCATATCTGAGGTTATTGGTATTTCTCCCAGCAATCTTGATTCCAGCTTGTGCTTCATCCAGCCCAGCGTTTCTCATGATGTATTCTGTGTATAAGTTAAATAAGCAGGATGACAGCATACAGCCTTGATGTACTCCTTTCCCTATTTGGAACCAGTCTGTTGTTCCATGTCTAGTTCTAGCTGTTGCTTCCTGAACTGCATATAGGTTTCTCAGGAGGAAGGTCAGGTGGTCTGGTATTCCCATCTCTTATAGTATTTTCCACAGTTTGTTGTGATCCATACAGTCAAAGGCTTTGGCATAGTCAATAAAGCAGAAGTAGATGTTTTTCTGGCATTCTCTTGCCTTTTCAATGATCCAGTGGATGTTGGCAATTTGATCTCTGGTACCTCTGCCTTTTCTAAATCCAGCTTAAACATCTGGAAGTTCATGATTCACTTACTGTTGAAGCCTGGCTTGGAGAAGTTTGAGCATTACTTTGCTAGCATGTGAGATGCGTGCAATTGTGCGGTACTTTGAGCATTCTTTGGCATTGCCTTTCTTTGGGATTGGAGTCAAAACTGATCTTTTCCCATCTTGTCGCCACTGCTGAGTTTTCCAAATTTGCTGACATATTGAGGGCAGCACTTTCACAGCATCATCTTTTAGGATTTAAAATAGCTCAGCTGGAATTCCATCACCTCCACTAGCTTTGTTTGTAGTGATGCTTTCTAAGGCCCACTTGACTTCACATTCCAGGGTGTCTGGCTCTAGGTGAGTGATCATACCATCGTGATTATCTGGGTCACGAAGATCTTTTTTGTATAGTTCTTCTGTGTATTCTTGCCACCTCTTCTTAATATCTTCTGCTTCTGTTAGGTCCATACCATTTCTGTTCTTTATTGTGACCATCTTTGCATGAAATGTTCCCTTGGTACCTCTAATTTTCTTAAAGAGATCTCTACTCTTTCCCATCTATTGTTTTCCTCTATTTCTTTGCACTGATCACTGGTGAAGGCTTTCATATCTCTCCTTGCTCTTCTTTTGAACTCTGCATTCAAATGGGTATATCCTTCCTTTTCTCCTTTGCCTTTTGCTTCTCTTCTATTCACAGCTATTTGTAAGGCCTCCTCAGACAACTATTTTGCCTTTTTGCATTTCTTTTTCTTGAGGATGGTCTTGATCACTGCCTCCTGTATAATGTCACAAACCTCTGTTCATAGTTCTTCAGGCACTCTGTCTGTCAGAAATAACCCCTTGAATCTATTTCTCACTTCCACTGTATAATCGTAAGGATTTGATTAGGTCATACCTGAATGGTCTCGTGGTTTTCCCTACTTTCTTCAATTTAAGCCTGAATTTGGCAATAAGGAGTTCATGATCTGAGCCACAGTCAGCTCCCAGTCTTGTTTTTGCTGACTGTATAGAGCTTCTCCATCTTTGGCTGCAAAGAATATAATCAATCTGATTTCTGTATTGACCATCTGGTGATGTCCATGTGTAAAGTCTTCTCTTGTGTTGTTGGAAGAGGGTGTTTCTTATGAACAGTGCATTCTCTTGGCCAAACTCTGTTAGCCTTTGCCCTGCTTCATTCTGTACTCCAAGGCCAAATGTGCCTGTTACTCCAGGTGTTTCTTGACTTCCTACTTTTGCATTCCAGTCCCCTATAATGAAAAGGACATCCTTTTTTGGGTGTTAGTTCTAGAAGGTCTTGTAGGTCTTCATAGAACTGTTCAACTTCAACTTCTTTAGCGTTACTGGTCAGGGCAAGACTTGGATTACTGTGATATTGAATGGTTTGCCTTGGAAACGAACAGAGATCATTCTGTCATTTTTGGGATTGCATCCAAGTACTGCATTTCAGACTCTTTTGTTGACTATGATGGTTACTCCATTTCTTCTAAGGAATTCCTGCCCACAGTAGTAGATATAATGGTCATCTGAGTTAAATTCATCCATTCCGGTCCATTTTAGTTCACTGATTCCTAAAATGTTGATATTCACTCTTGCCATCTCCTGTTTGACCACTTCCAATTTGCCTTGATTCGTGGACCTGATATTCCAGGTTCCTATGCAATATTGCTCTTTATAGCATTGGACTTTATGTCCATCACCAGTCACATACACGACTGGGTGTTGTTTTTGCTTTGGCTCCCTCTCTTCATTCTTTCTGGAGTTATTTCTCCACTGATCTCCAGTAGAGTATTGGGCACCTACCAACCTGTGGAGTTCATTTTTCAGTATCCTATCTTTTTCCCTTTTCATATTGGTCATGGGGTTCTCAAGGCAAGAATACTGAAGTGGTTTGCCATTCCCTTCTCCAGTGGACCACGTTTTGTCAGACCTCTCCACCATGACCCGCCCGTCTTGGGTGGCCCCACACATGGCATGGCTCATAGTTTCATTGAGTTAGACAAGGCTGTGGTCCATGTGATCAGATTGGTTAGTTTTCTGTGATTGTGGTTTTCAGTCTGTCTGCCCTCTGATGTTGAAGGGTAAGAGGCTTATGGAAGCTTCCTGATGGGAGAGACTGACTGAGGAGGAAACTGGGTCTTGTTCTGATGGGGGCAGGGGGGGGGGCTATGCTCAGTAAATCTTTAATCCAATTTTCTGTTGTTGGGTGGGGCTGTGTTCCCTGCCTGTTATTTACCTGCCAGACTATGGTGGAGGTAATAAAGATAATGGCGACCTGCTTCAAAAGGTCCCATGCACGCACTGCTGCACACAGAGCCCCCAACCCTGCAGCAGGCCACCGCTGACCCACACATCTACCAGAGACTCCTGGACACGTGCAAGTCTCAGTCAGTTTCCTGTGGGGTCACTGCTCCCTTCTCCTGAGTCCTGGTGCACACAAGGTTCTGTTTGTGCCCTCCAAGAGTCTGTTTCCCCAGTCTTGTGTAAGTTCTGCCAGTTCTATGGTGGGGTTAATGGCGACCTCGTCCAAGAGGGCTTATGCCATACCCAAGTCTGCTGCACCCTGCCATACCCAGTTCTGTGTACCCGAGCCCCTGCCCCTGTGGCAGTCCACTGCTGACTCGTACCTCCACAGGAGACACTCAAACACAGTTCTGTCTCAGTCTCTGTGGGGTCTCTGGGTCCTTGTGCTAACAAGGTATGTTTGAGCCCTATGAGCATCTCTGGCGGGTATGGGGTTTGATTCTGAATGTGACTTCACCCCTCCTCCCATCTTGCTGGGACTTCCCCTTTGCCCTTGGATGTGGGGTATCTCCTCAAAGTTGCTCCAGCACCACGCAGCCATCAGAGTAATTTTGTAACACAGTAGGAGTCAATAGTAAAACTGATGAATTGTTGATGCATGCAATGGTATGGATGGATCTCAAAATAATTAGACTGAGTGATAGAAACCAGGCCAAAAAAGAAAAAAAAAATAGTGCAATACAGTATGATTTAATTTATGTAAAACTTGAGATGATGCAAACTAATGACATGAGTGACTGGAATGACAGCAGTGACAGGTTGTGGGGGATGGGGATGGGTGGAGGCTGGGAGTTAGGGCAGAGTATGAGAGAGGATTATAAAAGAGTACAGGAAACTTTCGCAGTGTATGATGGACACATTCACTATGTTGATCATGGTGTTGGTTTCACAGGAATATATATGAGTCAAAACTTACATGTGGAATCTGAAAAGCCAAACTTTAAAAACAAACAGAGTCGAATGGTGGTTATCAAGGACTTTGGGGGTGGAGGAGTAGTAGAGATGTTGTTTAAGGGTATAAACTTGCAAGTAGGAGATCAATTTTGGAGATTTAATGCATAGTATAGTGATTATAGACACAATACTGCATTATACAAATCAAATTTGCTAAGAGACTAAGTCTTAATTATCCTTTTCACAAAAATAATGGTTATGTGATGTGATAAAGACATTAGCTAATACTACAATGGCAATCATTTTGCAACATATAAATGTATCAAATCAACATGTTGACTCCTTAAATTGACAGAATGGTGTGTGTCAATTATATTTCAATAAGAATTTGTCTGCATTATAGTAACTACTCAATAATTAGTTCTTTTTATTATTATTAGCAGACATTTGGAAACCAGAGGGATAATTGTTATGAAATATGCTTTTGACTCAGTGGGAGATTGGTGTAGTGAACTGAAATGCAAGGACCCAGGAGGCTGGTTTCTTTAAGTGAAACCACTTAATAATCACACCACATTTTGAAATTAAGCCTTCTTGCTTCTGCTCAGAAACAAGACTGCAAATGTGCCCTGAAGCTTTGTTTGCAGAAAATGACAAGTTACCCTTCTTCCAGTAGCCATTCCCTTTGGAATCTCTGCAGTGCTGGATTGGTTCCTAAGAGTTCAGTAAACAAATTGTAAACAGGATTCTCTTTTAGTGGTGAATTCTTGTCAGCTGAAAATAAGACCAATTTCTAGAGCCTGGTTTAGAGATTGTGCTTTGTCAGCCACTCTAATCTTGATTTGTTCCAGAAGAAGCATCCTGTGACAATGGGTTTGGGGGGGGGGTTGGCTGAAGCAGCATTTAACACAGACATCAGAGAGGGAGAAGTCAATTAATTTAAGCCTGACTCCAAGGGGTCACATGAAGGCTGTCTGTACTTTTCCTTTTTAGAAATTGCAGTACTTGAGATGATGTCTTGAATAAGATACCATTTGTGCTGAATTTGTAGGAATGATAGTAATATATCACTTAAGATTATTTAACTTGGGTACATTGTGATCAAATTTTGATCCTGGTACTAGAGAAAAATGATTCCTATAGAGAAGAAGGTGAAATATTTAAAAGGAATGGTGGACTTTTTAAAGTTTGTAAGGACTCCATCATATTGTTACTCTTGTGGTTTTTTCCCACTGATGATTGAGCCAACAGCTCACTCTACATCAAGAGAATGGTGACTTGACCATGTCAGTTACACAGAGACCCCAAGCTTTTGGGGATGGCTGAGGACTCTGAGAGTAAGAATCAAGCTGGACTGTTTATAATCATATCTGTGGCAAGAAGCCCAGAGCCTGCCTCTTCCTAGGTATTAAATAAGTTGCTGTTGAGTGGCTGATTGATCTCTGAAGTCTGCTATGGTCTTAACCACTAAAAAAAAAACCCGCAAAACTATGCATTGTCGGCATATCCATCTGTTACATACTTTCCTCTGTTAACTGTGCTCAAGTATTCATTCATTCAATTCTCACAACAACCCTATGAGGTGGATACTATGACTATTCACATTTTACAGATAAGAAAATTGTGACACAGAGAGGGTAGGCCATTTGCCTGAGGTCACACAGATTACTAATTATAGAGCATGCATTACCTTATGGTATTTCCTATGGCTCAGCCTCATGCATTCATTTTCACAGAGACTTTCTTCCTCCAAAGTCAGATCTTTGGATGTGGGAAGAATCGCTGTAGGATAGATTTTCTGTTTTGTATACTTTTCCTAATCTCATGATTCTGATCAGAGATGAAGGCAGAAAAGGTGGAAGGCCCACAGAAATTCAACTCTGTGTTGTGTGTGCATGAATGCATGTCCTGCTCGGGAGGGCATGATGGAGAGAAGCATGGAGGGCAACCTCAGGATCCCAATGAGAACTTAGCAATGACTTTTTCTGGAAACTTAGAATAAGACTTTTCCCAAATTTAAAAAATAGTGTTTGTATGTCTTGGGTGATGGCATTCCCCTTGAAGAAGATTAATAAAATACCATAGTGGAAAATTCTCTTGAAGCTGAGAAAAAGCATTTAACATTTAATAACAAAATTTGAGCCTTGAGCATTAAAATATGTCAGCAACTTTACATAATCAGTCTGATTTTGCCTTTTTATAGCACAAAACATGGGGATGTATGGATGTTAAGGAAAAAATAATTAGGTAAAAATGGGAGTGGTGATCCTAACCCATATTCCAGCTTACTAAAACTTCCATTAACAGAGATAAACTTCCCTTAACAGAGATGATTTGGTTCTGCTGGTGGCATAATTTCAATAATAAATAATTCAAAGAAGTATGCAGTGAATGTTAGCTAAAGACAGAAAAGCATCTTTGAATTCCTGTTCCTTTTATGGGTTTCAGAAACAGCTATCTATCTATGTAAAGCTTCTCTCTGAGGGAGAAAAAGGCACTGTTCTTAAGCTAATGGGAGATAATGGGGTGACCAGTGAAACTCTTTTCTTGCAACTAAGACAGGACTTAGCTACCTAAAACTCTTCACGTCACTGCTCTGGTCTTTGGTATTATCAAATGTGTGCGTGCTAAGTAGCTTCAGTCATGTCTGATTCTTTGCGACCCCAAAGACTGTAGCCTGCCAGTATCTTCTGTCCATGGGATTCTTCAGGCAAGAATACTGGAGTGGGTTGCCATTTCCTCCTCCAGGGGATCTTCCCAACCCAGGGATCAAACCTGCAACTCTTTAGGTCTCCTGCTTTGGCAGGCCGATTCTTTACCACCAGCACCACCTGGAGGGATGCTCAAACGGCAGGCTTTTTCAGGGGAAGTCAGCAGTCCCCTTGCCCTGGCATGCAGATCTGGGAGGAAAATCAAAGTGAAAATTGACAAGGCATCATTTCACGTAGCAGACAATGCAAGAGTGGACTCCAGCTTGGTCTGCTGTTTTTCCAGTTTTCCATGCCCAGAATGAAAATCCTTTTGCCCTCTGGATTCTGAGCCTGTTAGGCAGCCATGCTTGCTGCTGGAGGCAAGCTGATAGGGATTGTGTGTCATCAATCAAGGAGCCCAACCACCTTTTCTCCGTTAATCAGGGGACACAGAGCTGCTCGCATTTCAGCTGCCCCCACTCCGGTTGCTGCAAGCCCTCTTGTAAGCAGTATCTTTGCCCTTTGTTGAAAATACACACAGAAACAGACAGAGGGAGTGTGCATAAGTAAATCAAATGGATGACTGTTTCTCTTTATATGTCCGTGCTTCCACCTTTGTTACCAAGCCCCAGTTTGCTCAATTTCAGGATGTTTTAGAAGCCTTTTAATCTGATGGATTGACACTGAGTGAGAGGAAATGGCAGGCGTGATGAACGCTTGAGGGATTGAGGCAGAAAAGAAAGATTTGCCTCCTCTGTTCTCTGGGCAGTTTTATGCAAATGGGCTGGATGCTCCCACATCCACAGTGAATGTTTGAAAACGTGTGGGTGTTTCTGACTGTCACATGGCTGTGGGGCACTCCCCAAACCCACCAGGCAGGAGCCATGGATGCAGTGTGTCTTGTAATGTGGGGATCATCTTATAAAACAAAGGCATACTGCATTGGTTTCCCATGGCTGCTGTGGTGAATTGCCACAAACTTACAAGCTTGAAACAACCCGACAAATTCTTACCTTGTAATTCTAAGTCTTGTGTGGGTCTCACTGGGGTAAGGTCAAGGTGTCACTGGGGATGATTCCTGTCTGGAGGTTCTTGGGGAGAATCTCTTCCCTTTCCAAGCTTCTAGGGGCTGCTGGCATTCCTTGGTTCATGGCCCCTTCCACCATCTTCAAAGACAGTAGCGTAATATCTTCAGACCTCTCTCTGAATGCTGTCTTCTATTGTCACATTTGAAAAGACTCTGCTGCTGGGAGAGATTGGGCGCAGGAGGAGAAGGGGATGACAGACAATGAGATGGTTGGATGGCGTCACCGGCTCAACAGACATGAGTTTGGGTAGGCTCCGGGAGTTGGTGATGGACAGGGAGGCCTGGCGTGCTGCAGTCCATGGGGTCTCAAAGAGTCTGACATGACTGAGCGACTGAATTGAACTGAACTGACTGTCACATACCCTTCTGACTCTCCTGCCTCCCTCCTTTTCCTGATAAGGACCCTGTGGTTAGATTAGTCCACTGGGATAATCCAGCATTATCTCCCTATCTTAAAATTCTCAATTTAATCATATCTGCTAAGTCCTTCTGACTATATAGATAACATATTCACAGGTTCCTGGAATCAGAACATAGATATCTTTGGTGGGTGCAGGGGCATTTTTCTGTCTACCACTGCCCTCCACACACTCTCCAGGCCAACACACACTCTCCAGGACTAGAGTTGGGCAGTATCAATCATGAGTATCCCTTTACCCCCTCTTTCTCTCTGAAGAATCAGTCAGAAGTCCTGGGTATTTTTGAAGTCTCAACAATATACCTTTGATTAGAGGCTCCATGGTACAGCCAACTGAATTTCTCATTCATTCTGGGAACAACCCCTACACCTTCCCTTCATCCACTAGCTCAGCCCTGGCCAATTTCCTTACTGTCTTCATTTCCATCCCTGCTCAGCCACTTCTTCCACATCTACTCAAATTTCATTTGCTGCCTAAATTGTTGGTGCATCTTGTCTTCTTCTTTAAGCTTTTTTTAAAAATCCAAGTTTTTTCCAATAAGCACTTTAATAATTAGACCCACATGTACCAAATCCCTAAAATAGCAGCCAGGTGCATCTTACTTGTCTTCTTTGACTTAACTTTTCCTTTCCAGTATGAATTGTGCCCTTTCCTGTTGCCCCCACTGGATCCTCTATTCCACCTTTGCTGTAGCACCCATTCATTCATTCATCTGCAGCTGATTTTTAATTGAGTGCCTGCTATGGGATAGACCCTGTGTTATCACACTGATAATTTATTAATATATTCTTTACATTTCTGTCTCCCCTTGTAGGTTGAGAGTTCCATGGGAGTGTAAATGTATGCAGACTGCAGCTCTAAAAGCTACAGTGCTGCATAGATATTAAGTTTACTCCTAGGCAGGAGAAAATACATTTTCTAGGAGGAAAACAAAATTTACTATTGCTCACAGAGTTGGCATACTGGTTTTCTGTATAATAACATGACTATGTAATTGTTTCATGGTTGGTTATGAAGCACAGGACTGAAGATACCCATCCAGATTTTGTTTTCTCTGCCTAGGTGTTTTCATATCAGAATGAGGTTAAAATGGGCCAGAATGATGTTGAACCCCTGGTTGAAGGGCCAACTGATGAGACCTTGATGTAGTTCTGGGGGTGAAAGTCAAGCCTATGTACTGAGTCAAGGATCTGTCCAATTCTGGTTCTACTCCTGCCCTCCACAGCAAGAGCCCTTCTGCTGGATGGCCAATATGTGGATAAGTGGGCCTAGGGGAGTAGAGCTCTCTTGGCCACGCTGCATCATCTGGGACTTAGGTTTGTTGAGATCTGTCACTAGGACCCACCTCAGTGGGACTGGCCAAGGTCTCAAGACTCCCAGTGATGACAACTGTTGTCTCCCTTGCTTTGCTCTTTCCTAACCCTATGCTTCACCCCCCTGAGATCTACTGATTGGGTAACTGATCTCTGTGGCCTCTTGTCGGCCAGTGTACCATTTGTCTTCTAGTCCCTTCCTCTGCCCCTCTCTTTCCTCATCTCACCTCTCTTCCTTTCCTTCAAACATTGACAGAGAAGCTATGCATGTGTCGGGCAGGCTATGAATAGGCATTGAGTAGCCCAGTAATTGAGAAAACTCAGCAGTGGCCACAGGACTGGAAAAGGTCAGTTTTCATTCCAATCCCAAAGAAAGGCAATGCCAAAGAATGCTCAAACTACCGCACAATTGCACTCATCTCACACGCTAGTAAAGTCATGCTCAAAATTCTCCAAGCCAGGCTTCAGCAATATGTGAACCATGACCTTCCTGATGTTCAAGCTGGTTTTAGAAAAGGCAGAGGAACCAGAGGTCAAATTGCCAACATCCGCTGGATCATGGAAAAAGCAAGAGAGTTCCAGAAAAACGTCTATTTCTGCTTTATTGACTATGCCAAAGCCTTTGACTGTGTGGATCACAATAAACTGTGGAAAATTCTTCAAGAGATGGGAATACCAGACTACCTGATCTGCCTCTTGAGAAATTTGTATGCAGGTCAGGAAGCAACAGTTAGAACTGGACATGGAACAATAGACTGGTTCCAAATAGGGAAAGGAGTATGTCAAGGCTGTATATTGTCACCCTGCTTATTTTACTTCTATGCAGAGTACATCATGAGAAACGCTGGACTGGAAGAAGCACAAGCTGGAATCAAGATTGCCAGGGGAAATCTCAGTAACCTCAGATATGCAGATGACACCACCCTTATGGCAGAAAGTGAAGAGGAACTCAAAAGCCTCTTGATGAAAGTGAAAGTGGAGAGTGAAAAAGTTGGCTGAAAGCTCAACATTCAGAAAACGAAGATCATGGCATCTGGTCCCATCACTTCATGGCAGATAGATGGGGAAACAGTGGAAACAGTGTCAGACTTTATTTTTTGGGGCTCCAAAATCACTGCAGATGGTGACTGCAGCCATGAAATTAAAAGACGCTTACTCCTTGGAAGGAAAGTTATGACCAACGTAGATAGCATATTCAAAAGCAGAGACATTACTTTGCCAACAAAGGTTCATCTAGTCAAGGCTATGGTTTTTCCTGTGGTCATGTATGGATGTGAGAGTTGGATTGTGAAGAAGGCTGAGTGCTGAAGAATTGATGCTTTTGAACTGTGGTGTTGGAGAAGACTCTTGAGAGTCCCTTGGACCCCAAGGAAATCCAACCAGTCCATTCTAAAGGAGATCAGCCCTGGGATTTCTTTGGAAGGAGTGATGCTAAAGCTGAAACTCCAGTACTTTGGCCGCCTCATGCGAAGAGTTGACTCATTGGAAAAGACTCTGGTGCTGGGAGGGATTGGGGGCAAGAGGAGAAGGGGACGACAGAGGATGAGATGGCTGGATAGCATCACTGACTCGATGGGTGTGAGTCTGAGTGAACTCCAGGAGTTGGTGATGGACAGGGAGGCTTGGCATGCTGTGATTCATGGGGTCGCAAAGAGTCGGACACGACTGAACAACTGAACTGAACTGAAACTTAAAGTCAAAAGTTTGCTTAAAAACTCAGCATTCAGAAATCTAAGATCCTGGCATCTGGTCCCATCACTTCATGGCAAATAGATGGGGAAACAATGGAAACGGTGAGAGACTTTTTTTGGGGGGCTCCAAAATCACTGCAGATGGTGATTGCAGCCATGAAATTAAAAGCCGCTTACTCCTTGGAAGAAAAGCTATGATCAACCTAGAGAGCATATTAAAAAGCAGGGACAGTACTTTACCAACAAAGGTCCATCTAGTCAAAGCTATGGTTTTCCCTGTAGTCATGTATGGATGTGAGAGTTTGACTATAAAGAAAGCTGAGCACTGAAGAATTGATGCTTTTTAACTGTGGAGTTGGACAAGACTCTAGAGAATCCCTTGGACAGCAAGGAGATCCAACCAGTCAATCCTCAAGGAAATCAGTTCTGAATAGTCATTGGAAAGACTGATGCTGAAGCTGAAACTCCAATACTTTGGCCACCTGTGCAAAGAACTGACTCATTGGAAAAGACCCTGATGTTGGGAAAGATTGAAGGCGGGAGGAGAAGGGGACAACAGAGGATGAGATGGTTGTATGGCATCACCGACTCAATGGACATGAGTGTGAGTAAATTCTGGGCATTGGTGATGGACAGGGAGGCCTTGTGTGCTGTAGCCCATGGGGCTGCAGAGTCAGACATGACTCAGTGACTGAACTAAGCCCAGTAATTAGCTGATCGATTGGTCTGTTTACCACATTTATTTCCCTGACAGTAAAGAATCTGCCTGCAATGAAGGAGACATGGTTCAATCCCTGGGTTGGGAAGATCCCCTGGAGAAGGGAATGCAACCCACTCTAGTATTGTTGCCTGGAGAATTCCATGGACAGAGGATCCTGGTGGGCTACAGTCCATGGGGTCGCAGAGTTGGACCTGACTGAAGTGACTAACACAACAAATTTACCACATGGGTATTGAGAAGTTGTCACAGGTCAGACACTGGAACTAGCATGTCTAGAGGATGGGGCATGAGAGAAGATGGCAAACTTGAGGACTAAGACAGGTTCAGCATGGTCGAGCATAGAGTGGGAAGAAGGGGAGAGGGTGCTGGTGAGAAATGACAGCATTGGGTGTAGGCAGCAGCCAGGGCAGGCAAGGTCATGAGCGTCATTTTGGACTGTCCTGCAAGCCAACTGCAGCACAGAAGCTGAGGAGCTGCATGGTCAGACCTACATTTTATAAAGCTTGCTTTGCCCCAAGTGTGAACCCCAGACTGGGGAGGAGCAGAAGCAGAGGCCAGGAGACTATTGAGGAAGCTCCTGTGAGTCGATGAGCTGAGAAGGTGGATTCCACTCAGGTGGGGACAGTGGAAGAGAAAGAAACACAGAGATGAATGGTGTGAACAAATATTCAGGAGTGCATGCACCGCCCTCGGGGAGCAGAGCCCATGGGACTGAAGAAGTGTACCCACCTCAGAGGAACTTGTAGCTAATATAAGTGATTCCCAGCCTCTGGGGTGGGATAAGGAGTGGGTGCCAGGAGGGCCAGTGAAGCTCTGGGGAGGGACACTGGATAAAAAATACTCCAAACTTCCAGTTGAAGTACAGTCTATAGAAAGTGAAGTCCTACAGGATCTTGGTTCTGCAAGACTATGGGAAAACATGCAGGAGTTGTAGGTTATGAAATGTTCAAGATGCTGCATAGGAGGAAGAAGAACATTAGAACACTACACATAGATGGGATCCGTGAATATTTGGGACCAGGGGAAATGCTATTTTGAAAACCTCAGAAATTTCTTTAATCTGTGATGGAAACAAAGCTGTCTTTGGGGAAGATGCCCCTTTGTTTTGGGAGACTCGTTTGGTGAGTCCCTTCCACAAGCTGGAATTCAAGCACTGGCCCTGGACTGCCAGGGATGCCTTACTCACCTATTGGACAAAAGAGTCTTGCAACCTTGAAGGAAAAGATTCAAAGCATTTCCTTGTGTTGCCAGAGATGGAGGCCTGATGAGGGCTCAGGGCTCCCCTCTTTGGGGGAAATGACTGCTTGATCCATCTGGCTGTGCAAGAGATGAAGCCACAAGCCAAGTCTGGGTCGGGCCATGAGGCACCCTTTGTACAAGGACAATGGCCCCATGGAGGATGGGGGTGGCTGCAGAGATTTTATCACTCGATAAAGGGAGGTGACCATGGACGCTTTGTGTGGGAACTATGAGTAAACCCCAGCAACCTGGCAGCTGTCTTGGGGCTTAGGGAAAGGAGCCCATAAGGAGGCCGCATGAAATATTTGGGCTGTAACACAACTTCTTAAACACTGGCAATAGCTCTGTGTCTGCAGGTTTTAAGGCTGTGCTCACAGGTGGAGACTGGGCAGATTAAAAAGAGAGTTGGGATAGGATGGCGAAGCAGGTGGGCTTCCCCAATGGCTCAGCGGGTAAAGAATCCGCCTGCAATGCCAGAGACACAGGAAACTCAGTTCAATCCCTTTTTGGGAAGATGCTCTGGAGAAGGAGATGGCAGCCCACTCCAGTATTCTTGCCTGAAAAATCTCTTGGTCAGAGGAGCCTGGTGGGCTACAGTCCAAAGGGTCACGAAGAGTCAGACATGACTGAGCGATTAAACAAGCAGGGCAAAGCAGGTAAGAGGCAGCCAGGTGTGACCATGAAAAACTGGGGCAGAGTGGAGCTATGGGACCTGCACACGGTTCCTGGGTGCTCTCGGGAACACTGATGGACGGGCTTTTGGTAGTGATGCAGGAGGGCCCTGTGGTTATTATTACTTGGTTATTCAAGGAAAAGGGCTGTGATACTTAGCTCACAGACTTTGTCACAGAAGACTTCCAGGTGACAAGAGGAAGGAATCACCGGCTCTGCTTGAGGCAGGCATGGCAGAAGTGCCAGTCTGGTTCCCGGAAGGGGGAGATTTCTGGCTGGGCCCAGCTGTTTGTCTTTCACAGGTATACAGACCCTCAGGACTGACCAGTCTTCCAGCTGTTGAAGACTTGCAGCAGCAGGAGTCAGAAGCCGTAAGGATAAAGATGGCAGAGTGTGGAGAAGTCACCCGTGTGGGTGTGTCTGCGCTGTGCATTCTCTATGTGTTTCTATCACGGTCCTAAAGTCCTGAAGAGGCTGGTGCTGTCCACACAGGCGGCGTGTGGAGGCTCAGCAGAGGCGAGAAGTTATCTGACTGTTGAGCCAGGAGCGTCTCACTAGGACTCTGAAGGTAAGTTTAAGTCAGGGGAGTTGACTTTGATCAAGTGCTCAGGATTTGGAAGAGTGACCCAAGATCAGGAGGCCCCAGCCCCAAATCTGGGGTCAGTTCATCCATATCCGAGAACTGAGCTCCACGGTCATCTGCTGGGACCCTTAAGGTTCCCACCTTCTACCTGCTGGGTGTCTGCCCAGGCTAAACTCTGGTCAAATAGAAGTGTTCCGTGAGGGGCATCAGCCCATGCTGCCCACAGGAAGATGTCCTCTAGGTAACCCACTCTTCAGGAACTCCACTACACTCTTCTAGCTTGAGTTCCACCTCCCAGGCTCTGGAGCCCAGGTAAGGTGTCACTCTTGCAAAGAGGGTGATCCACCAAGGCTTTCCAGCTCCTGCAGGAAAACCTCCAACCCTTGTCTTACTTAAGGATGCCATTAGTTGGTCCTGTTGGCGCCTTTGTGAAAAAGACAGACTCTGAAAAGTTGGCAGATCATGCCACAAAGGAGCTGATTTACACTTAGAATGCTTACTGCAAAATTAATGGACCTAGTTAAAAGAGATGCCCGTAAAATGTAGATGACCTCAGTCCCACGGGTGGAGTTGGAAAGTGATCACCACTGTGGCCGTATGTAATTTATTGAGGGTCTAAGTTCACAAGACACTTTGCAGAATGTATAAAAAGATGAGGTTCTGGGCCCCAAGGACCGCAAGCCTCACTAAGACTGATATCGTTGAGGAGCGAAGTTCAACTACATGACAATCTGCAATTGCTATCAGAAATACTTTAGGCAGAAAGGCTAAAGATGGCTGTTTGCTTTTATGAAGTGTTTAAAGGAAATTGAGAATGATGATCTTGGAAGAAAGGCATAGTGTTAACTTAGAGTGAAAAGGAAACAAATGTGGGTCTTAGAATGCCTCGGAGACAAGGAGCAATATTAAATGTCAAATTAAAAGACAAGTAATCAATGATAATAAATGCTCGCCTCTACTGAAATGCAACAGAATTCTGCTATGGGCTTGGTGACATGTGAAGTGAAGTGAAGTGAAAGTCGCTCAGTCATGTCCGACTCTTTGCAACCCCATGGACTATACAGTCCATGGAATTCTCCAGGCCAGAATACTGGAGTGGGTAGCCTTTCTCTTCTCCAGGGGATCTTCCCAACCCAGGAATTGAACCGGGGTCTCCTGCATTTCAGGCGGATTCTTTACCAACTGAGCTATCAGGGAAGCCCACATTTGCGAAGGTTGTGGTTAGACATTTAGATGAACTTCCTGACATAAGGTAAGACTTTTACACGTGGAAGTGAGCAGTGCTTAACAAACACCCCGAGCCCTACATAGACATACATACACATACACACATAGATTCGAGTTGTTGGACTCACAGTGCGACAAATCATAAACCCCTCCTACCCCTCTTCACTTCTAGAAGTTTTGCAAAATTAACTGACACTTGATCATGCACCATCTGATAGATGCGACACATCTTTAAACTGTATTGCAAAGCCTCAGAATATATTAGTTGTGCTCCCCATTACCTGCTTAAATCCAGGTTTCCACTTTGAAAGTTGCAGTTTTCCAGCAAATCAATATTCCAGAGCACAGGGCAGGGCTGATAGCCCATGACTTCACTCCAGTGGAGATCTTCAGTGTCTCCAAAAAAAAAGGAAAAAAAAGAAAAGCTCACTTCCCAGTGCTCATTCGCTTAGGGAAAATGCACATTAAAATTCTGGGCACAGGGTTCTTTGCATTGCCCACATCCTGCCATGTAGAACTTTGAACTGGAATTACTGATGTTTCAAAAGCTCTTTGAGGAAATAGTTAAAAAGGAAAAGGTGCTGGCAAGCAGTTCCCAGGCATCTCCTCCTCTTTGTGTATATGTGTGTGTGTGTGTGTGTGTGTGTGTGTGTGTGTGTGCGCGCGCGCACCTTGGCTCTGATGCTTCAAGGGGCAGTCCTGGGTGTCCTCCAGTGGGTATGGAAGGCAGTTCAGACTGTGTGAGACTCCCATGGTGGGCATGAGAAAGAGACTTCCCTCTTCTTCCTTCCCTTTGTCTCTTCTTTTTCTCTCCCCACATCTTTCCCCTGTTTCCCTCTTTTTTGGATATAACAGTTTGAGAGGCAGGTTGGAAGGCTTCCAGCAGCTGACTGTCATCTCAGGACTCCCCTGAGTCAGTCTTTACCTTCCCGTCCACTGTTCCCTTTCCCGTGACTTCCAGGGGTACAGTTCAGTTCAGTTCAGTCATTCAGTCCTGTCCGACTCTTTGTGACCCCATGAGCTGCAGCATGCCAGGCCTCCCTGTCCATCATCAACTCCCGGAGCCTACCCAAACTCATGTCCATTGAGTCGGTGATGCCATCCAACTATCTCATCCTCTGTTTTCCCCTTCTTCTCCTGCCCTCAATCTTTCCCAGCATCAGGGTCTTTTCAAATGAGTCAGCTCTTTGCATCAGGTGGCCAAAGTATTGGAGTTTCAACTTCAACATCAGTCCTTCCAATGAACACCCAGGACTGATATCCTTTAGGATGGACTGGTTGGATTGACTTCCAGGGGTATTGGAGCACAATTCCAGGCAAGTGTATGGGTCAGCTTGACTGAGCTAAGGGATACCCAGATAGCTGTACAACACTTCTGGGACGTGTCTGGGAGGGTGTTTCTGGAAGAAATTAGCATTTGAATCCGTAGACCTGGTAAAGCAGGTGGTCCGCTCCAATGTGCATCATCGAGGGCCCCATAGGACATGGAGAGGAGGGAGGGTGAATTCACTCTGCATCCTCTCCTGGCCTTGGACATCCGGGCTTCTGCGTCTCAGGTCTTCAGGCTTGAACTGAATGGTACCTCCAGCCTTCCTGGTTCTCCAGTCTGCAGATGGCAGGTCATGAGACTTATTGGTGTCTGTGACCCTGTGAACCAATTCCTATATTAAAATTTCAAGTATATATAGATTGGTTCTGTTTTTCTAGAGAACTCTGACTAATATACCCTGCTGATACCTGATTGTTAACTGGCCTTTGGACCCAAGACCCAGTGCAGAGCTCCCTGGTAAGATGTGTTTGGCCACACAGAGGAAAGCCAGCCTGACATTGCCACCCACTCCAGGGGGACTGGTACCCAGAGAGAATGAAATGGCAAGAGAGCCCTGTTTGGTCCCCATGTTTGATCCAGAACTGACATGGCCTGGCTGCAGTGTAGGCAGAGCACACGCACCCTCCAGCTCAGATGAGTGAGAGGCGAGGCTCTTAACCAGGGAAGTGTGGCATTGACCTTGGAGGCCAAGCACACGGCCTAACAGAATCTCCTTTTCACCAGGGGCTGATGGGGATGGAATGTGGTGGAGATTTCTTCTATTAAAGTCCATTAAAAATCACCCATCTATATTATTTACATCTCCCAATACAGTATCTGCCCATTTAAAGAGTCTGTATTCATTCCATCATGTAGGAAGGTGACTAAGTGTGGATTTACACAAATCTAAAAAAATTTGAATATTATATATATTAGATACTGAAGGATATATAATTAGCTATTAAAGTCAAAATGTTTCTAACAAAATAAGGAGTTTGTTAAATATTAAATACCAGACTTCATTTTTTTTCTTTTGACATTAAAAACAATTTCACTAGCCCTATAACGTTTTGCGACATTCTCTGAAAATAAGATGGCTTTGTCAATAAAAGTGAAAGTGAAAGTCGCTCAGTCATGTCCAACTCTTTGTGACCCCATGGACTGAATTCTCCAGGCCAGAATACTGGGGTGGGTAGCCTTTCCCTTCTCCAGGGCATCTTCCCAATCCAAGGATCGAACCCAGGTCTCCCACATTGTGGTGGATTCTTTACCAGCTGAGCCACAAGGGAAGCCCATGGCTTTGTCAAGACTGTTCTAAACAGTCAGTCAAATGTATGCAGCTTCATTTTCTAAAAGAGGCAAAGTAAATCTGTTTTATACAACTCATAATATGGGTGCTCACCTTATTTCTTTGAATTTCCACCATTTTCGCATTTGTGAAACTTCAGCGGTAGATTAATGGTTAGAAACCACCCATCTTTTTACTTTCTGGCTTCCTGCCCACTTCTCCCACTGCACAGGCACTGGCTATGCCCACCCAACCCTGAGACACCGTCTGGAGCAGGTCCTGCAAGGCCCACAGGGTAGAGGCTGACCCTCAGCCCTTGCTGACTATATGAGTGTCCTATCACTACAACAAACGACCACACAGCAAATGGCTTAAAGCAACACACGTTTAGTATCTCACAGTTCTGTAGGTCAGAAAGCCCCTGTGGGTCTCACTGGGCCAAGATCAAGGGGTCAGCAGGGTTGCCTTCGTTTCAAAGGCTCTGGGGAGAATCCATTTCCTTCCCTTTCCGGCTTCTAGCGTCTTCTCCACACTCCCCTTCTACCAACTTCAGCACCAGCAGCAGTTGGTCATGACCTGTCCACCTTGCATTTTTCTCTCTTTCTCCTTCCACTTTTAAAGACTCATGTGATTAGATGGATCCTACTCAGATAATCCAGGTTAACCTTTAAGTCAGCAAACCTCACTACATCAGCAGCCTTAATCCCCTTTGCCATGAAAGCTAATGTAGTCACAGGTTCTGAGGCTAGGATACAGGCATCTCTGGGTGGGTGGGGGTGTTCTTTGGCCTCCCACACCAACCCAGGCCTGCCTAGGTTTGTTAATAGCTTTGAGGTTCCCTTGTTCTTCATCTTGATTAGTCTGCCTGTGCAGGCCTCCTAGCTTCCTCACTTCTCAGATGTAGCTCAGTTTCTCTACCAGGCAGAATTCTCTCGGAGCTGGACCAGGAGCAACTGAAGCCTGGAGAAGCAGGGTGGAGCTGAACAAGGCCCTGGGACTGGAGGAGTGGGGCTTCTGGGCCTTGACTGGGAGGGTGGGAGGTGGCCCGAGGCCGTGGTGGAGGGAGTGGGAGTGTGGGGTACAGACCTCGGCCCTGCAAAGAAAGCCCCTGGGCAATCTGCAATGCCAAGAGTCTGCTGCTGAATAATGATGCTTTCACTGTACTGATCTAAACTCAGCAATGCCAGCCCACTCATCTGTTTCCACAGACGCACACTGAGGTGTGTGCACATTGTTGAAAAGGCACAGCAAACGTTCAAGTTATAGAGTATAGCCTGACAGCAATTTAACCCAGGAGAATAATTTACTTAACTCTGGATGACTCGGGGCTGGGTGTTCCCCTTTCCCACTTACAGGAAAATCTATTCTTGGCTGAAATTGATATTTGATTTTTCCTTCTATGCACTGACATTCCTGCAGGTGATAAATAGTCTTTTGGCAAATACTGAATCTCTCTGCAATCGTGCTGACTGTGGCCTCATTTCCTCCTTCTTGCACACTGATGAGACTCCCCACAGCAGAGATTGATCCCGCTTGTTTACAGTAGGGTTAAGCAATTGATTTTAATTAAATCCTCTTTTTTAGAAATCAGCAGAATGTGTCCAGTTGGGGCCCCTTCTTTCTCAGAACATTAATCAACTTGTTAAGTAATCTCTTCCAGTTTATCGGCCCCAATTAACCTCTCTCTGGAGACACAGAGAATTAAGTGAGATGTACTGTTCATTCCCAATATCCTTGAGTCATTAATTTTGGATCTTCACATCCAAAGTGTAGGGAAATCATTCAATAAGATGTTAGACCACGGCCCAGTGTTTCCATTGTGTGTGTCTTGTGTTGATGATCAGCTTACAGTTGGTTGGTGGAAGTCCTTTGGACCAGAAGCTCTTTGTTGGGAAGGCTCATGGAGGGAGAGCTCCAGCTCTTCCCATCTCCTCTACTGCTAGAATTCTCTCTCCAATGGTTTCTCTAATTCTTTACCAGCCGAGCCACAAGGGAAGCCCAAAAATACTGGAATGGGTAGCCTATCTCTTCTCCAGTGGATCTTCCTGAGCTAGGAATAGGACTGGGGTCTCCTGCATTGCAGGCAGATTCTTTACCAACTGGGCTATCAGGGAACCCTGAAAGTGAAAGTCTCTCAGTCGTGTCTGACTCTTTGCGACTCCATGGACTATACAGTCCATGGAAATCTCCAGGCCAGAATACTGGAGTGGATAGCCTTTCCCTTCTCCAGAGGATCTTTCCAACCCAGGGATTGAACCCAGGTTTCCTGCATTGCAGATGGATTCTTTACCAGCTGAGTCACAAGTGAAACCCAAGAATACTAGAGTGGGTAGCCAGTCCCTTCGCCAGCAGATGTTCCCAATCCAGGAATCGAGCCGGGGTCTCCTGCATTGCAGGTGGATTCTTTACCAGCTGAGCTATCAGGGAAGCCCTTCTCTAAGTCAGTCATCTTCAAACTTTAATGTAAGAACCACATGAAAAGCTTATTAAAACAGTGCCATAGGCCCTGATTCTAATTCAGTGGATCAAGGTGGGGCTTGACAATTGTCATTTTTTAAAATTATTTTAAAATATAAATTGTGTATATTTTATGAGAACAATGTGATGATTTGATATATGGATATGTAGTGAAAGATTACTACAATCAAGCTAATTAACATTATCCATCTCTGTATACCGTTAACCTTTTTTTCTTTGTGGTGAGAGCACCTGAACTTTCTTAGCAAATTTCCAATATTCAATACAGTATGTTTTTTCTTGGATTTTGGTATCTGTTGGGGCTCCTGAAAAAGTTGACTTAAAGCTCAACATGCAGAAAACTAAGATCATGGCATCTGGTCCCATCACTTCATGGGAAATAGATGGGGAAACAGTGGAAACAGTGTCAGACTTTTTTGGGCTCCAAAATCACTGCAGATGGTGATTGCAGCCATGAAATTAAAAGACGCTTACTCCTTGGAAGGAAAGTTATGACCAACCTAGACAGCATATTCAAAAGCAGAGACATTACTTTGCCAACAAAGGTCTGTCTAGTCAAGGCTATGGTTTTCCCAGTGGTCATGTATGGATGTGATTTGGACTGTGAAGAAAGCTGAGCGCCAAAGAATTGATTCTTTTGAACTGTGGTGTTGGAGAAGACTCTTCAGAGACCCTTGTACTGCAAGGAGATCCAACCAGTCCATCCTAAAGGAAGTCAGCCCTGGGTGTTCATTGGAGGGACTAATGCTGAGGCTGAAGCTCCAATACTTTGGCCACCTCATGTGAAGAGCTGACTCATTGGAAAAGACCCTGATGCTGGGAGGGATTGGGGGCAGGAGGAGAAGGGGATGACAGAGGATATGGCTGGATGGCATCACTGACTCGATGGACATGAGTTTGGGTAAACTTCGGGAGTTGGTGATGGACAGGGAGGCCTTGCGTGCTGCGATTCATGGGGTTGCAAAGAGTTGGACACGACTAACTGACTGAACTGAACTGAACTGAACCGGGCCCCTGAAACCAACCCCTGATGTATACTGAAGGACAAATCTATACTCACTCACTCAGTATTAGAAAATGATCTACAGTGTTGAGGAATGGTTTTCTTTTACTTTCTGTTCCACTTTACTGGGAATTACTAATTTTGTTACTTAAATTGTGTGAAGCCCTAAAAATACAGCCCTATTGAAATCTTCAAAAACAATTACTCACTATAGTGGTCACGCTGCCTTTAGATCCCTGGATCGACTCACCCACAGGACTTCAACTGTGTACACTTCAACATCTCCTCACATCCCCAGACCCCTGCCCTTGGGAACCACCATCCTACTCTCTGCTTCTGTGTATTTGACTCTTACAGATTCCACATGTAAGAGAGGACATGTGGGGTTTGTTTTTTTTTCTTCTTTTTTTTCTGGTTCTGTATCTGTATCTTATTTCACTTAGTATGCTGTCCTCCAGATCCATCCTTGTTGTTGCAAATGGTATGATCTTCTTTTTAAAGGTTGAGTGATACACCATTGTTTATTTAAACCACAGTTTCTTTGTCCATTTATCCATCCGCATATTTGTGGGCTGTTTCCACGTCTCGACTGTTGTGAATGATCTACAGTGACCGAGGAGTGTAGATCACTTTGAGGGACCTATTTCATTACCTCAAGAATTTGCATTTCTAAAAAACTCCAAGGTGATGCTAATGAGCTGCTGTTTTGAGGACAATACTGTTTTCAAAAAATTTTGTTTAGTTTTAATTGGAGGATAATCTCTTTGCAGTGTTGTGTTGGTTTCTCTCATACATCAGCATGAACCAGCCATGGGTGTACATATGTTTCTTCCCTCCTGAACCTCCTTCCCAGCTCCCATCCAATCCTACCTCTTCAGGTTGTCACAGAGCAGCAGGTTGAGCTCCTTGTGTTATACAGCAGTTTCCCATTAGCTATCTATTGTACACATGCTGATGTATATATTTCAATGTTACTCTCTTAATTCAGGACCAGTCTTGGTGATGCTGCTCCAGACAGAATGCTTTGGACAGCTGTGCAAGAAGAAGCTTTGATGGGCTGTGGGAAGGAGGGCAAGGTCGTTCTGTGTCACCAGAGAGTTTAATACCACAAATGGTTTGTCTAAATGGTTCCTTCTGGGGAACTCCAGGCAGAAACACAAGACACTGGTTCCCAAAGAAAGTGGGAAAGAGTAATAGTGGTGAGTGAAGAACAAAAGAAATAGGTAAACTTCATATAATTCTTAACTTTGCTAGGTTAGGCTTCTCCCTTTATAATAGTCTTCAGGAAGAGCTTCTGGGTATTATCTCTGGTTACTTCTTAAAGTTTCTTCATAAAATAATAATTGCCACACATTCTGTATCTTCGCCAAGAGCTCCTCTGGTAATTCAGATTCACCTCAGTTCATCTGTGTGTGTGGCCTCTTTTTTCTGTACTGTTTTCAGTAAGTATACTTTGGGGAAGAAATGGAATTTCATTTGAAAATTTAACTACCTTGAGAAATTGTCTCTGAGGTATATAAAATTATAGTTGGCTTGAATTTCAGAAGGGCCTTAAGAAATCATCCTGTCTCCAGTTGCTTTCAGGGAACAAGGAAACCCCTCCAAGTTCGAGATCTCCTGCCTCCACTTTCTGATTCTTCTAGAACTTTGGAAGCATATATTACTTTGCTGTGTTTGTAAGGGGGCATTGCTTTTTTTTTTTAAATTAAACTTTCAATTTTATATTGGATTATAGATTATTAACAAATTGTGATAGTTTCAGGTGGACAGTGAAAGGACTCAGCCATACATATACAGGTATCCATTCAAAGGAGCACTGATTTTGAGGGAAGAAAGTTTTTTGTAAGGTTTGAGATTAATGATAATCATCAATGAATATGTATGACATGCTCATGCAAAACTTTAAGCGTTTAGAGAGAGTGGTATTCTAATTTTTTAGTATGCTTTAAATACAATTTAAAAGTGAATTTTTACAGAGACAAACATTTATAGAACATTCTGTTTAGTTTATAAAATATTTTAGCAAAGATTTTCCCTAAGTAGAAAAATGCCCATCTATAGCTTAAGATCTGATTTACTTAAAAAAAAAATGAGTAGCAATATTTTTGGAACAAAATCATTGTTAAAAAAAAAGAGAGAGAGAAGTAAGGGGTTGCTGGGCATTCTGAGAGATGAGGTAAACATAAAGCCTTAATTATGAATTTGTTGTGTCAAGGTTTCAAGCTTTTCAGTTATGTTGGCCATGACTAAACACTTTCAGTTCATATGTAAACGGAAAGAGTTTAAAGGAAGAGGTAAAACTTGACAAAATGGGCCAGGGACTCTCAATGGACAGATCAGGAAAGTTCTAGAAAATTCTGCAGATGACTTGGGGACATAAGGAATGAACATAAGAAATGAAAGGAAGAAGAAGTTTATAGAAGGCTACATCAGCTTCATAACCTGCTGCCAAAGATTATAGTGCAGTGATTCTGACTGTACCTTATGGCTCAGTCCTCTTGACTCTGAGGCCTGACTTTAGTTTTGTTTCCATATAGTCTTTTTTTTTAACAGTAAAATTTATCTTTAAGTACAATTCCAGATTTTCAAAGCCTCCTCTACAAGGCTATGTGTAAATACAGGTAAAGCCAGTCCATGAACCATGGAGGATTCTTTAGGCAGTGACTTCTTCAGGGGCTTCCCTGGTGGCTCAGCTGTAAAGAATCTGCCTGATGATGCAAGAGATACAGGAGACACGGGTTCCATCCCTGGGTTGGAAAAATCCCCTGGAGGAAGAAATGGCAACCCACTCCAGTATTCTTGCCCAGAAACTGATGGTGTCGGACAAGACTGAGCAGGCAGGTGATGACTTCCTCAATTCCCTCCTGCTGGTTCACTTCCAAGCTTCTTTTTTATTCCTCTTTTTTCCCCCTTTTTTTTTTTTTTGTTTTTGAGCAGCCATATCTGGAACAGAAAGCTTCTTCTGAGTTCCAAATATGATTGGCTGTGCTATAATTCCAATTAGCATGTTAAATGCTCACTGACCCCTTTCTTCTTGGCTCTCAAAGAACACAAGATGGCTGACCAACATGTTTGGGACTGGGTATATTTGAGTCACCACAGGCCAATAGAAAAGCCATGCTCAGTTCATTTCATGGCCCCACAAGGCCACAGGTTCCTTACCTCAGTACTGCCAGTTCACTTCACACCACAGAGGAGCAGACTGGGTGTCAGTCTGGCTTATTAAAGCAAACCGAAGCAGTCCCAACACCAGCCACAGGGCGGTGGCTTTCAGACTCTCAGGAGGAAGGGAAGCCGAATCTGGTATGCTTTGACTTTCCTTTATTTCCTAAGGTTTTACCTTAAATGCATGTTCCCTCTGCTTTCCTTCAGTAGTGAGCTCCCATCGTGCTTTGAGGCTCATTTTGAAGAGCGCTTTCTCTGAGGAGACTCAGCAGTTCACCCATGCACAATTTAGTGCTTGGTCATCCAGATCACCCTGAAGTTTCCACACGTCTCTAGTGCAGCAGTGGCCTCTTTGTTTTATGTTTGAGTTTCTGCTTCCAGCTCCTACCCAGCACAGAACCAGGCATGTTGTTATTTATTCAGTAAATGTTATTGTGTGCCCCCCATTCACCCACATTCAGCATGCGTAACAAAGATCTCAACACATCCTTCCAACCTGACCAAGACCAATATCTAGTGGCGCAAATACTCAAGTTAAGGCAAAGGTTAATTCTCTTAAAAAAGGAGGGAAAAAAAAAAAGGAAGAAGAAAAAGGCCAGTGTTAGTAGACAGAAGGACAGAGGTGTCTGGAGTTAGGCTTGGATTCAAATCCCAACTCTTCCCTTAGCCATGTGGTTTGGACACACATTTCTCCTGCCTAAGACTGTTTGCTTGTCTGTGGAATTGGACATAAATAACACCAAATGAGCTTAATGTGAAGTTTAGATGAGAAAATACATGTAAGATGCTTGGTCTAGTGACTGGGATCAGTTAATGGGGGCCATTAACATGGGAGCCATAGAACATGAATGTGTGCATACGTGGGCATGTGCAGTTGCTCAGCCATGTCTAATTCTCTGCAACCCCGTGGACTGTAGCCCACCAGGCTCCTCTGTCCATGGGATTATCCAGGCAAGAATGTTGGAGTGGGTTTCCATTTCTTCCTCCAGGAGATCTTCCTAACCCAGAGATTGAACCCAAGTCTCCCGCATCTTCTGCATTCACAGGTGGATTCTTTACCACTAAGCTACCTGGGAAGCCCCCATTTTAAAATCTCTGCAGAAAACACACACTTAACACCCCCCCCCTCACAACACACACACACAGACAGACACACACCTTGCTTCTTTTGGCAATGTAAAGCTCAAGATATCTGCTTTTCTACTCAGATAACTTTCAGTTAATTTGCTGTTAACTCAGTCCTAAAAATGTTTAAGAATCACAGGCACTTTCATTTTATTTGGTCTGCAATGTTCACTCTGATCTTGAGAACACTTTGCCAGCAGCTTCTTTCTGGGTGAAATGAGCCTGTTTATAGGAAGGATCCCATCACTGCTAGTTTGGGGCTACTGGCTCCCACTGAGGATGGTGCTCTGTTTCCAGGACTGGGTCAGGAACAGATTCTTTTGACTCTGTCCTGGGATTCAAATGGACTTGTGATTTCAGCCGTCTGGTGGCCTTGAGGGAAAATGGCAGAGTAATGGCGGATCGGGTAGAATCTATCACTGACATGGAAAAAACAAACAAACAAACAAACAAAAGTGATAGAATAAAAATCGTCAGAACACAGAAGTGGCAGCATCCTCAGCAACACACCTGAGCATCAAGAGTGTGCTTCCTGAGTGGTGGGTAGGACCGTTCGTTCCCTTTTGTGTAAAAACGTCTAGTGTCATAGAATGCTCGATTGTTAGAACTTTAGAAGAAAATTGTTAGGACCACCCCCACTCCATTCTACAGATAATAATACTGAGACCTAGAGAAGAATGGAAGTAGATCCCCCAGTGAGCTAGTGGCAGAAACGGGAAAATGGGACCCCAATCTCATGACTCCCCTGGCCATTGTTTTTCCTAGATTTCCATGCAATACCAAAAGCGAAGAGAAAGGAAATCAAACTGAGATGGCATTTCTCTCTTCTTTCACCAGACTCCTGTTAGCTTGAATTTCTCCTTCTCTTTGACTACCAGGTCTACCTTGCGTTCTGGCTTCTAGCAGGGGAGATGCCACGCGCCTTCTCTTGTTGCTTTCTCTTCCCTTGTAGACTCAACACCCTAGCAGGCTTCAGTGTCTTTTATGCCCACAGTCACTTACCCACACTGCTCTTTCCAAATATTAGCTAAAGAAGTGAGTGGCAGAGTGTGTACATATACATTTCTCTTGCCTTGTTTTTATAATACCTCATCCGATTTAGTGTTGCTCTCATATCCTACATGGCTTGAATACAAATTTATTCTTTTATGTCATAATGCTTTTCAAAACTAGTGCTATAATCTTAGGCCCCTCTGGGAATTTAAAGCAAGTTATGGTACCTCCTGGATTAAGTATGAGTGATGTATTTACATTTTTGTGATTATCGATATTCTTTAAAGTGTTTCTTTTTTTCAAAACCAAATTCATAGAGAAATTCTATGCTTTTCATTTGTGTTAAGATCTTTATTAATATTTGGATCCTGTTTGAAGTTAAGAATGTTATAGCTTAGCAGTTAAGAAAAAGGACACTGGAATCAGACTGACTTTGTTCAGATACCTGCCCTGCCTCTTACTCTCTGTATGATCTTGAGAAGCTCTTTCATCTCTCTTCGGCTTTAGTTTCCTCATTGTGAAATAGGACCCACCCCATAGGATGATTGTGAGAATAAACGAATTAGGGATGCAAGGTAGTTGACTAGTATCTGTCACATAGTAAATGTGAAATAAATATTAGCTGTGATGATGATCACAGTAATCAAACGTAATAATTGCTGTCCAATGACTATAAGGATCAAAGAAGAACAGAGACATAGAGAGGAAAATTTATTCCTGAGAAATGGTTCCCAGAGATTTCTAGCAGTCTATGATCTCCATGGGCTTCCCAAGGTGGTGCTAGTGGTTAGGAACCCACCTGCCAATGCAGGAGACATAAGAGACTAGGGTTCAATTCCTGGGTCGGGAAGCTCCCCTGGAGGACTGCAGAGCAATCTGCTGCAGTGTTCTTGCTTGGAGAATCCCATGGACAGAGGAGCCTGACAGGCTACAGTCCATGGGGTCGCAAAAGGTCAGACATGACTGAAGCGACTTAGCATGCACGCACGTGATTTTCATCCCTGTGTTGCCTCTATGTCAAGTCAAGCCATGTGGAATTGTTTCCAAGGATTCCTTGCTGTCTCGGTTCTGGGTTAGGGTTGGCTATAAGAGGATTTTGGACTGGATGTTAGGAGCAGAAGTGAAGCGGTGGCCTTTGCCCTCTGAAGGAGGGAGCTTTGGTGGCCCTTACCTTATTGCTAGCTCCCTTGTTGTCACAAGACTGCAGATGAGCCCCCAGCTCCTCCTACTCCCCCCAGACCTCCTTGCCAGCTTCTCCAGGTCCCAGGGCAGGTGTGTGTGCACCTCTGTGAAAGGGGACACTAGATTCTTCTGCCAGTCACCACATCCTCAAGGTTAGTGAGATGAAAGACAGACACACATTCTAGATCATCTCCACAGGGTTCCTTGCATCCTTGACCTCTCCCTCCTCATGCCTGGCTTTTCTTCCCAACTTCCATCCCTGCCACCCTATAGGGACTTCAGACCCATCATAGATTCAAAGTCTGCAAATTTCTATAGACTTCTTCCCTTGCTCCTATAGGTTTCTAGGTGACCAAGTAGTTGCTGCCACAGAATATTTTAGTGAAAATTTAATGGATTTTGTTGGTTGTTTCTAAGTGCACTGGCAACTTAAGGAAAGTGGTTCTTTATTACAGGTGTCTACAAGTGCTACTGAAAGTGAGTTAGTCATCCAGCTCTATGGACTTTAGCCCACAAGGCTTCTCTGTCCGTGGAATTATCCAGGCAAGAATACTGGAGTGGGTTGCCTTTTCCTTCTCCAGGGGATCTTCCCAACCCAGGGATCAAACCCAGGTCTCCTGCATTGCAGGCAGATTCTTTATCATCTGAGACACAAGTGGGAGCTACTGGGCAACACCAATGCTTGACGACAGGCCTTCAAATGGCCATGTGACCTGAACCACCTCTCATGAACTGGGAATTGCCCACTAAGCCATAAGGTTGAATGTGCACAGCAGCATCCCATCATCCAGTGTAAGAAGTATATAGGAGACGGGGCTTGAGCAAATAAAGTGTGTCAGCAGATTCATGTTCATGGAATTCACTGGTTTGACTGCAGCCACATTATCGAGAAAAAGCTCATCTGATAAGACACTGAATTGCCCTTTTATAAAAAGAAAATTTCAAAGTCTGGTGATTCTTTTTCATTTTATTCATTATTTACTTATGGCTGTGGAAAGGCGTTCTCTAATCGTGGTGATGAGGCCTACTCTCTGTTTCAGCGCAGGGGCCTCTCATCGTGGTGGCCTCTTTTGTTATGGAGCGTGAGCTCTAGAGCATGGTCTTCAGCAGTTGTGGTCCACAACCTTAGTTGCCCCTTGGCATGTGGATCTTCCTGGACCAGGGATCGAACCAGCGTCCCCTGCATTGGCAGGTGGACTCCCAACCCTGGACCACCTGGGAAGTCCTGAAATGCCTTTTTGAAGATCGATTTACAGTGCCAGTTGGGTGAGAATACCTTGTAAAACTGAGTTTAGTTAGTTAGTTAGCATCAGTTGCTTAATTGTGTCTGACTCTTTGCAAACCCATGGACTGTGGCCTGCCAGGCTCCTCTGTCTATGAAATTCTCTAGGCAAGAATACTGGAATGGGTTGCCATTCCCTTCTCCAGGGGATCTTCCTGACCTAGGGATCAAATGCATGTTCCCTGCATTGCAGGCAAAATCTTCATTGTCTAAGCCACCAGGGAAGCCCAGGGCTGAGATAACATGCTCTGAATTAAGAGGCTATGTATGGTGCTGTTTTCCCCATAATGTTCATGGGTCTGGGAATCAAAGAGTGAATATGGAATTGGCTCCTCTCAGTATTACCCCTAGTGACCCAAGAATGAATTGCTCTCCATCTCTGAGACTTTGGGTCTACTGGTCTAGAGATCTTAGCTCCCAAGGGACGAATGCTTCCACCAGGAGACGGCAGTGTTTCAGTTAAATGGGGAATGGAGGCTGCTACCCAGCCTCTCCAGGCAAAGGAGTTCTGTACTGACTGAGATCAGAGATCCTGACATATAAGGATTTCTTCTATGCATAAGAGATAAAGAAGAGAACCTTCCAGAATGTCTTAGCACTACCATGTCCTGTGGTAAAAGTCAATGGAAAACCTAAAAAGAAGGAAAGACTGCCATTTTCAGCAGTGGATGGACCTAAAGATTGTTAGACTGAGTGAAGTAAGTTTGACAGAGAGGAAATATCGTATGACATTCCTTATATGTGGAATCTAAAAAGAAATTATACAAATGAATTTATAAAACAGAAAGAGACTCATAGGCTTAGAGAATGAACTTATGGTTGCCTGTACACAGTGCTATATTTAAAATAAATAAGCAACAAGGACTTATTGTATAGCACAGGGAACTCTGCTCAGTGTCATGTGGCAGCCTGGATGGGAGGGGAGTTTGGGGAAGAATGGACACATGTATATGTGTGGCTGAGTCCCTTTGCTGTTCACCTGAAACTGTCACAACATTGTTAATCAGCTATGCTGCTGCTGCTAAGTCGCTTCAGTCGTGTCTGACTCTGTGCGACCCCTGAGACAGCAGCCCACCAGGCTCCACCATCCCTGGGATTCTCCAGGCAAGAACACTGGAGTGGGTTGCCATTTCCTTCTCCAATGCATGAAAGTGAAAAGTGAAAGTGAAGTTGCTGAGTCGTGTCTGACTCTGAGCAACCCCATGGACTGCAGCCTACCAGGCTCTTCCGTCCATGGGATTTTCCAGGCAAGAGTACTGGAGTGGGGTGCCATACCTCAATACAAAATAAAAAGTTCAAAGTAAAAAAGAAGTCAGTGGAAAATCATAGTAATATAATTCAGCCAGGACTTCTAGTAGTCTAGACTCTTTAGAATCAAAGATTTCGGTCATCTCCCCAGGCAAGGAATCATGACTCCCTGACATGCTTGCTGAAGGCCAAAGGCATGTAAAGTAGACAGTCAAAGAAGAAAGTTTTACAAGCTCTTATCAGTCATGAAAGAAGTTGCAGAAGCTGTAGCAGTTATAAGTATTTTTTTCTTTATTTTGATATGTTTATATTCATGTATGTATTTAATTATTTTCTATGCCTTCTCCCCATTTCCCCCACCATTTTATGTAACATGTATTAATAACAGTTAACTTTATATCTCAGTATTTAAGTTACAGGACATCAAAAGGGGAGTGTGACTCAGCTAGAAGAAGAATTAACATGACTCAGAGATAGATAAAGGTGCTCTGTATCCTCTTTTTGGGAATGTGCTTTCTGTTGTTCAAGGTATAAATACGAGAAATGCATGGTGTGAGGTAGAATGCATGGGTTCGCCTTCGTCTTTATTTGTAAGTTAAGTATGCTTAAAAGGACTTCCCAGCTGGTGCTAGTGGTAAAGAACCTGCCTGCCACTGCAGGAAACATAAGAGACATGGGTTCAATTCCTGGGCTGGGAAGATCCCCTGGAGAACGGAATGGCAACCGACTCTAGTATCCTTGCCTGGAGAATCCCAAGGACAGAGGAGCCTGGTGGGCTACAGTCCATAGGGTCACACAGAGTCAGACACGACTGAAGCAACTTAGCACACGTGCATGCATGGTTAAAAGACATGTGCGGATGCCCAGTTGACGAGGATTGATTCTATACTCTATGAGCTTAACTGAGTTAAAATATCACTAACCTTTCAAGAAATGAGATGAAATTATTAAACATTAAGTTTCTAGAGACAGTTTTCACCAGGAGAGAGAATTTAAGCAAACAAATAGAATTTTAAAAAGAAATATCACATGTATTTTCTGGTGTCTCCCACACATTAGGAAAAGGAAAAATATCTCAATTACGATTAGTAAGTACCAAGAAGATGAAATGAAACCTGGTCAGTTAAGTTTTGTCAAAGGAAATTGACTTCTCTGGATTATGGATCGAATGGAGGATTGTTTCAGAAGTCATTGAGAAACAAATGGAGCAACTCTGATTCCCCATAGTGAGAAGGTGGAACTGAGAACAGTGATTTAAAGCGAAGTCAGGACCGTGACGGGACGTGCAAGGCTAATAGTGACTGTGAAACAGAGGCTCAGAGGGAGAGCTGCATGTGAATTAAGCTCTTCTTCCTCGGCTGGTTGGGCCTCCTTGCATCTGTTAGGAGAGCTCTAGCAGCCTTACTGATCCCCTCTCTTAATAAGGAAAGTCAAACGCAGGAGAAAGAATCTTCAACCCATGGTGCCAAGAAACCTGGATTTCCTAAAGCAAAAGAAGGAAATGAACTTTGTCTTACACCATATACAAAAATTAACAAGTGAAATAAAGACCCGCATGTAAGACCTAGAATCATAAAACTCCTAGGAGACAATATAGGGAAGCTCCATGACATTGCACTTGGCAATAATTTCTTGGATGGCCACCAAAAACACAGGCAACAAAAGCTGAAAACAGGAAAGGGGGCTACATCAAACTTAAAAACCTTTGTACATTGAAGGATGCAATCAACACAGTGAAAAGGAAACCGATGGAGCAGGAGAAAAGATGTGCAAACCATGTGTCTGATAAAGGGTTAATATCCAGAATATATAAAGCACTCCTGCAACTTGACAACAACAAAAAATCAAATAACCCAATTAAAAGATGGGTTTAAAATGGAATAGACGTTTCTCCAAAGATTATATACAAATGGCCAATAAGCATATGAAAACATGTTTAACATCAGTAATTATCAGAGAAAGACAAATCAAAACCACATGGGTTATCTTACACCATTAGGATGGCTACTATAAAACAAACAAACAAACAAACAAAAATAACTGCTTTGGTAAGGCTGTGGAGAAACTGGAACCCTTGTGCACTGTTGGTGGTAATGTATAGTAGTCCAGCCACTGTGAAAACAGTATGGAGTTTCCTTGCTATGCTATGCTATGCTAAGTCACTTAAAAAATTAAAAATAAAACTACCTTGCTGCTGCTAAGTTGCTTCAGTCGTGTCCAACTCTGTGCGACCCCATAGACAGCAGCCTACCAGGCTCCTCCGTCTGTGGGATTTTCCAGGCAAGAGTACTGGAATGGGGTGCTGTTGCCTTCTCCAAAAACTACCTTATGATCCAGCAATCCCATTTCTTGGTATATATCAAAAGAATTGAAATCAGGGTCTCAGGTGTTTGTACACCAATATTTGTAGCAGAAATATTTTGCAGTCGTGAAGAGGTAGAATGCTGTTTGGCATAGATGAGTGGATAAACAAAATATGGTATATGCAAGCAAAATATTTTTCAGCGTCAAAGGAGAGAAATACTTTCATATGCTACAAAATGGATGAATCTTGGGGACATTATACAGGCGAAATAATTTGTTACGAAAAGGTAAGTACCACATGATTCCATTTATATGAGGTATCGAAAGTAGTCAAATTCAAGAAGAAAGTAAAATGATGGTTGCCAGGGGCTAGGGTGGTAGGGAGGAGGGAAAAAGAACTGTCATTGTTTAATGGTAGAGACTTTCAGCTTTGCAATATAAAAAGTTCTGAATCTGTTTTAAAACACGGCGCGGATACCTTAGCACTACTGAACTGTGCAGTGAAAAGTGGTTAGGACAATAAATTTTATGTTGTGTTTCTTTTTCTTTTTTTTGCCACAGTAAATTTTAAAAAAGAAAACCACAGTGAAAGCTGGTATTCTCTGGATATTTTTTGCTCTTCAGTATCTCCTGAACAGAAAGCTTTACAAGTCTTCCTTCAGGTAAGCCTCAGGGAAACTTAATCAGAAATGGAGCAATTCATATGCAAAACAACTCGCTTGGGGGAATTTCACCTTCCTTTTCCAGATGTTGCTCTTGAAGGGGCTGTTTACCAGGTACCATCTGCTGGCTCCCAGAACCCTTTTGTCATCTGTGCCTAAAGATTTCCCCACCTCAAAGTAAACTAGAAGTAGGTGTCACTTCTTTTGTACTGAGGCCAAGAAATAGCTGAACCCCAATGATCAAAGCATTTCAAGATATTCTGATTCACATGAAACCCCATGATCTCACCTCCCTTCAAGTTGAGTAGACCTGGATGAGAGTGAGCATTAACTGTCTTCTGAAATCCAGATTTGAAGAATGATCAAATGCTGAACCCAGAAATAAAATGGAATAAACCTTGTCTGACTGGTGTCCTTACCAAGACGTCATGTCTGGAAGCCAACTATCTGGGTGTATTAATGCTAGCTTATCAGAAACTGCCCCTGCATTCTGTTTCATTCATTTAATAAGCAAATAGTACTTACTATGAACTGAGTATCATTCTGTTTTACAAATACTGGTTAATTTAATCCCTACCACAGTCCTATGAGTTAAGTACTAATAGGATTGCATCTCACAGATGAGGAAATAGAAGTACAAAGAAGTTAAACTTTTGCCCGAGATCACAAAGCTATTGAATGGTGAATCTGGATTCAAACCCAGGCCCCCTCTTTCCAGAATCCATGTTTTATCGCAAATCTCAAGGAAAGCAGGTCTTCCCAGGTGGCTTAATGGTAAACAATGTGCCTGCCAATGCAGATGTGGGTTCAGTCTTTGGGTGGGGAAGCTCCCTAGGAGTAGGAAATGGCAACCTGTTCAGTATTCTTGCCTGGGAAATCCCATGGACAGAGGAGCCTGGTGGCCTATAGTCCATGGGACTGCAACGAGTCAGACATGACTGAGCAACTAAACACACACACAAGGAAAGCAAGCATCAAGCAAACAAATTGCTTTAAAAATAAATGATTGCTTTCAGTTCAGTTGCTCAGTCATGTCCAACTCTTTCTTTGCAACCCCATGAACTGCAGCACGCCAGGCTTCCCTGTCCATCACCAACTCCTGGAGGTTACTCAAATTCATGTTCACTGAATCGGTGATGCCCTCCAACCATCTCATCCTCTGTCATCCCCTTCTCCTCCCACCTTCAATCTTCTCCAGCATCAGGGTCTTTTCAAATGAGCCAGTTCTTTGAATTAGATGGCCAAAGTATTGGAGTTTCAGCATCAGTCCTTCCAATGAATATTCAGGACTGATTTACTTGAGAATTGACTGGTTTGATCTCCTTGTAGTCCAAGGGACTCTCAAGAGTCTTCTCTAACACCACAGTTCAAAAGCATCAATTCTTTGGTGCTCAGCTTTCTTTATAGTCAAACTCTCACATCCATACATGACTACTGGGAAAACCATAGCTTTGACTAGATGGACCTTTGTTGGTAAAGTAATGTCCCTGCTTTTTAATATGCTGTCTAGGTTGGTCATAGCTTTTCTTCCAAGGAGCAAGCGTCTTTTAATTTCATGGCTGCAGTCACCATCTGCAGTGATTTTGGAGCCCCCCAAAATAAAGTCTCTCATTGTTTCCACTGTTTCCCCATCTGTTTGCCATGAAGTGATGGGACCAGATGCCATGATCTTAGTTTTCTGAATGTTGAGCTTTAAGCCAACTTTTTCACTCTCCTCTTTCACTTTCATCAAGAGGCTCTTTAGTTCTTCTTTGATTTCTGCCATAAGGGTAGTGTCATCTGCATATCTGAGGTTATTGATATTTCTCCTGGCAATCTTGATTCCAGCTTGTGCTTCATCCAGCCTGGCATTTCGCATGATGTATTCTGCATGTAAGTTAAATAAGCAGGGGAGACAATATAAAGCCTTGGCATAGTCCTTTCCTGATTTGGAACCAGTCTATTATTCCATGTCCACTTCTAACTCTTGCTTCTTGACCTACATACAGATTTCTCAGGAGGCAGGTTAGGTGGTCTGGTATTCCCATCTCTTGAAGAATTTTCTACAGTTTGTTGTGATCCACATGGTCAAAGGCTTTGGCGTAATCAATAAAGCAGAAGTAGATGTTTTTCTGGAACTTTCTTGCTTTTTCGATGATCCAACGTATGTTGGCAATTTGATCTCTGGTTCCTCTGCCTTTTCTAAATCCAGCTTGAACACCTGGAAGTTCACGGTTCACATACTGTTGAAGCCTGACTTGGAGAATTTTGAGCATTACTTTGCTAGTGTGTGAGATGAGTGCAATTGTGTGGTAGTTTGAACATTCTTTGGCGTTGTCTTTCTTTGGGATTGTTTTGGGATTAGTTTACTTTCATCTGTTTCCTAGACCCACTGTAGTATCATCCTTAATAATGATTGTTAAGTACTGTTATAATTTTGGCTAATCGTTGACTGAACCCTGACTATGTGCCAGGAATTGTGCTGCTTTTACCATGCACTTGTTCACATAACAATACTACAAATGCTGCACTGTTTATCTTTCCCCTCTTTTGCACATTGCAAAACTGAGGCTCAGAGAAAGAAAGTAATTATCTCTGAGTCACACAGAGAGGAAGTATAAAGAATCCCAGTTGGAGCCAGATTGCTTGCTTTTGGAGCCTGTGCCACACACATAAACTCATCAATAAAACTGGCATTCCTGTACTTTCATCTGTAATGAATGCATTTGTGAAAAATGAGGGCGAATGTTAGAGAGGGGCCCTCTATAGGAGGCATCAACTAGAATGGTGGCTGCATGAGCAGTGGAGAATGCACCTCCTCTATTGCAGACCCCATACCTTATCCATGCCCAGCACTCCCCTGACCAGCAGGTGCTGGGCAGGTATAGGGTCTGAGGTCTGCGTGGAAAAGGTGGGATCACCACCTATGCAGATCACCACCTGCAATCTTAGTTGAAATGCTTGGCTGTGACACCACCATTCATTTCATTCATTCATTCACCCATTCACTTGACATTTTGTAGCCCTTGCTGTTTTCCAGGCAGGGTATCAGACACAGGAGGTCTCAGCCTGTAGATCTCTTCTGAAAATTAAATGAGCCAGTGTAAGGGAAAGGCTTCATATTGTTTACCCATTATAAATGCTCAGGAAATCTACTAATTAAAGTACACAATCCTAATTCCAAATAACACACCTCTAAATCCCAACAGTATTAGACACTGATTGGAACTGCAAGATGTGTGCATAATAGCTCCTCTAGGACACATGCTCCCATCAGGCTCACTTCACAGAAGAGTAAACTGAGGCATGAAGAGGTTGAGTAATTTGCTCAGGGTTGTAGAATCTCATGGAAGATTTCCCTTTTCCCCCATCGGAGCTGATTTATCCATGGGTGGAGCTACGCTCCTCAGCCAGGCTAGTCCAGCAACTCCTGGGAGAAGTAAACTTCTGTGGAGATTTACAAGTAGGGGCGGGGGATGACGGTGAGCACCCTGTAGCTCGCAGAAGGATCTTGAACCCTGGCTGCTGCATGTCCAGCCATGCTCCAGCTCTGTGATTCCCAAGCCCAAGTTCTGTTAGTTTCCTAGTACCCTTCCAGGCAGGGTTGCTGCCTTCCCCTTTCATTTTTCACGTAGCCACAACGAGATTCTTTATTTGCAACCACAATAATCTTAATGAGAATACCTCTGTTGAATTAAAAAATTTGAAGGATCAGCCCAGACTTTGATTTTTGGAAAAGGCTGCTAGAGTGACTCTATCCATGATTAAGAAACACTGCCCCAAATGACTGAGATGCTGTATCTCATGCATATTTAAAGATTTTTAACTGCAAGATGACATCTCTGCATAAATTGAGTCTGACATTATTTGCAATGAAAATATATTCAGTTCAGTTCAGTTCAGTCACTCAGTTGTGTCTGACTCTTTGCGACCCCATGAATAGCAGCATGCCAGGCCTCCCTGTCCATCACCAACTTCTGGAGTCCACCCAAACCCATATCCATCGAGTTGGTGATGCGATCCAACCATCTCATCTTCTGTCGTCCCCTTCTCCTTCTGCCCTCAATCTTCCCCAGCATCAGGGTCTTTTCTAATGAGTCAGCTCTTCACATGAGGTGGCCAAAGTATTGGAGTTTCAGCTTCAGCATCAGTCCTTCCAATGAACACCCAGGACTGATCTCCTTTAGGATGGACTGGTTGGATCTCCTTGCAGTCCAAGGGACTCTCAAGAGTCTTCTCCAGCACCACAGTTCAAAAGCATCAATTCTCCGGTGCTCAGCTTTCTTCACAGTCCAACTCTCACATCCATACATGACCACTGGAAAAACCATAGCCTTGACTAGACAGACCTTTGTTGGCAAAGTAATATCTCTGCTTTTGAATATGCTGTCTAGGTTGGTCATAACTTTCCTTCCAAGGAGTAAGTATCTTTTAATTTCATGGTTGCAATCACCATTTGCAGTGATTTTGGAGCCCAGAAAAATAAAGTCTGACACGCTTTCCACTGTTTCCCCATCTATCTGCCATGAAGTGATGGGACCGGATGCTATGAAAATATATTGGTCTTATAAATGCTCTGCATCACATATAGATACAATTTCATTTATGTGACTCTGCTCTTGGAAGAAAATGCCCTTTAAATCAATGGAATTTAGTTGGCTATGGTCTGTTTGCCAAAGTTCATAGCCTGATCACCATAAAGCAAATCAGGCCTTAATGGCACTTATTTAGAGCTGAGAATTATTGGCGGCAGTCAGGGCTGCTACAGCAAATTAATTCTTTGAGGTTAAAAAGGCAAAAAGCAAAACAACCTAATTTGGAGGAGATAACCAAGTAAGGCCCCGCACAGGTCCTAGTCATGTCACTTAGTTATGAATTGTGGAAATATCTTTCTGTATCTAATACAGTTTAATGGCACTGAGCTCTATGGGCTGTGTAACAGCATTGTTTACTGTTCAGTATCCATTGCATTGTCCCCAGCCCACCCTGTGTATCCCTGCCCCTGGCACTTGGGTTTCTTGGTCTGGCCAATGGATCATGCGCATTTGGAACCTGACGTGCAGTCTGCCAGTTCTCGCACCCCTGCCTTAGCAACCTGGAGACTACATGCTGAAGTGGTCGTGTCACATGATGGCGTGATCTGGATGCGAGTCATTACGGAAAGGAGACTTTTACCTGCAGACTTTGCAACAGCAAGTTGCAACTTTTGATGAGTTAACTGTTAGGCTATTGAAAACTTGGATTTAAAAAAAAAAAAGAAAGAAAGAAAACTTGGATTCCACCCCCCCTCCCCCCCCACTTTTTGACATTACCTGGTGTTATCCTGACTGGTATGCTAAATAAGTCCATTTTCTCCAGATGAAGTTTTCTAAACCTTGGTACTACTGACATTTTGGGGCAAATAACTATTTGGGGGTGGTGGTGAATGGGACTGGGGGGGGTGGCCTTCCTGTGCATTGTTGGACAATTACCAGCATCCCTGGCCTTTGTCAGTAGCCAGTAGCAGTCCCCTATCAGTTGTGACAACCAAAATGTCTCGTGGCATTGCCACTTATCCTTGGGGGTGCAGAAGGGTAAAACTACTTCCTGGCTGAGACTCACTGCCCTAGATGAGGCTTTCTTTATATGAAATTTAAATGAATGAAATGAATGAATGAAATTTATCTTCAGTTGTGTCAGCCTTACCATCTTCTCTGTGTTGGTTAAGGTATTTGTATTACTTATGACATGTTCCATGCCATAGCATGAAGATTGAGTTAAGAGGCCTGTGTTCAAGTCTGAGAGCTTGGGCAAATTGCAGACTTGTTGCTGAATGCTTCAGTTGCAAGTGGCAGAAACCAACTGTGATTAAGTTAAGGGTGAAAAGGATTTGTTCAGAGGGTAAGGGAAGAAAGGGGGGTTTGAGTAACTGGGTCACTCCAGGGATCTGGGCATCAGACATTGTGGGTGGTCCCTCAGTTCCAACAGCCTGAAAGTTCTCTTTGATTCAGATTTCCAGGAGACAGAGAGTCTCACTGGCTTTTCTTTGTCGTGACTCTTTCAGCTTCAGAAGGTGGTAGCGATATAGAAGGTAGTGGCAGCTGGAGCAGTATCCTTTGATTAAAGCTTCATCAAAATCAAATGTGATGTGGCAAGAGGTGTCTCCTAAGGGAAGGGGAGCTGCTGATGTTAGAAGAAGAGGAGGAGGGAGGCTGGGCATGCAGAAAGAGCAGATGTCTATTGCAGTGTCTATAAAGAAAGCTGAGCACCGAAAAATTGATGCTTTTGAACTGTGGTGTTGGAGAAGACTCTTGAGATTCCCTTGGACAGCAAGGAGATCCAACCAGTCCATCCTAAAGGAAATCAGTCCTGAATATTCCTTGGAAGGACTGACGCTGAAGCTGAAACTCCAATACTTTGGCCCCCTGATGCGAAGAACTGACTCATTTGAAAAGACCCTGATGCTGGGAAAGATTGAAGGTGGGAGGAGAAGGGGATGACAGAGGATGAGATGGTTGGATGGAATCACCAACTTGATGGACATGAGTTTGAGTAAGCTCCGGGCGTTGGTGATGGACAGGGAGGCCTGGCGTGCTGCAGTCCATGGGGTCACAAAGAGTCAGACACAACTGAGAGACTGAACTGAACTGAGTGTATGTGTCTCTGAGATGGGGATGATAAACCCTGTCCTGCTTACTTCACAGTATATTAAGGATCAGAGGAGACAACTGTGAAAGCAGTAAATATCAAAGAGGAACCTTGAGAGGTCAGAAATGAATGTGATCCAGGGACTAAGGCTAATTGAATGCTGCCATATATATGATAAGGCAGGACTCTGAGACATGTTAGAACTTCCTCATTTCAGTGGTGGGTTATAGTCAGAAGCTTTGGTTTTAGGTGGAGTTTTATAGGATTTGGGACTCTTAGGATGTCTCTGGGAGAAATAGGAAGTATGAGAAGCTTGTATCTGCTCTTTCTTTTCTCTCTACCCCAACTTCAGGTCAGAGAAGTAGGCTGTAGGGAGGTCAGACAATGCAAAGTGATTCTTTGCTCCTTCTGTTTGGGAAACCTCTGTTCCACCCCATTCTGCTTCTGCCTCCTGTGGAACAATGTCTACCAGTGGTGTTAGAGCAAAACGAGAGATTGCTTGAAACACACAATCTAATCCCTTGCTATAAAGAGAGGAAAAAAATAAACACAAATACCAACAGGAGGAAGTTAATTTAAACCCAACCCCAATCCTGAGAACTATCAGAACTAGATGAACTTGTGAGACCCAGGAGAAGGGGCTTGGGAGCTTGTGGGATTGGAAAGTCATGGCCTCTGCAGAGTCTGATTTGGGGTCAGTGCAGAACAGAGAATGTTTTCCTGAAATCTATTTGGTTTAAGACTTATAGCGAGTTCTATTATTTCTCGACAGTGATCAAGTTAAATGAATGAAAGTCCCATTGTCAGCTTCAAGGTAAGAGAGGCATAAATGAAGCCAGCGTCAGCTTTTTCCAAATCCTCAATGTGTTTACACTCATGTGGAATGCCCACTTTGATTTGATTGTATTCTGTTACTCATCAGTAATCCCATCAGCCCAATTTCATGTACATTAATCTCAAGCTTCAAGGAGGATGTGCTTTGTAAATCCATTTAGCTGCAGAGGCAGACAGGGGACCATCACAGGAAAACTGCATCGGTGGAACAGTGCCCAACATCAAAACCACGAGTATTTGATCAATTTAATGTGATATCAAAGAATAATTGTTAAAAGACATCATGTGTGCATGCTAAGTTACTTCAGTCATGTCCGACTCTTTGTGACCTCATGGACTGTAGCCTGCCAGGCTCCTCTGTTCATGGGATTCTCCAGGCAAGAATACTGGAGAGAGTTGCCATTCCCTTCTCCAGGGTATCTTCCCAACCCAGGGATTGAACCCATGTTCTCCTGTGGCTCCTGCATTGCAGGCAGATTCTTCACTGCTGAGCCACCGGGGAAGCCAAAAAGAAATCACGATCAAAATTTATTAGGAATTGTGTCTGTCTGAGAATTAGGACTGGAAGATGCTCCCTCAGCCCTTTGATCTCTGAGACCCAGGAAGGAGGTTTCCTGAGAGAGAGAAAAATGTTCAGCGAAAAATGAGAAAGTTATTTTATAGTGTGAATCAGTTCACCTTGTGCCTGGGTTACTAGACTCATTCAGACACTCATTGAGCACATACCTGTTGAGGGCCAACCTGTAAGCAGTGCTGGAGATGCAGAAATGGGCAGAGTAACTGCCCGCAAGGAATTCACAGTCTAGTGTAATCTATCAGCACTAATAAAATCATCATGCAGTGTGTCCAATACTGTAATTGTGACCAGGGTTATGGAAGGGTAGACCTGTAACATTGTTGGAAATTGTAATGGAGGAATGGCTCATTGGCAGGTCAGGGGTTACTTTCTTGAGGAAGAGAGGATTTAGCTGAAACTCGAAGGAAGAAAAGTAATTAACAAGAAGAAGAGATTTGGAGGTGGCGATGGAGAGAGAGGTTTGTAAGTCTGGGTTCCGTGGGGTCAGTGAGTGTTGCTGGGAGATGCACCCCAAGAACAGGGTTTTAGTCTTTATCCTACTGAAAAATACTAAGCAGGAAATGGCCCAATGAGATTTGCACTTTGAAAGGCTCATTCTGCGATGTGGTAAGTGCCACATGTAGGCTGGTACTAGGGGTATGGGGGAGTCAGGGTCAGATTGTGTAGATCATCAGGAATCCAGGTAGATAAGAGAGAATTCAAGAACCACAGGGCAGTCTCAGCCTAGGTGGCAGGTGAGCATTAGAAAAAAAGAGTAGAGGTGACCTCCTTATGAGGGCTTTCCAGGTGGCTCAGTGGTAAAGAATCCACCTGCCACTACAGGAGATGCAGGAGATGGGGGGTTGATCCCTGAGTCAGGAAGATCTCCTGGAGGAGGAAATGACAACCCACTCCAATATTCTTACCTGGGAAATTCCATGGACGGAGAAGCCTGGCAGGCCATGGTCTGTAGGGTTGCAGAGTAGGACACGACTGAGCACAGCAAAGCAGTATGGGAAATAGCCTAAAATAAAATGCCGGAGTCCAAGCTTGCATAGTAGAAACACCATTTAAAGGAATTGGTTAAGAATTTGCAGCATTTTGTTTGCTCCTGACAAGGCAAGTTGAAGCCTGGATTAAGCTAGAAATAATGTTTTCCATAGTGCCTCCCAAAGACTAGGTACCACACACCCTCAGAGCTGAAGCTTGTGGGGCTCATCAGAAGTGGCCTGGGAGGTCCTGCAGAATCTGATGGCTAGAGACCCTGTGGACTCACATAACCTCAAAGGGCTTCTGGACAGCTGTTCTTATTTAGACAACATTGGGGGATATTTCCCATGAGTAATCACCATATTTTATTCACATATATTTGGAAACTTTGAGTGTAGCCGAGAATATTTTAGTCTTTTAGGAAGCAAGTCTCCAAATGTGCTTATCACAAAGCCTTTGAGTTTTCAAGTCACTTTGGAATGAGAATATTTTTCTCCCAAACCATGAAGTCTAAATCCAGCTCGTGTTTTTGCACTGGAACACTGTGTTTCCCCAAGTTACCCATGTGCTTAAGGCTAAAATAATATATTTGGGATAGTAAAGTGCGGAGTAAAAAAGCATAAGGCATAGTTGAATCAAGTCAGTCTTGAGAAAAGGTTCCTGCTGGGAGCGAGCTCTACCCGTGGCAAAGGTCATGAGGAAGGAGGCTCGGCATACGCAAAGGCGGGATCGAGCCTCAGGAGTCCCCCTGGAAATTCTCGAGCATCTACCCCCAAAACCAGAGTCTGCCTACTTTCTGCTTTGTGCTTTCACCTACACCTCTGACTTTACGGGGGGCTGTCCCCCACTACCTCTCTCTGAAAAAGAGTTAGCTTACAGCTCCAGTTAATAATTCCTGGGTGTGACAGTGTTTCAACCTACAAACTCATTTGGAAGTCCTCTAGCCTGCCTGAATAGGTTTTTCCAGCCACATGTGATTGTTCAGAGCCTCCCAACTGTGAGAGGCAGGAGATGTTCTAAACTGTCTAAACACAGATTCCTTTGAGATTGATTAGAAATTGTATTGGTGAAGGGTTTTTCACTTATTGGGCCAATGTTTGCTGCTAAGTCTCCATACCCCTTACCTACTGTGTCCTTGGCAGTGTATTGATTGATATAATGGGTGTATAGAAATGTAAGTAGTAGCCTCAATGTTTGTAACCTTGGACCCCTGAGTTAATTCTTTTCTTGATTGAGCCCACCTCACCTTTGCCCTATAGGAATGCAGGTTTGTCCAATGCTTTTTTGGAGGCTGGTGCCTGACTTTGGAATAATCACCTTTAGAGAAAAATAAGTTTCTTAAAACGTTAACAGGCCTCCTGGCCAGAAGATGATGTAAATCACCTAAACTTTTGCATATGATAAGTTTGCAGGAAGAAAGCCTGGCTTACTGCATGACTCTACCCCTTCCCCCATTATCCTCTATGCACTACTTAAGGTATAAAAACTACTTTGGAAAATAAAGCGCGGGCCTTGTTCACCAAAACTTGGTCTCCCCATGTCGTTCTTTCTCTCACCTTCTGGCTGAATTATTCAGCCTCTTTTCTCCACTGAATTTTCTCACTGAGCTATCCTTATTTAACCACTCTTTACTTCCTTAATTAATGTTTAATTAAGCAATTGTTTCCTGATCGCCGGTGCCGTCTCCCCTTCGAATTCCCTGGATCCACCGGGGCTGGACCCCGGCAGGTTCCCTTCCCACTTTGAAGGAGTTGGGCTTAAATGAAATCTGTGACTGAGGAACAAAGATGGGAGAATATTAACAAGTTAGTGTTGGAGAAAGGCTATTAGAGACCTCTGAGCGATCATGCTCTGGGGGTGCAGTCCTAGTCCTAGAGATGCTCTCTCTGTGATCAGGGATAAAGACCGCCAAGAACAGGGTTGTTAGAAGCCAGTGGCCGTGTGCCAGCTTCCTGTCGTGGTAGGAGCCTGGGGCCAAAGCCATGCCTTCACCTTAAATTTCTGTAGGTTTCAGAATGACTTATAGACCATCCCCAAGATTCTTGCTGATAACCCATAAAGAGATCTTCAGATCGTATAAACTTGTTTATACACAAACCCTTTACAAAGTGAATGTCAGCCAACAACAAAAGTTACTTTTCGGGAAGGTTAAATTCAGGAAAGGTGACCTGTTATTTCTCAAACATCTGAATACAGTATAGCTTTTGAAGAAATATTTTTGTTATGAAGAGGAAAGTGAGTGATCAAAGTGGCAGGAGAAAGAAGGAAGAATAATAGAGAATCCAGATATATCAGTGAACATAGTATTAAAAAGAAAATCCCTAATCTGCATTTAGTGCATAAGAACTTAAATCTACCTAGTCAAATAACTTTGACTCTCCCAAACAACGAATACTTTGTTAGCTACTTTACAACATTGCTACAGAACTGTTATCCTCTGTGTGGTGCTTTTGGGCATCCCAGATAGCACAGAATCCATGTGCCAATGCAGGAGTTGCAGGTTCGATTCCTGGGTCAGGAAGATTCCCCTGGAGTAGGAAATGGCAACCCACTCTAGTATTATTGCCTGAGAAATCCATGGACAGGGGAGCCTGATGGGCTGCAGTTCATGGGGTCTCAAAGAGTTGCACACGACTTAGCGACTGAGCATGCACGCAGCATTCACGTCTGCTGGTATGGTGAACTGGTCACCTTTTAAAAATTAGAACAGTGTGAACTCCCCTTCAATCCTTGCTGATGACTTTGGAAACCATGTTTGAAGGCTGGCTTGATGGGGCATGGTGGTTACAACTTTGGCCTTTTAGAGGGCTTTTCTCATTCTTTGGAGACCCAGCCCTATGTCTTCAGTCCTGGCCAAGTATCAGTCAGGATCCCTAATCTCTGCCATAGGAGTGAGTATTTGACCCAGGCTGGCTAATTAGGAATCTTTCACGAAAGGGCTGGTAGGTGAAGGATAGGTCACATGACCCAAGTCGGACCATTCAGATTCTTCCCTGAATGGGTACATAGACACTGGGAGAGAAAGCTCCCCTTTCCACTGAAGCTTACTAGACTGGCAGGGTGTAAGTCAAGTTGTTGGCTGAATGCAATTGAGCAGAAGGAGGAGGCCACCAGGGAACTGCAAACGGTGGAATCAGAACCTCTTTCTGTAATTTTGTTAAGTACCTAAATGAGGCCTGTTTCATGACAGATGGAGGATTTTAGGGATTAATGGTTTTTTTTTAAATAGCTTCATAATTGCAGACACTGATTTTTGATACATATATGCTTTCTATTGCATGGATTAAAACTATCATTCAATTCCTTTCCAGTCTTCCTGTCAAGATGACAAATGACCCAGATCAGAAAAGTACCAGCTGGCAGAGGCTGTCAGCTCATAATTTTGCCACCACCAGAAACAGTGGTGGCAGTGCCTGCTGTCTTGTCTTTCTTCTTCTGGGAACTGGATTTCTGTGAAAATCATCTCCTAACACCCAATGTACAAGGGTAGGACAAATAAGAAGCAGTCCTGTTATATCGTTGGGAAAGTTTAATGGGAACTGGCTGCCCATCCAGTGGCTGGCTGTTCTTTGTGTAGAGTGTTAGCTGGGAAAAACCCAGAAATCTGCAATTCCTGTGTAGCTGAAATTTAAACACAGCTATCCTATAAATATAGGACTGGCCAAATCTCTTTCTGAACAAAACTACGAGAAAGATTGTTTACAGTTTGGTTTCAGTGTTGAGTTTGTGTGTAGATATGGTGACCGTGGGCTGGGTTCTCGATACTTGAGGCAAAGAGAACCCTGTTCAGTATTACTGGGAAGGCTGTGCATTACTGGAGGAAAGACACAGACTCATTCTCTCTTTTGTTATTATTTAGTCCCTAAGTCATGCCCTACTTTTTTGTGACCCCATAGACTATAGCCCATTCAGCTCCTCAGTCCACGGGATTCTCCAGGCCAGAATACTGGAGTGGGTTGTCATTTCCTCCTACAGGGGATCTTCCCTACCCAGGGATCGAACCTGCCTCTCTTGCATTGGCAGGCGGATTCCGTACCACTGAGCCAACAGGGAAGCCCATTCCCTCATTAGGCCCATCAGAAACTGTGAACTTTGCTCTGTGCACCTGGAATCTTCCTCTTCTCGGTTGGATAAGCATGCCCATGGGATGTCTCTCAGACTGTACCCCAGCCCATTATCTATAATTGTCACAAGTGAGATAGGTCTCTCATATATGTGTACACACACATCAGAAACACTTTCCTAGTATGTGGCAACATGGGGAAGAGGCAGAGTGTTTGGAAGATGTCAGAAAGAGCAATTAGTTCAGGGGTTGGCTAACTTTTTCCATGAAGAACCAGACAAGGTTGGTTCTTCTTTTAGGGTTGGTAAGGCATGCTATGGAGAAGGCAATGGCACCCCACTCCAGTACTCTTGCCTGGAAAATCCCATGGACAGAGGAGCCTGGTGGGCTGCATTCCATGGGGTCGCTGAGAGTCGGACACAACTGAGCGACTTCACTTTCACTTTTCACTTTCATGCATTGGAGAAGGAAATGGCAACCCACTCCAGTGTTCTTGCCTGGAGAATCCCAGGGACAGAGGAGCCTAGTGGGCTGCCGTCTCTGGGGTCGCACAGAGTTGGACACGACTGAAGCGACTTAGTAGCAGCAGCAGCAGCAGCAGCAAGGCATGCTATGTTGCAGCTACTCAGCTTTGCCGTTGCAGCACAAAAGAAGCTACAGACAGTGTGTAAATAAGTGGTGTGGCTGTGTTCCAATAAAACTTTATTTACAAAAACTGGTGGCAGCTGAATTTGGTGCTTGGGCCCTGGTGTTTTACTCCTGGCTAGTCCTACGCCATGGAATTAAAAGACACTTGCTCCTTGGAAGGAAAGATATGCCAAACCTAGACAGTGTATTAAAAAGAAGAAACATCACTTTGCTGACAAAATTCCATATCATCAAAGCTATAGTTTTTCCAGTGGTCATAGACAGGTGTGAGAGTTGGACCACAAAGAAGGCTGAGTGCCGAAGAATTGATGCTTTAAAATTGTGGTGCTGGATCTGAGTATTCATTGGAAGGACTGATGCTGAAGTTGAAGCTCCAATGCTTTTTTTTTTTTTCCAAACCCGGACTGGCGACTTGTTTCATACATGATATTATACATGTTTCAATGCCATTCTCCCAAATCATCCCACCCTCTCTCTCTCCCACAGAGTCCAAAAGACTGTTCTATACATCGTTGTCTCTTTTGCTGTCTCGTATACAGGGTTATTATTACCATCTTTCTAAATTCCATATATATGCGTTAATATACTGTATTGGTGTTTTTCTTTCTGGCTTACTTCACTCTAGCTCCAATGCTTTTGTACCTAATGTGAAGAGCCAACTCATTGGAAAAGATGCTGATGCTGGGAAAGATTGAAGGCAGGATGAGAAGGGGACGACAGAGAATGAGATGATTAGATAGCATCACTGACTCAATGGACATGAGTTTGAGCAAACTCTGGGAGTTAGTGGAGGACAGAGGAGCCTGGTGTGCTGCAGTCCACAGGGTCTCAAAGAGCTGGCCACAACTTAGTGACTGAACAACAGCAATTCCTATGCCCTAGATGAGGAAACTTGAAGGCAAAATTATCCATTGGCCTCATTGCTAGCAAGGAGTCCAGATTTCAGAAACCTGGAGCCCAATCACTTCATTTCCACCTGTCTCACACTGTAGCCTTTGGTTCTTGAGTCCAAGTTAAAGAGGTACTTGGTCCTTCTTTTCTCTGGAGGGCTGCACAGAAGCTCAAGGGATGAATTCTTTAAAAACAGGGCTTCTCAACTTAGGTTTGGTGCTGCCACCTGGATACTTACGGCGTTGTTCTCATGCTGTGTTGGAGGCTGAGCCATGTCAGATCACTACACAGTCTTCAAGGGAAACTCAAGGGCCTGATGACCATGAAGATTCTCTGTGGTTGACCTTACAGGAGAGTATATCATCCTGGAAACCCTATCCCGAGAGATTTGGAGTCAGAGAAATAGAAAGAGGTAAGATGTAGACAAATAAGCTTCATGGGACCAAGAGGGCTCCAGAACCTTCTCATTCTGAGGAGGGTCACAGTCTCTTAGATCTAACAAACCAAAGGCTGCCTGTTACCCACTTCCTTGGAGAAGGACCCGAAGGAAAACATTTTCTGACCACAGTAACCTGGGCTCAGGATGGAGAGCAAAGGACATAGTGTTGAAATAATATCTGTGAAAAGTCTGCATTAGAGGACGTTTGAAAGGAATTTTATTTCTTTCAATTAGATGCATTAATAAAGATTAATAAGTATTAAGATGGAAAAAGAACAACTCACATATTGTTCTGCCTTATCTAAACCAATTTCAGAAATCACACAGTTAATTCTGAAGATAATTCTGCAAATTTCTTCAGAGGGATAATTCCATCTTCAATGGAATTAGCAACATTCAGGACATTTACCAAGCCTTCCCCTCTTCTTACCTAACACACTTTACTACCATCCCCCAAACGTCATTACTCAGTTGTTTACACCTTATAGGTAGTCAGACGCACTTAACCCTGCACCTTTACTCTTTATTTAGCTTGACTGGAGCGTTCATTATTTTAATCTTGTCTCATGAATCACACTCTTGATTTTGAATCACTAGGTTAATTTTGCACTGAATATTCTCTGATTCACTTTCTATTCTAGAAGTGGAACTGTAAACAGCTATAGGAAAATAAATAAAAGCCCAAGTCATCTTCTTCCCACATATTGGAGTGTTGTCTTACAGGAGACTTAATTATTTAATTAATTTAAGAATTTGAAGATTCGATTACATCCCAGAACTCAGGTGGCCCATTTGATGTCTCTTTTAGCATAAGCTGAACAGAATTGAAATGTCATTAAATCTAATTCTGCTGCTAATTTGTTTAGGGATTGTTTGGTTGTAAAGAACAGACATCCAGCCAAGCTAACTTGAGCAAAAATCAAAATGAAATTTACTGGAAGAACACTGGGCCCAGACTACAGAAGGCCAGCTAGGGATCTTCAAGGGACCAAGCCAGGAGCTGGCATCAGGGCCAAGGTCAACTTCTGTCTCCCTGGGGTGCTGCCTTTCATCATCTCATATCTCTGCAGTTTCCAAAGAAATTGGATAGAGCCTGGACTAGAGCTCGGGTCTCCAACTCAGAGCCCCAGCCTCTGAGCTCCTCACCAGTGTTTATCACACTCTTCCGGGGTGCCACAGGGCATCTCCAAATGTTCAAGAATCTATCCAAATCAGAAAAGATGGAGCCCTCTTGGAGAAGCCCCCTCATCTGTGTCCTTGGCTTTATGTGTCAGGTTCTATGTAAGAGAAACATGTGACAAAGAGGTTCTGCTGTCTATTTTGTGCTCCTGTGGAATCAAGTACTGGGAATAAATTGATCTAAACAAACAACAAAACAGCAGGAACTGTAACTGGTGGGGTGATTATACTTTACTTGGTAGCACATGAACTAGTTGCCTTGAGAATAGGTTTCCTTTTGGTTTCTCAGGACATAAGAGCCCATTGATTTTCTGGCTCTCTAAACATGGGACAAACTAGAGAGCAGGGACTGGAAAACCCAGGCTGTGTGCTGTCGCTGCTCATTTTGTCAATAAAGTTTTATTGCAATACAGTCATCCCTTTTCATTTGTGTTTTGTCTTTGGTGACGATAGCAAAGTTGAGTTGTGACAAGCACCATCTGGCACATATTGCCTTAAATATTTACCACCTGGCCATTTACAGGAAGTTTGTTGATCCTTGGACTAAAGAAATAAAACAAAAACTATTTTTTTTAACTTCAATATGTCACAGAGAGATGTTTCAGATGGTTCTGGAGTTAAAAGACAAATGGATGCAGGACTCTGCAAGAAGGAAATGACTCTTCTCCCATCTCAACTTCACGGTGGAGTCTGATCATGGAATTGTTTCAGAGAGTGGTTGTAAACCAGGGGCCACCCAGGTAATGTGCTCGATCAGATGTTTTTCCAGTACGAGCTGCAATTCGAATAGTTTGACAAGAAACAAATAAGCTGCAGGGAAGCGTGAATTATGACCAGGATCTGGGTGTATGTGGTTGGGACCTTGCAGACTATGGATTGAACGATATCCTCTCAAGCCTTGATGAACTGTTGGTTGATTCTGGGGTAAAAGCTGAGGAAAAGTCAAGAGAAAATATGCATTTGACAGGAACTGAGAATACAGCTTTGAGACGGCAAAGTGGGCAATTCAGAAGAGGATTTTGACACTTGGTGTGAAGGAACAAAGCTTGCTTGCATCCGGCAGGGAGAGGCTGGGTTGGTTTCCATGACAAAGTGTAGCCACTGCTGTCCTCTTCCCGTGCCCCTTGGAGATGCTGTGGAAGTGAGTGGGTATGCGTGTTGTCTTAGTCTCTCTTCCTTCTGACACCTGGTTAGCACCTGGCCTCTTCTTCTGTGAAGGGAAGTCCCCCTCCCCCCCCACCGCTGTGCCTTCATTTTAATCTGATAGGCCTCCCATCTCACTAAGCATTTTCCCAAATGTCTCTCTCTCTTCTAATTTTTTGTTTTTGCCTGCACTGGGTCTTTGTCGCTGAGTGGGCTCTTCTCTAGTTTCCTCGCATGGGGGCCACTCTCCAGTTGCGGTGTGTGGGCCTCTCAGTGCGGTGGCTTCTTTGGTTGCAGAGCACGGGCTCTAGGGCACGCGGGCTCCAGTAATGACAGCACGTGGGCACAGTAGCTGTGGAGCCCAGGCTTAGTTACCCTTTGGCCTGTGGATCTTTCCCCATCAGAGATCGAATCTGTGTTTCCTGCATTGGCAGGTGGGTTCTTTACCCCTGAGCCGCCAGGGAAGCCCCCCTCCCACCACACACACACAAATGTCTCCTTATTATGTGGTTCACCTGTATAATTCTGTTCTAGCTTTTCTTTCTCTTTACTATTTGAATAAATCAGCTCTTGTGTGGATAATCATGTCAATGATAATGATATTTGTTTATTTGTTACAACCTGATATTAATCATCTATTGAATGCATTTTTATGTGTCAAGCATTTGAAGTACTTTTACTCATTTGACCCTTATACTGGCCCTTGGGAAGTGAAAATAACTATAATTCCTATGTTACAAATGACAAATCTGAGGCTTAGGAAGATTAAGTACTTAAAATAATTCACATCTTCATTCATTCAACAAATGTCTATTGGCTGACTGCATGTGCCTAGTACAGCGCTGAGTGTACTGCAGTGAGCACCTCGTCATGAAGTGTGCAACCTATGCTGAGAACAGCAGCCAGAGCATTAACAAAACAAACACGTGATTCCAGAGTAGGATGCCTGATCAGTATGAAAGGACCAGGTAAAGGGCAGTAAATGGGCACCATAGGCACAGGGCTGCCTGGCTCCCAAGTTCATCCAGACTAAAGTCTGTCTCTGAGATTGATATTCTTGGCCACTTTTTCTTTCTGTCCTTCCTCCTTCAGTGCAACACTGTAGCCTAGAGTTGGATGAGACTCCGAAATCCCATGATCCTGCCTCAGTTCAGTTGGTCAGTCATGTCCAACTCTTTGTGACCCCATGGACTGTAGCACGCCAGGCTTCCCTGTCCTTCACCAACTCCCAGAACTTGCTCAAACTCATGTCCATTGAGTTGGTGATGCCATCCAACCATCTCATCCTCTGTCATTCCCTTCTCCTCCTGCATTCAATCTTTCCCAGAATCAGGGTCTTTTCCAAGTCCTGATCCTGTCTAATTCATCTTACAAGGTGGATTTCTCCATTATCTATTTCATCTCAGTCTTCTTCAGGTGTAGAGATGAGACTGTATAGCCTTCCCCAGAAGACTTTTCTATTTTTTTCTTTCTCATTATAAACAAAGAGCAAGTCCATTTCTCTCACTTCTTCCCTGCCTCCCTCTTTCCCTTCATCCCTCCATCCATCTTTCTCTCCCTCCCTCCATCAGTTTACATCACTTTATTTCCACTGGGGAGTGTTCTGAATTCAACTCAGGAAGTATTTATTGAGGATGCCTGGGGCTTAGCAGAGTGCTTTCCATAAATATTTATTGAATAAATGCAAGTGCTAGGCTAAAAAGAAGACTTACTTAAACCAGACAGGATCCTTAAGACTTACTTAAACCAGACAGCATCTGACACCGGCCTCAAGGTGTTGTCCACTGGCTAAGTAAACTGACACAAAATCAGCTCCCCACAGTCCAAGGCCGGGAGAAGCGGGCACGATTAAGGTGGTTCACTTGAGGTGGCTCTCCAAGAATTCTTCTGTGTGATATTCCAAGAAACTGGGTTTGTTTCATGATTCCATTAGGAGCGCAGTTCAATGATCAGCTTCTCTTAATGCACTGATTTGCAGTTTTCCTGAACTATGTCTAAGGATCTTTTAATTTTTTTTTCCCTTTCTTTTGATCTCAAAAGAAGGACATTTTTTCAAAACTCAGAGAAGGCTCTGCATGTCATTGTTCAGGATGGATTTAATAGCACTATTCCCAGTGGCATGAATTTGTTAGGGTGGTGTTGCTGGCAGAAGTGAGCAGAGAGATGATGAGGTTACAGTTGCCAACATGATCTTATTCATTACTTTAATTAGGTGTTGTTATGTCTGCCTCCCTTTAAAATGTAAATCCCGTCAGAGCAGGAGCCTGGTGTCTCTTGGTCCCTTTGCATTACCAGTGTCTGGACAGCGTCTAGCACAAGTCGGTGCTCAAAATTATCTGTTGAGAGACGATGGAGGAATGGAAGGACCACACCTTTTTTTTTTGGATCACAGAACAGCCTTTCAAGTAAGTTGATGACATTCAGTTTTCTGGTCTCCTAGACTTGGATGATTAAAAGAAGGCAATTGGAATAGGAAGGAGTGCTGAGAGCAGTGAGGGGGGAATCCAAGAATGGCCATAAGGCCCCGCCAGAGCTCAAACACGTAGCATGTTTGGGGGACATCGCATGTGGGGGCAGATGGAGCTAGCCCCCTCAAAAGCCCACGAAAATGTGCATGCACACACATGAAGCTGTGTGAGCAGTAGGGTCTCTGACCCCTGCCCCTGTCCCCTCTGAGCTCTGCTGTGTCCCGCCTCTCACAGCTGCCTGGCCCCAAGGCTTTCCTGTTTTCCCCAGGATCATTCCCACGAAGTGTGGTATTTCCATGGGTCTGATGGTCTCCAAGCCAGGTCTTCCCTCTCAATGCTGCCCAAACCACTGGTCCCCAGAGGGCCATCTCTGCTGGGTCCCAAGCGGGGCTGGGGGAAGTCCCTTCCTCTGGCTCTGAGGACCATAGCAAACATTCCGTGACTCACTGTTCATACCAGACACTTTATATATATAAACTCACTGATAGGCTACCCACTCCAGTATTCTTGGGGTTCCCTGGTGGCTCAACTGGTAAAGAATCTGCCTTCAATGTGGGAGACCTGGGTTTGATCCTTGGGTTGGGAAGATCCACAGGAGAAGGGAAAGACTACCCACTCCAGCATACTGGCCTAGAGAATTCCATGGACTATGTGTAGTCCAAGGGGTCAAAAAGAGTAGGACACGATTGAGCGAATTTCACTTCACCATGATTCACCAAAGAGAGTTTCCTCCTCCCCCCGTCCCCAGTTCTACATCTCTAAAATTGGGATGCATTGTAGAATCCATGTGAGAGACCCAGTGAAATCCAGCCTCCAGTCTTGCCAGCATCACCGTGAGGAAGGCACTATCATCTCCCACTTAAGGAAGAGGCATGGGGCTTATGTAACAGGTGACATATAGTGGAGCTGGGAATCTGCTGGAGCCCTGAGCCCATGCTTTTCATGGGCTACATGTTATCCCATGCCTTGTTACCTGGACAGCAGGCCACACTGCTATCTGCCCCTCTCTCCTGTCAATCACTTTTGTGACCCAGAAGCTTCTGAGCACACACCTGTCTTAAAAATGTACACCCATGGCTGATTCACGTCAATGTATGCAAAACCACTACAATATTGTAAAATAATTAGCCTCCAATTAAAATAAATAAATTAAAAAAAATTAATACAGGAACCTCAAAAAATCCAGTTGGGAGGCCAGAAGGGGGAGCTCTCATGCTCTCTGAGGATCAGATCAGATCATTCCTTCAGTCGTGTCCGACTCTTTGCAACCCCATTAATCGCAGCATGCCAGGCCTCCCTGTCCATCACCAATTCCCAGAGTTCACTGAAACTCACATCCATTGAGTCGGTAATGCCATCCAGCCATCTCATCCTCTGTCGTCCCCCTCTCCTCTTGCCCCCAATCCCTCCCAGCATCAGAGTCTTTTCCAATGAGTCAACTCTTCGCATGAGGTGGCCAAAGTACTGGAGTTTCAGCTTTAGCATCATTCCTTCCAAAGAACACCCAGGGCTGATCTCCTTCAAAATGGACTGGTTGGATCTCCTTGCAGTCCAAGGGACTCTCAAGAGTCTTTTCCAACACCACAGTTCAAAAGCATCAATTCTTCGGTGCTCAGCCTTCTTCACAGTCCAACTCTCACATCCATACATGACCATGGGAAAAACCATAGCCTTGACTAGACAGACCTTTGTTGGCAAAGTAATGTCTCTGCTTTTGAATATGCTATCTAGATTGGTCATAACTTTCCTTCCAAGGAGTAAGCGTCTTTTAATTTCATGGCTGCAGTCACCATCTGTAGTGAATTTGGAGCCCAGAAAAATAAAGTCTGACACTGTTTCCACTGTTTCCCCATCTATTTCCCATGAAGTGATGGCACCAGATGCCATGATCTTCATTTTCTGAATGTTGAGCTTTAAGCCAACTTTTTCACTCTCCTCTTTCACTTTCATCAAGAGGCCCTTTAGTTCCTCTTCACTTTCTGCCATAAGGGTGGTGTCATCTGCATATCTGAGGTTATTGATGTTTCTCCTGGCAATCTTGATTCCAGCTTGTGTTTCTTCCAGTCTGGCGTTTCTCATGATGTACTCTGCATATAAGTTAAATAAGCAGGGTGACAATATACAGCCTTGACATACTCCTTTCCCTATTTGGAACCAGTCTGTTGTTCCATGTCCAGTTCTAACTGTTGCTTCCTGACCTGCATAGAAATTTCTCAAGAGGCAGATCAGGTGGTCTGGTATTCCAGACCAGCTTGCACATCAGGAAGTTCACGGTTCACATATTGCTGAAGCCTGGCTTGGAGAATTTTGAGCATTACTTTACTAGCTTGTGAGATGAGTGCAACTGTGCGGTAGTTTGAGCATTCTTTGGCATTGCCTTTCTTTGGGATTGGAATGAAAACTGACCTTTTCCAGTCCTGTGGCCACTGCTGAGTTTTCCAAATTTGCTGGCATATTGAGTGCAGCACTTTCACAGCATCATCTTTCAGGATTTGGAATAGCTCAACTGGAATTCCATCACCTCCACTAGCTTTGTTCATAGTGATGCTTTCTAAGGCCCACTTGACTTCACATTCCAGGATGCCTGGCTCTAGGTGAGTGATTACACCATCATGATTATCTGGGTCGTGAAGATCTTTTTTGTACAGTTCTTCTGTGTATTCTTGCCACCTCTTCTTAATATCTTTTGCTTCTGTTAGGTCCATACCATTTCTGTCCTTTATCGAGCCCATCTTTGCATGAAATGTTCCTTTGGTATCTCTGATTTTCTTAAAGAGATCTCTAGTCTTTCCCATTCTGTTGTTTTCTTCTATTTCTTTGCATTGATCGCTGAAGAAGGCTTTCTTATCTCTTCTTGCTATTCTTTGGAACTCTGCATTCAATGTTTATATCTTTCCTTTTCTCCTTTGCTTTTCGCTTCTCTTCTTTTCACAGCTATTTGTAAGTCCTCCCCAGGCACCCATTTTGCTTTTTTGCATTTCTTTTCCATGGGGATGGTCTTGATCCCTGTCTCCTGTACAATGTTACGAACCTCATTCCATAGTTCATCAGGCACTCTATCTATCAGATCTAGGCCCTTAAATCTATTTCTCACTTCCACTGTATAATCATAAGGGATTTGATTTAGGTCATACCTGAATGGTCTTGTGGTTTTCCCTACTTTCTTCAATTTAAATCTGAATTTGGCAATAAGGAGTTCATGGTCTGAGCCACAGTCAGCTCCTGGTCTTGATTTTGCTGATTGTATAGAGCTTCTCCATCTTTGGCTGCAAAGAATATAATCAATCTGATTTCGGTGTTGACCATCTGGCGATGTCCATATATAGACTCTTCTCTTGTGTTGTTGGAAGAGAGTGTTTGTTATGACCAGTGCATTTTCTTGGCAAAACTCTATTAGTCTTTGCCCTGCTTTATTCCGTATTCCAAGGCCAAATTTGCCTGTTAGTCCAGGTGTTTCTTGACTTCCTACTTTTGCATTCCAGTCCCCTATAATGAAGAGGACATCTTTTTTGGGTGTTAGTTCTAAAAGGTCTTGTAAGTCTTCATAGAACTGTTCAACTTCAGCTTCTTCAGCATTACTGGTTGGGGCATAGACTTGGATTACTGTGATATTGAATGGTTTGCCTTGGAAATGAACAGAGATCATTCTGTCGTTTTTGAGATCGCATCCAAGTACTCATTTTGGACTCTTTTGTTGACCATGATGGCTACTTCATAGCAAAGCCCAACAGGAGGAGGAAAGCCTCCTCTTCCTTCCTGACAAGGACTTAGCCAATGAAAATGCTCAGACTCTTTGTGGACTGTATCCTCCCAACTTCCTTGTCCCCTCCATAAAACAGTTCTCTTTCTCTCCTGCTCTTGCTGTGTAGGGACTTGCAGGTTGGGCTCACCCTGGTGTCCAACCCCAAGTTGCAATTCTCTGCTGATCCTGAATAAACTTGTCTTTGCTGGAGAGATAGCCGGCAGTCTTTTTGTTCCAGATCAACCTGCAAACATGCTCTTTCATACTTCTCAGTCTGACAAAAGACCACCCTGAATATCCACTTTTGCAGCTACACACTCAGAAGGGCCACTGGGTCAGCTGTTCTGCAAGAGGCTGGTTCTGAATTCTAATTTGGGTTTTCCTAGAGACCTTACCTATAAGCTAAGTGCTTCAGATGCAAGACAAGGCTCCTTGACCTGTGTCGACTTCATAAGAGAACTCTCATTTTCTTACTTATCCAGAAACCCAGGGTAGGGAGAGGTAGGGGTCCTGAAAGTGAAAATGTTATTGCTCAGTTGTGTCCAGCTTTTTGCGACCTCATGGACTGTAGCCTGCCAGGGTCCTCTGTTTGTGAAATTCTCCAGGCAAGAATACTGGAGTCAGCTGCCATTCCCTTCTTGAGGGAATCTTCCCAACCAAGAGATCTGACCCGGTCTCCCTCATTGCAGGCAGATTCTTTACCATCTGAGCCACCAAGGAAGGCTAGCTATCTAATTCAGTAGCTTGTGGTGCTTCCAAGGGCCAGGTATCTGCCATCTTCACGGTGTCATGGTTCCCTTCACAGTGGACACAGCTATGTCCTAAAGAGAAGAGATCATTATTTCCTTCTCGTCTCTGTTAATTTGGACACAAAACCAAACCAAACCAAAATAAATCAAGCAAAAGAACAAAAGACCAGCCTTCCCTGTTCCTTCCTTGAAGTCCACCACAAAGTCCCATTGGCCGAATTTGGGTTGCATATTCAGGCTCTAGCTATAAGGCAGACTGGGAAATGCTGGGGAAGCTAGGGTCTGTCTGTATCAGGCTGGACAGTGTGGTGTGATAAATCAGCACAGTTTCATGTATGGATATTCAGTGATGCTGAACTTGAATCCCAAAAAAGGTTTAATTGAGTTCATTATCCTCAGTATAAGCAGCTGGGGAAGTAGGTTATCTATTTTAGAAAGTGTTAGATCCTTCAAGCTTAAAAATAAAAGTTTTCATCTTTCTGTGTCAGTTTTCTGGAAAATTCATTAAGCAGAAACCCTCATCTTCTGACAATTTCATATCAATTAGGTATTATTATAACTGAATAACTTGATATTCCAATTTGCCATTCCTGGCAAAAAAAATCCTGGTAAGTGACTGCAGTGTTTTGAAGTCTGACAGATTTATATAGTCTGGCTGATTCTTAAACAGAATTCATGGATTGTTTTTATGATGCCTCCATTTTTTCCTTTTCTCTTGATTTTTCTATCAGAGTAGAGAAAAATGGAGAAAAACTGGAATTTAAATAATACAAAGGCATTTTTGTTCTGGGCAGAGTATTGGTGGAATGAGACACTTGAGACTCATGGTTTCAGAGAGTTTGGGGCTTATTCTTGAGCAACTGAGTAAAATATGTCCATTTTTTTCTTGTGATTCTTTTATGTCCCTTATCAAGTTGACAAAACCATTATGTTTTAGAGTGGAAAGGTGTATCAGAAATCCAGCAATAGTTTCATTTCTTAAATGGATGATTAATAATGTGTCAACAGTGCCCTGGTGGCTCGGACAGTAAAGAATCCGCCTGCAATGTGGGAGACCTGGGTTCGATCCCTGGGTTGGGAAGATCCCCTGGAGGAGGGCATGGCAATCCACTTCAGTATTCTTGCCTGGAGAATCCCCATGGACAGAGGAGCCTGGCGGGCTATAGTCCATGGGGTTGCAAAGAGTCGGACATGACTGAGTGACTAAGTACACAGCACACAACAATGCTTGATATTCATTTAATCCTTATATATAAGATACATATTACTATTGAAGGAACTGAGGCCCAGATAACTTTTTTAAAGTCACAGGTAGTTACTGGCAAAAGATCTTAAACTTAACCACAGCATGCAGCCACACCCCTGCCTGGATGGAACATTTAACAAGCATTATAGTTATTAATGGGCTTCTTAGGTGGCACAGCGGTAAAGAATCTGCCTGCCAGTGCAGGAGACATAAGAGACACAGGTTCGACCCCTGGGTCAGAAAGATCCCCTGGAATAGGAAATGGCAACCCGCACCAGTATTCTAGCCTGGAGAATTCCATGGACAGAGAAACCTGGTGGGCTACAGTCCATGGGGTCATGAAGAGTCGGGCACGACTGAGCATAGCACACATACATAATTGTCATGGCTTGTTTGCCCCTTCTCTCATTTTCTTCTCATGTTATATCAGGAAATGCCTCTGAGAAGTGACAATACTGTAAACCAGATAACATTTAATGATGAGTAGGAGTCTCAGTGGCCTCCTCGCCGGTGAAACTCATTTGCTTCTAACCTTTCCACATGCAGTGGCCAGAATATATAAAGCTCTGGGTGGGTCTGCACCATCATATTTAGTTACCTTTGTGACCTTATCCTAGAAAACATTCTAACGGCATGTTTTTCTGTGTACAGGGAATGCAAAGAATATAAGATTTCTGTCAAAAAGCACTTGAAGGATCTTGAAATAATTGATGTTCAAATATGACTGCTGAGGATCATAAATATTTACAAGGCTGACATTTGATTACTTTTTATGAAAGTAGAGAAAACACTTTAGCTGCCATTTAAGCTTTGGAGAAGAATTTGCTTTTACTTTTCAGAGATAAATTCGTTTGTGATAGTCCTTGTTATTGATTGTCTCCTTGTTAGCTTTTAGGAGACTTCCATCTTGAGCAGACAGAAATGTTATTAACATCTTAGAAAACATGCTGGTATAAACTCCTAGTAGGTCAGCTGAATATCTTACTCATTCTCACAGACTGCAGCACTTAGCGCTCTGTCTAGTTAGCATAAATGTCTATCGACCACTTCTATGGGCCGGATCCACATGGTGCTGTGGAGACAGGGTTGAGGGAGACATACTTGAATCCTCAGACTTCACGGGGCTCAGAGTCCAGCGTGGTGTTGACTATGCCCCATTCAGTTTCTTATCAGGATCCATAAGGGAACGAAAGACATTTCTCCTTTGGTTTGTAACTTCACTAGCAGTATGCAGTGTAGACAAGTGAGATGGAGATATTTTGGAGCCCAAGAAAATAAGATCTCTCACTGCCTCTACTCTTTCCCCTTCTATTTACCATAAAGTGATGGGACATTACTACATTGCATTGCATCGCATTACATTACATTACATAGCAAAGGGGAATTAAGGGAGCAGATGGAATCAGAGTGGCTAATCACTGCCTTTAAGATATTATTCTGTATTATGTGTGTGAACCCAGCATTTTGACAAGGGTCCTGAGGGGTGCAAGTCAGAAGCAGCAAGGGAAGTCAGAGTCACCTGTGTGGGGAGGATTCAGTTTGCTATTGCTGACTGTGAAGATGCAAGAAGGGGACATGAGGAGTGTAGGTGGCCTCCAGAAGCCGGAAAAGGCAAGGAAATATCAATAGATTTTCCCCTGGAGCCAGAAGGAACCCCAGCCCTGCATTCCTTGACTTTTAGCCCCGTAAGACCCATGTTGGACTTTTGGTCCACAGAACTGCAAGACAACAGATCTGTGTTATTTTCAGCCATCAGGTTTGTCTCAGCAAAAATAGAAGATTTGTACTCTGTCAACCTTACAGCCTCTGAGAACATTTCTACTCAAGTATCTCAAACTTTAAAATTCTTTCTCTGAACATGTCTCTCCATTTTTGCTCTGTGGTCTTAGCAAGTTTCTTTACTATTATTTATGTTCTTCAGGCTTTGTGTCCACACACCCATATTTCACTTTCCTTCTAATTATGCAAGTCTTCTAACAGAGTTCCTGGCCTGTGGAGAGGAATCCAGTAGAGTAGCAATAGTAGTGTTTTTCGCTATTATCATAACAAAGGAATTTCCCATCTCTGCAGAATCCAGAACAATGCTCCTCTTACAAGGAAATCCTTATAAAATATTTGTGAAATTGAACTGCAAGTACATTGATGAAACACATGAAAGCAATTTATTGTTATTTCTGGCTCATTTTAATTAAGAAAAACTTTAAAATAAAACTGGTCAAACTCCTACTCTCCACATTTTTAGTTAAAATTATATAACAGCATTAGCATATATGTCTTACATCTCCTGTATGCTTCCTTTTGGGAACTCAAGTGTTGATACTTATCCTTCTTCTTTGACTTTTCATCTTTAAATACAAAATAAGTTGGTTTCTGTCTTGTGATGTTCCAATAACAAACTGAAAGCAGCTATGTTTCCTAAAAGATGAAATGAACCTATCAGTGCATACAAATTGTTTAATTAATAGCTCCTCCTAATTTATATTCAGTTGACCAAGTTACAAGTCTTGAGACCTTCATATTGATTTTACTGTTCTTCAATATTTTAAATGATCGAGATACTCCGTAGCTCAGGAGGCTTAGTAGCTGTTCCATCAGTTGAGTTTTATTGTGTCCTGAAGTCTGTCTATAAGGTCTTTGTCATTAATGTGGGACTTTAGTTGCTATTTACAACATTTAATTACATTCTGAGTTCTCACAAGCAACTAAATTTTTATAGTAAATTAAGCATTTTGGTTAAATTTAATTCTGAACTCTGCATGATCTACAGCAGATGGGATTAAGTTAATTTGCCTGGATTTTAATTAACACATGACTGAAAAGAAATGACACCCTAGTAAAGTTTGTAGTAAAGTGGGAGCTGGAGTTCAAATTTCAGTTTGATGTAAGAAATAAAGCATTGCAGGTCTATGTAACACCCCTGTTTCTGCCCCTCCCTCATTTCACTTCTCTTCTTTTCTTTAAAGAATAACTTCTGTCATGAAGTTGGTGTCATTCTGATGCTTTAAAGATTAATCTTACATGTTTTTAAACATTGTGTAAGTGATACCCTACTATGCATATATATTTTTGGCTTCCTTCTGTTGCATAACATTTTGTTTTTGAGACTTATCAATGTCAATGTAGCTCTTATTCATTCATTTGAAATGCTTTGTCGTGATCGCTTATTTTTCCATTTCCCTATCAGTGAATTTTGAAATTGTGTCCAGTCCTTCACTTATAGAAAAAAATGATGCAGGGGACGTTCCTGGCAATCCAGTAGTTATGACTTTACCTCCCAGTGCAGGGGACGAAGTTTTAATCCCTGGTTGGGATGGAAGCAATATTGAAACAAGTTCAATGAAGACTTAAAAAAGGAAGAAAGAAAGAAACAATGCTGCAATGAACATTTTTGTACATGACATTGAGAGAGAGGTTTCCTACATTGGGAACATAGGTGTGAAATGGCTAGACTTCGTGTATATACATGTAAGCCTTTTCTATCTGGTCCAGTTGCCCTCCAGGTTGGCACACCAGCTATGTGTGGAGGTCCTGTCTCTCCACTTTCTCATTCTTTCTCATGCTCATTCTTTCAGGGATCCCAAGACCACCCCTTGGTTCATTGATTTCTTAGAAGGACTCAAAAACCTCAGAAATAGTTTTCACTCATGGCTATGATTTATTACAGTGAATGAATGCAAACCAGGATCAATAAAGGAAAAGGACACGTGTGGCCACATCTGGGGAGACAGGTGTGAACTTCCAGAAATTCTGCCTGATGGAGTTGTACAGGACATGCTTCTTCCTTTGGCAGCTAATTGTAGCAACACCTGGGAAGTGTTGTATGTCCAGGGAAAGTTTATTGGAGCTTAAGGGTCTGGAGATTTTAATAAAGCCTGGTTATACAAGCACATCGGAGAAGGCAATGGCACCCCACTCCAGTACTCTTGCCTGGAAAATCCCATGGATGGAGGAGCCTGATGGGCTGCAGTCCATGGGGTTGCGAAGAGTCAGATACAACTGAGCGACTTCACTTTCACTTTTCACTTTCATGCATTGGAGAAGGAAATGGCAACCCACTCCAGTGTTCTTGCCTGGAGAATCCCAGGGACTGGGGAGCCTGGTGGGCTGTCGTCTATGGGGTCGCACAGAGTCAGACATGACTGAAGCGACTTAGCAGCATCAGCAGCAGCATACAGGCACATATTGCCTTTTTTTAAAAGATTTTTTTTGATATGGGCCATTATTTAAAGTCTTTATTGAATTTACAGTATTGCTTACAGTACTGTTACAGTATTGCTTCTGTTTTGTTTTCGTTTTTTTTGGCCACGAGGCACATGGGATCTTAGCTTCTGGACCAGGGATTGAACTGCATCCCCTGCATTGGAAGATGAAATCTTAACTACTAGACCACCAGGGAAGTCCCACATATTGCCTTTGTGATTAGACATGGTTACTGAAACTCCTGCAGAAGGAAAGTAGCTGTTCACCATAAATCAGTGTTTACAAAAATTATATAATCATGTTGGTATAACATGGTTAAAATATATAAAATGCCTTTATCAGTTAATGCATAAGGAATAGTCCAATAACCAATAGGTCAGTTCTCAGGAGCTAGCCAAGGGCTAGTCATACAATCAGGCCCCCCTGAGAATGTACAAAATGTGAGCAATCAGGTCTGCTGAGTTAATTTTTCTCCACACTTGCCAACACTGAGATTTTCATTTTAAACTTACAGCCAATTTGATGAGTGTGAAATAGAATCTCATTAGTATTTCAGTTTGCATTTTCTTGATTACAGGTGAGACTGAATGAGTTTCCTCTTCCATGAGTTGTCTGTCCATATTTAGTACCTTTTTTTCCCATTAAGATTTTGATCTTTTCCTTATTGATTTGCAATTCTTTCCACATTTTGGATATTAATCTTACATTGATATGTGTTTTGAATATATTTGCTCCATCTGTAAATTACCTTTTCCTTATATTCCTAGTTTTTAAAGTTTTTCTGTGAACTAGTGTTGCATGTTTGCAAAAGGTTTTTCTTCATTCATTCATTTATTAGTTTCTTGTGGCTGCTGTGACAAATTGCCACAAACCGAATCACTCAAAACAATACTAATGTATTCCTGCACAGCTCTGGAGGCCAGAAGTCTGAAATTAAGGTGTCAGCACATTGGTTCTTCTAATGCCTCTAAGGGGGAATCCATTTCATGCCACTCTCCCAGCTCCTGGTATCTGCCAGCAATCCTTGACATTCTTTGGCTAGTAGCTGAGTTACTCCAATCACAGAATATATTTTCACGCCATCTTCTCTTTCTTTCCAGTGTCTCTTATAAGGACACATCATTGAATTTAGGACCCACCAGATAGTCCAGGATGATTTCTTCATCCCCAAATCATTAATTATATATGCAATGATATATATGCATATATTAAATATGCAAAGACTTTTTCCAAATAAAGTAACATTCAGAGACACGGCGAATTAGGACATGTGAGTGCTTGGCAAAGGCTGGCCATTGGTACCAGAGGTGGGACCTGTTTCACAGAACACCTGATTCTGCAGTTGTTGATGACTCCTGAAACTGTCCTCTCTTGAGATTTCTCTAGAAATAGAGGAAGACAATATAATGGGAAAGACTAGAGATCTCTTCAAGAAAATTAAGATAACAAGGGAACATTTCATGCAAAGAAGAGCACAATAAAGGACAGAAATGGTATGGACCTAACAGAAGCAGAAGATATTAAGAAGAGGTGGCAAGAATACACAGAAGAGCTATAAAAAAGATCTTCATGACCCAGATAGTCACGATGGTGTGATCACTCACCTAGAGCCAGACACCCTGGAATGTGAAGTCAAGTGGGCCTTAGAAAGCATCACTATGAACAAAGCTAGTGGAGGTGATGGAATTCCAGTTGAGCTATTTCAAATCCTGAAAGATGATGCTGTGAAAGTGCTGCACTCAATATGCCAGCAAATTTGGAAAACTCAGCAGTGGCCACAGGACTGGAAAAGGTCTGTTTTCATTCCAATCCCAAAGAAAGGCAATGCCAAAGAATGCTCACACTACTGCACAATTGCACTCATCTCACACACTAGCAAAGTAATGCTCAAAATTTTCCAAGCCAGGCTTTAATAGTACATGAACCATGAACTTCCAGAAGTTCAAGCTGGACTTAGAAAAGGCAGAGGAACCAGAAATCAAATCGCCAACATCCACTGGATCATGGAAAAAGCAAGAGAGTGCCAGAAAAACATCTGCTTTTGCTTTATTAACTACATCAAAGCCTTTGTCTGTGTGGATCACAACAAACTGTGGAAAATTCTGAAACAGATGGGAATACCAGACCACCTGACCTGCCTCCTGAGAAATCTGTATGCAGGTCAGGAAGCAACAGTTAGAACTGGACATGGACAACAGACTGGTTCCAAATAGGAAAAGGAGTACGTGAAGGCTGTCTATTGTCACCCTCCTTATTTAACTTCTATGCAGAGTACACCATGAGAAACGCTGGGCTGGAAGAAGCACAAGCTGGAATCCAGATTTCTGGGAGAAATATCAATAACCACAGATATGCAGATGACACCACCCTTATGGCAGAAAGTGAAGAGGAACTAAAAAGCCTCTTGATGAAAGTGAAAGAGGAGAGTTGGCTTAAAACCCAACATTCAGAAAACTGAGATTATGGCATCTAGTCCCATCACTTCATGGCAAATAGATGGGAAACAGTGGAAATAGTGAATTTTCTTGGGCTCCAAAATTACTGCAGCCATGAAATTAAAAGACGCTTGCTCCTTGGAAGAAAAGCTATGACCAAGCTGGACAGCATATTAAAAAGCAAAGACATTACTTTGCTGACAAAGGTCCATCTAGTCAAAGCTATGTATTTTCCAGTAGTCATGTATGGATGTGAGAGTTGGACTATAAAGAAAGCTGCACACTGAAGAATTTATGCTTTTGAACTGTGGTGTTGGAGAAGACTCTTGAGAGTCCCTTGGACTGCATGGAGATCCAATCAGTTAGTTCAGTTCAGTTGCTCAGTTGCGTCTGACTCTTTGCGACCCTATAGACTGCAGCACACCAGGCCTCCCTGTCCATCACCAACCCCCGGAGCTTGCTCAAACTCATGTCCACCAAGTCGGTGATGCCATCCAACCATCTCATCCTCTGTCAGCCCCTTCTCCTCCCACCTTCAATCTTTCCCAGCATCAGGCTCTTTTCCAATGAGTCAGTTCTTCCAATCAAATGGACACAGTATTGGAGTTTCAGCTTCAGCAGCAGTCCTTCCAATGAATATTCAGGACTGATTTCCTTTAGGATGGACTGGTTGGATTTCCTTGCTGTCCAAGGGGCTCTCAAAGGTCTTCAACACCACAGTTCAAAAGCATCAGTTCTTTGGTGCTCAGCTTTATTTATAGTCAAACTCTCACATCCATATATGACTACTGGATCAAACCATAGTTTTGACTAGACAGACTTTTGTTAGCAAAGTAATGTCTCTGCTTTTTAATATGCTGTCTAGGTTGGAGAAGGCAATGGCACCCCACTCCAGTACTTTTGCCTGGAAAATCCTATGGACGGAGAAGCCTGGTAGGCTGCAGTCCATGGGGTCGCTAAGAGTCGGATAGACTGAGCGACTTGACTTTCACTTTTCACTTTCATGCATTGGAGAAGGAAATGGCAACCCACTCCAGTGTTCTTGCCTGGAAAATCCCAGGGACGGGGGAGCCTTGTGGGGTGCCGTCTATGGGGTCGCACAGAGTTGGACATGACTGAAGTGACTTAGCAGTAGCAGCTACGTTGGTCACAACTTTTCTTCCAAGGAGCAAGCGTCTTTTAATTTCATGGCTGCAGTCACCATCTGCAGTGATTTTGGACCCCCCAAAATAAAGTCTGTCACTCTTTCCTTTGCTTCCCCATCTATTTGTCATGAAGTGATGGGGCGTCATGAAGTGATGGGACCAGATGTCATGATCCAACCAGTCAATCCTAAATGAGATCAGTCTTGGGTGTTCATTGGAAGGACTGCTGCTGAAGCTGAAACTCCAATACTTTGGCCACCTGATTGGAAGAACTAACTCATTTAAAAAGACCCTGATGCTGGGAAAGATTGAAGGCTGGAGGGAAGGGGATGACAGAGGATGAGATGGTTGGATGGACATGAGTTTGAGTAACAGGAGTTGGTGAAGGATAGGTAAGTCTGGCATGCTGCAGTCCTTGGGGTCTCCAAGAGTCAGACACAACTGAACTGAGCTGAACTGACAATTAGTAAAACCTGAGTGAAGTCCCTGAAAGTGAAAGTCGCTCAGTTGTGTCAGACTCTGTGACTCCATGGACTGTTATACATGCCAGAATACTGGGGTGGGTAGACTTTCCCTTCTCCAGGGGATCTTCCAAAATAAGGGATGGAACCCAGGTCTCCCACATTGAAGGTGGATTCTTTACCAGCTGAGCCACAAGGAAAGCCCAAGAATATTGGTGTGGGTAGCCTATCCTTTTCCAGTGAATCCTCAGGGTCCAGGAATCAAACTGGGGAATCAGTCTCCTACATTGCAGGCAGAGTCTCTACCAACTGAGCTATCAGGGAGTGAAGACCTTAACCACAGCTAACTTTGCTAGAAATGTGACACGTAAAATATGACAGTGACTATGCAGCCAGCTCCAGAGGTCAACAGACCGTTCAGTGGTGTTCCCCAAAGCTATGAGCACTGATTAATGGGCCTCATTAGCCAGTGTAATCGGGTGTTCTGAGAGCTGCAGCTTCTGCCCCAATGGGAATAACAGTTGCCAACTCAAATGTGAGGATCAGCCCTGTTATTAATGAGGCTCACAAAAGTTTTGAGGCACTTTTAAAAATTACAACTTAGCTCCTATTTGGGCTGGTTAAAAGAGAAATGAAAACAAATTGGAATGTCAGATTGGGTAGCCCCTTACAACTGGCGTAAAGGATTCAGAGAAATTCATTATCTCAGTGGCAGAAGGTTTTCCTGTTCAATTTCTTAACAATGGTAATGAGGAAAATAAATGTGAAGGGAATGGCTTAGCAGTGATATATGTCATCCCAAAGCCATTTTATCACAGGGTGCCAGGATGTCTCAAAGTCTGACAGTTTTGCTTCTGGAAGGCAATTCGTCAAGGAGCAAGGGCATTTTAATTGTTATTTGTTAAATATAGCATCTTGCACTTAACTAACCTAGTTTCTGGGGCTACCTGTTTGACCTTTCAGACTGACCCGTACAAAATTTCTTTGGAATCAATGCTATAATATATGCTTTCATCAGAGTTGGTCTCATAAGTGTTAAATGACTGTAAGGCTCTGGAGGTTGGAGACTAAGCCAGATTTGTTTCTGTGTTCCCACATGCTTCTCTGGTAGTTCCCTGGTGGCTCAGATGGTAAAGAATTTGTCTGCAATGCAGGAAACCCAGGTTCAATCCCTGGGTTGGGATGATTCCCTGGTGAGGGGAATGGCAACCCACTCTGGTATTCTTGCCTGGAAAATCCCATGGACAGAGGAGCCTGGCAGGATACTGTCCATGGGATTGCAAATTGTTGGACACAACTGAGCAACTAACACTTAACATTCCCATATGCTTGGGGAAAGTTTGATGAATGCATATGAAAGTTCTAGAAGGGAAAATTACTGTAGATTGCTTTCTGTATCTGAGACAGGGGGTAAGTACAAAAATACAAAAAATGCAGAAGATAAGGTTCCTGCTCTTCAAAAAGCTGACCATCAGAACTAGGATGAAAGAAGGCTTCATGTCACATGCCATCACCATTTGGTTAACAGTTGGTAGTGGCTGCCTGCAGTGTGTGTTGAGAAAATGTTGAGGTCTACTCTAGGGTCCGTGGGAAAAGCACTGTGATCACATTATAACATCTGTCATGGGGAGTGGGCAGGAAGATGGCAGAGTGCCACACGTTTCCATCCCTGGTTAAAAGAGAGTAATAAACGTAATGCAATATAGCAAAAGTCAGGCAACACAAGAGCTCTATAATAACATGTGTTGGTTCCACTGGGGGCAGGAATACCTTCCCTCCTCGGGGCCAGTGCTGGTTCTGGCCCACTGTGCGCAGACTGCATGTACACCGTGAGGAAAATGACAAGCATTGCTGTGCAGCTCGGATACACGTGATGGCAGCTGGCCTACAGACATGTTCCCGAGAGCCTGGTGGAATAGCATTGTGGTCACCTGGTAAGTGAACCACACACCCTCTTCCTGATGCTCACAAGCCCTGTGCGCTCCTTGGTCTTTAAAAGTTTCACAGAATTTGTCACATAATGGAGCTTGCCCGTTCAAATCAGAGGAAGCAGTTTTATTTCTTATGCCTAAATTTTAGCTTTGAGAAGCCCACCAGGTGTGCTGATGGGAACAGATTAAAAACTCTATAGACTGAATAGCTTACCCTTCCATCGGTGTATGCAATTCAGAGTAAGACTACCATTAAACCTTAAAATAGTTTATTTTTCAAAATGACATGAAGTTTACATACATGCTGAAATTTAAATGGCTTCTTGCTGGATTTTGAAATCTCCCCTCTCTCTCCCTGCTTTGCGGGTGCCTTTCCTTATTGGATAAACCAGTCCCGACTATGGGCCTTCCTTTTAGCCAGTAATGGAGGCAGGCAGGACAAAGAACAGCACTTCATGTCATTCCAGGGCCAGGCCCACATTTACTCCATGCTTTACCTGTTCTAACTCCAGCTGCAGTGCTTTTTCACTTTGCCCTCAGAGACAGTGAAGGGGTCTTCAGCAGACAAAACAGAACAGGGTGAGAGGACATGTTTGGCATCCAGAAGGAGCTGTAATTCATCCTGACACCTCTGTGTTCAGGAGAACGAGGCTGCCAGGGAGGGGCGTCTCCTGGCAGCCCAATGGGCAACTGGTACTGTGCCCACCCAGCATTAAAGCCTTCTGGAGTCCTCATCAAGTCCTGTGCAGCCCCCTACTCAGCTGAAACTAGCCCCAGGGGAAATCCCCTGGCTCTAAATAATTCTGACTGTAACACTCTGAATAGACACATGTCTGCCCCAGGTCTCAGCAGATATAGAAGTTCATTGCATCTGCCTCCATGTCCTTGTGTAAAGAGGGCATGAGTAGCCAGCATTTCTCACATCCACCCCTGGAAGGGCAATGTTGATGTCTGGAAGCCATCCATCCTGAGAGGAGAGGCTGGGTGGAGATGCTTTCTCAGTCTCTGGCTCGTCTTCCTGAGTGATATCGAAAGCCTGTCTCAGTTCACTAATAAAATTCATGGCTGAGACACACTCGTTTTGACTACGAGACTCAACGCACGTTTCTTGCCTATGTGTCCTGCCCTAAGCTGGACATTGGGAATCCAAAGACAGCTTCTGTCCCAACCAAGTCACATCCAGTGAGGGACAAAGACACGTAGTTAAACACGTATGGCCGAGTGCAATGAGGGCTGTCGTGGTGGAATGTGCCCTGGGGCCATCCTTGATCATATTTCACAATCTGTCCAATAGGAAGTCCTGATTAGATATTCAGAATCCAATCCCCTCTGCTCTGAATCCTCTAATGTTTCCCCACTTCTCTTGTTGCAAAAACCCAGCATCCTCAGAATGGCCAACTGGGCTGCCACAGCTTGGTCCCCATGGCCTCTGTGAATACTGTGTCTTGTTCATCACTTTGCTCCAGCTGCAGGGATCTCCTGCCCTAAGTGCTTGTTACTATCTGGTCCTCAGCCTGGAATGTTCCTCCCTGACATGGGTAACTTCCTATGCTCCCTCAACTCTGTCATCTGCTCAATGAGGTCTACCCTGACCCTCTAGTCTAAGTCAGAAGCCTCCTCCTCACCCCCGTGCTCTGCACCCATCTTTCCCTGCTTCACCTTTCCCCATGGCATTCATTACTGGCCAGGGTACTGTTTCATTTGTGTGTTAGGTTTCTTGTTTGTGGTCTGCAGTTGTAGTGCAGTCTCTACAGGGCAAGATTTTTGTCTGTTGGTTCCTGGATGTATCTTAGAGCTTAGGGTGGCCTGTGCTACAATGGCAATTGTTGTTCAGTTGCTCAGTTGTGTCCAACTGTTTGCGATCCCATGGACTGCAGCACGCCAGGCTTCCCTGTCCTTCATTGTCTCCTAGAGTTTGCTCAAACTCAATGAGCAAATGAGTCCATTGAGTCGATGAATCCATTGAGTCGATGATGACATCCAACCATTTCATCCTCTGTTGCCCCCTTCTCCTCCTGCCATCAGTCTTTCCCAGAATCAGGGTCTTTTCCAGTGAGTCACATGGTAGACCCTCAGTGAATATTTGCTGGATGAATGAGTGATTGCATGCATGCACACAGTGCTGTGGGATCAGGGAGGAACTATCACAGGGGACTGGCATGGATGTCTGAAAGATTTCAGTCACAAGGATTCAGCTTCTGAACCAGGAGCTTTACAGGAAGATGGAGCTATGATGAGGAGAGAGAAGTCAGGCTGCTTCTCAGTCAGTGGAAATAGTGATCATAGAGACACAAGAGTCAGGCTCCCCTTGTAGCTCAGTCAGGAAAGAACCAGCCTGCAATGCAGGAGACCTGGGTTTGATTCCTGGGTCAGGAAGATCCCCTGGAGAAGGAAACAGCAACCTACTCGAGTATTCTTGCCTGGAGAATTCCAGGGACAGAGGAGGCTGGCAGGCTACAGTCCATGGGGTTGCAAGAGTCAGACACGACTTAGTGACTAAACCATACCACACAGGCAAAAGGGTCAGAAAAGAAAATTGAGAACTCAATTTTCTAGTGACAATTTTATGATATCTAAATATGTTTATCCCTAGACTCTTTATCTTAAATGATTCATCATGTTCTTATAAAGTTCTGATCTTTTGTAGGCTTAGCTGAATCTGGGTCAAAATTTCTTGGGTTTATAATACAGCTCTGAAAGCCAAATACCTATCAGAAGATTGAAATTTGAAACCTGAAAATGTAGGATATCCTCACCCATTCCGGACAGATTCCTACGATATTTGAAAGCATGATTCTATACATCTAAAGCTGTGTAGCTAGAAACCCAGAGCCTCATATTTATTGGTATTGATTCTCACAGGGAAAGGGAATGAAAATAACTGTCAAGGCAACTGATTGGTAGTAGAAATCTCTCCACCTTGCCTTTTAGAGAGCAGAAGCTGGTTGAGTTTGATAGCATCTAATATGCATCTCTGAGGAATGTGGCTTGGTTTTTACTCTATGGGGACTCAAATTTCATAGATAAAGTGGGATACCATCCAAATTTCTTCAAGATTATAAAGAAAATTAAATTAAAATTCAGGAATTGTATATGTGAAGCTTAAAAAAACAACTAACAGAACTCTACAGAGTTGGGGCATGGTTTAGTAGAAAAGGCTCTAGATTTTGAGGTTTAGACCCAGTGATAAAATCCTGGCTTCATCATTAGGACCTTGACCAGAGGACTTCACTTTCCTGAACCCAGGTTGTCTCAGCTAGAAACAGTAGAGTTTATTGGGTGAAAAAGCCCCACACAGGTGCTCAAAACCTAGTGAAATCAGAATCTGGAAGTTATAATTCAGGCAGACATGCACGAGTGTTTTGTAAATTAAAAGGAAGCTAAATCTAGCAATAATTAATCAAAATGATGGAATGCAAAGATTACAGAAAAGAAAGACAATGGCTTAGAGAACACCGCTTTATATTCTCTAATGTTATTGATGAAGTTGGTATTCATTACTACAACACCGATTCACTTGGGATGGAAATGGGATGCCATATGCCTTACTGAGGGAACTGAGTCATAATTCATTACTGTTAAAATAAAATCATTAGGATGACATATTGCCAACATAAGGAACACAGCCACAAAGCTCTTGAAAAACAAACAGCTCACAAGTGAGCTTCCATTGGTAGGAATGCTTGAGTGATTATGATACTGTGTCTCATTCTTTATCCCAAATCTGCCACCAGACACTGGATGAAGAAAAGAAGAGAAAGATTATGTTTAGGGAGAAAAGACTGGAACACTGTGTCCTTAACTGACCTATTTATAATCTCTTTGCTGGACAACTTGTCCTTGTGTTTGGCTGACCAGTATACATACTCCTTCTCATGTGTGAGGAACCCTCTACCTCCTGTGGCTTTGGGAGGAGGCAGGGTCTATGGGGAGAAGATAACAGAACCACATTCTCCTTTTTGATGATCCCCGTGACAGAGAGTAGACTCTGGTTTTCTATGCTTCCCCAGGGTATGGGATAAAGAACGGCTCATGATTGAACAGGGTTTGGGAAATATTTTGGGTTCTACTTGAGCTGGGCAAGACCCTTGTGTTTATGTGAAAGTGTGAAGCAGCACATGGGATTTAGAGAATGAAATACATAGCTCTTTGAGCATGACTTTCAGGGAAATGAGTGACAGAATGTGAGCATAAAATGGGGTAGACAATGCAAGTGAAAAGACTTTGCAAATTGTAAAGTACTAGAAAAATGCTGCTGTTTTAAAAAAATTTTCTACCTTCCAGGATTATTTACAAACTCCATGAGACAGTATGTACCTAAAGTTGCCTTATGGGTAATACCAGGTACTGGCAAATGTGTAGGAGAATGAATGGGAAACTTCAGCCCCTTGTAGGACAGTTCATTGGTATTGCTGTTTGGGAGAGCAAGCCATCAGCCTTTAGGGAGACTGAATATGCACACACTCTAAGACCCAGCCATTCCACTTCAAGGGACATCTCTTACCTCCCAAAAAGACTTGTACTAGGATGTTTCATGCAGCATTGTTTGTAATAACGAAGGGTTGGAAATGAACTAAACAGGCAGCAGTAAGAGGAACTGATAAATGTGATGTGTTCAAAGGAATATCATACAGCCATTCAAGTATCCATCTATGTACCAGTCAAGCCCAGTAAAAATTCCAACAGAAAAAAAGACAAAAGCATCGACTGGTCACGTCACCAAATGCTGAATAAACACAAAACGATTGTCGAGTTCATTGGTTAGCAATGAAAATGAAAGCCATATTTTATAGCTACACCATTGGCGCACGTTTAACTCTGACACTATTGAAACTTTGAGAAGCTTGGTGCCGCTGAAATACTGATTCTCTGCTGGTTCAGTTCAGTTTAGTCGCTCAGTGGTGTCTGACTTTTTGCAACCCCATGAACTGCAGCACGCCAGGCCTCCCTGTCCATCACCAACTCCCAGAGTCCACCCAAACCCATGTCCATTGAGTCGGTGATGCCATCCAACCATCTCATCCTCTGTCATCCCCTTCTCCTCCTGCCCTCAATTTTTCCCAGCATCAGGGTCATTTCAATGAGTCAGCTCTTTGCTGGTAGGCATGCCAATTGCTGCAACCACTTTGGACATAATTTGGAATCTATTGAAGTGGAAGATGTATGTACTCCTAACCCTGCAACTCCACTTTGCAGCATAGAGATGCTTCTGCACATATGCTTAAGGATATTCATATACCAGCTTTGTGATAGTAAAAACATGCAAACAATCCAAATGTTTGAGGATGGAAAATGGATGAACATTGATGCACAGCTATGAAAATGTTATCACAATTACGACCATCTGCAGGAATGAATCTCACATACATAATGCTGAATTTTAAAAAGTTGCATAGGAGTACATATAATTCTCTGCAATAATCTATATGGGAAAAGAATCTGAAAAAGAATAGATATATGTATATGTATAACTAAATCATTTTGCTGTGTATCTGAAACTAATACAACATTGTAAATCAAGTATACTTCAATATACAATAAAAATGAAAAAAAGAATACATATAATTCCACTTATGCAAAGTTGAAAATCATGTAAAAACTACATAATGTATCATTTTGGAGTGCATAATATATATGAGAGTGAAAGTGTTCTTTGATCAATTGTGTCGACTCTTTGAGATCCCGTGGACTGTAGACTTCCAGGCTCCTCTGTCCATGGAATTCTCCAGGCAAGAATACTGGAGTGTGTTGCCATTCCCTTCTCCAGAGAATCTTTCTGACCCAGGGTTTGTACTTGGGTCTCTTGCATTACAGGCAGATTCTTTACTGTCTGAGCCACCAGGGAAGCTTTCATAATATACATGGCAAAACGAATAAAGAAAAGTAAGGAAATAATAAGCACAGATTTGGGATTCAGTTACCTGCTGGTGAGGAAGTTTGGTTGGATTAGAGGGCACCTTGTTTCTACGGGACCAGCAATCTGATTGCAGGTGATGGATCACTGGTGTTCATTTTATTTTTAATCTTAGTACTCTATATATATATTAACATCAATAAATCTCAAATGTGTAATACTGAATGAAAAAAGTAAAAAGACCTAATGATATGCCCAGTACAATACTGTTTATAGAACAAGAATAATCCACTCTCGTCAAGTATTGCTAAGAAGGCCTCTGTCGTCGTTGTTTACTCGCCAAGTTGAGTCCTGCTCTTCTGTGACCCCGTGGACTGTAACCCGCCAGACTCCTCTGTCCATGGGATTCTCCAGGCAAGAATACTGGAGTGGGTTGCCATTTCCTTCTCCAGGGGCTCTTCCTGACCCAGGGATCGAACTTGCATCTCCTGCATTGAGGCGGATTCTTTAGCATTGAGCCACCTGGTAAGTCCCCAAAATGCCTATAGGTGTAAATAAAGCCATACAAGGCAGCTGTATGTTAGATAACAAGAGTATAATATAGTGGAATAGAAATAGAATTAGGAGTTGGGTGAAAGAGCCAAATAAATAAAATTTTGAAATGTTAATGATAAAATGAGGTTCTCTGTGAACTCCTAATGCTAATACGGCATAAACTGACTTGAGGTGAATATATTGACCACATCACTGTAATTCTATGTGTTTGAAATACCAAAGGAAAAGAAAGATTTCTTTTTGAACTGGAAAAGTCAAAATAAGGTATTAATTCTTATAATATATTTTGCTTGTTGGTAGGTTAAGAGTAGTACTATGAATATACAGTAGGGAAAGAAGCTATATGTTAAATTGTCTTAAATTCTTAGTTGTAAGTTTGCATGAGCTGAAATACATCCTAATTTCCTTCTCACCTCTTTTAAGATGAGTAAGTTATGACGGATACCAGAGTTGATTAAAAATAGAGCTCTTTTTGTATGTTTTGGGTTTCCATGATAGCTCAGTTGGTAAAGAATCTGCCTGCAATGCAGGAGACCCTGGTTTGATTCTTGGGTTGGGAAGATCTATTGGAGAAGGGATAGGCTACCTACTCCAGTATTATTGGGCTTCCCTTGTGGCTCAGCTGGTAAAGAATTTGTTCTTTACCAGCTTTGATCCCTGGGTTCGATCTCTGGGTTGGGATCGTCCCCTGGAGAAGGGAAAGGCTACCTGCTCCAGTATTCTGGCCTAGAGAATTCTACGGACAGAGGAGCCTGGAAGTCTACAGTCCATGGAGTCCCCAAAAGTTGGATACAACTGAATGACTTTCACTCATATGTTTTATTGTCGATAAAACCACAGCATTAGGAGCCATGGCCTACACTGATTTTTCCTTCTTTTATCACAACCCAACCTTTTTTAAAATCTAAACTATCTTTCATATACCCTTATTTTTGTTTTATCACTCCCCACCAGACATTATTATCACATCACACCTGAACTCCTGATGTGGCTTCTCTTTATTCAGATTAAAGCTGCTCTATTCCCAAATCCATCATTTTCAAATTGGTCAAAAATTCAACACCAGTATCTTTATCTGGGCTTCCCAGGTGACTCAGTGGTAAAGAACCTGCCTGCCAATGAAGGAGACACAGGTTCGATTTTTGGATCAGGAAGGTCCTCTGGAGAAGGAAATGGCAACCCACTCTAGTATTCTTGCCTGGAGAATTTTATGGACAGAGGAGCCTGGCAGACTATAGTAGATGGGGTGTCAAAGAGTCAGACATGACTGAACAACTGAGCATGCACACATGAATGCATCTTTATACTAAAGAATATTAGAATAATTTAATAATGGCCAAAGTGATAAGACTGAGTGCCAAAGGACTGATTCTTTCAAATCGTGGTGTTAGAGAAGACTCTTGAGAGTCCCTTGCATTTCAAGAGATCAAACCAGTCAATCCTAAAGGAAATTAACTCTGAATATTCATTAGAAGGATTAATGCTGAAGCTGAAGCTCTGATACTTTTGGCTACCTGATGCAAAGAGCTGACTCATTGGAAAAGACCCTGATGCTGGAAAAGATTGAAGCAGGAGGAGAAGGGGGCGACAGAGGATGAGATGGTTGGATGGCATCACCAACTCAGTGGACATGAGAGTTAGAGCAAGCCCCAGGAGATGGTGAAGGACAGGGAAGCCAGGCGTGCTGCAGTCCATGGTGCTGCAAAGAGTCGGACATGACTTAGCACTGAGCAACAACAACAAAGTGATAAGGCAGGAAAAACCAAGATAGCAGTTAGAAAGGAAAAAATAAAAGTATTCTTCTCAGAAGATATTATCTAGATATCATCTAGAAAACCCTGTTAAACTACTGTAAAGCTACCAGAACCATTAAGACAATTCCTTCAAGGAAGTGATCAGACATGAAATAAATGTACAAATATCAAGGGCTTCCTCAGATGTCAGCAACACAGTATTTAGGAAATATGATGAAAAAACAATACCATTCATATAGCCACACTTGCTGGGGATGTTGGACCCTTGTCTGAGCCCACAGTATCACAGTGTCTCTCATGATAAAGATCGCATCTACTTTTTGCCCTCAGCTCTTAACTCCCTTCCAGAGAGCTTGAAAAGTCTTTGGATCCTCCCCTGTCCTTGATACTTAAAATCTGCAGCCCTGCCTCCAACACAGAGACCTTTAACATTCTCCCTCCCAATGCAGTGTTAGCTCCTCAGAATCACATTTCCAATCACCTTGCCAATTCAGAAGTTTCTGTATTTGCATCACTAAGAAGTCCATTTGGCTGGTTTTCCTAGGAAAATGGAACAATCTCCTCAAATGGACTATTGAAGTCTCTTCCTCCTGCCAGACAGAAATGGCTTATTTAGAGCTCTCAAATGACAGATTTCATTCTTTTTTTTTTTTTAACCTCACTCTTTCAAAAGCAGTCGTTCTGGACAAAATTCTCGATGATGGTAGAAACTCTAAAGTCATGAGTTCTGTGGGAGGGGGTTAATGGAAAGGGGCAAGAGAGGATTTTCTGAGGTGCTGAAGTGTTCTGCATCTTGTTTGGTGGTGGTTTCACGGGTGTACACAACTGTCAAAATCTCTGAATTGAACACTTACATTTTACTGTATGTAAATCATACAAAATAGCTACAGTTTGCAACAGTTAGGGTGCCTTGTGGGTCTTGTTTACAGGCTTCTGTGCAGTGTGTAGGGCTTCCCAGATGGCACTAGTGGTAAGAACTCATGTGCCAATGCAGGAGATGTAACAGATACAGGTTAGATCCCTGGGGCAGAAAGAAGGAGTCTTGCCTGGAGAACCCCACGGATAGACTAGGAGGCTGGCAGGCTGCAGTCCATAGGGTTACAAAGAGTCGGACATGGCTCAAGCAACTTGGCATGTATGCATGTGCCATGTAGAAGCATCACACAGGCCTGCATGGTTTCCCCATGTACCTTTGATCCTACTGGGCTGGGAAGCTTCTTCGGGTACTTTCTAGAGACACAGGACTGGAGTCATTGGCCACCTCTACTCTGGGCAGAACAGATGCATAGCCTTAGTTAAGTCACAAGAACTATGTTGTTGACTGGAAAGACTATATCGATTTGTTTTAAATGTCCAGAAAATGCTGTTGTCTCGGCACGTATCCCTACACTTCCTCTGAGGTGGAATTTGGAGTTTACCGACAAGTTTGCCCTGAATCAGAAATGCTTCCAACTTTTCCTTCACCCTTGAGGCATGACTAGAAATTTCTACTACTGGAGTCACTGCTATAGGGAGAGATGTGGTTTCTTTCCAGTAGGTCTCTGCTAGAATGCAGAAAAGTGGCAAAGACCAAGAAGAGGCTAAAGAAATTAGATTCAGGGGGAGATGCCAGGATATCTAAAAGAAGAGTAATCAGCACAAAAAGGAAGACATTTGCCATATAATGGACAAGAACTAGTAACAGGACCTAAGTGTAGGAAGAAAACAAGGGTTGGGTTACTCCCAACCCACCCCTCCTGGGGACTCACGTACATCCTGGGGAGAAGAAAATGTTTCAAAGTAAAACTGAAGTCACTAGGCCTCCAGACATCCAAGCCATTCTACTAGGGGTTTCGATTAGACTCTACAGTTAATAGCCCTCAAACTTAAAACACCCAAACTTCATTTCGTAGTTTCTTGGTGTGGAGAATTATTGAGCAACTTTGGTTCAGTTCAGCCACTCAGTCATCTTCCCTGGTGGCTCAGCTGGTAAAAAATCCGCCTGCAATGTGGGAGACCTGGGTTCAAACCCTGGTTTGGGAAGATCCCCTGGAGAAGGGAAAAGCTACCCTACCCACTCCAGTATCCTGGCCTGGAGAATTCCACGACTGCATAGTCCATGGGGTCATGAAGAGTCAGACCCAACTGAGTGACTTGCATTTCATTTCATTGAACAGCTTAGCAGGATGGTTATCGCTCAAGGTGTCTCATGAGTCATATGCTGTAGTCAAGATATTAGCGGTCATCTGAAGGCTTGACTGGGGCCAGAGGATGCATTTCCAGCCTGTGGGCAGAGGGCCTGAATTCCTTCTTCGCAGACTGCTCACCTGGATGCTTTAGTAATCGTAGTATGGTGGTCAGTTCCCCCCCAGAACAACTGATCCATGAGAGAAAAGGAGAAAGGAATATTAGTGACCTTGTATTAAAACTCATACACCACCATTTCCACCACATTCCATCTGTTAGAGGTGAGTCACTGCATGGCCCACACTCAAGAGGAGGAGAATTGAGCTTTGCTTTTTGAATGGAAGAATATTAGAAAATTTGTGGATGTATTTTAAAGCCAGCACAGCAAATTACTCTTTCCTCCATCCCCCACAAAGAGAGAGAGAGAAATGTAAATGAGGAAGAAGTTTGTCTTTAGTTTATACAGGCAAACATCTCAATTAATCCTTTTACTAGTTTTTAAAAAAATTTTTAACTTTTTATTTTATATTGCAGTATAGTTGATTAGCTGGTTTTAGAAAAGGCAGAGGAACCAGAGATCAAATTGCCAACATCCACTGGATCATGGAAAAAGCAAGAGAGTTCCAGAAAAGCATCTATTTCTGCTTTATTGACTATGCCAAAGCCTTTGACTGTGTGGATCACAATAAACTGTGGAAAATTCTGAAAGAGATGGGAATACCAGACCACCTGATCTGCCTTTTGAGAAATTTGTATGCAGGTCAGGAAGCAACAGTTAGAACTGGACATGGAACAACAGACTGGTTCCAAATAGGAAAAGGAGTACATCAAGGCTGTATATTGTCACCCTGTTTATTTAACTTATATGCAGAGTACATCATGAGAAATGCTGGACTGGAAGAAACACAAGCTGGAATCAAGATTGCTGGGAGAAATATCAGTAACCTCAGATATGCAGATGACACCACCTTTATGGCAGAAAGTGAAGAGGAACTAAAGAGCCTCTTGAAAGTGAAAGTGGAGAGTGAAAAAGTTGGCTTAAAGCTCAACATTCAGAAAACGAAGATCATGGCATCTGGTCCCATCACTTCATGGGAAATAGATGGGGAAACAGTGGAAACAGTGTCAGACTTTATTTTTCTGGGCTCCAAATTCACTGCAGATGGTGACTGCAGCCATGAAATTAAAAGACGCTTACTCCTTGGAAGGAAAGTTATGACCAACCTAGATAGCATATTCAAAAGCAGGGACATTACTTTGCCAACAAAGGTTCGTCTAGTCAAGGCTATGGTTTTTCCTGTGGTCATGTATGGATGTGAGAATTGGACTGTGAAGAAGGCTGAGCGCTGAAGAATTGATGCTTTTGAACTGTGGTGTTGGAGAAGACTCTTGAGAGTCCCTTGGACTGCAAGGAGATCCAACCAGTCCATTCTGAAGGAGATCAGCCCTGGGATTTCTTTGGAAGGAATGATGCTAAAGCTGAAACTCCAGTACTTTGGCCACTTCATGTGAAGAGTTGACTCATTGGTAAAGACTCTGATGCTGGGAGGGATTGGGGGCAGGAGGAGAAGGGGACGACAGAGGATGAGATGGCTGGATGGCATCACTGACTCGATGGACGTGAATCTGAGTGAACTCCGGGAGTTGGTGATGGACAGGGAGGCCTGGCGTGCTGCGATTCATGGGGTCGCAAAGAGTCGGACAGGACTGAGCGACTGATCTGATCTGATAGTTGACTGGCAATGTTGTTTAGTTTCAGGTGTACAATAAAGTGTTTCATTTATGTTTGTACTTGTATGTATTCTTTTTTCAAATTCTTTTCCCGATTCAGTTGTACAGAATATTGAGCAGAGTTCCCTGTGCTACACAATGGGTCCCTCAACCCTGATGTGTAACACTTGTTACGATGTGAGTCAATGAACTTCCTCATTGGTAAAGACATTTTGGGTTAGATTTTCTGTTCTCACAACTGAGAAACATCCTAATTCTACAGAATGTCGCATGTTAGGGCTCATTATGCAAGTGGACGAGTAGAATGGAGGTCAGTGAGGTAAGACCATTTGCTCAGGAGAGGCAATTCCCAGCCCAAAGGAATGGACCATGAGAAGTCTGAAACCAACCCCGGTAATTCCATTCCCCTTGTGAAGTTGGCTGGTTTAGATCAGTGGTTCTCAAACTGGAGCATGAGAGTTGGCCTCACCCCCAAATTTCACTTTCAGTAGGTCCAGCGTGGGCTGAGAAACAGCATTTCTAAGAAGTTCCCAGGTGCCGCTGCTTTTGGGAATCACTAAATCAGGCCAGTGAAATGGTACAGGGGATAAGTCTTGTAGGAAGCTCCCAGAGAAGACTTCCTACATGTCAAAGAGACTGAAAAAGGGACAGGGTTTGGGGACTTCCCTGGTGGTCGAGTGGCTAAGACTCCGCACTCCCAGTGCAGGGGGCCCGGGTTGAATCTAGTCAGGGAAGCAGATCCCGCATTCACAACGATTTAAGATCCTATGTGCCCACAGCTAAGATGTGGCACAGCCAAATAAGTGAATATTTTTTTTAAAGAGGCAGGGTTTTGTTTGTTTGTTGCTTTTGGATGTTGGTGTGTGAACGTGGGCTGCCAGGAGCCCTCCTGTGATGGTGAGGGCAGGAACCAGCAGAGTAACGCTGGCAGAGCAGAAAGATGGGAAAACCTGGGGCTGTGATGACATCCTAGAGCTTCTGGATTGACCAGCCCTGAAGCTCTTACAGCCTCGCTTGTTTTATGAGAATATGTTTCCTTACTGGTCAAATCATTAGGAATTATTATTATTATTATTATTAGGTTACTTTTTTTCAGTTGGAAAAAACTCCCAAGCTCATGCATATACAAAATTTTACATTTATAATGTGTCTTGGCACATTGTATTCCAAAAAACTGAACCAATTTACCCTCCCTCCAACAGAATGTCAGAGTGGTTGCTTCCCTACACCCTTGTCAACACTGGATAATAGCAGTTTAAAAATCTTTGCTAGTTTGACAGGTGAAAAATGACATCTCTTCATGTTAATTTGCATGTCCATGATTACTAATGAGACTGAGGGTTTTTTTTTTAAATATTCATTCTTCTTGAAGCAGATGCAGTGTAGACAAGAGACTAAGCTCTAAGCATAATGTCTCCATGATAATCACCATTCATTACCTTTGCTTACTCAGGTGGGACTGAAAATATGTAGCTTAGGCTGTTAACTCTGATGCAAGCGTGGGGTCACTGTTGTACTTGGCAATCGCTGTGTTTGGGCAGAGGCATCAAATCTGTCTTGATCACCTGCAAAAAGCAGAATCTCATCCTGAGTTTTATCTTCCCCCTTTGGATCTTTTTACCTTGAGTTATGTGCTTCTGTAGCTGCCGTTTCTCTCCTCTCCAAAGTGGTCAAGAGTATAAACAGAGCTGACAAAGGCTTCCTTTCTGAAGATGTGTTAAACATTCATTCTAAAAGCAAGAGGACATCCTCAGACATTTCGCTGCTTCATAAAGCAAAATGCAGCAGATGACTCAGGCTAGACACAAGTCAAGTTGAAGATCACTGCTCACAGCAGGCTGTTTGTATTTAGCGTTACCTCCAGCATCATGTATTACAGTGATGGAGCTTTAGAAATGGTGTTCCTGACCAGGATGGGTGGAGGCTGGGAAGTTGTCACTGTTTCTGCCAGTTGCCTGAAACAATGAATTGTCAGGACTCTTGCTCAAAGTCTGATGTACTTGCTTCTCATATATTTTTTGCCCTGTTTGAGTTTGCAATTGGAGGCAGCTTGGTGAACAAAAAATTGTTTAGGAAATATAGTTCTTCATTGGAGAGGTCAAGGTGTTAGATTGAATGAGCCACAGTGAGGGCATAAATTGTGTTTGCTTTATTAAACACATACACACACACACACACACACACACACACACACACACACACTGCCTGACACACACTCAGTGCTCAAAGCTCTATGCTGAGTGAGAGAATGAAAATATGCAGACGGGCATGGCCCTTCTCTCATTGATCTGTAGTATGATGAAATCTCTGTTATTGGTTTTGAATTGGAGCTGCCTAGCTCATCAGATAATTCAGTTGTTGAGATTTTCGTTGATATTCATGGGAAACCGGGGCTCTTGCCTGGCCAAAAGAATGGTATTGGGATGGTTTGTTGCCCAGGGAAGGAAGGTTACTGGGTTGGCTGTTTCAACATGGCTCACAGGATATCTGCTGCTTCTCACCAGATGGAACCCATGGGCATCAGCTGTGCAAACGATAATTCCTGGTGTGAGCAGCCTCCGGGAGTGACTGCCTGTCAGGGTGACTCACATTAACCAGGTGTACAAAGGCTGATCTACAAAAGCAGAGTCTTTATGAATTTACACTGAGGAGCGTCATTGTGAAGGGGTGTCAGGCAAATCAATCGTATGGCCAGAATGTTTTCTCTCAAGGTGAAGGCACAATGAAAAGCCACCTTATCATCAGGGAAATTGTTTGTCAAGTTAGCAAGTTAAAGGAGGACATGTCAGGCAGAGACAAAAGCACCCGGAAAGCATAGAGGTATGAGAGAGGAGCTCGGATCTGAAAAGCTACAGTGAATCCCAGGGTTGTCAGTGGGTAAAGGACCAGCGTGGGCGAGCGCGAAATGAAACTGAGGGAGGTGGGCAGGAGATAGATCAAGAATGACAGGCGGTATCATGTGCAAAAAAGATAGCTAGCAGGAGGCTGCTCTACAGCACAGGGAGCTCAGCGTGGTACTCTGTGATGAGCTAGTGGGTGGGATCAGGGGGTGGGAGGCAGGTCCACAAGGGAAGGAATGTATGTTATATATGTTAGTAGCTCAACTGTGTCCGACTCTTTGTGACTGCATGGACTGTAGCCCGCCAGACTCCTCTGTCCATGGAACTCTCCAGGCAAAAATACTGTAGTGGGTTGCCATTTCCTTCTCCAGGGGATCTTCCTGATCCAGGGATCGACCCCGTGTCTCCTGCATTGGCAGGCGGATTCTTTACCACTGGTGTCACCTGGGAAGCCCAGCTTCATGTTATATATACATTAAAAATGAAAATTGCCCTCCCTAATTTTTAAGTGAAATTACAGCTTCAGGAAGATGTGCTGTGTTTATTCTTCAGCTTCCTGTGGGACTAAGAGTTAACACTCAGTACCTGTTGGAGAGATGTACCCCAATACTAGGAGCTTGGTGTAGATGTTGAGGCTGCTGAGATGGCAGTGAGGATTTCCACTGGGCAATGATGTGATCAGATGATCAGATGGTCAGATTGGCAGGTGGAAGAGAGGCATCTAGAAGGCCCTGAGGCAGGAGGCTTGGGAAGTAGTTACTGGAAGATTGAAGGGGAGCTGGAGGCCTGGTGGGGGAAGTGGAGGGGAGGGATGGAAATAGCCAGGTTTACTAACCTTTGACACTTCTTTAAAATATATCAGATAAGTTCATTGGAAATCTGTTTTTAGTCCTTGCTGTTGTTCAGTCACTCAGTCATGTCGCTCAGCATCAGTCCTTCCAATGAGTATTCAGGGTTGATATCCTTTAGGATTGACTGATCTCCTTGCTGTCCAAGATAGTCCTAATCTAATTTTATTTTAAATAGAAACTTTGAATTGGCATTCTGGAAGCTTTCAGCTTTTCTTTGATTGGATTTGATTCTTGTGGGGGTGGCCCTCTCATTTACTTGTGCCTTTTTAATTTTCATTTTTATTTTCTCTTCTCTGTTAACCTCTAGAGGCAGAAAGCAAGACTCCAACTTGACACTTGGGTCCTTGAAGCCCAAGACTTGGAGAAGCAGCTGCTTGTTCTGAGACAGGCATGGGATTTTCATTCTTTATTTCCTTTTATTAAGAAATGTTTCCCCCTTGCTTAATGTTATCCTGAATTTTATTTTCAAAAATGCAAAAAGTAAATTGGATTTCTTCCTGTGACCACACAAAAGATGGTCCTATACTTTTCTCCTCCTCTCTCACTCCCTTCCTTCTCTTCTTTCCTCAAGTTTTTAATGATGCTTTCAATGCTTTCCTTTTTATCTTTCGTGTTTTTTTAGGAGGATTCCAACTACCTGTTTTTTTGTGAACATTTCTATGAACCCCGAAAGAAAGGTCAACCCCAGCCATGCAAACTTGTATGAGCTTTCCCATCACTAGCTGTGTTTCTTTGCTGGAATCTTTCAGGAAAAATCATTGTGATCACAATATTTGTGTTTAGTTGTGTCTGCAGAAGATGAGATGGTTAGGTAGTATCACTGACTCAATGGACGTGAATCTGAGCAAACTCCAGTAGATGTTGGAGGACAGAGGATCCTGCTGTGCTGCAGTCCATGGGATCATAAAGAGCTGGACACAGCAAATCAACTGTTGTGTGTGTGTGTAATTCAACAGCAAATTAGCTGTTGAAAATCAGCAGCTAATTATTTGTAAATGGGGGCTTCCCAGGTGGCGCTAGGGTAAAGAACCCGCCTACCAGTGCAGGAGACTTAAGAGATTCGGGCTCAATTCCTGGGTCAGGTAGATCCCCTGGAGGAGGTCATGCAACCCACTCCAGTATTCTTGCCTGGAGAATCCCATGGACAGAGGAGTCTGGGGGGTGGGCTACAGTCCATAGGGTCGCAAAGAGTCGGACATGACTGAAGCGACTTAACACAGCACAATTACTTGTAAATAGTATCTCTATGTCTTGTCCCCAAGTTTTACAGAGGAGACTGTTCTAGAAAACATAGATTATTGTTCAGATGATTTTCATACTGATATATTGATAGCTACAAATGAAGAACTTTTTATGTCTCTCTAAGGTTTCCAGGAATGTGGACAGCTCATGAGTTACTAAAGTGAAATGAAAAAAAAAAAAAGTTTTTAAATGTGCAACTCTGACCAACCTGAAAAAGTCTTAAAATTTTGTGAAAAAATATCTGGGAGTTAGGTTGCCTTTTGAGTCTCTCATAAAACTGACTTTCTGATATTTTGCTTCTTTTGATTTACTGACGCATCTTTCTGGGGGTAGAACAAATGTAACACACTTGAGTAAAACAGGGAAACAGTTTGTCCTGGTTAGAACAGTATATACTTATCTTAAGGGTTTCTGGAACCATTCTGTTTTTAGATTCATCCTTCGGTTAGTTAATTCCTTAAAACCATAGACAAACATTATTTAAACTGGTAAATATTTCTAAATATTGGCTTTGCAATAGGCTCTCATTAGTTATTTTCCAGATCAAGTGGAAATAATTAAATAACTGAATTGTTAACAAAACTTCTGAATATCTGAACCATTGCCTGATGAACCAAAAAGAATTACATGTTCATTCTTGAGAACTGAGGCAGGCAAACTATTGGGTTTTCTTCAAAACAGCTCAGAGGCAAACAGAGTTAGATTGTGCCTGTACTAGAACACTTCTTATACTAATGAAAAGGACCTATGTAAATACCAATTCAGAGGAGAGAAACATGTTTTGGGGAAAAAACAGGGAAGTTTGTTTCTGAGACAATGGCAGTTTGTTGAATATCATCAGCTGGACCCAGAGAAAGTGTCATTCATCGCCTGGCAGGAGGTAGGGGGAGAATAATGCATTGGAATCTTAAGATGGAAGAGGCTGGTGATATTTCTTTGATTTTATGAGATTCCAGAGGTGAGAGTTATAACCAGGCATTCCCTATTGTAGACATTTGCCAATTTATGCCCTAATGTTGCAATGAATCTCCAAAAGGACCAAGCACGGGCAGGTGTTATTATTAAAACTAATTAAATCACTCTGAGTTATGGCTTATCCCAGGCATTATCTAGCAGAATTATCATAATAAAATCTGGAGAAAACAAATAGATGAAGACTAGTTAAGCAGGTAGTTCCACTGATATTTTTTCACTCTAAAAACAAACCTTCCCTAAATACCAGAAATTATTAAGTCTCACTGTGCTTTAATTTTAGTAATAATGCATAATTGCAGTCTGACCTGTGTTTATCATGGAGAAGCAGGAACTGACTTTCTTGAGTAGTGTTTTTATTTTAAGTCACATTTGCCAAGGTAATTAAATAAGAGATTAAATCACACTAAGTATCCTGGGGCATTGTAGTCACAGCTTAGATGTGAAACAGCAGAGTGTCCCTCTTTTTGCATCTCAATATAGCAAAGTCATTGATGGCTGAGGGACCGTCGGGCGCCGATTAGTTTTCTAGGCTCTGAACAACTACATAATTATTTGAAATGAAAACGCAAGTTAAATATTATCATTATAACAAAGAAAAAGTGAGATGTAATGAACTCAAAAGCATCATCCATAGAAGAGTAATTTAAAATGTTGAATTAAAATATAGCCAGTTTGGGGAGGAAATGAGCGGGAAAAGAGTTTTGCAGCAAACACATTTTTTACTGAGGTATAATAGACATGTAACATTGTATTAGTTTCAGGGGTACAACGTAACGGTTAGATATTTGTATATAATGTGAAAGATCATCACAATAAGCCTAGTTCACACCCATCCCCAATCATAGTTACAAAAAAATATTTTTTGTGATGAGAAATTTTAAGACCTACTCTCTATTAGCAACTTTCAAATATGCAATACAGTATTATTAACTATAGTTGTCATGCTGTATGGAGCAAACACACTTGAGAGCATCAGTGTGTGTGTGTAAATGGATGTGTATATGTACACACATATTGTCACCCTGTTTATTTAACTTGTATGCAGAGTACATCATGAGAAACGCTGGACTGGAAGAAACACAAGCTGAAATCAAGATTGCCGGGAGAAATATCAATAACCTCAAATATGCAGATGACACCACCCTTATGGCAGAAAGTGAAGAGGAACTCAAAAGCCTCTTGATGAAAGTGAAAGTGGAGAGTGAAAAAGTTGGCTTAAAGCTCAACATTCAGAAAACAAAGATCATGGCATCTGGTCCCATCACTTCATGGGAAATAGATGGGGAAACAGTGGAAACAGTGTCAGACTTTATTTTTCTGGGCTCCAAAATCACTACAGATGGTGACTGCAGCCATGAAATTAAAAGACACTTACTCCTTGGAAGGAAAGTTATGACCAACCTAGATAGCATATTCAAAAGCAGAGACATTACTTTGCCAACAAAGGTCCATCTAGTCAAGGCTATGGTTTTTCCTGTGGTCATGTATGGATGTGAGAGTTGGACTGTGAAGAAGGCTGAGCGCCAAAGAATTGATGCTTTTGAACTGTGGTGTTGGAGAAGACTCTTGAGAGTCCCTTGGACTGCAAGGAGATCCAACCAGTCCATTCTGAAGGAGATCAGTCCTGGGATTTCTTTGGAAGGAATGATGCTAAAGCTGAAACTCCAGTACTTTGGCCACCTCATGCAAAGAGTTGACTCATTGGAAAAGACTCTGATGCTGGGAGGGATTGAGGGCAGGAGGAGAAGGGGATGACAGAGGATGAGATGGCTGGATGGCATCACTGACTCGATGGACGTGAGTCTGAGTGAACTCTGGGAGTTGGTGATGGACAGGGAGGCCTGGCGTGCTGCGATTCATGGGGTCGCAAAGAGTCGGACACGACTGAACAACTCATCTGATCTGATATGTATATACACTTGCATACATGTAAAGTTACAAGTATATTGGTAAAAATGAATGAAATAGAAGGCATGGTTAATCAAATTCATTTTTATGATCTATGTACCTTGCCAAATAATTCTCTTGACTAGATATGGCATGGGGGGAATGTTTGAAATGAATTACTGAGTTCTGCTAAGCCTGTGGTGATAGTTAATTTTACATGTCAACTTGACTAGGATATAGTACTTAGTCTAAGTGTTGCTGTGGAGGTGTTTCTGTAAACATCATTAACTTCCACAGTCAGCTGACTTTAAGTCAAGGAGGTAGTAAGGTGGGCCCTACCCAATCAGCTGAAGGTCCTAAGAGCAAAAATTGAGATTTCCTGGAGAAGAAATTCTGCTTCAAGACTAGTATCCTGCCTGAGTTTCCAGCCTGCTGTTCCTGTGAATTTCAAACTTGCCAAGTCTCACAATCACAAAATCCAGTTTTTAAAAATAAATCTGTGTATATATTCTGTAGACATTGTTGTTGTTCACTCGCTCAGTCATGTCCAGCTCTTTGCGACCCCGTGGGTGCCGCACTCCAGGCTTCCCTGTCCTTCGCCATCTCCTGGAGCTTGCTCAAACTCATGTCCATTGATGATGCCATACATGTATGTATATTTGTACATATCCTGCTCTTTAGTTTTGTCTCTTTGGGGAACTCTGGTTATACCTTCTCAGTTAGCTTTCCATATACCAGACAGTATCCATGTTTCTTGTAGATTTCTTGATCTGAATCTGAATTTTCAATCACCTCATTTGATTCACACTTAAATTAGTTTACATTAATTTAAACCCAAATATTAAAATATGGATGGAATTCTGAAGAAGAGTTTTATTAGGGAGGAAAGTAGTTGAGGTAACACAATGAAATTTCATATTCTGCTTTTTCTTCAGTGATCCAAATTTGGAATTCTTTTTCTTTTTTTTTTTTTGAGGTCTATTTTATGATAAAGAAATCCATTTCTAATGGTAATGTGATTTAGGCAGTTCTTAAATTTTCCGTGCATATATTTAAGAGAAATATGGCATAGTTAGTTTTCTTTCAAATGGAAATAGATAGAAAGCCAAGAGTTTTGACTTCTGCCAGGGGTTTTGAGTTCTGTGTTATGAGGCATGGAATGAAAACTGTTTCTACTCACAACACTTCTGACATCAAATGTTGAAATGTGTGGGTTTTCCACACCAAGCAATTCTCTGAGGACACCAACTGGGTATCCTACAATTGAATTCAATTCTGGCATTAACTGCTCTGTGTTAGAGTAGACCCCCTAGGTTAAGGGCTCAGTCCCATGAGACTCAGATGCCAATTGCAAATAGTGGGTTCCCCGGTAACCTGTGGGTTTCCTCGGTAGCTCAGATAGTAAAATTTGCCTGCAATGTAGGAGACCCAGGTTTGGCCCCTGGGTCAGGAAGATCCCCTGGAGGAGGGCATGACAACCCACTCCAGTATTCTTGCCTGGAGAATTCCATGGACAGAGGAGCCTGGAGGGCTACAGTCCGTGGGATCACAAAGACTCGGACACAACTGAGTGACTAACACTAACTAACTAGCTAACAAGGTAACTCACAGCTTGTCTGACATGACTATATCAGGAGTTCTCACGACCCTCTCCTCAGGTTCAGTAATTCACTGTAACAGCTCATAAAACTCAGGGAAATATTATAGTGGATACAAATGAACAACCAGATGAAGAGGTCCAGAGTGTAAGTAAGGTTCAGAGGGGTCCTAATGCAAGAACTCCTGTCCCCACAATTTGGGGTTTGCCCAAACTGTAAAGAGGCCCTTACATCCTCTTGTGACACAGATGCATTCAACTACCCTAGAAGCTCTCTGAACCCCTTTACTTTGGGTTTCTATGGAGTTTCCATTATGTTGGCACGATTGACTAAGTTACTGATCACTAGTAATTATCAACTCAGTCTCCAGCCCCTCTCCCCTCTGGAGGTCAAAAGGTGAAGCTGAAAGTCCCATCCCACCAATCACATGGCTGGTACCTCTGGCAGTTAGACCCCTCCCTGAAGTTATCAGAAGATGTTCCTATTACCCCCCTCACTTGGTAAATTCCAAGGGTTTTAGGAGCTCTGTGTCAAGAACCAGGGGTGAAGACCAAATGTATATTTATTATGTCATGGTATCACAGTGATAGTTTTAAATTTTCTACCCTTATAACAACAACAACAAAAACTCTTGCCAGAAGTGATCTGTCCAGATGATATTTTAGTAAGTAGTGTTAGTTGCTCAGTCGTGCATCCCCATGGACTTCAGCCTGCCAGGCTCCTCTGTCCATGGGATTCTTCAGGCAAGAATACTGGAGTGGGTTGCCATTTCCTTCTCCAGGGCATCTTCCCAACCTGGGGATCGAACCTGGGTCTCCTGCTCTGCAGGCAGATTCTTTACCATCTGAGCCACCTGGGAAGCCCATATTTTGAATAAAAGTGTTAATCACAGTCAGTGAGGGTCTCCATTTATCCATTTCCTTTGCTTTCAGGGGAGGAACTCCAGACTGTCTGGAGCAAGGGTCAGGAGGTCATGGACCTGCCCCACCCCCACTACCACCTCTTCTCAGAGGAGGAGGAGGAGGAGGGGCTCATGGGGCCCTGAATTGGAGGTTGATCATGCACTTCTTATTAATAGGATTAGTCTGCTTGCAGAGAGGGTGTGTTCTATCTGTCCTTGGCTTTCTCTTGGTGGTGAGGGGCCCCCACTGTGGAAAAAGCAAGCAATTGCTGAATTCTGTGTGTGCCTGGGTGGCCAGTTTATTTCTAGAATAAAGGATTTGGAGCCTCATCATGGTTGCACTGGAAAGCCATGCCATCCGGCCCAGCATTTAGAGTAAGAGAATGGAGTAGATCTGACATTTTGATCTCTGTCTGGATTCTATTTCTCACTTAGTTCCTAACTCCAGAGGAGAAGAAAAGAATGTCTTTAGTTAACTCTCCAATCCCAACAATATTAGCCCAACAGTTCTTGAGTGCTGCACCAGATGGGGTTCCGACTAAGCAGAAACCAATCATGCTTGATTTCAGCAGAAAAAGAATGCATGGGAAGGAGACCAGGAAGCAAAAGGTGGAGACAGGGAACCTTCATTTGGGTTATAGCCTGCAGCAAGGGCAGTTGGACAGCCAGAACCACTGGTCACCCACAATTCCAATCTGCTTAGAATCCACTTATTCCCCCTGACCCTGAGACCCAGGACATGGTTTGCTGCCCCTGGATTTGAGATGCAGCCGTGGTCACCAACAGATGGGAACCTATGCCTCCCTCTCCTTTTCTGATCCCCTCACTCCTGAATCTCAGGTTTAGGATGGGGCATCTGAGTGGCTGAGCTGAAGTCACCCTCCACTGCCTCGGGGATAGTGGGGGCAAGTGGCCTTTGATGCTTGACTTCTGTAGCAGGGGGTCCTCAAATCCCACCAACCTTCAAAGGAGAGCTTACACAAAACAATGAAGAAAATGAACAAATGTTACCCACCAAGGCTGGATTGGTGTTGTTCAGTAGCTCAGTCATGTCCCATGGACTCTTTGCAACCCCATGGACTGCAGCACACCAGGCTTCCCTGTCCTTCACCATCTCCTGATGTTTGTTCAAACTCATGTCCACTGAGTCAGTGATGCCATCCAACCATCTCGTCCTCCGTTGTCCCCTCTCCTGGATTAGCACATTTAATTATCTAGAGGTTAGCTTCCCATTCTCTTCTTGGAGATGGATGTGAGTAAGAAATGTTGTTGTCTCTCAGTCATGTCTGACTCTGTGAAACCATGGACTGCAGCATGCCAAGCTTCCCTATCCTTCACTGTCTCCTGGAGTTTGCTCAGACTCATGTCCAAAGAGTCAGTGATACTATCCAACCATCTCATCCTCTGTCACTCCCTTCTCCTTTTGCCTTCAATCTTTTCCACCATCAGAGTTTTCCAATGAGTCAGCTCTTTGCATCAGGTGGCCAAAGTATTGGAGCTTCAGCTTCAGCATCAGTCCTTCCAATGAATATTTAGGATTGATTTCCTTTAGGAGTGACTGCTTTGATGTCCTTCCTGTCCAAGGGACTTGTAAGAGTCTTCTCCAGCACCACAGTTCGAAAGCATCAATTCTTTGGTGCTCAGCCTTCTTACGGTCCAACTCTTGCATCTGTACATGACTACTGGGAGAGCCATAACTTAGAGTGAAAAATAGTAAGTGGAAAACTCACTCCTCTCCCTCTCCAAGCAGCTCTTTGCAGACATAAGAGTTTTGCAGAAAATTCAGTGCCTTTGTGATGGAGAGCATGCACTTATTTTATTCCTACTGTGTACCCACTATGGATCTAATTTCTACGTGGGAGCTTCTTCCTCTATTTGCCTGGGCAGCCTTGTTTAAATGTCCTCAGTATCCAAAGGCCCAAATCCTGCAGTCAGTGCATTATTCCCATATTCATTTGAGATTCGGTGTGTTTACGTGTAATGTGCGTGTATTATATACCTACTGTGTGTAAGCATTATGCTAGACTCTGTGACTGTGTGTATTACAACAAACTGTGGAAAATTCTTAAAAGAGATGAGAATACTAGACCACCTGACCTGCCTCCTGAGAAATCTGTGTGCAGGTCAAGAAGCAACAGTTAGAACTGGACATGGAACAACAGACTGGTTCCAAATCAGGAAAGGAGTATGTCAAGGCTGTATATTGTCACCTTGCTCATTTAACTTATATGCAGAGTACATCATGTGAAATGCCAGGCTGGATGAAGCACAAACTAGAATCCAGATTTCTGGGAGAAATATCAATAACCTCAGATATGCAGATGACACCACTCTTAGGGCAGAAAACAAAGAGGAACTAAAGAGTCTCTTGATGAAGGTGAAAGAGGAGAGTGAAAAAGCTGGCTTAAAACAATATTCAGCAAACTAAGATCATGGCATCTGGTCCCATCACTTCATGGGAAATAGATGGGGAAACAGTCAGACTTTATTTTTGGGGGGCTCCAAAATCACTGCAGATTGTGATTGCAGCCATGAAATTAAAAGATACTTACTTCTTGGAAGGAAAGTTATGACCAACTTAGACAGCATATTCAAAAGCAGAGACATTACTTTGCCAACAAAGGTCCATCTAGTCAAAGCTATGGTTTTTCCAGTAGTCATGTATGGATGTAAGAGTTGGACTATAAAGAAAGCTGAGCGCTGAAGAATGATGCTTTTGCACTGTGGTGTTGGAGAAGACTCTTGAGAGTCTCTTGGACAGCAAGGAGATCCAACCAGCCCATCCTAAAGGAAATCAGTCCTGAATATTCATTGGATGGACGGATGCTGAAGCTGAAATCCAATATTTTGGCCACCTGACACGAAGAACTGACTCACTGGAAAAGACTCTGATGTTGCAAAAGACTGAAGATGGGAGGAGAAGGGATGACAGAGGATGAGATGGCTGGATGGCATCACTGACTCGATCATAAGTTTGAGCAAGCTCCGGGAGTTGGTGATGGACAGGGAAGTCTGGCGTGCTGCAGTCCATGGGGTTGCAAAGAGTCGGACACGACTGAGTGACTGAACTGAACTGAGACTCTGGGGGGAAGAGGGGGAGAATAGATTTAGAAGTAAATAAAAGGAGGTCCCTGCTGTGTAGGAGCTGTGGACCAATTGTGAGAGACAGTAAACAGCTAATCAGGCAAGAGAACTTCTCTGGTGGCATGGCGGTAAAGAATCCACTTGCTAATACAAGATACCCAGGAGATGCAGGTTTGATCCCTGAGGAAGATCCCCGGAGAAGGAAATGGCAATCCATTGCAGTATTCTTGCCTGGGAAATCCCATAGACAGAGGACGCTGGCTGGCTCCAGCCCATGGGATTGCAGAGTCGGACACAACTTAGCGACTGAAAAACAACGACACACTGCAAGAAAACACGGTCAGTGTAAGAGGAGGAACAGAGTGCTTCATTTATGGAGGAAAAGGGGAACCTGTGTGGAGGCAATGTCATGGCTGCAGGGTGAGAGGGAGCAAGTCATCCAGAAGTCACATGGGGCCACAGTGGGGAGAGCAGGGGGATGACAGCCGTGGAAAGTATTATTGCACTTTTGTAACTGCTTTTGGCTTGTATGTCTGAAGACAGTGGGGCTGGATGGGCTTTGAGAAGCTCAGCACCTGGAACAGAGGCTGCTAAAGAAGCTCCATTCAGCATGCGGCCAGCTGTGCTAACCACACCCTCGGCCAGCTGCTTTCATATCTTCTCTCCCATCGTCACGGCAGCCAGCAAGCTGCCCACAAGCTCCCAGGGCTCACAAGTGGGGCGAAAAAAGTGATGCTCCCAAATCCAGTTTTATCAGAAGAGAAAGGATTGTTCTCCTGAAGAAGGGATGTTGGATAGGCAACCTGTGACCTCTGAAATGTCTGGGTTCTGTCTTCCAAAGTAACAGACATTCCCGACATTTGACATTGTGGGCACGTGAGCACTTTGCCTAAGGTCGGGGGAGAGGAATTCTTTCAGTTCCACCACCTTCCAAACCTCGAGAGGGTCTCCAGGTTCACACACACCTGCCTCAGAGAGAAGAGGGTTTCTCTCCCAGGTCCCTGCACTGGCTTTGAAATCAGGCATGAGTCTCACCAGGGCAGGACAGGTGCTCTCCTGATGGTCCAGTTGATTTTTCAGCTTCAATCCTGTTAACCGGATGTTACCCCTTGGAGTATTGAGTCGTCCCCACCAGATTCTTACATACCTGCTTAACTTCCATGTGAGAGATTTATATGTGAGTTTGGGCACATTATGATCCTGTGCAGGCACTCAGCAGTGTTTGCAAATTAAGATTGATCACATGGGCAGCCACTTACACATATTACTTGTGTGTGTGTGTGTGTGTGTGCACGTGCTGAGTCACTCAGTCATCTCTGACTCTTTGTGACTCCGTGGACTGTGGCCTGCCAGGCTCCTCTGTCCATGGGGTTTTCCAGCAAAATTACTGGAATGGGTTGCCACTTCCTCCTTCAGGGGATCTTCCCAACCCCGGGATTGAACCCGTATCTCCTGCATTGGCAGGCAGATTCTTTACCGCTGAGCCACTGAGGAAGCATACAAATTGCTTAGTGAGTGAAGTCGCTCAGTCGTGTCTGACTCTTTGCGACCCCATGGGCTGTAGCCTACCAGGCTCCTCTGTCCATGGGATTTTCCTGGCAATAGTCCTGGAGTGGATTGCCTTTCCTTCTCCAGGGGACAAATTGCTTAAAAGTCATTAATTTGTGTCATTAACATGTTTGATGGATGTCATTGGAAACAAATCAGCTCATTTCAGGGATTGTGGGGACGTGTTGCTTCTTGCGTTTCCACATGATGGATCACGAAGTGATGGGTTTTCCAGAGTGGCCCCTCCACCACCTGCTCCCCAGGACCCTGAGGAACTGGGTCAAACTGCAGATTCCTGAGACTCACCCAAATAAGCGAGATTAGACTCTCTGGGAATGGGAATTGGCATCTCTATTTTTATAAAGCTTCTCAGGTGAAGTTTACGGATGCCCTTTACTGCTCTGTGTCTCTTTCCAGTGTGGCAAAATACTAAAGAAGGCTTTCTGTTCACTTAAGAGATGTGTGGCTCACTAAGAAGTTGCTTTACTGGGTGCAGTCAGGCAATTCAGAATCAAGGAATGAAGAAGGACAGAGAGACCCAGGAGGACCCAGCCAGCGCTGCTAGTTTTGTAACCAATGGGAAACCAAAGGTTTGGATTCATTGTTGTAACTTAGGATCCTCCAATCAGATCAAGGGGGAGGAGCAAGCAAGCCTGGAGTTCCTTAAAACAGTGCCCCTCAGACTTGAGGGTGGACCAGAATCACGTGGGCTTGTTGGACCACAGCTTCTTGGGCCCCACGCCCAAAGTCCGAATTCAGTCAGTCTAGGGAGGGGCCAGGACAAACGGCTGAGCCCAGGTGTGAGGTGGGGACCCAACTTCTTATGAAGGAAACAGAGCTCTTGATCCCGAACAGGGTGCCTGTTCTGGGAAGCCTCAGTTCAGTTCAGTTCAGTCGCTCAGTCATGTTCGACTCTTTGCGACCCCATGAATCGCAGCACGCAAGGCCTCCCTGTCCATCACCAACTCCTGGAGTTCACTCAGACTCACGTCCATCAGGTCAGTGATGCCATCCAGCCATCTCATCCTCTGTCATCCCCTTCTCCTCCTGCCCCCAACCCCTCCCAGCATCAGAGTCTTTTCCAATGAGTCAACTCTTCGCATGAGGTGGGCTAAGTACTGGAGTTTCAGCCTTAGCATCATTCCTTCCAAAGAAATCCCAGGGCTGATCTCCTTCAGAATGGACTGGAGGCCTAGAGGAGGAAAAAGGAACATTTTCTTTCCAACTTCCTAGATTCTCTGGCTGAGGCCCTAGAAACTAAACTGACAAAAGACAGATTAACAAGAGAAAATCAGAGCGTATAGCACATGCAGTATGCATATGCTGCTGCTGCTGCTAAATCACTCAGTCGTGTCCGACTCTGTGTGACCCCATAGACGGCAGCCCACCAGGCTCCCCTGTCCTTGGGATTCTCCAGGCAAGAACACTGGAATGGGTTGCCATTTCCTTCTCCAATGCATGAAAGTGAAAAGTGAAAGTGAAGTCGCTCAGTCCTGTCCGACTCTTATCGACCCCATGGACTGCAATCCACCAGGCTTCTCTGTCCATGGGATTTTCCAGGCAAGAGTACTGGAGTGGGGTGCCATTTCCTTCTCCGTGCAGTATGCATATACATGGGAGAAACTCAGCACTGGATAACTCAGAGGGGTGACTGGAACTTGGGCTTATATAGTTAGCATCTGAGCAAAGAACAATACATGTATAGAGAGGTGACCACGCACAGGAAAAGGGCTTTAGGCTTCCAAGGGTAGCAGACTGTGGGAAGACAAATGTGTGGGGTGAACTTAGAGAAAAGAAGGATTATTTTCGTAAGGTCTCTTATGTAGGTTCCTCTGGGTGCCATCTTGGGCTGGTCTAGAGTTCTCTCTGGTGATTAAAAGTCTGAGTCTGCTTTTAGACAAATGTGGGTCGGATGGAGAGCTTTTTTGGCATTTGCTTTTTCTCAATAGTCTAAACTCAAAAATCCTTACACCACAATGGTGAACTTTGGGGTTGCATAGTTTGATTCCTTATAAGGGCCGTGCTTACTTGGCCCCATCTCTGGATTTTCTCTCTTGGAATTCCTTGTGTCCAGAGTCAACTTGGTGTCTCTTCTAAGACAAATGTCACTTGCCCCATTCTGTGCTCCCTAAGCCATTGTCCATAGACAGGGTTTCTGGAGAAAAAGGCATTAAAGGATATGTCAGAGATCATATTCTGTGTAGGTTTTAGACCTTGGAGAGACCTTAGCAGTCATCTCCGGGGCAGTGCTCCTGAACCGCTTGACGTTTTTGTTGTCCTTGACTTTGGACATTGTTAATTGAACTCTGCACTTATTCCCACCAGGCTTGGATCCAGCATCCTTTCAATACAATGCAAAGCTTGATTTATTTAGGGTGATGCTTATTTATAACCCAGAATCAACCAAACTTCAGCTTTTGCTTATGGAGATGTGGAGCTCAAGAAGGAGAGATGACTTGGCTAAAGGCACAGATCTAGGCTGGGATTACTGGCATCCTGGCTCTAGGCTGAGATTTTTTTTCTTGCCTTAGTATATGGTTAGTTTTAGATAACTTTTCCAGAAATCTTGAAAATGGAGCATAAAATTTAATGGCTAAAATATAAATTATGTGAAATACAGTCTTTTTTTCCCTATACCCTGGAAATTTCCTAAATGGTTCAAAAATTGTAAAGAACTGAGTATCTAAATAAACATTGTTAAGTGGTAAGTCTAACGTTGGCAACCTGTTATATTCTAAGAATAATGAGTAGATTCTGCACTATCTAGAATTTGGTGATGTAACCAGCGGTTCATTTAAAAGAGGGGAACAAGATTACTTGCAAATACTCAAGTGCCTGCCATTTGCAAAGAATAGAGTATGTCTCACTTTGTTGAGCCCTCCTCTTCCACATCATATTGATCTTTGAGGGAGAGAAGTCTTCTGAAGAGAGATCTTAGTTCCCTGCCCAGAAGTTGAACCTGGGTAGCCTGGATTAAAACCAGAAATTCTAGCTGCTAGACCACCAGGGACTAGAGGCTAGAAGCAAAGTGTGTATTAGTGGCTCAGTCGTGTCCCACTCTTTGTGACGCAATGGGCTGTAGCCTGCCGGGCTCCTCTGCCCATGGGATTCTCCAGGTGGGAATACTGGCGTGGGTTGCCATTCCCTTTTCCAGGGGATCTACCTGACCCAGGGCTCAAATCCAGGTCTCCTGCATTGTAGCAAGATTCTTTACCATCTGAGCCACCAGGGAAGCCCAGAAGCAAAGTAGCCCTGTTTTTTCCTTCCCTTTGAAAGTAAGAATGTTTAAAGGAGTCAAAAACTATAAATACAGCTACAACATTAATTATTATTATAGAGACACAGCATCGTATATGGGAAAGCACATAGAGAAACAATTTGCTTAAGACAGAAGCAAGACAGAAATATATACACAGAGAGAAAGGGTGTGGGCTCCCCCCTCTAATGAGGAAGAGCCTGGTAAAGAGATGATTTAAATCCTTTATATACGACAGTCCTCTTTGGTCTTTGTTTAACTTTGGCCAATTATCTTTTTTTTTTTTTTTAAATCACACCTGACTGGTCGGTCCTAGGACCCTCCCCAAGATGTGTGTTCAACATTTTGTAAAGATAGATCCCACTGCAGAGGCCTGTGGGTGCATGCCCACATTCATTATGGGGTAGTGCCCCCCTCCCTTTTTGACCCCCAAGGATTCTTCCAGCACTTGTGAAGACAGGGAAGTTTTCCTTGACTTGAGGAGAGGTCATCTTATCTTTCAACTTAAGCACAGCTCAGTTTTGCCACTAGCTTTGTCCTTGGAGTGTCTGGGTGGGAACAAAGCTTCAATTTGACTCCACTTGACAAATACCAGCTGTCCAGCCCAGGGGCCCATCTATCTCCTACTTCACTATCGACACTTAATGTGTACAATTGCTTTTATTCCCAGTGACTTTACAGTTCTTACATGGGGAAGCTGCATTCCTTATGACCATTAACCAGAAGGATGCAGGGTCATGTCAAAGTGGCAGATTGGCTTAGTACAGCCTAGAAATCAGAAAAAGAAATCAGTAGAGAGACCACTCATACCTAATATTAGCCAAGGGCATTCCTGTTCTTAAACTAAATGTTGCTTTGTCTACTAGCCAGCCTTATTAGACATTAGCAGGAAGAACTTAGGATAAATTCAGTGGAGGTGGTTCCTACTGGAGGCGGCAGGAGGATGTGCTTGAGAATCCTGCCACGTGCCTCCCACCAGCTCCTCTGCTAACCTCCCCTTTCTTCACCCTCATTTCATTCTTTCCCCTACTCTCCTCTCTGTCTGTGGTTGTTATGTCTTTGCCAAGCCCTCAAGGTAGATTAGTTTATAACTTTAATAATGTGGTAAAGAACCTGGAGTTATTTTGCCCGGAAAAGGTGTATAAAGAAGGCTGCATCATTTTTGTTCGTGTTTCCCTGTAAGCAGCCATCTGCTTACTCATCATTGCTTTTGGAATTTTAGCCTTTGCATTGGAACAAGTTTCAGATTACTTTTAGCTTCAAGGATAATTAAGTCTATAAAATGTATGTTTGTTGCTTTTTGGTTGAATGTAGTAAATAGAGGGGGAAAACTGGAAAATGGGATGGAAATGTTCTAGAAAATTAACTCAAAGTAGATCTGTTGCAAATTCTGTAGGGGTATTAAGATACAATTTCCTAAGGCAGCTTCTGAATAAGAAAAAATAGAACACATTATGGTAATTTGAAAGAGGAATCTTCCTGTTGAAGAAAACATAGTTTCTGACTTTTTAAATTTATTCTTAGCTTTCCAATAAAATACCCAACATATAATACACACATGTATGTGCACACACATGCACCCATACACACACACACACACACACACACTGAGAGACCAACTAGGGAAAAGGCTAAGGCAATTGAGATCTTACAGGCAGTCTATTAAAATTTCAAATTTTATAAAAGCTTTGTATTAATAAGTGTAAGTGGATTCTTTACTTGAGCTTGAATAAATTGGAAAGAATTTAGAATTAAGATTGGAAAACCATGCTTCTTCTTCCTTTTAGATAGATTTCAGACTTGCTTAGAATTGAGCAGTGAATAGTCTCATAATGTAGGCTTTAGTTTATGCCTTGAAAGTGAAAGTGATACTTGCTCAGTTGTGTCTGACTCTTTGGGACCCCATGTACTGTAGCCCACCAGGCTCCTCTGTCCATGGGATTCTCCAGGCAAGAATACTGGAGTGGGTAGCCTTTCCCTTCTCCAGGGAATCTTTCCAACCCAGGGATTGAACCCGGGTCTCCTGCATTGGCAGGTGAATTCTTTACCATCTGAGCAACCAGGGAAGCCCTGTTCATACAAAGGCCTTGATCACAATGAGCTTCTTCCTCCTGAAAGTTGACCACTTTTTGTGTCTCCCAAAAAGCAAGTGTCACAGGCGCTTCTCGCAGTCTTGCAGGGCCTCCAAGAAGCTGCTCAGTTAAAATGTCTGGCTGGCACAAGTTTGGCCAAGGGGCAAGGTAGGACAGGCCAATCCAAATGTTGACTTTGGAATGAGAACTGGATTTTTTCAGGTAAGAATACTGCAGAGTGTTGCCATTTCCTCCAGTGGATCTTCCAGACTCAGGGATCAAACCTGCATCTCTCAGGGCAGGAGGGTAGAGATATTGTGAGGCAGAAGGGCTGGAGTCCTAGCTTTAGGAATTCTAGGCAAGGCACTTCATCCTGAACTTCACTTTCCATGTCTATGAAATGGGAAGGTTATTTATTATCCGGCTCAAATTGGCTGTGGGTGAGATCGTTCTTTAAATTTCAGAACACTCTTCAGGTGTGAGGGGTCATTACCATAGTACCCTTAGCCTCCTGTGCATGTGCTTATATGTTCCCAGCATGCATAGTAGGGAGTTCAGTAAGCAGGAAGAAAAACAACCAGGAAGCAGAGGAAACTCGGTGACCTCCTTTTTGCCAAAGGTAAAGGGCATTTATGGGAAATCCCTCCTGTGGTTGTGCCTGGAGGGCAGCTCCACCTGCTCAGCTAGATCTTTGTCTGAGCAGTCCGCTTCCTGGTGGGTACAGCCTCCAGAAGGTCATGTACCCAGCCCCAGCACTGCTGTTATCTTCCACATCGAGGTGTGTTTCCTTGCTGTAATCCCTTCATACCCAGGCTGTCCATGCCTGGCATCAACAGGGAAACTCTTGCCAAGGGCCCTCTGGCCACAGAGCACTCCCCCCACCCCCTGCCTGGCCTCCATTACTTCTTTCCTTTGGGGGGGGCAGGGTACAGGGCACAGGGCACAGGGGTTTCCCACCCTGCCTGCATTCTGCTTACATCTCCACACTGTGGAAAGGGAGTTGGTATCCCTGGATCCAGCTGAGAACAAACAGTCCCTCCTCTGCTTCTCCCTCTCTAACTCCTTGCTCCAGAGTCCTGGTGCCCAGGGCCACTGTGGGAGGCATTGCCAGCCCTGAGTTTGTTTCTCCTGTGCTTCCGCAGTCCCTCGCCATGTACCTGGATGTGGGGAGCTGGAATAGAATTCACCTTGTGCTTTGGTTTATGCCTTACGAACTGCTTTCTCATTCATTATAGCCCTGGCTCTTCCTGCAGTTCTAAGTCATGTAGTGTGATGATCATGGTTTGTGTGTGTATGTGTGTGTGTGTGCGTGTTACAGATGAGGAGACAGTGCTCCAGAGAAATCGATGACTCTTCAGCATGAAGCAGCCAGTAGTGGTTAAGTCTGGACATTGAATCCAAGTTACTGTCACAGTTTGTTTGTTATTGTCGAGTATTGAGTGTTTGCTCTGGGTTGGGTGCCAGGCTGGACACAGGGGTCAAAGGCAATAGAAATAGTTCCTGGCTACAAGGAGCTCTCAACAATAGAGGTACAGAGCATGCAAACTATGAAGCTTCTGGATTGGGAGGATTTGCGGATTGATTCTGTCCAAGGGGAGTTGAAGGTCCTGTAATGGTTCCTAGAGTGGAATCCCCGGGGTTGATGATGAGTGGAGGTGATGAGTTGGGGAGTTGGAGGCCAGAGGACAAGGGAGATGCAAATGTCCAGTGGCTTGGAAGACAAATAGTCCGGTGTGCCAGTCCACAGTTTTGTGCCTTTTGAACACTTTTATTCCCTAAAAGATGAAGTTATTGTTTAATCACTTTTTACAGTGTTGTGTTATGGATGAAATTATTATTGAAATCTGTTCTTGTTTTGTTGCCACTCCAAACTATACAATGGAACTGGGAATCCCTGAGAACTGGAGTTTCTTACTGACTTCAGAAAGACTAATTTTCACAAGGTAAATCTATATAGTTAGACTCCTGGCTCTTACTGATACTATCAAAGAAGAAAAATTGTCTTTTTGCAAAGTTTCAGTTCTATTTTTGCATTATTTTGACATAAAAAGATAAAATCAACCCAAGAAGAATATTGATAAACCCAAACCTGTCCATTTCATTAGTACATCTGTTTCAATAATAAGTATTACTGATTATTTAGTGACAGGATCGCAAAATGGGTTATATATGATATTCTTAAATTGTAATGAAATCACTGTCAAGTCATAAGGGCTCAATATTCCTTGAAGAGCAGGTGATAAAATTCAGAAGATCAGTGTATGCAGTTTTCTGGGCTCTGCTGGAATGATGAATGGTTTGCCCTTGATTTGAATTGGGAAAGAGGTATAAGGCAAGATTGTTCATAGGTGAACTTGGACTTCATTACCAGGGAGTAGCTGGTGTTTCAGCACTGTTCTTTGAATGTATCTGGAGGCAGAGGGAGGGGACAGGAAATGAAGAAGGCACGGTCTGGGCCTCAGGCTCCACCTGTGCTTTGTTGATGCTGTTGTTTAGTTGCTAAGTCATGTCCAGCTCTTTGTGACCTCATGGACTGTAGCCCACCAGGCCCTGTGTCCGTGGGATTTCCCTGGAAAGAATACTGGAGTGGGTTGCCATTTCCTATTCCAGGGGATTTTCCTGACCCAGGGATCAGACCCGAGTCTTCTGCCTTGGCAGGCAGATTCTTTACCACTGAGCCGCCTGGGAAGACCCCATCTGGGTTAAGGTGGTGCTCCCTGGCACAGCATCATTTAACTGTAGCACTGGTACTGCAGCATAAACTCTTGGCCTGACTAGCAGCCTCATTTGCTTATTTTCTGCTTATGGGAGTGTATATATTCACTGTTAAACATTTGCATATTATGAAATGTCTGATTGGCTGAGGGAGATTCTCTGAAATCGTCACTCCTCTCCCCGTCTCAGAGAAAACCGTCATTAAGGGTTGGGTATTCTTGCAATTATTCCTTTAAAAAATGTATTGACGTATAGTCGATTTACGACATTGTGCTATTTCTGCTGTATAACAGGATGACTCAGGTACACCTATATATTCTTTATCATGTATTTTCCCATATGGTTTATCACAGAATATTGAGGGTAGTTCCCTGTGCTATATGGTAGGACCCTGTTTATCCATTTCATATACTGGTTTGCGTCTGCTAGTCCCAAGCTTCCAATCCTCTCCCCACCAGCCCCTCTCACCCTTGGCAACCACAAGTCTGTCCTGTACGTCGGTGGGTCTGTTTTTGTTTTGTACATGTGTCCATTGGTGTCATATTTTAGATTTCATATATAAGTGATGTCATATGGTTTTTGTAATTATTTTTGAACTCACTACTACTCATTTGTTTATTAACAGAGAAAAAGTCAAGTAATATATTTTGAGCTTGATTTGTAGCTTAATATCTCTATGTGTTAAAAAAGTAAACAATCTCCGTAGATCTGGGCCTGCTTCCCTGTCAGGATGTGTCTCTGGTCAGTAGCTGGCCTGCCCGCTGTGGTCACTGCCCTCCAGTGACCTCTTTCAGATGCTAAAAGAGCTTGGTTCCAGCATTAACGTTTTCCTCAACTGGAGTCACTTAAATGCTCTGGCCGTGGACAAGAGGTTTACTCAGGCATTGGCTTGTTCTTACTGTGTATGCCTCATGCCCTGGGACCTTGCCTTTAGTTCAATTCAGTCGATCACTTGTGTCCGACTCTTTGCGACCCCGTGGACTGCAGCACACCAGGCCTCCCTGTCCATCACCAAATCCTGGAGTTTACTCAAACTCATGTCCATTGAGTTGGTGATGCCATCCAACCATCTCATATTCTGTCTGGGACCTTGCCTGGGCTTTCATTTTTCCTGAGTTGAGGCGGGGGGTGTCTTCCTGCACAAGGAGACTAAACAGCAGAGTGGATCAGAATTTGAATCCTGGAATTGGTGGCGCCCAGGTTCCTTGATCTCAGTGAGCCTCAGTTTCCTTGTCTGTAAATGGAAGTAATAATCCTACCAATGTTATAAATTTGTGCTTGTGAAGATGTGTTGAGGTCCTTTAATGGCCCGGAACCTCGTGGTCCAGAGTCGACCAATAAGAAAGTAAAGGAGAGAGAAAGAGGCTGATATTCCTTGGTTTACACAGAAAGCCAATAAAGCCCCTGACATGGGACTTGCTCTGTTCACGGAGGCCTCAGGCGCCCTCTCGATGGGGTGAAGACGCAGAGCGCCTTCTCGAGAGGGTCTTAGAAGCCCGGGCAGGAAAGTGAACTCAGAGAGCCTCTGCGCTCCAGGGGATCAGCCTGAAAAAGAGAGAGAGAGAGAGAGAGAGAGAAAGAAAGAAAGACACGGGGACCAGAGCTCTGATGGAGCAAAGGTGTTTTAATCAACATGGTGTGTGCATATATATTGTCTTACAAAGTAGTTATTCTCAGCAAAGATAATGATTAAAATTCCAGACTTACAAAACATAGGCAATCCATATTAAAGAGAGAGATTTGTAAACAATCACTTTTACCATATGGTTCACAAGAAGGAAGAGGGTACTTATCACCATATAGAAAAACTAATGAAGGAAATGTTTGGATTCCTCAGTCCCGGGAGAGGCTTGCCTCCCCTCTTAATTCCTGAATACTCAGGAATTAATAAGGAGCAGAGAATTCCTGACAGATCCAAAACAGCACACAGGAAGCCTCCTGTTAAATGCTTCCTGACAATTCCCCCTATTTTATTATATTTGTAAAAAAGGTCTTGACCAAATGAGTTTGGTTAGTATTAACCAACCTTATAGAAAGGTGACTGTAAACAACAAATATAATTATCAAGACAATCACCAAAGTTACAGTTTCAGACCTGATACTGTGGGTAATACTTTGAAACCATCCTCGAGGGTCTAGCCGGGATAATTTGTTCAGCTAAAGTTTCCAAATTAGGGGAAGAGGGCAGATTTTTAGAAAAAGTTTTAAAGATTTTCTTTTGCAGTAATTGTACATTCAGAGAGGCATTATCACGTATATTTTATAAATGAAATTTGATTTGTTCCCAGTTGTAGGCACTATGATTTAACTGAACAGGAGTAACACAAAATTGAGTAGCTTAAAGAAATAGAGGAGTTAAGACAAGTATATAGTTTGCAATCAATACAAGTTACAGAATGTAAAAGTCTTATTAAATTGTAAATTTTCTATGGCTATTACAAAAGGAAGTGGGACACAGGCCTGTATAAAATATGACTGATTATAGCGAAAGAAATAGTTAGTATGACCACAACTGGTCCCTATGAAATGTCCAGTCCAAGTCCCAAGTTTTTCCATGCTCTGGTGCGTGCAGCAAGTTTCCAAATGGCCCATTGTTCAGGCCCACTCTGTTTATCAAGGACGATCCTAGGACGAGGTGGGGCTAATCCACCATCAAGCCACTCAAGAAGTCCTTTGTCATAGTAATGTTCCATTGTAGTGTCAGTGACCATATCACACACAGTGTTGCGAATATCGTCTGAGCAGTCAGATAACCACATACCATGGGGTCCCCAATCAACAATTGTATGATTAGCCACAAACATTGATTTTCTTGATTTGGTTTGATATTTGTCCCAACGAATGGGAGTATAAGTAAAGTTTTTATAAGTAAACCCTTTGCTTAATGTTCTTTGTTCTTTCCCTAACTCTTTCCCTAACTCTTGCTCTAAAGTCTCAGTACTATAAACATGGTTTACAGACAAAGAAAGGGCAGTAAATAATCCAAGCAATGTCTGAAAGTCTTTTGGAGGCAGGACGAAAGCCCAAGTTTGTCGGCTGACGTTTATGCACAATTCTCCTGCGCCCATGCACAAAGGAAGGACTTCATAGCCTAAAGAAATGTTAATTAGTTTTCTTTCCTGCCCAGGGTGTGAGGGCCCTTTCCTGTACTAGGGAGAAGGCATATGTATAGAGTCATTAGTTGAAACGATTGGTCCTCTCTCTGTCCATTCGACTGCCTGTAATAGAGGGGGGTTGTGTATTAGTCCAAGCTTGAGTGGGGGTAGAGGCAGGGAGGTACAGGCCAAAAGACTGAGCATTGCCAGGACACTGTATTCAGGACTCGGAGGCAATCCCTGTTGAGAGACCAAATTTTCAGCTTGATTAGTAGGGTTTTTATTTGTCCTCAAGTGGGGAGATCATCGGGGTGATGTTGCCAAGGACGATGCTTTCTGGAAATCTTTAGAGCAGGCATAGCCTGTACTGGAATTTATTCTTCCTGGGGTTCTTGTTCATCTCCATTTTGAATGCCAGGGGCCCCCTTGAGTCAAATCTTAAGAAGAGGTTAAAATTAAAAAAAAAAAAAAGCTGTATTAACAATAGTTATAGGTTTAGAAAATATGTTGGCATCTAGTAAAGTCTGCTTTAGATAAGGAAGACAGTAGTGTACCTGTGTATTCCCCCTTTTTTAATTTTTTTATTTGTAACTTTAGTGTGTGATGTGTGTGTTTGACTATGTCTTGTGTCTGTGGATTATAAAGAATACCTGTAATATGTATAATAGGAAAAAATTGTAAAAATTGTTTCAAGTGTCTAGCAATATAGGCATATACATGGTGTTGTGTAGCTTCACCATGAAGAGGTGTGGCCCAGATAAAAGAGGAATTTGTATCTATACAAACATGTAGGAAAGAAAATGGAGAAAGTTCAGGTCAATGAGTTACATCCATTTGTCCTAATTCATTAGGTTGTAAACTGTGAGGATTGATACCTTGTGTGATGGGTCAAAGTTGTAGGCAAATAACCTAAATAAGAGCATATAATTTATTTTGTTGAGCAGAATGAAATTTAGTATAAAAGACTTTATATTCTTTAAGAGGCCAGAATGAAGCTTTGGCATTTTTAGCTCTATCTATATAAAAAACCTCGGCCTGTGGTATAGGCTGTGAGCTGATAATGTGAGAAATAATAAATTCAGTATTTTTGAAGAAATTTCACAGCTTACCAGAAGGATAATGAAATGAAATTTCTCCAAAATATTCCAGAAAAGCTATTTGGAAATCGGTAGAAGTTTGTAAAGCATTCTCAAATTGAGATTTATTGATAGGTATTACAATTTTATGAGGATCAGAGCCAATTAGAGTTTTACTCCTATTTCTTCCATTGATAATGATTAGAGCAATTAAATCAAGGTAGGGTGTAAGTGACTTTATTCCCCTAAAATGGGTATAGATCCATTCTATTGGGTGTTCTTGTTGGGCAAGAAGTCCTGTGGGAGAATGGGGAGAGGGGAGTATAAACAATTCTAGAGGTAAATATATTTTAATGAGAGTAAGAAATTGTTTTTGTAATTTATTTTGCACCAGAGTTCCTCTCATGCCTCTTGAGAAAGTGAAAGAGGGCTATTTAAATCAGGAGCTCCTTTTAAAGTACTAAATAGGTTATTCAGTTGATAATTAGCAATGCCTAAAGAAGGTCTAATCCAATTAATATCACCTAAGAGCTTTTGAAAATCATTTAAGGTTGATAATTTATCAGTACAGATCGGACTTAGTTGGGGAGGAATGCGTTGCCTATTAACAACGAACCCCAAGTAATGGTAACGTTTGAATTTTTTCAGGGGCAATGATTAGTTTTTAAAGCATAGTTGAGCTCTATCAAACATGAGTTCAGTTTTTAAGCTAGATGGAGCTGAAAACAACATACCATCCATGTAGTGAATAACAAGAAAATTAGGAAACTGCTTTCTCACAGGCTCAAGGGCTTTGGCTACGTAGTACTGACACATGGTGGGAGAATTCATCATCCCTTGTGGCTGTACATTCATTCCATTGGTACCGTTTATGAGGTCCAATATGATTAGGATAAGGGAGAGAGAAAGCGAATCTCTCTCAGTCTAAAGGGTGTAAAGGTATATTAAAAAAGCAATCTTGTAAATCAATAATAATAATATGCCAGTCTTGAGGAATAGTGGTAGGTGATGGGATTCCTGGTTGTAATGCACCCATAGATTTCATAGATGCATTAACTTTTCTAAGGTCTGTTACGAGACGCCATTTGTTAGAATTCTTTTTTATGACAAAAATAGGAGAGTTACAAGGAGAACAAGATTCCTCAATATGCTTTAATTCTAGTTGTGTATCTATAAGTTCTTTAGCCGCCTGAAATTTCTCTTTCATGAGGAGCCACTGCTCTGTCCAAATAGGCTTGTCATATTTCCAGGTTATTTTAATAATTGTATTGTTTGTTAGATGAGCAGTGGGCCCCAGGAAAAATGTGGAATGTATGTCTGAGTTTGTCATATCTTATATCTTTTTATTAAAAGCATATATCTTACTTTTCCTTAGCAACTATGAGGTGTCTTGTATATTAGCATTTTATAGATTGGTGAATATATTTATTATATCATAATATAATATATATTTATTATATATAAATATATGTTTATATTTATATATATCAATATATTATACATTATATAATATATTTATTAATAGTTTAAAATCTCTTTAGTTTTTCTGTAAGAAAAACCTTTTGTAAGAGGAAGTTAATATTTAGTAATTAATGTTTTAAGATCTTATTTTATTTGGAAATGATCTAGCTATTTAATAAACTTTTATTATTTAGTTTAGTACAACTCTAGAAATTTAAGTTATCCCAATCCTAAGAGATATATTTTAGATTATAATAACAGATTATTCTATTAAAAATATAATTATTTTTAATAGAGTTTATCTAGAAGTTTTTATATCTTTAGTTTTTATATCTTTATGTGTTTTTATATCTTTATAAAAAGAGTTACCTTTTTGTTGACAAATTTAGTTTACCTTAAACCTAGGCATAATAAAAGTATTATATAATGTTGATGACTTAAGATATGTCTTAATTAGATTAGCAAACTATTATATTTAAATTATATTTATATTTAAATAAATATTATATATATTTAATATTTTTCAGTTCACGTGAATTTGAATTTAAATAGAGCTCATTCTAAAAACAAAGCTGGTATATCGATGGCAGCACTGCCAGATGCTCAGGGTTTCAGGTAAAAGATGGAATTTGCCCCAGGTTTTTGTTGAAGGGGACCTGAGGGGTCCCTGCTTGGAGTTTTCCGGAATAGATTTTCTTTCAATGTACTTACAATCTTTGGCCCAATGCATTCCTCTATGGTTGCAAGGGCAGATTTTTGGAGGTTTTTTATTTTTATATATTTTCTCTCTCTCTTTTTTTTTTCCTTAGGGCCGTCCTTTTTTGAATGGTTCTTATTTCCACATGTAAAACATCCTTTATTTCCCTTTCTTAAGGCAGCAGCTATTGTTTCAGCTACCATTTGCATCTTTTGAGTTTCTAATCCTAGATTTCGACAAGCCTTCAAATAATCAATAATAGTCCCTGTCTCACGAATTGGAGCTATAGCTTTTTGACATTCCTGATTTACATTTTCATAGGCAAGTAATTTCTCTAGTTGCCTTTTGGCTTCTTCTCCAATTACAGTACGGGAAATAGCAGTTTCTAATCTAGCTAAAAAATCAGCATATGTTTCATTAGATCCCTGAACTTTAAATAAGTGATGAAGTAAAGTAGAAAAGTGATGAGGCTTTCTTTCCAGCCGTATTACCCATGTCTTAGTACTTACCAGCCTCAATAGGCCCTGGGGTCACTCCGTCTGAGAATCTGCCTATGTGTACCAAGTTCCTGTTCTGGGCGCCACTTGTTGAGGTCCTTTAATGGACCGGAACCTGGTGGTCCAGAGTCGACCAATAAGAAAGTAAAAGAGAGAGAAGGAGGCTGATATTCCTTGGTTTACACAGAAAGCCAGTAAAGCCCCTGACATGGGACTTGCTCTGTTCATGGAGGCCTCAGGCGCCCTCTTGATGGGGTGAAGACGCAGAGCGCCTTCTCAAGAGGGTCTTAGAAGCCCGGGCAGGAAAGTGAACTCAGAGAGCCTCTGCGCTCCAGGGGATCAGCCTGAAAAAAAGAGAGACGGAGAGAAAGAAAGAAAGAAAGAAAGACACGGGGACCAGAGCTCTGATGGAGCAAAGGTGTTTTAATCAACATGGTGTGTGCATATATATTGTCTTACAAAGTAGTTATTCTCAGCAAAGATAATGATTAAAATTCCAGACTTACAAAACATAGGCAATCCGTATTAAAGAGAGAGATTTGTAAGCAATCACTTTTACCGTATGGTTCACAAGTAAGAGGGTACTTATCACCATATAGAAAAACTAATGAAGGAAATGCCTGGATTCCTCAGTCCTGGGAGAGGCTTGCCTCTTCTCTTAATTCCTGAATATTCAGGAATTAATAAGGAGCAGAGAATTCCTGACAGATCCAAAACAGCAAACAGGAAGCCTCCTGTTAAATGCTTCCTGACAAAGATGAAATGAAATCCTTCATGTAAAGCACTTAGCCCAGAGCCTGTGACCTTGTAAGCAGGTTACATCCTCTTCCTAGGTGTGTAGGCTCAGGAAGACAGGGAGTGGCTGGCTTTTCCCTGTGGGATCCCCAATGCTTGGCTCATGGGAGATTTTAGATAAATGTTTGCTGAAGGGATGAAGTCCTACTGGTTGCCTGCATTGATCAGGGGTCCTTTAAGACCCCCTGAAGCCAGGCCAGTCCTTCAAGCTGGAAGGAGAATCCATAAAGGAGAGTTGGAAGGTCAGAGAAGGGTCATTAACTGGTCCTCCAGAACTACTAACCTCAGTGGAAAGGTCAGAGTTTGCGGGGAACTCTGAGAAACTGCCACTTAGGTTCCTGTGCTGGAGAGGGACCACCTGCAGGCTGGGGGAGAAGTCTGTGGAAGTCTGTTGTCTGCCTGGGGAGGGCCTGGACTGCTGGCCAGCAAGGTGGCATCTGAAAAGAGCTGGATGCAGTTTGAGGGGAGAGCGAGGACAAGCTGACATCTACCTGCTCCTCAACATCTCTTTTCCCTGTGTGTGTAACCATGACAACCTTCCAAAAGTTATGGTGCTGCCTCCCCTCTACGATGTAGGTCATAGACAAATCTCACATCTGGCCATCTCTCCACCAAATCCATAAACATGGTCCCAGCTCAGCCAGGTTGATTCAGTCAATGAAACTGACTCATGTGTCAGAGTAAAACACAACACTTCAGTCATCCAGCTGCTGCTGGTGAATTCCATAGCTTCTTGCCAGGGTGTGCAGATTGGTTTCCCAGTAGCCAGGTCTATCACACTGGATCTCCCTGCTCCTGTGAATGGAAGGGCCCAGGATGGGTGTGCACAGATGCCCACCATGTGGGGCTCTCTCTAAGCTTCATGATGCCAGAGCTTATTAGCTGTGGTAGCAGCGAGGTCTTCTGGGATTTTTCTAGTCTATAATTGGCTTTTACTGTTGTGGGTTCTGTGCATGTCAGAAATAATGAGGTGACATTTGGATCTGACATGGCATCATTAGAGGACTGGTAATATAGATTATGAACATGCATTCACAGAAGGGAGAAGAATAAATCAAGTGGAAAAAATGCTTGAGAAGTAATGAGGACTGTGTCCAAATATATACTCTTCTGATGTACATTAACACCAGCAATGAATAATTCATGACCCTATCCTCCAGAGGCTTGTAGGTACCCAGCTAAAATAACATTTCTCTGGTTATCAGAAAAACCCATGTTGGGGGCCTTTGTTAAGAAGTCTGAAGATTGTTTGTGCCACACGTGGGGTTGGGTGGGATGCTGAATTAGTTCATCAGGAGTGGGAGGTATGACCTAGCTTTCCAAAATGGAATTATCCTGAGCACAATTTTCTGTGCCTCTACACAATTCCAGCAATATTGTGATTTTTGAAAAAAAATTATTTAGCAATTTATAACAGTCATTAAATTTCTATGACTTATGAATGAGAATCATTTTCCCCTCCCAGAAACACTGCAAGTTTTATATTTTATCGCACTCAGGAATGAACCAGTGCAAATGTTTGTCTCTGGATATAGAAGTCCTTCTCTCATGTGCTGGGTATTTATGACAGTTTGCACAGCTCTGCTCATTATAAAAGTCAGAACTTTTAGCACCATTGTTCAGAGGAAATGGAAGGCTGGGAGCTACATTGGTGGCTTGCCAGTTTCGCGACAACCTTTCCTTGTAAGTAGAATGCCAATCCAGATAACATGTTTTCAGATGGCGTACCTTTCACCCCCAAACCTCCCACCCCAAGCCAGTATATTTAGTATCCCAGTGATGGTGGCACTAGTGGTAAAGAACCTGCCCACCAATACAGGTGACATAAGAAACATGGGTTTGATCCCTGGGTCAGGAAGATCCCCTGGAGGAGGGCATGACAATCCACTTCAGTATTCTTGCCTGGAGAATCCCATGGACAGAGGAGCCTGTTGGGCCACAGCCCTTGGAGTTATAAAGAGTCAGACACGACTGAAGCAACTAAGCACGCGTGTACGATAGCCACGCACTACACGCTTTTGGGGAAGGGGGATGTCCGTCAGTGCGGGTCCCCTCCTATCCCTGTCTGCTTCCCGCTGTCCCAGTGTATCTCTGTTTCCATCTTTATCTTTGTTCACGTTATCAGAAACCCTCTCCTTACCTTGATTTTTTTGTGTGTGCTGAAGGGTAATATACATACAGAAAATGCTCAGATCATGAGAGTTCAGCTCAGGGCATTCTCGTAAACTCTAATCATCCTTGAAGTCTGCTTCTAGTCCCTTCCTCTGTCCAAGGACAGCCATGCCCCTGCCTTCCAACAGCGTAAATGCATTTGCTTGTTTTTACAGTTTAGAATCACATAGCTGTTTTTAAGTCTGCATTTTGCTCCTGCGGCTTGTCCACTTTGCGTGTAGTTGTAAACTGCTCATCCTCATGGCGGACACTGTGGCATGGAGTGCACACATCACAGTTTATTGATGCTGTCAGTAGGCCTTGCGAAGTTTCTAGTTAGGGGCTGTTAAGGAGAGTGCCTCTAGGAACATTCTAGAACATGTCCTCTGTTTAGCATATGCCCACATTCCTGCCATGCATATATTTAGAAGGAAAAATGTTGGCTTCCTGTTACTTTACCTGCAGGGTTTACCTATCCTTCAACCATCTCAATCCTCATCGAAATGAAGAGGCAGACAGTGCTGCTTAGGCCATAAAGTCAAGTGTATAAGAAATATCACTTTAATTTTTTATTCAAATCTAAACCCAAAGTCCTCTCACTACCAGGCTGGGGAAATCCCATCCGGTCATTTAGGGACTTCTTCCACTCCCAGGGTTGTGACCAGAGCCAGGAAGGGGAGGGTCTCCAGCCACACCAGTTCCTCTGTTGACCAGGTCACCATTCAGATCAAAGGCTTGTTCGGCTCTGTGCTTGGGGCGTGGAGTTGGGGGGAGGCTGGGGCGCTCGCTGCCACTGACGATCTCCCTCAGGGCCCCTTTTCCCCCACCAGTCTGACTATCTCTCTAGGGGTGGGTGCCAGATCCCTGCCACTCTCTTCTTCATCTCAGGAAACCTCTTCTTCAGCGGGAGGACCCTCACTGCATCACCCTGCTTCTCTGGAGCCCTCTGCCACTTCCTCAAGCTCTGCTCAGCTTGGCAGGCTCAGGATTTGGGAACACAAAATCCAAGAAGGTTCAGGCTGGTTGCGTTCCACTCGGGCACATTCCTATCACCTGCTTCAACAGGGGAAGAAGACAACTTGGAGAAAAATAGACGTCAACTCAAGGTGTCACAGTCTTTGCTTGGTTAACATGTTGGGAGGGTCGTGGCTGCAGCCACAATGTGACGTGGGTGGTAACTCTCGACCAGAGCTGCTGTCTGTGGCCTCAGGGAACGGGGCATGCCTGGGCATGGTGGCTTCTCTTCAATGGGACTCTTGTGATGCGTATTTGTCGTCTCCTAGGAAGTGGGGAAAGGGTCATGGGTGGAGAAAAGGGAGGCATGAGAGACTGGCGGTGAAGAAAGAGAAAGATGGAAACTCTCGGGGGGACACAGGCGCAGAGAAATAGCCAACAAGAAGACACAACAGTTACCGATCTGGGACACGTGCTAAAATGGCTGACGTGTGGACAGTCTCCCAGAAAGAGACAATCAAGTCCTGAGAGATGCCCATGAGCGCCTGTGGTGGGAGAACGCTCACCTCCATTTTCATTTTCAAGGATTTTCAGAACAAAGTGCCACAAACCAGGTGGCTCAAAACAACAGACATTTATTCTCTCAAGTTCTGATGTCTAGAATTTCAAGTTCAAGCTGTCAACAAGGCCATGATTCCTCTGCAGGCTCTGGGGAAGGATCCTTTTTAGTCTCATCCTAGCTTCTGGGTGCCAGCAGTCCTTGGCCTCCCTTGGCTGACAGCTGTGACCCTCCGGTTTCTGCCTCCACCTTCACATGGCCATCTTCTCTGTGTGCGTGTCTGTGTTTTCTCTTCTTCTAAGAATGCCAGTCATTAGATCAGGGTCCATCCTAACCCAGTGTGACCTCATCTTAACTAATTATATCTGCAAAGACCCTATTTCCAAATGAAGTCCCATTATGCTAAGGTATTGGCTTCCCAGGCGGCGTAGCGGAAAAGCATCTGCTTGTCTAGGCAGGAGACGCCAGAGATGCAGGTTCAGTCCCTGGGCCAGGAAGATCCCCTGGAGTAGAAAATGGCCACCCCCTCTAGTGTTCTTGCCTGGGAAATCCCTTGGCAAGAGGAGCCTGGTGGGCTACAGTCCATGGTGTTGCAGAGTCAGACACGACTGAAGCAACTTAGTGAGTGCATGCACACACACACACATACACACATATACATTCTAAGGTATTGACTCATGTGATTATGGAGGCTGAGAAGGTCCACAATCTGCCACCTGCAAGCTGGAGGCTCAGGAAGGCTAGTGGTATAGGTTGAAGGCCTGAGAGCTAGGAGGCTGATGGTATAGCTTCTGATCCAGATCTCCTGAGAGCCAGGAGCAGTGAGAACAGGAGAAGCCTGATGTCTCAGCTGTGTCGTCAGGCAGAGGGAGGGCAAAGCCAGCCTTCCTCTGTCTTCTTGTTTTATTCAATTACTCAATGGGTGATGCCCATCTATATTGGGTGGTCAATTTGCTTTACTCAGCCCACCAATTCAAATGCTAATCTCTTCTGGAACTGCAGCAGACACACAGAAATAATGTTAATATTAGATAATCAGATATTTGGGCATCTTATGACCCAGTCAAGTTGACACAAAGTTAACTATCATGGAGGCTGTTTACAAAGGTGTGAGCAGGGTTAAGAGAAAACCCCACAGGATAATGTAGTACCCTGGGATGTTTCTGTCACCCCTTGGCTTGAGGGGGAAAATTGCTTGAACCCAGAAGGAGGAACTGAAGCTGGAGGAGAAGGCCTCCCAATGGGAGCCATGGCCTTTGGTACAGGGACCTGGCCAAACTACAGAGACCAAGAATATGTCAAGGGGCATGGATACACCAGCCTCATTTTCCTTCCTCCCTCTATTTCCTGGCAGTGCCTCTCATGGTGGAACTAATCAAGTCTAGGGGGCACTGTCCCTGGGGAGCTTCAGGACACAGTGCAGGGTGGAGGAGGGTGGAGGGTCAAAGAAGAGGAGTCAGTGGAAACCATCCAAAAACTAAGCTGAGGTTCTTCTGCGGTTATGAACAAGGAGTGGAGGAGACTTGCCTCTCTAACATCCCTGGCCTACGGAGGAAGAAACCCAGAGAGTGGGCAGGAATCCACACCACTGAAAAAGACTATTTACAACTACTGAGCTGCGATTCATTACAGGCAATTTCTGCAGGACAATTGCTAGTTTTCAGTCAGCAGGATCAGTTTAGTTCTTTCCAAGAAAGAAAAAAAACAATCTAGACCTTTCTGGAGAGAGAGTTAAGAAAGCACCAAAATTTTACGGCTGCCACTGGTTTTGCCAAGAGTGGAGCAGTCCTAGAACAGAGAATGATAAAGACACTCAAAGGACAGTTGATGGGATTTTATACAAGTGAGTCAAGCCATTTCACATCAGATTGAGTCTAATAATCTAAATATTTCAAATGGATATTAATTAAATTATCTCGATACTTAACTCACATTTTCTCCTCAAAGTATGGTCTCCTTTTCTTTTTTTTTTTTTTTGTATAAAATATCTAATTTATGAGAAGTAAAATTAAGTCAATAGATTTTTCAGTAATTTGGCACATCTTTCTTTTTTCCCTTCCTCCTTTTGACAAACGAACTCAAAGGTGACATACTTAGATTTCCCCTCCCCCTGTAGGCATTTAAAACACATTTGTCTTGTGTAAGTCAAATGAAACATTCATATTAATTTGTATAGTGAGATTTATTGCGGCTTCTGGAGCTGTTAGGAGTTTTCAAATATGTGCTTAAAGACTTCTGGGTCATTCCTGTGATTTATTGTGAGGTAATACATAAATACACGCTCAGGTGCCCATTAACAATAGATTTGTGTCCCGTAGTCTGGAAATTACTCAGTCCTTCATACTTCACAATGCATCACATTAGCTGGCAGTATAGAACTATTAAAACATTAACATAGTTTTGAGCAGTAATAGAAATATACTTACAGGAAGGTTAAAAGAACAAGATCCACTTGTAATGGCTCTTTGAGCCACTTGGAGCAAGGTAATGCTTTGTTGGCATATTTGTAAAAACTTGAATAATGAGACTGTGAGATTTTAATCTTGCTGAATGCTATTTTAAAATACCATTTCTTGTAAAATATATTAAAAGGTAAGCGTTCAAAATAGCCAGATGGGGCTAGTTTTTTTTAACTTTTCCATTGTGAAGATGACCAGGAGCCTGTGAAATATGTATATGAAGGGAATCCCTAATACAGCACGCCAAGGAAGCTCTTGCCTGCCCTTCTGGGATGGATGGATACTGTGAGGAAACTGGCAACTGTGTCCACAGAAGCTGTGGGATCAGCGGTGTGGGGTCAAGACAGAGCACTGTTGGGAGCTCCCCGGTGGTCTGGTGGTTAGAACTTGGAGCTTTCACTGCTGTGACCTGGGTTCAGTCCGTGGTTGAGGCACTGAGATCCTGCAGACTGCATGGTGTGGCAAAAAACAACAACAACAAAAAAAAAAAAAAAAAAAGGGAGGGGGGGAGATACAACACTGTTGAGGATCTGACCAATGGCAGAACCCACCAACCTCCTGGCTTTCTGCAATTGCTTTGCTTTTCCCCAACGTGTATTTTACTTTCTATGTGCATGCACAGGTCAGAACCAGCCTGCTTGCAGAAAGGAAAAGGTGATGTGACTGTATCTGTTTGAAGGTAAATCCCACCCACTGTGCAATGCTGCCTGAAGCCAAACAAGAAACTGCCTTCCTGCCACCCCTACTTCTTATCTTTCCTGGTCCTCACTCCTTAGCTTTCCCACCTGGCCAACCTCTTGACCAGCGGACAAGCCTCTGGACTTGTAAGAAGAGAAACCTGGTACTTATTCCTCAAAATTAGAATGACGGGGAAAACACAGATGGCCCTCTGTAACTACAGTATTGAGAAGGAAGCTGCCCAAATCCCATTTGTGTGCTAAGGTTGATAGTGGCTGCCCAGGTCAAGGTTAGATAAGCCAGTGCAAAAGTCGAGGAGCTCAGGCGATCCCACATGGACATCATCAATCTTTATTTCCAAGTGGACTTGACAAGTTGGAAAAGGAAAGCGTGTCAAACATAACGAGATTCTGAGCTTCCAAGTGTGCTGTGTCCAGCTGTCTCTGAAAGGGAAATACTGCTTCCTTATCTACTCACTTTATGGGCTGACCACGCATATGTTTCTGTGGGACAAATAATTGACAAGAGTTGGGGCAAAAAGAACCTTCTGTCTTCAGATACTAGCACTTTCATGAGATTTCTCCATCCTTGTATGGTATTAATTTGTCTCTGTGCATTCAGGCAGGACAATGCCATTCCACCATTTCAGCTTTCTTTGTTATAAATTCACCCCAAATTTGTTTCAAGGGATCAAACATGCAATCTTTTCCCTTCATCCTTAGCTGTTTTTGAATTTAGATTCTTCAGAGTAATGGGTGTTTCCTTAATATAAAATTTCTGAAGTTATTTTATAAAGTTGAGGATCAAATATAATTTTGGAACTTCACACAATCAATACATTCTTGCTACTGCTGTAGCAATATCAAAGAAGGTTTCAATTATTTCAAGAAAATGCCTTCATTTTAATGAAATACATTGTCTCATACAAAGTTCTAGCCTTCTCTATCACGCTTCTGACAGGTTTTATAATGCTTATTTCAACTCTGACAGGGTTCTAAGGATATATTTAATTCTTCCATTAATAATATAAAAACTACTCTTTTTTCTAGGGAATGCTAAGGCTAGAATCTTGATTTCAGACTGCTGGATGCTTGCTTTGGTGCTATTACTCAGAGTTTGTAGACACTCATAGAGAGAGGGGGGTTGCCTGTCCCTTTGTCTCCCAAACTTCCCTTGCAGCATTTTACCCCAGCAGTTTTGCCCCTGCTTCTTAGGTCTCTGGTTTATTAAACTAACAGTGAATTCTAGGCCCATGCTGGCCCAATAAGATTTGTTCTCTTGAGAAAACAAATGCAGAACCAGAGGCAGAGCATGGAGAGATGTTATGTAATAGAGAATTTGGCCTCTATCCCCAGATGACAGAATCTGCCTGCCAATGCAGGACCTGCAAGAGATGCAGGATCAATCCCTGAGTTGGGAAGATCTGCTAGAGGAGGGCATGGCAACCCATTCCAGTATTCTTGCCTGGAGAATCTCACGGACAGAGGAGCCTGGCAGCCTGGACAGTCCATGGGGTTGCACAGAGTTGGACATGACTGAAAGGACTTAGCATGCATGCCCAGTTCCTGGGAGGGAGCTTCTACCCTCCTAGGAGATCTCAAGTGGCAAGAATATCTTCATTATTCATGGTGGCCAACTGGACCACACCTGAGTTTATACTAAAATGACTGCAGATGGGATTGGTCACACCTGAAAGCTCAACCATGTAATTAGAAGGTTGGGCATTGGGCCGGGTGACTCTGGGCAGGTGGGCTGGAGATTAAGTTCAATCATATGGCTGATAATTCAGCCAATCACTTCTGTCAAATGTAACCTCAACAAAAACTCTGGACTTCCAGACTGGATGAGTTTTCTGGTTGGTGAACACAGATGTTTGGGGAGGATGGTGTGCCCTGTCCTCAGAGGGTGTGTGTGCTAAGTCACTACAGTCATGTTCAACTCTTTGCAACCCCATGGACTGTAGCCCACCAGGCTCCTCGGTCCTTGGGATTCTCCAGGCAAGAATACTGGAGTGGATTGCCATTCCCTTCTCCAGGGGATCTTCCCAACCCCAGGGATCGAACCCACATCTCTTAGGTCTCCTGCACTGACAGGCGGGTTCCTTACCACTAGTACCACAAAAAGTTGGACACAAAAGCTCTGCATTGGAGTCCCTTTCTGACCTTGCCCTGTATGTCTATTCACTTGGTTAGTCCTTTAAAATAAAACTGCAGTTGTGAGCATAGTTTTTTCCCCAAGTTCTATGGATTATTCTAGTGAAGTATTCAACCTTAATATTTCATAAGAAACTTCTGAATTTGTAGCCAGTTGTTCAGGAATGCAGGTAGCCTGGGACCTCAGAGCTTGTGGCTGGTGTCTGAGGGCGGTCTTGTTGGGGACTGAGCCCTTGACCCGTGGAGGCTGTACCAACTTCAGATGGTAAACATCAGAGTCGCATTGCAGTTCAGCAGAAACCACGTTGTATGAATTAGAAATTTATAAAGAAGACCCCAGGCTCCTCCGCTATACCACAGCCCATGAGATGCTCCAGAATCCTTCCAAGAATTCCCTTTCATCCTCCTCCTAGGGATTCCCAGCTGGCGCTAGTGGTAAAGAACTCACCTGCCAATGCAGGAGACATGAGAGACTCAGGTTCAATCCCTGGATCGGGAAGATCCTCTGGAGTACGAAACGGCTACCCTCTCCAGCATCCTTGTCTGGGAAATCTTATGGACAGAGAAACCTGGTGGGCTACAGCCCACGGGGTTGCAAAAAGTCAGACTCGACTGAGCACATGGAGCAGCAGGTATGCTCCTATCTAGCTAGAGTGGGCCTGCCATTTGCAAAGCAAAGAAACTTTGCAGGGAGGAAAGGAGGCCATCAGATACCCGTGGTGTCCTATCCCTTCTGGGTTCTTGTTAAGTCCTGCCTGTCCCCAAATCTGGCCAGGTTTAAGACCATGGTCCCTGCATGACCTCATCCCTTCTTGCATCCTCTACCCCAAATCTGATTTAGGGCTGCATCCTGACTCTGTTTCTCCTCCCTGGACAGCTTTGCTGTTAGCCTGTGCTGCAGGAGATGCCTTAGGGAATACAGACAGGAAGAACCTTGGGATCCTTCCTCTGTCTCTGATGTCCAGAGGTTGCCCTGGACTACTTTTATGTTAAGTTCTTCCATCTGACATTGATAGCTTTTTCCATTTGGTTACTCATTTGGCCTATCTGTTCATGTTTTGTGTTTTATGTAATGACAGAATGTGTGCCCAGTTGCTCGGTCCTCTGTGACTCTTTGAGATCCATGGACTGTAACCCACCAGGCTCCTCTGTCCATGGAATTTTTCAGGCCATGGAGTGGATTGCCATTTCCTCCTCCAGGGGATCTTCGTGACCCAGGGATCGAACCTGCGTCTCGCATCTTCTGCATTGGCAGGCGGATTCTTTACCAACGGCACCTCCTGAGAAGCCTCTAATGACAGAAGAATTTTATTGTCTCTTTTTTCTACAATTTCTAAATATTAAATGCTGATTTGGGGGCTTCTAAGGGAAAGCCAATGAGCTATATTTCCAATATGCACTCATGGATGATAAAATTAATATTTAATTAGAATATTTTCTAAAACATTTGAACTTAATTTTAGGCATAAAAAGCTACATACTTTTTTCCCCCTTCTTGGTCTCTCCACTTATTTTCTGCTCTTTTCAGATTCCTTATGTTATTACTGGAATGAAGTTAATTGGACTGTCAGTACTATTTTAGCTTTCTACATTGGTAGATTTTTAAAAATCTTCCATTGATTTGACTAATCTATATTATATGTGAAAAAATTTAAATGTACATGAAGCATTTTATGTGAACACATATCAGTGTTAGGAGTCTTTAGGGACAGGGGCTTTTGCAAGCATCTAGAGCATCAGTACGAAAGTTGGAACCACTGCTTAATGGTTTTGTAATTCCTCTAAGCACATAGTTTTATAATGCCCTATTTGTCCCTCATAACTGGCAGTAGACTTCCTCAAATAGACAAAAAGAGGGCTGTAGTGCTTATTTTAAATAGTCAGGAGGTAACCAACTAGTATTTTATACCAGAGCCTACTGTGGAGTGAGGAGAAGAACTCGAGGTGATTTGGAGGTCACTGAAGAGCAAGGAGCAGAGTGGTGTGAACCCTGGGAACAGGGGGCAGTGAAGTCCTTTGAAGGGTTTGGAGGGCAGGGAACAGAGGAAAGAAGGGAAAGGAGGTGGAAGCTACCCTATCTGCTATTGCCCTGTCACCCATCACAGCCCTGGCTACACTTTGCTGCCAGGGCCTCCCACATGAATAAGCATTTCTTACAGAAAGCCCCTCCCCAGTGGATCGAATATGTTCACTCTTGAATTTTTGGTTAGGGTCACTCACCCCAGAGCTTCATCTCAAAATCCCAGTGACAGGTCACCTACACGAGTTTTTACAGGTACATCAGGTGGATAAATTGATTTCTGATGTTTCATGCAAAGTGACCAGGCCTCAGCCTTATGTTTCGTAAGCCTCCATCCTCGCCCACGAATCACCCTTGTCCCGGGCTGGCAGCCAAGCCCCGCTGATGTTCAAACCTGGAACTCCCGGGGCACCAGAGAGAACGATCAATGCCAAGGGATGCTGCAATTTCAGGGAGCTGGGAACTTGGAAGCTCGTGCAGCTGAGATCTCAGTCGATAAGTCAACAGGCAACAGATTTCAGTTTTTGTATTCTTGATATGCTTTTTAATCACAAACGTAATACAGAGTGATGGCTAAAAACTGACACCCAACAGACCAGTATAAACAGTGAAAAGCTTTCAGTCCCTCAACCCTCTTTTCTTTCCAGTCCCTGAATATAATATTGGTAACAGCTTGATGTGTATTTTTCCAGACCCTTAGCTATGCCCACGACACACACACACACACACACACACACACACTCACTCTTCCAGGGCTTTTATTCTTTTCACTGTGGCGTGTATTTTATAGTTGACCTTTGTTCCAAGGTCTTGCTCTGCCTTAATGTATTCCAGCATTCCCTATTGATGGATATTTGGGTTGTTGCCACTTAGTTGGTCATTCTATACTTACCGACATTTATTAAATGCCAGCCTCCACTTGAGGCCATGATTCCTGCCCTCGTGGAGATTCCTGCCCTCGTGGAGATTCCTGCCCTCGTGGAGTTTCCTGCAGTGGACACATGGACCTCTTCTTGATCACGGGCTGTGTTTTGGGGTGTGGTGTGTCAGACAGTATGAGGATTTTACACACTGAGGTCCTGCCCAAATACCATATCACTAACTCTCTCTTGTATCTTTTAAAACTCTGTAACTTTTATTTCTATGCAGAACGAGTCATTTCTTTTCCAGAATCCTATCTCCTATGGACCCATGTGAAAGTGATTATATTTTAATCAGAAATTCTGAAAGAATAATTGAAGTCGTAATGGAAGAGATCTTTTGTCAGCGAAACACTGATGGAATTTCTCGATTGTATTTTGGCAACTTTCCTTTCTCAGCAGATGTAATTCAACCTGCTCAAAGAGCCATCATTCTGAGGCTTCTTCCAGCTCTGAGGTGTCTGGGGACAAAGATCTGCAAACCTGACATCTTTCTCGAACTTCAGAGGGAAGGTATTTTAGAAATCTGGAGGGCAGTTTCAGCCTCCCAGCAGTAGTAATTTCAGCTCATTTTTCCAGGTTGTGTCATGAGATAAGCTTGCACTGGGAGCAGAAAAAGCAGCTTTATGGAGAAGATCCTGTTACGGTTTCTGATCTCCCCAAATAGACAGATAGATCACAGAGAATTAATTTAAATCAGACCTGTGATTTTAATACAAAGTCTTTGTTTTGCTAAGTGATCTCTGACTGGATATTTGAACGTAGTTCTGAGTCCCTGGAAACAGAGCGGAGTAATTGTTACAGTCAGCACCTGCCATGAATGCAAAGAAAACAGACTGGCTCTAAGAAAACTAGGCATCAGTTTCTCCATTAATTTGGGTCTCAGTTCACTAATCTCTTTTTTGGAGGTGTTCCTGGGAACCTCTTCTTGGGACTGAGAGAGATACTGGCTACAAGCAGAAGTGGGGTGTGTTATATAAGAGAGGGGATAAAATGAACAGAAGCCTCGGAGTCAGAGTCTTGGGTTCAACTACCAGGATGGGGACTTACTAACTATGTGTCTGTAGGCATATTATTACCTTCCCCCAGGTCTCCATTTCTTTATTTGTAAAATTGGAAAATAGCAATATTCTGGAGGGCTGTTGCGAGGATTAACCATGTTTCTAGGCACACAATTATCATTCAGATATGGGTTCTATTCACTAATTTCACTGTAGGAGGACTAACTGAGCTAGATGGTGGGAAAGCTGGGGCAGTAGGTAGGTGATTTACTCAGTTTATAATCCATATGCTACTAAAGTCATAGAACACTAGTCTGAGGCTCTGGGCTCCATGCTGGGCTATGATTTCCTTGTTGTGGATTTTAGCCAAGTCATTTAAACTCTTTGAATCACTCATTCCTCAGGCAATCAGAAGAAGATAGTGTCTCTAAGAATTAAATGAGATTATACCTAGAGGGTGTTTTGCACTGAGCCTGACCCATAAAGAGAGCTCAGTAAATGGTAGCCTCATGCCTCAGCATTATTCTCATTATCATTGCTACCACCCCTTCTTCTTTTTACTTCTGCCCAAATTGCTTGAGTTTTAGTGAAAAGGCTGTATGCTCATTTGGCAGAGTGAATGAGGAAAAAGGAGGTCCTTTTCTATTTTGTGGGCATCACTTCTCTGTCTGTCTTCAACCAGGTACCTGGAGAGGCAGCCAAGCCTGTTTGGCATTTTCTTTAGAAGAAACACTGCCTGTGCTGGAATGGAAGTCATGATTCTTGGAAGACATCCCCGCAGTGTTCCAATGAATGAATCAGCGCAAATAACCTCACTGAACAGTTTCATCTAACTTGTTTGGGAAGCATTTCCCACTCGTGCCTGCTCGGGGGCAGGCCCATGCGGTGTGTTCACTCACTGTCCTTGCAGGGGCATGGTTGCCTACTGAGATGATTTTAGGACAACCTGAGTGATCCATATCATTTTCCTTTATACATTTCCCAGGAAAAATGGTCTACCCTGTTCTTCGGAGCAGGAATTTCAATCACGTGGACACTGGGGCAAGAACAGTGGCTCGAGGAATTCAGTTCTACATTTACAAATAGTCATTCATCCGTTCAGCAAATATTTCCTGTACCCCTGTTACCTAGGATCTAAGTGATAAGACAGAAGCTCAGTGCCTGCCCGATGGAGCTTATAGTATAGTATAGTGTAGTATAGTATATAGTATCAGTTCAGTCACTCAGTCGTGTCCGACTCTTTGCGACCCCATGAATCGCAGCATGCCAGGCCTCTCTGTCCATCACCAACTCCCGGAGTTCACCCAGACTCACGTCCATCGAGTCAGAGATGCCATCCAGCCATCTCATCCTCTGTCGTCCCCTTCTCCTCCTGCCACTAATGCCTCCCAGCATCAGAGTCTTTTCCAATGAGTCAACTCTTCGCAGGAGGTGGCCAAAGTACTGGAGTTTCAGCTTTAGCATCATTCCTTCCAAAGAAATCCCAGGGCTGATCTCCTTCAGAATGGACTGGTTGGATCTCCTTGCAGTCCAAGGGACTCTCAAGAGTCTTCTCCAACATCACAGTTCAAAAGCATCAATTCTTCGGCGCTCAGCCTTCTTCACAGTCCAACTCTCACATCCATACATGACCACAGGAAAAACCATAGTCTTGACTAGACGAACCTTTGTTGGCAAAGTAATGTCTCTGCTCTTGAATGTGCTATCTAGGTTGGTCATAACTTTCCTTCCAAGGAGTAAGCGTCTTTTAATTTCATGGCTGCAGTCACCATCTGCATTAATTTTGGAGCCCAGAAAAATAAAGTCTGACACTGTTTCCACTGTTTCCCCATCTATTTCCCATGAAGTGATGGGACCGGATGCCATGATCTTAATTTTCTGAATGTTGAGCTTTAAGCCAACTTTTTCACTCTCCACTTTCACTTTCATCAAGAGGCTTTTTAGTTCCTCTTCACTTTCTGCGATAAGGATGGTGTCATCTGCATATCTGAGGTTATTGATATTTCTCCCGGCAATCTTGATTCCAGCTTGTGTTTCTTCCAGTCCAGCATTTCTCTTGATGTACTCTTCATATAAGTTAAATAAGCAGGGTGACAATATACAGCCTTGACGTACTCCTTTTCCTATTTGGAACCAGTCTGTTGTTCCATGTCCAGTTCTAACTGTTGCTTCCTGACCTGCATACAAATTTCTCAAGAGGCAGATCAGGCGGTCTGGTATTCCCATCTCTTTCAGAATTTTCAACAGTTTATTGTGATCCACACAGTCAAAGGGAAAAGGTGATGGCACCCCACTCCAGTGAAAATCCCATGGATGGAGGAGCCTGGTAGGCTGCAGTCCATGGGGTCGCTGAGAGTCGGACACGACTGAGCGACTTCCCTTTCACTTTTCACTTTCATGCATTGGAGAAGGAAATGGCAACCCACTCCAGTGTTCTTGCCTGGAGAATCCCAGGGACAGGGGAGCCTGGTGGGCTGCCATCTATGGGGTCGCATAGAGTCGGACACGACTGAAGTGACTTAGCAGCAGTAGCACACAGTCAAAGGCTTTGGCATAGTCAATAAAGCAGAAATAGATGTTTTTCTGGAATTCTCTTGCTTTTTCCATGATCCAGCGGATGTTGGCAATTTGATCTCTGGTTCCTCTGCCTTTTCTAAAACCAACTTGAACATCAGGAAGTTCATGGTTCACATATTGCTGAAGCCTGGCTTGGAGAATTTTGAGTATTACTTTACTAATGCGTGAGATGAGTGCAATTGTGCGGTACTTTGAGCATTCTTTGGCATTGCCTTTCTTTGGGATTGGAATGAAAACTAACCTTTTCCAGTCCTGTGGCCACTGCTGAGTTTTCCAAATTTGCTGGCATATTGAATACAGCACTTTCACAGCATCATCTTTCAGGATTTGGAATAGCTCAACTGGAATTCCATCCCCTCCACTAGCTTTGTTCGTAGTGATGCTTTCTAAGGCCCACTTGACTTCACATTCCAGGATGTTTGGCTCTAGGTCAGTGATTACACCATCATGATTATCTGGATTGTGAAGATCTTTTTTGTACAGTTCTTCTGTGTATTCTTGCCATCTCTTCTTAATATCTTCTGCTTCTGTTAGGTCCATACCATTTCTGTCCTTTATCGAGCCCATCTTTGCATGAAATGTTCCCTTGGTATGTCTAATTTTCTTGAAGAAATCTCTAGTTTTTCCCATTCTGTTGTTTTCCTCTATTTCTTTGCATTGATCGCTGAAGAAGGCTTTCTTATCTCTTCTTGCTATTCTTTGACTTTGCATTCAGATGCTTATATCTTTCCTTTCTCCTTTGCTTTTCGCTTTTCTTCTTTTCACAGCTATTTGTAAAGCCTCCCCAGACAGCCATTTTGCTTTTTTGCATTTCTTTTCCATGGGGATGGTCTTGATCCCTGTCTCCTGTACAGTGTCACGAACCTCATTCCATAGTTCATCAGGCACTCTATCTATCAGATCTAGGCCCTTAAATCTATTTCTCACTTCCACTGTATAATCATAAGGGATTTGATTTAGGTCATACCTGAATGGTCTAGTGGTTTTCCCTACTTTCTTCAATTTAAGTCTGAATTTGGCAATAAGGAGTTCATGGTCTGAGCCACAGTCAGCTCCTGGTCTTGTTTTTGTTGACTGTATAGAGCTTCTCCATCTTTGGCTGCAAAGAATATAATCAATCTGATTTCAGTGTTGACCATCTGGTGATGTCCATGTGTAGAGTCTTCTCTTGTGTTGTTGGAAGAGGGTGTTTGTTATGACCAGTGCATTTTCTTGGCAAAACTCTATTAGTCTTTGCCCTGCTTCATTCTGTATTCCAAGGCCAAATTTGCCTGTTACTCCAGGTGTTTCTTGACTTCCTATTTTTGCATTCCAGTCCCCTATAATGAAAAGGGCATCTTTTGGGGGTTTTAGTTCTAAAAGGTCTTGTAGGTCTTCATAGAACCATTCAACTTCAGCTTCTTCAGCATTACTGGTTGGGGCATAGACTTGGATTACTGTGATATTGAATGGTTTGCCTTGGAAACGAACAGAGATTATTCTGTCATTTTTGAGATTGCATCCAAGTACTGCATTTCAGACTCTTTTGTTGACCATGATGGCTACTCCATTTCTTCTGAGGGATTCCTGCCCGCAGTAGTAGATATAATGGTCGTTTGAGTTAAATTCTCCCATTCCAGTCCATTTCAGTTCGCTGATTACTAGAATGTCGACATTCACTCTTGCCATCTCTTGTTTGACCACTTCCAATTTGCCTTGATTCATGGACCTGACATTCCAGGTTCCTATGCAATATTGCTCTTTACAGCATTGGACCTTGCTTCTATCACCAGTCACATCCACAGCTGTGTATTCTTTTTGCTTTGGCTCCAACCCTTCATTCTCTCTGGAGTTGTTTCTCCACTGATCTCCAGTAGCATATTGGGCCCCTACTGACCTGGGGAGTTCCTCTTTCAGTATCCTATCATTTTGTCTTTTCATACTGTTCATGGGGTTCTCAAGGCAAGAATACTGAAGTGGTTTGCCATTCCCTTCTCCAGTGGACCACATTCTGTCAGTATGTGGTATAGTATATTACAGTATAGAGTAGAGTACATGTAGTATAGTATAGTGAGAACCATGCATCAGATAAACACTGAAACACTAACACAGAAACTATTTATAGTTTGTGCAAAAAAAAAAAAAAAAAGAGCATCACAGTAATGGAGAGGCTATAAAGGGAAATACAACATATTCAGAAAGGATAGGGATGTACTAAGAAAGTGATGCTTGAATGGAGATCTGATAAACTGGAGATCTGATTTGAACCTGGTTCAAGGTACGAGGAGGGCATTCCAGAGAGATGACACACCAAGAACAAAGAGTCTGAGGTATGACGGAGCATGTTCCAGGAAGCGAGAAAAGGCCAGTGTGGCATTGAATGAGGGTGGGCTGAACAAGTCAGTATGGGTCTGAAGAGGAGGTATTTATGTGAGCTATGTAGAGCCTGGTAGGCATTGCTGGGAATTCCTGCTTTGTTTTTATTTTTTGATCTTAGTACAGTGGGAATGTGTTTAAAGGTTTTAAGAACAAGTGTCTGTGTGTGTGTGTGTGTGTATGTGTGTAATATACATGATTTGCTTTCTGTTTCGAAGGCTCTCTCAGCCGCAGTGTGGGAGGGCAGGAGTGGAAATGGCAGAGCAGTTAAGTAATCAGTGATAGATGTTGGAAAATAAGACTGAGATGGTGGTAGAAACACCTGGACCTTTGAGTGCAGTTCAGAAGATAAAAACCACAGGATATAATTTTGAATTTAGAAATAGAGGTGCGTATGTGCTTAGTCATATCTGATGCTTTGCGACCCCACAGACTGTAGCCCACCAGGCTCTTCTGTTTGTGGAATTCTCCAGGCAAGAATACTGGAGTGGGTTGCCATTTCCTTCTCCAGGGGATCTTCCCAACCCAGGGATTGAACCCACATCTCCTGTGTCTCCTGCATTGCAGGCAGGTTCTTTATACCACTAGTGCCACCTGGGAGGTGGTGGAGAGCTTAAGGGTGAAGGGTGACACTGAAGTTCCTTACTTGTCTGCAGGATGGACAGTGGAGCCATTCACTGAGATGGAAAGCACAGGAATAGAACCAGGTAGACAAGGGGCATGGGGTGGAGACAGGGTGTGCAAAACTGTGAATTCTTCCTTACAGTGCTGTTTGGGTCTGGCTTGTATGTGCTCTGCAGCTCCCCTCCACACAAGGAAGAAGCTACTCCTGAATTTTGTGCCACTAGTTCCTTTGGGAACAAGTTCTCAGATTTCTCCTCAATTAACATCACCAAATTGCTATATGGACATACATATAGTATATATGCGTTTATCTTTGTCTGCACTGGGTCTTTGTTACTGAGCACTGGCTTTCTTGAGTTGCAGCGAGTGAGGGGCTACTCTCTCACTCCCTGGTTGTGGTATCTCATTGAGGGCCTCTCATTGCAGTGGCCTCTCCCATTGCAGAGTGCAGGCTCTAGGGAATTTGGGCTTCAGCAGTTGCTGCACGTGGGCTCAGCAGTTGTGGCTCGCGGGCTCCAGAGCATGGGCTCAGTAGTCGATTGCACAGGCCTAGGTACCCTGTGGCATGTGGGCTCTTCCTGACCAGGGATAGAACTAGTGTCCCCTGCCCTGCAAGGCTGATTCTTAACCACCGGACCACCAGAGAAGCCCCAAATTACTGTATTTTTTTAAATTTTATTTTATTTTTAAACTTTACAATATTGTATTAGTTTTGCCAAATATTGAAATGAATCCGCCACAGGTATACCTGTGTTCCCCATCCTGAACCCTCCTCCCTCCTCTCTCCCCATATCCTCCCTCTGGGTCGTCCCAGTGCACCAGCCCCAAGCATCCAGTATTGTGCATCAAACCTGGACTGGCGACTCACTTCATACATGATATTATACATGTTTCAATGCTATTCTCCCAAATCTCCCCACCCTCTCCCTCTCCCACAGAGTCCATAAGACTGATCTATACATCAGTGTCTCTTTTGCTGTCTCTTACACAGGGTTATTGTTACCATCTTTCTAAATTCCAAAATAACTGTATTTTTAAACTCCTCAAGGAAATCAGTTTAACCTCTGGGACTTGAAGGATGAGTAATAGTTCAGGAGGCAGAGGGGATGATTGAAGGACATTTGGGGCATAGAAAGAAGTCAAAGTGCAGGCTATGTTTGGGGAAGGGCAGATGACTGGGAGCTCCTGGGATGCAGAGCACATGGACAGGAAGTAATGAGGGAAGAGGCAGAAATTAGACAGGGCTGGGTAGTGGAGGCCCTTCTGTGCTAAGGGGTTTGGGTTTGAGCCTGCAGATGGCTGGAGCTGCAACAGGTTTCTGAGAGCATGGGAACACAGTCTTATAATTTAGGGAAAAAATTGCTCAAGTGACAAAGTCAAGAATGCATTGGAAAGGTGAGATTTTGGAGGTGGTTTCTGGATTTAGACATGTTATGGGTTGAATCATGTCTCCCCTAAAACATATGTTGACTAACCTCCTGTACCTATGAATGTGCTCTTATTTAGAAATAGGGTCTCTGCAGATGTAATCAAGTTGAGATAAGGACATTAGAGAGGATCCTAATCCACTATGACTGGTGTCCTTGTAAGAAGATGGAGATTTGGACAGAGACACACACACACAAGGAGACACACACAAGGAGACTCATACAAGGAGCCACATACACGGAGACACACAGGGAGACTCATACACGGAGACACACAGGGAGACACACCCAGGGAGACGCACACTGGGAGACGCACATACAGGGAGACATACAGGCAGACTCATACAGGGAGACTCATACACGGAGATACACAGGAAGACACACCCAGGGAGACGCACACAGGGAGACACACATACAGGGAGACGCACACAGGGGGACACACAGGGAGACGCACACAGGGAGATGCACATACAGGGAGACGCACACAGAGAGACACACATAGGGAGACGTACAGGGAGACTCATACAGGGAGACGCATGGAGGGAGACGCACGCAGGCGCACAGGGGGACGCACGCAGGGAGACGCAGAGAGGGAGAAGCACGCGGGGAGACGCCATAATGTTTTCCATAGTAGCTGCATCAGTTTATATTCCCACCAACAATGTAGGAGGATGGACTCTTTATATATTTATGGTGGATATGTAAAATTATGTAGCCACTATAGAAAATGGTTTGGTAGCTCCTCAGAAAGTTATACACAACGTTGAGGTTTGACAGAAAACCATGAAATTCTGTAAAGCAATTATCCTTCAATTAAAAAATAAATAAAAATGTTAAAAAGTTATACACAGACTTACCATATGATCTAACACTTCCACTTCAGCTTATATGCACCAAGAAATTTAAGCAACAATACTTGTACATAGCCAAAAGGTAGAAGCAACCCAAGGGTCCATCGCAAGTGAATGGATAAACAAAATATCGTCTATCCATACAATGGAATATTACTCAGCCGTTAAGATGAATGGAATCCTGACACATGATAACATGGATGAAGCTCAGAAACATTGTGCTTAGTGAAATAAGCCAAACACAAAAGGACAAACATTGCATGGTTTCATTTGCATAAGGTATCTGAAATAGACAAATTCATAAAAGGTTACCAGGGGCTTAGGGGAGAGAGGAGGTTATTGTTTAATGGGTTATTGTTTAATTTCGTTTTGGGATAATGAAAACTTTTGGAAATGGATAGTGCTGATGGTTTCACATGGTTACACATTCAGTGTTGCAAATGTATGTAATGCCACTGAACTGTGCTCTTAAGATGGTAATGTTTATGTCATGTGTACTTGACCACAATAAAAAAGGAAAACAAAACATAAAAAATAAAAACAGATGCATGCAATGTGAAATTATCTTCAATACATTAAGGAAAAAATCAAGAATAGCATATATATAGATTTATATATAAATACTTGGATTTTTATATGTATACATTTCTCTCTATAAGAGTTTCCCTGGTGGCTCAGACAGTAAAGAATCTGCTGCAATCCAGGAGACCCAGGTGTGAGCCATATATATTTCTCTTTATAAATATAACCTTAATCAAATATTTTAAAAGCATATGCAAATATATGTAGTTATGTGTACTAATATTTTACTGGAAGGATGTGCAAGAAATGTTGATAGTGGTTGCCTTTGTAGAGGACTTGAAGTAGAGGGAGAGCAAATGGTCCTTTTTTACTTCTGTTTTCAGTTTAACTTTTTATTTTATGTTGGCGTGTAGCCAATCAACAATGTTGTGATGGCTTCAGGTGGACAGCCAAGGGACTCAGCCAAACATATACATGTATCTCCATTCTTGCCCAAACTATGTTTCTATCCAGGTTGCCACATAACACTGGGTAGAGTTCCCTGTGCTGTACAGTAGGTCCTTGTTGGTTATCCATTTTAAACATAGCAATGTGTACATGTCTCATCCCAAACTTCCTAACTATCTCTTCCCCCTCCTTCTTCCCCCAGCAACCATAAATACATTCTCTAAGTCTGTGAGTCTGTTGCACATGGTCCTTTTTTAAAAAAATTTAAACCTTTCTCTGTATAGTTTGAGGTCCTCTTTCCCCTTTCCATGCATGGCTATCTTTATTAAAATAAAGATGATGTGAGTTGGAAGCAGGGCAGCTGGGGGAAGTTCCTTTGGATTCTCTTTCTCACATTCACAGGCCAGTCTTCTGCAAAGAAGTCCTGAGCCCAGGGTCTGGTGGGGGACAAGCCCTGCAGAGCCTCTGGCCTCACTGGGCCTGGGGCGCCTGGTCGTCCCCAGGATCACATGGCAAGATCCCAAGCAGGCTGGCTGCTACAGTTACATCCTGGAGTGAGTCAAGCCCAGTAGCCTGGAGCTCCAGTCCATTTCACTTCCTAGGCCAAATGATAGAAGTATTCACGCCTTTGTTTTACATTGTCGTTTCAATAATAGATAAAAGGGCGCTGTGCATTTACTGGGGTACCTTGCCTGAGAGTGAGACACAACTAGCATGTCTTTGAACAATCATCTGTTGTATATTTTATGCCTGCAAATCACTGATGTTAGTAGAGTCAAGTTTCTTGAAAGAAGCATACCACGATCCTAGATGGGTTTGGACTTGGCAGAGATTCAGTGGAACTGTTTGCATGAGCATCTGTGAGGTGCAGTCATCATTCCATCTAACCCGGGAGAGTGGCGACAATGGAGTGGGGCCCTGATGTCCCCTCCCTGCCTTCTTCTTCTTGTCGTTGTTTAGTTGCTGAGTCCTGTCCAACTCTTTTGCAATACCATGGATGGTAGCCCACCAGGCTCCTTGGATCTAAGCTATTTAATTCAAGGAGTTGTTTGCTAATGTGTATCACAACCTACCAGGAAAGAAATCCCATCTTTCTCTAGAAATTCAAGGAGTCTGGTTGTCATTTGTGTAGGACGGCTGTTAGAGTGGTTGTTCCCTGAAGCTTTTTGAGTGTTTCATCTTGTCAAGTGGCCCCAAGAGGCACAAACAGACACCACTCCAAAACCAGAAGGGAGGGGTTTTATTGGAATATGTGATTACTAAGAAGTTTCTCATTGATTCAAAAGTTTAGCTTCCCTTCAGAGGAGGATTGATCATTTTAGAAATTGAAATGTTACCGGGTGGGAACCGAATCAAATTTTTCAACAGTAGATTTCAAAGCTGGAAGAAAGACATTTTGTTACTTAAACAGAAACTACATTGTACTCAGTCAGCTGTCTTTCAAAGCACACAGTAAATCTCTGGGGGTACATGCTGTCACTTCCCTCAATCTCACTGTGAAGTTAGTTATAGCAAGATCCTCCTAGAGGATCCAGCCTCTCAGTTCCATGAGCTGCTTCCATTAGGATGGTTAATAACAGAGCTGGCATCACCGAAAACCCACATTGCAGCTGATGCTTGGCTGCGGGAGCTTTTTCTGTTAGGAAGAAGGTGCTTGCTCATTTTCATTTGAGGAAGCATATAAACTCCAAGTAATGATCACTTCTCCAGTTCCACTCGACAAGGAGGCATCTCATCATCACTAATTCCTTTGGTGTCTGCACTGTGGCACCAGCCCTGTGATGAGTGTGTTGGGGGTTGATCTGGACGTAATGTGCCATCCTTGTCATTAGCATTGGTTAATCTCCCCTCTCAACACTAGAAGCTCCCGGGTACACTTTCTATGCAAATGCCTAAAGCAGAGGGAACAGACTTGGCATCACCATTTGGGGGGAGACAGGAAGGTGATACAGAACCAGTTCTGTGGTGCTCGGCAACTCAGAGGAAGTCCTCAACTGCATCACCCCATCCGTAAGAGCAGGGGTCTCCACCTCCGGGATCTGATGCCTGATGGTCTGAGCTGGAGTTGATGGGATAATCATAGAAATAAAGTGCACTTTCTTGTGTGCTTTATTTAATGGAATACTTAATGGAATATTCTTGAATCATCCCATAACCATCCTCCCTACCCCCCATCTAATGCCCTGCCCATCCATGGAGAAATTATCTTCCATGAAGACAATCCCTAGTGCCAAAAAGGGTGGAGACCACTGCCTAAGAGTGCAGTCAGGATGAGATGGGAAGAAGGCGCTGGGGAACAGGGGCTGAGAAGAGGGCTGGGAGACGCATCTGTGAACCAGGCCTCGCTGCTTTCCTTGCCAGACTTGTGCTCTCGAAAGAGGATCTTGTCTGTGATGAGAAGAACTCAGTGGGCCTATGCTGCTGCTAAGTCACTTCAGTCGTGTCCGACTCTGTGCAACCCCATAGACAGCAGCCCACTAGGCTCCTCTGTCCCTGGGATTCTCCAGGCAAGAGTACTGGAGTGGGTTGCCATTGCCTTCTCCGCAGTGGGTCTATCAGATCAGATCAGATCAGATCAGTCGCTCAGTCGTGTCCGACTCTTTGTGACCCCATGAATCGCAGCACGCCAGGCCTCCCTGTCCATCACCAACTCCCGGAGTTCACTCAGACTCACGTCCATCAAGTCAGTGATCCCATCCAGCCATCTCATCCCCTGTAGTCCCCTTCTCCTCCTGCCCCCAATCCCTCCCAGAATCAGAGTCTTTTCCAATGAGTCAACTCTTTGCATGAGGTGGCCAAAGTACTGGACTTTCAGCTTCAGCATCATTCCTTCCAAAGAAATCCCAGGGCTGATCTCCTTCAGAATGGACTGCTTGGATCTCCTTGCAGTCCAAGGGACTCTCAAGAGTCTTCTCCAACACCACAGTTCAAAAGCATCAATTCTTCAGCACTCAGCCTTCTTCACAGTCCAACTCTCACATCCATGACCACAGGAAAAACCATAGCCTTGACTAGACGAACCTTTGTTGGCAAAATAATGTCTCTGCTTTTGAATATGCTATCTAGGTTGGTCGTAACTTTCCTTCCAAGGAGTAAGCGTCTTTTAATTTCATGGCTGCAGTCACCATCTGATGTGATTTTGGAGCCCAGAAAAATAAAGTCCGACAGTTTCCACTGTTTCCCCATCTATTTCCCATGAAGTGATGGGACCAGATGCCATGATCTTCGTTTTCTGAACGTTGAGCTTTAAGCCAACTTTTTCACTCTCCACTTTCACTTTCATCAAGAGGCTTTTGAGTTCCTCTTCACTTTCTGCCATAAGGGTCGTGTCATCTGCATATCTGAGGTTATTGAGATTTCTCCCGGCAATCTTGATTCCAGCTTGTGTTTCTTCCAGTCCAGCGTTTCTCATGATGTACTCTGCATAGAAGTAAAATAAGCAGGGTGACAATATACAGCCTTGACGAACTCCTTTTCCTATTTGGAACCAGTCTGTTGTTCCATGTCCAGTTCTAATGTTGCTTCCTGACCTGCATAGAAATTTCTCAAAAGGCAGATCAGGTGGTCTGGTATTCCCATCTCTTTCAGAATTTTCCACAGTTTATTGTGATCCACACAGTCAAAGGCTTTGGCATAGTCAATAAAGCAGAAATAGATGTTTTTCTGGAACTCTCTTGCTTTTTCCATGATCCAGCGGATGTTGGCAATTTGATCTCTGGTTCCTCTGCCTTTTCTAAAACCAGCTTGAACATCAGGAAGTTCACGGTTCACATATTGCTGAAGCCTGGCTTGGAGAATTTTGAGCACTACTTTACTAACATGTGGGCCTATAGGCAGGTGTAAATTAGACTCATGTGGTAATGACTGTCGGCCAGTCCTTTAAGGAGATGCACCAAGACAGACTTGGTGTAACCTTTTTTTTTTTTTTGTAGAATCATCTGGAGACATAAATCATGATTCATTGTCACATCCGGCATCATCAGCTGTGAGGTTTCTTCCCTCCTCAGGCATCTGTAAGCTATCATTTGCATCATTTTCTTGTTTTCATTAGCCTTGTTTTATTTGAGACTCAGTGGTTGTGTTTACTTACAACATTTTTCTGAGGAAGAAAAAAGGAAGGGTGGGTCCTTTCAAGATTTGGATCCACAGGTGTTGAGAGGGGAGCCACGTCCCTCATTCCCCATCAGACACTTTCCTGGGGTCATCCTTCTCAGTGTTACCCCCATGTCTTTGCACGTGCTGCCATCCTGAACGTGCACCATGTCCTCACCCTGCACGTCTGGGAACCTGCTTTTCCTTCCGACGTCTCCCCTGTGGAGCCTTCCCTGCCTCCCCCCAGCTAGCTCTTCATTCACAAAAGGTTTGAAATGATGTGGCAGGCATTGGCTGGGGGCACTGGAGTGGTTATAGTAGACCCAGCACGTGCCCTCTTGGAACTCAGTTTAGTGAGAGTGTAAGAAAAATAATCACCATCAATGGTTTCAGCAGTGGTAGGAACGAAAGCATGCTATTTGCATGCCATTTGCCATCTGTTGTACAGAGTGAGGTAAGTCAGAAGAACATATACAGTAATATTAACATTTGTGGGATCTAGAAAAGTGGTGCAGATGAACCTATTTGCAGGGCAGGAGTAGAGACACAGACATAGAGAACAAGGGTATGGACACCAAAGTGGGAAAAGGGGAGGCTGAACTGGCAGATTGGGATTGACATGTATATGCGATTGATGCTATGTATAAATAGTTCTTCCCCAGGGGCTCAGCGGTTAAAGAATATGCCTGCAATGCAGGAGATGCAGAAGATGTGGGTTCGATCCCTGGGTCGGGAAGATCCTTTGGAGGGGGAAATGGCAACCCACTCCAGTATTCTTGCCTGGAGAATCCCAGGGACAGAGGAGCCTAGTGGGCTGCCGTCTATGGGGTCGCACAGAGTCAGACACAACTGAAGTAACTTAGCAGCAGCAGCAGAAACTAACTCATGGAGAAGGCAATGGCACCCCACTCTTGCCTGGAAAATCACATGGATGGAGGAGCCTGGCAGGCTGCAGTCCATGGGCTCGCTAAGAGTGGGGCATGACCGAGCGTCTTCACTTTCACTTTTCAGTTTCATGCATTGGAGAAGGAAATGGCAACCCGCTGCAGTATTCTTGCCTGGAGAATCCCACGGACTGAGGAGCCTGGTGGGCTGTAGTCCATAGAGTCGCAGAGAGTTGAACATGACTAAGGGGACTGAGCATGCATGCATAGAACAGATAACTAATGGGAACCTACTGTATAGCACAGAGAACTCTACCCAGTGCTCTGTGGGGACCTAAATGGGAAGGAAATTCAAAGAAAAGGGGGGGATATATGTGTACATATAGCCGATTCACTTTGCTGTACAGTAGAAACTAACTCACAGAGAAGGCGATGGCACCCCACTCCAGTACACTTGCCTGGAAAATCCCATGGACAGAGGAGCCTGGTGGGCTGCAGTCCATGGGGTCACTAAGAGTTGGGCACGACCGAGTGTATCCATTTTCACTTTTCACTTTCATGCATTGGGGAAGGAAATGGCAACCCACTCCAGTGTTCTTGCCTGGAAAATCCCAGGGACGGGGAGCCTGGTGCGCTTCCATCTATGGGGTTGCACAGAGTTGGACACGACTAAAGTGACTTAGCAGCAGCAGCAGAAACTAACTCAACATTGTAAACCAACTCTACTCCAATAAAATTTAAAAATATATATAACTATATGCTGGGATGGAGAATGGTAAAGGAGCTCATAGGTGAGGAGTGAAAGGGGAGCTCTTTGAGGAGATAACTTGTAATCTGGTCCTTGGAGCATGAGAGGGAGCCCACTGTCCCCAGAGCAGGGAAAAACATTTCAGAACCTGGAGAAGTGGAAGGAAGGGGCTTGGCGAGTCTGAGGCACTGAAGGAAGCCAGTGAGACTAGGGAGAATGTGGATTACTGCCCCCCATCTAGGCCCTCAAACCTTTTGAATATCCTCCCATGCAGGGCATGTTTCAGCCCCCCAGGCTGGGTGTCTATGGCCTGTCTCTGATCTAGTCATCTGATGTCTTCAGCACTTGGGCACATGGTAGGAGGTGGTGGTGGTTGTTCGGTTGCTCAGTTGTGTCCAACTCTTTGCAACCCCATGGACTGCAGCATGCCAGGTTTCCCTGCCCTTCACCATCTCCCGGAATTTGCTCAAACTCAGGTCCATTGAGTCAGTGATGCCATCCAACCATCTTGTCCTCTGTCGTCCCCTTCTCTTCCTGCCTTCAATCTTTCCCAGCATCAGGGTCTTTTCCAAAATGGTAGGCAGTACACAGCAGATTTTTGAATGGAGGAGTCTACTCAGCATCTTGCCTGTGCTAGGGATGGGTTGTGTGCCTCCTTGTAAGCCGTTCTCTGTAAAGCTGGGTTTTGCAGATTCTCCAGGCATCCACGGGCAGTGGACTCACAGTTTGCAATGGTGGGATCGTCTCTGGGGCCCTCCCTGGACACAGAATTGCCCAGACTGTGTTTCAAGGTTGGTGTATTGATATTTCCACCTGCAGTCCTCGCTCTGGTTAATTCTGGCTGCTTGGGTAACTTTTCAGCAGCTTTGATTTTAATGCTGTAAATGAATTCCATAGCCAGCGATGTAATAATGTAGATCTTCCAGGCTTTGGGGCTGGAACAGCCCTGGGAGATCATCAACTCAGCCTTTTCATTTTATGGAAACCTGCATTTTCATAAACTCACCCAAGATCACCCAGTGAGGTACTGGCAGTAAGGAGGCTCAAGGGCCTGAGGCCCTTGACCTGCAGGCTCTGCTATGCTATTTCCCCTGGGTACCTGGTCTCCAGTTAAGCCTCAACCCTCTGTCTAGTAGAGTAGAGAGAGAGCATGGGCTCTAGAGGCAGCCTTCCTAGCTGCCTATGCTTGACTGTGAGCTTCCCAGGGGAACGTGGCCACTGTGATGCTTCTCCAAGCATTGAGCAATGCCTCAGTTTCCCTATTTGCAAAATGGGAGAACAGCTAAATTTATCCTTTATGCAGTGATAATTAAATAAAACAATGCAGACAGAGAACCTGGCCCTTAGTAAGAGCTGCATAAATGTCAGCTCTTATCATCCTTCCTCCAAACACTATGCTAGAGAGAGCTCAGGCTCAACATGTATTTTCAACAATCCTTTCCTCTATTTATGCACATCTTGCCAGTTGATGAACTGGATTTTATGTATCCATCTCTCCCTGGGCAAATGTCTGTACTGTCAGAAAACTTATAAATCCCAAGCTATTGTTTTCTTATTAAATTTTAGGAAATGACACAATGCTTTCGACTTGCTCTTGCCTAATGCCAACAGTGTTGGGAGGAGGCTTATGATGATTAGAGAAGTTAATTAGTCATGCCCAAGCAGTGCAAACAGCGTGGAGGAGAAAGGGCCTCTGTGGGGAGAAGAATGGCTTGAACTGTGGTCTTGAAGCTGAAATTATAAATGAGACAAGGGATTTACGTGCATAAAATCCATCATGATAAAGAGAAATGGAGAAAATGAGATTGGAAATGAAAAAGCATGAAAAGGCTTCAGTTGTCTAAATGAAACACTAAGCCTTTCATTTATCAGGTGCTTATAAGGGTAGCCAGAGATAGGTACCTGGGTGGGGAGTCGGCAGATGGGTGGGCAGCTGGATGCATAGATGGGTGGATGGATTTATAGGTGACTTGATGGGTGAGAGGACAGATTGGTGGGGGATATGGATGGATGGAGTGATGTAGGGGGGAGGTGGGTTAAAACAGAAGGGTTACCTGGTTTTTGACACTAAGTCACCCAGAGCTCTGCACCTCTGGCTGTGACACTGTCCAGCATACATTGTAAATTGCCAAAAGGACCTGCAGAGGAGGCTGTGATGACCACGGGGTCCCCACCTGCCCCCAGCAGACCCTCACCCTCTTCACACCTTCATGCCTTCCACTCTGCTATGCCTCAGTCACACTGGAAGTGTCAGCTTCCCAGGGGAACGTGGCCACTGCGATGCTTCTCCAGGCAAGGCCTTGTCATTTGATCCAGTTCTCCAACACGCCTGCCTCCGCAGCTTTGTCTTGGGCCATTTGGGACACTGGGGTTACCGTCAGCAAAATTCCATCCGACATGGACCTCTTCCACCTTCTCCTATCAGCAGAAATGAAGCTGTGCCCTGAGTGTTTGGTTTCCTCTATAGCCCTCTCATACCCTCTGCAGTATGGTATTGTTTCCAGCCACATTTCTTGGAGCCCAGAGAAGGGTTAGGTGCCTTGCTGGCTCCCAGTACAGGCTCTGCCCTCCTTTTTTCAAAATTCCAGCTTTTCTCCAGCACCACCCTCAGACTGTCTCATTGCTGCCCCTCAACGTTGCAGTCATCTTCTGATCCTGGTTCCCCTCCTTTTACACTCCCTCATTCAGTGAGGATTTTTAGCATATAATAAGCATAGCTAACACTTGAGTAGTATTTCCTATGTGCCAGGTACCGTCCTAAGCATTTGCTATATTAACTTATCTTCACAACAACCCTCTAAGGTAAGCATTATGATAATATTCATTTTAAAGATGAGGAAACTAAGGCACAGACAGGCTAAGTAATGTATCCAAAATGATACATTGCTAGTCCTTGATGGAGCCAGGATTTGAACTCAAGCAGCGCGGCTCATTTTTTTATACCCCAACACTTTGGTTATAATTCTTACTAATTTCAATGTCTTCTAGAGTATATTGTCCAATAGCATGTTCTATCACAGGACTGTTCTGTCAATATATCTGCACTTTTCAATGTAGTAGACAGATATGGGTATATGCTCACCAGGTATGGGTATTGGGCCCTTGAAATGAGTTTTTAGTTGAGTTATATGTGAGTAATCAAATGTGGCTAGTAGCCATCATATGGGACAGTGTGGCTCTGGAATCCATGCAATGCCTGGCTTTTTTTGTGTCCAAATACCATTGCCTCCATCTTGTGTAAGCCCGGTGGTCCTACTTTAGTTCTTATTTCTGTTGAAATGTCATGAAATCCAAGACCTTGGATTCAGGCATCTCAGGCTGAGACCTACTTCAACCTGTATTTTCGGTGCATTGACTCCAGAACCGCCCACCTCAGCACTTTTCAACAGGAACCACACCTTCTATTGATAACATTTATCTTGCTGTGTTTCTACATCCAACTTCTCATCTAGCTTAGAAGTAAGAAGACCCTTTATTACAGTTATGCCTTAAAGAGGTACTTGTGTAGCTACTGACATCTGGGTCCTGGGGGTCCCCATTTGTAGGAGATCTTCCTATGACCCTGAGAAAGGCCCTCAAAGGTCATAAGTTCACGTGTGATTGCAAAATTTGCAAAAATGAGCTATTTAAACCACAATCGGTTGAAAATCACTGGATCTTTCTATTCACACTTCCACTCTGTTGCATATGCCTTTTTGTTGGGTGGGGTTGAATGGTCCAGAGGCAGTTTTCAGTTTGTGGCTAAAGGAAAGTTGAGTATAGTAAGAATAGCACTAGCTGTCCTCCTGTAAACCTCGCTTCCAGAATATTCCTACTGCCTTTTATGCTGATCCATCCATCATCAGGACACAAGGGGTCAGAGCCCAGGGTCATATTATGATTTGAGCAGGTCCTGTAGAGCTCAGCTCGGGAAGTGTCTGAGTAATGAGGGAGAACCAAGCTTCAAAATGCGTGGACCCAGAAGGTGGTGTGTGGAAATTCCTCATAGATACTTTGGAGGAAAGAATATCTTCAGTGATGCAACGTTTACACTTATAAATCCACTCTTTTTTGATGGGCGTGATGTATAATGGAATCTACCAGTTTTTCCGTATCGGTAGCATAAAACCCGGAGAAGGCAATGGCAACCCATTCCAGTACTCTCATCTGGAAAATCCCACGGATGGAGGAGCCTGGTAGGCTGCAGCCCATGGGGTCACGAAGAGTCAGACGCGACTTCACGACTTCACTTTTACTTTTCACTTGCATGCATTGGAGAAGGACATGGCAACCCACTCCAGTGTTCTTGCCTGGAGAATCCCAGGGACAGGGGAACCTGGTGGGCTTCCGTCTATGGGGTCGCACAGAGTCGGACACGACTGAAGTGACTTAGCAGCAGCAGCATAAAAGCTGTATCAGTATTACACACAGTAATTATATCTGTGTGAAGTCATATGTTTTATTTCTGCAACTATCAATAAGGGGAAAAAACCAGATATCCATCAACCTTGCTAGAGGAAAGACTGAATTATGTTCCTGTTCTCTAAGATTATTGTCACATGAATAGGCAAAAGAGGGCAGGAAAGGAAGTAATACAAAGTTGTATCAAACAGCTAATTAAAAAGCATGTTATTTTTTTTGGATGTTATGATGTCTGCAGTAAGCATTGAGTTTTAAAATTTCTTATTTTCTGATTCTAAAAAAATTTCACTCGTGTTTAATTTCACATTTGTGATTTGGTAAACTTTCTGTTAAAGAGGGCACCCAAAGTGTCTACATTTTAGCCCCACCCCCTCAAACCTGGATTCCTCCTGATGCCAAAGCTTAACCCTTAGCTCTCTGGTCCCCTCGCCCCTTCACACACACACCTGACAATGTCCCAGCCCTAATTAAACCAGACAAGCTGTTTGCTGCTGCCCGAGTGTCGCTGGAAGAAGGCATATAACTGGAATGGTGGTTTCTGGTCTCGGAAGGGCGCTCAGCACCATCCCACCCCATACTATTTCTCAGTAAACACATCTCCCTACACTTTGTGATGACCATTTCACACTTTAGCTTTCCTCCAGCCTTGAACATCTTCCCCTGTCCACTCCGTTGGCTGATGACCTCTGTTCTCATGTCACTGAGAAAATAGGTGAGACCTTGCCATCCTCTGCCATCTGCCAGCCCGACTCCTCTGTGTCCTTTTCCCTCCCTTTGGTGACCACAGAAGAGCACATGTTATGGTCTTAAGACAGCCACTTCTACTTGCGTGGCAGCCCAGCCCTTCTGGAAAGTGACCTGTGATCATAACAGGGGTTGTGGGGGCCCCTCCCATTCCTCTTAGCCCAGCCTGGCCTGGAGGCCACAGGGAACAGCTCTCTAACCCGCCAGTAGCCTCCTGATTGTCCATCCAAGGCTGTAGATCGTCTGTCTGTTCATTGGCTGTAGGTGTGGAGATGACGTGGAAGAGCAGAGCAGCCCTTGGTCAGTAGACGGCAGGAGTGAGAGGATAAGCGCTCCAGCTCCCCAACTGTGATGCAGTTCAGCAAACAGTTCCCTGAGAGCCTCATTCAAATGTGAGCTCCACAGGGGCAGGGACTCTGTACTCTCATCACTCTGCTGGGAGGTGGGGCTGCGGCTTCGCACAGTCTGTGTGTTCATGTATATGGTCCTGCCAGTCCCGTGCCTGATGCTACTTGTTGAATGTCTGATGAAGACTGTTCTCTAGCATGACCACTTAAATATGCTCTCCTTTATCTATGGAGACAGGCTGTCTTTCTTCCTTGGCTGCACCTACATTTGAGTGTTTTTTCTCACTGACGTTGGTTAGTTTTGGGGCTTCTGTTGTAGCTCAGTTGGTAAAGAATCTGCCTGCAATGAAGGAGACCTGGGTTTGATTCCTGGATTAGAGGAAGCTCCCCTGGTGCAGGAAATGGCAACCCACTCCAGTATTCTTGCCTGGAGAATCCCATGGATGGAGAAGCCTGGCAGGCTACAATCCATGGGGTCGCAAGTGTCGGACATGACTTAGAGACTAAAACCAAAGCATTGGTTGGTTTGCCCTCACCCAGCCATACCTGCCATCTGGTCTCCTCGTGGGACCATGACTTTGGCTTGAATCTTACTTTGCAGGACCATTCAGATTGCCCCCAATAACGGGGATGGTTATAAATATACTTCCTAATTAGAAAGATAAATCAGCGGTAGAGCTGAGCCTCCTAGGGAGACTGGAACACCATTTGGATTCCAATGTCATTCTCAAGGTCACATTATTAATTCCCCACTCAAGGTGACCGTTTAGTGTTCCCTTTTCTGAAGTTCAACCCACAGAGCAATAAAACTTTCTGCCTATTTTTGTTACTACTGTGTCTTTTCTATTATTCTATTCTACTTCCTCATAGCTTCTGTGCGCATGGAATTTCTACTAACTCATGGTTTCCATCACCTCTGATTACTGCACTTTGCCTTTCAGAGAGGAGTAATGCCTGATTTACATACATGAAGTGGATTCCCTGTTGTCAACAACAATGAAGGAAATGCAGGTTTTGTGGTTTGCAATGTAAACTACTCTTGATCAAATTAACACATAAATTAGTGAGGCTGTGAACTGAACACTGAACAGTTTACATTGAGAGTCAGAAATTTACCAAGTCATCTCCTCATTAAAGAAGAAATCACCTTGAACAGCCACCACAGGCTTGATGAAATTAGCATTTTAAAACAATTGAACGCATTCTTTCATCCTTTACGCTGTTGTAGACTTTAATGGAGTAAATAGAGGAGGAAAAATGTTAGTAAAATATGAAAGGGAGAAATTAAGCAGACTGCTCATCCTTTAGCAGAATTAAACACAGATGCCCCAAAGGTATTTCTAGGCTGCTTTACAGAAAACAGCTAAATAATTAATTCACTTTATGAATTCTCTTGTGGCAGCAAATGCCAAATCTCTTTAAAACGTTGTAACATTTCTCTCTGAGTTTCTCTGGAAAGTTACACACGGAAGGGTTTTAGGTGGCAATGTTCAGAATCTTTAAAACATCTTTTGTGTGTGTACTCATTTGAGTCTGACTCTTTTGTGACCCTATGGACTGTAGCCTGCCAGCTTCTCTGTCCATGGAATTTTCCAGGCAAGAATACTGGAGCAGGTTGCCATTTCCTCCTCCAGGGAATCTTCCAGACCCAAGGATTGATCCCACATCTCTTACATTAGCAGACGGATTCTTTACCACTGCGCCACCCGGGAAGCCCCTATACCACGTTACCCTGCCATTTGTAAGAAGTGGATATTGTTCCTGGGAGCCGTGCAGTGACTCCTTTTCCTCAGGGGCATCCTATGTGGAGGAGGACGAAGCAGATAGTTAGCACTCTGGTTTTCTGGGAGAAAAGCCTTCTCATGACAGAACAGTAAAGAAGCTGAGACTGTGAACCTGTAACCCTGGTTCTGGAATTGTGGATGTTTAAATGGGCACTGGCAGAATTATCAAAGGTGCCCGGGGGGAGTGGAGTGGAGAGGGCCGGTTACCCTGAATCATTTCCTTAGGGCAAATTGTTTGTTTATCAGCAACTTAAAATAGTAATAAACCTTCAAGAAAGAATACAAAATAAAGAAAACAAATAAGAGAATTGGGAACTCCTCAGAGGACCAGTGGTTAGGACTCTGCTTTCAGTGTCAAAGCCAAGGTTTCAATCCTGGTCTGGAAACTGAGATCCCACAAGCTGTGTGTCACAGCCAAGAAAACAAAAAAACAATAGGTAAAATAAAATAAGAGACTCAATAACAACAAAGAGAATGCAAAACTGAGGCGATCATAATGCATACAGAGACTATAAACAAATATATTGAACAGACATGATCCAACAGAGAATCCAATAAATGAACAAAAGCATTATTCAAAGATATATTGGGGGAAAAAAACTCATATTCTTCCTAAAATGAAGCCTCTCCTGATCAAAAGGCAGTATTGATCATTGTCTTTTTTATTGCCCCAAATAAAAAAGATATAGAGTGATCAATACTAAGACATACCCCAATAAAGATAATACAATGCCAAAGGAAAGAAAGAGTTCTTCAGATATCTAAGAGGACAAAGCCAGACACATTGGAGGTGGGGCTTGGGCAGAAACAGATTAGTGGGGACAGTAGTGAAAGAGTTGGGTGAGCACTGAACTTGAGATTATCATGAAAGGAACAGACCTGCATATCATAATTGTAGATGGAAAACGTCATAAATCTTTAAAGTGTGCTCAATCCTGTGGCAATGACAGCAATAAGAATAATGAAAGAAACAAGTGAAGGAAATTAAGAAGTACAAACTTCCAGTTGCAAAATAAATGAGTCATCGGAATGGAATGCACAGTGTGAGGGATATAGTCAGTAACTGCAGTATCTTTGTACGGTGACAAGTTGTAACTGGACTTATCCTGGTGATCATTTTGAAATGTATAGAAATATAGAATCACTATGTTGTGTAACTGGGGCTAACATTGTTTTGTAGGTCAGTTTTGCTTCAGAAACAGACGAAAAAACAAACTCAGGAGAAGAAATCAGATATGCAGTTATTAGAGGCAAGGCATGAGAGGAAGGCGGGATTGGATGAAGGCAGTCAAAATGTACAAACTCCCAGTTATAAGATAAATAAGTAGATGAGATAAATGTACAACTTGATAAATACAATTAATGCTGCTGTAGGTTATATATGAATGTTAAGAGAATAATTCCTAAGAGTTCTCATTATAAGGAAAAATTTTTTTCTATTTTAGTTTTGTGTCTCTATGAGATGATGAATGTTCACTAAACTTATTGTGATAATCATTTCATGATGTGTACAAGTCAAATCCCTGTGCTTACACCTTAAACTTAGGCAGTGTTGTGTGTCACTTATATCTCAATAAAATTGGAAGAAAAAAGAATAATAATATTGTAAGTGAAAATTAGGGCTGTATTTGTGTAGATAAATGAGAAGACGTTTACGATGAATGTTTTCATTCATGGAGAGGATTCAGTAGATGTGTCAAATATTGGTAAACTAGTGAAGAGGCTCAAGCTTACTTTAAAATGTATAATTATAACCACTTGAAGAACTAAAATCAGATAAATAAAACTTTGAAAATAGCAGAAGAAAAAGCAAGATTGAGAAATAAGATTGAGAAAAGATAACCCATATAACAAAAAGATAACCCATATAGCAAAGGTTTTCAGTTTAACTGAAAACTTAAAAAGAAGCATGTACACAAAGAAGATGACAGAATGAGGCGAAACAACAGCAGTAACTATAAGAGAGTCAAACTCATTCCCTATAAGAAGAAAACTTCAGGCTCAAGTTTATAAGAACTCAATTCTTGAAAGACATTCAAAATAAGTGATTCAATAAGGTTAAAAGTAAAAGGCTTGACAAAGACACATCAAGCAACTATTCACAAACTGTGCTGATGTCACACAAGGTTGAATTCAAGGCCAAGAACTGAAACAAGGCAAAAGTGGCACTTTAAGCTGATAAATTATCCACAACAAGACCATGACGATCACTTATATGGAGCTTCAGGTTTTGTGGTTGGGCAGAATAATGGTTCCCCCAAAGATGTCCGTGTACAATTCCTGAAGCTTGTAAATATGTGACCATGACAAAAGGGACTTTATAGATGAACTTCCATGAAAGATTTTGAGATGGGGAGATTATCCTGAATTATCCACATGGAGCCAGTGCTATCACGAGGGTCCTCATAAGTGAAAAAGGAAGGGAGTGGTATCAGAGGATGGGATATGATGATGGAAGCTGGGGCTGCAGTGATGGAATTTCTGCCTTGGAAGATGGAAGAGGGCCACGAACCAAGGAATAAGGGTAGTCTCTGGAAGCAAGGAAGGCAAGGAAGCAGATTCTCCCCTGGAGCCTGCAGAAAGAGTGCAGCCCTGACAACACATTGATGTTAGTCTAGTGAATCTTCAGATCCCCAGAGCTGTAAGGTAATACCTTTGTGTTGTTTAAGCCACTATTAACACATGAATTTGAGCAAACTCTGGGACATAGTAGAGGACAGCGGAGCTTGGTGTGCTGCAGTCCATGGGGTTGTGAAGAGTTGGACATGACTTAGAGACTGAACAAGATACATGTACCAAACAACAAAGCATCAAATTATGTAAAGAATAAAGGGCAAGGAGTGGCTTTCCTTGTGGTTCAGTGGTTAAGACTCTGTATTTCCAGTGCAGGGGGCCCAAGTTCGATCCCTGGTCAGGGAACTAGATCTCCCCAACTGCAGCTGAGACCTGGTACAGCAAAAAAAGGCAGGGAATACAGTGATAAATACACAGAAACATTAAAGAGATTTTAACTCACTCACGTTAGCACGCAGAACTGGCTCAGGGGTTGCTAGCTGCTCATCAGAGTCTGTGTGCTTTTTGTCCCAAGTACACAACTTTGATTTCCCAGATTCCTTTGCAGCTAGATATGGCCGTGTGACTGAATTCCAGCCAATCTGATGTAAGATATTTCTGGGCTAAGACTTTTAAGAAACTCACTCTGCTCTCTCTTCCCCCAAGGCAATGATATGGCCTTGGGACATGGAGGACCCTCAAGGAAGAAAGAACTAGGTCTTTGAACCACTGCCTTCAGGAAAGCCACTTGTGACCAGAATATTTTATGAGAGTGAGAAATAAGCTTTTACTGCATTTGAGTCATTGTTTATTTTGATATATTAGTCCTGCTTGGGCTTCTCCAGTAGCTCAGTGGTAAGGAAACTGCCTACAATACAGATGTAGGTTCGATCCCTGGGTCAGGAAGATCCCCTGGAGGAGGGCATGTCAACCCACTCCAGTATTCTTGCCTGGAGAATCCCATGGACAAGGAGCCTGGTGGACTATAGTCCATGGGGTTGCAAAGAGTCAGACACGATTAAAGCAACTTAGCAATAGCACCTTCAGTCATGCTTAAGAATTAGGTGAAATAGTAAAAAATATATATTTAAGAATTTTTAAAGACCTAAGAGTTAAAACTGATGCTATTGACTGAACTATGCTCAGTCAGTCAAGTTCGACTCTTTGTGACCCCATGGACTGTAGCCCCCCAGACTCCTCTGTCCATGGGATTTTCCAGGCAAGAATGCTAGAGTGGGTTGCCATTTCCTCCTCCAGGATCTTCCCCACCTAGGGATTTAACCTGGGTCTCCTGTATTTCAGGCAGATTTTCTACCACTGCGCCACCATAGGTCTTCCCTGGTGGCTCAGATGGTAAAGAGTTGGTCTGCATTGCAGGAGACCTGGGTTCAATCCCTGGGTCAGGAAGATCCCCTGAAGGAGGAAATGGCAAGCAACTCCAGTATTCTTGCCTGGAGAATCCCATGGGCAGAGGAGCCAGGTCAGCTATAGTCCATGTGATTGCAAAGAGTCAGACCCGACTGAGTACCCATGCAATAATTAAAATTAATCTGGTCACTCTAATACACATTGGCATATCAACTGATGGAGACCACTCTTATTTCAAGTAGTTGTTTCATACTTAGATATATATAATTATATATAATATAATAATTATGTTATTATATTCTCCATATAATAATTATGGAGAAAATCTCAGTAAATTCCATTATGTCAAAAGTCTAAGACTACATTTTTTAACCACTATGCAGTAAAGGAAAAGTAACTGACAAAATAGGATTCCACTTCTTCCAACTCCAGAACTCTCGCAAAAAACAAGAAATTACTTCTTAAATTACCCTAAACATAACTTTAATATTTGAAATTTCTTACTTGATTCTTAAATTATTTCTTAATAATTGAGGCGAAAGTGTAGGGGCAGAAATTGGGTTAGTGATTTTCAGGGATCAAGGGTGGGGAAAGGCACCCACAAAAAGGCATGAAGGAACTTCTGGGGGTAATGAACATGCTCTGTATCCCAACTGGGGTCATGGTTACATGGTCTTATCTGAATTCACTGAACTGTACCCTCAAAAGGCTAAATTTTGCTGTGTATAAATTATATCTCAATAAGCTTGGAAATAAAGTAAAAGTAAATTGAGATGATAGGGTAAATTTATTAGTGATAGAACAGTAGGTTATTTTTTTCTTATTCTTTTTTTTGTATCAAAAAGCACTAATAAATATAATTTAGAATGTCTGTTTGAATCTAGCACAGTTGGCCCTCCATATCTGCAGGTTCTGCATCCTCAGATTCAACCAGCCACAGATTTAAAATATTTCCAGAAAATTCCAAAAAGCAAAATTTGGATTTGTTGCATGCAAACACTATTTATATTGTGTTTATATTGTATTTAAAACTATTTACATCATATTGTATAAGTCACTTAGAGAAGATTCCAAGTATATGGGAGAATATAGTTTATATGCAAATACTACGCAAGTTTATATGAGGAACTTGAGCATCTGTGGATTTTGGTATCTGTGGGGGTCAGGGAACCAATCCCCAGATACCAAGGGACAACTGTAGTACACCGAATCACCTGATATTCAAACCTGGCTGTGTTGCGTTTGAAATTACCATGGCAAGTGGGTACCACATCAGTACCCTCTAGTGTGCTACAATGCTGGTATCCAGCCTGTATCACAAAATCCTAATATCAAGGGAACATCTGGTTGTTCTCTCTTAAAGAGAGAGACAAATCATCTCTGCATAAACACCTTCCAAACACAAGATTCATTAGGATGGAGAGGAATCCTTAGAGCACATCCTGAGACTGGCACCATCCCCAAGCTCTGTATTTACCTCCTTATGACTGTAAGCCATCAGTATGTGAGAGGCTGGCCCTGAAAAGCAATCGCCCTGGTGCTCATTATCTAGAACTTTCTAAAAATGGACCATTTTATTTTAGGAAAGAATGTCAAATATGATTTTTACCAATATTTAACAAATCTGACCTCTTCCCTTCCCCAATCCATTTGAACATAATATGGACTCAGTATCAATTCAGTCTCTCAGTCGTGTGCAACTCTTGGCGACCCCATGGACTGCAGCATGCCAGGCCTCCCTGTCCATCATCAACTCCCAGAGTTTACTCAGATTCATGTCCATTGAGTCGGTGATGCCATTCAACCATCTCATCCTCTGTCGTCCCCTTCTCCTCTTGCCTTCCATCTTTCCCAGCATCAGGGTCTTTTCCAATGAGTCAGTTCTTCACCTCAGGTGGGCCAAAGTATTGGAGTTTCAGCTTCAGCATCAGTCCTTCCAATCAGGACTGATTTCCTTTAGGATGGACTGGTTGGATCTCCTTGCAGTCCAAGGGACTCTCAAGAGTCTTCTCCAATACCACAGTTCAAAAGCATCAGTATAAAGATACTAAAATCATAGTCATTTGGAGGTCACTACTGAAATGCCAGTTGGCATGTTCTGATGCAGTGGAAATGGTATGAGTTGGATTCTCGGCCTTCTGTTGCCTGGGCCCTGCCTGCCTCTCCTGTGCCATCTCCTGCCACAGCCACATCAATCACTGCTAATCTTTGCACAGTGTCAATCTGTTCATTTCAAATCTCCATGTGCTCACTCATGATTTTCCCTCTGCTGCTTCTTCTTTCTCTTCCAAGATACTCTTACTCACCCATCTGTCTACTCCAAGAAGCCATCCCAGAATTTTCTAGCTAAGCTAAGGACCCCTAATGTTTGTATTCATAGCTTCTTATGCGTCCGACTATTTTTACCACTCACCAGTGTTGAGATTATGTGCTTATGAATCAGTCTCCTAAACTGGACTGGAAACTCTAAGAAGGCAAGGTCTCGGAGAAGTAGTCACTGCTTTGCCCAAATATCCCAGATCATTAAGACATTATTTTATTAATGCAACTAAAGATTCAACCAACCAAGAGTGATTTCGCCTGCCAGTATGTTGAGGTACTCTATTTCAGAATCCTGGAAAGAGAACAGAAACCACATGGAGAATTCAACAACACAGCAGAGAAAAGGGAATCTCCAGTGGAAAACTTGGTCTTAACCTTATCACCAGGTAATGCTAAAAGTGAGTGTCTTTTCATCTGTGAGACAAAGGGACAGAGGAGGGCATTTCACCTTGCTTCTCCATGAGGGCACAGACCCCTGAGGATGAACAAAGTGAAGCTACATAGATTGGTACAAATCAGGGCCACAGGTGAATGGTGGATAGACGGGCATGTGTCCTGAACCCTGGATGAAGCTCAAATGCCGAGTCAGGGATTAGCCAGGGATCGGAATCCAAGAACTGCTGACACAAGTGAGCCTTCTTCCAGCCAAAGTGAAAGTCGCTCAGTCATGTCCGACTCTTTGTGACCCCATGGACTATACAGTCCATGGAATTCTCCAGGCCAGAATACTGGAGTGGGTAGCCTTTCCCTTCTCCAGGGGATCTTCCCAACCCAGGGATCGAACTCAGGTTTCCTGCATTGCAGCTGGATTCTTTACCAGCTGAGCCACAAGGGAAGCCCTGAGGAAGCAAATCAGGACCAGCAGGAAACTCTAGAAAGATGCTCCAGATCCAATTGTGTGGCTGGGAGGGTTTCAGCTGGATGGGGCCTCTGTGGAGCCCTGTGGGATACTCTCAGGGGGATTTCTGTTTACAGTGCTGGCTTTTAATCTTTTAATTTCAATATGAGATTTTTAAAAATCACAGTAATATATGCCTACATTTTCATTATAAATATTCAAACATTGTAGATTCTTTACTTTTTTTAAGTCAAAGTCTTTTTTTTCTCCTCTTTTTTCCTCCCAGGAAATCACAGATAAGAAGTTGCTGGATGGTTTTTCAAAGCATTGCTAACATTTCAAAACATGCATTTACATCTCTGTGTGTATGGGCGTGCATTGTGTCCACACACGTATAGCTTCAATTTCTCTATAAAAAATATAAACAGGATCATTTTTCACATAGCGAAATGTTACTTGACTTGTTTTCACTTGGCACTGTGCCTTGTAGATCTTAAAGTGCTACTATGTCTTGATAGAATTGCTGATAAAATCATTTAAGAATTTGTTCTAGAATATTCCTCACAGGATGGTGTTATTTGTTGATAAGTATTTGGTTTTCATTATTCAGTTTGGGGCTATTTCAATGTTTACCCTCCTTATACATACTCCTCTTTACAGATAGGCAAGTGTATCGGTAGGTTAGCTAGTTAAAGTGAAATTGTTGGGTTGAAAAGCGGGTATCTTTGAAAGTCTGCAAACTGATTATAGATAGCATGGATTCTGCAAATTGCCTTCCAAAAAACGTAACCAGCTTTTGCTCCTACCTTGATACATGCCCTGCCTGCGTCCCCACACCATTACAAACGGATGTTATTCTGAAGCTGAGGTCTGACGCCCTTGTCCAGCTGTCACCCGCAGATTACCTGATGAATGACCCTCTTCTCTCACCACCTCTTGTCCATACTCCAGGCTGTCTAAGTGTCACTTTCCTTGGCTGGTCTCCCCTGATGTACTAACTAGGTTTGATCTCTCTATCAAAAACTCACATCATAGTAATACATTTCTTTGCACTTATGTAGCTGTCAAATCATTGTTCAATGCTTGTCTTAGATTCATTCTTTCATTCATTCTTATGTTTATTCATTTATTCAAAACACTGGGTGATGGATTCAGTGACTGTCTTGTGTAGGGATTAGGAGCCCAGGCACTGGACTTAAACATCCTGGGTTCAAAAAACAACCTTGTTCCTTACTAACTATATGACTAAGGTGCATAACTTCCTTAACCCTCTCTTAATACCCAGTGCATCAGCTTGTAGGAATGATTAATTGGGAGAGTGTGTAAAATACCCTAAACGGCAACTGGCATACCGCAGTGGGTTGCCATTTCCTTCTCCAGGGAATTTTCCCAACCTGGGGATCAAACACATGACTCCTGCATTGGCAGGTGGGTTCTTCACCACTGAGCCACCAGGGAAGCCCAACTGGCATTCAGTGAGTGCTAAATACATTTTATCTATTGCATCTTATTATGCGCTAATCGGTGTGTCAGGGCTGGGGATCCAGCAGAGAAGAAGACAAAACTGTTCAAAAAAATTGAATAATTTCACATCGGTTGTAAAGAAAATAAATGCAGGGTGGTGGGGAAGGGAGATTTCTTTTACAGAGTGTGATCAGGGGAGGCCTCTCTGGAAAGGTGACTTGTGAACTGAGGCCAGATAAACAGAGGAAGCATGAGCTCTAGGAAGAGTTGGGGGAAGAACATTTTAGGCAGAGGAAATAGCAAGTGCAGACATCTTGGGGCAGGAACATGGTGTGTAAGAACAGAGCCCATGTGATGGGAGAATGGAGGGCAAAGGTGAGAGGTCAGGTCCTGTTCACTGTAGGATCCCACTGCCTACTGTGGGGCCTATCACTGGGTAGGTATCCAACAGCTTCATAAAAAAAGTATATCAGTGATGAATGGATCAATGAGTGAAGAAAGGAAAGGACGATATGAATGGGTTAGAGGCCTCCTTTTGCTCCAGATACTGTCTGCCCATTTTCATTACCTCCAGCCTCTGGAGAAGAAGCAGGTAGCACGGTCAGTTGGTGAGTGGGAGACGTGGGTAGAGATCTCTGTCTGGATGTGATTTGAAGGCCCCTTAGCTCATGAATGATGCTCAGTCGTGTCTGACTCTTTGCAACCCCATGGGCTGTAGCCTACTAGGCTCCTCGGTCCATGGGATTTTCCAGGCAATAGTACTGGGGTGGATTGCCATTTCCTTCTCCAGGGGATCTTCCCAACCCAGGGATTGAACCCGGGTCTCCCACATTGTAGACAGACGCTTTACCGTCTGAGCCAGGGAAGCCACTTTCTTTCACTTTCTTCTTTCACTTAGCTCACGAATGGCACCAAGGTATGGTCACCTGCCAAGAAACTGAAGAAGGAATTTTTGTGGATCATGTGCACAGAAAAGGTGAGAGTGGAGGTTTCATCCAGACAAACCTGAAAGGGTTGTCATGGAAGCCTCCCATTTCCAATTGTGAGTTTGTCGGAAAACAAACTGAGTGAATGCTCAGAGTTCAGTGCCCAGGCATTTGCTTCCTGTCCAGGATGGTCAGGGGGTTCCGCTCAGTGTGACTGGGTCCCAACTGTGTTCACCCATGGACAGACACATGCAGCCAGGTGCCCACAAACATACCCACTCTGCAGACTGCATGCTGGTCTAACCCTCTGGTTGGATGTGGCTGCCTAAGGCAGAAGAAAAGTAATATTTACTGACCATATAAAAGAGAAGTAGGATCCAAGTTTCAGAAACACAAGAATCTGAGCCTGGTGAGATGTGATTAAACAAAACATGATTAGCATCGGTTTAGCACATTAGCTTTTCCAAGCTGCTTTTAAGCATATACGTGTGTGTATGTGCTAAGCTGCTTCAGTTGTGTCCGACTCTTTGCGACCCTATGGACTATAGCCCTGCAAGGCTCCTTTGTCCATGGGATTCTCCAGGCAAGAATACTGGAGGTTGCCATGCCCTCCTCCAGGGGATCTTCCTGACCTAGGGATTAAACCCACATCTCTTATGTCTCTTGTATTGGCAGGTGGGTTCTTTACCACTAGGGCCACCTGGGAAGCCCCTTTTTAAGCATATACTCTTTTATTTATTATCATGACTAGGGATTGGGGGCAGGAAGAGAAGGGGATGACAGAGGATGCGATGGCTGGATGGCATCACTGACTCGATGGACGTGAGTCTGAGTGAACTCCAGGAGTTGGTCATGGACAGGGAGGCCTGGCGTGCTGCGATTCATGGGGTCACAAAGAGTCGGACACGACTGAGCGACTGATCTGAACTGAACCTCAAATGAGAAAACTAGCTTCCTAGTAGACTTTTCCTGCCAGTCAGTGTTTATGTTCTAATCATAAATTATAGTGCATTCGAAAATCCAACCTTCAGAGCCAGGCAGTTTTTCCAGGCAGTTTTAACATATCTATATCTATATTATAACTATATTTTTAATAAGATAAATAAATTTTAAATATTAAAATATTTTTATAAATGTAAATAATGATATTTTATTTTAATCAAGTCAGTACTTTAAAATATTCCTTTGTTCACTCATATGTTCATCACACAGTATTTGAACCAGCTGCATGCCAGGGTAATTGTTTTTGATTTTCACAAATCCTTAACTAGTGGAATGAAAAATAAAGCAGTTTGTATTGCTTTCCTATTCATAGTTATTAGTTTGGTACAAACATAATTGCTGTGTTTGCATTGTTGAAACTTACTGTTTGATATTTGAATACATTCTTAATAAATGTGGTTATGTTATACATTATTTTAATGTGCATTTCTTGCTTTTTTTTTTTTTGCTAATGACAATTACTTGCTGCCTACTTTATATTTATTTGACACTATGGAAATGATGTTAGACAAAAAGCAAATTTGAGTGGTTTTTTTATGAGTTCAAAATGGGTCATAAAGCATCAGAGACAACAGTGCATTTGGCCCAGGAACTGCTAATGAACGTACAGCACAGTGGGAGTTCAAGAAGTTTTGCAAAGGAGACGAGAACGTTGAAGATGAGGAACACAGTGGCCAGCCATCAGAAGATAATGGTGACCAACTGAGAGTAATCACTGGAGCTGGTCCTCTTACAGCTAGTGAGAAGTTGCTGAAGAACTCAACATTGATCCTTCTATGGTCGTTTGGCATTTGAAGCAAATTGGAAAGGTGAAAAAGTTTGATAAGTGGGTTCCTCATGAGCTGATCTAAAACCCCAGAAGTCTGTCTTTCTGAAGTATCATTTTCTCTCATTCTACGCAACAGCAACTAACCATTTCTCAATCGGATTGTGACATGTGATGAAAAGTGACTTTTATATGACAACTGGCAACGACCAGCTCAGTGGCTGGACTGAGAAGAGGCTCCAAAGCACTTCCCAAAGCCAAACTTGCACCAAAAATAGATCATGGTCACTGTTCGGTGGTCTGCTGCCTGTCTGATCTGCTCAGCCTTCTGAATCCTGTTGAAACCATTACATCTGAGAAGTATACTCAGCAAATTGATGAGCTTCACTGAAAACTGCAATGCCTGTAGCCAGCATTGGTCAACAGAAAGGGCCTAAGTCTTCTCCATGAAAATGCCCAATTGCACTTCGCACAACAACACTTCAATAGCTGAAAGGATTGGGCTCCCAAGTTTTGCGGATGTATTTGAACTTAGTTATAATGATTTAAAATTCACAGTCCAAAACCGCAATTATGTTTGCACCAACCGACTACCAGCCTTCAGAGTCCTTTAATGTTGTGGTTGGTTTGAGGGGAGAAGTCCTCCAAGAAAGTACAACTACCCCCTGGGGCTGAGTTGGCCAGTTTTTTTTTTTTTTTTTCATGAAATCTTTAACACCAGAGTAATCTTGTTCATGAAACTTTCTGAATTTGAAGGGCAGGGTTGCTATGGCAACTAATATAACCGGACTACTCCTGTAACTCGATGAGCAGCTGCCTGGAACATTTCTCCCACTGGGGGCTACCTCTGTCTCCCTGAGTCATTGCTTTACTGTGGCTTCGCAAGAGCTCAGCTCTATATTCCAACTCCAATACAGGTCACACCTGAAGCCCCTGCCATATTGCCTCAGGACCAAATCCGTGAACGGCTGACATTTTCCAGTATCTTCAACAGTATTTATTCACATCGTCATGGGACTTGCCAGTGGGGGTGAGAGACCTGTATGATGGCAGAATTCACGTTCTATCTGAAGACATGAAAAAATCTTTTCTAGACCTACAGGAACTTGAAGAACCAGAGAGGAAAAGGAGAAAAGCTTGTATTTTCTTTTTTTTAAGTTATTTTATTTGATTGTACCAGGTCTTAGTTGGGCATGCAGCATCTGGGATCTAGTCCCCTGACCAGGGATCAAACCGAAGTCCCTTGGACTGGGATCACGGAGTCTTAGCCACTGGACCACCAGGGAAGTCCCAGCTCATATTTTCTTGTGCTTTGTCTTTTACAAGACGGATGGCTCTAGAAACACTACAAACTATGCTCTCTGAAAGGGGAAAGAGAACGGACAGTCTTTCACTTGACAAGGATTTATTGGGCACCTGTTGTGTGTTGGACCCTGTTCTAGAGGCTGGAGATTCAAGGTGCAGGGATCAGGTGGGCTCTAGTGAGTGCCTGGGTAGCTGTGTGTGAACAAGGGTGCTTTATGACTTGCTCAAAAGAGTGCCCTGGAGTTTATCCTGCATGTTGTCCTGTATACAGTAGGTGTTTAACAAATACTGTCAAGGACAGTAATGAGGATGGGGAAAAGGAAAGTACAGTGAATCTCAAACCAAGAGGCCTGATGACTCCAGGCAAGTCACTTTGGCCTCTTTGAGCTGCTTCATTTTGAAAATGGGAACAGTAATATCTCCCTTGCAGACGTATTGTGAGAATTTAGCAAAATAATGTCCTTGAAAGGGTGTGGTGTAGTAGTACTGGGCTGTAAGGAACTCTCTGGAGGAATGTCTGCAAGGCTGGAGCTGGGGGCTGGAGTTAGGGGCGGGGGGCAGAGGACAGGGAAGCAGCAGGAGCCAAAAGGGTCATGTGAACCCTTTTGGACTTTCTCCAAAAAGCTACAAGGAGCCCTGGAGGGTTCTAAGTGACAAGGCAGCTCAATTCTGCAACCACCCTCTGGCTGCAGCCAGGACAGCAGCCCAAAGCTGGAAGGACAGCTGACAAGCTTCTGCCCTGATACGAATGATTCATGATGATGACCTGTGCAAGGGAGCATGGCTGGAATAGAGAGCAGTGGGCACATCCAGGCGAGTGCATTCAGTTCAGTTCAGTCGCTTAGTCATGTCTGACTCTTTAAATGTAAGTGAAAGTCGCTCCATTGTGTCTGACTTTTTGCAATCCCATGGCCTGTACAGTCCTTGGAATCCTCCAGGCCAGCATACTGGAGTGGGTTGCCTTTTCCTTCTCCAGGGCATCTTCCCAACCCAGGCATTTAACCCAGGTCTCCCGCATTGCAAGCGGATTCTTTACCAGCTGAGCCACAAGGGACCCTTTAGGAGGTATTAATAGAATTAGTGGGACTTGGGGTTGGTGACGTGGTGGGGAGATAAAGGAACTGTTCACATGCAATGGAGGCAAGCTGACCTACTGATGTTTTGCTTGTACAGCTGTGTGGAGAGTGGTGCCTCCAACCTGAGATGGGGGATAAAGGAGGAGGAATGAGTTTGCGTGGCAAAGGGCGGAGTTAACCTCACACACCGGGGTCTGCAGGCTGAGCCCAGCTGGGTGTCCAGGAACTGACAGCAAGTCAACAAGCCCTGTGCTTCTCCAGTGAGTCTGGAGTCAACGAGTCTGTGCTTGTATTTCAGCCACGTGCCTTACTGATCACGTCACTCACTGTTCCACGGATACTTCCTGGAGTGTGGGTGAATGAGACGGTTCTTGACCCACTGGCGTCTCCACTGCAGTGGGAGGGGCATATAGCCCACATGTGACCATTTTCGGAAATGGAGGAAAAGAGGGCGGACTGTGTTTGACAGTAGGGGGTGTGGGTGGTGCTGGTGTGACTTTATACAGAAGGGTCAAGGAAGACATTTAAAGGCAGGTGACCATTTCAAATCAGGAAGAGGTGACATGTTAAGATCAGGTTGGAAGAATAAGAGACCTCAGGCAAGTCACATCGTCTCCTGGAGCCTCAGTTTCAGTGGTGTTTTCTTTCTAGATAAATGATGTTGTCTATCAATGCAACTCTAAAGTTCCATAAATGTTTGTGGATACAGCACAGTTTATGAGTAACAGTGGAGGTGTGGGAAGCTTTGTGCCCTGTCCTAATGTCCTTGATGATACCACAAGGAAGGAAGAGCATTTTCTTGCTGTCCAGCAGTCTCTTTGAATCAGAGGTCTTGGTCTGGTGAAGGAGACAGTCCTCAAATTCAACGCTCTAACCCCCAACTCCACCTCCTCCAGTACTGAAAGCTGGGGGTGGGGATGGAGACACAGGCTGCACTGCACTTTGTGGCCACAAGAGGGCTCGCAGCTCACAAACTTTTCCTCTAATAAATCTTCCCTGTTCTCTTGACAGTTTCGCCGGATGGGGCGGGCCTGGAATGTTTGAAACTTTATTTGATGATGGAAGAGCGTCAGACAATTATAAGCACTTCTATAATAAGTAAACATTAATTTTTTAGCATCTTAATTCTATAAATGTTTCAATGTGTTGTTCACGGGAAGCTATTCAACTGCAGATGGTTCAATCCAAAGATTGCATTTGTCATCTTCTGGAGGTTTTTCCTTTGAAATTAAATGTCCCCATTGAGCGTTTTCTTTCGCTGTCATCCTCAGCCAGCTGTTTGGTTCCATTCGTGGTGGTGATTATTCTCTCCAGAGGCATGTTTGTGTCTTGATTTCGATGGCCAGATCTGCTAAGCTGTGGCATGTGCATCCATGAATGAGTTCTGCTTATGATTCGCTGTCCGACCCTGCCATTTCAAGCTGGAACTAAGCAAAAAGAGGGATGTCCCCACAAAGGGAGCTCTGGGAGCTGGGAAGGCTTATCACTGCACAGGGGAGTTCCCACTATTTCCAGGTCAGCACAAGCAGAGGCTGAAGAACTGGATGCAGGGCCAGCCTTTGCACAGATGAAAAAAATTCCAGGGTCACAGTGCCTCCCGTTAATAGGTCAGCACATGGCCATGAAATTGCCCCTCCAGAGGGCACTTTTCTGCCACCGTTCCTCTGAGCATCGGTCACACAGAGAATGGTGGGTCCAAGGGGACCTTCGGGGGAGAAGTTTCCAGCCCACTGACTCCAGGAGCCCTTGGTCATCATCCTCAGCCACTGCATGGTCAGGAGGCACTGGGACCTCAAGTCTTAAACCCTCCTGAGTCAAGGGAACCTTTTCATAAGGCTGGTGATGCTGGTACTCAGGAAGAAGGCTTCAGCGTCTCAGTCATTAAAACTGATACATCTCCTCAGAGAGGCATGTGAGTTCGCCCCTGTATTAGATCCCTGGCCAACAGTTTTTATTCCAGGCTTGCTGGTCTTCAGGATCCCTGTTGACCTGGCACGTTGTGCATCTGTTCAAGTCGGCCTCGGCAACTGTCGTGGGTGGCGTGGATTTGGGAGGAAAAGGAAGGGCATCCTGTGTGGTGTGAATCTTGATTTCAGAGATCCTAGAAGCGGAACGAGGGTTTGTCCCTGGTCCACACTCAGCCATCCCAGTGGCCCCAGCTAAGAATATGCCACGCCAGTGGAGGGAGCTGAGAGGTGGCTCAGAGCCGAGGGCGGCTGGATCAGGGGCGGGGCACAGCAGAAGGCCCAGGGAGGGTCCTAACCGATTGTTCTTGGGGCGTGGGCACAGTGCATTTCTTGTTGCTTGGATCTCGCTTGTCTGGTCCTTTGTCTTTTCGGTTGATGTTATAAACTGTATCCAAAGAATTGCTATTAAGAACTTTGTTTCTTCTCTTTAGTGAAACCCTTGATGGATGTAGCTATTGAGAGAGCCAGCAGCTCACCCTCTTCTCTCAATTCTTTTGTTTTCCTCGGAGACCGAATTTTCTTTTCCTGAATGCCCTGTGGGCCCAGGTTCCACATTATTATTATTATTTTTTTTCTTCTCATGCAAATCATTTCCTGAAGCTAAAATGACCGCACTTTCCCAGCACTCAGCGAACCTTCCGGCCAATGCCACTCCTGCCCTCCCTGGACGACTGCTGTCCCCTTTTCCTAGTGCTGGGGACCATGGATTTTCTGGTCAGCCCCTGGGTTCAACTCCAGCCTCTGCTATATTTACTCCGTGTGACTTCGGGTCCAGCAGTTAATTTCCTGGTGTCAAATTCCTCATGTTAAAAATAGGCACAATAATGATCTATAGCTTATACAGTTGTAATAAGAATTAAATGTGTGAAGACTGTATGTAAAGTGTCTAGACCAGTGCTTGGTACACAGTGAGTGCTCAATCGAGCGCAATAACTATTATTATTGCCTTTGTTGATTTGTTAAGAGGCTTTCCTGAGAGGGTGGATGTAACAAGTTCAGCATAGTTCCTGGCACTTCCTAGGTGCTCAGCTGTGTGGTTATCATTCTTGTCTTCCATCTGATGGACTCTTGCTTATCCTCAGCTGTGGTTCAACCCACCTGTGACCTAACTTGCTGACCTTATCTGTTGTCAGTCAGCAAAGGTAATCTCCCTTGCTGTTGGGCGTGTGTGTGCGCACTCAGTCATGTCCTACTCTTTGTGACCCCAAGGACTGTAGCCTGCCAGGCTCCTCTGTCCCTGGGATTTTCCAGGCAAGAATACTGGAGTGGGTAGCCATTTCCTTCCCCAGGAGATCTTCCCGACCCAGGGACTGAACTGGGGTCTCCTGCATCTCCTGCATTGGCAGGCGGATTCTTTCCCACAAAGCGAGCTTAGCCCAAAGGACCAAGTGGGAAGAATGAAGAGAGGTAGGTTAGGGTTAGGAATTCAGATGCCATAACAAAAGAGCCTTCAAATCAATGAGGGCTCTCCTTGGCTGGGTAGCACCTCCCTTGGGATTACCCTGTGATTTCGGTTTAATGAAAAAAATCAGTTCACAGAAGCTTATGGAGCTGCTGTTGTAGGGTCAGATCCCAGTCCGTGGTGAGCACCACTGGTCCTCTGAGCTTTGTGTTAGTTTTCCCTGATTTCTTCATGCTCATTTTCTTTCCCCCATCTCTTCTTGCCTTTGATTTAGTACAGGTTGGGTTGGAAAATTCCAGCCTGTGTGGCAGGATTTGTGGGAAAGGTTTGTGTCCAGAGACAGGCGAGTAGCACTTTTTCAAGGCTGGCCACAGGAGGACAGGGCCTTGGGGGGTGGCAGAGGGGAAGACCCGGGACCTGGGCTCTGCCCGAGATGGTCCCATCTTCCTCCTCATCCCCCATCCCTGTTTATCGGGTCCTCCTTGCACCCCATCCCCTCCCCCAGCCACCGTCATCACATACTTCCTGGGGAGGAGAAGAGTCTGGCTGGCAGGGTCTATCGAAAGGACCATCTCTGCATTCTAGGGATCTTGAAAGTCAGGGATGCTGATGCTTTAGGTTAATAGGCCAGTGGGGAAAGAGTTTGGCCAGACAGGGTCATAGTTTTGTTTATTTTTAAGTTGGAAAATAACTGCTTTACAGTGTTGTGTTGGTTTCTGCTGTACAACAGTGTGGATCGGTTCTCAGTATATATATATATCTCCTCCCTCTGGAGCTTCTTTCCCACCCCCCATCCAAGTCCCACCTCTTCTAGGTTAGGCACATATTTTGAACAAAATGGAATCTGTCTATAATCTTTGACTGGGTATTCTCTGAGAAGTCCCACCCATAACACAGTCCTTCTCTTTTTAAAATATTTCCTTAACACATGCTGTTGTACCCATAAAGATGACCAAAGTGATAAATACTAACACAAACATATCTTGAGTATTTGTCATGTTGTATGTGCTGTCAGAATTCTGGATGCATATTTTCCATTTAATCCAGGTAACATCAAGTCTTGTTACTCCCATCTTACAGAAAAGAAAACTGAGATTTACAGAGGTTAATGGCTTGCCTAAAACCATAGAGGCAGTACAATGTAGAACCAGTATTTAATCCCAGATAAACTCTTAAAACCTAACTCATAGTAAGAAATTGACATTTTTTTTATTAGTGTATGCATGGTATTTGTTTTTTTTTCTAGACTAGTTTTCTTAAATTCAGAGAACTGTTAAAACACAGAACATAGAGCTCTAGTCCCCAGTTTTTGATTCAGTAGCTCTGGAGTGGGACAGAGAATTCGTCCTAACACGTTCTTGGGTGATACTGCTCCTGCTGGGCAGATATCACGTATGGAGAACTCCTCTCCTAGACCAGCTGATGCTGTGTGCTGACTGGAGATATTCACCTGTAGAGGTGTTGTCGACTTAGACTCAACTTGCATGGTGACGTGTGACTAGGGCTAAGATGTCAGTTTGCACCAGAAAAGATAAGATCTTTTCAGTGAATCCACAGCATCCATAGACATGAGGAAGAGGTTTAAGATGTAAGAAAAGAAACTAGAAAGGTGGGCTAAGTACAAAGCAATAATTTATCAGCAGGCTGTTTCCCTAAAAGATACCCTCAGTTGTGCCTTTGGTGGCATGAAGTAGCTCTGGCACACAAAATGAGAAACTTGCTTGCTTTTCAGTTCTCGTTCAGTTCCAGCAATACCAGTGAGAAAGCTTCAGTTCTGTCCTTTTTCCTTTAACACCTCTCAAAGATGCTCTTTAATTTCCTCTTTCAACAAAGCCTCAGGTTAGGGAACAGTAACCAGAATTTAATACCCTCTGTGTTTTTATTGATGTGCTTTACTTTGCCTTTAATTCATAAACACCCTATTTAAACAGCTTGGTACAGATTGTGATGATAGACCATCTTGGCTTGAATCGGTTCTGCCAGGTAACGACTGCGGGCAAAGTTCTGAACCTCTCTGTGCTTTGGCTGTCCCAGTTTCAAATGAGGGGAAAGAGTCTCTAGGGCTTCCCAAGTTGTAGTAGTGGTAAAGAATCCGCCTGCTAATGCAAGAGATGTTGGTTTGATCCCTGGATCAGGAAGATCCTGGAGAAGGAATGGCAACCCACTCCAGTATTCTCGCCTGGAAAATTCCATGGACAGAGGAGACTAGCAGGCTACAGTTCATGGGGTCACAAAGAGTCAGACACGACTGAGCACAAAGTGTGTCTGCTTCAAGGTTTTTATAAGAATTGAATGAGTTAATATTTATAAAGCACTTAGAAAGTTTCTGGAACATAGAAAGTGCTACATAAGTACTTAAATGAGTAAATAATTCACAGAGCTATGAAAAGTGTTGTATTAAAGTAGCAGTCCCCAACCTTTTTGGCACAAGGAATGGGTTTCCTAGGAGAAAAGTTTTCCATGGGCTGGGGGTGGGGGTGGGGGTGGGGATGGTTTCGGAACGATTCAAGCACATTAGGTTCATTGTGCACTTTATTTCTATTATTTTCACATCAGCGCCTCCTCAGATCATCAGGCATCAGATCCGGGAGGCTGGGGACCCCTGTCTTAAAGCAGTTAAAGGGCAGAGAGGGCGTGCTGGAAACTGACTGCCCTGCCCCTCCCAGCCCATGCCAGACAGCACAGGCCCCAGGTGGCCACAAGCCCTGGTTGAGACTGAGTGCTTAAGACCAAGATCCATTTGCTCACCCTGGTCCCACCACTCCAGCAGGCCTGGAAAGCGGCTCTGGTTGAATAGGGTGCAGCCTGGCAGAAGTTCTGGTCAGGGCAGTGCCCACAGTGGTGAGGCCAGTCAGGAAGGCCAAAGGAGGGCAGTTGAGGCTCCTGCCCAGACCGGCCGTTACATTTTTGTGTTTATTAAGCAAGGGTGCTGAGAGCGCAGTGTCGCTGTCCGCTCGAAGTCAGCCAGTGGGGCTGTCTGAGGATGCTGGGCGTGGAGGGCTGGGGCCTCGAGGCATATAAGAGAGGCACCTGGGTTGGGCCTCAAGTAGGTGAGGCCCTGGGCTCACGTGTCCGCTCTCCCTAGCCAGCCTTCTGGCGTGCAGCCCTTCTGAGCAAGTCCAGCTGTGTCTTGTCCACCATCTTGCCTCAGTCCAGCCTTCCCTTAGTTACCCGGGACCTTATGAAATATTCTAAAAAGTGGGTTCAGGGCCAGCACCCCAGAGATTCTGACTCAGTGGGGCATCTACATCTTTAATCAGCACATTCGTGATTCTAATACAGACAGGTCATGGAACCTACTTTTGGAAATTCTACTTCTGTCTTTTTAAAGGGGGGTGTTACTTTGTCTTTATTGTTTTAGAATTTTCTGTGTAATTTTTTGCTGGTACCAAGTCCCCTTTGAAAGGAAGAAAGTGAAAAAAGTGCTGCCAGATGGATATGCGTGATGGCATTAAAGGATACATTTATGAAGTGCAGAGAGCTTGGAAACATTAAGTCATTTTCTCAATTTGACCTCTTCATTCCTTGCATATTATGAAAAATTAGATAAATTGCTCTGAGGTCATTAAGCAGAAAGTTATGTGTGCCTAAAGTCTTCAGCCAAAAAGAAGTCAGAGCTTTTACCATGCCGTATTAAAAAGTGTAACCCAATGTGAGTCTCTGTGACAAACTTTTGAAATAGGAAGGCTGGAATGTTAGTGTTAGGATACTACAACCCAGTGGGTTTTTTTTTTTTTCTTTCTGTTTTTTGTTTACTTGTTATATCCAGTAAAAAGTGTACTCCATGGTACTTCCAACTTAGAAAAAGTCAGTTTCTAAAAAAGAACACCTTGTCAGGCACAGACAAGATGAAGAGAAAATGAAGATGAGAATGGAAATGAGATCAAGTGGCAAACAACATGAATTTTGTGGGATGGCGTGAATCATTGCTCTGCACGGTTCTTTGGTTGATGGAAAAACAACATGATGGGAAATTCTTCCAGCAGGGGATTTTTTTTTTTTTAATCACTGTGGTTAAAGAGGAATAACATAAAATTTACCAGTTTTAAGTGTATAGTTTTGTAGCATTCAATGTGCTCATTGTTTAATAACCATCGCCACCAACCATCTACAGAAAGTTTTCATCCTCCCAAACCGAAACTCCATGCGCATTAAATCCTAACATACCATTCTCCTCCCCACCCCCAGACCATGCTACTGTCTTCTCCGTTGCAGGGAGAAGTCAATTCTGACTCCATGGTGAAACTGTTTCTTTGACTTGCTTTCTGCTGCTTTTGTCATTATAATCATACATAATGTCCTGCCTCAGAGAATCCTGCCCCTTCTCCCTGACCCTTCCATGTTGGCTCAGATGGGAAAGGATCCACCTGCAATACAGGAGACCTGGATTCAATCCCTGGGTTGGGAAGATCCCCTGGAGGAGAGCATGGCAACCCACTCCAGTATTCTTGCCTGGAGCATCCCCACGGACAGAGGAGCCTGAGGGGCTACAGTCCATGAGGTCGCAAAGAATCCGACACGACAGAGCAACCAAGCACTCCCTGACCCTTAAACTAAATGCCTTTGTTCATAAGCCCATCCACCTGTGCTGCTGCTAAGTCACTTCAGTCATGTCCGACTCTGTGTGACCCCATAGACGGCAGCCCACCAGGCTCCCCCGTCCCTGGGATTCTCCAGGCAAGAACACTGGAGTGGGTTGCCATTTCCTTCTCCAATGCATGAAAGTGAAAAGTGAAAGTGAAGTTGCTCAGTCGTGTCCGACTCCCAGCGACCCCATGGACTGCAGCCTCCCAGGCTCCTCCGCCCATGGGATTTTCCAGGCAAGAGTACTGGAGTGGGGTGCCATTGCCTTCTCCTGCCCACCTGTAGATTGCAGGAACAAAGAAATTAACACAACCCCCTAGGGGAAGATTCTAGGAGGCACTAGCAAGATTAAATGTCCTTTTTACTGTTTCTTCACCTCCCTCCATCTCTTATCCATAAAATAAGCTGGCATCCAAACCTCGACAAGATGGTTATTTTGAGACACTAATCTGCCATCTTCTCAGTCAGCTGGCTTTCCAAATAAAGTCGTATTCCTTGCCTCAACACCTCCTCTTGGATTCATTGGCCTAGAGCGTGGCAAGCAGAATGAGCTTGGACTCGGTAACATTTCCATAAATTTGACTCCTCCAGGTCCCTCTTATTATAAGTAGAATCATATAATGCTTATCTTCTCGTGTTGGCTTATTCCACTTTGCATGATGTCCTCAAGATTCATCCATGTTGTAGCAGCTGTCAGCATTTCCTTCTTCCAAAGGCTGAATAAAATTCCATTTTATGTTTAATCATACTTTGTTTATCCATTCCTCTATCTGTGGACACTTGGGTTGCTTCCATCTTTTGGCTATTGTGAATAATGCTGCTATAAACATCAGTGCACAAGTCCTCCAGCAGGGGATTTTAATAATAAAAAGCAATGACCCTTTCCCAGCTTTCCCTGCCAAGTCTGGTCTGATACTCCAGAACTGGCATGGCTCCTGCTGCTTGAGTGACACTCAGCTTGAGATGCACTGAGTGAATGGCTGAAACCCTGGAATCACTGGCCAAGCTCTTCATAATTCCTCTGGAGGCTGAGTTTACTCTTGCAGTCCATCAGTTTAGAAGTTCTCACATTTTCTCCCACAAGGACATGCTTCATAAATCTTTTGGGCAGAGTTCTTTTTAACTGAATGCAACTGAAAAATTCCACCAGATGACTTGAAACCACAGAAAATAATGATGAGGGTGGGATGGAAGATGAGAACATTGTCAGCATCAAACTTTTGTGTTAAATGTTGCTCCCGGCCTGTGTGTTGCATTTGTGTTGTTTCCAGTGTGTATTGTAGAGTTGGTTAAACCAGGGCAAAGCAGAAGAGAACCTCTGATGTCAGGTGAGAGGCAGGTTTATGTGTGTGTGTGTGTGTGTGTGTGTTAGTCACTCAGTCATGTCTGAATCTTTGCAACCCCATAGGCTGTAGACCCCCAGGCTCCTCTGTCCATGGGATTCTCCAGGCAAGAATACTGGAGTGGGTAGCCATCCCCTTCTTTAAGGGACCTTCCCGAGCCAGAGATCAAACCTGGGTCTTCTGCATTGCCAGCAGATTCCTTACCATCTGAGCCACCAGGGAAGCCTGAGAGGCAGGTGCTGCTATTAATTGTCTGACAGGTTTATAATGTGGATTTAAGAGTCACCAGGCAGCATGACCAGAACCACAGAGGCAGCAGCTTGTAGGAACTGCCCCCTCCCTAAAAGACAAGGAGCAAACAGTTAGGTGAGAGTCGTAGTGTGACAGATGTCTATTTCCTAGGCTGTGACTGAAGGGAATGGTCTGCAGCCTATTCCCTGTGAAGGAGGTTTTCAAAATTGTAGCCCTCTTGGGAGCAGCGATGGGTGGTCAGACCAGAGCACTGCTTTAAAGGATGCGTCCTCCTTGGTTCTAGCCTCTTCCTTGGTTCTGGCCCTGTCGGGCTGCCTCCATCTCACTCCTTCTTTAAAACTGGCCGGCAGAAGCCGTCCCATGCAGTGCTTCCTAGGAGGTCGGACTGTTTTCAGATTCAGTTTTTGCAAAGGGCTTTGAAGATAAAAGGAGGTGCTTTCTCTTCATGTGGCTCCCCCTTAATTTAATCTGGTCTTGCAGCCTCTCTGGAAAACCAGTTCCGGTCCTGTTCCCACAAATGAGCTGTCAGCTGAGATGCTGCTTCGCCCTCACAACCCTCCTCCTCTGGAGTGTGACCTTGCTAACCCTACCTACCCACAAGGCTGCACTGCCTTCCTCCCAAAATGATCCCCTTGGCCCTTCAGCCCTTTTCCTCTCTCTTTTCTGGACTCATCACATTGGCTTAGAAATTCTGCAATGGGGAACCCAACTCTGCCAGGGCACAGATAATCAGATCATTGAGATAGACTCTTCCGAAGCACCAACCTGGATCTGGTTTGTGATTCTTATTGGAAGTCTTTCAGAAACCTCATAGCATCCTTGGGTTCTGTTTGGGAGGTACTGTACATCATTTAAGATTTATATGATTATTTGCGGTAGGTGTTCGTCATTGGGCTGAGCTGTTCTACAGTGAGATTGATCCATTATCCCTGAGTGCTGGCATGCAGCAGCCACGTGTCTACCTGGCATTTTCTGTTTCTAGTCTGCTATGGAATAGAAATCAGAGTAACCAACTAGTTAACATCATACATGAGAATGAATGAGACTGAAACTTGGTGGCATGATAAGGGGCAAAGAGTTTGAAGTCAGATAGCTCCAGGTTCGAGTGCTGTAGTTGATTGTATTGACTGATGGCATCATGAGCAAGTTCTTTAATCTCTCCAAGGCTCAGTTTACTCACATTTAAAATGGGCACAGAATAGTATCTTTTTCATGGGGTGGGTGTGAGGATCACACAAGGTGTCATAGGCAAGGTGCCCTGCACCCTGAGCTGTTATCAAAGTTGGTGGAAAGAGGAAGGGGTACCCGATACTGTTCACACCTCACCTACACCCCTCAGTATTCACCACCTCTTGAGTAAGAGGGATCCTGGCTTCTAGCTGCAAACACCTGCAACTTTTGGCTGGGGGCTTTCTCTGGTCATTGTCATGTGCTTGGCCAGAGCTCAGAGGAGGATGAAAATGCCCAGAAGTGCTCCTCAGCTCCGCAAGACTGACAACAATTGGTGGATAAGAACCCTGGCTCTGGGGTGGGAGTGAGGGTGGGATGACCCTGAGATGCTGTCTGCTCGAGTTCCACAGTGGAGCTGAGTTTTTGTGGACCATAGTGGTCACCTGCTTGATCCCTTCCCAGTCTCAATTTCTCACGTTCCTGCAGGGCTTCTTGCTGGAGGCAGGCAGAGGGATCAGTTCCTAAATAAGCTGCAAGGACTTGGACCCTTGTCTTAGGGCCAGACTCTAGAGGAGCCAGGACTAAGCGTTGTTACCCCATTTACTTTGGTCTATTTGGTTTGCATGGGAGAGAAAAAGACTGTTTTCACACAGGGGTTTGTTGTTTCGATGCTAAGTTGTATCTGACTCTCTTGTGACCCCATGGACTGTAGCCTGCCAGGCTCCTCTGTCTGTGGGATTTCTCAGGCAAGAATACTGGAATGGATTGCCATTTCCTTCTTTGTGAAGGAAAGGCACAAAGGATCTTCCTGACCCAGAGATCGAACCCATGTCTCCTGCAGTGGCAGGCAGTTTCTTTACCATTGAGCCACCTGGGAAGCCCTATTCACCCAGGCACAGAATTACAAATCTAACAATGTTTTTGTTTTTGTCTTCTAGGTTTTGCATTTTATTTTATTTTTTGAAACTTAAAAATTGGGATATAGTTGCTTTACAATTTGTTAGTTTCTGTGGTACAGCATCATGATCAGTCACATGTATACATACATCCCCTCCCTCGTGAGCCTCCCTGCCACTCTTCCCATCCCACTCCTCTAGGTCATCGTAGATCACCGAGCTGAGCTCCCTACAGCAGCTTCTTGCTATTTATTTTACACATGGTAGTCAACATTATCATGGTAGTACACATTATCAATGGGCTTTTAAGATCTCACCTTGCAATCACAGTATGCATTCTTCAGTTAAACTCCCAAAAGCATGAGAAATGGGTAGTGATTATTTTCACATTGACAAGGTTTAATCACAACAAGGTCTAACAAGCACTTGATGGGGAAGGGGTCATCGAGAGGAAGTGACTCTTGTTGACTTGGATTGGAATTGGGCTCCTCACCCCTGCCCTGTCTTTGGACTCTATCTTCTGCCCACTGTTCTCACAATGGGAGCTGTTTTCAAGGTCACAGCTTGCAAGTCATGCATCACTGAGACCATCTGGACAGTGTACGTGACTGAACCCTGTTAAGGCCTCTGGACAAACTTTTAAGACTCTGGCGAGTGGGTGTAGAGATAAACTCATCTTGTGTGGTGTGGAGAAGACTCTTGAGAGTCCCTTGGACTGCAAGGAGATCCAACCAGTCCATCCTAAAGGAAATAAGTCCTGAATATTCATTGGAAGGACTGATGCTGAAGCTGAAATTCCAATACTTTGTCTACCTGATGCAAAGAACTGACTCATTGGAAAAGACCCTGATGCCGGGAAAGATTGAAGGCGGAAGGAGAAGGGGACGACAGAGGATGAGATGGTTGGCTGGCATCACCAATTCAATGGATGTGAGTTTGAGCAAGCTCCTGGAGTTGGTAATGGACAGTGAAGCCTGGTGTGCTACAGTCCATGAGGTTGCAAAGAGTGGGACACGACTGAGTGACTGAACTGAACTGACCACCAAGACAAGCCTTGTAAGTTCATGTGCTTATTAAACCTGGCACCCACCCATCTGGCTTCCCTGGGGGCTGAGTGGTAAAGAACTTGCCTGCTAAGCAGGAGACGTGAGCTTGATCCCTGGGTTGGGAAGATCCCCTGGAGCAGGAAATGGCAACCCACTCTAGTATTCTTGCCTGGGACATCCCATGGACAGAGGAGCCTGGTGGGCTATAGTCCATGGGGTCGTAAAGAGTCAGACACAACTTAGCGACTAAACAACAACAACAGCCCATCTGGAGAGGTCTGCCTCTTCCTCCATCTCTCCCGGCCCTCTGTGTGTGGGAGCCAGTTTCAGGTTTCACCTGAGAAGCACCCCAGATTGAAACCATTTTCCATTCTGGAGATTGAGCAAGAAGTAGCAGAACCCTTTGAGAAAAGCAGTACCTCTCCTGGCCAAGCATACAGGGTTACCTTGATAAGACGGCTGCATTGTGGGTGTGCGGCGTGAATGCCCCTACGTTCACCTGTGGTGGCACTGCTAACTGCTTTGAAGTGACAAGGGCAGGCCCCAGGCGGGCAATGGTGTCCTCATTTGTGCATTAGAGGCGAAAAAATGTGCAGAAGCTGGATTTTTTAAAACAACCCACCAGAGTGCATTGGTGCCTAATTGGTGCCACCTTCCTATGAAAGTCAGGCCAACACAGAGATGGAAGATGTGTTCTTTCCCAAAGTTCGCACAAAAATGAGTTTATGCAGCTGCACCAGTTCACACTCTAGCAATCTTGGATATGTTAAGATTTAGTATGCCATCCCAGTAGGTGTGTGTTCTTTTTTTATTACAGTTTTTAAGGTGCTTAAAATATATTTCAAAACAGCACCCATTTGATTACAGTGTCTTGAAGCAGAGCCCGGTTCAAAACCACCATATTCTGTGTTTAGCCTGCAAAACTCCTGGCCCCTCCCTCTTCCAGTCTACGTACCTGCAGCTTGGTTCCCCAGCACTGGCCATGTCCCACGCGTGGTACACAGTGCTCACGTGCTTCATCTCCCTGGGCACCGCAAATGCTCTGTGAGGCAGATATAATTACCATCTCCTTTTTATAGAGAAAGAAGCGCAGAGAGGTTAAGTCATTGCTCAAGATCACACAGTGAAAGAGATGCAGAGCTGGGGTTCACATCTATCTTCCAACTCCAAAGGGTTCTCTGATGGGCTTAACAAGCCCTGCCTCATTCATTCCCCAAATGTGTTAACTGTTCCTAATGGCATGGATGAGGCAGGCCTGAAAATAAGGGACTTTTGCCTGCAATGAGGGAGACCTGGGTTCGATCCCTGGGTTGGAAAGATCCCTTGGAAAAGAGAAAGGCTACCCACTCCAGTATTCTGGCCTGGAGAATTCCATGGACTATATAGTCCATGGGGTCTCAAAGACTCGGACACGACTGAGTGATTTTCACTTCACTTAACTTCCTCTTGGAAGAAGGTATCTTTTTCTCTTCACAGTGTTGGCAGGACTCTGTAAAAATTGGCGAAGAATCATGTACAGTCATGTTCCCTACTTTTACAACAAGTCATTCAATGGGTAGCATGTATAGCACCTGTCACCCACAGAGATCCAACTTCTCTAAATTTTTATCTATTACCAGTAGATCTTTGGAACTGTGTTTGCAATAAAAAATACCTCAGCGTGGTTGTTGCTAGTGCAGGCCCATCCCCTGTGGGGTGTTTCTCTTAGTGAATGGCTGAACCACTCATCTGCCCATCCCCCTATCCAGGGGCCCCTGCTCTGGAGATGCTCTTAGTGATTACAGGGTTGTCTGGCTCTCCTGCCTGGTGGGACCACTGAGCCTCTGGCCTAGTATTAACTTTCTGCTTCAACTCACCAGGACAAAACAGAAGAAACTCTTCAGGGCTGTTGGCATCCCTATTTTGCTTTCTCTCTGTGTAGCTTGAGGGCATTGTGGTTGTCTAGCTCTACTGATGATGCACTCGAAAGGGAGGGTGGGCCATCACCTTACTACCTGGACAAAGGCTGGGAAGAGGGGAGGCGTGGCACCATGCTCATTGGCACCCTTGGAGCGGAGAAGGGGAAAACATCTTGTGAATATCACTTATTATTCAGGTGTCAGAACATCTTGTGTCCTGGAAAGTTATAAAACAGACCTGTGATTTGAATAAGGAGATGAGCTTCAGGTAAAGTGGGAAGGGGCCAGCTTGGTCCTGGTGACATCACTTTCTCCTCCTGTCTGCTGCTGAGAGTTCCTGGTCATGCACGTGGATCACTAGAGCCTGTGAGAGAGGGAGTCATTCTGGAACGGAATTTTATTCTACAACTGATGGACAGAATAGTCACTCTCAACGAGCCCTGCCCACGTCAGTGCCATCGAATGCAGTCCTTACTCATGGCTTGTTGCTTTGTGGATGTTGATCTCGCTCAATAAACCTCTGTGGCCCCTATACCCCTGTGTCCCACACATATCCCTTACCAGCGCATGGAACATGGTAGATATTTGGCAAATATCTCCATGACAAAAAAAAAAAAAAAAAAAACCCAAGCAAATTGTCTTTACCAAAACCAAGAATGCTGTGGCTTAGAGAACTTGAAACTCTAAGTATTGGTAGCTTTAGGCATAACTTCTCCCAGGGCCCCTTACAATGTCAATGGGGCCTGAGGTTTCTAAACCTTATCCCTTCTCTCTTCCATGGTAGCTTAATTCTCAGTATCTTTGTGGTGAAAAGGTACCAGCTCCCATCCCATCTCCCCCAAAGTCTACAATGAAAGAAGAAAAAAAGCACCTTGCTCAGCAACAGGAGGAGATGTTGCATTGAATCTCATTGCTTCTAACCGGGTCACGTGTCCAGCCTTGACCAATCACTGTGGCTGGAAGACTGTGTTCTCTGATTGGCCAGGTCTGAGTCAAAGTCACATCTTTGAAGCTAGGGTGAGGTCAGCCTTGGGGCACAGGGTATGAGTGTGGGGATTGTCTTAATCACCTCCTGTTTCCCTCTTTGGCCAGGGAGGGTTTCCTGACCTGGGGTTATAAGGATGGCCAACACAGGACACATGACCTGTGACACTGGACAGGTGAGACAGTGATTAGTCACATGCAGTCCCAGTCCCAGGAAGGAGGACACAGCATGGCATGCAGGGCCATGTGAGGGTTGCACTCAGGAATCGCATGGGCAAGAGGGGTGAACCCTGGTTTCCATGGAAAGATGTGATAGGCCTGTTTGAATAATTTTGCAGGCCAGAAACCTGGTCCTTGGGAGAAGCAGAAACTGTGCCTGGTTCCTGTGTGACAAGGAGGTTATTGCCTAGGGGGCCTTGCACAACAGCAGACCAGGGAGGGAAATGAGAACCTAGGCCATCTGAGGCCCTCCTAGTCTCACCAGATGTCCACACACAACGCATACTACTGGATCTTAGCTTTAGGTTTTTACACCACAGTTGTTCCCAGAAGAAAATGAGGGACTATTCATTAGTTGTCCAGGAAAAATTGATGCTGGACAGAAAAGGAACATGGCGTGCTGCAGTCCATTGGATTGCAAAGAGTTGGACCCAATGGGGCGACTGAACAATAACAAGAAAAATGATGGACCTCCACTATTTCCGAGTCAAGAGATTTCCTGAAAGTGGTCATGGTAACTGGTCATCAAATGCCAGTTCTTTGGTTTGTCTGGACTGGTCATCCTTGTGCTGACCCAGTCTTGGGACTCTTGTTTAAATGCCTCTGAGGTCTTAATTTTCCACAGTTTATTGTGATCCACACAGTCAAAGGATTTGGCATAGTCAATAAAGCAGAAATAGATGCTTTTCTGGAACTCTCTTGCTTTTTCCATGATCCAGCGGATGTTGGCAATTTGATCTCTGGTTCCTCTGCCTTTTCTAAAACCAGTTTGAACATCAGGAATTTCACAGTTCACATATTGCTGAAGCCTGGCTTGGAGCATTTTGAGCATTACTTTACTAGCGTGTGAGATGAGTGCAATTGTGCGGTAGTTTGAGCATTCTTTGGCATTGCCTTTCTTTGGGGTTGGAATGAAAACGGACCTTTTCCAGTCCTGTGGCCACTGCTGAGTTTTCCAAATGTGCTGGCATATTGAGTGCAGCACTTTCACAGCATCATCTTTCAAGATTTGAAATAGCTCAACTGGAATTCCATCATCTCCACTAGCTTTGTTCGTAGTGATGCTTTCTAAGGCCCACTTGACTTCACATTGCAGGATGTCTGGCTCTAGGTCAGTGATCACACCATCGTGATTATCTGGATCGTGAAGATCTTTTTTGTACAGTTCTTCTGTGTATTCTTGCCATTTCTTCTTAATATCTTCTGCTTCTGTTAGGTCCATACCATTTCTGTCCTTATCGCGCCCATCTTTGCATGAAATGTTCTTTGGTATCTCTGATTTTCTTGAAGAGATCCCTAGTCTTTCCCATTCTGTTGTTTTCCTCTATTTCTTTGCATTCTGAAAGAGATAGGAATACCAGACCACCTGATCTGCCTCTTGAGAAATTTCTATGCAGGTCAGGAAGCAGCAGTTAGAACTGGACATGGAACAACAGACTGGTTCCAAATAGGAAAAGGAGTTCATCAAAGCTGTATATTGTCACCCTGTTTATTTAACTTATATGCAGAGTACATCATGAGAAACGCTGGACTGGAAGAAACACAAGCTGGAATCAGTGATTGCCGGGAGAAATATCAATAACCTCAGATATGCAGATGACACCACCCTTATGGCAGAAAGTGAAGAGGAACTCAAAAGCCTCTTGATGAAAGTGAAAGTGGAGAGTGAAAAAGTTGGCTTAAAGCTCAACATTCAGAAAACAAAGATCATGGCATCCGGTCCCATCACTTCATGGGAAATAGATGGGGAAACAGTGGAAACAGTGTCAGATTTTATTTTTCTGGGCTCCAAAATCACTGCAGATGGTGATTGCAGCCATAAAATTAAAAGACGCTTACTCCTTGGAAGGAAAGTTATGACCAAGCTAGATAGCATATTGAAAAGCAGAGACATTACTTTGCCAACAAAGGTTCATCTAGTCAAGGCTATGGTTTTTCCTGTGGTCATGTATGGATGTGAGAGTTGGACTGTGAAGAAGGCTGAGCGCCGAAGAATTGATGCTTTTGAACTGTGGTGTTGGAGAAGACTCTTGAGAGTCCCTTGGACTGCAAGGAGATGCAACCAGTCCGTTCTGAAGGAGACCAGCCCTGGGATTTCTTTGGAAGGAATGATGCTAAAGCTGAAACTCCAGTACTTTGGCCACCTCCTGCGAAGAGTTGACTCATTGGAAAAGACTCTGATTCTGGGAGGGATTGGGGGCAGGAGGAGAAGGGGACGACAGGGGATGAGACGGCTGGATGGCATCGCTGACTCGATGGACGTGAGTCTGGGTGAACTCTGGGAGTTGGTGATGGACAGGGAGGCCTGGCGTGCTGCAATTCATGGGGTCGCAAAGAGTCAGACACGACTGAGCAACTGATCTGATCTGATCTGAAGGTCTTAATGGAGAAGGTTAGGGAAGAAAGTGTGGATGATACAGGACAAAGCCCCGAGGACAGCTGTTCTGAGAAGGTGGGTCATTCCTTTTGGGAAGAGAAACTTCGTTATAGATGGCTTTGAAATGTCAGCCTTTAGGGACACCTGGGTAGACCAACCTTGGGCTTCCCTGGTGACTCAGAGGGTTAAGGATCTGCCTGCAATGCAGGAGACCTGGGTTCCATCCATGAGGTGGGAAGATCCCCTGGGGAAGGAAATGGCAACACACTCTAGTATTCTTATCTGGGAAATCCCATGGACAGATGAGCCTGGTGATCTACAGTTCATGGAGTCACAAAGAGTTGGAGACTGAGCAACTAACACTTCCATCACTTTCTGGGTGGACCCACAACTCCACCCCAGGCCACTTCACTCCTCTTTCTTCATGATCAGGGGCCCTCAACCTATTCAAATATAGCTTGGGTGTTTTGGTTGACTTAGGTTAGATGCTCAGATGGACCTGATTCCAAGTCTGACCACAGAAGGGAATCTTTGTTATTCAGTTGGAATCATAAAAAAAAAAAAAAAAAAAAGCTGTTTAATGCCTCTGGGGCACAAGGCTGCGGTTGCTGCTGATCAAACCTTACTGGACTCATAGGTGATTTGGTCTGATAATCACTAAAGTGGATGTTCTTGACTTCTTTTTTCCTACGATGCTTTCTGAGAAACAGATAAAAATTATGGACACTCTTCTCAGAAAAATAAAATAAATTTCAGACTTTGCAAACAGTGTGGGTTTTTCATGTTATTCTTGAAGTCCCAGTGTTATACACACATCATGATTAGGGAACTGCATTGTTCTTTAGTCACTAAGTTGTGTCCGACTCTGTGTGACCCCATGGGCTGCAGCCTGCCAGGCTCCTCTATCCATGGGGTTTCCCAGGCAAGAATACTGGAGTGGGTTACCATTTTCCTTCTCCATGGGATTTTCTCTAGCCAGGGATTGAACCTGCACCTGCTGCATTGGCAGGCGGATTCTTTACTACTGAGCCACCAGGGCAGCCCCAGAGAACTCTACTCAGGAGTAACATTTGGAGAAGTTGGTGGATCGCAATTCAGATAACACAACCTTTAATCCCAGTTCCTTGACTGCAAAGACTACATCTGCAGGGCAATAGCTTTAGGAAATTCGGAAGTCTGTGCTGTTTCCCTGGCAGTGCTGTGTGGGGCTGTTGTGCCAATATGTGTGTATGTCTGTCCATTGCTGCTATAAACACATTGTCTCCTTATAGTAGATCCTCCTTAATCTCTTTGAGGAAGAACAAAGGGTGGAAAGATTTCTTTAGGCTCCAAGATGCAGTTTTAATACAAGTCAATACATCAGTGTCACTTGTACCATGTTAGAAGATGACATGTGTTGTCTGATTTAAGCTCAAGTGGCAAATGGACTTTCAGATGGATGGATGTAACATGAACAGGCATAGCTACTGGAGGTGGCTGTGCATCCAGTTTTTTCCTGAAAGTTTAGTTTGGGCCAAGAAAGCAATAAGCAAAGCAAACCATGTGATACCATATTAGCAGCTCCTCTGAAAGCTAGTGTTTCACTCATTTACTTATTTGTATGATAAATGTCACTATTTACCGAGTACCTATTGTACTCTATGCCAGGTAATTTTCTAGGAGCCATGGGACTGAACATGGAAACAACTTAATTCTATTGGTGATTACCTTCTAGTGAGATCTATGTGGTGGGCATCGTGTTGTGTGGTGAGAATTTGAAATGTGCTTTTTCCATATCCATTCACCTTTCTTTGGTAACAGTAACCAACTTTAGCTCAAGGTTCTGTCCCTTTTCTACTCTTGATCCTCTTGGGTTAAAGGGATGGGTTTATGACCCAGAGTTATCCCAATTAGCATAGTTCCCCGCCATCATGGGTCCATGGTCATTAGACCCATGACCCAAACTGGTCTAATCAGAGCAAATCTCAGGACTTTTGCAAGAGCTATTGGAAAACAAATAAACACACACACACACACACAAACACAAATGCACACACACACAAACACACACACACTTTTTTTTCTCTGCTGAACTTGAACCTAAGAGGCTGTAAGATGGAGCTGCCTAACAAGGAGAGAATAGAGCTGAGTATGAAGACCACAGAGAAATTATATTGAGTGATGTGTAAAAGATACAGAGTCTTCATGACACTGTTTTGAATCTGGATCAAGCTGTTCCTGAACCCAGATTTCCCCTCTGATCATTGTCCAGGTCAATTTGAATTAGGTTTTCTATCAATTGCTACTAGATGAATCAAAATTTATTCAATTTATTGGCCTGGAAGACTCAGTGAAGTAGTTTCATCTACATGCATGTTCTGAATTCCTGGGGTATTTAAGGTTCTCTGGGGATGGATATGGGCCTTCTAGGTGGTTCAGTGGTAAAGAATCTGCCTGCCAGTACAGAAGATGCAGGAGACACGAGTCTGATCCCTGGGTCAGGAAGATCCCCTGGGGGAGGAAATGGCAAACCATTGAAGTATTCTTGCCTAGAAAATCCCGTGGACAGAGGAGCCTGGTGGACTACAGTCAGTGGCGTTGCAAAGAGTCAGATACAATTGAGCAGCTGAGCTTGCACGCATGGGGGTGGATATGCCAAACAATGGAGCCAGAGAAGGCGGACCTGGTCACCCCTTCCTTCCTATCACCCCTCTGCTCACTCCCCAGCATCCTGCCACATGCAGTCTTCCTGCTTCCCCCAGGCACTGGTCCTGTGTTCTCTTTCTGCTCTCCCAGCAGCCCATCGATCCTCACTTGGATTCTGAGGACTAGGGGCCTTGGCACCCTGGAAAGGACATGGAGCCTGTTACTGGAAGATTCACCTGCTTAGTTCTGCTCTGCTCTGGACCGTTTAGGTGGTCTGGGTGAACACATAACTCTGGGCTCTCTCTTCCAAAAAAGAGGTGGAGATCATAATATTAATAATAATAATACTTCTTCTTCCACATGATCTTGTGGTGAGGATCAAGGAGATGATGCATGGGAATGGCGGTGTAACCAGCTAGTTGACATGTGAAAAAGAAGACATCATTATTAATTGCTTGGGAGAATGTCTACTTTAAAAGGAGATCTTTGAAGAGGAAAGATTTCCTGGCTACACAAATGAAGTTGTAACGGTGAAATAATAGCCTTTAGCCGGGGTCACTGTTCTGGGGGGAAGAGGCCAGACCTAACTCAGTTATCCAGTGAAGGCATGTGCTCCCCAGCCCAGCCCTGTGGCCAACTTCATTCCCAGCAGTTAGGACCTGGAAGAATCTATTCATTAAGGAGAACATTTTTCTTCTCGCCGGTAGATATTTTTGCAGCACTCCTCAAATGGCTCAAATGATAACAAGTACACCTGCAATGCAGAAGACACAGGAGTCAGGATGTGGGTTCCATCTCTGGGTCAGGAAGATCCCCTGGAGGAGGAAATGGCAACCCACGCCAGTGTTCTTGCCTGGAGAATCCCCATGGACAGAGGAGCCTGGGGGGCTACAGTCCAGGGTCCAGGGGTCACGGTCGGACATGACTGAGCATGCCTGCTGTAGCACGCACACATAAGCGAACAGGTGGTGTTGAAGAGAAAGGGCCAACCAGACAGCCTGCTTTCCTGATGGGCAAGAATGCAGGTGGGGAGCTGAGTGAAGGTTCAGAGGTGACCGGCATGAGAAGACCCCAGGAAGAAGATTTCTGGCTAATGAAAGCTAAAATTTTGCAAACAAATGAAGAGTTGACCTGGAAGAACGGGCTGGAGTATTGAGTTCACTGGTCAGGCCAGGGAAACAATCTTCACTGTTACCTGAGTACCTCCTCACAAGGAGCCTTTGGGAAGCTTCCAGATTCTCCAGAAGAGATCTTTCTGCTTGAGTCTCTGAAAGCACGGTGGTTTTGCTGAGTGTGTCTGACCCCGTGGCACTCACAATACTTGAACGAACTGAGGAGTTGGCATTGTTTGCTTGGAGGTATCCCACTGAGAATTTCCTCCACATCCTGTGACCTAATTCTTCCCCTGCGTTCTTCCTCTTTTAAAAGAAGTTAAGATATAACCTGTACACAATTAAATACACAGATATAAAATATACAACTGGATAGGGACATGCATGCTAAGTCATTTCATTAGTGTCCAACTCTTTGCGACCCTATGGACTGTAGCCCACCAGGCTTCTCTGTCCATGGGATTCCTCAGGCAAGAATACTGGAGTGGGTTGCCATGCCCTACTCCAGGGGATCTTCCCCACCCAGGGATCAAGCCCGCATGTACCCATGTAACCAGCACCTCAACTAAGCATAGAATATTTCTAACACCTCAGGAAGTTCCGCTGGGTCACCTTCTCAACTCTGCCCAGAGGTAACTACCCTTTCACTCTCTATTGCCACAGCCCAGTTTGCCTGTTCTAGAAGCTCATATAAATAGAATCCTATGATATGCTCTCTTTTATGTCTGGTCTCTTTTGCTCAAAATATGCTTTTCAGGTTTATTCTTGTGTTTGCAGGTATCAGTAGCTCATTCCTTCTTGTCACTGAATGATATTTCATTGTGGGCTTTCCAGGTGATGCTAGAGGTAAAGAACCTGCCTGCCAATGCAGGAGACATAAGAGACGTGGGTTTGATCCCTGGGTTGGGAAGATCCGCTGGAGGAGGGAATGGTAACCCACTCCAGTATTCTTGCCTGGAGAATTCCACAGACAGAGGAGCCTGGGGGCTACAGCCCACAGGGTCACAAAGAGTTGGACATGACTACAGAGACATTACTTTGCCAACAAAGGTCTGTCTAGTCAAGGCTATGGTTTTTCCAGTGGTCATGTATGGATGTGAGAGTTGGACTGTGAAGAAAGCTGAGCACCGAAGAATTGATGCTTTTAAACTGTGGTGTTGGAGAACTCTTGAGAGTCCCTTGGACAGTAAGGAGATCCAACCAGTCCATTCTAAAGGAGATCAGTCCTGGGTGTTCTTTGGAAGGAATGATGCTGAAGCTGAAACTCCATACTTTGGCCACCTGATGGGAGGAGTTGACTCATTGGAAAAGACCCTGTTTCTGGGAGGGACTGGGGGGCAGGAGGAGAAGGGGACGACAGAGGATGAGATGGCTGGATGGCATCACTGACTCGATGGACGTGAGTCTGCGTGAACTCTGGGAGTTGGCGATAAACAGGGAGGCCTGGCGTGCTGCGATTCATGGGGTCGCAAAGAGTCGGACACTACTGAGCAACTGAACTGGACTGAACTGAAGCGACGACACACACACACAGTTTTCATTGTATTAATATGCCACCATTTATCCATTATCTGTGTTTATCTTAATAAATATTTGGGTTGTTTCTAATATTCAGTTATCATGCATAAAGCTGTAATGAACATTGGTACAAGTCCCTTGATATTGGCTAGCATAGATCTGGACCCCAAACAGATGGGTGGAGAGAATGAAAAGAATTGAGGAGACCCATACAATGGCCAGCTTTTAACAAAGGCATCAGGGCAATTCAGCTGAAGAAGACTGTATTATTTACAAGCAATGCTGGAGTAACCAAATATCCTTTCACATAAAAGAATCTCAGCCCCTACTTTGTTTTTTATTTGGCTGAGAGCCCCTACTTTATTTTATTTTATTTTTGTAATTTGGCTACATTGGGTCTTTGTTGCAATGAGCAGGCTTCTCTTGCTGCTCTATGGCATGCGGGATCTTAGTTCCTTGACCAGGGGCTGAACTCACGTTGCCTGCATTACAGGGCAGATTCCTAACCGCTGGACCACCAGGGAAGTCCCTCAGCCCCTACTTTATACCACATGCAAAAATTAATTTGAGACATAACATAGATCTACACGTAAAAGCTATTATAAAGCTTCTAGAGGAAAATACAAAGGGAAACATTCACAGATACGGAACGGGCAAAGATTTCTTCACACACAAAAGGAACAAGTGTAAAAGAGGAAATTGATAAATTGGATTTCATCAAAATTAAAAGTGTGTGCTCTTCCAAAAGAACTGTAAAGAAAAAGTTAAGGCAGATGTAGGAGATATTTGTACATCTAAGAAGGAACTGGGGTTGAGATAAATATTAAAAATTCCTTCAAATCAATAATAAAAACCAAAAATCCAATTTAAAAATGGGCAACAGACACACAGAGATACTTCACACGAAAAGATGAAAGAATGGCCAAAACTCACATGAAAAGATGCTCAACATCATTAACCATCAGGGAGACACAAACCACGATCACAATCAGATGTCAGCCAGGCAACCACAGTGGAAAGCCTGGATGTGTGGGTCTCTATAGGGAAGGATCGCTATGCTGGCTACCCGTTTCCAGGACACACAATCTTAGCCAGGATGTAGCTGAGTGTCTTTCAAGAGCATGGGACTGTGAATGAGGGACTTGGGTCCTGCTCCTGGCTGTGTCCCTGACACCCTGAGGTGGGGGTGGGAGTCCTGGCAAGGGTTTGGACCACCCACAAGTGAAGGAGTAGAAATAGCTGCACCCTAAGAACAAAGGCTTCTTAATTTTGAATTTTCTTCCCTTGCAGTTGGTGGGCTTCCCTTGTGGCTCAGCTGGTAAAGAATCTGCCTGAATGCATGAGACCTGGGTTTGATCCCTGGCTTGGGAAGATCCCCTGGAGAAGAGAAAGGCTACCCACTCCAGTATTCTGGCCTGGAGAATTCCATAGACTGTATAGTCCATGGGGTTGCAAAGAGTCGGACACGAATGAGCGACTTTCACTTTTCACTTTCCCTTGCACAAATGTTCCAGGATTCTAATTAGGAATATTAGTGAGAATCCTATTGGCTCCTGCATAAAGATTTCTTTTTGGGCAAAGTAAAGGTAGGGCTTCCCAGGTGGCGCTAGTGGTAAAAAAAAATCCGCCTGCCAATGCAGGAGACATAAGAGATGATGGTTCCATCCCTAGGTTGGGAAGATCCCCTGGAAGAGGGCATGGCAACCCACTCTAGTATTCTTGCCTGGAGAATCCCATGAACAGAGGAGCTTGGCGGGCTCCATAGGGTCACAAAGAATCAGACAAATGGAAGTGAATCTAGCACATATGCAAAGGTAGTGATACTCAGACTTTTCACATGATAAATTTGAAAACAAGAGACAAAATCCTGCTTAAAAAAAAGTTTCTAACTTAAAGCTTTCTAAGAACTGAAGTAACATTTTCTCCTGAAGTCTTCATCAATTCATATGTTTTCTCCTCTGATGGCCTAACAGCTGCTCTGAAGACAGGAACACGTTAAGTCACTTTCAGTGTACTTTATCTCCTTCCAGGAAGTAGAAAAATTCCCTTTCATTATGTGGAATTTGGCTTAAAGCACTTCAGTGTTGGATCTGCAGTTCTGTATCCTCAGAGGTCTAATAAATATTACTACCAGAAGGTGAACGAGCTGAGAATATTTAACTTGTTTAGAAGACCTACCCTCTCTTCCTCTCTCTCTCTCTGCCTCCCTGCCTCCATTCTCATCTCCATCTCTCTATCTCTGTTTCCAGTTGAGGAATAATTAAAGGGCCATAATGTAGAAGAATAGGCATTAAATATATTCTGTGTGGCCCTCAAAGCACAACTGGATGTAGGCTATAGGCAAGTCTCTTTCTACTCAGACATCAAGGACAATAGATCTCTCCAGGGATGACATGAGCAGTGAATGAGTTCCTCATCCCCGGAGGTGTTCAAGCAGATGGATATTTATTGCGACCCTTATGGAGGATATTTATGGAACAAGTTGAACTTGATGACCTCTTCTGAAATTCCTCTTCAATCTCTGCACATCAGTTCACACCAGGCAACCACAGTGGAAAGCCTGGATGTGTGGGTCTCTATAGGGAAGTATCGCTATGCTGGCTACCCGTTTCCAGGACACACTCTTAGAGCAGCTAGGTAGGAGTCATTGAGACACAGTGTATAACTTTTGGAAGTGATAAGAAATTGTTGCAGATTTGTGTTGTCTGAAAGTGGTGGTTGGTTCTTAGAAATAGCCCCAAATCTGATCAATATGGGATCACCCTATTAGACACCTGGGGATTTAAAAAATAATCCAACAACAGAGCATGACTATGGAGGGACAAGGGTGATTTCCTTGGCATGCCCATAAGCTCAGTATGAAACATGAGAGATTTTCCCCCAAGTAGCACTTTGTAAAGGTGTGCCACCACAGAGGTACCAAAGGAAGCTGCACTCATTTGAGAGTTTGCGTCCTGCAGTGATTTTTCAAAGGTCAATCTCACACTTTACAGTTACAGTGCTCACTTTATCTCGGGGAGGAACTGGCATGTTTATTTCATTTCTTATGATAGAATGTTTCTGAGACTGCTAGAACCTCTGACCCATGCTTCCTTCACGGGAGAACTTATCACGTTCCATGGGGGGCTTCTGAAGACCCAGCTGGAGCTGTCAAGCTGGGCACCTGGCCAGACGGCTTTATCTAACCTGCTTTACTTCACTCCCTTGTCGACTCATTGCTTCAGTACATCACGGCACTTTGAGGGGCTCTACTACTTGGCACATGTTCACAGCTAGATGGGGCTTCCCTGTTACTGCCAGTGGTTAAAAAAAAAAATCCTCCTGCCAATGCAGGATACACAGGAGACTCAGGTTTGATCCCTGGGTTGGAAGGATCCCCTGGAGGAGGAAATGGCAACCCACTCCAGTATTTTTGCCTGGGAAATCCCATAGACAGAGGAGCCTGGTGGGCTGCACAATCTCTGGGGTTGCAAAGAGCTGGACTGAGTGACTGAGCACACATGCACAGCTGGACAGTTGCTGGCGCCGGCCTCCTGCACACATGGCAGGGGCCTCCCATTGTGGGCGATTTGGGACACAGAGGATGCCATCTTCAGGCCATTTCTGGGAACTGCCCTTCAAGAGGGACCTGCCTTAAATAATCAGAGCTTCAGTGTGTATGAGAGAGCGAGCCCATGAAATATCCTGATCCAGGATATGTAATGAAGAAAGTGAAAGTGTGAATTGCTCAGTCGTGGCCGACTCTTTGCAGCCCCATGGACTTTAGCCCGGCAGGCTCCTCTGTCCATGGGATTCTCCAGGCAAAAATACTGGAGTGGGTTGCCATTCTGTTCTCCAGGGTATCTTCCCAACCCAGTGATTGAAACCGGATCTCCTGCATTGCAGGCAGACTCTTTACCATGTGAGCCACCACGTAATGAAGAAGGCTGGAGTTTTCCCTTGACAGCTGGCTTTGGTGAACGAGAAAGGAGATGATTAGAGCAGATGACAGAGTTACCAGCACGAGTGGAGAAGGAGGAGCCCCTGCAGCTGAGGAGGAGCCCCTGGGTGACATCACCACTTTGTGTAAAGGCAGCTCTGCCAGTCTGCCTGGCAGAGCACAGGCAAGGCAGCCTTACCATGTGTAACTCTTCTACTACTTAAAGATGGAGGGGCTGGCCAAGAACTCAGGGAAGCACACTAGCATTCTTTAATCTGCATGGTTATGACATGGAAGTGGGTATCCGGATCCATGTTCATTTGCTCTACATGAAACATTTTTCCTCCTCCAAAGCATCATTTGTGGGTCCACCTTTTCCCATTCTCAGTTCAGAAGCTGCGGGTGAAGTTTCCATTCCCAGCTTAGGGATGAAACACGTGGCCCAGGCCTGAGACAATCAATCCAATCATAATTCCCAGACCACGGTGCCTGGTTCAGGACTGGACAGGGCCAGTGACCTTCAATGACACTTTTGTTGGGACTGCTGGCTTCAAGATAGAGGTCTTTCCCATCAGATTTGATCCTGAGAGCATGGAAAGCTGGAATTCTTGCAATCACCTTGGAGCTACCAGGAACTCAAGACTGAAGCCAATTCAAATGCAGAGTGGAGTGGAGAGGTAGAAAGAGTCAAGTCCTGGTGACACTGCTTGGATGCTGAATCCAGCTGTGCCTGAAGCCTGATCTTCTTCTGAACTTTACAATTCTACTTCTTTAAAATGAATTTGGCTTGAGCCATCTGTTCCTTGCTCCACAGAAGTTCTAATGGTATCAGTTCTGTGCAGCTGGTAGGCCTAGAATGGGAACAGGGGAAGTAGGACTAATCCGTTATTATATGTTACAGGATGCTGTGTTGTTGTAATTCCCCATAGGGGAGAGATTTCGACAGAGCTGTTTGGAGAGGGTACAGGCTCCCTCAAGGGTGAATTCTTTATCAGGAGCAGGATTTCTGATCCAAACCGGATGACCACATTGAGGGGAGAGCATAGAATCAATTCAAGGCAACAAAAGAGGGGGTTACCTGGGCAGCTCTTTAGAGCTGTGTGTTTCAAAGTCCCTTTTTAATGATAATAGCAGTGTAGTCACATACTCTTTCAAACTCCTTCTCTAGGCATCTCTAATACAAGCAAGCAATGATCAGGAACATGTGGCACAAAGATTCTAAATCTACAATCTTGGTAACAGTCCCTGGTGGGCAGCACCAACACAATTAGGTCTTGAGCATGAACTTAACCTTGGTCCACCCTTCTGACTGCCAGAGAGGTTGATCCACTCTGCCCTCCAGACCCCTTCCACCTCTTCTCCCTTCACCTATTTATGTTCTTGCCCTCACTTGGAATTTCCTTGGCCTTTTAAGAACCAACTCTCCTCAACAAGGCTTTGTGCTCTGGCCACCCCAGACCAAAGGGAGGATTCCAACCTCTGATCTCAGAGTGATCCAGTTTTCAGAAGGGGACTGATTGGTACTGCTTTGCTAAGTTCCTTAATGTTTCTTCACGGTTCCTTGTCTGTCTGTCTGCTTGAGGGCGGATTTAGATTATGAGTCCTCGCACCCAACACATAACTGTGCTCAGTTGATGCTCATAGGTAAGTGATGTATTAATATCATTGGCTCTTGTTAGTAATCTAGAATCTGGCCTCCTGACCAGATCCTTTTGGATCTGGGTTCCTAGCGTTCACTGGGTTGACTATGGACTCTCCCACACCCCAGCTCAGTCCAGTGTGCTCAGGGTAGTTGCAAGGCCCGGGGAACAGAGGAAACAGACCCACACCTCCTTCCTCCAAGTCCTCATTACTCTACCCACACCTGACACTCCACGTGTGTGATATACATAATCAATCATTCATTCATTCACCGAATACTTACCAAGCACAGTGTGCCAGGCATCATGTATACAGTGACAGGCTAACCAGATGCAGGGCCTGCCTCTGGGGCTTCCAGGATGGCGTCCCTTCCACACAGCCAGGACTGTTCCTCCTCTGTCTGCCTTTCTCTCCCTAGTCCTTGAGATGTCTTGGCTCCGGAATCTTGGATCTGTCATGGGTCGCTTCTGAAGTAGAGTCAGTTTGCCCTCTGCTGATGTCTAAGCTCTCCTTCTAAGGTCTTCCTTCTTCCTACCCTCCCTCTTGTCCAAGGCTGCACTCTGGCTTCTCATTCCCAGTAACTACCATCTCCCCAGATCTCTAAACCCAGGAGAGATCTGGGCTCCCCAGAGACAACCTGATGGTTATGGTTAATATGAGTTTTGCATCTTGAATGTCCATTTGTTTTAAATTAATAAAAATAGGAAGTTCAAATTCTGACAAACATATAATCCTGACAGGTGATGGGAAAGCAAACCTAATCCCTGGTTGGGCTCTGGTTTGACGTCCTGACCCTCGGGTCACCGGTGAGGATCTGGCCTTTGACTCTGAACCCTTCGGGTGAGGCTTCTGGTCCTCCCAGCAGCCCTTGCTGCCTCAGGTGCTGATGACGATGCTGTGTCAGCAAAGAGGGACCCTGCCCACTGCTGGGGTAGGGGCCAGTCTCTCTCTCTCTTTTACGTTTCACAGCACAGTCCGGAGCTGCTTGGGGGCTGCGCGGGGTGGGGGTGAGGGCGGTTTCCTTTGGCGTGGCGCTGGTGGTTGGCGAAGAGCCAGGTTCCCCTTTGCCCTCAGTCTGTGCCAGGACCCTGGAATCTGGCCGGGTCTTCCAGGGGGCAAAGCAAAGCTTGAGAGTAATCTCGGGTAACTTCTTAGGGGAAAAAAAAAAAAAAAAAATTCCAGGTTAGAAAAATGTAGGAAGGGCAGAGAATAGATAGGAAGGAGCTCTGCCCGCCACGAACAGTGGGTGCCAGGGCTGTCTGGAGCCCGAGAGAATCCTCAAAGCGCTCCGCTACTACCTGCCCACGTGAGTGCGTGTGCCAAGGAGCCAGAGCCCCGGGAGCAGCGAGAGTCGAGGACGAGCGAGGAGACGCAGAGGGGCCGCAGGCAGAGACCCAGCGAGCGCGCTGCCCGGGCGCCGAGCCCAGGGGCCGCCCACTGGCGGGGGAGCCGGGGAGCGCGCAGGGGAGGCGGCGGCGTCCGGGCTTCCCCGGGCTTCCCCTCGCCCGGGCGCGAGCGCAAGGCGCGGCGGGCCCAGGAAGCGGAGGCGGTGCCGGGCGCGGGGGACCCGGGAGTCCCCCAGGCTCCCTCCCGCTCGGCGCAGGGGCCGCGGGGCTGGGAGCGTCGGGGGCGGTCGGCGCTGCGTCCCCGAACCCGAGAGCCTTGGGCGGGAGATTTGGGTTGAGTCCTCCCCGCCGCCCGCCCGCCCCTCCCGGCGCCCGCCTCCCGCCCCCGCCCGCGGCCTGGAGCGCGCCTCCCTCGCCGCCCCGGGTCTGGCGAGCCGGCACCGGCCAGGCTGCGGGAGCCGCCGAGAGCACCAGCCGCCGCCGCGGGAGCCGCTCCGGCCACACCATGCGAGAACTGGCCATTGAGATCGGGGTCCGAGCCCTGCTTTTCGGGGTCTTCGTGTAAGTAGTGGCGCGCCGCGGGTCTGGGCGCGAGGACTCGGGGACCCACGGACCGAGCAGACGTCTGGGCACCCCAAGTTTGTTTGCGCCCCGCCGGTGCCTGGATTGGAGGGTCCCTTCCCCGCCCAGGGATGCGTCCTAGGGGACCTAGAAAGACCCTTCTGTCCCCCTTCCTGGCACTCTGCGCACGAAGGGACCCCCGCGCGCGAGACTGGCCGGCTCCCGTCACCTCAACGCGCCAGGTCCCCTGGCCGGCGCCTTTCCCCGGCCCTGCACCACCTGCCGGGGATTCTGGATGCTCACGGGGACGCAAACGCGCACCCTCGTTGGCGCCCTGGGGAAGTTTCTCCCTGTGTGTGATCTTCGGAGCCCGACGTTTGCAGTCTCTGCTCCTGGCTGCATCCTTCCTGGATCCGCGCGGTGCCCAGGGCCGGGCTGGGTCTCCCTTCGCGCCCCTGGCTTTGGCGCCCGGGGGGTCCTGTTGAGCGTTTTCCCCGGAGGCATTTGCGGTGCTTCTCCGGCTGGAAAACTGTTGCTGCGGCGGCTAAGAAGTCGGAGGGCCGGCAGCCCGGGATGTGGGCTCCATATGTCGAGAGCTCTGTGCGGAGTCCATGCCCACTTAGGGCAGCAGCGAGATGCCCCGGGGGCCCTGAGCGGCGGGTGCTTGGCAAGAGGAGGGGGATCTGGCAATGGGTTTTTTCAGAGACGTCTGAGCCCCACTGTACCCCCGGGGGCCCGCCGCCGCCTCCAGCTTCCCCCGCGCCCAAGCAGCAGCGATCTGTCGCGTCTCTGCCCTTCAGATTCAAGCCCAGAACATCCGCTCAGACCCATTTCTAGCCTTCTGTCATCTCCTGTCACCTAGGCGCCGTGTCTACACTTGTCCCTCCATTAGGGGTTCAGGTTCTCTCTCCTCCTCTGCCCAGGGCTGTTTTCAGACACATTTTAAATATTTAAGTTGCATGAACTTTCTGGATTTGCATTTTTTTAAAAAGCCCATTAAGCCATTCCAAACAGGAGGCCTCTCTCTGGATTTCTGCCCCGAATCCGGAGTCCTTGGTGGCAGGTGGGAGGCCATGAGACGACTTCGGTTTTGTTCACCCAGGGTATACACGTGCAAAGAAATGCCCTTTCTGGCATGTTTTTCTTTACCAGGGACTAAATTCATCCAGCGTGTTTATTCACATTGCTAGAAAAAAATCCGTGAGCTTCCCCCAGATGCAGAAAACCCCCCCTCCTAGCTTCTGACTAAACACTAGTGTTATTCAGCCAGAAGAAGAACTCGGGTGGTTCCTGAGGCACTTTAGAAAAAAACAGAAAACACTTTTCCCTTCTCTTCATCTATTTTTCTACCTTTGGAATATACATTCAAACTAGTACTTGCCTTGCGGCCAGATGGGGACAGCTTCCAATTGGCAATTAGGCTGAGCCCCATTAAAGTATTGTGTGATAGAAATGATAAAATAGTGTTCAGTGCACAGCAAAATTTACCATTTGTTGGGTGAATGTTCGTGTGAGTTATGTTGAAATAAAGTGAGGTAGGCTCTTTGGTTGCTAGTTTTGTTTGCCACTGGCAATCATCAAATTAAAAAAAAAGGATCCAATGATATGTAAATATTTGTATTATTTTCAAACACTCCTTCAAATATCTCCCCCCCACCAAACATTTATGCAAATTTTATAAATACGTAATGAATGGTCCATGCAGTGGATTTGGAAATTTGATAATTACCATTTTATGTGCTTCTTGCTTCCTCTAAAGATGTTATGTAAAAATCAGGCAGTTCATATTTTTTTCTCCAGCTTCCCCTTTGTATTAATTACTTAATGGGGGATCTTCTATCACCCAGAGGGGATCTGTTATCACCAAAAATCTTGGGTGCTGATGGCATTTTTGGATGATTCCCTGGTTTTGTATCAAATTAGAAATATTAACAGTGTGTCCAACTTGTGGCTCTTTTACCTGCAAAGACCAGCTTGGCTATCTGTGCTCGACTCCCTGGGTGGGAATCTTGGATGCTCAGATGCTGTTATCATCAGGCAGATACGGACTTCCGGAAGGACTGGTGTGGAGCGCGAGATACAGATGACCCTTTGTTTTCTGAGATGAGCTTCTGGCGAGATGACAGAGGCTGGCTTTCGGGGTGAGGGGAGTTTTATTCTTCCTTTCGCTGGTGCTTCAGTGGCTTGAACCCACCTCTAGTCATGAAGGTGATGGTCTCAGTAGGAGGGCTTCATCCCCGTAGGTTTAGAAAGTCCCTCTGGACAGGCCGAATCCATTTCTCTGCTGTTGGGTCCAACTTAGATGACACTATTTGGTTCTTCTTGGTGTATCTCCCTTATTTCTGAGGATAAGGGAATAATCTTTTGCTGGGGGATACTTTATTTCTTTGCAGACTTGTGCCTCTAGGGAGCATCACCTGTAGATATTCCTGTTCTCTGATCAGATTTGCTCTGCATGAAACTAGAACCCCACTTCCTGGTGCCCAAAGTCGTGTCTGACTTTTGTGACCCCATGGACTGTAGCCCTCCAGGCTTCTCTGTCCATGGGATTTCGCAGGCAAGAATACTGGAGTGGGTTGCCATTTCCTTCTCCAGGGGGTTCTTCCCGACCCAGGGGTCAAACCTGCATCTCCTAACATTGGGAGGCGGATTCTTTATGGCTGAGCCACCAGAGAAGCCCCCCTAGAGGTGTGAGGTTAGTGCTAATGCAATGCATTTGTGGATGCATGGGTAGTGGGCATAGACTAGGAACCAAGGTTTCCCTTGTTCTCTTAAGGAACCGGTTCTCTGTCTCTAGACCAGGTTTAGCATTGAGGTTTGATGACTCAGGATTCCAACAGGATGCTTTTCATGGACCACTCTCCAGAGAGCACCCGAGAAATGCTCGGTCCTGCCTGAGAAGCTCAATCACCGAGGAGAAAATTAGTAACAAGTAATGCCCATCAGGGCTGGTATGTAAAGTTTAACTTACCAAGAAATAAATTGGTTTGAGGAATCAGTGTTTAGGAAACATCAAAGTATGGTGTGCAGCTTTGAGGCTGAATTTAGTACTCTGAGACTTGTGGGCTTTGCTCTTCCTCAAGGGTCCCATGGGAGGGCTTCTCAGGTGATGCTGGTGGTAAGGAACCCACCTGCCAATGCATGAGATGTGGGTTCAATCCCTGGGTCACGAAGATTCCCTGGAGGAGGGCCTGGCAACCCACTCCAGTATTCTTGCCTAGATAACCCTACGGACAGAGGAGCCTGGTGGGCTACAGTCCATACGGTCACAGTCAGACACGACTGAAGTGACTTAGTATGGCATGGCAAGGGCTGTGGGCAAAGCAGAGAGAAGGAGTGCCTACAGGCTTCCTCCATTCTGCCATCACCCTAGATGCCAGCAGGGATACTGTGAGTGTTCCTGCTAAAGCCAGACTGGATGTTGCTGAGTGAGTGGAGTGTGGAGGCAAGGAGGCCAGTCAGTGGCCCTGTGACCCACGTGTGTACCACCACTGGTACACTACTGCCACGTTTCCGCCTGGGCCCCTCCAATACCTGCCATGTATTCAGCGCTTACCATGTGCCAGACACTAATAAAGACAATCGCATATATATTTAACCGTTATATGCACCTGATGAGGCGGGTGTGTTGACATTTCTAATCATGGATGAAGGATCTGGAACACAGATTAAGAAACTGCCACAGAGCTGGTAAGGGCGCTGAGACCTAAATCTCGATGCTCCAGCTCTCAGTCACCTTGCTGTACAGCTTCAGGGAAAAAAAATAAAAACAGCCAGCAGTGGTCTGTTGAGGGCTCGCTGTCCACCAAAGGGACTCCATGTGATTTCTCCTTTAAGCCTCATTTTGCTTGAAGAGATCCTCTTAATTTTTCCGACTTTACAAATAGGGAGACCAATTTAGAAAGGCTAAGTAACTTGTCTGCAGGTACTCAGCCAGCAGGAGGTATAACATGCTTTCAGGCAGTTGTCTTCCTTTCCCAAAGCTGCTGAGATGAACTATGTCCAGTTCCAGGCTTCCAGACGGGAACCAAAGTGACCGCCTCTTAGAAGCCATCCCTCCGCTAACGATCCTTTATCTGTAGAGAAGCACGGTCTGGACTGATGTCACTCTAGTTCCAAAACCAGACTCTCTGACATCTCAGTGGTGGAGGGGGCCAGCTGTGGTTCACCCTCCCTAAGAGGAGGGGTTGGGCTTGTTACAGATTGTAAGGGTCTTCCTTACGTCGCTGGAGCCCAGAGAGCATGACGTGGTGAGGAAGTTGCCGATAAAGACACTAAAGGACTAGCGCTGTTTTCTCTTGCCGCTGTTGGCCGTTCCCCTCTGGGGCATCAGTTAAATGGGAGAAACCTTTATTTACAGCCCTGCAGAAAGGACCCTGGACATATGCTGATGACCTGACCTGCTAACGGGTGGGTGGGGGATGGCACAGATGAGCTGCCTACTTCATTTATGAGTCTGGGCTCCTCAACCTCTCTTTTTCTCCCCACATCCCTCCATCCTCTTTCTCTCCCTCCCTGTGGCTCCCGGAGGATCCTTGTCTGGGATGTCCCTCCAGAAGTAGGGGTGTGCTCAGGATGCCAGGCAATGGTGTTTGCTTTACCTCAGATCAACTCAGCCTCTCTCCTTTGAGCACTTCCTATGCTGGAGGCCTGAGCAGGTGGCAGGGATGGTTGGGTAAGGAAGACCAGGGGGCCTCCAAGGAGCATGCAGCCTGGCAGAGCAAGACACGACACACTGCTTTTTGTTATTCCCCGCCCCCTCCCTGTCACTTTGCAATCACTGGTTTTGAAAGTTTTGCCTCCAAACATTTCCCTTTTATTATCCATCCAGCCTGTAGAGGCATGTTTGGCATCTTGTAGGTGCCTGCAGTTATCGTGGTTATTTTTTTTCTCTTTCATTAGTAAACTTCAGTTTGTGTAATTCCAAACAGACACAGAGTAACTTGGCGCTTTAGCTGATCCAGGTGATTTGCTCGAGGGCCCTGGTTGTGAGGTTGATTTTTGGAATATTGGCAGTAGCTAATAGATCTTTCTTTATTACCCTGAGGAGTCTGATTTAAGACTCGAGGTTGGGGAGGGCTGTGGTGTTTGGAGCAGACTGCTCGGTCTTGTTTAGAAGGAGGAATTAATTAGCCCTGGGAGGAATGACAAGGAAGAGACAGGTGCCAAGGATGGTTGTTTAGAGCTGGCATCTCTCACCTGAGTCTTGAGCAGGGCATGGAAGGTGCAGAGACCCTGGGCCCAAGAACATTCCTGCAGACAGAGTCCTGGAGCCAAAGCCTGGAGGCACATTTTGGGTGGAATTGGCTCAGATGGTAAAGAATCGGCCTACAGGGATCAACCCAGGTTTGATCCCTGGGTTGGGAGGATTCCCTGGAGAAGGGAATGGCAACCTACTCCAGTATTCTTGCCTGGAGAATCCCATGGATGGAGGAGCCTGGTGGGCTGCAAAGAGTAGGACATGAATGAGTGACTAACACTAAGCTCGCCACGTGTGGCCTCAACACAAAGTGTGGGTTTCAAGGTTGGGGAGTTGAGTTGTAGGAGGGTCAGGAAATGAGCATGGCACGAGGACGTCTTAGGGCCCGCGTGAAGCCTGGATGTTCCCCTGTGTGGAACGTCCCTGGGGAGCCCTGGGAAACAAAAAAGCACCACGAACAGACACGCGCCCACTGTGGAGGGTGCAGTAGTTCCCTCAGCACCTAGGCCCCGGTCCTTCTGTCAGTGGCCATGTGCGCCTCTGTTGCTGGGCTCCTCTGTGCTTTTGGGGACCCTGAGGTTTGTTCTGCTGTCTGTGCAGGAATCCACATCCCTGTCTTCTTTGCTTTCCCTGCTCTTTCAGCTGGGCCTTGCATGGTTGGCGCTCAGGAGAGCTCACCAGCTGGTGCTTGGTTTGCGAAGATCGTGTTTACAGACCCCTGAGTTCGGCATCCATTCAGAGCAAGGCTTCCTGAAGGGCAGCCTACTGACCACCTGCGCCTGAATTACCTGGGCCCCAGTACAGGCCTAACTGGATCAGCCTTTGGAGTGGAGCCCGACCCTGGAGTGGATCAACACTCCCATCAGCCCGTGGAGTGTTGCATTTTCATCAGGCGATCCTTCTTACACATTTGGGAACTGCTGACGTGCAGTTACAGAGGCTTGAGACCCTCTTGTGGTCTACAGTCGCCTCTGGTTATTTTCTCCTTTGGCTACATGGGAGACGACCATTCCCAAATCCCTGCGTTCAGGTGGGGCCGTGGGGAACATGGGCAGAGTGAGAGGGTCACCTTCAGGTTGAGGCAGCATCAGGCCCCTTTGGTGACCTGTCATTGTCCTTCTCTGTTGGCGGCAAGCATGGAGCTCTTTGTTGAGGTGGCAAAGTTGCCAGATGCCAGCTGCTGTTGGAGGTGGACTTGTGGGACAGAAGGAAGCTTTTTTTCATTAACTGTGATTTGGGGACTGAGGTAGCTCAGCTGGTAAAGAATCCGCCTGCAATGTGGGAGACCTGGGTTCCATCCCTGGGTTGGGAAGATCCACTGGAGAAGGGAAAGGCTACCCACTCCAGTATTCTGGCCTGGATGGAGAATTCCATGGACTGTATAATCCATGGGATTGCAAAGAGTCAGGCACTACTGAGTGACTTTCACTTTAGCTACTGTAGCAGAAATCTATTCTATCTACTACACCTGTAATAATTTTGCTCACTCTCTAGGAACAAAGGGTTTTTTGAGGCAAAGTGTAAATGACAAACCATGGGCTTTGGAGCTAGATGGACAGGGTTGGGATGGGATTTTGACTCTGCTACCAACTAGCAAATTGCCTAAAACCTCAGTTTTTTCGTGAGTGAAATGGGTTAGTTCCTACTTCACTGGGTTTTATTAAATAAGGTGCTGTAAGTGCCTACAGTACATACACTGATAATTAGGTGTCTGCTCCCTACTCTTGTGAATCCCTATTGTCTGTATGTCCTGTCAAAATCCAGCAGTGTAGTATAGTGGTCACAGTTAGGCCCTGGGCGTTGGGTTCCTGGGGCTTGAATCCTGGTTTTGTCACTTAGCTGTGGGAACCTCTTAGCAAAGTGTTTATCCTAGTTCAGTCCATGTTTCTCCATCTGTTCTCCATCAACAGCATCCTCGGATGTCAGGCTTGTGAGTACTAAATGAGAGCCTCAACAAATGGTGATATGATTTTTATTATCCTTTTATTTAGATGAGTCCATAATGTACACGCTAAGGAAAATGCCATAGGTAGCTAATGATACTCTTATTGCAGATGATTTACTACAAGATTTCTGTAAAATGATTAATTCCTTTATATTTCAAATGATTGCTTTTAGCCCCCTAAAGTGAGGTACATAAATTGCCATGAGTTCATTCAGTGAGCTGTACCCCCATTAAAGCATGGGGTGCTGTCTCTCTGATGGTGTCTCAGCCCTGTAGCTTCTCAGCAGTGACAAATCACTGGCCTTTTACAGCAGCGATTCTAGGACACTGAATCAGAAGTGTTATCAGCGTTCGCTAATATGTAAGGAAAATGCTGTGTTCCCATCATTGACTTTTGAGTCTGTGCTTGTCACACAGAGTTCTGCTAGAAGCCTGCTGCAGACAGTTTTTCAATCAGACACCCCTTGTACCCACCAGTCTCTGCATACCAGACCAAGTATACCCAGTGCTTCCCACCCCCCCATCCAGGAGGGCATCTGCTCTGCCTTCTGCTAAATGGAGCATCCTTCCATTTGAAATATTATTTGCCACTGTAGAATGAGTCGGCTGTACCCAGAATTCTGAGAATTGGTGATGTTTTCCCACAGGGAGATAAATGCTTACAACGCCACAAAAAGAGATCATTAGTTTTATAGCTTTGGGATAAAGTTATCTCAATTAGTTATAAAGATTATACCTTTTATGACCCACACAAGGCTCGTAAAAGCTCCATATCTCTATTTTTCTGTGATAGTGTTTTTAAATATGAAAATTGTCTCAGTAATATTGTTTCTTTAAAAAATATAATCTTGGTGTTCTGCGGATGAATTAGAAACCCTGGTTCACCGTGAGGAAGTAAATTAGTACAGGACCTGGCAGTGCCTGGGATGGTTGAGCAGGAAGCCAGGAGGGGCTGGGGCTGTGGAGCCCAAGGACTGCTTCATAACAATCTTTTAATACATGACTGTGAAAAATTGTCCCGTCGAGGTGAGGGACGAGTTGTTATCCTGTGTCCACTGAAGACAAAGCAGTGAGAAACGGGGTCAGAAGCTGCAGGAGCATCTAGGTTGGTTTGCAGAAAGCAAACAGTCTGCCGATCAGCACTAGACATATCTTTCTCCTTTACCAGAGGGTTTTTAAAACGTGTTTTTATTGAAGTATCAGTTTGAACCATGTGGAATTGCTGATATTTGACTGTTTTGACCTATAGACTCAGGAATTTCATCTCAGTCCAAACTAAAAATAATATCCACAAAGAAAAGTGCATGATTCATGACTGTACAGAGCACCCTCCACCCTGACGGCCCCTTCTGCCACCCTGAGGGTCCCCGTCATTCTAACTTCTAACAGCGTTTTTGAGCTTTGTGTAAATGGCATCACGCACTGTGTGTACTGCTTTCTGGAGCTTTTTTGGGGCTTTTTGCTTGGGCATGCTTTGGAGACTTATCCGTGTTATGCGTAGCTTTAGTTTGTTAATTCTCATTGTCATTGCATGATGGTGCCTTTTTGTTTACTCGTTATATGGATATCATTTATTGATATTTGGATTCTTTATTATTTTTGGCTATTAAGCATAATGCTGCTACTGTTTTTAATGAACATATCTGTAATTCCTGTGGGCTATATACTGAGGGGTGGAAATGCTCAGGAACTCATCTGAGATTTTTAAAGAGGATTTGGCTTCTTTTTGTCTGGCCCAGATCCTGAGAGAGAGCACTAGTCTGAATGCTGCTTTAATCTCCATCCGTTGATCAGTTACTTTGTGTAAAGCACGTGGTGAATGACAGGAGGATGCGCAGAGGATGGGTCCCCACTCTGCAGGAGGGGGACAGCCTGGCACCAAAGTCTGCTCATGGGCATCAGAGCTGTATCCTGACTGCTGATGAGAGAGACGTATCCCGGCTTCCTTATCTGTAAAGTGGGGACAAGATATCATTGCCGAGGAGGCTTAAAGGTGAAGGGAAGTAATGTTAAGGGAAGTAACGGTAAGTGTTAAAGCCAGGCTCCTTTCCTTCCTCCACCTCTCTTCCCTCCAGTGGGGATGTCAAGATTCAGTTCAGTCACTCAGTCGTGTCCAACTCTTTGTGACCCCATGGACTGCAGCATACCAGCCCTCCCTGTCCATCACCAACTCCTGGAGTTTACTCAAACTCATGTCCATCGAGTCAGTGATGCCACCCAACCATCTCGTCCTCTGTTGTCCCCTTCTCCTCCTGCCTTTAATCTTTCCCAGAATCAGGGTCTTTTCCAATGAGTTAGTTCTTCACATCAGGTAGCCAAAGTATTGGAGTCTCAGCTTCAGCATCAGTCCTTCCAATGAATATTCAGGACTGATTTCCTTTAGGATTGACTGGATGGATTTCCTTGCAGTCCAAGGGACTCTCACATCTTCTTCAACACCACAGTTCAAAAGTATCCATTCTTCAGTGCTCACCTTTCTTTATGGTCCAACTCTCACATCCATACATGACTACTGGGAAAACCATAGCTTTGAATAGATAGACCTTTGTTGGCAAAGTAATGTCTGTGCTTTTTAATATGCTGTCTAGGTTGATCATAGCTTTTCTTCCATGAACAGTATGAAAAGGGGGAGGTTGAGATAGAGGTAAATAAAAGATACCTAATGTCACAAACAGGGAGATCCTAAAGGAAATCAACCCTGAATATTCACTGGAAGGACTAATGCTGAAGCTGAAGCTCCAATACATTGGCCACCTGATGCAAAGAAATGACTCATTGGAAGAGACCCTGATGCTGGGGATGATTGAGGGCAGGAGGAGAAGGGGGTGGGAGAGGATGAGATAGTTAGATAGCATCACTGAGTCAATGGATATGAGTTTGTGCAAACTCCGAGAGATGGTGAAGGACAAGAAAGCCTGGTGTGCTGCAGTCCACGGGGTCACAAAGAGTCAGACACGACTGAACACCTGAACGACGACAACAGTGTCGCAATGTAACACTGAGTGCAGCGCTCAGTGCCACAGCAGACATGAACCTGGAACTGGTGTCTGGGGAGTCTGAGGATGGTGTTCTGAATAATTGTCCAAGAGGTCATTGAGAAAAAGAAGAGGCTTATATGCATGTATAGGGGCTTCCCTGGTGGCTCAGTCGGTAAAGAATCGGTCTGCAATGCAGGAGACTGCTTATGTGTATGTGTGGGTATCCTTTAATTGACCTGTCTCTCCATCGTGGTTACAGGAAACAAGTTTTAATACTAACCATGTGCCATGTTCATACTAGGCATTTGTCACACCCTAGATGACTTAATCTTTTCAATCCTTTAGGAGGTGATACTGTTGTCCTAATTTACAGAGTTTTCTGTTCAGTTCAGTTCAGTTGCTCAGTCATGTCCGACTCTTCGCGACCCCATGAATCGCAGCACTCCAGGCCTCCCTGTCCATCACCAACTCCTGGAGTTCACTCAGACTCACGTCCATCGAGTCGGTGATGCCATCCAGCCATCTCATCCTCTGATGTCCCCTTCTCCTCCTGCCCCCAATCCCTCCCAGCATCAGAGTCTTTTCCAATGAGTCAGCTCTACACATGAGGTGGCCAAAGTACTGGAGTTTCAGCTTTAGCATCATTCCTTCCTAAAGGAGATCAGCCCTGGAGATCACCCAGGGCTGATGTCCTTTAGGATGGACTGGTTGGATCTCCTTGCAGTCCAAGGGACTCTCAAGAGTCTTCTCCAACACCACAGTTCAAAAGCATCAATTCTTCGGTGCTCAGCTTTCTTCATGCATATAGATTAGCACAAGCTTTTTATGGGCTCTGATGAACAAGTGTAGCCATTGAACTTAGTTTTGTACATAATGTAGATAACCATTGGTTAGCTTGGAAGATATCCATAAACTGTTGTTAAGTGATAAAAAGCAGGTTACATAAGTGTGTATAAAGCTACTGTAATGTGGTAATAGAATAAAATCAATTTGTATCTATGTCGGTAAGAAAATAGCTATAAAGATAAACAATGAAATCTTAATGGTGGTTATTTCAGGCTGATGGGATTATATAATATTTGCTTTTTTTTCATTATAACATTTATTGTGTAATTATTTTACAGTAAACATTTATTACTTTCATACATAATTAGAAATTGACTTAGATGTTTCCTGTTATAGGGGAAAAAAGAAGCTAATTAAATATCCATAGACAGGGCACTGGATGATTCTTTTCTGATTGCTTTAGAAATATCTGAAGTGGGAATGCGTCAAAAATCAACCTTACTATATTTCATGTCAAATAAAATGTTTCAAGGAAAATCAGAAAGTAAGGATTAACACACAGGATGTGTGAGATCATGGTAAAACAGATATGATCAGATGTTATACGTGGAATTATAAATGGACATGAGCCTTTTGAAGAGTAACATCGCAGTGCGTAGACAGCCATAAAAATTATTCCTGTTCTTTGACTTAGAATGCTTTAAAAAATATGTTGAAACACTAATATAAAAGACACAAAATCTTCCTGTATAAAGATGTTCATTGTTGTGTTCCATGCCAAGCAAATACAACTTGTCAAATAAAAATAAATTAAAGTTCAAATGGTCAAAAAAATTTCAAATGGTCAACATTTGAAGAAAAGTTGTAGAAGTTATGAATATAAAGAAATACTATGTAGCTATTAAAGTAACCTTTTTGAAAACCATGAAGAAACAGGGTAAAATTTTATGAAGTAATTGTTAAGGAAAACACTACACAAAAATATATTTCCAGACTATTGGAAATAGGTCTGATTCGGACAAATGTTAGAAAAGATTACAAAAAATGAATCTGATGGGAATGAATGTTCCCCTTCACTTGAACATTATTTTAAAAATTAAAGCAATACAAAAGGTGTAAGTTTCCCAGAACTCCTGCACTTTTGCCAATTCCATTCTCTTCACTTTTTAAAGTTAAATTTTTAAACAAATATTTATATAATAAAAAAGAAAATACATTTTATCTATAGCTTAACTTTTTTAACTTAATATACCTTGGAGATATTTTCTATCTTTATAGATCTACTTGATTCCTTTTGCTGGCTGTGTAGTGTTCTGTTGTATTAACCTCTTCACAGAATTTTAAGAGTATTTTCATCTTTTGTTATAATAGACAACATTGCAGTTGTGCATATATTGTGATATACCTATTAAATTACTGCTGTGATAAACCCAATAAGTGAAATCTCTGGGCCAAAGGCCACATGTATTTTAAATTCTGATGGGTACTACCAAAAGTGAAAGTGGAAGTCGCTTAGAGGTGTCTGACTCTTTGTGACCCCATGGGCTGTCCATGGAATTCAGAATACTAGAGTGGGTAGCTTTTCCCTTCTCCAGGGGATTTTCCCAACCCAGGGATCAAACCCAGGTCTCCCACATTGCAGGGGGAGTCTTTATCAACTGAGTTATCAAGGAAGCTCTGCTGCAGCTGCTGCTAAGTCGCTTCTGTTGTGTCCGACTCTGTGCAACCCCATAGACAGCAGCCCACCAGGCTCCTCCGTCCGTGGGATTCTCCAGGCAAGAACACTGGAGTGGGTTGCCATTTCCTGCTCCAGCGCATGACAGTGAGAAGTGAAAGTGAAGTCGCTCAGTCGTGTCTGACTCTTAGCGATCCCATGGACTGCAGCCTACCAGGCTCCTCCGTCCATGGAAGTTTCCAGGCAAGAGTACTGGAGTGGGTCACCAGTGCCCTTTCCTGGGTATTACCAAATTGCTACCCAAATGGCTATACCTACTTACATTCTACCAATAGTTCAGAGGTATCTGTTTTTTTTAACATCTTTGCCAATGCTGGATGTTATTAACAGTTTGTATTTATACCATGAGAGGGAATATATCATTTGCATCTTTTCACTCGTGTGTTGGAAATTTGTCTTTTTAACTAAAATATCTGCCATTTCCCTTTATTCATGCTTTTATTGGATCTTCACATTTATCTTCCTGATATGTAGGAGTGCTTTATTCTTAATAGCTATTGACCTTTTATTTCATAAGTTGCAAACTTTTATACCTGTATGATTTTTAAATTTTTTTGCACTTTCTATTATTGTGCACAATTCAGTGATATAGTTAAATCTATCAGTCTTTTCCTTTTGGTTTCAGAGTTTCTGTCCTATTTAGAAAGGTGGCTCAGCTGGTAAAGAATCTGCCTGCAATTGGGGATATCTAGGTTCAGTCCCTGGGTTGGGAAGATCCTCTGGAGAGAGGAAAGGCTACCCACTCTGGTTTTCTGGCCTGGAGAATTCCATGGACTGTATAGCCCATAGGGTCACCATGAGTCAGACCTGACTGAGTGACTTTCATTTTCACTTTCACTTTTATCAGCTAAAACAGAAACATTTTTCTGTATTGCCTAGTATTTTATACTTTCCTTCTTTAATTTTAATTCTTTATTAGAATTTTAATTCTGTATGAGATTTAATTTAATTTTAATTCTGTATCAGAATTTTTTAAACTTATGGAATGAAGTGGAGGATTTAACATTTTTATTACATGTGGTTTGTCAGTTACAAAATAGACATTGTTTTCTCAGTGACTTATTTATCATGTAACAAACTTCGGTATGTCCGAAGATTGCAAGTGCATTCTGTTGTGGTTATTTGTTTGCCTGGTTGTGGCTCAATATAACATTTTAATTACTGTAACTCTATAGTTTACTGAGATATCTGAAGGGAAATGGCCTATTCTTCCTGAGAAGGTTTAGATTGCAAGATCCAGAACCAGGATGTCTGGGGCTCAAAACACTAATCTGCTGTTGACTAATTATGTGAACTTGGGTGGTTTGCTTTATCTCTCTGTGTTTCAGCTTCTTAGCCTTAAATAAGGAGATAATTACCGTGTTTGGAGAAGGAAATGGCAACTCACTCCAGAATTCTTGCTTGGAGAACCTCATGGACAGAGGAGCCTGGAGGGTCCCTGGGGTCACAAAGAGCTGGACACGACTTAACGACTGAACAACCACAGTGCTAAAATAGTTTCATTGAATTGAGATCAGAGACTGTGACTTGTGTGATTTCTAGTTTTTAAAAAAATTTTGTTATGATTCTCTGTATGGTCACATACATAGTCAATTTTTAAATTTACCTACAGTGTAAATTTTTGTAAATTTACATAGTTTGAACATAATGAATAGTTTCTGTTTGGTAGATATAAAGCTCTAAATATATTAAAGCAAGTTAGCTGTGCTGTTCAAATCCTCATATTTTCACTCTTTTAAATTTGTTCTTTTAAATGTGAAGATATGCTCCCTATGTCAAACTGGGGTAATTAAAGCTTTCACATTTTTTGAGATACTAATATTTATTTTGTATTGCTTCGAACTTATTCTGTTTTCTTTTAAGTGGTGCTCATTTTTGTGTTTTTTCCCCCCTTTTGTTTCTTGCTTTGCTGAATAGTTCAACTTTTCTTTGCTACCTCCTTTTTTTTTCCTTTAGTGATTTGTAACTGAGATTACTATGTCCATTTCTGGGTAGTGTTCTTAAATTATCTTTAATTCTGATGAAATTGAACCTCTTATCATCATGAAGTTTCAATCTTTGTTTTAATGTTCTTTATGTTAAATTCTACTTTATTTACTTTTAATATGTAGCTGCATTATCTTTCTTCAGATTAATGTCTCCACAGAATGTACTTTTCAGTCTTTTTATTTTCAACCTATCTGTATTTTTATGTTTAATGTATAAAACTATGACTCTTAGAAATAGCTTTTAGTTGTGCCTTTTAATTTTATCCAGTCTGACCAGTCTCTGACATTCAGTTGGAATGGTTAAGCCATTTACAGTTAATGCAATGGATATGGTTGGGTTGAAGCCTACCACCTTCTTATTTGATTTTTATTTTTTTCACCTATTCTTGTTTCTCTTTTTCTGTCTTCTTTTAGGCTAATCAAATACTTGTTAGTATTCCACTTTATCTCCTTTATTGTATTTTAATTATAGCTCTTTAAAAAATTCATATGATCCTCTATACATTACAGTATGCATTTTTTACTTGTCATTGTTAAGTCAATATTATACCATTTTATGTACAATGTAAGAATCTTTAAAAAACATGTTTTTCTCATACCTTTGGTACATTGTCTTAGGTTTCACTTTTATATGTAAGCCCCATAAAACATTTACATTATTCCATCTTAGCAATTAATACATTTTTACAGAAATTAAATTTTAAATATATGTTTACCCAGACATCTACCATTTCTAGTACTCTTTATTACTTCTTGCATATTTGATTTTCCCTTTAGGATTCTATCCCTTCAGCCTAGATAACTTCCTTTAGCATTTCTTGTAGGGCAGGTTTGCCAGAAATGAATTCTTTTGGCTTTTGCCTTATTGGATTTGTCTTTATTTTGCCTTAACTTTGGAAAGACATTTTTGTTTGTTATAGAATTTTAGATCGACAATTTTCTTTCAGTACTTTGCTGCTGCGGCTAAGTCGCTTCAGTCGTGTCCAACCCTGTGCAACCCCAGAGACGGCAGCCCACCAGGCTTGCCCGTCCCTGGGATTCTCCAGGCAAGAACACTGGAGTGGGTTGCCATTTCCTTCTCCAATGCATGAAAGTGAAAAGTGAAAATGAAGTTGCTCAGTCGTGTCCGACTCTAGCAACCCCATGGACTGCAACCTACCAGGCTCCTCCATCCATGGGATTTTCCAGGCAAAAGTACTAGAGTGGGGTGCCATTGCCTTCTCTGTTTCTTTAGGGATGGCTTTGAATTGTCTTGTAGATTTTAATGTTCTGATGAGAAGTCAGCCATCACTCTTCTGAATGCCACATGTTTTCCTGTTGGCTGATGTTAAAACTTTAGTTTCATTTTTGGTTTCAGCAGTTTGTCTATGATATGTCTCATTTGGTCTCATTTATATATATATATATATATTTTTTTACAGCTCAAGTAGACAGATCTTTTATTAGATAGACAGTAGATAGTACACTCCTGAGACAAGGGAGCAGGCCAACCCCAGAGGAGTGGCACATTTGTGTGTTTGCTGCTTAGTTCATAGAGATTTTTGGAGCGATGGTTTGATGTCTTTCATCAATTAGTTATTCTCAAGACATTATTTTTTCAAATATTTCTTTAGCCCCAGTCTGTCCGTCTCTCCTCTCCTTCTGGTTCTTCAGTTATGTATATATCAGACAGTTTATTATTATTATTCCCCAGGTCTTGGGTAGTTCTTTCTGTTTTTCTTTTCTTTTTTTTTTAATTTCCCTCTCTGTGACTTAGTTTAAGATAATATCTATTGACTTTTCTTCAAATTCACTAATTCTTTATTCTGCTGTATCTATTTTTTTTGGTAAGCCCATGCAACAGATGTTTTATTTCAAATGCTTATTTTTTTCAGTTATATATTGCTAATTTCCTTTTGATTCTTTTTTGTAGAGTTTTAGTTTCTTTGTGATATTTTCCACTGGTTCACCTATTCTTGTCATCTTTCCCTAGAATTAAACATATTTTAGAGTAGAAAGTCCTTTTCTGCTATTTCCATTGTTAGGATGATCCATGGTTTTGTTTTTTTCTCTCTGAATTATGGATCATGTTTTCCTGTTTCTTTGCTTGTGTCATAATTTTTAATTGTGTGTTGGCTATTATGAGACACTTGACTGTTACTGTCCTCTGAAAAATGTTGAGTTTTAAGCTTGTAGGCAGTTAATTTACTGTGGAGTCACCTTACTAGAAGCCTTGGTTCTAGGTTGTGTTTGGATAAGTCTGTGTTGGTTTTGCTTTAGATACTAGGGTGTGTCCTTAAGTTCTAGGATGTGTTTCTTATTCCTGTGGTTTGACCCTTTTGAGGTTTCAGTTGAAAGTGTAACTTGGGGAAATTTCAACTCCAAACTCTGTCTCCTGGCTGCTGACGTCTGTCCTTCACTCTTTACACTATGGCTGTTACTTTCTCTCTCTCTGTGGTTTTTTTTTTTTTTCCAGTGCAAACATATATATTAATAATGTCAAATGACCACAGAAACTCATGATTGCCCACATTGTGAGAGAGAGCACTTAATAAGACCAAACCTTTAATGGAGGTGGTGGCATTTCCTTATTATTTAAGCAATTATATATTTTGCAGAAGAAGAATACACATTCCCAGCTATATTTACAATTTAGCTAATTAAAACTGCCCAAACTGAGATTTCTGGATATTCTACGCCTAGAAATGTGGTCACTAACAGGTGTACCCAAATAATACCACTAGGAAGTACTGTTGCTACAGCCAGTTGCCTCAAATACTATTTTCCACAACCACAGAAAATTTGAAAACTTAGTTAAACCCCAAACTACAGTTGCTAAAATAAATACTGCATAGGTATTTTCAATTAAACTTAAGTTTTTATGGGGCAAATCTTAATAAACCTAAGGTAGCAAGCTTAGTTCTTCTGTGGCCAAAGCCCAATGTTTATAGGCTTCTTAAACAACCAGTTTTGCCTGAGACAACTCATTACTAAAAATTTGAATTACCCCAGAACACAAAGTAAACATTATATTGAGTTTGATCCACTGGTTAACTAGGTGATTGTTGCTTAGTCGCTAAGTCACGTCCGACTCTCTTGTAACCCCAGTGACTATAGCCTGCCAGGCTCCTCTGTCCATGAGATTTCCCAGGCAAGAACACTGAAGTAAGTTGCCATTTCCTTCCCCATGTGGCTGTTACTTTCCATTGTTGTAATTTGTGCTCTTCTCCTGCGTGTTGGAATTTCTGAGTTTGCCAATGATTCGGAGGAAATTTGTACATGGAATTTTGGATTCCCACTCTCTGTCTAAACTCCTTAACAGGGATGTGTCTCCTTTCTTGTATTATCCAGTATTTTCTCGCCATATGCTTTGTGTTTTCCATAATGTTTTTTTTTTTGTCTTCTGCTTTGCTAGTCGGTGCCCCTTGAGGCTCTTCAGCCTGGATATGGAGTTTATGTTCTTCATTCTTTTGAGTGGACTTCTGAGAGGGAAGAAAGACAAACTGCAGGTTCAATTAGTCTTCTTGAACTAGATGTCTCTTTCAAAAACCTTTTTCAAATTTTTCTTTGATACAGTGTTTATATTTTATATGAATATTATATTAAAAATTGATGCTTCCACTTGTGAATATTTTTATAGTTTTCTGAGTCATCAAGTAAGTGGTCTCCTCTTTGCTAATCTAAAATCTTAGCTAATTTCCAAGATTTGGCTCAGAATTTGCTTTTCTGTGGTATCTTATTTAAATATACTAACTCTAAATGTATATAATACTGATGATAAAGTTACAAAAAAGTCCCGCATATATCTTTTTTTTTTTAATGATAGAAATACTTGGTTTTCTGGATGTATTGGGTTTTAATTCAGTCTTGTGGACAAGTGAAAATGTCTTCAGCCATGTAATGAGAACATATTAAATTAGATATAAAAATATGAATACCTTATTTATGTAAAAACACAAGAAACAAAGATACTTATGCTTTGATTTTTTCTAGATGCAAAATATCCTTTCATTGTTTCCTAAAAGGAGCAGATTGGGATTGTTTGGCTCCAGGGGTGATGATGATGATAATAGCTAATATTTATTGAGCACTCACTGTATGCCAGGCAATTTATGCAAGGCAATATATGCAAGGCAATTTACCCTTGAAGTCTTCAATCCTATGAGGTAGGAGTTTTATAATTCTTCATATTTTTGGATGAGAAATCCAAGGCTTAGAGAGGTTTAAGAACTCACCCAGCATCAGACTGTTAATAAGTGAGATGAAAGTGCCTTCAGTGAAACATTTAAATTGAGTGTTTAATGCGATGGAACAGTTTGCATCAGATTTGGGTAGAGAGGGGAGAAAAGGGTCTGGTGGTGAGGCTTTCTGGTAATTAAATGACCCTGACATCCTCAGTGAAGTCACGGACATGAAGGGGATTGACGTACGCTGAGCAAATGGAACTCTGACATTTTACCAGAAGGCACCACAGAGTGAATTATATCTTATCCTGCGTCTGACCTGGGAGTCTCGAGGGCTTGTCTCATCTGTCTTCCCCTCTGTGTTGTTTTTTTTTTTTTCCTGTCTTTAACAGGGGGCTTCAATCACGTCCTCCTTGTTCAGCGGCGGAGGCAAACCTAGACCCCCAGTCTCTTGATTCTTGGCCCCAGGGGCTGCTCAGCACATGACCTCCTCTGCTTCTGATATGGCATAGGTCCTGCCCATTTGCATTTGGGCTCCTCTTTTCCCCATCCTGTTGGGATCATCTGAATGCAGTTGCCTTTCTTGATAGCCTCTGTGGGGAGCTAGCTGGGAAGCCACTTTTCAGGGCTCATTCATGTCAATGTATGGCAAAAACCACTACAATATCATAATTAGTCTCCAATTAAATAAATAAATAAACTAAAACACACACACACACACTTGCTCAAAAGGAAGTCTTTGGTCCAACATCTTCCCCCGCTGCCCCCCACCACTTCCAGTTAAAAGATGAATAAATTCTGGGGATCTGATGTACAGCGTGGTGATGATGGTTAACGATACTCTATTATATATTTGAAAGTTGATCGTAACTGCTCTGTACACAGGAAAGACACGGTGGTTATGTGACACGATGGTTATGTGACGTGATGCAAGGGTTAGCACTACTGCAGGGAGCGTTTTGCAACACATGCTTATCAGACTAGCACATCGCACATCTTAAACATACATGAGGTCTACTGTATCTCCATCAAGCTGGGAAAAAAAGAAGTCCTGACAGTTCCCTCCTGTGTGTGGTCACACTTCCACAGGACACAGCAGAGGGGTGTCTCCAGGCCGAGAGAAGGTGAGGTGACGAGCCAGCCATGCCTGAGGGTGGTGTCCACTCCTGGTGGTCAACCTGACCTGGGGCTTCCTGTGGACTTTGTTCTAAGTATCGGGACAAGGGATGCAACCTGAAGTTCTGGGGTGGGTGTGTCTGGAGGTGTTTTCTCTCCAAAGTCCAGCTTTAGAAACTGAGGGGCACCACGCTGCACACTCAAAGTGTGTGTTCGTTGGCAGAGTGACTGCAGCTGATGATGCGTTGCTCTATTTGGCCCAGTTCCCTTGTCCTGCGAGCAGGAGTAGATGACGTTTAAGGGCAGGGAGCCACTGCCCTCACTTAAGATACCATTGAAATCCCCTCCATTCCTTCACTTCTGCAGCCTGATCCGTGCTTGGGTTGAGTCCCACTGTGCCAGGCCCGGGGCACAGAGAAGAAGGATGCGACACGCCAGCCCTGGTCACATGGCCAGTGAACAGCAGAGCCTCTGTATGTTGGGTTACAGCCAGGCCAGTCTTTCTGGCCTGGGGACTTACCAGTGCAAGAAGACTTGCCAGGAGTTAGGGGGTTGCAGTGGGATCAGGGCCTTGGGGGAAAAAACAACAGTGCTCAGAGTGGGGCGACAAAGTAGTGTATAGGACACCAGGAAGCAGCTTTGCCTGGGGCCAGCCACACCCTTCTCTAGGTAGACCTTGCGGCTGGCCCTCCAGCCCCAGGGACTGTCCTTGGAGCTGCTTTGCCATGAGAAATAGCAGCTTCTTTCTTTTTAAGTGCTTTCTCTGTGCTTTGTGGGCAATTAGCTCTTCTCATCCACACAACATGATGTGAGTGCTGTGATTTTTTTCACCTTACAGGGGGCAGAGGTGCTGAAGTGCGGGGAGGGGTGTGATCTGTCTGTGGCTGTCTGCTCATAGGTGGTGGAGGTGGAATTGGAGTCCAGGCCTGCCTGGCTCTGATCGCTCTCTGTTCCCATTGTTCTGCGGCTGCACTTCGGTGGGGGATTAGCTTTGTTCCGAGTCACCCACACGATTCCCTGGTGGCTCAGTTGGTAAAGAATCCACCTGCAATGCAGGAGACCCTGGTTCGATCCCTGGGTCAGGATGGTCCCTTGGAAAAGGAAATGGCTCCCCACTCCAGTATTCTTACCTGGGAAATTCCATGGACAGAGCCTGGTGGGCTACAGTCCATGGGGTCGCAGGGTCGGAAATGGCTTAGTGACTAAACCACCACCCGCACAATGGCCTGCTGCCCACTATGTCTGGTGTGGATCTTGGTCACAACAAACCTATAGTCAGATGTACCTGAGTCTAGCACTGAGGTCCAGAATCTGGAGCCAGGCTGCTTGGCATCCACTGCTGCCTCCACTTCGGCTTAGGTTACTTTAACCTCTCCTTCCTCAGTTTACTGACCTGTAAAATGGGGATAGAAATAGTACCTGCTGGAACCTGTCAGGGGATAAATACTGGCCGAGTGATGCATGGCACGTAGGGAGCACAAATGTAAGCTGTTATTTTTTTCTTGCTTAAATGTGAAAGTGAAAGTCGCTCAGTCATGTCCAACTCTTTGCGACCCCATGGACTATACAGTCCATGGAATTCTCCCGGCCAGAATACTCAAGTGGGTAGCCTTTCCCTCCTCCAGGGGAATCTTCCCAACCCAGGGAGTAAACCCAGGTCTCCTGCACTGCAGGTGGATTCTTTACCAGCTGAGCCACCAGGGAAGCCCTGGTGTAATGTATTTTTTATTAATTTATGTTTTACTGCAGTATAGTTGCTTTGCAATGTCGTGTTAGCTTCTGCTGTATGTACAGCAAAATGAATCAGTCCTACATATGCGTAGACACTCCCCCTTTTGGATTTGCCTGCCGTTCAGGTCCCGCAGTGCATTAAGCAGAGTTCTCTGTGCTACACAGTGGTCTCCCATCGGTTGTCTGGTTTATGTTGCTGTTCTGTCACTTGGTCGTGTCTGACTCTTTATGACCCCGTGGACTGCAGCGCACCAGTTTATACACAGTCTCAACAGTGTATGTGTCAACCCCCATTACTATCATACTCACAAGCACTCATCTAGAAATTTTCCTACCCTCTTCTCGCCCTGTCGTCAGAACAGCCTCTTTTTCTGCACCCTTCTCTGGTGGGCTTCTTATCACCCTGGCCTTATCTCGCCTGTGAGAACAGTTTGTTTATAAGAATTATGTGTCTCTCTTCACTGTGATCATTGTTTCTTTCTTGACCAAGTGGAACCTCTCCCTGGATGTCAGCAGGCATTGTTGGAAAACAGTGCCTGCCTTGGAACAGCAAACATAAAAAGCATCCGATGAAGCTTGATTAATTATCTGTGTACTTTATGCCTAAAGCGTGAATCATGGTTTTCATTTCCTTCTCAAGAATGTGAGTTGCCTGCTTTGAATTAATCCAGCAATACAGTGGGTTTTTTTTGTTTGTTTGTTTTAAATCTCCCTACTGCTGTATCAGCACTCAGAATTATTGCCTGAGGGTTTTCTTTTATCTTTGCAGAGAATCTGAAGGTGTGTCGAATAATTTTTGGATTCAATTTAATTGTTTCAAGTTTGTAAAAAAGAAGGGAAAAGAACTCTGTGAAGATCATGCTCAGGCAAGAAGGGTCCCTCTTGTCAGTTTTGTTCGCTTGTATCTGAGACGTTTTGAAAATCACTCTGGGTTTTTCTGCTGGCTGTGCTGGAAATCACAACTCCTTGCTTACATCAGGAAATCAGGAAGCAGGGCTCACCCCGGACCAAGTGGGGTTCAATTTCACACTGAACGGAGTAAAGACCTAGGTACAAATCAATGTCAGATATAAAGAAGTCCTGTCACAACTTCCCCGTGTGGCCTTGGGTTTGAAAGCATTTCCTCATTTGACCACAAGCTTCTCAAGAAGAGGAGTCTGGACCTTTGTGTCACCGCTCTCTGTCCCGCCCCTGATATGTGGCTGGCACAAAATAGATGCTCAGGAGATGCGGAGTGAATGGTATAACTGATTTCCGGTCACTTTATCACCTTCTAGAGGAAGAGCCCTTCCAACCAGGGCCTCCCGGGCCTGCAGACAGGAAGTCAGAAGCCAAGGCTTGTCCTCAGATGTGCAGAGAAGCTGGGAGGAACAGTTGTAGGAGGACACGTGTCACTAAAGGAAGACAACGTTTCCTCCCCAGGAAGAAATGCAGTGCACAGAGGGCCAGGAGCTGCATGGAGAGGTCCTGTGGGTTTGCTATTCTCCCAGCTTCCTGGGGAGCCTGGCAGACCCCTGGGCTGCCCTCCTTGGGCTCTGTCATTTAGAGACTGTGCAGGGTGGGAGCGAGCAGGGAGGTGGCAAAGTGGCAGAGGGGTAGTGTGGCCGCGTGTGTGTTTGATTAAATATCCAGACACACACCAGGCTTTGCCAGGCCTCCATCTCCGCCCCACCCCCGCCCCCAACAGGGCCCGCACCCACAACTGTCCAGACAACCTTCTGGTAAAGGGTCCTTGGTGGGGTCATACCCATTTCCCCAGATGCAGGCTCTGCGATCAGTTACTTCCCATCCCTCCTTGGGGGTTAGCTGCTTCGTCTGTTTGCATTACCTCTGACCTGAGGTTTACCTCTTCTGGGACCTCAGCTTTTAAACAAGTCATCTTTGTTAGAATTCTTTCATTTTACTTTAATGATTTTTTAAAATTATGACACAAATATAGGCTTGGTGCAGAAAGCTCAATAGAAAGAAAAAAAATGGAAAGAAGATGGAATTATTTATGATCCTACCACCCAGAGAAAGCCAGAGTTAACATTTTGGTTTTGCATTCTTTTAGTCTTCTTCCATTCCCTCACCCCTACTCATACCATGATACATGATACTTTTTCTGCAGAGAAGGTATGCTTTGTCTGAAAGAGAATTGTGTAGGCTGCCTTTTTCATTTCGCATTATACCCTCAACATCTTTCTATACCAATAAATATTCTTCCCCAACTTGCTCTTTTAAAAGCTGTGAGTGATGGCAGAATCTGCTGCCCCCAAATATGCCACTCTGGCATAAAGATTATTTGAGGTTGAGGGCAGTTGAGAGGAAGCAGATGCAAGAAGGGCTTCCTGCCCTCCCCCTATTTTCCTAAAAGCAGAGCATTAACTTTCAAGGGTATCCATCCACCTGTCCGCACTAGGAAGGACTGAGACCTTTGAAAGTGAAAGTGAAGGTTGCTCAGTTATGTCTGACTCTTTGACACCCCATGGACTCTACAGTCCATGGAATTCTCCAGGCCAGAATACTGGAGTGGGTACCCTTTCCCTGCTCCAGGGGATCTTCCCAACCCAGGGATCGAACCCAGGTCTCCCGAATTGTGGCTGGATTCTATACTGTCTGAGTCACAAAAGAAGCCCAAGAATACAGGAGTGGGTAGCCTATCCCTTCTCTGGAGGATCTTCCCGACCCAGGAATCAAACTGGGGTTTCCTGCATTGCAGGCAGATTCTATACCAACTGAGCTATGTTTTCTTCTATGTATTAACCTCCCCATGGTTTGCTGTCCTTGGAAACCTAAAACATCTTTCATTTGTCCTGTCATTTCTTCACTAAATCATTGTTCTTTCTTGGGGGTGCTATATAAACTGGAGTTCTAAGCCACTACTTAGAGTTACTCATTTTCCCCTGGATATCCCCCATGTATACATGAGATATCCATGTTAATAAACTTCTGGTTCTTTATTTTTCTTGTTAATTTTTTGTCTTTTGTTATAGGAGTCCCAGCCAAGAATTCGGAATGGTAGAGGGAATGTTGTTTTTTTCCTCTCCTACAGCTGTAACACAATCCATTAAATTAGGCAAATAATCTAATACAGTAAACAGACTGGAGTTGGACATTAGTGGTCTGTCTCTGGTTTTTAGCTGATGTAGACAAGGAACCAGAGATCAAATTGCCAACATCTGTTGGATCATCAAAAAAGCAGGAGAGTTCCAGAAAAACATCTACTTCTGCTTTATTGATTATGCCAAAGCCTTTGACTATCTGGATCACAACAAACTGTGAAAAATTCTTCAAGAGATGGGAATACCAGACCACCCAACCTGCCTCCTAAGAAATCTGTATGAAGGTCAAGAAGCAACAGTTAGAACCAGCCATGGAACAACAGATTGGTTCCAAATTGGGAAAGGAGTACGTCAAGGCTGTATATTGTCACCTTGCTTATTTAACTTATATGCAGAGTAAATCATGTGAAATGCCAGGCTGGATGAAGCACAAGCTGGAATCAAGATTGCTGAGAGAAATACCAATAACCTCAGATATGCAGATGACACCACCCTTACGGCAGAAAGTGAAGAAGAACTAAAGAGCCTCTTGATGAAAGTGAAAGAGGAGATGAAAAAGTTGGCTTAAAACTCAACATTAAAAAACTAAGATCATTGCATCCAGTCCCATTGCTTCATGGCAAATAGATGGGGAAACAATGGAAACATGAGAGACTTTATTTTTTTGGGCTCCAAAATCACTGCAGATGGTGACTGCAGCCATGAAATTAAAAAACTATAAAGGGAGAGCTGGACTATAAAGAAAGATGAGTGCCGAAGAATTGATGCTTTTGAGCTGTGGTGTTGGAGAAAATTCTTGAGAGTCCCTTGGACTGAAAGGAGATCCAAATAGTCAATCCTCAAGGAAATCAGTCCTGAATGTTCACTGGAAGGACTGATGCTGAAGCTGAGACTCCAATACTTTGGCCATCTGATGTGAAGAACTGACTCATTGGAAAAGACCCTTATGCTGGGAAAGATTGAAGGCAGAAGGAGAAGGGGACAACAGAGGATGAGATGGTTGGATGGCATTACCAACTCGATGGACATGAGTTTCAGCAAGCTCCAGGGGTTGGTGATGGACAGGGAAGTCCGTGGGGTTGCAAAGAGTCAGACACGACTGAGCAACTGAACTAGAACTAGAGACACCCCTGTGTTGAACAGGGTTTATGGCTCATGCCTTGCCATACACATCTCTGATTAGATTCATAGGCTTAATTCTTGGAGGAGGGATTCCTGGGTCAAAGCATTTTTTCCCCTCTACTTTCATTAGCTTGCCATCCAGAAAGGTTGTACCAATTAACATTGCTCCTTGCAATGTGTCATCTGTTGGTTCTCCTTACCATTCCTGCTCAACTGTCTCCTGCTGGAGAAATCCTCACTGAACATTCTGTTCAATGTCTCACGCCCTATCCTATCATAGTATCATATCAAGCCTTTTTGTTTTTTAATAGCACTTACTTTAATCTGAAATGATGTTCAGTTCAGTTCAGTTCAGTCGCTCAGTTGTGTCCGACTCTTTGCGACCCCATGAATCGCAGCATGCTAGGCCTCCCTGTCCATCACCAACTCCTGGAGTTCACTCAGACTCACGGCCATCGAGTCAGTGATGCCATCTAGCCATCTCATCCTCCTTCATCCCCTTCTCCTCCTGCCCTCAATCCCTCCCAGCATCAGAGTCTTTTCCAATGAGTCAACTCTTCACATGAGGTGGCCAAAGTACTGGAGTTTCAGCTTTAGCATCATTCCTTCCAAAGAAATCCCAGGGCTGATCTCCTTCAGAATGGACTGGTTGGATCTCCTTGCAGTCCAAGGGACTCTCAAGAGTTTTCTCCAGCACCACAGTTCAAAAGCATCAATTCTTCAGTGCTTAGCTTTCTTCACAGTCCAACTCTCACATACATACATGACCACAGGAAAAACCATAGCCTTGACTAGACAGACCTTTGTTGGCAAAGTAATGTCTCTGCTCTTGAATATGCTATCTAAGTTGATCATAACTTTCCTTCCAAGGAGTAAGCGTCTTTTAATTTCATGGCTGCAGTCACCATCTGCAGTGATTTTGGAGCCCCCCAAAATAAAGTCTGACACTGTTTCCACTGTTTCCCCATCTATTTCCCATGAAGTGATGGGACCAGATGCCATGATCTTCATTTTCTGAATGTTGAGCTTTAAGTCAACTTTTTCACTCTCCACTTTCACTTTCATCAAGAGGCTCTTTAGTTCTTCACTTTCTGCGATAAGGGTGGTGTCATCTGCATATCTGAGGTTATTGATATTTCCCCCAGCAATCTTGATTTCAGCTTGTGTTTCTTCCAGTCCAGCGTTTCTCATGATATACTCTGTATATAAGTTAAATAAGCAGGGTGACAATATTCAGCCTTGATGTACTCCTTTTCCTATTTGGAACCAGTCTGTAGTTCCATGTCCAGTTATGGACATGTTATGTCCTGACCTGCATATAGGTTTCTCAAGAGGCAGGTCAGGTGGTCTGGTATTCCCATCTCTTTCAGAATTCTCCACAGTTTATTGTAATCCACACAGTCAAAGGCTTTGGCATAGTCAATAAAGCAGAAATAGATGCCTTTCTGGAACTCTCTTGCTTTTTCCATGATCCAGCAGATGTTGGCAATTTGATCTCTGGTTCCTCTGCCTTTTCTAAAACCAGCTTGAACATCAATCAGGAAGTTCATGGTTCATGTATTGCTGAAGCCTGGCTTGGAGAACTTTGAGCATTATTTTACTAGCATGTGAGATGAGTGCAATTGTGCGGTAGTTTGAGCATTCTTTGTCATTGCCTTTCTTTGGGATTGGAATGAAAACGGACCTTTTCCAGTCCTGTGGCCACTGCTGAGTTTTCCAAATGTGCTGGCATATTGAGTGCAGCACTTTCACAGCATCATCTTTCAGGATTTGGAATAGCTCAACTGGAATTCCATCACCTCCACTAGCTTTGCTCCTAGTGATGCTTTCTGAGGCCCACTTGACTTCACATTCAAGGATCCATTATTTATTGGCATCCCTGTTTAGCGGCAACTCACTTGGCAGGTTGTAAGCCCTGTGAGTGCAGGGGCCTTGCCTGCTGGGGGTCACTGCTGTTGGGCAGTGCCTTTCAACCAGTCAGCCGTTTCCACTACACTTGTGCATCTTGGCGTGCAGGATAAATTTGCTGAATGAACATATGTTTACCCATAATGTCAATGACACTTGTATCATCATGCATTAAAATTGTTATTTTTATTCTAAAACGAAGGATGCCAAGCATCTCTTAACACACTGCTGGTGACCAGTGGCCCTCAGGTGATGGCATGACTCCATTTGGTGTACTGAGGGGTAAGGCCCCTTTCCCAAGCCCTAACTTTGGTTTATAATTACTGTGGTTTGTTTCTTTTGGCTTAATTTTTCTCTCTTCTTGAAAAGTTATAGACAGTTACCCAAGTTATGTTTCCACTTCTGATTTGCAGCTACTAGTCTGCCAAAGCTTTGAAAGGAGAAAGCCACCTTATTAATATTGTGTATAAAATAAGAATGAATAGGTTTAGCTTGAGGGTCTGAATAGCTCTGCAGTGTTTAACTGCTTGAATATTCTGTGTGCCCAGAGGCTTTTTTGATTTCTTTTTTTTTGGTTCTTATAGGACGATTGGAGAAGGGAATGGCAATCCACTCCAGTATTCTTGCCTGGAGAATCCCATAATCTGGCAGGCCACACTCTATCGGGTTGCAAAGAGTCGGACACGACTGAGCGACTAACACTACTACTATAGGAGGATAGTATTGATAGTTAAGTCCTAAATGAGCAGAGTATTGCAATTCTTGTTACTGAGGCTGTCTCTCCTTTGAGTACAAGGGGAAGCATGGCTAACATAGTAGTTAGATATTGAACAACTAGCGTATCTAGAGAATACTGGCAGTGGCTGTGCATCTGGGACGTGGCTGGGGGATGCTCTCAAGGGCCGTGCCTCTGGACTCTGAATCTGGCTTCCTCTGTCCAAGGTTTTTATGAGCAACTTGGATAAGGACACAGAAAAAGCAGGCTTATCAAATTTGCGAATAACACAAAACCAAGATGGAAGGCTAATACGTAGGATAATAGAATCAAGATTCATAAAATTCTTGGCAGGAATGATGGGTCTGAAACTAACAAGGTAAGCCCTAACAGGATTACGTGTGAAGTCCTGCATCTCACTTCAACACAGTAGGCTGCAGCTGCCAGCGACGGGAGGGGCCTGATTTGAAGGCCATTTGGGTAGCGAAGACCTCGTAAGGCCTGTGGGTTTCTTAGATGCAACATTAAAAAAACTAAGGATGCCTTATATACTGTTAACAGCAGTACAGCCTCCAGATCTAAGGATGGCAAATGGCCTCATAGAAATTCCTTCCCGCAGAACTTCTCTTCGTTGTCCATCTCCCCACAGCCTCACCCAACTCACATGGTGTTCAGACCCCAGCTGGGCTCCTTCTCTGAGGAACCTTCCCTGAGCCGGCAAGATGGAGTGAGTTATGCTCTCCTGGGTGCTCAGACAGCATCACGGCTTCCCCAGTTTAGTCTCCCCAAACCTTGTGGCTATCTGTCTGACTGTTCATCTTCCTCTTTGGATCCAGGGCTCTTGGAAGGCAGGGACTGTATCTTCTCCCTGAATGCTCCATTCTGAGCAGTGCTTTTGAACTGTGGTGTTGGAGAAGACTCTTGAGAGTCCCTTGGACAGCAAGGAGATCAAACCAGTCCATCCTAAAGGAGATCAGTCCTGAATATTCACTGGAAGGACTGATGCTGAAGCTGAAACTCCAATACTTTGGCCACCTGATGCAAAGAATTGATTCAGTGGAAAAGACCCTGATGCTGGAAAAGATTGAAGGCAGGAGGAGAAGGGGACAATAGAGGATGAGACAGTTGGATGGCATCACTGACTCAGTGGACATGAGTTTAAGTAAACTCTGGGAGTTGGTGATGGACAGGGAGACCTGACGTGCTGCAGTCCGTGGGGTTGCAAAGAGTTGGACACGATTGAGCGACTGAACTGAACTAAGCAGTAACACTGCGATTGGCACACAACAGAGGCCAGTGGATGCCCTGGTCGGGGGTATATCCATTCTCAGAACCTGGGTAGGGTCCTGGACCAGCTAGTGACTGGTATGCAGACTTTTTCCTGTGACAAACAGGCGATAGAATTGTGGATGCTCAGCTAGACCATGCCCAGGTGTAAGCCTCCAAGAAAGAAGGGTGTGGACCATCTCAGGGGTTCCAGGGCAGTGCAGGGAAGCACAGGGATTCAAGGCCTTGGTTCCTTGAATGCCTGAGCCTGAAGACAGCATGGAGCTGTCCAAGCACGTGCAACCACTGACTTGCTAGGAGCTACTCACTGACTGTGAAGAGAGGAGAGGAGTTTTAAATGGCAAATGTAGAAACTGAAAGCTAATGATAATAAGAACCATCACAATAGCTAACCCTTCCAGGCCCTCCCCAGGTGTCAGGCACTTTGTGTAACTGAGTCCCCATGGCCTCCCTGTGGGGTTTCAGTCAGTTCAGTTCAGTTGCTCAGTCGTGTCTGACTCTTTGTGACCCCATGAATCGCAGCACACCAGGCCTCCCTGTCCATCACCAACTCCCGGAGTTCACTCAGACTCATGGCCATCGAGTCAGTGATGCCATCCAGCCATCTCATCCTCTGTCATCCCCTTCTCCTCCTGCCCTCAATCCCTCCCAGCACCAGAGTCTTTTTCAATGAGTCAACTCTTCGCATGAGGTGGCCAAAGTACTGGAGTTTCAGCTTTAGCATCATTCCCTCCAAAGAAATGCCAGGGCTGATCTCCTTCAGAATGGACTGGTTGGATCTCCTTGCAGTCCAAGGGACTCTTAAGAGTTTTCTCCAACACCACAGTTCAAAAGCATCAATTCTTCAGCGCTCAGCTTTCTTCACAGTCCAACTCTCACATCCATACGTGACCACAGGAAAAACCATAGCCTTGACTAGACGGACCTTATTTGGCAAAGTAATGTCTCTGCTCTTGAATATGCTATCTAGGTTGGTCATAACTTTCCTTCCAAGGAGTAAGCATCTTTTAATTTCATGGCTGCAATCACCATCTGCAGTGATTTTGGAGCCCCCAAAAATAAAGTCTGACACTGTTTCCACTGTTTCCCCATCTATTTCCCATGAAGTGATGGGACCAGATACCATGATCTTTGTTTTCTGAATGTTGAGCTTTAAGCCAACTTTTTCACTCTCCACTTTCACTTTCATCAAGAGGCTTTTGAGTTCCTCTTCACTTTCTGCCATAAGGGTGGTGTCATCTGCATATCTGAGGTTATTGATATTTCTCCCGGCAATCTTGATTCCCGCTTGTGCTTCATCCAGCCCAGAATCTCTCATGATATACTCTGCATATAAGTTAAATAAGCAGGGTGACAATATACAGCCTTGATGTACTCCTTTTCCTATTTGGAACCAGTCTGTTGTTCCATGTCCAGTTCTAACTATTGCTTCCTGACCTGCATACAGGTTTCTCAAGAGACAGGTCAGGTGGTCTGGTATTCCCATCTCTTTCAGAATTCTCCACAGTTTATTGTGATCCACACAGTCAAAGTCTTTGGCATAGTCAATAAAGCAGAAATAGATGTTTTTCTGGAACTCTCTTGCTTTTTCCATGATCCAGCAGATGTTGGCAATTTGATCTCTGGTTCCTCTGCCTTTTCTAAAACCAGCTTGAACATCTGGAATTTCACGGTTCACGTATTGCTGAAGCCTGGCTTGGAGAATTTTGAGCATTACTTTACTAGCGTGTGCTGCTGCTGCTGCTGCTAAGTCGCTTCAGTTGTGTCCGACTCTGTGCGACCCTATAGACGGCAGCCCACTAGGCTCCTCTGTCCCTGGGATTCTCCAGGCAAGAATACTGGAGTGGGTTGCCATTTCCTTCTCCAATGCATGAAAGTGAAAAGTGAAAGTGAAGTTGCTCAGTCATGCCCGACTCTTAGCAACCCCATGGACTGGAGCCTACCAGGCTCCTTGGTCCGTGGGATTTTCCAGGCAAGAGTACTGGAGTGGGGTGCCATTGCCTTCTTACTAGCGTGTGAGATGAGTGCAATTGTGTGGTAGTTTGAGCATTCTTTGGCATTGCCTTTCTTTGGGATTGGAATGAAAATGGACCTTTTCCAGTCCTGTGGCCACTGCTGAGTTTTCCAAATTTGCTGGCATATTGAGTGCAGCACTTTCATAGCATCATCTTTCAGGATTTGAAATAGCTCAACTGGAATTCCATCCCCTCCACTAGCTTTGTTCGTAGTGATGCTTTCTAAGGCCCACTTGACTTCACATTCCAGGATGTCTGGCTCTAGGTCAGTGATCACACCATCGTGATTATCTTGGTCGTGAAGATCTTTTTCGTACAGTTCTTTTGTGTATTCTTGCCACCTCTTCTTAATATCTTCTGCTTCTGTTAGGTCCATACCATTTCTGTCCTTTATCGAGCCCATCTTTGCATGAAATGTTCCCTTGGTATCTCTAATTTTCTTGAAGAAATCTCAAGTCTTTCCCATTCTGTTGTTTTCCTCTATTTCTTTGCATTGATCTCTGAGGAAGGCTTTCTTATCTCTTCTTGCTATTCTTTGGAAGTCTGCATTCAAATGCTTATATCTTTCCTTTTCTCCTTTGCTTTTCACTTCTCTTCTTTTCACAGCTATTTGTAAAGCCTCCCCAGACAGCCATTTTGCTTTTTTGCATTTCTTTTCCATGGGGATGGTCTTGATCCCATGTGGGGTTTGGTGCTCCTCTATATCGACTGAGCAGGTGAGACTTCAAGACCTTGTGTCAAGCCACCCAGCTAGTAAGCAGCAGATCACCAAAGCCTGTTCCCATGCTAAGGGCCTCTGATGCTGGGAATCTGCTGTCTGAAGGTTAAGCAGCATCTCCTCCAGAATCTAGGAAGTGTAGAAATTCAGTGGCCTCAGAGTTGGGCCAGCTTCCTAGAGCCCCTCCCCACCTCCTCCATCTGTGTGTCAAGCCTTCACTGGCTCATTCAGCTGCATTGTTAACTTGCAGATATTGGCTTCTGTGGGTCTTGAGGCATAGTAAGGTGATGGAAGACCTCACAGATCCAGAAGCCACACAGTCCTGGGTTTGAGTGTCCCCAGTCCAGTCCCTAACCTCCCTGAGCCTCAGCTGTGAAATGTAGAGTTAGCCTCTAGTTTTGTAAAGCACCTGATCCAGGGGGCCCCTGGCAAAAGATGGCTTGTGCTCCCATCTGCCATCAGATTCTTGGCTGTATTGTTCATGATTGAAATGGTTAGAAATCTGTTGTCCAGATAAGCTGAGCATATCCAGGAAAACAAAATGGACATAATTTGTCCACACTGTGTGTGTGGTGTGTAGAACTTTCCCTGCCTAACAGGTATCAGGGCAGAGGGAAGGGGCAGAAATACACTGTTGAACTCTGCTGGCCTCATGCTGCCCAGGGGATGTCCTGTATCCAGGCCTTGCTGCCCTCTGTCATCCTGACTGTCCTTGGCCTTGTCAGTTGTCTGGCATGTGTGTGTTGTGTGTGTGTGTGTATCTTCTCAAGGTGTTTTCTATAACTCTCTTCTGTAGCCAGAAAGATGATTACAGACCATTTGTTTGAGGGAATATCAGTAAATAGGTACATGGTTTTTCTTCTCTGAAATTATAGAGAAGGATTGTTTATTCCTCGACAAATTCTTCTTCACACTTGTTAGATGTCAGGCAGACCCTGATGGCGTATCAGTGACCAAAACAGAGACCTTGCCCTCACGCAGCTTAAATCCTAATCGGGTGAGAAGTACCAGGTTAGTAAGTACACAGGTGAAAGCAGTCAATTGGAGGGTGAAAAAAAGTAGAAAAGCTATATGGGTGAGGAGGAAGGAGATAGCTGATTTGGGACACGTGTTGCTATTTCAAGTCAATGTGTTTGAGAAAACCTGGCAGACAGATGTTACTTGAGCAGAAACTGAAGGAAGTGAGGCGGGAGCCAGGTGGGTGCTTGGGAAGAGCACTCCCATAGAGGGAAAACCTGGACACAATTCCCAAGTCAGGCCTGCTTGGCAAGTTCAAGGAGCCTCAGGAGGCCAGCGTGGTCAGAATGGAGTGAGAGGATGGTGCACGGATCGACTGGGCATTCGATTCCAGGCCCTGGGTCCAGCTGCCGTGTGCATCTGCGCCAGTCCCCACTGTCGAGAAGTCCTGCTTCTCCGCTGGGAGGTAGGGAGGGGAGATGACACACCCAGAACCCTAGCTCTGGGTAGTGAGCGCAGATTCTCACCTAGATCCACACGATTCTAAAGTCCTTGCACCTCCCAGCAGGCTGAGCTGGTGGAGACTCCACTCTCCCTCCACTCTGCAGAGTCACCCTCCTGGTTCCCTATGTCCACGCCCAGCTTAGGGGGCTGGAGTCCAGCAGGGGTGTCTGCTGCAGCCAGCACAGCAGGTAGGGATCGAAAAGGGTCGACGCGAGGTTGGGAAAAAGAAACTAGAGACAGAATTAAAGTTTTCAAGATGGGACCAGGGGACTCAAGACCTCTTGGGTCAAGAGCCCTGTTCCTCGAAGCTGCATCACTTTATTTAGTGTCTCGGCATGCAGAAAGCATCTGCTGTGCTGCGATGAAGTCAGCTTCCTGTGTCCCCAGTCACGTCTCCCATTTTATTGATTACTTGAAACTATCTTTGCTATTTTCTTGTACAAGGGCTATCTTGTACAAGGGCTGGAGGTCATAGACCCACATATGCCTCGGGAAAACATCTTAGGGTGTGCACAAGCAGTGTTCTGAACTTGCGCTGACCTGGCATTCCAAGGTCCACACTGTTTGTCCTTAGCTGAGCAGGGCATGACAGCCCCAACTGATCAGCCCCTTATGTTGTATTGCTACATTTGGCTTTTATTCTTTTCCCATGGTGATTTTCTCATGGCTTAGCCGGAGCAACAGGCGGCTGACTTAACTCCTGCAGGTGTCCATAGCATTGGCCAGGAGCAGAGATCTGCTCCTTCCTCCACCCTGTGGGGCACTCCCTGTCCAGCTTTAAGGCTCATCCCTGTGGAAGCTCTGTGGGAAGAGTATTTATCTAGGTTGGAATCGGAATACATTAGAAACTAGTGTTCGAGGTCAGGACACAGAGTTGGTCCTGGCCTCCATTAGCAGGGACGGGTGAGAGTGCCAAGTGACTCTTTCCAGGGCCATGAGGTGGCTTTGAGAGAGGCAGGTGAAGTGCCTTGCTCGTGTGCAGACAGTGGCGCTTAGTAAGCCCATGCTCTGAGGGGTCTCACGAGGCCTGAGTGAGTTAATGCATGGAAAAGCACTCAGAACGTGCTGGGCACAGTGTGGATCCTTGGTCACCATCCGCTGTGGTCACCAGCAGGGGCCTGGCACTGCCCTGGTCCCTGGATGAAGAAGGAGAGACAGTCAGTGTGCTGTGCTCTCGTGGTGCTTCCAGCCGGGCGGGCCCCAGCAACAGTGAGCAAATATTTGCGTGTAAGTGCCACAGGGGAAATTTAAGTGTGATGTAATAGTGCCTGAGCAGATATAAATATGTTACCATGTGGGGGATTTTCATCATGTCTCTCTTTCTCTCCTGTGTGTGTTTGTGTGTTGTGTAAATAACGACATCAGCAACAAAAAGGGGAGAGCCCAGGAAACTCCTTCACCTGCCATTGCGTTATCACCCCCAGTGTGTGACAGGGTAATATTCCCCCAGAGGTGTCCCCATCCCAACCCCTGGAACTTGTGAGTATGTTACTTTACACACCAAAGGGAATTAAGTGTGCAGATGTAATTAAGGTTGCTAATCAGTCAGCCTTGAGAATGGGAGATTATCCTGGATGATCCGGCTAGGATCTGTCTCATTCCATGAGTCCTTAAAAGTAGAAAGAGAATCAGAGGATCAGGCAGAAATATTTCCTGTGGACAGGACTGGACTTACTGTTGCTGGCTTTGAAGATGAAGGGCCCCTGTGCGAGGAAGGCAGGCAGTGTCCAGAAGGTGGAAAAGGCAAGGAAGTGAATTTTCGGTTAGAGCTTCTAGAAAGGAATGCAGTCCTGCCTAGCACTTGGATCTTCACTTGGTGAGATCTGCATCGGACTTTTGACCTCGGGAACACGTGTTGTTTAAAATGAATAAGCTTGTGGTTTTTTGTTATGTTGGTGAAAGGAGCCTAATACTATCGTCATTGTTGTTTTGTTTTTTTTTTTTTTGGCTGTGCCTCGTAGCTTATGGGATCTTAGTTCCCCAACCTGGTCGGAACCCATGCCCACGGCCCCTTGCCATGGAAGCACAGAGCCCTAACGCCTGGACCACCAGGGACTTCCCTCTGGTTGGTTTTTAAGCCCATGGCTTCCCCCCTGGACTGTGAGCTCCCTGAGGGCAGGAGCCGTGCCTTATTCACTCTGGATCCCAGTGCTGGGCACTGCCTTCAGGCTGAACAAACTTTTGCTAACCTCTGCACCGGATCAAGAGCTGCACCTCGGAATTAGGGATGGAATGGCCTCCTTGATTCTCTTCCCTAAATCCAAACTCTAGTCTTGATGCTACCCACTTGGAAAGGCCTCCAAGGCTTAGGGACTGGCTGCCAGGCAAGGCCACTCTCAGCCACGAACAGGTGACACTGATGGAGAGAGAGCATGGCCTGCCTGCTCAGCTCCTAGCTAACGGGGCCTCCTTCTGAAGGGACGTCCTTATAAAGGAGAAGAATTCACGGGCAGAACTCAAAACATGCACATGTTCTTTTTTTTGATGCTGGATACTATGGCTTCCTTGTAACATTTTTTAAAGGACAATTATTGATTGATTCAGCAAGGAAATAAGTGAGGTAAATACAAATTGAAGCGAAAAGCCAAACAAAAGAGTAAAGGACTAAGACAGCTGAAAGAATGAAGAGACTTGGCCGTTGACCTTCCGAGCCGCCTCCTGCCTGCCTGTCTTTGTACAGAGGCCCCAGAGCAGGGATGTCCCACCCTGGATGCCCAGAGAGTCTGATTTAATTGGTCTGGGGCAGGGCAAGGGCAGTGGGATTTTCAGAAGTTCCCGGAGTGAGTGTCGTATGCAGCAGGGGTTGAGAATCAGTGCCCCCGGGCATTCCTGCTTTGCTTTGTTCTCCTGTTAGAAGCCCCCAAACCCTAAGAGTCATTCAGTGGTATTACTTGGTATTATAGTCAAGCATTTTACAAATGGAGAAACCAAGGTCATAAGACCAGGGTCTCCATCTGAGGACTGTTCACGCCCTCCACAGATCCAGCTGGTGCTGTCGATGGCCTCAAACCAGAATGATCCCACCAGCTTCCATCTGTGAGTGACTTTCAGTTTTTCACACTTTTTCTTACTTCTTCCCAAATGCTCCGTATTTTTTGATTAGTTGATTTATAGCTATGCTGTAAAACTAAACCGTGTTAGTTTCTGCTGTACAGCATAGTGAATCAGCAACATATATCATATATCCACTTTTTGTTTCAGATTTCTTTCGCATATAGGCCATTACAGAGTATTGAGTAGAGTCCCCTGTGCTATACAGTGAGTCCTTATTAGTTACCTGTTTTATATATAGCCGTGTGTATGTCCCAATTTTCCCTCCCTCTCTTCCCCTCTGGTAACCATAAGTTTGTTTTCTACATCTGTGCCAAATGCTCCTTTAAAAGGTCAGCTGACAGAAGATATGCAGATGGCTAATAAACACATGAAGAGATGCTCAACATCGCTCATTATCAGAGAAATGAAAATCAAAACTACAATCAGACATTACCTGACACCAATCAGAATGGCCATCATCAAAACGTCTACAAACAATAAATGCTGGGAAAGGTGTGGAGAAGAGGGAACCCTCTTGCACTATTGGTGGGAATGTGAATTGATACAGCCACTATGGAGAACAGTGTGGAGATTCCGTAAAAAACTAGGAATAAAACTACCATATGACTACTGGGCATATACCTTGAGGAAACCATAATTTAAAGAGACATATGCACCCCCATGTTCATTGCAGCTCTATTTGCAATAGCTAAGACATGGAAGCAGCCTTGATGTCCATCAGTTCTAATGAGGTGGATGGACCTAGAACCTATTATACAGAGTGAAGTAAGTCAGAGAAAATAAACACCATATATTAACGCATATATATGGAATTCAGAAAGATGGTTCTGATGAACCTATTTACAGGGCGGCAATAGAGAACAGATTTGTGGACACAGGGGAAGAAAGGGTAGGATGAATTGAAAGAGTAGGTTGGAAACATGTACGTTACTCTATGTAGACTAGATAAGCCAGTGGGAATTTGATGTATGACTCAGGGAGCTCAAACTGGTACTCTGTGACAACCTAGAGGGGTGGGATGGGGTGGGAGATAGGAAGGAGGTTCAAGAGGGAGGGGACATATGTTTACCTATGGCTGATTTGTGTTGATGTGTGGCAGAAACCAACACAACATTGTAAAGCAGTTACCCTACAATTAAAAATAATAAATTAAAAAAAATAAGAAGCTAGTCATTTTTTTTAAAGATCAGCTGATGCTTTGATGCAAACATGGCCCATCTGTCTCCACACTTCCCTTGATGAGGCAGGACCACTTGGTGAGCATGAGCACAGGCTCTGAGATCTGGCAGCACTAAGACTGTATGGCCTCTGAGAGCCTCAGTTTGACCATCTGTAAAATGGGGATAGTAGTAATAATACTCCACAGGGGTTGTGAAGTTTGAAAGAAGACATATAGTGCATTCAAAGTGCCCAGAAGAGTGTGTTGTTTGTGAATGCCAGATGTTATAAATAATATTATTGTATGAAATTACTATTAATAGAGGGAAGAGAATGGGAGTTCAAGCATCAGAGCCAGTAACAAGTGTTGATGGATGCATCATTTTTCACTGTTGCTTTTCAGCGTGTTTTGGACAGTGCCCAGTGGGTCACTCCTTGACTGGACGAGAGAGAGTCTTCTCTTGGAGGAAGTAATTGTGAGTTTCCAAGCAAGTGTAAGCGAGGGCTCATTGGGCATTTACTCCTATTTATCCTCCACATCTTGAGGTCTGCCTTCTCAGGACCGTCTCCTGTAGGGGCCCGGGCTCTTTGGCCAGAGCTCAGCCCCTCACTTACTCTACTATTCAGAAGGGACTTGCTGCCTTCTCCTGTGTGTTCTCCAGTACATAAAAATTTTCTGTGCAAGTAATTGCAGTATGGGGTAACAAGGAGGGTAATAGGGGGAGATAATTGTGGATAAATCAGCTTGATTACACACTTTCCCAAACTTGATTATCCAAATTTGCAAAGTGCAAAATCTCGAAAGCCAATTAAGACCTTCCAGTAATGACTACAGATTCTGGGGAAGTTGCTCTCGTAAGTCTAGCCAGTTGGCCAACAGGTTGAGGATGGTGAGGACAATTCTTCTGCTTTGGATGTTTTTATACTTCACTGATAGCCGGGGAGTTGTATTGTCATGTAACATGTGGAGGTGGGAAGGTACCCACTCTTCTGCTGATTGGGCGTATAGTGATGCAGACTCGCTGTTGGCGTTCTGCAAGGTTGTCATGCTGGTTAGTAATATTGCCAGTTGCACTAGATGCTGATTCATTTGAAGACACATGATACCGCTGATAAAATAAAAAGTTAAAGAAACTCTGGGAAGTCATTTTAGGGGAGAAGCATCAGTTGGTTTATTTAATTACATACTTATAGCTTCTTTTCCCCAATACTACTTGACCTTTAAACTCAGGTGGTAGCCTGTTTTTGGCTTACTGAGATGTGATATTTGCTCAGTTGTGTTTGACTCTGTGACTCCATGGACTGTAACTCGCCAGGCTGTTCCGTCCTTGGGATCCTCCAGGCAAGAATACTGGAATGGGTAGCCATTCCCTTCTCCAGGCGATCTTCCGACCCAGCAGTCAAACCCAGGTCTTCTGCATTGCAGGCATCTGAGCCACCAGGCAATTGACTCAGACAATTGACATGTAACATTGTATACAATGTGTTGATTTGATACACTTATCTATTGGGGAGTGATTAGCATTAGTTAATACCTGCATTACATCCCGTAATTAATATTTCTTTATTTGTGGTGAAAACATTTCAGACTACTCTCTTAGCAAATTTCAAGTATATCAGTTCAGTTCAGTTCAGTCGCTCAGTCGTGTTCGACTCTTTGCGACCCCATGAATCACAGCACGCCAGGCCTCCCCGTCCATCACCAACTCCCAGGGCTTACTCAAACTCATGTCCATTAAGCCGGTGATGACATCCAGCCATCTCATCCTCTGTCGTCCCCTTCTCCTCCTGCCCCCAACCCTCCCAGCATCAGAGTCTTTTCCGATGAGTCAACTCTTCACATGAGGTGGCCAAAGTACTGGAGTTTCAGCTTTAGCATCAGTCCTTCCAAAGAACACCCAGGACTGATCTCCTTTAGGATGGACTGGTTGGATCTCCTTGCAGTCCAAGGGACTCTCAAGAGTCTTCTCCAACACCACAGTTCAAAAGCATCAATTCTTTGGCACTCAGCTTTCTTCACAGTCCAACTCTCACATCCATACATGACCATAGGAAAAACCATAGCCTTGACTAGACAGACCTTTGTTGGCAAAGTAATGTCTCTGCTTTTTAATATGCTGTCTAGGTTGGTCATAACTTTCCTTTCAAGGAGTAAGCATCTTTTAATTTCATGGCTGCAATCACCATCTGCAGTGATTTTGGAGCCCCCCAAAATAAAGTCTGACACTGTTTCCACAGTTTCCCCTTCTATTTCCCATGAAGTGATGGGACCGGATGCCATGATCTTAGTTTTCTGAATGTTGAGCTTTAAGCCAACTTTTTCACTCTCCACTTTTACTTTCATCAAGAGGCTTTTTAGTTCCTCTTCACTTTCTGCCGTAAGGGTGGTGTCATCTGCATATCTGAGGTTATTGATATTTCTCCCAACAATCTTGATTCCAGCTTGTGCTTCTTCCAGCCCAGTGTTTCTCATGATGTACTCTGCATATAAGTTAAATAAGCAGGGTGACAATATACAGCCTTGGCGTACTCCTTTTCCTATTTGGAACCAGTCTGTTGTTCCATGTCCAGTTGTAACTATTGCTTCCTGACCTGCATATAGATTTCTCAAGAGGTAGGTCAGAAGGTCTGGTATTCCCATCTCTTTCATAATTTTCCACAGTTTATTGTTAGAACTAACACCCCAAAAAATGTCCTTTTCATGATAGGGAACTGGAATGCAAAAGCAGGAAGTCAGGAAACACCTGGGGTAACAGGCAATTTAGGCCTTGGAATACGGAATGAAGCAGGGCAAAGACTAATAGAGTTTTGCCAAGAGAACGCGCTGATCATAGCAAACACCCTCTTCCAACAACACAAGAGAAGATTCTACACATGGACATCACCAGATGGTCAACACTGAAATCAGATTGATTATATTCTTTGCAGCCAAAGATGGAGAAGCTCTATACAGTCAGCAAGAACAAGACCGGGAGCTGACTGTGGCTCAGATCATGAACTCCTTATTGCCAAATTCAGACTTAAGTTGAAGAAAGTAGGGAAAACCACTAGGCCATTCAGGTATGACCTAAATCAAATCCTTTTTGATTATACAGTGGAAGTGAGGAATAGATTTAAGGGATTGGATCTGATAGACAAAGTGCCTGATGAACTATGGACGGAGGTTCGTGACATGGTACAGGAAATAGGGACCAAGACCATCCATATAGTACAGTATTATTAGCTGTCATCGCTCTGCTGTAAGCTAGATCCCCAGCACTTACTCATCTTCGTAGCTGGAAGTTTGTGCCCTTTGACCAGGTTTCCCTGGTGGCTCGTGCTCACTCAGTCATGTCTGACTCTTTACAACCCCATGGACTGTAGCCCTCTAGGCTCCTCTGTCCATGGGATTCTTCAGGCAAAAGTACTCGAGTGGGTTGCTATTTCCACCTCCAGGGGATCTTCCTGACCCCGGGATCAAACCTGCGTCTCCAGCTTGGCAAGCAGATTATTTACCACCGAGCCACCTAGGAATAAAGAATCCACCTGCCCAATGCAGCAGACTCAGGAGATGCAGGTTTGATCCCTGGGTTGGGAAGATCCCCTGGAGAAGGAAATGGCTAACTACTCCAATATTCTTGCCTGAATAATTCCATGGACAGAGAAGCCTGGTGGGCTGCAAAGAGTCAGACATGACTGGGTGGTTGAACTTGCACACACGCTGAACACACCTTTCAACCAACACCACCTGCTTTCACTCACCTCCTTGGCTTCTGGTAGCCACCATTCTAGTGTATGTTCCTGTGTTTGGCTTTTTTAGATTCTGCATGTAAGTGAGATCATACAGCCACTTGTCTTTCTCTGTTTGACTCTTCTCACTTAGCTTCATGTCCTCAACGTCCATCATGTTGTTGCAAATGGCAGGATGTCCTTCTTATGTTTGAATAATATTCCATTGTATGTATAGACCACATCTTCTTTGTCCATTCACTGACAGATGAGGGTTGTTTCCATATCTTGCCTTTATCATCCTGCACTAAACATGAGAGTACAGATATCTTTTTGATATCCTGTTTTCATTTCCTTTGGATAAACATCCAGAGGTGAGACTGTAGGTTCATATCGTGGTCCTATAGTTAATTTTTTGAGGAACTTCCATACTGTTATCCATTGATGGCACCAATTTATGGTCCCATCCGCAGTTCCCAGGGATTTTCTTTTTGTTACATCCTCTCCAACGCTTGTTCTCTCTTATCTTTTTGATGACATCCATTCTGATAGGTGTAAGGTGATATTTCAGTGTGGTTTTAATTTGCATTTCCCAAACTCAGTTTCTTAATAGGCAAAAATTACCTTGTAGGGTATGGTAACATCTGAATGAAATAATATGATAGGTGCATAATTGCACAGCTGGAAGGTAGGTGTTACATAATTGTTAAAATCCCCATTGTTTGGAAGGGGGAAGGATTCGCAGCATTTTAGACAGAAAATTCTTGACAGTTCCTTCGACTGCAAGGAGATCCAACCCAGTCCGTCCTAAAGGAAATCAGTCCTGAATATTCATTGGAAGGACTGATGCTGAAGCTGAAACTCCAATACTTTGGCCACCTGATGCAAAGAACTGACTCATTTGAAGAGACCCTGATGCTGGGAAAGATTGAAGGCGGGAGGAGAACGGGACAGCAGAGGATGAGATGGTTCGATGGCATCACCAACTCAATGGACATGAGTTTGAGTAAACTCCATGAGTTGGTAATGGACAGGGAGGCCTGGCGTGCTGCAGGCCATGGGGTCACAAAAAGTCAGACATGATGAGTGACTGAACTGAACTGAACTGAGACAAGAAACTCTGAAGGTACAGTTCCTTACTGAAAAAAATGAGAAAAACCTTTACTGGAGTTCATTTAACAGCTAAGCCGAGATTAGGTATTCTGGTTCCCAGTGTTGGTGGCTACTGCTTGCTTAGGACTTGCTCCCAAAGCCAAAAGGAAATCCATGGCTGTCAGGTCATAAGCAACTAGAGATTCAGTCCAGGAGGGAGAGTGAGAACTCAGGGATGGAGATTTCAATTTGGGAAGGCAAGAAGTCACGGATGAGCTTGGCTGTGGGAGCCAGTGTGGTCCCTACTGCCTGATGGCCTTGGTCTTGAAGGGCCAACATTATTCATGAAGGGCTTAGACAGAAGGAGAGGCACTTGGGAAAGAACATGTGAGCAGGGAGAGGGATGGAAGAACAGGAGGACGTGCCCCAGAAACCCAGGGTCACAATACCCACTCAATGGATGCGATATCAGTGCTTGTTGGAAGAGTGGATGATGAGCATTGGACCTGCTTCAGTTACTCAGTGCCAGTCATCTTATTTATAGTAGTCCTTCTGCAAACGAGGCACAGAAAAGTAAAGTGATTTGGCCAAGGTCAGACCACTTTCAAAATGTGTGCTTTTCATTTAACTGCCTTGCTGTACTGCAAGTGAATGGATGAATAAGTGAGGGTATTTCCGTCTTACCTGTTAAGAAGTAACAACAGTGGAGGCAAGTAACTTTCCTAGAATTACAGAGTCATCAGTGGTGGAGTCCGAGCTAGCAGCTCTTTGGCTTCCTAGTCCAGCGAGCTGCTCACTAGCGCCAGGCTGTGTCTATACCACCTAGTCAGGCCCTAGGCCCTCCCACCACCCTCTACTGAGCTGAGTTGTCATCTACAGCCCACCTGTGGCCCCATGTACTTGCCCGTGTTTCCAAGGTGGGGGCAGTGAAAAGAGCCCAGGATTATGGTTAGAAGATCTGGGTTTGGGTTCCAGGTTGGCTGAATGACCTTGGGTAGGTCAAGAAGCCTCTCTGGCCTCAGTTTCTCTCTCTGGGAAATGGGGATAACAGGGCCTGCTTTTTCTACTTGTGAGGAGTGATTGAGAGAAGGTATAAGATGCGCCTAGCAGGCTGCTGGCTGGTAAGAAGCACTGAGAAAGGGGTCCATGGATCCTCCCTCCCCACCTCAATTCGCTTTCTCCCTTCTCCTCTTCCTCCCTTTCTCCCTCCGGATGTCTCTGCAGACAGCATCTCATTTACCAAGGGAAGAAGGAACCATTCAGGCAGCCTGTGACATCTCACAGCCAGTTCTCAGTGGTCCTGGACTGGGGTGGTTCTATCACTTGGCACAGATGAGGAGGAGAGCCAGGTCTGTACTCTGACCTTTCAGCCCAGAATTGGTGGTGATGATGGTGCTGGTGGGAAACAGATAAATATGCAAGTTCCATGGATCGATTAGTCCTAACATACCACTCAGCAGACGACCACTCTGAAAAGCCCAGCTTCCTGAAGAGAGAGGGTCTCATCGTCTACAGGGGAGCTGACTTCATAGAGTGGGTCCGAGAGGTCCTAGAGTTGCTTAAATGCCCCCTACTCAGACTAACCAGCAACCTGCCAGTGGTCTCCCTCCATGAGAGGGAGCACAGATGCCACACACACAGCCAGAATGGGGGGTCACAAACAGATGGGTGGACAGGACCCTGGACAGGACTCTGCTTGCCCAAAGTCAGGGCACTTCTCAGCTCCTCCAACTCCTTGTTGCCCTGCAGGGATGCAGGCCCCAGGTTGCCAGACCAAATTCTTCAGTGGAAGCCAGAAATACAGACTTTGTTGCAACACCTCCTGGCTTTAAATATTGGCTACAAATCATACATTAAAAAAAAAAAAAAATCAGTCTTAAGGATGACCAGCTGCCAGCCTCTGACTTAAGATTCTATGTGGTGGAGGATTGATCTGTATTGAAACAGCTGGACTTATTTGTTAAGTCAGCAAATATTTGCTTGTTTTTATTGAGGTATAGTTGATTTATAATATTACGTTAGTTTCCAGTATACAGCACAGTGATTCAATATTTTTGTAGATGGTCTTCCATTTAAAGTTATTGCAAAATAAAGGCTATACTTCCTGTGCTGTACAATATGTCCTTGTAGCTTATTTATTTTATACATAATGTCAATAGCTTGTGCCTCTTAATCCTCCACCCCATCCTGCCCCTCCCACTTCCATCTTCCCATTGGTAACCACCACTGTGTTCTCTATATCTATCAGCCTCTTTCTGTTTAGTTTTATATACTCTTTTGTTTTCTTTTTTAGATTCCACATATAAGTGATAACGTACAATATTAGTCTTTCTCTGTTTGACTTGTTTTACTAGGCACAATACCCTCTAGGTCCAACCACATTGTTGCAAATGGCAAGATTACATTCTTTTTGATGGCCGAGTAATATTCCATTGTATACCACATCCTCTTTATCTATTCATTTGTTGATGGGCACTTAGGTTGCTTCCACATCTTGGCTATTGTAAATAAAGCTGGACATTGGGGTTCATGTATCTTTTTGAATGATTGCTTTCATTTCCTCTGGATGTTATTCAGATGTGGAACTGCTGGGTCATATAGTAGTTCTGTTTTGTTTTGTTTTGTTTTTTTGAGGATGCTCCATCGTGTTTTCCATAGTGGCCTCACCAATTTACAGTCCTACCAACAGTATACTAGGGCTCCCTTTTCTGCATATCCTTGCCAAGATTTGTTATTTGCAGACTTTTTGATGATAGCCTTTCTGACAGTTTTGAGGTTATATCTCATTGTGTTTTGGTTCTCCTTTCTCTGATGATTTGTGATTTTGAGTATCTTTTCATATGTCTTTTGACCATATCCTGTTGATGTATCTTCTTTGCAAAAATATCTACTCAGATCTTATACCCATTTTTAGTCATTATTTTTATATTGAGTTGTATGAGCTATCTGTATATTTTGGATATTAGCCTCTCATTGTTCATCTCATTTGCAAATATTTTCTCTCATTCAGTAAGTTGTCTTTTTGTTTTGTTGATGGTTTCCTTTGCTCAGCAAATATTTTGGGGGCATCTACTATATACCAGGTGCTGTTCTAAGATGTGTGAATGCAGCTCTCATTAAATATAGACAGGAATCCTGGGTTCCTCTTGGAGCTGCCGTTCCATTGTGGCCCTTACATTCTGCCTTGTGCCTGCTGTATCTTTGAAGTTGTGATGATGACCTGGTTATCTTCATCCCCTTCTTAGGAAGATTTTGATTGAACCACATGCCAACCACAGAGCCCAGTCATACCAACTGGCAACCATGGCTTGGTTCTTGATTTGGATACTGGCCATTGTTGGGGCCACCGACACCAGCATAGGCGTGTCTCCAGTCATCCAAGGTCAAGCCCACATCCATAAGCCTGTGTCTCAATGTGACTCTGTGCTGAGGAGCTTGGGGTTTGCAGGGCACATGGCCACAAAAACACTTAGTGATGCTTACCATCAGCAACAAACTTTGGGGGCAAAAATAAAGACTGATCTGCTTAAATGCCATAGACCTGGCTATTCCTGTTCTCAATTCTGCCCTGGGCCCTACTCTCAACCTCTCACCTGATCACAGCTGTCCCCAACCCTGAGCCTTTAGATTGGTGGCTTTTCCATCTCATTCATTAGCCTCCCCTCACCTGCCAGCCCCACTGAAGATCATTTTAGGAGAACATGACCTGATACCTCCCCTGGGGAAAATAGGTCATGGAGAGAAAGGTCAGGGGCTTAGTCCAGGTGAAAACTTGGCAGATTTCTGCAAAGGACTGGAGTAAGAAAGGCCTAGTACTGTCCTTTGCTACTGCTGACACCAGGGAAAATCAAATGAGGATCTAAGAGGGGAAAAAGATCACAAAGACATGTCGCAGTCTCCTGTTTAGGAATAAGAGCTCTCTGGTTGGTGTAGTTAATTAAAATTATAGCTCAGAAGCCTGCCTTCAAATTAAGTACTATCTTCACTGTGTTTTGCCCTGAGTGTTGAGGGGCATTTCTTCTGCCCCAGTTCTTTGCTCAGTGATGAGTCCCAGGATCTTGCTGTGACTGGGTCTGGGAATGGGTATATAGAATGTTCCAGAGTACTTTAAGCTCTGGTAAGTGCCTAAAGAGTCCTAATTAACCTAGGAATGAATGGTTCACTGGGCATTGTAGTGTCAAAGATTAATTGGAGACTGAGGTCTCTTAGCAAAGAAATGTACACTTTTCTCCCTCTTTTCTTACTAGTTTTTTTTTTGTTGTTGTTGTTGTTGTTGGAGTGGCTTTTGTTTGCTTCTGGTTCAGATCCAGCATAGTGTTCTCTGCACCAAACATCATTTCCCACTGGGAAGTATGTCTGGCCCAGAGAATGTTCAGTCCTACAGGGGTCAGTGTTGCTGACGCTGTTGGGAGAGTAGGGCCCTGTGCTGGGGTGGGGTCTGGGCTCCAAAGTCCTGGCAGCCAGGTTTCCCCGAGTCCCAAGTTTAGTGGCCTGGCTCTGCCCCTAGTCACCGGCCACTGCTGGGCTCACTTCCACAGGCTCCTTATTACTCTACTTATCAGGCACCTACTTCCCAAGGCAGCATCTGAGCCAGGGAGAGGGCTTCTCATCACCCCAGACTCTGGAGCACCTTTAACCTGAGGGTTTCCAGGTAGGTCCAGGTGTGTGGGTTTTTGAAGGCTGTTCGTTTTGTGAATGACCAGATGACCTCTTTTCATTTCTGTCTTCTTTCTGATTTTTTCATTACCCTTCCCATTGTCACGCTTTACTGAAATCCAATCAAAGCTAATAATACTTTCCAAGGGTATCAGCTGCTTTGGCTGATAAGATACTTAATTTTGTTAAGTGTCTTTATAGCCAGTGAATGAAATCATTAGGAAAAACCAAAAATAAAACCGCTTTTGTTGTGGAATTTTACAACACTTGCCTCCAGTTATCAGCACTTTTATTTATTGTTTCCCGCCACTGTCCTCCTTGTTCAGTCTTTTTATGGAGTATTTTAGAGCAAATTTCAAATATTGCATGACATCACATCTAAATTCTTCAAAAGGTAACTTTAACCAGTGAGAATGAAAACAAAAACAAGCCTTCTAATTGCCCACTCCCCCGCAAGCCACAATACTGTTTGTAACACCCAATAAAATTAACATTAATTTCTTCATATCAGGATCCAAATACAGTCCACACATGGTTACTTGGTGTGCAGATATTTTAGGAATGACTTTTTAATTTAGAATTTTTCAGTGAGTAGTGTGTCCTTGCTGGTTGTTGAGTGCTTCCTGTGGGCCCTGATGATGATCCCAGATTCTCACTATGTCCAGCAGGGTGTTCTACCCATTTTACAGATGCGGAAGGGAGTATAGCAGTTTGCCCCAGGTCATGAAGCCCGGATTGGACCGGATGTGTTAGGTTTTGCAGCTTGAGTTTATGGAGCCCAGGGTTTTCTGTTTAGGTCAGGCCATGAAAGCATTTTCTTTCTTCTGTTGCCTCCTTCCAAAGGGAAGGCCTCCTCTGTAGAAATGTTTGAAAATAATTGCTCTGAATGTTTGGACTTCTGGGGTGATCCATATGGTTTCTGAACGTTATGCTTCTGCAAAACAAGTTTCCATTTATGCCTGTGCTCCAGCGTGGGCGTGTCCGAATGTGCTCTGCTTTTCCTCTGAAGCAGAAGTGGTTTTGAATATGCCTCTACTATTCGAAATGACTTCTGGGGGGAGATGACAACTGAGCAGAGTAGCCTGGTCTTATGCTGAGTCCATGCTAAGTCCTCACATCCATTCCTCATCACGGCCCTCCAGGCAGGTGGCATGGTTATCTCCACTCCCAGAGGAGGCAGCAAGGCTCAGAGAGGAGATGTCACTAGCCCAAGGTCATAGCTAAAAAGTGGCAAGGGTAGAAAATAGGTTTACACTCCGCAGCTCTGGATGCTTCCATTGCACTTTCATGGTCACACTACCTTCTACGCTATTTTCCCCACTCCGGGTCCTGCACTGGGACCTCGCTGTGCCAGTGTTCATCCAGAAAATTTCAAGTATTCAGAAAAATGGGAAGAGCCAAAATGATTCACCATATACTCTACCTAGATTAAGCAATTTGTGTTTTATCCTATGTGCTTTATCTCTGTATTTATGTGTTTATTTATACACTTTTCTGATCTGAAAGCAGGCTGCTGACATGTCATGATCCTAAACACCCTAAATGTTTAAGCTGCTTTCCCCCAAATATTCTACATTTCTTCTCTATTGAAGGAAATTATAATATTTCCTTACAGTCATCTCATATCCAGCTCATTGTCTAGTTCCAAAATTTCCTGCTGCCAAGTCGCTTCAGTCGTGTCCGACTCTGTGCGACCCCATAGACGGCAGCCCACCAGGCTCCCCCCTCCCTGGGACTCTCCAGGCAAGAACACTGGAGTGGGTTGCCATTTCCTTCTCCAATGCATGAAAGTGAAAAGTGAAAGTTAAGTCGCTCAGTTTTGTCCGACTCTGTGCAACCCCACGGACTGCAGCCTACCAGGCTCCTCCATCCATGGGATTTTCCAGGCAAGAGTACTGGAGTGGGGTGCCATTGCCTTCTCCAAAAATTTCCTGAGTCATCCTCAAAGTTTCTTTTTTATAAGTTAAAAAAAAAACAAACTTTTTTTGACCCAAGATCCAGTCAGCACACAGTGGTTACATTTGGTTCTTATGTCTTCAGATTCTTGTAATGTGGAATATTGCAACTTTGTTTCTGGAGTTGTCTGTTCCTCTGCCCCTGTATTTTGACAAGCTGGAAGTTGAGTCCAAAATCCTCATTAGGTTCAGAGTATACACATTTGGAAGAATGCTTCATGGGGATGCCATACACTCCATATAACCATATGTCAGGGATCTGCAGGGGACTGTGGTCCTAGCTTTGGTGACCACAGGTTGGGTGTGCAGGTTAGTGCCATTTTTCAAAAGAAAAAAAAAAAAGAAAGAAAAAAAGCTGAAGAAGAGTCGGTGTGAGCAGAGCATCTTTGAGCCCGTGGCTTTGCCTTTTCCGTGCAGCCTGTTCCTGGTTCTCTGTCTTCCTTCCTGGGCTCTAGATGGATGAGAACACCTCCAGACTTGACCCATATATTTCCAGTGTCCCAGCACTCACCCCTGGGCTGTCCTGGTAGCTCAGCTGGTAAAGGATCCACTTGCAATGCAGGAGACCCCAGTTCAATTCCTGGGAATCGAAGATCCCCTGGAGAAGGGGTAGGATATCCACTCCAGTATTCTTGGGCTTCCCTGGTGGCTCAGATGGTAAAGAAACCACCTACAAGGTGGGAGACCTGGGTTTGATCCCTGGGTTGGGAGGATCCCCTGGAGGAGGGCATGGCAACCCACTCCACTATTCTTGCCTGGAGAATCCCATGGACAGAGGAGCCTGGAGGGCTACAGGAGCTCTGCCAGGCTCCTCTGTCCATGGGATCACAAAGGGTCAGACATGACTTAGCAACTAAGCACAGCACCACTCACCCCATCCCATCCCATCATAATTTAGGAGAGCATAGTGGAGGAATGCATCTTTTAATCACCTCCTGTTTTCCCCCTTGGTCAGGGAGGGATTCCTGCCGTGGAGTTACAGGGATCCCAGCCGTTCATGACAGCCGACACTGGACAGATGAGACTGAAGTAGTTTATTAGTGACAGACTCACAGCCCAGGGAAGCAGGACGCTGAATGTCACATAGGCTGGCCAGGGGCATAGCAAACCATGGGCAACGGGAGGCAGGCTTTGTACTATCAAGGGGCTCTAGTGCCCCCTGGTTCCCACAGGAGGATGTGGTTGACTTGTTAGAATAAGTCCATGGGCCGGCATTTCTTGGGACTGAAACCTGCTCTTTGGGGATTGGCAGGTACTATACCTAGTCTCCTTGATAAGGGGGTTTGTTAGGTTGAAGGAGCTGAGTGGAAGGGGAACTTGTGGTTAGGACATGAGAAGCCTTTGTGGTTTCAGATGTCAAGGGAGGATGTGATATTGGACCTTAGTTTTTGGCTTTTCACTGCAGTACAGCACACACCTCCAGTACACTCTCTCCACGCACGCACTGCCCCCCACAGCAGTTCATCTTACGGTATGACCTCACCAGTAATACCAGCCCTCTGAGGTAGGTGCTGCCACCAGCACCACTTTATATATGAGGAAACTGAGGCCTGGGAGGTGAAATGCCTTGACCAAGGTCCCGCAGCTGGAGGGGGTGATTGAAACGCTCACCCAGGCTGCCCTCCGGGGTCTGTGTCCACTTGATTGAAAAAGACATGAGATCTAGAGTGGAGAAAGGGGGACATGAATCCAGGCTCTGCCTCAGGTGGGCAGTTACACTTGCTGAAGCCCCAGGCTCTCCATTTATCGCAAGCTCATTACGGAGCAAGGGGGACCATCGCAAGAGGGTGGTGGTGACTCCAGGAGCTGTTTCTTGCCTGGTCCATGGCTGGTCTCCTGGATGCAATTCTCCTCCATCCAGGTGAAGGGCAGGTAGCTTTGATTAAGTCAATTGCTGCTAGGGAACCTGCTTTTCTGAAGGACGGGGAGGAGGGAAGTCGAAGCATCTTCTTCCATTTCTCTTTTTACCTCCTTCCTGGTGTGTTATTTTTTCTCTTTCACAACAAACAGCAAATTGCTCCTTACAAAGATTTGATCTCAGTTGTTCACACTGAGAGAATTGAGACTGACATCCTGCATTTCCCAAGAGTGAGGCTGTATTTCTAATTGTGGAAATGTTTATCTCTTATTAAAATAATTGCAGATGCCATTACATTGGTGAGAATTGTGTGTGCACGGGCATGTGTGTGTGCACATGTCCATGTTCCTTGATCTCTTTAGAATTCCAGAATGTGCCAAGGAGGACATGGAAGAGTGGACTTCCATCCGTGGACTGCACAGATAGAACTGTGCAGATTTAGGCAAGACCTCCTATGTCTTACAACCTTAGTTATAAGGTTATAACTAATGGGAATCTCTAAAATGGGAATAACAGTAATTTCAACCTCCTACGATTCTTATGAAGGTTAAACAAAGTAATGTTGGAAAACACCAAATAAAGCACTTGGCAGAAGACAGCTCCGAATGTGATAACTAGTTACTATTATTATACTTGTTAGACTTGTTGTGGGGATGGCCCAGCTCCCCTATCCAGGGTAAAGCCTGTCTGGTGGCAGGTCTCTGGTTTACTGCCTCACAGAGATAATCCATCAATATGTTCTCTCAATGGGCTGTCCCCAGGACTAATGGAAAATCTGAAACACCTCCTCCCTGCCAGTGGAACTGCCTGCCTGTTCTGCTGACCATTTGTAAGTGTTTCCCCTCTTGCCTGAGTGACGCTCACTGGAGAGGAAAAGTCAATAGTCCAATTAAGAAACATGCTCTGCTTTCTGCTCTTGCCTGGAAAGCTTTATCATGTGTCTTGTTTTTTCCTCCTTCGGATCTCACAAGGTTCAAAAGTGACTTTCTGGGCCATTGTTTGCTCGAAGAATGGCTAAAGGATGTGGTTGGTAGTTGTTGGCATTCATCTGTCCTGTCTCATCTCCTTCCCACAACATGAAACCTCACTGTCCCGGGTGGGGCAGAAACGGAGAGGGGAAGACTTCTTAGACCCAGTGGTCATGTCAGCCATCAGCATCATTCTTGTCCACGTTTGCAAGAACAGCAGCCAATCAAATCAGCTTTGACTAAGCCCTTTAGTGCCCCAGGCACTGTGCCAGATTCTAATATTTCTTCTTGCTAATGATAGCAGTATTATTACTGCCGTGCCCTGGCCATCCTGGGAAGCGAGGAAGGAGATCGGAAATCTCAGAGAGGTTAAGTGACTTTTTTCAAGTCACCCAGCTGGCAAATGCCAAATCAGTGATTTGAACCAAGTTTAAGGGTCTAAGTTCATATTTCCATATAATCTTGTGTTATTTATATTTGGGGGAAAGGATGCCGACCTCTGAGTCTAGTATGTGGCAGAAATATTAACTTATCTTGAAAAAAGCATATTAAGGAACATGAGTTAAATGTCATTGACAAATCTGTGGAATCTCTTAGAAGATTATAGGGAGATCCTAGGGCTTTGAGAACTTAACTTTGAGTCAGAAAAGGCCCAGAGGACAGTAGCATCATAGTCCCTTGTTCAGGGACTTGTTCCTGCTACTGTGATGTCAAGATTGGCCATTTCTCTGGGTTCCCAGCTTTGGGCTGAATCTCTTGCCATATTCAGCAAGTGGACAGTAATAGAGTCACACCCTGGGGTGGTGAGATTTTGTGTGGTCAGAGTTCTAACACCTGTAACTAAAGGCCTTGACATCTCATTCCCCAGTCAGGTGGAGCTTAGCATCCCTTGACCGTAGTCTCCACAAGAGTGTGATCATATGTGTTTCATACACCAGGGTTCATAGGACAGTATCTGGTACATCACAGACACTCAGTAAATTTTTGTTGAATGAATAAACAACAGGCAAAGGCGGAAGTTGATTGTCTGGCCCCTGCTGTGCCCCTTCCTGTGTAAGCAGACTGTATCCTAGGCTGCTTAAGGGCAGGTGAGCTATGAAAACAGGACTAGCCAACAGAGAGAATGTGTCTGTGCATGTGTATGTGTGTTTGTGAGTGTGTGTGAGTGTGGTATGTATCTGTCATACTGTAAATGCTACCCTAGCTGGCCCTGGTCTGGGGATCCTCTGATGGGCAAGGTGATGTTTTTATTTGCTGCTAATATTTTTTTATTAAAACATAAAAATGTTTCCTCCACCTCATTAGAACTGATTCAAATGTATTCTTTTTAATGGCTGAGTAATACTCCATTGTATATATGTACCACAGCTTTCTTATCCATTTGTCTGCTGATGGACCACTACAATATTATAAAGTAATTAGCCTCCAATTAAAATAAATAAATTAAAAAAACATAAAAATGTTTTTATTTTCCTGGAGAGACCCTCATGATACAGTGTGAGACACTGGAATTGCGTCCTTTTCTCTGGGTGAGGGTTCGGGGACCACGGAAGGCTGACAGGCCGTGTGTCTGCGATTTGGCGAGGAGCAGTGACTGGTCACCTACCTGAGGGGAAAAGGGAAACATTAGGATGTTTTTGTCTGCTTGGCTTTATTTCTCCTTTAGCTTTCTGCCTGCTCTTCACTCTGTCAACATCCAATCTCCTTCTGCCTCTTTTCTATTTCAGTTAGTTTTGGTAAGGTCTTCCTGTGTCTTAGAAACTTTCTTGCTTCTGCTCACTAAAGTTCTGTGTTGGTGTGTGTGTGTGTGTGTGTGGTTGTGGTTGTGTGTGTGTGTGTATATGAGATATGTAGATAAGCTCTGGTCTAAGGAGGATTAAAGCATCTATGCTATGCATTGACTCGTGGTTCAGATGGTAAAGAATCTGCCTACAATGCAGGAGACCCGGGCTTGATCCCTGGGTTGGGAAGATCCCATAGAGAAGGGAATGGCTACCTGCTCCAGTATCCTTGCCTAGAGAATCCCATGGGCAGAGGAGCCTGGCAGGGCACAGTCCATGGGGTTGCAGTGAATTGGACACGACTGAGAGACTAACACTGATACTAAAAAGTTAGAAGAACATCTTTGAATTTTCTTTTTGTCTGTTTTCCAAATTCTTCTGTATCATCAGAGAACTAAGAAGAAGATGACTGCTGCTGCTGCTGCTGCTGCTGAGTCGCATCAGTCGTGTCCGACTCTGTGCAACCCCAGAGACGGCAGCCAACCAGGCTCCCCCGTCCCTGGGATTCTCCAGGCAAGAACACTGGAGTGGGTTGCCATTTCCTTCTCTAATGCATGAAAGTGAGAAGTGAAAGTGAAGTCGCTCAGTCCTGTCAGACTCTTAGCGACCCCATGGACTGTAGCCTACCAGGCTCCTCCATCCATGGGATTTTCCAGGCAAGAGGACTGGAGTGGGGAGAAGATGAGTAGCACTGCCTAAACTTTGCAGGGAGAAATTAAGAGAAGGCTAGACTAAGATAATTGTCCAATTCGAAGGAGCTTGTCTTAGATCAAAATCCCACAGCAAGTTACCTGACTTTGGACAGTTTTCATTTTCAGGAGAGAATATTATTCATTTCATATTTCCCTAGTAGCTCAGTTGGTAAAGACCTTGCCTGCAGTGCAGGAGACCTAGGCTCAATCCCTGGGTCAGAAAGATCCCCTGGAGAAGAAAATGGCTACCCACTCCAATGTTCTTGCCTGAAAATCCTATGGACAGAGGAGCCTGGGGGACTGCAGTCCATGGGTCACAAGAGCTGGACACAACTTAGTGACTCAACCACGACCACCTATAATAGTAGCTTCATGCTTTTCACATCAGAACATGTTGACCTATATAGCTTAGTCATTATATTTTAGTTTCAAATCACTGTTAAGGGCAATGATGTTTTTGATAATAGTTAAGATTCAGTATTCTTAGAAAGGAATGATGCTAAAGCTGAAATTCCAGTACTTTGGCCACCTCATGTGAAGAGTTGACTCATTGGAAAAGACTGATGCTGGGAGGGATTGGGGGCAGGAGGAAAAGGGGACGACAGAGGATGAGATGGCTGATTGGCATCACTGGCTCGATGGATGTGAGTCTGAGTGAACTCTGGGAGTTGGTGATGAACAGGGAGGCCTGGTGTGCTGCGATTCACGGGATCGCAAAGAGTCAGACACGACTGAGTGACTGAACTGAACTGAACTGAAGATTCAGTGACTGCATTTGATGGGGGGAGAAGTCAGTTATTTTGAGACTAGACTGGTCCTGGATGCTGAATCAGAGTTGATCAGTACCAATGCAGAAAACATTGCTTTCATACCTATGGGATCTCATTAACTCACACTTTTTCTTTGAAATGATTAATACACGGTATTTCTGACTTGTTAGATTTACATCCATCCTTGTCTCATAGCTCTTGCTCTTCCTTTCTGTTTACTTTTGGTCATTGAGTCTGATGAAGTCTTCGAAGTCCCCTCCACTCTTAAGCCTGTCTGGATTTAAAATGGATAAATGGGGCATTTAGCCACAGAATTGGGGTACCAATTGTCACACCAAGACTCTTTCTTCGTGAGTCTCTGAGGTGATGCAGAAATGCCATTCACAGAGGGGATAGTTTTGATTCTTAGCCTCAGAGTATGAGGAACTCTGCATTGGTGGGTCTGTCAGACCCTTTCTGGGCATTGAGATGTTTTTCTTTGCATTATATTTATTGGAAATAAAAGTAAGCGAAGTGGGTTTACATACCTCCCAGTGGCCAAAGAGTTGCTCCTCTTCCTTCAGTGTTTTCTTCAAGATGCAAGGACATATCAGTCATTATACTGGCCTGGGGTGTGCTGGGATTATCAGCATAGTCAAGTCATTATGATGCTGATGCTGGCAGGAGGTCCTAAGACCCGTGGGGCTATTTCTTCTGTAGTGAATGGCCTCCGATTGCTCTGCTTTTGAGTTATCATTTTTGCTTTTCATCTTTTTTCTGCCTCTTCTGTGGTGCAAGTGGTGCTGGAGATAATGGTAGGGGCTTCACAAAGCGAATTTCCATTATCTGTGGACATGATCCAACTGACTCTGTATTATGAAGAAGGCTCGTGCATCCCGCCTCCTCTCCTTCTATCCTCCCATATTGCAAGGAATGGTCTTGTTGACCTCACAGAGAAGGCCGGCCTCTGCCCAGAGGCTAAAGCATTAAGGTAGAATTTAATAGCTTGCTTTTAACATTTACCAACAATTTATAAAAGGAATGCCAATCCCATAACTCAGCAGTGACAACAGGTTTCTTCTAGAATAAACTCATTGCAGTTTACAAAGTCTGAAGAAAAGTCACAGTGCAAGTGGAGAGCACATCAAGCAAAACTGGCCCCCTTGGTTCTTTTTTCACCCCCCACCTTGGTTCTTAAATGGCTGAAGTTGGGAAGCATGGGCTTTCCCCAAGAACTCTGTCTGTACCACTATAGCGCTCACAGCAAGCTTGTGAAAAATGAAGATTCTGAGTCAGCAGATCTGGGCTGGGGCCCAAGTTTCTGCATTTTAAAAATATAATTTATTTCTTTTTGGCTGTGCTGGGTGTTAGTTGCTACATGGGCTTTTCTGTAGTTGAGACAAGCAGGGGCTACTCTCTAGTTGCGGTGCATGGTGAGGGGGCTTCTCATCGCAGTGGCTTCTCTTTTTGCAGAGGACGGCTCTAGGGTGTGATGCTAGGGCTTCAGTAGTTACAGTTCCCTGGCTGTCGAACACTGGCTCAGTAGTTGTAGCATACGGGCTTAGTTGCTCCGCAACATGTAGGATATTCCTGGACCAGGGATCAAACCCATGCTTCCTGCATTGGCAGGTGGACTCCTTACCACCGAGCCACCAGGGAAGTCCAGTTTCTGTATTTTTAACAGCTCCGTCCGAGGTGATGCTGACATGGTGGCCTCTTGTGACTCTAGGTTTGGTCCACAGACCAGCAGCATCAGCATCCTCAGGGAGCTTGCTGGAGATGCCAGCCCTGGACCTGCTGTATCAGCAGTCCCCAAGAGGTCTCTAGGTGCATTCTTGTTTGGGAAGCCCTGATCGTCCACGCTGCTGGGGGGCCGAGGGGAGGTCCTCAGTGCATAGTGAGCTCTGCTGAGCAGGCAGTTGGATCCCATGCCTGAATTCCTCCCCGGGAAGCAAGGTTCCATTTCCTGCTTTCCAACCCATTTTACAAAGAGTTCCTGGAAGGATGTTTCCAGGCCTGGCATGCCCTCTCTTGGGGGCACCCTTTCACATTTCTAGAACTTTCCATTCTACTGCATGCCCACCTCTGCTCCCGTCTGCATTTTGGAACTCACGTCCTCTGTGTAGCTGCCTCACTGGATTCTCGGAGGCAGACGCCAGTGGCTGGTGTGCGGGGAGAAGGGACATCTATCTTTCCTGGTGTGCTGCTCCCAGAGGATACAGTTTCCTCGACAGATGTGTTCTGGCTGCAGCCACTCAGGGTGGGGTGAGGAGTTGTGTGAAAGGATGGGTGCACGAGGCTTTAAAAAATCGCCATGGGGATAGTGTCCCCTGGGCAACAGACGAGATGAGGAAGGACTGGGCTCAGTGGTGTGCCAGCTCCTTGGCTCTGTGGCCAGCTGTGTGCAGAGGAAATGGAGATCGGAGTTCTGGGGTCTCTGAGAGTAGGGGCTGCAAGACCATTATAACAATGACAGCCTACGGGTGACAGATTGTATTTGAAAGGTGGCTGCAGCCCTGTATCTCATCTTACCTGCTTTCCATAATGGGGTTCTGCTACACCACTGCCAAGAGGTGGAGTCAGTCCCCCTGTCTTGTATCGGGGCTGACCTTCTGTTACCCAGTGATGCTACAGGACTTCAGAGGCTGGGTCAGAAAAGCCATTCAGCTTCTGCCCGGACCTCCTGAGACCTGCATTCCGGAGGAAGCCAGCAACCATGAAAAATTCTGACCATACTGAGTCTGTCGTGCTGGAGAGACGTGTGCGGTGCTCCAGGTGGCAGCTCCTGGTTGACAGCCAGCACCCATGTAAAGGACCATCCTGAGGTCCAGCCTGGTCAAACCTTCAGATGCAGCCCCAGCTGATGTCTAACTTCTGTGACCACGTGAAGTGAGCTCTGCCTAGCTGGACCCGTCTCGATTTCCTGGTCCACAAAATCATGAGCAAAAGAAAACGAATGGTTTAAGACATTAAGTTTTGGGGTAATTTGTTATGCATCCAGAGTAATTGGAGTATTCTGGAAGCTTTAAGTTTCATAAGAATATTCTTGAAGTGTTAGTCACTCCATCATGTCTAACTCTTCTATTACCACGTGGACTATAGCCCACCAGGCTCCTCTGTCCATGAAATTTTCCAGGCAAGAACTGGAGTGGGCCACCATGCCCTCCTCCAGGGGACCTCTGCGGCCCAGGAATCGAACCCAGGTCTCCCACATTGCAGGCAGATTCTTACCATCTGAGCCACCAGGGAAGCCAACTTATTCTCTAAAATAACTTGCAAATAAAATTCTTTTTACTTAGTTATATTTAAAATGCTTTTAAAATACCCAAGTGCAGTGAGTAGGTTGTTGCAAAATGAAATCCACTCCTCACCTCCCCGCCGCTGAAAGAAAGCCTGAAAACTGTCTAGAGAACAGTTTTTTACTAGAAAACTATCTAGTAAAAACTTGCAGTTGGAGGCTAGAGTAAAATGATAGAGTGACAAAATGCTGGTTTCTGTTTGTGCTCTGTTAGGCACTTTATATTTGTTCATTTAAGTTTCATTTCCACTCTGTAAAGTGTGCCCATTTTACAGATGGGTGGACTGAGGCTCAGAGATGTTAATAAATTCACTAAGAGCCACACAGCAGGGGCTGGGATTTGAACATGGATGAGACTGACTCCAGTGCCTGTCCTTCAGCAGATGGAAGAATTGTTAATGTAGAGAGCTAAATTTCTAAGTCTCCTCTTCTTGTGGACAAGGGTTCTGGGAATCTTGAAGAATTTTCTTGTTTAGTGCTGGGCCCTTCAGAATCACCTGGGGAATATTTTAAAATTCACGTACCAGGCCCAGTCCATACCAAGGCTATAGGTCTGGGGTAGGGTGTCTCCAAAAGTTCTAACCCTTCTTCATTTGTCACCTCTGACCTAAGCCAACCTCCCATGTTGTAGGGGGCTTCCCAAGCGGCACTAATGATAAAGAACCCACCTGTCAATGCAGGAGATGTAAGAGACAGGATTCAGTCGCTGGATTGGGAAGATCCCGTGGAGAAGGGAATGGCAACCCGCTCCAGTATTGTTACCTGGGAAATTCCATGGACAGAGGAGCCTGGTGGGCTGCAGTCTATGGGGTTGCAAAGAATCGTTCATGACTGAAGCGACTTAGCATGCACGCGCTCACGCACCCAGGTTGCAGGTGAGGACATTGAGGCCCAGTGAGAAGTGGGTTGTTCTGAGGCCAGAGCAGCTTAATGGTGGAGCTCGGGAAGAAAGCAGGTTTCCCAGCACCCAGATGGCATGCACCCTTGTGTCTTGGAGGAGGCTTGGAGGGCTGTTAGCAGAAATTACTTTACACATCAATGCAGGGGTCTCAGGGCATTGCAATAAGATCCTATAGTAGATATGTTCTGGGCTGAGTGCTGAGTGAAACAGTCAGGGGCCAGCACCACTTTCTTCTTGAAATTTCTTAAATACACGGACAGAAGGACAGAGTTTTACAATGTAAAAAACCTCAGTTGTGGGGAGAGAGAGGAGGAGAGGAACAGAGAGAGACAGAGAGAGGGAGGAACATGGATATAGAGACACAAAAGACAGATTGAATTTTAGGTCTCGTTTAGATATAGACATGATGGAATTCAGTGTGAGGCTGATGAGACAGAGGGTATTTTTTTTTAACAGTAGCAGCTGTTCAAAGTCTGGAACAGACAGTAGATTCTGCAGTCACTGGAGAGTCACTGAGATTCCATCCTGCTGGACTCTGAGGACATAGCCCTGGAGAGTGACTCCAATCTCCCTACCCTCCCAGTGTAGCTGGGCATACAGACTAATGATCATGCAAAGCCCCAAATCTAGGGTAGAAACCAAGACTCTCAGACTGCTGACTCTGTCCCAGGGCTGGAATGGTTTTAAGATGACCCACCATCTAGGTTTTTTCTGAGATTGGGGGTTTTCCTGGGATATAGGACTTACAGTGCTAAATCCAGGAGTGAAAGTGAAAGTTGCTAAGTCATGTCCAACTCTTTGCGACCCCATGGACTATACAGTCCATGGAATTCTCCAGGCCAGAATACTGGAGTGGGTAGTCTTTCTCTTCTCCAGGGGATCTTCCCAACCAACCCAGGGATCAAACCCAGGTCTCACTCATTGCAGGTGGATTCTTTACCAGCTGAGCCACCAGGAAAGCCCAAGAATACTGGAGTGGGTAGCCTATCTCTTCTCCAGGGGATCTTCCTGACCAAGGAATCGAACTGGGGTCTCCTGCATTGCAGGTGGATTCTTTACCAACTGAGCTATGAGGGAATTCTGCCCATGAGAGTCCTGGGCAAACCGGGACTGTTGGTCACCTGGCTGGTCTCCTAGATGAGACGACTGCTGACCTCCAACTCCCATCCCCCAACTCCCCTCCTCCTCATCTTGGCAATGGTACCCCATTTCCTGAAAGCCCAAGCCGGAGCCCTTGGAATCAGCTCTGCCAGTCACCCCTGCCCCTGCCTGTGTATGTTCTTCCATTTTCTGCCCTGCCTTTTGCTTCTCTCTGCCGGCATCTCTTGTTGGGACAGCTGCCCTCACCTCCTCGCTGTCTCTGCTTCCCTCCTCTGTTCTGCTCCAATGCCCGTCTTCACCACTGTTCATTTCATTCCATGCTTTTCTGCCAAATTCCTCCTTGGTTCAAAAGCCAGATTCCTCAGTCTGGCACACAAGCCCTGACTCACCCAGACACATCTGAAGCCACTCTGAACCAGATTCACCACTTGGTGAATTGGGCTGGAGAGCTGGGAGGGGGCTCAAGGGCTGAAAGCTGGCTAAACTGTTGTTCTTCCCCGCAGGTTTTCTCTTGGTGGTGATTCTTTTCATCCACCTGGGTGTTGCGGGTTCCCAGGGTGAGAGAGGGGTCGGGAGGCGGAGGCTTAGAGCTTTCTGGTTCCTTAACAGCAGTCCCCCATCCCCCTCCCGCTTCCTTCATTCTTTCCTCTCCTCTGCTGTCTCTCGTGTCCCAGCCTTCTCCTTTCTGGAAGCTTCTTTCTCTCGCTCTGCCCCCTGGTGGTGGTGATGGTGGAGGGGCGCTATCTGGAGTAACGTAGAGGAGGAACTCCGTGGGTTCTTTTTTCTAGTCCTGCCCGCTGCTCCATCATCTTTGCTCCAACTCAAGTCCATTTTGTCCCCAGAGATGGCTGCTGGCCTGGCCCTGCCCCAGTCTGAGCCACCATTCTGGACTTCAACTCCCAGTTCCCTTTGGATCCCCGAGTTCTTAGGGTCTTTGTGTGTCCGCCTCTCAGCTCTTCTCTTATGCCCGCCGTTGGTCCTTGCAGGCTGGTGGTGAAAAAAGACCCTACAGTCCTGGTGATTCTTCCATCTTTCCCCCGTTGGAGCTGCCTGAGAACCATCAGCTGGGCAGCCTGTCCTTCCCTCCCCAGGGACCAGTTCGTCCACCCTGAGCTCTTGCGTAAGCCGCCTCCTCCCTGGTGCTCAGCCCTCATGCCTCTTTCTTTGTTTTGTTTCAGTTTTACAGAGTTTTTGGATCCCTTCCAGAGAGTCATCCAGCCAGAAGAGATCTGGCTCTATAAGAATCCTCTGGTGCAGTCAGACAACATCCCCACCCGCCTCATGTTTGTAAGTACCGGTGATTTCATGGTTGATGGGACCACTCCCCCGAGTGTGAGCCACATGGGTTTTCACTTCTGTTTTTCCACCCCATGCTGATGACGGCAAGCAGCCTGAAGAACAGAGGCAAGTGGCCCGACAAATTAAAATTCAATTCCAGATCAGGAGGGTTCGCCGCTTGGTCATGTGAGAAGCAATTGCCTGAGGCTTTGGAAAAGAAGGGCCATGCTTACTTGAGCTAAACCTGAACTGTTTCCAAATACTTAGAGTAGAATAAGATGAGCAACTAGTGAACAGAGTTGTCTGTTCCATCTTCTTTTAAAGCAGACCTTGATTTAGCCATCCTCAGACACCATTAAGCTGCTCTGTTAACCGCTTTTCTGGGTTTGGCTGGTCAGTTAACCGGTGATAAGACCACTGTGTGTGACTCAACTCTGGATAGTGTCTCTGATCCTAGGATAAATGGGCTAACACCCAAATAATTGGTGGATATATTGGGACTATTTTTACCTCTTCATTCTGCTCCATGTTGATTACAGCCTTTTACACTTTCCCTACTATGGGTTTTCCTGGTGGCTCGGGTGGTAAAGAATCCACCTGCAAAGCACGAGCCCCGGGTTTGATCCCTGGGTCGAGAAGATCCCCTGAAGAAGGGAATGGCAACTCCAGTACTCTTGCCTGCAGAATCCTATGGACAGAGTAGCCTGGTGGGCTATAGCTCACGGCGTTGTATAGAGTGGGACACGACTGAGTGGCTAACACTATTATGTGCTGGTTGCTTGCTGAAAGCTGAGGGAGGATTTTCTCATTTAGACCTACCTTGATTGAGGGTGGGAGGAGAAGGGGACGACAGAGGATGAGATGGCTGGATGGCATCACCGACTCAATGGACGTGAGTTTGAGTAAACTCCTGGAGTTGGTGATGGACAGGGAGGCCTGGCGTGCTGCAGTCCATGTGGTCACAAAGAGTCAGACACAGTTGAGCGACTGAACTGAACTAACTGTTTCCCAGTGAGGAAGATGTCATTATTGTCTGAATTTTGCAGTTGCAGACCTGCATCCCAGAGAGATGAGAGAGCTTGCCCAAAACCACACAAGCTAGAGAGTGGGATAGCCCAGATTTGTACCCAAGCAGCCAGATCTGAGCCCTGCTCTCAGCCAGGAGGTTGCCCTGCAGTCTGGAGCTGAGTGTTCAGGACTCCTTGCTAAGGCTCACCAGCTCCTGGAGAATTGCTTTAAGACCTTTCTGTGGCAGAGGAAAGATTGAAGCTTGGTCTTGTTCTAGAACAAGAATGTGGCTTTTGGATGTAGCTTGAAGTTTTTGCCCATTGACCGGCCATCACGTGTCCTGTCTCTGGGAACTCAAGTGTGTGTTCCAGAGCTTTTATAGAGCACACGAGGGATATTTTTGCACTTTGAAAAAAAACCCTCTGATTTGGGGAGGAAATCTTGTTCATCAGTGACTGGAAAGATCACCAATGATTATTTCAAGGATGATTGGAAAGATCTTTATGTCTGCAGACATCCCCAAATGTCCAGAACACTGCATGAACATCAGTCTTATTTTTATTGCTTTTTCATAATTACCTTCCTGCTGGAAAATAAACCAGATTTTTGTGAATATCGGGGAAATTGAATAACGTAGGGTTCTTGTGAGTTGGGCATTGCCTTACATCTGTGTAGTAAAATCAGATTTTTTTTCCACTTCTGTTCCAATTCACACCTTCCATAAATCCTAGAAATAAGGCAACTAGCATGTGCATCACTAGTTTACTCCATGGTTTTAGTAGGAGGAGCTTCTGTTTCTCACTTATCCCCATTTTCAAAGATTTCACATTTTGTGTGCTGTAAAACCCAATTTGGAGATGACTGTTCATATGGGATGTTGTGATGAGTCTGTGGCTGTGTCCTAGATTTATGAACAATGGATTGTTTTGAAGTCTAGATACAAATGCCACAAATATCCTGGCTGCAGACACAAATAGGATGGAGCACATTTGCATGTTGGCAGTGGAGGAAAGAAGACAGTAAAGGAGTTATTCAGTGCTGGGATTCTCAGAGAATAGAAGCGGATTCAGCCACAAACACTGATTCATACCCTCTAATCTCCTAATGAAATAAGTTCAACCTTTTGTTTTGTTAATAGTTGTTGATGAATTTCATTCACTTGGTCGCAAGATTTAGTGCGGCTCCATAATAACATAAGGAAAGCAGTAGATACATTTAGAATATGTGCAACGCAAGATGAAAAATGCTTTGTCACCACATAAATTAGATTTGTTCTCCTGGGTTTTATTGAGAGTTTAATGCAAGATATCTTTGTCTGCTTTTGATCTCTACAAACCTTATGGTGTTTCTAAAAGAATGTATAAGAGAACATATTTTCAATGTTTTTTAAAAATCGCTTGGCTTCCTTAGAAAGCTCCAGTTTCATTATTTAACACATAAATAATCCTGGGGTCTCCTCTATTTTTGTTTAGAATGTTTTACTCTAAAGGCAAACTTGCTAACTTTCTAATAACCAAAGTGTTTTTTAAAGGCAGCTGCTGTGAATCCAGGTTTCTTTGCGAAATCAGTGTTTCTGGAGTTATGCTTATTTGTGTGCATGTCTCTTTTAAAAGAGCTACTTGGTCAAATGTTACAAAAATATTATCAGAAGGTTAGGGAACTAAGTAAGGAGTAAATGGTAACGACATCACCTGGAAGCCCTGCCTGGCATTTTCTCTGTCTTTGGCACCATTAGCTAAGGTGAATGTATCTGTCAACATGAAACTTGGGTGTGGTTTGACCGTGAGATTCCAAGAGCTTGTTTCCCTGGATGCCCCTGGGCTTCTGTGGACCAGAGAGGAAGGCTGAGAACTCTCTTCTCACATACTGGGACTTGACTTTAACATTTGCTGGATATTCCCAGGCTATCAGCCGCTTCCTTATTCAGAAGAGGCCATGCTTCCTTTCTGAACATGTGGAGTGTATCAGCGCATCTTTGAAAGCCTGCTTTTTGGTGTGGGAAGACTACTCAGTTGGTATTCGTTATTACTTTTCAGTATCCTCTCTGTTGTTGCCTGTAATGTCTTTGTCCAGACAACACTTCCAGGGTGAGGAAAGCCACAGGAATTGCAGGTGATGTGAGGTCAAATCAGACTTGACCCCTGAGGGCTCGTGGGGGCAATGGAACCCTGAAGCAAAGTGGAATCTGAGAAAGAGTGGAGGAGAGGCTCAGGTGCACTTTTAGGGACGTTCATCCCCATCCTCACCATTGTCCTTCTCCTTCTCATCACCGTGGTAGTCACAACAGCAGCTAGCATCTCTTGAATATAGTAACTGTGCTCATCACTTTACAACTAGCATCTCAGTGAATTCTCTCAGAATCCTTTGAGGTTGGCTCTTTTGTGATCCCATCATTTCAATGGAGAAAATGAAACTGTCATGAGATTAAACAGCTTATCCCGGGTTTACAACCGTCAGTGGCTGGACCAGGGTCTGAATGCCGCCGATCAGAGTGCAGACACTCTTGGAGCCATTCAGCCGTGCTGCCTCCTTGGAGGTGGAAGGGAGGTGGACAGGTGGTGAGTGCAGCCTGTCACACACAGAAGAGCAGGTGTCAAGGAGCAGACACAGTGGATCCAGGCTCTGGGGGCCCCATGAATGGGAGTTTGCTTGGAGTACTGCATGGTGAAGGGGGCAGCGGGAGGCAGGGGTACAGGCAGAGTATGGACTACTTCAAGTTAGTTAATTATTACTTAATTCAACAGAAAGTTATGAAGCACTTTCCTAGAGCCAAGCACGGTGTGTAGTGGAGGTGCAGAGCTGAGTAGGTATGGTTTCTAGTCTAGTGGGAACAGAGACATGAACACAAGTCAGACCATTCAGCATCACAGAAAAACCCTCGAAGGACAGGCAAGACTCAGGAAACTGAGGGAAGAGGAGGTGTTTCCCAAATTCTTAACTTAAAAAAAGTAGTGTATTACTAGTACTGTGTTGATTTAATAACAGGAGCTTCTATTCTGTGATAGGATGCTTCTAAGGAAGACAAAAAATAAAATCAGTTTGCGGGGAGGAGGGAAGGAAAAGAGACCAAGCTGGCTCGTGGTAGTTGAGTTTTTAGATACTTTGACAAGCCTTCGCTCCCAGCTCAGTGACAGGCTGTGATTGTTTGCCCACCGCAGGGCCCTTCCCAGGTGGCCGTGTGTCTTGAGTTGTTAGAAGCACCGTGCAGCGCACACGCCTTCCTGTCGGATGCCCATGGTTTTGTCTGACAAGCTCTTCTGTGGCTAAAACATCCGAACACCAGGTGCCCGGGCTTCAACCCCCTCGGTGGCTAAAAGTTCTTGGCCACTCATGCCCTTCCCTGGAGACAAGCCTTGTGTCTGGTGTCATGCCTGGTGGATTCCCAGAAGCATCCTGGCAACACAGTGCCTTATATCAGCACCCAGGGGTCACCCATTGTCTGGACTGGGGACGGACGGCATGTCCTGTGTTGCTTTCATTGGTGGATGCACAAGGTATGGCCCTTGTGTTCTCCAGTTCCCACTCCTGGTTGGAGCCACGGGGCTCCCACATGGCGCCCCATCTCCTGTTTGGTCAGAACAGTCCAGCTCAGGGTCATCCCCAGCAGGCAGCCTCTGGAACCTTGGAGGGGAAGTCTTCCCAAGTCATATTTTCTCTGGGGTTCCAAATCTGTCTAACCTTAGACTATGCCTTCTGGGATTGTCTTATATTAATAGCAGGCTTCTCTGGTGGCTCAGATGGTAAAGTGTCTGCCTGCAATGTGGGAGACCCGGGTTCAATCCCTGGGTCGGGAAGATCCCCTGGAGAAATAAGTGGCTACCCACCCCCATACCCTTACCTGGAAAATCCCATGGATGGAGGAGCCTGGTAGGCTACAGGTCATGGGGTCACAGAGTCAGACACGACTGAACGACTTCACTTTCCTTTCCTTTTATGTTAATAGCATATATGTGCTAAGATACTTAGTTGCTCAGTCTTATCTGACTCTTTGAGACCCCAGGGACTCATGCCCACCAGGCTAATCTGTCCATGGAATTCTCCAGGCAAAAATACTGGAATGGGTAGCCATTCCTTTCTCCATGGAATCTTCCTGACCCAGCGACTGAACCTAGATCTCCGGCACTGCAGGCAGATTCTTTACCATCTGAGCCACCAGAGAAGCCACCAAAAGCATACACATATATGTGTGTGTGTGTTTCTACATATGTTGTTGTTGTTCAATTGCCCAGTCATGTCCAACTCTTTGCGATCCCATGGACCACAGCACGCCAGGCCTCCCTGTCCCTCACATCTCCCAGAGTTTTCCAAGTTCATGTCCATTGCTTCGGTGATGCCATCCAGCCACCTCATCGTCTGACACCCTCTTCTCCTTCTGGTCTTAATCTTTCCAGCATCAGGTGACCAAAATACTGGAGTTTCAGCTTCAGCATCAGTCCTTCCAGCAAGTATTCAGGGTTGATTTCCCTTAAGATTGACTGGTTTGATTTCCTTGCTGTCCAAGGGACTCTCAGAAGTCTTCTCCAGCACCACAGTTCGAACGCATTAATTCTTTGGCACTCTACCTTCTTTATGGTCCAACTCTCACAACTGTGCATGATCACTGGGAAGACCATAGCCTTCACTATGTGAACCTTTGTCGGCAGAGTAATGTCTGCTTTTTCAACACACTGTCTAGGTTTGTCATAGCTTTCCTGCCAAGAAGCAAACTTCTTCTGATTTCCTGAATGCAGTCACCATCCACAGTGATTTTAGAGCCCAAGAAGAGGAAAGCTATCATTACTTCCACTAGAATGGAGAATCCTCATGGATAAAGGAGCCTGGAGGGCTACAGTCCATGGGGTCACAAAGGGTCAGACACGACTGAGCAGCTAAGCACAGCACACAGCACATCTTCAGTTCACTATTGTTCTCATATTTATGGTTTGACTGTTGGTGGGGTTGCTGCAGTACTGTTCACTGTTCAGTGAGCTGCTCTCTCCTCTTTGAGGGCAGTGGCTGGTCTGTAGTGCCCAAAGTGAGAGGAAACCAAAAGCCCAGGACTTCTTTGACCTTAAGCTAAACTTTAGACTTAGGTAAGATGGTGCTTCAGCCAGCACTCTCTAAACACGGAATGTGTGAATCAGAACTGATGAAGTGCTTCTCAGTCATCAGAGTCATTTGAGGTGCTTGTTACACAATGTGGATTCCAGACCTGTCCTAGAAGAGGGTCTGAGGAGCCTTGTAACAAATGCTGCAGGTGAAGAGACCCCCAGGCACTGGTGTAGACTCACAGACTTGCTGGAACTCTTCCCTCACAAGTGAGTGTTGCCTTTTTCAGTCACCTTGGGTGAATCCTCTGCTTCTCTGCTCCAGTTCTGAATCTCCTTTTGTGCAGCTGTCCTAAAACCTGGGCCACACTCTTCTGAACACCCTCCATGGCGACAGGACTTATTGATGTTAAGTTGTTCAGGGCCATGGCCAATAAGGAGGCTCATCAAGCTGGTTTCTACCATTTGTGGTCAGAAAGGAACCAGCCCGTAAGGAGAAGGGTTTTCTCCTGTCTCATGAACTGTCTGTGAATATTGCTCCTGAAGAGGAGTTCCCAAGATGCTCTGAGCTCTCGCGGTCTGGTTCTTGCATGTCTAGGACATCTCCAATTATTTTTATAGACTGTGTGCATTTAGAGGAATTCTGGTGTTTTTTTTAACAAAGGAAAGTATTGTCCAGCCATGCCTTAGTCCTGTTAGAAAGCCTCCTTTCCAAAAAGCAACACTGATTAGCACCCAGGTGGAGACTTCCCAAATTGTGAACACTGTTGGTTAACAGTTACCATCTCCCATGCCCACGCCTCCCACCATCGTCTGTGAGCCCAGCTGCAGACTTGTGAGATAGTTAATCCCTTTTGATTGCTATCCTGAGATGTTATAATCATAAGGATGTAACAAATATTGTATGCCAAAAAGTTCGTTCAGGTTTTTTGGTAAGACAGAATGAAACCCCCAAATGAATGAGCTTTTTGGCCAATCCAATACCTTTTTTTTTTGATCATTGGAATGTTAGGGGGAAAAAGTACTAATTATAGAATGCTGAGTAAAGACTAGATATGGGAGACAGAAAACCTGGCCTCTGAATCCCATCTTGTTACTTCCCAGCTGTGTCCTTGGGCACATCACATAGTCCCCAAGCCTGGCAAAGATTGTCACAATTTTAAGAGAGGATTTAAGAGACCCCAGTACTGGATGGTGCCCAAACATGGCTCCTGCCTCGTAGAAGGTTCAGTGATAAGAGTTGTTTGCATCTGAATCCCAACAGCTTGATTTGTTAAGTGCATACTGTACTCCTGAGTGCTTTGGTCTAGCAGAGGAAAGGGGATGGAAGAAGAGAAGAGGAGAGACTTCATGTGAAGGGACTAACCTCTGCTTTGCAGCGGAAATGAGTATTCAACCAAAGAATACCAAAGGGGATTGAATCAATAGACTCCAAGCAAATCCCACGTGTTCCCATGTGGCCAGAGCGCTGGGGATGGGAGGCCAAGGGTTCTTCCATCCCTCCACAGGGGAGGATGGGAGGAGGGTTACTACCAAAGATGTCACTGTAATTATAGACTCTTCTTTTCTGTTTAAAAAGCCACCACTTTAAACGTGACTCACAGCAATTACAAATCAATTATAACCCATAATCAGACCTCTGATTTTTCAAGTCTGTGGAATCTCTCAGTATAGATATAAATCCTTCTTAGTATGAGGTCAAGAGTTCAGTGAGATCATTCAACTAGTGAATCCAAAGGAAGCTAACTGGAACTAATTATCAATCTGCTCTCTGATAGCAAACTACTGCCTTCATAAGGGATTATTTGTTATTTCTTCCAGGCAATTTCTTTCCTCACACCTCTGGCTGTTATTTGTGTGGTGAAAATTATCCGGCGGACAGACAAGACTGAAATTAAGGAAGCCTTCCTAGGTAGAGTATTCCCAGTTCCTGCTTTAGGGGATGGGGCTGAACTTGATTAGATTACCAGATTTCTAAAATCTCAGTTGCACTCAACTGATTTTTCTCTTGGTCAAATTAAGCTTGGTAGACACAAGACAAGGTAAACGTTTAGCCCTTTTAAAGAGCCAGTGCTTGGTAAGTAGCTCATCTGTGGGCCAGCCCATCGCCGCTGTCCCTTGTGCTGAAAATGCGTTTCGGGCTCCTCTCCAGAGCTCTGTGCTTCCTAAGCAAACTGGAAGGACAGCTCTTGGCTGTAAGGCAAAGTGAATCTGAAGCTTTGTCACCGCTGACTGTCCAACCCCACATTTGTGGCTAATAGGCCCCCATTTGGGGCAATTCAGACATCAACCACAGACTCCTGGACCCGTCACCATTGACTGGAAGCAAAAATGTGGAAAAGCAGATGTAAAATTTAATATCAGTTGGAAACAAGCTCCATAACCCATCGCCACTGTGGGGACACTTTGGCAGTTAATCAGTTGTTATTATGTAAAGAATGCTACCATCTTTGCCATTGAGTATGACATGATGCTTATAAATTCTCCCTAAGCTGAGCCATATCTGCGTGTGACAGGAGTTTGATAATTTTAGGGTTAAATCCATTTTTTTTTTCTGATCTGCATATTAATCAAAAGACAAAGTAAACGACAGCATGAAGAAAAAGCAGAACTGTTTGGCTTGTTTAGCAAAATAAACTCCCCGGAAGCCAGGGTTTTAGCTTTTTGGTCATCAGGAAAACTGGATTGGGTTTCTTTTCTGACACAACGCCTTGACATTATCCAAACCCTCACACACGCTGTGTTGTTGGTGTGTTGTGTAGGCTCACCGTTCAGTAAGGTAGTAAATCTGGAATATGAGATTCTTCACTGAAGATGGTGTTTGTCAATTACTGGACTTTGAGGAAATGAAAAACATAGCAAACTAGGGTCTTCCCTGTTCTTTGTAAGGGAAGGAGGGTGGGGTGAGTTCTAGGGTGTGCAGAGCAGTGGAAGGACTGGGACCGTTTCTGACATAGCCAGGCTTTGGTTAGGCTCTGTGTAGTTGAAAAGAACAGAATTCCTCTCAAATTGGATTGAATAAATTAGAGGTTTGGTTATAGGACTATAACAAGCAATCTTACAGAACTTCAAGAATCAGAGGGGAAACCCTCATGGGGATGGAATAGGGATCCAGGCCAAGAGGGGTGGAGGCACCCTGTCAGTTTATGCCCCCTCTTCTCTGTGATGCGTCCTTCCTCTCCTCTCATTCCCTGCCTCAGTCTCCTGGGAAGACGTTGTCCCTGCTGCCTGCATCTTGGTCTGTGTGAGGCTTGGGCTTGCAGTGGCGGGTGCCCCTGCCCCACGCCTGCGTGACTGCTCAGCTCCAGTGCCACCTCCCAGTGTCACTGCGTCTTGTGGTCCAGACTTCCCAGGCGGAGACTCTGGACTTGACTCAAATCTCAAGCCTGGATGCAAAAGTCCCGAGTCTCTGGCCAGCCTGTGGATGCTCTGCTTGAAGACAGGTGTGTTCCCCAGGCTGCTCACCTGAGGTTTGAGGCTCTGGTCATCACATGGTCTCTGTCTCTTCAGCTGAGGTGATGGAAAGGTCAGGTTTTCCAGGAAGGGTGTAGGTGCCCTCCCTCTTGAGGCTCAAGCAGCTGTGTCAGCATTTGGACAGATACCACTGTGGTTCCCAAGTGTCCCATTGGGAGCCCCTCTCAGCTGACCTGGAAATCTTTTTGCCTCACTTGTTATTCTAGCTGCTCCCCTGACACTGAGTCCCGAGATATATGGCTGTGGGTAGGAACTGTCTTTCATGGTTTCAGTTATAATTTACTGGCTGCTTTTGGAGCTGGGAGATTGTTATGGCCTTGAGGAGCTTACAGTTACTTTCTCTAGACCTTTTCATTCTCAGCTAAATCTCCCTTAGGATGACACTTCAAAATTGTACACCATACCTGGCCTGTTAACAGAGAAGGTGGAGTTAATTGGCTATTCTGTTTGCCTAAATAAATGAGAGGCTGCCTTGTAAAAATGATGAAGAACCTCCCTTTGTACACAATTAAAAAAAAAAAAAGTTGCCACTTTTAGGAAGTCTTGGAAGGGGCTGGAGGGAATGATCTTTCAAAACCAAGGACAGAAAGCTAGGTGTAGCTTTTTCTCCATTATCTGGAATTCAGGACTTTCTCAGTGAGGGTGGTCTGGTCTGAGGTCCCTTATTTACCCAGGCGTCTTCAGCAGATCTGGACCCTAAGAACGCCCCTGAGATGCCTGTCCACAGCAGCCCACTCTGTGCATCTGTTCGTGTGCAAGTAAGGCTCGCCGCACCCAGGGATTTGGCTGCAGAACGGCCAAGCTGGTGTTAATAGAAAACCCTGTTTTTGAAGGACTGCAATGTTGAGTTCCCAACAACAACAAAAGTGACAGCAACAAAAGCCCTCTAATCCTCTGGGGTTGCTTGTAAGCAGGAGTGCCCTCAATACAGGCCACTTGCAGGCCAACTCACATGACACATTGATTTGCATTTCTTTATCAGAACACAGTCTGGCTTGTCTTTCTGACTCTCCTCTCAACCCCGCAGTGCCGTGGGATGCTGTTGATGCACCCCTTATGAGCCAGATGCCTTGGGTCCTTGTTAATCGACAAGCCAGCCCCCCATGGTTGGGGTCATTCATTTTCTGCTCGTCCAGCCTTTCATGCCTCTACTCTCAGCCCAGCCTTCCCTGTGGTATCAGTGAGAGGTCCCCTGTCTGGGTCCCCTGGAGGTTATGCTATGCAGAAGAACGTAATAATTGGTTTACTTTACTTCCAGAAGGCTGTGACGCTTTCCACCCAGATCCTCGCTCTCTTCTGTCTCCTTCAGGCTTTTGGATCAGAGAGGGAAGCTGCCAGCTGTTGGTGCTTCCATCACAGCCACACCTTTTCTAGCTCAGCCACTTGAAGCTTTTCAGAGAATTGCTCTGCGCTATAGTAAACCCAGCCAGGGCAGAGGCTGGGGACGTGTATGGTGTTCTGGATTGATGTCATGGTCTCTGAACTTCCCCAAGGGCACTGGGAGGTCAGCTGGTGATGCTTGTTCCTGAAGACCTTTTCTGTGCAGAGGCCTTGCCAGAACCAGGAGGAGAAGGAGTTCAGCCCCGCTGGGAAAACACAGCAGTGAGCCTGTGCTGGGCCAGCCCTACCAAGAAAAGACCCCTGTCATCTCAGGGCAATCTCACAGTCTGTTAATTGTCATGGCTTTGGGAGAATCCTGCAGCAATGATGGCCCAGGGAACTCTCCCTCCTCTCTGCAAAGGAAACCTCTCAGCAGTGCTCCAAGCTTGTGAGAGAGAAGGGAAGCCAGCATTTTAGGAAGGAAGGATCTGTGCGTGCAGAGTGTAATCAGCAGATCTCTCCAAGTTCCTCCATGCTTGCCTCCAGGTTACACCGCGTTGCATGCTGGGTGTTTTAATGGTGGTCTGGTGCTGCTGACTCATGCCCCACTCTGCACCCAGGGGGCCCATCCCTCCTTTCCAGCTACTGTAATGTGGCCCATCCTCCGCTCTGGGGACTAGTTTCCCTTTGACAGAGGTGCTCATTTGAACTGGTCCCTCCCATTCTCTCTGCTTCCCCGTGACTTGATACAAGCAGGTGGGTTTTTGTCTCTATCTCAGTGGCCTGTGCCCTGGGTGACTGTGCTGACTGTTCACAGTCCTTTCATTTGTAGAATAACACATTTGTCTCCCCATGATCATGAACTGCTCCAGGCAGCTCCTTCCCGAAAGTGGCCCTCCACCGCTGTTTCCTTACATAAGTCTCAGCTAGTATTGAACAGTTAATACTTGCCAAAGGGAAATGGTAACTCACATGCTTTATTATTCGACAAAGCAACAGAACAGGACATCGATAGGTTTTTATTGCTTATGCAAAGCATTTGACCTTCCATCGCATTGACTTGCCTTTTGTGTAGTCTTGATAAACACAAGAGAGAGATGCAGGGGCCTTGCAGGGAAAACTCCATGACTCATTTCACCTGCATCCTTTGGACAATCTGTGCTTCATCCAGCAAAGTCCTTCCAAGCTGCTTAGAGAAATTCCCCAGGCTGTCTATTTGTGAAGAATGTCATCCAGAAGTGCCTACTGGTTTAGGTGGCAGAAAGAACCACCTGGGCAAACCTTTTCAAACACCAGTAATGAGGTATTGAGACACTTCACCTTCTTAGAAGTAGTGATTTGTTTGATAACAAGTGGACAGCCGTCAGCAGGGGACAGGTCAACAAGGAGGTGATGCCTGAGTGGGCACGCCTGTATGCAGAGGGATTCCTGCAGCTGCTCTGATTAGAATTATGTCTGAGAAGGTTGCCAGGAGGAAATAAAATGTTATGTTTCTTGCTACCAGTAAAAGAAATTCTACATGCTGTAGTATTAAATCTGTTCTATCAGGTCAGAACATGATACATGGGCTTCTCTATGATACTGAAAATTTCAGTCTAGGAGGAGAGATAAATTTCATGTCCTAGGGGCTTGGAATTTTATGAACTTTCAGTCTCCAAAGTCCAGTTCTAATTATGTTTTACTCCAGCCACTCAAATTTCCCTCCTTTTTAAAAAGCATTGGTTCATATCTCTATGGTCATAAATTAAATAGTGTGATGGAAAAGTAATGATGATAATGATGGTACTGATGATAATTTTGATTTGAGAGCCAGCTGGTTATTTTTCTGTTTGTTGGTTTTGTTTTGTAGCCGTGTCCTTGGCTCTTGCTTTGAATGGAGTCTGCACAAACACTATTAAATTGATAGTGGGAAGGTAAGTTCCAAAAAGAAACAAGCAGTGACTTAGTTTCAAGGTCAGCCGTGTAGAAACCTTGGCCACAGGAAACTGGATGGGACAGATTGGAGCTCATCTGGTTTTCCTTAAATTGTTGTCCTTCTGGGGTTTCTGTCCTCAACTCAGATCTTTCCACTCCTTTGAATGATAAACTCACTACTTCAGTAAGCATGACATCAATAGTAAAGAAGTATCTAATGACTATACTTTCTTGGGGACCAATGTCAAGAAAGCCATTTCCAGCCCACTGGTATTCCAGGGCCTCACCAGACACCCACTCACTTATCAGTTTTGGCATCCAAAAAATAGATAATCTTGCTTATTTATCATTGTCTCTGGGATAAGCAATATGGATTAGTATTTGAGCTGTGACTCATGACACATTTCTCTTACCCTCCTGGGAGATGATTTCTATTTTCTGTTTATCTTGCCTTCTCCCCCAAATGCTCTGGAAATGAGCTAGTCTCTGTAGAGAAAAACAGTCAAAAGATCTGAGTTCGAGACCTGACTTAGGCCCTGACTAGCTGTTGGCCTTGGACAGGTTGGTTTCCCTCTCGGAACCTCAGTATTTAGCAATCAGGTACTTGGTGTGCAGTCCTGGTCAGGTAATGAGGGGGCAGAAGATGGATATAGATTGGTCAGCAAGTGGCCTTGGGCTGCATTGTCCTTCCAACTTTCTGTGCTTAGAGTTGCTGAGGGCCCAATGAAATGCTGATTCCCAGGTCCTCTCTGAGGCTCTGGTTCAGTAGGTGAATAGCCACACTTAAAGACACACATAGGGGAGAAACAGCACACCAACAGTTCTGATAGATTATTGATAATTGATATGTTATAGATACTGATAGATTGTTATTGGGCCCAGATCCCAGAGCTGGAGGACCAGTGAGCCCTTAGAGTTCACAGTGAGAACCATATGAACTGTAACCCAGTGTGTGCAGAAAAGGGGGGCTGTGTTTATAGTATTAGAAAAACCTTGTCCATGGCAGGCATCTGGCAGAGTTAGTTGAATTCATGTGAAGAATTCACCACCACTCATCACAGTGAGAATCCACACTTGAGTGAAGTGGACACGTGGGGTGTGGTGTGTAGGTGCAGGAATCCAATTGCCAGGGTTCAGAGCTTGTCTTTGCCACTTACTGGTTGTGTGTGACCCTGGGCAGGAGTGTGATCTTTCTAAGCTTTCATTTTCACACGTGTGAAATGAAGGAAGTTCCAGGACCTGCCCCAGGGTTGTCATAAAAATCATACAATGTGACCCATGGGTGGTACTTAGTGCTGGGTCTGGTATGCAGTTAAGTACTAAGTACATGTTAGCCATGATTATGGCAGTTGACTTGGCCTCGGGACCAGCTTGTCCCCTACTTCCTTCCCCCACAACCTGAACCAAGAGCTGGGCTGGTGACTGTGTGCCAAAGCTCAGAACTGAGTTTTCAGGTCTTCTCAGTGAAACCTGCTCTTTAAGGAAGTGTAGGCAGTTGGCCATCAGATTCAAGATACAGGGCCATGAGGAGCCTGGAGGCTTGGATCCTGGTAGCAGCCTCCGAGCAGTGGAGCCATAGATGGAGCTGTGGCTCCATCTTTATTTCACCACCGCCATGCTCAGGTGGCTCCTGGAAGTCATCTCTCTTGACCCTCAGTACCTCACTTTTGGGTAGGTATTGATATCCCTCTTTTACAGATGTGGAGACTGAGGGTGGCTATGTGACTACCTAAGTCATAAAACTAGTAAGTGGCAGAGTGGGAGTTCCAGCCCAGATCTTTCTGACCCTGAAGCCTGAGCTTTGCCTAAGCCCACGGTGTCTTCCGGTGGGGGCTGCGGTGTTGATGGCAGAAGAAGGAACTGGGGCAGCAGCAGGGGTCGGCGGGGTCAGCTGGGGTTTGTTTGTGATGGCAGCGTTTTATATTGAAACTGTCCATGGTGTCTTTTGTAGACCTCGCCCCGATTTCTTTTACCGCTGCTTTCCAGATGGAGTGATGAACTCGGAAATGCACTGCACCGGTGACCCCGACCTGGTGTCCGAGGGCCGCAAAAGCTTCCCCAGCATCCATTCCTCCTGTAAGTTCCCTGCTTGGGAGACTCTGATTCCTAGGTCATGTCTCCTGATCACTCTTTTTGGGAATTTATGTAAAGGGAAAAGTATTGATCCTTGAATGTCAAGTGTAGTTCACTTTTCTTCACTGTAGGGCGGTTGTCTTAGAAACAAGACATTCCCCAGGAAGAAATAAGCCCAAGGCCAAGACTCTGGAGTTTACAAAACATTGTATGTGTGGCTCCTGTCAACTCAGCAGGGTGAAACTTGCGACACTTTACCCTTTGGCAGTATCCATTCAGGATGCTGACAGTCAAGGGAATTAACCGTGTTCCCCGGGACCGTATGCCTTTCAGCTCAGTGTCCTCGCTAGGTTACCCCTTCAATGAAAGTTTGTGTGTGTGTGTGTGTGTGTGTGTGTGTGTGTGTACTGTACCAACATATAGCATATATGTGTATATATATACATGTACATACACGCCGTCACCCCTAATATATAGTCTGATTATAGGTATGTAAGCTGGGACTTCCCTGGTGACTCAGACAGTAAAGCATCTGCCTACAATGTGGGAGACCCGGGTTCAGTCCCTGGGTGGGGAAGATCCCCTGGAGAAGGAAATGGCAACCCACTCCAGTACTCTTGCCTGGAAAATCCCATGGACGGAGGAGCCTGGCCGGCTACAGTCCATGGGGTCACAAAGAGTCGGACACACTGAGCGACTTCACTTTCACTTTCTTTCAAGCTGGGACCAGCCTTAAACTAAATAATGTGAACCAGGTGCAGTGTGGTGTAGTGGAGAGTACGCAAGTCTTCAAAGTGTGACAAATCCTGGCTATGCAGATATGAACTGTGACTTAACCTCTCTGTGCCTCAATTCCTGCTGTGTAGACTGGGAATGATAAGGCCTCCACTGTTAGTTGGAGTGAGGGTTAAAATAAGTGATGGTGACCACTGACATTTCTGGAGCATCACCATGCCAAAATGTTTCAGTGCATTATCTTATTTAATCCACTCCATGAATGTCAAGTACTTGGTATCATGCTTTAAATAAACCAAGTTATCCATGTCAGAGTGTCCTGGTCACATCTTCTTTCATTCCATCAGTGTTTACCGAGTGAGTCAGGTGCCAGACATTGTGACAGGTGCTGGGGACATGGAGATAAATGAGCCACAGCTTGTGTCCTGGGGAGTCCGTAGGCAGTGGCAGGCTGTGTATTTAGGTTGGTGATTCTGAAATCCTTGGAGAGGAACCAGGTCCCCAGGTGACCACTTGGGAGAGGACTGGCCGCTCTTATGACTTGAAGTCCTTGATTCCCCACAGGTTGGATCGTTGTTGACCTTGGCCAAGCCTGTTACCCTCATCCTTTTTCTTTTTTCTAAGTAGCTAATACACACCCTGATAATGGCTGGACCAAGGAGTAACTGGATGGCCTTTCCTGCAGAGTGGTAGTTGGCCATTTTTGCTCAGATTCACTGGAGATTAGGGCTTGTCAGCAATATCGGGGTGCCTGGCACTCTGAGTGACTCTCCGTTGGCCTGTGCCACAGCCCTGCCAGGTCCGGTTGTCCCTACTGTGTGCATAGGGACAGCGAGGCTTAGACAGACTCAGAAGATTATTCAAGGACACTAGCTGACCTCTCTGCCAGCCTCTAATGTGATAGTGTCTTGGGCTTTTGGTGGTTAAACAACAAATACAATAAGGTATTCACACTTTGGCCACCTGATGCGAAGCACTGACTCATTGGAAAAGACCCTGCTGCTGGGAAAGATTGAAGGCAGGAGGAAAAGGGAAAGACAGAGGATGAGATGGTGGGCTGGCATCACCGACTCGATGGACATGAGTTTGAGCAAGTTCTGGGAGTTGGTGATGGACAGGGAAGCCTGGTGTGCTGCATTACATTGTGTTGCAAAGAGTTGGACATGACTGAGTGACTGAACTGATTCACAGTCCATGTTCATTTAAATAAATAACTCTTTTTCTCCCCTAGTTTATTGGAGACTTTAGTGGGTTGAATAATGACACCAAAAAAAAATTTGTCTAGATCCTAGCCCACAGGACCTGTGAATGTGACTTTATTTGGGGAAAAAAAGCCTTTGTAGATATAGTTAAGGATCTCAACATGAGTTCATCCTGGCTTTAGGGTGGGCTGTAAATCCTAGGATAGATGCCCTTATAAGAGAAAGGCAGAGGAATATTGAGACTTAGAGATATGAGGAAGGAGGTCACGTGAAGATGGAGGCAAGAATTGAAGTGATATAGTCGCAAGCCAGGAGAAGGCAATAGCACCAGTACTCTTGCCTGGAAAATCCCATGGACGGAGGAGCCTGGTAGGCTGCAGTCCATGGGGTTGCAAAGAGTCAGACATGAGTGAGCGACTTCACTTTCACTTTTCACTTTCATGCATTGGAGAAGGAAATGGCAACCCACTCCAGTGTTCTTGCCTGGAGAATCCCAGGGACAGGGGAGCCTGGTGGGCTGCCGTCTATGGGGTCGCACAGAGTCGGACACGACTGAAGCGACTTAGCAGCAGCAGCAGCAGTCACAAGCCAAGGAACCCTGGAGCCACTAGAAGCTGGACGAGGCAGGAAGGAGTCTCCCTTGAAGCCTTCAGAGGGGCTGCAGACCTGCCAGCACCTTAATATGGGACTTCTGGTCTCCAGAACTGGGAGAGAATACATTTCTTTCATTTTCAGCCCCCAGGTTTGTGATAATTTGTCACAGTGTTATCCATCAGGCTTCTTGGCCTTCCCCAGTCAATAGGAATTGACTGGAGGCCAGACAAGAAACTGGCAAGTTTACTGGGGGCCCTACTGCAGCAAGAGTAGAGAGCGAGAGCGAGAGCGAGAACAAGCAACAGGTTTCCCTTAATCCTTGAGCAGGGGGCAAGCCTGCTCCTTATACGGGGTGAGGGAAGGGGTGTGTCCGGGGATCAGGCCGAAGGGGTGGCTTAGGTGTTTTGCCCACCCCTTAGGTGGTGGTGTGTGCAGTACCCTGCCTTTGCTCCCAACGCTCTGTGCTCCAGGCTCCTCAAAAGTGGCCAATGGATTTCTTGGTCTCTTTGTATCTTTTGTCCAGAATTTGCCCCACCTGCGTGTGTACACAGTTACTTTTAGTCCCATACAGTTTCTTTGTATTTTGTTGCTCAAGGAGAAGTGTGTCCAGGTGCAAGCATCGCAGCACTGCAGCCAAAGTCCCAGGTCCCGGGCCTCTCTCAACAGCAGCCCTGAGTAAAGAAGGAGGGGACTTAGACTGAACACTTCCTGGTTAACAGAGCAGGTCTGGCTTCAGAGCCTTGGAGGTGGGGGAGGGGAGATTGACAGAACATACGTTCCTAAGGTTAATATGGCCAGGGGCACAGCATGCATGAAGGCTTAGGGTTCATGGTGCTTCTAGGCTCTCGTCGTTCCTGGTATTTATGGTCGGGCATCTGTTTGGAATAATCACTTTAGTTGGAGGAAGGCCTGCTATATTGATTTTCTGTCTCCTTGTTATCAGGAATTCCCCGGGTGGTGTTTTTTAGATGTACCTGGGATAGTATTCACCGGGGCCGGCTTCCATCTGCTTTTCATCTGTATCCTTGCGGGGTCACTCAAGTTCTCTGCAGTTTCTGGTCTCTCAGAGATTTGGTGCTGAGCTTTAAAGGGTTCAAAAGTTATTAGCAGTAAGAAGTGAAACCCTTTGGGGAAATTTTCATCCTGGTTTTCAAATGGTTATCTGAGGACTGCAGCACAGTTTTCTATCTACCGTTGCATCTGAACTCGGGAAGGAAATAGCTTTCACGTGAATGACTCAAGCTAGGAGACTGCTGGATTGCAGAGTAGCGGTCAGGACCCTCAGAAGTTTCTTTTAGAGACACACCCCTGCCTTGTCAAATGCATTTCCTGATGGATCTGCCCACCAGCTGCCTTGTCCAAGGGGAGGCTGATGTCCCTTCTGTGCTTGACAAGCTTTCTGACAGAGGCTATTACTATCTTTTGCTTAAGACTTCACTTTCACTTTTCACTTTCATGCATTGGAGGAGGAAATGGCAACCCACTCCAGTGTTCTTGCCTGGAGAATCCCAGGGACGGTGGAGCCTGGTGGGCTGCTGTCTATGGGGTCGCACAGAGTTGGACACGACTGAAGCGACTTAGCAGCTGCAACTTAAGATGTGCTTAAAATGTTACAGATTTTTACTGTTTGGCTGACAGGATCCTTCCCAGCCTCTAGGCTTTCGGTGAGTATTTTCCTCTGCTCTTTTTTATGACAGATCAGTGGTTGCCTTGCAGGCAGCTGCCGTATCCACTTAGAAAACCATCAGTGCCGCTTTCCGGCTTTCTTACTGTAGCTGATAGGACGCCTGGTGTGACTCATTGCTCCCCAGAGGAGGTGGTGGACCTCAGAAGGGTGACCTCAGTGGACTCCCGTTTTGAGACACAGGCTCTTTCTCCCTTCTTATTTATCCATTTTTGTGGATTACACTTGAGTGAGTGGACCCAGGGGTTCTGGACCAACGGATCTCTGGAGACGAATCCCCCATTCTGGGTAAACATGGGTTTGCTTCTGCTCTGTTCACAGATAATTGGTGACTGGAAGGTAGTCGACGCCCACATGTCATCCTGCAGAACAGTTGGTTTTATTTGAACAGAAGAACAAACACTAATGTCTTTTGGAAACCAAAGATCTTTTTCTTGGTTTACCACAAGCAGTGAAACAGCACTGCCCTGAAGGGCTCATGTGACAACCTTTCAGCACACAGCGTGACCGTGGCAGCCATGTCAGAGGACTGGCTGTGTGAGGCACAGCTTCAAAGAGCGAGTGATTTCCTTCAGAGTTTTGAGAAGCTTGGGGTTTAAAGTGGAGAAAGGCGATGAACTGTCTCTCATCACATTATCTCAGCTTTTGATTGGGTGTTGTTTCAACTTGCAGAACGAGGATAGATTTCAGAGAGAAAAATTGGAAAAAAAAAAACACCCTATTATTACCAAGTCAAGGTATTAAGAAACTTTCTTCTATAAAATGGAGGGAATGAATACGGTGATACTGTATTCCGGGCTTGGCAAATGACAGCATGTGTACTGCCTGTTTTTGTAAATAAAGTTTTATTGGAACACAGAGGTGCCCATCACTTACATATTGTGTGTGGAGGCTTTTACTTTATAATGGCAGAGTTGGTAGTTGCAGAAGAGACCTGGCCCACAAAACTACAAGCATATTGCCCATATTCCAAACAAATAGTATTAAAAAGCATTACTTCAGGGTTCCTGGTGGGGGACGGAAGAATAGGCCAAGCACAGAGGAGTTTTAGGACAGTGAAACGGCTTTATATGACACTATACTGGTGGATGCTTGTCACTGTATTATGCACTTGTCGAAACCCATAGACTATACAGCATCAAGAGTGAACCCTAATCAAACTGTGGACTTTGGGTGATTCTGATGTGTAAGTGTAGGTTCGTCAATTGTGACAGCTGTTGGAGGATGTTGATAATGAGGGATGCTGTGAAGGTCAGGGTTGGGGTAGGGGGAACTTAGCATCTATAGGAAGTCTCTGTACCTTTTAAAATTTGCTGTATACCTAATGCTGGTCTCAGAAACTAAGGTCTAAGAAAAAGGTGTTAGTAAAGCAAGACCAGTGCACTTGAATTGTGCACACAGGTATTTCATTTTTAAAGAACTCCACTATGGAATAAAAAGGAGGCATTTACAGGGTGGTGGTGGTGTTCAGTCACTAAGTCGTGAAGGATAATCAGTGCTTGTGGGATGCATTCTTTACATGACAGACAGAATTTCAAGACCTGACTGGTGGTGATTTAACTCTTCTCGGGCACTCAGTGTTTTGCAGGCACAGTCTTGCTCTTGAGGAGGGCACAGGTGCTCTGAAATGGCCCTGTCCTGTCTGGGGTCAAGGCCAATGCCAGGCACTTTCCACAGTGCTCTGGGTTTGGGGAGCTGGGAATTCCAGTGCAGGGACAGGGACAGCCTCTGGAGGTAAAGCCCTTTCTTCTGTCATTTCCCAGGAGAGCACACATGAGCAGGTGTTCGGGGTCTTTTATGTTTGAAGTATCTTTATGCTACCCTCCAACTGAATGTAGAATTCTAGGTTGAAAATCAGTTCTGTGCAGGATTCTAGTTTACTGTGTGATTCAGAGAGACCCTATGACATTCCCCTCTTTCGTCTTGCTTTTCTCTTTCTCTCTCTGGAACTTCTTAGGAACCTTTATCTCTGGTCGTCTGAAGTTTCACAATGATGTGCCTTCCTGGGATGTTTTTTTCTTTATATTTATTGTTCTGGTCTCTCAGTAGGTCCTTCTACTCTGGAACTTTGTGTCACTTCCTCTGTATTCCGTTTCTTTTCTCTGGATCCTGTGTTAGGCAGGTGTTGAATCTCCTGGGTTGATTTTATCTTTTAATTTTATTTCCTACTATCTTTCTCTTTGTGTTTTTGTTCATCTCTCTAGGAGAGTTTAAAAATTTTATTTACCAACCCTTCTATTGAATTTTATTATGAATTTTGTATTTTTAATTTCCAAGAGCTCTTTCCTGAACTCTGATTTAACAAAAAAATAACATCAGGTTCTTTTTCTCACGGGTATACTCTCTTTTCTCTTTGACTGCAGACGTCATCTGCTCCTCACCTTCTCTTGATCTGCATGTTTTTGGTATCTAGCTTTCCTTACATATCTGGCAGTCTTCCGCTGGATGTTCTTTATTACATATCTGGCAGTCTTCCGCTGGATGTTCTTATCTAAGGTGGGAGTGCTGAAGCTAACTGGACAGAGTCCGTTAAGTGGGCTTCACTGAAGAGTGGGTGGGAAGCGAGCTGGGGCTTCACTGGTTGGCCCTGAGTGCTAGCATCTGGCCTTTACTTAGAGGCTATTCTTTTCACTGGCGGGAACTCCCCTCCCCTGCCCTCCCCAGTCTCTGGCCGGGTGTATATGAACCTGGCATTCTGCAAGCCAAGCCCAGGGGCTTGCTTTCTCACAGGTTACCTTGCAGACTTTCCCTAAGCCCCCCTGTTTTCAGCCTGATTGTTTAGCCTTTTTCTGCATTTGACTGCTTTTTCCAAGCCCAGAGCCTTGGATGGTTAAACCTTCTACCTTCTTCAAGAGTTGAGGAGGTGACAGTTTACTGGTTCGAGGATGAGGTGGGGACCTGGAAAGTTCAGCTGCTCTCTGGGGACTTCCCACCTACTTTCCTGTCCAGCCGGCATCTGACCCCTGCCCTCTGCGGTACCTCTGCCTCCAGTTCAAACACTTGCAGGGCCCCTCCTAGTGAATTAGGGCTTCTCACGGGCATCACCATCCACAGGACCACGTGGAGATGTGCCTTTCCTCTCTGAGTCAGCATCTGCTCTGCCAGCTTCTTCCCACCCTCGTATATCGTGGGGTGGTGTTGAGGTGCTTTTCGTTTTATTGAAGATAGAATTCATCTCCCTCTTTGCATAGTCAGGGTTCTCAGGAGAAACAACCAATAGGATGTGTGTATGTACAGAGGGAGACGAACAGTTATTTTAAGGAATTGGCTTGTGAGATCATGAGCACTGGCAGGTTGGAAATTTGGTTAGGATTTCAAGGTTGCAGTCTCCTTTTTAATTGTTTATTTATTGTGACTGTGTTGGGTCTTAGTTGGGACTTCCCTGGTGGCTCAGAGGTCAAAGCGTCTGCCCGCAATGAGGGAGACCTGGGTTCGATCCCTGGGTCAGGAAGATTCCCCTGGAGAAGGAAATGGCAACCCACTCCAGTATTCTTGCCTGGAGAATCCCATGGACAGAGGAGCCTGGTGGGCTACAGTCCATGGGATCGCAAACAGTCGGATGCGACTGAGCGACTTCACTTCCACTTTCACATTGGGTCTTAGTTGCGGCATGCAGGCTCTCTAGTTGTGGTGCGTGGACTCCAGAGCACGCAGGCTCAGTGGCTGTCCTGCAGTATGTGAGATCTTAGTTCTCCAACCAGGGATCAAACCTGCATGTCCTGCATCGGAAGGCTGATTCTTAACCACTGGACCAGCAGGGAAATCCCTGTGTTGCAGTCTTGAGGTAGAATTTCTTGCTTGGGAAACCTCAGTCTTTGCTCCTAAGGCCTTGAACTAATTGAATGAGGTACACTCATATTATGTAGGGTGAGCTCCTTAATTTAAAGTCAACTGATAGTAAACACTTGTCACATCTAAAATATGTCTTTGAAGCAACTTCCAGACTGATGTTTGACCAAACATCTGGGCACTATGGCCTAGCCAAGCTGATACACAAAATTAGTCATCACTCTCTTATTCCTTCCTTCCCTTATCATTTTAAATTCAGGAATACCTTGGTAATGTTCTGATGCCTTAGTGCGGGGGTACCGTATGTTAGAAGATTCTCATATAACCTCAGTGTTATTTTGATGACAAGAGTCCTGGAGAGTGTCCTACTCTTGTAGGACAAGAGTCCTACAAAGGGTCTTTGTAGGCTGAGTGTCTGGGAGTTTGCTTTTGTGGAACAAATCTAAAGGGTTTGTAAATATGGATGGAAAAATTATCATAAGATATCATCTATGCTAAGCAGCCAGGTTTAACTCCATCAAGCATGAATATTTAATGTTATAAACCAGCTGGTTTTTGGAGTGGTTAGACAGACTTTTGCATAAAGATACAGGAAATAGAAGAGCAGAAGAAAATGCAAGATTCATTTGTTTTGGATCATTTAATGAAATGAAATTGCTGTCCAGGGATTTTGCTGCTAGATGGGAAGCTTGAAAAAGACCATCTTCTTCTTTTAAAAATGGTATAGGGCAAAACCAATACAATATTGTAAAGTTAAAAAATAAAATAAAAAAAATAGAAAAAAATAAAAATAAAAATGGTATGAAATGACATGGGCTGATTGGGTCATGTTCAACCAGGACAAACTGGTGGTCACTTATCTGAGGTCAGTTTGATTTGTGTGGTTTACCTTCTAAGTGACAAATGAGAGCTTCCAAATTCATTTTCCTGTCATGGGACATCATCACACTTGGCAAGAGCCTCTCCTAGGTTTTTTCACCTAAATTTGCATTATCTTTCATCTTAAACTTCCAAGACAGTTTCAGAGGTTCTGGGAAGCAACTGTGCTTATTTTGCAACTTTTTCATCATTGAAATGAAGACCCCCCCTGAATACTGGAAAGTCTTGCTTTGGGGATACCAAATCCTTGGAGGAAATAGTTGGCTTTAAAAAGAATCAGACCTCTTTATGGGGTGATGTTTTTCAATCTTTTTTTTTTTTTTCATTATCACCCATCCTCATTTTTGTAGGTTTCCCCTTCAACTAACCCTAACCCTCAACTTCTCTTCTCTACCATGAAATATTAATTCCACTGATATATTGTATTAATATTATGGCTGTTTGAAGGGCCACAAAAAATTGTAATATCTAGAATTTTCTCATCTCCCCAAGAATCAATTTTTGTCCCCTTGGGGGGATACCACTCTAATGGCAGAAAGTGAAGAGGAACTAAAGAGCTTCTTGATGAGGGTGAAGGAAGAGAGTGAAAGAGCCAGCTTAAAACTAAATATTGAAAACTCCAGGATCATGACATCTGATCCCATTCAGTTCAGTTCAGTCGCTCAGTCGTGTTCGACTCTTTGCGACCCCATGAATCACAGCACGCCAGGCCTCCCTGTCCATCATCAGCTCCCGGAATTCACCCAGACTCACGTCCATCGAGTCAGTGATGCCATCCAGCCATCTCATCCTCTGTCGTCCCCTTCTCCTCCTGCCCCCAATCCCTCCCAGCATCAGAGTCTTCTCCAGTGAGTCAACTCTTCGCATGAGGTGGCCAAAGTACTGGAGTTTCAGCTTTAGCATCATTCCTTCCAAAGAAATCCCAGGGCTGATCTCCTTCAGAATGGACTGGTTGGATCTCCTTGCAGGCCAAGGGACTCTCAAGACTCTTCTCCAACACCACAGTTCAAAAGCATCAATTCTTCGGCGCTCAGCTTTCTTCACAGTCCAACTCTCACATCCATACATGACCACAGGAAAAACCATAGCCTTGACTAGACGAACCTTTGTTGGCAAAGTAATGTCTCGGCTTTGGAATATGCTATCTAGGTTGGTCATAACTTTCCCATTACTGATCCCATTACTGCATGACAAATAGAAGGGGAAAAGGTGGAAGTAGTGACGGATTTCCTCTTCTTGGGCTCCAAAATCACTCCAGATGGTGACTGCAGCCATGAAATCAGAAGACGTTTGCTTCTTGGCAGGAAAGCTATGACAATCCTAGACAGTGTGTTGAAAAGCAGAGACATTACTCAGCTGACAAAGGTTCCTATAGTTAAGGCTATGGTCTTCCCAGTGGTCATATATAGTTGTGTGAGCCGGACCATAAAGAAGGCAGAGAGCCAAAGAATTTATTCCTTTCAACTGTGGTGCTGGAGAAGACTCCTGAGAGTCTGATGGACAGCAGGGAGATCAAACCAGTCAATGTTAAGGGAAATCAACCCTGAATACTCACTGGAAGGACTAATGCTGAAGCTGAAACTCGAGTATTTTGGTCACATGATGCGAACAGCTGACTAACTGAAAAAGTCCCTGATGCTGGGAAAGACTAAGGGCAGAAAGAGAAGAGGACATCAGAGAATGAGATGGCTAGATGGCATTACCGATGCAATGGACGTGAACTTGGGCAAACTCTGGGAAATGGTGAGGAGTGGGGAGGCCTAGCGTGCTGCAGTCCATGGGGTCTCAACGAGTCGGACACGACTGGGCAACTGAACAATGAGGGCTACGTGGTCTTGGTTGGGAATGAGTATTCCTGGGCAGTAGTTCTCAACTGGACAATTTTGCCCCCTAGGGGATATTAGCAAAGTCCAGAGACATTTGTGGTTGTCACAAGGGCATGTGACATGTGGCATCTCCTCCGTCGAGGCCAGGGATGCTGCCAAACTTCCTACAGTGCAGAGGACAGTCCTCACGACACAGAAGGATCCAGCCCCAAATGTCAATGATGTCCAGGCTGAGAGCCCCATTCTAAGATAATTAGGCAAATATACGGAAGAAAGTTATCTTTCACATGTTAAATTCATCCACTCTTCAGGTTCTTGGTCTGAATAAATAGAGTAGTTTTAGAAATGGTTACTGTTTAATTAATTAAAAATACTCTCCCTCAAAGACTTGGCTCTCCATTTGACTTCCATGAAAAAAAAGATCATGGTCAGATTAAAGGTTGTAATTAAAGCCTAATGCCTTTTTATTTCTTTCTTTTTAAATTTTTTATTATGAAGAAATTCAGACATATAAAAGAAAACAGAGCTAATGAATCCCCACATGCTTCAAGTACAAGAGTCTGCCCTTCTTCCTTCCTGTTTTTGTCTGCCCACTTCCTACCACCACTGAGAATGCTGACAGTTTCTTTTTATTGGAGCATAACTGCTTTACAGCGCTGCATTCATCTCTGCTGTCCAACGAAGTGAATCAGCTGTATGTATGCATATATCCCCTCCCTCTTGACTCTCCCTCACCCCCGGCCCCACCCCTCCCATCTAGGTCATCACAGAACACCGAGTTGAGCCCCTTTTGCTTCATAGCAGGTTCCTACTAGCTAGCTATTTTACACATGGTAGTATATCTTTAAAAAATTATTTTAGCATTTTAAGGTAAAATGTACATTGAAATGCATAGGTCATTGCCATTCGGTCTTGAGAAGTGGGCTCATTATGTAACCCATATTCCTATCACAATGTAAGGTATTTCCATCACCTCAGAAGGGTCTTTATGTTCATTTCCAATCTTCATTCTCTTGAAATAACCACTGTACTGTTTTTTTTTTCAACCTTTAGATTAGCTTTGCCTACTTTAGAATTTCATCTAAATGGAATAATGCAGTGTATTCTTTTTGAGTCTGGCAGTTTTTGCTCTGTATAATATCTTGAAGTTCATCCACATTGTTATAAGTATCCATAATTTATTCTTTTTTATTGCTGCAATGTATTTCATTGTAATGAATATTCCACAGGTTCTTTGTCTTTCTGGTTATTTCCATTGTGAATTAAGCTGCTATGAACATTTGTGTGCAGTTCTTTTAATGAACTGTGCTGACATTTATCTTGGCTAAATATCTGTGAGTGATATTGCTAATGTAAAAACATTAGGATATGTTTAACATTTGAAGAAACTGCCAGATATTTTCACAAAATGCTTGAGCTAGTTTACATTCTCTCTAGCAACGTATGAAAATTTCAGGTACACTGGGTCTTCACCAACATTTGCTGTTACTGGTTTTTTTTGTTTGCTTAGTCATTTTGGTGGGTTTATACAGTGTCTCATTGTAGTTCTCTAGTACTAATGATGTCACTGACATTTTCATTTGCCTACTGGCTGTTCTCATATCTTCCTTGATGCAGTGTCTGTTCAAATCCTTTTTCCATTAATTATTTTTGTCTATTTGTGATTAACTGGTGATGTTTCTTCATATTCTATTTAGAAGCCTTGTGTCAAATAAATGTTTTGTGAATATGTTCTCCCATCAGTGGCTTGCCTATTCATTTTCTTAATAGTATCTGTTGATGAGTAGTAGTTTTAAATTTTGATTAAATCTTACTTGTCACTTTTTTCATTTGTGGTTATTGCTTTCTGTGTTTTATGTAAGAAATCTTTCCCACCTTCCAGTTATAAACTTGTCTTCATATGTTTTCTTCAAAAGCTTTATGGTTTGGGTTTTATATTTAAAACCAAGTTGATTTTTGTTCAGTGTGTGAGACAGTGTTTAAAAGTTAAAATTTTTTGCATTTATATCCATTTTTAGCACCATTTATTGAAACAATTTTTCCTTTCACCATCAGGTAGCTTTAGTGCCTTTGCAGAAATTGATAGACCATACAGTGTGGTTCTATTCCTGTACTCTCTACAATGTCATTAATCTGTCTGCCTACCCTTTTTCTAGAACTGCACTGTATTGATTACTGTAGCTTTATGGTAGGTCTGTTGAAGTCCAGCAGCTGGAGTCTTTCATCTTTGTTGTTTTTTTTTCTCAAGGTTACTTTGGCAATTATAGGTTCTTTACTTTTCCAAAATATATGCTGTGGAATCAGTTTATGAATTTTCATAAGAAAGTCTTCTGGCATTATAATTGGGATTACACTCAATCAACAGAATTTGAAAAGAAGAGTTAACATGTGTTATTTAGTTCGTTTCTCTAGTGAAGCTCCCATTTTCCTCTTAATTGCTTTTCATCACAACCTCGAGTGTTTCTGAGTGCACCCTTAGGCTTGAACTTTACCATGTTCAAATAAAGTCAGTTCCTTTGAGAAGAGCTCCAGAGTTCTCTGTTTTAAGATGTGTCTTCCCGAGCCTTGTTTCTAGAGCTGAAGATAGGGACAGTGACAGGTTCCTTCTGAGTGATGCTCATGCCTAGGACTTGGCCACTGGAAGGAGGGGAGCACAGTAGCTTCTGACCTTCAGGGTGATGAATACCAACAGCCTGTCTCTCCCAGCAGGACACCATTGCCCTCGACGAGGAGCTGTGAGGAGAGGAAGGGGGAGCCCTGTGTTCTAGGCTGTATCCATCTGGGATGGACCTTCCTTCACACTAGGCTGGGAGGGAAGGAGCAAGAATGGATCGAGGTTCTGATGCCAGAGATTTTCACTGTCCCTACTGAGTTTTAGTGTCTTCTTAGATGACTATTTCTTCATTTGCTATGTGCTTTTAGGATCACTTCCAGAGACTTGATTTTATATTTTTAGTAATTTTCTCCAGTTTAGCTTGGAAGTGGGGTCCCCAGAGCTTCTCATATGCCAGTGTGGAAGTGAAACTCCCTTTTGTCACTTTTGATAAATTGTGATTTTAAAATAATTTGTACATTTATCTATACTGTTGAGTTTGTTAACATAAAGGTGTTCATAATATTACCTTATTGACTTTTTCATGTCTGTTAAGATTGGTGGTGCTAGGCTGGCTTCCATTTCTGATGTAGTCATTTGTTTCTGATCCTTTTTTTCCTTGATTAACTTACTTGCAGTTTATTGATTTTATTAAACTTTTCAAACAACCTACTTTGTCTTTATTTTTTCTATTTTTATGTCTTTTCTGCTTTGTTGATTTTGGTTCTTATTTTCATTGCTTCCTTGCTTTTAATTTGTTTTTAAATTGCTCATACTTTTCTAGCTTAAGTTAGAAATTTAAATAATAATTGTTTAAAGATTTTTTCCTTTCTAATGTAAGCATTTAAAGCTATAAATGTCTCTATTTTAGCTATACCCCGCAAAATTTGTTATATTGTATTTTTATTGTTATTATGTTCAAATTATTTTCTAACATCCCTGTGGTTTTTTCTTTGATCTATGTATTATTCAGAAGTGAATTTTTAAATTTCCAAATATTGGAGACTTTCCCAGCTATTTTAATGTAATGAATTGTTAACTTAGTTTTATTGTGACTGGAAAACATACTCATGAAAATTTCAGTCTTTTGAAATTTATGGAGATTTGTTTTATTGCCTAGCACATTCTTTATCTTGGTGGATATTTCATTCACACCCAAAAACATATTCTGAATTTGTTGGGTGTGGCATTCCATGTGTGTTGATTAAGATGTTGTCATTCAGAGATTTCTAATTCTTTTTCTCTGTCTCACTGTTATCAATCAAGAGTTTGATAGTGTTAACTATGATTATGGATTTTGCCTGTTTCTCCTTTTTGTTTTGCTGGTTTTGCTTCCTGTGTTTTGGAGCGCTTTCTATTGGCACTCACACATTTATGATTGCTGTATTTTCTTGTCATCTGACCCTTTCTTTAACCATTATGAAATGTCCTCTACTCTCCATTCTCTCTCCCATTGCATGTAATGACTTCTTGTGGATGTGAGGGCCCTAGACTCATCAGAGATCTTGTTCTTGGCCCATGATGGTAGAATGGACTTGAATTATAAAGGAATACTTGTTGGATAGGCAGCTAGTTTGTGTGGGTGTTTCTTTTATCACTGTTTCAAATCATTGACTTTTAACTCAGTCTTCCAAATTTGGGCCCAGGGATCATTCAAGATGTTAGATATGTTCTAAAAATAAAAATTCAGATAACCACATGTCTTCTGCAGTGGACATCTTTTGGGATATAGATAGATGGAAGGAGGAAGGGACATAGGTAGATAAATATAAGATAATACTGTTCTACAATCCCATTCTCTGGAAACTGTCCTAGTCCCAGCCTCAGCTGGGCACCTGCCATGGAAACATTATCTTTTGGCTTTAGAACCACACCAAGTCCTTTCTTTGTGTTTTCTCAGATTCATATCTAGTGTGCATATCCTTAGAACCAGTGTGGTTTCTTTTCCCTTTTGGCTAGAACTCATGTATGTACATAAGTTATTCCCATGAGGGTCTCCACAGCATGTATTTCATTCCAGACCTGCTTCCTCATTTCTCCCACTGGCTTTGGGGGCCATCTCTCTGGCCTCTTTTGGCATCTACTTGGAAAATGCAAAGTCATTTGAATGTTGGCTGGAGCCAACTTAATTAGGAAGTTAAGTCTGCTGAAGGCAAATGAAGCAGATCATTCCACAGCCAAGTGTGTGCAGTTGTTGGGTGATTCAAGCCAATGCTTCTTTCCACCCATCCTCCTCTGGAGTCTGCTAATTACTGCTAAATAGCACCTTCCTTTTATGCCAGCAGCAGAGTTAGCATTGGGATACAGAGTAGAAAAAGCATTTCAAGCCTTTGAAGAGTTGTTGTTGTTTAGTCACTAAGTTGTGTCCAACTCTTTGCAACTCCAAAAGTGTGTTCAGGACCCCAAATTCACCACCAACACTGAGTTTTCAGAATTCCCCTGCCTTCCTTTGTCTAGAGTAAGAAAGGGACCTGAGCTGTTAGAATAATGTGGTCAGCTCTCCTTCTAATCAGCAATGTCATTTCATGGCAAACACTTGACTTTTCAGTCTTCTCTTTCACTTTTTAAGAGATGAAGGGATATAGTTGAGATGAGGTTTCAGAACTCATTTTGAGTGATGGAATACTTTTTCAGCCTCTGTCATCAGTTTTGAAAGAGGGTTTAAAAATACCTCCCAAAGGCTCTTGTTTCCTCTGCTCCCTCTTGTGCTGATGTTCTGCCCCTCTTGCCCAGCTCTCAAGAGGCTCAGTCATCTCCCCCAGAAGGTGGGGCCTGGTTGTGGAGGAGGAAGTCATGAGGCTCTGCTTTGCCCAGCTCTGGGAGCACACCACTGCCCCAACCACGGGGTCCGTGTGTGCCTTGGGCTATGACCTGTACAGAGTCCAAGATTACACAATACCACTGACGGAGAAAGTCCTTGTGAAAACCAACATTCAGATACTCTTCCTTCTGGGTGCTATGGGAGAGAAGCTCCACATTCTGACTTGGCAAAACATTTCATAGAGGTAGGAGTGTCATAGATGAAGTGTCATAGATGAAGATTATAGAGATGTTGGTGTTGTTCTGTTTAATTTTGGCAAAGAAAAGTTTGAAGTCAAAAAGGGTGATTGAATTGCACAACTTATTTCTGAATGGATATTTCACCCAGAAATTGAGGTAGTTCAAGCTTTAGATGACACTGAAAGGGGTTCAGGAGGTCTTGGTTCTATTGGAAATAATCAAAATTTATGCCAAGAACAGAAAGTGAAAAAAAATGTACTTTTGCCTTGAAAATCAAGGCTTTGCTTAATGTGAAAAAGGAAAAAACAAAAACAAAAAACCTCCCAAAGATGTGGTGAGTATTGAAAGGGATAAAGGCTGTGAAGCCACTTGTACTGTGCTGAGCACCCAGTAGGTGCTTTGTGACTGGATCCTCTCTCTGACTCCTCCAGCAGAGCTGGTTAATCCTGATAATGCCTGCAGAGACCAAGATGACACTGTGGGTGAGGGTCCTTTCTGCCTGGAAGCCTGGAGTGGGGTCTGGGGGCTGGGAACTGGGGAATCCTGGGAGGAGAGACCAGTGAGCTGCTTTACTCCAGAGCTTTGGCCTTCCTGAGTCTTTGCTTGTTTTTGTAAGCAAACATATTCAGAAGTTAAAGTTTATTTGGGAGCATCTTTGTGCGTATTTCTGCCAATAAGTAGATTCAATTTCAGTTGGTTTTCTCTCATAGGATTATCTCCCTCAGTTTTCTGGACCATAAGAATCTCTACAGTTTTTCATCAAAAGCAAGGAAGAAAGGGGAGGAAGGGAGGAAAAACACATTGTTTTCTTTATGGTTCATTTACTAGCTAGAGGCTAGGGGAAACTTGACAGACTTCGGATCCCATGGTGATTAGTAACTTTGTTTAAAAAAAAAAAATATATATATATATATGTCTCATATTTTTGTCCTTCACTAATATGGCTTTTTGATCAAATGTTCAGGTTTCTGGCCTGGATATTCTTTACCACAGCTTACAGATAAGACAAGAGTCCATTTACTTTCTTTCAAAATTACTCCCTTCTGGAAAAGAAGAAAAGTAACTGGCATTTGCTGACTGTGTAGAGCCAGGGAGCCCAGTGAAGAACTGCCTGTGTCTTATGGTCAGAGGGTTGTCTCCTCCTGTTGTTAGGATTTACCTATAAAATCCAGAGGGACTTCCCTGGAGGTTCAGTGGTTAAGACTCCGTGCTTTCAATGCAGGGATACAGGGGGTGCTGGTTCGATCCCTGGTCAGAGAACTAAGATTCCACATGACCGAACAAAGCGAAAAAGAAAAACAAGTGAGATGCTGCCACATATTTCATGATCTGGCCTTTGTCACATCTTAGGTAGAATTCCAAATGCCCTGTATTTCAGAAAGTGTTCATTTGTGCATTTCTTTAGTGATTCAGCCATTTATTCAACCTGTGTTTCGTGGAGACCTACTATGTGCTAGGTCTGCCTGTGGTGCAAGAGGAGGCAGACACCATTCCTGTCCTAGCAGCCTTTACAGAGCATGACCTCAGCGAGCCATATGGTGCCTTAAGCCCATCAGGATAAGGTGTCTCTTGCTCCCGGCAGATGCAGTCCCGGGTACGGAGCATCGTCAGTGAAAGCAGGTGTCCTTCATCAGGTGGGAGCCCTTGGGCAGTGAGTATTTTGAACAACCATTCTTGGCAGCCCTGATGGACAGCAGTGGACATTAAACAAATTACTACTCAAATAGACACTTAATTACAAGCCTGGCATATACAACTAAGGAAAGTACCTAATGCATAATTATTAAGTAGTGTCTCTTACATAGGCAGAGGTGTCTGGGACAATTCAGAAGGAGGAGTGCATGAGAACATTTCTCATCAGAAGAACCCCAAGCATCCCCACCCATCGTCTTGGTGCCTGTGGGGAAGAGAGCCACGGCACTTAGATAAGTTTAAGACTTTTGGATTTCTGGTCTAACCACTTGTTTGATTAGAGCATTTATTTATTTTTTTATGTTCATAACTATGCATTGCTGACTGTCCAAAGAATGCCATTTGAAGACCTATCATGGGGTAAAAAATGATAAATTTGCTTTTGTAATCATTAGATTTCTCTACATAAATAATTTCATACTTAAGAGCACTTTAGTATTAGTTATGAGAGAAAGAGAAGAATTGTTTTCAGATTCAGACAGACCTGAGTTTGGCCTGGCTCCATTACTTTGTATTGATGTGATCTTGGGCAAATTTCTTCATGAGCTTCTGCCTCAGTTTACTCATCTGTAAAATGGGATCTCTAATGCCTACCTTTTAAGGTGTGGGGAAAATTAAATGTGATGATTTAGTGCCCATTCCCCCTTGAGCTCTGACTCTGGGAAAGATCAGAAGATGCTGGTCTCTGTCCCCTTTGGCAGCAATGGGAAAGCAAGAGTGAAACAAAACAGAATCTGGTCAATGTGTGTTGATTCAAGTGTGTTTGTTTCTTATGTCATACGACAGCAGACTATAGATGCAGCCAGTTGAGTTCCCTACTGAAAGATGAGTGTTTGATTATTGCATCCTTAATACCGTCCTTCATGGCATGTGTTTTGCTGTGAGATTCGTGCAGTATATTCAGTCAACATACTCCTCTTGCAGTGGTTCTCCTGTCTACACCTATGGTATTAATTTGATTCTATGTACGGATCTATCTGGGGTTCCCAGGTGACTCAGTGGTAGGTAAAGAATCTGCCTGCAATACAGGATACACAGAGTTTGATCCCTGAGTCGGGAAGATCCCCCGGAGAGGGAAATGGCAACCCACTCCAGTATTCTTGCCTGGGAATTTCATGCCCCGAGGAGCCTGGCAGGCTACAGTCCGTGGGGTCATAAAGAGTCAGGCACAACTGAGCGACTAAACAACAGATCTATAAATTTCTGAAACTCACTGTCTTACAATTTTTTAAAACAAAAGTAAAACGTTAAAAAAGATTTCTCTGATCATGGCCTCCTGTGTATTTAAGAATTATGGCATGCCACTTAGATCCTTCTTAAAAACCAGGGTGTGTTTCAAACAGCCTCCCTTGAGCCAGGCTTCTGGACAAGGCCAAATCAATGACCACAGCATGGCACACTTGCCTGATGGCCGCAGACTGAGAAGTGGGAGGCCTGCTGGAGATGCATTTCCTAGAAGGTTGGTGAACAGTTGCACCCACAGCTAGAAAGTTCACAGCAGCAGGGATACCGGAGTGCAGTCAGCCAGAATGTCAGCCAGCATGGGCCCAAGTACAAGCCACCAGAGACATAGCCTGACCTTAGACCATGGGATTGGAAGTCATCGTCCACTAAGTCATCCATTGTTTTCCTCATTGGATGGTAGCTAAAGCTGAAGCACAGTTCTCAGTTCTCGAAGTGAATAACATGATTTAGGGAGGCAGTCGCTTGAGATGGCAAAGGAAGCCTCTGAGTAGGGCTGGGATGGTAGTCCTAACCAATTGAAGTCAACCTGGGAACCACTGGTTGTTACTCAGCCTCCTTCAGTCTCTTTATGACAGATGGGATTTGCAATAGCACAGGCTAACAGTGAAAGTTCATTGCAGAGGAGCTGGCCACCTCCCCAAGGAGAGAAGAGGTGCCTTTGGAGGCCTTCATGCTATTAACTCATGGCTCAGAGGGTAAAGCCTCTGTCTACAGTGTGGGAGACCCGGGTTCGAGCCCTGGGTTGGGAAGATCCCCTGGAGAAGGAAATGGTAATCCACTCCAGGACTATTGCCTGGAAAATCCCATGGACAATGAGCCTGATAGACTACAGTCCATGGGGTTGCAAAGATTCGGACATGACTGAGCGACTTCACTTCACTTGGAGGCCTTCGGCCCAATACAGGAATGTATAAGCCCCATGACTTTGTAAAAGTATATTTAGTTTCTTTCATGCATCCAGCCCATATGTGCCCTTTTTGCTCAATTGCTGCTGAGAAATTAACTGGTAAAAGCTTTTCATATGGTAACAATAACCACAAAACTCACTGCCATGTGGCTGTCCTCGATGCTTTATCTCATCCCCAACATTACAAACAGACCCCTGATTGGATTCGATGGTGGCTCAGTCAGTAAAGAATAAATCTGCAATGCAAGAGATATGGGTTTGGTCCCTGGGTTGGGAAGATCCCCTGGAGAAGGAAATGGCAACCCACTCTAGTACTCTTGCCTGAGAAATCCTGTGGACAGAGGAGCCTGATGGGCTACAGTCCCTGGGGTCGCAAGAGTTGGATGGACGTGACTTAGCGACTAAACTACCATCACCGCTAGACTACCCTGATTGTCGATAAATGCTGTCTTCATGTCCCAGGGTCTTCAAAAATTCTTCCATGCATCTGTAACACTCACTTGGATTGAGTTTTTCTTCCCCTAGAGGCAGTTTGTATGTCCTTCCTGTTCAGACACTACTGTCCTTACCTGTTGGCATCACTGACTCGATGGACATGAGTTTGAGTAAACTCCTCTGGGAGTTGGTGATGGACAGAGAGGCCTGGTGTGCTGCAGTCCATAGGGTTGCAAAGAGTCAGACGTGACTGAGTGACTGAACTGAATTGAACTGATCCTTACCTGTAGATGGTGAAGGCAGAGGAGGGGTGGAGCCCAGGTGACCTTGGCACCCTCATAGGTGCCTGGCACAGAGTCTCCTGCCTGTGTGGGTGCCAGTGTGGTTAGCAGGCTCCAGCTCTTTCCAACCACCACAAGTCTGTTCTCTACATCTTCGTTCTGTTCAGTTCAGTCGCTCAGTCGTGTCCGACTCTTTGCAACCGCATGGATGCACATGCCAGCCCTCCCTGTCCATCACCAACTCCCAGGGTTTACTCAAACTCATGTCCATCAAGTTGGTGATACCATCCAACCATCTCCTCCTCTGTCATCCCCTTCTTCTCCCACCTTCAATCTTTCCCAGCATCAAGGTCTTTTCAAATGAGTCAGTTCTTCGCATCAGGTGGCTAAAGTATTGGAGTTTCAGCTTCAGCATCAGTCCTTCCAATGAATATTCAGAACTGGTTTCCTTTAGGATGGACTGGTTGGATCTCCTTGCAGTCCAAGGGACTGTCAAGAGTCAAAGCATCAATTCTTTGGTGCTCAGCTTTCTTTATAGTCCAACTCTCACATCCCTACAGGACCACTGGAAAAACCATAGCTTTGACTAGATGGACCTTTGTTGGCAAAGTAATGTCTCTGCTTTTTAATATGTTGTCTACATTGGTCATAACTTTTCTTCCAAGGAGCAAATGTCTTTTCATTTCATGGCTGCAGTACATCTTTGTGAACTCTAGTATTTCTTGACTAAGGAAATAAATGTCAAGGCAGAGGAGAAAGCATAGCTCTATGAGGATCCATTATTAGATGAACAGAAATGGCATGATTTTTTATTAAATATAGCATGGCATAATCTTGTAAGTGACATTTCCCAGCCTCATCAATCATAATTTTTGAAGTGAAGGTTAAAATTTTATTAAAAAATAAACAATTGGCAATTTAGAGAAGAAACCCAGTAGGAAAATGATTGATCATCAATAAGTAAAAAAAAAAAAAATACTACATTCATGTAGATTTGGCCAAAATATTGCTTTTTGTAATTTTCATCAATAGTAACATTTTATTCAGTGCTATGTGATGCTTCTTGGCCATGTGAAAAAAAACCAAGGGACATTTTTTTCCTGTTACTTTCCTTTTTCCGGCTGCATTTAGGCCAGTTTCATGAGGACAATACCTTTCTAAAGGTAGGCTGCTCGAGTGCTGATAATATAATCCTGAATCATTTGTTCATGGACATTTCATGGTTGAGTGGAAAGTTCATGGGTGTTAGAATCAGAAGGACATGACTGTGAATCTGAACTAGTTTTTGTGACCTTGGTAATTGCTTAATTTTTCTAAGCTTTGGTTTTCTCATCTTTCAAATGGATGCAATAATATTTCATAATGTTACTGTGAGGATTGTATCACTTAGCTTTTAAAATATGCTAATTTTAAAATTTGCTTTAGCTACATTCTATTAAATTTAGGGATAATATGTACATATGGTCCAAGATGGTTGGTCTTATACTTGGGGGATTGATATAGATGCCAACTGTTGGATAATGAATTTCTAGTTCTAGTCATGAGGGAGAAACTGGTATTGGATTTGCCCTTATTGTTATTTTTAAGGTTAATAAAATTGATAAGCTTCCAGCAAGACTAATCAAGGGAAAAAGAGAGATCACACACATTATCAACATCAGGAAAAGAAGATGAGCTACTCTTATAGATTCTAAATACATTAAAAGGACATTAAGGGGATATTGTGAAGAAATTATGCCAATAAATTCAACAATGTATGTAGAATGGTCAAATTCTTCACAAACCACTGCTCACTAAGACTGATTTAAAGATTAAATAGGAATCGAATTTGTAATTGAATGCTTCTGTAGAAAGAAATCTCAAGGCTCAGATGGTTTCACTGGTATCTTTCATCAAACATTTAAGGAGAAGTAATATCAATCTTACACAAAACTTCAAAAAAAAAAAAAAAGAAGGTAGAAAAGAAGGGAACATGTCCCAGCTGGTTCTTTAAGACTATACAGATAAGGTTATAGACTAATTCTGATAACATCTGACAAAGACATTGCAGGGAAGAAAAATTATAGGCCAAATATCTCTCATGAACATAGACACAAAATTCTTTAATAAAATTTCAAGTCAAGTCCAGTAATAAGAAGGAATTGGAATTTATCCTAGGAATGCAAAGTTGATTTAAAAATTAAAAATCAATCATTGTTACTGACTAAATTATCAAAATGTAGGAAAAAATCATATTATCAATAGACATAGAAAAAGCATCAGCCATCCATAATTTTCCAAAAATTCTTCTTTCATTAAAGTAGAAATAAAATGGAACTTCTTCAGTTTGATGAAACGCGTCTGTGAAAAATCTACTACTAACTTCATACTTAATGATCAAAAGCTTTTCTTTTATGATTGGTAACATCATAAAGGCATGTCCATTTACTATAATTTTTCATTTAATTATTTTGTCTATGTAAAAATATAAAACTGTATCTATTAAAAATTGTGATGGTTATTCTGGTCAGTACAATTAGGCAAAAAAAAATAATAGGCAAAGAAGAAGTAATTTTTATTTTATTTAAATAATTTGATTATTTATTTAGAAAATCCTAAGAAATCTACAAAATATATTAGGATCAAAATTGAATTTTGGAAGGTTATAGGATAAAAGGTTAATATAAAAATCAGTTTTATTTCTGTATAACAGGAAACAATTATAATAGAAAATGCATATTTTAAAAGTCCTATTTACAGCACCATCAATTTATGAATACATAGGAATAAACTTTTTTGACAAAGGTGCCAAGGCATTTCAGTGGCAAAAGTAAAAGTTTAAAATCAATAGACCAGAAAACAAGAATAAAATTATGAATAAATTTAACCTTGACAGCTACTTCACACTATATGTAATAATTCAAAACAAGTTGTATACTGAGACTTAAATCAAGAAGATAATGTAGAAGAATGTCTTTGGTACTTTGAGCTAGTCAGAGGCTTCTTCTTCTTGTTCGGTACTAAGCTGTGTCTGACTCCTTTGTGACCCCATGGACTGAAGCCTGCCGGGCTCCTCTGTCCATGGGGATTTCAAGGCAAGAATACTGGAGTGGGGTGCCATTTCCTTCTCCAGGGATCTTCCTGGACCAGGGATTGAACCAGGGTCTCCTGGCAGGTAGATTCTTTACTACTGAGCCACTAGGGAAGCCCCAGAGACTTCTTAAAAGGAATATAAAAGCACCAACAATTACAAAACAAGATAAATTGAACTTCCCCAAAATTTAAAAGTTTTACTTTGCAAAAGATATCATTATGACAGTAACAGGGAAAGTCATCTACTGAAAGAAAATACTTGTAATTTATATATCTCACAAAAGACTTATGTGTTCACATCCAGAGTATATAAAGAGCTCCCACAGGTAAGCAACAGAAAGACAATCTAATAAAAATGTAGGCAAAAGACCTAAACAGAGACTGCATAAAAGAAGATAATATGAATGGCTGGTAACCATATGAAAAGATGTTAGATGATTGTTCATTCAGATCAGATCAGTCACTCAGTCGTGTCCGACTCTTTGCGACCCATGGATCATAGCACACCAGGCCTCCTTGTCCATCACCAACTCCCGGAATTCACCCAGACTCACGTCCATCGAGTCACCGATGCCATCCAGCCATCTCATCCTCTGTCGTCCCCTTCTCCTCCTGCCCCTAATCCCTCCCAGCATCAGAGTATTTTCCAATGAGTCAACTCTTCACATGAGGTGGCCAAAGTACTGGACTTTCAGGTTCAGCATCATTCCTTCCAAAGAAATCCCAGGGCTGATCTCCTTCAGAATGGACTGGTTGGATCTCCTTGCAGGCCAAGGGACTCTCAAGACTCTTCTCCAACACCACAGTTCAAAAGCATCAATTCTTCAGGGCTCAGCCTTCTTCACAATCCAACTCTCACATCCATACATGACCACAGGAAAAACCATAGCCTTGACTAGACGAACCTTTGTTGGCAAAGTAATGTCTCTGCTTTTGAATATGCTATCTAGGTTGGGCATAACTTTCCTTCCAAGGAGTAAGCGTCTTTTAATTTCATGGCTGCAGTCACCGTCTGCGTGATTTTGGAGCCCAGAAAAATAAAATCTGACACTGTTTCCACTGTTTCCCCATCTATTTCCCATGAAGTGGTGGGACCGGATGCCATGATCTTTGTTTTCTGAATGTTGAGCTTTAAGCCAACTTTTTCACTCTCCACTTTGACTTTCATCAAGAGGCTTTTGAGTTCCTCTTCACTTTCTGCCGTAAGGATGGTGTCATCTGCACATCTGAGGTTATTGATATTTCTCCCAGCAATCTTGATTCCAGCTTGTGTTTCTTCCAGTCCAGTGTTTCTCATGATGTACTCTGCATATAAGTTAAATAAGCAGGGTGACAATATACAGCCTTGACGTACTCCTTTTCCTATTTGGAACCAGTCTGTTGTTCCATGTCCAGTTCTAACTGTCGCTTCCTGACCTGCATACAAATTTCTCAAGAGGCAGATCAGGTGGTCTGGTATTCCCATCTCTTTCAGAATTTTCCACAGTTTATTGTGATCCACACCGTCAAAGGCTTTGGCATAGTCAATAAAGCAGAAATAGATGTTTTTCTGGAACTCTCTTGCTTTTTCTACGATCCAGTGGATGTTGGCAATTTAATCTCTGGTTCCTCTGCCTTTTCTAAAACCAGCTTGAACATCAGGAAGTTCACGGTTCACATATTGCTGAAGCCTGGCTTGGAGAATTTTGAGCATGACTTTACTAGCGTGTGAGATGAGTGCAATTGTGCGGTAGTTTGAGCATTCTTTGGCATTGCCTTTCTTTGGGATTGGAATGAAAACTGACCTTTTCCAGTCCTGTGGCCACTGCTGAGTTTCCCAAATTTGCTGGCATATTGAATGCAGCACTTTCACAGCATCTTTCAGGATTTGGAATAGCTCAACTGGAATTCCATCACCTCCACTAGCTTTGTTCATAGTGATGCTTTCTAAGGCCCACTTGACTTCACATTCCAGGATGTCTGGCTCTAGGTCAGTGATCACACCATCGTGATTATCTGGGTCGTGAAGATCTTTTTTGTACAGTTCTTCTGTGTATTCTTGCCATCTCTTCTTAATATCTTCTGCTTCTGTTAGGTCCATACCATTTCTGTCCTTTATCGAGCTCATCTTTGCATGAAATGTTCCTTTGGTATCTCTGATTTTCTTGAAGAGATCCCTAGTCTTTCCCATTCTGTTGTTTTCCTCTATTTCTTTGCATTGATTGCTGAAGAAGGCTTTCTTATCTCTTCTTGCTATTCTTTGGAACTCTGCATTCAGATGTTTATATCTTTCCTTTTCTCCTTTGCTTTTTGCTTATCTTCTTTTCACAGCGATTTGTAAGGCTTCCCCAGACAGCCATTTTGCTTTTTTGCATTTCTTTTCTATGGGAATGGTCTTGATCCCTGTCTCCTGTACAGTGTCACAAACCTCATTCCATAGTTCATCAGGCACTCTATCTATCAGATCTAGGCCCTTAAATCTAATTCTCACTTCCACTGTCTAATCATAAGGGATTTGATTTAGGTCATACCTGAATGGTCTAGTGGTTTTCCCTACTTTCTTCAATTTAAGTCTGAATTTGGCAATAAGGAGTTCATGGTCTGAGCCACAGTCAGCTCCTTGTCTTGTTTTTGCTGACTGTATAGAGCTTCTCCATCTTTGGCTGCAAAGAATATAATCAATGTGATTTCGGTGTTAACCATCTGGTGATGTCCATGTATAGAGTCTTCTCTTGTGTTGTTGGAAGAGGGTGTTTGTTATGACCGGTGCATTTTCTTGGCAAAACTCTATTAGTCTATGCCCTGCTTCATTCCGTATTCCAAGGCCAAATTTGCCTGTTACTCCAGGTGTTTCTTGACTTCCTACTTTTGCATTCCAGTCCCCTATAATGAAAAGGACATCTTTTTTGGCTGTTAGTTCTAAAAGGTCTTGTAGGTCTTCATAGAACCGTTCAACTTCAGTTTCTTCAGCGTTACTGGTTGGGGCATAGAGTTAGATTACTGTGATATTGAATGGTTTGCCTTGGAAACCAACAAAGATCATTCTGTCATTTTTGAGATTGCATCCAAGTACTGCATTTTGGACTCTTTTGTTGACCATGGTGGCCACTCCATTTCTTCTGAGGGATTCCTGCCCGCAGTAGTAGATATAATGGTCATCTGAGTTAAATTCACCCATTCCAGTCCATTTCAGTTCGCTGATTCCTAGAATGTCGACATTCACTCTTGCCATCTCTTGTTTGACCACTTCCAGTTTGCCTTGATTCATGGACCTGACATTCCAGGTTCCTATGCAATATTTCTCTTTACAGCATCGGACCTTGCTTCTATCACCAGTCATATCCACAGCTGGGTATTGTTTTTGCTTTGGCTCCATCCCTTCATTCTTTCTGGAGTTATTTCTCCACTGATCTCCAGTATCATATTGGGCACCTACTGACCTGGGGAGTTTCTCTTTCAGTATCCTATCATTTTGCCTTTTCATACTGTTCATGGGGTTTTCAAGGCAAGAATACTGAAGTGGTTTGCCATTCCCTTCTCCAGTGGACCACATTCTGTCAGATCTCTCCACCATGACCCGCCCATCTTGGGTTGCCCCACGGGCATGGCTTAGTTTCATTGAGTTAGACAAGGCTGTGGTCCTGGGAAATACAAATTAAAGCTCTATTAAGATACCACTTCACAGCCATTTACTAATGGCTAAATTGCAAAAGACAGACAACATCAAATGTATATATATGTAGATTCAAGTGGGAGTCTCATATGCTGTTTATGGAAGTAGAAATTGATATAATGACTTTGTAAGTTGGGAGTCTTTTTTATGAAATCAATCGTATACTTACCCTATGATTCAGCAGGTCCATTCCTAGGTATTTACCCAACAGAAAAACACATATTCATAACAGGACTCGTACAGATGTATTTAGCAGTTTTATTTCTTTTGTTGTTCAGTCGCTCAGTCGTTTCCTACTCTTTGGGACCCCATGGACTGCAGCATGCCAGGCTTCCTTATCCTTCATTATCTCACGAGTTTGCACAAACTCATGTCCATTGAGTCAGTGATGCCATCCAACTATCTCATCCTCTGTCACCCCCTTCTCCTCCAAGAGACCTAAACTGGAATCAATTCAAATGTTTATCAGTAGGAGAATAGATAGCAAAATGGAACAAATTACAAATACATGTCACAATAGAGATGAATCTCAAAAGCATATAGGAAGAGAAGGCCAGACACCAAAGAATATATACTGTAGCATTCTGTGTATATGAGGTTCAAGAACTGGCAAAACTAGTCCATGGAGTAGAAATCAGCGTGATTGTTAGGATCAGGGGAAGGGTTGTAGATAAGGGTAGGGCTGACTGGAAAAGGCTATAATGTTATCTTTAGCAGGGGTTAGGGGTGTGCTTCTTAGAATGTCTGTGCTTTTTAGGACTTAACAATCTGTGCGTTTCACTGTGTATTAATTTAAGCTCAGTTTCAAAAAAACTAGACCAAAAAGAAAAATTTACATACTGTCTACATATTTATTAGTGAATCTCAAGGATATTTAAGAACAACTTAGTAATTGGTGAGGATTTTCACATAGCATTTATTTTAACTTGAAAAATAAGCAAGTTGTAGGTTGTGATTACATTTAAGTGGCGTTTGAAATGACACTGTGACATAGCAAGATGACCAGAGGTCAGTTGTCGTCCACTGATACAGTTGTCCAGACAGTGGGCTCCTGTTCTGTCTTCCTTCTTTTATTTCACTGCTTGGTCTTTCACATAGCAACGAATTGATTTTCTGCTACTCTTCTCTTTAAAAGTCTTAGCATAAAATTTCAACTCTTGGAATAAAAGTAAGTGAATTGTCATGTTCCCCAAAGCTTTGTAAAAATCTAACCCCTGCCTAATCCTCTAGCTTCATATCAGCCGTGCTCCATGCCACCGTACTGACTTGACAGTTCCTTGATTGTATCCAGCTCTCCCTCTCTGAGGCTGCCTTTCTACCTTGTGAGGTTTTCTACCTTGTGAGAAGTGTTAGTTGCTCAGTGATGTCCAAGTCTTTTGCGACTCCATGGAGCCCGCCAGGCTCCTCTGTCCATGGAATTTTCCAGGTAAGAATAGTGGAGTAGGTTGCCATTCCCTTCTCCAGGGGATCTTTCTGACTCAGGGATTGAAGCCAGGTCTCCTGCAGTTTGCAAGCAGATTCTTTACTGTCCAAGGCACCAGGGAAGCCCATTTTGCACCTTGGATACTCTCTAATGCTCTGCATATCTAGCGTCTTCTCATCTTTCTGATTTACATAAAGTGGTGCCCCCCTCCTTGGCCTTATCAGCCACACTCTCCCAAAAGCCTGCTTATTCCTTTCCTAACACTTTTTATAGTTTGTCATTATTTCTATTTCTAGGTTCCATAAGGCCAAGAACCAAATTTTGTCTCATTATCTCAGACCTGAACATTAACATACCTGGTACGTAGGAGGAACTGAATAAATATTTGTTGAAATAATGGCTGCATTATAAAACTCTCAATCTTATCATGCCAGGTGGTATTGTTTTGAGTGTGTGTGTGTATGTCTCATGAAGCCTACATATTTTTTCAAAATCCTGGCAGACTAAATTCTTATTTTTCGACAAAAACTTACGTTATCATAGGGAATAAAGTCACCTTTCTCTAAACTTGGATATTTGACTGCCTCTAGTTAGATGGGCTTCCCTCCTGGCTCATTGGTAAAGAATTTTCCTGCCAATGCAGGAGACCTGAGTTCAAATCCCTGGGTCGGGAAGATCCCCTAGAGAAGGAAATGGCAACCCACTCCAGTATTCTTGCCTGGGAAATCCCGTGGACAGAGGAGCCGTGCGAGCTACAGTCCATGGGGTCATGAAAGTGTCAGACATGACATAGCAAATGAACAACAATAACAGAAGTTAGGTGACCTTTCAGCTTCTTTATCTAATGGATGAAACGATGAAGCCCAAATCAGGGCAACACATCATCATCCCTTCTCTGAGTAGAAAATTGAAATCTGGTTTAATTGTAGGTCTTCGACATTTCCTATATGCATTCTATCACCATTGACTATCAAAGAGTATCTTAGGAAGTCTAGGAATTTTATAATTTCCTGCATTCCAAATGCACATACTTTTGTGCTCATTCTCAGGAAAGCAGTCCGGGTTGGTTTTTTTTTTTTTTTTTGACTGAATTAACAAGTGACTGCTGCAGCTTCTTTTTCCTTCTTCTTCTTCTTCTTTTTTTTTTTTAGAAGAAAGTTAGTCAACTAACTCCATGACCCATGTCAGCACTGCAAAACACCAACCAGCTTTCACCTCTGAGATTCATTTCCTCAAAGCTGTAGGCTTGCATCAGTGATTGGAAAGGCATATTGGCTGTGTTGATTTCCAGATCTCTTCAAGGAGCTGAGTGACAAAAGCTGCTGATGGAATCAATACAGGAAAAAGTCTTTGTTGCAGTATAGGAAGCTGGGATCCCCCCTGCAAAATTCTCTTCTGATTATTAATATGGTGTAGACAAAGTTCCACTGCATTTGAGAAGGGTGCAGACATTGGGGTTCTCAGCATTTACATTATTATCTGATTCTTTACAAAGTTTACGAAGTTGCACAGGAAAGGTGAAGTCAATATGCCATGAAAGGAAATGCAGAGTAATGAACTGACCATCTCTCAAATTAACCTGCTCTCAAACATCTGTTCCTTTTCTTTCCTCCTTCTTGCTCAGTTCTTACTGATTATTGGGTGTTTTAATATGACAGTACAACACAAACACATTGCAAGTTGATGATGAAGTCAAACTGCACATCTTGAGAAACATGCAGGCTTTCATGAAGTCAGTGAAAGTGATGCTGCAGAGCCTGCCAGGTCAGACAGTGAGACCATTGAACACCTGGAAGGAGGCAAATGCAGAGAATGAGGCCAGTGGAGTTGCTTCAGAAGAGACTGATATGAATGTCAATGAATTATGAGATGTAGTTGAGAAAAAAGTAATGAATACTACTACTATTTTTGTTCAAAAAAGATCTTCCTGGTGATTTTGAGGGGTGTGTGTTGTATTTTATGGCTGCAGGACAGGGAAGTCTGGTGTCCTGCAGTCTTGTCCTGCAGTCCATGGGTTGCAAAGCGCTGGACACGACTTAGTGACTGAAGACCAATTTTTATTTTAATTATATAAAAAAAACGGGACTTCCCTGTGGCTCAAATGGTAAAAAATCTGCCTTCAGTGCAGGAGACCAGGGTTCATTCCCTGGGTCAGGAAGATCCTCTGGAGAAGGGAATGGCAAGCCACTCCAGTATTCTTGCCTGGAGAATCCCATAGGCAGAGGAGCCTGGTGGGGTGCAGTCTGTGGGGTTGCAAAGAGTTGGACACGACTGAGCGACTAACACACACACATAAAAAACCATGGAAATTTGATTTCTTTTGTTCTAAAAATTAGCTTAATTGAAATTATAACACATATTTTATTTACTATAAGATAAAATTAATTTTTATGAGTTTTAATTTTTTGAGTTGAATCTTAATAAAAGCTTTTTTGCACTCTTTAATATGAAAGTTTGCTCTAGGTTTTGAGTGGACTCACCTTAAGTAACTTTCTGCTATTAAGGGTGCCTGTCGCTGACAGTAACCTGGATACTGTGTACCTGGGGCCTCCTTATGCCTATGAGTATGTGAGACTCCTTGAGAATCACAGAGGTGGAGAGGGAGAGGTCTGAGAGGACCAGCAATGAACTGAGCTGTGACCCAGACTTGGCCATTCAGCTTGCTGTCCTCAGCACCTGCACACCCCTAGATCCATAGCAGACAGCTCTGCCTGCCCGCTCTGGGCAGCATAGAACCCTCAAACCTATCTTCTGGAAGTTCTGGGAATGTTGATAACCTTCCAGAGACTGGTAATTACACTGAGTACCAAATTTGAGGGACAGAAGGGAATGAGATTAGTTCTAGAAAGGCAGAAACAAACCCAGGACACCAAAACCAAATAGAACCCAAATAGAGCAGAGTCAGACAAGACTGAAGTGACTTAGCAGCAGTAGCAGCAGCAAAGCATTGATCTTTGCCTCTAGAGAAGAAAAGGGAAAACCCAAATCCAACCTTTACTCTCGTAGTTAGATTGAAAAAAAAATTGACTCCGTAATGTAGTTGACCTGAGTAAAATGTTGTTGCTATTCAGTTGCTAAGTTGTGTCTGACTCTTTGCGACCCCATGGACTGCAGCACGCCGGGTTTTCCTGTCCTTCACCATCTCCCAGAGTTTGCTCAAACCCATGTCCATTGAGTCAGTGATGCCATCCAACCATCTCGTCCTCTGTCATCCCCTTCTCCTCCTGCCTTCAATCTTTCTCAGCATCAGGGTCTTTACCAGCGAGTTGGCTCTTCTAATCAAGTGCCCAGAGTATTGGAGATTCAGCATCAGTCCTTCTAATGAATATTGACTGGTTTGAATAATATAGAAACTTCCAAATGGTGAGCTGGCCCCACTCGACTTTTTCCTTAGTGTTTGAATCAGATTTTATATTGTCTTTGCGTTGTACCCAGGGCATATGGAGCTGCTTGGGTAGAAAGCACTTTGACTTCCTGTCCGCATCACAGGGACTTTATTTGGCACCTCCCCTTTCAATCTCTTATCCAAATCATCCAGGAAGACTTTAGATAGAAATAGGACCAAGGGCTCCCACAGCATTCTGGTAAAGTTCTCAGGTGTGACTTTGGCAAATGCCTTACTAAAATTAAGACCCACTGAGTGTCACTGTGGCAGGCGGAGAAAGCACGGGACTTGAGAGGTCTGACTTAGTACCTGTTTGCCTGAATGGATGGCTAGATGGCTAGATAGATAGATGGATGGATGGATGGATGGAATCTGGAGTCCTATACCTATCACTTTCAGCAGTGACCCTGAGCAGGTTATTGACTTCTCCTTTATTCACATAGGAGACATTTATTGATTGCCTCCGGGGTTCCAGACACTAAATTAAGTGTTGAGGCTACAAAGGTGACTAAGACAGCATCTCTCCTCAAGGTCTTGTAAGGTAAAGACAGTAAAGGAGGGATTCTTGCAGAAGACTAACTGGCTCTGTGTACCAGGAGACCAAGTTAGAGGTGTAGTTATCCCTGGATCTGTTGTTTCTGCAGACTGGTGCCCTTTCCCATCCTTGCCTTAGGAAAGTGGTGAGCACTGTGAGGAAATAACACTCCCTTCTGTGACTATTTCCAGAGACTGATAGAAGATACTTCAGTCTTTAACTTCCAGAATCTCATTGCTTCCTTAAGGCTTTCTTTAAAAAAACATTTTTTTTAATGTATTTATTTTGTCTGTGCTGGGTCTTTATTGCTGCGTGGGCTTTTCTCTAGTTGCATCAAGCAGGAGCTGCTCTCCAGTTGCAGGGCATGGGCTTCTCATTGCGGTGGCTTCTCCCGTTGTGAAGCACAGGCTCCAGGCTCACGGGGTCAGTAGTGGTGGTGCATGGACTTAATTGCTCCTCAGCATGTGGGGTCCATCCAGACCAGGAATCAAACCCATGTCTCCTTCATTGGCAGGCAGAGCCTTTACTACAGTCACCAGGAAAGCCCCAAGCCTTTATCAAAAGACAAACCAGGATATTTTCCTGCCATCAGGCTTTCAGCACCTTTCCTATTACTCCTGCTTTTACAAAAATCCCTAGAAGTAATTTTTGATCACGTGGGGAAGGGCTCTTTTGTCCTGGGGAGAAATTGTTCTCTTTCTCATGTGGGTAACCACAGAGAATACGGGAACTGTTAAACTATTTCTGGCCCAAGCTTCTGTTCATAGATGCAGAATGTGTTCAGATGGCATGAGCAGAATGTCAAATGGTGTGGACATGAGGATAAAATTTAAGCTTGCTATTTGCAATAGTGGGGACTCAGAGAAAAATCAGTCTCCTGTAGAGCATCTTGAACTAAGCATTGAGTCTTTCTATTGACTTTATACAGCTGTTTGTTGAGCTTTTACTATATTCTGGACAAGCACCAAATGTTTTACATTCATTATTTTATTTAGTCCTCAGGAAAAACTCAGGAGGTAGATATTCTTATTAATCCCATTTTGCAGGTGAGACCCAGAGGGTTAAGTCTCTTGCCCCAGGTCACAGCAGGTAAGCAGTGAAGCTAGGATTCAAACCTAAGCATTTTGATGTGACTTTGCATAACCATCTGGAGAATGGCATGGCAATCCACTCCAGTATTCTTGCCTGGAAAATTCCATGGATGGAAGAGCCTGGCGGGCTACAGTCCATGGGGTCGCCATGCCAAGAGTCGGACATGACTGAGCGACTAATGCTTTTGCCCAACTATCAATCTATTTGATATTTAATTCAAGATATTAGTGAAGAACTCTCCCATTGATGATTCATGCAGGAAGAAGCTATTTCTTTCCTTGAAAACTTGGTAACCAAAGTATTTTATGTTCATATGTGTGGGGCAGGCTTCTTTGGTAATAATTTTCAAAGAAAAATAAATAATCCAAGTCCTGACTTAGCATATTTCTGAGCTATGCAAGCCATGCAGAACATCACAACAGATGGCACAGAGTTGCAGGCCTTTGCTGCACTGAACAGGAATAAAAGGGATGAGGTCTGTCTTTTCCCCTTTAAGAAATAGCTACATTAGAACAATAAAATATCAGTGAAGTTTGAAATCTGTTCTGGTATAAGATCTGTAACAGGCAGCCTGGCCAGTTTCATTTATTCTGCATTTATTCCCATTAGAAGCCTTGAGTGTTCCCTGGGCTCACTCTTGCTAAATCAATGTTTTCATAATTCTCAGTGGCTTGAATTTTGTAATCTGAGAAATCAATCAAGTGCCTCGGGAGAGTGCCATGTCTTATTCTGCTCAGAGCCTCCACGCGCCTCTTGTAATTAAGTATTAGTCGGAGTTCATTGCACTTGAATAATGAGGTGATGTTTGGGTAGGCTTCCTTTGTTGTCTTTTCTTCAGGCGCATTGCTTCTGTTTTTCTGGTTAAACAATCACAGTCATCATAAAAATGCAATTTACAGCCTGCATGATCATGACACTCAGCATCTCCTAAAACCAAATCCAGGACTTCAGGTTCACTCATAAGCTGTTCGAGCCAGCACACGTAGCCTTGGCATGCAGAGCACCTGCCTGGAAACATAGAGCTTTTACAGTCAAGCTTCACAGAGAAAGGAGACCAGAGTTGGGTACTTGAACTTGTTCCTCTTTTAACGGCCTGACTTGCTTGATGACCAAATGAATAGCTGTATAGTCTCTGTTACAGTGACTCTTACAAGTTTGGTGACTGGTTTTATTTTTGCATTTCCTCCTGGACTGTATACATTTCTTGATATCCTGCTGTTGTTTTTTAGGGATAATTTAGTTAACCATGAAAGGCATGTACAAAATCACACATGAAACATGATCTATAATAATTAATATCTGTATAATATTATGTAATATTATTAAGGCTTCCCAGGTGGCACAATGGTAAAGAATCCTCTTGCCAATGCAGGAGATGCAAGAGACGTGGCTTCAATCCCTGGATGAGGAAGGCCCCTGGAGAAGGAAATAGCAACCTGCTCCAGTATTCTTGCCTGGAAAACTCCATGGTCAAAGAGCCTGGCAGACTGCAGTCCATGGGATCACATAGAGCTGGATATGACTGAGCTCACACACACACAAACACAGACAGATATTATTGTTATTGTTAAATAATATCAATAAACATTAAGTAATAATGAAAAACAGACGCTGGTGTACCCACCACTGGAATTAAAATATAGAATCTAACTGTAGTCTTAGAACTCCTGTCTCACCCCCGCCACCCTTGCCCCCACCGCCTGGCTTATTGTTTTTACTCACACTGTAGCCATTGTCTTGAAATTTTAAAACTAATTTATTTGCTTTTCTAGATAGTTTTACACTCACACACACACACTCCTAAATAATATATTACTTGGTTTTGCCTGGTTTTGAACTTAAATCGAGTCATACAGATGTATTTTTGTGATTTGTTACTTTTGCTCACCACTGTTTTTGAGGTTCTTCTGTTTATTAATGTATGTACCAGGAATTTATTCATGTTCATTGCTTTATGGTATCCCAAGACATGGCCATACCACAGTTTTTAAAAAGTTGTTTTAATGTTAATGAAAATTTGGCTCATCTTCAGTTTGGACCAGTTATGAACAGTGTTGCTATGAACTCTTTTCTGCAAAAATAATTTCTCAGATGTATTCCTGGCAATGAGATTTCTGGGGCATTTGCTCATCTGTGGCTTTAACAAATAATGTCATACTATATATATATATATATATATATATATATATATATTGCCAGCAAGTTATGAGGGCACCCATCACCCACAGCCTTGCCAGGACTTGGCATCATCAGAATTTAATCTTTGCCCATCTGGAGGGTGTAATAGTAGCTCCCAGGGGTTATGATATGTTTCTTATACATGACTAATGAGCTGGACCATCTTCTCATAAATTTAATGCAATTTAGATTTCTTCTTTATATGACATTACTCTTCATGTATTTTGCTGATTTTTCAAATAGGTTTTCTGCCTTTATATCACTGACTTACAGGGTTAAACAAATTCTCCATATTAGTTATTTGTTGGTTATTTGTGAGGCAAATATCTTTTCCCTCTCTGTGCTTGTCTTTTTCATTATCTTTATGTGTTGGTTTTAGCCTCCCACAGTTTGTGTATTCATTGTTTCATTTACTTATTCATTCATTTATTTTAATATTGTTTTATTATCATAGAAGCAGTACATGCATACTGTAGCAAGTTAGGCTATACAGAGATGCAAACAATATTTTTAAAGCACTTTGTATTTCTACTGCCTAGAAGTCATCAGCCTGAACATCTCAGTGCGTATTCTACTGAGTTGCATTTGTGTGTATGTGTGTGTGTGTATGTGATCAAAATGCAAGTTCAGTCAACAGTTTCCATCTTTGCATTTCAGTGAATTTTCATCACATGGCATATGCAAACGATCTTCAGATTTCCTCCATCTACTACCAATATCCTTTATAGATGTGGTCAAACCAATATCCAATCTGGAATTTATTGCATATTTGGAAGCAACAAATGTTCATTATTAAGTGTAGTCAGCTTCATCCGTTTTTTCCTTTATGGTTAGTGCTTTTTGTGGCTTTTTAGACTTACCTCCCACTCCCAAGACTGTGTCGTCTGCTAATTGCTCTTCCATTTCATTGCTCTCTTTTAGGTCTGTAATCCATCTGGAGCTGTTGATGATGAATAATGTCCAGTACTGGTCCAGTTTTATTGTCCCTGTGGACTTATCTTTCCCAGCACTATTTATTGATCTATAGCACAACCTCTGGCATATCTTGTGTCCACTCAAGGATGGGTTTTTTAATTGGCTCTCTATTCTGATCCAGGTGTCAGTTCACTTATTTTTGTACCAACGCGGCAGTGTTTTCATTGTTACAGCTTTATAAAGACTTGAGATTTAATAGGGCACATCTCCCTGCTAGTCAGCATGGGTGGGCTACCTTTGAATATAAATCTCAGTGCCTTAAAACCAAAAATGGTTGTTTCTTACTTATGTTACACGTAGAATTGTAGTCACTCGGGACCCAGACAGACGGAAGCTCTGTTACCATCTCAACATGTGCTTCCAGAGGGGAGAAGAGAGTGTGGAGAGTCAGCTGTTAATGCCTCCTCCCGGAAGTGACACGTGTAGGTTCTACCCATGTTTCGTTGACAGAGCTAGTCACGTGACCACACCTAATTTCAAAGGTGTAAGGGAATTCAATTCTTCTGTAATTGGAACTAGAGGATTGTTTGCCCTCCTTGCCTTTGTTCTTTTTCAGTAGTATTTTGGTTATTCTCAGCCCTTTGCTCTTGTACAGGTATTTTAGAATCATCTGGTCAAGTTTCATGAAAATCCTTATTGAGATTTTGATTGCTGTCTTATTGAATCTCAGGTTTCATTTGGGGAGAAATGACATCTTCCTATCTAAGTGTATGGTATATTTGTCAATTGAGGTGATAATATCTTTTAGTCATTTTATACTTCCTCCTTAAAGGTCTTACCTATTATTTATTACAGTAATTCATAGGTACTTTATATTATTGTTTATATTTTTAATACTTTGTTACATTTTCTATCTGACTTTTTCTTAGTGTCCAAAAAATACGGTTGAGTTTGGTATATTGATTTTTAGTGCAGATATTTTGCTGAACTCTCTTAGTAGTTCTCATTTCTTATTCATAGATGATTTGAGATTTTCTGCAAAGAGAATCATATTACCTACAAATGACAGTTTTATTTTTCCCTTTCCAGTTCTTAACTTTTTACCTAGTTTTCATATCACTTGACTAGCTAGGACCTCCCTGTAAAGGTGCTGGAATTGAGGATAGCAAGCATCCATATCTTATTACTAATACAAAAGGAATGCTTTCAACATTTTACCATTAAGTAAGACTTTTTAGGGTAGACATTCTTTATGAAGGTCCTTTTATTTCTAGTTTGCTAAGGACGGATTTTAAGTTTGGTGCATCTGACAAGTTGTTTACTTTCCCTTTAATGTGTTAATGTGGTGAGTAACTTTAAAATATTAAACCAGTATTAATTTCTATAATTAACACTTTGATGAAGACATATTCTCCTTTTAATTTACTACTAGCTTTGGTTGATAACATTCCGTTTATGATGTTTATGTATATATATGTATATATATATTTGAGTGATGTTGGTCAATAACTCTCATTTCTTGTGCCACACTTGTCTGATAATCAGTGTTATCAGATAATCAGTCTGATATCAAGCCAGATAGAGGTTCAAAAAGGAAGTACAAGACTTACAAAATTCCCCAAAATGATTGGAAATTTTAAATATTAATTTCAGTGACTAACAAATCAAATAAAAATGGGAAAATATATAAGATTTGACCAGCACACTTAACAAGCTTCATTAAGATGAGTGCTCCCTTATTTTTAATTCTCTGTAAAGAGTCGTGTAAGATGATTTATTTCCTTTGGTGATGCCTGGCAGATATGCCCATAAAGTATTTGGTCCTAGATTTAAAATACTGAATCAATTTACTTAAAGTTATAAAACTCTTTGTGTTTTAAAATTTTCTCTTGAGAAATTTTTGGTAACTTCAATTTGTTTTTAGAACTTAGTTCTTTCACATGAACTTTCAAAGATATTGACATAGTATTTTAAAATATCATTTGTCTGGAGGTTTTATCTGCATTGTTCATTTCTGTATTGTATATATGTACCTCCTCTCTCTCTCTCTCCCCTAAGTTTTTTTCTTGCTAGTCTTGACAGAGTTAGTCTATTAGTCTCCTCAATGAGCCAACTTTTGCTATGAACCTCTTTACCACGTGCTTGTTTTATTTTTCATTATTTCTGCTGTTATCTTTATTATTTCCCTCTGTCAACTTTAAGTATATTCTGTTCTTTTCTGGACTTACTAAGTTAACTTAAATGCATTGCTTGATAATGCTAGCCTTTCTTCCTTTCTAAACTTAAGCAATTTGGGCTATACATTTTCCTATAAATGTTTCTTTAGCTACATTCTATAAATTTTAATACATGTTGCTTTTTACAGCTGTTCTTCTTATTAATTTGCTTGCCTTGGGTCTTAACGCGGCCTGCGGGGTCTTCTGTAGCGGTGCTCTCTAGCTGTGGTTTGCGGGCTTCCGTAGTTGCAGGCACTTGGCTTATTTGCTCCATGGCAGGGGGGATCTTTGTTCCCCAACCAGGAATTGAACCCATGTCCCCTGCATTGCAAGGCAGATTCTTAACCACTGGACCACCAGGGAAGTCCCCATATTGTTTTCATTAAATTTACTTTTGAAAATTTTCTAATTTAAATGTGTTTCCTGTGACTTATAAGTTGCTTAGAAGAGCTTTAAAAAAAAAAATCTTAAGCATGATTTTTTCTTGTTCTATTTTTTTAAATGGTTTATAGTTTAATTACATTGTGGTCAGATAATGTGATCTACAAAAATTATCACTCTTGATATTGAGCCTAGTTTTGTGGCTTAGCATATGTTTAGTTTTCATAAATGTTTCATATGGTTAAAAAGAATGTAAATTTTTAAACAGCTAGAAATAAAGCTGTATATATGTCCATTGGACTAAGCTTAATTGTGCTGTTCAAATCTTAACATATACTCTCTAAATTCTGTTTTTGATTACTTAATTAATGCTTAGTTCATACAATTAATCAAAGTATTAATTTATGCTTAATTTTTAAAATGTACATTAAAAATTCCACTCTTACAGTAGATCTTGTAGTTCTATGGTGTTCGTTTTTTCCCCCATTTTTGAGATATATATTTTGAAGTGATGTGTAAATATAGTTTAGAATTGTCCTGCTTCTTATTATACCTTCTACTGCTTCTTCTACCTTTATAATTAAATCCATGTCCATCTTTATTTCTAGTGTTGTTTTTTACAATTTGACTTTATTATTGAGACAAACTTTCTATTGATTAAATTCTGCTTCTTATATCTTTTTCTGTCCTGTACTGATTGTGTTCTATGTTTTATCTATGTATTTTTTTAAACATTTACCTAGGGAGCTAATTTCAATTATAGTTATTAATAGTCATGTATTAGGACTTATTGACATCATTCATTATGTACTGTGTACTCCTTACTTCTTGTACCATTTTCATCTTCATATTCCATTACTTTACTCTTTTTGTTTGCAAATTCTACTAAAACTCTTGGTTAACACATGTAGTTAATGAAATCTCAAATTAATTAATTAATATTTTTGTTTTTCTTCTTCTGAGCAACATAAAGACTTTGAATGTCTTAGGTCTGATAAACGCATTCTAACACATCTGGTGGGTTTTCTTTGGTGTTTTAATTCTAGCCCAATTCTTCTCTCCTGCCAACAAAACCACTAACCTGTGCATAGTTTAGCCATGTACATACCATTCTCTTTTCCATCTCAGTGTTTCTACTTTCTGCCAAAAATATATCCTTTAAATTTCCTTCATTGATACATCTTTTGTGGAAAATGCTCTGTTTTTTATTTTTCTAATTTTTCTTTGTTTGACCCCATTCTTGAAAGGTAGCTTTACTAAATATGGAATTCTAATTTGGCAGTTATTGTCTCTTTGAATTTTAAAGATATTATTTTGCTGTTTTCTAGCTTCGATTTTTTGGGCATGTTTGAAGTCAGTTGTGTCATTGCTGCCCCTTTTGTGCTTCCTTTTGAGATGCTTTTAGCATCTTGCTTTTTGTGTGTCATAAAGTTTTATTACTGTGTGTCTTGGTGTGGGATTCCCTTTCTGTATCTTGTATGAGATTTACTGGGCTTTCTAATTCTCAGGTTTGTATCCTTCTACATGCTGAGATATCCTCTGTCATTAGCTCTTTGAATATTGCTTCTTCCCCTTTTTCTCAATTATCTTTTCCTCTAATTTGGAATTCTAGTTCGACATTTATTAGAATTTTTTACCATAACCTCTCTTCATATTTTTCATCTCTCTCTCTTACTCTTTCTCTCCTTTCTTCTCCTCCTCCTTCTTCTACTGGACTCTAGAAAAATTCTGAATCTATCTTCCAATGTACTAATTCTCTATTCAGCTTTGTCTCACCTACCGTTTAATCTATCTAGTTATTATTTAACCCTAGTTTAAGTTCCAGACTCATTTTTTATTTATAGAAATTTTATTTGGGCTTTAAAATAATCTGCTTCATTATTTTTAATGCTTCTTCTTTGTCATCATTTTCATACTGCCCTATAATTTCCTTAAACATATTGCAATAAATTATTTTATAGTCTATGCCTTACAATCTAAAGTTGTTGTGAATCTGCTTTTCATATATATGCCCTGAAATATTTTGTGTTTTGAGTTTTCTTGCACTGGGCTTTTAACTTCCCCTAGAACTTTATTTTGGGGAATATTTTGATGTCTGAGTTAAATGAATTCCTTCAGAGACCACTACTTATTCCAGGGCCATCCAAAATTAATTCTCCCCTTAGGTTTTCTGGGGACCATATGAGAAGCATGAATGGGACAGCAAAAATATACACAAGTCATATTAATGGAATCTCTGTAGTCAGTAGAAAAATAGAGACAGACAAGTTTCCTTACCTTTTCTTCTGAAAATCAGGCTTCCTTTCCTACTCACTCTGAAGCTTTAGGATTTAATGTTTATTCAGGGGTATTGTGTTACATTCTTCACCTTGGGTAGGCCTGAGACTCTGTCTCTTCACTCCTGTGCCCCAGGGAGACATCAACCCTTCAAAGCCCAGGGTCTGCAGGTTTCCGTAAACACTCAGGGCTCCATCTGGCTATGCCATTTCCTTGCATCTAAGACCCTCTTTTTCCTGTCATTTGGGGAAACCTTGTTTCCACTAATTCTTTAATTAAGGATTAATTTCCTTAATTCTTCTCTTGGTGTCAACTCAGTGATAGGTTTAAAAGCTTTTTGTTTGATTTATATTTCATCTAACATGTAATTATTTCCATCAGGATAGAGTCTGCCACATAGCTGGAAATAAAGTCCTGGGTTTGAGGATTACAGCTATTTCTGTATTGAGAAAGAGGATTAAACTTGGGCTTAGAAGCAGTCGGGTCCAGGCTTGAAACCAGCTTCAGTATTTCTAGTCACCTGTTTCCTCAGCTTTACTAACACCTTCCATCTGTATGTTGAATTTCCGTTTCCTAAGTATTTTCACCAATATCATGTCTTTTGAGAGCTGGGTGATGTTCCCCATTTGGTGAACAGATGAGACCACTGAGGGTGACCCCACGCTGTGCTAGAACCAGATCTTCGAACACCCAGAAGCTTCTATTTTTGTTCTGTTTTGTGCAGTCCTCGGTGAAGTGATTTAAAAGAAGCCAAGGTGGATTTCACCTTGTTGTGTGGGGCAAGTCACCACATGGACTCTGCCTTAAGGAAGTTTGTGAGTCCAAAGCTGGCTTCTGCATAAAGTCCTTTGCTGCCAAGACCACAGGAGATGAATTGCCACATACTTGCTTTCCAAAATTTAAACGGCCATCCTAACTTTAAAAAAAATCCACAATTCTCACATGAACATCAGACATCTTTTTTGAAGTAACAGAGAGAGATAGTCTTTGTGTACATCAAATAAATGAAGCTCTTGTCCTGTTTATGATCAGTTTGCTTAGAGGTGTGAGAGATGAACCGAGCTGGCCTTCATTGATGGGAGTTTGTTGTCAGAGAGACAGGGATGTTGGAGAAGCCTGGGAAGCTGCCTCATCAGCTAACCCAGTCACCTGGGCCTTTGGTCCTAAAAGTGACAGATGCTGTGGTTTTCTTCAGTTACCAAACACTGGTCTAGCCTAGCTTAGGACAGAAAGATGAAGTCCATTCTCCTTCCCCTTTTCTAGTTACACAGTACTGGGAAGGTTTGGTTGGATTGTGTGGCCAGCACTAATCACCAGCTGCCTTGGAGGTCCGCATTTGAGCCGAACACCTCAGAGGTAGTAGATCCTCTTAATGGCCACCCATTTATAGCCTGCGGCTACAACCCAGTCTTCCTCCCGTGTTTTTCCTCTCCTCTCACTTGCCTATCTCACTTACAGTGCCTCTGACACCAGAGGTGCAGGGGTTTCCCCACCAAGCCGTTCTCTGCCGGGTGTCTTACAGTTTCACTCATTTCCAGCATCTCTGCCTGAAGAGTCTCAGATCCCATGGTAAAGGGTTCATCCCCACCAGACTTCCGCTATTTCAGATGCCCTTCGCAGGTCTAGGTTGTCATTTGTACTTCTCATTAATCAGCTGCAGATCTGAGGTTCTCTTGACCCCCTCCTCCAGTTTGATTCATTTGCTAGAGCAGCGCACAGAACTCAGGGAAACTCTTCCTGACATTTACCAGTCTATCAAGGGCTATGATAAAGGATACAGATGAACAGCCAGATAAGAAAGATAATAAGATGAGGTCTGGGAGGGTCCTGGGCACAGGAAATTCTGTCCCCATGGAGTCAAGGCCACCCTTCTGATACATGAATATGTTCACCAGCCTGTTAGCTCTCTGAATCTCGTACCTTTGGGATTTTTGTGGAGGCTTCATCATGCAGGTCTGATCTATCATGAACTCTGTTTACAGTCCCTCTCCCCTCTCTGGAGAACAGGAGATGAAAATTCTAAGCTTCTCATCATGGCTTGATCTTTCTGGACCAGCCATGCTCCAGGAGCCCACCCAGAGTCACTGCAAAAGAACAAAAGATGTTCCTCATACTCTTATCGGGCTTCCCTGGTAGCTCAGTGGTAAAGAACCCATCTGCCAATGCTGGAGTACCAGGTTCAACCCCTGGACTGGGAAGAGCCCCTGGAGAAGGAAATGGCAACCCCCTCCAGTATTCTGGCCTGGAGAATCCCATGGACAGAGGAGCTACAGTTCTGGACAGTCCATGGGGTCGCAGAAGAGTCAGACATGACTTAGCAACTTAAGAGGAACAATATGCTCTTGTCATTCCTTGGGATTTTCAAGGATTTTAGGAGCTCTGTGTCATGAGCTATATTTCTATTATTTCACACATTCCCTTCCTGGTAGGGCTGAAAGCCCCAATCAAGGCTTCCAGGGGCACGTTCGAAGGGTGTTCTCCCTGACAAATCACACTGCCAGTGGTACAACGTTTCAAAAAAGGCAGATGCTGTTGAGGCCACATCTTGAGAAGACAGCTGAGAAGTATCAGTCAGTGAGACTTCCAGGGTTTCTCCTGAAGACCATACACCCTGGGAAGAGGCTAATCAGATGAGCTTGTGTGTGCTGTGTCGCTTCAGTTGTGTTTGAGTCTTTACAACCTTATGAACAGTAGCCCACGAGGCTCCTCTGTCCATGGAGATTTCCCAGGCAAGAATACTGGAGTGGGTTGCCATGCCCTTCTCCAGGGGATCTTCCCAACCCAGGGACTGAACCCAGGTCTCTTATGTCGCCTACATTGGCAGGTGTGTTCTTTACCACTAGCGCCTCCTGAGAAGTCCAATCAGATGAGTACCTTGGGCCAGTTAATGGCTACCTTTAGTTGTTTCTTTTTAGTTGTTTTTCAAATGTGTATATTACTATTCAAATCTCGCCAACAAATTTATGTTCTGCTAAGGCCATCTGTCGGAGGTAAAATAAAATGATTTTCCATTAAAATGTTATCTTTATCTGAATCCTGCCAGAGCTTTTTTTTTTTTTTTTTTAATAAGACAAATGTCAACGGGTTTACTGCCTATGTTTTCTCCTAGAAGTTTTACAGTGTCAGGTATTACATTTAAATTTTTAACCCATTTTGAATTTATTTTTATGCATGGTGTGAAACAGTGGTCCAGATTGATTTTTTTGGTTATAACTGTACAGTTTCCCCAACAGCATTTATTTAAAAAACTGTCTTTCCTTATTGCATATTCTTGCCTTATTGTCATTGATTAATTGACCATATAGGTGTCGGTTCATTTCTGGGCTCTCTATTGTGTTCTGTTGATCCATTTGTCAGTTTCCATGCCAGTACCATTCTGTCTTGATTACTGTAGCCTTATAGTATTATTCTGAAGTCAGAAAGAACGATACCTCCAGCTTTGTTTTTTCTCAATACTGTTTTGGCTATTCAGGGTCTTTTGTGTTTCCATATAAATTTTAGAATCATTTGTTCTAGTTCTGGGGAAAGTGTATTTTATAGGGATTGCACTCAATCCATAGATTGCTTTGAGGAGTATGGTCATTTTAACAAAATTAATTCTTCCAATCTATGAACATGGTGCATCCTTCCATTTGTTTGCATTGTCTTCAGTTTCTTTCATCAGTGTCTTATAGTTTTCAAGTACAGGTCTTCCTGCCAGAGCTTTTATCGCCTCCTCTAATAGTGTTATGGACAAAGGTAATCTCTCCCTTTTGAAGGTTTATTCTCATATTCATGTTTCAGGTCATTGTGGTGTATAATCAAGACTGAAAAAACCAAAAGTCGTCCTGGGGATTTAGACCTTCAGTAGATTAGGAGAGTGTGATGTACAAAACCACATTCCATCTTGGTGCCTGTTCTTACTTAGCTCTCTCTGGGGTGAGGAGTAATATTTATGATTCCTAATAAGAATTTTTCATCAAGCTGTAGGGGGTGGATGGGGGAAAGACAAAGTGACTTCTGTCACTTAGAAATCCTTAATCCTCCTCTGCTGAGCTTCTTCCCTCCCCAGGATTGGTACCTCTGGGGCTTGACAGAAGGACCTCCGCCTTCTTCTCCCAGAGTCAGTTTCATCCCCACCCCTCGTGTTTCCTCTGTGCTTTTTGTGCATTGTGTCTGAGTTGATTTTTTTTTTTTCCCAGAGCAAAATCGTCTTTGAGGATGCAAACTGAGGTTATGCAAGGAGTTTACAGTCTGCTTTTCTCTGTTTGCACTTCCTGCCTCTGACATTTGCTTTCAGACTAATTACGAGCTTTTCAGTTCTGTTTCCCCATGGCTCATTCTCAAACAAGGCGGTGCGATCCTTTCCATCATGAGGTGGAAATCATCTTCTGGCTCAGGTAGCTGCAGAATCACACTGCCTCAAACAGTGGGTGGAGCACACCACCTTTCATGGCCATGTATGTCTTTCTTTCTCTAAGGAGCTTGGCCTCTTGCCAGAGTACTTGTTCGAGTGAAGTTATGTTTGTGGAAGGACTAAATTGTCTCTGCCATTTATATATTCATTCAGTCACCATGTGTCGCTGACTTCTCTTCCCAGGCAGTGTGCTGGGTTCTAAGGCTTGAACAGTGACCCTGATCGTCACATGCCTACAGGGAGTGTAGAACAAATAGGCAGCTAGAAGTGCTGTAAGTACAACCGTGCCAAGAAAACATGTGATTTTTTTGCTCTGTTTAGAAATAGTTCACAGTTCCTTTTTTTTCTTATTTTATTTTATTTATTTTTTGCAAATTAATTTATTTTATTACATGGCTAGTTACTTAATTCACAGTTTCTTAAGGACTGCATTAACCTTCAGTAGGTAATTTGACCTGAGCCTCCATTTCTCATCCATGTAATGGCCCAATAGCTATGTCACTGTGTTTTTCTGGGGATGCAGCGAAGACAAGTTACGGAAGCGTCTAGTGCAGAGCCTGACAGAGAGGGGCTCTCTGTGCCTGATGGTCTTGTCCTCCTTCTGATAGAACACTCCTGGTACCTGCTCAAGTAGACAGTTTCTGCTTTCCTTCTTTTCTCATTCACTGAAATTGCTACTCCACCCACCCATCCTTCAGACTCCTAGAATTTCATGGCTTCCTTTTGTAGAATTTTTTACATTGTTTCTCAGAAACTAGCCCAGATATCTCAGAGGTGGCTACCAGCCTCTGAAAAACAGAGGAACCCCTGCTATGAAGGCTCCAGGAGAACTCTGGGGTCATTCTTGTAGGAGGAGGGCAGGGAAGTGTGTGTATGCGTGTGTGTGAGTATCTAAAAGAGACACACACACTCTCTGTGAATGTCTGGCGGGTGGGATGTGATAAGGAAGAATTCAGTGGAGGCCCAGCTCACCTTCCGCCCACACGTTATCCTGACCCAGTGCGGTTCAAGCCTGACTCTAGCCCTTCTCCTCCCCTGGGTACATCCCTGTCTTCTTTTGTGAAACCTCTGGTTATCAGGTCTTCAGCCATTCATTCAGTATGTGTGTTGGTGGGGCCTCTAGTGAGCGCAGGCTGAGAATCTAGCAGAAGGGAGAGAGATGCTGGACAGTCGCATACATGAGAGTAGTGGTGGTAAGTGTTATGAAGGCAGGTGCAGAAGGCAGTCAGAGCCCAGCACACCTGCTGGGGAGCTGGGGAAGACCTCTGAGGCAGTGTCATGTAAACCAAGCCTTGCAGGGAGGAGGAGAAGTGTGTTGGGCAGAAAAGGGAGGCTCATCACTGTTTCCTTGGAGCCCCCAAGAGTATACACCATCTGGTCCAGTTTTCACATTATCCTTCTTGTCACTAATTTGTTCATTCACTCATCTCGAGCACCAATTTTTGACGTGGGGCATAGAATGGCAACAGATGCAGATGCCATCTTGGTGGCGTGGTCATGGAGCCAACCCGGAACTCACATCCTTTTAGCTTTCCATGCGCATTTGCTTTATTTCCTCTTCCACGTTCTCAGGTTCACTGCAGGGATGCAGCATGATTTTGAGGAAGAGCCTAAGTAGAAGAAGCAGATGGAGGGGAAAGAGATCAGATTTTAACTTAGGGCTTGAGGACTGCTGCACACTTTGTCCAGTGTGCCCTGGACACTCTATCATCGGTGCTTTCGGTGGCTGTGTGGACAACTGTTGGCTCATCCATGTTAGAGGCGACAAGCCTGAGCTCTGGAAGCTAAGCACCTCACACTAGGTCACACAGGTGGGAGGCTGGTGGCAGGGGGTCAGTGTGCCTGCCTGGACCCATCCAGCTGTGCACAAGAGCATTCTCACCTGTGCTCAGTCCCCACGCCGCCCTTGCCGTGCTGTAGGCTCTCAATTCTTTTGACATCTCTGGTGTTTCAGCCACTGGGTCTTCTTGGTTACCTGGTCCCCTCCAGTGGGTTAAAATGGTTCTTGCCATTCCTGTGGATCAGGTGGTCGAATGACTTTGGCTTCAACAGCCTCAAACTCCGCCTGCCTTCCCCAAGGTGCTTAGGACCCATCCAGTCTCCTTTGTCTCAGCAGATGGCTTTCAGCTCCTCACCAGCAGAGCAATTCTTATTAACTCTTATGACTGATGGTACTGGAGTAAGTAATTCTACCAGAGGTCGTTGGGCATTCTGACTGTTCCTGGAATCACAGGCAACTTTACTGCATGGATGAATACTTTTAACCCCGCCTCTCAACACCCTTGAATTATGTCAATTGTAATGAAAGAAATTTTATTACAACTTCTTTGTAATTGAATTAAGAGGTATCATTGGTGTGATATTTAGAAAATTACACGTCTCCTACATCATAGTGAAACAATCTCTTTACTGCTGGATTAGAAAGGAGAGATTGAAAAAAAAGTCACTGTGGTACTGAGTCTGTTCTATAATTTTTATCAAAATCTCCCCTTGAAATTATGATTCTGGTTCGATAGCTACATCAGAGGCTAATGATCTTCTGTCAGTCATTTCATTAGGAATAAATAACTGTCTTTCCTGTTCACTTGAATGCTTTAGGCAATAGATGCCCTGTGGATCCACAGTCTAAGATTTGTAGCAATCTTCTCTCATCCTTTTTTTGAAAGTGAAATCTCTTATTAACTTAGAATGTTAATAAATATAGCTTGTCATATAAAGAAAACAGAGCAAGCATCTTAGCTAGAATGAACTATGAATTAAGAAACTATGAATGAGAAACTATTTTAAGAAATTTGGGGCCAAAGGGATGTAAAAGTAGGTGTCAACACGGTGAAACTCAGTATCATAGGAGACAAGCTACCTGACGGGTCATGTGCCATTAGAATGGCCTCCTGGCTGTCTGTCCTCTCATCGGAGAGCTTCAGTCATCTCCCGAGTGGAGTGGGGAACAGTATCTCTGCTGACTCTTCTCACTGGGTCTGTAAGTTTGTTCATTTTACCAGCTGAGATCATTTTACATCTGCTGAGAGCCGTAGGGGCTAAAAAAATGCTAAGAAGCTAGGAACCCAGCTCCAGAAATCTCTGTAAGCAAGCATGCAGTTATATAACTGAGGAGCTGCAGATTGCAAGAGTAGAGCTTAGGAAGGCTTTTCTTTGAGGATGAAACTTTCTAGAACCAGGCAGAACTCAACAGCAGCTGCAGAGCTGGCAGAGTTAGGAGAGCAGTCACTCAGCACCGAGCTAAGCCTGTTACAACTCTCTGTGAGCTCATCCTCAAGATGGCTTTGTGAGTCGAGTGCTACTAACCCCATTGTACAGATGAGGAAACTGAGGCCCCCCGAGATGAGCTCACACGGGAGAAGGTAGCAGAGCTGAGTCCTGAAAGGTCTGCTTTTCTCAACAGCACACAGTACTCCCTCCTATTGAATTGAGTATTCAATCCCTGAATCTCCTGTGTCACTTAATTTGTTGTTGCTATTGGTTTAAGCAACACCAACTCTAAAGCTTTTCAAGTGCTTCTTTGCTCTAGTGTAGAGAGAAGGGATAAATTGATGTCTATCACATTTAGCACAGACTTAGGGGATCATTTAGACAGTGGACCACTAGCATTGGAAACAGAATTTCAGTGTTCTCAAGTTGGCAGCCCACTGACCTAACCCTGTTAGTACACAGATGAGTTTCATGTGGTCTGTACTGTATTCATTTTCGATGAATTGTTCACATTTAAATGGAGACACTTCTCATAAATATCAGGGTTTCCCTCTTCTGTTAGAATATCAAAACTTCTGGGAACACTGAGCCCATGTGGCAGACACCAGCTTGAGCAGAGGGAAGGTGCTGCATCTTTAAATAGGCGAATGTTTCCGTTTTCCCCGGTCCTCATCACTCTCAAATGTCTCCCAATGGCGAGGCCAGGTATTAGTTGCCATTTATCACCACAAATGAACCATTGAATTTTTTTCCGAAAGTATCTCTTGGATCTGAGTGTCTAGCAATAGAGCAGTAACAGAAGACAGACCAAGAGGGCTTTCTGTTGCAAAAATGTTGACTTAACATCCAACTACTTAACTCATGCTCCCTATCTACCTGGCTCCCCTGGGCACGATGTGGTAGCCCCTTGTGGATCAGCCTCTTATTTTACAGAGCAAACTGAGGCCCAGAGTGGGAAAGAGACTTGCCTAAGATCATGCATTCAGTTAATGGCAGAGCCAGAATGGGAACCTGTACCCCACGCTCCCAACAGCACCCCACTGCTTGTTAGGAGTCTGCAGGGGCTGACCAGGCATGCATGTTCTGCATCCTTGGTTTTGGATGGTCTTGTGGAGATGTACTGGCAAACTCCTCAAAACACCCTTCAACATTAAAATTTATTCAGAGACTTCCCTGGTGGTCCAGTGGTTAAGAATCCACTTGCCGATGCAGGGGACATGGGTTCAATCCCTGGTCCAGGAAAAGCCCACATGCTACAGAGCAAGCAAGCCTGTGAGCCACAACTACGAAGCCCCCACATTCTAGAGCCTGTGCTCCCCAACAAGAGAAGCCGCCTCAGTGAGAAGCCAGAGCGTCGCAACCAGAGAGTAGCCCCCACTCACCGCAACTAGAGAAAACCCGCATGCAGAATGAAGACACAGTTCAGCCAAACATAAATAAATTAATTGAAAAAAATTTTATTCCACTACCCAGTATCGCCTTTCTCCCTCTTGGAGAAGAAAATACTTACTCTTTGAGCATCATGTGAAAAAGTTGTACAAATTACCTCATTAGAACACAATTCCATTTGTGGTGTCAGCTATAATCAGTTTGGGGAAATTCATTGTAATTAGAGTAAAAAATACAACCCCAAAAGCTGAGCCTGTCCCCCTGATTCTTATCTCATTTGTTTTTAAAGCCTTTTCTTTGGAGCCAGTTTTCTCATTTCTTGCAGTCGTTGGGGTCCAAACCTCTTTCACTTGGTTTAAAGTAAGCTGGGGAGAAAAGGCAAAATGACTTTATTTCACCTAAGTGTGTATGTGTTAGTAGCTCAGTCCGACTCTTTGCCACCCCCTGGACTGTAGTCCGCCAAGCTCCTCTGTCCATGGGATTCTCCAGACAAGGATACTGGAGTGGGTTGCCACCTAAGCTGACTCAGTAAATAGACCTTTCTTGCAAAGGGAATGTTGTAAACCTATGACAGTTCATCTGTGTAGTCAGAGATGAGTCAGTAACTCCCTTTCAGAATCACCAGGCAGGCAGATAGCCCTGTTCAGGCCACATGCCTAGCATCACCACCTGGACCAGCAACTCGTATTGTGAGGTTTTGCTTATCTACTCTCATTGATGACAGCCAAGTGAGCCCCAAAAGTGCCAGAAACAGGTGGGGAAGCCACCCTCCTTCATCTGCTTCCTAGTTTAGAGGCTTCAAGAGTATTTTTACTTCTCACAGCCAGTTCAACAGAGAAATATTTACAATCAGCTGCTTCCTGCCAAGAAAACCTGCTACAGACTTTGAAAACAAGGGGCATATGCTCTTCCCTTGATCCATGTGAGTGCTTGTGTGTGTGTGTGTGTGTGTGTGTGTGTGTGTGTGTTCTAAACTCTGGAGAGCAAATAAACACGTTCTGAGCCCCCAGGAGAGGTCGGCTCTCAGCTTTCTCTCATACCATTATTGTAATCGTATTTCTGTTGCTAATAATGTTAACAAAATATGAAGGCATTTATCATACTTTATCATCTCCATCTTCCAAAATGCCCGGTGCTCTGCTGCATCTTTGAATGCTCGGTTTTATCTCCTAATCATGCTGGAAGCAGGGACCACGTTTCAGGGGGAAGGCAGACCCTTGGAACAAATGCCATCTCCCTGCTCCTCACTCGCATACCAGCTTCTGAGGCTCTTCAGTGTCTCACATGCCCGTTTCTTTGAGAAGAGAAGAAGGTGTTGTTTGGCTCAAGTTGGAAAGCATTTCTTTAAAAACCTTTCTGCTTTCTTTTTCTCCCAGTTGAACTTGAATCAAAGCCTTGGTAAGTCCCAGGATCTCAGAGCTGAAACGCTCACGGGAGCATCTTGGTCCCAAACTGCCAGCCTCAAAGGAGGAGGGGGCAGAAAACTGTGGAATCCTATGTGTTCAGTATAGTTTGATAGAGCCTAATTCTCATTCAGTTGGTATTTGGGAAAACAGGCGTTTGGGCAAAGTACCTGAGCTGCCCATGGCTGGGCCAGAAGGAGGTGCATCAGAAGCCCTTTGTCAAAGGAGCACATGCCAGTTCAATAACTGTAGGAATATCAATGAGAAAGAGACAAGCATAAAGTTTAACATGGAATCAGAGTCTGTTGTGTCAGCTAGACAAGTAAGGACACACCGTGCTGCTTTAGACACGCTGCCCGGAGGACCAATAGGATGTGTCGAAGGAGATCAGCTGCTGCAGGATGCCAGCAGGATCTAGGCTGTTGAACTCAGCCTTTAAAATTCCTTTGAACCCCTCTTTTTTTTCCAAGAGGGTTTCCCTTGTGGCTCAGCTGATAAAGAATCTGCCTGCAATGCAGGACACCTGGGTTGGGAAGATCCCCTGGAGGAGGGAAAGGCTACCTACTCCAGTATTCTGGCCTAGAGAATTCCATGGACTATATAGTCCATGGGGTCGCAGAGTCGGACACGACTGAGCAACTTTCACTTCACTTCCTTTCCAAGAAGCAGATAACTCTCCATTTCGGAGGACCTGCAGCATGGGCCCCACTGTGAGAGAGAGGACGTGCTTTGCCTGCTCTTCTTTGAGCCACGGCCCCCACTGTTGGAGCTCAAATTTGGAATCCAAATTTGAGTTTCTGGGGTCAGGGAGGTGACCTGGTGGAGGTCAAGGGTCTGGCCTTGGACCACATGCCCTAGGACTTGACCTTGGTGGGTTTTTAGCAGTCCCTTCTCTTGTCCATCTTGTGAATCTTTCCAGAGGCTGGACTCATCTATCTTAAAGTCTCCAAACCATTGTTTATAGGGACACATACAAATTCCTGCTCAATATCCACCCTATACTTACTGACCTTGTTTTTAATATTGACAACTTGGCAACACCCAGGACTGCCTTTCTTCAGATTCAAATCTTGAAAACTTCCATCCATAACCCTGCAAAGCCTCAGGGCAGATCTTGGATGCTCATCACATTCAATGTACAGTCGTCCCTCAGTATCCTTCAGGGAATTCGTTCCAGGGCCCCTGCGGACACAGATATCCATAGATGCTCAAGATCCTTATATAAATGGAGCAGCAGTAGTTAGGTGGGTATACTGCTAGGCTGTCCGATTTGAACAAAGTCTATTACTCCTCCCTTAAGAGCTCAGAATGAGGCCAGTACCCACCAGAGCCAAGTCCCCAGCCTCTGCTGCCCACTCTGATGCCTCAGGGCAGAGTGTGAATGAAGAGAAGAAACAGAGCAAAATGGATGAGGATGGGGAGTTGAGAGCCCGTTGCACTTGCTAGGAAGGTGGCCAAATGGGACCGCTTTGGAACACACTATAAACCATCTATTAATAATACCCTTCATCATAGCAAACAATGTAGAACTGGCCTGGGCAATGCAGTTTTGCACAGAGTTTTACTTTAAACAGAATATTCAATGTATGCTGGCACTGCTTTACTGTTTGAGTACAAATCATTATTCAAAAATATTTAAGTGCTTCATTTTTATTCCTGAGATAAACCTGGCTTAATATTGTTTTACTAATAAAAAAACAAAACCAAGCAATCCTGTTACCTTGTTTAATTTGATTGTTGAAAAAGTTCTGCTTTGGCATAAGCTTTTGTTCATACTTGGGGAACCCTATTTAAGAAGACACATTATTATCAGAGATAATTCATTAAAACTGCAGGTTATTCATATTTATATACTATAACCATGATTATAATGAACTTACAACTTAGAGTCCTGCTTTTTTCACTTAACATTGTATCCTAAGTATTGTCTGTAGTGCTACATTTGCTGTTGTTCAGTTGCTCACTCATTTCCGACTCTTTGCGACCCCATGGACTGCAAACCACCAGCCTTCCCTATCCTTCACCATCTTCCAGAATTTGCTCAAATTCATGTCCATTGAGTCGATGATGCTATCCAACCGTCTCATCCTCTGTCATCCCCTTCTCCTTCTGCACTCAATCTTTCTCACTGTCAGTGTCTTTTCCAGTGAGTCGACTCTTCACATCAGGTGGCCAAAGTATTGGAGCTTTAGCTTTAGCATCGGTCTTTCCAATGAACGTTCAGAATTGATTTCCTTTAGGATGGACTGGTGTGATCTCCTTCGCATAGTCAGAATATTTTCCATGGCTGCATCATAATTCATTGAGTGGGAATAGTCTAGTTCTTTCTCTTTATTTTTTTCCCCATAATTACATAATAATTTTAAGCAGAGTATCTTCTAGATATCCCCATGGTTTTTTATTATTTCCTGAAGATGGACTCTCAGACACATTGTATCAAGAGGATGAATGTTCTATAGGCCAGGCCTTCTCAGACTTCAGGGTGCACACAGCTCACTTGTGGATCTTGTGAAAGGGGATTCTAACTTAGTACGTCTGGGGCGGTTCTGAGGTTCTGTATTTGCGACTAACTCACTGGTGCCGAGGCTGCTGCCCAGGCTTCAGACAGTCTGTTAAAGTCCTTGATGCCCTGGCGTTAGCCCCATTCTACCAACTCTATCAAATCACTGTGTAGGCTGGTTGCCTAGGAGCCCTGCCCCTCAGGAGTATTTTCTGATCAAGAGGAGAGTTTTGAGTAGACTAGTGTCCAGAGGAGGTGGGAGCTGTAGCCCCTTCCCCCAAAAGAAGCATCTAAACTCACTCCTGGCTGCCATTACCATCACCTGAGGAGTACACACACACACACACACACACACACACACACACACATAAATGCATGTGTGCACCATTAGGGTTCACTCCAGACTAGTGCAAATAGAAGGTTTGATAATGAGGTCTGACTACCAGTATTTTTGAAAACTTCCCAGGTTTTAAAGTGGAGAAGGCACTGGCGACCCACTGCAGTACTCTTGCCTGGAAAATCCCATGGACGGAGGAGCCTGGTAGGCTGCAGTCCATGGGGTCGCTGGGAGTCAGACACGACTGAGCGACTTCACTTTCACTTTTCACTTTCATGCATTGGAGAAGGAAATGGCAACCCACTCCATGTTCTTGCCTGGAGAATCCCAGGGACGGGGAAGCCTGGTGGGCTGCCGTCTATGGGGATCTCACAGAGTCGGACATGACTGAAGTGACAGCAGCAGCAGCAGCAGCAGCAGGTTTTAAAGGTGATTTCTGAGTGTAGCCCGGGTTTGAGCACTGTTGTTTTAAGTCCACAGAATACTCACCTTAAATCTCACTGACTTCAACTGTGTATTAAACCTGACTAGATGAAAAGCTCAGGGCTTACCTACTCCACCTGACTCCACACTTTAGACAATTGATCCAATGAAGCTATGAGTTGCATTTGCAGTTCTAAAAACTAATAACCATAATTTCTGAGAGAAGACAAGAAATGTGTCACCACTGGCTTCTCTGTCAAACCCACTTTTCCATAGCATTTGCTGGTCCCATCTTCCTGAGCTAAAACTTACCAAGCTAAAACTCCCTTTCTTTCCCTCATTTTTCAAAGCTAAGCGGTCATCAGTCATTTGTTCTGCAGGCACTTTTATTCATATAGAACTCCAAACACAGTATTAAAACTCTGTTTGCACAACCATGACCCTCAACCAGTCCATGAGCCCCTTGAGAGCAGAGACAGCCTCTGAATCAAGTTTTAATTTCCCCCACCTTGAACAATGCCTGTCTAGCACACAGTAGCTACCCCTCAAATCATTGTTGAATGAATGAGATTGAGTAGATTGTGATCGCATGCAAGCCTGAAAGGCTGTTCTCATTGTTGAAAGCTTCATACCAGCGTGGTTCTAGCAAGAGCACAGATTGCCAAGATGGTGTCTGGCGCCAACATGGTCCTGACCCTGGGGGTGTTGCAAGATGGTAGCCAGGATGCTTGGGTGCCCTGTGTCCCTGCCACGTCCCACCTGCTAGGGTAACACCTGCTGTTTGTCTTTGGCAGTTGCCTTTTCAGGCCTTGGCTTCACAACGTTCTACTTGGCTGGCAAGCTGCACTGCTTCACCGAGAGTGGGCGGGGGAAGAGCTGGCGGCTCTGTGCTGCCATCCTGCCCCTGTACTGTGCCATGATGATCGCCCTGTCCCGCATGTGTGACTACAAGCATCACTGGCAAGGTGAGTCCCTGCCCCAGGCCCGCCCGGTCCACACGCCATCTGCTGCTCTCGTGCAGGGATGGGGGGATACTTGCACCTACCGGGGGGAGAAGTGCGTGCCTGCTGTGAGAAACTAGAGTTCGCTGAAATGACAGAGCAGACACAGTTTTAAAGAAGATGCACCTGTTCAGGTGAGCTCCGGCCTTGCTGGGAACAGAATCAGAGCTCCTCCCATTCCTTCATGCTCAACTAGGCAGCTCGAGTCTTACCAGGAAGGCAGGACCTCAGTCACAGACTCAGATGTGACTTCCCTGCTGGATCCCTTGCCTCTGTTCTCAGACTTGGTGCCAAGTGGTGGTTGGTTCCTATTGCATTCACCCCATAAAGGCATGTTTCTCACCACTGATGCTCTTCCAGAAGAGGTTTCCAGCCCAGGGATGGATGCCAGCAGCCACTGCAGGGCTGGGTGAGGCTTACCTATATGTTTCAGCCCTGGGGTGTCTGTGCCAAGTCAGAATAACACAGGACAACTGAGGGGCTTGTTCTTGGAATAAAGCAAAACCGTGCCATGCCCCTCTGCAGATCAGCTGCAGCTCTCAGCTTGCCTAAACCACAGCAGCATCTGCCACGGCAAGAAAGGGAGCAGAGACAGAGGCAGTGTCCATAGAAGGCGTGCCCTCCAGGAGCGCAGGGCTTAGGGCTGTGTTTCCCAGAATCCAATACTCAGATCACCTTGATCAGGCCACTCCAACCTAGGAATTGGACTCTTGAGGGTGGGTTCGGAGTGACCGCCAGAAGTGTGCATTGTTAGCAAAGCAGTCCATTTATTCTGATGAAGTCTGAGAAGCACCATGGAGAGTTCCACTGTGTCAGCTTTCAGCAAACACAGTGCATGAAATGTGCCGAATCCTAATCCGGCTTCCCTGGATGAATGGCCTTCCACGATCTGTCTGTGGCCGGCCCTTCCTCTTCCTTTCCTGTCCTCCTGCCGTCCCCCGGGCTCATTCCCTTCTGCCCCCTTTTCTGACCACCCTCTTCTCACCTCTTCCCAGGTGTTTGTCCCAGTGGTAGTGAGGCAACAGTTGAGGCCAGAGGTGAGGGGAGCTCCTGGTTGGAGGTGACTTTGCCCCATCTTCTCCAGGGGACTTCTGCTCCTTCTCTGGCTTCAGCTCCACTTTCTACCCTCCTGAAACTCACACGCTGGGTGTCATGAGCTTCCAGCAGCAGCTTCAACCTGGGGGTGAAGGGTCTGGGAGAAAAGGAGGCTGATGCATGGTCTAGACAGGTGGAGACATCAAGGAGGTTTGAGGCCCTGCTGATGGGGGTGGTCAGTAGAGGCCCATCGGGCTACACCCTGAGCCTTGCCTTGTTCTCTGCTTTTATCAGTGACTTGGATGAAGTTATGGATAATGATCCCACACAATGGGGCAGGGGCAGGAAGAGAATCACTGAGCCAACAGAGCAAGGGCGGACCCATCGCATCCTTGGAACTAGGAATATTTTCCACCAGAATCATGGTGGCACATATGATTAGAGCATTTCCACATGAGGACTGTTACGGGCTGGATGGCATTTCATGAACTGCTTCTCATTTATCCCTTGTAAACTGTAGTTTCTCCTTTTGAACATGGGAACAATAATCCCTCAACATTTCCCAGAGCCATTTCATCGACTAAATGAAATAATGGATCTGAGTGTACTTTGTAAATGAAAGTGTGTTGCACAACTGTGAATCAATATTGAAGTTGCTTAGTGCATCATTTCTAAAGAAGGATGTGTTGTGTCTCCCAAGCCACTGATTTTGAGATGGACATGCTTTTGGCACATTTGTAAGCTCTGAATCCCTGGTTTCCACTTTTATTTCTCCACATTGGACCTGAGAAATGATGAAGGATTTCAGAGTTGATATTTTGGCTTCATCTTGGAAGATAGTAAGAACCTTTGTGTAGTGATCTTATCCTGAAAACCTAGGAAGAGAGGTTGGCCTGTCTTAAATGCTCTTTTGTTACTACTGATCTGTGGTTGGTGCATCATGAAAGGATGAAGAATCGCAGTTCTTGGCTTTGGGGAGATGCTGGACTTCATGCAGCTGGTGCCCCCAAGCCCTGTTGGCAGCGGAGCTTCATGCCCATCCTATCCAACTGGCACAGAAGGGAACTTGGAGCAGTAGAGGGAGAATACTAATGCTCTGTGAGCTGATGGGAAAGCAAAGCAAGAGAATTTATGATCAGTGATGTGTAGGGCTGTACTTTGGGGGCGGGGAGGGGCAAGCCAAAATTGCATCATGGTAGACCCATCCTGCAGCCCGAACTAAATGTGCCTGAGTGGGTTACAGGTCATAGATGTGGCCCAGCTACTCGTTCAGCTGTGCCATCACCTGTTCAGCTCATACCCTGGAGTTAGCCAGGAGCAGAGTGTGCTTTTCCTTGGATCCTCTAGTGGGCCCTGAGTTGGGTTCATTTTATCTTAATTCCCCTTTAGGAGGTCATCTGTCCTTGTCTATACCAGTGGTCTCAATGGGGAGCAACTGAACCTTCTAGGGGACATTTAGCAATATCTGGGGACATCTTCACAGATGGGATGGTGGGAGTGGTGGTGGCTGCTGGCATCTAGTGGGTGGAGTCCAGGGAAGCTCTTCAACATTGTACAGTGTATGAGATAGCACCTCCTCCACCGGGAAGACTTCTCAGCCCCAAACATCTATGGCCGAGGTTGAGAGAGCCCAGCTACACCACCGCTCGGGCTTCCCTGGTGGTGCTAGTGGTAAAGCAACCACCTGCCAATGCAGGAGACAGAAGAGATACAGGTTTGATCCTTGGGTTGGGAAGATACTCTGGAGGAGGGCATGGTGACCCACTCCAGTATTCTTGCCTGAAGAATCCCATGGACAAAAGAGCCTGGTGGGCTACAGTCCATAGAATTGGACAGAATTGGACACAACTGAAGTGATTAAGCACACACACACACACACACACACACCCCACATCTCAGCTCCATCTTTCTTTCCCTTATTACACGCTAAAAGCAGCAGTGTTCAATGAGTGGAAAATTTTATTTGTTCAACACTCACTTATTAAGGAAGTAATCAGGGAGGCTGCAGAGGTTTGCAGCTTGGAGAAAAGGTAGACGGTGAGGCCCTTGGCTGCTGTGTGGGAGGGTGTTGGAGGCAGGATGCCTGGCTGAGATTAACGAGGTGTTGTTTGTTGGTGTACTGAGCTGCCCAGTGACTGTGGGCGGGGGCCTTCCGTCATGATGATAATTCATGGGGAGACCCCTAGGCAGCAGCACAACCTGAGAACCTCTCATTATAGACTTTAGTTAACAACATTAATATTATGAGATTTTTATGACTCCATTTCAATTTTGATTTAAGCAACTGTGTCTAATGTGGAAGTATATCCAATTACTCGATTACATATTCATATCCAGTAAATAACCCATAATCTCAAATGCTTTGCTCTGTTCATTATCATGGTTATCAACATCCTTCCGGTCTTCTCTGCCTTCCCAGCGCCACTCCACACGAGTCTGTTGTTTTATTAAGTGAGGAACATGGAGGGCACAGGCCATGGTCTGGAGGGGCAGTAAGACATGTAACAGGGCTTCTTCACAAATAAAATCACTGGATGGATTATAAATCTTTCTGTGGCTGAAGTTCTCCTTGTCTCTGTGACATGCTGGCTTTTGGGTCAGCTGGAAGTTAGAGTCCCTGGGTGATGTCAACGCTTCACAAAGAAGCTTACCTTTGTGATTAACTGTGTGTTTTCAGCATTAAAACTTGTAGAATTCCCATGCTGGGGGGAATATCTATGGAGAAAAACGCACAGAAAGAACAGAGCACCTCCCTGAACCATCTTCTGCCTCAGTTCATAGTCTCCTGGGTTTATGGTTCCTGTCAGTGGACAGTCAGAGCCAGAAGTGGCAGGAGTGTGTTGTTTTTTCCATGAATGGACATAACGCGCTCCTTCTACCCTCAGATCCTTGTATCTGGATCCAGTGTTTCCTTATGTGACTCCAGCTTGCAAGTAACCTTCTAGCCAACACTGATTCTCTAACCATAGCTCTCTTAAGCAGCCCTGGGTGCCTTAGGTAGTGTTTCGTCATAAGAAAGGGCACGTAGGTCTGAATGTAATCCAGAGAAACAAGTCTCAAGGGAGGAAGCAGTCATTTGTTCCCACCCAGCCTGAGGCCGGGACGCGTCCATGTCAGTCACAGACGCCATGTTTACTGGCCTCAAAATTCCAAGATGGCGCCACTGCTTTTGCCAAGTTTCCTGACTTGGCCATGAAGGGTCTGTGATGTGCAATGAGTTCAGGTGTAGTTTCTGGTCTCTGCAGATGGGGTGTTTGAGGATGAGGGCGCTGTGCCTACGTGGAGAAGGAAATGGCAACAAACTGCAGTATTCTTGCTTGGAAAACCCCATGGACTGAGGAGCCTGGGGGCTACAGTCCATGGGGTCATCTGAGCAATGTAGCGAGCACCCTGCACCTAACTGTACCTGAACCACACTAAAAAGCCAGGCAGAGTCTGCTCCCTCCTTGCACAGTCCCATTCACCCCCTCCCCCCAACACACACACAGTTGAGGGACACACTGCTCACCAGTCCTCCCTGGGCTGTCAGAAACAATCTCTGCTGCTGCTAAGTCACTTCAGTCGTGTCCGACTATGTGTGACCCCATAGACGGCAGCCCACGAGGCTCCCCTGTCCCTGGGATTCTCCAGGCAAGAACACTGGAGTGGGTTGCCATTTCCTTCTCCAATGCATGAAAGTGAAAAGTGAAAAGTGAAAGTGAAGTCGCTCAGTCATGTCCGACTCTTAGCGACCCCACGAACCGCGGCCCACCAGGCTCCTCCGTCCATGGGATTTTCCAGGCAAGAGTGCTGGAGTGGGGTGCCATTGCCTTCTCTATGAAACAATCTCTAGATTTTCTAAATGAAGTGACTTGAAAAGGAGACTTTGGAACGATATCATGCTTCCCACCAAAACCCACCAGCCTTACATAGAACAGGAGCACTAAGTTCCTCCCTCCAAGATCCTCCTTCCCAGGTGAACTGATCTCATCTCTTCCTCCTTCCACAATTGGCTGCCCATGTGGTGTGTCTGCATTCACATTTATCATCAGCTGCCAAATGCTGCTTGGGGTCTGGGACCTCTGGGCCTTGGCTGCCCGTGAATCCACCATCTCTGCCACCATACTTAGGGCATCCCTGCGGAGGCCTTGAGCAGGCCCAGGCCACTCCCTTTCTGGGATCAGAATGCACTAAACAGGGACTGCCCTGGATGGGCCAGGGGTTAAGAATCCGCTTTCCAGTGCAGAGGATGTGGGTTTGATCCCTGGTCAGAGAACTAAGATCCCATATGCTGCGGGGCAACTAAGCCCGAGTGCCACAGCTGCTGAGCCCATGCGCCTCAGCTAGAGAGAAGCCCACCCACCACACGAATATCCCGCATGCCCCACAACTAGGACCCGATGCAGCCAAATAAGTAAATATTAAAAAAAAAAAAAAAATCCACTGGGCAGAGAGCATTGGGCCTTGAAAGGCTTTCTCAGCCAGGCTCCCTGCCCTCTGCCCTGGCCTCTGCATTGCTCAGTTCCCAGGGAAGACAGGTGTTGGCTGCTTCCAAGTCTCTTGACAACTTGGCTTCATTTAACAGTGCTTTCTGCTGTTGACTTTCTGTTCAAAGTAATTCCAGAAGCCACCTTCCTATGCCCACTGTAGTTCAGACCACCATCACCTGCTGCCTGGGTTATTGCAGAAGCCCTGCTACTGTCTCCCCTCCTTTCTCCTCTGCCCTTCACACTGCAGCCAGGAAGAGCCTTTAAACCCTGTCACGTGTGGTACCTGCTCCTCTGCCCCTGGGGACTCCTTGTGTCCATCAGCATCAAAGCCCAGGTCCTACAGCGACTGTGAGACCTGGTCCCGCAATTCCTGCTTCTCTGATGGCGTTCTCCACTGCCCCTCCTTGCTCATGCCGGTGCTTTCCCACCCCGGGGCCTTTGCACTGGCTGTCTCCAGTGCCCAGAATGCGCTTCTCTCAGATGTGTGTATGGCTCCTTCCCTTCCCTCCTCCTGATCTTAGCTCAAGTGAGGCTGTCTTATAGTGACCACTCTGTTGAAATCGCAGCCCAGTCCCCACATTCTCTGTGGTGTTCACCTTGCTCATCTACCACCTTCTGACAAACCCAGTCATTTCTTGCTTGCATGCTCAGTCACTTCAGTCATGTCCAGCTCTTTGTGACCCTATGGACTGTAGCCCGCCAGGCTCCTCTGTCTATGGGATTCTCCAGGCAAGAATCCTGGAGTGGGTTGCTGTGCCCTCCTCCAGGGGATCTTCCTGATCCAGGGATCGAACACATGTCTCCTGCATTGCAGGCAAATTCTTTACCACTGAGCCACTGGGGAAGCCCCAGTCATTTCTTAGGTATTGATTATTGTCTGTTCTTATCCACTTGAACAGGAGTCTGCACACTTCCACTGTAAAGGATCAGAGAGTCACTATCCTGGGCTTTATATGGGCCATGTGGTCTCTATGGTAACTGCTTGAGTTGGTGATGGTGGTGTGAACACCAGCCTATAAATGAATGGCTCGCATAGTTTGCTGCTCTCTGTACTGGAATATACTCTCCCTGTGGGGAAGGATTTGTGTCTCTTTTGCTGGTATGGCACATAGTAGGTGCTTGTGTTAGTTTCCCAGTTTCCACAAACTGAATAGAAGTTGTCTATTGTCAAGGTGTTGGTGGCCCCTCTCCCTCTGACACCTGCACGGGAAAGAGCTTTCCGTGCATCCTGCAGCTGATCAGCCCCAGATAGTTCTCGGCATCTGCAAGCATAATTCCAGTCTCTGCCTCTGTCTTCATGTGGCATTTCCCTTGAGTTTCTTCACATCACCTTCCCTCTGTATCTATCTCTGTGTTCAAATTTCCCCTTCCTATCAGCACACCATTCAGATTAGAGCCCATTCTACTGATCTCATCTGGGCTTGATGATCTCTGTACGGATTCTATATCCAAATATGGTTGCATTCTGAGGTACTGGGGTTTAGGACTTCAGCGTATCTTTTGGAGGAACAATTCTTAATGCTTAGCAGTGCTCAGTACATAAGTGTGGAATGCAGGAATTAATAATTTTGGTTAAATCATATTCCTTTCTTACTAATTTTATTTTCTCTATACACTGGTTTTCCTAAAATTATTCTTACTCTTTGTAAGTTCTTTCTTTTCAAAAATAAGCCAAAAAGTAAACTTCCAAAACCATCCACTCACTCATTCAGTATGTCTCTTGTACCTGTGTGTCAGGCATATTCTCGATGGAGGCACAGTATTGAGGCAGACAGACTAGGTGCTGCCCTGCCAGCTTACAGTGTAGCAGGTAGAGTGTGCATTCTCTGTGCTAGGTAAGTTCTTTTATAGAAGCTCAAAGTCACAAAAACGGGATGCATTATTAGTAGCAGAAAAAAAAAAAAAAAACCAGAAACAATCATGTGAGGTTGTTGAGTTTTCCAGAAATGGTCTTTACCCTAGGGTCTTGGGTCATAAAGCCCAAGGCATACAAGATACCAAGTAAGCCAGCTGAGTGATGTTGGATGTTGCCATGGCAACAGGGAGGGATGTGTTCCTCCCAGGGACCTGATAGCACATCATCAGAACACTTTCTGCTTGTCGGTGCCAGAGCTGAGTACTGGCACCTCTGTAGGCCAGACTCCATGAGATTCTTTCCTGCCCTTCAACTTCATGAGAAGGGGTTGAGGTCATCCTCGTTTTCCAGGTAAGGACTGAAATACAGGTCGCCTGATTCAAAGTCTAGCTCTCTTTCTACTACCATTGGAGCCCTCTAGGTATTGATTCTAACCTCCCCTTTCAAATAGCTTTGTTGAGGTGTAATTCATAACTCATAATGCATAAATTCTCCATTTTAAAGTATGCAATTAAATGGTTTTTAGTATATTCAGAGCTGTGCAGTCATCACCACTGTCTAATTCCAGAAAATCATATTAGCCACCGCAGCCCCCAGCAACCACAAATCTACTTTCTTTCTCTATGGATTTCCATCTTCTGGACATTGCATATTCTTGGCATCACATAATATGTGGCCTTTTATGTCTTGTGGTGTCTATTCTTTAGTGCATCTTGTAAATGCTGTTCAGGGCATCTCAACATTTACTGCATAATAACTGCTGGGCTGGGCTTCCGAGTGGCTCAGTGGTAAAGAATCAGCCTGCCAAGCAGGAGACCCAAGTTAGATCCCTGGGTTGGGAAGATCCCCTGGAGGAGGAAATGGCAACCAACTCCAGTATTCTTGCCTGGGAAATCCCATGGACAGAGGAGCCTGGCGGGCTACAGTTTGTGGGGTCACGAAGAGTCAGACACGACTTAGTGACTGCACCTACACACATGCACACAACTACTGGGCGTGGGGAGATGAAGATGAGGCACTCAAGGGGCAGTTAACACTGACAGGTAGATGTGAGCCGAGAGGTGCACAGACAACAGCCTAGAAAGCTAGTGCAGCCCCTGGTCCTCAACAGAGCCCCAAGGGGCCATGGAAAACCGTCTTCTCCAGCCCACACCAGAAGCCTGGTCAATTTATGTCCTATAGAACTGTAAAGACACACCTCTCTGGGAAAAGATGGACCACTCCTTTCAGTTTCTCAAACTGGCCATGCCCCTTCCTTCCTCTGCCAGGAAGACTGCCCTGCCATCTCTGCCTCCACTTCCTACCCCGCTGGTTTGCACCTGCTCTTCCTGCAGGGCTGACGCGTGGGTCTTGTCCTCAGAAAAACTCCCCCGATCCAGACAAGCCAAACCACTCTGCGGGCTGATCTCACAGACCCGCCTCCTCCTTCCTGGTGCTCACCACAGCTGCCGCTCACTGGTAAGACTGTCACTTCTCAGTGTCCATCTTAACCCCTAGGACTGGGAACACATCTCTTTTGTTCAGCCTCGTGTTCTGGTACTGGGCATCACTCCTGACATCTGATCCCCTCGCAAAATACATGATGGATGAATGACGTCGATGCTGAGTGAGAAGACCGTGGCTTGTGTACTCTGGGGACATGGAGATCCACACACTCCCCCTTTGAGCCTTCCAGTCCCATGCGACCATATTTGGGGTGAAGTCAATCCCAGGCAGTTTTTTCCCTAGCAAGGGCCGCTTGTCTCCTGCCTGCTTTTCTCTAAGCACATGCTGTACGGGATGGGAATGGGATTTCATTAAATGGCACTTAATGACAATCTCTCTCTTTAAGTAAGTCATTTTTTAAATCTTATTCACCATCTTTGTGATAAACAAAGCCCTGAATAACTGCTGAGAAGGCGCCTTTGCTAGACCTTCCATTGCCCTGCTGCTGCTGCTAAGTCGCTTCAGTCGTGTCCGACTCTGTGCGACCCCATAGGCGGAGCCCACCACCACCAGGCTCCCCCGTCCCTGGGATTCTCCAGGCAAGAACACTGGAGTGGGTTGCCATTTCCTTCTCCAATGCATGACAGTGAAAAGTGAAAGTGAAGTCACTCAGTCGTGTCCGACTCTTCGCGATCCCATGGACTGCAGCCCACCAGGCTCCTCCGTCCATGGGATTTTCTAGGCAAAAGTACTGGAGTGGGGTGCCATTGCCTTCTCCGATGCCCTAGTTGCTTCTAATAACTATGGTGGCACCTACAATACCACTTCTAATTCATTCCATTAAATGGGAAAACAGCGTTGACGGCAGTCACATGCTCGGCTTGCTGCCGCATCAGTAAGCTCGGGGAACGTACATTCAGAATGACTTGATATCTTTTGGTCCGTGATGCACCTTGTGCATGTGACCAATGCCTTGTCACAGAAAATAAAAGTCAAGTGGCATTATTTATAGGTTTCTCTGCATGGTCTGTTCAATAGTCAATGACTCAAACACAGATGTCCTGGGTCATTTCAGATACTCATAAAAGTAATACCCCATAGGCCTGTTCTCTGGGGTTATTAGAAAAACAAAACAATGGTGTGTCCCTAAGACTTTGTGCATGAAAAAGCCTGGCATGTTCCCTAGCACGGGCTCCTGCCCACAGGTGGTATGAAGTTTCTCAATTTGAGGAACTTGGTTTAATCACATTAATTATGCCTCATGACCCCACAGAGGAATTCACAGTAGTTACTACTTTCCAATTTCTTGGGTGACCATTTTTTTTTAAGTTCATGAATTTATTCAAAATGCTATGAAAGTGTGGCCGTGCTAAAGAGATGACAACTATAGACTGTTGAGTTACTGTGTGAAGAGAAGGATGGGGAAGGATTAGAAAGTCCCCAGTAGTGCTGGGAAGATCTCCTGGAGGAGGAAATGGCAACCCGCTCCAGTAGTCTTGCCTGGAGAATCCCATGGACAGAGGACTCCGATCAGCTGTGGTCCATAGGGTCACAAAGAGCCAACCATGATTGAAGTGACAGCATGCAGTGCTGGAGAGGAACACAATAACAGTGATGGGCACTATTTTTTTTTAATTAAAAAACATTTTTTTGGCTACATACTACAACATGTGAGATCTTAATTCCCTGACCAGGGATCAAACCCTTGTCTCCTACATTGGAAACACAGCATTAACCACTGGACTGCCATAGAAGTCTGAGACTATTGTTTTAGATACTGCATTTCAAGGTCTTATTTTGTGGCATGCACTGTTCAGAAGCAGATCTCATCAAATCACTGTGATGATTAAATGACATGGATATTGAGATCTCCATTTGAGGCTGGGGAAACTGAGGTTCAGAGGTGCAGTGACTTGCCCTAATGGGGTCTACAGTGTCTTTGTGATGGATTTCTCAGCCAAGAGGATTCTCAAGTCCGAGGTGAGAATAGATGCTGGATAACTTACTGTGGCCCTAGGCATCTGCTCTGGGAGCAGAGCTGGGCACTGGGGTTTCACTGTATCTCACAAGTGGTCCTCCCCACCCCTCTTCCTTGGTGGCTACTCATCAGGGCCAAGTGGCCACTAATCTCTTTTCCTCCTCTTTCTGCCAGGTTGCACCATGTTTGCACTCCTATGCAGAGGAAGTAGCCACAGTTATTCAGTTTCTCTGGCCTGTTAGAATGACTTTTGTTTACAAGTGACATTTTATCCCAATCAAGGATATGACCTATTTTCTGAAGATGCTCAGCAGAGTTTCATAATGATCTGCAGGCTGATCTCAGTAGGTTGACCCTGGGGACCAAATTCCTAGAACATTCATATGAGAAAGACTCTCAGCTGCCAAGCACTTATTCCTGGTGAGGGAACTGAAGTTCAGAGAGGGGAATGGGGACAACACCAGACAGTAACCAGAGCCTAGCCCCCAATTACTGTGCACGTATTCATTCTTCCGGGCTTCCCTGGTGGCTCAGTGGTAAAGAATCCACCTGTCAATGCAGGAGACATGGGTTTGACCCCTGAGACAGGAAGATACCCAGAGAAGGAAGTGTTAATGCACTCCAGTATTCTTTCCTGGGAAATCCCATGGATGAGGAGCCTGGCAGGCTACACCCTTGGGGTCGCAAAAGAGTTGGATACGACTCAGCGACTAAGCAACAGCATTCATTCAGCCACTTCCCTTCACCAACTTAATTCTGCAGATGAGCAAAGTGCTGTTCCAGGTATTGAGGAATCAACAGCCAGCAAGCCTCACAGAGCCCCTGCCCTGGTGGAGCAGAGACTCCAGTGTTAATGTTACGTCATCACACAGCTCGACACACCACTTGCTGTTCTCATCCCCAGGAGATGAGAAAGTGTATCCCTGCCCATGGCAGGTGTGGGTGATTCAACAAGATAATGATGGTGAAAGTGGAAAGCCCCCACTGGAGGATGACACTTCAGCCTGGTAGCGACCTTCACAAGAAATCAAAGTTTCTCTTGGCAGGGGAGGTTTCTCCATTGTGTTAGGATCTTTTTGGCAAGAATAAACCCAAAGACACAGTTTAAAGGGCATGCACACACACACACACACACACACACACACACAGTGAGGGTTGTTGGGGTGGGCCACTTTCATGGGGTCTCTGGTGGACACTAGCTGAATGCCCTCTTTAGCATGGGGTCCAGAGGTGGTGGAAGGGCCTGTTTTGCCCACAGGTTCCCTCTCCTACCTTGTCTGCAGGGGCCCCCCACCACGTCTTCTGACTTGATAAAATCTGCAGCTTGTAGAAGGGTTTAGGCCCCTCCCACTGGGAGTGTCGAATTTGCCCACCCTGGTGCAGCATCAAATGTTGTATTCACTTTGTGACTCGGAAGTTTTACTCCATCCCTGGGAAATCACTTAACTTTGAGGAGGAGGCCAGCATGCCCGCTGGCTTTCCGTGGTGCACCAGCAACATTGCAGGACTCCAGCAGAAGCTTGCTAAAGAAAAATGACAGCCCCCGAGGGTATTTACATCCCATGGAGATGGCTGGAATTATTCTTCCAGAATTTAGAATTGATTTTCAAAATCAAGAATGCAGTTCTGAGTTTGTGCCGTGCGCTGCTGCGTATTCCATCAATAACGAGAAGAATCAAGTGCACACACAAAGGGGATGTTTAAGTTCTAGAAATGGTAAGGGTTTGCGGAGGCCACCAAGACGTACACCTCCAGTGTCGTTTCTCTCCCCTTCCAGTCTTTCGAGGGGTTTCATCAGCAAACCAGTCACCGAAATCGGTAGGAAAGTGCTTTCTGGAAAACACAGCTGGCCTCATTTGAATGAATCATAATGCATTTCTCCTGGTTCTGCTCTTCTGCCCTAGATTCGTTTGTTGGCGGCGTCATTGGCCTCATTTTTGCCTACATTTGCTACAGACAGCACTACCCACCTCTGGCCAACACAGCCTGTCACAAACCCTACGTCAGTCTCCGAGTCCCGCCCTCGCTGAAGAAAGATGAGAGGCCCACGGCCGACAGCGCGCCCAGCCTGCCCCTGGAGGGCATCACCGAGGGCCCTGTATGACCCAGACCTCGGGGGATGGACTGAGCCCAGGCCACGCTCCTCCACCCCGACCTCATCACACAGTAGAAGAGGTTTTCTGTAACATGTTTCTCATCCGTTGTTTCTCCAAGTTCTCCTTCCGCTCCCATTTTGCCGACGATGATCCTGCTACATTCCACGTCTACTTTCAACTCTCCTGAACTGGTCAAGAGAAGGGCCCAGGAACATTTTGTGAGAGACATGTGGAAGGAGGCTGCCGGGGTGGGCGGGTGCAGCTTGGTCGATTCCTCCTTCCGAGATGTTTGCCGTCACGGCCACCGTCCTATGTTTTCATGGTTGTAAAACATAATAAAACCTCCCACCTGGAAGACATGGTGTTGGCGGTCCAGTGCACAGATCATTCGGGGCTGCGGTGAGTTTCACATCCACCCCCAGGGTGGAGAGCCGGCCCAGCTCTAGCTGTGGTGGTTCTAGGTACTGAGCTGTGGGCGGAGACTGACAGCCTTTGAGAACTGTCAGCTGATTACAGCTCTGAAATGGAGTTGCAGCCTGGAGCTGCAGCCTTGACATTGCTAGGGCTCTTTGAATCACTGAATCTGTTACCAAGTCCAAGCTCAGCCTGGTCATCCCACTGAGCCAATAATTGGGAGACAAGGTGTTGAGGCAAGGAATAGTGACTTTATCTGGAAAGTCAGGCACCCAAGGAGATGGTGGACTAATGCCCTACAGCACTGTCTTATGGGGTGTGCGTGCTAGTTCCTTTTATGGAATAGAGGGAGGAGGTCAGGGAACAATGTATGAAGGCCATCAGTCAGTTCAGTCACTCAGTCGTGTCCTACTCTTTGCGACCCCATAAACCGTAGCACGCCAGGCCTTCCTGTCCATCACCAACTCCCGGAGTCCACCCAAACCCATGTCCATTGAGTCGGTGGTGCCATCCAACCATCTCATCCTCTGTTGTCCCCTTCTCCTCCTGCCCTCAATCTTTCCCAGCATCAGGGTCTTTTCAAATGCTCTTCGCATCATGTGGCCAAAGTATTGGAATTTCAGCTTCAGCATCAGTCCTTCCAATGAATATTCAAGACTGATTTCCTTTAGGATGGACTGGTTGGATCTCCTTGCAGGCCAAGGGATTCTCAAGAGTCTTCTCCAACATCACAGTTCATAAGTCTTACAAAATATCTCCTGGTTTGGTCATCCTCGGGGAGGGAATGTATTAATTTCTTCTTTCCCACAGCCATTCACACATGGTCAGGGCAGGGAGTTTCCTAAGACACTTTTAACATTCAGGCTGAGGGGCAGGGTTCCCTGAGGCAGGCCATTATGTGTGCTTATAACTATAAACAGCAATCCTCTCAGTGATTATAGTAACAAAAGCAACAGAAAACAAAGATTAAAGTAAAAGAAACACCAATGTGGAGTCAGATTTTGTTCTTCCCTGTTACAAATCTAGAAGGAGATGAGATAATCATCTCACACATAGGTTTCTACCAGACAGGAGGAACATAAAGATTGAGGGTATGGGGAGAGGGTCAAAGCAGTGTTCTGAGGGTATGGCTGAGGGTACCATATCCTTTCAAGGGAATGGCTGGGTGATGCTGGAGTAAAAGCAGCCTCTGGGTAGGAGTTTTTCCCCTTTAGGGTCCTGGTGCACAAAGGGTTCATCACATGGCAGCATCGGGTCCCCAATCCTATCTGGCAGGTGGCGTTTCAGCATGCTGAGGCTCCCGCAGAAGGTGCCAGAACAGAAACAGAAATATGCTGTCTCTGGCTCAGCTCTTCTCACCGTTTAAAGGTGGCCAGAGGAGAACTGTGTGCAGTCTGAGTACAGAGCCCGCCGCTCCTCAGCCAGCTTGTTCTTTTCAAAGCAGCGAGCAACCTTCCGTTCAGTTCTGATCAGACGTGCCAAGTGCTTCTCCAGATCCTCCAACCGTGGGATGCATTTCTGACGTTTGAAGACTGTCACTTTCCAGCAGTTCCTGTAACAGACTGCATCTGTAGGGACTCGAGTGGCTGTCGAAGCGGTCGCCTGTGTAGCTCTGCCCTGAGCATGCCAGTTAGAACCATCAGGGTGTCTTTGATCAGCCACCTCAGCTGTGGGCTAAGCCTAGGAGTGCCTGTACCACTTGCAAAGATCTTATCAGGTGAGCTCCAGTGCAGCTCCCTAGAGCTATGGTCCTTTCAACCCTGTGTCCACACCCGCCAGGGAGCAACTATTCTATTGTGGGGTAAGGGGAGGGGAAGTCTTGAGGTCCTTCCAAAGTCAGATATTTTTAATTTGCAGCAGTTACATTCATGAGTAACTTTGAAAACACATATGAGATACTTTAAAAGCTAAATCACAGCAATTCATAAGACAATTTAAAATCTGACTTCCCTTATTGCTCAGTGGTAAAGAATCTACCTGCAATGCAGGAGACAGAGGAGATGGTTTGATCCTTGGGTCGGGAAGATCCCCTGGAGTAGGAATGGCTACCCACTCCAGTATTCTTGCCTGGAAAATATCCCATGGACAGAGGAAACTGGCAGGCTACAGTCCATGGGGTCGCAAAGAGCTGGACGTGACTAAAGAGACTAAGCATGCAGCAATTTTAAATGCAGAGCCAAAATTCATATAAAATATAAAAATTGAAACAGTATTCTGATCTAACTAAAAATTCTATAATTTTGAAAATAAAGTCAAATATAAAAATACAGGGAAAGAATCCTTTTGCTACCTGCTGTTAAAAACAATCCACCCAATGCCGCCCTTATATTTCTTTGATCCTGGTTTTCCCCCTACTCTGCATTACAAGCAGGAGGAAAGTGAGAGAACCACACTTCAGTTAATGATGATGACTTAACATTCTGGACCATGAAATGTAAATTTAATATAAAAACTTACATTTAACAATAAATGGAAGGAAAAGTAACAAAGCACAGAGCATTGTTAACGCTGATGATTATTAAATTGAAAGTTCTAAGACAGGCCATGTAAAAGCTTTCATTAAATTGTAATTAAAATCACAAAGGGCGTAATAACATGAAGTGTATGGCAGCATCCTTAGGAGACATAATTACCATGATGAGCCAGTTCACAAAAGGCAGGTGTTTTGTGGGTGCATGTGTTTTAATTTCATGCTCTATTAAGATGAAGGAAATGTAGCATCACAAAGCATTAATAAAATGGCTGAGAATGAAGTCATTTGTTCCCCAGCCCCTGGTCTTTTTTGGAAGTGAGGGGTTACTAATTGAGTCTCTGGCAAAGCAGGTTGGAGACGGTTCGCTCAGAGCCCAGCCAAAAGCTGTGATCCGTGAGGCGCTTCCCTCCCCTTGCGAACGTGCTCAGTCCATCTGCACTGGCTAGAGCCCTGTCCTGTGGCCAACCAGAAGTCAGGGGGCTTGGAAGGGAGAGTCCCCATCATTTTCCTCTGCTCCCTTTCTCCAGGTCCTCAGGTTACTTGCACATGGAGGCGTGGTAGTTTTCTTGTTCATCTGGTTACTGATTCCCAGGCGCCACCCCAGAGCTCCTGAATTAGACGCTGGGGAAAGAGAACCCAGAATCCGTAGTGAGGACTCACAAGCACTTCTCAGACCCCTTGCCTGAAAGGCTTTCTCCTGCCTCCCTTTCCCCAAGAGGGATAGGCTGGAGGGGCAGGAGACTAGTCTATGGAGCTGTTCTCAGGGCGTCTTCTTCTCTGGGAGGGAAGGGTCTCGGAAATGATCATGTTCTTTTCTTTTCTGTTGGTATTTCTGTCTGTGCTGCATGCTGTGTCCCATGGAGCCACATGGACTCTCAAGTCCAAATCCCTAGCGTCTCCCTTGATGGTTTTTTTTTCCCTGATTCCCTTTGTCCGAGGCATAAGCAACACCTCTTGGTTTTACCTTCAAAATACACCCCACACTTCCCCATGCCTCACTCGCCCACTTCCCCCCCGACCTTAGCTGTGGCCACCCTAGTCCAGGGGGTCACCCTCTCTCACATGAATGGCTGTGATGCCTCCTACCTACCTCACCACGTCCACTTCTGGTGCCTAATCCACGATGCACTCAGGAGCCAAAGTATCCGTGTGTGTGTGTGTGTGTGTGTGTGTTGCAGGGCCCAGCCCTGAGACCAGGTAATTATCCTGGGGCAGGAGCTGTATGAAATATATGTAATTCACAACTCACACAGTTTACTGCACCCAATTAGCACACGACACAGGTTAGACAGAGTAGGGAAAATAGAACCAGTGGGTAATGAGCCCTCCCAGGAGAAGTCCAAGGAAGAGATGTCTCTGCACAAGCTGTCAGGCAACAGGGCACAGGGCGGCTTTGTCCAGAGCAGCTACCAGCAGCCTGGAGTCGGGTCCTTTCAGCAGAAGAGCCTTGTAGCCACATGACTTGGGGGTCTTTTTTGAAGGAGGAACAGGGGAGGGTTCTTGGCTCTAACAGTTGTCCCTTCTGTTTCAGTGATGTATGTGGCCCATCAAACTTCTTATCCCAGGTTCTCCCCTTAGTTTATCTCTCGTAGACACCGACAGTCCTATTGCAGGTGTTTCAAAACAACACACATGGACGTTCATGATGACCACTGTGACCCTGTTTTGCGCTACTTAACATGTCCTAAAAACATGGCTTAAACCCTAAAAGTTCCACAGAAAACAAATCACCTCATAACTGTGTTCTTTTTTTATTCAGGAATTATTTATATTGGGCTTCCCAGGTAGCTCAGTGGTAAAGAATCCACCTGCCAACGCAGGAGACTCAAGAGATGTGGGTTCGATCCCTGAGTAGGGAAGATTCCCTGGAGGAGAGAAATGGCAACCCACTCCAGTATTCTTGCCTGGGAAATCTCGTGGACACAGGAGCCTGGTGGGCTACAGTCCATGGGGTCACGAAGAGTCGGACACGACTGAACCACAATATTATTTATATAGGATAAACTCACCTTTTTTGAATGTCCAGCTTTTTGAATTTTGATCACTGTACACAGCTGTGTGACCACCACCACTGATTAAAGTGCTCCCTCCTCCTGGAAGTTTCCTTCTTGCCTCTGTTCTCCACGTCCTCCTCCATCTCTAGTCCCAGGCGACTGTGGATCTGCTTTCTATTGTAAGGTTATACATTTTCTGCATGCATGCGTGCTAAGTAGCTTTAGTCATATCCAACTCTTTGTGACCCTATGGATTGTAGCCTGCCAAGCTCCTCTGTCCTTGGGATTCTCCAGGCAAGAATACTGGAGTGGGTTGCCATGCCCTTCTCCAGGGGATCTTCTCGACCCAGGGATTGAACTTGCGTTTCTTACATCTCCTGCGCTGGCAAGCGGATTCTTTCCCACTACCACCACCTGAGAAGGTCTGTGCCTTTTCTAGAATGTTGTATAAATACAGTCACTTAATATGTGGCCTTTTGTTTCTGACTGCTGTCTGCTTTTGCCATCTAGCCTCCTCCCTCACATCTGCTCTGGCTGCCTCCTCTCTGTTCATAAATCAGCTGAGTAGTTTATCGCCTCTGCATCGCTGTGCCCTCTGCACCTAGCAGCTCTGCCTGGCTCTTCCTCTTTCTCTTCTTCCTGGTCTCAACTCAGATGACTTCTCCTCTGAGCATCACTCACCAGGCCAGTCTTCTACTCTTCACTCACATGCACACACACACACAATTATATTTTTCTCTCAGGTTCTCCTATTAAGTTCCTTCATGTCACAATTATATTATTCATATATTCTTACATGTTGAATCACCTCCCTTAAAGTTCATCTGTTGAAGTCCAAGCCCCCAGTATCCTAGGATGTGACCTTATAGGGAGAGAGGGTCTTTACAGAGGTAACCAAAGTTAAAATGAGGTCATTGTTGTTTTTCATTCTCTCAGTCATGTTCAACTCTTTGCTACCGCCATGGACTGCAGCATGCCAGGCTTCCCTGTCCATCATTATCTCCCGGAGGTTGCTGAAACTCATGTCCATTGGATCAGTGAGGTCATCCAACCATGTCATCCTCTGTCCCCTCTTTCTCTTCCTGCCTTCAGTCTTTCCCAGCATCAGGGTCTTTTCCAATGAGTCTGCATTAGGGTAGTACTAATCCAATATGATCAATGTCTTTATACAAAGGGGAAGCTTGGAGACAGATCTACACAGAGAGAAGACTGAACGAAAGCCACCATGGACACGCCAGGGAGAGAAGCCTCGACAGACCCTTCACTCACAACCCTCAGAGGACCCCACGCCGCTGACACCTTAGCCTTGGACTTTTAGCTCCAGAACTGTGAGATGATGGGTTTCTACTGTTTAAAGCACCAGTTTGTGGTACTCTGTTACTGCAGCCTGAGAAAACAAATAGATTTTTTTCCATTCTGCCCTCACCAGAGTGTAGGTCTGGTGGGTGCACGGCCCCATCTGTCTTGTGCATAGTTCTGTTCCCAGGGCCTGGCACAGAGGAGACCTTGATATGTTGCTGAATTAGTGAATGGGAACATCCTCTTACTTTTCCTCACCGTTATCCTTCTAAGGTTGGCTCATGAAGTTTAAGTTACCTACTCAAGGTGACACAGCTAAAACCAAGAGAATTGTTGATTCCTGGTCCCACATCATTCCAATTATTCCATAGTTCCCTGAGGGCCAGCTTGAAAAAAAAGAAAATCTACCAGCCTCCCCTTCTCGCAGAATATGGAATGCTTGTTCTCCTTAAAGTGCTTCAGAAGGTTCACATTTGTGCTGTAGCCTGCCTACATGCATGGTCAGTCTTGTCCAACTATTTGTGACCCCACGGACCGTAGTCCAGCAGGCTCCTCTGTCCAGGGAATTTTCTAAGCAAGAATACTGGGGTGGATTGCCATTTCTTCCTACAGGGAATCTTCCCGAGCCAGGGATTGAACCCAGGTCTCCTACATTGCAGGCAGATTCTTTATCACTGAGCCTCTGGGGAAGCCCCTGGGCTGTGGAGGGAGAAGCAAAAATAACAATGAAACAACATATCAACCAAAACTAGATACCTTGAAGGAGGTTGTTTTCATTAAAGGAAGCAAACCGACCAACTTAACCAAAGACTTTTTTTCTTAACCTAAGTATTGAACATCCCACTATTATCCCAACCCATCCTCATATGATATAATTTATTACAATTTGATTTTTTAATTTTTATTGAAATATAGTTGATTTATAACGCTTTGTTAGTTTCAGGGGTAAAATGATTCAGTTATACATATATATAAGGGCTTCCCTGGTAGCTCAGCTAGTAAAGAATCCACCTGCAATGTGGGAGACCTGGGTTCGATCCCTGGGTTTGGAAGATTCCCTGGAGAAGGGAACAGCTACCCACTCCAGAGAATGTAAAAAAAAAAGACTCTCTCTCTCTCTCTATCTATATAGACTCTTTTTTTTTTTTTTTACATTTTCTTCCATTAGAGGTGATTACAAGATACTGAGTCTAGCTCCCTATGCTGTACAGTAGGCCCTTTTGGTCGTCTATTGTATGTTTAGTAGTGTGTGTATTTTAATTCCAATCTCCTAATTCCCCCTCTTGGGAACCAGACGTTTGTTCTCTGGGTCTATGATTCTATTTCTCTTTTAGAAATAAGTTTATTTGTATCCTTTTTTAAGATTCCACACGTAAGTGATATCATATGGTATTTGTCTTTCTCTGACTTCATTTATTATGATAATCTCTATGTCTATGTTGCTGCAATGGCAGTTTCATTCTTTGTATGGCTGAGTCATTTTCTATTGTATGTATCTTATCTATTCATCTGTCAACTGGCACTTTGGGTGCTTCCATGTCTTGGCTGTTGTAAATAGTGCTGCTATATTACAATTTGATTTACAAAGATCTTTCAAGAACCTATCTATTGCACACTTGCGGATTCATTTTGATATTTGGCAAAACTAATACAATTATGTAAAGTTTAAAAATAAAATAAAATTAAAAACAAAAACAAAAAAAAACATACCAATAAGCTGTTGACCTGAGACACATAGACCACCAGATATTTCTCCAACAAAGATGGGTTTATTTGGTATCAGCAGAAAATTCCATTCAGGGTCTGCAATCACAGCAAGCAAGTCGCCCCATGGCAAGAGAAGGAGGACACTTGTGTAGAGGGGAAAAGGCAGCTGGGAGAGCCGCGGTAAACACAGCCAAGGCTTTCCACTGACCGAGTCCTCTTCAGGAAGAAGACTCTTCCTCCTGTCGGGCTCGCCTATCCTCACAGGGTGTGAGAGCTCCCCCTTCTGGTCTCCCACCTGAATTTAATTGAAGCTTCTGTTTATTGAGGAGGCCATGGCAACCCACTCCAGGATTCTTGCCTGGAGAATCCCCATGGAGCGAGGAGCCTGGCGACCTATAGTCCACAGGGTCGCAAAGAGGGAAGGCAACTGAAGGGACTTGGCATCTCTTTGTTAATTTTTTACAAAACCAAGAGGTGTTTGTCAAAAACACTAGAAAAGTAGAGGACAAGGTAGCTCTTAATTTGACCCCCAAAGAGCTGTGAGAGAGCAAATCCAAAGCACCAAGTGCTGGCATACCTTGTTTATGGAGCTCTGCTTTATCATGCTTTGCAGGTACTGTATGTTTTACAAGTTGAAGGTCTGTGGCCACCGTGCATCAAGAAAGTCTATCAGCACCGTTTTCCCAACAGCGTTTTCTCACATTGCCTCCCTGTGTCACATTTTAGTATTCTTGCAATATTTCAGACTTTATTATTATTATTATATTTGTTATGATGATCTGTGATCAGTGATCTTGGATGCTAGTACTGTGCCTCTTGAGACTCAAATGATAGTTGGCGTGTTCTAGCTGTAAAACATTTTTAAAGTGAGATATGTACATTTGTTTAGGCATGATGCTATTGCACACTTAGACTGCTGCTGCTGCTCTTTACTCACTAAGTCGTGTCTAACTCTTTGAGACCCCAAGGACTATAGGCCACCAGATTCCTCTGTCCATAGGATTTCCTAGGCAAGAATATGGGAGTGGGTTGCCATTTCCTTCTCCAGAAGATCTTCCCAGCCCAGGAATCGAACCTGTGTCTCCTGCTTGACAGGTGGATTCTTTACCACTGAGCCACGTGGGAAACCCCTTGGTAGACCACTGGATAGTTTAAATATAACTTTTATAGGCACTGGGAAACCAAAGAAACTGGAGCAGCTCACTGTATTTTGATATTTGCTTTATTGCAGTGGTCGGAGCCAACCCACATTATCTCTGAAGTCTGCTTGTACACGTGGAAAAGTGTCTGGGAAATGAGGGCAGGCAAAGGAGAGCAAATATATTATTTCTTTAAGTGGCTGAACCTTGAAGCAGGTTTGCAATGAGACAGCTCATTAAGGGAAGTCATTTTTTCTCATGGTGCCTAAGTGATATAGCTATCGCTTTAATGGGAAATTAGTTAAGTTTGGGGAATGATAGAGCATTTAATTTGCAGTTCAGCACTGGTGTGTTCTAACTCTTGCTGTTTTCCTTTTAGCGAAAAGGAACTCTTCTAACTCTTCAGTTTTCTTCTCTGTCTCTGTGTCCTTCAGAGTGTCTTTTCTGGGTTTCTGTACACTGATGTGTGTCTGTGACTTCTACACTTATCTTTCCTTCTGCCAGTGTATCTCTGCTCCCTCCCTTCCTCTCACTTTCTCTGGCCACTGCTCTGGTGGTGCAAAGCCTGAGAGTCTGTGTAAAACTTCATTAGCCTCCCTCATACTGAAAGCCGAGCTCTTTTGTTCCACCCAGGAGACAGAGAAATCCTTTTAAGTGTGGGAATGCTATCTCATTATCCTGGGGCTGGAGAGAGGAACTTCTCAAACTTTGTCATTTTAGTAAGAAAGATCTTTGAAATCTTTATAATTATCTGCACACTCCTGTCTACTTTTACCCAACAGCTAAAATGCGAGTGAACAGTACTGAATGCCCACTGGCTGGTCCATGAAGGGGAGAGCGATTTATTGAGATATTAGGCTGGGTTCTGTCTTTGCAGCAGGGGAAATCAACATGATGAGAGGCTTTATCGTCCTGTTCTCTGGGTTTATCTCTGCTTTATCTCCTTTTCTCGGGTTTCTCACTCCTCCAGATCCCTAGAACCTGCTTCTCTTGATGGCCTGGGTTTACTGTGGGGATGGTGCCGGGTGTTCCCAGGGGAGCGGGGGTTGGGGGGGGCAGGAAGGGCTTCCTGTGGGGGTGGGGGATGGGGGTAGAAGCAGCACAAGTGCACGTGTCAAGCTGTCACTTAGGCGGTGAGGAGACATCAGCACACAAAACAGACAGATATTCCTGCATGTGCAGAGCTCACACTGGGTGGAGACCGAGAACGATGGTCTCAGTGAGGGAAGAGGGCTTCCTGAGTAATGTGGGAGAGAAGTGGAGGTTTGGCTGTGTGATCTTCCTGGAGAGGGGGGACCCCCCCCCACATCTTGAAGACCTCAACCTTAACCAACCCAGATCGATAGATACCAGAGCTGCAAGAAGGAGCAGAATCACTGCATCTGAGGGACTGCACGGGTTTGGGCAGAGTAGCTTGGCAAGGACTGGAAACCATGGGCTCCCCTGCCCCCGAATGTTCTCCTCTGAGACCCCCAGAGCCCTTCCCAGAGCTGGGTTAGAACAGCCCCCAATTCACTCAGCCTGGGTTCCTTGCCAGGCCAGAAGGATTGAGTTGGGGACTCAAAATCAAAATTAATTTGACTTAAAGAAAATAAAGTAATTTGACCTGTGTTGCCCCACTTAAGTAAATAACTTCCAAGTCTAACTCAGACTTCAGTGGAAGGTGTGTGCTCCACGGCGTTGTACAGATATGTGACTTTTTTGCTCTTCAGAATATTGTCCCTTATTCCCCTTATATCTGTTAACTCAGTCCTATGTTTTGGTTGGGGAAAAAACAAAAACATAGTTAAGAACGACAGCTCTGAATTTTTCAGATCTTAGCCCAAACACAGATTCACATCGTAGATTTATATCTCACTTGCATCATGTATTCTTGGGCAAGTTACAAAGATTCTCTTACCTTCAGTTTGTTCATCTGTACAATGGTGATCTTGATAGTATTTATCTGAGATGTTACATGAGAATTAAGCAAATCAATACATGTGAAGCATGGAGGTAAAAGTGCCTGGCATCTGGCAAGTAGCTGAGAAGTACTGACTCTGATTTTTACTTTTTCTTACTTACTAATCTTAGAGAAAGGGACAATTAGAGATTACCCATCATGAAGTTTTGAACTAGATGACGTCTGAAGTTCTGTCCCTCTCTAAATCTCAAGGATAATGGGCCTCTCATATGGCTTAGTCCCCTCTCTTCCTTTAACACTGGGTTAAAGGTATGATTGCACATAAGAATACAGTGGCTAGATGCTTTATTGAGGAAGATCTGGGGTTCACAAAAGACCAAACAACCATTTGAGTCATTCAGGAAGAAGATAAGACAGTGTTTGTGTTGTGTATACTGCAGCATTCTCAGCGTGGTTCATAAACACATCTTCCCTCCTTTGCATCATTGGGCCTTCCAGTAGGTGACGAAAACTGCCCCAAAGAGTGAGTGGCTAACTTGACAAATAAATGAAAAAGAAAAAGAAGAGTGGAGAAGACATTGAAACAAATAAGTTGGCTTATCTTACTCCCAGAAAATAATTTGCTAGAATGGGGCTACAACTTTAACAAGGCTTTTCACCTGCATAAACTCTGGGTCTTTATTGGAATGGGCTTATTCAAGGGCCCTTTGGTTACCTTACCTTTTGGTCTCTTGGGAAGGATGAAGGACAGTGGCTTGAAATAGGCCTAGAGCTTGAGAATGAGCTATACGAAGTGGTAGGAGGGCAAGGCTGGTAACTGTCTTTAATACGCAGATGATCTTGGCTGATAAGTGTCTGCAGGCCAGACCTTCCATCGCTTCAATCCCTTTGAGATGGATTCCTCAAGTAGCATTATGTAGTGGATCCAAGATGGCTACCCAGTACAAGCCTCAGTCTTCTTCTCTGTAATGTGGCAATACCTGCCCTAGGAAATTCAACGAGATGATTACTAGGAATAAGGCAGAGGGGAAAATCTTTCCCTTTTACCTTTCTGTGTTCTCAGCTGGAGCCTTGAAACAAAGCACAGGTTAATAGAAGAAAAACAAGTGGATTAACATGTGTACTATACACGTGGCCCATGGGAATGCCGATAGATGAGTAACTGAGAGAGGAGGCTTGGAACTCGGCTGAAGTAACATCTTCAACAGACAATAAATTTGTAGAGAAATAACAGAACATAGAAGGTGATTTTAGGCTTCCAAGGATGGTAAACTGTAAGAAGGTAAATATATTGGAAACCAGTGGCAGATCAAAGCTAGTTAGTAAAGTTTATTATGTAAATTTGTCTCCAGATGGATATGAAGTTGTCTAAAGTAGTGACAACACAAAGTTGTGTCCAGTGACAAATTTGTGTCCTTCTAGATAGAAAGTCCTGCTTCTAGGCAAATAGTGAGAAGGCAGAACACTTTTCTATTTTTTTTTGTAACTGCTTTTTCTTAATTGCTTTCAATTCAAAACAGTCTTTTTGCCAAAGTGTTCATATTTTGGGGTTACATATTTTGATTTCCTTCTAGCTCATCTGAGACAAAGATTATAGAAGCTTACAATATGACTGGAAACTATTTCATGTTCTCTCTTTTTTCTCTCATGTTCTCTCACTTATGTCCTTCCATCTGTAGTACAGCATCTGTGGGTTGTCATGAAGCAGAGTATGGAAGTTTAAATGACACCCTTAGCAGTGCTAGCTCAGTAGTCAAGCTTGCTCCCTTCCGCTTGACAATGATCTGCTGCCTGAGAGTCACAAGACCTCTTCGTTTTGTGAGCATCACTTTGAATTCTTCCTCTAGTCAAAACAGCGAAATGGTGGGGACTTGCCTCAGGGAAACTTCTACTCTGAGAAGGAACGGCTCTGAGTCAGTAGGAGTGACTAAGAGAGATTCTAGAGGGAAGCCGTTGATGTGCCATGGCCTCATAATGAATTCATCACTCAGAAGGCTGCTCACTATGACTTTCAGAATGATCTCTCCCAGTTGTTTGGCACTAAGAGTAATAGAACACTTGGGAGAGACACCAACATAATGAACTAACTTAGAAATGATGATCCCTGTACTTCTAATAAAACAGAAAATAACAGGGACATGTTAGAAAGAAATAACAAGTCAAAAATAATATTTCCTGCCCCATGACAGCAAACCAAGACTGAACTGCAGTTTCAGTCCCTCCCAGAAATGACCTTTAAAACAGTTAATCTGAAATTTTCTGAGCAAGGATCAATACCAGTGAGGTAACTGCACAGTAAAGACCCCTCCTGTTCCTTTACCCGCACCCCCCCCCCAAAAAAGGTGACCTGGCCTGAAACAGTCCTTTATTTTCTTTTGCTAATAGTTTCTTTCTCTGTCTTCTAAAGCTTTCCATTTTGGACAACTCCTCTGATAGGAGCTGGATTCTGCCTGGCCCATGAATCCTTGAACAGGCAATTGAAACTTCAAATTTACTTGGTTGAATTGTGTGTGTGTGTGTGTTTTAACAGAAACATCTATGACTTTACAAGGTCACATTGGAAACCTACCTCATAAATAGTGAGTCATAACTATTAAGAGTCTATGTTTCACTATTAAGAGTTAGTAAACAGATTATACAGAGTGAAGTAAGCCAGAAAGAAAAACACCAATACAGTATACTAACACATATATATGGAATTTAGAAAGATGGTAACGCTAACCCTGTATGCAAGACAGCAAAAGAGACACAGATGTATAGAACAGTCTTTTGGACTCTGTGGGAGAGGGCAAGGGTGGGATGATTTGGGAGAATGGCACTGAAACATGTATATTATCATATGTGAAATGAATCGCCAGTCCAGGTTCGATGCATGATATAGGGTGCTCAGGGCTAGTGCACTGGGATGACCCAGAGGGATGGGATGGGGAGGGAGGTGGGAGGGGGGTTCAGGATGGGGAACATATGGTGGATTCATGTCAATGTATGGCAAAACCAATACAATATTGTAAAGTAAAATAAATAAATAAATAAATAAAAAGAGTTAGTAAAGGAAACATGAAAACTTACAAGAATAAGTTTGTCAAGAATAATTAAAGGCAATCCCTATATATTTTAAACATTATCAGTCCTATATATTTAAACCATCTTTCAACTGACTGTTGAAGTAAACAAATTCATTTCTAGCTGTCCTGGATAGTCTCATGCTTTTATCCTCAGACAAGACCACGATGGTTAACCATGGTTCTTCAGTAATGGCCATGGTGAAAACGGTGGCTGGAAAGAGCAGATCCCTAATTGGTAATAGAATCCCCAGAAGGTGTAAGCTCATCTGAGACGATAGCAGATGAAGTCACCATTTTTCATACTGTTCATGGGGAGGGATTGGGGGCAGGAGGAAAAGGGAATGACAGAGGATGAGATGGCTGGATGGCATTACCTACTCGATGGACGTGAGTTTGAGTGAACTCTGGGAGATGGTGATGGACAGGGAGGCCTGGTGTGCTGCGATTCATGGGGTCACAAAGAGTCGGACACGACTGAGTGACTGAACTGAACTGAAGTCACCATTTAGTCTTGTATTTAGCAGTTTCATGTAATCCATAGACTCTGCCCCAGCCCCTCAATCACTTTTGTTACCTTTAAGTGGTTATGCAATTTTGTGTCCTGTCCTGCAGCCTTTCTCCTTGGTAGCTTTCAACTCTGGGGGAAAACTACCCATTCTTTTCTCTGTCCAAGTGGTAAGTAAGAGGCTGGCCCCATCTTAGCTTCAGAGGTGAAGCATGTGGCCAAGCCTGGCCAATCAGAGTGTCACATGCTTCTGAGCTTAATGATTGGTAAAGGGATAAGCATGTGACCCAAAGCCGACCACTCAGAGCTGTTGAGACTCAGTTTCAGAACTTCTATCAGAACCATAGAAAAAGAGAAAAAGCTTCTCTGTTGCTTGAGATTGCTGTGACGATGGAATGGAAGCCTCAAACAGCTGTATCTGCTTGTAAGTGGAGCCCACACAGAGGAATTCAGAACCAAAAGATAGAGAAAGGGAAGTGGAGCCATTGTCTGGGACTCTCCACCAGCTGTTCCAGAAACCAACCCTACCCCTGACTTTTGAGTTACTTGAACTGATGAATTCCCTTTTCTGCTTTAGCCAGATTTAGTTTCATTCTGCACCCCAGGTGACCAAATAAAATAGACACTACTTTCAGCAAGTACCAATGCAAGCCCTAAAACACAAGCAGTGCCCACTTCCTCCCTGTTCACTGGTCTCCCTTCTTTTGAGTGGGAGTCTTTCTGAGACTTGCATTTCCTTTATGTTTCATTGCGCCTAGTCCTTTCTCTGGCTCCCCTTCAGCCTTTGAGTCAGCCATGGCTCTCTGTTCTTCTGGCTGATGCCTGGAGCCTGTCCAGTGGAACTTGGTGTTGTTCACCCTTCTCCCTCATCAGCACACTGCTTTCTGGCTCGGGTGATGCAGGCTGAATGCAGAGCATCTCAGTGTGCTGGTTAGAATTCCAGGGCCTGCCTTCATCAGCCTGAGTGTACTCAGGCAGCTGGGCTGAGACTTCCATTTCTGATGGCTCAGAGTCACAGTTTCACCCTGTTATCGATACCCGCGATGTCATTTTAGAAAATGTAGGAAAATAGCTGTCCAATTTTTCCAAATATGTGTATATAAATCAATAACTCCACATTTAAATCCATCCTTACTTTGATGTGACATGAAGAGAAAAGGCAGTCCCCATGGTTTGTTTCCCAAGGAAATAAGAAGAAAGTGGGTTAATACACCATCAATATCACAAGGAATAATGAAACACATTAAATACTATTTGAGAATTATTTTTACAATTACGATGTTCGTTTTCCATCAAGCACTGGGACAGTTGCCTTGATTTGTGAATGGCATGTCTCCCTGCAGGCAGGCTGTGCATTTCTAGAGTCTCAGATTATGGTTATGAAAAGAGGAGTCCCTGTTCTTGGTGTGCACCCAGAGACTGTGTCTTTCTTTACATTGTGTGATGGTGTGCAGGCGTAGGACCCTCACCAAAGGCCTCGTGTTCATGAAATTCCTTTTCTTCTATCAGCTGCTACATGGGACCAAAAACTTGTCATCTGAATTGAACCAAGTTACTGTCTTAAGCCTCAGTTATTTTGTGCTCAGGAGATGTGTAGTGAAATGAAAACTGGGGGTCTGAGGCTGGTAGATAAAGGCATTCTGGAAAAAGTAAGATCCCAAAGCAAAATTTTCACCATGATTCTTAGAGTAAATAGGATCTACAAGTCTATTTTCATGGAGCAAAAAGCTACTAGATTAGGGGCAGATTTGAGTCTAGTACTTCCAAAGAGACTTGGGGAATACTGGAAGCATGTGATTGGTGTTTCTGAACAATGTTTCAAATTGTGCATATATTTTTGTTATATATGTGTGTGTGTATTGTTTATTGAAGTATAGTTGATGTACAATATTACAGAAGTTACATGTGTACAATATAGTGGTTCATAATTTTTAAGGGTTATACTCTGCTTGTAGTTATTATAAAATATTGGCTATATTATCTGTGTTGTATAATATATCCTTGTAGCTTATTTTATACCTAATAGTTTCTCCTCTTAATCCTCTACCCCTCTGTTGCCCCTCAACCCTCCCCTCTCCTCACTGGTAACCACTAGTTTGTCCTCTGCATCTTTGAGTCTGCTCCTTTTTTGTTATATTCACTAGTTTATTGTATTTTTTAGATTCCATGTATGGGTGATATCATATATATTTGTCTTCGTCTGATGTACAGTGGAAACAGTGTCAGACTATTTTTGGGGGTCCAAAATCACTGTAGATGGTGATTGCAGCCATGAAATTAAAAGATGCTTACTCCTTGGAAGAAAAGTTATGACCAAACTAGATAGCATATTCAAAAGCAGAGACATTACTTTGCCAACAAAGGTCCGTCTAGTCAAGGCTATGGTTTTTCCAGTGGTCATATATGGATGTGAGAGTTGGACTGTGAAGAAAGCTGAGCGCCGAAGAATTGATGCTTTTGAACTGTGGTGTTGGAGAAGACTCTTGAGAGTCCCTTGGAGGTCCAACCAGTCCATCCTAAAGGAGATCAGTCCTGGGTGTTCTTTGGAAGGACTGATGCTGAAGCCGAAACTCCAATACTTTGCCCGCCTGATGGGAAGAGTTGACTCATTGGAAAAGACTCTGATGCTGGGAGGGATTAGGGGCAGGAGGAGAAGGGGATGACAGAGGATGAGATGGCTGGATGGCATCACCGACTCGATGGACATGAGTTTGGGTGAACTCCGGGAGTTGATGATGGACAGGGAGGTATGGCGTGCTGCAATTCATGGGGTTGCAAAGAGTCAGGCACGACTGAGCGACTGAACTGAACTGAACTGATTTTTTTTAACAAGGAAGGAAGGAAGGAAGGAAAAAAGAGGGGAAGAAGGAAGGACGACAGAGGAAAAACAGAAAAAGAATGGAAAAGAAAAACAAACTGAAAGAGTCAATTCTATTGTAGGGTCACTTGAGGGGAGGACACTTGGGAGATGATGGGGTTTGGGAAGCAGTTGCAGGGCTGGAACAGAGTATGACATAAGAACCCTCATTTGGAAATCTGAGCAGACTGTTTCTTGCATGACAGAAGGAAGAATTAGAAGCAATAGTAGGAGAGAGACTTCAGTTCAATTTTAAGAACTTGCTTAGTAGAGAAATGGGTTTCCAAGTGAGGTAGTGAGTTCCCTCTCAAGGAATGTGCAAGCAGAGACCAGACACCTACAGGGTGTTGAGAGGGTAACAGGCAGGAAGGCCAGGGGTCTCCAAATAGAGGAAATAGCCTGCAAGTGTCAGACATTTTTCTCTTTCTTAAGCGGCAGGAGAAAACAAACTAGCAATATTTTTTCCTTCTCTATACAAATTTAAAGGGAGGTTTCTCTTAAAATATTGTGTTGCCATAATGACACCCGGCTTCACCTGAAGTTAGCTATTCTCGAGTCTAGAGATAACCAATGCCTTTTCTTATGGAAATGTTCGTCTTAAGCTATGCTAATGTACTATGGCTTTACCCCAAACTCTGTCTCCAAGTCGGTTCCGCCTCTCGGCCCAGAACCTACTTGACAAACCAGTATGGATATTGTTCCCCTAATCTATGTAAATGAAACTATTTGTATGGTGGTCTGCCCTTCTTCAAGATTCAAGTTAATCATTTTATGGCCCAGGATAAACCATTTGGTGCCAAGATTATCCCAAAATGCATCTTATGGGTGAGGGGCCTGGTGCCATTCTGAATTTTAAGACATTCCTTTCTTTCATTAACAGACTGCTAGTGACTATATAACATCCAGCTAAAGTCTAGCAGGGGGGTACTCTTTCTGCCCCCTTCTGATGCCTATGTCAGAAGCTTTCTCTATCTCCTTTATACTTCAATAAAACTTTATTACACAAAAGCTCTGAGCGATCAAGCCTCGTCTCTGGCCCCGGATTGAATTCTTCTCCTCCGGGGGCCAAGAATCCTGGTGTATTCGCGTGATTCAACAACAACCTTTCAGTGTCAACGAAGGAATTCATTCACTGGGGGAAAAGTAAGACTAACTCACTGCTTAGAGTCTATGTTTCATGTTTGACTCTTGAAAATTGAAGTGATCTTAATGGTGTCCCTAAGAGAAGCTCAAGCCTCTTGGAAGCAAATACAGACACACCTCAGACAGGCTGTGAGTTCAGTTCCAGACCACTGCAATAAAGTGAATATTACTATCCATAAACTCTTTGGTTTCCCAATGCACATAAATATTGTTTACACAATTCTGTAGTCTATTAAGTATGAATGATGTAGAAGAAAAACAATGTGCATACCTTTGTTTAAAAAGAATTTACTGCTAAAACTGCTAACCATCATCTGAATCTTCAGTGAGTTGTAGTCTTTTGCAACAACATCAGAGATCACCATAGCAAAAATAATCATGAAAAAGTTTGAAATATTGTGAGAATTACTAAAATGTGATGCAGAGACGGGAAATAAGCCAACGCTGTTGGAAAAAATGGTACCAATAGACTTGCTTGATGCAAGATTGCCACAAACCTTCCCTCTGTGAAAAACACGTTATGTGTGAGGCGTGATAAAACGAGGGCTGCCTGTACCTCGGGCGCCTGGAGAGTTCAGAAGAAGAAATAAATATGGCAGCAAGGCAAAACACACATCAAGTAACACTTGTGATAATGAGGAGGTGATTACTTCCCTTCAAAAACCCCACAGGGAACAATAGTAGGTACAAGTTAAATCACAGGCATTTCCCCTCATTATCTAGTTAATTACTTGAGTTGCCTTTCTAATTAGCCCGGTGCTGTCAGCTCTGGGGAGCTCCCAGAACCCAGTGAAGTGAAGTTGCTCAGTCGTGTCCGACTCTTTGCGACCCCATGGACTGTAGTCTATCAGGTTCCCCCGGCCATGGGATTTTCCAGGCAAGAGTGCTGGAGTGGGGTGCCATTGCCTTCTCCAGGGGATCTTCCCGACCCAGGAATCTAACCCGGGTCTCCCGCATTGCGGGCAGACGCTTTACCGTCTGACAACCCAGTTAAATTATAAAAGTTATAAAAGTCACTCAGTCCCAAACCATGCATGGTCATTGTTGGCCAGAAACTCACCAATGACAAACGGATTCTTTACCAGCTGAGCCACAAGGGAAGCCCAAGAATGCTGGAGTGGGTAGTCTATCCCTTCTCCAGCAGACCTTCCTGACCCAGGAATCGAACTGGAGTCTCCTGCATTGCAGGCAGATTCTTTACCAACTGAGCTATTGGGGAAGCCCACTCAAAGAGTGGACAAATATCCGTCCTATGGTTAAAAATTTGCTTTCACACTCAAATCCACACATCAAGAGCTTTGTGTGGTGTGTGGTGGTGATTGGGGGTGGTTGACATTTAAAATAAATGCTTAAACTCGAACTGATCACTTGATTAAATGAAGCGAAGGTCCTAAACTACCATACAGAGGCTGAGATGGAAAACCTGTCCTGCTCCCACCTGTTCTTGGCACTCTGTATTCCACATGCTCGGTGATGGCCACCTCTGCAGGCTGTGCTAGGCAGCTATTTGTAAAATCATAGTGATTGAACATTGGCTTGCTTTTTAATGTACTTGTTAAAGAAAAGAAATAATTTGGCATAATCCCCTAAGAATAATAGAGAAACCCAAGGCACCATCCAAATAGAGTCTCATTTTTCATTTCTCTGCTTTCATCTTTTGGGATCTTGCCAACATTTGCTATGTGTGTGTTCTCATTCGTTGGTTTTGAGATCACTGTAGGTGTGGAGATGGGCAAGGAGGAAACGGAGACAATTAAAACCCAGAGAAGCTGAAAAGCAAATTGGTGCATCACCTCCCTGAAAAGAATTTATCCAGTATTTATTATTCTCATGTGCTGGGGTGAGCAACTTTTCTTTATCTCACCCAAACAAGCCCAGCCTTTGTTTTTTCCAAGGCAGAAGCTTTCAGCTGGCCTTTGAGGACTTGTTATAAATTTTTAGTTAATTAGATGTCAAGCACATCAGATGGTAGGTAAACAGGAGTAGCTTTTTATTCAAAGAGTCTGACAGGAGTAAAATAAGTTGCTAATTATGAAGAGAAGAATTTGGATACAAGACCCAAATATACCTAAAATATTTAGGCTCTTACTCTCTATTTCTACAAACTAAATTTTTTCCCTCTCCTGGTTATAGCCCACCATTCTTGCAGCATGGCATGTTTAGAAATTTTTGATTGTATGCTGGATACTATACATTTTACCTTGTTGATCACATAGATTTTCTTACTTTCTTTTAAAGAGAGTTGGCCTTTGCTCTGGCAGGCATTCAATTTATTTGAAGAGCAAACTGTTCCTTTGAAAGATCCTTTGTATTTAAGCTTTTTTAGAGTGATCCTCTGGTGGCTCAGATGGTAAAGAATCTGCCTGCGATGCAGGAGACGTGGGTTCAGTCCCTAGGTCTGGAAGATCCCCTGGAGAAGGAAATGGCAACCCACTCTAATATTTTTGCCTGGAGAATTCCACGGACAGAGGAGCCTGGCGGGCTATAGTACATGGGGTTGCAAAGAGTCAGACAAGACTGAGTGACTAAAACTTTCCCTTTCACTTCTCAATTTAACAAGCACATTGTGTTCTGCTTGGGATCTCTCTCCTTGCACTGAAATCTGCAAAGCGCCCCCAGGCAGAAAACTAAGGTCATTGCAGAGCTTATCTTTTTCACCTTGCTTATCTCCCTTCTCTAGGGATCATATTCTTATGCTGTCTGCTATCCAATATCTGAAAACAGTTGTTGGTTTTCTAGTAGTTCATGGTGGAGAGATAAGTCTGCTACCAGTTCGCTTGTCATGGCCAGAAATAGACATTCTCAGTTTCCTAGTCTCTGGTGCATTTCTGCGCCGTTTCTGCAACCAACAGTTCATCAGAAAATAAGCAATTGAATGGAAAGTAGGACCCTGTGGTGGGAGAAGATCATAACTCAATGGGAAGACAGTCATATAAGTAACTTCACCAGGGGGTAGAACAGTAGAGATGCACAGGTTGACCATGCCCTGATCTTCTGTTTAGAACAGAGATTCCCACACTGGTACCATCTAAGCCTGGCTTAAAAAATTCTTCCCCTTTCCTGTGGTCAGTATTGACCCATCCCATCCCAGTCCTTATTTTCTGAGCAGTGACAACAGGTGCTAATTGGGACTATGTATTATTGTCTTATCCTGGGCGCTTAGCCTAAACAACATGTACGTGAGAGATGATGCCATCATGCAGCAAGGAAGGTCAAGGTCAGTGAGGGAGATTGTCATTAGAAGTGGCTTTTCTTTGGCTATACTCCTTCTCCAACCTCCTATCAGGAAGACCTCATCTGTCCTCTCTGCCTACCTATATTCTAGACTTCAAGCTCAGCTCCAGCCCATCCTAGGGTAATCTCGTTGTATCATATGTTCCAGGATCCTTGCTGGGATGTAGTGTTTCTTGCCAGCATCTATTTTACTCCTGGAACTGATTCCTAGTCAAGTCAGAGGATGGACCACTGGAGTGTCACTGTTTGACTTGCATAAATTGGAACAGCAACTGTTTCGTGGAGAATAAAGAAAATTTAGCTCAAAGGATGAAAATAAGTCTGAGGAAATTCCATGAATTGGTAAAAATAATAGATATTAATTACCATCAAATGGAATTGCATGATGACTATTAGTTCTTTGCAGTTTAAGATATAAGCATTAGGATTCTGTCTTTTTAAAGAAAGTCAGTGTTCCATCTCTGGGTTGCATTTGCAATTCCCAAGGCTGACTGAAGTGTGTTGTAGCATCTTCACATTAAGAAAGCTTTCCAAAGAAATTCCCTGGGAAAAATCATCCTGGGGGTGATGCCTGTATTGACACAAAGTCTAGTATCCAGTTAATGTGGCCTGTAGATATACCTGCCCTGAGTTTGAAACCACAGAAAAAAACAGAAAAGAGCTATACTTTTTCTTCACATCCTGTATTCTACTCAGGAAAAAAATAAGAAGCCTTATTAGACAGTATTTGTAGTAGTTAGCCTGGTTTAAGCAACTCTGACTTTCAGAATATTGATTTATTAAGCCTAAGAGGATCCATCCGGAGACTGTATCTACATACTTGGCTAAAGACATCATGAAGTTGCCAGAAGAATGTCTGAACCTTGCTCGGGAAGGAGAACTACATGCAGGTCAATAGATTACTTATGTGCCAGGTTATGTGTGAGAGCTCTAATTTCTGACTAGTTTTCCTTCCTAAGAAGCTGGTTAAAATGCATACACACATACACGTACACACTGCTTTCTCAAGAATTCATAGAACCAGTAGACAAAATCAAAAATAGTTAAGGATAAAGAAAGTTTGATTAATGCTGTCAATCAACTGCCAACATCAGAGATGCATTTCAGCACTAGGGCCTGGAGGGAGAGAGGGTGGGAATGTCTTACCTTGTCCCTTGGAGTCATCTACATTTGCTGTCTCTGGCCACCAGGGCCTGGGCAGGCCATGTGAATGTGTGACGTGCTGGCTAAGGCGGGGCCATGGCAAAGAAAGCTTGAGCCTTCCAGCCGCAGCCCCATGCCTCAGCCTCCCTTCGACTACATCACAGTAAAGAGCCAGAACGGCCAGACCTTCTGTTTTCTCTTGATACCAGTAATCTGGCTTTTCAAGGAAAAACTCGATTCTTAAATGTTGACGCTAATTTAAACTTGTTAATGAAACACTCTGAGCGCTCCTTCCCCTCCCATTTCTATATGGAGCTATTTGGCCTTCCCAAGCACGGCTTATGGTGCCCCCTTGCTCGGGGCAATGGGTGCCTCACTCGCTGTCTTTGTTCAACCTGTTTTTTCCTCCCAGGACATACTCCACCCTCTCAGCTGTCAAAAATACCCTTTTAGGACTAGCTCAGGGCTTCCCTGGTGACTTTGATGGTAAAGAATATTCCTGTTATACAGGACACCTGGGTTCAATCCCTGGGTCGGGAAGATCCCCTGCAGGAGAGCACGGCAACCCACTCCAGTATTCTTGCCTGGAGAATTCCTGATGGATTCAGAGGAGCCTGGCGGGCCACAGCCCATGGGGTCACAGGACTAGCTCAGTCTTGATGAGAACTGATGAACATATTCTGTATCCTTTTGGTGGTATAGAGGGAAAGGGGAGAGGGTCTAATTTCTGAGTTCCTAGGCAGTGCACCTACGCTATGCTGGGCAGTTGCCTGGAAATGTCTCTGTTTCCTGTCATCACCCCCAGCTCAGGAGATGGGCAGGTACCCCTTCTGATACCTGGTGGCATCCTGAAAAGGAAGTTCACTCTTCCTTGGGCTTCTCCATAAAGAGAGAAGCCTCCATAAAGGCCTGTTTATTTAACCACTCAGCATGAGAGATACATATACTCCCTTTATAATTACAGCCTCTCCTTCTGTCCTCTAAAAGAGTACTTTCTCTATTTCTGTCCTCCTCCTAAACATAGAGCAACACCCTCCATTCATCTTCCATAATAGCGATAGTTGTTTTATTTTAAAACCAGTCCTCCCCCTATGTCTTTCCCAGTTATTCCTCTGTCTTTTCTTTTCTCTCTTCTTTTCAAATACAGATAATGGACTCTCTTCCTTAGTCTTTCTCCCAAATGTCCTCTCTCCCTACTTCTTCCCAGAAGAAGAGCCATCATCTCTTTCTGGAATGCCTATTTCAAAAGCAACTTCCTCAAAAAAAAAAAAAGTAACTTCCTGTCTTCCCCTTAACTTGTTATTAACTTGGATGTCCAACCAACTTCTAATAATAAAGGCATGATAATGAGCTAACATTTATCCAGTTGTTATTATGTGCCAGATGCTATGTGGCTGCCTCTCATTTCATTTTTCCAACTTTGTAAAATAAATATTACCACCCCACAGCACAGAGGGGAACATTGAAAAATCATCTGTCTAAAATCGTATAAGTAAAAAGTGGCAGAGACACAAATAAAATCCAAATTCAGGTAATTGTGACTCCAAAACGAGTATTAGATGCTCCTCCCCATGTCACCGTGTCATGAGCTGCCATGTATATTACGATAGTTTCCATAAACTGGGTGGCTTAAAACCGTGTATTTATTCTCACAGTCTGCAAGCCAGATGTCTGAAATCAAGGTACTGGCAGAGTTGGCTCTGGGGGAGAATTCATCCCATGCTTCTCCTCTAGCTTCTGGTGGCTGCTGGTAATTGATGGGGTTCCTTGGCTTGTAGACTGATGTGTGCATATATGAATGAGCACATGCTTAGTCACGTCCAAGTCTTTGGGACCCCATGGACTAATAGCCCACCAGGCTCCTCTGTCTATGGGATTTCCCAGGCAAGAATACTGGAGTGGGTTGCCATTTCCTCCTCCAGGGGCTCTTCCTGACCCAGGGATCAAACCCGCGTTTCCTGCACTGGCAGGTGGGTTCTTTACCACTGCACCATCTGGGAAGCCTCTGTGGACTTGTAGTTTCTCCTTTTCCTTCCTTTTTTTAAAGATTTTTTTTTATGTGGACCATTTTAAAAGTCTTCATTGAATTTGTTACAATATTGCTTCTGTTTATGTTTTGGTTTTTTGACTGTGAGGCACGTGGGAGTCTTAGCTCAACCAGGGATTGAAGCCGCACCCCCTGCAGTGGAAGGTGAAGTCTTAAGCCCTAGACTGCCAGGGAAGTCTCTCCCTTCTTATTTCTTCTAGATTCTTGTCATTGAATTTAGGATTCATCCTAATCCTTAGTTGAGACCCTTAATTACTTCTGAAAGACTTTTCCTGAATAGGATGGACATATCCTGAAAGGGAGGATTGGGAGATGGGGCAGCATTCAACCCACATAAAAGGCAAAGTGGACGTGAGGCAAGTGGTCACCAGCTGTTTCCAGTCCAGGCTGCCAAAGACTTGTTCCAAATGCAAATTCGGTTTAGTACTTCATCTTAACAATATCCAAGGAGATTCCTTTTAATTCCAGCATTTCATAAAGATAGCAGATGGACTCGTTGAAAATAAAATTTACATTGTAGAATAAGCCACACATGCATGCACACACACAACTTAAGCAGGTACATAGCAAATTTTAAATACCATACAAATTTAATTAATTAGTCTGGCTGGCAATCTCTACCAATGACAACCCTTGTCTGAAGCACTAGGGGTTCTGCCCCTGCTTTAGCCTGGATCACGTTCTTCCTTCATTCTCCTGGTTCCGGGTCTCCCACCCTCTCTGCCCAGTTGCACATCCAACCCTGGCTGGTCCCTTCCAGGCACCAGATCTTACACCCTCACTTCTGAGTTCTATGAGCTCCAGTTGGAGTGTCTCTCAACCTGACAACACATTTCCTATGGACTATTTTTCCATGTCATTGTTGCTGCAGCTCTGATGAGTCTCTGATGGTTCCCAAAACCCTGCCATAGAAACAAGAGCCAGAGGTGCACTCTGGGCTCCCGTGCTGCTGACTTAGTGCCCTCTGCCACCTGCCATGGCAACCAGAGGAGGGTTATGGCCCACTGGGGACATCGCAGGAGATGAATTCCTCCCCAGCTGCGTGCTGTGGCTGGATTGATTTTTACAATTTAATTATAGCTGTAGTTGGTTCTTTATGGATTGTTACCGAGTCAGACCCTGCAGAAACATCTGTAAAGTTTGGCAGCAGAATAGAGGAGTTAGTGGCCTGGACTGTATTATTAGGCTCCTCTTGAAAAAGTGCCACAGCAGGTGCTCTGTGGAAAGGAGACCTGCAAGGGGAGATCATGGTGGGGTTATTGCCAGACCCCATCACCTCCGAAGGGGTGTGGATTGCTTGAGTTTGAACTGCCCTCAGGGGACCTGTTAAAAGCTACAGATGCTTCTCTGTGTTTGCAAGAGCCCAGCAGAGTCAAACTGTACTTCCAAGAAGGAGAGAGATAACTGGGTATGATAGCCACTGGGAAGACTCCACCAGGGGTAAAACCTTGAGATACTCTTGTGCCAGTGGAGATGGCCCCCAGCACCCAGCACCTCCATGTGATCCAGTCACTAGTGAATTAACACCTGACCCAGCAGCAGCCCTCTGGGCATCTCTCCTGGTTAGTTGGTGCATTATGCATAAGTACGTGCTTGGTCATTTCAGTTGTGTCCGACTCTTTATAACACCACTGACTGTTTTCTGCCAGGCTCCTCTGTCCATGGGATTTTCCAAGCAAGAATATTCAGTGGGTTGACATTTCCTCCTCTAGGGGATCTTCCTGACCCAGGAATCGGATTTGCATCTCCTACATCTCCTGTATTGCAGGCAGACTCTTTACCCACTAAGCCATTGAGAAAGCTCCTAGTTGGTGCATTATAGTTGCTTACTTAATGTTCAATCACTGCCCCTGAAGAACAGGAAAGGCAGGAACCAGTGAAGCTGTGAGTTCCCTGAATTGGAGGAAAGGAGAAGACCCACCACGGGGTTGCAGCCAGAAGCCCAGGGAGGAGACATGTGTTCCTGGTGGCTTCTGAGCATGTGTGCCATTTGCTGCAGCTTCTGTTAACTCTATCATGGATTTGTCAGGTATCTTGCTGGGACTGTGAGAGGGGCAGAGCCCTTGGCCAAGGTTAAGCTGACCTACATGAGCAAGGGGAACGGCATGGGCCAGATGCCCACATGCTGAAGTTCCAGGAGGTCAGTGGGCTCAGAGCCCCAGAGCCCAGCTTGTCCTAGGGAGGGTGGGTTCAACTGGTGAGTCCAGGGTATGTGGGTGCAGCTGGACTCACCAGGGCAGACAGTGGTTAAATACAACTTGCTGTATCACCTGCAGCGAGTGGACCATCTGGAGAAGTGAGGGTGTCATATTTAGCCATGCTTTCTTAGAGACAGAGAGGAGAACTCTCTGAGGGTGAGGGAGACCGAGGCAGTGGTTTCTTGGAACATTCTCCTCCTGGACAGCCCGTGCTTTCCACCAGGAGGGCTTCCTGTTTCTGCCTCCGTGGTCTCCACATTCAGTAGTGTTTTACCCAGGCTGGTGCTTTGCTGTGCCTCTGTTCTGTGCCAGTGTGGGCCAGGAATGAACCCAAAGGCCACAAAGATGAATCAGACTCTGGTCTTGGTTTTGAGCTGATCCCAGGGCAGCAGTGACCATCAGCACGTTCTTCTCCAGGGACATTTTTCTGTGTGGCCCATTACATCCCATTCCTCCTGTCTACACTGCCTTTCATATGAAAGGTTATCTCTTTGTCTTGTGTCTGCCTGTAAACTGGATTGTGCTTCCTCCCCCTCCCCACTCATGCAAGGGCCCTTCTCCAAGATATACGTTAGATTTTCCCGTTTGATACTCAAGCTCCCTAAAGTATAATCAGCTTCTCCCTTTTCTTCCCAAGTTTTCAACTAGAGTACATTTCTCAAAGTTATCCTTCCATAATTTCCTGGGCCTCAGTTTTCCTATCTTTAAGACTGAAGGCGTTGGGCTAGATGAGTTTTACATCTGACATGCTAGTCTTCCTATTACTTTTGAATGTTGCTACAAGAATATAGCCCACAAGGCACCTAATATGTGAGTTCTAAAGAAGTCTCTCTCTCTCCAGGACAGAGACCCATTACAGGGACTAAGATGTAGCAAGCAGAGCAAAGGCTGGATTTTGGCTTTTCCTTACATCTTTGGCCAGCTGCCCTTACACAGTGAGTAACCTGGCCAGCTGCACATGGCAGTCTTATTTTCTAAGTACCAGCAAGACATGCAATTGCAGGGAACAAGTAGATGACAATCAAAGTCTTTGTTTAGGACAGTGTTACTCAACCAGCTTGTCCTCCTCCCACAGAGGGCATTTGGAATATTCCAAATATTCCAGGGTTAGGGTTAGGGTTAGAAAAAATGAAAATGTAGTCTCCTAGCCAAAGGTGAAAGTCCTATACACAATTCAAAGAGGCACAGAAAGAGTCAGGGATTCAAACCTAATGTTCAAAAATATCTGCTAAAATTACTCGTGATTTAAACCTTTGCTACCACTTCCTGAATAAATACTTATTTTGTTTATGCAATGCCTGATAATTATTATTATGGCTAAGGTTTTGAACCAGGGTTTCTCAGGCTTAGCACTACCGATATTTGGGACTGGAAAGTTCTTTGCTCTGGGGCTGTCCTATGCATTGCGAGGTGTTTAGAAGCCCAGCCTCTACACACTAGATGCCGGTAGCACCCCACCACTCTCTCACCCTGTTCTTCCACTGTGACAGCCAAAAATGTCTGCAGATATTCCAAAGAAAAGCCTGAAACCTGCGGCCTCTAAGGATACTCCTTCAGTTCTTTCTTTCTTGTGGCTTTCCAAACTTATAATAACCCCTCAGTAAATTTCAGGTTAAAATTACAAAGAAAGTTTTTAAATTGATACTTAGATTTTATGCAGTGAATTCAGCTATAAATTAACCTGCAATTTGAGTCTATGATTTGAAAATTCACTCTACACAAAAGCACTGGGTAAATTGTCTTAAATCTTTATCAAGTCTTTAGCTTCAACAGTGATTGAAGGGTTATTGACCTTGAAAAGACACCAAAGAATGGCAGTATTTGGTATTTTATTACTGATATTACTTTGCCAACAAAGGTCTGTCTAGTCAAGGCTATGGTTTTTCTAGTAGTCATGTATGGATGTGAGAGTTGGACTATAAAGAAAGCTGAGTGCTAAAGAATTGATGCTTTTGAACTGTGGTGTTGGAGAAGACTCTTGAGAGTCCCTTGGACTGCAAGGAGATCTAGCCAGTCCATCCTAAAAGAAATCAGTCCTGAATATTCATTGGAAAGACTGATGGTAAAGCTGAAACTCTAATATTTTGGCCACCTAATACGAAGAACTGACTCATTGGAAAAGACCCTGATGCTGGGAAAGATTGAAGGTGGGAGGAGAAGGGGACGACAGAGGATGAGATGGTTGGATGGCATCCCAACTCAATGGACATGAGTTTGAGTAATCTCCAAGAGTTGGTGATGGACAGGGAAGCCTAGCTAGCTGCAGTCATGGGGTCACAAAGAGTCAGAACACGACAGAGTAACTGAACTGAACTGAACTACCGAAATTATGTTTTGTGTGTGTGCTCAATCACTTAGTTATATCTAGCTCTTATACGTTTACATAAACAGAAATGTGGATTAAGTAGATCTTTCACTTGCAAAAAAAATAGGGTCGACTCTTATGTTTCCCCAGTTGGACTTGAAAGAGATTCAAGAATCAGATTCCACTTAGGATGTAGAAAGACACACCTAAGTGTGAGAAAAAGGCAGATAGTATAAAGTACCTGCTGACAGGAACTTCTGTTATGTCTTTAGCACTTAGAACCTGGCCCGGCATATGGCAGATGCTCAATAAGTGTTAGCTGGGGAAATGACTAAGTGGATTAATTAATGGATCTTTCATTATTTTTAACAGTTGCATGTTAAAAAGGCATTTGGGTTATCCCAAGATTTTGTGGTTATCACTATACTATGAATTACTTCCTACACACATTTTCCCAAGAATTGAAGCATTTAAACTGTGAAAACTGGCATGAGTAGAGCCGTTTAAAGTAGAGCTGGAGACCCAACTGCTAAGCAGTTAACCAAGTGTCATGTTTTTTTCAGACATGCAAAGCCTCAGAAAACGTACCTTCTAGGTACCTTTTTAGGAAGATACCAGGGAATGTGCTTTTCCAAAACAGGGCCATAAACCAAAGAAGAGGAAGACATGGGATGCAGAAAGCAGTCTGGTTACTACCCTGGTACACAGGACAGAGGGGAGGGAGTCCTGAGGATGCTGATACAAGGAGATCTAGGACCACCATTGAGTGCTGGGCACATCGGGCCACCAGCCTGGAGCCCGGCCGAAGGCCCTGGAAGAGAGTTTCCTTAGGAAGATGGGCTTGAAAAAGTACTGAATGCATCTGGACTTCTAGAGAGGATATTTAAACAATTGTTTATGACTTTGATCTTAAATTAATGATGATAACATGGTGTATTATTGGCAGAAGGGTTCTTTACCACTAGGGCCACCTAATACTGTAGAAAACCACAGTTGAAGAGCCAGCTTTTCAACAAGAAAATTCTGACCCCAAAATCTGACCAAATGCTGCTCTCTCCTGTCCTTTCTATGTCAGGGACGTTAAAGCCTGAAAATCTCATCCTGGGTTTTCTGGGTGATCTCCTGGATTAAACTCTGACCTGCTTGATCCCAGAGCTGACACCTATTTAGCTGTGTATCCACAGCTCCCATAGAGTGCCTGGTGCACAACTGGAGCTCCACGGATGCTCTTTGAATGCATTCAAGAACAAATGATGACCTCCCAAAGGGGTGCACAAGGGCACGGTGGCACAGAGGAGCAAGGGCTCTGAGCTGCTCTGGAGGGCTTTCCAAAAGACCTTACAAAGGAAGTAATATTTCCTCTGGAGGGACTGGGTGAATAGGCAAGGTAGGAAAGGGTAACCCAGGCAAGTGGGAGCTGAGCAGAGGCACAGAGGTATGCGTAGACAGGTAGGTGTGTGTTGTGCACACACACTCTTAGAGAGAGTAGAGTGGTTCAAAATGAGGCTGTCCTGGTGGGCAGAGGTTAGCATAGTCCTGTAGGCCACTTCTTGCTCATAGAAGCCACTTAGATTTTTCATGCTTGAAGATCTGTACTGTGCTGTGCTTAGTCGCTTCAGTTGTGTCTGACTCTTTGTGATCAATGGAAAGGAGCCCACTAGGCTCCACTGTCCATGAGGTTTTCCTGGCAAGAATACTGGAGCAGATTTCCATGCCCTCCTTTAGGGGATTTTCCTGACCCAGGGATTGAACCCATATCTCCTGCATTGCAGGCAGATTCTCTGGCATTAAGCTAACAGGGAAGCCCCCGTGCCTGAAGATCAGGGATTCCCAAAGCTGATTTCTCATCAGAATCACCAGTGGAGCATTTTGGCACGTGTGTCCTTAGCCCCACCCAAGAGTGTTAGCCATAGCTCTGTGATTGGAACCAGGAAACTGCAGTTGTCAGAAAATGCCCAGATGGCAGACTGGGGACAGGCTTGGGGACAGGGGAAGAGCCAGCCAGGGAAACATTACTTCCTTTGTAAAGTCTTTTGGAATGCCCTCTAGCAGCTCAGAGCCCTTGCTCCTCTTTGGGAGGTCATCATTTATTCTTGTATGCATTCAAAGAGCATCAGTGGAGTTGTGTACCAGGCAATGTGTAGGAGCTGTGGATACACAGCTAAATAGGTGTCACCTCTGGAATCAAGCAGGTCAGAGTTTAACCCAGGAGATTAACCAGAAAACTGAGGATGAGATTTCAGACTTTAATATCTCTGACATAGAAAGGACAAGAGAGAGCAGCATTTGGTCAGGTTTTGGGGTCAGGCTTTCCTTGTAGAAAAGCTGACTCTTCAGGCTGGTACAACAAATATATCACAGACTGGTTGGGTTAAGCAAAAAGCACTTATTTGTCAGTTTGGGAGACTGGGAAGCCTAAGACGAAGGTAGATGCTAGATCCTGTCTCTGGTGAGGACCTGCTTCCTGGTTTGCACACAGTTGTCCTGTATCCACAGGTGGTGGAGAACCGAGTGGGGAGGGGAAGCTCTCTCCTGTCCCTTCTTATAAGGGCACTAATCCTATTTATAAGGGTTCCACCCTCATGACCTAATCACCACCCAAATGCCTCACTTCCTGATTTCATCAATTTGGGGATTAGGCTTTAACATATGATTTTGTGGGAGAGACACAGACATTCATCCCTGAAGAGGAAGGAAGAGTCAGTCAGACAGTGCAGGCACTCAGTCATGTCCAACTCTTTGCGACCCCATGGACTGCAGCCCACCAGGCTTCCCTGTCCATCACCAACTCCTGGAGCTTGTTCACACTCATGTCCATCAGGCTGATGATGCCATCCAACCATCTCATCCTGTCGTTCCCTTCTCCTCCTGCCCTTAATCTTTCCCAGCATTAGTGTCTTTTCCAATGAGTCAGTTCTTCACATCAGGTGCCCAAAGTATTGGAGTTTCAGCTTCAGCATCAGTCCTTCCAATGAACATTCAGGACTGATTTTGTTTAGGATTGACCTTTTTGATCTCCTTGCAGTCCAAGAGACTCTCAAGAGTCTTCTTCAACACCACAGGGAGGAAAAGGGGGAGAGCCAAATCTGGGCTTTAGAGTCAAGAACCAGATTGGAGACTTTCCCTAAAATCCAGAGGTGATGTAGTTTAACCAATTTGAATCAGAACAGCATAAATAACACTTTTGTGTTGATTTAAAACATAAACACTATGAAAGAGTTACTTTGTGAGCCCTTCATCATTACTAAATCTACCATGTTATTGCTAAAATGAGGTAATTTAAATATGGAAAATTAAGATCAATTTCCAGATGACCCACTTTTGTTACTGGAATTTAAAACATTCTCTACTTTTCTTTCTTCTCTAAATGAATAACAATGAAATAAATTTTAACATAAGCTAGTATATTTCACATCTAATATGTGATATTGATATTGTTTAAAATATTCAGTTTTATTGAGGGAAAAAATGCATTAAAATACCCTCAGGAAAGCTGTTTCCTAAATGTGCATAGTTTGATTCCTATCCTGATGTTCATTTATTTCAGTCTTAATCTTACTTAAAAATCAACTAGTATCAGCTGAGCTCCTACTCTGTGCAAGGTCTTGATTTGGAAAACAAGGAGATTAACTGCTGCAGGAATATAAGAGAACATGAGCCATGAGCTTTGTTCAAAAGGAGTTTACAAGCTGGCTGGGGAGATAAGACTAATACACATGACAAAATTACTAATGACTCACTATATCCACAAAGCTCTGATGCTAAGATCAAGTGAGGATACAGAGGACATGATCTATAGGAACTCAGAGGACGTGGAAACAACTGTGGGCTCAACTGGGTAGGGAAGGCTTCCTGGAGGAGGTGTGATCTGAGCTGGTCTTGAAGGCCGGGTCAGAGTTCATTGGAAAGAGTTGAGGAGAGAACTCCTGGGGGAGGGGCAGGAGAGGACTTGAATCCAGGTGGGGGAAGATGTAAAACATGTTCAGAAATAAGACTCAATCAAAGGAAGGTTCTATCTTGGGAATCACTGGAGGTGTGACTGGGAAATATTTAAAGAGTTACCGTGGAGAATTTTGAATGCCAAATTCAAAGCAGTAGGCATAAGAGAGTGGCTGATGAATTTTGGTTAGATTAAAGTAGTGGAAGATGAACAAAGAACTTGGAGAACACTGACTGGAGAAAATTTTCCAATGAATGAAGAAAGCAATGAAACCAGTTAGGAGGCTGTCGTAAGAGGGTAAATCTAAGGGGATGAGATTCCGAGTTAGACCTTGGGACTGGGATTGGTAGGAAAGGGAAGGTGGCTGGAAACCGGGCAGTGGACAGGTAAGCAGGCTTTAGGAAAGGCTATGGTTCACAGACGGAGGAGGGGAGGCAGCCCCACACGGAAATTTGGTACTGGAGTTGTTGAGTGAATGATGGTGTTGCTGGCAGAGAAAGGAAGGTCAAGTGGGGGTGCTGGTTTGGAGAGAAAGAAAAAGGTTTCTGTTGCAAGCATGTTGAATGTGAGCAGGCAGCAGAAAGAAATGCAAACAAACAGCTGGAGATGTGGGACTTTGTGTAGGAGAAAATTTGAGGCTGGAGTTGTCCCCATAGAGGTGAGTGCTGAAGTTGAAGAGTAAAGAAGAGTCACTCATTCATCCAACAGCTATTTGGTCTTATCTATTACGTGTCAGGCACTTTTGGACCTGCTGGGATACAGCAGAGGGCAAAGGAGATACTTTTGGAACGTGTTTTTGATTGTAGGAAGCTGACTTTGAACCAAAGAACTGGGGGAAGGAAGGTGAGTGAGAGAGAGAACAAGCAGATAGCATTCCATTTTTCAGGGAAAAGAAAGCAGGAACATTGTGGAAACTAGGTTTATTCTGAACTTTCACATAGAGGAGTCAGAGCTCTGACCTCTGCCCAGGGCCTCTCTGGAGTCCTGCCCGATTGTTCCACATGTGTGTGTTTTCAGACACAGGCCCAGCAGTCACAGAGGCAGTGCCAGCCCACCTCTCTCCAGAGTCCGTTCCTACCTTAGGCCATGGTTTAAGCAAGGAAGGTACATAACCAGCGTCTTCATGTAGGCTGCCTAAGGGGACCAGGAGAAAAATCACCAAATGGCAAGCACTCCTTATTAGCCTCATGTGTTTAAAAGGAACTCATGATGAAGCAGTTGGGAAATTAATCACTTAATGATGTTGTCCACATCAACTCCTCATGAGGTCCAATGCGTCCTTCAGAGCAGCCTGGGATGCTTCCTGATGAAAGCTGGGCTTATGGTCCCATCAGCTAAATGAGGCCTCTCGTCCATGGTTTCTCTCAGAGGGAGAGCGAGGCATGTTGGTGTGACTGTTTCTTATGCATCCACTGATCAGTCTTCACAGCAGAGAGCTGAGATCCTTGCCTGAGTTTTGCACGGACCAGTAACGGTGACAGAAATCAGTGATGGTGGCAGCTCTCTCCTTAGCGCAACTGGCCCTCAGCAGGTGGGTGGGTCACACGTAAGGCCGGAAGGCAGAAGTGGAAAATTTCTCCAGAATTCCAGAATCCCCTTGGCCCTTTTGCAACCCCATGTGTCAGAATCCCCAACACACATGGCCCACAGAAGTGTAATGAATCCTTACTTGCCTCCTGGTCTTGGAGTTCTTTTTTTTTTTAAGTCTTTATTGAATTTGTTACAATATTGCTCCTGTTTTATGTTTGGGCTTTTCAGCTTGAAGCATGTGAGATCACAGTTCCCCAACTAGGGATTGAACCTGTGCCCCCTTGCATTGGAAAGCAAAGTCTTAACCACTGGACCAGGAGGAATGTCTGCTGGCCTTGGAGTTCTTGAAATCAGGGTCTGTGTTTTATCAACTCCGGCATCCTCAGTACTTAGTTCAGTACCTGGCATTCAGGATGGGTGCTCAGGATACATCTGAAACAGGGGAAGGGAGGGGAGGTGCATGGAGCAGCTATAGTTACCCCTGAGTAGTCAAACCCACCAAAGGCATCTTGGAGCATAAGGAACCAGTCCATCTCTTCAGATTCAAGAGTTACCTTCCAGCCCACTTGCAGGAATAGGTGAGAGAGTATGCACTTGTGCAGAAAAATCGCAAATGCCATCTAATCCTGGGAGAACTCAGCTTCTTAAGTCCTGCTGGGCAAAGGGTATGAAGTCAGGGAAGTGAATGGGCTTGGCAGTGCGCAGAGGATGCTGGGTAAATGAGGACCGTGCCTCCTGCACACAAGTCAGTGACATAAAAGAGGTACTCCAAAACAGTAGCTTTTAATTGTGAAATAAATGTGCTGTACATTTCAACTAAACTCCCCATTCCATAAGATTTCTGGCAAACCAGGGCTTTACTTTCCTAAATTGTTTCAATTCCTAGAATTTAATTGCAAAACACACACGGGATCACAAAGAAAGCGTTTAAGATTCTTTGAAATCAAAACTTTTAAGCTGCGGAAAAAAAATTGTCCTCAATATTATTATGTGGTTTGCACAGGGATAGAGCTTGGTCTGGGTCTCTGGGCTCTCTGGAAAGCCCCGCTTTCCAGGCATGGCTCTGCCATTCTCCTGCTGGTGACTTCTGGCTGGCAGTCCCCTCTCTGGACTTTGTTTTCTTCATCTGTAAGAAGGGGTTTGAATAGAACAGCCCCAAATAACGCCTATCCTCTCAATCCTCTTTTCAGGATGAAAAGTTCTTTGACATCTATCAGGACATTTGGTTCTTCAGGTGTAACACTTAGTCACCTGTGGCAACTTCATTTAAACCTCTACAACTCATCATTTATCCATAAGAAGAGCCAGCGTCTTGCTGTTCTCACGGTCTCTGAACATGTGGGTTAGTGTCATCCTTCACTATAATCCTGCAGACATGACAGCCTCATCACAATCTCATAGAAAAGTAACCAAGGCAGGAAGAAGCCAAGCATGACACAGTCCTGGGGAAACCAGTCTGAACTAATTAGCTTTCCGCGCACACCCTCACCCTGTAAAAGCTCAGGAGCAAGACTTTTCAGCTTCCTTCTCGTAAAAAGCAGTAAGAGGTTCATTCATAACAGGACCTGTTTCTTTTTCTAGAGAGGAAGGGCAGAGCATTAATTTCCTGTTCTCTATCAGAATGAAGTTTACCCTTGTAGCTTTCTGCATTACTGATTTGAGTTAATTGTACTGGTGACGAATGGCAGTGTGAACTTGCCCTTGGAGACTATCAGTGTGTGGTTCATGCCCCTCACGGAATGCCTTGGTGGGCAAATATTTCCTCCTTAGTAACCCTGGATGGGCTTCCCAGACGGTGTTAGTGGTAAAGAAACCACCGGCCAAGGCAGGAGACATAAGAGATGTGGGTTCCATTCCTGGGTCGGGAAGATCCCCTGAGGAGGGCATGGCAACCCACTCCAGTATTCTTACCTGGAGAATCCCATGGACAGAGGAATCCTGCGGGCTATAGCTCATGGGGTCCCAAAGAGTCAGACACAACTGAAGTGACTTAGCAAGCACTAAGTGACACCACTCTTAGGACAGAAAGTGAAGAGGAACTAAAGAGCCTCTTGATGAAAGTGAAAGAGGAGAGTGAAGAAGCTGGCCTAAAACTCAACATTCAGAAAACTAAAATCATGGCATCTGGTCCTATCACTTCATGGCAAATAGATGGGGAAACTATGGAAACAGGGACAGACTTTATTCTGGGGGCTCCAAATTCACTGCAGATGGTGACTGCAGCCATGAAATTAAAAGACACTTGCTCCTTGGAGGAAAAGCTATGACCAACCTAGACAATATATTAAAAAACAGAGACATTACTTTATGACAGAGGTATGTCTAGTCAAAGCTATGATTTTTCCAGTAGTCATGTATGGATGTGAGTTGGACCATAAAGAAAGCTGAGCACCGAAGAATTGGTGCTTTTGAACTGTGGTGTTGGAGAAGACTCTTGAGAGTCCCTTGGACTGCAAGGAGATCCAACCAGTGAATCCTAAAGGAAATCAACCCTGAATACTCATTGGAAGGACATGCTGAAGCTGAAGCTCCAATACTTTGGCCACCTGATGTGGCCAAATTGATGTTCCTCACATCAATTCCTGATGTGAGGAACTGGCTCATTGGGAAAGACCCTGATGCTGGGAAAGATTGAAGGCGGGAGGAGAAGGGGACAACAGAGGATGAGATGGTTGGATGGCATCACTGACTCGATGGACCTGAGTTTGAGGAAGCTTGGGGAGTTGGTGATGGACAGGGAAGCTTGGTGTGCTGCAGTCCATGGGGTCGCAAAGAGTCGGACATGACTGAACGACTGAACTGAACTGACACCCATCCAGAGCCCTTTACACCTCACCAGGTCTGTCTGGGAGACTGCAGGAATGCTTTTTTTTAATCCCAGGTTTCATTTTATGAACAAACAGTGACAAAGCGCCAGAAATGACAAAGAGTGGAACAGTGGAGGGAAGGCATGGGACAGAGGACCGAGTTATAAAATGAGATGCAAGTTATAAATTACAGCGGGTTAGCTGACAACCCTAGATCTGAAGGCTGGCTTTGTAATGCCCTCCCTCCAAAAGCAGTGTGGGATGAAGATGACTTTAGCCACGGCTTTTTAAACTCTCCACCAAGCATTTTCTACCTGCTTTTGTATCCCAGCCAGATGTTTTTAGGCACCTGGGTTTAAGACTATATCACAAAGCATGGGGCTGAGAGTTACTTGGTGTGTGCTGGGTTCCTGGCCATCCTAGCAGAGACGTGGTTTTTTCTTCTGGGCTGGTATGTGGGCTCATCAGGCAGCAGGGAAGGATGGCTCCAGCCAGTATCTGTCTCCTGGTTCAAAGATGAGGTGGTGCTGGCTTGTCTCCACCAAGCCCTGCCCGAGAGACCCAGCTCCATGGGAACTCCTTTTGGGAGGAAGAGAAGAGGAATAAAGCAAAACCAAGTCCTCCTTCCTGTGCTCAAGTACCGTGGGGCTTTGCACTTGGCGAGGGTCCTACTGGGGCTCAATATTTTCACTACAGGAGGAATTCACCACCCAGGCAAGGTCTCATTCCTATCCTGCCCTCTTGGCCAAGCTCCCTGGAGATAATTTACAGATTCTGAGTACCTGAAATCAAACTTGGACCCTGGTTACTATGCATTCTTTCACAGGGACTACCTCTGTTTGACTCTCTACCTCTGCTTCATTAGACGGCATAGGAAATTAACACGTGGTAAAACGCCAAAGGTTTTGAGTCTATAAAGAACACACTGCTGACCACCAGCCCAGCTGGGGTCATTTACACCAAAGGGATGTCGTCTATCTGAAGTCAGACCCCAGATGGTGACTCAAACACCCCTCCCGACCCAACTCAAAAATATGAAACATTCCCCATCATGCTTTTAGAAGCCAGTTATTTTTTACTTTTCCTTTTTACAAAATATGAGATTTTACAATACAAAGCTTAACTACTTAAATCATTAAGAAGCACTTGTAATCAAACCCCTTATACTTGAATATGCAGTTCTTACCAGGACACAGCTTGAAACCTCACTTTAAATAATTTGTCTATGATGATCAAGCCTGCTAATGGGGAGGCTTTTTGCTCAGTTGTTGAGCTCCTACTGTGTGCCAGGCCCCAAGCTAGGCGGCTTGGCACTGTGGCTGGACAGCTGGCTGTCCATTCAAAAAGCACCCCCACCAAACATACGCCAGAATGATGTTACTTCTGGGAGGTAAATGCCCACCCCAGTCTGCTTTGGCCAGCCCTCCTTTTGTGGAGCTGTGGTCATGAGACTAGTCTTGTCAATGCAAGAGTTTGTATAACATGCTGAGTCCAGAACCAGGTTTTAAATGGATGTCCCTTTTCCCTATTTTTTTTTTCTCCTTGTAGAATTTCAGCAGCAAGAAAAAGGAAAAAAAAAATATGATTTAACTACCAGTTATTGAATCCAAAGGTCACCTAAAGCTCAGAGGGTAGAGAAACCCACCTCATTCCAAATGAGCTTGGGATCCTCTTCCTGCAGTTGTAGGTCATACAGCTTTGACTGAAAAGCTCTAATTTAGGTTCCTAGACCCTAACTTGTTTTTGTGGAAGTTTTCTGGAATGTGGCTCACGTAGAAGAGAGTCAAATTTTAAAATGCAGAAGAAAGATAAACTGAGGGTAGAAATGTGTATGTGGGACTTTCCTGGCAGTCCAGTGGTTAAGACTCTGTGCTTCCAATGTAGGGGTCGCGGGTCAGATTCCTGGTCGGGGAACTAAGACCCCACATGCTTCAGGGTGTGATGAAAAACAAAAAAGGAAAAAAAAACCGTTTGTGTGTGAGCCTCCTTACACATTCTCCTTCTTTCCTTAGAGCCCAACTCTGAGTCTAGTGTCCAATTATTTTTAAGTAATTCATTTTCTAAAAAATAAATCAATTTATTTAAACTAGGGAAAAAAAATCATTGTTTCTTCCACTCCCCAAACCCCATTTCCAAGCAACCACCAGTCTGTTCTCTGTAACTCTGAGCTTGGTTGTTTGGTTTGTTTATTTTAGGTCCAATATTTTTTTTTTTAACAGCCGAAGTTAAACTGTTTAGAGTTACTTAAGTAATTTCTATATGTTTGGTCTTAATTCTTTAACCTTTTTTTCTGTTCTTCGGAGAATGTCCTTGGATGGGCAGAGGTTCTATTTGTATCTTTGCTATTTTGTTGGTCTTGTCTCCTGTCTCATATTTAATGTGGTTTGTTTGACTTTATTTTCCAGTATGAATGAAATTCCTACATCCTGTTTTCAAGTATTTTAAGGAATAAACTGTAATATCTGATTATCAAAGTCAATAGTGAAGTCATGTCAACCTTCTAACTTGATCTGGTATAAAAAGGAAAATTAGGTATGTTTTGCTCACTCCACTCAGGTTTTGGTAATATAACTTAGAGATGAGAACCATTTTTTTCTTCTTTATTTTTTAAAATATGAAAGTATGATAACACATTTACAGAAACTTAAATATAGAACAAAGTTACATATAGTTCTACTATATAATTATTTTTAAGTAGATGAATTAAGATTTTTAGTTGGAATTTCAATATCAAGCTCTCAAAAATTAGTAGAATGAATAGACAGAAAAGTAGAAGGGTATATAGTAAGGCTGAAAAGCACTATGAACCAATTCAACATAATTAAGATTTACACAATTTTCACACACAGGAGGATACAAATTATATTGGGTTCCCATAGACTACAAACCAGGAGACATTGGAGCATATCCAGGGACATAAAGCAAGGTGCAAAAATTTCATGGTCTACAGGTATTGAAATCATACAGAGTCTGGACAACCATTTTTTCAAAAGTTTATTCAAGTTCATTATTTTCATTCTTTGAAACATGTTATTTTCACAATTAGTCACATTTCAGGATAAGAAACAAGCACACGGCCTTTAAAAAAAGTTTCCATGTTATTCTATATTCCCAAATTTTCTATGATAAGCATGTTATAAGTAGAAGCAAGAATTATTTTAAAGTCAGGATCCCTGATTTCAAAGGTATATTTGTCATAACCTATAGATTGCACATCTTTCAACGCCAGACTAAGAATAGCCAATTAGGTTCTTTAAAAAATCATTAGGAATGTAAACTTCAACTTGACAATGGAAGACATAATAATATCAAATTCTTGCTTAAGGAGGGATTAGTTCATCCATTAATTCACTTAATAACTAATTATATGCCTAGTGTGTGCTGGGCACTGTTTCAGTTGCTGCAGATACAGCAGTGAGCCAGATCATCCCAGGCTTGATCGACAAAAAGCTTATGTCTCTAGGAGAGAGAGATGTTAAACATAATCACGTGATTTTTTAATTAAAAAATTGAATAATTGAGATAAAATTGACAGGGAATAAATGGCACATATTTAATGTGTTCAATTGGATAACGTTTTACTTATGTATATACTTGTGACAGCATCACCACTGTCAAGGCATTGAAAGTATTATCACCTCCAAAGGTTTCTCCTTGCCCCTTGGTGATCCCTTCTGCCTGCCCCTCTTCTCCTTCACGTCCCTAAGAACCACTGAAGCATTTTTTGTCATGACAGATTAATTTACATTTCCTAGGACTTTATGTAAATGGTATCAGATGGCATATGCTCTATTCTTTCTGACTTCTTTCATTCAGGATCATTATTTTAAGCTTCTTCAATGTTGATGGATTTTTCAGTAACTCATTCCTCTTTATTGCTGAGAAGTACTCCATTGTATGGACAAAATACAACTTATTGATTCTTTTTCCTTTGACAGACGTTTGGGTTGTTTCTGGTTTTTGGCTATTCCAACTAAAGCGGCTGTGAACATTCATGCACAAAGCTTTACATAGAAGTGTGCTTTCATTTCTCTTAAGTAAATATCTAGAAGAATGGCTGAATCACATGGCAGCTGTATGGTTAACTTTTTAAGAGACTGTCTGTTTATCAAACTAGTGATATTCTTTTGACACCTCTACCAGGAAGTGCACAGTGGTCAAGAAACTGCCTGCCAATGCAGGAAATGCAGGAAGTATAAGAGACGTGGGTTCAATCCCTAGGTCAGGAGGATCTCCTGGAGTAGGAAATGGAAACGCACTCCAGGATTCTTGCCTGGAGAATCCCATGGACAGAGGAACCCAGCAGGCTACAGTCCATGTGGTCGAAGACCCGGACGTGACTGAGCACACACACTAGGAATATATGAATTTCAGTTTCTCCTCATCCTTGTCAACACTAGGTATGACCAATTTTTAAAACTATTAGCCATTCTAATCAGTGTGTTGTGATGTCTCATTGTAGACAAAAATCACTATTTAATTGAGGAGAAAACTGTATATTTTATGAAATTGTGTAAGTGAGGAACAAATCTTAGCTATGTGAAAGCTCTTTCTCTCCAATACTAATTATCAAATAATTCCCAAAGCCCGACATATCTTTTCAATAGATATAGTCTTTGCACGAATCTGACCATCAGGAATAATTTGATATTTGACTACTCTCAGCCTTTTTTATACAGCCCGGTGGTGGTGGTTTAGTCCCTAAGTCGTGTCCAACTCTTGCGACCCCATGGACTATAGCCCTCCAGGTTTCTCTGTCCATGGAATTCTCCAGGCAAGAATACTGGAGTGGGTTGCTATTGGCTTCTCCAGGGGATCTTCCCAACTCAGGAATCAAACCCATGTCTCCTGCATTGCATGCAGATTCTTTACTGACTGAACTACAAGGGAAGCTGCTTTATACAGCCTAGTGATCTCCATCTGGGTATGAATAAGCCTGAAAAATTCTCTGAACTGGGCCACCCCCAGCTCAGGAGTTTATGGCTGTTTTTGGCACCCTACTCCAGTACTCTTGGCTGGAAAATCCCATGGACAGAGGAGCCTGGTAGGCTGCAGTACCTGGGGTCGCTGAGTCGGACTCAACTGAGCGACTTCACTTTCACTTTTCACTTTCACGCATCGGAGAAGGAAATGGCAACCCACTCCAGTGTTTTTGCCTGGAGAATCCCAGGGACGGGGAGCCTGGTAGGCTGCCATCTATGGGGTCGCACAGAGTCGGACACGACTGAAGCGACTTAGCAGCCGCAGCAGTAAATAACTAAGCTTTCCTGTCCTCATTCCTGCTCCTCATATTCTACTGTGTCAAGCTTTCCCAGAGAACATACGCTCAGAGCTTTCTTCTTCAGTGAACCCAAGGGCCGCGGTGAAACCTTGACATTGTGTCATAATGTGGATATCATAACAAGATCGGTGGCCCAAAGCAGTAGCTCAAGGGGAGCAAGGAATAGAAAGCATGAGCATAACTCAGCCAAGGAAAGAAAGGAAGAGATAGCTTATCCTGCCAGCTGCCTTCAGGCTGCACTGCTGCATTGCAAAATGGCTCTGCTCACCCATAGTGAAGGACCTCGCCAGCTTTGTAAGAGGGGACAGGATACAATGGGTTGGCTCTGTCAGTCTGAGAGATGAAGGAGGCAGACTGCTTAGCAGGCACGGTTTTCCCTGGTTCCTGAAGTGAGTTTCCTGTAGCTGTCTAGGAAGGAGAAACGAAAAATATAAAAGGCAGTAAAGGAGAAGACTGGCCTTCAATGGTGTTTAGAGTTTTCATTTAATCTCTATAGTTTGTTATTCCTCGGTCAAAGTGAAAATTCCATTTCTCAGTTCTTCAAATTTTAAAAATATTTCTCTACTGTGCCGACGGAAGATTTTAAAAAATAGAGAATCAAGAACAAAAATAAGTAAATGTCCTTTGGAGATTACTGCAGGAGTAGAAGACATTGGGTGTTCCTAGTAGCCATTTCCAGTTACTCATCTCAATAAGCAAAGGGCTTTGGAACCTGGAGAACTAGCACACTTCTTGGTAGAGCTTCCACCTCTCACCTCTTCTTTGTACCAGTCCATTTAACTCTTGGCATTGCATCACTTTGTGTCTTCTCTGCTCTTCCCAGCCAGACTCTTACTTCTTGTACCCACAGAATGCCTCTGACAGCACTGAATTTATTGGCTTTCTTGATTTAAGACTCCTCATCTCTGATCTAATGTTACAATTTCTTTCTTATTCCAAAGACTGTTCTACTACAAGTGGGTTTCCCCAATGGCTCAGCAGGTAAAGAATCTGCCTGCAATGCAAGAGACACAGGTTCTATGCCTGGGTCAGGAAGATCCCCTGGAGGAGGAAATGGCAACCCACTTCAGTATTCTTGCCTGAAAAATCTCATGGATAGAGGAGCTGGTGGCTACTGTCCAAAGGGTCACAGAGTTGGACACGACTGAGCAACTAAGCCCATGCACGTGCACACACACACACACACACACACACTACAAGTATGTATTGTTAAAGTTATAAATCTAAATTAATTTTATTTGGAAATTGTTGATGAATTTTGCAAAATGGCTTGAGATACGTGGCATCCAGACATGAGACAAGTTTCTCCTGGAAAGAGGATCAGGTTGGCCCCGTCTGGGCTTGGTTGGGTCCATTGCTGATCTCAATGACTGTTCCAGGGAGGAGCAGGGAGATGTGACACAAACGTGAGCACAAGGGCTCACCTTTGTGTGTCCTTGAAGAAAGGGAAGGAAAAAGTAGTGGACACCCCAAACATGTCTACTTCACCTAGGGAAAGTCAAACAGACCCCAGATTCTTAGGAGGTTAATGAGACCAACTCTCCACTCTCTTTTACTCTTGTCTGAAAGTCAGCTTTGTTATACAGAAGACAATTTATTCTCCTAATTTCTCTCTCAGTTCTTCAGCTGCAATGTTTTTGGCATTTGGGGTGGTCTCTACTTTCCAACGGAGAAGGCAATGGCACCCCACTCCAGTACTCTTGCCTGGAAAATCCCATGGATGGAGGAGCCTGGTAGGCTGCAGTCCGTGGGGTTGCACAGAGTCGGACAAAACTGAGCGACTTCACTTTCACTTTTCACTTTCATGCATTGGAGAAGGTAATGGCAACCCACTCCAGTGTTCTTGCCTGGAGAATTCCAGGGACGGGGGAGCCTGGTGGGCTGCTGTCTATGGGGTCGCACAGAGTCAGACACAACTGAAGTGACTTAGCAGCAGCAGCAGCTACTTTCCAGATAAGACTAGCTCACCTACCAAATTGCACCCAGTGCTAGCCTAGGATGTCAACTTGTACTGTCAGCCTTATCCCTCCTCAATGTTTGAGTGATGTGTAAAAATTTTATGAAATTATCCCAGTGCTAAGCATCTATGAGCATCATCTCTTTTCATTCGCAGACACACTACAAGATTGATACTATCATTAACCCAATATGATGGATCAGGTTAAGTTACTTGCCCAGGATCACACAACTGGTAGACAAAACTTCTACCCCAGTGCATCTATCTAAAGCACAGGCTTTGAAGTATCATGCTGCGGCACCTCTCATAATTTTCTGATGATTCCTCTATGTATCTGTCGAATCCTAATAAGCCAACTGTCGTTTTCCATCTGGCAGTGATAATCATTTGCAAATTTATCACGTGTGGCTTTTACTGACTTCTCTAGCTCTTGCTCCTCTGTCTTAAGCATAGTTTGTCCCTCGGCCATCATTCTGCTTCTAGAAAGATTTTGTTAATCATGGGATAGTCCTTGTCCAAGGCTTCAAGGAAATAAACATGAAAGAACATACTGGAAATGACTCTTCAACACCCTGACAATAATCTGTGGCAGGAAATGCGAATTCTAAGTGGATCCCATTTCAAGCAATTCTCTAGTGCAACCAACTCAGAAAATTAGATTATACTGTCCTTCCTAGGCTGTAATCTTTTTTTAAAAAATATCAATGCCAGAGATTCCTTTACTATCTTGATTTGTGTTGTAACTGGATTTGTATGATTATTTGCCATCATTTTTATTAATATAACTTTAAAAATTCTAGTGTTATTTGGGAACATAGCTTGTATTTGATGATAGTGCAACTTTCTCCCTTTCTCCAAAGATAGACTGCAGTTTTTCGGAAGTGTTCACAGATCTGTCTTGATTTTATATCACAAGGAACATTCATGAGTAAGCTATCAATATCCAAACAGGCTACATTAAATTTTGCTCATGGGGAAAAGCTGTGTGAGGGTCAAACAGGCAATTAAGATCTTATCTCTTCTTAAAAAGGATGATGTTTACTTCCCCCCTGCAAGAAAGACTCCAGATGGAAGCTGAGATTTACAAAAGATGAAACTGCTCTCTGGTTTGTTTCTTCAGGGCTGAAGTTTAGCACTCGTTAAACTCTTAAAATGTTCAGAAGATGCTTGTTCAGATCCTTCAAAGATTTATGATGCTACCAGCTACTGTCTGCCTTCTTCCCCCCAAATCTCAGCTGAGGAAGTGTATATTTTCTCTGCTGAAACATTTAAAATGGGTAATTGCTTTCACACCAGGCATTTTTGTGAAATCAAATAATAAACTGGGTCTTAAATTTTTCGTTTCTCTAAAATTTCATGAGCTTAAGAGAATTTCCATTGAGAATTTTATTTCTTATGCTGCAGCTTTAATAACTCCATGAAAGCTCTTACTCCCCCCTCCCCCATACCCAGCTGTGTATATTTGGGTATGGAATGTAATTTTCTTTGGCCACAGCTAAAAGGAAGCTTCTTGAAATGTTTCATTTCTTCTAAAATGTGAAACACAAGTTTCTCTTGGAAAAACAAGGGGCATGTATTGACCAATTCAGGTTTGTCCCGTCTCCTTTTATTACAGGGTGTGGGGCAGGGGGTATATCTTATCACTTGATGATTTTGTAAATATATATTGTCCATGAGTTTTCGTTTAGTGTCTGATTTCTTTCATGTATTTTTTTGGTGGAGATTCAGGTAGATTCTATGACTGTTCCACAGTGTTGCTGTACTCCTGTAGTGTAACCACTTTCTTAATCATATTTTAAAATATTTTCCAAGGGAGGGATAGAGTATAAAATTCACAGTGTCATGGTGAATTTTCTCAAGTGAAACAGCAGAGGAAAGAAAAGTATGCCTATGTTCTAAGAAGGCTGTCTAAAAGCACTTTCTATGGAAGGAAGTGGAAGGCAGCAATGGGGCATCTGAAGGTTGTGAAGGAGGGGAACTCCAAATACCCAGTGGGTATTCACTGGAAAATGAAATTCGATCGATTTGTGGACAGTGGATAAAACTGTTAGTGAGTAAATGGAGGCTTTCCTTGGCAAGTTTTGGAAGGAGATCAGGCAGTTTGAATGAACTTGAAATTGACTTATCAGAACTGCTTTCCAGGACAGAAACTCATATGGAAGAGAAACATCTGGGAGTGGAAACAAAATTGAGCAGGATATGGACAATAGAGAAAAAGGAAAGAGAAAGTCCAGAGAGAAGGAGAACAGGGGAGGGCTTCCCTGGTGGCTCAGTGGTAAAGAATCTGCCTGCCAATGTAAGCAAGAGACATGGGTTCAATTCCTGATCCAAGAAGATCTCATATACTGCAGAGCCCATGCACCACAGCTATTGAGCCTATGCTCTAGAGCCCAGGAGCTGCAACTACGGGGCCCACATGTCCAAGGGTCCGCACTCCAAAACAAAAGAAGCCGCGGCACTGAGAAACCTGGGCGCCACGACTAGAGAGTAGCCTCTGCTCACCGCAACCAGAGAAAAGCGCTTGCGGCAACAAAGACTCGGCACAGCCAAAACTAAATATAAATAAGTAAAATTTCAAAAAAGAAGTAGGAGAGGGGGAAACACCAAGAAAATTCAGGAAGTCAGCTATCTGATTTTTGCACACTTCTTAAAACAAACAAAAACAACAGAAGCAGAACTCTGAGAAATGAGAAAAGCTGTTCTGAACCTTGCCTCCTACTAAAAGTTCAGGAGAAAATAAATTTATACAAAAATGAGCAGCAAGTATAATTCAAAGTCATGTTCATTCAGAGTTAATAGTAGAAAAACTGAGAATAAGGAGCAGGATAATATCCTTAAAGATGATGAATGCATGCCAGAAATGCAAGCCCAGAAAACTATAATCCAGTATTTCAAAATGAGCAAAATGACATTTGGAAAATGATACATGACATGAAATAACAATATCCATTACAATTGGAAAAACTCAAAAGATAACACCAACTCAGGAAAGATTTAGGAATAAAATAAGTATAAAGGGTATAATGTATTATCAACAAGCACGATCTCAGTGAATATTGTTTACAGGCTCCTTCCCAGAAAATATACCAGAGAATGAGCTTCAGATCTTCAAAGGAACTAGAGAGATATTTACATAAAGCCTGGTGGTGAACATTGCATATACAGCTATTTGTAGAATGAATTCTAAATGAAGGTTAAAAAGAGAAAGTATTAACAGGTATGTATCTGCTGTGACAATGTAGATATGGTACAACAATTTTAAAAAGGGAGGGAGTAAGAAGAGCATACATAAGAAATTCTTTAATTATTTTTCATAATCATATTGGTATTTGTTATATTGATATTGGTATTCTAAAGCTGGTGAATGTGTATTGTGAAATGAAGCAAATAAATAATCCTCTGGTTCTGAGGATTTCATCAGGATTCTTAAGGTGGAACAATGGAGATACAGGTCTAACATGTAAAAGGGACCTGTAGTCCTTCATTTAAATTAGACATAGCCATATATATATATATATGGAATTCCCTGATGGCTCAGTTGGTAAAGAATCCACCTGCAATGCAGGAGACCCCGATTCAATTCCTGGGTTGGGAAGATCCGCTGGTGAAGGGATAGGCTACCCACTCCTGTATTCTTGGGCTTTCCTTCTGGCTCAGCTGGTAAAGAATCTGCCTGCAATGTTGGAGACCTGGGTTTGATCCCTGGATTGGAGAGATCCCTTGGAGAAGGGAAAGGTTATCCACTCCAGTATTCTGGCCTGGAAAATTCCATGGACTATATGCAACCCCACGGATAGTAGCCTGCACCAAGCTCCTCCGTCCATGGGATGTTCAAGGCCAGAATACTGTAGTGGGTTGCCATTTCCTTCTCCAGGGATATATATATATATATATATATATATATATATATATACCCTTTCCACTTAAAACCTAGAAACAATGACCCACCCACAAGTGATCTTCAGATTTCATTTCCTATTAAAATAAATTATGGCTTATCCCAAGTCTGAGACAGAAAAAAAAAAAAAAAAAGCCAATAAGCCTAGAATACAGCAAGAAAGTTGTCAAAGACCACTAAGATCATATCAAAAATATGCACTGACCAACCTGAATAGGCTCCCAATTTGACATATAAGACCCAATTTTGCTCCAATAAGGATAACAACTGAAAGGAATTAAAATCCATCATACATGTTTTAGGTCCATGAATTATCACTAATAGTTTTAACCCAAACCAACTGGCTAACTTCGTGGGGTTTCATTTTCTTAAAAACTGAGAAAGAAGGATGCATTTATTCCTTTTTTTCCTATATGAACTGTCCTACTGGGTCTCCAAATAGTATATCAGGGACAACATTCTCTGTTATAAAATCATTCCAATTAAAAGCATAAAAATAAATATGGAATTAGAATACCACCATTTGAAATCTCCAGGGAATGAACAGACCTAGGCATTATGGAATAATAATGGCTAACTTCACAAAAAGAGAGAATATAGCATGCTTATAGTCTTGCCAGTGCAATCAAACTGGAGTCCACTCAAGCCTTTGGCTCTGGGTTTAATTTTCAAAAAACCTGTACAGCCCTGGGATTTCTTTGGAAGGAATGATGCTAAAGCTGAAACTCCAGTACTTTGGCCACTTCATGCGAAGAGTTGACTCATTGGAAAAGACTCTGATGCTGGGAGGGATTGGGAGCAGGAGGAGAAGGGGACGACAGAGGATGAGATGGCTGGATGGCATCACTGACTCGATGGACGTGAGTCTGAGTGAACTCCGGGAGTTGGTGATGGACAGGGAAGCCTGAGTGCTGCGATTCATAGTCGCAAAGAGTCGGACACGACTGAGCGACTGATCTGATCTGATCTGAAGAAAGAGGGACATGCTAACAGCAAGACAAGTACACAGCCAACAAAATCCACACTGTTGGAAGCCACAGGTTAAGTTGCTTGGGTTTTCAACACATACACATAAGGAAAAGAAGGGGATGGAGGTAATTCTAAAAATTAAAAGAAATTAAAAGTGTGTCAACGTTTTTAATGGCAAGATGAAACTAGTGTGTAGGGATACAAGTATATATACTTTTTCATAAGTATGAAAAAAACTAAAAAGAACAAAGAAGTGATTGCTGTAAAAGTCGGAATAGAGGGGGCTGAGATTGAGAGGGACAGCTCTGGGTGGACGACCAAGTTCAATTTCTTGACCTGTCTGGTGGCCACGAGGATCCTCAGCACTTAATAATCCACTGAGCTATACGTTTGTCGTGTGAGCTTCTCTATTTTTATTTTTTAAAGGTGGTACTGGCATCTGTTCCAGAGAGGCAGGGTAGGGTACTCTGTCTCCTTTGCTCCTGCTGCTGCTATTTAGTCGCTTACTTGTGTCCGACTCTATATGACCCCATGGACTGTTGCCTGCCAGGCTCCTCTGTCTGTGGGATTCTCCAGCCAAGAATACCTGAGTGGGTTGCCATTCCCTGCTCCAGGGGATCTTTCTGATCCAGAGATCGAACCTTCGTCTCTTATGTCTCCTGCACTGGCAGGCGGGTTCTTTACCACTAGTGGTCATTCCAAGGCAAGCTCTAGTTTGAAAGCAGAATTAAAACTGACCTTTCCTCTTGTTTTGAATTGTAGTTATGCAGATTTATATGATTTTCAAAGCTCATTGAACTAAATACTTATAGTTGGTGCATTTTATTTTGTATATCGCAACATTAAAAAAAAAATAAACCTACTTCTCCTCAGTTCAGTTCAGTTCAGTTGCTCAGTCGTGTGCAAACCTTTGCAACCCCATGAATCACAGCACGCCAGGCCTCCCTATCCATCACCATCTCCCAGAGTTCACTCAAACTCATGTCCATCAAGTTGGTGATGCCATCCAGCCATCTCATCCTCTGTCGTCCCCTCTTCCTCCTGCCCCCAATCTCTCCCAGCATCAGAGTCTTTTCCAATGAGTCAACACTTCGCATGAGGTGGCCAAAGTACTGGAGTTTCAGCTTTAGCATCATTCCTTTCAAAGAATACCCAGGGCTGATCTCCTTCAGAATGGACTGGTTGGATCTCCTTGCAGTCCAAGGGACTCTCAAGAGTCTTCTCCAACACCACAGTTCAAAAGCAGCAGCTCTCCGGCGCTCAGCCTTCTTCGCAGTCCAACTCTCACATCCATACATGACCACTGGAAAAACCATAGGCTTGACTAGATGGACCTTTGTTGGCAAAGTAATGTCTCTGCTTTTGAATATACTGTCTAGGTTGGTCATAACTTTTCTTCCAAGGAGTAAGCGTCTTTTAATTTCAAGGCTGCAGGCACCATCTGCAGTGATTTTGGAGCCCCCAAAAATAAAGTCTGACACTGTTTCCACTGTTTCCCCATCTATTTCCCATGAAGTGATGGGACCGGATGCCATGATCTTCGTTTTCTGAATGTTGAGTTTTAAGCCAACTTTTTCACTCTCCACTTTCACTTTCATCCAGAGGCTTTTTAGTTCCTCTTCACTTTCTGCCATAAGGGTGGTGTCATCTGCATATCTGAGGTTATTGATATTTCTCCTGGCAATCTTGATTCCAGCTTGTGCTTCTTCCAGCCCAGTGTTTCTCATGATGTACTCTGCTTATAAGTTAAATAAGCAGGGTGACAATATACAGCCTTGATGTACTCCTTTTCCTATTTGGAACCAGTCTGATGTTCCATGTCCAGTTCTAACTGTTGCTTCCTGACCTGCATACAGGTTTCTCAAGAGACCGGTCAGGTGGTCTGGTATTCCCATCTCTTGAAGAGCTATAAAAAATATTAATTAGGGGTTCTATTGAGAAACATGATTATAGTATTTAGGGACAATCAAAATGATAATGTTTGAAAGCAATCAGAGTTTCCTTTGACTTGTCAAAGACTCATACCTATGCTGGGGTGAAGAGCCCAAAGGCTCTGGAATATGCTTGTGTGGCCATAATAGAGTGAATTCATCCCTGCAGGGAAGCCCTCTAATGGGCCTTCCCAGTTCAAGTCCCAGAGGGAATGCAAACACACGTTTCGGCTTTTTCAAATTATGGCAGTCTGGTAGGTCCTCTCTGCCCTGATCGTGTGATATATGGAGATGATGAGTGTTGCTTTCCAGCAGGCATATGTCCTGTTCTAAGCTGGTTCCATAACTAAACCTGCATAAATCTTAATAGTAGCATCGCTGAAATCCATCTGCAGATTTAACATGCAGAAATTATCCTTTTAGAACTAAACGATGGCAACAACAAACCGTGAATCTGTGCTCATTTGAGTTCTTAGAACACAGTCCCCTCTGAGCCCATTAGGCGGTAAGCACAGTGGAAGTTTAGGCCTCAGAGGCTTAGATCTTGGCCACAAAAGTTATTTCTTACTTACTGGGGCAGGTTTTACACAATCTTCATCTGAGCAATATGTAAGTGAGAAAGTCTGAAAATTGCTGTTTTTCTCTCAAAAGTTATCTCTTGCAAGATCTGGCTTTAAAATGGGGCAGCTTCATTCCATTTGATTATTTGCAGAGGGAGATATTTTAAAAGTGATGTCAGGGAAAAAGTGTAATTATTGCCCTTCAGATTGCTGTGGCTCTCTGGAGTAACTCACTAGTGAGGGTTGAGTGTGCCCTGTAGACCACTCCCTAGGAAGGTACAGTTGTTGTTGCTTAGTTGCTTAAGTCCTGCCTGATTCTTGTGACCCCATGGACTGTAGGCTGCCAGGCTCCTCTGTCCATGGCATTTCCCAGGCAAGGATACTGGAGTGGGTTGCCATTCCCTTCTCCAGGGGGTCTTCTCGACCCAGGGATAGAACTCGCATCTCCTGCATTGGCAGGTGGATTCTTTACTGCCGAGCCTGTGGGGAAGTTCCTGGAAGGCACAGGCTTTGTGCTATTTCTCCAGGGTGGGGAGAGATTTGCATTGATCCTTCCAGAGTCCACAACTCCTGAGTCACAGTTGTCCCCCCACACCCTGAGTCTGATCCAGAGTTGCCTGGTTCCTACCCTCTAGCTGGTGCCAGTGACTCCTTTGCTGTACCTACAGACTCTGAGATGTCTCTTCCAAAAAGGATAGTAAAAGAAATCCGGGAGAAAAAGTGACTTTCTTCTGAACTATCTGCACCACTGTTTTCTGGTTCCTGAGATCAGGGGTGATAATCACATCAACATGTACTTATCAAGGGCTTCCCCAGTGGCTCAGTGATGAAGATCCATGTGCAATGCAGGAGATGCAAATTCTATCCCTGGGCCAGAGAGAACCCCTGGAGGAGGGCATGGCAGTCCACTCCAGTATTCTTGCCTGGAGAATCTCATGGACAGAGGAGCCTGGTGGGCTACAGTCCGTGGGGTCAGAAAGAGTCAGAGACGACTGAGCACGCACACAAACTTATCAAGAGCCTGAAGTGTAAGCTTGCACAAGGGTCTGTGGATACCGCGGTGGACAGAGATGATCCCTGGCCTCAGGGATCTTGCAGTCCAGTGAGGAGACTGTCATTAAAACAAGAAGAACACAGTGTGATCACTGCTTAGTGGTGGCGTGTGCCAGTTCAAGCAGAATGTAGGCGAAAGGTCCCTCCTGGAGAGAGGGGTGGATCTGGGGAGGTGTTACAAAGCTCAAAAGAAAGGCAGGTGTGTTATTTGTACATTCCTGTGTGGACCCACCACCACGCGAGGACTGGTAGCTTGTGACTCGGTCACTTTGGATGAGGAGGTCCCCTGCCCATATGCTATGACAGCTCGACACCCACCTTCTCCTACTCAGCTCCTAGATTTCGGGACAGGAGGCTGCTCCCCTTCTCAGACTCTGCTCTCCCTACTCCTCCCTCTCCACCCTCATCTCCTCTCCCTCTGTCTCAGCCTTGCCTCATCGTTGAGGGAGAGAAACTGGCTTTGCCAGTTGGCACTGCATCTTTGCCACATGCTCCATTTATCTTTGAAACAGCTTTGCTGAGTTATAATCGATACGCAACACACTGGACATATTTCATGTGAGCAATTTGAGGAGTTTGGATGCACACACACACTTGTGAAACCATCACCACAATCAAAATAAAAGATACACCCGTCACCCCCAGAAGTTTCCTTTGTGTTCCTTTTAGTTTTTTGTTTTCTGTAGTAAGAACACTTAATAGGAGATCCATCCTCTTTTTAAGTCACAATATAGTTTTGTTGACTTGCCAAAATGTTGTACAGCAGATCTCTAGAACTAACCCATCTTGCATGTTGTTATTGTTCAATCACTAAGTCATGTCTGACTTTTTGCAGCCCCGTGGACTGCAGCACACCAGGCTACCCTGTCCTTAACTCTCTCCAGGAGTTTGCTCAGATTTATGTCCGTTGAGTCAGTGATACTATCTAACCATCTCATCCTCTGCCGCCCCTTTCTCCTTTAAGCTTTATTCCAGCTGAACAGTAACTCTCCACTTCACCTTCCCTCAGCCCCGGGTACCACCATTCTACTCTGCTTTTATGAGTCTGACAATTTTAGATTCCATAGATAAGGGAGATCATGCAGGGTTTTTTCCTTTTTCTATCTGGTTTATTTTACTTAGTATGATGTCCTCAAGATACATTCATGTTGTCAGAAATGACAGTATTTCTTTTTTTATTGAGGCTGAATAATATTTCATTGTACATATGTATTACATGTCTTTATCCATTCATTTGTTGATGGACATTGGCATATTTTACTAAAAGGCTATTTTGAGGCTTTGCTCCTTTTCAGTATGGCTTAACATAAGGAAAAATGGCCCTTGTGGTTCAAAGGGATAAGAGAGATGGAGAAGACACATAGAAACAGGGAAACTTATACAACAAGGTGTAATTCTGCCCCACTAGCCATCACCCAGTGATTACTATTTCATTGATATTTTGATACATTTCCTTCCCATATTACACACTATATATTTTCTATACTTGGGAATCATTCTTCCTGTATAACTAAAAATCATTACCCTTATTGCTGAAATTTAGAAAGACAGACTATCAATGGTTGGTAAAGATGCAGGAACTTGGCAACACAGCCTGTAGGCATATAACTTAATACAACCACATTGAAAAACAATTTGGAAATCATAAGAGAAGCTGGATTTGCACAAACTCTTTGACACAGCAATTCCATTTCTAGATTTATACCTGAGAAAAATCCTTATGTTCCTAAAAAAGAGCTTAAGTACAAAAATGTTTTGTAGAACAGTGTTCAAAAATTTTAATGAGCAGCTACTGTGTTCTAGGTATTTGATATGTGGCAATGTATTTTTTTAAGCACTCCAGTACTCTTGCCTCGGAGAAGACAATGGCACCCCACTCCAGTACTCTTGCCTGGAAAATCCCATGGATGGAGGAGCCTGGTAGGCTGCAGTCCATGGGGTCGCTAAGAGTCGGACACAACTGAGTGACTTCACTTTGACTTTTCACTTTCATGCATTGGAGAAGGAAATGGCAACCCACTCCAGTGTTCTTGCCTGGAGAATCCCAGGGACGGCGGAGCCTGGTGGGTTCCGTCTATGGGGTCGCACAGAGTCAGACACGACTGAAGCGACTTAGCAGCAGCAACTCTTGCCTGAAAAATCCCATGGTCTGTGAAGCCTGGTAGGCTACAGTCCATGGGGTTGTGAAGAGTCGGACACGACTGAGCGACTTCACTTCACTTCACTTGTACTTACAAGGTCATGCACGCAAGTAGAGAAAAGATAAATGAACAAAAACAGTATGTAATGGGAGGGGCTAGTAAATGACATTTAGAAAAACAAAGTTAAAAGGAATGGGGAAAGATGGCTATTTTGTCTAAGGTAGCTATCTGAAGGCCTCACTGAGAAGATGACAGGTTGATACTTAAGCAGAGATGGGAGTCAATCATGTGGGTGCCTGGGGAAAAGGCTTTCCCGGCAGAGACACCAGCCTCAGGCCCCTCCATTTTCTTACTGCAGCCTGAGTGGTCATCCTAATGTGCAAACCTCCTCATGTTCCTACTTTTATGTAAGTTTGCGTCTTTGATTATGTTTAGGAATAAGAGGGATCCCAGATGGTTCTTGTGTCCCAAATGCAAGTAATCCCAAGAATGGCGGTCACGTTCAATGGGAAGCAGAGTTCGGGATTGGAATGGGGAGTGTTGTCAGATGATCTGGGGTGTGTGACCAGGACTGCTAGTCTCCTAGACAAGGTGAACCAGAGGTGGGTAACTGGTGGGGGAAAGAACAGACTGATTAAAGTAACACTGGAGAGAGTTAGAGAATCCAAATTCGATTTCCACCTTAGCTATCAACTTGCTTCCCCTTTCTAGGTGTTTTCTCATCTGAATGATTACTGGTTTGTATCAGATAAATGCAAAGGATCACTTCAGGGCTAGAATTGTACACTGTGTGGGATTCTCTGCAGGTTATTGTTAGTGATTCTCAAGGTGGTACTTTGGGAGCAGGCAATGGGTTGATCAGAGAGGTGGATGTAACAGTGACCAACAGTGAGCACAGACTCCTTGGGTTGAGGCCATGGACAGCCCCCTCTCCTGGCTGTTGCTCCTAGGCAGGCTATCATAGGGCTCTAGAGTTGAGGTGTTAGTGGGAGTTTCACATAAACACGTCTATATTCAAATAAGTTTGAAAAACACTGTACTAAATAAAGTTAGAAGACATCTTTATAACTTTTAAGCCTTTAACATGATCATTTTCTCTCTGGGATGTTAATATATTGGATACAGTTCTTTAAAAAGAAAGGAAGGAAATTGTAATCAGGCAAATCTCAGCATGCCAAGTGGGGAGGGGAGAGCCGACTTCCTGCAAGCTTGTTGAAAGCCCTCAACGACCCCCTTCTGTGAGATGACTCTTGGTGGGGCCATTGAGGATGAAGATCCGTAGGGAAAACCAGTCTTATCTTCTGGACCCGAGTGCCTCTCAAAGGCTAAAGGATGCTTCTGTGGATTCGGTGTGCCCATCTGCTCCCTGCGTCCTGAAAAGAGATCCAGCTTCCAAAGGCATTTGTCTCCATGAGTTAAATGATATTGACTATTTGTGCATTCTCCTCCAAGCACACTTCCTCATTCCCATTCTGCCTCCTTTGTCGTTTCTTATTCTGTGGGCACTTATGCTTTTGCAGCATAAAATAATGAGGACCCTGAGGACTTGTAGCTCTAAAAGCTGGAATCGATTCAGAAGGTTTGTCACCAGGCAGCAAAATTCCCGGGTGGTGTGGTTGCTGTCTACTTCCATTCAGCCAAGGGCATGCTCGGCTAGTGGCCTTTTATGCCTTTAGCACAACAGGGTAGGTGGGGACTGGCTACCTGCTTGCTCTTTGATTGTTGACTGTATCCATGGTTCCTGGTTATTTGGGGCATGGGATGAATGCCATTAGTCGGGAACAAAACTTCCTCTCTGTGAGCCGTTTGTTAAATCCCATCAACGAGCACTGGCCAAGCACTTAGGAAAGTGGATCCCTGCTATTTTGTCTCTCTCTCATCCCTTCTCTTTGTGAGACTGTACCTCTCCCACTTTATGAATCCCAAAACCTGTTTATCATAATTCCCACAGGACTCTGAGAGGGCAGAAAGCCCTTGGATAAAAGTTTCTGAAGCTAGGAGAGCAAATAGCAATTATAGAGAGGGACATGCAGCTGTGATACCTTGGGTGCGACACACAGGGTGGGTGGAGGCCTGGGGTAGAGGATCACATGTGTGCCCTGAAACGGAGTCTGAAGTCTCTGTCCCAGTCAGAGGGCTTGTATTAGGCATGGAGGCTTGTGGGAATGATGGTCTCTCTGGGGGACGACTGTGTCTGATTCATCTCTGTGTCCACGGGCAGGACCACTTAGTAGGGGGCCGTGAGCGCTCAGTCACTCAGTCATGTTCAACTCTGTGACCACAGGGATGGTAGCCCACCAGGCTCCTCTGTCCATGGGATTCTCAAGGCAGGAATACTGGAGTGGGTTGCCATGCCCTTCTCCAGGGGATCTTCCCAACCCAGGGATTGAATCCATGTCTCTTGCATCTCTTGCATTGGTAGGCAGATTCTTTACCACTAGCACCACTTGGGAATCCCTTGTGGGGGGGCCAACAGATATTAAAAGCATCAGTAGATCAACAAACAATGAGTAACTGCCACTCCTCACACACTGTACACCAGGCTCAGTGCTAAACACATCATCACCTCGATGCATCTGTTAACCCCAGGCAGTAGGTATTGGAGTCATCTTCCTTGTTAGATGAGAAAAGAGGCGGAAAGAGAGCTGAAGTCCCCTGCTGGGAGCGTAGCAGCTACAGTTGGCACAACCAGAGTGGAGTCCAGGCCCCGGAGTGCAAAGCTCTCAACCAAAGGCTGTGGAAAGAGCAGGTGAAGAGGTAATGCCAGGGGGCTGGATGGGGAGGAGGCGTCCTTCCTTCAGCCAAGTTAGAGGTCACCACTGGGGGCTCAGTGGACAGGAGGAGAGGGCCCATCACCAGGCATATGCTGGGATCCTCGTCCTCAGCCTGCCTCTCGGGCCCCTCTGGAAATTGGCTGCTTATCCTCCAGGCACTCCAGGGCCTGGGTGGCCTGCGTGTGGTCCATGCCTTTCCCCATCTTAAGTCAAGGCAGACAGCCACATGGCATTTTGTCTTTGGGCACCTGGCTCTTTGGACACTGAGAGGCCATGTGGTGTCGTCAAGTATTCCCATGTTTTATCATAGGAGGCCGCGTTTCTCCTGGGGTTTCTGGGCAAGGTCTTTCCAGAAAGAAACCAGTCAATATCATGCCTGTCTGAAACACTGATGAATGTTTTTATTCACCTTTGATGTGGTGTGTTTTAAAGCTGGTCTTCCCAGGTGGCACTAGTGGTAAAGAGCTTACTTGCCAATGCATGAGATGCAAGAGACCTGGGTTTGGTCCCTGAGTTGGGTCGATCCCCTGGAGAAGGAAATGGCAACCCACTCCAGTATTCCTACCTGGGAAATTCCATGGACAGAGGAACCTGGTAGGCTACAGTTCTTGAGATTGCACAGAGTTGGACATGACTGAGCAACTGAGCACATTTAAGTCAGTATTTTCAGTAGCGAATATAAAACAAAATTTAGCAAAACTGAGATTTCTACCTGTGGACTTAATACTTGACAGCTGGCAACCATCTCTTGAATTACACAAACACAAATTCTGCAGTTCATTTTTTCTCAATCAAAAATACAATAATGACAGTTTAAAAAAATTACTATTTTCATTTTCACTGAGTTCAAATTAGGGCATTCAAACTTTGCCAAAAGTATTTTCTTCATCCATGGGTCTTACCTGCCTTTGAGAAATAATCCCCCCAACCCAAATGTTTTTCAGTGGTTATTTTCATTAAAACTTTTAGTTTAACTTTAGGTTTATTTTATTTTCATTAAATAAAGTAGTCTTAAATAAAAATTGTTTTAGTTTCATGAAGATTTTTCATTTAGTTCATTAGAACATTTAGTTAACTGAGTCCTTTCCCCACTGGGGGAAAAAAGTTGAAAATGATAATTAAGGCTCCAAAGATGTGATAATAACCTGGAGCAGTCCTGGTAGAGGTAGGTCGGATATAGTGTGGACTTTTCTCCTCTTGTGAGGGTTGCCATCAGAATACCAATGTGAAGTGTTGAATTTTCCTATTTGTTTCACCTCTGTGGGTAAGCACTGTCTGGTCATTCTGGGCAGTATTATCTTCTTGTTTTACAGGGATGGAGAGAAAATGATTTTGATATAAATATATCTCCACATTTTAATTTCAGAGCTTACCTCCTATCCTGTCCCCACTTTGAAGTGTATTTGGCTCAAGAAGATGCCACCAAAATGAGTTACATTAATTTATCTTTCTGGATGAAGGTGTTTCTAACAGAGCAATTATATGTTTGCCTAGACTAAGCATTCCTCTCATTCCACCCGGAGCCTCTTCCGCTTTGCTAGCGAAATGGAAAATATGAAACTGGTTATCTCAGTTCTGAGAACAGAGGATATGTTTAAATTACATAAAAAATCCTTCAGGCCAAGGCATCTAGAATGATGACTGCAAGCGTAAAACAGCCAGAAGAAGGAGTTAGCATCGGATCATTTGCTGTCTCTGGGTGAATTTTATTCTATTTCCTCTTCCTATTATAACCTTCCTCATTAAAATGAGTCTATTGAATCTTAATGTTCAATCTGTCCTCATTCTGTTTGTATGACTTTCTCATGACAAAAAAAATTAACAAATGGAAAATAGAAGTCAAGTATATATTTTTGTTTCTTAACATTATAGGGTCTGAAAATAGTACAGAGTGATTCAGTTTTTAAGACCTTTTAAATTATACCCAGAAGCATGAATAGGGAAAAATGAAATTGGTTTGGGGGACAATATAAAATCTCCATTTCATAGTTATCATGCACTTGGTAAATTGTTCCATAATGCTAACGAAATTAGATTTCACCACTTCAACACAGGAAAACAATGGTAGTCAATATTTTCTGGCTCTTGTAAGTTGGGATGGTAATAAAATACAATTTGACATCTTGCAATTACTGCTTAAAGATATTGAATATAAACTTAATATCAGCTATCTTTGTCAGGTGATGACATTTATCAAGTACTTAAGGCTATAATGCATTTAGATGATATGATGTTTGGGAATTTTATTTTTCTAATGTATTTACAGTACTATTTTCTAAGTTATCTGTGTTAGGCAATACTGCTTACTGACTTTTAACTGTAGTATGATTGACTATTAACTCTTACCATCACTACCAGTTAACCAATAGAATTGTATCATAATTCCTGGTAAATATCATATATATTAAAATGCTTATATTGCTATTCTCTACATTACTTACTATTGTACCAAGTAATTACATGATGACTATTTTCTCTCTTATATAGTTCTGTCTTCCTTACAGTTGATAATTTGCATAATTTTCTATTGTTCTATTGCCAATTCCCTCCTAAATTCACCTAAGGTTTTTACCATATTTAAAGAAAACACCCATTCACACTGGATAATCGTCTTAGTCTGAGCTGCCATAACCAAGTTCCAGAGACTGGTGACTTATAAACAACAGAGATTTATTTCTCATAGTTTTGGAGCCTGGAAGTCTGAGACAGGTTCCAGGATGACCCAGTTCTGGTGAGGGTCCTCTTTCAAGTTACAGCCTGCCAACTTCCATGGTGTCCTCAAATGGCAGAAAGAAGGTGGAAGAACTCCTCTGGGGTCCCTTTTATAAGGGCACTAATCCCATTCATGAGGGCTCCATCCTCATGACCAAAACACTTCCCAAAGGCCCCCATCTCCTAATGCCATCACACTGGAGTCCAGACTTCAGCATATGAAATCTGGGGGAGGGGACACAAACATTCAGTCCATAACAAAAATCTGCCAGTCCCAACTTTAGCTGGGGACCTTTTCCCCACTACCCTGTATGTTCTGGTCCTAGTGTGCATGGATTGTTCTCTAGGACTCTGTCCAGTGGACCTTAGACTGCTTTCCACCATCTCCTGGGTTGAATTTCTGTTTCCAGTGTCTTCTTTGGTTTGCTCTCATGTTGTGAATGCACATTCTTCAGTTGCTTTCTAAAGAAATGTGCCTTTTAGGTAAATCTTTGAGTCCTTACACTTCAAAAAAGGTCTTTATTCTACTCTCACCCTTCATGCAGTGTAGAATTTTAGGTTAAAAATAACCTTCCCTCATCATCTTTTAAAGGAGTTTCTCACCATTATTTAGCATCCAGTGTTGCTACTGGGAAGACTGATAACATTCTGATTCCTGCTACTTTTCATGTAGCCTGTTATTTTTGCTCCCTGGAAGTGTGTGGTTTTCTTTTCATTCTAGTATTCAGAAATACTATCATGATGAGGCTTGTTATGGATGTTTTGCTGTCCATAGGACTGGACACCCAACAAACCTTTTCAATCAAGAGACCCAAATTTAGTTCTGGGAAATTTTCTTGTATTATTTTCTTAACAATTTCTTCCTATCTGTTTCTCTGACTTCATACTTTAAAATTCCTATTGCTAGGACTCTCACAGATACATTCTCTTATTGCATTTCTCCTCTCTTCTGTTATTCATATTTTGGTTTTATTTTCCTGGATGATTTCTGGGTTACTCTTTAAAACTATCTTTGACCCCTGGGTCGGGTAGATCCCCTGGAGAAGGAAACAGCAACCCACTCTAATAGTCTTGCCTGGGAAATCCTATGGACAGAGGAGCTTGGCAGGCTAGAGTACATGGGGCTGCAAAAGAGTAGGACATGACTTAGCCACTAAACAAGAACAAATTTGTATTTTTAAGAGTTATATATTATTTTCCATTTGTTCTTTCCTAAAAGCATTTTGTTCTTGTTTTATGGGTAGAATGGCTTCCTCATCTCCCCGAGGACCATAAAGTAATAACTGTATTAAAAAAAAAAAACCTTTGTAAATCAACTATAACAATTAAAAAACACTTGTTTCTGCTTCATCCTGTTTTCCTTCCACCTTTATTTTCCTCAGATTACTTTCTTTCATCTTCCATTTTCCTTAATTGCTATTTTCCCACCTTTTTAAAATGATAAGCTCTAAAAACACTCAACGTGGATCTCTGCCTCAGATTGAGGGCAGAGGGCTGATTAGTTGATAATAGGTTCCAGTGTGGGTGATCAGCCAGCCTGCTATCCCCAGAGCAACTCAGAGTGTTTGGTATGTTCCAGTGCTTTCACAATAAGTATTTTCTTAAATGAACACGTGAATCTCTGGCTTAGGGGAGTGTATATCTTGCTTTAGGGTCCTAGGAGCAGAATTTGGGGGGTAGGCTGGGAATTCCAGGGTTCAGAATGCAGACCTTGACTTGTCTTACTCTTTTATGACTGTGCCTCCTGGAATTCCCTCCTGATGTCCCTGAGCTTGTAGGTTTCTGGATACATTTCTCCAGAAATGTATGTATGTATACATTTCTGGATACATACTATGCAGTCCATTTTCTATAGAAGGAAGATAAGTGGAGCTTGTTTGTGGCTGTGTGGGGTAGCAGAGAGGAGCTGGTGGTGGTAGGTAGGGGGACAATTGCGTACTGCAAAGACAACCTGCCACCCTCTTTTGAATCGACCTCCTCTGTCTGCTTCCACAGTCTGTGGTGCCAAGCTTGCGCTTCTTGAGGTTCTGTAGGATGAACTGAATCTCTATCATCAGGATCCTCCCGTCTCTATACCTCTCCCCTGAAACACACACAAGGTGGTAACTTCCTGCTGTCTGCTGTCATTATTTCATTTGCATTCTGTCTTTCAAAAACACACTGAAATCTTTCAATAGCTGTTTTCTCCTGCCTAATCTCTCAGAACTTGTGCAGTAATACCTGCAGTTTTAGTGGATTTGGTGAAGGAGATAAACATGAAAAGTTCATATGTCACGTTTTTTGAAAAGTCCCTTTAGTTTTCTAAATCAAACTAACACTGACTGTAAGGTATGTAAGGTGGTGAGATAAGTGATCTCGGTTTGTGTTAAGGTCTCATTCCCTTCTCCAAGGCTTAACAAGGGAGAGCTCAAGGACTTAGTTGGCATCTGAAAAATAGAAGGCAGCTCGTAGACTTCTGAAATTTGTGGTCACCACCAGGATTTGCTTCTTTCACAGAAATACATCACAATGTGCAACTGCTTTCTTTACTTTCTTATTACTACAGTTTCTACTTTTCATTCTTTTCCTCACTGGGCTTCCCAGGTGGCTCAGTGGTAAAGAATCCCATCTGTCAAGCAAGAGACATGGGTTCGATCCCTGGGCCAGGAAGATGCTCTGGAGAAGGAATGGCACCCCACTCCAGTATTCTTTCCTGGAAAATTGTATGTGTAGAGGAGCCTGGCAGGCTACAATCCATGGGGTCGCAAAAGAATCAGATGCAAACTTCGTGACTAAACAACAACAAATTTTCCTCACGAAACTGAATGTTCCAGGAGGTCAGGGATGACGTCTGCCCTGTTTACTGCTCTGTTCTCAGGTCCTCGCACTAGGCCTGTCACACACATGAAATCACTATCTGTTTGTTCAGTGAAAGAATAAATGAATGAGTGTTTTTAAACAAGACTTCCAGGTGATTCTGATGCAATTTGTCCACCGTGCACACTTTGATAAACACTACAGTGTATTTTCTTTGCTTCTTTTTGAGATCAATAGTCCTCAGTTTTAGTCCATTCAATTCAACCCACGTGAGGGCAGCATCACAGCCCTGTTGACCTGCTAAGAAGAGGGGTCCTGGCCACTTTTCCTCCCCCAGTAGACTCACCCACGTAGCAGTCAGCACACACACACATTCCAACCCTGATATACCAGCAAGACATGCACGATGGGTGTGAATGTCTGTGATTTCTGGCCTCGGCGTCATTATTCCTTCCTTAGTGGCGCCGTGGATGTGTTTTGGAGGAGGGAGGCTTTCCCCTTCATGGTCCTGTAGACCTGCTTTGGTGGGTCCATCAGGTGCTGTGTGTCTAAGCCAGGAGCAACGTCTTCATCTACACGGGCTCCTGGGACTCCTCTCCCAACCTCCACACTTTGAGCTGAGCGAAGCCAGGACAAGCAGAGCTAGCCTCCCTTCCAGCACTGGCACCAGGGTGGAGGGCTTAGGAGTTCTTCCCATCCTAACACCCCAGACACTCCTGCCTCCTATCTTGCCACTGTGCCTGCTCTTGAGTCTGGGCTCTGGTTTCCTGTAATCCTGGCTTCACTTTCTCTCTGGTGGGGGCTTCTAGCTGGGTTCTCAGTATCCTTCTGCTTAAGGAACAACTGATTTAATTGGCAGTGAAAGTGTACGCTGCAAAAGGTGACATTTATTTCCCCACTTCCCTTGCCACGCACGTGTCGCAGTTCAAACCAAAGAGGTGTGAGCAGAAGTTGTAGGTAGATTTTTTTTTTTACTAATGTTTATGAAAGAAGTGGCCTTCCTCTCTTGAGTATTCATGTATCTGCCTCATTAAAGAAAGACTCCTGGCTGAGACATTTCCTCCCCTTAGCTCTGGTCACATGGGCATACCCATCGTGAGGAAATGGACAGATGCAAAGATATTAACTTATGCAACAGATGACCTGATTCATCACATTACAAATTGTTTCATTTCACCCAAAATACTACTCACTTGATTTCTTTGAATACCAGGTCTCCCTCCCTAACTCCGTTACATTTAAAATAAAATGATTTTTTTTTTTTAATTTCAGTGCCACAAGTGATTCAAAAGTTGAGCTCTGGGCATAGGCAGAGATCGACTTGAACCCTAGATTGGTTATTTTCCTCGAGCAGATAATATAGCCATTCTGAGCCTCAGGCTCCTCATTGGGAAAATACCATTACAAAAATGCCGTTACTTCAAAGGCTCATAATGAGGATGAAATGAGATAACATTCTTGAAACACTTGGCTTATAGAAATGGTAAATAATGTTAGTTATAATTATAATCTTAGCTATCAGCATTATTGATCACAGAATGCAAACCATATATTGATCCAGCTTAGCACTTATGGGGAGAGATTCCCATCTAATTTGCACCAACAAGGGCAGAATTAATAGTGATTTTCCAGCTTCTATATGCATTTTTAGAATCATACTTGGGAAATGAAAACATTGTATTACTCTTGCTTTCAAATTTTATAATTCTGACTGCCTCTAAATACTGTAATCATGTTTGTCAATAGAATGCCTAATTAATATTTTTATAGTTCCTAAGATAGGTAAGTTTATTTTTTTACCTTGGGATATATAAAATATACCAACTCTAAATATTCAGTTCAATGAGCTTTGACCATCATATAAATCGGTATAACCACAATTCACAACAAGAGGAGAGGTAGATTTTTACTCTCTTTTGACCCTTTTTAAAAAAGGGTTTTTTTTTTTTTTGGCCTTGGTGGGTCTTTTTTTGCCGCATGCGGGCTTTCTCTAGTCGTGGCGAGTGGGGGCTCTTCTTCGTTGCGGTGCGTGGGCTTCTCATTGCCATGGTTCCTCTCGTTGCGGAGCACAGGCTCTACTGCCAGCTTCAGTGGTTGCAGCTCGTGGGCTCTAGAGCTCAGGCTCAGTTGTTGTGGGACGTGGGATCTTCCGGGACCAGGGATGAAACCGGTGTCCCTTGCATTGCAAGGCAGATTCTTAACCACTGGACTACCAGGGAAGCCCCTCTCTTTTGACTTTTAAATGTTATTTTTTCCTATTCATTATGATATTCTTAAATGGCAGATATTAGAAAGTGATCCAAGTGGGCAACAGTCATTCAGGTAAGATTCAGGGGTGACTCTGAAAAATGAGTTTCTTGACCCCATTTTCTTACATTCTCGCCAGCGCCTCACTGCTCAGACCTCCCCTGATCCTACCACTTCAACCTTTCTCTCTGCCTACATTGCTTCCCCTCAGTCTAGAAGCATGCAACTCTCTTGATCCAAACAAATCCTCTTTAGAACCATGTCTGCCACAATTACCACGCAATCTCTCTCTTCAACTTCCCCAAAGAGGAGTCTTTATGCTTCTGCAGTCTCCACTCAGAGAGATCCTCTCTCCATAAAAGTTGACTCTTGTGACCCCTCCTTTCCCCCACCCAGGACACACTGTGTTCCTGACTGAGACTCAGACACCCCACTGCTCGGGATCAGCAGAAATCCAAGTACAGTGGTTGCCAGGCTAGTAGCATAGGAGGAGCTGTTGTCTCCTGGCTGAGGCTTCCTGTGAACCAAAAAAAGATTGCTGCTGCGTGTGTACTCAGTCATGTCTGACTCTTTGTGACCCTATGGACTGTAGTCTGCCAAGCTCTTCTGTCCATGGGATTTCCCAAGCAAGACTAATGAGTGGGTTGCCATTCCCTCCTCCAGTGGATCTTCCCAACCCAGGGATCGAGCTCAGGTCTCCTGTGTCTCCTTATTGGCAGCTGGATTTTTTTTTTTTTTTTCACCACTGGCACCACCTGGGAAACCTGCAAAGAGAGAAGGACTTGTTCACTGCGAGGCAGAACTCTGATCTTGGCTTCGCCTGGACTGTCCAGATTCGAAAGTGATTCAGGCAGCCTCTCCTCTTTGTTCCTCTCTGCAGAGAACGTGACGTGACCTGCTCCCGGAGGTGGGGATGGTCACTGCAGGCTCAGTTGGGGGGAGGATGATGCCCTGGCTGGCTTGCTCAGGCCACAGATCAACTTTCCTGCAGCCGCCTGGTGGGGACACTTCCCACTTGCCATGGGCTTTCCTGGTGGCTCAAGGGTAAAGAATCTGCCTTCAGTTTAGGAGACACAGATTCGATCCCTGAGTTGAGAAGATTCCCTGAGGACATGGCAACCCACTCCAGTATTCTTGCCTGGAAAATCCCATGGACAGAGGAACCTGGTGGGCTATGGTCCATAGAGTCACAAAAAGTCAGACATGACTGAGCATGCATGCACACAAAGACTGTATACAAATATAAAATGTTGCATTAAACAGATAAAATTAGACCAAAAAATTTGGGGAAAAATGATAAGTGAAATTTTACAAAGACATTGATTTGATAGCAAAATGACAGTTAAGATTCAGGAGATCAAATGATGGGGAAATTAGAAATACTTTGTGCTGAACCCTGTGGGAAGGATGGGTTAAGTACACAGAATGAGCCTCCACTTTTGAAGCCCAGCTCTGCAAAAAGCCTCATTTTCTTTATTGAAGTGAAGTGAAAGTCACTCAATCATGTCAGACTCTTTGCGACCCTATGGACTATAGCTCGCCAGGCTCCTGTGTCCATGGGGATTCTCCAGGCAAGAATACTGGAATGGATTGCCATGCTCTCCTCCAGGGGATCTTCCCAACCCAAAGATCAAACTCAGGTCTCCTGCAATGTGGATGGATTCTTTACTGTATTGTCTGAGCTACAAGGGAAGCCCATTTTCTTTATTGTTGGATTCAAGTCCCTCGTTGTTTCAAAGGCTCCACCCATTTTGCCTCCTGCTCATGATGAAGCTTTGGATCATCTTCAGTGTTATGGCTGGCGAGGTAATGAGGGGCGGGGGGGCGCTGTAATTACAATCGTCTTTTCACAGCAGCGACCACGAGCACCCTCTACCCTGAACACAGGTCCCCTCAAGTCGGGGACTCCTGACTGTCCTCAGTCCCCCCTGGAATAACGTCTCTGCTGGTGCTGGGAGCTTGTCTCCAGATCCTGTCTTTCTGGACACATCATCAGACCATTTCCTCTCATCCCTGGCGCGCTCCTCAGGCTCACTCTTACACATCCCAGAGGCCTCTTAGTATCCACCCCTTCCTCCCTCCATCTTTCTCTCCCAGACTCTCCTTTCACCTGACTCAGCTCACTATTCCCTGCCTCCAGTGGGCTCAGACTTTTTGAAACAAATTCCAGGACAGGAGGCATTTTGATGGCAACTTCTTTCTGTCTGGCTGTAAACTCTTACTGGGTGGGAAAACACAGAGCTTACTCTCTGCTTTAAGGGTAGGGCCAGAGTAGGGAGGGAAGGAAGGGGAAATATAGGGAGGAGAAGCAGAAATTAATCTCTCAAAATATCACCCAGCTTTGTATATTATGTTAAAGTTAAAGATGTGGGGAGATACTCAAGATTTATAAACTGTAAAGAGCAAGGTTAAAAGAACACGTATCCCATGAGACCATAAATATATAAATGTATGCAGATGAAGAAAAGACAGAATATAAATATAATGCTTATATAAAATATATGCTTAGTTGCTCAGTCATGTCCAACTCTTTGCTACCCCATGGACTGTAGCCCGAAAGGCTCCTCTGTTCATGAGATTATCCTGATAAGAACACTGGAGAGGGTTGGCATTTCCTTCTCCAGGGGATCTTCCTGACCCAGGGACTGAACCCATGTCTCCTGTGGCTCCTGTATTGGCAGGCGAATTCTTTACCACTGAGCCACCTGGGAAGTGTATATAAATGTATAGAGAAAAGACAAGAAGGAAATCCACCTGTGTTTTCTATAGAGAGCAGTATAGCACATCCTTCTTTAATTCTGATTTTTCTGTATTTTTAAAACTTTTCCATGGTGAGCTTCCTTTAGTTGTAAGATAAAACAGAAGAAATAAGACCAGAGGAACATATATACTAGAGAAGAAGAGAAGACAGCTTCATGATACCCACTCTTTTTTTTCTGTGCACCACCCCCCCAGCCCCGTACATTTTTTGGGAGAAGTTTTAAGAGGCAAGGCTAATGTCCTGCATGGTGACCGCTCCTAGTGGATTAATGTCCTGTGTTTTGGGGACTCTGCATTTCTGCTGGCGAGGAAAAGGACCCATTGAGTCTCGGGCAGCCACATCAGGCCTGTCTTTCCACCCAGGTCTAACATGCGCTTCTGTGCTTTAGAAAGAAAGAGTCCACACCCCACCACACACTCCACAGGCTGGGTGGGGTGAGGGGGAAATGGGCAGTGCTCCCTCAGTGGTGAGGACCCACACTGAACCAGCTCCTGAATCCATGTAAAAATGCACACAGGGCAGCCAGCATTTGGCTCCAAGGGTGATTAGTACCCGCCTGTGGGCACACTCTGCTTTTAGGGCAATGAGGTTGCTTGAGACTGAGATCAGGAAAGCCTGCCCTGCAGCTGCTCCCAGCTTCACCTGGTGGCCTCAGAAAGCCAAGAGGTGAAACACCAGCTCCTGCTTTGTGAAAACTCTCTTTCAGCTAAAAACTAAAGTGGCTTCCAGAAGACAGTAATGGGAACAACAGGCAACTCGCTCGTTACACTACGCCTTGGAGCAGAAGCCACTAATGAGTCTAATCCATTCACCTTCTGAACACCTTAGCTGTCTGCATCTCCCCCTCAGAGAAGCAGAGTCCCCCTTTTCGGATGTCCATTCATTTACCCGCAGCTCCATCAAACCCTACTCCCCAGATTACATTTCAAATGATGTAGTGTTCCAGGATGCTCTCTGCAAACCAAACCAGGCTTTGTAAAGGCAAGAGGTGATTGTGGTTGGCATCCAGAGCTCTGACGGCACATCCCCGAGTTGGAAGATTCTCTGTGTTTCAGGTGGACTTTGCACTCCTCCATGGCAGCTCGGCTTCTGACCGCAGGCAGAATGATTAATGGAAAGTTCTGATGAGAAGTAATTTTTTTGAGAAGCACCAGAACCCCTCCTCCCTCCAGCTTGGACTGAAGTGCAAAGAAAGCAGCAGCTCAATTACTGTTTGGGGGGGGTTATTTTTTATTTTTTTGTAATTTGGCATTTTTGTGATCTCTCAAAATTGATTTCCTTTCACCCTAAACCCTGTTGCTTCCCTAACAGTCAATTTCAAGTAAATATCTGTCTGTTCATTGTGTGATATGATTGTCCACTGCATATCAGCAATGGCTTGAAGACTGGCGGCGGGGGGCGGGGGGGTGCGCCCTTTAAGACCATCTGGAGGAATTTCCTGGATTGTTGGTTATTCCCAGTCTCCTCACAATCACTTGGTTGAAAATGCAATAAAGGAAATGAAAATTAACCCCCTGTTAGGACAGCTGGTTTCAGGGAATTCAGTTTGTTGAAAAGAAAGAAATGGATTCATAATGGATTCCTCAGTCACCCAAGAAATTTAAAAATTATTTCCGGAATGTTGAAGTATGAAAGTTCTTGCAGATTCCCAAAGCAGGTTCTGATATTTATGTCGTGAATTTCACTTTGCATGCCACCCAGAGTTCACTCTAGGTGATCATGATGTCCTTAGTTCCATCAGGTGGTTGGGATGTGTCTTTCTGTCCTTCTAGTTGTTGACAGGACCCTCTGGGGCAGCTAGAATCTGTGGGAATAAACCGAGGGTGGACAGCCTGCTTTTTCAGTGCAGCCCAACTGCCTCTGACTGTAAGTAAAGCATCCAGTGCCCACTGTATCAAGAAGAGGGAGCCCATCATGGAAAAATTTGTATCCCATTCCAGGTTCCCACATCCTTCACGTAACTGCCCAGCATACACTTAGCTTCTTCTCTTGAATGTCCTTGTATCTGTACCAGTCAGCCCAACTTGGTCTTCCAAGTTTCTAACTACAGGTGCTCAGCTTACGTCCATCAAAGTTACACAGCCAATTAAAACAGCTTTTTCCAAGCATAGCTTTGAGTCCATTAGAGTCCCATTACGACTCTGCCTGTGACCTCAACCAACTCATAGTACAAATCAAGCCATTTCCCCCGTAGGTGCACCTCTACAATCAGAGGGAACTTGATGACATATGGCTGTCTGGGAGGAGCTTGCCCATCATCTCATCAGTGCTCTGGGCTATAGGAAGCAGATAGGCACGGGGCCAAAGATAAGGCCATTTCAGAAGACAGATGGTTGTAATCAACAGCCCCTCCTGAGTGAGAAGCCTCAAACCAAGCTCATCACTTAGTCTTATTAAGGGAATAGGAAGCAGTGGGGAAGAGAGCACATTAAAATCCCACTGGACATCAGTGATGAGCTTGTAAGGTCGAGAAACCAAGGAATGTAATAAGAAAACCCTGGGAATGATTGGCTGCTGGGCACTTGCTGTTTTGTGTTCTGATTACCAAGCGGCCCTATGGATGCAAAATGCTTACTAAGCAACTTCTGGGTTTGCAAAAATCAACTTCCTGCTCGTACCCTGCTAAGGGGACATTTTTCCACCAATAAAAGGTAGTTCAATTATTTTTTTCCATTTGGGGTAGGAAGAAGGAGAGAGAGTGAGAAACAATCAGGATATAACCTCACACAAAGAAAGAAAGTGAAGTCACTTAGTCATGTCCAACTCTGCGACCTCATGGACTGTAGTCTACCAGGTTCCTCTGCCCATGGGATTGTCCAGGCAAGAATACTGGAGTGGGCTGCCATTTAAGTTTTCAATTATTTCCTGAAGTTATTTTTATTTTCTATACTTTAAAGAAAATATGTATTTGCCCTTGATTTGTATAACAAGGAAATAAATCCAGTGGAGAAGGTTTTTGTTTTTTTACTTTTTGGTGGGGGGCAGGGGTTGTTTGTTGGCTGCATCCTGAAGCTTTCAAGATCTTAGTTCTCCAACCAGGGATGGAACCCATGCCTGGCAGTGGGAGCACAGAGTCCCAAACACCAGACTGCCAGGGAATTCTTAGAACTTTTAAAAACTGGCTGAATTCGGTTTCCAGAGGATGGCTTTAACAAAGCAGTGTCATTACCATCATAAATTTCCCTTTAGTACCTCGAAGATACACACCAAAATGAGCTGATACATGTGGAAGGCTGTATTAAACTCTAAAATATTATTTATATGCAAAAGTTTATTATTATGCCCCAGAGTCAGGTCCTTTTCCTCAGCATGCTTTGGTGTATACTAAGAAACTAACGAAAGATTTTTATGGTTTTTAAGAAAATACACTGGCATTTCCACACAGAGAGCTTACACTTGAGTGTAGGTTTCTTGAACACAGAACTTGATTCTTCTGACATGACTCTGGTGGTTGGTTCCCAGTCCTTTTCAAACAGGAAGGAAATCACAGAGCCCTGTCTTCTGTCCTTGGGTTTAATGAGCAGCTGGCCTGTTCCATTCAAGCAGCGGTTTTCAGACAGGGGTAAATTTGTCCCCAGGGATGGTTGGCAATGTCTGGAGACCTTTTTGGTGGGTGGGTGCTGCAGGCATCAGGTGTGTAGGGACCATGCTTGTGTTCAGTAGCTCAGTCGTGTTCAGCTCTTTCAGACCCAATGAGCTGTAGCCCCATGGGCTCCTCTGTCCATGGGATTCTCCAGGCAAAATACTGGAGTGTGTTGCCATTTCTCCTTCAGGAGATCTTCCTGATCCAGGGATCGAACCTGGGTCTCCTTCATTGGCAACCTGGGATGCCCCTGTAGAGACCATGTATGTCCTTCAACATCCTACAGTGTGCAGGACAGCTCTGCACAGCAAAGAATGATCCACTCCACAAGCCAACTGTGCTGAGGTGGAAAATTCCTGCTTTAAGACATGAGGCTGTCTGCCCAGACAAGTCCCTGGGCTCACAGGATGCGAGCAGGAGAGCATCAAGCCTTCCCCCTCCCACCCGCACCGAGAGCAGCCAGCACTGGGACAGCGTTAAGGGCAAAGAACTATGAGGTGGGAAAAGAAGCAGCACTTTGAGCTGACTGGTGTGGCAAGTCAGCCAGCAGGGCATGGGAGACACAGAGGTTCCTCAAGAGAGATGCCAGCTCTGGAGAATCAAGTCTGAACAAGAGGCTTCTTGTGGGTGAGAAGGCAGCCCACCCTCTGTTCGAGGAGAGACAGGATTCCCTGCCCTGGGAGAGTAATCCTTATGTAGCATGTAGCACAAAAAAAGAAGGTGGTGAGAGGTCAAAAATCTGAAATGAGGGCAAAGTGTTGCCTTTTAATGAGAATGTGCTGAATTAGCAGGAAGGAGAAAAGACTATTGCAAAAGACAAAAAGAAATGGTAAAGTCATTTAGCTAATGTTGCATTTTAGGGCCCAAAACATTCCTCTGCGGAGAAGCTGCAAAGCTCCTCTCATGGGAGGAGCTATAGACCTGGAGTAGTTGCAGATTTTCTCAGAGGCTGTGGAGCTTCAACTGAATCTTGGAATAAAAATCGTCCCTAGCAGAGTGGACACTGAATGCACTTTCCCAATGCTGATCTGCTGAAGAGCCTCTTGATCTTCTGAGCCTAATATCCTCCTTTATCAAGTGGGACTGTGGGACCGAATCTGATTCAGAAAACTTGTGAGCATCAACCTTCAGTGAGGGGGTTGTGAAGGATGCCTAGCCTAGCAACACCCTGTCCCTGCACTTAATGGGCTCAAATTGACATGATCTGGGAGGTTCCAGCTCTTGAAAGCCCTCAGAGAAGTAAAACTTTGTGATTCCACGGCAGAAAACTGCTAGGCAACTTAGTATCTTATAACTTCAGCTCGAGCCTCTGAACTACAAAGCCCATATTCTCTTCCAACCCTCCCAAAACCCAAAACCCAAAGCCAGTGACAAAGGGAGTGACCATCTAGTATCAGAGAGCAATGAACAAGGCTAGGAATTCCCATTTCTGTGCAAATAAAAGTGAATCCAGGAGACTGTGGTCAATCTACTTTATAGGCCTCTTAACACACATCATAAAATTGATGAGCTTTCCTTGCTAATGAGAGGCAAGTTGAAGCAGTAAATTGTGACTGTTGTATAATTCTTCAATAAGTCCCATCAGGCCCCGAGCCCACCTTTCCCTGAAGTATAAATTTCTCATTATCGCACCAGATGGATCACATGATGCTTGTAAGGTTCCTACGAGAAATCCTTGCAAAGCTGTGCCAGCTGTTTGCCAGGAAAGATGGAGCAGGACCTGCCTTTCAACTGTCTCAGATGAAGTAATAGGATTCTTGTTTATGTCATGCTGTCCAATAGCATCCTGACGCTCTGTCCATCCCCTAAAAATGAATGAGTCCAGTTCTGCTGGGACATATGAGGCTATTTAACTCACTATCAGAAGGCTGAAGTCCGTGAGGTATAGAAATTGGATTATATTGTTAAGAAGAAGTGGGCAGCAGAATAATCTTTGGTGGTTCTCCAGGTCTCCTGGTATCCTGGAATTTCCTTCTTTTTTGCTAATTTCAAGAGAAAATAAGTAAACTCAACCCAGAGAAAGAAGTAGAAAGACCCAGTTTTGTCAAGTGTCCGACACAGTTAAAGTTGAGAAGTAATTTTGGTATTTCCCTGTATGACTCTTCTCCCAACTAAAGTAACACAAGATGATGTTAAGAATCCTTTACGACTCTAAGATTTTATGGTTTTTCAAGGCCTGATTGTTAATGTGAAGTTTACAGTGAAGCTTAGAAAAAGTGAATACTTTAAAAAATTCCATCTACAAATTAATCGTATACATATTAAAACCAGTACCCAGAAGTCTGGGTGTGGGACAAACTGTTTTCCCAGAGTTGAGAAACAGCAAGTTGGGGGAAGCGTGTGTGATGTGTGTTGTACACCTCTGCTTTTGCTAAAACTGTGAGACGAGCACAGTGCGTCATGGACATGAGGCTGTTATAGGACTTTTGAAAACACAGAGCTCTGAGCCCAGGTTTTGCCTGGAAAAGGACAAATGTCCACAAGGCAGAAGGCTCTCAGAGTTTGCAAAAAGTGGGACGGGGAGGTATCAGGACTCATGTAAATTGTAAAACTGAGGGTTTAAATCAAGTAAACAAAATACCTGAGAGGTAGGGAGGCCTCAGCTGATATCTGGGGGACTACTGAGGTCCCACAGAATCGGTCTTAGGTGGGACAAGATTTAGGAATCTCCACCTCTAGCTCTGTCATAGTAGAGCATCTTTTTCTCATTTATTGATTTGGCCACATCAGGTCTTCATTGCCACATGTGGACTCTTCATTGCAGGATACGGACTTCTCCCTACTTGCAGTGCTGCATGTGGGATCTTTGTTTCTTGACAAGGGATCCAACCTACATTGAAAGGCAGATTCCTAACCACTAGACCACCAGGGAAGTCCTGAGAGTCTTTTATTCATAGAGAAGAGAAAAAGGCAGCATGAAAACTTTTAACAGTCAATTAGAAGAAGTGGTGGATGGGGTGACTTGGGTCTCAGCATTTTGAAATCAATATCCAGTTACCATGAGGGACATTGCAGCCTCCACCTTTAGATTTGGTTCATAAGAAGAATCTTGTGAAATAAGTTCCTCTTCTTAAAATAAAATACTTCTCACAGAGTGGGCTGTGGAGTAGGGAAATGAAGACAAGTGGTTGGAAATGTACCAAAGAATGCCCCACTTTGCTGCAACAACATTGATTTTACCGGTACCCTATGGTCCCAGAAAACAGATGCTTGAGAAAGCTCCAGTCCTTTGTGTTCCAGAGCTGACTTGCTGCAAGGAACCTTCCCTCCCCACAGGGCTTAGATAAGACTCACAGATGCCTCCTTTGTTTACCTGGGACAAGACTAGATAGATGCTCTCCAAATTTCCATTCTTTGTTTCATATTAACTGAACTATCTGTGATCTGAACAAAATGCTTATTAACCAAACTTTGGCTAAGATCACTCTGATGCTCTAAGCCCCTGGATTCGGACTCACCATCCTCCTGTGCCAGCATTCAACCCCTTTTTAACGGCCCAACCTGAGAAATAGGCTGACCTTGGGGTAAAACATCCTGTGGTCTGCTGACCAGTCACACCATCTCTGCTCATCCCAGTGCCCCACACCTGTAGTTTTCTAGATTTGCTTATTCCTCTCCATAAAAATAAAAGCAACAACAACAAATTCTTTACAGTATGACCTTTGAGATGCTTATAGATCTGGTCAGAAGTCCCGTATTGCAATAGTTCCCTTTCCTTTTTCCTACAGCTATACCCTTTTCTCTTTTCTAACATCCTTTGGAACATAGCCTTTCCTTACTTAAGTTTGTATTTGTTTTTTGTCTGACAACAGGAGAGATAAAGAGAAATTTTTGCCTGGGTCATTGTTTGCCTATAACTTAATTTGGTTAAGTCTGTACCATCCCTCTCCCCTGGGGTTTCTGAAATGGTCCTTTGGCTCCTCTCCATGAGCCTTCTTAGGGTAGCGATGGCTGACTCAAGAGAGCATCAGACTGGAAGACAGGACCCCAGTGTCTATTCCCACATCCATCAGGAACCGTGTGGCTGTGGATTCATCCTGTGGCTTCATGGACCTCAGCAAAATAATACCCTAAAGGAAATCTTGAGTCTCTTTTCTTAGGTCTAACTTCTGCAACTTGGTGATTGACTAGATCTTCCAACTACTAACATTTTGAATTCTTTTTTTTTTTCTAATTTTATTTTATTTTTAAACTTTACATAATTGTATTAGTTTTGCCAAATATCAAAATGAATCCACCACAGGTATACATGTGTTCCCCATCCCGAACCCTCCTCCCTCCTCCCTCCCCATACCATCCCTCTGGGCCGTCCCAGTGCACCAGCCCCAAGCATCCAGCATCGTGCATCGAACCTGGACTGGCAACTCGTTTCCTACATGATATTTTACATGTTTCATTGCCATTCTCCCAAATCTTCCCACCCTCTCCCTCTCCCACAGAGTCCATAAGACTGTTCTATACATCAGTGTCTCTTTTGCTGTCTCGTACACCGGGTTATTGTTACCATCTTTCTAAATTCCATATATATGTGTTAGTATACTGTATTTATGTTTTTCCTTCTGGCTTACTTCACTCTGTATAATAGGCTCCAGTTTCATCCACCTCATTAGAACTGATTCAAATGTGTTCTTTTTAATGGCTGAGTAATACTCCATTGTGTATATGTACCACAGCTTTCTTATCCATTCATCTGCTGATGGACATCTAGGTTGCTTCCATGTCTTGGCTATTATAAACAGTGCTGCGATGAACATTGGGGTACACGTGTCTCTTTCCCTTCTGGTTTCCTCAGTGTGTATGCCCAGCAGTGGGATTGCTGGATCATAAGGCAGTTCTATTTCCAGTTTTTTAAGGAATCTCCACACTGTTCTCCATAGTGGCTGTACTAGTTTGCATTCCCACCAACAGTGTAAGAGGGTTCCCTTTTCTCCACACCCTCTCCAGCATTTATTATTTGTAGACTTTTGGATCGCAGCCATTCTGACTGGTGTGAAATGGTACCTCATAGTGGTTTTGATTTGCATTTCTCTGATAATGAGTGATGTTGAGCATCTTTTCATGTGTTTGTTAGCCATCTGTATGTCTTCTTTGGAGAAATGTCTATTTAGTTCTTTGGCCCATTTTTTGATTGGGTCGTTTATTTTTATGGAGTTGAGCTGTAGGAGTTGGTTGTATATTTTTGAGATTAGTTGTTTGTCGGTTGCTTCATTTGCTATTATTTTCTCCCATTCTGAAGGCTGTCTTTTCACCTTGCTAATAGTTTCCTTTGATGTGCAGAAGCTTTTAAGGTTAATTAGGTCCCATTTGTTTATTTTTGCTTTTGTTTCCAATATTCTGGGAGGTGGGTCATAGAGGATCCTGCTGTGATGTATGTCGGAGAGTGTTTTGCCTATGTTCTCCTCTAGGAGTTTTATAGTTTCTGGTCTTACGTTTAGATCTTTAATCCATTTTGAGTTTATTTTTGTGTATGGTGTTAGAAAGTGGTCCAGTTTCATTCTTTTACAAGTGGTTGACCAGATTTCCCAGCACCACTTGTTAAAGAGATTGTCTTTAATCCATTGTATATTCTTGCCTCCTTTGTCAAAGATAAGGTGTCCATATGTGCGTGGATTTATCTCTGGGCTTTCTATTTTATTCCATTGATCAATATTTCTGTCTTTGTGCCAGTACCATACTGTCTTGATAACTGTGGCTTTGTAGTAGAGCCTGAAGTCAGGTAGGTTGATTCCTCCAGTTCCATTCTTCTTTCTCAAGATCGCTTTGGCTATTCGAGGTTTTTTGTATTTCCATACAAATTGTGAAATTATTTGTTCTAGCTCTGTGAAGAATACTGTTGGTAGTTTGATAGGGATTGCGTTGAATCTATAAATTGCTTTGGGTAGTATACTCATTTTCACTATATTGATTCTTCCAATCCATGAACATGGTATATTTCTCCATCTATTAGTGTCCTCTTTGATTTCTTTCACCGGTGTTTTATAGTTTTCTATATATAGGTCTTTAGTTTCTTTAGGTAGATATATTCCTAATAACATTTTGAATTCTAATAGCATTTTTGATCTTTCACCTAGGCTCATACCAGAAAACCATGCTGTTGTTTAACAGTTCTGTGAGCGTGTGTGTGTGTGTGTGTGCATAGGTATGTACGTGTGTGTGTGTGTGTGCGTGCACACGTATGAATGTGTGTGATATCCTTAGGAGACTGAAACTGTTGATGATGATCTGGCCAGTGCATTAGATTTGCTTTCTTCCTGTTGATAGCTTCAGCCAAGTCACTTTGCTCTCTTTTGGTGTCTCCCCCTTGTGGTGGTGAATGATGTTTGCTTGGGTTGGGTGGATGTGCACACTTCTGACGTGGATCTGTAGTGCACCGAGCTATGGTTTTCCTAGTGTGGGGAGTGAAACCCGCTGTTTGGTGTCCGAGGCACGTCTGCTTTCTTCCCTCAGGTCTCAGCACTAGGGCCCCCTCTCACCTCCAGGCAGTCACCACCCTCACTCAACTCATCTTCTTCACATGGCCCATGTCCTCTCTGGAAAGCCACTGTACACTCTGAGTGCACCTTCTTGTGTGTCCCCAACCCCACTGACTTTTAGACTGGAATATTCCCTGGTGGCTCAGTTGGTAAAAGAATCTGCCTGCCAATGCTAGAGATGCAGTTCAATCCCTGGGTTGGGAAGATCCTCTGGAGGAGGAAATGGCAACCCACCCCAGTATTCTTGCCTGGAACATCCCATGGACAGAGGCGCCTGGCGGGCTACAGTCCATGGGGTTGCAAAGAGTTGGACATGACTTAGCAACTAAACAGCAAACCATTCTAGAAGAAAGGGATGAAGGGAGAGAGGCATGGAAGAAAATCATTTTTTTGAAAGCACTAAATTTTAGCTACCCAAGGCGCTCAAGCATTCTGAAAATGCAGCTTACAGAAATAGGGTTGCTATTGGCTGATTGACAAAGCATGTTCTTTTAGGATCAGACTTCAATCCATTTTAAAACTGGATTTTTGTTTCAAAGAAACTTCAGAATTCAGAACCTCTCTGAAGAACATCAACACATAGATATGTAAGAATTTTAATAAAAATTGAAACCCCAAATTACATCATTAGTAATATACCCCTGCAGGCAACTGTGAGTTGATGGTAAGACGTACATCATTGCCAGGAGATTATGAAGTGAAGAAGAGGCAAATGTCTGCAGCCTGGTGGATTAAAGAAATCTATCCGGCTGATTTACTGTTGTTCCCCAGAGACACTTGAAGCCATTACTATTTAAACTTATTGTATTTGGCTTGAATGCACCAGTTTTATAAGATCGTCACACACAAGATCCATTTCTTTTGCTTCCCAAAACCAAAAACGCAGACGCAGTACTATTTGCCAGGGTCTCCCTAGCCTTCCTCACTTCCTGTGTAGGGAGGTTGGGACCATGTGACTAGTTTGGGCCCTAAGAGGGAATAGCAGGTGTCACTTCCAGTCCGAGACATTGAACAGGAAGGACATCTTGATGACCCCCCCCTTTCACGGGCACTCTGGAAGTTCTACATGGAGGTGGAAGCATCCGTGGGTGGAGACCGCAAAGGTAAATTGCCATTTTCCTTACATCATATCAAGGGCACATGCTATCAACATGACTTATCACCTTACTGTTGACCTTGATCGCCTGGCTAAGGAAAAGTGTATCATTTCCTCCACTGTTATGTTACTCTTTTCCATATACTGTGCTTTGGAAAAAAGGAATAAATTCTCTCCCATTTATTTATTTTATCATTTATTTCTTTCAACATGGACTTGTGGATACTTATTTAATGGTTTGGGCTATAATCTACTACTTTATTTTGTTTCTTGAATTGTTCTAGCTCTAGCCATGAGAGCTCTATCAGAGGCTTCTGCAGCTCTTTTGACATACCCCATTATGGGGAGTTTTGTTGGATTTTTTAAGCTCTTCCTTACGTTTTGGCACTATATAGTGTTCCAGGCTCGTCTTATATATTCAGTGCCTCAGTCCTAGAACCAGCATTTCTCAAGGGAGCCCTGGTTCCTTTTACTGGAGAATGGCATCCAAAAAATCAAGATCTGTTTGGTACTCGCTCTTGTTGCTATTGGGGGCCATTGCTTTTAGGGTCTTTCAGCTTGTGGAACAAGGAAATACAGGAGTATATGTAACCCATGCGGAGAAGGCAATGGAACCCCACTCCAGTACTCTTGCCTGGAAAATCCCATGGATGGAAGAGCCTGGAAGGCTGCAGTCCATGGGGTCGCGGAGAGTTGGACACGACTGAGTGACTTCACTTTCACTTTTCACTTTCATGCATTGGAGAAGGAAATGGCAACCCACTCCAGTGTTCTTGCCTGGAGAATCCCAGGGACGGGGAGCCTGGTGGGCTGCCGTCTATGGGGTCACACAGAGTCAGACGTGACTGAAGTGACTTCACTATGTAACCCATGTATAAATGTATCTATAAAAACCTCTATGTATAATACTTCCCTGATTTTAATTTTTTTATTTTTTAAAAATAACTTATTGAGATGGATATTTAGTGTCTTAATTTTCAAACTTTCTTATTTTTGTAACAGTGTGGTTTTAGGACTATGAAATTTCCTCTGCATGCCATTAGCTGTATCCTCCAAGTTTTACATGCATTTTAAATAATCATACAGTTAGAAATATTTTGTAATTTTGGGGGGAGGGATTTCTTCATAACCCATGGATTACTTAGAAGTCAATTTTTAAATTTTCCAGCAGGCAAACTTTATAGTTGTCTATCTTATAATTGGTTTATAGTCTTACAGCTTCGTTGTATTATGATCAGAGAACATAGTCAGTGGTGGTAATTATTTGAAATTGGTAGATTCTTGCTTACAGTACAGCTTATTGTTATTTTAATTTTTAGTAATGTTTTATATGTACTTGAAAAGAATACAGATTCTGCAGTTCTTCCATGCAACATTCTATGCGTATACCTTAATCCTGTTTTCTAATGATGTTTTTGAAGCCTTCTGAATCCTTTCTGAAGTTTGGTCTGCTGTTCTGTTGGCAACAAGAGAGCTATGTCCATTTCTCCCCTGTGACTGTGGTTTGTCTTCTGCTCTGTGGCCCTGTCAAGTTTTGGTTTATAGTTCTGAGTCTATCCTATTGGGTGCACGCGTATTATGAGTTGTATCTTCCCAATGGCTTGAAACAGAATATTATGAAATGTCTCCCTTTATCATCCGTGAAACGTTTTGCCTTAATGTATGGCTTATCTGATATGAGTACAGTTTTCTTTTTATAGTGTCTAAAGAAAGAAAGAAAGTGAAGTCTCTCAGTCGTGTCCGACTCTTTGGGACCCCATGGACTGTAACCTACCAGGCTCCTCCCTCCACGGGATTCTCCAGGCAAGAGTACTGGAGTGGATTGCCTAAAAAGATGTACAAAAAAGAATAGTGTATCTTTTAGATTAGATTTAATGTAGTTGCTAATATGTGTTTAAATCTACCATCTTATTTGCTCCTATTTGTCCCGTCTGTTCTACATTCTCTTTTCTTTTCTTTATTATCTTCTTTCAGATTGATTGAGAATTTTTTATTGCTTCATCTCCTCCCCTCCCTTTTTTTTTTTTTTTTACAAATTATATGCTTTTAAACAATTTTAGTGGATGCCCTGGAGCAGCAGCAGCCCACAGATCATTACTTGTTTTTGTACATCCTGTGACTAAGAATAATATCTCATGACATAAACTCATTGAAATTCAAATTTCATTGTTTATAAGTAAAGTTTTATTAAAATACTGTAGCACTTATTTACTGGAAGCAAAAGTTTTGTGCTTCTCTGATTTCTGTACATGAGATATTATATGAGTGGTAAATATCTCCTATTTTTCTTCTTTCAAGCTTGAATAAGTTAAATTGAAAAGATTCCAAAGATTTCAAAGGACATATTTATATACTTTTGTTATCTTTTGCAACCACTTCATCTGTCTGAACCAAGGATTTTTCAAAACTAAAAAAAATGTACAGAAAACATTTGATGATAAATTTTGACAGAATTACACAGATCCTAATTTCAGATATTTCTGTTAATCAAAGGGTCTTTTTATTCTTATCAATTACCTTTATAATAAATAATGTATAAGTTTAAACACATGAAATAATATATGCCAGAGAGACTCCACTTTCATGATGTCAATTTTGAAAATAGGATTTCCATGCTCAGAAGTGTGAAAATCAGTAAATGAATCTAACCAACTAACTTAAGCTTAAGAGAAAAAAAATGATTTTGATTCTGTGTGTTAGCACATGACCTAACCCACGAGGGTGGTATTGGTAGCCTTCCTGGACCTTACTCCAAAGTAGAGATGGAGGAGAATGTCAAGATAATTCTTGAAGTGATCTTAAAGACCATAATTTGAGACAGGTTTAGCAAGCCCTTGAGCAGAGGTTTCCAGCTGGTGATTTGTGGACCAGATGTATTTTGCCTTTTCATTGCATTTTAATTCTCTGTATTGCTGACCGGCATTGTTAAATTGAGAGATTTTATATATAGAACAGAATCCATATTCTGAATTCTCTTAGAAAATTGAAAGAATGACACCAGCACTCTGACACACAAAGTTGGGTTGGAGTTTAGTTGACATCACGTATTAGCTTCCTGAGGTGGCCCTAAAAAATGTTCCAAACTGGGTGGCTTAAACAACAGAGATTTATTATTGCCCTTCTGGAAGCTAGAAGTCTGAGAGCAGGATATTGGCAAGGTAGGTCCCTTCTGTTGGCTGTAAGGAAGATCTCCGTGTCTTTCTCTTAACTTCTGGTGGTTTGCTAGAGGTCTTTGGCATCCCTTGGCTTGTAGACCCATCTCATCTCTGCCTTTGTGTCCACATAGTGTTCTCCCTGTGTCTGTGTTCACATTTCCACTTTTTGTAAGGAACCAGTCATGCTGAACTAGGAGTCCTCCCTACCCCTGTTAGGATCTCATCTTAGCTGTGTACCTCTGCAACAGCCATAATTCCTAATAAGAGCACATCCTGAGGCACTTGGGGGTTAGGACCTCACCATATGAATTGTGGGGAGCACAATTTAACCCATACACCCCCTTTAGAAGGAACACACATCCTTCTGTTCCCCACAGTTACCATATGATCAGTTATTCATTTCTGTTGCTCCCTAACCCATTAGGGCATTTAAGTTTGTGAAATGTATCCAAAATCGCAAGGTGTAGAAGGTTGTATACTTGATAGGTAGACTTAAGTCTCATGGGATTATAAGATCATGAAACATCAGAGCTGGAAGAATCTGAGAATAACTGCTGTCTTGCCATATTGCAATAATTACTTGCCATATTGCAGAGGGGCCAATCAGCTGTTCCATTTCAAGTCGCTTTCCCCAATGGTCCCCCAAATTCTTACTAAGTGTGTAAGATCTTTTAAAAATGCCATTGCAGTGTATTTAAGGGGAGAGACGAGTTGGACCAGGCTTTTCTTGCAGTTCCACTACACAAAGAGTAAATCCCTATTCTCTAAACTTTTCCCAGTTACTGGCACGGTATGGTTCATCCTGCAGGGTCTAAGTAGTATTTTTTTTTGTTTGTTTATTAAAGTATCACAATGGATTTATTCCTCGGAAAATAAAGAGACTTTCCAAGTAAATAGGACCGCTGTGTACAAATTAAAGTCTGGAAAGATGCTTCTCAATGGTTCAGCAGTTTCATAGGCCATTTAACATACAGCCTGAGTAAACAGGAGTCCCTACCTACACAGCCTTTTTCTAAATTTATAACTTCTGAACAGCCATGAATTTTGCTACCAGATGGGTCATGAGAGGAAAGCTGATAAATCTTTCATCTGCAGTGGATCATGTTTGCCCATATGCATGTTTATTTCCATAACCCATGTTTATTTCAGCCAGGGTACAGCTGATCCTCCACAAAACCATGCTGGTGCGTGAGTGGGAATCACTAATAAGAAGAGCAGTGCCCACCTGCTCTGTTACATTCTGACTCCTCAACTTTTCAAAAGAGAATCCAAGGAGATCCTGATTCTGCATATCACTCCATATGACAAATTAAAAGTTGATGCATAATACAGCTTACCCTTTAAGCAGTCAGTGATTTGCATCAAAATCAGTCATCACTGATCAGGCCTTAATCAAAAGCTATTAAGAAATGAATGTTTGAAGTTCAATTTTTTCTTCCAGAGCTACAATGGGATTGAAATATTTTTCATTGCTATAATAGCCTAATGCAGCCCCTCCAAGTATTTGCTGCCAGTGTAGATCTGTTACACAATAAATACAAAACCACACCATTTTCTGTTCAACACTTTGTCCCTGACCACCATTTGTATGGCATAACTTGAATGTAATTTCAATAACATGGTCTAATCAGTATAACAAGAATTAGATGATATGCTGGATTCATATAATCACCCACGTACTGCTCCTTCCAGGTGTTCTGACCCTTCGTAGAGGTGATTCCTTTTATATGAAGAGTGAATGAAAGATGTCTTACAATTCAAGCCGTATTTTCTAGTTTGCCAAGAGTTTTCATGGCCTTTGTCGCATGCTTTTCAAAAGAAACAGCAACTTTAAGAAACAGTTAAGACAATTTCTGTTTCCCAAGAGAGATTGAGGCTCAAGGAAGCCAATGACACACCCAGGGGACACAATCTATAAATGTGGAACCAGGCTCAGGTTCCTGTTTTCTGCCCCCTCTGCCCAGGTACAGTGTCCTTTTTCTATACCACATTGTTTTTCCAAACGTCGTGCTTGAGTGTTTCTCCCCCACTGCTTTTCACAAGCCCCACTTTAGGGCACTCTAAACACACTGTGCTGTGGTGTCGTTTGCAGTCACTGTGCTGATCTTTCAGGGGACTGGTTGTGTGTTGGGATTTACTTTATGGTAACTCTGCACCGTGTGGACTGATGCCCGGAATATTATCTCCAAGTGTCACTGGACACAATAGACTTGCATGCTCTGTCCTTGGTCAAGGTGAGGGGAGGGTTTGGTGTTGAATCTAAAAGGAGAAAGAAGCTGCCCTTTCTATATCAGCAGCTCAGGACACGTCCAAGTTGTCTGGCTTGTCTCCCTACCTTTCCTTTTTGTAGCTTCTTCAAAAGGATAAATTAAATTCCGACAAGAACATCTTTAAATAAACTATACTTGTGTTGGCTTCCTTGCATTTGCATAGAAATTAAAGGAAGACAGTATTTTTGTTACAAAAATAACTTCTTAATAACAGCTTGATATGAACTAATTGCTTGCATGGCTCTGCGGCACTGGCAGGAATTATCGCCTTGACTTTGCCCTTAAGCTTCAGGCTCGGGCATATTTAGATGAAGACTCAGCTTCCATGAGAACTTCCCAAATTTTCATCTTTCCAGGTAAATGAACTCTAAGCCCTCTTTGCGTTGAATATGAGAATGGTATAGCACCCTCTGCCCCCGTAAGCTGGTAAGATGTGCCCAAGTTCTTGCCATACAATAGGACACAAACTCGGAATCCAGACTATGTGAGCTTTAATCCTTTCTCCTCCACTGACTTGATATGTAACTGTGCTTGAGTTACTTAACCTTATCATACCTCATACCTCAGTTTCTCCATCTGTAAAATGAGAATGATAGTGTTTTTCAGTCACTTAGTTATGTCTGACTCTTTGCAACCCCATGGACAGCAGCAAGCCAGGCTTCCCGGTACTTCACTATCTCCCAGAATTTGCTCAGACTCACCTCCACTGAGTCAATGATGCCATCCAACCATCTCATCCTCTGTCATCCCCTTCTCCTGTCTTCAATCTTTCCCAGCATCAGGGTCTTTTCCAATGAGTTGGCCCTTCACATTAGGTGGCCAAAGTATTGGAGCTTCAGCTTCAGCATCAGTCCTTCCAATTTATTTTCAGGGTGGATTTCCTTTAGTATACCTGCTTTACCTTTGGCTATTCGGTAGGTGAAATGAGTTACGATATGTCAAGGGCTGGAACAGTGAGGGTACATAGCCAGAATGGAATAAACGGCAGCTACTGCTGTGATCATACTGATGGTAAGGATGACACTGAACCCTCATCACCTGAGAGTTAGATAACACATTTTCCTTGATTTTACTCTTTTATCCCAGCTTCAGGAGGCTTAGACAAAGATTTTGATGACTTGTTCAAGGTTTGATAGCTAGTAAAGGGCTGAGCCAAAAAGAGAGTTATTTGCCCAGAATGGTCACACTAAGGATTCAGGGAGCCAATCCACTGGCCAGAGTAGTCACACAGCCAGTGGTCAGTGATGGGAAGGCGGGCCGTGACCGCTGAGCCCGGTGATATCCCAGGGGCAACACTGATTTGGAATCAAAGGTGTCACCTTGACTCAACCCTTCACCAACTCAAGTCAGTTAATGTCTCTGAGTCTCAATTCCTTCATATGTAAATGCACCCTGATCTAACCCACTCAATGGAGTTGTCCTGAGATGGGAAGAAATAATACATCTGTGGGACTTCCCTGGTGGTCCAGCGGTCGAGTTTGTGCTTCCACTGCAGAGGACACAGGTTCGATTCCTGGTGGGGGGAACTAATACCCCTATGTGCCAAAAAAGAAAAAGACAGAAATAATATTGTATTATACAATCAGACAATTGTATAATATAAAATATCATTAAGGTTCATGTGTTAATTTTTGAGATTTTACAGGATGCTTTTTACTTTTTTGCTCAGTTGTTGATAAAACTGACTAAATCACCTGATTATTTCTTGTCACATAGATGGAATCCAGTAGTTTCTTTAACCTGTAAACACACATCAGTTGTAAAACTAAGGTTGGGAAACATCCCAGCCCACAAAAATGGGAACACAGATGCTCTCCCCTAGAAAATGTTCAATTTTTAAAAATTATTGCTTGAGTAATTCATCCATTTGCTTATTGTACTTCCTTCTATGTATCAGGCATTTTGCTGGATAACAGGATGAATAATGCACAATCCTTGCCCTCAGGAGGTTAACCAACCCCATAAAGAGTTATAATCCACTGCATTAAGTGTAATAGCAGATCATCAAACCATACTCAGAAAACATTTATCTGTGAAAGGAATTCACAGAAGGCTTCCTGGAAGAATTGGCATCTACACTGAGTTTTAAAGAAAAACAAATACTTATTTTAGCCCCAATTCTTGTGACCCCATGTAGCCCACCAGGCTCCTCTGTTCTTGGAGCTCTCCAGGCAAGAATACTGGGAAGGGTTGTCATTTCCTTCTCCAGGGGAGTCTTCCCGAGCCATGGATTAAAGTTGGGTGTAGTTTCATTGCAGGGAGATTCTTTACCATCTGAGCTGGGAAGCCCAGCTAATAGTTACAACTAAATACAACTTATAGTAGTACCCTATAATGCTATGGGTAAGCTTTGTGACCCTCCAGGGTCAGATGGTAAAACTTGGTTGATGGGCTGACCTCACTGTGAACTCCAGCCCTGTGATGGCTGGAGAAAATTGATGACTTGGATGAGAATGTCTTTCAATAATCTGTTGACTGCACAGGGTTCTCTGTTGCCATTATCTTAGGGCAGATGCTTGCAAACCTGGCTTATTTAATGTGTGAACTTGCCACAGTGGACCATGTCTGCCTTTAAAGAGGGAATAGGGGAACTTTCTCTCCTTAAGTGGCCATAAAGAAGCACTCAGGTTTATTCAGCACAGCTCTGTGCTGAGGCTAAGAGTGACTTCAGATAACACTCTGTAAGCACCAAAATAAAATGAAGGGAATAGGATACAATCAGACCAGAATTCATGGGAGTGAGTCAAATATGCATCTCCACCTACAAAGAAATAGTCTCATTATTACTTAATTTTTTTTATTTTATTTTATTTTTAAACTTTACATAATTGTATTAGTTTTGCCAAATATCAAAATGAATCCGCCACAGGTTTTGGCTTGGATCACCATATGATTATTGTTCCATAAATACCATTTAATATACAATAAAAACAATTGTGCTTGCCCCAGCTTGAGAGTTTATTGCCTCCCTGAAGACAAAGGCTTTTCATTTTAGGATGAAGGGAGAGGAAGTTCGGGATCAGAGAAGAGACCCAAGGAATGTCAAGATCATGCCCATTTATTCCACGGTTAGGTCAGGCAGAGCCATTATTAGTTTCAATATTTTTTGCTTAAAAGTGGTTAGAAAATTGGCTGAATTTTGGGCATCTTCAGGCTGAGAGCTGAGAAATGTATCTCCCAGGACCAAAGGAAACAGGGTGGTGATAGATGGAGTAGTGAGGTCTAGTTCTGGCTCATATCTTAATATTGGTCTTATGGATCCTTGACACCCAACCCTGTATATGAATTTGTATTCTGAATAAGTATTCACGTGATTAGTGTTTACACTGTAGTGAGCGGTGTGTGGCGAATTCTGTAATCATTATAAAGAAAATGTAAACGATACAGCTTTGAGTTAAGGGCTTGCTCTGACGCGTGCCTTGTAAATTTAGATGCGCCATCTGGTGGATGGAGAAGAGACTTTTCCGATGATCAAAGTGGTCTTTATAGGTACGAAGATTATTTCACCACCACTGTCCTAAATTCTTCTCTCAGAGTCAGGTGGTGTGTGCTTAAAGTTGTTTTGAAATCCACTGAACTGTGTGAAGTTTGTTGCCTCCTCATTCCCTTCTGGAAATCAGTTTAGTGCTAACAGTCACTCCCCATCTGCCGAAGCCAATTTAAACTGGGTCTCGAGGGAGGAATCAGAATTTACCAAACAGAGAACAGAGAAGAAGGAGGCAAAAGGACGGGTGGGTAAGGGCTGGAAAGTGGCTGCAGTGCGGGAGCCCACTGCACCCCGGACACGGAGCGCTCTCCTGGGGCTGCAGTGAGAGGTTCAAGGTCAGTGCCATGGCCAGGTTGGGAAAGGCATTGCTGTCATTGCTGATGGCTTGAGGTTTGGTGTCAAAAAGTCCCTGGGGTGTAAGCTGTGAAACGCTGGGACCAGAGCTGAGCTGTAGAAAGATAACTTGGTGTTGTGCGAGGAGAAGCCAGGGGAGGATTCCTGTGAGCTGCGTGAGACGGCAGTCTGGCCTGGAGTGGATGGGGGCTTGAATTATAGACATGTGATGGAGAGAGGTGGGGATATAGGGGGGAGTTCTGAGATGGGATCGGCAGAATGAGATGACTTTTGGGATGCAGTACATGGCTCCTGGAAGCAGAGTGAAGGGCAGTCTTGTCATCGTTGTGTCTTGGAGCCTTGAGTGTGGCAGCAGCCTGAATACATGGGCAGATGTGGGGCAGCAGGGAGAAGGAGTCCCTTCCTGATTACCTTTAATGAAGAGGAGGATGGTGTGCAGTCAGGGGGTTGGGGAGGAGTCCGAAGGGGGATCTGAGAAGGGAAAACCTGGACAACTTGTACTGTGGGTCCTGCTTGGTCTGGACAGTACTGCAGTAACGTGTCTGTTGGTCGGGGCTGTGCTGGTCTCCCTGCTTACATGGGCTGCCAAAGCAGGGAGACAGGGTGAAGTTTGCAGAAGGCCCGAGTAAGTGGGGCCACATCCCCATCAGCCCTGGCCTTTGAGAATGAACCATCAACTTCAGTCTAGGCTGAGTGCCCAAGAATTGATGCTTCTGAACTGTGGTGTTGGAGAAGACTCTTGAGAGTCCCTCAGACTGAATGGAGATCAAACCAGTCCATCCTAAAGGAAATCAGTCCTGAATAGTAAATGGAAGGACTGATGCTCAAACTGAAACTCCAATACTTTGGCCACCTCATGCAATGAACTGACTCAATGGAAAAGACCCTGATGCTGGGAAATATTGAAGGCAGGAGAAGTGGGTGGCAGAGGATAAGATGTTTGGATAGCATCCACAACTCAATGGACATGAGTTTGAGCAAGCTCTGGGAGTTGGTGATGGACAGTGAGGCCTGGTGTGCTGCAGTCCATGGGGTCGCAAAGAGTCAGACACGACTGAGCTGCTGAACTGAACTGAAGGCTTGTCATTAAGAACTGATCCCTTGGGTTTCCCTGGTGGCTCGGTGGTAAAGAATCTTCCTGCCGGTGCAGAAGACACCTGTTCCATTCCTGGTCTGGGAAGATCCCACACACCACGCAGCAACAAAAAGCCCACGCACAACTACTGAATCTGTGCTCTAGAGCCCGAGTGCTACAGCTACTGAAACCCACGTGCCTAGAACCTGTGCTCAGCAAAAAGAGAAGCCACTGCCCTAAGACCTCACCCTGCAACTGGAGAGTAGAGCCCACTGCCGCGACTAGAGAAGGCCCGCGTGCAGCAATGAAGACCCAGTGCAGCCAAAAATAAAGAAAGAAAACTAAAAAAAGAAAAAAAGAAACGATCCCTCAGCTGCCTTCAAGTTGGTCCTTAGCCTCTCTAACTTTTAGTTCCTCATCTTTGAGGCAGAGACAAGAACAGAATTTCTGCCATACACAGTGTGGCTTCAGGGCCACGTGATCATTCATACTAAGCGCTTGGCAGACAGCCCAGCACTGGCAGTGCACACTCAGGGTTCTAGGCTGATAGTAGCTATTTGGGGGGAATGAGCATCCTCAGAGAACTCCATAAATGGCCTATTAAAAAAAAAAGAACCTACTACATCATTCCAGAATTTAACATTTACTCTGCTGCTTGGATCTCTGGGACTAGGACAGAGCTAATGGGGGATGGTTCTACCAGTTTCCTCATGCTGTTTTTTGGGGGAAGTTGGTTTTTGACTTGAATAATAAGGAGAACTCTGTCATTCTGAATGTTTAAACATGCTACATTTACTCTTATTTACTCCCTTAACTTGCAGACAGATATTCTTGCACTGAGGCAATCTCCCAAATTGAAATATTAAATCCAATCTTGGCTAATTTGGCAGTTAATTAAAAAAACTTCTTTAGGCTCTTCATGAAGGGAAAAAAGCAAACTTTTTGCTTCTTTCTGCAAGAGCCTGAATGGATGGGAAGAAGGAATTACTGTAATTAATGCTGAATTTTAAAATATCCTCATAGAAAGATAGCTAACATCATCCCAACAAGGTGTGTGAGTAGGAGCCTGGGAGATCATAAGGTGTTTAGATAAATGTGATTTATGAAGTACAAAGAAAAAAGTTTAGGAAAAGCAGCAAATAGGGAAGTAAAACCACACACTAGCATGAACATTGAATAGAACTTTTGAATGAATGGGTTCATATCTTTGTATTAAATGCACATATTCCTACCAGACAGGGCAGGAGTTTTGATATCTATCCTTCTTGACTTTGGGGTATTATTTGATTTCTACTCTTCTGATTCAAGTCATGAGTCAGCAAGGAGTCCATGCTTTGGAAAGAGTTTGCACTTCTAAAATCAGCAGACCTCTACCTACTGGTCTCGGTAGCATCCTGGAGAAGTGAGAGTTGAAGAATCTCCTTAACTTCACAGAGCCCTGGGGACCACTCCTCATAGAGAAGAATAAATCCTTGAGGGCATTTTAAAGGCCATTTTAAGAACTATCAAAAGACATTTCAGGAGAAAGAATACAAGCTAAAGAACTTAATATGAGACAAAGTGAAGGATGTGGATGAAGGACTGGAAAGAAATCCTAGAAAAGCTACAATCCATCAGGTTGAAGTAAGTGCTTTTTCTGCTGGTTCATGGGTCATCAGTTTGTGAATCAAGAAACAAAGAGACATGTGAAACCTGGTACCCGACATAGCCAGCTCACCACTGCTGATCGAAGCCTGAAACCTGCCTGCACCTGCCTGCCTTGCAGGGAGGGAGGGGGCGAGGGAAAGGGGGGAGGGGGAGAGCAGGACCCATGGCTCAGAACCAAAGACACCTTAATCAACAGGCTCTGATCCAATGTTGCTGGGCCTTTTTTTCCCATTATTGACTCCCACACCTTAAAGAGCTTTTTAAGGCAGCATTTTTCCTAACTGTCCCTCCCCATGAAATTTGAATCCCATGGATGTGCTAAACTGCTGTTTCTGTTCTGTGACCCTTGGTTGTTGTTCAGTCACTCAGCTGTGTCTGACTGTTTGAGACCCCATGGACTGCAGCATGCTAGGCTTTCTTGTCCTTTTTGAAAGTGAAAGCGATAAGTTGCTCAGTCGTGTCTGACTCTTTGCAACCCTGTGGACTGTAGCCCACCAGGCTCCTCTGTCCATGGGGATTCTCCAGGCAAGAATACTGGAGTGGGTTGCCATCCCCTCTTCTAGGGGATCTTCCTGACCCAGGGATCAAACCTGCGTCTCTTGTGCCTCCTGCATTGCAGGCAGATTATTTACCTTCTGGGCCACTGGAGAAGTCCTCCCTGTCCTTTTTGGAGAACCACAAATCATTGTAACCTGTAAGATTTCTGTCCTCCAAAAACCCATCTTTAGTCCTTGGGAGTGATATCGTCTTAGGTCCTTACTATATATCTGGCCCTAATATGCCTTATTTATGTAATTCATTCCCATTTGGCAAGTGAGGCTTTGTTTTTTTTTTTGTTTGTTTTTTGTTTTTTTTTTAATTTTATTTTATTTTTAAACTTTACGTAATTGTATTAGTTTTGCCAAACATCAAAATGAATCCATCACAGGTATACATGTGCTCTCCCTCCTGAACCCTCCTCCCTCCTCCCTCCCCATACCATCCCTCCAGGTCGTCCCAGTGCACCAGCCCCAAGCATCCAGCATCGTGCATTGAACCTGGCCTGGCATCTCGTTTCATATGTGATATTTTACATGTTTCAATGCCATTCTCCCAAATCTTCCCACCCTCTCCCTCTCCCACAGAGTCCATAAGACTGTTCCATACATCAGCGTCACTTTTGCTGTCTCGTACACAGAGTTATTGTTATCATCTTTCTAAATTCCATATATATGCGTTAGCATACTGTATTGGTGTTTTTCCTTCTGGCTTACTTCACTCTGTATAATAGGGCTTTGAAGAGTTGAATAACTTGCTCCAGGACAAAAAGGAAGGATTCGAAACCAGAGCAGCCCAATCTCAGCCTCTTAACTACTGTCTCCTGCTCACAGCAGGATCCCAACATGCCGTGCCCATAACCACTTCGCTCTCCTTCCTCTCTTTCTGAGATATCAGACCTTCATGGCTGCAATGCAGAAATAAGGTCCCTGTAGTCGGGGTTCATGGGAACATCACTTGTGCCAGGGGGCTCCCCTTTGAGCATTTTTGGGGGTTAAAAGCATTGGTTGTAAAGACAGATTCAAACTTTGGTACCTAGCTCCTGATCACTCTTAGTGAGATGCTATGTTCTGCGTGCCAGGGAACGGTGATGAATGAAGTAAAGATACACTCCTGGAGCAGACACATGGGAGAATGTTGCCCTGACAGGAGAATGCAGTCAGTGCGACAAGGGGAAGAAGATGGGGGATGTAGCAGCTGAGAAGGAGAGCATGGACCAGCCAGGGCATCATGTTGCCGACTGGGGCTGAGGACATAGGAAATGTACCTCAGCTTGTCGTAAGACTGTACCTTCAGCCCACGTGGACCCTCCATACATCTGGAGAGAAGGATGTAGCTAGTAGATGCACTAAACACAGTGGAAATGCAGTCTCACCCACATGGACTGAGTTAATTTGTCTGGGGTGAGACCCAGGCATCAGCATCATCATTAGTATTATTTTTAACTTGCAAGGAGATTCTAATTGCAGCAAGGGCTGGGAGAATCCAAACTAGACCAAGCTTTTTGCCATTCCTGAGACATACAACACATTGTTAACTGTAACTGTGCAACACTTCAGTGATCCTCATGGTGAAAATAGAGAAGGACATAGGAAACACTGGAAAAAGCTATATTGATCACAAATGCTTTTGACTATAAAAATCATAACAAAAATCTTGACCAGAGTGATTAAACCAAAACAGGTTTATTTACTTATTTTTTTACATTTTAAAAAGGCTACCTGGCACTGGATCCAGTCACTCACATGTCAGAACCAAAATATCTAGAATTTTCTTGACTTTGATTTCATGGTTGCAGGATGGCTGCTGAAGCTCCAGCCATCATGTTTATGTTTCAGTGAAAAAAGGAAAGCACTTTGTAGAAAGTCTTCCAGTTATATCTAAATGGCTAAATTTAGATCATAGAGAAAGGGATTGAGAATCAAGTTGGTTGACCTTGGTATCCAGCTTGGAGGAAGAGCATCTTTAGTTTTAAAGACCCTCCTGGGGATTCTGGTGTGCTCCTCCCCAACTGCCACACTGGAAATGTTTGGGGACATTTTTTACTGTTTTGACTGCAGAGGTAATACTGTCATTTGGAGGGTGGAGGTCAGTGAGACTGTTAAATATCACACAATGTACAGGCAGCCCCACACAACAAAGAATTATTTGGTCCAAGATGGAAATAGAGCGGAGACTAAGAAACCCTGTTCAAGACTCTTACAGAAGTCTCTAGACCATTGCAGAGACCTCCTCCCGCTCAGTCAATCTCTCTCGAGTTCTGCCTTACAAAATAGCCAGCATTACTCCATTCTTCCTGAAGCACTGCTCCAGTCTGAAAGTACTCTATATGTTTACCAAGGTGAGAAACCCAATGTGGATCTTTGAATCCTAATTCCTGAAGTAAAGAGACCTTTATAGTATTCCTAATAGTGATCTGTATTCTACCTGAACACTTTGAGCTCTGGGAAGCTCATTCCGTTTCTTTCCTCCACCTCCTCCTCTTCTTTTTTCCCTTTTAATCGAGGTATAACATCTGTAAAGTAAGTTACACAATTCTTAAGCGTACAACTCAATGACTTTAAACATATGTGGGAATCCCTGCAACAATGACCCAGATAGAAACTTCCCATCACTCCCAGCAAGGTGCCTGTGGTCCTTCTGGGTCATTCGCCTCTTAGAGGTCACCACTACTCTGACTTTTTACCAATAAATATGGAGCTGGGATTTGAACTCATGTCTGACCTCAAAACCCATGCCTGCAGAAGTAAAGATTATACTTTTACATAGGATGAAGTTTATCAATTATTTATATTTGAGAGCAAGGTTTATAAAACTATCCCCATCCTGCTTGTGTCTTGTCCTATAAATTTCCCTTTCCAACAGAGTAACTTGAAGTTTGTGTGCTGTGACTGGCCTTTAAGACTGTCATAAACCTCCAAGTCAATACTCAGGGCAACAGCTTCATGCGCGTTCTGTGCAAATGCTTATTTAAAGACTTCCTGTGCAGTGGCTGGACTGGGGCTGCCTAGAAGCAAACTAAAACTTATTACAGCTGGGAGGCAGCCACTCTCCCCAGGTATCGCTCTGAGAGAGTTTACATTTGTCTTTCCCTTTGGGGCCTGTGCATAAAAGCCTTCCTCTCCAGTGGACACACGCATGTTGTTTTATTCCAGCTTATCATTAAGAGCTAGAATCTTCCTGCCAATTTGTGCATGATAATGCAAGTTTTGTGTCTACAAATTCTTTCTGTGGGGAAGTGAAACTGAAGCCAAGGTCATGGCCACCCCAAATTCTCACTCCAGCCAAAGGATGCCTCTCTCTCCTCTGCAACGTAGGAGCTGGTTCAAACCAGTAACGCCCAGGGAAGAAAACTGAAGGACCCAATAAGCTATTTAAATGACTGGCAGAGAAACTTCAAAGTATTTTCTACTTTTCCCTTAAGATTTAAACCGAGTGTTCACTATAGGAGAAAATGCAGGCTGACTCTAGGTCAAGCTCATTAAAAGTTACCCTGAAGTGACTGGTGCTTTACCCACAATGAATAAGTTGTTTTATGTGCTCAGTCGCTTCAGTCGTGTCCGACCCTTTGCGACCCCATGGACTGCAGCCCTCCAGGCTCCTCTGTCCATGGGATTCTCCAGGCGAGAGTACTGGAGTGGATTGCCATGCCCTTCTCCAGGGGATCTTCATGACCCAGGGATCGAACCCGCATCTCTTGTGTAAGTTGCTTTAACCTGATGGAATATGGAAATAATTAGAATCTAAATGGCATCCAGACTTTCTCACGTGGACTTCATCTTTAACTGTAATGACTGTTCCTCGATGCCTAGTGCTCCTTCTGAGTTCTTCTAGGGTAAATGGCAAAAATAAGGCTGGACTTGGAGTCGGAGGCCTGAGACATAAGCCCTTATGTGATCATCACCTCTCTGACTTCTCCAACTTCACCTCTTGCTTTCTCCCCCACTCACTTTGCTTCAGCCCACTGGTCTTGCCTCTCCATTGAACATGGTACTGCCTTTGGCCCTTTGCACCTATGGTCCTCTGCCTGGAACATTCTTTCTTTGGATGTTAAAGATTTTGCTCCGCTGTCACCTTCTCCATGAGACCCACGCTGACCACCCTAATCGAACCCTGTCTCCACCTTCCAGACTCCTGACTCCCCTTGCCCTACGTTACTTATCACCTTAATTTCTCTGCAATTTCTTTATGTTTGCTGTCTGAATAGAAACAAATGAGATCTAGAAAATCTCTTATCAAATGCATTATATGCATTTAATTCTTAACCTGTAACGCTATCTAGATGATCTCTTAACAAATGCATTATATATGTAATATATATGTATATTATAAATTCCATATATATATGTATATATAAATATATATGTAATAAATTCCAGTATTTTAAAACAAAAAATTCTCTTTTCACCAATATTATATATTATCTCTTTTGTTTACTGATGCATCTCAAGTGCCTAATACAATGCCTGGGCATAGAAGGCACTCATTACATAACTGTTGTTTTGATTGCTGTGGTTTTGGTTTCATTTTGACCCCTTATCTGTTCAGAGACTTTAAGCAAAGCCCATCACCTCCTCAGAGCCTGTGTTTATGCGTGAATGCTCAACTGTGTCTGACTCTGTGCGACCTCAAGGACTGTAGCTCACCAGGCTCCTCTGTCCATGGAATTGTCCAGGCAAGAATACTGGAGTGGATTGTCATTTCCTTCTCCGGGGATCTTCCCCACCCAGGGATCAAATCTGTGTCTCCTGCACTGACAGGCACATTCTTTACCACTGAGTCACCAGAGAAGCCCTCAGGACCGTCTGCTTTCCTTCACTGTTATGTAATTCCACTGTTATAAAACTGCCCCTGATGCTTCTAAACTTCATTTATGCAGATGTTATCATTGAAATCTATTCTTCTGATTACTGTAGTAGTACATTATGTAACCACAACTTGATGTATCCATTCTACTATCCACGAGCTGGTGGACATTTGGGTTGTTTACAGTCGGCTGCTAATCTCATTCTTGCTCCTATACATTGGAATACTTGCATAGAAGTTTCTCTAGGGTATTTGGTGATAACTTTCTGGATAATTCAATAAGTGTATCTTCAAATCTAAAAGGAATGCCAAACTCTTTTCTAAAGCAGATGTACCAACATGTAAAGACATGTAAAATTCTAACTGCAGGACCTTGCAATAATGTGCTTTACTTGCAAACAGGGAGCTAGTCCTTGGAATTTGCCTCAAGCCTGGAAATGTGACCTTTGGTATATTGCTATTAGAATTTAACTCCCCCTTCCCCTTCCCTCCTCTGTGCCTCAGAGGATTATTGTTTTTTAATCCATTTAATTTATCTATTCGGCTGTGTCGGGTTGTGGCATGAGGGATCTAGTTAGCTGACCAGGGATCGAACCCAGACTCCCTGAATTGGAAGTGTGGAGTCTCAGCCACCGGACCATCAGGGAAGTCCCAGAGGATTATTTTTTAGTCAAAGTATCACTTATCCAATTTGGAAAGACAGAAGGGCAATTTAACAGCTATTATATAGATGCTTTTCCATCTAAAATTGTTAATATAGAGATAGGTTCATAACAAAAAAAATAGAAAAGTGAATACCTAAAATAGTAATATACAGTTGACCCTTGAACAACACGGGTTTGAACTACATGAGTCCACTTATACTCAGATTTTTTTTTCAATAAGAAATACTACAGCACTACATGATCCCAAGCTGGTTGAATCTTCTAAGGCAGAACCACAAATACGAAGAGACCAACGTAAGTTATAAGCGGATTTTCTACAGCATGGAGGATGAGCGCCCCTAACCCCATGTTGTTCAAGGGTCAACTGTAGTTTCTTTCATGGGTTTGGTCGGTTTGCTTCCTGTACCTCTGCTGAAAAAAAGAGAATTCAAATAATATATTCTATTCAGGGTCTGAATTAAACACCCACTGGTATTGCCTAGTTGAGATGGGGGAAGATAAGCAAAGAGCATATCCTGAGAAATTCACTATATCTGTTCAGGAAGTTTTTCTAAGAGAAGGTACAGCTTTTATTTGATTCTTTTTCAGAGCACAGTCAGAATCAAAGATCTTACCTGTTAGAAGAGCTTTGTGGTGCATGCGTGCACGCATGCTCAGTTGCTCAGTCATGACTGACTCTTTGCAACCCCATAGACTGTAGCCCTCCAGACTCCTCTGTCCATGGGATTGCCAAGGCAAGAATGCTGGAGTGGGCAGCCATTTCTTCCTCCAGGGGCTTTTCCAAACCCAGAGATCAAACTCCTGTCTCCTTCGTGTCCTACATTGGCAGGCAGATTCTTTACCACTGAGCCACCCAGGAAGCCCTAGAAGAGCTTCAGAGAATTCTATCTCTCTCCTATTTTCAGATAAACAAATCAAGATACTTTGCCTAGTATTGTTGCTGGCCAAAATCTTGGCCTTCTCTGCCCACTAAAGCTGAATGAAAAATACAGAGACAGATTTGGGGGCAAATAGAAAGGTTGCTTTTATTCTCGGCCAGCGGAGAGGGGAAAACAGTAGGCTCATGCCTCAAGAACGGTGCCCATCCCCTACCCCACTCCTGCTCCATGAGGAGTCTAGGGGCTTATATAAGACAAGGGCTCGCAGTGAGCAGTCAGTGATGAGGAACAAAGGTGATCTTGATTTCTTCCTCTTGCATTGTTTCAAAGACAGTCATAAACTGGCAACAGTAACCCACTAATTGAGTCTGGGGTTTTGGTGGCTCTGCAGCCTCCCTTCTGATATGTAGCTATAAGGGGAAAGGTGTAAGGGTAAACACCAGATAGGGGATGTATTTAGCATAGAATCAAAGGGAAATAGGTGGGAAGTATAGTTCCTGCAGAGTTAGGGGGCAGAAAAGCAAGCTTAGTTACAGCCCTTCAGAGTTAGGAGCATATTAAGTAAAAACACTACGTATGCTCACTGTTCTTCAGGCCTGCCCACTGTTCTCTTCATATTCTCTTCACATTCTCTTAAAAGGGAAAAAGAAATACTCATTCCTCTTTTTCCCTTTTCACCGCAACAATATCCCTAATACCTAGCATAAACCCTGAATATAATAGGTGCTCAGTAAAAAGCAGAACACATCAAGTTCTTAAAACCTTGAGTTGAAAAGAAATGTAACCAAAAGAAGAAGCACAATTTGTTTAAAAACCTTGTCCTTTTAAAGATTCAACCGTACACAATTACTGACTGCATAAAAAAAGAAAATGAGTCCAGAAATTTGACATCACTTTTGTAGATAAAACTTTAATTCAAGGTCTAATTTGATCCTTCTAAACATCAATCATTAAGGTCAGTTACCCCAAAGCATAAAGGAGATTCCAAGCCTCCCATCACCCTTCCCCAGTCTGTTATAGTCAGTCTTCTCCCATGTGATTCCTAAAGTTATTCCTTGCACGCTGATGGTATCACTGAGTCCCCCAGAGTACAAAACACCTTTCCAGTGGAAGCCCAGTCTATAGTGTGCATCACAATGGCAGTTTAACCAACTCCAATGGGAAGCTGATCAGGATGAAGGAAATATTGCTGACAGGGCAATAAATCCTCTCTCCCTAATAAATCTCTGACAGCAAAGCACCCCCATGCTGTCTCAGTGCTGTGAGCCTACAAATTAAATCAGAGGAGATGTCTTGTTGATTGATACTGGAGGTAATCTGATAATTGACCAGGCATGGGCTGATAATGAGACACTTTCAGCTAGTTAGAGGAAGACCAATGAACTGAATTCAGATGAAACACTGTGATAAAAATCACTGTAGAGAAAAGGGCCAGGAACTGGAGAGATGGGAGGAAGTGATCCTGCAGGGTGGCGCTTGTATCATTCTAGTTATGAGTCGTTCTCTTGGTCAATGAATCAGGCTCAGAAACACCAAAGGCGTGGCAACTTCCCCAGGAGGGTTTGTAATCCAAAATCTAATGATCCAAGAGAGGATTTGGAAAAAATAGTGGAAACAATATCCCAAGAATGTATTTATAATTTGCATTTAGCTATTCCTGAAGTGTGACTTGAGTATGGAAGGGTCAGATTCTGAGAAGGAGTCATGGGAAATAAGACCTTAAACTGAACACAGATTTCAGAAATTAGGTCCAAGAGGAGGTTTATTTGATCCAAAGGGACACATTCTGAATGATTTACATGTTTTATATGTACTTGAGAATGTATTTTTTACCCCAAAGTTTAATAAGGGAACAGTCCCTCCCACTTCACTCTTCATCCCTTCTCCCCTCCCCTTACCAAAATGCATGGTTTTTATTATATAATTAATTAATTAGATTTTATCTCCTATTTGTATAATTATTATTCATGTCTTTTCCCTTAGAAGAGCATTCGCACACTTTTTCCATCTCGTTCTGCCTCATCCTGTCTTCTTGGTCTCATCTAAGGTCTTTGTTTTGGTTCTCATGGCTACACTTTTTCTTTTGCGAGGGAGAAGTAATAGGAAGTCATTGCAAATCTACACAGAAATAAAATGTGTCAATTCCTGTCCTCACCCATTCTTCCCACACCTCATTTCTCTCTCCTGAATCAGTCTGTCTTCTTTGGATGTGTCCATTCAGCTCTCTTACTCATCTATTAGGCTTTTCATTTCTACAGTTCCATTTTTCATGCTCCGGATCTCCCATCTCTTCTTATTCACAACCTCATCTTCTTACTTTGTGTTTCAAATATCTCTCCTCCCTTTTTTTTTTTAGATGATATTTTTCAGACTTATTTAAAATTCTCCAGTAGAGGTTTTCAGTACGTAGCCTTTCAGGCTATGTGTGCTCTGCAGAAGTCTTGTTATTTCTCTCTGGCTATGCATGTTGCCTAGGGAATTACAGTTGATGTAATGTGTACCAGATGGAAAGTCAAAGATATGGCTGTGAGGTAGGGAATGTTTCTGGACAGATTTTGGCAGATTCTGCAAATAGGAATCAACAGCTCCCAATGTGCGTCACCCCTTCCCTCCTATCCCGCCCCACCCTCATACTTCCCAGGGACTCCCACCTCAGGCAACCTGGGGAACTGCTTATTTCCAAAGATTATCCCTTTTTGCTTTGACATTGGCGGATTGGAGGAGGAAACGTTCAGGGGATGGCCAGCCTCTCCATGTTTGTTATCACCACAGAGGGGCTCTGGCTCTGCCTCAGTGTCACTCAGCGACCTCTGATGAGTGCTGAGCTGGGGAGCTGATTTGCCACTAAAGGAACAAGTGTCAGTAGTCTACTGAGGTCAAGGTGGGAGATGGAAAAGGCACACTCTGCCAGCCCTCCCAAACACCTCCTACCTACATCCCTGGGCTCCTCCTGATCCGGGCTGTCACTTGCCTTCTTGCCTTCCACACAAGGACTTATCCACCTTCTGTGTTCCCACAGGTTTTCATGGTTTTGATGTGAAGTGCTAGGACCCATCCACATATCTTTTGCTTTTTTTTCCTTAATGTGTCCACAGTAGGGTTTGAAAGTGAAAGTCACTCAGTCGTGTTTGACTCTTTGCCACCCCATTGACTATACAGTCCACGGAATCCTCCAGGCCAGAACATTGGAGTGGGTAGCCTTTCCCTTCTCCAGGGGTTCTTCCCAACCCAGGGATTGAACCCAGGTCTCCCACATTACAGGTGGATTCTTTACCAGCTGACCCACCAGGGAAGCCCAAGAATACTGGAATGGGTAGCCTATCCCTTCTCTAGCGGATCTTCCCAACCCAGGAATCGAACTGGGGTCTCCTGCATTCCAGGCAGATTCTTTACCAGCTGAGCTACCAGGGAAGCCCTGGTAGAGTAAGGTTTTACTTTGGTTAATTTGCCATGTTGCCCAGAAATGGAATTTCTTCTAAAGATGATGGATGCCCACGGTCACAGGAACCATGAGACTTAGCTCCCCATTAAGCACGATTCCTAGTGGATAGCCAGTTCTCACTGAAACATTTCCTCAGTAAATTGGTATACTCATTTGAAGGTATTTTAGATTATATGTGAAGTCATGTTTTTAATTCTAACTTTTAATTCTAACTTTATCTCTATGTTTTTCGTGAGAAAAAAAATATTGCCTCAGTAGTCTGAAAAGGGAGAGTTATTGCATTTTAATAACCTAATCACCAGGAAAACCCCAGAACAGAGTAAACAGTGCGTGAAGATACGAGTCTGGAGAGATTTCCAATTAAGCTTACATTTTTCTTTGTGATACGTAAGCTTCTCCCGCTCTGGGATCCATTTTCAAGCTGCATATTATAATGTTAATACTAGAAACTTTTGACGTTAATTTTGCTATTATTTCCCCTTTTACAGCTCCTTCTTTCGAAGAGCTCAGTATATCTACAAGAACCTACAAATTGGACATCCAGCCTTTAAGATTTACAAGATGATAGAAAATACAGAAGGAACAATTAAGAACTCTATCTACGATCTATTACCTCTTAAGGTAGAAGGAAAGAAGTAATGAAGGGTTGGAGATGGAGGGAGGGAGAAGGAGGGAAGAAGAAAAAGAAAAAACAAAAAAAAGGAAAGACAGGCTGTCCTCACTTCCACTCCATTCTCTTCTCTCCCTTGAGCTTCTTCTCTGCCCTCACCTGCACTTCTGACCCGGACTTTCTTTCTGATTTGAATGGACTCTCGTGGCTACTCTATAAACTTGTTCACCTCTTGTGGAGTCTTAGTATGCGCTTCACGTCGGCAATCCTGAACCTTTTTCTCTCTTCTAACTCTCCCCTTCTTGCTACTGTTTCAAAGAAAAGCTTGTGTCCTTTGTTAAAGAAATGAGGACTGGCCCTCAGAAGGCTCCCCTCCTGCCCCCCTCTTTAACAGGAGAGCACCTCTTTGTGTAAACTGACATCCATCCCTTTTCCATCTGATTGTAGAGCAGCCTTTCCAGCCTTTCCAGTACCATCTCCTTCTCCTCCTCCCTCTCAGTTTCTGCTTGGGCTGCCTCTTTTTCTTCCCTCTCCAGCTCCTTCCCTTTGTTAATCATCACCTTATTTGTCAATCGCTTAAAGGGTGCCATATACAATGTAAAGCTAAGTATTCCCGAATTATCGCATTACCAATGAAACATATAGTATCAATATGCAGTATCATTATACCTACTTTATAGAAGCAGATTTTTTTAGGCTCAGAAAAGTCAGGTAACTTGTCCAAGGTTGCACAGCTTACAGCTGGTGGATCTCATTAGCTTCTTCTCCTTGACCTTGAAACAAGGACATGTTTTGGCTGTAAGTAACTAAGAAAATAAACACCTCACCTCCCTTGAGGCTTTCTTGTATTATTCTCCTTCCTTTCATTGCTAATGTGTCTATCAGGCAAGTGGGTACCTCTGCCTCCACTTCCTCAGCATCCCAACCAGCCTGACGTCCTTGCGTTCTGGCTTCTGTGCCCTGTTATTCGACCAATGTGGACAGATGTCACTGAAATCACCGATGGCCACCTCCTCTATAAACAAATGCCTTTTTAAAAAAGATATATCTTTTATATTTTTAATTATTTTATTTATTGGTCTGCGTCGGGCTTTAGTTGGGGCGCGTAGGATCTTCTGTTTCGACTCATGGACTCTCTAGTTGTGACTCACGGGCTCCAGAGCACCTGGGTTTCAGTGGTTGTGGTGTGCAGGCTTAGTTGCTCCACCACGTGTGGAATCCTAGTTCTCTGATCAGAGATCGAACCTGTGTCCTCTTCATTGCAAGGTGGATTCTTAACCACTGGACCACCAGGGAAGTCCCACAAATGCCCTTTATAATCCTCCTTAACACCTCTGTAGCTGTCGATGGTGCCAGTGATCTTGTCTTTGGAATTTCAGCTGCCAGACAATGAGGCTTGTGAAACAATTTGCATGATCATTCACACTCTCTATGAGATGGGCTGGTCCGGGAAAGATGGGTTCATCACACAAGGATGTACTTCAAGTCCATGGTCAGAAATTTTAATTTCCTTCGAGAGTTAAGAGGTATGAACTCTCTTCAGAGTTGTTGTTGTTCAGTCGCTCAGTCGTGTCCTGCTCTTTGCGAACCCATGGACTGGGAAGTTTCTTTTATAGGTTTAAGGCTACTTTTTGCAGGAAAACAAATTGTTTACCTTTCTTGAATGATATTTAATTATTTGTGGTGACCCTATACATGTGCACACTCAGTTGCTAAGTTGTGTCTGACTCTTTTCGACCCCATGGACTGTAGCCCACCAGGCTTCTCTGTCCATGGATTTTCCAGGCAAGAACACTGGAGTGGCTTGCCATTTGTTTCTCCAGGAGAATCTTCCTGATCTAGGGATAGAACTCATATCTCCTGTGTCTCCTGCATTGCAGGTGGATTCCTTCCCCACTGAGCCATCAGAAAGGTTGACCCTATATGTATAAATATTAAATCTTAAGGGCCTAAAAAAACTAAGTAATATTCATATTTGTAACAAAATATAAGTAGTAACCTCAATAATACTACAAGTATTTTGTGTCTGCGGGAACGAGATTGGGACAGGTGGGAGTATGAGGAGTGATTCTCATCTTTATGGAATAGTTCAGTGGAAAATGACTCTCCTGGGGATATTTTATATATAACTTTGCCTCTGAGATTCTCTTAATTACTCTCATAGGGGTACAGCTGTGAATATCACAGAATATTTATTTTCTCTGAAGATGTCGCAGTTTCTAAAATGAAAGAGTAGTTCAAAGAAAATAACCACAGATTTTGTTCCTCTGTCACATGGTCCAGAGAAAGTGGGGTCTCAAATGGGATTGATGAGAAGCACAGACGCATGTGGTTTAACACACCCAAGAGACATGGTAGGCAGATTTTAAAATGGAGAATATATTTAACATTTGCATAGAACTTTACGACGTCCAAAGTATGTCCACATGTACTATTCCATCTGCCTTCTCCCAGCTCCTTGAAAAGATGGGAATTTGGATCCCAGTTTAAAGATGAGGAAATCAGAGTCCTGACACTTGATACTATGCACCCAAGTCTCCATCAGTAATAAAGGCAGACACAAGATCAATACGTGGGTCCCTGACTCCGGCCAGTGGCTAAGTCTCACTCATCTCCTTCCAGCCCATTGCAGGCCAGGGTTGATTAATTGCACGGAAGTGGACTACAGCAAAGATGAGCTGGTACAGACATGCAGGCAATCACAGGCATACTGCAGCAGATTATTCTTCTACTATCATTTTCTAATTAATTAACTTTAATTTTGGCTGTGCTGAATCTTCATTGCTGCACGTAGGCTTCTTCTAATTGAGGCAAGCAGGAGCTACTCTTTGCTATGGTCCATGGGCTCCTTTTCTTGTCATGGCTCACTGGCGCTAGGGTGCGAGGGCTTCAGTAATTGTGGTGCATGGGCTTAGTTGCTCCACGGCAGGTAGAATCTTCCTGGACCAGGGATCGAACCCATGTCCCCTGCATTGGCAGGCAGATTTTTATCCACTGTACCACCAGGGAAGTACTATTATTATTTTTTTTAACTGGGGTATGGTTGCTTTACAATGTTGTATTAGTTTCCACTGTACAATGAAGTGAATCAGCCATATGTATACACATATCTCCTTCCTCCTGAGCCTCCCTCCCTCCCCACCCCTGGCTCACCCTCTATCTAGGTCATCACAGAGCGCTGAGTTGAGCTCCCTGTGCTATACAGCAGCTTCCACTAGCTGACCCAGCAATCCCACTATTGGGCATATGCCCTGAGAAAACCATAGTTCGAAAAGCACATGCCACCCAGTGTTCATTGCAGCACTATTTACAATAGCTAGGACATGGAAGCAATTTAAAGGTTATTCTTTTAAAAGAATATCTATTTGAAACATGATTCATTCGTGGTCATCCCTTTACAAAAGGCAGTAGGTATTTCCAAGCGGAACCCGTCACCCACCCTGAACAGCTGAATTTTCCACTGAGACAGACTCCCCAGGTGCTGGATGAACTATTGTGGGTGTGCTTGGTTAAAGCTGCAAGGGTGCTTAGGTATCACCTATGCAACTTCCCTCTTAGGATGCCAAGATCCAGAGAGCGGAGGTGACCTAGGAACAATATTGCTGAGTCATAGGAGGAAGGGGAATTTCTACCCCTCCAGAGCAAAAACTGTGTGTGTGGAGAAGACACTTGGGGACGTCAGTCCAGTCACAGATCCCTGAGACCACCGCCTGCATCACAGCACCCTGGTCACTCACACCTAAGCACACCTACACAAAAACATGTACACGCACACTGGGACCCCCAGCAGCCGTGGTTCTATGATGAGACCCTGCTTTCCTGGTCACAGATGATGGAGCAGGCGTGGACGCCCGACCCACGCTGGACCACTCAGCTCCTCTCTCTCGAGAACTGAAACTGAGAAACAGCACACATGGGAAAGACAGCTGAGAGATGCGGACAACGAGGCTCCAGCAGGGAAGCCCACGAACTGGGGGCTGAGAGAGTCTTCCTTTTCTCCTCCCTCCTGACCTCTGTGTCGCTTGGCCTCTTCTTTGATTTCAGAGGTTACTACCTCAGTGTCTTCAAGGAAATCCCACCCTGTACTTTAGCTCATTCAAAGTCAGTTTCTGATATTTGCCACCAAGTATCTTAACAAAACTGTGAGAGGCCCAGGAAAATGATAAACACACACTCTCTCCTGATGCTCTTATATGATAGAGTAAGTTAATTAAGTGCTGGTTGATCCCAGGAAATCAGTTTAAAAAACAAATGATCAATTTATGCAGGTACCCATCATAAGCTGAAATGCTTATTAAAAGGTGATCTCTTTTCTTGAGGTAAAGAGTTTGAAAGCTCTTAAATGCAGCTACTAGAAAATATACTTTTTATGCTTTCAAACAATATACATGTGTGTGTATATACATATGTACATTGGACGTGAGTTTGAGCAAACCCTGGGAGATAGTGAAGGACAGGGAAGCCCGGTGTGCTGCAGTCCATGGGGTCACAAAGAGTTGGATACAGCTTAGTAACTGAACAGCAACTGTTGGGACACATACACACAGACCCATTCATTGAATTGTCAATTGTGGAAAAATTGAAGAAATTTTAAAATAAAAGTTTGCATATCAGATCAGATCAGATCAGTCGCTCAGTCGTGTCCGACTCTTTGCGACCCCATGAATCGCAGCACGCCAGGCCTCCCTGTCCATCACCAACTCCTGGAGTTCACCCAGACTCACGTCCATTGAGTCAGTGATGCCATCCAGCCATCTCATCCTCTGTCGTCCCCTTCTCCTCCTGCCCCCAATCCCTCCCAGCATCAGTCTTTTCCAATGAGTCAACTCTTCGCATGAAGTGGCCAAAGTACTGGAGTTTCAGCTTCAGCATCATTCCTTCCAAAGAAATCCCAGGGCTGATCTTCAGAATGGACTGGTTGGATCTCCTTGCAGTCCAAGGGACTCTCAAGAGTCTTCTCCAACACCACAGTTCAAAAGCAGCAATTCTTCGGCACTCAGCCTTCTTCACAGTCCAACTCTCACATCCATACATGACCACTGAAAAAACCATAGCCTTGACTAGACGAACCTTTGTTGGCAAAGTAATGTCTCTGCTTTTGAATATGCTATCTAGGTTAGTCATAACTTTCCTTCCAAGGAGTAAACGTCTTTTAATTTCATGGCTGCAGTCACCATCTGTAGTGATTTTGGAGCCCAGAAAAATAAAGTCTGACACTATTTCCACTGTTTCCCCATCTATTTCCCATGAAGTGGTGGGACCGGATGCCATGATCTTCATTTTCTGAATGTTGAGCTTTAAGCCAACTTTTTCACTCTCCACTTTCACTTTCATCAAGAGGCCCTTTAGTTCCTCTTCACTTTCTGCCATAAGGGTGGTGTCATCTGCATATCTGAGGTTATTGATACTTCTCCCGGCAATCTTGATTCCAGCTTGTGTTTCTTCCAGTCCAGCGTTTCTCATGATGTACTCTGCATATAAGTTAAATAAACAGGGTGACAATATACAACCTTGACAAACTCCTTTTCCTATTTGGAACCAGTCTGTTGTTCCATGTCCAGTTCTAACTGTTGCTTCCTGACCTGCATACAAATTTCTCAAGAGGCAGATCAGGTGTTCTGGTATTCCCATCTCTTTCAGAATTTTCCACAGTTTATTGCTGTCAATTATGAAATACTATTTAGCAGCCGTAGAACATTTGGAATCGTGTAACAATCATGTGCCAGACATTGTGCAGAGAATCTTATCTCTTTTTTTTCACATCCTACCCACTCTTTGTAATTATTATTCCTGTTTAAATATGAGAAACTCTGTGTATGTACGTGTGTGTATGTGTGTGTGTGTCCAAACCGTTAAACCCAACCAAAGTTTGCAGTGTGGACTAAGCATAAAAAAATGAGGAAAACTGTAATGGTTACTATAAAGCATTCACAACACTTACAGAGCAAATGCATGCAGGAAAAGGAAAGCTTACTTTGGAGAAATCTATTTAGATTCATGAAGCCAATGTAAACATGAAAAAGATTTTAAACATTTCCGCCATATTTGGCAAAAATGGGTAAAAGAGAGAAAGTCCTTTAATACACTTGCATTATACTTGCTACTCTCTCAGGCAGGCAGGAAGTAACATGGCATCATGGAAAACAAGAATTCTCAGGCAGCTCTGATATGGACATGATTTGCATTGTTTGAGGAGGTATGCGCTTGTCAACAACTCCCCAGCTGTGCTGTCAACAGGCAGGTCTTTTGTAAAAATATTAAGTGTGTACTTATCTCCCCTAAGACATGATTAGACACTATGTTTTATATGCCCAAATGGAAATGAGTAGGGACAGGCTAGGGGCTCCCTCAGTTATTAAATTGACATTTCTGAGCCACCTTTTAAAATTAAAAATTTTTTTATTTCACAAGTAATCCATGTTCATTAGAAAAATGTGAATTTATAACTAACAAAAAATAACAACAAAAATCTTCCATTGATATCTGGATGAATTTTCTTCCATACTTTTCTGCATAGCTATATACACAAATTTAAACATTTTACCAAAATGAGGTTACGCTGCTCTCTGACTTCTTCTTCAACAATATATTGTCAGTGTTTTCATCGCTGGGAAATAACTCCCCATGAATCTCTCACGTTCCTGCTCATCTTGGGAACAGGGGCACTTTGCTCTTTTGTCCCAGATAATTTTTTCAAGGACATTTATACATCAAACAACCTTGGAGGACAGAGATGGTGTCTCTCCTCAGAGCAAAGATCAGGTTTGCTTACAACCTTGGAGGATAGAGGTGGTTCCTCTCCCTGGAGCAAAGAGCAGGGGTTTCCTAAGCTCAGAATTGTCCTCGGAAAATGCAGCCCACCGTTGCTGGCAGTGCAGGCATCACCTCTGCTCTTTATGCCACCCTTTGGGAATTAGGGCTCACGAAGTTGGCAGGAAAACAAATCCTGATATTCTGGCTATTGCTACTGCTGTGAGTAATAAAGTCCCTTGTCTCTGACCCAGGGGTATATATCTTCTGCCTACAACCCTTGAAAGATGGAGACTTATTAATTTACAAGGGGAGAAAAATCTTGGCTCCTCACAGTTCTTGACAGTCATGTTGCTAAGCCAATGCTCAAGATCATCACATTTGATAGTTGCATTTTAATGGAGGCACAGGTTATCTTGGACTTCCCTGGTGGCTCAGTGATAAAGAATATACCTGTCAATGCAGGAGATGTGGGTTTGATCCCTGGTCTGAGAAGATCCCCTGGAGAAGGAAATGGCAACCCACTCCAGTATTCTTGCCAGGGAAATCCCATGGATAGAGGAGCTTGATGGGGGACAGTCTATGGGGTCACAAAAGAGTCGGACACGATGACACGATTTAGCAACTAAACAACAACATGGTGTCTTAACCCAAGGGGCGCTCGTGGTAAAGAACCCACCTTCCAATGCAGAAGGTGTAGGAGACGCAGGTTCGATCCCTGGGTCGGGAAGATCCTTCTCCCCTGGAGAAGGGAATGGCAACCCACTCCAGTATTCTTGCTTGGAGAATCCCATGGACAGAGGAGCCTGGCAGGCTACAGTCAATAGGGTTGCAAAGAGTCAGACATGACTGAAGCAACTTAGTACACACACACATCTTAATCTAGCTCCCTATTTTGCTATTCCTCTGCTACAGAGGGCAGCAGAACTTTTCTCTTATGGTTAAGAGTAACTGTCAGTCCCTAACTTCTCCCCAGAACTGTATAGGGCTTATAGGAGTTGGAGGTAGTGGACAATAAACTGGAAATAAACTTCCCAGGTTTGCTGCTATGATGACCCCTTCTTCTCCCACCCACCGCATCACCCCCTGCCACTAGCTGTGCGGCAGCATACCGCACCTGGGGGCTCTGCAGAGACGACGTGGCATAGAGATCTGGCACTCAGGGCTTTGGGTTTGGGCAGATGTGGTTATGAGTCTCAACTGCTCTTCTGCGGCAGCTTTGGTAACCTTGGGCAAGTGACTTTGCCTGTCAGAGCCCCCACGTTCTCAGGAACAAATGGGGATAATAAGGAGGAGTGTACCATCAGCTGATGAGATGAAATTAATGAAGCAGCATATGTAAAGAGCTTATTAACATGTGGCACGTAGCAGGAAATCATTATAGCCACTCTTATTATTGTTATTAAAGCTGTGATCCACAACTACACACAGCTAATACCAGGCAGGCTGTGCTGACTTCTACGATGGAAGTATAAATGCAGCTATTATTATTGGGCAGGCTTCTTGCTTGGGGGCCCCAGCTGGTACTCACATCTCCTCCAGCATTTAGAAGGCAATTGCTGTGACAAAGAGCAGTAATCCTGAGAACCTTATTTTCATGCCCCCAAATCCTCTTAAAAATATACAGTTGTCCTATATCTCTAGCAATAAACCTTAAAGATAAATGAGCTAAAGCTATGGACCAAAGAATGAGAACTCTGTCTCCAAGTGTAACCTGTCCAGGGATGATGCCAGACTCCTGGATCTAAGCCCTAAGCTCACACAGAGATGACTAGTTATTAGGTAATGGCCATGGACAGACCCACTGATGATAACATTCCATAAAGCCACAGTCCTGGTACATTCACGAATCATTTTCCTCTGATCTTCAGAAGCCAGTGCTGCTTCAAATTCAGAGATTGTACTCCAGGCATCATATTGATTTTGCTCCCTTCCACCTCACTCACATACCCTAAAACTGTAAGATTAATTGAACTGCTAAGATGAATAGAGTTATATACACCAGCTAATTTTCCAATGGTCAGCATGACCTTTTGTAAAAATGTCTGTTCAGCATTTCAAAGGGTATGTTTTCCAGCCTCTCACAATGAAATACATATCAGGATGCGAAGCTTTACAACGATTTTCTTTTGTGCTGACAAACTGAGAAGTATGAGACGTTCATTTGCCCCAGAGTCAGAAAAAGCACAGCCGATTACGAAGTCTGAAAATATCAGAATTGACTTATAACGGCAAATGGTCATGCCTTTGTAATTCCACTTAACTGGTTACTCAGCTCTTTTAAAAAGGCATTATTAACTTGTTAGAGAATCTCAAAGGGAATCTCTTTCATTAAGCAACTAAATAGTTAGGCTTTGGAGTATTTAAAAAGATTACAGGCAGATGAAATACAGTGCTACAGAGGGACCCTGAAATGCATCTAGAACTCAATAGACAGAAATAAAGATTTATAAAATTCCTTTCTCATATTGTATTATTTTTCCTAATTGTTATTATTTTTCCAATGTAAGATAGTCACTTCACAAATATATATATATGTAAAATTTTATGTATATCCATATATATGGATTATATATTTTTATAGATTTTAATAGTCACACACAGACACACACACATTATATATAAAACAGATAAGCTTAAAAAAGAAAATGACCCATTTCAGTAAATAACCACTATTAATCTTGCCTTAAACTTTCAGGAGGTTTATATATCTATATAGCCTGGTAGCTAAGAGCATAGGGGTCCAGAGTAAGAGCTCATCACTTACAGATTCTGTGATCTGGAGAATTCACTTAAACTTTGATTCAATTTTCTCACCTATATAATTGGGATTAAAAACAGTATCTTCCTTGCAGTATTCTAGGAAGATCAAATGAGATAACATGAGTAAAATCTTAAATTAATGCCTGGTACCTTGTAAGTGTTAAGTAAATATTAGCTGTTTACATCCTAAACACAATATACAATTAAAGTGAGACTTTGTTTTATATACTGTTTTATAGCCTGCTTTTTATTTAATAGTGTGTTGTACATATTTTTGTGCATAAATGCGTGCATACCACTTCATCTTAATTGCTGTATAATATTCCATCACTGAGTTTTTGATAAATTATTAGCTAGGACTGAGCGTGGTGGCACTACCTGCCAAGCTCCAGGTGAGTCTGAGTGATGTCTTTCTATATCTCTGTGCATTGATGCAATTGATTGTATTTTAAAATTGTTATACAGAAATTAGTGGAAACAATCTAAATGTCTATTGACAGATGAATGGATAAAGAAGATGTGGTACATACATACAAGAAAAACTACTCAACCATAAAAAAGAAAAAGAATGCCATTTGCAGCACAATGGATGGATCTAGAGATTATCATACTAAGGGAAGTAAGTCAGGCAGAGAAAGACAAGTACCATATGATATTGTTTATATGTGGAATCTACAATGCAACACAAATGAACTTACAGACTAAGCAGAAACAGACTCACAGATATAGAGAAGAGACTTGTGGTTGCCCAGGGAAAGAGGGGTTTGGAGACGGATGGATTGGGAGTTTGGGATTAGAAGGTGCAAACTATTACGTATAGGCTGGATAAACAAGGTCCTACCATACAGCACAGGGAACCATAGTTGGTATGTTGTGATAAACCCTAATGGAAAAGAATGTGAAAAAGTATATATATATTTATATTTATATATCTTAATCACTTAGCTCTCCAGCAGAAATTAACAAAATATTATAAATCAACCACCTGCCAGGCTCCTCTGTCCATGCGATTCTCCAGGCAAGAATACTGGAGTGGGTTGCCATTTCCTCCTCCAGGGGATCTTCCTGACCCAGGGATTGAACCTGCATCTCTTGAGTCTCCTGCATTGGCGTGGATTCTTTACCACTAGCGCCACCTGGGAAGCTCTATAAATCAACTAAATCTCAATAAAATAAATTTTTGAAAAAATTAGTAGAAATGAAAAACTAAAGGTCTGATTATTAATGGTAAGAATTATTGATCTTATAAGTGTGTTGCACTTGAGACAAAGATAAAGCAATATATATATGATTTTGAAAAGCATGTATAAAATAGAAGAAAAATAATTGCCTATTTTTTTCATGCCCAAAGTGCAGGGCTAAGTAGAAATTTCCTACTTTATCTCTCAGCAAAGAGAAGCCTGCTTCCAAAATATATTATTTATTTTCAGGTCTCACTCATTTGACTAATGGCCAAATGGAAAGTCCTGACTGTAAGCATCTCTTGACAGCTTTAGGAAGAAACATGAGTAAGTGCAGATGGCCAGGCTCATAAGAGACAGATGGAAAGTCAAAGCTGTGTGGAATTCTGCAGACTTTCCTGGCGCCCAGATTCTATAGCTCTGAATATTTCAGTGACCCCCAAATCTCTCTTATTAACAAGCACCAAAGGTCTGCTCCCTGAGCACTGACAGACTGGGCACACAGTAGGGGGCTTGGTGTGCAATCAGGGAAGAGATGCAGACTGAGTTTGGGAAAGACCCCTCATGGAGCCAATTACATGGTCTTGGATGGAAATAGTTTTTGCTTTCATTCTGTGGTGGAGTGCAGGGAGGAAGTGTGAAAAAAGCTCTACAGAACAAGACTGAAAAAAAGAAAAAAAAAAAAAAAAAAACGAGACTGAAACCCCTACTGTGGGTCTAGCATGCCTAGCACTTAGTGAGTGATATTTGAACATTGGGCTGATGAATGAGTGGACTCCGTTTTGTCAAGTAAAGGAATCAGAAGAATATCACTTATTGCTTTAATACATCTCTTCTGGTTGTTTAGTTATAAAGTTGCCCTGGCTCTTCTCTATAATCTTTTCACTCAATCTTTACTCTGATTTAGAAGAAAGGAGATAAAGGCAACTAATATTTGGGGGCAAGGCTGTAGCAAATGGTGATGTGAAAACTGTGTAAGTGACACCCTTGGCATTGCACAGTGTACAACCTGTGCAGCTGTACAGAACGGACCTGGCTGTTCAGTGCCTCCTAGGTTTGCAGTATATAGCATTGTATCATCAAGTAATATTATAACAAATCTCCTTAAGATCTCTGTGAGGTAAGAATCACCCCTATTTTGCAATGAAAAAATATTGGTTTAGAAAATTTGGAGAGTGTCCCAAGATGGTGCAATTAGATGGAAAGAGGTCATGGGACAAGAACGGGAATTCTAATCTGAGTTTGACTCAGCTCAGCTCCCCACTGAGCTCTTTCAGTCATCCCAAAGAGTTTGGAGATGAATATATTTGAACACAAACTGACCATCCCCTGCCATTACAAAACATATGCAATACACAAGAGTCCTGCATTTCTGCTTTCAATAATGCTTTTTGTGCTTCATTCGAGTGCCAGAGCTGGGCTCTTCTGGAGTTTAGGACAGAATCATGGCTTGGCAGGAGACTGAGTTCTTAAAAAAAAAAAAAGAAAATTATATCTTTTTGGCTGTGCTGGGTCCTTGCTGCTGCATGTGGGCTTTCTCTAGTTGCCGCGAGCGGGGCTACGCTCTAGTTGCGGTGAATGGGCTTCTCATTGCGGTGGCTTCCCCTCTTGCCTAGCATAGGCTCTAGAGCATGGGCTCATTAGCTGTGACGCATGCACTCACTTGCCCCACAGCATGTGGGATCTTCCCAGACCAGGGATTCAACTGTGCCTTGCATTGCAAGGTGGATTCTTAACCACTGGACCACCTGGGAAGTCTGAGCCCGAGTTCTTCAATGTGGAATTTGTGCACTAAATCATGCGCCCTTGTTTGAATTTCATTTCCTGGGTTAGCTCCAAAATCTTTTCCTTCCTTGCTGGGTCTCTTCATCTTTCAGTGAGAGGCCTGGGAGTCCCTGTATTACTTGGTGCTCAGTGTCCTACACAGTTGGGGCTGAAATTCTAAAACTGAGCTAGTACAGCTTCAGAACAGAAAAGGAGAGTCTGATCAAAGAACAAGACTCCATGAGAATCTTTAAGACATAGTACAGAGCTGGAAGGAATTGGCACAGGAGCCAGCTGCCAGCCCACCCTGCCCTCTTGCAGAAAGACATGTTCAGGATTGAGAAGGTTGCTCATGGGTGCCATCTGCAAGGTCCAGGCTGGGGCTGGAGCAATGAAGCACCCTCCTTCCAGCCCTGGGCCTTAGAAACCTGAGCTAGGAGACTCAGACCCAGAGAAAGCTTCTCAAGACAGAGGCACAGGAGTGGGTCGTCATTACTTCCGAGGCCCCCTGTTTGTCTCTTTCAAGAATGCCTCTTTTCCCCTTGGAGAGCCCCCACCTCAAGATGTGGTCCTCTGTCTCCTGCCGATCTGCGTGATGGTTTTGTCCTCAGCACCTTCTCCAGCAGGGCACTCCCAAGCTATTTATAGTCCCTGGGGCTCCAGACTTTCTCTGATGGTGCTTCTGGCATCTCAGCTTGGAGGTTTTATCCTTTCCTGCCTTCTGCATTTCCTGCTCTGGAACTGCTATTCTCCTCGCTGGGGAACCTTCTTACCTCATCTACCGGGAGAAGGCTTAGCACTTAGGGCTGGAGGCCTGGCATGGAATTAGAGGCCGAGCAGTGGAGGTGGGAAGCCCTGGGCGGGCGGTGGGAGGCCCCAGGATGCTTTAGACGAGAAGGAAGAGGAGGAGGGAAGGAGGAGGTGTTGTCCTTCTCAGGAACGACAAGAAAATCACAATGATAATAGTAAAACTTGTATTAGTACCAGACGTAAAAGTTGTTCCATTGGATGTAGAGGAGGTCATCTGTGATGTCCAGGGAGTAATTCAGTAAAGTAATTCAGAAATCCAAGACAGAACAAAAGAAGCTGGGGAGTGAGTGAGTAGTGAAAAGGCAGATGCAGCGGGTATAAATCCCTATTTTCAAACGTTGACCACGCTGCTGAGAATTCTAAGATTCTATTCCATCCCCACGGTGTCACTGGTTGCAGCGGGTACTTTCAATTAGTCCCACACTCAGACCTGACACTGGGAAAAAGCTGAAGCTCTTGGACTTTGGCAGTCTGAACAACCCGCAGGTCACTCGGCCTACAGCTGGGATGGATTTTGGAACACCAGCTGGAGCCATTGGAATCACTCTGCTGCACTGTAGTATTTTCAATAAACCTTGGACACCCCCCCCCAAAAAAAAACACCTCATTATTCTAAGCTCAGGTGTTTTTGCGTGTGTGCACGTGTGCATGCTAAGTCGCTTCAGTTGAGTCTGATTCTTTGCGACCCTAAGGACTATAGCCCATCAGGCTCCTCTGTCCATGGGATTCTCCAGGCAAGAATACTGGAGTGGGCTGCCATGCCCCCCTCCCAAGAATCCTCCCCACCCCTGGATCGAACCCATGTCTCTTATGTCTCCTGCATTGGCAGGAGGGCCCTTTATCACTAGCACCACCTGAGAAGCTCTCAGGTATGGTTTAAAGGGGCTTATTAGGAGTAAGACTCTCCTTTCACCCTTAACACTCAGGAAATCTAAGAATTTTAGCTCTGTGCCAGGAACTGGGCGCAAAGATCAAATTCTTATCCAAGGAACTAAAACACACTTTTTTTGGGGGGGAGGTCAGAAACCAGGTTGAATTAACATGCTTAAGAGAATATATTCTGTGCATAAATTCTCTCCCTACTGTTGTAAAATGAAATGAGGAAATATATCTACCAATGCAAGAGTTAGAGGAGAAAGACTTGGCACATAGTACCTCATCCTTAACCTCTATATTTCCTACACACACACATCTTCTTGCACAAACAATAACTGATAATATACTCTATTCAAGATGGACCACTTTCTACCTTCTTGTACTGTTTCATACTATCCAAGAGTCTTGACTAGACCTTGACTTGTCTCATCCCATAGTTTTCTATTTTCTTTCCAACATATCTTTTCATTGCTCTGTGTTCAGTAAAACTGACTTGTGGTAGAGTTGGAAAAGAGTTACTCTTGGGATGAAGGTGCTCTAATCACCAGTATCCACAGGACATTTTCCTGAGATCCACAAGCGGGTTGGTGAGACAAAGGCCTGGGGAGGTGAATAGTGTGTGAAGACTCCTGACATGTGTCACTTCGTGGAGGTAAAACTGGCTAAGCTGTTAACACTTGGCAGCTTCTGTGTGATCACAGAAGATGTTCTGTGTCCGCCTCTAGAGTCTTCAGCCTAGAAGTCTCTAGAGTCTTCAACCTCTATACACATCCCAACAACTCACTGCTTGCTGCCCTCTTTTTCCTCTTGTTTCAGCCTCCACCCAAGGCTAATTAATAGCCCAATGTCCTGTTTTAACCTTACTTGTAACAATCATTAGCGAGGTGTGTTCTGTTACTGTCATTACAAACTACTCTTATGCATTGCTATCAATAGTTATACACATCCCCAAATATTTGCCAACCATCTACTGTGTTCCTGGTATTGGGATGGCCACAGGGACAGAGAAATAAATGAGATCAATAGATTATCCCAGCAATCAGAGAACTATTGATTGATTCTGGAAATGAAACTTAACACATAAGAACAGAAAGACTGCTGAATGCTGCATGTGACTTCGGGGGAAGTTCACACAGGGAGCTATGAGGATGTAGAGAAGAGGGAGCCCTCTGAATACAGGCTTGAGGCAGGAGACCATAAAAGTTAAACCGCTTCCTTAAGGTCATGTGTCAGTGTCCTGGGGTTGCTGTAACAAATCACCACCAACTGCTTGGCTTAATGCAACAAAAATTTATTCTCTGACAGCTGAGGAGGTCAGAAGTTTGAAATCAAGGTGTCAGCAGGGCTGTGCTCCCTCTGAAGCCTCTAGAGAAGGATCCTCCCTGGCCTCTTCATAGCTCTTGGTGATGGCCAGCAATCCTTGGCTTGCATCGCTCCAATCTTTGCCTCCATCATCACATGGCCTTTATCTCTGTGTGTGCCCCTGACTCCAAATCTCCCTCTCCTTATAAGGACACCAGCCTGGATTTAGGGCCAACTTCAATCTTGCATGATCTCATCTTATCTTGATTATATCTGTAAAGACCCTGTTTTCTAATAAATCTGATTCAAAGGTACTAGGGGTTAAGGCATAAACATTATCTTTCCCAGAGGAGGATACAGCTGAACCTGCAAGAGGTCAAAAAGTCAACTAGTGCAGAGCCACAGTTGTTATCAAAGATTTGGGGCTGGACTTGTGGCTCAGACAGTAAGGAATCTGCCTGCAATGCAGGAGACCGGAGTTTGATCCCTGGGTCGGAAAGATTCCCTGGAGAAAGCAATGGCTACCCACTCCAGTATTCTTGCCTAAAGAATTCCATGGACAGAGGAGCCTGGTGGGCACAGTCCATGGGGTCACAAAGAGTTGGACACGACTGAGTGACTAACACTTTCATAGTCAGAGTCTTTCACAAGAACAAAAATGGACCACTACCAACAATGTGACTGTTAAAATATTAATCTTGGGACTTCCCTAGTGATCCACTAGTTAAGACTCTGGATTTCCACTGCAGGGGGTGAGTATTCAAACCCTGGTGGGAACTAAGATACTGCAGCTGCACGACATGGCACGCAAAAATTAATCCCATCTCCCTTGCCCCTTAGACTATCGCTCTCCTAGTTTAACATTTTGATGGAGTAAAACTTTACTCAACCGAGCACTTGTAACATGCTTAGTTATAATGCTGTTGAGGCTGATGCGAAGAGCCAACTCATTGGAAAAGCCCCTGCTGATGGGAAAGATTGAGGGTGGGAGCAGAAGGGGGCAGCAGAGGATGACGTGGTTGGATGGCATCACTGACTCAATGGACATGAGTTTGAGCAAACTCTGGTAGAAGGTGAAGGACAGGGAAGCCTGGTGTGTGCAGTCCATGGGGTCGCAGAGAGTTGGACACGACTGGGCGGCTGAACAGCAACCACAAGGGGCTCTAGGCGCATGCGCTGCCCGAGCTGTCACCTTACATCTGGCTAACTAGCCCTCAGTGTCCAATGGGCAGTGCAGTCACCTCAACCTGGCAAGCCCCTGGCCATTCCTTTTCTTTCCAGGCTCTTTCTTTGTCTCACCACGGTGATCACCTACCATCCTTTCTCACCTAGGTGTCCTGGTTGCAAATCCCAGATGTGTAAGTTGAGTTCTCAGGGTCTGAGCATCACCCAAGGCTCCATTCTGCAGAGGAGGTGGCAGGCACTTAGCATTGGGAAGCTTAGACTCCTTTTGATTTTTCAGACCAGAGCTTTTAGAGAACAAAGGAGCCGACCTGGTTAATTCTAATGTGCTTTTATGCGGCCCGCCCCACCTCCACCAAAGCAAGTTTTCCATCTTTTTATTCATCTTGCCAAAGACTCCCAGGCACTCTGACAGTAGTGATGGAGGTAGGCAGAAACACGGCAGAGAAGGAAGCTAACCGATCTTGCCACACATTTAAAATTCTTAAGCTTTGGTAGATAATGACCTGGGGCTTCCCAGAAGGTGCAGTAAAGAATCCTTCTGCCAACGCAAGAGATGCAAGAACAAGATTCCCTGGAGAAGGAAATGGCAACCCACTCCAGTCTTCTTGCCTGGACAATTCCATGGACAGAGGAGCCTGGCGGGGTCCAAGCGGGTTGCAAAGAGTCAGACATGACTGAACACAGCACAGCACAGATAATGAACTAAAGTTATAGAAGTATTTAAACATTCCTCCATCTGAGAGAGAGCTTAAAGAGCCTTCTCTGAACTACGCAGAGGGGGGTGAGGAAAAAGATGTTCTGATTTAATTCTTACATTATAATGATAGCAGTATCCTGTGTGTGTCATTATTTTTCCATTACCTTAATGCCTCAGTTAATGAAGACTTTCAAAGCCCACTCACGCCACTACGGGAGCTGAGCAGTTAGATTCCATCTCGGTCCCTGTGGATACAGACGCAGCCTCTCTGCACACGTAGTTGTCTTATGCACACGTAGATGGCCTCATCAGTGCTACCATCCACTGAGCTGCAGAGGCCAGCCTCAGGGTGAAAAGCCACTTCCATTTCACCCACGTGGGCACCTCACCCCCTTTCCTTTCCATTGGTATTATCACTGCAGAGGCAGCCTGTTTGGAAGGTCCCTGCTGTGCTGATGATGGCAGGTTGGCAGCTCCGAGGTACCACAGGCACTCGGGGGCACTGGACAGTTCTTACAGGACACAGACCACGGAGACAATACCTTCCTTTGTGTGAGAGGACACATAAGTTTTAACGTGTGGGGATTTTCAGATTTTTTCTTTCTCCTGCCTGCCTGCATGCTCAGCTGCTTCAGTCATGTCTGACTCTGTGACCCCATGGACTGTAGCCTGCCAGGCTCCTCTGTCCCTGGGATTATCCAGGCAGTAATCTAGAGTGGGTTGCCATGCCCTCCTCCAGGGGATCTTCCAGACCCAGGGATCGAATGTGCATCTCCTGTATTGCAGGCAGATTTTTTTTTTTTTTTTCACTGCTGAGCCACAAGGGAAGCTCCATCTTTCTCCAGCCTATAACAATTTCAGAATTGCCCATGTGGCTTTGTCTGTCCTCACCCCTCTCGCTGACTTCTAAGAGTAGAAAGGGCAAAATCTATGCAGAGCCTTCTGAGAAAGGAGATCAGACAGGACAGAGCCCTCGGATAGCTTCACGGGAAAGGAAGAGGCGTGACTGGTCAAATGGATCAGGACAGGGGGACAAGCACGTGGACGTACAGACAGGATGGCATGGATGGGGGCAGGGAAAGGGCTCATTGGCGTAGGAGGGTGAGAAAGCCCTGAGCATTCGGGGGTGGCAGAGGTGAGCAGGAAGCAAGAGCAGTTGGAAAAAGGTGTGGACTTCGTCCTTGGAGCCCCAGGAGTGCTTGTTTTTCATTGCGCTGTGCGCATGCTCAGTTGTGTCCGACTCTGCGACCCCATGGACTGTAACCCCCCAGGCTTTTTGTCCATGGGACTTTCCAGGAAAGAATACTGGAGTGGGTTGCCATTTCCTTCTCCAGGGAATCTTCCCAACCCAGGGATCGAACCTGTGTTTCCTGCAAGTCTCCTGCATTGCAGGTGGACTTTTTACCACTGTGCCACTGGGGAAAGGCCTAAACAAACTCAAATCTCTTCTAAGGTTGCAGTATCTTCCTCTGAAACTGGTCCACATGGGCCCCAGTTTTGTGAGCAGAACATCTTGTTTGCCGAGTGTTCGGTGCTCACCTATCATCCCGCACTGGCACTAATTAGAAGGGGTGAGAACATAAAATTACAGGCTTTCAGAGGATGAAGGCCCATTAGAGATAATCTGGTCTAGCCTCCCACTGAGTTCAGGACACCTCCTACTGCCTCCTCACCTCACCTCTGCTGCAAAGCTTCCAAGAACGAGGACCTCAGGTCTGGTTGAGAACCCCCCTAACAATTGTAAAGGCTATGCCTCGGGGTCCAAAGACATGGCCCCCGAACATTCATTGAGTGTTCAAGTCTTGCTCCCTGAGTCTCAGGTTCCTCTTCTGGAAAAAGGTCACAGCAGTCCCGGGCTCTGAGAGTCTGTGAAAGGACAGAATGACATGACGGGACTGTGTGTGCTTCAGAAGGAACAACACAGACTCGAGTCATCAGTGCAGACTTGAGACCCCGTGCGCTTGGATTGAGTCGACATGCTGACCGAGGATCCACTCGGTTCAGTGTAGGGGAAAGAGGCCTAGTGTTGAAACACCAATATGATCAGTGATCCCATAGGGTTTGGGTTTTAAAATGAGTCCTGCTGACATGCTAATACCCAACTATGTTAATTGATTTGGGGAAAGCATTTTCAAAAGTCTATGTATACCAGGTGGAGAGAGAACCTTGGGAACCCAACACAATTCCAATCAAAATCATTCCATTTATAGATAATCAACAAGGGCCTACTGGATAGCGCAGGGAACTCGACTCAATATTCTATAATAACCTACATGGGAAAAGAATCTGAAACAGAATGGATATATGTATATGTATAACAGAACCACTTTGCTGCACATCTGAAACTAACACAACCTTGTAAATCAACTATACTCCAACATAAAATAAAAATTAAATTTTAAAAGTCATTCCACTTATAGTACCTTTTAGTAGCTTTACATACTTCACATATTCTTTTATTTAATGATCCTGGCATCTAAATAAGAATATATCATAGAAATTAGAGGTCTTGGAAAACCTGACAGTAAAAATAGAAAAAAAAAAAAAAAGATTACAAGAAAAACATCCCAAATAATTACTAAGAGTGATATAACTAAAGGTGAGTTTATTTTTCTTGTTTCTGCATATTAAAATTTTCCACAGTGAGGTTATAATATATTGGTGATAAACAATTTTGTTTTGAGAATCCTCAGGACAATTTAAGTACTAGATTTGTGTAAGCTTTTATGGTAATTTTTCACCTTCACTGCTTTAGCGTCTTCAGCTTCAAAGCAATGGAATTCAAATATGTGCTATAGAGGACCTTTCTTAGAACAACCCCATTATTCTAGAAAGTGACATTTTCACTTACAAGCCATAGCGTGTCACCCATTCCAAACAGCTTTTACCTTCCCAGCCAGATGACTTTCCATACAAAAATCACATATTTTGTTAACAACTATATGCATCTTGCTTCAGAAATGATAAACAAAAGAGTGACAGCTGGATATTTTGAGTATCGAAAATTTGGGACAAATAGAAGAGCTCTCAAACTGTGACTCTGGCCATGAGCAGGTGGGTATTATTATCCAGTGCATTTATGCCTGGTCTATCAAGTGAAAATTGGCACCTTTCAGATGAGTTAGCATCCTTTGAGCCCATCCCCTTTCTGGTGGGTAATGACGAGTACTTTTCTGTCCCAAGGTAGCTTTGGTGACTTGAGCCTGACTGAACAGTCCAGTAAGCCATTATGCAGACTGAGATGTAGATTCCATGCCCTGAAATGCCTTGTCATTTGCATACTTCAGAAATATCAAGCATCTCACATGCAAAAATGAAAAAATAAAAATAATGGTGGATGTTACTGGGTCTAATTTTCAAATATAATTTATATAAAATAGAACATTCACTATACACTTCAGAAACTTAAAGAAAATCTCTATTAATTCTTAAGGTGTTGAGTTTTTGTTGGGTTTTCTTTCAAACATATTTTCTTTCAAACATCTTCTGACCCGTGTGATATTAACTCTTCTCCACGTTAAGCTGGATTCCTTGCCTAATGGCAAAAGGAACTGGAAAGAGATGCTAGGGTTTCTCATCACTGTGGTTACCAATTTGCCAAAGTATTTAAATTAGTAGCAGATCCCAGGTCCAAATCCTCTGATTCAACAAAAGGATAAAAGTATTTATATTCTACCACTAGCTATGGATGCTATTTTGTTGCTTCCTTGAAACTGAAGCTAATTCTTGTACATATATATAAAGCACATCTGACATGGAATTTTCATACCTGTGCACACAGAGATGTACTGCATGATTTAATACATATTGTCCCTAATGAGAGGATAGGAGGAAAGATAGGTAGGCATTTGCAAGCACTTTCTTCTTAGATCATATTGAGGCCAAGGGGCAAAAATATGATGCCATCACTCAGACCTCACCAATGACAGTGTCCAGTCCATTGCTGTTTGTCACTTCTACAGGCACCACCCCCTACTGTATTTCCTTTCTGGTGGGGGCTGGATCAATGATAAATTGACACTAATATGTCAGAAAGTCACTTTTAAGCCGCTCTTGATCTGCTGGCAGTCATAGAACCTAATTTGGTCTAGAGACTTTCTTGTCATTGCTGTTCAGTTGCTTAGTCCTGTCTGACTCTTTACCACCCCATGGACTGCTGCATGCCTGCCTTCCCTGTCCGTCACCACCTCCTGGAGCTTGCTCAAACTCATGTCCATTGAGTCAGTGATGCCATCCAACCATCTCATCCTCTGTCTCCCCCTTCTTCTCCTGCCCTCAGTCTTTCTCAGCATCAGGGTCTTTTCCAATGAGTCAGCTCTTCACATCAGGTGGCCAAAGAATTAGAGCTTCAGCTTCAGTTCTTCCAATAAATATTCAGGATTGATTTCCTTTAGGATTGACTGGTTTGATCTCCATGCAGTCTAAGGGACTCTCAAGAGTCTTCTACAACAACAAGGTTCAAAAGCATCAATTTTTTTGGCACTCAGCCTTCTTTTTTGGTCCAAATCTCATCCTTGTGGCTCAGCTGGTAAAGAATCCGCCTGCAATGTGGGAGACCTGGGTTTGTTCCCTGGGTTGGGAAGATCCCCTGGAGAAGGTTACCCACTCCATTATTCTGGCCTGGAGAATTCCATGGACTGTATACTCCATGGGGTCGCGATGAATTGGGCATGACTGAGCGACTTTGAGTTTCACTCACATCCATACATGACTACTGGAAAAACCACAGCTTTGACTATATGGACCTTTGCTGGCAAGGTAATGTCTCTACTTTTTAATGTGCTGTCTAGGTTGGACATAGTTTTTCCTCCAAGGAGCCAAGTGTCTTTTCATTTCATGGCTGCAGTCACCATCTGCAGGGATTTTGGAGCCCAAGAAGATAAAATCTCTCACTGTTTCCAGTTTCCCCATCTATTTGCCATGAAGTGATGGGATCAGATGGTATCTGCCTTACGGCAGAAAGTGGAGAAGAACTAAAGAACCTCTTGATGAAAGTGAAAGAAGAGAGTGAAAAAGTTGGCTTAAAGTGCAACATTCAGAAAACTAAGATCATGGCGTCCAGTCCCATCACTTCATGGGAAATAGATGGGGAAACAGTGGAAAAAGTGGCTGACTTTATTTTTCTGGGCTCCAAAATCACTGCAGATGGTGATTGCAGCCATGAAATTAAAAGATGCTTGCTCCTTGGAAGGAAAATTATGACCAACCTAGAGAGCATATTAAAAAGCAGAGATATTACTTTGCAAACAAAGGTCCATCTAGTCAAGGCTATGGTTTTTCCAGTGGTCATGTATGGATGTGAGAGTTGGACTATAAAGAAAGCTGAGCGCCAAAGAATTGATGCTTTTGAACTGTGGTGTTGGAGAAGACTCTTGAGAGTCCCTTGGACTGCAAGGAGATCCAACCAGTCCATCCTAAAGGAGATCAGTCCTAGGTGTTCATTGGAGGGAATGATGTTGAAGCTGAAACTCCAATACTTTGGCCACCTGATGCAAAGAGCTGACTCATTTGAAAAGACTCTGATGCTGGGAAATATTGAGGGCAGGAGGAGAAGTGGACGACAGAGGATGAGATGGTTGGATGGCATCACTGACACAATGGACATGGGTTTGGGTGGACTCCAGGAGTTGGTAATGGACAGGGAGGCCTGGCATACTGTGGTTCATGGGGTCGCAAAGAGTCGAACACAATTGAGCGACTGAGCTGAACTGAACTGATGGGATTTGATGCCATGATCTTTGTTTTTTGAAAATTAAGTTTTAAGCCAGCTTTTTCACTCTCCTCTTTCGCCTTCATCAAGAGGCTTTTTAGTTCCTCTTTGCTTTCTGCCATAAGGGTAGTGTCATCTGCATATCTGAGGTTACTGATATTTCCCCCAGCAATCTTGATTGCAGCTTGAGCTTCATCCAGCCTGGCATTTTGTGTGATGTACTCTGCATATAAGTTAAATAAGCAGGGTGACAATATACAGCCTTGGCGTACTACTTTCCCAATTTTGAACCAGTCTGTTGTTAAACCAGTCCAGAGACTTTAGAGGAAATATACTGAGAGTCCCTTTAGAAAGATTCCCCTCCCTGAGAGATATAGGATGAAGCTTCACCCTACTCTTACTTTGGACTTAGAAAAGAACAGGGACACCAACTAAGTGTCCAGATACCACTGAGTTGCTGGGCCAGCCTCCCAACTCCCACAAATCAGCTCCTTCTGGATTTCTTATTATGGGAGGAAAAAAACCTTTGCTATATACACTGTGTCTAGTCTGTTTTCAGGAGGTCTATTCCTTGCGATCAAAAGCATCATCCTAGGGACCCTCCCAGCTCCCTCTCTTGCTCTGGTCTTCCTGTTTCTCACCCTCGGTCCTAATGTAATCTCCAGCACACACAAACAGACTGCCAAAAAAAAAAAAAATTAAAAGTTGACTTGTTCTCCATCTCCTCAAATTCACTGCTCCCAGTGACCTGTCAAAGTACATGAGGGCCAGAATTCAAATTCCCTTAGGAGCCCCCAGGGGCGGGGTAAGGGGATGAACAGAGAAAGGATGTCTTAACCACATCAGTGAGGCTTCAGGGCAGAGCTAGAAGAACTGGCAGGAAGAGCTGTGTTGATGACTCTGCATTGCTGCCTAGGAGGCTGTACCTGGTCCCTTGAAGGAGCTGTAAGGCTCCAGAGCTGCCCCCGGACCCTCAGCAGGACATGTGTCGTGAGCTGGGAACTGCAGCCCCTCTAGCCGCAGAGGTGGCCTCTGCAGAGTATGGCTGAGTTGTCTGAACCCTGAGACTTGGTAGCAGAGAGAAGTGCCAACTGCTGTTCACAGAGGTCTTCCTGGGATGGTGGGGGCCACTGTGGGGAGCGAGCCGCGCAGCGGGGAGAAGGAGGTCTGCAGTCTTTGCTTTGATAAATGATGCCCTGTGGGGCCCCGCTGTAACACTGCACAGGCTCCACGCAGGACCCAGCAAAGAAGAACTGCTGAGTTGCCAGCTGGAGAACCCCATGGCTTTAATGTCCCCAGCTCTCCACACTCCCCTTTCATGATTCGTCCCAACATCGACATCTGTGCATAAGAAAAGGAATGTGTTTCTCTGCTTTATTCACCCCTTACTGTGGAAGCAAAATAGCTTTCTCTCACTGGGGGACCAGGAGAGAGTGAAGCCCTAAAAATCTAGAGCTGGTCCAAATGTAAAGGACCACGATTCCCATCCAGCCTTCAGATTGGCAAGCAGCTCAGGCTGCCCGGGCAAAGCTGTTTCCCCTGCATTGATCAGTGGGTGGACATTGGTCCTGCAAATCACCAACTGGCTTCTATTGCCCAGAAGTAAAACTCTTCAGATCGTGGGCATCAGAGCAGGATGCTTAATTTGTGAATATTGGAAATCATTAAGTTTTCTGAAAGGCTTGGAACAGCTTGTGGACATTAGCGAATTATAGCATCTCTAATTCTTTTTGCTTAAGTGTATCTACCTGGCATGGAATTAAGTGGAAATTTGGCAAGAGATAATCACACTGATTATCCTCAGTGATAAATGCAAAGAAATAGAGGAAAACAACAGACTGGGAAAGACTAGAGATCTCTTCAAGAAAATTAGAGATACCAAGGGAACATTTCATGCAAAGATGGGCTCGATAAAGGACAGAAATGGTATGGACCTAACAGAAGCAGAAGATATCAAGAAGATGTGGCAAGAATACACAGAAAAACTGTACAAAAAAGATCTTCATGACCCAGATAATCACGATGGTGTGATCACTCACCTAGAGCCAGACATCCTGGAATGTGAAGTCAAGTGGGCCTTAGAAAGCATCACTACGAACAAAACTAGTGGAGGTGATGGAATTCCAGTTGAGCTATTTCAAATCCTGAAAGATGATGCTGTGAAAGTGCTGCACTCAATATGCCAGCAAATTTGGAAAACTCAGCAGTGGCCACAGGACTGGAAAAGGTCAGTTTTCATTCCAATCCCAAAGAAAGGCGATGCCAAAGAATGCTCAAACTACAGCACAATTGCACTCATCTCACACGCTAGTAAAGTCATGCTCAAAATTCTCCAAGCCAGGCTTCAGCAATATGTGAACGTGAACTTCCTGATGTTCAAACTGGTTTTAAAAAAGGCAAAGGAACTAGAGATCAAAATGCCAACATCCACTGGATCATGGAAAAAGCAAGAGAGTTCCAGAAAAACATCTATTTCTGCTTTATTGACTATGCCAAAGCCTTTGACTGTGTGGATCACAAGAAACTGTGGAAAATTCTGAAAGAGATGGGAATACCAGACCACCTGATCTGCCTCTTGAGAATTCTGTATGCAGGTCAGGAAGCAACAGTTAAAACTGGACAGGGAACAAAAGACTGGTTCCAAATAGGAAAAGGAGTATGTCAAGGCTGTATATTGTCACCCTGCTTATTTAACTTATATGCAGAGTACATCATGAGAAACACTGGACTGGAAGAAACACAAGCTGGAATCAAGATTGCCGGGAGAAATCTCAATAACGTCAGATATGCAGATGACACCACCCTTATGGCAGAAAGTGAAGAGGAACTAAAAAGCCTCTTGATGAAAGTGAAAGTGGAGAGTGAAAAAGTTGGCTTAAAGCTCAGCACTCAGAAAACGAAGATCATGGCATCTGGTCCCATCAGTTCATGGGAAATAGATGGGGAAACAGTGGAAACAGTGTCAGACTTTATCTTTCTGGGCTCCAAAATCACTGCAGATGGTGACTGCAGCCATAAAATTAAAAGACGCTTACTCCTTGGAAGAAAAGTTATGTCCAAGCTAGATAGCATATTCAAAAGCAGAGACATTACTTTGCCAACAAAGATCTGTCTAGTCAAGGCTATGGTTTTTCCTGTGGTCATGTATGGATGTGAGAGTTGGACTGTGAAGAAGGCTGAGCGCCGAAGAATTGATGCTTTTGAACTGTGGTGTTAGAGACGACTCTTGAGAGTCCCTTGGACTGCAAGGAGATCCAACCAGTCCATTCTGAAGGAGATCAGCCCTGGGACTTCTTTGGAAGGAATGATGCTAAAGCTGAAACTCCAGTACTTTGGCCACCTCATGCGAAGAGTTGACTCATTGGAAAAGAGTCTGATGCTGGGAGGGATTGGGGGCAGGAGGAGAAGGGGACGACAGAGGATGAGATGGCTGGATGGCATCACTGACTCGATGGACATGAGTCTGAGTGAACTCCGGGAGTTGGTGATGGACAGGGAGGCCTGGCATGTTGAGATTCATGGGGTCGCAAAGAGTCAGACACGACTGAGCGACTGAACTGAACTGAATCACGTTGATCACAAACTGGTTGATTTCACTGCCTTGTCTATTGATGTTGCTAACATCGAATGATGGCTAAGTTTCCACAGAGCAGTGCCCTTCGAAAGAGCACAGTACTAAAGCCACATCACTGAGTGTACCAGACACTAATATGGTGGCATTTAACCCTCATTACTTCATGCAGCAGATATTTATTATCTGTGTGGCTTTGAATGAGTTTCTTAATCCCTCCAAAGTGGTCCTAGTCCAGAGGCGTGGGTTTGAGATCACCATTCTGTTCTGTTATTCTTGAACCTGCCTTGGGAAACTCTTTCACCTACCCATCCCTACACAATCCCTCCCAAAACATGTGACCTTTATGGAAGTGGCTGATTGATAAACTCATTTTTTTTCCTGGGGACTTGAGAGGAGAAGTGCAAACAGATTAAAAGTCAGGACGTTCATGGAAGCTGGAGATCCTGAAAGGGCACCAGAAAGGATGCAATATCAAAGCATCCACCTAGCTCAGCCCCAGGGCCCAACACCCATACTGTGGTTCCCACCACTCCCCCCGCCTCGCTACTGCAAGTCAGACTGAATTATGTTTGCCAAGAAAGGGAGTTCCTAATTAAATATCCCAACATTTTAGTGTGTGTGTATTCAGTGATGCTATGGCATAAAATAATTTATATAATATAAATGAGAAGAAAGGGAATATCATTACTTTTATGAACACAGCAATTCTTTATGGCTATCCTATTACTGGGCAGATTTATGCTTTAAGGTCTAATCTATACTTTATAACTCAATAAAGTCATGTAAATTAAGCCTATATCACAAAGATGTTTTTGCTGATACCAATTCTCAAGGCTGGCCATAAATCAGATTCTAGTTAATGGGACACTTAAAATCTATGTCAGAGACATTCCCAGAAAGGAAAATTGATAGAAGAATAAAATAATCAATGGTGAATACTTTTCATAGGTAAATCAAAATATCCAAAGACCTAAGGTTCACCATTTGGCCCTCATTGGGGCAACCTTTTCAAGCTACCAAAGAACTTGACAGCATTTTCAAAATAATCTTGGAATCAAATCTCACTTTCTGGGTTTTCTAAGCTCTTAAGAGTGTCTGTGTGTGTGTGTGTGTGTCTGTGTGTACATGTGTGTTGGTGAAGATAAAGCGAACAGGCTATTATGGCAGAAAATTATTTTTAATGAATTTAATTTTCATTCTTGTGCTGCCTTGAAGAAAATAGTCATGTAAATTAAACATTCTGAAAGCCCAAGTACCTTAAAAACAAAGCAAAGCAAAAAAAAAGAAAAAGAAAAAAACCTCTAAAAGATCCTGCAAGACTAAATTTTGTGTGTGTTAATTGCTCAGCTGCGTCCGACTCTTTGCGACCCCATGGACTATAGCCCACCAGGCTCCTCTGTCCATGGAATTCTCCAGGCAAGAATACTAAAGTGGGTTGCCGTTCCCTTCTCCAGGGGATCTTCCCGATCCAGGGATCGAACCCGGTCTCCCGCATTGCAAATAGATCCTTTACTGTCTGAGCCACCAGGGAAGGCTAAATTTTAGTAACTCAATAATTTTGCACAGCTCTTCTGCATTTGAACACCACAAGTGAATGATTCATTACAAGATTTCCCAGGTTGTCAGCAATGTAAAAGTTGAAAGAACGTGTTCATAACGCACATGTGCACCCCAAACCTTTTTTTTTTAAAGGTCACTTTATTCTGCCTTTCTTTTTGGTTGAATATCATCAGAATGATTTTCTTTTATTTAATTTAAGATAAAAGACTTGAAAATTCCATGTACTAAGCAGGGGAATGATCTGCCTTAAATCATTAGTAATTACAAAGAGTACAAATATTTCATTATGCAAGATTGGCTATAAATTCATTTTTTAGCCCATCCATTAATGAGATATATTGGCTGCAGATAATAGTGGCTGTGTTCAACAAATGATTCATATTTAAAAACTCATTTTCGCTTCTCAGAAGCACTTTAGTACTGAGTGGTTTGTTTATGCTGGAAATAGTTGCTGGTTTGTTTCTACGAATGCTTCAGACAGACTCACTAGGCTGAGCAGGCATATTGAACCATGTGTTATGTGCACTTAAAGGAGTCCAGATTTTCCTGCCAAGGCAATAAATTAAAAAAAGTCACTGGAACCTCTTTTTGCTCTGTATCAATAGAAGCAGAATGGAAAACAGAACTCAGTAATTATGAGCTGACTGTATATACCCACCCACCCTCCAATTCATTTGCTGAAGCCCTAACTTCCAGGACCTCAGCACTGTATTGGGAGATAGGGTCCTTAAAGAAGTTATTAAACTAAAATGAGGCCATTACCATGGGCTCTGGTCCAATCCTACTGATGTTTTTATGAGAAGAGATTAGGATATGGACATACACATACACAAGAAAGACCACAGTGAGAAGGCAGCCATACACAAGTCAGAGAGACCTCAGGAGAAATAAACCTGCCAACATCTTGATCTTAAATTTCCAGCCTCCAGAATTATGAGAAAATAAATTTCTGTGGTTTAGGTCACCCAGTTTGTGGTATTTTATTCTTCTTCTTGGCAAACTAAAACATCAAATAGATCTAGAGTTAAGCTGATGACCCTCAAAACATGGCAAAAATGTCAGTGTCAGCTAAGTCCCCATCCCCCTAATGGAGAGCCATCTTCTGTGAGTAATGATTTCACCAAGAACATTCCTTAATGTTTTTGAGAGATGATATGGGACCCATATGTAACTTATTAAGCACTTGATGAATAATGATGGCAGTAGTCATCACCAGCCCTTATTGGGAGTTTATTATGGCCCACACTCTGTACTGCACGCCCCATATGCCATCACCACAATCATACTAGGGCTTCCCTGGTGGCTCAGATGGTAAAGAAACCACCTGCACGGATTCATGTTGATATATGACAAAACCAATACAATATTGTAAAGTTAAAAAATAAAATAAAATAAAAATAAATATACACTTGAAATTAAAAAAAAAAAAAAGAAACCACCTGCAATGCAGAAGAGCTGGGTTCAGTTCCCAGGTTGGAAAGATCCCCTGGAGAAGGGCATGTCAACCCACTTCAGTATTCTTGCCTGGAGAATTCCATAGACAGAGAAGCCTGGCAGGCTATACCCCATGGGGTCACAAAGAGTCAGACACGATTACATTAATCAGATTTTGTTGTTATTGTGATTCCAGTTTTATAGACAAAGACTCTGTCTTACCCATGGTTCCACAACCAGAAGACCAGACTTAGACCTAGGTAGTTCATCTCAGGAGTTTATGTTCTTAATTTCTAAGTTATAGTCACTGGTAATGTCAGTGACCTTAAAATATAAGAGTCTGAAAATGAAGTGACACCCATATTTTTTCCTCCAAATGAGTTTCTGTAATGATGGGAAAACCCATTCTCTTCTGAGCAGGATCTTACTTCTCCTATCCATACCACCTCTTCCAGGAAGACTTCTAAGCCCACCCCAGCCCTAAGGAATCCATTGTGCTTCATTTCTATATTGTTTATTGTCTATCTCACCATTTTGGTTATATTTTCATGAGCACTTGTCATATTTTACTGACTTTTATTCAAGACACATGTGTGACACATTTTGGCTATTAGGCTATTAGGTAACAGGCACCCACAGTGACCTTTAGTTCTTCCTACAAGACAGTGTGGAGTGACAAGCTCATTTGTCTGAGAATGACCACAGTAGCTCACTTGGAGTTGGCTAGATAAAGAGCCAGAGAAGGCAATGGCACCCCACTCCAGTACTCTTGCCTGGAAAATCCCATGGACAGAGGAGCCTGGTAGGCTGCAGTCCATGGGGTTGCTGAGAGTCAGACATGACTGAGTGACTTCCCTTTCACTTTTCACTTTCATGCATTGGAGAAGGAAATGGCACCCCACTCCAGTGTTCTTGCCTGGAGAATCCCAGGGATGGGGGAGCCTGGTGGGCTGTTGTCTACAGGGTCGCACAGAGTCGGACACGACTGAAGCTACTTAGCAGCAGCAGCAGCAGATAAAGAGCCAGCTGGACCCAGAACTTCCTCCCCACTTTTCTGGGGGAAGGATTCTGGGCAGCCAACAAAGAGCTGGTATCTCAAAACAGGGTGCCTGGTCCTCACCCATGAGCTTGTCCTTCACTGGCAAGGCTGCTCTCATATGGTTCTATTCGAAGGGAGCCACCTTGCATGTCAGTTGGGCAAATCACTTATCTTGTGTATGCCAATTAGGTTGGCTGCCTATAGTTTTGCACTGAGAAACTTACAAGCCTAACCTGGAATCTATGGATAAAAAGTATCCAGAATCATATGGAAACACTTTTTAGGCCTTCATTCCAGATTGATTGAAAAATAACTCTTGGGGGATGAGATGCTGGAATTGTTGTTTTAAAAGCTGCCCAGTGACTCTAACATATAGGCAGGAGACTAGCTGAAGAACAGGAGAGAAGCACACCCACTCCCCTCCCCATGGGGGTAACACCTGGGTGAATCCATTGATTCTGTGAATCACTGGGCCTTAGAGTGTTTGTCAACAATGTCAGTCCCCATCCGCCTTCTTTCAACACCCCGCTCAATGCTCTACTAGACTTGAAAGAGGGCTCAGCAAATCATGACATGACACTTGGAACATGTCAGCCCAAGTGAAAGGTAAGGACTCCACCACCAGGGACCAACAGAGGGTCCCCTGGAGTAGACTGGCCAACTTGCCCTAGTTTTAAAACTGAAAGTGACGACCCAGAGGGATGGTATGGGGAGGGAGGAGGGAGGAGGGTTCAGGATGGGGAACACATGTATACCTGTGGCGGATTCATTTTGATATTTGGCAAAACTAATACAATTATGTAAAGTTTAAAAATAAAATAAAATTAAAAAAAAAAAAAAAACTGAAAGTGAAACCGAATCTGACCTCTGTACCCTGACACAGAAATTAAATCTTGGGTGTAGTAGAAGAGAATAGCTTTATTGCTTTGCCACACAGAGGGGGCCACAGTGGACTAATGCCCCCAAAACCATGTGTCCCAACCTGGAGTGGGTAGTGAAGAGTTTTAAAGAGGGTGTGATCAGCTCAATGACGTTCTTCTCATTGGTGGTGAGATAGGTAAGAGTCAGCATCATCAACCTTCTGGTTCCCACTGGTCTGGAGAACCAGGCTTTGCTTGTGGGCAGCTCACAGTTAACGTCTCCCACCTGTTGGGGGTTTCAGTATCTGTAAATCAGCTCAAAGATATTGTTATGTGTGTCCCTCAAGGGCCAACGAGGACCCTGCGCTGAGGCTGCACTATTGTCTCTTGACTGCTCCTCCCTCGTCTTAGCTCCCTTGGTTCTTGTTGTTGTTCAGTCGCTCGATCACGTCTGACTCTCTGCAACCCCATGGACTGCAGCATGTCAGTCTTGCCTGTCCTTTGCCACCTCCCAGAGCTTGCTCAAACTCATGTCCATTGAGTCAGTGATGCCATCCAGCCATCTCGTCCTCTGTTGTCCACTTCTCCCCCTGCCTTCAGTCTTTCCCAGCATCAGGGTCTTTCCTAACATCAGAACCTTTTCTAGCATCCCTTCCCTTCCAGAATTAGCAACTGTTTGAACCTGCCCTTTGGATCCCAGGGAAGGTCATGGAGGCTGAATGAAGCCTATTTCCTGTAACTAAGAAATGGGGGGTGAACAGAAAGGCTTTTGTGCCCAGGAGTCCCAAAGGGGCCCGCTTGGTTTTAAAAGTCCCATGTCCATTCAACCTCAGGGACACCAGATGCTGGTCACTCTGCTGGTGGGGTGGTTGTGGTGGGTAGGGTGGACAGACGAGGTTTTGCAGAATCTATACCTGCCTACCTAGAGCACTGAGATTCAATTTGAACTTCTCCCTGCAGGCAGTCAGAGCTGGGAGGGGGCTGTTCCCTTTCTAGTTGACACCTCACTGTGACCTTGAGTGTCCACCAGAGGGGAAGATGCCTCATGCTTCCAGCAGCCGGAGTGGTTAGACATTTCAGCACCAGTTACAACAGGTAACAAGCCCAGGGAAAACCCTACTGAGTTCTGAATACTAAATTTAACTTGTACATGACACTGCCCAATTACAGGTGCATCTCCCATCTGGCCACGAGGTCTGGTTTTGCTGTGTTTCAACGAGCTGCTTTCATCGGGTCACCCAAGCCTCTTCTGACCTCCCCCTTCATGGGGTCATGCCTCTAAATGCCAGTTTTCAGACAAGATCAGCTGTTTTTTCCCACAGGCAAGAATTTCAAAAGAGAATTTGACCAACTATAGAAAGACATAGCTGGGATAACTTGGGAAATTTGAATATATAGACAGACTATAGGTTGACATTCACTTTGTTAGCTTTGATTATGGTGGTATGGTTAGATAGGAAAGTGTCCTTATTTTTAGAGGTATATACTGAAGTATTTAAGGGTAATACATCATATTGTCTGTAGTGCATTTCACAATAATTCAGCAAAAATTGATAAAGAAAATATAAAGGCAAAAGTATTCCAAATCATAGCAACTGGGGCCTTGTGTATAGAAGAAATGGCCGCCTATGAGCTGAGATGATGATTAATAATCTTGGATCATGAAGAAATGGTTCATGTTTGCCCTACTTACTATTGCAGGATAGGAAAGTGTGTGATTTTTAATTTTTCAAATCTTCTGTTCAAAAATGGGCTTAAACCTCAAAGATTTTACAATTTTCAAAATCCAAAGATAGAGAAAGCCTGGCATATTGCACAGTATACATTTGAGGGAACAAGCCATCAGGCAGGGAGCTGGGACCCTAACACCACCCTTCACTAGCTGCGTGACCTTGAACAGATCATAGAAACACGTGGAGACTCAGGCTTCTCCTCCACGAAATGGGGCTAATAATGCTTTCCTCACAAGGCTGTGATGGGGAGCATACCCAATACTAGGGATAAAGAGCTTGCCTGGTTCACGTTAGACAATCAACAAATAGTCTCTTATGGGGAAGGAGGAAGGATATTTAATTCATTTTTCAGCATACAAAAAAAAAAATCTTAAAAAAGAGTCCCCCAGAGAGATCTGATTACCAAGTTTAGTACTAAACTTTCCTGCCAATGGGTGAATGCACTGATACATTGGACTAATAGTTATGGAAACCCAAAGTCGTCCTGGGAACTGTGTCTTAAGAAATAGCCCTAAGACATTATTTTATAAAAGTGATTTTTAAAGGAAAATGGATATAAGCAGGTTTGCATTTTTAGGTAGTCCAACCTGTATTTATATACAAAGGAAATTAACATTGAAATTCATGGTTCTCCCATCCCTAATCCTTAGCTTAATAAAATGGCTCCATTTTTAAAATGGAAACTATGGGCCAAGCATCAGTAGATGTGATTCATTTTCATCTTCAACACAACCTAATGAAATAGATATTATTGTCAAATTATTTTCCCATGTAACAGAAGTAATGGATGTCAGAGGTGAAGTCTCATGCCAGGAGGTTGTAGCTGGAAAGATAATACAGCCTTGACAAGAGAGTCAGACACGACTGAGCAACTGGACTGAACTGAACTGCAACCTTGCCATGACCTAACTCGAGCACCATCCTGGCTCCATTGCCTACAAGCCATAGAACAGAAAGATGGACTAAGTGCTCCTAGTCCAGTGTCTTCCAGATAACATGAGCATGATGATGCGGACAAGTCCATCGGATCCTCAGGATTAAATGAGGTAATGTGCAAAGCATTTAGAACAGCTTGGGCACATAATCAATGCTGTGTGACATAGGTTAGCTTATGTAATAGGTTCAGGCTGGCTGGCTGGTCTTTTATACTGCCTCACTAGTAGATAAACTCGGCTGGTGTCATCTATCCTCGCTCACCCGATGACACTATCAAGAGAGGGTGGAGATGGGCTTCTGGCCCCAAAGACCATTTCTCAGCCCCAGCACACCCTCAGACTGACTTCACTGAAGCCTTCTCTGCATACCAGGTGGTCAAGACCCATTGTGTTCTTTCTGTTGTCCTTTAGAAGTGCTGTCTATGGCTATAAGGATATCAAATCCATAAAGCTGGTCAGGGAAGGCATTCAAAATGGCTGTGTATAACGAGGGAATTTCTGTGGATGAGAATATCTTGAAAGATAGAGTTCTAGTCAGAAACTCCTGAGGAAAAGTTTAGTTTAGTTCCATCGCTCAGTCATGTCTGACTCTTTGCAAACCCAGGGACTGCAGCATGTCAGGCCTCCCTGTCCATCATCAACTCCCAGAGCTTACTCAAACTCATGTCCATTGAGTCAGTGATGCCATCCAACCATCTCATCCTCTGTCATCCCCTTCTCCTCCCGCCTTCTATCTTTCCCAACATCAGGGTCTTTTCTAATGAGGATAAAGCAAGTTATAAACCTCTCACATCATAGATGCATAAATAAATATCAATTCCCTCCCACAGACCTTCAAACCATGCCACGATGGGTGGACTTCAGTTGGTCTAGGGTTGGAGTGTTTTTTAAAAAATGTTTTTGCACTTGTCCCCAGCACAAGGATTTCAGACAGGGTTTGAATGTGGGGTGTGAGGGCGGTTGTTAATTGCAATGTCACAAAACACAGAGGAAATGACTCAAAGAACAACAAAAGAGAATGGTTCCTAAAGTCAAAAAAGCAGTTTCTACAAACCACAAGTGTAAGAACAGAGTGTGTTCATTTATTCATTCACTTGTTCACCTGTTCATTCAATAAAGGCTCATGGGCTTCTACATTGCACCAAACTGTGAGCAGGGTTGGAAAGTAGATGGATGAGCAAGATTGGGCCCTTGCCCTTGGGGAAGTGATGGGGTGGACCAGTGATCGTGCTTGCCCTTGAGTGGGCACCACCTCCGTTTCCTGGACCTGCTTGCAGTCCCAGGTGGGCGCAGGCATCCCACCCGCAAGCTGGCAGTTTTATCCTCCTTGGAGTTGGGGAGCCAGTGTGAGACCTTCCTAACTGTAGAGACTGTCACCCCATTTACACCCTCACTCTTGATTCTCTACAGCACTCCCCCTAGGTTCCTTCTTGATGGAAAGCACTCTGGGGAATTGCAAAGCTGGCCACTCCTAGCAATTATCACTTGTATTTTCTCTCTCCCTCCTTTTCTCCCTCTAAAGAATGAATTATATGTCTATGTAAAAGTGAAGTTGCTCAGTCGTGTCCGACTCTTTGCAACCCTGTGGACTGTAGTGTACCAGGCTCCTCCGTCCCTGGGATTCTCTAGGCAAGAATAGAGGCTGCTGCTGCTGCTAAGTCGCTTCAGTCATGCCCGACCCTGTGCAACTAGTGGAGTGGGTTACAATTTCCTTCTCCAGGGGATCTTCCTGACCCAGGGATCAAACCCGATCTCCCACATTGCAGGCAGACATTTTAACCTCTGAGCCACCAGGGAAACCCCATATATGTCCATGAAGTGAAGTGAAGTCACTCAGTCGTGTCTGACTCTTTGCGACCCCATGGACTGTAGCCTGCCAGGCTCCTCTGTCCATGGGATTTTCCAGGCAAGAATACTGGAGTGGGTTTCCCTTTCTTCTCCAGGGGATCTTCCCAACCCAGGGATCGAACCTGGGTCTCCCACATTGTAGGCAGATGCTTTTACCGTCTGAGCCACCAGGGAAGTCTCTGTATGTCCATCAGTTCAGTTCAGTTCAGTTCAGTTCAATTCAGTCACTCAGTCGTGTCCTACTCTTTGCGACCCCACGAATCACAGCATGCCAGGCCTCCAGACACATATAATTAAAGAAAAAAAATTAAATCTAATGTATCCTCAACCCATCATGTTCATGCTTATTTACTCTCTGGACTCATCCCTTGCTGTTAATAAATACTCTTATTGATTGTATCTTATACCATGAAGGAGAGGGTAAGAAGTACTAGTTGCAATTGGTAAGAGAAAGAGGTACCCTTTTACCGAGCTTGAAATGCAATCACCTGATAAGCATTCATTGTACACCTGCTGTGTGCCCTGACTTGGTGCTGGAAAAGACCTGGATCAGAGAGAGGAAGTCCTCTTGTCCTGCTGGCCAAGTGTCTGGTCAGCAGCCCCAGAGAAAAGGATGTATTAGCACTGAATCCAAACAAGCCCCCAGCGCTCACCCTCTTCATCTTTCCTGAACCGAATCAGCCCCTTGATCCATCCCACCTCCTGCTTTCTAATCAGTCCCTGATCCAAAGCAGAACATCGTGACATACCTGTGTCAACATGGCTGGGTTTTTGTTTGTTTGTTTGTTTTGGGGGAGGGGATGTTTTGAGACACAGTTACATCAGTGATCCTGGCCAAGTGTAAAATCAGCATTTTGCACAGTAAACGTTTCCAAACTTTGTGTCTTCTCCATTCCTCCATCCTCAGCCCCTTTCATTAGGGCATAGTTTATTCTTTCTTTTTTCTCTCCTGAATTGTCTAAACTGGAGCCTGTTACCTTATCTAGGAGTGGTGTTTTCTAAAACTCTATTCGAATGGAGTTAGTCTCCATGGATATGTTCCCTGCCTTGGAGAGTCATTATAAAGTAAGTTAATGCTATTAAAAATAATTTATGTATGTTTCTCTGTCCTGATAGGATGGTTGGAAATTTGTTTGAGGTTTCCTTCTGGAATTTGGAGAGTCAGCTCATTTTGAAGACACTGAAGCGTGAGTTGTGTGCTGAGATGGGGTGAGGGTCGAGTCTGGCTATTCCTGTCTGGTTGGAGGGGTAGGTCAGGATGATTTTTACTTTAGGAATTCTGAATTTGTAGGAATGGTGGAAATCTCTGGCACTTCCTGAGATGTGGCCCTGTTCAAGTCCTTAGCTTCTCAGTTTTCTTATCTGTGAAACGGTCATGACAGTACCTTCATGAAGATGAAGCCCAAGATTTCTAAACACTAATGAAGGGTCTAAAAAGAAACTGGACTGAACTTAGCTCAGTCTTGCCTCACCTGGGTTACGAGGTATCCCATCGGTGAGATCACATGAGGCGGCACAACTTAGAAACAGAACGTCCCTGGTATAGGGAAATTTCAAGGGTCCGTTGTGCAGGCCAGAGAGTTCATCTGCTGCCCTGCAGGTGGGATCGAGGTCCCCACTGTCAGTCACTTTATGAAGAAGTTGGTCCAGGAAATGAACACTCAGGAGAGGAGACTTAGATACTACTGAAAAAGGGAAATGAAAACCAGCTTTTCCTCTCTGTCAATCCAGGGAGCATCAGGTGTGTCCACGTGGTCAGGGGGCCAGGAAATGCCCTGCAGTAGCAGGCTGGGTGACGAGTCATTCTCTGTGTTACATTTCTCTTTCATGTCCCTCCAGCCTTCAGTGAGGTCTCCTGTCCCGTTTAATGGGAGAGTCTAGTTGTGACGGAGAACAGGAAACAGTTTTCCACAATAACAAAGCTGGAACAGAATAGAAAAAAATAAATACAAAGTATAATTATCATCATACAGTCCATTCTGAAGGAGATCAGCCCTGGGATTTCTTTGGAAGGAATGATGCTAAAGCTGAAACTCCAGTACTTTGGCCACCTCATGCGAAGAGTTGACTCATTGGAAAAGAGTCTGATGCTGGGAGGGATTGGGGGCAGGAGGAAGAGGGGACGACAGAGGATGAGATGGCTGGATGGCATCACTGACTCAATGGACATGAGTCTCAGTGAACTCCGGGAGTTGGTGATAGACAGGGAGGCCTGGCGTGCTGCGATTCATGGGGTCGCAAAGAGTCGGACACGACTGAGCGACTGAACTGAACTGAACTGAATGACTATCTAAGAATATTTATATAAAATTAATATATTAATTTTTGTATTTTTCTAATTCTGTGTAGAGAAAAATTTTAATTCAGTGGAGCAGCTTGAAAAATTAGCACACATTGGTGACAGATAAGAATGAGTGCAGGTCCATAAGGTCATTTAACTGTTAACGATTGTTTAATTTCAAGGCACTTATTGTTGAGTGGAATAATTGCTTTGTTCTCCATTCTTTGTCTTTTCGTCTCAATTCTCATGACAAGTGCTTCCATGAGCATCATCAAACTCTGTCGGCAGAGCCTCTGGGATGTTACAAGATGACGGTGTTTGTTCAGAGAGCACTAAACAGTTATGATCCTCTCATTTCATTCAAATTATGCCATTATTGCGAGATGGAGCACCAGCAACCCAAACTGTCTCTGCAGTCTCATATTTCCACTGTTTAAGAAACAGCTGTCAAAGGGATATGGGTGAACTGAGCAACTGCCAAATTAGGGGGGAATTATAATTTTAATCAAGCATTTGCCTAAATTCATGAAAGCTAATATTTGGCTTATCATTTTCCAGACATAATACCAGGGCTTCCCTGGTAGTTCAGCTGGTAAAGAATCTGCCTGCAACGCAGGAGAGCTCTCCCCGTTCGATTCCTGGGTCAAGAAGATCTCCTGGAGAAGGGATAGGTACAAAACAATTCAGTATTCTTCGGCTTCCCTGATGGCTCAGATGGCCTGCAATGCGGGAGACCTGGGTTTGATCCCTGGGTTGGGAAGATCCTCTGGAGTAGGGAATGGCTACCCACCCCAGTACTCTTGCCTGGAGAATCCTGTGGACAGAGGAGCCTGGTGGGCTACTCCACTGTCTCCCAGAGTATGCTCAAACTCATGCCCATTGAGTTGGTGATGCTATCTAACCATCTCATCCTCTGCCGCCCTCTTCCCCCACTTGCCTTCAATCTTTCCCAACATCAGGGTTTTTTTTTTCCAATGAACTGGTTCATTGAATTGGTTCACCAATGTGTGCATCACGTGGCCAAAGTATTGGGGCTTCAGCTTCAGCATCAGTCCTTCCAATGAATATTTAGTTCTGATTTCCTTTAGGATTGACTGGTTTGGTTTCCTTGCTGTTCAAGGGACTCTCAAGAGTCTTCTCCAGCACCACAGTCCAAAGGCATCAATTGTTCAGCTCTCAGCCTTTTTTATAGTCCAACTCTCACATCCATACATGACTACTAGAAAAACCATAGCTTTGATTATACAGATCTTTGTTGGTGAAGTAATATCTCTGCTTTTTAATACACTGTCTAGGTTTGTCATAGCAAGCGTCTTTTAATTTCATATCTGCAGTCACCATCTGCAGTGATTTGGGAACCCAAGAAAATAAAATCTATCACTCTTTCCGCTTTTTTCCCTTCTATTTGCCATGAAGTGATGGGACTGGATACCATGATCTTCATTTTTTGAATGTTGAGTTTTAAGCCAGCTTTTTCACTCTCCTCTTTCACCTTCATCAAGAGGCTAATTAGTTCCTCTTCACTTTCTGCTATTATAGTGATATCATCTACATACCTGTGGTTGTTATTTCTCCCACCAATCTTAAGATGAGTCAAAGTAAATTACAAGGCAAAGACTATAAGCAGAGATACAGAGAGCATTTTGTAGTAATAAAAAAGGTCAATTCATCAAGATATATAACAGTATAAAATGTATATGGTCTTCAAAATCAGCGCAAATATATACGGACTTCAAAATTTATGAGGTCAAAAAGTTACAGTGTTAAAGAGAGAAATAGATACAGTTGGAGATTGTAACATCTCTTTTGCAGTAGCTGACAAAGTAGTCCAAAAAATTCAGTGAGGATATGGAAGATTTTACTAACACTATCAACAAACTTGACTTAATTGGCATTTACTGAGCAATGAAAGAATACACATTCATTTTTCAAGAACATGGGGAACACATACTAAGAGAGACCATATCCTCAGTCATAATGTATGTCTCAATACATTTCAAAATATTGAAATCTTTAAAAACCACATTTTAAAATCCCAACAGAATTAAATTAGAAATATCTAGAAATATCTAGATATCTAGAAAGTCTCCAAATACTTGGAGATTAAATCACACACCTCTAAATGACATATAGGTCAAAGAAGAAGCATAAGCAATAAGAAAACTTTTGCACTGAAAGTTGATTATAAAAATGCAACATATCAAAAATTCAACAATTCCACTAAAGTGTTGACTTTAAATGCATAGCTTTTAATCTCAGATCATTGATTTGAAATCTTTCTTATTTCTGAACTTAAGTTTCCAGATGTCCTGGAAACATTTTCCAGGACTAGAAAAATGTGGGTGAATTAAACCCAGATACATAGAAAGGAGGAAAGAAATAAAGATAAGAGCAGAAATTGAAGAAGTTTTTAAAAAATAGACAAATAATACAAAAATTAACAAGAAAAATAGTCGATTCTTTGGAAAACATTGGTAACATTATCACTTAGTTAAACTTGGTAACATTATCACTGGTCTCATCAGCTGAGGGTTAATCAGAGAATCTGAGCCAATCTTTAATTATATAGAAAATGGGATGCAGGAATTTGACCTTATGCAACTGGAAGAACTGGTTAAACCATCCTTGAGGAGCAATGTTTCAGTGACTGAAGACTACAGGGACTTCCATCAGGAATGAAAAGAAGACATGAAGTAAAAGAACCCAGAACTAACAAGGAGGCTCGTCTAGAACGCAGGAGCACCACCTGCATTCGTCTTCACTGTTGCTGAGCATCCAACTTCAGTGTCTCAAGTGACCAACCGCTGCTGCGCCTGCCTTGGAGCTGCGTAAGTACCTGGACCAGGATTCAATGATGCTGAAGTGGAGATGCAGCAGGAGCCGAAGGACCAGTGGGCTGCTGTCCTTACTCCAGGTGAGCTGGCCGAGAAGCAACAAGGAGCAGGAGCTGAGCAGTGCCTGCCTGCCCGTGAACTGGGTGCTGTTTCCTTATGCCTTCCAACTATATGAATTTCTCTTGGGCACAGCCATGACCCAGGAAAAAACTGGGAAACATCGTTTTGCCTGAACAGCCTGGCACAGTCCATACCCTCACCGATTGAGAAAACAAAGAGAGAAAACACAAATTGCGGATATCAACACTGAGAGAGGGGACATGTAGATTTTATAGACACTTATAAAAAGAAGCTCAGCCTTATTTGTTGTTTACCCTCAGCGTTTCCTAGTTGTGTGTGCTCCCTGGAGAAAGGTTTACATCAAAAAAGAAAATCACATCAAATTATCTTATTCATTTTCTTGGTGAATAAAACAGTTCAATGCATTAAAGCAAAAACATATACAACAGATGAATGAGAGGATCAGGATTTATTTTGCATAAGAATTCTTCAGGGGGCAGATTATGGACCTATTTTGTGGAAGATCATTGTTTCATTGACAAGTTCAGGGACAAGAACAATGAAAGTTAAAACCATTAACCGCTGCGTATTAAAGATCTGTGAGAGTGTAGATAGCATTTCTGAAATGAAAACTGATGTGTCCTTAATACCTTCAAGAATTGCATGCAGCCTTTGTTGTCGTTTAGTCGGAAGTTGTGTCCAGCTTTATTGCGACCCCATGGACTCTAGCCCACCAGGCTCCTCTGTCCATGGGATTTCCCAAGCAAGAATACTGGAGTGTGTTGCCAGTCCCTTTTCCAGAGAATCTCCCCAACCCAGAGATTAAACCCACGTTTCCTGCATTGGTAGGTGGGTTCTTTACCACCAGGCCACCAGAGAAATCAGCATACAAACTTAGGATCCATTTATTGCCCCAAATGATCATCTCTGTACATGCCCCAGCTTCTTTGTTTCCTTATAATACAGGTTGTTTCCCTTTCCTAGTCAGGAATACATTACTTAACATTTTTCACTATGTAGAAGTTTTTGTGAATAGTAATCATGAGAAAGAAGCTCATGATTTAAGTTTCTGCTTTCTCTGTGTATCCCGAGAGAACAAAGGCTACAGAGAATGGCTTCCCCAGAAATATAGTGGGTCATCTTTAGAATATTATTTGTTGTACAGCTTAGCATGTGCTGGAAGGTCATAATGAGAAGGGTAACCAAGACTTGGTCAATGACCTGCCACTCAAAACTCCCGTTTGCCTCTATCTCTACAGCCAGAGTGGAAATGTATCTGATCAATTAATTCATGCTGGGATATGGAGGTGCCTTCTCAGAGTCTTTACCTTTTTCAAAAATTACCTGGAAAAATCAACTGTGATACCAGTTTGGGATGGAAAGATTTCAAGCACTGGGGAGGCTGGGTTGGGAGAGATTTCGGGGCTGTGGGGAGAATTTTCAGACTTGAATCCTTACTGTTTCCCTCCAGACTTCCTTCACCGTTCAGTGAGTCTCTTGAGCGTCAACTCTCTCTTGCTGCTGCTGCTGCTGCTAAGTCACTTCAGTCGTGTCCGACTCTGTGCGACCCCACAGACGGCAGCCCACCAGGCTCCCCCGTCCCTGCGATTCTCCAGGCAAGAACACTGGAGTGGGGTGCCATTTCCTTCTCCAATGCATGAAAGTGAAAAGTGAAAGTGAAGTCACTCAGTCGTGTCTGACTCTTAGCGACCCCACAGACTGCAGCCTACCAGGCTCCTCCGTCCATGGGATATTCCAGGCAAGAGTACTGCAGTGGGGTGCCATTGCCTTCTCTGAACTCTCTCATAGGCCAGGGTTAATGTCAGCCCTGACTGGAAATTTGGTATCATTGGCTCTCTGATGAACTGTTTTTTTTTTTTTCGGGGGGGGCGGAGGGCATAATTTCTAACAAAACCCTTGTTTCTGACCTCAGGTAGACCTGGAATGCTAGTTACTAGCGTGATGGTGTTGGCTGCCACCTTCCACATCTTCTGGAAGTGGCCAGAAGAACTTAGAATGTGGCTTTGTTCATACAGGAAGTACCCAAAACATCTCCAGAGGAAAGAGCTTCCCTGTAGTCACTGAGGTGTCCAGTCATCATCCAGAGAAGAATGTTTATCACAGATCAGAAGATGCCTGAAAGGACCTTAAAGAAAAATGGTTGCGCAAACACTCTATTGAGTATGCAGCCAGAATGATTTGATGAGATTTCTCTTCCTCCTAGAATTAATTACAATTTTAAAGGCTGGCAGCTGGATTTTATATTGCAACTTTCTTCAATTAAATCTACATTTTTTTTGGTCTTACTTCATGTCATCCCACTAATTGGTTTCAACATCTACGTGTGCCACCACGATCGTGTCTTTAAAAAAATTAAAAAGCTATTCTGCTAAAAGAAAATTAAAAATGCAAATGGATCTTATTTCATATTGTCTCCTCATTTTCTCTGGAGATGAGTACCAGAAGGGGCGGGGGGGGGGGGGGGGCGGGCGGGGGGGGGGGGGCGGGCGCGGGCGGGGGGGGGGTGGGCGGGCGGGGGGGGGGGGGGGGGGGGGCGGGCGGGGGGGGGCGGGGGGGGGGGGGGGGGCGGGGGGGGGGGGGGCGGGCGGGGGGAATCATTAGTCAGCAAAATCCAGCAATGCCCACAACAGAATTAGATTTTAGCAGTGTGATGGAGAGCATTATCAAGCTGGGATGCTTCCAGTGCCCTGGCTTCCTTTTTATTCAGCCAGTGCATGTTGAGCACCAGACTCTGTTCTAGACACTTCTAAATCTAAGCAGGGTCAGTACAGTGTCCGTAAGAGCAGTTCCCAACTTCCCAAAGATGGAAGAACCACTATTCACATTCAAGACTCTGTACTTCTGCTGACTTTTCCCAGACAGTTAAAATCATGGCAACATCAAGTGAGCAACCATTTACTCTACCACCTTCTTTATGTTTTGAAAATAATAGTAAGTCAGGGAAAAGCATCGGAAGCAACATAAACAAAGCGTGCTCTTACTAAGCATCATTACAAAAAACTCTCTGGGATAAGAACAGACTGGGTTAGGTGGCTCTGAAGACCAAGTTGGCACGGAAGTGCCTTGGATTTCTCTCTCTCTTTTTTTTTTTTTTTTTGCCAATTGCTGATATTATAAAGGCTTATAAGCCCACTGTGTACAGAAGAATGCAGTCAATGGCTTTTAAACAAGAAAGGGATCTGAAATGGCTGAGTCCAGCTGGTTGTCCCTGGTGGCTCAGACAGCAAAGAATCTACCTGTAATGCAAGAGACATGGGTTCGATACCTGAGTCAGGAAACTCCTCTGGAGAAGGGAATGGCTACCCACTCAAGCATCCTTGCCTAGAGAATTTCATGGACAGAGGAGCCTGGAGGGCTACAGTCCACCGGGTCCTGAAGAGTCAGTTACCACTGAATCTCTTACACTTTCACTTCAGAGGCTCAAAGGGGATGCCTCTAGGCCACTAGGGGGAGCAGTGAAGGTGGTTCCGGAGGCGGAGACACTGCAAAGTACCCGTTCAAACTCCTGCCTCAACCAGTGGGGTCTCCTTTCATTTGTCTTACGGGTCACTCTCCTCTGGGAGATGCTATACATGGAGAAGATGACCTAACTTTGAAAGTAATTGAAAACCAGCAGCCTGCTGCCTGCTCCAGCATGCTAGAGACTCTTGCCGATGAAGTATTCTCTTTGGGACCAAAATACTTTGAAATAGCAAACATTTTGATGAATGACAAAGGTAAGGCCCAGATTGTGGTCGACACTGTTGGATTGGTTTCTCGTGTTCCAGGTCTGGCATCCTTTCTTAGCTCTGCAGGGTTAGTGCAGAGGCAAAGTTCCCCAGCGGTAGAAGGACACTCTCTCCTTGCCCGTGGTTCTTCAACCCCCTCTCATGTGAGGAAGCCAAGCTGGCGTAACGCACCCTGAGATGCTTCCAGACACTCAAGTCCACATTTCCACGCAGCTCTGCATAATGTAAGCTAAGCTTAGCTTACTTAAAAATAGACACTCTATGGTTGGATAACATGCTGCTTTTATTACCGCCATAAACCAGGATTCAGTGGATGGAGCGCTTAACTGTTATTCTTCTTGCTCGTTCTTTTTCTCAAACCATGAAACAGTCAAGGCTGCTTTCAGGGAAGTTAATAACAATGTGTATCTAATGGGTATTGCAAAATGTTTGCTTTATGGTGATGGATAAAGCCATTTTGAAACAATTCCTGCATAACCACGATTCTTGGTATCTTCCCGGGTGGAGCCTAGAAGTGAAATGAAGCCACCCAGCCCTCCAACAGAAGCATGAGCTACACAGAAATTAGAAACCAAGCTGCCCTTTATTGACTATCTAGCCTAAGTCAGAACTTCTGTAAATGGCATCTGCTATGCTCATTTTACAGATAGGAAACTGAGGCTCAGTCAAGCTATATACAAGGTGCTGAACGTTCAAATCAAGAATGGCCTGACCTAATCTCTTCCCGAGCTACAGCTCAGTTTGCACACCTCCAGTGATGGGGAACTCACTGCCTTGCCTGCAATGTAGCCCATGTGCTGAACAGAACAGACAAATAAGAAGCACTTTCTGTTGAAATGAACTGCTTTATTCTCCCTTTCCTATTTATGCCTTTTTACCCAGAGACTTCTCTTCATTTTTCCTAATAGTAAGTGACGGTTCCATTTCAAATTATAAAGGAGAATCAGTAGAATGATCAAAGTTGCAGAGCAATCCTATTGATGTGAATCAAACACTTTTATTATGCAACCGAAGTGCCATCCCTAGCTTGTTTTCTCAATTCCTGGTCCTAAGATCTCTAACAGGAACATCACTAGAAGAAAACATGGTCTATAGCTAAGATGGATGAAACTGCAATTTGAATTGATTTTGGTAAGACAACCAGTTAATTACATCTTTAATTACCTGGTCCCAAGGGTTATGCTTGAATTAACTAGATTTTGGGTTTTCTCTCCTCTGAGATACTCTCTCAACTGATTTCTATTGATTTTACAAGGATCAATAGATAAATGTGCATCTATAAGTAATTAATAATGCTTCTTTAGGTTAGAAGATTCAATAATTTAAGAGAATAAGGCATTTTCACTGCCAGTATCATTGACAGCAGTGGTCCTCAACTAAGGATGACTTTGTCCCAGGGAATATTTGGCAATGCCTAGAAACATTTTGGGGGCTTCCCAGGTGGCTCAGTGGATAACAAATATGCCTGCAATGCATGAGACGAAGGAGATGTGGCTTCGACCCCTGGGTCTGGAAAATCAGAGGAAGGCATGGCAGCCCACTCCAATATTCTTGCCTGAAGAATCCCCAAGGACAGAGGAATCTGGTAGGCTACAGTCTATAGGGTCAAAAAGAATCAGACGAGACTACAGCAACTGAGCACACACACCACAGAAACATTTTTGCTTGTCACAACTTGGGTGGCGGGGGGGGCGGTGCTATTGGCATCTCTGGGTAGAGACCAGGGATGCTGTTAAACATCCTACAGTGCTCAGGACAGCCTCCCCCTGTCCCCCACAGGAAGATTTACCTCTACACAGAAACCCCAATCTACAAAAATACCCAAAGAATTCAAATAATAAAGGGGGAAATGGTTATTGATGCCACAGTAGAGAAAATAACTTAGAATTATAACTTAACACTGTGCGTGTGTGTGTGTGTGCTCAGTCATGTCCAACTTTTTGCAAACCCCATGGACTCAAGCCCAGCAGACTCCTCTGTCCATGGAATTCTCCAGGCAAGAATACCGGAGTGGGTTGCTATGTCTTCCTCCAGGAGATCTTCCTGACCCAGGGATTAAACCCCAATCTCCAGCATCTCCTGCATTGGCAGGTGGATTCTTTACCACTGCGCTGCCTGGGAAACCCATAACTTAACATTGGTGCACACTATAATATCAAGAATCAATTGAAATGAATGATAATGCATCATGATTTAAAGATCGCAACTTGAACAGAGTTATCAGTATCCAATACAATCATTCCTTGCCCTCCTTTTTCAATTTTAGAAATTGTTGAACAACCAATCACACCATATTTCTGGTAGGCAGACAGCTTAATCATCAGATGCCATGAAGATAAATGGAAAAACAAGTTTAGGGATAAGTTAGAGTCTTGGAATTCACATGACAACAATAAAAAGAACCTTGACTTGTAAACCTGAAGACAAGTGAATGAGCCACCCACTACCGATGCACTTTGGCAGGTCATTTAAGCCTCAGGGTTCTGTTTCCCCAACCTGAAAATGAAAATAATGAAAGAACATCGGAAATAAGACATTAAAGTGTTTATATCAAATAGAACAGGCCAGTCCCCGAGAAGTATAAAATGCTATCTGTGGAAGGTTTTACAAGGAGATTTATTATTATAAGTGAAAACAGACATTTCAAACAGTTGAAAGCAATTGCCCAATAATGTTTAAATTCTTAATAACAAGCCCTAAAATAGTTATGTCTCAGTCAATTCAATCCAAGATTTAGTCATTTTTTTCAAATAAAACACAATTATGTGAATTAAATGCTTTTAATAATGTCCTAAAATGAGGTTCAGCGTTGCACCTGGAGCTTTCTCTATTACCAACAGAATAGCATCGCTTTGAGAAGCAGAAATGGTTGAATGAGTTCTGAAATGAGCCTAGAAAGAATGAAAATAGTCATGAGGGGACCAGAAAAACATAAGAAACAGTCTTTCAATTAAGTAAAACCAAACAGAAGAAAAGAATCATATAGGTCAAAATCTAGGGTAGAGAGTACTCTTTCTTTATGGTTTCCTGACATTAGACATTTTTATGTTTCAAAGGGACAGCAACATGCCTTTACTAGATTGAAGCCTGTATTGAATAATTAGAGTAGACACGGAAGGACAGTTAAAAAATAAAAGACAAGCACAATGTCCTAAAGAATACCTTTGATAAATAATTTGATTTGTTTTTTTTTTTGAATTGTATGGAAACAAGATCACCTAGAACTTTACATCCCTCTGTAAAACTATGTTAAAAAAATTATGTGTGTGTGTGTGTATGTTTTAAGAGCAAAGGACCTCTATGAATTTGTAAGGAGATGCACTTGAAGAATTGAATACAGTGCTGGTCCAAGGTTGATTTTTTTTTATATTGAATAAAATGAAATTCAGGGGGAAATGACACCGAAGTAATCTCAAAGCACAAATTAGATTTACTCACTTCCCTCATTACAACAAGCTCAAAAGCCAGCACAGGCTCCCCTCAAAGCAAAAGTCCATCCCTTGCCCACCCCAGCCTAACCCCACTCACTACCTGTTTTCCAATGCTCTAGAGCTGCTCTTATACAAAACTCCTTCATGTGGTCCTGTGGTTTTCTCCCTCTTGATGGCTGCCCTGTATCTTTCCTCTACATGCCCAGCAAGGCCTGTTGCTGTAAGCATCTCGAAACACCACTTGTTGAAGCCACTGGCTGAACCCCAGGCTGGACAACAGCCAACTGCCCCAGCCGCCAACCCGCCTGAGTCCCCTCTCAGACATGGACTCACTCACAGGAAGCCCAGGTTCTGGGCCACCCACATGCTGCCATGCAGTGTCTTCCACCAAAGCTAAACATAACACTTTACCATATATGTTTGGCCTCCAAACTCTCTCAGAAACAAAACATGGCAGACACAGCTAAATCTCAGCTGCACCGCTCATTCCACAACAGCCCCCTGCCATGATTCCTTAAAGATACCCACCATTCTAAAGCTGATACAAATCATTGCCATTAACAAATTTCACCATTCCTGCAATAGCATATACACATCTATTTTTCATGTTTTTAAGCATTTAGACAAATACTTAGTACAATACTGTTCCTTCAGTGCTATTTGCTTTTTTTTTCATTCAACATCATGTCAGAAATGCACCCACTTTGATTCCATGTCTTAACAGATCTAGCTCAAGCTTCCATTTAACCAACAGACCTTCTTTATCAGTTCCTCTACTGTTGGGTGACTTCCACTTATATCCTATGAAATAACAGAGCTGCGGTGACCACCATGTACACATCAGTCATGTGCACATGTGAGTTTCTCTTGAGGAGAATGTATGAGAGGTGCCATATTGTTCTCTGGAGTGGTCACTTCACCAGTCAGCATGCCCACTAGCTTTGGGACAGAGCCCCCATTTCTGCATGCCTTTGCCAACACTTGGTTGGAACAGGCTTATTAATTATCCTAAACTGATGTGTGTCATGGTATCGCCTTGCTGTTTCATGTGTAAATTTGATCACTCATGTGAGAGAGTGAGAATATATTTTTGTATATTTATTGACCATGAAGGTTTCCTCCTTCGGGAAAACTTGTCTTTTCGTGTTATTTTTTCCCATATTCCTACTGGGTTTGTCTTTTTAAATAAAAATTCTTTATGTATTCAAAACTGACATTTTGTCATTACTTGGATTGCAAAATTCATTCTTATTTTTACATGATTTTTCCTGCCTCTTGGCATGAGAGTTAATTTTTTTAATTAGACAATTTGATCAAACTTTTTCTTTGTGACTTATGCTTTTTCTATCATTAAAAAAATCAGTCCCTTCTCCACTGTCAAAGTGATATTTGGCTGTGCTTTCTTCCCTGATGAAGAATGGTAAAGAATCTGCCTGCAATGTAGGAGACCTTGGTTTGATTCCTGGATTGGGAAGATCCCCTGGAGAAGGGATAGGCTACCCATTCCAGTATTCTTGGGTTTCCTTTGTGGCTCAGCTGGTAAAGAATCCACCTGCAACTTGGGAAATTTGGGTTCCATCCCTGGGTTGGGAAGATCCCCTGGAGAAGGGATAGGCTACCCACTCTAGTATTCTGGCCTGGAGAATTCCATGGACTCTGAGCGACTTTCATTTTCTCCCAAAAGTTTTATAGTTTTGTTTTTGACTTGAATATCTTTTACACAATGGAATTTAACTTTAATATGGTAAGAAATAATGAATTGATGTTATTACTCATGGTGGTTTAGTCGCTAAGTCATGTCCAACTCTTGCAACCCCGTAGGTTGTAGCCTGCCACGCTCCTCTGTCCATGGGACTATCCAGGCAAGAATACTGGAGTGGGTTACCATTTCTTTCTCCAGAGGATCTTCCTGACCCAGAGATCAAACCCAGGTCTTCTGCATTGCACACAGATTCTTTATTGACTTAACTATGATGGAAGCTCAATGTTGTTACTATCTTCTTCCAAAATAAAGACTTCACATTATTCCAGAATCACTGTGTATGGCTCTCAGCATAACCAACACTATCTTGGGCCATTAGAGTTTCTCCTGTCCTTCAACTGACCCTACCCAGGATTTTACTGTGAATTAAATCACTTCTCTATCATCAAGGCTTTGTAGTTAATAGATACTGTTTAATAATCATTGGGACCAGGTTGCCTTTATGCTCTGTTAGTCCCCAAACAATGATGAAAACTTTCGCTGATCTATTCCAGGCAACCATGAGACTAGTTACCGTTTATAAATCTTAGGAATGCACTTCCTGTTTCTGAGCCCCTACTACCATAGCCGAGGATAATGGTAAAAATTATCCCAGTGATTCCTCAGCAGTTCAGAGTGCAGCTGTTAGTGATTCCAAACAGCCAACTACCCCATCCCACCCTGTAAGGTGCCCTCTAAAAAACTGACCCATTGACTATGGAGCTGCCTGCCTTGCTTTTCAGTCTCAAGATGCTGTCTCAGTTCAGTGGACGCTTTTCCTCCGTCTGTCGTCCAACACACTAGCTGTTTGGGCTACTCTGTCCCTACCAATTTTAAAGCCACTGTGTCATATACCAGGTCGAACCCATATGCAGTTCTGTTTCCAGGCTGCTCACAGGTTCACTGGCCTTTGTATACACCCCCAGTCCAATGCTGCGCCCTTTTATTCACTGAGCCTGCTTTCCTATCAAATAAGACAAGATATATTCCCCCGACTTTCTTCTTTACCACACACATGGCCACATTCTTCAAATTTGTCTTTAGCACTTTATCAAATTCTGTGAAAATCTATGTTAAGACTTTTAATAGATAAGCAATGAAATAATAAAAGTAATAAGCCTTCTTTATAATATCAAATCTTCCCACCTACAAACTGGATATTTAGATTTTCTATAACTTTCAAGGAAGATTTTTTTGTTTCCTTTTTTCCTTTTATCTGAAAGTCTTGTTACAAATATGAAGTTTAGTCTTTTTTAAAAAACTACATTCTACTTAACAGTTTCTGGGATATGAGGATGGTATTGATTTTTGTATTACTCTTCTGTCTAGCAATCATACAGAACTGACTTATTGGTTCTTGTAGCTTCTCTGCAGCTCCAGAGAAGCTAATAATAATGCAAATGATGGCAATTTTGTTTCTGCCTTCGTAATTCTTACACATTTTGTTTTTCTTATTTTATTATACTGACTTAAAGCTAATGCATAGTAGAATAGTAACAGTAGTTGAAACAATGAAGGTTTGGGTTTAGAGGGAATATGTATCATGTTCTCCTCTTTAGGTATAAACTTCCCTGGTGGCTCAGAGTTTAAAGCATCTGCCCACAATGTGGGAGACCTGGGTTTGATCCCTGGGTCGGGAAGATCCCCTGGAGAAGGAAATGGCAATCCACTCCAGTATTCTTGCCTGGAGAATCCCATGGATGGAAGAGCCTGGTGGGCTACAGTCCATGGGGTCGCAAAGAGTCGGACATGACTGAGCGACTTCACTTCACTTGTATATTTCAGGTAAACTCTTCATCAAGTAATAATGTTCCCTTTTATTCTGAAATTTTATTTTTTACAAATTTCCATTTTTTTTTTTTTTTTTTTTTACATTTGAGAAGCAGGGCAGTCACATATTAGAGAACAGACCCTGGAGTCAGTATCAAATATAATAAACATTGGATGACAAGTTCTTTTCAAGGTCACATGGTTCTCAATCTTGCTGGTGTCAGCATCTCTTTGCACTCTTTTTTAAAAAATATTTATTTATTTTCGGCTATGCTGGGACTTCGTTGTTGCATGGGGTTTTCTCTAGTTGTGGAGAGTTGGGGTGACTCTTCATTGGGTGCACAGACTTCTCACTGCAGTGGCTTCTCTTGTAGAGGAGCACGGGTTCTAGGGCACAAGGGCTTCGGTAGTTGCAACGCATGAGGTCGTAGTTGGGACTCACAGCCTCTAGAGTACAAGCTCAGTAGCTGGGGTGCACAGGCTTAGTCGCTCTGTGGCGTGTGGGATCTTCCCGGATCAGGGATCAAACCTATGTCTCCTTCATCGGCAGGCTGATTCTTTATCACTGAGCCATGAGGGAAGCCCCTCTTTGCACTCTTAAAAAGCTTGAAGACTGCAAAGAGCTTTTGTTTTTGTGGGTTATGTATCAATACTTATCATCTTAGGAATTAAAACTAGGCAGTTTTAAAAATCTTCCCTGATTCATTTTAAAACAAGCCCAAGTGAAAGTGAAAGTGTTAGTCACTCAGTCATGTCCGACTTTTTGCAGCTCCACAGACAGCCGCCTTCCAGGTTCCTCTGAATTTTAAAACAACAATAATAAGCCTGATCCATGTTAAGTAATATAATTTTTTATTAAAAAACAACATAGTCTCCAAAATAAAACCAAGGTGAATAGGTGTATGTACTATAATTATTAAACTTATCCCAGTCTATTTTCAAGGACTAGTACAGCTCTGCCTGTCTTCTGTAGAGCCTTGCCTGTGGCATCTCCCAGCCTACATGCTGTTGTAGTCATACATTTCACTTCAACGTATGTTATAAACTGGGCTTTCCTGGTGGCTCAGATGGTAAAGAATCCGCCTGCAATGCAGGAGACATGTTCGATCCCTGAGTCAGGAAGATCCCCTGGAGAAGGGAACGGTTACCCACTCCAGTATTTTTGCCTGGGAAATCCCATGGACAGAGGAGCCTGGCGGGCTACAGTTCATGGGATTACAAAGAGTTGGACACAACTGAACAACTAACACACGCACAAATGTTATAAGCTACACAATGTATTATTATTTTTGCTGTAAACAGCTCATTTTATTTAAAGAAAAATTGAAAATAACAGCAACAAAAAAGTCTGTTAAATTGACCCACACTTACCCAACCCTGGGATCTGATGACACGCTTTGGTTTCCTAAGCAACTTTTTCAACTGCGTGTGCCTCAGTTCTGATGGCTGCATCGTGCAAGAATCTACACAAAAATAACATGCTAAATGCTGAAAGGTCTGGGAGGATGTCGCGCATTGGACCATACACACTTCATGTTTTAGTTATTCTGATTTAGTGGAAGCAGAGAAGAAAACATCCTTTAGTATTTTCTTAATTTTCTTCCAGTTGCTTCCTTGATCTGCCTTTTGAAATGTGGTTAAATAGGGGAAAGAGTTGCCTTGCTTGGGCAGTGGGTCTCAGCCACCACTTCTACAATGGCCACAGGACACCTAGCTCTGCCTGACTTCCTGCTATTACCCAAATTCTCTCCCTACCCCATGTCCTGCACCCCAGGCCTGGCCTAAAATACAAGCAGTTTGATGAAAGGAGAGATGAGACAGTCAGAAGCATCACAGAGGTGCCCTGTCACCACCTTTCCACCATGTCCCTCCCCTGAATGGGGGGCTCTTCCAGAGACCCATGCCTTTCCAGAGTCCTCTCCTCAGTCATCAGAACTATCAGTGGATCAGACCTTCTCGAAGGAAACACTATGCTTTGTCTTCATCTTTCCCCTCTCCTCCCTTCCTTCCTCCTTTTATCTCTCTTGTGAACATACATTGAGTGCCGTGGAAGATTGAATAATGGCCCCTGAGATGTCCACGCCCTAATACCAGGAACAGTGACCAAGTGACCTTCCATGACAACAGGGGCCTCTGCAGATGTGATTAAGGGGGACACAGGAAGAGTCATAGTCAGAGAAGAAGGTCATGTGACAACAAAGCAGAGAGATATTGGAAGATGCTGCCCCGCAGGCTGTGAAGGTAGAGAAAGGGGCCAGGAGCCAACAGATGCAAGGAATGCAGCTCTAGAAACTGCAGGAGGCAAGGAAGGGGATTCTCCTCTCAAGCCTCTGGAGAGAGTGAAGCCCTCTCAATGCCTTTCAGTCCAATGGCATGATTTTGAACTTCTGACTCCTGGAACTTTTAGACAATAAATTCTTGTTGCTGTAGACCACCAAGTTTGTGGTTATTTGTTGCAGCAAGAGGAAATTAATTCAAGCACCCATCAGTGTATCTGGTGAAACCAAGCTCAGAAGGAGGGACTGGGCTCAGAGGGACCAGTGGTGCAGTCACGGCCACGAGGGATGCTCAAAGCCACAGAAATGGATGGAGTGGATGACAGGGAAGAAGGGTGTGACACACTGATGCCCAGAGCAGAGCTGAACCCCAGACAGCACCATGGGTGCAGGCAGTGGGTACAAAAGAAAGACATGAATCGATAGCAAAGAGAAGAGTGGGGTGTTGCTACTTTCAGAAGTCAAGAAGAAAGGTCATGAAAAATGGCCTTCCATCTTTTATTGTGGACCTTAAGTTTTCCCTTTCTTGGCTGTTAATGGGCAGGTGCCAAGGACCCTGTCAGCAGGACTTTAATAACAAAATGCTCAAATCCATGGAGATAGAAGGTAGGTTGATGGCTGCCAGGGATTGAGGGAAGCTAGTGCAGAGTGACTGCTATTGGGTATGGAGTTTTTCTTTTGGGTGATCAAAGTATTCTGGAATTAGTGGTGGTAGTTGCACGACTCTGTGAATATGCTAAAACCCACTGAATTGTATCCGCCTGCCTGGAAAATCCCATGGACGGAGGAGCCTGGTGAGCTGCAGTCCATGGAGTCGCTAAGAGTCAGACACGACTGAGTGACTTCACTTTCACTTTCCACTTTCATGCACTGGAAGGAAATGACAACCCACTCCAGTGTTCTTGCCTGGAGAATCCCAGGGATGGGGGAGCCTGGTGGGTTGCTTTCTATGGGGTCACACAGAGTCGGACACGACTGAAGCGACTTAGCAGCAGTAATGCAGGAGACCTGGGTTCGATCCCTGGGTTGGGAAGATCTCCTGAGAAGGGAAAGGCTATCCACTCCAGTACTCTGGCCTGGAGAATTCTATGGTGTCGCAAAGAGTCAGACACAACTCAGCAACTTTCACTTTCACAGCTCAATAAAAATAGATGAGAGATAGACAGATGAAAGACAAATATATAAAACCCAGTGCCCAAGTGCCCTTCATTTGATGCGGCAAAAGCCAAGAGAAATCTGACGCCTCTAAGCTGCACATGTACCTTCCCACAGGGCAGCTCTTGGTCGTCCCTGTTCCTCACCTTTCTCTGGGTTCCCCCCTGTGATCCTTTCCTGCATGGAGGAGAGACAAGGGAAGGGTAGGCAGGGTGAGATTGTTGCCTGGAGAACTCTTCCCATGCTGGAGGTGTTTCTGTCAGGCCAGGTGACAGATGGCCACAGAACAGCAGCCGGAGCCTTTGGGTTGACTTCCAACAGCAGGTGGTGGTCGCTAATCAGAAAGGGGAGCGTGCTGCACTGACCCCAAAACTAATGAACAGATGGCATGGGGTGAACCCCTCTAAAACCAAGACCCACAGACACTGTCCAGTCAGACACCCCTCCCTACATCAGTGGGGTGTAGAATCCCCAGAACTCAGAGGCTCAGTTTAGAGGTGACTCTGTTTCTGTCGATTTTCTAGTCATATTTGTATAAGGCACAATGTACCTCAGTGTTTCCATCTGTAAAATAGGTTTCTGGGTTGCCCTAGATCAATTTTGAAGATATTTTCATTAAACCAGGGAGACTATCTTTTAGGACTGAGTCATTAATAATGTGGATAGTGGCATAAATTTCTGATAATGTAGGGAAACTCTATTCCAGGCCAAATATTTGAAATCCTTAAAATTTTTGCTCTGTACCTAATAGTTGCTTGATTATAGTAGTATTGATTGGCTATAAATAAGGATATATCCTTCTCTAATCAACTGTGCCTCTCTTGAGCTGTGACTTATTTTTGGTCTTACGAAAGGAGAATGATTATCTAACAAGAGCAGTTGCTGATTTGTCAAAATCATACCTTTTTCTGAAATTATGTGCTCAGGACACTTTTGCATATCCATGATAGTGGTTTTTACAAAAGAGAGTTTATTTTGATTTCTCTACAAGCTGGATCAGTAATCAGAAAACTTATTTTGTGGGGATTATTTCAATATCACGTCAAATAACACATAGATCCTTTGGGAGGCATTTGCATAAACTTCCTAAAACCTAACTTGTAAACAGCAGCAACAGCCGACCACTGTGCGAGCAGGCTGGGGGCAGGGGATCCTCCTTTTACCACGATGCAGTTTCTGCTCTTCTAAAGTGGGTTTCCTGGGGGACTTCCCTGGTGGTCCAGTGGTTAAGAATCTGCCTGTCAATGTGGGGGATGCAGATGTGGTCCCTGGTCGGAGAACAAAGATCCCACCTGCCATGGGGCAACTGCTTGATGCCACAAGCGAAGCCCACGTACCACAGCTAGAGAAGGCCTGTGCAATGCAATGTAGACCCAATGCAGCCAAAATAAATAAATAAAAATTAAAAAATAAGATGGATTTCCTCCTCAAAGTTGAATTCTCCTTCTTCTCTGTAATCAGTCCTGGATGGTTACTTGCAAACCATATATGTGTTCTAAGCATGACCAGAACCTTCTAAGAGGTGACCCTCATCACCTTCAATTTATGGGAGAATTAAAGAGTTGCCCCCACTCCTCTGCAGCAACTAGGAAACATGGCGGAGATTAGAGCCACTGGATACTGGGCTTCCTTGGCACGATGGCTCACTCTCAACAAGGTGAGGAGGGGGGCTCAGGTGCACATGCCCCACAGGCCCTCCTCTCTGCACCCTAGCATCTCAAACAGACACCTCAACTATCCAGTCTCTTCTTCTACAAGAATACTCTCCCCACCATCCTTCAGCTTCCACCCACTCCTTGTTCACACTCATTTGGCCATTGGCCCAGCTCTCTCTGCACCTCTCCTTAATGCTTCATCAACACTTAGTCAATATTTGCTATATGTCAAGAGTTAAAGAAGTGACAGTCATCCAGGGAATCTAGGACTATCCAAATTTATCTGCTGCTAGCTGGTCTTTGCTTTGCGGCTTCCAAGAAATAGATTCCAGGCAATGATCAAATGTTGGACACTTTTTGTTACTAATTTGGCATTGTCCCTAAATCAGGGGACCAGATCTTCTGATTTGCCTGGGACTGAGGAAGTTTCCAGGACTGGGAACTGTATTCTTTTTATAATTTATTTCTTGATTTTATTTTTGGTCTCACTGGGTCTTCACTGCTGCACACAGGCTTTCTCTAGTTGAGGAGACTGGGGGCTACTCTCTAGCTGCCGTGTGTGGGTTTCTCATGCTGTGGCTTCTCTTGTTGCGGAGCACAGGCTCTAGGGTACCTGGGCTCATGAGTTGTAATGCACGGGCTTAGTTGCTCCATGGCATGTGATATTCCCAGACCAGGGATTGGACCCCTGTCTCCTCCACTGGTCAGCAGATTCTTATTCACTGTACCACCAGAGAAGTCCAGCTTGGAGCTTTAAAAGCAGGACAATCTCAGGAAAACTGAGGCAAACTAGTCACTCTTATGGGTTCACTTCTGTACCCCCAAAATTCATATGTTAAAACACTAATTCCCTGTATCTAAGAACGTGACCTTTTAAGAAATAGGGTCATTGCAGTTGTAATTAGTTAATAGTAATTAGAAAAATTCATCCTTGAGTAGTGCCCCTAATCCAATATGGCTAGTGTTGTTATAAAAGGGGGAAATTTGGAGACAAGGAAGCACACAGAGAACCATGTGAAGATGAAGGCTGAGAAGGCTGGCATCAGCAGGTGTCAAGACAGTCAAAGCTAGCTAGTTACCCATTGAAAGCTGGGAGAGGGGCCTGGAGCAGATTCTCTATTCCAGCCCTCAGAAGAAATCAAACCTGATGGCAACTTGGTCTTTGGCCAAAGTCTGGGCTCATGTTGCAGTCATGGTGGATGGTTGGAGACAAGGGAAGGGATGGGGTAGAATTTGAGGACTCAGAATGGTGAAGACACAGAGAGGGAACAGGATCACTTAGAGCTTCCTTAGGCTCTGAGAGGAGGTGGGGCTTTGGAGGACTGAATGGGAAGTTGGAGCCTGAGTTCTGTTCCCATATAGCACATTGGTATTGGGATTGTGGGTGGGGCTTAGGCAGGACGTCCCATGGGAATGAAAAAAGAAATGAGCTTCCTGGTCCCAGCAACGTTCTCTGCGCTAAGCTCCACAAGGAAGCGCTGTCTTCAAGGCACCTCAGTGCACCCCTTAAATAAGGAATGTAATTCAAAGGCCAAAGACACCTCCAATGAATGTTCTGGACTCTGCCATGTCTTCCGAGCCTGGGTACAACTCAGAGGAGGGAAGTGAGGACCCCTGTCCCATGACCAAGACTGAATTTCCTGCCAATGGTTGACAGGAGCTCAGAGCCAATTAAAGTTGATTTAGGAGAACACACTGTAACATTTCTTATGTGCATGGATATAGCTGCTACTACTACTACTAAGTCACTTTAGTCGTGTCCGACTCTGTGCGACCCCACAGACAGCGGCCCACCAGGCTCCCCCGTCCCTGTGATTCTCCAGGCAAGAACACTGGAGTGGGTTGCCATTTCCTTCTCCAATGCAGGAAAGTGAAAAGTGAAAGTGAAGTCGCTCAGTCGTGTCCGACTCTTAGTGACCTCATGGACTGCAGCCCACGGGGCTCCTCCGTCCATGGGATTTTTCCAGGCAAGAGTACTGGAGTGGTTGCCATTGCCTTCTCCTGCATGGATATAGGGTAACATTCAAACCCACTGCTCATTCACCGATGCAAACAAGTTGTGCTTTCAGCTCTTGCACATGGAGGTCCAACAAGCTGAAGTTCCCAGGCCCATTCTTCTCCCAGCTGCCTTGCCTCTGCTGACACTGCGGGTTCTCTGGAAAGACACACTTCTTCCCATAAACCCCAAAAAGAAGTTAATTTAGGTGATTCTTGAAGTGCTACAGCTCTGCTCTGAATCACTGGGACAGAATAGCCTGGGGAGGGCAGACGGGAGATGAAAAAGAAGCCCCCCAAAAATGGAAGACAAGAAGAAGAAAGCTGATTTGCCAAGCCACCCTCCAGTCTCCAGGGCCTCTCTAGCACTCCAGGAGGCCATCTCAACTCCATGGTCTGTTACCGCCCTATTTCTGGCTTCCCCTCACAGACCTGGGTGCCTGTCAGACTGGATGATGGCCCACAGCTCACTGCACTGTCACATTTGCCATCTGTAAACAGAAGGGACTGTATTTCAGCTGGGGACAGGGAGAACTCAGGATGTGTGGCAAGGAAAAATGGAATGCAGTGGAGGAGAAAACTCCATTACGACCTCTCCAAGGAGCTGGGGTCATCCATCTTCCTCTTCTGGTTGTCAGTGGGCATCTCTGCCCCCAGCTTCCATCGTGTCTCTGAAGGAGAAAGAAACACAGCACACATATTTCCCTCTTTTAATTGCAGAATTAAAAGGATGTGTGATAAAGCCCTACATGAATCTCACAACCTAATTTTTTTACCTCATCAATATCACGTCCTCTCCATTGGGGTGGGGGAGTCCACTTCTTTTCACAAGACCTCACCTCGAATTGTAGCTTCTTTACCTTTCATGGCTGTGTTCTATCCATTAAGAGTCTTAACATAGACACTTTATGCCTCAAATTATCTACTGTTATCTTCCCCCTAAACCCACAAGCTTTAACCAGGGGATTTGATCTTGGATTCAAAAGAGAAATCAAGATGAAATGGTTCTAAGATAAGAACTCAACTAATGACAGCATTTTACTTTATTGCTTACTTCTTAAAATCACTTCCCCAGAGATGGAGCGCAGTGGAAGAGAGGCCCAAGCTGGAGCACAGAGCTCAGTGTGCCAGTGAGGCATGGCTGACTGTGAGATGGGTCACAGGCAATTCCTGTGACAAATTAAAGCTTGTAACTATATCTTTTTTCTAACAAACAGAATGCAGTCAAGGTTATCCTTCCAAAGAAATTGCTTTCACTCGCATTTCTGATATGTGCTCCTGAGTGGAAGGGAAAAGAGTCAAGGGCCCTTCCATCATCTCCGCTCTTCCTTGGCTCAAGATATGCCTTTACTGACACCTGTCAACAAAGATGGTAGTTAGATAGGGTTGTCATAAAAAAGCTATTTAGGTTTTTCTTGGAATCCAGGTAAACCCAGAGGGGTGCATTTAGAATATGATGCCATCTGTCTCCTGTCTTATGACAGAGTTACTGGACTGGGACTTGCTTTGCTCCCCAGAGCCACCAACCTCTCTGTGTCTCACTTTACACTTCTTAAAGGTGACCATATCACATGACCTCCCTCACAGGGTGCTCGCCAAAAGAAAATGACCTGTAGAAGATACACAATTGCCAAAGTTCAGGTGATGGGCTTTCTAAACTAGCAAGAAAACTGGCTGCAGAGCAAAAGCTTTTGAGTGGTGTCTGAAAAAACAATGGATGGTGCTGAATGCCACTTGTATGGGTGACAGAGGGCCACAGAATGGCCTCTGAGTGTCTAAAGGGTTCTGGAGATCTTGGAGGAAAATGCATCTTTAACTTGGGAGGCAAAGGTTTGAAGTTATTGCCAAGACATATGAGGCAGCATTTCATCTTTACTGCTACACTGACTTCTGCCACAAGCATGTTTTAATAGTGAACTCAATAGTAAGGGAGCCATTTGTCCAGGTATACACCTGATATCATGGAGTAACTGTAAATAGGATCTTCTTTCATAGTCAGTGTCCTGATTAGCAGGATAACATATCTGGTCATCCTATCCAGTGGGACGCTTGAAAAACCATCCATTTAAGAGTCATATCTGACGGATGCTTTGAAGACTGTACTTTGCACTCTTGGCAAATGACACACTGTATTAAGAGGGACAAAATAGGACGATTTGTGTATTTTAGAGTCAAGTGCTACTTTATGTAGAAGAGCGGGAGTTCTCAGCCTCAGCACTGTTGACATTTGGAGCTGGATAAAAATTCTTTGCTGTGGGGTCTGTCTTGTGCACTGTAGATATTAAGCTGCATCCCTGGCCTCTTCTTGTTAGATATCAGTACCACTCTCCTCCCCTGCTCCATTTGTGACAACCAAGAATATCTCCAGACATTGTCAAAGCCACCGGGGAGCTAAAGTCACCCCCATTTGAAAACCATTGACGTGAAGATTCTTACAAGATTTCATGTACAAATGTGAGTAGATTCAAGCCTCAGATAGTCATGACTATCTGAAATAGCACCTGACTTTAGGGGATGAAGGGACTGACTTCAGAGGGGCTTCCCAGGTGGCGCTAGTGGTAAAGAATCTACCTGCCACTGCAGGAGATGCAAGAAACTCAGGTTTGATCCCTGGGTCAGGAAGATACCATAGAGAAGGAAATGGTAACGCACTCCAGTATTCTTGCCTGGGAAATCTCATGGACAGAAGAGCCTGGCAGGCTACAGTCCATGGGGCCACAAGGGTTGGACACCACCTAGCACACAAACAGGGGATGAGAAACACTTACCTTTAGGGTTTAGAAGAATCTTGAGCTCAAGATTCAGAATCAGACAGAGTTGGATTTGATGTGACTCGTGTAAATTACTTGTGTAAATTTAATTTTACAATCTCACAATCTTAATTTTACAATCTTTCTCCAGGCAAGAATACGGGAGTGGGTTGCCATTCCCTTCTCCAGGGGATCTTTCCAACCTAGTGGTCAAACCCAGGTCTCCTGCATTGCAGGCAGATTCTTTACTGTCTGAGCCACAAGGGAAGATCTCCTTAGCAAGTTTTAATTTCTCTTAAAGTCAAAACTTAAAAAAAAATACAATACAACTAAAATTACATTTTTCTTATGCCAATGTAGTTATAAATATCTGTGCTCAGTCATGTCGTGCTCCTTGCAACCCTTGGGACTGTAGCCTTCTAGGCCCTTCTGTCCACAGATTTCTCCAGGCAAGAACACTGGAGTGAGCTGCTGTTTCTTTCTCCAGGGGATCTTTCTGACCCAGGGAGTGAACTTGCATCTCCTGTGTCTCTTGCATTGCAGGCAGATTCTTTGCCTCTGGGCAATCAGGAAAATCCCAGTCATAAATATAATTACACATATACAAATATATATAAATACAAATATATATGAAGATAGATAAATGAATGAGGTGGCACATGAAAGTAAAAGTGCTGAGGGCCCACTGAAGTCATGTCCCTGCCTCACAGCTCAGCGTTCAGTTGGTCTCAGGAAGACTTATGATTGGCTTGAGGGCTTGATGTTTATTTGGGAGTTATTTGTGGGGCCCCAAAATCACTTTCCTTATTTCTCTCTCAACGTATCCTAAAGTTGATTCTACCAGTAAATTTTGTGCAAGTGGAGCTTAAGTGAAAAACAAACTGAACAAGAGCCAAGTTCCAGCTTGGCACAAGTGATGCCAAGTCAGCAACACAGTCTAAAAGGAGGATCCGGCACCAGGGTGGCAGCCTGGAGACCCTGCACCATCAGCGACTCAAGGTAATGGTTGGAAGGCTCTAAATTGGGGGATTCAGTGACTGTCTTATCCAAACAACAAGGGGTGGCGTGGTCCTACCCAGCATCAGAGTCACATGTCACAAACACCCTATCCCCCTTCTTCTCTGCTTGTCACCTTCACAGTGGATTCTCTACTTCCTAATGTGTTTATGTATAACAGAGAAGGCATCCCTGGTGTGAATTATCCCCAGCAGACATCCTCAATGATCCTCATGAAGACCAACGCTCTCCTTGGGCTGGGACGGAAGCCAGAGAGAGGAAGCCCTGAAGCCCAAGTGAGCAATGGTTCTAACCTGCAAACTGCATGAGAACTGGAGCAGATTCATGACTGCAAAAGGCTGCTGGGGGTGGGTGGGCAGTGACCGCTAAAGAGTTTCTTTTAAGACTGATGAAACTTTTGGAGTTAGATAGTGATGATGGTTGCACAATGTTGCAAATATTAAAAAAAAAAAAAAAAAACCCTCTGAATTAAAAAAAAAAAAAAAAGGAAAGGTGGGACAAGCCCAGTGCAGACTCTAGAAATGGCAGGATGTGTGGGGCCTCCACAGTATCCGTAAGCCCCATCACTTTCCTTCTGTAGGTCTGCTCTGCTTTGGGTGGGTGGTTCCACACTTAGAAAGATGGCCTCTCACTGGGCGGGGGGTCAGGGTGGGGAGGGGTGCAGTGCAATTCCTGCAGCCCCAGGCTTACACATCCTCCCTGCTCTGTGCTCTGCCTCAAGCTCGAAGATGGGTTCTCTTAACATTGCAGAGAAGTTTTCAGGGCTTAACTGTTTCCATGGCTCTCTTCCCTGAATCAGACATTGTGCCTGGAAGTAGAATTTGCTGATTGCCTGAGTCACATACCCACCCATCCCACTCACTGCGGGGTGGGGAGGGGAGGGCGAGACTGGGAGTGGGCAGAGGGAGTCAACCTCAAGCAAACCACAGGCAGTGAGAGTAGGGGATGGGTGGGTGGCTCCTCAAGGGTAAATGGAGTATTGTTACCAAAAGCAGCAATGGAGATTAACTAAGCAAAAACAGAAGAAATTGAATAAGCAGCTGGGTGACCCTGAATTAGTCTCTATGCCTTAGTTTCCCCATACCTGCCCCCTGCAGGAAGTGATAAGGATCACACTAGTTAAATGATAGAGCATAGTAAGCACAGTGCTGTGTTATCATCCGCACATATCATCTGTTCTTAAATTTCTATAATGAGTGCCAGCTACTTACTTCCTCACCAGAGTGGATCTTTCCTTAGTTGTCAGCAACTTTTGAATGCTTTTTAGCAAGAGCCCGTCCCCTCTTGATTTTTGGCATAAAATGATTACAAAGCATGTTGCCAATTTCTACATGAGACTGAAGTGACCACCACAGCCTCAATAACTGCTGTAAGAGTAATAATTGCTAGGATGGAGCTATATTCCTGGCCAGCCTTTCTCCTAGGTCGAAATTCCAGGCATTCCTGGGACTTCACCACCCGGTGGTTCAGGGGTTGAGAAGATACCTTGCAAGATTTGCAAGCTACCTTGCAGGGTTTGATTCCTGATGGGGGAAATAAGGTCCCACTTTTCTAGGCTACTCTTGCAGGCCCCTGGAGGTTCACTGTTTCTCCAAGGAAAAAGCGGCCTTTTGTGATTCTCACTGATACTAGGGCCTTTCTTCCCCCCACTGGCGGCTCAAGCCAGAGCGGGAAAAAAAGAGGCAGAACTCTGGGTCTATACACATCACATTGCATTAGTGCTTATTTCTAGAGACAAATGGCTCCATTAAACACTGGGAAAGCCTTCTCATACCTGGACAGCCAGCTGAAAATATTTAAATTGAATTTCACTCTCACAGCAGAAATCCATCTCTATAATACAGTCCCCAAAACTACTGCAAAGGGTTTTGTGTGCACAGTTTCTGAGATTCGATGATAAGAAATGATTGCTTTTGGGAGGGGGGCAGTGGAGAAGATTATTTCGTTAGCTTTGTCGGCCTTGGCATGAGGTGACATTATGAAAGGAATTAGCAGCCCCGTGGACTATTCAGGGTATAAATAAATATTTTAATATAATTTGGAAGACACTGCAATAAGGTCCAGCCTGGATAATCTGCTCCTTTCATTAAGATGTGCTTATGGTTGAAATTCAAATCTCTGAAAAATCAATGAAATAGTCCTACTCATTTTAAGAGAGAAAATATACATGACAATTTTCAAACAAGGATTTATACAGGTGCAGCTGACCTCAAGGCCCAGGCAGTGTGGGGGGCTAGGTTAGAGCCCTCTCAGGCAGATTCTGGGGCCTGGTGCTAGAGGTGGCTTCTAGTTACCCGGACAACAAAGTGGGAAGCAGGAGCATTTATGCTCCATCCAGACCTGACCCAGTGGGCGAGGGAAGATAGGGGGCAAGTAATCCCTAAGCTCTAAAAGTCCCCCAGAAATTCATTGAGAATCCTTTGCAGGGCTTCCTTGGAGCTCAGTGGTAAAGAATCCATCTGCCAATGCAGGAGACACAGGTTCGATCCCTGGTCCAGGAAGATCCCACATATTGTGGAGTAGCTAAGTCCATGTACCACAAATACTTGAGCCTGAGCTCTCAAACCCAGGAGCCACAACCACTGAAGCCCCGCCATGCTCTGCAACAAAGAGTACTTACTCCCTGCTCACTGCAACTAGAGAAAAGCTCCAGCAGCAATGAAGACCCAGCAGAGCCAAAATAAAAAAATCCTAATAACTACCTAACTAAATAAAAAAGTTTAAAGACTGTATACAAGTTATTAAAAAAATGTTTTTAATGTTTTTATTTTTTTTAAACACCAAAACCATTTTGTATTGGGGTATAGCCAATTAACAAGGTTGTGATAGTCTCAGCCATAGCAGACAAAGTATTATTAAAAAAAAAAAAAAGAAGAATCCTTTGTAAGCATGGATGAAAGAAGTATATTTTCACCATAACAGGGCTGAGCAGATTCTAAGCCAGCTACCACCATCCTCATCCCTTCTCCCTAGGGTGATCCATGGAGAGTGTCTCTAACCTGCTTCCTGCCAGCAAATTCCATCCCTTTCTTACTAGGAGATCTTAGGTAAGTTCTCTTGTTCCATTGAGCCTCAGTTTCCTCGTCTGTAAAATGCGGATGCTTCCTCAGGATGTGCTCTGAGGATTGAACGAAATGAGGAACGTGAAGCACTGAATACAGCAACGCAGCGTCTGGCTCCTGCAGGTTGTCCCCACCCCTTTCTTCTTTTCTAACACAGAGGAAGGAAAGGATTCTTAATTCCTCTTTAAATAGCAAAACGGGTTACACATTCCTGTTTGTTGTAGGGTTCTAAGAAGCTGAGAAGTATGATCTTCCCAGGAGAATTAGACTCAATTTTTTTTCTTACCTTTCATTTTCTGTGTGATCCTTGATAAGCCCCTGGGGCAAGCTGGTTCCTGGTTACTCGGACCAGCTGGTCCCCAGACTGCCTGCCAGCTCTTTCATTTGCTGCCTTCATAGCCGAGGCTCTGTAGAGTGAAACTTCCAGGGATCATTTGCATGAAACTTCTCCTTTTTTCCAGAAACATCTCCCCCACGCACACAACTATATGGGGTCCCTTACATTATTACACAGCCTGGCTTCCCCTGGCCAGTGGGGATTCTTCCAAGTACCTGACCCAAACAGGTGAATCAAAGTCCATCTCCAATCAAAACAAAAGAAAAAAGAAAAAGAAAAACAAAGTTCATCTCCATCAGCTGTTCTGGAATTGAAAAAGAGCCTCAGGAAGAAATGAAACTTAGCTCAAAGCTGCTGACAGCCATCTTGCCAGCAATCTGGTAGGAAAAGGGGCTGCAGCGAGAGAAAGAAAAAAGCCAACAGAGAGAGAAACAGAGAGCAAAGGTGCAGGGAGGGTGCTGAGTCTAGCCAGTACCTGACTTTCTAATTCAGTTCCACCAGATGCCTGCCTGCATCACTCTCCTCCTTATAGTTTGGGTATTTCCTTCCTTTGGGTTTTATGAGTCAGAGAATTTTCTTTTGGCCAAAGTTAGTTTGAGTTGAATTTCTGTCCCTTGCAACCAAAATTCCTGATTTGGAGCACCATTTTTATTTGATCTAAACATCCCTTGTGTTTATTTGGGATGGCATGGGGTTGTTTCTTTGTATGGGTTTTCATGTTTACATTTTATTTTATTATGATAAGGACATTTAAAATAATATATAACTCTTAACAAATATCTAAGTATACAACATGGGTTTCCCTGGTGGCTAAGTGGTTAAAAAAAAACAAAAAAAAAACTCGCCTATCAATGTAGGAGATGAGAGTTCGATCCCTGGGTCGGGAAGATCCCCTGGAGGAGGAAATGGCAACCTGCTCCAGTATTCTTCTCTGGAGAATTCCATGGACAGAGGAGCCTGTACCTGGGGTGGCAAAGAGTTAGCAATCAATGCAAAGAAATAGAGGAAAACAACAGACTGGGAAAGACTAGAGATCTCTTCAAGAAAATTAGAGATACCAAGGGAACATTTCATGCAAAGATGGGCTCGATAAAGGACAGAAATGGTATGGACCTAACAGAAGCAGAAGATATTAAGAAGAGGTGGCAAGAATACACTGAAGAACTGTACAAAAAAGAGCTTCACGACCCAGATAATCACGATGGTGTGATCACTCACCTAGAGCCAGACATCCTGGAATGTGAAGTCAAGTGGGCCTTAGAAAGCATCACTACGAACAAAGCTAGTGGAGGTGATGGAATTCCAGTTGAGCTATTTCAAATCCTGAAATATGATGCTGTGAAAGTGCTGTACTCAATATGCCAGCAAATTTGGAAAACTCAGCAGTGGCCACAGGACTGGAAAAGGTCAGTTTTCATTCCAATCCCAAAGAAAGGCAATGCCAAAGAATGCTCAAACTACTGCACAATTGCACTCATCTCACATGCTAATAAAGTAATGCTCAAAATTCTCCAAGCCAGGCTTCAGCAGTATGTGAACTGTGAACTTCCAGATGTTCAAGCTGGTTTTAGAAAAGGCAGAGGAACCAGAGATCAAATTGCCAATATCCACTGGATCATGGAAAAAGCAAGAGAGTTCCAGAAAAACATCTATTTCTGCTTTATTGACTATGCCAAAGCCTTTGACTGTGTGGATCACAAGAAACTGTGGAAAATTCTGAAAGAGATGGGAATACCAGACCACCTGACCTGCCTCTTGAGAAACCTATATGCAGGTCAGGAAGCAACAATTAAAACTGGACGTGGAACAACAGACCAGTTCCAAATAGGAAAAGGAGCACGTCAAGGCTGTATATTGTCACCCTGTTTATTTAACTTATATGCAGAGTACATCATGAGAAATGCTGGGCTGGAAGAAGCACAAGCTGGAATCAAGATTGTTGGGAGAAATATCAATAACCTCAGATATGCAGATGACACCACCCTTATGGCAGAAAGTGAAGAGGAACTAAAGAGCCTCTTGATGAAAGTGAAAGAGGAGAGTGAAAAAGTTGGCTTAAAGCTCAACATTCAGAAAACGAAGATCATGGCATCCGGTCCCACCACTTCATGGGAAATAGATGGGGAAACAGTGGAAACAGTGTCAGACTTTATTTTTTGGGCTTCAAAATCACTGCAGATGGTGACTGCAGCCATGAAATTAAAAGACGCTTACTCCTTGGAAGGAAAATTATGACCAACCAACACAGCGTATTGAAAAGAAGAGATATTACTTTGCCAACAAAGGTCCGTCTAGTCAAGGCTATGGTTTTGCCAATGGTCATGTCTGGATGTGAGAGTTGGACTGTGAAGAAAGCTGAGCGCTGAAGAATTGAGGCTTTTGAACTGTGGTGTTGGAGAAGACTCTTGAAAGTCCCTTGGACTGCAAGGAGATCCAATCAGTCCATCCTAAAGGAGACTAGTCTTGGGTGTTCATTGGAAGGACTGATGCTGAAGCTGAAACTCCAGTACTTTGGCCACCTCATGTGAAGAATTGACTCATTGGAAAAAAACCCTGACACTGGGAGGGATTGGGGGCAGGAGGAGAAGGGGACGACAGAGGATGAGATGGCTGGATGGCATCACCAACTCGATGGACATGAGTTTGAGTAAACTCTGGGAACTGGTGATGGACAGGGAGGCCTGGTGTGCTGTGATTCATGGGGTCGCAGAGAGTTGGACACAACTGAGCAACTGAAATGAAGTGAACTGAACTGAAGTGACTAACAATTTCACTTTCACAATGTATTATCAACTGATCTTTGAAAGGAGTGTCAAGAATACACAATGGAGAAAGGATAGTCTCTTCAATAAATAATTTTGGGAATACTGTATATCCCTTTGCAAAATAATGAAATTGAACCTTATATCTTATTCCATCAAAAAAAATAGAATTCAAAATGAATAAAGACTTAAAGATAAGACCTGAAATTGTAAAACTCCTAGAAGAAAACAGGGGAAAACCTTCTTGACATTGATCTGGATACTGGTTTCTTGGATACGACATCAAAAACACAGATAACAAAAGCAAAAATATAGTGGAACTATATCAAACTAAAAAGATTCTACACAGCAAAGGGAACAGTCAATAGAGTGGAAAAGGTCACCTTTGGAATGGAATAAAATATTTGCAAACCGTATATCTGATAAGGACTTCATCTCTAAAATATATAAGGAACTTCTATAACTCAAGAAAAAGAAAAAAAAAACCTTAATAAATTGATTTTAAAATGGACAAAAGAGTTGAATCGACATTTCTCCAAAAAAAGACATACACATAGCCAAGTATATGGGGAATTCCCCGGTGGTCCAGGGGTTGACTCCGCCCTGCAGTGCAGGGGATGGGTGTTTGATCCTTGGTTTTGCAACTGAGATCTCACTTGCCGTGGAGCAACTAAGCCCACGCACCACACAGGGAGGCTGGCGCTGAAACAAATGATCTGCATGACATAATGAAGATCCTGCGTGCGGCAACTCAGACCTGATGCAGGTTTTTATTTGTAAATAAATATGTAAAATTTTAAAATGGCCAAATACATGAAAAGATGCTTAATGTCACTAATATTCATTATCAGGGAGCTGCACATCAAAACCACAGTGAGATATCATCTCACACTTACTAGGATTAGTTCAATGCAGTTCAGTCACTCAGTCATGTCTGACTCTTTGTGACCCCATGGACTGCAGCATGCCAGGCTTCCCTGTCCATCACCAACTCCTGGAACTTGCTCAAACTCATGTCCATCGAGTCAATGATGCCATCCAACCATGTCATCCTCTGTCATCCCCTTCTCCTCCTGCCTTCAATCTTTCCCAGCAACAGGGTCTTTTCCAATAAATTAGTTCTTTGCATCAGGTTGCCAAAGTGTTGGAGTTTCAGTTTCAGCATCAGTCCTTCCAATGAATATTCAGGACTGATTTGCTTTAGGATTCACTGGTTTGATCTCTTTACAGTCCATGGGACTCTCAAGAGTCTTCCCCAACACCACAGTTCAAAAGCATCAATTTTTCAGCACTCAGCTTTCTTTATGGTCCAACTCTCACATCTCACAGCTCTTACTAGGATGGCTATTGATTAAAAAAAAAAAAGACAGCAAATGTTGGCAATAATGTGGAGAAATTGGAACCCTAGTACACCTTGGTGGGATGGCATGGTTTTTAATATTTTGTTAAATCTGCTAGCATGCTACCCGTGAATTTCAGCTTCTGTTGCAACATGCTATTTCCTCCAGGGAAAACTGGGAATTCCTCAGGGGTGTATAATACTCCATCACCAGGGCTAAAAGCTATCTTCACCATGAGTGTCTGACAAAGAACTCGCCACCACCAGCCTAGCAGGCAGAATACAGATCAGTATGGAGTGGCTCTGAATGTGTTATCTTCAGTTATGCCTATAGGATGTGAACTTTATTACAGAGTAGATTTAATTTTCTGAGTAGGAAGTACAAAGTGCTCCTCCAGGAAATTTGAACATATTTTGTTGTTATTGTTCAGTTGCTAAGTCATGTGTGACTCTTTGAAACCACATGAACTGCAGCATGCCAGGCTTCCCTGTCCTTCACTATCTCCCTGAGTTTGCTCAAACTCATGTCCATTGAGTCAGTGATCACACATTTAGGCAGAGTAAAAAGTCAACCATGACTTCAGGCTCTGGAGTTCTTCATTCTAAAATGGATCGGCAGGGTTACCTTGGTGGCTCAGCTCTTAGAGGAAGTTGAGTATTTCGTGAAGCATCAAGGACCCCACGTTTCTCAAAAAATTCGAGGAAGAATCTTGTTTCCCAGGCAACAGCATTTTTATTGCTGACTCTCGGCTGGCTCCCCACAAATTAATCATGAATATAAATGAAAATGCTTCTCTGGGTAAGTGATTGCTGCCCTCCTGGGCCTGTTAGGTTAGTAGTGGAGAAATGGAGAGCTGAAAGCGGTCTTAAGAAAATCAATGGCACAACTCAAGACTAAGTGTCCAGATAATAGCTGAGGGGCTGAAATGTTGGTCAAAACAGGGTCTGCCAGACTCAGATGCTACAGAGCAGGAATTGCTTTCACAGGAGCTTGATGTTTCCTGATAGGAGGCCTTCTGCATTTAATGACATCCCTGATGGGGAGTGTGGACTGCTCATCGGCCCTTGGCAAAGAATGCTTTCAGACACCGCTTGCACCAATATTTTATTGCTATGATTTAAGTTTTAGAGTATGTATTATTTCCAGTGTCAAAAGATGTCAGCCTTTAGGTATTTTAGGCTTCAGTAACAGAAAACCAACTCACTCTGAATTCAACTGAAAATCCACTTACACAAGAGAAAGTCTGAAGATAGGGTGAGCCTTAGGGTACCTGACATCGGGCTCAGGATATAACTGAACCTAAAGCTCTTTCCACGACTCTCCTCTGATGTCCAGAGTCAATTGCATCGTAAATTTCCTCCTGCTCATAGGGTGGCTTTAGCAATAACTAGGACTAATTCTCCCTTGTTCATATCCAAGAGGAGAAATGGTGAGTTGTTTCTCAAAGTCTCTCAGAGGACCAAGGAAGAATGTTCTCAGAAATCTCCAGCAAAACACTTCTCATATTTTACTGGCCAGAAGTGTACATGTGTGTGTGTGCTCAGTTGTTCAGTCATGTTTGACTCTTTGTGATCCCATAGACTGTAGCCTGCCAGGCTCCTCTATCCACGGAATTTTCCAGGCAAGAATACTAGAGTGGCTTACCACTTCCTCCTCTAGGGGATCTTTCTGACCCAGGGATCAAACCTGCATATCTTGTGTCTCCTGCATTGGCAAGCACGTTTTTTACCAGAGTCACCTGGAAAGCCCAGGCAGAAGCATATTTCATGTCAATTCCTGAAACAGCCACTGATAAAGAGGAAGAGGACTCACTTGAAGCGATCAGGCCCAAGCTTACAGCCAAAGGTAGTGAAACCAGTGTCTCCTGGGGTTTATGGATTATTTGGGAAGGGGTACACAGGCTTCCCTTGTAGCTCAGTTGGTAAAGAATATGGCCTGCAGTGCAGGAATCCTGGGTTCAATCCCTGGGCCGGGAAGATCCTCTGGAGAAGGAAATGGCAACTCACTCCCGTATTCTTGCCTGGGAAATCTCATGGACAGAAGAGCCTGGTGGGCTGCAGTCCATGGGGTAGCAAAGAGTTGGGCACGACTAGATGACTAACACTTACTTACACTAACACAGCTGAATCAGGTCTGAGTCCTATTAGATGGGACTCAAAGGAATTACATGACAGGCAGCCGTGTATTTAGCTAGTGCTAACTAGCTAAAAGTTTGAACAGCCCCCTTTCCTTTCCAGGCCTCACTGTCAACACAAATACTCTTTCTAGTTTAATTCTTACTTCCACTTCTCTGTTATGGATGGAATGCTTGTATCCACGCGAAGTTCATATGTAGAAATCTTCACTCCCAATGTGATGGGGCCTGTGGAAGGGACCCCTAGTCATTTTGGCTGCCTAGGTTGGGCCTCATATAGGAGCAGGAGAGGAAGGGCAGCAGTTAGGGGAGAGCATGGTTTCCCAAGAGGATAGATCTGATTCATGGGGGCCACTGGGAAGGCTTGTGCAGTTTTCAGAGCATAAAGGAAATTTTTACTGCACTCGACACACTCCATTTTAGAGGAATAGGTACTGTTCAGGGATGGACAATTTCCCCTTAATTTAAAAACTGATGTGTTATTATTGCTTCCTTGAATCACTTAAGTTCATATTAAAGTACTTCCTACCTCCTGTTGTAGATTAATGAGCCCTAATGCAAATCCTGCAGTATAGCCCTGATGTGAATATATTACCATAGAAAGACTCTTCTTATGAGCTGAATAAAGCAGAGAGTCAATGGATTCCTCAATCACAGACACCATAAATGTCTTCAATAATGGCTGCTCTATTGGCCCTTTCTGTTTTGGCCTCAGGAGTAACTCACGTCTTCTGCTTCCCAAGCCCACAGAGAGTGCTCAGCTAGGACAGGCAAGACTCAGTAGGAGAACATTTTAATATCACGGCCATTTTACTACATTCTTTCCTGGTAGCTCAGATGGTACAGAACCTGCCTGCAATGTGGGAGACCTGGGTTCGATCTCTGGGTCAAGAAGATTCCCCTGGAGAAAGGAATGGCAACCCACTCCAGTATTCTTGCCTGGAGAATTCCATGGACACAGGAGCCTGGTGGGCTACAGTCCATGGGGTCACAAAGAGTCAGACATGACTGAGCAACTAACACTTACCCTCTGGTGGCTCAGGCTGTAAAAAATCTGCCTGCAATGCCAGAGACCAGGGTTCAATCCCTGGGTCAGGAAAGTTCCTCAGAGAAGGGAATGGCAACCCACTCCAATATTCTTGCCAGGAGAACTCTATGGATAGACAAGCCAGGTGAGCTACAGTCCACGGGGTCACAAAGAGTTGGACACTACTGAGTAACTTTGAGAGAATATTTGTATTTGTAACTATGTACATATACCTAGTAAGAAATACAAATTTTTAGTGTACTGCTTCTCAATAAACAGCATTGTTACTCAGTTCATCAAGATTTATAAAATGTCCCTTTGTACAATTATGCAAGAATCCTAGTGGTTTTCCCTTTTAAATACCTTAAGTGAAATTTAAACCTGTATCCTACAGAGAATTAACTTTCATGACCACTGCATTCTGCCACGAAGAAGATTTATGACTTTTCCTTCTCTTTATTGAAACCCTTTGTGCAAACGAGACAGATATGAGAGACATAGCCCACAAAAAAGTCAGGTGTCACTTTCCTAGTGAATTTGCCTGGAAACCCCTAGACATTAACTTCACCCTCAAAACAGCATCCTTCAAAGGAAGGCGCTGAATTCTCAATAATCAGCTTGTTTGGTGACCACCTGGTGGGTCTGTCTTGAGGCAGACTCGTGGGTCTCACAGCTGCCTCCTGCCATCTGGACCAGACTCCCAGGTGTTGAGCTCAGTGACACCCAAGGGACCAGCAAAGACCAGAAAAGACAGGGAATCCCAGGCTCCCCGTGGGGACTATGTAGATAGTGAGTGCAGATTCTGGGAGACAGCTCCTGCTGCACCAGTGTCCCCATGGGAAAAACAGCAGGCCAGTGAGAGGAGCAGGATAAGCAGGAAGGAGGAAAGACACCGCCAGTCCTGGTACCTGGCTCCGCTCCAGACTTGGAAGCACCTGGGGACTTCAGAAAGGGCTCCTCGTCTTCAGTTTCCTTGATCGACACCAGGCCTAGAGTCGGGTGTGTCGTGACAAACACAGAACACTGCACTGTCAAATGGTAGTCTGGTGGTTAAGCAATGAAAGACCTGCTTTTGTTGTATGAAAAGGGCATACAATGGGCGATGCACTTGATTACCGTAGAAGATGTTAAATTTCTGTATTTCCCCAAATTCACCAAATAAAGGGCAAATTAAATTAGGGAAATATTTGCAAATGACTATATCTCAGTACTGAGTGGAAAAGAGAGTAAAATTAGTTCTTAGACGATGACCTGAATTTTATAAAAAAATACGCATTTTTTAAAGGAAGAAATATTTAGCCATTTCCTTCTCCAATGCATGAAAGTGAAAAGTGAAAGTGAAGTCACTCAGTCGTGTCCAACCTTCAGCGACCCCATGGACTGCAGTCTTCCAGGCTCCTCCATCCATGGGATTTTCCAAGCAAGAGTACTGGAGTGGGGTGCCATTGCCTTCTCCGTAGTCACTTAAAAGAAGCCTTAAAAGAATATTACCAGTAATCATATAATAATATTTTTTTATATTTATGCTCTTCTGGAACTCCCATATTTTCTACAATAAGCACTTACTTATTTTGTAATTTAGAAAATTTTTAATACTAAAATAAAAGACAATTATACTCATTCCTGTGGATTATTTTAGGAAAATAACAGAATTAAAACCAACTCTAAGCATGAAGATCTTCACTGTAGCTTTATCTTTTTTATTAAAATGGAAATAATTTAAATATCAGCAGATAGTGAAATAGCTAAATAAATCATTGTTTATCTATTCTATGAAATACTGTGAATTAATTTGAATAATAATTATGATGACTATATAAGTATTATAAGTATACTTATTATGTGAAAGTACTAGTTGCTCAGCATGTCTGACTCTTTGCGACCGAAAGGATTGTAGCACAACAGGCTCCTCTGTCCATTGAATTCTCCAGGCAAGTGTACTGGAGTGGGTTGCCATTTCCTTCTCTAGGAGATATTTCTGACTCAGGGATCAACCTGGGTTTTCCACATTGCAGGCACATTCTTTATGGTCTGAGCCACTAGAGAACCCCATACTTATGATAGAAGGGTCAAAAAAAGATTAATAAAACGTATGCACATTATGAAAGTATGAAATATATCTTTATTTGAACAGGATTGCAAGAAAAATGTAAAATAAATGCAAAAAGGCAAAACGGTTGTCTGAAGAGTCCTTACAAATAGATGAGAAAAGGAGAGAAGCTAAGGGCAAAGGAGAAAAGGAAAGATATACCCATTTGAATGCAGAGTTCCAAAGAATAGCAAGGAGAGATAAGAAAGCCTTTCTCAGCAATCAATGCAAAGAAATAGAGGAAAACAATAGAATGGGAAAGACTAGAGATATCTTCAAGAAAATTAGCGATACCAAGGGAACATTTCATGCAGAGATGGGTGCAATAAAGGATAGAAAAGGTATGGACCTAACAGAAGCTGAAGAGATTAAGAAGAGGTGGCAAGAATACACAGAAGAACTATACAAAAAAGATCTTCATGATCCAGATAACCACGATGGTATGATCACTCACCTAGAGCCAGACATCCTGGAATGTGAAGTCAAATGGGCCTTAGGAAGCATCACTATGAACAAAGCTAGAGGAGGTGATGGAATTCCAGCTGAGCTATTTCAAGTCCTAAAAGATGATGCTGTGAAAGTGCTGCACTCAATATGCCAGCAAATTTGGAAAACTCAGCAGTGGCCACAGGACTGGAAAAGGTCAGTTTTCATTCCAATCCCAAAGAAAGGCAATGCCAAAGAACGTCAAAACTACTGCACAATTGCACTCATGTCACACGCTGGCAAAGTAAAGCTCAAAATTCTCCAAGTGAGGCTTCAACGGTATGTGAACCGAGAACTTCCAGCTGTTCAAGCTGGATTTAGAAAAGGCAGAGGAACTAGAGATCAAATTGCCCACATCCATTGGATCATAGAAAAAGCAAGAGAATTCCACAAAAACATCTACTTCTGCTTCCTTGACTATTCCAGCGTCTTTGACTGTGTGGATCACAACAAACTGTGGAAAATTCTGAAAGAGACAGGAATACCAGACCACTTGACCTGCCTCCTGAGAAATCTGTATGCGGGCCAAGAAGAAACAATTAGAACCAGACATGAAACAACAGACTGGTTCCAAATAGGAAAAGGAGCACGTCAAGGCTGTATATTGTCACCTTGCTTATTTAACTTATGTGCAGAGTACATCATGAGAAATGCTGGGCTGGAAGAAGCACAGGCTGGAATCAAGATTGCAGGGAGAAATATCAATAACCTCAGATATGCAGATGACACCACCCTTATGGCAGAAAGTGAAGAGGAACTGAAGAGCATCTTGATGAAAGTGAAAGAGGAGAGTGAAAAAGGTGGCTTAAAACAACTTTCAAAAAACAAAGATCATGGCATCTGGTCCCATCACTTCATGGTAAATAGATGGGGAAACAATGGAAACAGTGACAGACTTTATTTTCTTGGACTCCAAAATCACTGCAGATGGTGACTGCAGCCATGAAATTAAAAGTTGCTTGCTCCTTGGAAGAAAAGCTATGACCAACCTAGACAGCGTATTAAAAAGCAGAGATAATACTTTGCTGACAAGGGTCTGTCTTGTCAAAGCTATGGTTTTTCTAGTAGTCATGTATGGATGTGAGAAATGGATCATAAAGAAAGCTGAGCGCTGAAGAATTGATGTTTCTGAACTGTGGTGTTGGATAAGACTCTTGAGAGTCCCTTGGACTGCAAGGAGATCCAGCCAGTCCATCCTAAAGGAAATCAGTCCTGAATATTCATTGGATGGACTGATGCTGAAGCTGAAACTTCAATACTTTGGTCACCTGATGGGAAGAACTGACTCATTGGAAAAGACCCTGATACTGGGAAAGACTGAAGGCAGGAGGAGAAGGGGATAATAGAGGATGAGATGGTTGGATGGCATCACTGACTCAATGGATTTTAGTTTGAGTAAACTCTGGGAGTTGGTGATGGATGGGGAGGCCTGGCGTGCTGCAGTCCAGGGGGTCGCAAAGAGTTGGACATGACTGAGTGACTGAACTGAACTGAATATAAAATTCACATTAGCAAGTAAAGATTATGGACACATTTTTCTCTTTTTAAAAACTGTGATATTGTTCTTAATATTTCAAGAGAGTAAAACTAGATGCTCTTAAATAAACACTTTCAGGAAATGTCAGGGGGCTTACAAGTTCACTTTTTTATCGTATGCTGGCTTCTAGGACTCTGGATTTAGTCTGTCTACACTCAAAACTAGGGCAGACTTTGAATTACAAGCCAGCCATATACCCTGGGTAGGAACACAAATATGACACTTAGAAGTGTCAAAATGGCATTTGTTTTTAGTTGCAACAACTGGAAGATTCTGTGAAAGACCAGAAACCCTTAAGCCTGTTAGAGTGTCTCACAGTCTATTTCTACCCAGATTCAAGCTTGTTAAGAATGTGTAATCAATAGAATTACTTCTTCTCAAGAAAGCATGCTTGTGCACCAGCTACAAGTTTGTAAAGTTAATCTAATTTATGAAATGCTATTCCATGAGCTCAATATTAAGATATTGTTTATTTGGACTAATAAAAGTCTGATGAATGAATCAAATAAGGATGTCCTCTAGCTTATTCTTCCATTAAAAACAGCCAGTAACTAGATAAACACACACTGACAGAGCCCCAGTGATCCTGCTGCTGCTGCGACCCCATAGACAGCAGCCCACCAGGCTCCCCCGTCCCTGGGATTCTCCAGGCAAGAACACTGGAGTGGGTTGCCATTTCCTTCTCCAATGCATGAAAGTAAAAAGTGAAAGTGAAGTCACTCAGTCATGTCCGACTCTTAGCGACCCCATGGACTACAGCCTACCAGGCTCCTCCGTCCATGGGATTTTCCAGGCAAGAGTACTGGAGTGGGGTGCCATCACTTTCTCCACCAGTGATCCCAGGAATTAGTTTTGCCTGCAGGTCAATTATGTGGACCAGCTGGAAAGAGAGAGGGGGCCCGAATGGGTGCACACCTGGCTCCTTGCCCTTAATAGCCAGGACAACCATCACACTGGAGAATCTTGCATACCATATTTCAAACCCTAAATTTGCCCTAAGTCACAGAGCTAGGAGGTGGCCGGACCAGAACAGGATTCCCACCTGTCTGTCTGTCTGTCTGTCTAACCACAAAGCTCTTGCCCTTTCCAGCAACACCTGACTGCCTCTCCTTGTGCTCAGGATGTAAGAAAAACACATCCCTCACACAGCTTCCTCAGGAGAAATCCATTTCACCATGACTGCTTTTCTCAGAAACCTCCTTCAGTCTAATAAACCTCAATTGCCAAGTCATAAAGTGCAGTGACTGATCCATTATACTGTAATAATTACCTATAATATGTGCAGACACAAAAAGAGATCAATAATAAGAGTAGTCAGACAATAAATCGGACTGATGATCATCCACAAGGAAGTAAAGGGTGGGTGGAAGGTATTTAAGGAAAAACCCAAGAAAGATAAATAGATGCCAATCTAGGCTGTCAGTCTAGTACCCCCTCCTGTTCATCCAGTCCCCCCCTTAGCTGCCGACTGTGCCTCCCATGTTCCTGGGTGCCTTTCCTTTAAAATGCATTGACTGCACAAAGTGCGGACACTTAGCCCCAGTTTCATCCCTGGCGACAATGCACAACCATACCTAAACCTCATATGAGAGCAGTTCTGTATCCTGGACTGAGCCCTGAGTGTATGGAAGTTCACCTCTTTCACTGACCAGAAATGTGATCTTGGGTAAATCCCCCCTCCTTTCGGAGGCTGAGTTTCTTTATCTAGAACTTGGAGTTGGAAATACCTACCACTGATGAAACAGGGTTGGTTTGCAGTTCAAATGCTTTCATTTAAAATAAGACAGGATTGACCAATTTAAAATAGCAGTGTTATAAGAAAAATAATCTAACTAATGTAGTAAATGTCATGGCCCATATTGATGCTAGAGGCAGTGGGAAGCTAAGTGACCAACTGTCAGCAAAGGGGTTTGAGTAAAGACACAGCCTGAGAAGGGAAGGAGATCCAAGTCTGGAAAAGAAGGGGACATCGTTATCCTGAAAGATATACAAGTTGTAGTCTTTTAAAGCTAATTCCTGAGGCTACAGACTTGAGCTCCAGACTGCATCGTAAGCACGATATGACTGCAAGGTGGTCAGAGGAACACCAGTTAGGGCTTGCCTGGCAGCTCAAACAGCCTATGTCTTTGGCTATGAGTATGGACAGCCTGGCTTTTTAGAAAGAGCTGAGTTAGCCCCTTCAGAGCCAAGGTCATCATGGTCCATCCAGAACTGCGATTCCCCAAACCCTGTCTGATACATTCACTGTTGTGATCCCTTAAAGCCCTGGTCTTAAAGCAAATCACTGTGGTTTTGGTATCCCCATGAGTGACTCAGCAAATCCAACTCCACTTTTAGCCAAATTCTCATTACTTCTTCTCTTGCAGGATACACCTTAGAGAGGGAAGATCTTTCTACAAATTTAAGGGAGCTTAGAGGGACTTGGGCACCCCATGAGTGGCGCCAAGGAATGGGTCTCCAAGACTCTAAGAGTCTTGGAGAAGACTCTTGAGGGTCCCTGGGACTGCAAGGAGATAAAACAAGTCTATCCTAAAGGAAATCAGTTCTGAATATTCATTGGAAGGACTGATGCTGAAACTAAAACTCCACTACTTTGGTCACCTGATGTGAAAGAGTAAACTCATTGGAAAAGACCTTGATGCTGGGAAAAATGGAAGGCAGGAGGAGAAGGGGACAAAAGAGGATGATATAGTTGGATGGCATCATGGACTCGATGAACACGAGTTAGAAAGCTTCAGGACTTGGTGATGGACAGGGAAGCCTGGTGTGCTGTAGTCCATGGGGTCACAAAGGGCTGGACACGACTGAGTGACTGAACAGACTGAGCTTAGTTGTGGGTGGGGACTTCCCTGGTAGCTTAGCTGGTAAAGAATCCACCTGCAATGAAGGAGACTCCTGTTCGATTCCTGGGTTGGATCCCTTGGAGGGGGGCATGGCAACCCCCTCCAGTATTCTTGCCTGGAGAATCCCCATGGACAGAGGAGCCAGGAGCCCAGCAGGCTACAGTCCTCAGGGTGGAAAAGTGTTGGACACGACTGAGTGACTAAACACAGCACAGCTTAGAGGGCCAGTGCTATCCCACCCCCTACCCCTAAAAAAGGACCTATATTTATATTCCAGCTCTGTCAGTAAATTATAAGGCACTTAGGAATATAAGTGCTGTGTTAGGTTCTTTAATATATTATCTAACATTATGCTTTTAATGATCTAAGGATAATTAACCCCTCCCTCTAATAATAGAAGAAAAGGAGGCTTAATGAATTCAAATGATCTGCCCAAAGTCACAATAAATGCCCTTCTATTACTGACACTAACCTTTCAAGACACCTAGGACCAAAAGAAGGAAATCCGGTGTGAGGATCAAAGAAAAGGCTTAGCTAATTTGGAGAAGGCAATGGCACCCCACTCCAGTACTCCTGCCTGGAGAATCCCATGGATGGAGGAGCCTGGAAGGCTGCAGTCCATGGGGTCGCTGAGGGTCGGACACGACTGAGTGACTTCACTTTCACTTTTCACTTTCATGCATTGGAGAAGGAAATGGCAACCCACTCCAGTGTTGTTGCCTGGAGAATCCCAGGGATGGGGGAGCCTAGTGGGCTTCGGTCTATGGGGTCACACAGAGTCGGACATGACTGAAGTGACTTTGCAGCAGCAGCAACATGGAAAGTCCTTAGTTTACTGCCTAGCATGTGGTAATTCCCAATAAATGATATCTGGTATTAGTAATAGCAGTTCATTACAGGAACCATTAACGGATCACATACAGTGCATGGTTGCCATTGAAAAATTTTCGAATTCTGGCTATTCATCTCATTCACTCTCTCCATTCATCCAGTAAATCCTATACATTCTCTTACTCTTTTTTTGCAGATCATGGAAACTTATTCTTAAATCCACAATCTCATTTATTCTATAAACTCCATAGGGCAGAGACTTTGTATCCTCTTCCTCACTATATCCCCAACACCTACAACAGTGCCTGGCATTGGTTCGGTTCAGTTCAGTTCAGTTGCTCAGTCGTGTCCAGCTCTTTGCGTTCAATCGTGTCTGACTCTTTGCGACTCCATGGACTGCAGCACGCCAGGCCTCCCTGTCCATCACCAACTTCCAGAGCTTACTCAAACTCATGTCCATTGTGTCCGTGATACCATCCAACCATCTCATCCTCTGTTGTCCCCTTTTCCTCCTGCCTTCAGTCTTTTCCAGCATCAAGGTCGTTTCAGATGAGTCAGCTCTTCACATCAGGTGGCCCAAGTATTGAAGTTTCAGCTTCATCAGTCCTTCCAATGAACATTCAGGACTGGCTGGATCTCCTTGCAGTCCAAGGGACTCTCAAGAGCCTTCTCCAACACCACAGTTCAAAAGCATCAATTCTTCGGCGCTCAGCTTTCTTTACAGTCCAACTCTCTCATCCGTACATGACTACTGGAAAAACCACAGCCTTGACTAGACATTGGTAGTTTTTCTAAGTTAACTGATTGAAGGCAAAAGGCTAATTGGGACTTTTAGCTCTTGCTTTTCACTATTGTCATCAGGACACATAGGCTTACATTTTCATCAGGGCACATAGGCTTACGCAGTCCCAGTCTTAAGAAAACAGATGTGACCCCAGGCAACACCTTTTCCTTCAAGGCACAACCAGATACTATACAGAGCCTCGGAACCCCAAGGTGGCGGAACCCTGAAGCAGGCGGAACATAGGAGTGACGGAAACTGAAGGCAACGGAATCGGAAGCGGTGGAACCTCGGATTTAGCGGAACCAAAGCGCGGCGCCCAAGGAGTCACCCGGACTCTGTTTGGAACGGAAGCCCAGTGGCCGGCAGCTTCCTGGTTGCGCGGCGGCTCTGAGGGCCCAGTTTAGCCGTGGCGATGTTGCCCTACACCGTGAATTTTAAGGTGTCGGCGCGCACCCTCACCGGGGCTCTCAATGCCCACAACAAGGCGGCGGTGGACTGGTGAGGGCGCCGGGTTCCGAGGCCGCCAGGCTCGGCCAGGAGTCTCTGAGGGGAAGGGGGAAAGAACAAGCGGTTTCATCCGCCTGCTTAGTTTCTCTTCAAGACTGGACGCTGCCTTCACACTTTAGAGATTTTCATTTTTAAATGCCGGCTTTCTGTTGTTACTATAAAAGCTGTAAAAATCCCCATATGGGAACTTACCGTGGGTGGATATACTTGCCCTCGTTCTCTCATCTCTTGTTTCTCTTCGCTCGTTCCCCTCACCTTCCTCACCGTCCCCATTCCCCACTCTTACCCTCTCCTCCCAAGTCTCCGGGCTTCTCGCCCCCATGTCAGTTCCGTTCTTCCCCAGTTCTGTCTTCTTTTTCTCTCATCCCCGTTTCTTAACCTGTATCCATTCAACAGTGTGCTGGACGCTGTGCCAGGACCCTGGGCTCTCGCCAACTCTTCATTTCACCTTTATCTTTTTACTATAAAATGACAACGATAATTAATAACCAGGCAAATATAAAGCAGACTGCTTGTAGCTGTGGCTCCTGGGAAGGTTGGCAAGAGTACAGAAACTTCCTGTTGAGTGTTCATCTTTTTATCTGGTTGGAGGGACCAGGGCTCATCACAGAGCGTGGAGTGTGATCCCACGCACTCTGTGGATGCTTGGCATTCGGGGTTGAGTAAGACGAGGGATAAGCTCTCGAAGACAAATAGACGACCCGAGTCGCTTTATATGTCTTTACACCTCTACAGGCATATCTCTCAGAACTTAATTTTTTTATCCGGGAAAAAAAAAAATTTCAACAAGTTTTGTTTTTTAAAGCTTAGCTAGACCTTTTCTATTTAAATGGTAAAATGTAATGTGCTAGCCTTTGGGCTTACATAATAATTTTATTAATGGCGGTGCCTATTGGTTAGATTTATCTGTTGTTTAGGATGCCTTTTGGCAAGAGAGAAGTTGTTTTGCTTTGCTCTTAACTTAAATGTTAACACTTTTTGTTAGGGGCTGGCAAGGTTTAATTGCTTATGGATGTCATTCGCTTGTGGTAGTGATTGATTCCAATACTGCTCAAACGCTTCAAGTTTTAGAAAAGCATAAAGCTGATGTTGTCAAGGTAAGTCAGATCCTACTTCCACCCTATCATAAATTGTCTGTTCTAAAGTTTTAAATATCGCTGGAATCTCATTAAAGTCATATGTAGAAATGTTGAGTAGGTTTTACATGTGATACTCTTATTTGGGGTAGCCTAATATTTACATATCGGGTTTTCCGAATGGCTCAGTGGTAAAGAACCCACCTGCCAATGCAGGAGTCTCAGGTTTGATCCCTGGGTCAGGAAGATCCCCTGGAAGAGGAAGTGGAACACACTCCAGTATTCTTGCCTAAAGAAATCCATGGACAGAGGAGCCTGGCCCGCCACAGTCCATGGGGTCACAAAGAGTTGAACAAGACTGATCACACATGCGCATGCAGTATTTCCATGTATAATGTCGCATCAGTATTGAACTATTAAATGCTAGTTCTTAGGTCATTTTAATGCTAGTGGAAAACACTAATTTTGTCCTGTACTGCACCACTCATTTCACTCATTAGTTTTGAGCATCTAGTATGTGCTAAGAGTATAGAGATGAGAAAGCCCTCAAGCAATTCATTGTCTAGCGAGGAAGAGTGAGAAGAAAACTTACAAATACAGTGTGGTAAGTGAGACCTGTTTCATATGCTATGGGAAGACGAAGGGACTACAGGTCACCTGGTTGTAGGGATCAGAGGAGGGCTCAGAATTCTTTTCATTTTAGGGACTAGTAAACAGTAGCTGGCTGAGTGAAAAATTAGGAAGTGCACTGCAGGAGAAAAGGAGAATAGACTCAAAAGGAAGCAGTGTGTGTAAAGGATGGCCAAAAGATGGAATACACATGTAATCAGTAGGAGTGATGAAAGAAGGCAGCCGGAGAAAGTCACCTACCCTGAAAGGTTTATAAGATTATGATGGACTTTGGATTTTTAAGTAGGAGATTGACTTGATCATATTTTCATTTTAGAAAAACTCACTCTGGCAGTAGTGGAAGATCTGTTGGAAAAAGGCAAGACAATGCAATGGGATCATTTAGGAGAATTGTAGTAATTTTGGCAGGAAATCCTTAGGGCCTAAAATAAAGAGGAGACATAAAGGAGTCAGATTTAGGAGCTCTCTAAGAAGTGAACTTGATAATGTTTATAGTAAACAGTCTTAATCAACAGAATGACCCCAATGCAGGAACCCCCGGTTTGATGCCTGGGTCAGGAAGATCCACTGCAGAAGGGATAGGCTACCCACTCCAGTATTTCTGGGCTTCCCTGGTGGTTCAGAAGGTAAAGAATCCTCCTGTAGTGTGGGAGACCTGGGTTCATCCCTGGGTTGGGAAGATTCCCCTGGAGAAGGGAATAGCTACCCATTCCAGTATTCTGGTCTGGTGAATTCCATGGACAGAGAAGCCTGGCAGACAACAGTTCATAGGTTCTCAGAGTTGGACGTGACTGAGCAACTTTCACTTTAGAGGTGAACTTTACAGTGAACAGTCTTAAGGGAGAATCAGAATGACTCGAGGTTTCTGTATGAGTAGCTGAATGGTAGTATTGTTTTGATGACGTGACTGTGTGAAGTCAGTGTTTAAGGTGCAAAGTCTGAGACGCCTGGGGCAATTGAATTATACTGATCTGAAATTTTAGGAAAGATGTTATTATTGGAGATGGAGATCTGGGGTCTTTTATTGGTTGTTAACTGTTTTATTGAGATACTCATACCATAAAATTCATGCATTTAAAGCATACAGTTCCATGGTTTTCAGTATATCCAGAGTTGTGTAGCCATCACCACTATCAATTTCATAACCCTGCAAAGAAACCATGTATGCCTTAGCAGTTGCCACCTAGCCCCTTTCCCTTCATCCCTGGGCAGCCACTAATCTGCTTTCTGTTCTGTAGATTTGTCTGTTCTAGACATTTGAAATGAATGAGATGGTGCAGTGTGTGCTTGGCATCTTTCGCCTAGCATAACGTTTTTCAAGATTCATCCATGTCACATGGCTTGTGTCAGAACTCTGTTCCTTTTTATCGCTAAATAATATTCCAGTGATACAATCCATCAATATTTATTGATGGATATTTGGCATATCTCACTTTTTAGGTATTAGGAACAATGCTGCCATGAACATTTGTGTACAGTTTGTTTGTGTGAACCCGTGTTTTCATTTCTCTTGAGTATATAGCCTCAAAGTAGAATAGCTGACTCACATGGTAACTTTATATTTAACTTTTGAGGAACTGCCAGACTGTTTTTTCTCAAAGAGGCTTCAATATTTTACATGCCCATAGCAGTGTATGAGGGCTCTAATTTCTCCTCAAACTCAACATCTGTCCTTTTGATTATAGCCCTCCTAGGGGGTATGAAGTGGTTCTCATTGTGGTTTTGGTTTGTGTTTCCTTAATGGCTAATAGTGTTTAGCATCTTTTCATGTGCTTAGTGGCCATTTGTAGATATTCTTTGAAAAATGTCTATTCATTCCTTTGCCCATTTTAAAATTGTATTTTTTAAAACTTTGGAGTTGAAAGAATTCTTTATGGTTCTAGATACAAGTCCCTTATCAGATATATGCCTTGGCAAATATTTTCTCTCATTCTGTGATAGTGCCCTCTGAAGCACAGAAGTTTTAAATTTTGATGTAGGCTGTAACAAAGAACCATTGCTTTTCCCAGTGTCAAGAAGATTTATATCTTTGTTTTTGTCTAAGGATATTATGATTTTAGCTCTTATATTTGGGTTTTAGATCCATTTTGAGTTAATTTTTGTATGTAATGTGCAAAAGGGAAATATACAGGGGATTTTTTTTTTAATGTCTACATGTATCCTATGATCTTGCTAAACTCATTAGATTTAGTAACTTGAGTGTTATTGTTTTGTTTTTCTTACGTAGACAGTAATGTTATCTGCAGATAATGACAGCTTGGATTTTTCACTAGTAATCTGGTGTCTTTTCTTTCTTTTCCTTGTCCTCTTGTGTTGATTGGGACCTCTACTACAGTGCTTAGGACTGAGGGAGAATGCCTTTGTCTTACCCTGAACCTAGGAAAAAAGCATTCAGTCTTTCACCATCAAGTCTAATGTTGAATATAGGTTTTGTTTTTTAATTTTTTTGTTTTTGGGGAAGAAATATTATATCTCCCCCCATTTCTGTCTTTTTTGCAGTTCTGGAGTTTTCATTTCTTAGTATAGATGTGTGTTTCAGTCTGGTGTCATATTCCTTTTGGCTAAAGAATTTCCTTCAAGTCCTTGAGGCATGTATCTGATATTGGTTGATCCTTTCTGATTTTATTTGTCTGAGAAACTGTTTCACCAGTACTTTTTTTTTTTTCCTTGTAGTGCTTTAAAGATCACTCAATTATCTCCCAGAGTAATTTTTGTTGGGAAATTTTTGTCTTTGTTTCTCTGTATGCAGTGTATCTTTTCTCAGCTCCTTATCTTGATTTTCAGCAGTTTGATTATGATGTGTTTAGGTGATTTTTAAAAAATATATATACAGAGATGGAATTCAAGTACTACACACATATACACACACACACACACACCCACCCTACAATAATCTTATCTGTGGTAGTTTTATTCTGTAAAGTTGTTGGAAACACTGAATTAGCAAATACTGAAACACTGATTGCTCCTGGGGGAAATAATGCAATTTGGTTCCTAGTGAGCCTCTAGTTGCAATATTTTCATCAACTGATTGATATATAACCTTGTTTTATATGTGTTTCTGTTAAAAGACATCTTATTTATTATATACTGTTGATTTATTATCATTGAACTCATGGCCGACAGCACCATAACTCATGCCTGGACAGAGCTTATATTGTGTGTTTTTTCTGTAATGCATGGCACAGCTTCTTGTGCTTAGGAGCTCTAGACAGCACTTGAGCACTGCGCCGGGGACTGTTTTAAACAGTGAAGTCACAACCGGAAGCCCAGAAATGCAAAACACAGTAGTAAGTAGGCCTCAGAACAGACAGTGGTTACACCCTGAGAACTGCTGCAAGAGCGCCTTGTCAACCGCAGCTGGGGTGCTCTTGGGTGTTGAGTGACTCAGGTTTGTTACTGCTCTGCGTGTGTCCGTTAATGATGGTGAAAGCACTGCAGATACTGATTTTACAAATAAAATTACAAATGCGTTCCAGCGAGTAGGCAAATTCACAAATACAGTTTCTGTAAATAACGAGGAGGGAGAGTATACATACCTTCACACGTGTATAAAGTAAACATATACATATATACACATTCAAACATATATACATGCATATGTGCAGACACACATTCTCATTTAAAAAAAATTCTTGCCTGAGGAAAAGATGTGTCTCGTTAACACTGAAGTTCGGAACACTTTTGGCCATCTTTTTCATGAATGCTATTGGAATTGATTAGCATGCCTCCCTACCTAAGCATTTTCTCTGAGTGTGTTTACTTTTATGTGTACATACATGTGTGTGTCTGTGTACATAGGTATATCCCTATGTATTCAAATATAGGTATATATTTGAAGAGTCTGTGGTGTTCAGTTTGTTTACTAAACACATACTTGAATGTCAGCTGCAGGCACTGTGTTAGGGTCTGGGAATAGAAATGTGAGCAAGGCCCCATGATCCTGCCATGTGGAGCAGGACTGGTGATAGGTCAAAACAAAGTAAATAAAATAACTCCAGAGTATTATGTGGGAAATGATCCAAAGTAAACAAGTAGGAGCTAAAGAAGGGAGGTTGTAGCCAGGGAAGACCTTGGCTCAGAGGAAGGACTGTTTTATTCCTTATTCTGTCAGTGCTCAGTACTCAGGAATTAACCTGATTTGTGCTGGGATTCTTGTATTTTTTATTTAAAAAACTATTAATGTTATTATAAAAGTATGATGCATAAATTTATTTTTTTAGAGAAAAAACTGCTGCAATTTTTTTCCGATTTATGAGTGTTTACCCAGATTTTTTGTTTGCTTTTGTGTTTTCCTTTTGCAAGATTTTGGTAGCTCAAAGTTGTCTCCTTTTAATTAGAAGAATAGAGTGCAAGAGAAGATTCTTCTTATCAGTTTAGGATTTTACGTGTTCTGTCAGAATTAGATTTCATGGTCTTTACTGTGATTAGATGATATACCAGTGATCATACCATTTTAAGAGATAGTGTTCTGGAATTTTTGCCTGAATTCTCTAGATTATTAAGCCTGTGTCTCATTTCTGATATTTTAAAGGCAAGAAAGTTGTGATGTTTTCAAAACTATTTTAGTTCCGGCTTTAAAAAAATCATAATAAAAATGTCTGACTTTTGAGGAAGCTAATTTCCTATTTTTGTAATATAAGTGTAGAATGTAGCTTGAGATCTGGTCAGTGTTTTATGAAAATTATGTATGGTTTACATCCAGTGCACATATTTACTTGATTTGGTTTCTTCTTGATACTAGGTTAAATGGGCCAGGGAAAATTATCATCATAACATTGGCTCGCCATATTCCTTGCGCTTAGCTTCTGCTGATGTCAATGGAAAGATCATCGTTTGGGATGTAGCAGCAGGAGTAGCACAGTGTGAGATCCAAGAGCATGCCAAGCCTATTCAGGGTGAGGAAAGTCCTTGCTCCACCGAGCGTCTGTGTTAATACACTTACTGTTAGAGCGGTTGGTTTTTGTCCCTTTCATTTACTTTCATCACTTCTCAGTTAACTCTTGATTGTGTGTAGCCAGTTCTGTGGATCCGAATCTAGCTTTCTTTTCCCTATCAATATGCTCCTGGGCTTATTTCCTCAGATCTCAGTTGATTTGTGCTTTGGTAAAATGCATTAATTTCAGTTGAGCATGATGAGAAAACTTAAGCTCCTTATAAATGGTCTTGTAGATCTAAGCTATAAATAAACTCCCCAGAACTGCACCTTTGAATTAGCTCTCAATGCTTACTTTCTGCTAATAGAGATAAAATGCTATTCTCATTTTCATATATCAGTAGATCATTTGCTTGCTTATGTTACTGACCTAATCAATACAGCATTCCTGGCTTTGACTGCGTGGCTCTCTTGACTGGGTGAATCTTTTAAATGACTGTTAAAAAAACTTATTGAGTACTTACTGTACCTACTGAACTAGATCTTTATCTTCTTTATTGTCTTGAAAAAACGTGCAATTCTGTAAAGTCCCATTAAGTAACTCCACAAAAACATTAGGAGAGTCTGACATTGATCCTGGCTAGGACAAGTCTTTGACATAAAGTTTTAACTACTGAATAGTGTAAATTGCCTTGTATTTTCTTTGAAGCAATATTTCAGATTACTTGGAAATGTTGACCTCTAGATTCTAATGTTCAGGCAGCTCATTTTTATGTAAAATTAGTTTTCCCTGTCAATCTTGACACATAAACTTAGATGCAACATTGAAGAGGAGGGGGGAAGTTAAGATTTTAAGGATTATGAAAACACATACACACAACTAGATATAAAGGATGCATTAACCAAGTGTTTTAAAGTGGGTGATTTCTGAATTTTGTCTTTATTTATCTGGTCTTTGCAGATGTTCAGTGGTTATGGAATCAAGATGCTTCCCGGGATTTATTGCTTGCTATCCATCCGCCGAATTACATTGTGCTCTGGAATGCAGATACTGGCACCAAACTCTGGAAGAAGAGCTATGCTGATAACATTCTTTCTTTTTCTTTTGATCCTTTTGATCCCTCACATTTAACTTGTGAGTACTAGTTTTCTTGTGGAAAATGAATTGAGGTATTTGTAATATATATGGTTAACGCTATATACATAAGATACACATGCACGTACACCCATCATACATCTTAAAGTCAGACGCGCATCTAGTTCCTATCTTTTCAGTTCCTAGTAAAGATACTAAATCATAACCCATATTTTTTTCAAGTATTCTGATGATTAGAAATTTAAATCAGCAAGCTAGACCTTCAGTGTATGGAATTTATGATCAGAATTAGATTAGTCAGAGAACGAGAGAGTTGCTGTGTTATTCTAATTCAGACTTAATTAAATTTTTTTTCTAGGAACATCAAAAGAACCTGAGTCAAGGGTTTCATTTAGTCTGTGGCCAAATTCATTTCTTCCTTTTCAAAATATTGTTCTAATTCATTCCAAGCCTTTTGAGTGCCATAAACAGATGCATGTCAGGAACAGACTAAGCCCAAGGGAGTTTTTTCTTGTAGAGACTGTTTTTGCCAATATACTTTAATGTTTTACTGAGCCACTGATCTAAAAATTAGATTCTAGACAGATATTTTTGTGACTAAATATTTTTTATTCAGTTATCCAACAAATATTTCTTGAGCTTTTACTTGCTATATGCACGGAGTGTTCTGGGAGCCTGGAATATATCAGTGAATCAAGACAAGGATTCTTGCCTTCATAAAGTTTGCATTCTAGTGAGGAAGAATTAGGTGGTAACCTATGAGCATAATGAATTAGTACACTACAATGTATTATGAGTGGTATAAAAAATAAAACAAGATAAAGGGAGTGGGAGTGGGCTTGTTGTAATAGATAAAATGGTCAAGGTAGACTTCATTTTGATATTTGATGAACAACTTCAAAGAGATGAGGACATCTACTATGGTAAAGAATGTTTTCCCTGGATTTGAATGACTCAACATTCCAATTTGTATCCTCCAATATTTATTGAGGGGTATATGAGTTGATGGAGGGACAGAAGGTCAGACAAGTAGAAATCAAAATGGGAAACATAGCTGTATAAATAACTGCAATACGGTGTGTTTAGGGTTTGTGTGTGTAAATGTGTATATGTGAACGTATGTGTGCACTCACTGGGTTGCTGTGGAGGGCAGTGCTGTGGGAGCCCTGAGGAGAGCAGGCTTAGCTGACAGAGTCAGGGAGTGAGGACATCACAAAAGGAGGGGACAGACTTCGACCTTGAAGGATGCCTTCTATAATCTGAAATGGAGACAAAGCTTCAGGTTAATTTACTGCATCTCTGTAATTTAGTTGATGAAAGCACGAGATTTCAAAGCATCAGTTGACCTAACATCTTTGATTTGCTCATTGAATGTGCTGGGGTTGTCATAATTCTTGAATGCTTTGTTCCCTGCCTTTAAAACAGCCTCACTCATTGCCAGGAGCCAGGGTAGATAAGATTTTTATGATCAGATAGATGTTAGTCCAGAGAAGACGATGACACCCCACTCCAGTACTCTTGCCTGGTAAATCCCATGGATGGAGGAGCCTGGTAGGCTGCAGTCCATGGGGTTGCTAGGAGTTGGACACAACTGAGCGACTTCACTTTCACTTTTCACTTTCATGCATTGGAGAAGGAAATGGAAACCCACTCCAGTGTTCTTGCCTGGAGAATCCCAGGGACGGGGAGCCTGGTGGGCTGCCGTCTATGGGGTCGCACAGAGTCAGACACGACTGAAGCGACTTAGCAGCAGCAGCAGCAGGTGTTAGTCGGCCCCAGTTGTGAGGGGGATTATTTTTTCAATCATAAAAAGGCATAAAATATTTCTGTTTCCTGTACACTTAGCCATTGTTGGCACTTTTACTCTAGATATTAAGTGAAACACTCTTTGCATATCCCAAGCTTCAGTTTGACACTCAAGAAGAAAAAGGAAGTAAATTTAGACAGAGCAACTCATGATAATGATAAAAAATTAGTATCAACAAGTTAAATATTTGAATTTGCCAAATGTGGTATGCAGAACCTCATATATAGGTTTTTTTTCCTCTTCTGTGAATTTTATATTCTGAAAGTCTTTAGATTTTGAAGTTATGAGATATAATGAGGAAAGGTTTCTAATGAAAGTCCGTACACTGAATTTATTTGGAAGAACAAGCATTTGCTTTTTCTGCCAGTAACCTTCTGGTATCTTTTTAATTTAAGATATTAATTTAGAGTGCTGAGCTTGGAGGCCTCTGATGAATTGTAATGGACCACCTGTTTCTGTTTAACTTGGAGAACATTCCCATTATGTCTGCATAACACTGCCAGTTCCTTATTATTAAAATTATCATTACCTTGCTCTTAAAAATGTATTGGAATAAAACTCTGTGCTAAACTTGATTAAACTTTAATCAGAGTTTTACTTCTCTCAGTACAGTACTCACCAGCGAGGGCATTGTATTCATCTCAGATTTCTCTCCATCCAAGCCTCCCTCAGGACCTGGGAAAAAAGTTTACATATCCAGTCCACACTCCAGCCCAGCTCACAACAAGCTGGCTGCAGCCACAGGGGCCAAGAAGGCTCTTAATAAAGTGAAAATCTTAATCACTCAAGAGAAACCTAGGTAAGTTGCAAGTATAAAACTAGCAGCAACATTCATGTAACTCAGTGTTTATCTGTTTATTGAAAATACCATTTTTGGAGATGTATTAAGATTGATTTTCTTCTTTGTGTTACCCTTTCTTATTTCTAATTTTCAATTTATAAAAGGAAAAATATTTTTTGTTTCCTCCTCTAAGAAGAGATTTAGCACTTAGCATGGTTCCTTTGTTTCTAGTAATGCAGTAAACAACCCCCACTAATTTTCAGTGAACATCTTTGACTTCTGAAAATGAGAGAGAAAGATTGTAAGATGGGGGCCACTGAACACATTACAAATTGGGGGGCAAAAACTGGATTATGATTTTAAATACATTTTCCTGACTTAAATACTGTGTAATGTCATTAGCCAGTAAAATATGAATGTTTTTCTTCTGCATGTAAAAGTGGTTTCCCATAGTAGTTAAGGGCCAAGATTCTAGGGGAACTGTAGCTCTGTGACTTGGAGTATACTTTAGTCTTTCTCAGATTTCACTCTTCCAATATCCAAGATACGGTGTTTTAAAGGGTTTCATAGGCCTGTTACAAAGATTAATAGATACAGAAACTTAAGTCCTTATCATAGTATCTGATACTTAATAAGCATTCTTTTGGTAAATGCTATATTTTTGTTTATTTCAGAAATTTCAACTGAATAAAATTTTATTTTGAAGAACTAATTTTATGCATTAAAAATAGATTTCTGTTTTTTTCCTAGTGCTGTGGTTCTTATATTTTTATTGCTTTGGTAGTTTTTTGACATTCATTTTAAAAATGCTTTTATTTTTAATATACTAAGATTATTCTATTTAGACTTTGTGGGTAATTACCTGAAAAACGTGGTAAAATACAAATTGCTCTACAAATTCTGAATTGATATGTAAATATCAGTTTTATATATTAAACCATAGGCTGGTTAAATTTATCCCTAGTTTATCCCCCACCCTATGCTGAAATGATTGAAGATTACTCCTTAAGTATCTTGAGAACTTATTTCTTTTGCAGTAATTCTGTATCATAAATAATTATTTTTAACCTGCATAGTTTTATAACTTATGACCTACATACTGTATTTTCTCTCATGTGAATCATATGTTCATCTGTGTGAGGAAATTGAGTCTTACATTGTTTTAAATTTGTTATTTAAGCTTGCCCAACTGGGAAGTGCACAGCCAGAATTTTAATGCAGTCCACATCCCTCTCCATGGTCCTCTGATCTAACTTTACTTTAAATTTCAAAACCTTAATAAAATTATTATGTAAAAAGAAGATGGTACATAATTATATGCCCATTCCTATTGAAATAAATATGTAAATTTATTATAAATACAAAGTTGTGATTAAGTATATACAACAATCACAAATTACTGAAATGATTTTTGAGACTCTTCAACAATCTTTACAATCCTCATATTGTTTCATCTTTTATTTACACAGAAGAAAATTCTGTGGCAAGTGAATAAAATACCCAACTTTGTTCCAGAAAATCTTTAAAACAGCTGAAGAGTGAAGGAAGGCCGAGTAGAGGGAGTGACTTGCTCAAGGCCAAACAGATAGTCCACTGACTCCTGATCCAGTTCTCTAGCCCTAATTACTCTAAATGTTGTGTTTTAATCCCACGGCTTCTTTTCAGCCCTCCATCTAGTACTTCTGACTACAAAATAAGAATGACAGTACTGCCTTATGAGTGCTGGGTAGTATTGTCACTTACCATCTCATATCATAGACTTACTGGTGTACTTTAAACTTGCAATGATTTGGAAACATCTCTCCAGCCTGTCTAGTGTTATTGTCATAATTTGGATTTTGGCACAAAGGAGAGATCTAATATTTAGATGCTAGCTCATGTTGGTTATTTCGGGAGACAGTTGTACATTCTCATTGATGGTTATTATATGGAAAGTACAAAATTCAATCCTTTTTTAGCTTTTTCTGATATGAATAAAGTCTGATTCATCTTTTAAAAATTGAAGTATAGTTGATTTACAATGCTGTGTTAGTTCCTGATATAAAGCAAAATGATTCACTTATGCATATTATATTATATGGAGCCTCCCTAGTGGCTCAGACAGTAAAGAATCTGCCTGCAATGTAAGAGACGTGGGTTCTATCCCTGGGTTGGGAAGATCCCCTGAGAAGGGAATGGCAACCCACTCTAGTATTCTTGCCTGGAGAACCCCATGAACTGTAGCCTGCCAGGCTCCTCTGTCCACGGGACTGCAAAGAGTCAGACACGACTGAGTGAGTGACGCAGGGCGTGTGCGCACACATGCACACACACACACACAGCAAAGTGCTTCAGTTATACATATTACTGTTCTTTTTCATTTTCTTTTCCATTGTAGTTTACTATAGGATATTGAATCTAGTTCCTTGTGCCATATAGTAGGACCTTGTTTATTTTATATAGAGTAGTTTGTATCTGCTAATCCCAAACTCTTAATTTATCCCTCCCTCGTGGCCACCCCACCTTTGGTACCCATAAGTTTGTTTTCTTGTCTGTGGATCCATATCTGTTTTGTACATACGTTCATGTGTGAGTCTGACTCATTTCTTGATGCCTGAAGTAAATGTTTACTTTTTCCAGTGCAGAATTCATAACTCTCAATGATTGCCTTCAGTTGGCATACCTGCCTTCCAAAAGGAATCACATGTTGCTGCTCTATCCTCGTGAGATTTTAATCCTTGATCTTGAGGTGAATCAGACAGTGGGTGTGATTGCAATAGAGCGAACAGGAGTTCCTTTTCTGCAGGTATCTACAGCTTACAAATTACATAAGCAAAAGTTGATTATGAATTATATAGAGAAAAATAATCTATACCTTTGCATAGTCTTGCAAAAGTCCTTAGTTTCCCCTTTTTTCTATTTATTTAAAGATTGACAATGTTATTTTACATTCCTTATTTTTTTGGGCTTCTGATTGGTTTGATTTAACCCTAGAAATTATTCTGACAGATCTGGAGATGGATACTGAACTATTTAAGTTACATGAATAAAGACAAATTTTTTAGGATTGATGGATTAGGGGATTATATGTGTGCTTTTGTGTTTTTGTTTTACTTTTTGCCCGTATTCTGTAAATATGAGTTTATGAGTCTCACTGTATATATAATTTTAAAATCTGTGGTTTTGAAAAATAAATATATCATCTATTTAAAGGTAATTCCCTGCTTTCAACGTGATGGTTTATTTTGCCTACATGAAAATGGTTGTATAACCTTACGTGTTCGAAGATCTTACAGTAGTATTTTCACTTCAAATGAGGAACCGGGTAAGTTTATATCTCACAATAATGTTCACTTATTTTTTTTTTCAGAATTATTTTTTAAAGCTTTATGTGGCAAATACTAGCCAAAGCATGGAGTTAATGATAATCCCTGCCTTAAAATAATAGAATATGGTTATAGTATGAGACATAAGAAAGCACAGACCCAAGATAATCTCTGGGTATTATAACAGTGCACCTCCTGGATGCAGCAACAATAGTAGTATTTTGTAATCCCTTTTTGACTGTATCCATGAGCCAAGCACATGTTATCTTTTGTGACCATTTCTTTTACACAATCCAGCCTTGTGTATACCTTTATTATTACACCCCTTTGACTTTTCTTCTGCTTTAGCAAGGAATGTCTTAAGCCTGTGTCGCTTCCATGGTAAAGTGACATAGGTTAGGAAGTCTTCAGGGCATTCAGTTGTCTTTTCCAGTCTCATCCTGGAGAATAAAACTGATGTCTTTATGGAATGATGTGCTATGTAAAGGTGAAAGTGACTTTCACATCTTTCGTAAAATACAATTATTTTCAGGCTTACTCTTCAGTTTGGTCACTCAGTCATGTCTGACTCTGCAGCCCCATGGACTGCAGCGTGCCAGGCTTCCCTGTCCATCACCAACTCCTGGAGCTTGCTCAGACTCATGTCCATAGAGTCGGTGATGCCATCCAGCCATCGCATCCTCTGTTGTCCTCTTCTCCTCCCGCCTTCAATCTTTCCCAGCATCAGGGTCTTCTCCAGTGAGTCAGTTCTTTGCATCAGGCGGCCAAAGTATTGGAGCTTTGGTGTCAGCATCAGTCCTTCCAATGAATATTCAGTACTGATTTCCCTTAGCATTGACTGGTTTGATCTCCCTGCTGTCCAAAGGACTCTCAAGAGTCTTCTCCAACACTACAGTTCAAAAACATCAATTCTTCAGCGTTAAGCCTTCTTTATGGTCCAACTCTCATATCCATATGTGACTACTGGAAAAACCATAGCTTTGACTAGATGGACCTTTTCGGTAAAGTAATGTCTCTGCTTTTTAATACGCTGTCTAGGTTGGTCATAACTTTCCTTCCAAGGAGTAAGCATCTTTTAATTTCATGGCTGCAGTTACCATCTGCAGTGATTGTGGAGCCCGAGAAAATAAAGTCTGTCAGTGTTTCCATTGTTTCCCCATCTATTTGCCATGAAGCGATGGGACTAGGTGCCATGATCTTCATTTTTTAGATGTTGAGTTTTAAGCCATCTTTTTCACTCTCCTCTTTCACTTTTATCAAGAGGCTCTTTAATTCCTCTTCGCTTTCTGCCATAAGGATGGTGTCATTTGCATATCTGAGGTTATTGATACTTCTCCTGCCAGTCTTGATTCCAGCTTATGCTTCATCCAGCCCAACATTTCACATGATGTACTCTGTGTATAAGTTAAATAAGCAGGGTGACAATATACAGCCTTGACGTATTCCTTTCCCAATTTGGGACCAGTCTCTTGTTTCATGTCTGGTTCTAACTGTTGCTTCTTGGCCTGCATACAGATTTCTTAGGAGGCAGGTAAGGTGGTCTGGTATTCCCATCTCTAAGACTTTTCCACAATTTGTTGTAATCCACACAGTCAAAGGCTTTGGCATAGTCAGTGAAGTAGAAGTATGTGTTTTTCTGGAACTCTCTTGCTTTTTCTATGATTCAGTGGATGTTGGCAATTTGATCTCTGGTTACTCTGCCTTTTCTAAATCCAGCTTGAACATCTGGAAGTTCTCGGTTCACGTACTATTGAAGCCTGGCCTGGGGAGTTTTGAGCATTACTTTGCTAGTGTGTGAGATGAGTACAATTGTGTGGTAGTTTGAACATTCTTTGGTGTTGCCTTTCTTTGGGATTGGAATGAAAACTGACCTTTTCCAGTCCTGTGGCCACTGCTTTTTCCAAATTTGCTGGCATATTGAGTGCAGCACTTTCACAGCATCATCTTTTACAATTTGAACTAGCTCAGCTGAAATTCTATCACCTCCACTAGATATGTTCATAGCGATCCTTCCTAAGGCCCACTTGACTTTGCATTCTAGGATGTCTGGCTCTAGGTGAGTGATCACACCATCGTGATGTAGAGCAAGTAAATTATGATGGGCTACAGGTGTACTGTTCATTATTTAATCATATATCTGTTGATCTTTTTTTGAAAGATTGTCTTCGTTTAAAAAATATTAAATAAGCTATTTTGATAATTGCTCTTTGGACATTAAACTTGGTGTGGACAGTCACTAAGCTAATTGTCTTATATCCTGAAGAAATTAGTAATTGTAAACACAGGGAAACCATTTTTGACAAACTTTGCTTTAGTTGAAGGGATGATGTTCTATTTGGTTGAGGTATTATTTACATTGAAACAAGTAGCAGTGACATTAATATGGTTGCTTTCTAATATTTAAAGAAAACAATACTCTTGTTAAGATCCAGATCCTGTCCAGGAGCTTACCTATGACCTACGAAGCCAGTGTGATGCAATCAGGGTGACAAAAACTGTCCGTCCCTTCAGTATGGTGTGTTGTCCCGTCAATGAGAATGCAGCTGCCCTCATAGTGAGTGATGGCAGGGTTATGATATGGGAACTGAAGTCTGCTGTTTGTAATCGGAATTCACGGAGCAGGTAAATGAACCAATAGGATCTCTTTTTTGTTTTGCTTTGCTTCCCCCCCTTTTTTAAGACTGCCAGAATCATATAAAAATAGCAAGGCCTTTTTCTGTAAAAAATATATAGACATTAGATTATAAGGGGATTATGTAAACCTGCTAGAGATATTTCACCTGTGGTTTAGATTAATGACTAGTGTAAAAACTGGATGGAGTACTATGATCTAAAGTTAGTAATTTGAGTCACTAACATATGATGCAGACTTTAAATATGTAAGAACTGTCTAATTATTATATCTTTGCAGTAGTTCTGGCGTGTCACCTTTATATTCACCAGTGTCTTTCTGTGGAATTCCTGTAGGAGTCCTACAGAATAAACTCCCAGACCTCTCCTTAGATAATATGATTGGTAAGCCACTTTTTTTTTCCCTTCTGACTTTCATGTTAGGTATACTTTTTGAAGGGCAAAATTAATAGTCAGTGATTGTTGTTACTATTAAATCAAAGTTAATACTTCAGAAAACTAAAATGTAGATTTGTTCTTTTCTGAATAAACCAGAGGGGTATAAAATAAGTAAAATTTATGTGGTCCCTAATACTTACCTGCCGATTGTCATTGTGATTTTACTTGTCTGTTTCTTCCCGTAGGTTATACGCACCACAAGGGTGGGACAGAGCTTAATTCAGCCTTGCATCCCCAGCACTCAGCACAGGGTATAGCCCATTCTAGATGTACAATAAATAGTTATTGAAGAAATAATTAACTGAGCAATATTAGAAAAAAATCATCTTCTTGACTTACATTTTCTTATTTTTATGTTGGGAATTCTTACTTTCACCAAATATTTATTTGCAAATAAAATATTATTTCAAACTTATCTAGTTATTATAGAGCCAGAATATAGTCAAGGAAGAATGAGGGTTGGTGATTTCAAATATTATACAGCTAGGAATTATAAACATGCCAAGCAGAGTTAACGTGTAATTCACTTAAAATTGTGGCCAGTGGTTTATAAAGGATTTTCTTTACCATTATTTGTTATTCTATAATGTAATTAAACATGGACATTATTTACTAGGTTTCTTTTTGTTTGTTTAAATGCTATAAAAATAAATGATATACTAGAAAGAAGAGCATTAGCTTATTGATGTTAATCAGAGATAACATTTATTGAGGGCTTAGTACTATATTAAATGCTGTGCCAAATTCTCTACTTAATACCTTGACAACCCTGTGGACTAGGTACTATTATTATTATTTCCATTTTATATATGTGGGAACTAAGACCTGGAGAGATTAAAACACTTGCCCCAAAATACACAGCCAGTTAGTGGAAATGTGGTCATAATCATCCCAGTCTGGAGTCTGCTTCTTGGCCATGGCCTCTAGTCCTGGCTGCTTCGCTGTGACCAAAGCAAGGCTTGACCTCTCCATACCCTGGTATTCTCATATTTCCTGCCAATTTTGGACTCTTTGTGCTCATTGATGCTAACTTACATACTTCAAATTTTTTCTTTTCATCTTTCACACATAAATAAATCCCTATGAAGAAGTTCAGACACATAATTGTTTTGCAAAATTTATTTTATCAGTAACATAATTTTCTGAGTTAATTGACCCTGTCTGCACTTAATAAAACTATTAAAGTGAAAAGAATTATGAACACACATGTACAGAACTAATCAGTAATATGAAGCCCATAGGAGTTTGAAATTTTATGCTGTTTAGGTATCTAAGTGATATAAATTACATTTTTGGGGGGACAAAATGATACAGATTGTATAGCAGTTCTTGACAATGTTGTTGATTTGACAGTATTAATTAAATCTTTGTTACTTGAAAACATTTTAATTAAAACTTCTAATTAAACTTTTAATTTGAAATTCAGTATGTACTTAGTGATAATTGAAAGCAATTCAGTTAAGTACAGAGGTCTGATTTATATTCATTGAGTAAAGGCTGTTGCTTATTAAGGCCTAATCTGCCCTACTTTGTGAATCACTTCACATGGAAAATGCTGGAAGAGAAATATGCAGTTTCCTGGAATCAACTCCAAGCTGGCAAAAGTTGGTAAACATGGCACCTACTTGTTGCCATTGCTTTAGACCCCATCTTTGTTACTAAAAATGAGTATCAGTTGTATGGCTTATCCTAAGGGATCATTTATTCAGATTGATCCTTTTTTTGTGTGTATATCTTACCGATTTTATAATAACATTTTACTAAAACGACTTGAGTTTAAGAGGTTTATTTAGAATCCCATCACCCACTCTGAGTAATTATTTACATTTTTCCCTTCACAAGATGTGTATATGTGTGAGCACCTAGGGTGTTCACACGTGCACTAATGTGTGCTTATGCTCATTCGTGTCCAGCTCTTTGTCACTGTATGGACTGTAGCCAGCCAGGCTCTTCTGCCCATGGAATTTTCAAGGCAAGAATACTGGAGTGGGATGCCATTTGCTACTCCAGGGAATCTTTCTGACCCAGGGGATTGAACCTGCATCTCTTGTGTCTTCTGCATGGACAGGTGGACTGTTTACCAGTAGCACCACCTGTGATAAACACACAAGCATATACACTCACACATATTCTTGTGTGATAACTTTATCCCAGGCTTTGGTGGTGCTGGTGGTAAAGAACTTGTCTGCAGGAGACATAAGGGACACAGGTTCGATCCCTGGGTGGGAAGATCCCCTGGAGAAGGATATGGCAACCCACTGCAGTGTTCTTGCCTGGAGAATCCCATGGACAGAGGAGCCTGGTGGGCTATAGTCCATAGCGTCAGAAAGAGTTGGACATGACTGAAGCAACTTAACACACACAAAGGAAGAAAAATTTTAAACCCTTATTAGTAAGCTAAAGTTTCAACTTTGCTGCAATCTTTGTAGTGCAACATTTTGTTATTGTTGTTGTTGTTCAGTTGCAAAGTCATGTCCGACTCTTTGTGACCCCATGGACTGCAAAAAGCCAGGCTTCCCTGTCCTTCACTATCTCCCTGAGTTTACTCAAACTCATGTCCATTGAGTTGGTGATTCCATCCAGGCTTCTCATCCTCTGTCGTCCCCTTCTCCTCCTGCCCTCAATCTTACCCAGCATCAGGGTCTTTTCCAATGAGTCAACTCTTTGCAACGGGTAGCCAGCGTTTTGGAGCTTAAGCTTCAGCATCAGTCTTTGCAGTGAATATTCAGAGTTGATTTCCTTTCGGTTTGACTGGTTTGAGCTCTTTGAACCTATTTGTGATTACCAATTTTATGTGCACTTTAAAGTGCATCAGATCAAAACATAACACTTAAGGAAGGCAGTGAGACAGGAATATGCTATAATCTGTCATGTACAGAAACTGTTCTCTAACCCTAGTCCTTCTCGATTTGCCTTTGTTACCCTGAAGCCAGCAACTTTGGCTAAAACAGTGTTTCTTAGAAGACAAAGCCCCCCGAATTATGGATAGCAATACTCTGGAGTAATCTAACCTTTGAGATACTAGATGATGCAAATTAAGTCCCGTAGCTAAATAAGACCCAGTGTATAGCTAAGCCCCCAGAGTGCTATGTGACACCTTCTAGATCTGAAGAGTACTTCCACTGTAAAGTTCCTTTAGAGTTTTAAGATCAGCATATGTTGCAATTAATGTATTTTTGTTTGTTTGTTTTATTACAAACCAGGGCAAAGTGCAGTTGCTGGGGAAGAACATCCCAAAGGCTCCATTCTGCAGGAAGTGCAACTCAAGTTCCTGCTAACAGGTCTGCTTTCAGGACTGCCCTCCCCACAGTTCGCTATCCGTATGTGCCCCCCGTTGACCACAAAAAACATCAAGATGTATCAGCCATTGCTTGCTGTTGGTGAGTTCTTGTTTTAACTCTTAATGTCTATTTTACATTTTTAAGACATTAAAGTTTCCTGATTATTAGAAAATCCTTTATTCTCCTTTAGAATGCTTTAAGAGGAGGAAGAGGCTCCATGAAATTGTATAAATACTCATCTTGAAATGCTTTTTCCCCTCTCCTGTTAATCTTTTTAAATCACAACAATAACTCACTCACCAATGGCAGATGACAGAGATTCCAACACCATGGATGTGTTTCTGAAAGGTCAGGCGGGTAGTCCTGTGTGATGCCGAAACCAGACTGCTTGTCTTTTCGTGGACCATCTCAAGCTCTCCTGTACATGTCATTTTGTTTTGAGTTTTTGTTAACAATGTGGTCAAAGTTAATATTTAGTAACAGCAAGAATCTATATTTGCTAAGAATTGTATGTTAAACCTGGTTTTATTTTATTCAAAGTGGCTCTTGTCTTTGTAAACTAAAGATTTGCCTTCTGGGTTGAAATTGCAATTTTTATGTTTTAGATTAAAAAAAAAATTGGTCTGGGTTTCAGCTTGCTGTCACAGTAATTTCATGGTAATGTGTTTAACCTGGTTTCTTTTACAGATAAAACAGAATTTTAATTTGCTTTTAAGTATATAAGGTTAAAAATTCATTTCTCTAAAATTTTGAAAAATAGAATATTTGTTTGAAATTGTCATTTTCTTAAGATGCTATTGGTTTGACTTCTGGTTTTTTCCCAGTTCTCTAAACATGTGATTCGTGATTCTTTTTTTTTCCTAAAAATAAAATCTCATCACATGTATCTTGTAGCCCTTGTGTCTTAGCTCAGTGGCTGGCTTGTGATTCCTAGTGGTTCATTTGAGTATTACTGTTTGGTGGTACTGTTATTTCCCCATTTTTTTCCATTATCATCTTTTGAAAGTGATTTGAATTTTAAGATTCAGTGATCTGTGCTTATAGGTTTCCAGATTTATATAAATACAGATAGATGTTTAATTTTTGCTCTAGAAACTATTGATTCATATTAAATCTCTTATTGAAATTTCAGTTGGAATTTGTCAATGTACATAGAATGTATGTCTCTGAATGTCAGTATATCTAATTTGTCAATTAGGATTTTATTAATTTCTTGGTGAAAATTATGTCTTGAGATAGTTAGATAATAAGAGTTGATCAGAATCTGAGATTTCCATTGTAGAATAAGCTATATTATAGTGGCATATAGTGAATAGCAAGTCATTTATTAAATTTAGTATAATAGCAAAGTAAAAGCAAAAAATATATGTGCCTGAAGTCTTGCAGAGTCATTAGGAAACACAAGCAGAGCTCAGCTGGATTCACTTCTCCTTCTAGGGCCTGTAGATCATAGTTTCAACATCAAAATGTGCAGAATATAGAAATCTTACAATAATTTTGAACATTTGCTAATTGAAAAGTTTGAGTAATTTAGATATTTTCTCAGTACTAGAACTAGAAGATATTGTGGCATAGGTAATAAATATAAAGTTATAATACCATATTTCTCTAGAATAGTTTTGCAAGAAATTTCTGAAGCTTTATTCAGCAAGTTAGCCAAGATTGGAATTTGCCTAGAATTTTTGTTTTTACTATTATTATATGATCCCTGGGTTGGGAAGATCCCCTGGAGAAGGGAAAGGCTACCCACGCCAGTATTCTGGCCTGGAGAATTCCATGGACTATATAGTCCATGGGGTCGCAAAGAGTCAGACACGACTGAGTGACTTTCTCTTTCTGAGTGACTTTCACATTATTATATTATTATTTCTACAGTCTGTTGCTTCGTATGAATCCATTAATTCTTTCAGTCATGTGTAATGAGAAAGTGATTGTGCAACCGTTAACATTGTTCACTTTTCTTGCTTCACTTATAAAAACATATTAAGGGCTGAAACATTAATTTCTGAAGAAAGTATTACTTTCTCAAATGGCCATGTCCCTTCTAATTAAATTTTAGACTGATTACCTGAGACTGTGAAAAGCTTTAGGTATAATAATCACTACAAATCATAATACAGTGATAACAGTAATAATAATCATCACATCCTTACATGGTGCTGAGTGTTGTACTAAGTGTCTTACACACATGTTTCTCATTTAATCTCCAATGAATAAATAGATTTTCAATGCAAGCAAGAAAACTGCAAGAGTATAGGGCAGAGCCAGGGCTTAAACTTAGGCTTCTTTAACTGTAAAATCCACAGTTAGCCACTGTACTTTACCATCTCTTTATGATGTATTTAATGTTAAAGACAGAGCAAAAAATCTTTGTAAAGAAAACCAGAAAAATCTGGTTAATGAGTTCTGCTAGGCTGTGTTTTTGAGTACTAGTTATAATAATAAACATTCAAAAAGCTTAAGAAAGTGCATCGTCAAATTTTGTGTGTATTGAATTAGATTTTGAAGTCTTTCTTTGAAAATCTGTTTCTGGGTTTAGGTAAGATTACAGAGTCCATGGAACTTCCCTGGTAGCTCAGCTGGTAAAGAATCTGCCTGCAATGCAGGAGACCCTGGTTCGATTCCTAGGTTCAGAAGATACCCTGGAAAAGAGATAGGCCACCTACTTCAGTATTCTTGGGGTTCCCTGGTGGCTCAGATGGTAAAGAATCCGCCTGCAATGTGGGAGACCTGGGTTTGATCCGTTGGATGAGAAGACCCTCTGGAGGAGGGCTTGGCAACTCACTCCAGTATTCTTGCCTGGAAAATCCCATGGAAGAAGAGCCTAGAGAGCTCTAGTCCATGGGGTCGCAAGGAGTTGGACACGACTGAGTGACTAAGCACAACACAGCCCAGAGTCCGTGAGATTAGACCCATTTTTGAAAAGAGGGAAGGCAGAGAAATATACTCTTCCTTCACACCTAGCTTAGGTTCCTTTTATTAAAGATAGATGTTTTAAAATGAAATCTTGAGAGAAGACTTGTTAGATATGAAACTTCTACTAGATTAAATCTCCTCTATCATGTCATTTTGATAGGTACAAGCAATGGTTCCGTCCTGGTGTACCATCTCACCAGTGGGCTGCTGCACAAGGAGTTAAGCATCCATTCATGTGAAGTCAAGTGAGTCTGTCATTGGGATATTGAGCTCATAAACATATGTAATATCAAAAAAGCTCTTTTGGACTTTTCTACATGGAATACTCTGCAGTGATTATTTGACTGAAAGCTTTGAATAATAGATATTCTTGTCCAACTAGTAGCTGTGTTCATCAAGGATAAGTACTAATTGTTTACTTCGTGGAGGATGTTAATTCAGTGAAGAATTTTTTCTCACTTTATTTCTGCATCTTATTTATTTCTTCTAAGGTCTAGGATATTTTCTTATTGGATATAACTCTCTTTCCTTGTTCCAGTTTATATAGTTTTTTTCCATTTCTGCAAAGATCTTATAGTAGGACTTGTGATGAAAAATTTGAGTATAGTCACTTTAATTTTTAATCTCATTTATTCTTTCATTTGACATATGACCTGTTTCATGAGTTCTTTGAATATAGAGGTATCTGAGGGAAGGCTAACAGGACAGAAGGAAGCCTCTTGCTTTATGTTTTAAAGTATTATATACCACTCCAGTAAAAATAAAAAGTATATACCTACCTGCTCCGTAGCATTATTTTTCTGATCACATGACTATATTATTTTCTTTGCCCTGGTAATGACAGATTATAAAGTTACACGTGTAAAATATAAATATATTAATCTTCGGTTATTTTTGGATGATTTTGGAACAGATGTATCAGGCTATTTTCTTACTTCTGTACATTATATAAATTATAGGCCTCATGTATATGTTAAAATTCTTAGTGAACCCTTAGCGTACACATTATTCTGAATAAATGTATTTTCTAAATGGGAAGGGTCAGTGCTTGAAGTATCACAACTTCTGATTGTGATGGAAGTTTCTGAGAGTTCAGTTCAGTTCAGTCATTCAGTCGTGTCCCACTCTTTGCGACCCCATGAATCGTAGCACACCAGACCTCCCTGTCCATCACCAACTCCCGGAGTTTACCCAAACTGATGTGCATCGAGTGGGTGATGTCATCCAGCCATCTCATCCTCTGTCGTCCCCTTTTCCTCCTGCCCCCAATCCCTCCTAGCATCAGGGTCTTTTCCAATGAGTCAACTCTTCGCATGAGATGGCCAAAGTATTGGAGTTTCAGCCTCAGCATCAGTCCTTCCAGTGAACACCCAAGACTAGTCTCCTTTAGGATGGACTGGTTGGATCTCCTTGCAGTCCAAGGGACTCTCAAGAGTCTTCTCCAACACCACAGTTCAAAAGCATCAATTCTTCAGCGCTCAGCTTTCTTCACAGTGCAACTCTCACATCCATACGTGACCACAGGAAAAACCATAGCCTTGACTAGACGGACCTTTGTTGGCAAAGTAATACCTCTGCTTTTGAATATGCTGTCTAGTTTGGTCATAATTTTCCTTCCAAGGAGTAAGCGTTTTTTAATTTCATGGCTGCAGTCACCATCTGCAGTGATGTTGGAGCCCAGAAAAATAAAGTCTGACACTGTTTCCACTGTTTCTCCATCTATTTCCCATGAAGTGATGGGACCAGATGCCATGATCTTCGTTTTCTGAATGTTGAGCTTTAAGCCAACTTTTTCACTCTCCTCTTTCACTTTCATCAAGAGGATTTTTAGTTCCTCTTCACTTTCTGAGAGTTAATGTTGCCTTAATCTTTTAAATTCATGATCTTTTGGTACAGCCTAAGTGACTGTTTATCGCCACTTTATGCTATTTCCCCCCACCGCCCCCCAGTATCTCCCTAAATACACCTACATGGAAGAATAATGTCTTCAAAAGCATTAGGTATCTGTTTGGATCCTTTCAGACTGTTGGTCATCTTTTTCTCTCCTTTCAGTAGTCCCTGCTGCCACTGATACCTTCTCTCTCCCTTTCTTTCCCATGTGTATTGACATTTCCTCTCTCCCTTGGATTTTGTGTGCAGTGTTCCCTTTTATGGCAAACAGCAATGAGTCAGAACTCATCATTTAATCAATACTTGTTCTGAGGATTATGTTAAATATTAATACTTTGCTTTCATTGTTTCATTGATTGCTCACTACAATTCTATGCAGTAGGCACTATTATTATTCCCAATTTACAGAAGAAGAAACAGAGTATTGTGGAGTCATCTGTGAAAAGGTATATGGAATTCAGTCTAGGGCTTTTAAAAGGCTTCAGAACTGAGCTCATAGCATCCTTGTGCTGGGTCTTCAGATAAAAAAGTTCACATAGATTAATTGGAAACAGTTTGGCAGTAAGATAAAAATGTTGACTAAGCCAAGATTAATAGCAAGAATTTGGCACATGCTTCTGGGAAATCAAGCACATTTTCATCTTTTTCTGAACACTGAAATCTTATTTATTTATTTAGTTATATTGAGGTGCAGTAATATATATTAGTTTCAGATGTACAGTGTAATAATACTTGTATGTGTGGTGAAATGATCACCACAATATGAAGCCTCTAATAAAGACACAGTAGCTAGTTAATCAGTGAGCTATTTGCTATAAGTAAGATGTTATTCTGGATTGCTCAGGTCATAGATGTCACTAAGAACATGATTTACACATTATGATAGTATTTGTTTTTTTTTTTTTTTCTGATACTATAATTTTTATTTCTAACTTTTCCATTTACACATGCTTACATTCTTCATCTTTCTGCTTTTAAATATGATAGTATTTGTTATTGACACAAAAACTATAAAGTGTTGCTTGGGGTACCAGATAACTCTCAAGTGTATGCTACTCAGTCAGGCTAGTATTGTGAATGATCTCGTAAATATGCCCATTTTTTAAATATAAATTTTCCCTCTTAATTGCTATTTTAAAGATAATTCACATTTTACATCCAGAGATGGTGCTCAAGAGGATGCTAAAATACTGCTGTCTTTGTGTTTCAATTAATGCAATTATAGTATTATAATTAAAAACCATTATGAAAATTTCACAGATGTGTTATAAAAATTGCTGAACTTATTAGCAGTAAACCCAGTTCATTCTAGATACTCATATGCAAATTAAAGGCCAACTTTTATTTATTTTTTAATTTAATTTAATTTAATTTTTTAACTTTACAATATTGCATTGGTTTTGCCATATATCAACATGCATCCGCCACAGGTATACACGTGTTCCCCATCCTGAACCCTCCTCCCTCCTCCCTCCTCGTACCATCCCTCTGGGTCTTCCCAGTGCACCAGCCCCAAGCATCCAGTATCATGCATCGAACCTGGACTGGTGACTCGTTTCATATATGATATTATACATGTTTCAATGCCGTTCTCCCAGCTCATCCCACCCTCTCCCTCTCCCACAGAGTCCAAAAGACTGTTCTATACATCAGTGTCTCTTTTGCTATCTCGTATACCGGGTTATTGTTACCATCTTTCTAAATTCCATATATATGCGTTAGTATACTGTATTGGTGTTTTTCTTTCTGGCTTACTTCACTCTGTATAATAGGCTCCAGTTTCATCCACCTCATTAGAACTGATTCAAATGTATTTTTTAATGGCTGAGTAATACTCCATTGTGTATATATACCACAGCTTTCTTATCCATTCATCTGCTGATGGACATCTAGGTTGCTGTTTATAATAGCCAGGACATGGAAAGGGCAACTTTTAAAAGGTGGTTTTTCTACCTTGTACTAAAAGTGTTTTTTAAAACCACTTAATCTTAAGTACTTCAGTCTTATCATACACATGGCCTGGGACTACCTAACTATAGATAGTTTATATCTGTGTGTTTTTCAAAACCATGATGTTTTAACCAGTTACACTTTATAAATATGAAATATATATTGAATCTCTTCTCTATGCCTGTAAACAGACAAAATCTTGGAGGCTTATGATCCAGTGGAAGATACCTAGAAGTAAACAATGTGGAGTGGTACAGACAGGTTTTCTTAGATTATTAGAGTTCTTATATTATTAGTTGGTATCTTTGTCCTATAGACTGAAATTACAATAATATAGCCCAATACCATGTTCATTGTCAAAAATTGTTAAAATGTATATGGGTATCAGAACACTGATGGATTCAGTATTGCTTTGAGTACATTGAATTATTTGTGGAAAGTAAAATGATCTCCATTTTGTTCATCTGTAAATTTGCAGACATTAGTTTCATATCATGGTAGAACTTCAAGGCTTTTCAGAAAGCGTGTGCTCCCCGCGGACTACCTGGTCTTGAGAGGTAGCCAGTGTCGCATCCCCAGTGCACGCGAACAAGGAAGACTTGGGCATCTGTAGGAGTCAGAGCCGCAACACCTGTTGGTAGATTTTAAGGTTACAGTTGTTCAATAGTGAGGAATGCTACAAAACCAACTTAGATTATCTGAGTCAGAACATGAGCTACAGTTCTTACAAGTTTTTTTTTTAATAGAGCTCAGTGTATGGTTAAACCTAGATGGATAGTGGTTTTCTAATCCAGGGAGCAGTGTTGTGCTCAGCTTAACAAGAGTTTTCATTCTTTTCTTTTGAGAAATAATCTCCTTATCTCATACACTTTGAAGTCCAACGTGATTTTTATTTTTTTTTAGTCAATCAGTAGGAGTCAGATACACAAGCTGCTGCTGGAATCTGTTCACAAACAATATACCTATGGTGCTCAATTATAAATAAGCAGCCACCCATGTTTTGTTATATCCTCAACACTGGGGCTGGATGGTATCACTGACTCAATAGACGTGAGTCTGAGTGAACTCCGGGAGTTGGTGATGGACAGGGAGGCCTGGCATGCTGCGATTCATGGGGTCGCAAAGAGTCGGACACGACTGAGCGACTGAACTGAACTGAACAACACTGGGGCAGCCTGTAAACAGTGGGGAAAGCCCTTCTCTGGATATGAACAGCACTTAGAAACATAAGGAGGCGTGGTAGGCTTTTTTGGACATCATTCTTTTAATCTAACAGAATTTGCTGAGAAATTGTCATGTGTTTGGATTGCCAGGGCAGGTACCTCCCTCCTAAGAGAGTGCAGTCTAGGGCAGTGCTTCTCCATCAGTTGTACTGTTTCCTCAGCTTTTCAGGCTCTCAGGCAAAACCCTATTTGCCCTTTGTCTCAGCTTTAATGTTTCTCCAGGAAGCCCTACGTGGCCCGTGACACCACATTTCTTTGTGACTCGTGCAAGCTCCTGTCGAACTTGGCAGTGCTCCCTTTTGTGATAGATAACTCCAGATGCACTTGTACAATGTCTCTTTCCTGCTAGATCACAGGGCTCTTGAAGGATAGCAGTTAAGTCCGCCTCATTTGCAGCTGTATTCCTTAGCCTGGCAAGTTGCTCACATGTCCTGGGTACTTAATAGCACTGGCAACAGCATTTATGGGGTACTTAACAGATGTATCCTTAAAGTAATAATTGAACAGTGAGAGGACTGAAATTTTTCCTATCTAAAGATAGCAGCATTACTATACCAGAGTATCAGATTTCCATCAACAAGACTTGAAAAGTATATCTTAAGGTTTCTGTGGGTAAACAGATCTGATTGTAGCTACCAGACTTACGTAGAGAGCAGAAGTCCAAAATGCTGCTTCTCTCATTGTGCTCACTCTAAATAGAAAAATTAATGAGTACTCCATGTTAGGGGAAAGAAAGAGAAACAAGAGACAAAGGGACTCTTCCAGTGAATAATTAACCAACTTATAGTGTAGTCACTATGGCTGTGGTTTGAGTGTAGTTCATGGAGAGGCTTAATGAAAAAAACACAGCTTGAGTTAGAGATCTCGAAATAAAGAGTAATTGATGGTGATGATGAGTCCGTACAGTGCAGACTCTGTGCGAGGCCTTCTTTATGTGCCCAGTGTTGTGACCCCTGCACAGCAGAGGAGGGAGTTGAGGTATAGAGGAGCAGAGAGCCAGTAAGTGCTGGAGCTGGGACTTGAACTAGGTAGTGGTCAAGGAGAGGAGGAGAAGCGGCCACTCCAGGCATGAAAATTCTGAAGAATACTCAGTTTTCAGCAATCTAATCTGATTGTTTCAACACGAGTTTACATTTCAGTTCAGTTCAGTCTCTCAGTCATGTCCGACTCTTTGCGACCCCATGAATTGCAGCACGCCAGACCTCTCTGTCCATCACCAACTCCCAGAGTTCACTCAGACTCATGTCCATCGAGTCAGTGATGCCATCCAGCCATCTCATCCTCTGTCGTCCCCTTCTCCTCCTGCCCCCAATCCCTCCCAGCATCAGGGTCTTTTCCAGTGAGTCAGCTCTTCGCATGAGGTGGCCAAAGTACTGGAGTTTCAGCTTTAGCATCATTCCTTCCAATGAACACCCAGGACTAATCTTTATAACGGTTGGATCTCCTTTCAGTCCAAGGGACTCTCAAGAGTCTTCTCCAACACCATAGTTCAAAAGCATCAATTCTTCAGCGCTCAGCTTTCTTCACAGTCCAACTCTCACATCCTTACATGACTACTGGAAAAACCGTAGCCTTGACTAGATGGGCCTTTGTTGGCAAAGTAATGTCTCTGCTTTTGAATATGCTATCTGGTTTGGTCATAACTTTCCTTCCAAGGAGTAAGCGTTTTTTAATTTCATGGCTGCAGTCACCGTCTGCAGTGATCTTGGAGCCCAGAAAAATAAAGTCTGACACTGTTTCCACTGTTTCCCCATCTATTTCCCATGAAGTGATGGGACCAGATGCCATGATCTTCGTTTTCTGAATGTTGAGCTTTAAGCCAACTTTTTCACTCTCCTCTTTCATTTTCATCAAGAGGCTCTTTAGTTCCTCTTCACTTTCTGCCATAAGGGTGGTGTCATCTGCATATCTGAGGTTATTGATATTTCTCCCTGCAATCTTGATTCCAGCCTGTGCTTCTTCCAGCCCAGCATTTCTCATGATGTACTCTGCATATAAGTTAAATAAGCAGGGTGACAATATACAGCCTTGACGTACTCCTTTTCCTATTTGCAACCAGTCCGTTGTTCCATGTCCAGTTCTAACTGTTGCTTCCTGACCTGCAAATAGGTTTCTCAAGAGGCAGGTCAGGTGGTCTGGTATTCCCATCTCTTTCAGGATTTTCCACAGTTTATTGTGATCCACAGAGTCAAAACTGGCAGTTTACATTTAAAGAGGTATAAATTGATAACAACAGGTATTCCCAGCTCTTGCAAATGTTATTTTCAGTTCTCTTGGGATTATCTTTGCTCCTCTGAGAAAAGACAAGTAGACAGATACACAAGGGGTCAGTAAGGAAAAGTTACTCTTATTGAAATAGCAGACAGGTTCAGATGATTGAGAGGTACCTGTGTTGCTGGGTAGCTTTGACCGTCACAGAGAGCAGCATGGATGTGATGCAGGAGTCATCACACCTTTGCTTGGGCAGGTGAGAGAGGTGGTCAGAGCAGTCATGCTCACTTGAGCAATAGCATTCAGATTAGAATAGGCATGGAAAAATTAGATCAGTCAGCAGGCATTTCCCATAAAGGACAGAAGGCAAATATTTTAAGCTTTGTAGGCCATAAACTGAGAAGGCAATGGCACCCCACTCCAGTACTCTTGCCTGGAAAATCCCATGGACAGAGGACCCTGGTGGGCTGCAGTCTGTGGGGTCGCTAACAGTTGGACACAACTGAGCGACTTCACTTTCACTTTTCACTTTCATGCATTGGAGAAGGAAATGGCACCCCACTCCAGTGTTCTTGCCTGGAGAATCCCAGGGACGGGGGGGCCTGGTGGGCTGCTGTCTATGGGGTCGCACAGAGTCGGACACAACTGAAGCGACTAAGTAGTAGTAGTAGTAGGCCATAAAATTTCTGGCACTTACTCAGCCCTGCCATTGTATTGTGAAAGCAGCCATTGATATTATATTGTTGTCTTGTAAGTGCTGATGAGCAATTGCATATAGAACAGAGGTTTAAACTTGTCGCCCAGCCAGCTCTGTTACCTTGTGTAGTAGAGAGTCTTTGTGACCCCATGAACTGTAGCCTGCCAGGCCCCTCTGTCCATGGAATTTCCCAGGTAAGAGTATTAGAATGAGTTGTCATTTCCTTCTCCGGGGGTTCATCCCAAGGCAGGGATCAAACCTGCGTCTCCTGTATTAGCAGGCGGGTTCCTTACCGCTGAGCCACCAGGGGAACCCATTACCTTGTAAGCAGTGCTGGGTAGTAATAGTGTTTCTCATTTCTTTTTGTGACTACTGTGATGAATTCACATGTCCTGAGTCCCCTCATTTTCCATTGATGGTTAAGCCAGGTATGTCAGTGGGAAAAATACATGGACTCACCCATTGCCAGTCCCAAGGAAATGGGACTCACAGGGCATTAGGTTGATAGGTTAGTGTCTTGTCATACAGGTTTATTTTTTTCTTTTGTGCTGTTATTTAATTGATACACTATTTGGTGCTTTCATCTACTTCCAATCTAACAGTTCAGTCTGTATTTCTTCAGGAATTTTGGCTTCCTAACCAGCTAGGAATGTTGATAAAATTTGATAAAGTTCCTTTATGTACTCAACTTTAAGCAGTCGGCTCAGAATATTTCTGTACCACTTGTTTCAAACAGTGGAGTTCTTGGCAATGATTCGGTGCTCTTCTTTGCCAGATTTTAATAGTCATTTTAATGCCATGACTTCTGATAACTGAGCTGTCTTTGGAAATAAAGTTTTAATTAAAAATAATTTTTTATATGTTGGAAATATATAATTTATTCTCAAATGTTGTATTAATATTATTCTTTAACTTGTATAATAAAATTTAGGACATAGAAAAAACTTAATTTTCAAATAAATTTTTCAAACAAAGAATTTTGATCTTTGTTTAATTTCTCTGTATAGGGGTATTGAATGGACAAGTTTAACTGGTTTTCTTTCTTTCGCTACCTCAACACCAAACAACATGGGATTAGTGAGAAATGAACTTCAACTGGTTGATCTTCCAACAGGTTTGTGTTTTTAGACTATTAAAATATTTAAAATGGTACCATCATGTTAATCAAAGATGCCGCTATTTAGAAGATGTATTCAAAGTTCTTTCACCTTGGAATTTTATTTATGTATTCATTTTTATATGTTTATGTATTCATTTTTTGGTTGCTCTATAATAATTGCCCTAGAAAAGACTCATCATTGTTTGTATGCAAATTGTGTTAGCACAAGTCCATGGAGTACCATTAGCCCAAATGGACAGATTCATAAATGGGATATCAGTTCTACTTCCAAGTACATTGTTCCAGATAACCAGAGGTACAGTTTTGAAATAAATCTTCGTAGTTACACTTTTTTAGAATCTTTTAAAAAAATTTTGGCCTTTTCAGGAAGCTCTTAAAAATCTTACAAGGATTGTTGTAAAATGCTCAGCTTTGAAACTTTTGATATTTTCTGGCTGACTAGTAGGAAAACTTAATTTAGCAGTTTAAAGGCATTACAATAGGAAATATTCCAGTAAAGTAACTTGTTCACAATTGTTAAAAACCTGCAACCCTTTCAAAATAAGAACTTAAAAGCAGAGTAAGGTGAAGGTTTTTTATTATTTTTTATATAGCACATGGAATGATTTCAAGTATTTTTTTTTAACAAAATTATGAGGAGTTTTTTTTAATGGCTTAGCAATATAAATGTATGTAGTTTCAACCAATAAGTTATATATGTGTGTAGTAAATCATGTTTATGGTTGCTTCCTTGTATTGTCAATACATATTTCCAGTTTATAGTTCTTACTTATCAGATTGTGTTACTAAGCCTCAAAGAATTAGCTCCTATTAGTCCAGTGTTGCTCTAGTTTAATTGGAAATGACCTGCCTGGTGACCCATATCCCTGCATTCCTGATTTGTCGGTAAACTGACACTGATCACTGCAGTCACATGATAGCCCAGGGATGAAATGCTGTCCTGTAGTATCATTCACTAAAAACATGCCTGTGCATTTGTCCCATCAGCTCAGGTTCAGAACTCTTCACTTCAGTTCAGTTGCTCAGTCATGTCCGACTCTGCGACCCCATGAATCACAGCACGCCAGGCCTCCCTGTCCATCACTAACTCCTGGAGTTTACCCAAACTCATGTCCATCGAGTCAGTGATGCCATCCAGCCATCTCATCCCCTGTCGTCCCCTTCTCCTCCTGCCCCCAATCCCTCCCAGCATCAGGGTCTTTTCCAGTGAGTCAGCTCTTTGCATCAGGTGGCCAAAGTATTGGAGTTTCAGCTTCAGCATCAGTCCTTCCAATGAACAACCAGGACTGATCTCCTTTAGGATGGACTGGTTGGATCTCCTTGCAGTCCAAGGGACTCTCAAGAGTCTTCTCCAACAAACATCACAGTTCAAAAGCATCAATTCTTCGGCGTTCAGCTTTCTTCACAGTCCAACTCTCACATCCAGACATGACCATTGGCAAAACCATAGCCTTGACTAGACGGACCTTTGTTGGCAAAGTATCAGAACTCTTAGATAACTCAAAATCTGTCTTTCACATATTTCTTTTTGAAGAACAGATTTCTAAGTAAAAGATACTGACTTTTTTTGGATAGGACATTTAGGTTCATAAAATTATAGATTTTTACAGCCTTGTCTTCTAAGGAGACCAGCAGACTAGCAGAGCCAGGAAAGGGTGTAGGGTATTTGGTGAATAATAATAGTGAAATTCAATGTGATGGCCTTGAAGAGCAGGGAGACATGTAGGTATCCATTTGTCTTTGAATTGAGTCTCTTCTCCCTTTTGTTTAATGTAAATAGAAATCTAGGAGATGCTATTAAAATATTTTTTCAAACATAAGGTAGAACTTTTTTTTTTTTTTTTAGTTATAGAAAACTGTTTAACTTCTTTGGATGTTAACTCATTCTTAATATTCCTCAATTTCAGTTTATAGAGACTTTTGGAGGAACATGTCAAAATATTGTAGCTGAGTATTTTGCACATGGGACAAGAAATCTTAAATACCTATTCAAAGAGTGTTTTCCCCATTAGTTAATATTTGTAAACATGGAAATGTTTATAATACTTTGAATGTACCAGTAGTTTTTATAGTAGATAATTGCTTTACTATAGATGCATTAAAACTTTAGAAATTGATGTTTCTAAATTTCTAAAATTGAATTATTTGAAAGGTACCATAGAAGGGCGTTAAGAAATTCTATAAAAAATGAAAATATCTTTTTATAGATATTTGAATGTAAGTAATACAGTGTTGGTCTTATACTACTTTTGATTTAGTTTTGAATTTAGATGATTAGAAACAGCTTAAAGCAAATGGAAGAGTGAGAAGGAGACTAGAAGGTACCACTGATCAAATTACACTGGTACAGCTTTTAGTTTCTTACGTGTTTCATGTGTTGTTTTTACATTTTGTTTAATATTTACAATTAAAGGCAGGAGCATTGCTTTCCGTGGTGAACGAGGTAATGATGAGTCGCCCATCGAAATGATTAAAGTATCTCATTTGAAGTAAGTGTCAACCTAAAAAAAAAATCTGGTGTTATCACTAGGGAATCTCAAGCATTTTTTTTTTTTTTTTATCTTTAAGGAAATGAGAACATGCATGCATGTGCGTAGAATTTCTTAGTGGTAGGAAATTGTGATGTGCAGCTGTATCACAGAAAATAGATTAATTGCAAAACTAAGTTGCTGTTACTTTTAATTCTCCATTCAGATAAATCACCGTAAGACAAGGTAACTTATCTGAATCTTAACATTTCATCAGATTGGTAAAATGGGTGACCCCATTTTGTTCAACTATAGCTATATTGATAGAAGTACCTGTTACTCACTAAGAAATGTTAGTTATTTGTTGAAGTTCTTTGTTCAGCTTTTACCTCAGTATGTGCTTATTGAATGAAAGAATTCATTTTCCTTATTTATAACTTAGATCTAATTATAGTAAGTTTTTTGTTCCAAGGAAAAATATATGTAAAGCAGAATCATTGACAACAGAGATTGACTGAAAACTAATCAAAAGAACAAAGAAAGAAGGAGTAAGCACGATGAAATTGTTTTTGACATTTCTTTAGCTTTTTGAGGATCTCTGCATTTCCATATAAATTTTAAAATCAACTTAACCAGTTTTATGATAAAAGGTTACTGGGATTTTGATTGTGATTACATTGAATCCGTGGATCAACATGGGGAAGAACTGACATCTTACCAAGTTTTGTGATTCATGAGCATGGTATATCTCTCTGCTTATTTAGTTTTTCTTTAATTTCTTTCGATAATATTGTGTAGTTTCCAGTACACAGGTCCTGTGCATCATTTGTGATTTATTTTTTGCTTTTTCTTTGATGCTTTTATAAATTATATTTTTTTTTCTGTTAATTTCAGTTTTCAATTATTCATATACTGAAATAGTTTGACATAATATTTATTTATAACATTATATAAGCTTGAGTGTACAACACTATGTTTCTACTTCTGTTGTATATACTTCACAACATGCTCACCAGCCAGATTTTATTTTGTCACCAGACAGTTGGTCTCCTTTACGCATTTTACCCTCTCCCCTGTGTCTTTCCCAGCGGTAATCACTACTTTGTTCTCTGTATATCAGTAAATTATGTCAATCAATCTTATTAATTGTTTCAAAGAAAATCCTTTGGACTTCTTTCATTTTTCTTTGTGGTTTTCTATTTTCTGTTCCACTGACTGCCATGCTTATATCTTGTTGAGTTACTGACTTCTTTATCACTGAAATTACCTGTTTGTCTTTTCTCAGAAGTTTAAATCTGATTTGTCTGATGAGTATAGACACTCTAGCTTTCTTTTGATTAGTATTTGCATGGTATATCTTTTTCCTTCTCCCTATTTGTAACTTATCTCTGTCTTTGTATATAAAGGTGATTTCTGAAAGAGAGCATATAATGGGACTTATTTTACTATTTGATCTGATAATCTCTGCTTCTAATTGCAGTGTTTAAGTTATTCATATTTAATGCAGTTATCAACATGGTTTATGTTTTCACCTGCCATTTTGGTAGTTATTTTCTCTTTTCTCATTTTAAGTAAATTAATATAGTTTATAATTATGTTACATTTAATTTCTCCTAGGCAAACTATCAGTAAAACCCACATAAACAAAAGTTCTTTGGGGGAGATCCTCAGTAATTTTTTCAAATGTAAGGGAGTCCTTCCACGAAAAAGTCCAATAATTGCTCAAAATATTTGGAAGCCAGATTTTTCTATTTCTTGTCAGTCTTGACTCTATACAAGCCTACTAAATTAATACATCTTAAACCTCTGGTCACATTATGACCACTGCCTCAAAACTCAAGGATCCCCTGTTCTCTACAGAATGAATCTCTATTCATGATAGCACTGCATTTTAGGATATCTTAGGGCTTTTAATGTGAATCCAAATTCACATGTTAATCTTCTTTCTCACGATGATTGTTCTCATCTCACATACTCTGCATTTCAAGTAGCATATCTCCCCCACACAGCCTGTCTCCTTTTCTGTCTTTTGCCATTTATCACACTTGTAACTCTGCCTAGAATGCCATTTCCCTATTGTCAAAGTTAATATCAGCTTTCATAGTGAATCTTTATAGCATTTACCAGGTTCTCTTTTATTTATATTAGTTATTTACATACATGTCTCTACTTGTTTTTATATTAGATATAATAAAAGTGTAACATGTTTCATTTACATAATCCATTGTGATTTGTAAAATCCGTTCATGTGTGCTGTCCCTTTTTCTTTATCCATGTAGTATTTAGTGAGGTTGATGAGGCAGGTATTATTAACTCCATTTTAAAGCTAAGTAGACTAAAACTCAAAAGGTCACATGCTTTTAGGTCATATAACTATCACGTGGGAGAATCTTAAGTCCTGTGATACACTGAGCTACAAGTCACATTTCCTACTCTTTGTCACAGTTCCTCACAGTCGGCATGATAGAAACTTTACTTACTTTTTCATTTAGTTTTTCCCATAACCTGCATACCAATCAGCCCATTGATGCAAGTAGTGGTATTCTCATGTCTCAATGAGAAAATTGAGTCTCAGGAAGGTTATTTTAAGATTTGGATGTGAACTCATGCATTTTCTCATTCTTCGTTCTGAGCTAGGCTCCTTGCCCGGATGGTGTGTGTGACTCTCACAGGTCATCTTAGAGCTTTACCTTCTTAGGACTACTGCTAATCAGGAGGGCTAAAAGTTAGTTTAAATTCTCTTCGTTTAAAATGTGTCATCTGAGCTTTATGAACTTTTTATTTGTACTACTTATGGTGAAAATACTGCAAAAAGAGCTTCATTTAGTAATTTTGTTTATTTTAGGCAGTATTTGGCAGTTGTATTCAAAGATAAACCCCTGGAGTTATGGGATGTTAGGACTTGTACCATTCTTAGAGAAATGTCCAAAAACTTCCCTGCAATAACTGCTTTGGTAAGTTATAATTTTAAAGAAGTAAACAGTTTATTTGGGTATGTATATACATGGTGAATATTTTTCTTTAGCTCAAATTAAAATCATTACTGCTGTATGTTTTATTGCAAAAAATGTATATTCAGAGAAGATGATCTAAACAAATGGAGATAATTCTTATTTTCTTGGATGGGTTAAGCTAATATTATGTTAAAGTCCAATTAAAATTTAATTTAGATATTTTGAGGAGCATGATAAACATATTCTAAAATATTTATGGAAAAATAAAAGTCCTAGTAGCTAAGTTAACCTTGGAAAAAAGAGAGTAATATAGGTGGTATGGGTGGAGGTAGGCCCCATCCTGCTCTATACAAGACATATAAAACCATAGAAATAAAGTAATGTTCAAGCTGGTTTTAGAAAAGGCAAAGGAACCAGAGATCAAATTGCCAACATCCGCTGGATCATGGAAAAAGCAAGAGAGCTCCAGAAAAACATCTATTTCTGCTTTACTGACTATGCCAAAGCCTTTGACTGTGTGGATCACAATAAACTGGAAAATTCTGAAAGAGATGGGAATACCAGACCACCTGGTCTGCCTCTTGAGAAATTTGTATGCAGGTCAGGAAGCAACAGTTAGAACTTGACATGGAACAACACACTGGTTCCAAATAGGAAAAGGAGTACGTCAAGGCTGTATGTTGTCACCCTGCTTATTTAACTCATATGCAGAGTACATCATGAGAAATGCTGGACTGGACGAAGGACAAGCTGGAATCAAGATTGCAGGGAGAAATATCAATAACTTCAGATATGCAGATGACACCAGCCTTATGGCAGAAAGTGAAGAGGAACTCAAAAGCCTCTTGATGAAAGTGAAAGTGGAGAGTGAAAAAGTTGGCTTAAAGCTCAACATTCAGAAAACGAAGATCATGGCATCCGGTCCCACCACTTCATGGGAAATAGATGGGGAAGCAGTGGAAATAATGTCAGACTTTATTTTTCTGGGCTCCAAAATCACTGCAGATGGTGACTGCAGCCATGAAATTAAAAGACGCTTACTCCTTGGAAGGCAAGTTATGACCAACCTAGATAGCATATTCAAAAGCAGAGACATTACTTTGCCAACAGAGGTTTGTCTAGTCAAGGCTATGGTTTTTCCTGTGGTCATGTATGGATGTGGGAGTTGGACTGTGAAGAAGGCTGAGCGCCGAAGAATTGATGCTTTTGAACTGTGGTGTTGGAGAAGACTCTTGAGAGTCCCTTGGACTGCAAGGAGATCCATCCAGTCCATTCTAAAGGAGATGAGCCCTGGGATTTCTTTGGAAGGAATGATGCTAAAGCTGAAACTCCAGTACTTCGGTCACCTCATGCCAAGAGTTGACTCATTGGAAAAGACTCTGATCCTGGGAGGGATTGAGGGCAGGAGGAGAAGGGGACGACAGAGGATGAGATGGCTGGATGGCATCACTGACTTGATGGACGTGAGTCTGAGTGAACTCCGGGGAGTTGGTGATGGACAGGGAGGCCTGGTGTGCTGTGATTCTTGGGGTCGCAAATAGTCAGACACGACTGAACAACTGAATTGAACTGAACTGAATGTCATATTGGCCCAAGTAAGAGAAATGGATCAGTATAATAAAGAGCTCATTAATAGGCCCATAAATATTTGGTAACTTAATGTGCAGCAAAGTAACTTAAAAACCCAAGGGGAGGAACAGCCTGTTTAGTAAAAAGTATTAGGGAACCTCTCACTTAATAGAGAGGAATACTGGATTTATGCATAATAACCATATTCAGAGGTGGGCTCCACAGGATTAATGACCTAAATGTGAAAATAACTACAGCTATAAAATTAATATAATCAAATATAGAAGAATATTTTTCTGTTCTGGGGCAAAAGAGGATATCGGAAGCTCAAACCAAAAGGCAGAAAGGTAATTAATGAATTTGATTACATCAAGATTGGTGCTTTCTATTCAACGAATCATACCACTGTCAAAGTTAAATATGGAAGACAACTTAAAAAAAAATTGTCCAGTGTCTTAAGATGGACAGAGGACTAACTAATCCTCTAAGGGGTTAATACTGTGGAAACTCCTGCAATGAAGCAGTGGTAACCCCAGTGGAAAGATGTGACTAGTTAATGAATGTCAGAGAGACCTAAAAGGCCAACAAGCATGTGAAAAAGCTCAGAATCCTGGGTTTTGAGATGTGCAAAGTAAAATGACCATGATAAACCTTTTAGACAAACAAAAACTGGAATGCCAGTAGCATCCCATGTGGGTGAGGTATGGGCTGTAAGAATTCTTAGGCACTGCTGGTAGGGATGTAGACCAGTGAAGCCATTCTGCAGAGCAGGCTGGCAGCACTTAGTTGAACACAGACATCCTCTTTGCCCCAGCTGGTCAGCTTCTGGTCATACAGGAACTTCTGTGTGGACATTGAAGTTTCAGTGCAGTGTAATTTCCCAAGATGAGAGTATAGAGACAATCTGGGTGTCCTTTCCTGGGAAAACTAAACTAAAAACTAGACTAAAAATTGGCAGATGTACCCATGAAGTACTATGTAACATACAGAAACAACAGAGGTGGGACTTGAATACATTGTGCCGAGTAAAAAGAGCAGTGGGATGAGATACATGATCTACTACTGTTCATGCAGACCACAAATACCTTCATGTAAAATAACTACGTTTAGAATTTATACATATGAGAGGGTATTAGATTAAATGCTTTAGAATAAACAGGAGTAAATAAATAAAAGGAGAGGTTTGGGGTGGGCCTACAGGTGATAATGGGCAATGACTGGAGGAGTGTGTGATCAGTTCATCTAAGGGGGAGGTGGGGACGTAAGGAGTGGGAGGTATCATAACTAAATGTATTATTTTGATTTCAAAAAATGGAAGGCATCAAAAGTTAAAGCCTTTTGGAGTTTGCCATTAAACTCTTTTCCCTTAAGTTCTAATTGAAGATTCAAGGTAGAAGGAAATAGAGATGGATTATTGAAACCTTCTATCATAAGCTTTAATAAAAATGCATGCCTTCAGCCTTTCTAAAAATTAAAGTAAAACCTAAGAACAAATTGTGAGTTCATGTGTAGTAATAAGAAGTGATGCTGGGCAGTGGTGAGTATGACCCGCTCTTCTGGAAGAAAGAGGGACTGAGCACTTGTGGGTGTCTGTCTTTGATTCACAGGAATGGTCACCTTCTCACAACTTGAAGAGCTTGAGGAAGAAACAGCTGGCCACCCGAGAGGCCATGGCCCGCCAGACCGTGGTCTCAGATACAGAGCTGAGTGTTGTTGAGTCATCTGTGATCAGGTGCCCTGCTTCTCCCGCTGTCATTTGTAATAACCTGGTTATTACAGATAACCAGGAATTTATTATTTCCTGGTTGGGAAATTTGTTAAGTCCTCGTTGGGAATTTGACGGGTGGCATCCTAAGGCATCTCTAGTCCGCTTTGGAACAGACTTTGATGGCTGTGTACACGCTCACATGACTAAAGAGTTAGTTAGTAATTGCATTGCTCAGAGCAGCGTGCAGTTTACATGTCCGCACCTGTTAGTGAGCATGATTGATTCTCAGTGCCCTTCGGCTCCATAGACTTCAGCTTCTGATTCAAATGAACGTAGCGTGAACACCCAGGTGGACCCTATTGTCATCTGTGTTCACCACAGAAAATGTATTAGGAATTCAAACTTTTGTACTGCCCCGTCCCCACCAGATTTACAAATAAAAAACTTGAGAGAATGATGCGCCAAGGTAAGGCCTCTGTTTTGCAGCAGAAACAGCAGAGAGTCTTCTTTCCCATGTGAAGTCTAGATCACTCCATTCTTCTGTACAGGGTAAACATTCAGCCATGGTATGAAGAGTAATTTGTGTTTTCCTCTTATTGCCGGGCAAAGATTAGTTTCAGCCTTTTATTTTTAAATGATTTGACCTCCTGTTAATCCATCTGTATTTGAGTGAGTTAATTCATTATGTCACTCTAGGGGAAAAAAAAATCTTCATCTTCTTTTCCTCTATCCCAAAGCTTGTTGCAGGAGGCTGAAAGTAAATCTGAACTCAGTCAGAACATCTCTGCCCGGGAACATTTTGTGTTCACTGATAATGACGGCCAAGTTTATCATCTCACTGTTGAAGGAAACTCAGTGAAAGACAGTGCTCGGATCCCACCAGACGTGAGTCCAAACTGTGGTTAAACCTGCATGAAGATTTCTTACCATAGACCTCATAAGTTCTATAGCCAGTGAAGCCACAGTTAAGGTGGAAAACTTTCAGAAAAGTTTAATCCAAATAAGCTTTATTAAGGAGATATTACCACTGATTAAATTTGTCCCATACTTTTGGAGAATAGCATTGTAACTATTTTGATGACATACCATGTGCTGCTCATTTTTGTCATTATAATAATTCATGAGGAACTATTTCCATTTTATCTGTGATAGGATTGAGGGAGAATGAGTAACTTTCCCCAGGTTGCCCGGCCTCGTGACATGCCAGAGCAGCGTTTACACCCAGGTCTATGTGTCTGAGTCTAGTCTCTCCTCTTTCCATTTCAAGTATTACCCTGAAGGATTTTATTTAAAATCTAGTATTATTTTTAGGTAACAGTAATCAGGTTGTAGGTGTAAAGGTATTAATCTTTACAAACATATATATCCCCCATGGCCTTGTGGAATTCTCTAAGGATTTATAGTTAATTATTTGTGTCAGCATATATCTCATGGGTTTTTTTTACTGAGTGGATGAAGAAAATGTTTTTGCTAATATTACTATAATTGTTAAGTAGAGGATGAGATTATATATGTGTGTGTGTGTGTGTGTGTGTGTGTGTGTGTGTGTGTGTGTGTATATAACTTATATATAACCAGCATGTGAACGGAGAAGGCAATGGCACCCTACTCCAGTACTTTTGCCTGGAAAATCCCATGGACGGAGGAGCCTGGTGAGCTGCAGTCCATGGGGTCGCTAGAGTCGGACACGACTGAGCGACTTCCCTTTCACTTTTCACTTTCATGCATTGGAGAAGGCAATGGCAACCCACTCCAGTGTTCTTGCCTGGAGAATCTCAGGGACGGGGGAGCCTGGTGGGCTGCCATCTATGGGGTCGCACAGAGTTGGACACGACTGAAGCGACTTAGCAGCAGCAGCAGCATGTGAAAGTGCTTTTCAAGCTGTAATTCCAGTTTTACTGTTACATAGAATGAGTCATATCTGAGATTTAGTGATGTCTGTTTTAAACTCTTAATAGTGCCAAAAGTTTTCACTAGTTTGAAAGGATAAAAATAATGCAAATGTGAAAGATTGATACTTGGCATTATAATAGGAGCAGTAACCTAAATTTAAGTGCATAGAAAGAAAAACTGCAGTTCAAGAACATGGCCTTTAAGAGTTGCAGTGTAAAGAGCTCTATTCCGGAAAATCAGTTTCCTTTCAGAGCTCCTCCTTTAGACCTCAGAGAAGGCCCCACCTTAGCTTCTCTAGTGCCACTTGCAAATAGCTCATTCTCTTTTGTTTTTTGATTACATCACCTTTGAGATTAGAATAGAAATAATCCAATAATTTCTGAGATTCTAGGTTCCTCCACTCTAAAAAAAGTTGAAAACTTTTGAACACTAGACACATGAATTTTCCTTTTAGTAAGGAAGACAGGGAGAAAGAAAAGTCCTGCTGCTTTCAGGATTTTTGCACAACACAGCTTTTAAGATTCTGCCTCTTCTTATGGAGGTCTGGTCAGGATATAGCAAGTCTTAATTCTGCCTGCCAGATCCTTTTATTCCACAGCTGGAAGCAGTTTCTTCGAAGAATGACCAGCCTAATAAGGATCCAGCCTCCAGTGAAATTAGTGCATATTTTAGAGCAGATTATTTTAGGAAAAGAGAGTTATGTATCTACTGTATAAAACATGAATGACTGATTTGGGTTCATTATTTTTATTTTCAGCAATCAAAATATTTTTCAATGACCAGTGTGTAGAATTGAGGCAGAGCTTTTGTTTATTTTAATCTAATATTTTTCTTTACCTTCCTTCCAAATATAAAGTACTAAGCCACTAAGCCATTTATTTTGAGTTGGAACTTTACCTTTAAATTTTGGCCCCATAACTATAGAGCATATAAAAATGGTAAAAAGAAGAAGCCTGATATATTTTAAATTACATTCCCATGGAGAGTTTATAGTTGACTGACTGCCTTTATTCAGAAAACTGTGGGAGAGAATGATTATCCGTTTGCTGCCAGCTTTACTTCGATCCTTTGAACATCATGTTTTACATGTAGGAAACATATCAGTGCCAACTAATAATACTCTACTGAGTTTTAAATCTTTCATTGGTTCTCTTGGGATTATTTGGAGTCAGAAAGCGAGTTTGTCCCACTTTTCTCCGAAAGCACCTTAGAATCTTCATATGGCTTGTATTCCATCAACAAGCTCTTAGGTAGAAAGTTCTAATACATCACTTGTAATTCTAAGCTGGTGATAGATTTCTGGACTGAAGTTTTAATATTCTAATTTTTAGAAGTTAGAAAGTAATGTAAAAATGTTAAACAAAAATTCTCAGGACTAAAAAAGTTAAATTTAAAGGCAAACTCTTAAATATTCTATTATGTTAATATGGTCAGAAGAATAGAAATAAGATCTTGGACTATTGCTTTATACTGTACTGAATTCTATTTATTTAACATAGATTTCTAAGTTTTTTACTAATAGAATCACTAACATAATTATTTTTAATCCAGTTGTATCTTTGTTTCTTGACTGCCACTAGGATTTATGCAGTATTTGGTGTATGTGCAAGTCTTTTAACAGCCAGTTTAGCAAAACTCTGGAGCATTCCTACTTCTTACTAGCAATACTGTGAGAACCAAACATGAATTTTTAATATTGTTCTATAAATGATGAAACAAGATTTCTTTGAATATAAGAATATAAGTAGAAAAGTAATTGAGCAATATTATTGAATAGCTAGCATTATATTGACTCTGTGGCAAACATCGTCATAAGGCCTTTACCTATAAAAATTTATTAACACTAATAGGAACTCCTCAAATTTTATGAGCTTGCCCTACTTTATTGACGATAAATCCAGACATATAAAAATTAAGTAAGCATGCCCCACATCATACAGCACATTCAGTGATGCAGCTGGGATTCAGGTCCACACGGCTTTTCTGAGAGCCCCAACTCCACGTCTCTCCATCACAGTACCTCTGTGCTTGTATTAGAGCTGCATGCTCCTTCCAGCCCACTTTGATTTATTACAGAAGTGTCTCATTCTTGTATTTGTGTTTCCCTGTGTAACTTCTCTGCAGAACCTTCTGTGAATTCAGATTTTACAGATGCCTTCAGTGTATAGTATCTCTTCTCCTTCATTATTCATGAAGGTATCAGCAAAGCTATGAATCTTTTTTCTTTTTTAATTGAAATATAGTCGATATACAGAATCATGTTACTTTCAGGTGTACTGCATAGTGATGGATCCTCAGTAGAAGAACTGCTGAACAGTTAGTTGTGAGACAGCTCTGAGTTCCCCCAGAATAAATGTGTTCATCCTTTAGCAGTGAGGGATAACTTGGAGACAGGAGTGCCTGAAAGGATGTCCTTTCCTTCTCTTTTTTCTTCTTTTAATTTTCTTTTTTCTGAAGTAGGTCTTCCTCAAAAGAACTTCTCTATAAATCTAGTTCAGATAATAATGTCCATTGAATTGAAATCTTCTGTTTCTTCTTAGTTGAAATTGAAATGCTAGGTAGCCCTCTTAGTGACTAAACTCTGTTAGTGTTTGATGATGTTCGTACTATAATTAGGTTTTATTAAGATATCTTTGGGGCTTCCCTGGCGGCTCAGTCTGTAGAAAATCTGCCTGCAATGCAGGAGACCCAAGTTCGATCCCTGGGTTGGGAAGATCCCCTGGAGAAGGAGATAACACCCACTGCAATATTCTTGCTTGGGAGATCCCATGGACAGAGGAGACTGGTGGACTACAGTCTATGGGGTTGTAAAGAGTTGGGCACAACTTAGCAACTAAACCACCAGCAAGATATCTTTATTATTTTATCACAGTTGTTAAATAAAAGTATTTCTCTGTTGTGACTGCTTATAAGTGGTGAAATTGATGTGTGTTTGTTGCTGTTCTTTTCTAGGGGAGCATGGGTAGCATTACTTGCATTGCTTGGAAAGGTGATACGTTAGTTCTTGGAGATATGGATGGAAATTTAAATTTTTGGGATTTGAAAGGCAGAGTATCCAGGTATGTTTCAAGAACTCAAGGGTATTATTTGGCTGAAACAAAAAATCTCGATATAGTTCCATTGGAGGCCTGTCACTTGGCAATAGTGTCATTAAATATAGTCATGTGCAGGTTGGACCCTTGGGTCTCTTGTTGTAGAACTTGGGAGGAACTGCCTTGAGCTAAACTCTGGGATATTCATAAATGACCCTTACCTGCAGGTGGCCCACACGAAGTGCTGGGGCACTATTCCAACTGTTGTTAAAAAGCAGACCACGTCTGTCATATGCGATCCCTGTCCCAGAAAGCAGAGTGGTTGTCCTGTCATGTCACCAGACCTTATCAAAAGCAGAAATAGAAAGAGACATTGGACATCTCTCTCAATGACGAGAGACTACTCTACTTCATATTGGTGTTTTGGTTTCTGTTTGTCCTCAGAGGAATACCTACACACCGAAGTTGGGTGAAGAAGATTCGTTTCGCCCCTGGTAAAGGAAACCAAAAATTAATAGCAATGTACAATGATGGAGCTGAAGTATGGGATTCTAAAGAGGTAAGCCCAGCTGCACGCGGGCTCACCGCAAATGCAGCTGCTGGTCACAGGAACTATGTACTTCTTTTCCTTCCTTCTGATTTATAAATGGGTTTGTCAAGCTTCTTAGAGCAGTTTTCTTCCTTTAAAAATTTTTTCTTTTGTAGTATTTCTGTTCTAAAGGTGACAGCTCAACAGATTGTTAATGTTACCACCATCTCTGGGACCTTCAAAATGCAGTCTGCATGTGGAAGATAGATTGCCCACGACTGCTCAGTTTTAAACATGAACTGGACCTTCGCCACAGGCACTGCCGTTCTTGCTCGTTTAGTCTGGAATGATAAACATCTTCCTTTTCTTTCTGAAAGTGACAATCAAATTCACTCTTGAAGGTTCAGATGGTGAGCAGTTTAAGAAGTGGAAGAAATGTAACCTTTCGGATATTGGATGTGGACTGGTGCACGTCGGATAAAGTGATCCTGGCTTCCGATGACGGGTGTATCAGGGTCCTGGAAATGTCCATGAAGTCCACGTGCTTTAGGATGGACGAGCAGGAGCTGACTGGTACGGAGTTCTAAGGGAAGGATGCTTGGAAGTGTCTTTATTTTGCACCAGCTGTTCTTTTCATGGGAGAGAGCTGCTTCTGTTCCATTTCATTCTTTCTAGGAATCTGTGTTTAAGAATGCATATTAACTTAAAGCTTGAGTGTTGATACTACTGAGATGCTAGACTCTGTAATTAGATGTCAGTCATTCCCCAGTGCTGGTTTACTCAGCGCCCTTTCCTTGACCCCTTTCTGAGTGCTCTGTCAAAAGATGAAAGATGTTTACATGAATAAAAATGACTTCCTCAGACTTCAGGAGAGGTCATCAGAGGACACGAATCTAGTGGTAAAGTACTGCTGGTTTTTTAATAGTGAGTCTTGTGTCTTTTGCAACCATATATCATGGAAAAGTAACTTTGGAAAGTATCATGAATTGTGATGCCTGTCTTATGACTCGTTAAAGGGCCAGTCAAAACAGAATTAGATGATTGCACTACCTTTCCCTTTTTTGTATGGTGGTTTTGAGATTTTTTTTCTGAGAATGAAAGCTATTTTAGTAAAAAGTAGCTATGAATGAGAAGTTTGTGAGTGCACTCATCAATTTGAAAATGAGATGTCCCTACATTAAATTTTCTCCAGGCATAACTTTGGTGCATACACTGGGCTATCTAATATGTAAAAAAATAGAATTGTTTAGTTATTTACAGAGTTTCATCATAGAAACTGTTGGCTCTGGGAATTGTCTGTGCCTTCAGAGTCAGTCTTTGGCATATTCAGAGACAGTAGGGTTTTAAAACATGTCCCTTCATTGTTATGTTTGTGCTTGAGGCACTACCGAGTTGCTGTGTATGCTGACTGGGCTGCCTTTAACTTGGATTAAATGTGCTTTTGTTTGCGACACTGCCCCACCCCTGCCACTGTGTTTGGGAACCATAACTTCTTACTCTGTAACCGTGACTGTCCTCTGGTGAGCTGCAGTTGAGCACTGCATTGCCACATCTGTCCTCAAGATCCCTGCCAGCTCTGCAGAAGTAGCAAGACCTCCTTCTAGGGAAGGACAAGCATAGATACTAACTTGAAACATAAAGTTATTGAAGAAATTAAGGGAATTTCAAGAATGATTTTTTTCTTTTAACTTAGTCATTAGTTCTAGGTAAAAGGTAAGATAAGTCACTTCAGTCGTGTCCGACTCTGTGCAACCCCATAGATGGCAGCCCACCAGGCTCCCCCGTCCCTGGGATTCTCCAGGCAAGAACACTGGAGTGGGTTGCCATTTCCTTCTCCAGTGCATGAAAGTGAAAAGTGAAAGTGAAGTCGCTCAGTCGTGTCTGACTCTTAGTGACCCCATGGACTGCAGCCCACCAGGCTCCTCCATCCATGGGATTTTCCAGGCAAGAGTATTGGAGTGGGATGCCATTGCCTTCTCCAATTCTAGGTAAAGAAGTATGCAAATATAATCTAGATGTTTGAGAAGCTATTCTTTGACCTTTATCTTAAAATTTGAGTCTGCTGCTAAGTCACTTCAGTCATGTCCGACTCTGTGTGACCCCATAGACAGCAGCCAAAGCCAAGGTACTTGTTTTTAAATTAATCTGTTTATATAATTAATGAGAACCCATTGTTAGCTTAATGGGCTACCATGTTTAATACCATGACTGTTTAATACCATGAATGAACAGGTGACTCTCAACCAGATTTTAGGTTACATTTTCCTTTTAAAATTTTCCTTAAAAAATGCTATTGATTCTCTAATGGTGCAACCTCAGCCAAAAAGGGCAAGTTTTAAAATAATAATGGGGAAAGTCAATGAAATTATGCATATATTCCCCTAAATTGAGCTTTAAACTCAGAACAACACTCAGTAAATGTTAAAGAATAAAGACTGGTGAGAGTGTAAACATGGAGTTTGGAAAAAGATTTCTGTGTGTTTGCTGCCAGATATGTGCTGATTTGAGCTTGGAAAAATATGTTTGATGTAATATATTTCTATTCTGAGGAATTAGAAATGTATTTTGGACCTTATTGATGTAAGATAATAAAATCATTTGAGGTCATATGCATTGATATAATATTTAGTATATTTGCTTCATTTCTCCTTTATGACAAATAGAGAAGATCGTAATATGTTGATTCAAATTTGTTTTCTTAGGATAGCTTGGTCTTCTTCCTCCACCCCCGCCCCTTATTTACATTTTTGTGACACTGCTTCTTCTCCCAGTAAAAGGGGAAGTCAGACAAATGTAGAAAATTGGAATCCCTGTTTTTAAGTTGGAGAATCCTTCTTATCTGCTGCCTAGATCAGGGGCATAAAATGGCATAAAACAATATTATTTTTAGCAGTGTCTAAAAGGAATCCAGAACTATAAGACTTGTTTAGTAACATTTTGTATGATGCTGTTTCCAAGAACTTTCAGTACTATCTCTGTGGGGTCAGAGACTCGTCAGTCTAACTTTCTGCCCGACACTGAGCCCCTGTGTCTTAAGCAGTGATTACACTAATACACTCTCTGAGTTGCCACCACCAGACTTATACATTGTTCTCTGCTGACTTCTCTGTGAACTGTCTACAGCAGAAGCTTTATAGTTGTATATGATTCTACTTGTTAAAAGCGAAATCTGTGTTTTTGTCTAGAGCCTGTGTGGTGCCCATATCTCCTTGTTCCCAGGGCTGCTCTCGCCTTGAAAGCTTTCTTATTACATCAGCCTTGGAATGGACAGTATTCTTTGGACATTTCTCATGTGTAAGTTTTTTTGCATTATTGTTTTTCTTTCTTAATTGATTTAAGATTGAAGGACATCCCATAAAAATTAGCAGTAGCTGGTCTCCAGGGCTTACAGGCATTGGAACCTTAAAACTGAGTTAAGGCAGTGATGGCAGAGACCCTGAAAGAGTCACTGATCTGCCTCTTGTCTTTCCCACTCTGGGGACCTGGGCACAGCTGTGAATACACGTGGGTGTCTCAGGTGGCTGTGTGCTTGGTCATCTTACAGTCTGAACCTGGGCATGGCGTACTGAGTGTGAAGAGGGCCAGTTGAGGCCAAGAGGAATTTGGGGACAAGATTCAGTTCAGTTTAGTCACTCCAGCCATGTCTGACTCTTTGCGACCCCATGAGATTGCAGCACACCAGGCCTCCCTGTCCTTCACCAACTCCCGGAGCTTAATCAAACTCATGTCCATTGAGTTAGTGATGCCATCCAACCATCTCATCCTCTGTCATCCCCTTCTCCTCCTGCCTTCAAGCTTTCCCAGCATCAGGGTCAGGGGACAAGATTAAATCTTTTTAAAAGCAGCATAAAGGAATCTACTTCAGAAGTGTTTTCTGTTTTATAGCCTGCCTCCTTGCAAAAAACAGTCACAGAAACCATTATTGGCGGTTGTTAGTTAAACTACCACAAGCGCTACGGGACCTTTGCTGTGTGGATGCACAGATGGGCGTGGGCTGTGTGTGTGCTCAGTCATAGTTGTGTCTGGCTCTTTGTGACCCCGTGGACTGTAGCCCCCATGCTCCTCTGTCTGTGGAATTTTCTAGGCAAGAATACTGAAGTGGGTTGCCATTTCCTTCTCCAGTGGATCTTCCCAACCCAGGGATCAAACCCACATCTCCTGCATTGGCAGGGGGATTCTTTACCACTGAGCCACCAGTGAAGCCCTGGGTTAGGAGAATTAAAAAAATAAATGTGATGAGATGTTCTTTCTCCAAGAAGTATCTACTCAGAGAAATGAATGTTAATTTTGCAGAGCAGAACTAGCAGATTCGTGTAGTCCTTGCTAAGTTCCTTATTAACGTGACTCTAAACCTGATAGTTTTAGAGCTCACTAATAAATTTTCAGGTTTCTTGAAAGCCAGGGAAACTTTCTGTGCTCATTTCTGTTTTGACTCAATAAGATAAAAGCAGGCGTTAAAGGTGATTGGTAGGTTCCTGAGTAGGCTGTTGCTTTTCGGTCTACACGCAGGTTTTTAACCAAGGACTACAAAGAAGTTATTTCTGTATTAACACACCTTTTTTCCTGGTGAAGAAATAAATGGTGGTAAATAAAGAGAAAACTAACTCATTTAAAATCTTTTCTTGGTACAGTGATTATCCAGAAAATGAAGAAATAAAGAATCTCCTTCAAGAGCAGTTGAACTCATTGTCTAAGTAAGCACTCTGACTATGTTTTATTAGAGAATAAGACTATGAAAAAGAAAAACATAATGATTTATACTTTTTAAAATTAAAATAAGCTTTGTTTTGGAAAATATTAGTGGCCCACGGAGAGACCCCTCTCTTCACCTCGGTTTGTTTCCCTTTAGAGTCTTTGTTTTGTGGAAGTAAGTTTCAGATTGCTGTGGTCTCATGTCAGGGCAGGAGAAGAAGCAGTGGGGTAAGCCGCCTTGTAGCTAACCTGCCTCCAGCACAGATGCCCTGCAGAGCCTCACGTTAGAGGATGGGTGTACACAGGGCAATTCTTGTGTGTCAGCTTCTCTCTGCTAAGATAAGTTCTCTGTGTCAGGTGCTGTGTTTGTACAATTCTGTCTAAGAAATTAATATGCTCCCTAGAGTCAAGAACATTTACAAATAGGTACTGTGTATAACACTGGAAAGGAAGAAGGAAAATTTGACTCCACAAGGAGTTCTTGGGAAAACATATCTTGGCAATCTAAAATCCATAACATATATTTTAATACTTAATAAATTAATGCTAAAGGAATATTATATTGATATCGAATTCAAAGTAATTACTTTTTTCTCTTCTGTGTCCCAAGGTTAGCATTTATGTTTAAATGGAAAAGAATAGATTTAAAGACTATCTCCCCTCCTTCCTTATTTGTAAATAGTCTATAATGGGCTATTGTAGAAATATCAATTTATGAAACACTTATATATTTTAATTTTTGAATACTTTGAAGAATAAATTCTGAATGCATCTTCTCTGAAGTATAGAGTATTCCTGATGATCATTTAGTAAAATCATTTTATCAACAATGACCTTCTTATTCCTGTAGTTAGGTAGCTGTTCATATTTTTTAGAATGGGAGTTGAGCTGCTTCAAGAAGGTAAATCAGCATTAGAGCCTTAAGCTGTGGTGGTTGATGGGTTCCACTTCTCCAAGCCTAGATACTGTCTAAGCCCTGTAAGCTCTTGCAGTTTCAGGGCCGTGGCAAAGTGACTTCTTTTGTAGGTTCTTATCATATCTTTTGGGTAGAATTTTCCATTTTAAGAGTGTATTGATTTATCTCCTTTATTGTTGGATTCAAAAATTTTGTCTTGCCTTTGTCTGGATTCCTGCCTGCAGTGACATAAAGAAACTCTTGCTCGATCCGGAGTTTACTCTCCTGCAGAGATGCCTGCTTGTTTCAAGGTAACACTATTTGAAGTGTTCTGGGTAAGAGACAGGGAATTTCAGGTTAACTCACTCCTTTCATCAAGAGTTGTTAGTTAAAACCAAACTCTTTGGAATTTTAGAAAATATATCAGTTCATCCTTTATAGTTGGCTTACAGATCGTTTTGAAAGTAGTATTACAAATAGGAAAAAGAAAAAGACATGAGATCTAGGCCTTCTCTATTGAAAAGACTCCATTCTACAGATAGCTTTTTAAAATATCAGCTACAAGGGGCATGTCCTAAGTATACCCATAAGTTACATTTAGATTATATTTAGAATAACCTATATATTCTTACTTAGAGTAGAGCCATCCCTTATAAGAAAGACATTTCCCTCCACTCCCCAGAGAATAAAGAGTATATTATTTCCACACCTTATCTAGTCAGTGATCCCAGAGGAACTTCTTCCTTAACTGGTACAGATTGAAAGATGTGCTGATGGCAAACCAGGTAAATAATAGCACAGGGTACAGCACCTCGGTGTTGCTCTTAACATAGATCAAAGGGAGGCTTGGGTCGGAAGGGGCCCCATGCAGTCAGGGTCCTGTGCTGTTTGAGACCTAGTAACAGGGCTGGAGACTTGAAGCTTCAGCTCTTCACCAGCCAGCATGTTGGTCTTTCATGGGCCAGCACCATGCTCCCAGCACTTCAGGCTGCCGTGGGGAGACCCCATCCAGGCCCCACGCTGCTGCCTGAGGTCAGTGGAGACTGTGATCTCACCCTGGCCAGGCTTTACGGTGATGAATCGGAGCTGCACTTCTGGACTGTCGCCGCCCACTATCTGCACAGCCTGTCCCAGGAAAAGGCCGCGAGCACACCAGTGGCTAAAGAAGCTGCTCCTCAGGACAGAGTGAACAACCCGCTAGATATATGTTACGACATCCTCTGTGAAAATGCCTATTTTCAGGTATTATGTTTCGTATATTAAAAACCTTTAAAGCTACATCTTTCTTTGTCAGTATCTTAAAGTTGGGAAACTTTGTACTAAGTAAAGGTCCACATAACAGAAATGAGTCCCTTGGCACAGTCACATTAAAAAGGCCTGATTCAGGACTTTAAAAGCTCATAAACGCTTACTGAGTTTTTAGTAGACATTAAAATTTTATTATTAACAGCCTTTTAATTTTGCGGGGCCTTAAAAATTTTTAACTTGGTTCATTTTAATTTTCTCATGTAATTAATTTCCTATAAATAACAAATACTTAATTTACTTGGTTTGAATTTGCTGTTCTATATATATAAAGGTAGTTTCATAATTTGTTTAACCTCCAGTAGAGTACTGAATTACACATAGGATTTTTCTTCCAGCTCTACTAAAGTGCCAGTTTCTGTAAGCAGGCAGACTTACGCACAGATCATAGTACATTTCAACATTTTTTTCTTCTCAAATTCTTATTAAATTGTTGGACTTCTTCTTTGACTCAGAAGTCTAAGTAATGTTTACTAATAGTTAAATAAAAGTTTTAAAATCCAGGCTCAATTTTCTGTTTTTTTTTTTTTTTTTCTGCTCTAGAAATTTCAGTTGGAAAGGGTTAATCTCCAGGAAGTAAAACGGTCAACTTATGATCATACAAGGAAATGTACAGACCAGCTGCTTCTCTTGGGTCAAGTATGTCAGTTTTTATAACTCTTTTCATGTTTCAGGGAGTTGCTAGTTGATTGGTATTTTACGGCATCATTTATATCACACACAAACACCGTGCACACACACTATAGCATTTCCCTGAAAGTATAAGTGTAAATATATGCTTTCTCTCAAAATAGGACCAATAGACATTCTGAGAAAGCAAAAATGTATGGTAAACCAACTTGTAGTTTTGGCTTCCATAATGTCACATGACAGATAGGGAGGCCTGGCGTGCTGTGATTCATGGGGTCCCAAAGAGTCGGACACGACTGAGCGACTGAACTGAGGTGAACTGAATGCCACATGAGGCCTGCCTAGTTTTGTTTTGTTTTGGTTTTGTCTCTGACTAGTACAGAGCTTAAATAAGTACCTGTGTAAACCTGTGTACCTGTGGTTTTACATTTGTCCTAAAGAAGCAGTGTTGCACTTTTGTTCAACTTGTATACATGTAAGCAACGTGTTTATGGATAATTTTTGACAATGAAAATCTTCTTTAAACTGAAAACTTCAGTGTTCCAAATTATGAATCTTGAAAGGTTATGTTGGAGGAAAATGGCCTCATAACTAGAAGAACCGTTTCCCTTATTAGACAGACAGAGCCGTGCAGTTGCTTTTGGAAACCAGCGCAGACAACCAGCATTATTACTGTGATTCACTGAAAGCCTGTCTGGTCACCACTGTCACCTCGTCAGGCCCCTCCCAGAGCACCATCAAGCTCGTGGCAACTAATATGATCGCCAACGGAAAACTGGCAGGTGAGGCATGCTTTAGGGGTATATTTGTCAGTACTCTGAAAAATCAGACCCATTCCTAGGAAAGTATTTGGTTATTAGGAATATTTCTTTTTGATATACCCTGGAGAAAAATAAATTATTGCTAGCAGTTTATATTATGAAAGTGTTAGTCGCACAATTGTGTCCAGTTCTTCGTTACCCCATGGACTGTAGCCTGCCAGGCTCCTCTGTCCATGGAATTGTCCAGGCAAGGATACTGGAGTGGGTTGCCATTCCCTTCTCCAGGGGATCTTCCTGATCCAGGGATTGAACCTGGATCCCCTGCATTGCAGGCAGATTCTTTACCATCTGAGCCACCAGGGAAGCCCTCATATTAAAAGATGACCATATAATTTAGTCATCTAGACCAGTGCATTTTTAAAGAGTAAAAGGGGTGTTATTAATAATGGCCGAAATAATAGACATAAATTGGACAAACGTGGACACCTTAAACGTTAAAACCAGTGAGTGAGATAGTCTTGACTTGTTTGTTTTCTGGACTGTATTTGTACTGCCAACCCAAGTTACTTGAGTGGTAACATTGTAAAACTCTACTTTAATGCTTCATTTTAAAATTTAAGTCAGTCGTGTCTCCAGTAGGTATAAAATGTCCAAGACCAGGTGAAGTCAAATGGTGGTTTTTACCCTTCAGTGACTCGCCAGAGAGACAGCTCCAGCGTCACTCACGGGGCTGTTGTCTTGTCTTCCAGAGGGCGTCCAGCTGCTCTGCCTGATAGACAAAGCTGCGGACGCCTGCCGCTACCTGCAGACCTATGGCGAGTGGAACCGGGCAGCGTGGCTTGCCAAAGTAGGTGATTCTAGTAGGTGCCTGGAACTTCGGGCGAGAAAGTTCAATCTTGAATTTTTGACTCATGATTTGGAGGTGTTTTTGGGGGCTGCAAGGCGGCTTTACAAATATTTTCTTAGCAGCTTTCATCTTCTTCTTTGCATATAAGTTACATTTCTTCTTACTGCAAAGTGGAGGTTGCATTGGTAGCAGTTAAGTGAAGGCAGCTGCCTCCTGTCCCTTCTGGGGTGTGGGCCCAGGCTACACCCAGCCCAGAGGTGTCCCAGGCCCGCTGATCCTGAGCTGTGGATCCCTGTCGCCTCTGGTCACGGCACTGCAGCAGCAGGGGCTGTGTGGTAAAGCAGAGATGAGCTCTCTTTCATGGTAATAGATCCCATTTCATCTGAATTCTTTTTTCCTTGTGTATAGTGCAGGGTGTCCTTTTTAACGTGGGCATCTTCCTCAGGTCCGCTTAAATTCTGAAGAGTGCGCTGACGTTTTGAAACGGTGGGTCGACCACCTTTGCTCCCCTCAAGTGAACCAGAAGTCCAAGGCCCTCCTGGTTCTCCTTTCCCTGGGCTGCTTTTCCAGCGTGGCTGAGACGCTTCACAGGTACACCCACTGTCAGTGGCTGGTCAGAACCACCCAGGATTTACCACTGCTCATGAGGCTCTGCCAGGAGGCTGGTAGTCCTTGATGTTGGGAGTGAAGGGAGAAGCATATACTTCAGGTTTATTTTTTAGAAAAAACCTAAAGGGAGTGGAGCAATCCATGCTTATTCATTCTTCTTTTGGTCTAGGAACTTTGCTACTTCTCTGCCAATGTTAGTTAAACCTAATAGTTACCTGTTTAAAAAGAAGTTTTAAAAAGAATTGAGGTCAATTTAGCTTTGAGTAGAACAACTGAGACAAAGGCAGAAAAGCAGGAGGAAGGGGGAAGAAAGTGTGGCAATTTGGAGGTGTCCCCTCTGAGAACCTTGAAGGGTAATTAATGCTTATCACTTACCATAGGACATTTTATTTATTTAAAACTAAGGGAAGTAGGTTGAGGCAGATATGACAGAAAGTTACTTGTGAAATCTGGACTTGGATATGTGGATTTTTGTCCTGTCTCTGTAGATTTCTTGTCCTGTCTCTATTTCAGTGATTTCACAAAATTTTTATAAGAGTTAATAGAAAAGAGCAAAGGGTTGGGGCCTGAGAATTCCCCTTTCCTCTAAGCTGGGGCAGAGAACAGTGCTGGTGTGCCTCATGCAGCCCTCGGGCTTCTGTGGAGAGTCCTTGTATGGAAACACTCCCTGGGATGGTCCTACCCCCAAATGATGAAAGTCACAGCTCCTGATGTGCTTTGTGTTCTGTTGAGCAGCATGAGGTACTTCGACAGAGCGGCCTTGTTTGTGGAAGCTTGTCTCAAGTACGGAGCCATCGAAGTCAGCGAGGACACAGATATCCTTTGCTGGGATGTGTTTGCTGATGGGGAACCAGATGCCGTGAGTGGGTTTTAAGCATCCCCATTGGCTGTGCTGCCTGGGAGGAAACTATTGTATGGAGAAAGATCTGTGTTCTGACTGCCCAGAGCCAGGAAAAGGATAAACTGGAGGGGACAAATCAGAAAGAAGGTTGTTGCCCCACCAGCATCAGCGTGAGATCAATGGAGAGCCTAGAAGGGCTGAAGTGGAGGGAGCCCAGATTTTGTAATGTTTTGTTTGAACTTGCAAAGAAAATAGAAGATCTAGTATAGGAAACGGAGGAGGCAATGGCACCCCACTCCAGTACTCTTGCCTGGAAAATCCCATGGACGGAGGAGCCTGGTAGGCTGCAGTCCAGGGGGTCGCTAAGAGTCTGACACGACTGAGCAACTTCACTTTCACTTTTCACTTTCATGCATTGGAGAAGGAAATGGCAACCCACTCCAGTGTTCTTGCCTGGAGAATCCCAGGGACGGGGGAGCCTGGTGGGCTGCCGTCTCTGGGGTCGCGCAGAGTCGGATATGACTGAAGCGACTTAGCAGCAGCAGCAGTATAGGAAAGGTATAGGAGGCTCTGCTGGAATAAATGCGTACCAGAATGGATTAAAAAGAACGACTGGCTGTTACCCACAGGGACGGGCTAACGTGGAACAAGACACAGCGGCACTTCAGAGAGACGTGTCATGTAGGCAGGTCATGTGTGACCGGCAGCATTTCAGTTCTGCCACCCGTCACTTGAGTGACATGTTTCTCTTTGAAAAGAAGGAGCTTGAGAATCCTACTCTCAGGTCCTTGTGTTTGCAGAGGCTTTGTTGTTCTCATTGCACTCTTTCTTGAATTGTTACATTGTGGCCTCATATCTACATGTCATGTTTTTTATTTTTCTGTATATATTTTTTAACAGAAAATTGAACTCAGTGTCATATACCTTGGCACTGGTTAAGCTGGCTCTGATTCAGTGGCGCTGTTTTGGATATCAGAACACAGTGGAACAGGGCTGTCTAACATTCCCAAAGCGAAAGTGAAAGTCAGTCGGTCGTGTCTGACTCTTTGCGACCCCATGGACTGTAGCCTGCCAGGCTCCTCTGTCCATGGAATTCTCCAGGCAAGATACTGGAGTGGGTTGCTATGCCCTCCTCTAGGGGATCTTCCCAACCCAGGGATCAAACCCAGGTCTTCCGCATGACAGGTGGATTCTTTACCGTCTGAGCCACTCAGTGAGGCTGGATCTGCCCCTTAAACGCCAACCTCTCAGATTTGCAAACAGCTCAAGGGTTTGCGCATGTATTTCTCTTCTGTCATCCTTCCCTCTCCACTCCTTAAGTGCATTTAGACCTTGAAGCATCTGAGGGGATGTTAGTTGGGTCTTGTAGGAGTCGGGCTTTGGGCTCAGCTGGTGCCAGTGCAGGGACACTGCACACTGAAACCTCGCCTTCCCGCCCCCACTCAACCCCAGCAGGTGCCCTCCCTGAGAAGAGCCCCCTGTGCTCCTCCTGTGCTACCCTCCCCTGGACATTCTCCAGAGCTGGTCCTTGTTTCTGGCCTGTGGGAACCTGCTGGAGCCCTGTCTGCCCTTCTCTTCCTTAACTGCAGTTTACAGAAGCTCATCTCTGCTATATATGCAGATTATGCCCGAAGTTTAAAGAACCTTGGTTTTAAACAGGGAGCGGTTCTTTTTGCTTCAAAGGCTGGAGCAGCTGGCAGAGATTTATTGAATGAACTGGAATCCCCCAAGCAAGAACTGACTGACTGAAGAGTGACCAGTCTCCATGCCCCAGGGCACCCGGCCTCAAGAGCAGCGGCCGGGGTGTTGGTCTGGCTGTGGACAGTCACAGCCCAGACCCACGAGGGTGCCATCCTCTCCAGGGCGCTCGTAAGCTGTTTCGCCATGTATGCCCAACACTGTGTGAGCATTTACACTGTGAGAAGCCAGTCCTGGGACCCGTATTCATCTCAGAGAAAGACAGGAACACTTCAGATATTGAAAGTATAACATTTTATACTTTGGAGACAGCTTTAAGAGTCCCTAGAAATGCTTTTCATTTTTTTAAAACTTAAGATCCAAGCAATTGAATTGCTTTTCTCATGGACTAGATTTAAATCTGTAGTAAAAGCAGTCTGTGAGAGCTGTACTGAAATATGTGCTGTGCCTGTGTGTATATACAGTCATTCCATGTATAAACAGAGCAGAAACATTTAAACAGTAAAGGTGACTTACCACAGCATTCCTTGTTTTCTTACCTTGAAAACAGAGCTGTTCATTTCTTGGTTTAGGCAGTTGCTGAATTTTGTAATTTCAAGTGCATAGGCTCTTAGAGAAATTGTAAGCTTTAGGTTTTGTCTGTGGAGTCTTGGATATTTGAGATTTTAGCTCCTGCTGTGATGTGTTACAGTAACCTCCTCTTTGAAGGCTCAGTGCTCTCATTTCTGTCTTTGTGTTCTTCCAATGACTGAACTATATGAAATGTGACTTATAAATTATTGCTAAAAATTTAAATGTGTATAACGTACAGAAACGATAAATAAAAAGGGAATTCATCCCAGCCAGGCCTTTGTGTCCTCTGAGCTGCTGCGCACCACGTCGGGTGCTGTGCTGGCGCCTCAGGAGTTGGTCCAGCTACCCACCCTCCAGCACTGCTTTGCTGAATCCGGAACCTGGCTGCAGGAACTCGGGGCCGCAGCACAGAACAGGGTGGAACACCTGCCGCCGGGGTTCCTGCGTGGGCAGGGCTCAGCTTGTGGCTCTGAGAGGTGAGGAAATGGCCTTCCTGTCTTTCCCCTGGACGTCCAGGGTGGCATATGTACTAACACCCACTGAGAGGTGTTTTTAGATGGAATCGTAGTCTCTGCCCTTAGATATCAACCCCCCTCGAACAAGGAACTGAGGTCCGTGGAGAGGAAGGGCCTGTCCCAGGAATGCTTGTTCCCAGCCCAGTGCTTTTGCTACATGTCCTAAAAGAAACCCAGAATCCGTTCATTGGTCCTGTAACTGGTCACCTCCTTGCCCTTTCTTTGCCTGGGTAGGTTCCACCAAATTTTTAAAGGCCACAGGCAAACCCAGCTCTCTTTATATTGTTTAGTAGTTAAATGATTGTCAGGATGGACTTTATTAATCTAGCCATCAACTAGCTAAGGGAGAAAAGAATGCTGGCTTTAGTAAGCAAAGAGAAAGAAGTAGAAATTCCAGCAGAGGGCATTTGAAAGTTCCGTGTGCTCGGGATTGGAGGCCAACAGATAGTCGGTGATCCTTTGCTGGATTGTGGGAGTGCGGAGAGGACCAGGCAGAGCAGCTCACCAGAGAGTCACTCACTACCTTTCCCTGTTCTGTTGCTGATTGTTTTGCAGATGGTGACCAGCCCTGGGCCTCCCTGCACTCTGGCTTTAGGTCTTTACATTGCTTTGAAAGTGGGAGCAGGACATTTTGTTCTCCCAAAACCAATAATGGAGCAATGTCAATACCAGCCTCATGTCCCTCCCAGATGCGCCAGATCAAAAGTTCTCTACAGAGTAGCCCTCACCTCAATAAAACGGTGCCTCTCTCGGCTCTTGATTGCCTGGAGATTCCGTCTTGCCTGAGGACAGTCTTAGGTGTCTATGATTCCTGAGCTTGTGATCACCCAAAGTATTTCATTCTCCTCAGCAGCACTTTGCGATTTAAGTAAAGTATTCAGGTACACACTGGCAGTTATTCCATCTAGAATAAAAGATTTCTGCAAGGCAGAAATAAATGACAGACAAGTGAAAATATTCTCTGAGCCAATAGGGCTTTATTTCTTTGGGATCTTGCTTACAATTGATATGACTGACTCAAAATGACTCATTCTCATTTTGTGAATGAAAGAAGTCCCTCAATTAAAACATAAAGGCATTTTAAAGGCTCTGCTGCTGCTGCTGCTAAGTCGCTTCAGTCATGTCCGACTCTGTTCGACCCCATAGACAACAGCCCACCAGGCTCCCCCGTCCCTGGGATTCTCCAGGCAAGAACACTGGAGTAGGGTGCCATTTCCTTCTCCAATGCATGAAAGTGAAAAGTGAAAGTGCAGTCGCGTCCAACTCTTTGCAACCCCATGGACTGCAGCCTACCAGTCGTCCATGGGATTTTCCAGTACTGGAGTGGGGTGCCATTGCCTTCTGTGTTAAATTGGCTCTATCAATACTTGAATGTGCTGGTGTTTTTAAAAGAGGAAAAGCAAAGGAGCTAGGCTTTAGGAATGCAGTTCTCCTGAGAACTGCTGGAATCCAATTAGATGGGCAGGTCCAGTGGGCACTTGGATGAGCATATTGCCCCGCTGTCTTTCCTGTCCTTAAAGGCTCCTTGTGTTTGCTCCATCAGCCATGTTAAGACCCACACAAAATAACACCATGAAAGTCCCACCTCTCTCCCACTGAGATTTTCTGTGCCTGTGGCTCTCAGATGAGTCTCTGCGGGCATCGTACTTCAATATTTGGCTCTTTTACCTAAAAAGGCCGACTAACACTACTGACCCTCCTTATTCTTTTTCCGGGACACTGAGAAACATGACTTAGTCAAGGTGAAAGTAACTGTTCAAGTACAAGAGAAGGAAAGATATTCTAGGTTCCATAGGTGATTGGGGTTTTAGCAAAGCCAGGTGCAGTTAGGCAAGAAGGCTGTTAAAAACCCTGTGATGTACAGCTTCAGAAGGACTGAACAAATAGTTACGAATTTAAGATCAGATAAAAGAACATTCTCCAGTCACTGCCTTAAAAACGTAGCTTGGACCAGTTTTCCCTTGTGTTTATGGCCTTTTTGAAACTGAAGTAGGGTGGGCTGGTGTGGGCGGATGGTGGGGGGCTGCACAGGAAGAGACCTCTCATCAAGACCCACAAGGTGAAGAACTGCAAAATGCAACCTGCAGAGCTGAGCCCACTCCTTGCCTGTTTCGTAAATAAAAGTTTTACTGGAAAAACCACGCCCATTTGTTCCTTGTCCGAGGCTGCTTTCCTTTGACAGATTTGAGTACTTGGGACAGAGACTGTGTGTCCTAAAAAGCCTAAAATATTGTACTCTCTGGCCTCTTATAGGAAAAATTCACCCACTGCTACTCTGGGTCCATAATGCCAACTTGAGATGGAGCTTCAGCAGCACCCAGTTGTCCTTGGGGGTGCAGACCAGTGGTCCTCCTCTGACGAGGTGTGAAAGTGTTAGTCACTCAGTCGTGTCCAGCTCTTTGCGATCTCACTGACTGTAGCCTCTGTCCACAGAATTCTCCAGGCAAGAATACTGGAGTGGGTAGCTATTCCCTTCTCCAGGGGATCTTCCCAACCCAGGGATTGAACCTAGGTCTCCCACACTGCAAGCAGATTCTTTATAGACTGAGCCACCAGGGAAGCCCTGATGCACTATAACTTAGCTTTTTTCAGGAAGATGTTATTAGCATCATCCCAGAGCTTCCCTGATAACTCAGTTGGTTAAGAATCCACCTACAATGCAGGAGATCCTGGTTTGATTCCTGGATCGGGAAGATCCCCCGGAGAAAGGATTGGCTACCCACTCCAGTGTGCTTGGGCTTCCCTTGTAGTTCAGCTGGTAAAGAGTCCGCCTGCAATGCAGGAGACCTGGGTTCAGTCCCTGGGTTGGGAAAATCCCCTGGAGAAGGGAAAGGATATCCACTCCAGTATTCTGGACTGGAGAATTCCATTAACTGTTTAGTCCTTGGAGTTACAAAGAGCCAGACACAACTGAGTGACTTTCACTTTCATCTGACTCATGGACCCCAGTTCCCATGGCAGTGGGTCTGGGAAACTACATAGAACATGCATCATTCAGGCTGACCTAGTCTTATTTTTGACAGTTCTGAGCAAACAGATGGTAGCTGATGATAGCTGACATCAACAGGTGATAGAAAAATTTAAATCCAAGAGCGGTTTCATTATCAGCATTTTAAAATAAGTCTGTTATACTCCAGGCACCTCCTAATGTGTTCTGCTATAGTAAGAGCTCACTTGATTCCAATATTTTGACGTTCTACCATCTAGAGCCTTAGTGCTTCAGGCAGGATGAAAGTGAAAGTGTTAGTTACTCAATCATGTCCGACTCTTTGTGAGCCCAGGGACTGTAGCCCTCCAGGCTCCTCTGTCATGGGATTCTCCAGACAAGGATACTGGAGTGGGTTGCCATTTCCTTCTCTAGGAGATCTTCCTGACCCAGGAATTGAAGCCAGGTCTCCTGATTTGGAGGGAAATCACTCAGATTGTTTTCTTAAAGAACCAGCTGTCCAAGGACAAAATATAGTTCTACAGATTAAGTTCACTGCCCCGTGGTCTAGAGCTCACATCAGCTGGGAATGTAATTGAACAGTAGGCCCTTGCTAAAGTTGCTAATGTTTGGCAAGAATAGGCCAAGGAAAATGGACTGTGTCCCACGAAGCAGCTTGACAGCTGTCCTGGAGGATAGCATTCTAGCAAAAGTGTAATGGTAGTTAACTCGGAATTTTTTTTTAAATTTTATTTAACTTTACAATATTGTACTGGTTTTGCCATATATCAAAATGAATCTACCACAGGTATGCGTGTGTTCCCCATCCTGAACCCTCCTCCCTCCTCATACCATCCCTCTGGGTCGTCCCAGTGCACCAGCCCCAAGCGTCCAGTATCGTGCATTGAACCTGGACTGGCGACTCATTTCATATATGATATTATACATATTTCAATGCCATTCTCCCAAATCATCCCACCCTCTCCCTCTCCCACAGAGTCCAAAGACTCTGATCTGTTTGTGTTCTTGGAAATGCCGTGGCACATTGCAGAGGGCCGACTGGAGCCACCCGCTGGCCAGCAGAGTAACTGTCAGTCAAGCCCTGGGTTTTGCTTTTTGTCTGTGCAAACTTGCTCAACCGTGCTTCTGAACACCAGTGCCCACAGTGTGGAACAAAGAGGAAAGCGTGGCCTGGGGAGGGCGTGTCCCTGCCATCTAAATGACTGGCCTTGACCTTGACAAGCTGTCAACTGAGCCTCGTTTGTAAGAGGGGGATGATACTGCCTGCCTCCAAGATGGTTGAGCGAAGATGACAGGTGACAGATGAGAGGGCTCACCAGTCTAGAGGCTGCTCAAGTCTTTAGAAGTCCTTCAGGAACGTGTGTGGTCTGCCCGCGTCACTGTTTGTGAGAAGACGGATGACACTGTCAGCTCGCACTCAGGACTGAGAGTCGTTGCTTGTGTGACACAGACCAGGAGCAGAAATCAGAATGGGACAGGGAGGAAGGGAGAGAAGGGAAGTGACTCTGGGCATCCCTAACATCACCCACTGGCATTGTGGAAAACTTGTTTGGAGCAGAAAGGACTTGGTCTGGAGCCAGGGTGGACCTCCTTCTCTCCGTGAGGCATCTCCAGAGACCTGCTCCATCTGCTTCCAGCGGTTCCTTTCTGACCGTCTCCTGGACACTCAGCGAGCCTCCTCCTGCCTGAGACTCACCTTCCCTTCCTGCACCCCAGCCCTTTGATGCCTCCCCATCCCTACCCATGGGAACCACCAAATTCCAAGTACCCACTGAGCCACCACCTTCTGCCAGCGACTTGACACACCTGGTCAGGGGATGAGGGCACTTCCCTCAAATTGGGGGAGGCTGGGATGGAGCAGGGAGGTGAAGAGCAACCCCAGGCCCAAGAGGGAAGGACACACCCAACCAGAGAAGGACAGGACAGAGTCCACTGGGAGTGGCCTTGACACAGCAAACAGTGGACACCAGAGCCGGGGAGGCCCACAGCAGCTGCACTGGGGTTCAGAGAGGACGGGGAGCGGGTGACTCCCCGGGGGCTCCCAGGGAGGGGTGTCAGCATGGCCTTGACAGATGAGCACGGATGAGCCCAGGGCCTCCAGGCAGATAAGCGCAAGGAAAGATGTGGTCAGGACAGCAGGCTTACAACCAACACAAGCAAATGGTTCCATTTTTCAGGAATGTGGGACTTCTCCCCCAGGGCTGGGTGGGAGGAATGTGTGGACCAGCTGCTTGGACGCCCATGAGGGCCCAGCTGGGGGCCAGCTCACCAGAGAGCCGGGCAGCTGCTCCAGGTGGCAGCTGACATCTGCTGCTCTGACAGGGGGTGAAAGAGCAGAAGCTCCTGACCTGCTGGCCAGTGAGCCTGCGGGTCTGACCACTGTGGCGAGGCCAGCCTATTGCCCCTGAGAGGGGAGCTCAGAACTGGTAGAGAGAACAGCAGCTTAGCCATCTCCCTGCTTCCATGTTAGTCTGGGAGTCTAGTCACAGAGCGTGTGTGCGTGCGTGCTAAGTTGCTTCAGTCATGTCCAACTCTTTGTGACCCTATGGACTGTAGCCTGCCAGGCTCCTCTGTCCATGGGGTTCTCCAGGCAAAAATACTGGAGTGGGTTGTCTTTCTCCAGGGGATCTTCCCAACCTAGGAATTGAGCCTGTGTCTCTTATGTCTCCTGCACTGGCAGGAAGGTTCTTTACCACTGGTGCCACCCAGGAAGCCCTGAGAGCAGCCAGAGTGATGTTTGGACACAAGATTCTCATCAAATGCTGCCCTGGCCACATCTCTCCAGTGGCTCCCACCACACGCTTGTCTATAAGGGAGGCCCTGCATTATCTAAGGGCTTCCCCGGTGGTGCAAAGGTCAAGAATCCGCCTGCCAATGTAGGAGACAAGAGATGCACGTTTGATCCCTGGGTCAGGAAGATGCCCTGGAAGAGGGCACAGCAACCCACTCCAGTATTCTTGCCTGAAGAGTCCCATGGACAGAGGAGCCTGGTGGGGTATAGCCCATAAGGTCACAAACGAGTCGGGACATAACTGAGTGACTGAGCAGTAGCAACAGCTGTGTTGTCTAGCCCTGCCCACTTACCTCTGACCTTGAATGTAATCCATTCCGCTTCAGCACCTTTGCACTCGCTGTGCCCTTCGTCCGGAGCTCTCTTCCCCTGCCGCTCACTCACGGGGCTCACTATTACCTCCCCAAGACCTCGGCTCAGATGTCACCTCACCCTCAGCTGGGCTGCTCTGCTCTCTTACAAGCAGGGTCCCAAACTCCACTAGCCCTGATCCTGCTTGCCTTTTTCCAGAACCCCTGGCTTCCTCATGAGATTGTAGGCTCCACGAGGGCAGGTCTATCTTGTGCTTTCCTGAGCCCTCAGATCCCAGCAGAGGGTCGAGCACACAGAAAGCCCTTGATGAATAAATGTGAAGTGAAAGGCTGCATGAAGAAGGGGGCTGGGGGAGCTGGAAGAGAAGCAGAGGGTTGGGCTGTCCCGGTGAGAGCCGGCAGGGAGCCTCTCCTCTGGGGGGCCTGGCAGCCACTGAGACCTGCTTCCTGTCCTCCTTCCCCAACCCCCATCATCTAAGATACTCCCTGGGTCTCTGTCCCGGATCCCCTGTCCAGGAGCCTGTGCTTCTTAGTGGCACCTGAGCCGTGTCCAGGAAGGGCCTCGAGAGGTCTGCAGAATCATCTTGGTGTTGGGTCCGCTACTCCCCTTCCAGGCAGGGCTGGCCTGCCCTGTCTGGCTTCCAACAAAAGCAGGTGGAGACGCGGTGCCCTTGCAGGAAACCCACGCCCATCCAAGTCTCCTTTCCTGTGAATGAGCCTTTGCTCAGTATGAACACGTGCCAAACCTCCATCATTGTTGTCATCCCGGAGGAAAGGATGTGGAGGCCCTGGCCTCAGTCTTCCCGGAGCCTGAGAAATGACAGAGCCACAGAGGGCAGAGTGGGCCACTGAGGGAGAAAGATCAGGATACCAGAGAGGAGGGTCCTGGGAGCCCCTGCCTTCGCAGCAGGAAGCCAGTCTGGGTGGCTTATTTATCACCGTCCCTGCCTCAGGGCAGTAGTCATGTACCAATATGAGAGTTGGACTATAAAGAAATCTGAGCACCAAAGAATTGATGCTTTTGAACTGTGGTGTTGGAGAAGACATTTGAGAGAGTCCCTTGGACTGCAAGGAGATCCAACCAGTCCATCCTAAAGGAAGTCAGTCCTGAATATTCATTTGAAGGACTGATGATGAAGCTGAAGCTCCAGTACTTTGGCCACCTGAGGCAAAGAACCAACTCATTGGAAAAGACCCTGATGCTGGGAAAGATTGAAGGCGGGAGAAGGGGATGACAGAGGATAAGATGGTTGGATGGCATCACCAACTCAATGGACATGAGTCTGAGTAAACTCCAGGTGATGGACAGAGAGTCCATGGGGTCGCAAAGAGTCAGACACGACTGAGCAACTGAACTGAACTGAACTGAACTGCCTCGGGGCAGGGGGCGAGGCGAGTGGGGATGATGAAGAGGGCTGCTTTCCGGACGCAGACGCAGAGGCAGGCGGGCCTTGCTGCTCTTCCAGAAGCACAAGCTGGAGATGGCAGCTCCGCTCACCCCAGCCTTGTCCGGAGCCCAATTTGCAGTGCTGTCATCAAGATGCTTTGGAAGAAGACATGTGAAATGGGGATTTTTCTCAGAAATGCCATGTGCAATGCGCTCTCTCCTGCGGCTCCACAAATCTTTAATAAAAGTAGGAAATTCATCTTGTGATTGATGTGACTAGGCTTTTGGGAAAAGTCAGGGAGGAGGCTGGATTTGAGTGGAGGCTGGTACAGGACTGAGACAGCCTTGGCCCATGAGACGGGGACAGGCGCACACTAAAGTGCCCAGGGAAGTTCTGGACTGGAGAGGGCTCAGCCACACCGGCTGCCCAGAGGTGGCCTTTCCAGAGGGCTCGGACAGCCTTCTGAGGCCAGCCTGGTACCAGCCTCGTCCTCACCCCTAGTACACCAGAGACCTTCCCATCTGACTGTGCCCTGGGGTGGCCCCCACATTCTCCAGGGTTCCAGAAAGGTTCCCGACAGGTGTTGGGTAATCATGTTCTGAAAGTTTCCATTTTACCCTGGCACCTGCAGCAGGACAAGCCTCCTCACACATCTTTGTGTCATATTTCATTTCTTTTAACAAATGCACGCAGTATCTTATTTAAATGCGGTTATCTGAAAACTTACTAACTGCAGGGTAGTTACTAACTGGACAGTATCTCTACTGTGGTTGATGAATCCAGAAAAAAAGCACTTTTGAGAGAGGAAAATGATGTTCATTGCTTTTTCTTCTCTGAAATCTGTAGATAACCAAGATGCAGTCTGTCCAGGAAAGCCAGTACTTCACTCTCTACTGTGGGGAGTGGGGGAAGCGGGGAGGGGGGCGCAGGCAGAGCGGGCGGAGTAACCTGAGTGCTGTCACCTGCCCCCTTGGCGTGCTGGCTCTGCCCACTCTGTCCCTCTCAGCAGCTCTTTGAGCCCCCTGAGCTGCTCCTCCACGGACTCTTGGCCCTGACCCCTGACTCCCACCCCACGTCTGACTCCTGGTTCTGCCTTTGTGAGTTTTGTAATCCCTGACCAGTGAATCTAGCATCCTCACGCCTCAGTTTCCTCATCTGTACAATGGGTTCGATGATAGTCCTTCCCTCGTTAAGTTGAAAAGCTCTTGGGACACAGCTTGGCAGGATGAATACTGACAAATATTGGCTCTCATTTTTGGCGCTACCTCGGGGGAGACGGTTGTTCGCAAGAGTCTGGAGCCCCTCTGCTCCAGAGGGGAGCTGCATGCTTAGCTTACCTGAGGATTCTGAGAAGACTCACCACCTCCCCTCTGCGTTCTCCCCACAAAGAGCCAAGTGAGGATCAGAACATCTCTAACACTCTGATTAATGAGCCTCCAAGTGTCCCTGGAAAACTTCCTCTTCCTTCCCATCAGTGGAGCCCAAGGAAGTGTCTTGTGTTTCGTGAGCAGGAGTAACTGTGCCTGTGTGGCCCCAGGAACCTCAGGTTTTCAGTGGCCTCACGAATCATCAGGAAGGAGCTGAGAGAGAACCAACATGCTCATTCCACTCCCCCCACAACTGGCAGGGAGTCAGGGTTCCCCCATAACACGCACTGGTCTGCGGTGAGAGCCACACAGCCCCAACCTTCAGACCCAGTTCTGCCCTTAGGGGTCTCCGCTCCCCACAGCCCTGCAGCCCTCTCCCGGCTTCACTGGGGTGATGCCTGCCGGGGCCATCCCCACAGCCAGAGCCATGTCTCATCACCCCGTCTGGCTTGGAGCACCCCACGGCATTGAGCCCTGAAAACAGCTTCCCAGCCCTGGGGAGGTGTTGGAGGCCTGGACGCTTGAGAATGATGTGGAGTTGGGGAAGAGAGGGAAGACAGATGGAGGAGACCAAGGAGGAGGGAGGGGACCTTTAAAGAGCCCTCCTTCTCTGGGTCTAGCCCGGACCTCCACATTTTGCCCTGTGGAAGGAGGGAAGGGGTGCTGTGCCCCTTCCTTGAGCAAAGAGGCCCATGAGAATCCTTAGCCTTGAGTTCTGAACCGAACTCAGAAAACCACAGGAGAGATGAATCCTTCCCTGAGATGTTCCCAAAGTAACTGGCATCCTTGCTGGCTCACCATAGGGACTCCATAAATATTTGTGGAGAGCAAAGGTCCTAATTCAGAGATGACAGTCTAAGGTTATTTCCTCCAAAAGGCGATGCCAAGGAACACGTGCAAGAGGTAGTCCCATGATATATGCTTCAGGAAAAAGCTTGGTGGGGGATGGGGGCGCCAAATAATTAAGTCTATTAAAAAGGAGACAGGAATTAAATAATTCAGGAAAACAAGATAGTCTAAAATCTTGTCACAATGCACAGAGACACCTAAAGGCTCTGAGAAGTCCTGTAAGAATCCTGCATAACTGTGTTTCAACCAACAATAGCCAGACACACTTAACCAGGAATGCCTGTCTCCCCTCTTTGCCCGTCCTCTCTTTCTCCCCTGCTGTCTCCACGCATCACGTGGAATCTGTGCTGGGGACTGGGGTGGACTCGGTCACCCGAGATACATAGAGACCTACAGGCTATGGGATATCATTCTCAGGGGTCAGAGCAATGACCACACTCTCAGCAGCATTTCTGGGACTTCCAATGTGAAGGGACCAGGGATGACCCAGGGACTTGCAGGAGGCTGGCCCTTGAGCCACACAGATGGAGCCTTCCCAGAACAAGCCTCAGGGCTCCCCTTGAACTGATTTGCCCTCAGTTGAAGCAAAAGGATTTAATGTCTTTTCCCAGAGAGACACTAACTCTTTTATACACACAAAGAGAGGATTGAGATCATCAAACAATTTCCTCCACGTCTAGAAGTTTCATGAGAAGGAAAGAAAACAAAAACACTTCAACCAAAAAAACAAACCAAAGAACAAACCCTGAGAACAGAACACACTTAATGAGATTGCTTAACCCTTGGAGTTTCTGAATAATTCATGCCACCGCAGATTTCTTTCCACTTTGCTTCTCAGGCTCCCTGGGGGTGGGAAGCCAGCCTTGCCATGGTCTCTTCCAAACGGCCATCCTGCGTCTGCTCACAGGCCTCCTGGGACGGGTGCTCACTACCTCCCAGGCTGTCCGCTGATCAATCATAAGTTCTGCCACTAGAATGGGCATTAGCTGACAGCGGGATGACTCCAGAGGCCCCCCAAGTGGCAGCGGCAGTGCAGTGTAGCAGGTGAAAACCTGATCTCTGAATCAATCCAGCTAGTCAGAATCCCAGCTCCATCATAGCTGTGTGCCAACAGGCAGCAAGCTATGCCTCTCTGAGCCTCAGTTTAGTCCCCTGCCAAATGGGGATGGTGACTTATACTTCCCCCCTAGGGCTGTTGACTGGTTTGATGTCCTTGCAGTCCAGGACCCTCCAGTCAATCCTAAAGGAAATCAACTCTGAATATCCATGGCAGGGACTGATGCTGAAGCTAAAGCTCCCATACTTTGGCCACCTGATGTAAAGTGCCGACTCATTGGAAAAGACCCTAATGCTGGGAAAGACTGAGGGCAGGATAAGAAGGGGGAGCCAGAGGATGAGATGGTTATGTAGTATCACTGATTCAGTGGGCATGAACTTGAGCAGACTCCAGGAGATAGTGAAGGATAGGGAAGCCTGCGTGCTACGGTCCATGAGGTTGCAGAGTTGGACATGAGCCTCCCCATCTTTTGGGACCCTATGTCCATTTGTAGCTGTCAATGGTGGGGAACCTCTCCTAACTTCTCCCGCAATCTGCTTCCAAGCCTCTCCTAACTTCTCCCCCTGAGCTTCCAAGTTCAGGGCCTGGGGAAGGAACAGTATACCCCAAAGGGCTCCCCAGAACCCTTGGAGACACTTTGTCCAGCAATAAAGAAAGTCCATCCCCAAGGTGATTATGGAGTTTCCAACCGCTTCTAGAAAGAGCCAGCTGACAACTTCAAGAACACAATGGCAGGTTAAAAAAGCAAAGAGACAAAGGAGAACCTCTGAGCTCCATCACTACCCTAAGTTCCCGCCCACTCAAGTTTCTGAGCCAAACTCGACTCCCCGTGAGATTTCAGTCACTCGTGCCTCAGCCGGCTGTTGGGGATGTGAATGGTGTTGCTGTGTCTGAGAGGTGGGGGCTCTGCCTTTTCACAGAGTAACAGAGAGGCTTGGTGAATTTCAGGGCTGCAGCCCAGCCTCCGAGCTCCCAGACCTTCAGGCCATGATCAAATCTAAATCAAAATAGAAAGAGAGGGCCCCACAGACACACATGTCAGCCTCTGCCAAGGGGGAGGCCTGCTGGAGACTGCTGGGGAATTGCTGGCTCCTTGTAGGGGCTTGAATGATATCTCCCTCCCATTAAATTCATGTCCACTTGGAACCTCAGAATGTGACTTTATTTGAAAATAGGGTCTTTGCAGAAGTGATTAGACCTTGAGATGACATCATCAGACAATGATGGTGTCTTTATAGGAAGAGAAGAGGACACACACAGGGATGAAGATTGTGTGAAGACAGGTGGGGATCGGAGTGATGCAGCTGCCGGCCACGGACGCTGAGGCTCACTGGAAGGACAGAAGCTGGGACGTGGCAAGAAGGATTCTTCCCTGGAACCTGCAGAGAAAGCATGGCCCTACCAACTTTGATTACAGACATCTGGCTTGCAGAACCCCGGGAGAACAAACTCCTCTTGTTTCAAGCCACTAAGTTTGTGCTTTTTTTTTTTTTTTTTTAATGGCAATGTCCAACTAAGACACCTCCTCTGAGCAAAAAGGAGGACCGGGAATTCCTCAGGGACCTCAAGCTGTAGGGCCAATGCCCCCCTTCATCACCCGGAACGGTAAGAATTCTGCCTCCGTTCCCCCATCCTCGCCTCCTGGCCAAGCTGGAGGAGGCTTTCTGCCTGTGTTTGTTTTACTGAATCTGCTTTGTCAGGGAAGAGCCCAGAGTTCCAGAAACAGAGGAATGGTTTTCAGTTGTACTTCTGGACTAGAAATTTCCCTGTCGACCAGGTTGACATAACCAGGCTCCCAGCCTTCCGTTTCCATCTTTCCAGAAGCCCTCGTGATGCTTTGCTGGCATCTCTCTCTGAGGCCCACTGTGGATCAGGGAAAACCATGGACAGCAACAGTTCCAGCACCCACAGCTCAGGGAAGCCCTAGGGAGTCAAAGCCATCCAGACCCATGACTCTGGCTCGGGGAAGATTCCAGAGTCCAGGATTCTCTGTGGTTTTAGCTTTCTTGGCTTCTGGAACAGAAAATCCGTTTTGCCAATTTATCCCAGTACGTGTTCCTTAGAACTGTAATGTCCTGCAAAAATATTAATAAATGTTTTAAACATCATAGTCAAATAAGTTTGGGAACTGCCAAAATAAACATAGTTAAGCAAATTACTGTATTGCAGACCTCAGGACTTTTAATATGTCAGATACAAGTTGAGTCCCTTCAAGCAAAGGACACAGTGTTCAGGGTTCCCAAACCTGCTTGATCGCAGGTTCTCTCTGCATTCTGCTTGCTTTTAGCCATCTGTGCTTTGTTGAATTGCAACAATGAAGATGTCCCTCCCTTCCTTCTCTCCTACCAGAGCTCTCTCTTCCAAGTTTAGAAAACCACTTTGCTCTTCCAGTCTTCCCCATAAATCAGTGTAACTATGTCACTGAACCCCCTAGGCTCAAGTTAAATGACATGAAATACCCTCCATCATCCAGGGTCAGGCCACGCCTCTCACTCAGCGTCTGTTCTTTGCACCTTACAATGCGATCAACCCGAGACACTTGTGATTCCTGATCACGTGACATAGTCACAGCTTGGTCCTTGCTGTCTGGGACATCTTTCCTGCCTCATCTGCCTCAGTTGAGTTCAGTTCAGTCACTCAGTCGTGTCTGACTCTTTGCAACCCCATGAATCGCAGCATGCCAGGCCTCCCTGTCCATCACCAACTCCCAGAGTTCACTCAGACTCACGTCCATTGAGTCAGTGATGCCATCCAGCCATCTCATCCTCTGTCGTCCTCTTTTCCTCCTGCCCCCAATCCCTCCCAGCATCAGAGCCTTTTCCAACAAGTCAACTCTTCGCATGAGGTAGCCAAAGTATTGGAGTTTCAGCTTTAGCATCAGTCCTTCCAAAGAACACCCAGGGCTAATCTCCTTTAGAATGGACTGGTTGGATCTCCTTGCAGTCCAAGGGACTCTCAAGAGTCTTCTCTAACACCACAGTTCAAAAGCATCAATTCTTTGGTGCTCAGTTTTCTTCACAGTCCAACTCTCGCATCCATACATGACCACTGGAAAAACCATAGCCTTGACTAAACAGACATTTAGTAATGTCTCTGCTTTTCAATATGCTATCTAGGTTGGTCATAACTTTTCTTTCAAGGAGTAAGCGTCTTTTAATTTCATGGCTGCAGTCACCATCTGCAGTGATTTTGGAGCCCAAAAAGATAAAGTCTGACACTGTTTCTACTGTTTTCCCGTCTATTTGCTATGAAGTAATGGGACCAGATGCCATGATCTTTGTTTTCTGAATGTTGAGCTTTAAGCCAACTTTTTCACTCTCCTCTTTCACTTTCATCAAGAGGCTTTTTAGTTCCTCTTCACTTTCCGCCATAAGGGTGGTGTCATCTGCATATCTCAGGTTATTGATATTTCTCCCTGCAATCTTGATTCCGGCTTGTGCTTCTTCCAGCCCAGCGTTTCTCATGATGTACTCTGCATAGAAGTTAAATAAGCAGGGTGGTAATATACAGCCTTGATGTACTCCTTTTCCTATTTGGAACCAGTCTGTTGTTCCATGTCCAGTTCTAACTGTTGCTTCCTGATCTGCATACAGGTTTCTCAAGAGGCAGGTCAGGTGGTCTGGTATTGACTGTGGCTCAGATCATGAGCTCCTTATTGCCAAATTCAGACTTAAATTGAAGAAAGTAGGGAAAACCACTAGACCATTCAGGTATGACCTAAATCAAATCCCTTATGATTATACAGTGAAAGTGAGAAATAGATTTAAGGGACTAGATCTGATAGAGTGCCTGATCAACTATGGACTGAGGTTCGTGACATTGTACAGGAGACAGGGATCGAGACCATCCCCATGGAAAAGAAATGCAAAAAAGCAAAATGGCTGTCTGGGGTGGGGGCGGGCCTTACAAATAGCTGTGAAAAGAAGAGAAGCAAAAAGCAAAGGAGAAAAGGAAAGATATAAGCATCTGAATGCAGAGTTCCAAAGAATAGCAAGAAGAGACAAGAAAGCCTTCCTCAGCGATCAATGCAAAGAAATAGAGGAAAACAACAGAATGGGAAAGACTAGAGATCTCTTCAAGAAAATTAGACATACCAAGGGAACATTTCATGCAAAGATGGGCTCAATAAAGGACAGAAATGGTATGGACCTAACAGAAGCAGAAGATATTAAGAAGAGGTGGCAAGAATACACAGAAGAACTGTACGAAAAAGAGCTTCACGACCCAGATAATCACGATGGTGTGATCACTCACCTAGAGCCAGACATCCTGGAATGTGAAGTCAAGTGGGCCTTAGAAAGCATCACTACGAACAAAGCTAGTGGAGGTGATGGAATTCCAGTGGAGCTATTTCAAATCGTGAAAGATGATGCTGTGAAAGTGCTGCACTCAATATGCCAGCAAATTTGGAAAACTCAGCAGTGGCCATAGGACTGGAAAAGGTCAGTTTTCATTTCAATCCCAAAGAAAGGCAATGCCAAGAATGCTCAAACTACCACACAGTTGCACTCATCTCACACACTAGTAAAGTCATGCTCAAAATTCTCCAAGCCAGGTTTCAGCAATACATGAACCATGAACTTCCAGATGTTCAAGCTGGTTTTAGAAAAGGCAGAGGAACCAGAGATCAAATTGCCAACATCCGCTGGATCATGGAAAAAGCAAGAGAGTTCCAGAAAAACATCTATTTCTGCTTTATTGACTATGCCAAAGCCTTTGACTGTGTGGATCACAAGAAACTGTGGAAAATTCTTCAAGAGATGGGAATACCAGACCACCTGACCTGCCTCATCTGCCTGGAGAACATGTAACCATCCTCACATCCTCAAGGCTGAGCATCCTCTCCCACCTCACGCCTCCCATTCCCCCACCACCCAGATCAGGTGCCCTACCTCTGAGCCCCACACGTTATATCACGTTCCCAAGCCTCTCAGGGTCCCTCAATCCCTTTTTGTCTGCTGAAAGCTTCACTTTGGTTCTCAGCCTCTCTGTCATCAGGTATCAGTTCAGTTCAGTCGCTCAGTCGTCTCCGACTCTTTGCGACCCTATGGACTGCAGCACGCCAGGCCTCCCTGTCCATCACCAACTCCCGGAGTTTACTCAAATTCATGTCCATTGAGTTGGTGATGCCATCCAACCATCTCATTCTCTGTCGTCCCCTTCTCCTGCCTTCAATCTTTGCCAGCATCAGGGTCTTTTCCAATGAGTCAGCTCTTCGCATCAGGTGGCCAAAGTATTGGAGTTTCAGCTTCAACATCAGTCCTTCCAGGTATAAACCCAGGAAAAAACCATTTTGGCCACTTGAAGAAAACGATGAGATTCAGCAGCCCTGGTCCCTCAACTGCATGGTCTCCGGCCGCACTGTGCACGGTAAATGCCTTATTAGGCACCCTCCCCGCAAGGCAGCCAGAGAAAGCACGTCATTGTCGAATCTCCCGTTGGCTTTGATAAACTTACCTTGCATTAGTGAGCAAAGGAGCAGACACAGTGTACAACAGGGAACTTGGAAATGACCAACAACGTCAAATTCAGCAGATTTTTTTTTCTCTAGATACATTTGTGGTTATGCTATTTTAAAAATGAAAACAGACTGTGTTGATGTAATTTTGACAAATTGGCTAATGTTGTTTGGCTGGTTCCTGGGGCAAAATGAAGTGTACACACTTTTCTGGTTTGGAAAGAACTGTGAGCAACTCACTTTGTGTTGCTCAATTTTAGCACAGATTAGATTCTGATGGACCAATTTCTTTTCTTTTACTTATGTGGGATCCACAGGCTTAAAAACAAATCAGAAAGTCAGGGTGCAGTGGCAAAGCACACCCTGTATTAGGGGGTCCCAGGGCAACAGGCTCAGCGAAGTAAGCCAGAGCCCCTACTCAGCACTTGCTGTCTGTGGGCACAGAGACAATGCCATTGGGGCACCAAGTGTCAGATGCTTTTGATCTTTCAAAAGAAACTGCAAGTCCAAATAACTCCATGAAATATCCAGATTTTTAAAGGTTGGCTCGAGTTTTAAAAAAAAATCCAGTGAACGCCAAACAAAATACATCGCTAGGCCAAAATCAGCTTTTGTGCTGACAGTTTGTGACTTCCATAATCATAAAAATAAGAACGCATCAGCATCACGCTTCATCTCTTAGCTTTACTATGTTAGAAAGGAAAAAAGAAAAAAGAAGCTAAAAGATGTGCCGCTCTTTGGAGTACCCTAGTCTTTCTGAGCTACTGAGGCCCCTCACTGATGCACTTGGGCTCTGAGAGTAGGGTCCCAGGAAGTTCTGCCTCACTCCTGGCTACTGGACATGTGTGTGTAAACTCCTTTTTAAAAATCATATAACCACACAGCCTTGTTCAGTTGGAGTCTCAAGAGCCGGGGTCTGAGAGCCTGAGGTTTACACAGTGCCCCCAAGGGACTTTCACGTGTGGCCAGGATTGAGTTTCTTTGCTTATCCCTCTGTTCTCCTCCCATCACAGTGAAGGCGACTACGAGATGAGGTGCCTGCCAGGCCACCCTCTTCATAAAAGACTCCGACGGCTTACAAAGGACCGTCTTCTCAGCACAGGGGTGTGTTCACCTCTTCCCCTTGGCTGACTTTCTGGACCCTTCAGAGATGGGTGAAGACCCAGGTAGGGCCTTCCTCTGTCCCTGGCTGGAGTGCTTTGCTATGTGATCTGTGCTTCCCTAGTTTAAGCGCAGTCATCGTTCTGACACTGATACAGAATTCTCAGAGCAGCTGGTCGCTGTGAACACAGCACACGTGCATACATCGTTTTCTGAGCTTCTCCGGCACCTAGCCCTCTCTTTGTGTCGGAGTTCTTCACCTGCCCTCTGCACGAACACCGCCATGCTGCTTCGAGCAGACCCGTGTGCTGGGAGCTACTCCCCTCTCCACCCTGGCTCCTGCCCGTTGTCAGCAGAACCTTGTGGAAGGCTGTCACCCTCAGAGGCTGAGTCCTGGGGCCGTGTCTAGTCCAGGGCACCGTGAGGGCACACGGCTCCACTGTGGATTGGCAGTCTGTGGGGAGGAGACTTTGATCCTCGTTACGATGTTGTCCACCCAGAGAAGCAAGTGGGCAGCGAGCACCTCAGCCCCGATCTCTCTGCTCCCAAGCGGGCTCTGCCTTTCCCTGTGTGACCCCCAAACCCCCAAACCCACACCGCTGTCTCCCTTCTCCTCCCTTCCAGTCTCCGCCTGGGCAGGAACCCCTCCACCTCTTGCTTGGAGCTTCTGGTCTGATTTCATGCTCTTCTGGCCCTTAGGGGTTATTATCTCTGTGAGTGTGTAACGATTTTTCCCACAGTAAGCCCCAGAACACCGCCACTGCTATCTTAAAGTTACCACATTTTTATTTTTGAGTTTTTTCTTTGTTTTTTGTTTTTTTTTTTTTGGCTGTGCCTCGTCTTGGTTGCAGCATGCAGGATCTAGTTACCCTGACCAGGGAACGGATTCTGATCCCCTGCATTGGGAGCGCAGAATCTTAACCACTGGATCACTAGGGAAGTCCCAAAGCTACCACATTTTTCATAACAAAAATCCCCTCCCAGTGGTCTGACGTGTTCAGGGTACACCTAGGGATGGGGGGACAACTTGACAGGTATTAAAATGAAAGAAACATTGGATGTCCTTGAAACAGCCAGGTACTAGCAGAGAGGTATTCACACATGAAGGGTAGGCAGGAAGAAAGAAGGCCCATGCACATTGCTCATTTAAAAAGCAAATCACCAAACAATAAGTAGCATGGTGGCTAGTGGTGGCTCAGACCATAAAGCATCTGCCTGCAACGCGAGAAACCCGGGTTCAATCCCTGGGTCAGGAAGACCCCCCGGAGAAGGAAATGACAACCCACTCCAGTATTCTTGTCGGAGAATCCCACGGACAGAGGAGCTTGGTGGGCTACAGCCCATGGGGTCACAAAAGAATCAGACATGGCTGAGTGACTAACACTTTCACATAGCATAACACAGTATCACACAGACTGACATAAAATATTCAGAAGTCTCTAGAGCAAACTCTTGTCAGTGGTTATGTCTACACAGTGGGATTGTCTGTGGTTTAACATTTACTGTATTATCTATATTCAAAACATTTTTAAGAATAAAATGTTGTCTCATAATAAAAGTCAAGTTTAAATTCTAATAGTAAAAAGACTCAGCCCACCAACCCTCAACCTCCGTGAGGTCTTTTCTCTGGGTTCCCCTTGCAGCTCCTGTGGGAAGAAGGCATCCCTTCCCCTCCCATAGCCCTCGGGACCACCTTCTTCATAAGACATATCGTCACCCTGTTTTATAATCCTCTCCCTAGGCTGTGCCCTCATGACTATCAGGACACCCAGAAAGCCCTCTTCAGGGAACTCATTATCATTATGACTAATTAATTTCAGTGGAATTCATTTTTCTGTGTAATTTTTGGTCTCCTCTCTGTCTTTCCCACTGGACTGTATCAGTAAGGGTAGAGACCAAAGGCTGAACAGCCAGCACAGTCTGCAGAATTCATAGTTGGAGCTTGATAAACAGTTGTTGTGTAAGTGAAGGGGTGAATATATAGACGAATGAATTCAAATCAGGACTGTCTTGGAAGTCCAAAGTCCTTCCCTGATGCTGCCGATCATCACATGCTTCTCTCCAGACTTCAGAAATCCTGCTCGATAGCAGAAGCTCTCTGTCACTCACTAGAGTGGCACACATATCACCCAGATCAGAGAAAACTTTCTATGTGTCCCCAAGGAGTCTCAACAAAAGCTTGAACAGAACCCACCTGTGTGCTACGGAAATCCAGCATTCTCACAGTGCTGAGCTTAAGGATGAAATAAAAACCAAGCAGTTGAACTTCTGCATTTTCATGTATCATTTTAATTTTAAAGATGCGTGTGTGTGTGTGTGCATACGCTTAGTCACTCAGTTGTGTCTGACTCTTTGCTACCCCAAGGACTGTAGCCCACCAGGCTCCTCTGATGCACAATAAGATTTTTTTCTTAAAGTCTACTCCTCCTCTGAAATTCCAGGTTCAGAGCCATAGCAAAGGTTCTCATCTGGAGTATGCATGAGAATCACGTGGAGGGTTTATGAAGATGCTGAAAGCTGAATGGCAGCCACCCGTTTCAGAGTCAGGTCTGGAATGAGGCCTGAGAAGCTGCCCTTCTGGAGGCTGGTCCAGGCCCCAGGAGGGGCCATGGGGCAGAGGACCCTCTGCCCTGCTTAGCTGGTGTGTGGCCTAGAGGAAGACGCTGTCCATTCTGAGCCTCAGGTCTCCTGCAAGTGAAAAGAGAAAGCTTTAGAAAGGGGTCCTGGGCTCCACGCTCCAGGCTGATTGCATTGGCCTGGCCCAGCCTGCTCTGGGCAGCAGAGGGCAGCAGAGACCGGGAAACCGAGAAGAGTCAGGCAGCTGGATGAGCCCACTCAGTGTGTGGGCACTGAGTCTTCTGTTTGAACATCTGTTCCCTGGTGGCTCAGACAATAAAGCATCTGCCCGCAACACGGGAGACCCGGGTTCGATCCCTGGGTTGGGAAGATCCCCTGGAGAAAGAAATGGCAACCTACTCTTGCCATTACTCTTGCCTGGAAAATCCCATGGGTGGAGGAGCCTGATAGGCTACAGTCCAAAAGGTTGCAGAGAGTCGGACAAGACTAAGTGGCTTCACTTCCTCTGGCAACTCAGTGCTCCAAAAACCGCTAGACCAAAGGAATGAAAACTTTCTAATCCATTTGCCCTCTCTTGTGACCAGGAGAGGTGAATTGATGCCTTATGTGGAAGTTTTTTTTCTGAAATCACCTTTATAGCCCTGGGAAACTGAGGCCTGGAAAGGGGAAAAAAAGGCCCACGGTCACAGGTTGGTGGCAGGTCAGAATAATCCACAGGCCATTCACTGCCTCCTGTTCTAACTTTTGCATCCCCTCCTGGAGGAGAATCAGGACCAGGTGGGGCTCTGGGGGCCTCCAGATGGGGTGTAGGACAGACATGAGTGGTTTCTTAAGTTAAGCCCCATGAGTCTGGAGCCCCCTCCATGTGCAGCTAGAAAAGGGGGTTCCCTACAAGGATCTGACCCCACGGCCCCCAAAGATCTATTCAGAGACAGCAGGCAAGTCCCAGACTGCATTTCCCCCACTGGGCTTTAAACAGAGAACTCCTGTCCCCTTCCCCACAAAGGGCTCACACTTCTGAGTCACTTGATGGAGAAAGGAGAACAGGGGCAAAAGACACAGCTTCCCAAGACCCTCCCCCGAGACCCTGTTCATCGGATCTGGGGGCGGCCCTGGGACCTCATGTTAAACCCAGGCTGGCCCTCACCTGGAGGATCAGGGTGCAGAGGTTCATTCAGGGAAGATGCGAGAAAGGGGACACGGACTCAGCTGTCCCCATGAGGAGGATTCCTTGGTTCTGGTAAATTCCTCCAAGAGTGTCCTAACTTCCTGACGTTTTGGAGGCCAGGACAAGGGTAAACGTGGAGGCCCTATGCCATGTGTCGATTGCCATTCCTAATCAAGATAATAAGCTGTGAGATAAAACGTGTTACTTTTCTACCTTGATAAACATCTTCCTCCAGGTTTGAATTTAAGAAGCACAGGAGTGGGCTGTCAGGACACAGTGGTGCGGGGAGCCGGGCTGTATAGCCCATCCCTTGGAGGTCCACCCCCAGCTCTTTGTGGGCCCACTGAAGGGGTCTTGTGCATGTGTGCGAGGGCACACGAGTGTGTGCCCATCAGCCTCACGTGTCCAAGTTCTGTCTGCCTCACCCCCCGACACATATACACACATCCAGCTGCTGTGTCACCCAGAGGAAAACAGATGGAGGAGTCAGGCACACACAGACCTGGGGCCAATTCAGGGCTCCACGGACTCGAGATGACCTTGATAGGACAGGACGCAGGCCCTGCCCCCAGGTCGGAGACTCCGCCCACAGAGGGGCGTGGCCCCAGGAGGCAGCACAGATGCTCCTTCCCACTCGGGTCTCCGACAGGACAGCCTCAAGGCGGCAAACCGGCTCCTCCTTCCGTGGAAGACGGAGGACTGTGCAGTGACCGCTGTGCTTTGCTCCTTAAAGGGCGGGACGCACCTCCAGGCTCCTGGGATCGCCCTGGGTGCAGATGCCCATCGGACCTGGGCTCCCGCAGGCAGGATTCTCAGTTCTGTCCAAGAAGAAGTAGATATGGGTTCAGGAGGCTGCTGGGGGACCCGTGGAGCTTTGGGGAGTCTACTAAGAAAATGGTTGACAAAGCCATCAAGTGCCATCACCCATGCCCAGCCCTAGGAGGCTTTCAGAGGCCCGGGAAAGAGAAGGCCAGCTCATCTGCCACACCAAGGAGACCTCTGGGGCTTGGAGCCTCCATGTGCTCAGCTGCCCCCACCACGCACAACCTAAGGCCTGGGCGTCCCCCTAGGCCCCCCTGGGCTCTGACAAGTTCCCAGGACTGGCTTGTTGACATCCATGAGGTTTGGGTGTCCCTAGCCTGACTCTGGGGGCTTCCATGTTGGCTCAGCTGGTAAGGAATCCACCTGCAGTGCAGGAGACCCTGGTTCGATTCCTGGGTCAGGAAGATCCCCTGGAGGAGGGCATGGCAACCCACTCCAGTATTCTTGCATGGAGAATCCCTATGGACAGAGGAGCCTGGCAGGCTACTATCCATGGTGTCACAAAGGGTCAGACATGACTGAGCGATTAAGCACAGCACAGCACAGCCTGACGGTGAGGGCGTTCCAGAACCTCAGGGAGACCTGACAGGACTGACGGGGCTGCAAGTCCCCAGAAGGTTCTAATTCACATTAAAATGTTAAACTTAGAAACATTTTTTAATTCATTCAGTCAATAGGTATTTACAGAGAGTCCCTTCCCTTGGCACCACCGGACTCTTGTCCCCTGTAGCTGAGAGAATGCCACCTCTCCCCAACATCTTCCCTCCCTCCTCAGATCTCAACTGCAATTTCACCTCCTTGGGACACCCTTGCCAACATGGCTGCCACCTCCAGGCCCTCTCCACCACATCCCCTCACTTTGCTCTGTCTGGACCTTTACCACAGGCGCCTGTGTGCGTTTATCTTACTCACTGCTGTATCTCTCCTTCCAGAATATAAGCCTCTGCCCCCAAAGCAAGGGGATATATCACGATCGCCCCTTCCTCCCTGCTGTTGCTGGCACATAAGAGGGTCAAGGAATAGTTATCGGATGATGAATGAGGCCATGACGACTTACTGATTCACTGTCTCTTCCAATAATAGGACAATGGGGCACGCTCCTGTTGGGAGAAAGAGGGCGTTTGAAAAGAGGGAAGGTGTAGGTGGCGGAATGCCCCAAGCTCTGCAGACCTGGTGTGGCTGGCTGCCAGCCCCACTCCAGAGACTCTCTCCCATGAAAGGGAGAGAGGAAGCGAGATCAAGACAGCTCACCAGCCGGGAGTCCTCCCTTGTGAGGAGGGATTCAGGGCTCAACATGCTTCCTGGGGCCGGGTCTGTACAGGCAGAAGGAAGAGGCCGGGTCGCTCCCAGGCGGGGCCAGCCCGCGGCCTGGCGGTTTACAGGAACCCTTCCTCTCCAGTCCCTGCTTGTAGGTACTTGCTCTCTGGCACACCATGAATTATTTTCTGGCTGCCTTGTGAGGAGATTAGGTTTTCATTTTAAAAGATGAACAAAAAAAGTCTCTTGCAAAGGCTTGAGTAGAGCTGACCCCAAGGAGGGGCGGTAATAGCTGATGGGCACTACGTTTGTCTAATTAATCTTCTTGTCAACAAAGTTGTTCTTCACGGCTGCCAACCCTGACGTCACCCCACAAACCTGCTGCAGTGCTTCATGCCCAGCCACAGAGGCCGCTTCCGCCCCACCCTGAGCTCACCAACTCTTCCCCCACCCCAAATGCTGCCCCCGTGCTGCTTCTGGACTGGGAACCCATGGGTGAGAACCCAGGTGTCCCACTAGCTTGAGGGGAGGGGACCCTGGGCCATCAGTTTGAATGAAAGATGGTAGAGACCTTGAAGGTTCAGGGGTTCTCCAAGCCTTAAGGAGGCTGGTTCCCAATTAGGACTATTCAGAGATACTGTACAAAAAAGATCTTCACGACCCAGATAATCCCGATGGTGTGATCACTCACCTAGAGCCAGACATCCTGGAATGTGAAGTCAAGTGGGCCTTAGAAAGCATCACTATGAACAAAGCTAGTGGAGGTGATAGAATTCCAGTTGAGCTATTCCAAATCCTGAAAGATGATGCTGTGAAAGTGCTGTACTCAATATGCCAGCAAATTTGGAAAACTCAGCAGTGGCCACAGGACTGGAAAAGGTCAGTTTTCATTCCAATCCCAAAGAAAGGCAATGCCAAAGAATGCTCAAACTACCACACAGTTGCACTCATCTCACACGCTAGTAAAGTCATGCTCAAAATTCTCCAAGCCAGGCTTCAGCAATACGTGAACCGTGAACTTCCTGATGTTCAAGCTGGTTTTAGAAAAGGCAGAGGAACCAGAGATCAAATTGCCAACATCCGCTGGATCATGGAAAAAGCAAGAGAGTTCCAGAAAAACATCTATTTCTGCTTTATTGACTATGCCAAAGCCTTTGACTGTGTGGATCACAAGAAACTGTGGAAAATTCTTCAAGAGATGGGAATATCAGACCACCTGATCTGCCTCTTGAGAAATTTGTATGCAGGTCAGGAAGCAACAGTTAGAACTGGACATGGAACAACAGACTGGTTCCAAATAGGAAAAGGAGTACGTCAAGGCTGTATATTGTCACCCTGTTTATTTAACTTATATGCAGAGTACATCATGAGAAATGTTGGACTGGAAGAAACACAAGCTGGAATCAAGATTGCCGGGAGAAATATCAATAACCTGAGATATGCAGATGACACCACCCTTATGGCAGAAAGTGAAGAGGAACTAAAAAGCCTCTTGATGAAAGTGAAAGTGGAGAGTGAAAAAGTTGGCTTAAAGCTCAACTTTCAGAAAACGAAGATCATGGCATCCGGTCCCATCACTTCATGGGAAATAGATGGGGAAGCAGTGGAAACAGTGTCAGACTTTATCTTTCTGGGCTCCAAAATCACTGCAGATGGTGACTGCAGCCATGAAATTAAAAGACGCTTACTCCTTGGAAGGAAAGTTATGACCAACCTAGATAGCATATTTAAAAGCAGAGACATTACTTTGCCAACAAAGGTCCATCTAGTCAAGGCTATGGTTTTTCCTGTGGTCATGTGTGGATGTGAGAGTTGGACTGTGAAGAAGGCTGAGCGCCAAAGAATTGATGCTTTTGAATTGTGGTGTTGGAGAAGACTCTTGAGAGTCCCTTGGACTGACTGCAAGGAGATTCTGAAGGAGATGAGCCCTGGGATTTCTTTGGAAGGAATGATGCTAAAGCTGAAACTCCAGTACTTTGGCCACCTCATGCGAAGAGTTGACTCATTGGAAAAGACTCTGATGCTGGGAGGGATTGGGGGCAGGAGGAGAAGGGGACGACAGAGGATGAGATGGCTGGATGGCATCACTGACTCTATGGACGTGAGTCTGAGTAAACTCCAGGCGTTGGTGATGGACAGGGAGGCCTGGCGTATTGTGATTCATGGGGTCGCAAAGAGTCGGACACGACTGCGCAACTGATCTGATCTGATCTGAGAGATACTGAGCTTTTTCTTTAAACTTTGAGGGGTTCAGTTTTGCAGGGTGGATCGATGCTATTTGGCTGGTTCGCGCAAACAAGTAAATCTGCAAAATCAAATGCCTTTAGGGCCTAATTGTTGTTGCTGTTTAGTCTCTGAGTCATGTCCCACTCTTTTGGAACCCCATGGACTGTAGCCCACCAGGTTCCCCTGTCCATGGGGATTCTCCAGGCAAGAATACTGGAGTGGGTTGCCATTTCCTCCTCCAGAGGATCTTCCTGACCCAGGGATTGAACTTGAGTCTTCTGCATTGGCAGGCGGATTCTTTACCCTTGAGCCACAGGATGTAAATGAGCCTGGGTTTTAGGAACTAAGGGAGCACAGTGGTCAGAAAGTAAAAACAGATCTTCCACTGGAGTCAGATTTTTCACTGTGCAGGGCTTAGGCCGCATGGGGCCCCTGGTGGCCATTTCCTGCCTCCGTAAGAGGCTTTGTAACATCAAATGTCTTCTGGGCTTTTTGTGACATCCCCCCGGAGTCAGGCCCTCTCGTCTGTTTTTATTGTCAAAATCACCCTCTTGATTTCCTTCAGGGCCTTCAGCACCATCTACACTCACCCTGTTTACTTACTTATTGTCTGCTCAGCTACCAGGCTTCTTAATCAAGTGTTCTGTGGATAGACTCCAGAAGGTTCTTGAACTTGCCTAGGGAAGCATTTACATCACTAGTCTGAGTAACCTCGAACAGAAAGGTAACATTTTTTCAATTATGAATTATGTGCAATATGTCACAGTGTATTAGCAGGGACTGTGGCTTCCTAACCAAGAAATCTCAGCTATTTTCATGTCACCTTGCAATTGGTAGTTATCTTGAAATACCATTTGTGCTCATCGCTATTTTGAAAACCTGGAAGTTAACATAAAGGTTTGTAGTTCTTGTGACATCATATATTAACACAGAACACGACCATTCCGCAATTAAAAGGATCCCAGGGGCTTCATGTGACCAGCGAAGGCGCCCACTCCGCTCTACGCTACCACTTTTAGTCTTTTCTGTATCAAGAGGCACCTAGAGTCCCGGTGGCAATAGTAGGAATTCATGACATTTTTGTGAACCGATTCACTGGATGAACCAGACAACGAAAGAATGAATGATAGCAGGAGCCTTAATGTAACCCGGCCTGGCTTCTGCCAAGTGTGGTGCATCCTCGAAGCGGCAGAAGGCTCCCAGCAGCCTTTGTCACCGGTGCGCCTTTCTCTGTGACAAACCCGGTCCCCATGGGGAGAGGCTGGGTGGCTTGCCTGCTCCCCACGCGGGGAGTCCAGGTCTGACCAAGGAGTCCTCGCCCAGCAGGACTCCACCGGGCCACTCCCTTTGCTGCTGCGGCCACAGTCCGCCCGCGCCCAGAGCTGGAGCCCAGGTGATGTTCCTCTAGGACGCGGAGGTCTGTCCGCAGGGATCGCCTAACCCACTGCGGTCCTGGAGAAGGTGGGAGCCGACGGCCCCAGCCGTGCTGCCGTCTCAGACCACACGATGGCGCTGTGGGCCCGGCCTCGGAGCCGCCGCTCCTCCAACCACGCGCGCGCGCTCACGGCAGGCTCCGCGCAGGGAAATCCGGGTTCCTCTCCTGGTTCCCACAGACCGCGGGGCTCCGGGCCTGGGAAGGGGGCTCGCGTGTCGCTTGCAGCGTCTTAGAAGCCCCACTCAGGTTAATCAGTTACTCATCAGTTACCCATCAGTTGCCCATCAGTTACCGATCATCTCCAGGGGACTGGAAATCATCTCTTTCCAGGGGACTGGAAATCATCTCAAGGGCAGGTGGTAGGCGTGGGAACCCTGGGGTCCCGGCCTCGAGCTGGGCAGGGGGGCCGGGGTGGGGGAGAGGCAAGAGGGACAGGATTCTCGCCTGTGAAACCCCCGGTGCCAGACATTGAGAAACACTAATTCGTTGTACACACCCGATGTCCACCGAGGGGCCATGGCCTGGAAGTCAATTGCCTTATTGGTGATGGTGGTGGTGGTGGTTTAGTCGCAAAGTCCTGTCCAACTCTTGCAACCCTATGGACTGTAGCCTGTCAGGCTCCTCTGTCCATGGAATTCTCCAGGCAAGAATACTGGAGTGGATTGCCATTTCCTTCTCCACAATTGCCTTGTTAGGAGTGCCTGAAGGATTGAGTTCCAAATACTGTCCCAGACTTTCCACCTCCCTTTTCTGTTTTGCAAAGTGGGGATAATATTAGTCCCGAAGGGTTGGTGGGATTGAAGGAGATGATGCAGGAAAAGACCTAGGACAGCGCCCTGTGCTCAAGCACACTGAAGAGTCACTGACCATGGTCACCCCTTGACTCGGGCCAGACTGGTCTCGGGTCACCGTCAACAGAAGAAGTCCAGTGTCCACTCTGGCTTGTTGCGAGTTTGAATGAGAGGCATACGGAGCTCATATTCACGGGGCACAGTCCGAATAGCCAAAGACCATTAACCTTTCCACTGTTCTAGGAGGTGTACTGTGGACCAAGACATTCTTTCACCTCTCTAGCCACAGTCACCCCGCATCCTGGGGGTGTTTGCAGGGAGTGTGGGAGGCCTGCCTGCACTAGGGTCTCCCGTGTTCTGGAGAAAACTTGAGTGGTGGGGTTAGGACTCTTAAAAGGAAGGTGGTGAAGGTGCATCCCATATCCTTTTGGATCAGGAAGATTGACGCCTGGGAAATGGGTTTCAGGTCAGAAGGAAGGTGTTTAGGAGAAGCAAGGGGCTTGGCTGAAACCCAGCTGAGGAGTTTCAGAAAAGTTATGAGACTTGGTTTTTCCTCCGTTGGGATAGGTCCCTGCGCCGCCCTGGCGACAGCCCCTGGGGCCTGTCCCTATGTGCGTGGTCACTGGGGTGTGCAGGCCCGAGCCTGGCCTTCTGTGACTCAGGGACGCTGGTGTCCATAATTAAGAGACACACGTCAAGAATGTAAATTCCTGCGGTTTCCAGCCTGAGAAGGGTTCATTCGGAGCCTCAGGACAATTACAGGCTGAGGGAGTCTGAAAGAGGCAGTGTTACCATTTAAAGTGTTATCAGTTTAATGAACTGCTTATGAAGTGTTAAATGCATGCAAGTGTGAACACAGCATCTGGGCTTGGATTTTATTTGTAGACTTCAAATTGGGTGCGGGTTGTTTTGAAAATGCCAATTAATGGTGTAAAATCAGAATTTCTAATGGGGAGGAAGGTGGCTGCTTTGTGCTGTCTCCCTAAACTATCTCAAAAGGCATCTAAAAACGTTGCCCCCTGCCCCCACCCCCCCGCCCCCAGGATTTACATGCAAACAAAGCAACCACCAAGGCTTAAAAGATGTTTTTTTTTTTTTAAATTAAAGAACCAGGAATTTGCTCTGTTCTGCCTTGTTGCAAAATTTGATGTGTTTTTACTGAAAGAAGGAATGAAGATTTTAAAATCAGAGGTACCATCAACACAAATTTCCCAGAGTTGTTCTAGGAAATTTGTCATCTCTAGCCAGTTCTTCCAGGTCAGAAAATAGACAGTCTACAGGAATATTTACTGCGCTTTCAGGAGAAAAATTTCCAAGCTACCCCCTGAAGCAATGAAGCTGGATATGGAGCAAATGGAAACATTGTGAAATTGCTTATTTTCTTCCAAAATTTGTATTTTTCTCCCTTATTTCCTGTTAAATCAGTGCCATTCATTAGCAACCATATTTTTGCATTATATACTCAGCAGAATTTTCTCTCCATGACTGGATTCCAAATTCAACTTTTAAGTTTCCAGGAAAAGTGTAACAAATGTTTAAATCGGTCAGAAGTTAAATTAATGAGAGGCAGGGAAAAAAGCCCACAAATTTCTTCTTCTCTTATATGGCTGTTGCTTTTTATCTGCTTCACGCTTTGGGGACAGCTTTATTCCTGGGATCTTGAAAGGATCATTCACAAAGCAAGAAGACTCAGGAAAAACAGGACGATGGCTACACTTTGAGCTATTGAAAAGTTCAGACAGATGCTGGTTTCCAGAAAATAAAGGCAGTTGGAGGATTTCATTGTAAGATTTGGGCACTGCTGTTTAGAACCAGTGGCACTGTGTTAGAGCTGGAGGCTGTCCAGTCTGGAAGACTCATTTTATAGATGATGTGGCGGAATACCAGAGAGGAGCAGCAGCGCACTCAAGATAATTTAGTGGAGTTACAAGTAAGGGGCTTCCCAGGGGGCGCTAGTGGAAAAGAACCCACCTGCTAATGCAGGAGACATGAGACATGGGTTCAGTCCCTGGGGAGGAAAGATCCCCTGGAGAAGGAAATGGCAACCCACTCCAATATTCTTATGTCCATGGAGAATCCCATGGACAGAGGAGCCTGGCAGGTTACAGTTTCATGGGGTCACAAAGAGTTGGGAATGACCGAAATGGCTTAGACGCATGCATTACAAATAGAGCCCCTCCCTCTTGCTGGGTGTCCTTTAATGAGCAGCTACTAGTTTCCTTTGTGGGTGTCTCTCTGCTAAGTCTCAATGAAAACACAGCTAAATGGAAGCTGTTGCTTTCTAGCAACAATAGGCACATGACATTCAAAAAAAAAAAAAGTGACCACATATATTAGTTTTCTATCACAGTGGCCCAGCAAGGCCCAAGCTCTTTCTTCCTTCTGCCCTTGTTTGCTTTTCCATTCCAAAACAAAAACTGGGATGAGCAGGGGGAAAAAAATTTCAAAAGAGTAGGTTCCTGGGTGAGAGTTGTAAAGTTGATTATTATCACGAGAAGAGAACGGCTACTCAGATCAACAAGGGTTACATTCAGACAAGACCTGCAGTAGCCTGGATTGCTCCTTCTCAAGAAATTCTGGTAGCTTGATCCAGCCCAGATTATTTTGAGAACAAAGTCTATTAAAAATATTATACCATTGAGGGAAAAGAAGAAACACAAAGATATTGTAAAACTTCAATAGTCAAATCAAACCATCAACAGATGGATGGGTATAACAGAATGTCTCAAGCACAGACCCTAGTAGAGATAAAAAATTAGTACGTGGTAAAGATCCGTGAGGAAAGGGAGATTAGTCAATAAATGATGTTAGGACCAACCATGTGGAAAATATTAGACATAATCCCTAGCTCTCCCCATATAGCAAAATAAATTCCACATGCACTTAGAAGTTATATGCAAAAATAACATAAAAATAGAAGACATGGGGAAATTTCAGATCTTGAGAGGAGAATTTTATAGATATAAAAGCTTAAGACATAGGTTAAAAAGGAAAAGATTATTGTGTTTGACCACAGAAACCTTAAAACTTCTAGACATCCTGGAAAGGTGTTTGTGATGAGTATTGCAAAGAATCTTATTTTTATGTGAAAGGCTATTGCAAAAAATGAGAAAAATGCTAAGGTAACTATATTAAAATGGGCCAAGAGCACAAGTACAGAAATATAAATGTTTAACAAATGTGTAAAATACTCAAATATGTTAATCAAAAATTTAAATCAAACCAATAATGAAAATTCATCTTGTGTATTAATTTACTGTAGGGCAGACTCTCTTTCACATTCCTCATGGGTGTTCACACTGATAGAAACTTTCTTAAAACAATAACATTAATCAAGAGTCTTAAAAGTGGTCATATTCTTTCATTATATTTTCCTGTTGCTACAAATACTCTACAGTCAAATAAAAACACAAAGCCTTAATCACAAGGTTTTCCATTTTTGGAGAGGCTTAAAAGTTTTGGGAGGTGGCTTCTACTGTTAATTAGAATTGTTAGCGTCCAAATGATGGAATATTATACAGCCATTACCATCATTTTTTTCAAAGTGAATATTTTTTTAAAGCATCTCACCAGGCATAAGATCTGTTGGTACATTAAAAAAATAATAATTTTTATTACATTTTGGCCACACTGCACCACAAGTGGGGTGTTCCTTCCTTGATGAGAGAACAAACCTGCACTCCCTACGGTGGAAGCCTGGAGTCTTAGCTACTGGACTGCCAGGGAAGTCCCTATAATCATTATTTTTTAAGGACGTGATCATGATGTAACTCTAAGAGAACAACTTCAGATGAAACCTGTGTATACTATTTATATAAAAGACTAAAGACAAAACCCCAAAGTTTTCTGCTGGGATAGTGGGTTTGGGTGTGACTTATTTTCTCCTTTCGTGTGTGTGTTTCCCAGAGTAGAATATATTAATTTATGATTTAAAAAAAAGTTCTTGAAATGGCATGACTTTCTAGTTCTGTCCCCCTCGAGTAGACTTGGATGGTGATGAGTGGGGATAGATTTTTTTTCCTAGGTGCTGGTGGGAGTGGTGTGTATAGACACATTGTCTCCCTAGAAATGTGGCCACATCTCAGGACGCAGGCCCTACACTCCCAAAGCTTCTTGTGTACAAGTTTGTTCTGCACTTGTCAAGTCCCTCGGGACAGGTTTTCCCAGCCTAGTTGTGGAAGCAGTCTTCAGAACCCCAAAGAGCTATGGCTTCACTTGCCCACCCCTTAAAATATCTATCCCTTAGAAGGTGAAGGGCTTCCTCCACTACATTTTTCAAGTGTCAGGAGAAGATGTTGTCAAATGAGGGGTCCTTATGTGACCTCTTAACCCCTTAACACAGTTACGCTTCACAAATTCGAGTGCCACATGGCTCTGGGCTCGATCACATAAACTGGGGAAGGAACTTTAAAGCACATTCAGGGGCTCCATTTGGGACTGCAGAGGGTCTGTCTTTGGCCCTGGATACAGCTCGATACACTGGAGCCAGCTCATACACTTGGCTGAGCCGGCTGTGTGCATCTCCTCCCAGCTCGACAGTCACCACAGTGGTAGCTGAAGGTTGGCCATTGTGGGAGTATCTATACCATAGAGATAGTAAGTACAAATCTGGATTTTTTTTTTTTCCTGGACAGCCTAGAATTATCTTTTAAAAAATCTACCAACACATCACTGGCTGTGTTTAATACAGCAAGGATTTTATTATCTCACAGCTTCTGTGGGACAGGAAACGAAGGACTTGTTTGGATGGTTTGGGATCTCTTGTGCATTTTGCAGTCAGATGATGGCTGGAGCTGGGCGAGGAGAGAGCAGCTGGTGGCTGCCTGGAAATCTCCCACTCCTCACAGTCATGCGGTTCCTCCATGTTGGGGAGTTCGGGCTTCTTCAGAGCATCGCGGCTTCGGAGCCATCAGAGTGCTTACAGGGTGGGTCACGGCTCCGGGGAGAGTGTTTGGCTCACAAGGCAGAACTCAACTGCTTTTTATGACCTCACCCTGAAGTCAGACAGCATCACTTCCGCCCATTCTGTTGGTTACAAGTGAGTCAGAAGCTCACCTGGCTTCAAGGGGAGAGGAATTACAGCCCCCGTCTTAATGAGTGGGTGTCAGGTTTCTCAAAAAGCATATAGAATGAGAAATATCATTAGATATATTGGTTTGGGACAATATAATCTGCCACAAAGTTTTAAAATGCACTTTGGAGTTTGCCTTCAGCGGCTACAGCACATTTTTCTAGATACAGATTCACTGGGCGTTGCTTCTCTTCTATTTCTAAGTAGTCTTTTAAAGGGACTACTTCAAAGGACAAATTCTTTAGGGTTAAATATTACAAAAATGGCATGTTTTACTACAAAACCAGTCTCATTGCCACATAGCACACTGCACTTTTCATCAAAGTATTTAGCATTGCACCAGGTACATGAGAGGGACAAAGTCAATACCTGAGTGACTGATTTACATTTCAGAGCAAAACTGAGACAGCCTCTGGTTCCACAAGGTCCTCAAGCGCTCCTTGGAATTGGCTAACTGTAAAAAAACAGAAGCTAACTCTTTCTTTTTGAAACCTCTTAAATAAAATCTTTTCATACTGTTCATGGCAAAGAAGTGACTCATTTGAAAAGACCCTGATGCTAGGAAAGATTGAAGGCGAGAGGAGAAGGGGACAACAGAGATTAGATGGTTTGATGCCATCACTGACTCAATGAACATGAGTTTGAGTAAACTCTGGGAGCTGGTGATGGACAGGGAAGCCTGGTGTGCTGCAGTCCATGGGGTCGCAAAGAGTTGGATATGACTGAGTGACTGAACTGAACTGAAATAAAAGCTAATGTGTTTAGACTGGAGGACTTAGGGTATAAATAAAAATGTATATTTCTCTAGATATATACTCCCAAGTTTATCACTTTTCAAAGCCCACAAATCTGTGTATCTATTTCCTCTCATCCTTTTTGGAGGGGATCAGAGAAGGTGGAGGAAGAGATGGTGCTCCAGGTACTGGCCCAGATGTCTTCATGGTCTGTAAGGCAGACACCAATGGAAAATTGGCTTCTTTCTCCTCAGGCCACCAAGTGTCCTCTTTTAGTTCCCAGGCTCTGCTTGAGTAATCACTCTTGAAAGTGAAAATGTCTCTCAGTCATGTCTGACTCTTTCCGACCCCATAGACTGTAACCCCACCAGGCACCATGGTCCATGGAATTCTTCAGGCAAGAATACTGAAATGGGTAGCCATTCCCTTCTCCAGGGGATCTTCCCAACCCAGGGTCTGAACCTGGGTCTCCTGCATTGCAGGCAGTTTCTTTACCATCTGAACCACCAGGGAAGTTCTCTTTAGCCATCAATCACTCCTTAGCCATCAAATATTTCTTCAGATTCTCACCTCCTCTGTCACTAGGACAGAGATACCAGGGAAGTTCTCATGCATCCATGCTTTCCCCAACTGAAGCCTAGACTATCTCACCTGTCCCCACTAAAGACTAAGGAAAGGACTGGCTTCCCAGGTGGCTCAGTGGTAAAAAGAATCTGCCTGCCAATGCAGGAGACACAGGAGATGTGGGTTTGATCTCTGGATTGGGATGATCCCCTGGAGTAGGAAATGGTAACCCCCTCCCATATTCTTGCTTAGAAAATTCCATGGACAGAGGAGCCATGGACAGCCCATGGGGTAGCTCGGATTAAGCATGCATGCTCGAGAATGTTTTTCAGTAGGACCTGATTGTAAACATGTGGGTGCTTACATGGGAGGGCAGAGACATTTCCTGCCCACCATATATGGTGTTCATTTCCCATGTTTCCCAGTCCCCTTGCAGATAGGTGGGCCCGTGTGACTAGTTCTGGCCAATGGGCTGTGAGAGGAAGTGAGCTGTTACTTCTGGGTTAAAATATAAGACAGAAGGAGTGGGCTATCCCAGGGGACACTCTCTTCCCCTTCCATGGTAATCATGGAGGACACCTGTTCTTGGGAGTGTAACTCTAAGATGCAGGAGCTGTCATTAGTCTGGGTCTTTAAGGGACTACGTGGAGAACAAGTTCATTGACTCCCTTTCAGCCTCTCCCCAAGCCACACTGGGTGAGGAATAAGCCTTTGTTATGTTAGGCACTAAAGTCTCGGAGTTACTGTAGTGTAGTGAGCCTAACCTGACTAATGCAATGATCTACAACAAAAGAACCAGCTCATGAGCTGGCTCACAAAAGGCTGGCCTCGTGGTTTTATTTAAGCAGGAATCCTCATCGGGCCCCAGGCAGGAAAAGCTAGGCTGCTGGTGGGAAGATGAGTGGAGTTACTTTAAACAAACGAATACATAAATGTTTGAAATGTCTCACAGTTTCCATTTCAAGTATGGCAAATATCAATAGATGCAACTCACAGCCAACAAAAGCTCTCTGGGGTCTTCAGTGATTTTCTTTTTTGTTTCTTTATAATTTTATTTATTTATTTTGGCTGTGCTGGGTCTTCACTGTGGCACTGGCTCTTCTGTGGCTGTGGTGAGCAGGGGCTACTCTCTAGTTTCGGTGCCCGTTCTTCTCATTACAGTGGCTTTCTTTTTGAGGAGCACAGGCTCTAGGCTCATGGGCTTCAATAGCTGCAGCCCGAGGGCTTAGTGCTTGCATCTCCCAGGCTCTAGAGCTCGGGCTCAGTAGCTGTGGTGCATGGGCTTAGTTGCTCTGCAGCATATGGAATCTTCCTGGACCAGGGATTGAACCCGTGTCTCTTGCCCTGGCAGGCAGATTCTTTACCACTGAGCCCCCAGGGAAGCCCTTCAGTGATTTCCAGTGTTAAAGAGGGTTCCGAGGCCAAGGAGTTTGAGAGTCATGGTTTTCAACAGTAGGACGTTTGCCCTCTGAGTGTGTCTGTGATACTAAGTCCACTGTGACTGAATATCCTTTCCTACCTCCAGGCCCGCGGTTGGCAAACTTTTCTATAAAGTACCAGAGAGTAAATATTTTAGGCTTTGTGGGCTGTGCAGTCTCTGTTGTAACTACTCCACGTGACCACAGGGTCACAAAATCAGCCAGCAAGGGTCAGGAACAAATGGGTGTGGCTAGGTTCCAACGATATTATTTACGGACACTGAAATTTGAGTGCTGTATAATCTTCACATGTCACAAAATATTATTTTTCTGCAAGTGTTTTTCTTCTTCCCCATAAGTAGATTTACAAATCAGATAACATCCTTGTTTCTGACTTTTCCTTTGGGACATAGGATCATCCATGCTGCACTCCCACTGTGCTTGGTAATTCCGGGGGTAACAACGGATCGAGGGTGTGATCTGGACCTTGCTTCTCAAGGGGGCGTGTAAGGCGGGTGCACGCGCCTCAGAGAAATGCCCGTAGAGAGCCGCCCAAACGCGGTGAGGAGCACCCCGGTTCCAAAGGAGGAAGCAGAAGAGTTCATTATGCTGCCTTGCAGTCCAAATTGTATAACCACCTCTGGCTATTCCCCCCACTCATTCAACACACGCCGTATTTAATGAATGCTTATTATGTATACCAGGGGCATTAAAAGTTTAATATCCAACATTTGAATCCTATTTTCCATAGAGACCTCTGGAACACTTTGGGGAATGCTTGTCGAGAATTTGCAAACACGGAATCCATGAATAATGATGAGAGACTCGTGTCAATGTATTGTTAGTACCTGAAAGGATCTCAGGATAAAGACTGGTCCACTCATTCTAGAGAGGAGCTGGGTCGTGTGGCCCTAAGCTCTTTAACTACACAGAATTATCCAGAAGTGAGTGAATCTCTATGTGCAAAGATGCTCACTGAAGAGTTGTTTGTGATATAATGGAACACTGTGTGGTTCTGAATAATAACTAAATGAATATTTGTTAATATTAATATGAAAAGAAGCTCATGAAATGCTGTAAAGTGAAAATATAGTCAAATAATACATATAACCATGTTTATGAATAAAATTTTTGTGTGAATAAATACATTCCATTTATGCTGTGTGAGACAGACATATCCAGTTTATTTGTTGTTGGTCAGTCACTGAGTTTTGTCCAACTCTTTGCCACCCCATGGACTGTAGCCCACCAGGCTTCCCTGTCCTTCACTATCTCCTGGAGTTTGCTCAAAGTCATGTCCATTGTGTCAGTGATGCCATCCAACCATCTCATCCCCTGTCACTCCCTTCTCCTCCTGCCCTCAATCTTTCCCAGCATCAGGGTCTTTTCCAATGAGTTGGCCCTTTGCATCAGGTGGCCAAAGTATTGGAGTTTCAGCTTCAGCATCAGTCTTTCTAATAAATATTCAGGGTTGACTTCCTCTAGGATTGACTGGTTTGATTTCCTTGCAGTCCAAGGGACTCTCAAGAGTCTTCTCCAGCACCAGAGTTATACAATTCTGTCACACTCCTTTCCCAGTTTTGAACAAGTCAGTTTTTCCATGTAAGGTCCTAACTGTTGCTTCTTGACCTGCATACAGGTTTCTCAGGAGACAGGTAAGGTGGTCTGGTATTTCCATCTCTTTAAGAATTTTCCACAGTTTATTATGATCCACACAGTCAAAGGCTTTCTTGTAGTCAATGAAGCAGAAGTCAATGTTTTTCTGGAATTCCCTTGCTTTCTCTAAGATCCCGTGAATGTTGGCAATTTGACCTCTGGTTCCTCTGCCTTTTCTAAACCCAGCTTTATAATATAGTTTATTATATTATAATCCAGTTTATGATACAGATATATTGAGTTTATGAAAAAACTCTGGAAGGATATATATCCATAAGGTCCCATGTATATGAGTTTGGATTGTAAATAAATTTCATTTTGTTCCTCGTACATCTCAGTATTTTCTAAATTTGTTTATAATGAGACAGCTACCTTTATCACTAGAAATGTATTATTTTCATAATGACCATTTTGGGGGTGCTTACTCTCTGCCTGGTACTAGGCTAAGTTCCTTAACTCTGGAGTCTTTATTAAAACTCCATGAAACAAGCTTTGTTTACAATTTGTAACAAAAATAGAAAAAGTCTCAAGATCCCCTAGCTTCATGCCATAGATCTGGAAGGCTCTGGAAGGCCAGCTCCCTCTGACATGCCTTGCTGCCACTCTGGGAACCAGAGTCAGGGGCGGAGACTCTGGCCCAAGTCCCCAAGTCTGCTCAGAAAAGTGCTGAGGCTGGAATCTTCCCCGCCAGGGCAGAATTCCTGGGGCTTGGCCACAGGGCCAGGGCAAACGGATTCAGGCAGGAATTTTGTCTGTCTCCTTCTTTGTTTTTAAAAGAAATAGCCACTGCCTAAACTAGGCTGAGCCCAGTATTATCTGGCTTTCTTCAAAGGCACACGAAGACGAGCGGCTGCTATTTGGTTCTGTGGGGCTGTCTGGGGAGCAGCAGGGTCTGGGGGAGCCTGTGCTCAGGGGCCCAGACCCGAGTCAGCTGTCAGCAGGACCCGTTAGGACACGGGATGAGCTTAACAGATGGAAGCGCATTGGCTCGAGAGCTTCTGCTTGCAATTTATCCTTTGGAGCATGGCTGTGTTCTCAACCTGGATTTTGCTAACAGTCAACAAATCAAAAAGTAGCCAAAGGTGATAACAGGGACCAAGTTCGGACTCCAGCCCTTTCTGCAGGCTCCCTTCCCCACCCAATACCAGCCTCCACAATGATGCTCGGTCAATCGTTAGCTTTCTAGCTTGTTCTTTGTACTCCACGTCTTATGAACTGCAGAGTCCACTTGACTGGAGGCCAGAGGGTACAGGTTCCGCTCTGCTACATCCTGCCTCCTTGGTCTTTAATTAAGTCATTAGCTCTTTCTGGTCCTCAGTTTACTTATTCAAAAAATTGGGTCTAAAAATTAGATCATGTTTTGATTTGCTGACAGTTTACAAAAAATACGGGTTGGGGTACACAGCAGTCAGGTCCTGTCATAGAGACTAGGTATGCCTCCTGTCCACTGAAGTCAGCGTCTGCAAGAGCAAGCACAGCGTTTGGGTTTTTGCGATGCCAAAGCACAAGAATGCTTGCACGACTTGACTGCCAGCCTCGGTGAGCTGAACCAGGGTATTTCTGTGGGCAGGAGCAAGGCGGGGGGCTTCCAAAATTACACCACACAGGGGTCCCCTGACCTACATAAAATAAGTCAGCACCCCCCTGGGGCCGGCCAATTGGAGCTCCTCAGATCACGTGGCAGAATTAGGCACGGTTTTTGGTTCTTTTCAGGGAGCTGGAGTCTCTGAGAAGGGTGTACATGTCAGTTTCATGAAAATCCGTTGTAAAAGGCCCGATCAACTTCTCAATCATCCGCTTCCCCTTCTCCACCTTGCCCTCCCAGAGCGCCCCAGGCTGCTTCTGAGATCAGAGAGCATAATTACAAATGAGTGGGGACTCTGGGGGCTGGCTTACAGCTTAATTAGCTCCGTCCCCTGCACTGTCTCTGCTTCTGGGCCTCACGCTTGGGGCATCCTGACTGGTGAAGGATTCAGAGTGGGAGCGTCCGGCTTGTTCATTCACCTGTTCTCGTTGGTCCCTCCTGATGTTCGCATCCAGGCTTCGCTGCAATTAGGCCCAGCCGCAGAGCGGGAAAGGCCTCTGGGGGTGCATCCGGAGCTGGAGAGGGGTGCTTGTCTGAGCCAGCCCGGAGGCGAGGCGCAGTGTGGAGTGGAATGTGGAGAGCACACCTGCCTGGCCCAGCCCAGGTCAGGAGGCTTCACGCTGCAGCTGTGTTTCCGGGGGGCGGCGGGGGGGTGTGGGGGGGTGGCGTCTGGCAGGGAGGGCAGTGAAGACACCTGGGGTTAAAGGGACTCAGAAAAAATGTAGAGTAGGGAGGGAGGGCCAGAGATGAGCACCGCCATGGCCCTTGGGCCGCAGAAGTGCTTTTTCAGCAGGAGTCAGGCCACTAGAAAGGGCCCTGGGCTGGGCAACATCAAAGAAAAGTAACTGTACAATCATACCTGGAGACTGTACCTCTCAAAGAAAAATAGAAACCCACAGGTTGACTTTTGGGTCCTCATGACTTAGGTGGCTTAAGGAGTGGACTGTCACTGAGTTCCTGGCTCAAGGTAAATTATTCTATTCAACAGGGCGCTCACTCCCCTCGCTTCCGCAAAGGAGAGAACTTGGAGGAAGAATCCCGCTTGAAGGCGGAAAAGAGACGCCATGAGCTGGACACTGATGCTTGTCCAAGAAGATAATGGGAGAAGAGAAAAGTGATGCCTCCCTGCCTCCTACTCCCCTCTCCCAAGGCCCACGGCCCAGCCAGGCAGGTCTGCCAGGGCCCCAGAGGCATGGGGCTTGCTTAGGACCCAAACTGTACAGAAGGGTTTAAGCCACATCCCCTCCCTCAAAGATAGGGAGTGAAAAAAACAAAACTAAAATTTAATGTCTACAAAGCATAACGCTGCATCTAAGTCAACTGCCACTCTAATTGTTATGTGAAAATGTGTTCGAATATTAACCAGGCATGTATTTTAATGTGTTTGATATAATAAGAAGTGTGTGTGTGTGTGTGTGTGTGTGCGCGCGCGCGCGCTCGTGTCTAACTCTTTGCAAGCCCACGAATTTTCCAGGCAAGGATACTGGTGTGGGTTGCCATTATTTCCTACTCCAGGGGATCTTCCCGACCCAGAGATCGAACCCGTGTCTCTTTCATCTCCTGTATTTTCCTGGAATAGCTTCGCCCAAAACGAGCTCCCTGGGAGCTCTACAAAGCTCTTAACAAAGACCTACACCTCCCCGGAAAGAAAGAAGAGGGAAAAGCTGTGAGCCTGAGTGTGTGCTCAGTCATGTCCGACTCTTTGCGACCCCGTGGACTGCAGCCTGCCAGGCTCCTCTTGTCTTTGGGATTCTCCAAGCACGAATACTGGACTGGCTTGCCATTTGAGCCTATCTCATCACTGAAAGGCTGAAGCCTCAGAGACAACGGCCCCTTGGCCTTGGCGGGTGCCTTGGACCAGAACCCAACCCTCCCCTCGTGGGGGATGAACTTCTTTGTCAAAGGGATCCTCAGCCCTCACACCACGAGGTCTCCATACACCTGCTGGTTCCAAGGAGGCTCGTGTTGCAGACCTGGGGCTTTTTCTTTAGGAAAGAAGATTAAGGGGAGTGTCAGAGCGGGACATGACTTTTCGTCTATCTCCTCTTATCTCAGCACAGTCCTTCTCTGCCCAGCTTGTGCTCCTGTACAGAGAATGCCCTTTCTGCTTCCTGGGCTCTGAACTGGGCTGATTTTTGTTATATTGTTAGGGAAGGATTTCTTCTGTGCACAGCGGGGAGGCAGCTCACCCTATTTATATTTTAAACAGGTATTGACTGCCTGCGACTGACCCGCATGCCTGGCAGGTGCTATTTTTAAGGTACTCAGAGGCGGGCAGGGGAGACAATTACAGCACAACAAGGAAAGCTGCAGAGGAGGGGTCTGAACAAGGTGTTTCAAGCCCTGGGGACACGAGGATCATTCTAGCGGAAGGTGGGGAGACCACACAGCGGAGATGGCTCCGAGCTCAGCCTCCGACCAGGATAGGGTGTCCGGGGTCCCAGCCTGAGAGAGGACAGGGGTCAGGGGTCAGGGTCAGGGATGTGGGGCAGCAGGCTCAGGCTGGAGAGGTGGGTTGAGACCCGAGGGAGAGACCCAACATGCTGCCCCAGATTTTGGGAAGGTCTCGCCTAGTCTAAGGGAGCTACAGAAGGAATCTAACAAGGGGATACTGTCTCAGCTTCTGGGCTGTGGGGTACAGGCTGGAAGGGAGAGAGACGGGAGGCCTCTTCCACCAGTTGCCTGGGGGCAGCATCATCATGGCTACATCCGTACATCAGCTAGGACCATAAATGGGTCAGCCTGCTATGCTGACCTTCAAGTGTCCCCCATGGCTCCCTTTGGAGCTTGTCTGCCTATAAGCAAGTGATGCTACTGTTAAAGCTCCAGCTGAGTTTGGTCCTAGATGCAAAGCCCATTGGAAACCCCCAGGCCTTTCTACTCGAGGTGTGGTCCAGGTACCAGGCCCATCGGCCTCCTCTGCGAGCTTGTGAGAAATACAGCACCTTGGGCCCACATCAGACCCACTGGACCTGGCTTCTCCAGTTCACCAGGGCCCTGTGTCTTTCTGAGGGCTCCCAGACCAAGTGCTCACTGCCTGGGGCCGTGTGACCTCAAGGATGGTCCCTCCACTCCCAGACTCAGGCCAGGGAGGCTGAGCAGGACCAGGACTGCCCTCCAGATGCTAAGCAAGGCTTCAGCCTCGGGTTTTCGGGTTTCCAAGGCTCCAGGCTGGAGGCCAGCCAGAAGGGGCTCAGTCAGTCTCAGGCACAGGGCGTCGGGCGGGTGCAGAGGCAAGAAACAAAACAACCCGGGAATGCAGGTGAGCTCACGCCAGCGAGGAGCCGCGGCGAGTCGTGCTGGGGCACGTTTGTGGGTCTCAGTGAGGAGGCAGCCCGTACAGGTGGAGCTGTGCGCCCGGACCTGTCAGCACTTACATTATCCACGATTATCTGGATTTTTTTTCCATTTGGCCCCAGAGAAGGAGCCGCCACACAAAGAGTTTAGCAGAGCAAAGTCAGTGGCCTCACACTTGGATAGAACAGTATCCACAGATGCAAAGAATAACTAGTTTAACATGTGAGTGTGCGTGCGTGTGTGTGTGTGTGTGTGTGTGCATGTACAGGGGGTGGGGCTGCTGAAATACGACGCATCTTGTCAATGGGGAACTTGCAGAGAAGTTCTCTTCTTTTCTGCAGATTTCAGTGTGAGAAAAGTTTTTCATCTCATGTAGGGCCTTGAGCCTTTGAAAATAATAAAAAGGAAAAATTTTGAATTAAAATTTATGGTTGAGCCTGCCTGTCTGGGAGGAGCTGGCTTAGTGGGCAAAGCTGACGCCAGGCAGGCTGCGGGGGCTGGGAGAAATTGGACACCAGCGTCCCTGTGAGTCGGAGGCGGGGGGCACTCTCCCGCGGACCCGAGCGGTGGCCCCTCTTGGCTAGCCACTCCCAGCTCCGGCTGCACACCGGATGCTTCTATGGGAGTGTTTCAAAAATGCTGAGGCCTGAGCCACGCTGCAGAGCAAGCCCATCTGATCCTCTGAAGGTGGACACCATTCTCAAGAATATTTTCAAAGCTCTCCAGGAGATTTTGGTGTGACACCAGGGTTGAGAACCACCAAAGATTCCAGAGCTGGTGAAAACGGAATGGAGGGGTGCTGCTAATTTCTGTTGGCGGTGGGGTGGCTCAGTAGTACATGCCTCTGTGGTAACAGGAAGGATGATGCTAGCATCCAGCTGTTTGGGAGTTTTATCCACCTAGAGAGGGCCAGAATCAATAAGGAGGGTGAGTCTGACCAATCCAGAGGCCAGCTCCGCCCCTCCACGTCTCCCAGCTGCTCAAACATTTCCGATTTTCATGTAGGAAGCCCTTTTCAAAGAATTGGAACATCCATGATTTTATTTTAACGCGTGTACTAGTTTTCTATTGATGATGTAACCAATCAACACAAATGTAATGAATGTGCCTGAAACAACACAAACCTCTTACCTTACCGTCCTGGAGGTCAGTCTTCCAACACCAGCTTGTGGGGCTAAAACCAAGGGGTTCCCGGGGCAGTGCTCCTTCCTCAGGCTTTGCTGGGAATCCATTCTTCCCTTTTTTGAATTCTTGAGGCGCCCACATTTCTTGGCTTGTGGTCCCTTCCTCGAATCCTCTCATCTCTGTTTGTCTCATGTCTCCTCCTCTGACTTTCTGTTCTCTCTCCCTCATCTAAGAACCCTGTGATTACATTGGACTCACCAGGAGAATCTCCCAGTTGAAAATTCTTAACAATCTTTGGTCGGGGGCTATAAAGAAAGCTGAGCACTGAAGAAATGATGTTTCTCAACTGTGGTGTCGGAGAAGACTCTTGAGAGTCCCTTGGACTGCAAGGAGATCCAACCAGTCAATCCTGAAGGAAATCAGTGCTGAATATTTTTTGGAAGGACTGATGCTGAAGCTGAAACTCCAATACTTTGGCCACCTGATGGGAAGAGCGGACTCATTTGAAAGACCCTGCTGCTGGGAAAGATTGAAGGTGGGAGGAGAAGGGGACGACCGAGGATGAGATGGTTGGATGGCATCACTGACATGATGGACAGGAGTTTGAGCAAGCTCCAGGATTTGGTGATGGACAGGGAAGCCTGGCACGCTGCGGTCCATGGGGTCACAAAGAGTCGGACCCGACTGAGCGACTAAACTGAACTGAACTGGGGAAACCTTTATCCCATCTCCAATCACAGTCACATGAATCTGAAGGGCATTATTACCCCCATAGATGAGAAAACTGACGCCCACCCAGGGAGGGCTCCTAGATGGCAAAAGTGAGCCTGCGTTCTTGTAACTCCCTGTCTCATCACTGCTACATCTTAGCAGCCTCCTCCTGGGGTAATCACCCATCCTGGCCCTCTAGCCATGGGCCTCATTTTTTCTTTCCATAAAGATCAAGGTCCTCCTGTCCTCCTGTGGGGTTGGTTATTCTCACATCCTTGTAGTAGCTTCATGGGCACCCTGTAACTGATAGAAAGCGGTGTCACAGAGGAGCGCATTGCTACCACCAGGTCAGCACGCATCACGATGGAGCCCAGGAAGTCAGGTTCTCTCTGTGGGTCGGCACACATGGTTCTGGGTTCTTGGATCCCCTGACTAGGTCTGTATACACACACACCACATACATTTGTTAGAATTCCATCATGATTTATGTACTTCTATAATTAATCTCTGGAGAAGGCAATGGCAACCCACTCCAGTACTCTTGCCTGGAAAATCCCATGGACAGAGGGGCCTGGTAGGCTGCAGTCCATGGGGTCAAGAAGAGTCAGACACAACTGAGCGACTTCACTTTCACTTTTCACTTTCATGCATTGGAGAAGGAAATGGCAACCCACTCCAGTGTTCTTGCCTGGAGAATCCCAGGGATGGGGGAGCCTGGTGGGCTGCCGTCTATGGGGTCACACAGAGTCAGACACGACTGAAGTGACTTAGCAGCAGCAGCAGCATAATTAATCTTGGTCTTTCTCTCTCAACCGTAAACTCCACAAAGACGGAAAACATACTTGTTTTTGCTCCCTAGTGCCTTGGCATTTAGGGGATGTTTAATAGAAACCTGTTAAATGAAGGAATGGTTGCCAGTAGTCCAAGGCTTACAGATTGTAAGTAACTACTTTGCCTTCTGGAAGCTACGGTTGATGATATTAATATTCCCTCCTACTGCCTTCCCTGTAGGAGAACCAAACATCCTGATTCATTGACACGTGACCAACTGCAGGGGATTCTTCCCTGCCCTGCTTCCAGGTTTGGCTGTGTGACTTGCTTTGGCTGATGGAATGTGAATGGGTAAGACAGAAGCCTCATCTAAGCAGCATTAAAGGTAGTTACGTGGCTTGACCTGGTCTCTTGTACTTTTCCCTTTGCCAAAAGAACACAATATCCCAAGTACGGTTGTTCCTTCTCAGGACATGTCCCAGAATGAAACGACTCATGGAGTGGAACCTGCGGCTGCCTTGCAGCTCTCAACACGAGTGAGAGTGAAGTTCTTGTTGCTGAAAGCCAATAAGATTTGAGGATCTTTGTCACTGCAGAGTTTAACAAACTCTGACAAATATAGACATCTTTATTGGCTGTTTCAGAACACATCCATCTTTCCTTTCTCCCAAACGGAGATCACGGTTCTGCCACCTACAAGTGGTGTGATCTCAAGAAAGTCACACAACATCAAATTTTTACAGCAACATATAAAGCTTTTCCCCCCAACTTTATGATCAGTGATCATGAAGAATGAGCCCATCATTTGAAACTTGACCCCGTCCATTATAAATCGTCTTTGCACATGGAAGTATGATACCAGAGAAAGATATGGTACTATATATCTCTTGTTTTCTGCTGGTATCATATGCTCAAGCAAGGGGGAAATTCTCCTGTTGCTTAGCTCGAAGGGAATGATTGAGATTTTTCAAAGATAACTTTATTAAAAATTTTAACAGGAGTAGAGTAGGGAATAAGAATATAAATGCTTAAAATATGAAGGAGTTAAAGATCGAAGTATTCTGGAGTTGAGATTCCTTGCTGTATAACAGCCAGAAGTACAAGCCAACTCATGGATCTGGAGTCCTTCCCACCCACTCGGCTCCATCTAAGAAAACCAACCCCGAAGCCCCCTTTAGAAGCTCTGGGAGTCTCCTCCATCCCTCCTTCCCTTTCACTTTAGGACTGAGCACCAGCTGGTCACGGTGTGATGGGAATGGTGCAATGAACTTGTCAGTCCTCTCAGTATAGATCGCCACGCTCTTGCCCTCCAAATCCAGAGACCATTGGAAGGTAGGTGGGAGACAGCGTGTATAGAGACCCCCAGCTCTTCTTCCAACCTCACCCCACAGACGAAGAAGAGAGGACCGTTTCCTCACCCTGCTGAACCTATCATTCAGAGCCCAGGAAATTTTAACTTTACTTCCCAGGAGAGTGTAGGTCCTTTGTCCAATCTTCAATCCATAGGTTCAAAGACGACCAAGTCAATTGTTAGAATATCCTTGCAAATGAAAGAAAGAAAGAAAGTGGAGTCGCTCAGTCGTGTCTGACTCTTTGCGACCCCATCGACTGTAGCCTACCAGGTTCCTCCATCCATGGGATTTTCCAGGCAAGAATACTGGAGTGGGTTGCCATTTCCTTCTCCAGGAGATCTTCCTGACCCAGGGATTGAATCCAGGTCTCCCGCATTGTAAGCAGACGCTTTACCATCTGAGCCACCAGGGAAGTCCCTCCTGCTGTTGCTTATGTATTTTCAGACTGAATCATAGTGTACCCAGCCTAATCACTGGGTGTGTTTTGGATTGGTCTGAGTTCTGTTGACTTCAACAGGTCAGCGCGCACCAACTGGGACGAAGCAGCCCACACATGGGAGAGACTGGACTCTAGCAGCAATCGCCCCATCACTGGTGTCGAGGGAGATTCCCTTTCCTTGCCAGGCTCCCTCGCCTCTGAGGGGGTGCGGGCGTTATCTAGAGAGAGTTTAGAATATGGGAACATGACTTGTCTCTTTCCTCAGAACTTTAGAAGGTTATTTACAAAGCCCTCCAGTTCCTGGGTCAAAAGGGCTCACCACAAGACCTAAGATATTCCCCCAAATGAGTCAATATTTATCATCTGGGGCCTCAACTCAGGTGGCTTTCTGAGACTATTTGAGTTCCACTTAACTACTGTACATTGATCATTTGCAGGAGACCTTTTGCCCGCTGGCCCCTTGCTCTTTATTCTACTGAGCAATTGGGAATACACTTGACTTTCAAAGGCTCAACTTGCGCCATTCAAAGGAAAAATGTCCACTTCATTTTTAAGCCCTATCTTGTTCCCCTGCAGTCTGAGTAAACATTACTCACTAGTTGAAGTTACTTAGGCATCAATCATTTCCACTTCAAGGCGGAGGTAAAGAGAACAGAGATGTAAGCGCACAAAAAGATTGAAATTTAACCTCCACCGCTGGGTGCTTTCCAAACTTGTTCAGATTAGTTCTTCAAAAAGAAGCCCCAGAGAACTGACGTTACCTCAGGTTCACTGAAATCCTCTTTCTCTCAAGGATTATACTTGAATTTGAAGCCAGTCTCCTGAAAGCCTCAGGCAGGTGGTCAACTTTGCTAGTGTGTGAGTATTTGCTTTCTCTCTCCTCTTTGGAGTAATTTCCACATGCTGTTGACATTCCTTTCTTCTCTGGTATGCCTTCCCTCAGATGGGTTTCTGACTAAGTGCACACGTGTGTGCTAAATCGTTTCAGTCGTGTCTGACTCTTTGCGACCCCAGGGGTTGTAGCCCACCAGGCTCCTCTGTCCATGGGATTCTCCAGGCAAGAATACTAGAGCAGGTTGCCATGCCCTCCTCCATGGGATCTTCCCGACCCAGGGATTGAACCTGCATCTCTTACGTCTCCTGCATTAGCAGCGGCTTCTTTACCACTAGCACCACCTGGGAAGCCCTCTGACTCAGTATCTTCTTCCAATACAATCTCCTGGTCTACGAGCATCCATGTCCCTCTCTTTTTCCTTCCCTCCTTTACGTCTATCCAGCGTCTGGAAAACAAAACAACAAAAAACCACTAAAAAGCCTGACCTCTGTAAGTTCCACTTTCTCTAATCTTATTGACTATCGGGAGCCATGTTTGGCTCTGAGATGCCGACACCCTCACTATATCAAGCAGAGGATATCGGTTTCTCAGACCACCTACACTCAACTCATGTGGATCTTGTGGAGCACAAAGATTCCCTGAACCTCACTGCTTTTACTGAGCTGGACTCTGGGAAGGGGACCAGGGAATCTGTATGTTTCACAAACTCATCATGTGATTCTTCTACCTGGTGAGGTTGGGGATCTGCTAATACTAAGGACGGAGATGGCTTTCGAGTAAAAAAATAAACCCTAGCAGGACCATGTGCTTTACTCTTTACTAGTGGCATGATTTTTTAACAGCTTTATTATATGATCATGCAATGTGATCGTATACTTTGTACCTTCAGTTCAGTGGTTGCTGGTCCATTCACAGAGTGGTGCAGTCATTACTACAGTCAATCATAGAACATTGCTGTTACACCAAAAGAGAAACTCTAGGTCCATTAGCAGTCACTCTCCCTTTATTCTTACTGGGGCTTCCCTGGTGGCTCAGAGGTTAAAGCGTATGCCTGCAATGCAGGAGACCAGGGTTCGATCCCTGCATTGGGAAGATTCCCCTGGAGAAGGAAATGACAACCCACTCCAGTATTCTTGCCTGGAGAATCCCATGGACGGAGGAGCCTGACGGGCTACAGTCCACGGGGTTGCAAAGAGTCAGACATGACTGAGCGACTTCACTTCCCTTTATTCTTAACCCTTTAGCCCTAAGACTGGCTTCCCCAGAGGCTCAGTGGTAAAGAATTCTGCTGCAAAGCAGGAGACCTGGGTTTGATCCCTGGGTTGGGAAGATCCCTTGGAGGAGGGCATGGCAACCCACTCCAGTATTCTTGCCTGGGAAATCCCATGGACAGAGGAGCCTGGTTGGTTACTGTCCATGGGTTCGCAAGAGTTGGACACGACTGAAGTGTCTGAGCAGCAGCAGCAGCTCTAAGAAATCTCTCATCTGCCTTCTGTCTCTATGCATTTGCCTATTTTAAATGTTCGTATCAGTGGAATCATACAATAGGAGACTGGTTCTTGCATTTACAATAATGTTTTCAAGGTTCATCCATGTTGTAGTATGTCAGTGCTTTATTCTTTTTTATGCCTGAGTAGTCTTCCATTGTATGGCTATACCAGTGTATGGATGAGCTGCCTCAGTTCCCTAGACTGACCTTCAGAGCATGGAACAGCTACTGCAAAGCGCAGGTGGTGCAGTCGCCGCCTCAGGCTCTGAAGGTCAGTCTAGGGGACGGTGGCAGCCTGTCTGCGGCACTGCTTCACTGACTCACTCTGTTGACACTCACAGCAGCACGTGTACCAGTAGCTTCAGCAGCTCTGCTGAGTCTCCTGCTTCAACTTCTCCCAGTCCTGGGCCAGGTGCCTATGACTTCTATGGCACGGGACACGGTTTCTCCAGCAGGTCACCTACGTCATCAAGGTTGCACAGGAGATAGCTTTCGGTTCCAGTTTCCAGGCAGATCCCAGCTGACCCTTGCTCTCCTCTGCTTCACAACAGCCTTCTTTTCGAACCTATTGCTCTGTAAACCTAATCAACCTCAGACTCGACGCCAGAGGCAACAGCCTTTCAGAGAATGTCCTACCAGTTTCCAGTATTGGGTAACACTCAGTTCTTACAATAAATTCCTGATTCTACTTCTCTGAGTGAATCCTGGACAGTAAATCACAAGTCATTTATGCTACCTCTCCATCTAGAGAAACCTGGGATTTCTGAAAGGTGGTCTTCCTGGAGAGAGCAAATGTGGTCACACAAAGTTCTTCTCAGATCTGTAGCCCCAGGTTTCCCCATGCAGAGGGAGGTGGGGGGATCTTCCACCGGCTCCTCCTGTGCTAGGTTCCTGTTAGGATTGTAATTGGGCTTCCCCGGGTGGTGCTAGTGGTAAAGAACCCATCCGCTGATGCAGGAGGCATAAGAGCTGTGGGTTCTATCCCTGGGTCGGGAAGATCCCCTGGAGAAGGAAATGGCAACCCCTTCCAGTATTCTTACCTGGAGAATCCCATGGACAGAGGAGCCTGGTGGGCTACCGTCCATGGGGTCAAAAAGAGCTGGACAGGACTGAAGCAGCTTAGCACACACACAATGCTGTAATAAATTACCACAAATTCCATGGCTTGAATCCTAACACAAATTTATTATCTTACAGTTCTAGAGGTCATAAGTCCAAAACAGGTCTCATTAGGTCAAAATAATGAAGTCCCAGAGGGGCTGTGTTCCTTCCACAGGCTCTAGGGGAGAATCTGTTTCTTTGCCTCTTCCAGTTTCTAGAAGCCTCCTGCATTCTTTGGCTCGTAGTCTCTTCCTCCATCTTCAAGGTGGTAGCATCTTCAAGTTTTTCTCTGTTTCTCTCTCTCTCTCACACACACACACACTACATATATATATATATATACACACACACATATATATATATACTGCTGCTAAGTCACATCAGTCGTGTCCGACTCTATGCGACCCCATAGACGGCAGCCCACCAGGCTCCTCCGTCCCTGGGATTTTCCAGGCAAGAACATTGGAGTGGGTTGCCATTGCCTTCTCCAATGCATGAAAGTGAAAAGTGAAAGTGAAGTCACTCAGTTGTGTCCAACTCTTAGCGACCCAATGGACTGCAGCCCACCAGGCTCCTCCGTCCATTGGATTTTCCAGGCAAGAGTACTGGAATGGGGTGCCATTGCCTTCTCTGATATATATATCTGTATATATAAAGAATGTATGTGATATATGCATACAACTCAATAATAAAGGCTGCTGCTTCTAAGTCACTTCAGTCATGTCCGACTCTGTGCGACCCCATAGACAGCAGCCCACCAGGCTCCCCCACCCCTGGGATTCTCCAGGCAAGAACACTGGAGTGGGTTGCCATTTCCTTCTTCAATGCATGAAAGTGAAAAGTGAAAGTGAAGTCGCTCAGTTGTGTCCAACTCTTAGCGACCCAATGGACTGCAGCCCACCAGGCTCCTCCGTCCATTGGATTTTCCAGGCAAGAGTACTGGAGTGGGGTGTCATTGCCTTCTCCAAATAATAATAAAGGCAAACAACCCAATTAATAAATAATTTATAAATGGGCAAAGGGCTTGAACAGGCATTTCTCCAAAGAAGATATACAAATAACCAACAAGCACATGAAGATACTTAACCTTCTTAGTCAATAGGGAGATGGAAATGAAAACACAATGAGATCCCCTCACACACACCAGGATGGCAACAAACAGAACAAAAGGAAACTAACAAGTATGGATGAGGATGCAGAGAAAGCGGCACCCTCGTTCGCTGCTGCTGGAAATGTAAAACAGTGTAGCCATTGCATAAAATATTTTGGCGATTCCTTAGTAAGTTAAACATAGAATTACTATACAATCTAACAATCCCATTCTTAGGTATAGACCAAAAAAAAAAACCGTGCTCAAATAAAAACTTGCATGTGAATGTTCATAAGCAGCATCATTCACAATAACCAAAAGGTGGAAAGAATTCAAATGTACATCAATGGATAGGTGGATAAACAAAATAAGATATATGCATACAGTGGATATTATTTGGCAATAAAAAGGAATGAAGTCCTGCTACAAGCTTCAAGCTGGATGAACCTTGAAAAATTATATGAAGTGAAAGAAGTCCAGTGAGATGGCCACATACTGTAAGATTTCATTTATATAAAATATCCAGAATAGACAAATCCACAGAGACAGAAAACAGATCAGTGGTTGTGAGGGACACAGAGGGGGTGAGATTGGGGAGAACTGCTTAATGGACACATGGTTTCCTTCTGGGTGATAAAAATATTCTAGAATTTGACAGCGATGGTAGCTGCACAGCACTGTGGATGTACCGAATGCCACCAAGTCATACATATCAAAATGGCTTAAATGTTGTGTCACACCATATATACAAGAGTTTCTTTTAAAATTACCTTAAATGTGCCGTAAGACTTCCTCCAGGACTAAGCCCCCAGACTCTGACAATTCCAAGGTGTCACCATTTCTACAACTGGACCCTAAGTCTTGGCTGATCCTACACATTACGAGAGCAACGGCTGTTTACCCGTGGGAGGATCCTTCCTGTAAGGGCATGCCTGCTTCTAGAAATGCAAATAAATTCTCTGCGAATGAGGGTCAGTTCATCTCAGCAGCCTCTGCTGACCAGAGCATGGCATGGAGACCACAGCAGGGAGCGTGAGGCACAGATTCCAGGAGCTTTTTGAGCAGTGCTGGGGGTGACCTGAGGCCACCATAGGCACTTCTGACAGCTCCACTGGGGAGCTGAGGACCTTCTGTTCTGTGTTGGCCTTCGGGGATGGCAGGAGGTTGGGGGCTGAGTGTTCCAGTGTTCCCAAACTACCCCGGACACTCTGCCCAGAGAAATGATTATATTGCTGGAAACGTAGCTTGGCAGAGGTTAGAAAGCTGCCACTGGCCCAGAGTCCAGCTCTATATTGTCTTCTAGTCACGTGGGACCCCTGAACTCCCCTCACTCTCTCCCTACCCCGCCAAAGGCCCTTCCTGGCTGGTTGTCCGGGTGGAGGTCCCGGCCGCAGGCTGACATGGTTCCCCAGGCACTGCCCCCTCGGTCACCCCTCCATCCTTATCCTCACATTCGTCTACACAAATACTCTCCTTTCATGAACACTCAAATTCAGGCTAATCTCTCCCAGTTTAGAACATTCACTTCCTGCCCATCACTCCATCCTGGCCATCATTCTTCTCCCTCACCGTCATCTCTGACCTTGGTCAGTTACATTTCTGTTTCCTTGCTCCCAGGCTATGAGGCCAATGCCTTGTTTCATGACACAAGGATACTCCCAGCCAGCTCCAATGTGTGAGCTGAAAACACCTGCTTTTATATGCTCTCTTAGCAGATAATTTGTGTCCAGGGATGACAGAAGAGCCAAGGCGAGGGAAGGGAAGGGCAGTTCATTGTCCAGGACCGTTCATCACAATGTGATACAAAGTTCAAGGATGCTGCTAGCCAGGCTGTCTCCCAAGTTGCTGGGGGGGCGGGGGGTGGTGCATGCCTAGAGAGGCCTCCGATTTATGAGGCTTTAAGATCAAAACAAGGTCGGGGGAAAATTGGCAGACGCACTGTGAGTCCAAAGCGATTTCAACTAAAATAGGTAGAGAAGGTAGAGATCGTAGAAAAGGGAATTTCGGATTTAGTGTCTGATGTACCAGCTCCTAAAAATAGGCAACCTCTCAGGCTGCAATTTTGGCTTTCTCTCTGCATTGTCTCCTTTGGAACTCTCTGTGCAAATGTTTCTCTGCTACATTTCCACCTGATGGCTGCAAACCCTCTATTTGGAGTCAACAGCACACTTCAAAGGCAGTACATCTCTGATTGAACTCATTCATTGATTCATTCCTTTTCCATGCTCCTCTTATCATTTCTAAACTTCTCAGCATCCTGGCTGCCCTATCCGTTCCATTTGCCACCCCTAGCAGACCGTACCCCCAGCTGCCTGCCAGTTCTCAGGATCTCGGCCTACTGGTTCTCTGGACTCCAGTCTACCCTAGACCCCAAATCCAAATTCTCTGAAGCCTGCCTCCAAGCTGCCTGTCCTTGCTACAAGCTTTTAATTTATTTTTGTGAAAACTGTTATCTCATTTATTTTGCATCCAGTGTTTCTTAACTATCTATTATGTGTTGGGCATTGTGTTAGGGGCTGGGATTGCAACAGTGAACAAGACTCTTGGGGCTCATGACCTGATGAAGGAGATAATCATGAAGCTAAATTGCAAGGGTGAAAAAGTGCTGTAATAGGAAGGGAGGCTGCGTGTGCCTTGGGCCACAAAAGGACCATAGACCTCAGACTTGGTGGGTCAGGGAAGGCCTCCAGTACTTGAAGGATCCATCTAGATTCCTTAATAAGGGTTCAAGATTGCCCATACCAGGCCTATACCCTCTCGTCTCACATGCCATGAAGCATCCATAAAAGGCTCCTGCCTCTTTCCACACAGACCAACACCCTCCTAAACTTTTTTTTCATTTTTTGTTCTCCCTGGATTATCCCTGTTCCTTATCTCTATATGTCAAATTACTACTGAGTCTTCAAGAGCCACAGAAACACCACCTCCTCCCTGAAGCCTTCCTTGATTTCCTTACTGCCCTAGTCCCTGTGTATATGGCACATTGGAGCCATCTGTATAGTTCCTCTCTGTACCATTGAGCTCTGGGGGCAGAAACCACATTCTGTTCATTTTTGAAAGCCCCAAATGACCTTCTTATCATCATACTCTGCACTGAGGTGAAGGTGATGATGAATTAAGGAAGATGACCAGGGACTAGTCTGGGAAAAGGTCAAGAGCCAATCATACTTATCTACCTGTCCCGGGGGGCCTCAGCTTGCACCTGGTAGGTCCACAGCAAACCCCTCCTGACTGACTTTTTCACTCTCCCGTGCACAATCTCAGACTGTGTTGAGACAGAATTAAAGCTCTTGTACACATAACCAAGTCTTTCTCATATTTGGTGAAGAAGAACTCACTTTCATTCTGGGTTCATTGCTCTCTGCTTTCCTTTTCATTCCATCCTTCTCTGCTTCTTACCCAGCTGGCAAACCTTCCCCTCCTAACCCAGTTCTATTTGAATTGACTGCCAGCCCAGCCCATAGGAGCTTCTCCCCCCACCCTCCTTGCACTTCGGCCCCTCACCTTGACTTGGTCTTGGAGAAAGTTTAAAAGTTTGGTTTTCTCCGACCGCTTTAATCATACTTGATTATCTTGATCAGCACTTTTACTCTGCATTGTTAAGACATTCTGCCTTGAATTCTGACTTCATCGGGGAAGGGGGGAGAGTTGAAAGGAGGACTGTTGATGATGGCTATATTTTATCACATGTGATGGTCATGGGTTACACATGCAGCTTGTTGGGGGCTGGGGGTTGGGAGGGGGAGAAGGACACTAAATACCATAAGTCACAGTGCAAAATATTTTTCAAGGAAACATCAAAGTCTTTTTCCACCGTGTCTTGCCTTGACCCCATTTCACACTGGCAGAACACAAACGCAAATTAAAATAAAAATACCAGGCTGGCTCCACGTAGCCAGTTGAGCTGTTGGACTAAGTGACCGATTTTATTGAAGTCACCAAATGCAAACATTCCAAGATTTATTTTCGTTGCTTATAATTTTTTTCTGCCTTCCCACTGGTGGGCTGTTTATTTCTAATACTTTGGTAGGAAAAAACATTCGCTCATACCAATGGAGGTCTTATACGCCAAGCTGCAAACCAGAGTGCCTTTTATTGACGAATAAAAACCCTGGAAAACAGGCTCTAGGGGGCCCCAAGGACAGCAAATTTACAAGCATAGTACAATTGACGCCATTATAATTAGTTCCCCCCAAAAGTCTCATTTTAAGGGCAGAGATCTGAATCTTTCTCTTTGGGCATGAATATCTCCGGACTAGAGCAAAAACATTACGAAGGGTGAGTCATAGACCAGCTTTGGGCTTTAAAGACTAACGCAGATCCTATAAATCTAACCCACATTCTTTTACTGGGAATGACTGACTTTTATGAAAACCAAGGATTGTAAATCAGAAACCTAAATAGCTTACTCTGCAGCAGATAAACACAGATTTATGTAGTGGCTGAGCCCTAACTTAACCCTTTCATGGTGCCACAGAGGACCTGGGGCTGTGTTCAGTGGCGGTTGCTTATATCCAGCACCAGTATTTCTTCCTAAAAGCTGGAGGGTGGGGGCTAGACGTGTCAGGTTATCTCCAGCAGATGGAGGCGGGTGACAGGAGAAGCCCATCAAGCGTGCTTGCTACTAGCCCATCTCAGCTGGGTGCACATCAAGCCGCCAGGAGGAGTTGGCCCCTGGTTATTCCAAAGGACAGTCCCCAGCCTGTTGCGTGCCTACACACCAAAGCTAACCTAGAAGGTGCTTGTATGTGAAGCTGATCCCACCTGGGCTTCTAATCCCTACACGTGTGACATCTGGCAAGGCATCTGGTATTTTCCTGGACCTCAACCTTTTCATCTGCAAAATGGTACACCTGACAGGTTGTAAGAATTAAACAGGACAATCCTATCAGGTGCTTGAAACCATGCTGGATCATGATAAGCACTCAGTACACATCAGCCAAGATTGTTACTATTATTACCAGAGCCACTGGTTATGTAGACCAGACTTCTCAAACTCTAATGTGCACATCCGTCACCTGGGGAATCTAATCAAAGTGCATATTCTGACCCAGTGCGCCTGGGATTCCGCATTTCCAACAAGTTCCCAGGTGAGGCGGATGCTTCTGGTCCAGGCACCCGGCTCTGGGTAGTGGAGGCGACAGAATTTGGAATTTACAAACCATGCCCACATCCCTTCTCATTCAGGTCTCATTTGCAAGCTTTGCCCTGTGCATTCTTCTTGCCCGTGATGCCACTAACTCCATCCACGTGATCCTCGCCAAAAGTCCTTCCAAATCCTCGCCTGCCCTCAGTGCACTGGGCCGGCCAGCGGGGGTCGGTGGCCCCCCTGTGCCCCTCGGCCCATCCCCGCACCCCAGAGCCGCGCGCTTATCTTGTGGGACGGCAGACCGCAGTCCAGGCCAGCCGCGGGCTCTCGAGTTTAAGCAGGGCACGCCCTGTGCGCCCCATGCAGACTTTAAAGGGAAACAGGACCCGTTGATCCGATCGAGGGAGGAAACGGCATCTATCATTTTTATGTGGCATTTCAAAGGAGGAGGCTCCAAGGCGGCTGGAGACAAAGGCCGGCGGCGAGGTTAATGGAGAACCCGGATTTAATCATTAACGCTTAATACTAAAGCAGCCTCGGGAGGCCCGCCTAGGTGCCTGTGGAGGCGCCCGGGAAGCTCTGGCTCAGACTTTGGGGGTGGGGGGCCGAGTGCGGATTGGGAGGTCTTCCTGGGCTCGACTGTGTGGGTCAGCTTCCGTGGGTGAGGCTGGGGTCCTGGGCTCACCCTTGAAGACCAAGCTTTGGGTGGAAGAGCAGGCAGATGCATCCTGTCAGTTCCCAGGGGCCCCTGAAAATCTAGGGAGAATGAGCGGATGCCTAGGTGGTCCCAAATTAAGGACCTGGATCTTTTCCCCAGGATCGCCTTGAGCTGGGAAGGTAAAGGCATTGGCTTCCATTCTAGACTAGACGTGAGATCTAGATGGGCACATAGTCCAGAGCCGGACACTGACAGCGAGGGCCCTGCCAGTCCAGTGGCCTCTGTGTGTCTCCTCCTTCTGCCAGTGGTTGGCGCTTGGGCATCCCCAGACTCCTCCCAGCACCCACCTGGCTCATCCTCAGCACCGAGGCCTTGGACTGGGACTTCTACTGGTCCCCCATTGCTCATCCTCTTACCTGCCCACCTGTCCCAGCCCACAACTGTCTCTGCCCCCTGCCCCAACCCCCAACTCTCTACACTTAGCTTACTTTAATCATTTACCTGGGGCTGGGAATAAGTCACCTCCTTCAAGTTTTCCCAAGTGCTTGGACAAGCTTGAAATCACACAATGAGAAAGTCATTCTCCCCCAAACCTTCTGATGAAGAGGAACAGGACTTTGACCCCTCTTGGGCACCTGTGACACCTTCTTGACTACCCCAGCAGTAGCCCTAGCAGACCCTGGCTTCTCCCCAGGATTTAATAGACAGTATCTTATGGTTCTTCCAGTAGTCGTGTATGGATGTGAGAGTTGGACCATAAAGAAAGCTGAGAGCCCAAGAATTGATGCTTTTGAACTGTGGTGTTGGAGAAGACTCTTGAGAGTCCCTTGGACTGCAAGGAGATCCAACCAGTCCATCCTAAAGGAGATCAGTCCTGAATATTCATTGGAAGGGCTGATGCTAAAGCTGAAGTTCCAGTACTTTAGCCACCTGATATGAAGAACTGACTCATTGGAAAGGACCCTGATGCTAAGAAAGATTGAAGGCAGGAGGAGAGGGAGAAAACAGAGGATGAGATGGTTGGATGGCATCACCGACTCGATGGACATGAGTTTGAGTAAGCTCCGGGAGTTGGTGATGGACAGGGAAGCCTGGTGTGCTGAAGTCCATGGGGTCGCAAAGAGTTGGACACGACTGAGTGACTGAATTGAACTGATCTTATGTTCACTGTGTTTCTACTTATTTTTAATATTTTTAAAAATACTGATGTTTAGTACTACAACAGACTTTATGTTGGATGTTAAACTGGATAAATTAGATCAAACTGAAAAGTCTGTAAGGCCAGCAGTCAGAGCGAAAACCAGAATCTGGTAATTCTGAATTCAAAAACAGAATTTCCCGTGTTCCCAGACCCTGATGCTGGGAAAGATTGGGGGCAGGAGGATAAGGGGACAACAGAGGATGAGATAATTGGATGGCATCACTGACTCCATGGACATGAGTTTGAGCAAACTCTGTGAAGGATAGGGATGCCTGGAGTGCTGCAGCCCATTCGGTCACGAAGAGTCGGACACAACTTAGCAACTGAACAACAACCGAAGCCCCCTCTGCCCGTCCCTTTCTAATCACTACGCCCCTTCCCAAAGTGTGGCTACTCTCCTGACTTTTGATCACGCATGTTAGATTTGCCTGTTTTTTCCATCTGTCAAATAAGTGAAATTGCCCAGGCCCACCTTCTTTTACTCAGTGTTCTGTTTGTGAGATTCACTGATGGAGTTTCTGGCCCTTTGCCCCATGCCCCGATTGGGTCAGTTTTAAATCCTGTCATGTGGGAGCTTATTATAACCTGCCAATGCATTTGACTTTCAGCTGTTTTGAAGGCCAGGCATCATGGTCCCTACTCAGAGCTCCCTACTGTGTCTTAGAAGGACACTGGGACCTGTGGAGCACCTGTGTGTGTGGGTTCTGCGACCTCTGCCATGGCCCTTCTACAGCAGAAGGGACTGAGCCTGCTCCAGGACTCCCAGGACACACTGCTGACCTTTCCCGCTTCCCTGTGGGAAAATTCCGAAGGAAGAGATAAGATCAGTATAGTTAGGGCCTTGCAGGGGGCCCGCATGCCTGGGGAACAGGATAGAGGGAAATAGTTGAGACCTGGCTTAAGCCGAGTGCCCTCCCAACCCCACCCCCACCCCCCCACCCCCCCGCCCCTCGCCCCCGCCCTAAGGCTCTTTATCTGGAGTTTCTGTGACTTCTGCTCTAGTTTCTCTGCTGAAGGGGAGACCCTCCTGGAAACAGTGCCTAGCCAGGATCTCCAGGGGACTGGCAGCAAAGGCTCCCTACCTGAGAGAAACCTGAGCCCCTGCCCTGGGCTGGATTAGGTGTAGATTTCCACCTTTGTCTCCGCAGAGGGAAAATGTCACTTGCAAACCCTCCTCGGGAGGTGATACTGACTTGTTTACCTTCAGATAGCGGCTTGAGAGCCTGTTGACTTCTTAATCTTGGAGATCTGATCGCCCAGCAGTTGACAGCTCATACTTAGGAGGCTGAGAGAAAGGCCCAGAAAGGCCTCTGGGCTCTCTTGACAAACCCAAGCTGGAATCCCAGCCCCCTGTCCTTTCCTGGCCGAACAACCTCCCTTAACCCCTCCCAACCTTAATTTCCGGGTGTGCATGGTGGAGCTAGTAATACATCCCTCAGAGGGCAGTGGTGGGAAGGCATGGGAGGAGCCAGCTCAGCATTTAGCATCAAAGATCAGTAAGTGGTGGGGTGGGGGGAAGAGGGGAGTCTTAACTTTGAACCCAGTTGCTTGATTTTTAACCCTTTTCCTGGGCATTTTCCCATTCAGGTTCAGTTTTTTTTTTTTCCTTTGAACAGGAGAGAGGTATGAGAGCAAGAGGTGGAGCTTTGCTCTTTACTCCAAGGGTGCCTCTGATTGGTGTAGGATCTCGGGTTCCCTGGCAGCTTGATTCTCTGGTGGCTTCTTTCTTTCCAGTTCAGGGGCCTCTGGGAGGAGCTGGGCTGCTTCCAAAGGGCCGTCTTAGTATCCTCAGCAGAGACTGCAAAGTGGGATGCTGGCAAAGGTTCTGAAGGATAGAGCCTTTGCCACTCTGGAATCCTTACTCCCTACCCACTAAGGGCCCCCCATTCTACTCTATGACATTGTTCAACACTTCAGGTGCTTAAGGATGTCCATGTTGATGGCAGTATTATTCATAACAGCCAAGAGGTGGAAGCAACCCAAGTGTTCAGCAAGGGATGAAGGGATTAACAAAAGTGGTATATTCATACAATGGAATATTACTAAGTCCTAAAAAGGAGTGGAATTCTGACATAGGCAGATGGTATGTGGGTCAAGTTTGAGATTTGTTGTTGTTTAGTTGTTAAGTCAAGTCTGACTCTTTTGCAACCCCATAGACTGTAGCCAGCCAGGCTCCTCTGTCCTTGAGATTTCCTAGGCAAGAATACTGGAGTGGGTTGCCATTTCCTTCTCCAGGGGATCTTCCTGACCCAGGGATGGAACCCACATCTCCTCACTGGCAGGCAAATTCTTAACTACTCAGACATGAGGGAATCCGGAAGCTTGAAGACATAATGCTAAGTCTCAAAGCCACAAAGCTAAATAATTCCACTTACATGAGGAACCATGAGTAGTGAAATTCATAGAAACAGAAGGTAGAATGACAATTAATTACCAGGGGCTGGGGGGAGGGTGGGAGTGGAAGTTGTTTGAGTGATAAAACTGAAAATTCCACATCTCTGAAACATCCTCAATCTTTGACCAACGGGAGCAACTGCTCATCTTATTCAAATTGCTTTCTCATCTGTGGCTCTGGTTTTTTCCCACCTCATTCAAACTAATAACTGAGCAGAGGCTGTGCTAAACACATTTGCTATATAACTTCCCCAATGATCCCATGAGGTAAGTATTGCTGTTATTGAAATCAACACACTTTATTGTTCCTATCCTAAACAATACAGAGACAAAGCATGCTAACCGAGACCTGTGACTGTGCAAAATAATTTGACTCCTGGCTCCAGGAAATACTTGCCCAAGTCCATAAAGACCCAAATGAACCATGACTATGCAGTTCTATACCCAGCCCATGACCACTGAGCATAGCCGTGGGCCCAGCAGCCTCATATAAGCCCCTCCCTGAGGGGGGTAGGGTGCCCCAGGCACAGTCCCACCGTCTCTGTCTTCCATGTCTCTCCCGGGGTCTGAGATGGGGGTGCCACGTCTGCCTGGACGAAGAGAATGGGGCTGAGTGAGAGGGGCTGGGTTAGGATCGCCATGCTACCAATCCTGAGATTGGTCACTGAACCACGTGTATAAAGTGAAGCAGTTCTACTCAGTGCTCTGACTGACAGCGTTCTAGAAGATCAGAAAGAGAGCGCACAGGAAAGGCTTAGCAAACGGTCAAGTACCGCACAGATGAAGGGAGCTGATGTCAGCCTTACATTCCTACATTCTTTTCATTCACTTAAAAAATTTACAGACCATTAAATGCATCTTCATGGTGTAGTCATGTAGCTACTTTCACAGTCAAGATACAGAATGGGTGTAACACCTTAAAATATTTTCTCGGGTTTCTCTTTTGTAACCAACCCCTCTCCCCATTCCCAACTTCTGGCAATCGCTGGTCTGTCCTATTTCTTTAACTTTGCCTTTTCTTCAGTGTTACATAAATGGAATCGTGTAGTATGATTATATGTTACATAAATGGATGTTATGTGAATGGAAGCTCATATTATGTGTAGCCTTTAAAGTCTGGCTCCTTCCTCTTGTTGTTCAGTTGCTCAGATGTGTGCCACTCTTTCTGGCCCCATGGACTGCAGCACACCAGGCTTCCCTGTCCTTCACTATCTCCCAGAGTTTTCTCAAGTTCATGTCCATTGAGTCACTGATGCCATCCAACTATCTCATCCTCTGCTGTCCCCTTCTACTTAGCATCATGCATTTGAGATCCATCAAAGACATCATGAACAAATCCCCCCTTCCTTTTTATTATTGCATAGCCTTCGATAGTATGGATGTACCAGAGACTGGTACAGAATTTTAACCAGGTGGAAGACATTTGGGTTATTTCCATTTGGGGGTAATGGTGAATCAAGCTGCTATAAACATTTATGTTCAAGGTTTTATGTGGATGTAAGTTTTGCTTAACTTGGGTAAATGCCTAAGAGTAGAATGGATGGGTCACGTGGGTATATTTAACTTTATAAGAAACGGCCAAACTGTTTTACAAAGTGGCTGCACCATTGTGCTTTCCCCCCAGGACTGCATGAGAATTCCAGTTGCCCTGCATCCTTCCCAACACTTGGAATTGTCTGTTTATTTTCCTCCTTTCTTTTTTCTTCTGAGTCATTCTAATAGGTGTGCATGGCCTTACAGTTTACTCTTTAGGTAGTGTATACACCTGCCAATGCAGGAGACACAGGTTTGATCCTTGGCTCGGGGAGATTCCCTAGAGGAGGAAATGGCAACTCACTCCAGTATTTTTGCCTGGAAAATCCACAGATAGAGGAGCCCGGCGGGCTACAGTCCATGGGGTCAGAGTCAGACACAACTGAACAACTAAACGACAACAACAATCAGTTTCATAGGGCTGCCATACAGAATACGGCAGCGTTCAGTTCAGTTTAGTCGCTCAGTCGTGTCCGACTCTTTGCGACTCCATGGACTGCAGCACACCAGGCTTCCCTGTCCATCACCAACTCCTGGAGTTTACTCAAACTCATGTCCATTGAGTCGGTGATGCCATCCAACCCTCTCATCCTCTGTTGTCTCCTTCTCCTCCTGCCTTCAATCCTTCCCAGCATCAGGGTCTTTTCCAATGAATCAGTTCTTTGCATCAGGTGGCCAAAGTACTGGAGCTTCAGCTTCAGCATCAGTCCTTCCAATGAATATTCAGGACTGATTTCCTTTAGGATTGACTGGTTGGATCTCCTTGCAGCCCAAGGGACTCTCAAGAGTCTTCTCCAACTCCACAGTTCAAAAGCATCAATTCTTTGGAGTTCAGCTTTTGTTATGTCCAACTATCACATCCATACATGACTACTGGAAAAACCATAGCTTTGACTAGCTGGACTTTTGTTGGCAAAGTAATGTCTCTGCTTTTTAGTATATTGTCTGGGTTGGTCATAACTTTTCTTCCAAGGAGTAAGCATCTTTTAATTTCATGGCTGCAGTCACCATCTGCAGTGATTTTGGAGCCCCCCAAAATAAAGTCTGTCACGGTTCTCATTGTTTCCCCATCTATATGCCATGAAGTGATGGGACCAGACGCCGTGATCTTAGATTTCTCAATGTTGAGTTTTAAGCCAACTTTTTCACTTTCCTCTTTCACTTTCATCAAGAGGCTCTTTAGTTCCTCTTCACTTTCTGCCATAAGGGTGGTGTCATCTGCATATATGAAGTTATTGATATTTCTCTCAGAAATCTTGATTCCAGCCTGTGCTTCATCCAGCCCAGCATTTCTAATGATGTACTCTGCATATAAGTTAAATAAGAAGGGTGACAATATACAGCCTTGATGTACTCCTTTCCCAACTTGGAACCAGTCCGTTGTTCCATGTCCAGTTCTAACTGTTGCTTCCTGACCTGCATGCAGATTTCTCAGGAGGCAGGTCAGGCGGTCTGGCATTCCCATCTCTTGAAGAATTTTTCACAGGTTGTTGTGGTCCACATAGTCAAAGACTTTGATGTAGTCAATGAAGTAGAAGTAGATATTTTCCTGGAACTTTCTTGCTTTTTCAATAATAAAACGGACGTTGGCAATTTGATCACACTCATGACGCACACTCACAAGAGTATAAGTGACTTAAATAATAGAGATTTATTATCTCATGGGTCTGGAGGCTGGAAGTCTGAAATCAAGAAGTTTGTTTCTTCTGAGGCTTCTCTTGGCTTGCTCCTCTGTTTGTGCGCATTTCTGGTGTCTTTCCATGTATCCTTATTTCCTCTTCTCACAAGGACCCCATTCATCGGTTCAGTGTGTGTGTGTGTGTGTCTGTGTGTGCTCAGTAGTGTCTGACTCTTTACGACTCCACGGACTGTAGCCCTCCAGGCTCCTCTGCCCATGGGATTTTCCAGGTAAGAATACTGGATTGGGTTGCCATTCCCTTCTCCAGGGGATCTTCCTGATCCAGGGATCAAACCGGGGTCTCCTGCTTTGCAAATTCTTTGCAACTGAGTCACCTGGGAAATGGGCCCCTCTCAAACACCTCATTTTAATGTAATTGCTTCCTTTAAGATCTTATCTTGAAATACGATTCCATTCTAAAGTACTGGGATTAAGAATTCAATACATGGGGCACAATTCAGCCTGTGACGGGTGGTCTGGATAGGTCTCAGCCCAGGCACACAGAATTGGGATGCAAGTGGACTTGATGTGGGGAAGGTAGAGAAAACCCTTTAAGTCTGTATGGCTCAGGGTGGGATCAACCACTGTGCAACAAAATACTGGACGCATCCTTTCCTCGAACGTGTGGGAAAAGCACAGGTTGTAGAATCAAGCCCCAGTTCCAGTTCCAGCTCTGCTATTTCCTGGCCACGTGACCTTGAGGGGGTCGCCCCCTGTCTAAGCCACACTTTCATCATCTGTAACAGAAGGGAAATTGCGATCATCTCCCCACCTGGTGGCGAGGAGCCGAGAGGATAATTCATGTGTAGCAGTTCCACCAGCTGCGACGTGTGAGAACTACAACTTCCTTTATGACTTCTTTCTCATTCATTTTTGCTTCTCCTTAGCTGCACTGTAGGGAAACTTTTGGCATTTTCCCCTACCTCTTGGGGTTTGTGTTAAGGTCCAAGTCCTTAGTAAATGTCAGCAGCTGGATTTAAAGATTCTCGGTAAAATATTCTACCGGAGACTCGAATGTGCTTGTAGATTTGTATATGATTAGAAAACTGTCAAGTGCTGGAGAAAGTTAGCCACTGGGATTATTTGCCAAAGGTCTCAGATGTCTCCGTCTCCCTGCCTTTCTCCACTGGCTCCCAAGTGCTCCCTCTCCACCTGCATTTCTCAAGGAAAGGTGTGTATGTTCAATAAAGATGAGCGAGGCCCATCCCTGCTGTGCAGGAGTTAGCATGGACCAGGGGAGACAAGAGACGAGGCAGTAAGCAAATAACAAGATAGAAGAGGGTCTTCTCACCTCTGAGAAAGCCAAGTCAGGCAGTGAGCAATCTTAGAGGGGAGCGATTTGGGGTATTATTCCCAAAGCAGCAGGGACTTGAAAGAAGAGGGTCTACTTGAGCATCTTTGGACTGGGAGAGTATTCAAGGCAATGGAGGCAACCAGGCAAAGCTGGCGAGATGGGGAGGGCAGGGCACCGACAGGGAGCCTATGGCTGGGACACGGCAGGAAGAGAAGTGGTGGAGAGGAAGGCCAAGGAGGAAGCTGCTGGTGACCTTGGATGCCAGATGCAGGCAACTGGATCCATGTCCTTAGGCAACAGGACACTCAAAACAACTTTTAAATGGGAATTCTCCTTATCTAAACTGAGTTTCTGGATGATAACTCCAGCATCTAGATGGGAGGACTGAAAGGGAAATAGCTTTGGGCAGGTGGCCTAGGTGGAGTGGATGCCAAGAGATCTAAGAAGGGGCAAGGAGGAAGGTGGTCTGGTGGGGAAGGTAGGGATGGAGCAGGAGAGAAGGGACCTGGGGAAGCGGGAGGTGGGGCAGGTTGGCCCGGTGGGAGCGTGGGTGGAGAGAAAAGGGTGGAGTTTAGGAAGGTCTTTTGTCATGACATTAGCTTTCTATTGCTGTTGTCGCTGATGACCATCAACATGTTAGTCGCTCAGTTGTGTCCATCTCTTTGTGGCCCCATAGACTGTAGCCCATCAGGCTCCTCTGTCCATGGAATTCTCCAGGCAAGAATACTGGAGTGGGTAGCCATTCCCTTCTCCAGGGGATCTTCCTGATCCAGGGATCGAACCCAGGTCTCCCGCACTGCAGGCAATTCTCTACTTTCTGAGCTACCAGGGAAGCCCAATGACCATGAACATGGTGATTTAAAACAGCACAAATTTGTCTTGTAGTTCTGTAGGTTAGAAGTCCAACAGTCTTCCTAGGCTACAATCAAGGTGTTACAATAATCTGCTCTAGGGAAAAACTTATTTCCTTGTTTTTCCAACTTATAGAGGTTACCCACAATCCGTGGCTTATGGCTCTTTCATCCATCTTCAAAGTTTGCATCTCTCTAACCATTCAGCTCAAGGATTCATATGATTAGACCAGGCCCACCTGGATAATCTAGGCTAATCTCCTTATCTCAAGTCCTTAATTTAATCACATCTGCAAAGTCCCTTTTGCCTACCCTGTAAGGTGAGATAGTCACAGGTTCCAGGGATTAGGATGTAAATATCTTTGTGTGTGTGTGTGTGTGTGTGTGTGTGTGTGTGTGTGTGCATATGTGCTCAGTCACTCAGTCCTGTCCGACTCTTGGTGACCCCTTGAATAGTAGCCCACCAGGCTCCTCTGTCCATGGGATTCTCCAGGCAAGAATCCTGGAGTGGGTTGCCATGCCCTCTTCCAGGGGATCTTGCTGACCCAGGGATTGAGCCTGGGTCTCCTGCATTGGTAGGCCAATTCTTTACCACTTGAGCTGCCTGGGAATCCTTTTGGGGGTTGTTATTCTGCCCGCCACACTCATGGAACTACAGGACCTCCTCTCCCCTCCTCTCCTGCTGTGGATGCCTCCTTGCCGGTCCTTTGTCTTTTCCGAGTATCAGACTGAATTTTCGGAGGTGTCTGCACCTGTATCTCCAGCTCCTCCTCCTCTTAAGAAACTTACCTAAGAAACTGACATCTTCCAGTCCCCCCTCCTGGCCTCTTGCTCTCTTCCAGACCTCTCTGTCTTTGCCCCCATCTCCTGTGCCCCAGTTGGCAACTGGCCACAAACCCTGCTCCCTCCATGATTATCCCTCAGGTGTCCGGAAGGAAGCATGGGCTTTCTTCAAGGAGCTCTGGGGACAACAGTGAGGGGACCATCTCCCTGCTTCCCAGCTGGGGAGGGGAGAGAACTTCTGGGTCAACATCTCCTCTTCCTGCAGGGCAGGTCAGCAGTTTGCACTCTGAGTCCAGCCATTGTGGAAGGGAGCCCCACCCCCCCCAATCCCCATGTGTTTGCTGCTGCATCCCCCAGGCTTGGATGACTTAGCCTCAGCCCCAAAACTCTCATGCTGGTGAGGAGCTGATAACTAAGGAGAGAGGAGCTTCTGTCTGAGTATGCCACATGTGAGGATGTTTTATTTCTCAATGCTTCAGGAGCAAGAAATGTGGAATTAAAGCCAAAAGCTCAGCCCTGATCACTTCATCAGACCAACTGTACCCAGCGTTCCCTTACCTCTCACACCAGGGCCTGCCAGGGACGCACCTGATGCTCCTGCAGTCAGCTCAGCCCAAGGGGCAAAACAAAGAACACAGTGATTCTGCAAAGAAGGGATGCCTGGGGCATCTGGGCTCAGATTTCATTTGAATGGATGTGGGAGAAGCCATGGCACTTTCCCCGGGATTCCTACAAGTGCAGCATTGGCGACCATGAGGACTGGGGCTGGGGAGAAAGCCGCCTCTCCGGGGCCTCCTGCCACCTTGCTTCTCTCAGAGCCCGCAGCCCCAAGCAAACCAGGGCCTGCCACCACCCACAAGCCTGGCCATCCCCCTCCTCCCCGGTTCTGCTTACCCACCCCCGCCCCACCCCTGCATGCAGCTCAACAAACCTCCCCCAAACCCTTGTGGCCTTCTTGACCCAGGCTGGGCAAAGGGGACCCAGAGGAGGAAGATGGGACAGCCTCCTCTATGGCACAACCCAAGGGAGGAGGCAGGGTCATATGTGACTCAGCGCACTAAGGGCCAAGGTGGCAGGGGCACAGGGCTGTGTGAGAGCCATGCCCAGCCCAGCCTGGAGAGGGAGGCAATCAGGGGAGGCTTCCTGAAGGAGGAGAGTTCTGTGCAGAATGGGAGGTTGGCTAAGCAGAGGGAGTCCAGGATGCCGTAGGCAGAAGTAATGGCTGAAACGGATGGAATTTGAAGAGACCATTCTTCCCCAGATCTTACCCTCAGCCCACTCAAGCCTTTCTTAGTATCCATTGCTCTCCATAATATCTGTGATCATCCAGACTGTGTGTGTGCGTCTGTCTGATGAGAGAGAGAGATCTACCATCCCCTTTACCCTCTGCGTCACCGCAGAGTCATCCTCTGTGCTTCTCCATGAAAGCTCGTTGAGTGAATATAAATGGCCATGTTTGCAGCACAGCTGGCAAAGCCTCTCACTTTGTCTCTGGCCTGGGATCCTTGAGGCTCTGCCCCGCCCGGCTGTTTCAACTGTATTCAGGGCATCTGCCTCCAGCGGTCTTGGGATGACCGTGACTATTCTTGGTGGCGTTCTGGAGTTCCTAGTTGCCAAGGCACTGGCTGGCCCTTGGGAAGCCCCAGGACACAGTGAGAGAAGCTCACATATGAGAACCAGGTCCCGGGGGTGTCTCACCTTAGCTATGCAACTGCAGGCTGGTGCCCGGGAGGGCTCAGGGCTTCCATGACAGCTCACTTGCACTGCAGGCTGGTGCCCGGGAGGGCTCAGGGCTTCCATGACAGCTCACTTGCACTGCAGGCTGGTGCCCGGGAGGGCTCAGGGCTTCCATGACAGCTCACTTGCACTGCAGGCTGGTGCCCGGGAGGGCTCAGGGCTTCCATGACAGCTCACTTGCACTGCAGGCTGGTGCCCGGGAGGGCTCAGGGCTTCCATGACAGCTCACTTCACAGGATCGTGATCTGTCTCTCCTCCCCCGGACCAGCACAGTTTCTGAATCCTTGCTCAGTACCCTGCTTTGGAGTCACAGACTCTGGGCCTGGTGAGGCTGGCTGTGGGCCCCGAAGCCGCTTCTTCACTGGCCAGGAGCCTTTCTGTCTCCTTCCAGGCGCCCTCGTCCAGCGTTTCAGTGGCAGCTGCAGGGTTTACAAGCTATTTGCCGTCTGGCCTCTCCCCTCCAGGGTGGGGGATGAGCCCTGCCGTGTTGTGGTCAGAGCTACTTTGTGGGAAGTTCTCGGCTACCTCCCACTTTGCTACTAAGCATCTTCATAAAGAGGCTTCCCTGGTGGCTCAGATGGTAAAGAATCTGCCTGCAATGCAGGAGACCCAGGTTCAACCCCTGGATCAGAAAGATCCCTTGGATAAGGGAATGGCTACCCACTCCAGTATTCTTGCCTGAAGAATCCCACAGACAGAGCCTGGCAGGCTGCCAGCTGAGGAGCTGCTGAGTCCTGCAGGAGAGCCTGCAGCTGGTGGTGCCCAAGGAGGCAGTGGGGTGTGGTGGTTAGACATGCACTCTTGGAATCAGGCAGCCCTGGGTTCATATCCCAGCACTGCCCTTCCAAATTATGAGCCTTTGGGCATGTCAGCTTCTCAGAGCCTTGGTTTCCCATCTGTAAAACTGGGAAAATAACGGTGCTCACCCTGTCCCCCTGCCTCACCCACCCCGAATTGTAAGAACTGCATGGGGTTCGCCCTGAGCGCAGTCTAACTTATGTCGGGGAGCAAAAAATATGTTCTTTAAAGGACCATGAGATTAGACCAAAGCCACCATTCAAGTGCCAGGAGCAAAGAGCACTCAGGACAGGCCATCTTCTGGGTCGGGACACATGGCTGTCCTTACGGCTTTGCTCGGGACTCAGGAAGGTGGAAGCAACAGACCAGAGGAGACGTGAGTGGAGCCATGGGAGGGGCGAGGGGTGCAAAGGTGGGGTGCAGGCCCCCAAGGCTTCTGGGGAGAGAAAGGGGAGGACACCCACGCCAGAGCCGGCAGACACCTCGGTGCACACTCAGTGTGGAGGAAGGGCCGGGCTGGGGGTCTCTGTCCGGCGTGGGGCACCCCTGGCATTGAGCCCAGCAACAGTGCAGAGCAGAGGCAGGAGGACGTCTTACCTGACTCAATGCCAAGGTCACGGCAAAGCTGGTGCAGGGAAAAAGTAAGGAACCACTTCCAGAGCCAAATTCATATCGCAAGCGCTGGGAGCCTGTGTTCCTGCATTTGGGGTCCCTGGGGGTGGGGAGGGGAGTTGAGATGGAGCAGAGATAGGGAGGTCCTGTGTTTGTCATCTAGGCGGGGAGCTGAGGGCACAAGGGCTTTAACGCAGGACAGCAGGACAATATGGGAGCCAGAGGGCAGTGCCGCCACCCGCTCTGGGCTCTGGGGGAGTGAGCGAGCTCTCCTACTCCAGCCCAGGAAGCGAGTCTGAGGGGGCACGGGGAGCCCTGGGCTGTCAAGCCAAGAGTCAGGTGGTGCAGACACGGGTGTGAATAAATCTGCTTACCCCGTGTGTCCCCTCCCTGCCTGAGGCCCCCAGCCTTGGGGGTGGACTGCCCTATTCTTTCCTCTCTGCTGGGATTTCTTTGGAGGGACCCTGCCATCCAGCCTTGACCAGATGGCCAAGTAAGAACAGGGGTGCTTGAGGGTGAGGGAGACAAGGAAGCTTCAGTCCTCAGGGTCCTGGGCTAAAGTCCCGGGGTTGAGGGGCACCTACACAAGCCCCTGGGGGCTCAGGATTGTGGGGCTTGAGCTGGCTGGGCTCAGGGGTCTCACATCAAGTGTTGCCAACCCGCTTCCACCACAGACACACACACAGCGAAATAGAGCCTCGTGATGACAGAGAAGGCAGAGATGAGGTTCTTTCTGGAAGCTGGGGAGCTTTGAGGACAAGACAGCATCTGCCTGCTCCTGTTTCGGGTCACTGCTGAAATGCCACCTCCTCAGGAAGGCCTTGCTGAAGGCCCAGTCTTCTCTATCACCGAGTGCTGTCGGCTTCTTCCAAGACACGGATCACCATTTGTAATCACACATTTGTTGAGTCATTTGTTGTCTAGAACAGCAGCTCTGTGAAAGGGCCAGGCAGGCTCATTCTCGCTGTATCCCCAGATGCACCACCAGAGAGCACAGAGATGCTATTGTGTCCGACTCTTTGTGACCCCATGGACTGCAGCAAGCCAGGTTTCTCTGTCCATCACCAACTCCTGGAACTTACTCAAACTCATGTCTATTGAGTCGGTGATGCCATCCAACCATCTCAGCCTCTGTTGCCCCTTTCTCCTCCTGACTTCAATCTTTCCTAGCATCAGGGTCTTTTCCAATGAGTCAGTTCTTCACATCATGTAGCCAAAGTATTGGAGTTTCAGCATCAGTCCTTCCAATGAACATTCAGGATTGATTTCCTTTAGGATTGGCTAGTTTGATCTCGTTGCAGTCCAAGGGACTCTTAAGAGTCTTCTCCAACACCACAGTTCAAAAGCTTCAGTTCTTCAGTGCTCAGCCTTCTTTATGGTCTAACTCTCACATACATCAGGGGGTACTTAATGTCCCCTCAGTGGTTTTGCATTTGCTACCAGCAGAGCAACCCCCCTCCCCACCCCCTGCTGCTATGAAGCTGCCACAGCAAGTCCCTGAAGATGCTCTGAAAGCTGAAAGCTGTTCATTTTAAGTGAACCACCAGCTCCTCCAAGAAAGCCCGCCAGGGCAGAGGAGCCCTCCCACCCTTGTTCCCCGTCCTCCCTGTGTGATGTCAAAGTGGGTCCTGGGCCCGCCCCTCCTAAAGTCCCAAGAATGATGATGCACCAGGGAAAGGGGAAGAAAGGGGAGAGACAGTGGAGATGTTGGGGCAGCCAGGGGATGCTGAATCCCCTCAGGCTGTGCCCCTTCCAGATTTACAATGCGACTTCCCCTGGGGGCAGCAGCTCCGCCTCTGTCGGGAATCCTGGGGACACACGTCACTGTTTCGCCTAGCGGCCCTTCTCAGCTACAATGGGTCACAGCTGCTTTTGTAGCTTGAAATAGCCAAAACCTTGGCGTGTTCCAGGTAGAATGCCAAGAAGCCCGGGTCTTTACCCAGTCCTCCTTGTCCTTCACTGGCCACTGGCACATCCACCTCTGTTGAACCTCCCGGGCTAGCCTGCAGCCGCAAGCTCTGAATCACAGGCCCCCCATGGCCTCACCCGCCTCGTCTCTCCCGCCCCTCCACTGAAAATACAAACCTTCTGTGTTTAGTGCAGGCCCATCAGTGAGTGTAACAGGCAGACAGAAAACCATCTCTGTGGGTGGCTTCAGGGCTGTGTGGCTGCCAGAGCCCAGGCAGAGGGGCAGGCTGCTGCCACGCTCTGTTCTGGAACATTCGCTGAGCACCTACCCTCTGAGTCTGTCTTCTGGGTGGGCTTTGAGCATGCCGTCTATTCCACTGGTTCCTCCCCGCAGTCCTGAGGGGTAGGCTCTGCTGCCCTCACTGAGCGATGAGCAAACAGAGGTGTTTGAGTTTTCTGATGCTGCCCTTTGTAAAGGGGCCAGCGCCAGGATCTAAATGTGAATTTCAACCTTGGATCCAGAAAGTTCTCATTGATGTCAGCGGGGTACATCATCTAATAAGGGGACAGAACCTTCTTAGCCAGGACTGATCTGGAGAAGGTCACTGTCAGGACACCACCCGTGAGGCTTGGTCAGGTCTTGACCCACCCATGTAACGCCTGGCATCTGGAGCATGCTGCCATCCCTGGGCTAAGGTAGATGTCCACCCTCAGGCTCACGTGTGGTTCCCTTGCTTCTGCCTGGCCCAGATACCTCTATCTGGCAACTCCACCATCCCTGTTTCCCCTACCGTGCTCACACTTACTCCTGCCAATATATTTCATCTCCTGCTCCTTCTCCTCCAGGCGCCTTGCTGAGCACACAGGTGTTTCTGGACCCTTTTTCGAGTCTGGTTTTTCTGCAAGTCGAGTCTAGATCTTTGGCACCAATGGCGGCTGCCTCAGGCCCCCTCGGAGGTGGTGAGTACAAAGTGCAGGTGTTCCTGCCTCAGGAAAGTGTCTGCTGGGCCACCAGAGGTCTGATGCTATCAAACTACCTCAGAGCCAAGGAATGTGAGTCTTAATAGGCTCCCTGGCTGATTGATGCTGGTGGTCTCTGCACTCCCTCGGAGAAGCTCTGAATAACACCGATGCAAGCTTTCAAAATGGCTTAACACTGGAGAAGAGAAGATGCTTTGAAAAAGGAGGTGGAACAAATCACTTAGAGACATGGTGGAGGTGGGTGGGGTACGAGGTATGCTTGGAATTAACCCATGTAGAGTTCCCATGCGTCATTTTAGCTATTCATCTCCTTTGGACCCCATCACAGCCCTGAAAGATAAACGTGATTAGCGCTTTTCACAAAGGAGGGAAGTTGAGGTTCTCGGAGGCTTAGAAACATACCCCAGGCTTCACGGGCTGTCAGTAAAGACCCAGACTTTGAAGCCATGTCCGGCTGACTCTTAAAGACTTCTTTGCAAATATTGTCCTGCCAAAGACTGAGCTGCTACCAGATAACTTCATCCAGGGCAAGGCACTGAGTCAGTGTTCAAAGCATACTTGGTAAATGAGCAAAGAATGAGTGAGCAAGTGAGAGAATAAAATGGCTTCAGGATTATGGAAGGGAGCCCAGAGATTCCCTTTATGACCTCAACACCCAAGCCTCTCCTCCCATAGTTTCTGTAATCTGAAAGGTGACCCGGCTAAGTTTGCCCAGTTGATAAGGCCCTGCAACTCACCTGCACCTTTTATCTGCAACCCAAATACAAACAGGAAGCAGGGGCTGAGATAAAGGCAGGGGAAGGCAATGCCTGGAATCCTCATAAGCCTGGAATGAACCATTTAGGTTCATGTCCCAAATATCTACTGAGCACCTCCCAAGTGCCAAGCTCTGTGCACAGTCCTGAGGACGGAGCAGGAAACCAGACAGTCCCTGCCCTTGTATGGCTTGAAATCTACTGGGAATCTCATCTTTAGGAGGTTGTTACAAATGAGATGAACATATAGAAAGGGAGAAGAATGAAGCCAGGCAGTTACAGCCACCCTCCTGGAGACTTGCCTTTAAGTTGGGACCTCAGAGGTGAGAAGAAAGGAGCCAGGAGTCAGTGATGGGATCCCTTCACGGTGCAACCACCTTAGGGCAAAAGGTGCTTGTTCTGGGTTTTCCTGCCTTTCCACAGGCCACTATCCATTGCTCTCTGTGCCTGCTCCCCACCTCTTTCTGGGCTCTGCCTGCAGGAGACATACCCAGCTCCGCCTTCCCCTTCCTGGTCAGCTGGGGTGTGTTGAAGCCTCCTTGTACTAGCCGGCTGCTGCTGCTGCTCCTGCATTGCTTTAGTCATGTCCGACTCTGTGCGACCCCATAGACAGCAGCCCACCAGGCTTCCTGTCCCTGGGGTTGCCATTTCCTTCTCCAATGCATGAAAGTGAAAAGTGAAAGTGAAGTCGCTCAGTCGTGTCCGACTCCTAGCGACCCCATGGACTTGCAGCCTACCAGGCTCCTCCGTCCATGGGATTTTCTAGGCAAAAGTACTGGAGTGGGGTGCCATTGCCTTCTCCAACTAGCCAGATAGTGAGGCTTAAATTTTGGGGATTTTTGCAATCTGGCTAAATAAAAGTCATATTAAAATTTAGGTTATATGTACAACTTAATATATTATAGTCAAAGGTAGTGGACACAAAGAGCTCATTGTGTGTGCTCAGTCATTCAGTCATGTATGACTCTTCATGACCCCATGGACTGTAGCCTGATGGGCTGCTCTGTCCATGGAATTTTCCAGGCAAGCATACTGGAGTGGTTACCACTTGCTACTCCAGGGGATCTTCCCTATCCAGAGATCAAACCCCGGTCTCCTGTGTCTCTTGCATTGACAGGTGGATTAGTTACCACTGCACCATCTGGGAAGCCCCAAATCTCGTTACTTCCTAGTCATTTTACATTTTGCTAATACTCATGCTCTTGGAGGTATTTACACCAATCCTATTAGCATGATAGAAACACACCTTATCAATGGTACTGGGTACCTCCTACCACCTTCGTCTTCAGTGATGTCACCTTGGTCACCTCAAATGGCCATGATAGGTATATTTACACCACAGAAATGTGTGAATTATTATTTTTTTTTCTCAATTTAAGAAAGTGATGGTAAAGAATCTGCCTGCAATGCAGGAGAATTGGGTTCGGTCCTCGAGTTGGGAAGATCCCCTGGAGAAGGGAATGGCTACCCACTCCAGTATTTGTGCCTGGAGGATTCCATGGACGGCAGAGCCTGGCAAGCAACAGTCCATGGGATCATAAAGAGTTGGACACGACTGAATGACTAACAGTTTCAGAAATAAATAATAAGAAAGTGATGGAGAACATGTTAATAATACAGTTAAACATGAGTATGTGTCATATATAGCCATTACATTGTAAATAGTTCCCCCCAAACTGAGGAACTGTTCTCACTGTATATCACTATTATCTTACCCAGCAAAGAAATCACTCACATCATTGACAAATGGGTGAATTTCCAACACAGATCTTCATTGTTTCACTTTTTTATTATAAAAATACCAACTAACATGTGTTAGTCATATACTCATTAAAAGTGTACCCATCCATCAGTGATGTGACTGATATTGCTGATTCAAATTGTGTTCAAGCATTTATTTGTATTTTGATTTTGTGACCCTCAGTTCAGTTCAGTTCAGTTGCTCAGTTGTGTCCGACTCTTTGTGACCCCATGAATCGCAGCTCGCCAGGCCTCCATGTCCATCACCAACTCCCAGAGTTCACTCAGACTCACGTCCATCGAGTCAGTGATGCCATGCAGCCATCTCATCCTCTGTCATCCCCTTCTCCTCCTGCCCCCAATCCCTCCCAGCATCAGAGTCTTTTCCAATGAGTCAACTCTTTGCATGAGGTCGCCAAAGTACTGGAGTTTCAGCTTTAGCATCATTCCTTCCAAAGAAATCCCAGGGCTGATCTCCTTTAGAATGGACTGGTTGGATCTCCTTACAATCCAAGGGACTCTCATGAGTCTTCTCCAACACCACAGTTCAAAAGCATCAATTCTTCGGCGCTCAGCCTTCTTCACAGTCCAACTCTTACATCCATACATGACTACTGGAAAAACCATAGCCTTCACTAGACGGACCTTTGTTGGCAAAGTAATGTCTCTGCTTGTGACCCTACTGAATTGCAAATTAGAAAAAATAGTGGCGTTTGTAAGAAATAGGAAATCACATGGAAGTTACAGATATATGGAATTTACAGTTAAAATTATTTGGCTATTTTATTATTTGTACATAGTGTGCTGTAATCCTTTATATCAGTTCAGTTTATAATAACCTGATGTACGTATATATGCATTCATTTTTGGAGAGCTGGGTTGTGGTTAGCCTTGTCTTTTCTTCTGTATCCTGCAGTGTTTGGACAATTCTACCCATTTATCTTACTCAGTCAGGCAGTTCTCAATTCCTGCACAACACTTGCCTTCATGGAATCACGAAAGTTTAATTTCATTTATTATTTATTTATTTTATTTTTGTCTGTGCTGGGTCTTCACTGCTGTGTGGGCTTTTCTCTAGTTGTGGCCGGTGGGGGCTACTCTCTGGCTGCATTGCGTGGCCTCTCATTGCTGTGGCTGCTCTTGTTGCAGAGCGTGGCCTAGTCTAGGGTGCACAAGGGCTTAATCACTCTGCGGCATGTGGGATCCTCCCAGACCAGGGATTGAACCCCTGTCTCCTGCATTAGCAGGCAGATTCTTTACCACTGAGCCACCAGAGAGGCCCTATTTATTTATTTATTTTTAAAGTGTGTTTTATTAAAACATGTTATTGGCATATATAGCTGCTTTACAATGTGGCGTTGGTTTCTACTATATAGCAAAGTCAATCAGTTATACATATATTTTTGGATTTCCTTCCCATTTAGGTCACCACAGAACACTGAGTAGAGTTCTCTGTGCTGTACTGCAGATTTTCATTAGTGGTCTGTTTTATATACAGTAGTGTGTATACATCAGTCCCAATCTCCCAATTCATCCCATTCCATCCCCTGTCTTCCCCCGTGGTGTCCATCCATTTGTTCTGTACACCTGGATCTCTATTTCTGCTTTGCAAATAGGAGTTCATCCCTGTCATTTTTCTACAAGTTTCAATTTAAAGGTAAGCTTTCCTCCCCTTCTAGACATAAACATTTAAAAAGAAAAAAAGAAAGAAAATGTAAAGAAAACCTTCTGGAGAAGCCCCATCTCATGAGGCCTCTGAGAAAACCTGAAGAAGCCTGGACACAGGCTTCCCATGGCCATCCCTTGTCACTGACCCTGAGAGATACTGGCCGGAAGTCTGGAGTCCTGGAACTGGAACCCTGACCCGAGGCCTAGACTGCCACACTCGCCATCTTGTTACAGATTTTTTTTTTTTTTATCAGGAAAGTCGGAGGCTGCCATTCTTCACAGGCTTTTCCCATTATGATGTTAGAGTCTATAATTAGGTCTCTATTAGAAATCGCCGGCAGTGCTCTAATTCTTATGTGGGTCAGGAGTCCACAGTGGCCAAGGTGTGGCTTTTTAGCTATGAATTCAGTGACTAGGGAAGCAGGGGACTCTGTGTTACAATAGCAGCTAAGCACGCAGCACCCAGCTAAGACATTTAATGTGTCCCCACTTAATCTTCACTGAAACCCCACACGGTGAAGGCTGCTACTATCCTCCATACACAGATGAGGACAATGGGTCTCGGAGAGGTCACACAGCTTGCTGGGCTCCTGCAGCTGGTGAGTGGGGCCTCAGCAGACAGACTCTGCTAGCTCTCTCTCTGGGCTGACTGCTGCCCAGATGGCCACACCTTCCACCTAGCCTGTCACCCCTCCCAGTGTGGCCCAAAGTGTGCTTCTGTAGGTATGGGGCTGATGGGCCGACTGCTTGAAAAGAATCATCACCCTGCCCAGTACTGGAAAACATGACTGAAACACGAGCAAATGAAAGCAAGTAAATCAACTCTGACTTTGCTTTTCTGTTTATAAAATAGGTTGTTAAGAAACCTAAATGAGCAATCTGTGAAAGGTGCCTGGCACACAGAGGGCACGAGGGTCAACTCTAATAACACATGAGATGACACATGTAAATCACCCAGAAGAGAGCCTGACATGTGTGTGTGTGTGTGTGTGTGTGTGTGTGCTAGGTTATGCCTGACTCTTCCTGACCCCATGAACTGTAGCGCACCAGGCTCCTCTGTCCATGGAGTTTTCCAGGCAAGAATACTGGAGTGGGTTGCCATTTCCTCCTCCAGGGGATCTTCTAAACCCAGGGATCAAACCCGCATCTCTTTCATCTCCTGCGTTGGCAGGTGGATTCTTTACCACTGCGCCACCTGGGAAGCCCTGGTTATAGTCACTAAGTCATGTCTGACTCTTGCGACCCCATGGAATGTAGCCCGCCAGGCTCCTCTGTCCATGGGATTCTCCAGGCAAGAATACTAGAGTGGGTTGCCATTTCCTTCTCTAGGGGATCTTCCTGACTCAGCAATTGAACCAGGGTCTCCTGCACTACAGGAGGATTCCTTACTGACTGAGCTGTGATGGAAGCCCCCAAAGAATGGACATATACATATACATGTATATATATATATATGACATATAAATGTATATGACATACACATGTATGACATATACATATACATGTATACATATGTATGTATACGGCATATACATGTATACATATATATGTATATGACATGTACATATATATGAAATAGATACGATTTTATTTATTGAACATACTGTATGTGTATATGTCAGGGTTTCCTACACATGTTTTTGTATATGTCATATACATATTTACATGCATATATGTGTGTGTCATGCATATACATACATACATGTACATATATGCGTTCAGATCTACACACACATGTATAGACATATACATATACATGTATAGGAAACCCTGACATATACATATGCCATATGTTCAATAAATAATATTACTTACCATGACTAACACTTTCTGTCCTTTTTTTAGAGCTGCGGTAAGCCTCCTGCTTCTAGAATATCCATCTGCAGTTGCCATTCCATGATACCCTGGCATCTAAGAAGGAGTTTAGGATCTTGCCTACCATCTTTAGCTATTACTTTAAGGGGAGAGGATATGTGCTCTGAATTCCAAGTAAGTGACTTACACACTGTTTGAAAACAGAGCCCATCTGTAGCTATGGGTGGGCTGCTCATGGTTTTTAACCATTTTTTTTTTTAAGCTATAGCAATTTTTGTTCAAATAACATCTTGCTTGCTGGGCCACAGTATAAAACAGGTTCTACAATCAACAAGCACAGTTGAGATGTAGGCTATGGAGGCGGCCTAGAGCCAGTCCCCACATCAAGTTCTGCCAAATGCAGTATAAACCCCTGGCTTATACTATTGTCGGTATGGATTTCTGAAGACCAGCTAGATTATTGGGTTGATTGAGAATGGTTTTGTGTCCTCCACATGGGACTGTTTAGGACACATGAGAGACCTTTGGTTGAAGCTTCTGTGTTATTTTAAATGTGCCTCTGTTTAAGAAGAAGCAATCATTTCATGGTGATGGGGGGTTAATGGGGTATTCCACTGAACCCTGAGATGTTGCCCCTATTGCTTTACATGGATCAAACAAAGCAGATCAAAGTCAAGATTTTCAGAATTCTCTTATAGGATGAAATTCCTCCAGGCAAAACTTTGAGGTTTTCACAGCCCTGAAAACTAGCCCTTGACTTTCTTCTGGCAACAAAAAAGGTCCTTTTATTTGTGCCAAGCAGGAATATATTTCTTCTCTGAAACTATTTTATAGATTACGTGCCATTTCCTACTTTCCTTTTCTTTCTCATAGTAATTAGCTTCCTTTAAGACAATGTCTGCACGGCATACAGTAGGCATGTTTAGGCAGATAAGCATGGCAAACCAACCCAGCTGGGAGCAGCCTTATTTTCTGTAACCGTCCTAAATCCTGGGACCCACATGGGCAGCACTACATTCAAAGAGCCATAGTCTTGCAGCCAAAAAAGTAATTAAAAAAGGAATCCCAAACCTTACCTGGGCTTTTCAAAACTGCGAAGGGTATCCAAATTTAGAGTTAACAATAATTTCTTCTGGCATGTTTCTCCCCAGCAGCCACCCATCCATCGTATAGGGTTTCTGGAGCACCTCCCTCTCCACTGGTCCCCTAAGCCTTTCTCCACAAGACCCTGCAGCAGGATGGATTCTCTTGGGTGAGCAGGGGAGAGGTAGTGGGTAGGGAAAATCTGGATACTTCCTCTCCCTCTTAATAACTTAGGATGCAGGTTTGCTGTGTTCTGAGTGTCATCCTTGTTACTGTCAGATTTTGTGTGTAGTACAAACAGGACTACAAGGAGATCAAACCAATCAGTCCTAAAGGAAATCAACCCTGAATATTCCTTGGAAGGACTAATGCTGAAGCTGAAGCTTTGCCACTTGATGTGAAGAGCTGGCTCATTGGAAAAGACCCTGATGCTGGGAAAGATTGAAGGCAAAAGGAGAAGGGGCTGCCACTGGTTAGATAGTATCACCGACTCAATCGACGTGAATTTGAACAAACTCTGGGAGATAGTGGAGGACAGGGAAGCCTGGCGTGCTGCAGGCCATGGGGTCACAGAGTCAGACACGACTTGGCCACTGAACAAAAGCAAAAGCGATTACTCCACGTGAAGTACTATGATACCTGCACCAGAATAATATTTAGTTCTGTTACTTTACAAGTTTCTAGTATCCCACGAGGCAAAGAAAATCTGACCCCTGTATTAATAACAGAATTGTTATGGTCTTTCTCATAGCATAAACAGAAGACTCTATGTGTACTTTGAAACCATGAACACATGGTTCGTGTATTATAATTACAGTTAAATAAAGTAGAGAAATCTATTACTCTGAAAATTCAGTGAAAAGCAGATGCTTGATAGTAAAATTAGAAGTCCCTTCCTTGGCTCTAATGGTGAGAAATTAGCAAAATTGTGGGAAATTAACAATGACTGGAGTGAGAAATATCTCCAGAATTTGTTAAAGACAGACCCCTAAAACTCAGAAAAGTTTTCAGAAAATAACTGAAGAGGAGGCCTCTAGGAATAGCTCCCAGAGCACACTGTTAATTCTTGACAATCATGCTCTTTACTCTAAAATGAGGTTTTGTATGTGACAGCACTGGAGAGCCACAAGAATGGGTGAAATAGCCCCTGACTCCAAGAAGCTCCCATTCTGGAGGGGTTCAAGGCCTCAATGCAGAAAGGTGCTGGCCAGATGCAGTTTTGGAAGTGGTCTGGAAGGTTCCTAGTTTAGAAGCTTGCACGGTGACAGCACAGAGCCTGGGAGCAAGTCTCCCCGTGGGTAGTGAAGGTCTGGGAATGCCACATGGAGTGAAGAGGACCATGAAGGAAGGCTGTTCCAGACTGGGGAACAGCAGGCACCAGGCTCAAAGGTGTGAGTGTGCATGTTGGAGGAAAGAGTACCTCAGTGAGGCTGGAATATGGAAAGCAGAGAAACAAGCCTGTGGGTGGAAGTGAGGATTTACCAGGTGCCTCTGGAAGACAGGAGCAGAATAATCTGGGTCAAAGAAAAGGTTAAAGTTAAGAGAACAAGGAACACTAACGCTGAGAGTTTATCCTGTGGGGCCAGGTTGTCAACTGGTTGACAACTGTGGACGCCCAGTTGTCATGTTGGACTCAATTAGGACAACACAAATCTTTACCTCCTAGATCTGAAGAAGGGCTTCCAACTCCACAACCCCCTCCCTCCTCTGTCATTTATGAGAGAGCTCATATATCAAGGACTTGACCCTCAGCAGATACCCTAGGTTTCTAGGAAACCAGAACCAACACCTCCTAATTAAAGAATGAGAAGCTTTGAAGAAGAGAGCGTGGAACTGTCATAACTGCGTGATCAGATAGAAGTGGCGTAAAATTACACATGCAGCTCAGACCACAGCAAGAGGAATGACTATGGAGAGAAGCTCACGAGAAATCTACTCTCTCTTTTAAAAATTTGTTTGTGGGATTCTCGAAGCAAGCACACTGGAGTAGTTTGCCATTTTCCCTCCTCCGGTGGATCACGTTTTGTCGGAACTCTCCGCTATGACCCACCCATCTTGGGTGGTGCTACAAGGCACAGCTCATAGCTTCATTGATTTACACACACCCCTTTGCCAGACAAGCCTGTGATCCATGGGGAGGACATCTACCCCTTTATGTCGATAGATGCATGGATGGATAGATAGATCAACTGATCAACCTGTGAGATTTGTACCATCTACAATCTCTTGGAATCCGACTCAAGAGTCTCTTGTGTTTCTTTCCTATTGTGCAGTTAAGAACAAAAGTGTGCCTATCCTAACAAAGGCTTTCTCCTCTAGATCTTTCCAACGTGGTGCTGGATTCAATTCAGACTAAGAGGAGCATCAACAAGTCAGAGCAGAAAGGCTTTCATCTGTGAATAATGGGCCACCCTCAACCTCACACCTCCCAGCACCCCCACCAACAGTCAACATGAAAATAAAGGAAGGTAAAGACCAGGAGTGCTCCAGAGGATTCCACGCAACAGCGCCTCCGAGCAAGGGGTCCTCAGATCATAGGGAGGATTCCATTTCCAAGTGATGAGAGGAGCCGTAAACAGTTCACATTCCTCCCTGATACTGAATTCCTTGATGTTTGTAAAGTTTAACCTCTCCATCAAAAAAGTTAAGATTTGAAAAAAATAAACACTCAAGTCTCTAGGTAGATAAAGTATTCCTTTCAGCAACAGTGCAGTAATCCCTACAAGCCATTTTATAAGGAGCTGGGGTCACACAAAGTACTATTTATTGACAAGATTCCCCTACCTTCTTATTAACTGAATTGCTTTCTTTTTAATATCAGATTACCTTTTATTCCACAGAGCTTTTAAAAGACAAGATTACAATCAGTGCAGTGAAATCAATGACACACAACAATGGGTGTGTTTAGACCCCTGAATTTTCGTTTTGGCTTTGCCACCAACTGGTGTGTGATCTTGGGCAAGGTTTTTGACATCACTGAGCTTTTATTTCTCCATCTGGAAATTAATGAAGGTGATCTCTGAGGTCTTCCTGTTCAAGGATCCTATAGTCTTATCCATGACCTTTGACCTATGTTGTGCTTGACATACAGCAGGTGCCTAATGAATAGAGTGGATAACTCTGGGGAGGTTCGCTACACATTTGACAAAGATAATGTCATTTGAAGTGCTTTCTCCCACTTCTGTTTTCTGAATATCCCTTTAAATTTTATCTATTTTAATTCTTAGAGTCAATACTGTCTCACGTCTGAGGATATTAATGACGCTTCTTTTGGAGTTTCCTCCTCCTTGCGTGCAATGTCTCTTTTTACTTTAACTTGCTCTTGTGGTTTCTCTTGTTGTTCGATCACTAAGGTTGGTCTGACTCTGCATCCTTATGGAGTGCAGCGCACCAGACTTCCCTGTCCTTCACCATCTCCCAGAGCTTGCTCAAACTCATGTCCATTGAGTCGGTGATGCCGTCCAACCATCTCATCCTCTCTCACCCCCTTCTCCTCCTACTCTCAATCTTTCCTAACATCAGGGTTTTTTCCAATGAGCTGATTCTTCACATTAGGTGGCCAAAGTATTGGAGCTGCAGATTCAGTTTCTTTATTTTGATTTTTAATTTTCTTACGGGTTTTTTCGTATGTCTGGTAAAACTTGATTTTCCTCTCAAAATCTAAGTGGGGCATTATAAAGATGATTTGCACAAACAATTTTGAAAAAGAGCTATAGTCTGAAGAACTACACTGCCTGATTTCAAAACTTCCTACAAAGTTACAGTAATCAAGACAGTGTGGTATTCAACACATAGACTCATGGAACAGAACAGAGAGTCCTGAAATCAGCCCACACATACACTTATCTGCTGACATATGGGCCAAGGTAATTCAAGCAAAGATGATGTGATGACCTCAGCCCTTGTGTGATCTCACATGCAAAAATTAACATCCAATGGATCATAAATATAAACAAAAAAGCTAACTCCATCTAAATCACTTCTAAAATCATAGAAGAAAATCTTTGTGACCTTGAGGTAGGCGAAGATTTCTGACACAGGACACCAAAAGCATAAACCGTAAAACAAAGAAATTGATAATTCAATATCCCCAAAATAAAACAAAACAAAACAAAACCCTGCTCTTAAAACAATGCTTCTATTTTTATGAAGTTCTAAAATGTCTCATGGAAAAACAACAACAACAACAACAACAACAAGGACCAGCTAGGATGGAGCATGTGTTCCGATTCAGGAGATGGTCCAGCTTGCGTATTCCTTGCTCCTGGCATTCCAGTGGAGGCTCTGGTCTAAGGGCATGCTTTAAGGTTTTGATCATTTTAAGAAAACACGGACTGTGCTTTTACAGGCCAGATTCTGGGCTGAGAGTAAACACTATGTAATTCTCACCACCACCAGCCAGGGAAGTGGGGGAGTGGGACGCAAGTGCTATTATTTTCCCAACTTTACAGATAGCAGTTGAAGGCTCTGAGAGGCTGAGTGGCTTGCCGGAGGTTCATGATTTGGAAGGGAGCTAGCTGCTGGGATGTGGACCCAGGCCTCCCTCATTCTAAGAGCGTGTGTCTAATCACCACACCGCAGTGACTCTCTGGGTACCACCTACTGCAGCCCCTCCTGGAGGACTTGGCATATGATTCTCAGCTGTGTTTGTTTCACAAAGATGCTCAAGCGGCTAAGTGGGTGGTAGCCAAGAACTCCCCACAATGCCGTGCCAGCCAGCAGCAGGACTGGGCTCATGCCCTGTCTGTGAGGGGCAAAGTCCAGGAGCTGTGCTCAGCGCTGCGGAAAGGGCAGTTGTGACACAGATCGCTGTTCTGGGAGGAGGAAAACAATGGTGACTGGAATCTCTGAACTCGAGTGTGGCATTTGTAAACCATGGGCTTCTTGAAAGATGATCAGGTCCTTCGCTTGGACTGATCACATTTCCTAGAGAAGGTCTTGCATCACTGACCCGGGGGGTATAGTCCTGCCTCCCACAGTTCTGGGGACTGATTACAATTTGGCATTCAGTTAGGTGAAAGTTCACCCCTGAATGGCACTCCCGCTCTCAACTGTCCCTGGCATTCCCTGACTTTCCATCCCTATGGCTGGGGCTCTGCGTTTCTGCCTGGGTGGTAGTGGTGGTAATGGGTCGAGGAAACCAACTTCTTAAACAGCCATTTGTTTGTTTTCTTCCACTGCCTTCTCCAGAGGTGCCTTTAGGGAGTTTTGTCTCATAAATCAGATTACTGCCTGGCGTCCCCCATTCCCTGGAGGAACCAGTCAGCACTGGTCCATCTGCACTCCAGCATCTCAGATTTTGTTAGTTCTGCTTTCCAGTCTGTTTGTCCTTGAGCGTTTATCTGTTCCACAATTCAAAAAGACACACATACCCCCATGTTCACTGCAGCACTATTTACAATAGCCAGGACACAGAAGCAACCTGAATGTCCATTGTCAGATGAATGGATAAAGAAGATGTGGTACATATATACAATGTATCATTATTATTATTTTTTTTTAACTCAGCCATAAAAGGGACGAAACTGGGTCATTTGTAGTGATACAGATGGACCTGGAGTCTGTCTACAGAGTGAAGTAAGTCAGAAAGAGAAAACAAATATTGTCTATTAGCCCAAATATATGGAATTTAGAAACATGGTACAGATGAATGTGTTTGCAGAGTGGGAATAGAGATACAGATATAGAGAATGGATACGCAGACACAAGGGGGAAGGGGAGGGTAGGACCCAAACTGGGAGGGTAGGATCAACATATATATACTCTACCACGTGTAAGATGGGTGACTGGTGGGAAGCTGGTGTAGCATGGGGAACTCAGCTCAGTGCAGTTCAGTTCAGTTCAGTCGCTCAGTCGTGTGCCAACTCTTTGCAACCGCATGGACTGCAGCATTCCAGGCCTCCCTGTCCATCACCAACTCCTGGAGTTTACCAACTCATGTCCATTGAGTCGATGATGCCATCCAACCATCTCATCCTCTGTCATCCCCTTCTCCTCCTGCCCCCAATCTTTCCCAGCATCAGGGTCTTTTCAAATGAGTCAGCTCTTCGCATCAGGTGGCCAAAGTATTGGAGTTTTAGCTTCAGCATCAGTCCTTCCAATGAACATTCAAGACCGATCTCCTTTAGGATGGACTGGTTGGATCTCCTTGTAGTCCAAGGGACTCTCAAGGGTCTTCTCCAACACCACATTTCAAAAGCAGCAATTCTTCAGCGCTCAGCTTTCTTCACAGTCCAACTCTCACAACCATACATGACTACTGGGAAAACCATAGCCTTGACTAGACAGAACTTTTTTGGCAAGTAATATCTCTGCTTTTTAATATGCTGTCTAGGTTGGTCATAACTTTCCTTCCAAGGAGTAAGCGTCTTTTAATTTCATGGCTGCAGTCATCATCTGCAGTGATTATGGAGCCCCCAAAATAAAGTCAGCCACTGTTTCCACTGTTTCCCCATCTATTTGCCATGAACTGATGGGGCTGGATGCCATGATCTTCGTTTTCTGAATGTTGAGCTTTAAGCCAACTTTTTCACTCTCCTCTTTCACTTTCATCAAGAGGCTCTTTAGTTCCTCTTCGCTTTCTGCCGTAAGTGTGGGGTTATCTGCACATCTGAGGTTATGGATATTTCTCCCGGCAATCTTGATTACAGATTCATCTAGCCCAGTATTTCCCATGATGTACTCTGCATATAAGTTAAATAAGCAGGGTGACAATATACAGCCTTGACGTACTCCTTTTCCTATTTGCAACCAGTCTGTTGTTCCATGTCCAGTTCTAACTGTTGCTTCCTGACCTGCATATAGGTTTCTCAAGAGGCAGGTCAGGTGGTCTGGTATTCCCATCTCTTGAAGAATTTTCCACAGTTTATTGTGATCTACACAGTCAAAGGTTTTGGCATAGTCAATAAAGCAGAAATAGATGTTTTTCTGGAACTCTGTTACTTTTTCGATGATCCAGCGGATGTTGGCAATTTGATCTCTGGTTCCTCTGCCTTTTATAAATCCAGCTTGAACATCTGGAAGTTCACGGTTCACATACTGCTGAAGCCTATCTTGGAGAATTTTGAGCATTACTTTACCAGTGTGTGAGATGAGTGCAATTGTGCGGTAGTTTGAGCATTCTTTGGCATTGCCTTTCTTTGGGATTGGAATGAAAACGGACCTTTTCCAGTCCTGTGGCCACTGCTGAGTTTTCCAAATTTGCTGGCATATTGAGTGCAACACTTTCACAGCATCATCTTTCAGGATTTGGAATAACTCAACTGGAATTCCATCACCTCCACTAGCTTTGTTCGTAGTGATGCTTTCTAAGGCCCACTTGACTTCACATTCCAGGATGTCTGGCTCTAGGTCAGTGATCACACCATCGTGATTATCTGGGTCGTGAAGATCTTTTTGTACAGTTCTTCTGTGTATTCTTGCCACCTCTTCTTAATATCTTGTTTCTATTAGGTCTATACCATTTCTGTCCTTTAATGAGCTCATCTTTGCATGAAATGTTCCCTTGGTATCTCTAATTTTCTTGATACTTATAAGGGTGGGGTGGGGTGGGAGGGGCACTCAAGAGGGAGGGGATGAACGTATCTGTGTGGCTGATTCACTTTTTTGTGCAGCGGAGGCTAGGACAACATTGTAAAGCAATTATACTCCAGTGAAAATTAAACAGAATAAAAAAGTAAACACAAGATCTCTTTACAATTGTTTTGGGAGGGAGAATAAGAAAATGCTGGTGTGTGATCCACCATCTTTCTTTCCTGAGATGTTGCTCCCTCTACTCTTTGGGGTCGGTAGCTACCTGGATGCTGCTGCGTTCTCTGGACCTCAGGTCTACTCACTGATTTGTCTGGATCTAGGACTTGAAAGCAGGTCCTCAGTGCACCACAGACATGCAGTAGCTTCAGGCTCACCTTTTCACGCCCATTCCCTCTGGGATCCCAACATCCTCCAACCTCTCCCTCATCCGTGGAAGGTTTTCTTACAAATGTCTGAAGTATGGGTCTCCTGCAGGCTTTTTTTTTCCTCCTCCTTATGTTGAGTAGAGGAACTTCCCTGGTGGCTCAGCAGTAAAGAATCCACCTGCCAATGCAGGAGACACAGGAGATGCAGGTTCAATCTCTGGGTTGGGAAGATTCCCTGGAGGAGGAAATGGCAACCCACTCCAGTATTTTTGCCTGGAGAATCCCATGGACAGAGGAGCCTGGCAGACTACAGTCCACAGGGTTGCAAGAGTCAGACACGACTGAGTGCACACACACACACACACACACACACACTGATATGAATCAATTTGGGTTTTTTAAGGAGTTTTTCAAAATTTCCTATGTGCCAAATGGTACTTTTACAGTTCAAACTAGCTATGATTTTATTATTAAAGTACGTATATTTTTCTACATTTAATGAGATTTGGTGCAGAGTTTGGAATACTTGCAAGTGCTCAATTAGACATCTTATCCAATCTGGAAGTTTAAATAGTCAGGCCATCCTCTTTCCCCTTATTTGGTGGTTAGGGATTGAGCTGGAGTTTTGTCAAACTCGAAATGTTTTTTGCCGCACCAAGTTTATTCACCTATATTTTATTCTAGTGCGTGCGTGAGTGCTCAGTCATTCAGCTGTGTCTGACTCTTTGGGACCCCATGGACTATAGCCCTCCAGGCTCCTCTGTCAATGAGATTTCCCAAGCAAGAATACTGGAGTGGGTTGCTGTTTCCCTCTCCAGAAGATCTTCCCTACTTAGGGGTCAAACCCACATCACCCACATTGGCAGGTGGGTTCTTTACCATTGTGCCACCTGGGAAGCCCCATTTTCTTCTAGGACTTTCGTTTAATTCTTTATATTAAAATCTTTGGTTCATTGGAAATTTTATTTGATGTCTGATGTAGAGATCTAGATTTCTTTAAAAATGTTTAGCTATTTGTTCAAATGTTACTTACTTTTCTGACTTGAAATATATACTCTATTAATTCATGTGTTTTCAAAGTGTGTTTTATTATCTCATGAGTCAAGTTTTCCTTGATAATAATTCTCTTTCAGCTCTTTCTTGGCAATTTGTATAAGTTTATTCTATTAGATACATTTTGAATAAATGGGGCAAATTAAAAAGTCCCAGTAGAATTTGGGAGTGCTTGAATTTATTTTAATAGATGTTGTTCAGGGAGCATTGGCATTTTAATAATTATAAGCCATATTTCAGTCTCTTGCAGAAAACTATGTTATCCAGCCAGCTGAAGTAATCGTTTACTTTAAGATGCAATAAAATTGTCTCAACACTCCATCTCACACCTGATAGAAGCCCAACATGCTTCTCGGTCTCTCTAGGGTTTCATGGCAGTGGAGGGGGATGGTGTTTATATTTTCCCTGGAGCCAGTTCCATTTCCCTGGTTCCGCAGGATTCTTGGTCGCTACTCTGGCTCTGATTCTGGCACATCTGTCCTTTCTGCAGTGCACAACACCCCACTGGAGACTGTCTGATCTTTTCGCTGGCTTTAACTCCAGGCCATGAACACATGAAATAAGCTACTTCAGAGGAGAGCCCTGGAGTCAGAATGCCTGGGTCACCCGCTAGACTCCACTTGCAAGCTGTGCACTTGGTTCAATTACTCTGCCCGAAATTCTCCATCTGTAATGGGAAACAGGATTTTCACAACAATTCAATGATATATGCAGTTACAGTGCTTGGGGCACTCAGCAAGTAAGTGCTCAATAAATATGGGCTCTCATCATCATCACCCTCAGCACCACCACCACCATCTTCCAAGGTTTGGAGGCTGCACAAACGGGCTGCGTTATAATGGATCACAACAGAATGACCTTCAATACTGATATCTACTCTTTTAAAGATATCTATTTACTTATTTTTCGTTTTTGGCCATACCGTGGGGGTATGTGGGATCTTAGTTCCCCCAGCCAGGGATTGAGACCACACCCCTTGCAGTGGAAGCACAGAGTCCTAACTACTGGGCCAGCAGGGAAGTTCCTAGATGTGTTAACTCGTACACTTCTATCTGCTTGTGCTCTTACGGGAAGAAGGTCCTCACTTTCTCTTTTAGCTCCAACTGGGCCTCTTGCTTTGATATCTTCTCTTCTTTCTCCTGGTTCACTCATCTCCAGCCCAATCTCACTATCTTATGCTAGCCGATGACAACAAGGACAAGACATCTTTCCAAAATAAACCCATCCCATCCAAGTGCTCGGCTGAAAAAACAAAAGCAGGTGAAAAGCAAAAAACCCAGTTTTCTCTCCAGGAGGAATTTTATAGTCATCTTACAGCTTCAAAACTAGTAATTATTTTTTCCTTTCTTCAAAAAGTTAGGATAGTGTGTCTAAAATTTACATCTCTCCTTTTTATCAAATTTCCTTTGTTATCCATCATAGGGTTTTGTTGTTTTCTCTATAGAGCAGATGACTTATTAGTTTTTACATATAAATTACAATTATGACTAGAATTTTTTATTCATTACACTTTCCAAGCGACTGTTGTTAGTTGGAAAGTTATTACTTTTTTGAGCATTTGTTTTGGAACCAGAGTCATATTACCACTGTTTCTAAGTTTTTTCAGTTTAGTCTCTTGAATTTTCTCTGGTATAAAATCATTTTATCCTTGAATAATGACAATTTAGCTTGCTTCTTTCCAATACTTACACCTTCTGTTTTGGTTTATTGTGCTGGCTTGGACAGATCTTATATATCAGTGATAATAATGACCTGCTGGTATTGATGGATTCTACTTGCTAATATTTTGTTTATAAGTGAAGTGAGGTCTATAGTTATCTTTTGGGTATTCCTTTAATAAATTTTGATATAGTATTTTGCTGGCTTTATAAAAGCAATAAAAGCATTGAAAAGTACTCCATTGTCTGAGTTATGGAACAATTTAAATAATTTCTCTGATATCTATTCTTTTATGGTTTGAGCCCTGTAGGCAGTATGGGCCTGGCCCTTTTCAGGAGAAGCTCCTTCATAATTGTCTCACAGCTTATTTTAAGTTTCATTGTTCTTCTTGATATAAGAAATGTATTATTTCTAGAATAATTCTTTGTATCATCCAAGTTTTAAAATTTATTTCCACAGTTTTACAAACTATTTTTAATACTTTAAAACTTCCCCCTATTTCTGTCCCTCCCTGCTCATGCTAAGTCATGTCCGACTCTGTGTGACCCCATGGACTGTAGCCCACCAGGCTCCTCCAAGGGATTCTCCAGGCAAGAATACTAGAGTGGGGTGCCATGCCCTCCTTCAGTGGATCTTCCCTACCCAGGGAAGATCGAACCCTCGTCTCCTGAGTCTCCTGCTTTGCAGGCAGATTCTTTACCATCTGAGTCACCAGGGAAGCCCAGAATACTGAAATGGATAGCCATTTCCTCCTCTAGGGGATATTCCTGACCCAGGGATCAAACCCTCATCTCTAAAGTCTTCTGCATTGGCAGGCAAATTCTTTATCATTGGGCCACTAGGAAAGCTCCCCTATATCTGTCCTTTATCTTGTCTAATTTGGGGTAATTGTATTTTCCTGCTCCTTTTTATTCTTTGGTTAAGGTAGATTATGACTTTTCTTTAAGGCTTGTATATCTCTTGAATTAATCAATCAGTTTTACTGCTTTTAAGTTTTCTAGTTTAAATTTACTTTCATGCTTTTTGTGTTTTTTCCTTCTGCTTTAGGTTTGATATTCTTCATCTAAATTTTTGAGTTTCACAATTAATTTGTTTGATTTAACTCTTTTGTTAATAATGAGAGAATTATTAACAAATGTTACAAAATGTTCTACAACTTTAGCTTCAACTCATGCGTTTAGGTGTGGAACAGTCTCATTATTGTTGCTTTAGAAAATGAGTATTGAAAGAGAGCCATGTATTTATTGAGAGAGAGAAGTGTACTTCCCAAGTGGTTGGAAGTTATTGCTTTTTATTTCTTCCTAGTTATTTTTAACTTTATTGCATTTGGTTAGAACATGTGATGTGGAGAAGGCAATGGCACCCCACTCCAGTACTCTTGCCTGGAAAATCCCATGGACAGAGGAGCCTGGTGGGCTGCAGACCATGGGGTCGCTAAGAGTTGGACACAACTGAGCAACTTCACTTTCACTTTTCACTTTCATGCATTGGAGAAGGAAATGGCAACCCACTCCAGTGTTCTTGCCTGGAGAATCCCAGGGATGGGGGACCCTGGTGGGCTGCCGTCTATGGGGCCGCACAGAGTCGGACACGACTGAAGTGACTTAGCAGCAGCAGAACATGTGATCTACTGCCTATCATCAAAAATAAGTTGAGGTTGCCTTTATGTCATGGCATGGATTTTAGTATTAGTATAGAGTTAAGATAAATAATTATTTCATAAGTTTGTGAAAAGAATATACATTATCTAATATAATAATATGCTATATATGATATGCACATATCACATTAATATATATTTTAGACACAATTTAATATATAAGTATATTATTAATCATACTATTGAGACACATATATCTGTAAATTTTGCATTCTTGATCTGTTAAAAAGTGAAGAGATGTAGAATTTAATTTTTTTTCAATAACTTAATTCTGTTTCTGAAGTATTTGTTCTATACCATTCATCTGTATCATACAGTTTTACTTTGTATAATTAATAATCAAAGATGAGCAAATTAAAATTAGGTATTATGTTTCCTAGTAAATTTACAAAGATTTAAAAACTCAACTTTCAGCATAGACAAGATCTAATGAACCAGACTCTCATACACTGATGGGGAGTCTGTGAAGTGGTATATATTTTCTCCCTGAAAAGAAACTATGGTGTCATGTCTAAAATATATTAACCTCTGTTTCAGTAATTCCACCCCCATGAATCTATTGTAGTAAAATACAGTTAATCCTTGAACAACACCGGGTTGGAGTGCTGAAACTCCCCACAGATGAAAAATCGGTGTATAAACTTTATAATCAGCCCCCTTATCCACGCTTCCTCTGTATCTGCCCTTCTGTATTCAACCAGTCACAGATGTGTAGCGTTATCTACATATTTATTTTTAAAAATTCACATCTAAGTGGACCCAAGAATTTTAAGCCCATGTTGTTCAAGGGTCAACTGTAACTAGAACTGCTGAACATTTATATTTATGTTGGCTTTTGCTTACTTGTTCATTTATACTGTTGATTATTTATTTTTAATGAATAGAATGCTTTTTGGAGAAGTCTTAGGTTTACAGAAAGATTGAGCAGAGAGTACAGAGTGTTCCTAGATTCCCCTATTGACATCTTACGTTGGTGTCATATATTTATTGCAACTGATGATGCAGTATTAGAACATTCCTTTATACTAAAGTTCATAGTTTAGAGTTCACTCTTTGGGCGGTACATTTTATAGGTTTTGACCAGTATATGGCATGCACCCTTCATTGCATGTGTGTGTTAAGTTGCTTTAGTCGTGTACAACTGTTTGCAATCCCATGGACTGCAGACCTCCAGGCTCTTCTACCCGGGGGTTCTTTAGGCAAGAATACTAGAATGGGTTGCCATGCCTTTCTCCAGGGATCTTTCTGACCCAAGGATTGAACCCGTGTCTCCTGGCGGCTCCTGCATTGCAGGCAGATTCTTTACTGTTGAGCCACCAGGGATTATGGAGAAGACAATGGCACCCCACTCCAGTACTCTTGCCTGGAAAATTCCACAGATGGAGGAGCCTGGTAGGCTGCAGTCCATGGGGTTGGTAAGAGTTGGACACAACTGAATGACTTCACTTTCACTTTTCACTTTCATGCATTGGCAAAGGAAATGGCAACCCACTCCAGTATTCTTGCCTGGAGAATCCCAGGGATGGGGGAGCCTGGTGGGCTGCCGTCTATGGGGTCGCACAGAGTTGGACACGACTGAAGTGACTTAGCAGCAGCAGCAGCAGGGATTATAGTACAGATACTGTGTACTTAAAATCTTCCTCTACCTATTTGCTTTTTTAAATAGAAAATAATACAAAGCACCTGAAAATTTAATAATATGAAAATGTTTAAATACATTATGATGCATTCAATTCAAATGAAATACTATGCAGCCATTAAAAATGATGGTCTTATGAAATAGTTAATGATTTGGGGAAATGTACATGATATATTACTGAGTAAAAAATACACACACACACAAACTGTATTTGTACTATCATTCCAACTTGCAAAACAATGAGTTTATATAATCATGAGGAAAAAAATACTTAAGGAAGGAAGAGACTGAACAATCTACATTAAAATGCCTAGAAGATCTGTGAGAGGTTAAAGGTAGATTGTAGCACTGGTAACACAGCCTCCGGCAGTAGCCAGGCTGGGTCAGCATCATGGCTCAGTCACCTGAGAGCTATGTGGTCCCAGGAAAGTTACTTTGGGTTTTTGTTTGTGTGTGTGTGTGTGTGTATTTATGAAACTTTCTAAAGTAAGTGTGCGTTGCTCTTAAAAAGAGAAAAAAAAAAAAACAGGAAGTGATGGAGAAGCAAAGACGGGGCAATAAAGAGGTGTAGATGGCAAAATTCCTACCCAAAGTGGCTGAAGCAGAAAAGGAAAGCTGGTGACTCAGAGAACGGAAAAGCCTGGCTTAAAGCAGGCTTAAGGCAGGGCTCACACGATGAATTTCAGACCCTATTTCCTGTGTCTTTCAGCTCACTACTTGGCTTTTCCTGGGCCATGGACTTCCTCCGGCAGTTACCCCGGAGCTTATAATGTTCTCACATCCCTCTCACTTCACAGTCAGTGATAATTCCCCAGAATTCCTAATGAAAATCTCATCTCATCTGATTCTGAGTCACATGCTCAACTCTCTCAGTCAGAGGGGCCAGGGAAAATACAATAGGCTGATTGGTTTAAGCCTGGATCACTCAACCTCTTGAATTAGGGACGGGAGTCTGCTTTCCCAGAACCATAAGGACTGATAGCAAGTGAAAGAGTGATTCTCTTGATGGGAAATAGTGGTTGGAAATAAGTAAAAGATGCTCTTTGTATGCTGTTTTCAGTACCTCCCTCTCCTTCCTAGATAATGGTTTGGCACGTCTTTATTTTTATGCCAACAGTAAAGATGGCTGTGTTGGTTTGCCCTGAACCAGGACTGAGCCTGGCAGTGAACAGCTGGTTCTCGGAACCCTAGACCACAGACTTCTTGTTAATAATCTTTGGTTTGTGCTTTCGGCATTTCACATGAAAAGGATTGCATTAAATGCCCTTGCTAAACTGTCTGAGACTATTCATTGTCTGAGTGTCATTGGGAGGCATGGAGCAGGCACCCCTGAGGCAGGGAAAGGGGATGGAAGGTCTTCATTTCCTCGTAACACACACACAGTGTCTTGGATGTCTTTTGCGACCTCCCCAAGAAGACAAAAGACCGGCACAACAATACTCATGCCAGTTTCTGAGAAGTTTATCATTTTGTGTCACAGCTGGAGCTCCTCACCCCAACTCAATATTCTTGGGCTAAACAGAGTCCTCATTTTATGACTGTTGTGAAACAGTATTCTTGGAACCATGACAAACTCTGACTCCTCTAAAATCATGGCCCCTTGAACCCACTTATGTCATTGGGATTGGCAGTAAAAACAGGTTGGATATTAAGCAGATACACCTGCTTCTCAGGCATCTCTCAGGTGCCAAAAGATAGACTGATTGCGTGGCCCAAGCTCCACACACTGGGAGAAAAGAATGGGATAGAATTCCCCTGGGAGTTTGGGGCCTCAGGGAGTGTGACTCAAATAAACCTCTCTTTTGAGAGGTCTGCCCTCCATGTGACAGTGAAATGATCCAGTTTTCTTGGCCTATGAGTATGGAGAGACCTTTCACTCCACATTAGTCACCACATGAAAAAGGATATGATCATGGCAAGATCCCATAAAGAAGAAGGTACTAGCCCAGGCCATACGCACTTGTCATTTCCTTAATAAAATGCAATTTCATGACCTTGACCCTGTCACCGTTTTTATCTCGCCTGCTGCCTCTTTCTCTATTTTCTAACCTCGAAGTGGGTTGCCCAGTTACTTGAAAAGAGAGTTTTTCAAAGCAAAATACTAGGGAGTTGTGATGGATTGGAAGATTGGGATTGGCCTACATGTTGATACTGGATCTGTGCTGTCCTAGTCAGCCTGCCAAGTGCATTCTGTATAGTATCTCGAAGCCTCACAACACCTTATGGTAGGTCAAACAACAATTATGGTAGGTTTCACAATTAGCATTGCAAAGAAGAGGCAACTAAAGCTCTGTCTTGTCAAGCAACTTGCCCAGAGTCACCCAGCTCTATTGAAACAGGAGTTTTAAAACTGAACTTGCCAAAGTTTCTCCCCTTGTTTTCAATTACTTGACAAAAGAGTATTTCCTTCAAACTGATTTTGGCAAGATTTAGCCTGGTTTCATGTGTGTCTCTGCTTTCTAAATCTCCCAGCCTCAGTGGTGTTACAAGCCTCATCCTTGAGGTGACTGGTCATCAAAGGAAATCTAGTCTTCTTAATGCATAACTTTTCCACAGCAGCCTTCCAGAACATTCCGCAGGAGTCCTTGCCCTGAAGTCTTGGCAAAACCATTCACTCCCACAAAATCACCCCCTCCCTTTACCAGATCATCTTTATCCAGCATCTCTTGGCTTACTTAGCAGTGCTGATAATCAGAACAAAACCGGCCTGTGGCTTGACCCCCAATGTTTAAATATATCCAGTGTGAACTGCTAATAACTGCTTTGCGATTTTGCATTTTGATGCAAGTACGAGGTTGGAACCAGCTGTTTGAAAAATAAATAACTGAAAACTCGTTGTGAAGTAATGACTTCATGCAGGAGACTGATTATGCTTCCGTCCTTGAAGGGAATAAGCTGCTTGTGAGAAGCCACTGGAGGCTGGAGTGGGGACAGCAGGTGTGGGTGTGCTGGAAGAGCTACATCTGTTTGCAAATCTTCAAGAGGAGTGGGGTTGGATTTTCCATTCTCCAACGATAGAGAAAAAAACAAGAATGACTTCCTGTCAGTGAAGTCTTGCATTTCTAGCTCTGTTAACTGCTCTCTCACTGAAAAAAAAAAAGCTTTTAAAAACCTTTCCAAAGAGGCTGTGCCCAGGATTTGGCACTGGCATTTGAAAATGTTGGAAAAACCCATAAAGTCCACAGTTACTCTGTGGATTCTTTGTGGCTCTGTCCCCTCTTGTGTGTGTGTGTGTGTGTGTGTGTGTGTGTGCGCGTGCGCGCATGCACTAAGTTGCTTCAGTTGTGTCTGACTCTTTGGGACTCCATGGACTATAGCCCGCCAGGCTCCTCTGTCCATGGGATTCTCCAAGCAAAATACTGGGGTAGGCTGCCGTGCCCTCCTCCAGGAGATCTTCCTAATCCAGGGATCGAACCTACGTCTCTTATGTCTCCTGCATTGGCAAGCAGGTTCTTTACCACTAGCACCACATGGGAAGCCTGTACCTTCTCATACACAACGCATATTCTTACCCCTCTCTGCCCTCCTCAGCAGCTGGGACTGTCCCTCTGCTCCCTCATTTATATCCTGGAGGAGGTGAAGTGTGGACTCTAGTCTGTCACTTCAGTGGAACACTTTAAACTCCTTGAAAAAGAATCTGATTAAAAAATGACAATTTTCCCACAGTGAATGAGTTTTCCACATTAATCCAGTGACTGGTTCATTCATCCAGCCAACAAGTTTTTGAGTTCTTGCTGTGTGCAATAAGGTCATCAGTCCTGGTGATTTGAAGATACAAGAGCCATGACCTGGATTAAAGCCCACTGTCCAGCAGAGGGGTCAGGGAAGGAAAGAGCTTGAAGACTGCAAGTGGAAAGGCTTATAATGCTCAGGGTGCTGGGGGACCAGCTTGAGAGTAGTAGGTAGTTCAGATCAGTTCAGTTCAGTTCAGTTGTTCAGTCATGCCCGACTCTTTGCGACCCCATGAATCGAAGCATGCCAGGCCTCCCTGTCCATCACCAACTCCTGGAGTTCACTCAGACTCACGTCCATAGAGTCAGTGATGCCATCCAGCCATCTCATCCTCTGTCGTCCCCTTCTCCTCCTGCCCCCAATCCCTCCCAGCATCAGACTCTTTTCCAATGAGTCAACTCTTCGCATGAGGTGGCCAAAGTACTGGAGTTTCAGCTTTAGCATCATTCCTTCCAAAGAAATCCCAGGGCTCATCTCCTTCAGAATCTCCTTGCAGTCCAAGGGACTCTCAAGAGTCTTCTCCAACACCACAGTTCAAAAGCATCAATTCTTCGCGCTCAGCCTTCTTCACAGTCCAACTCTCACATCCATACATGACCACAGGAAAAACTATAGCCTTGACTAGACGAACCTTTGTTGGCAAAGTAATGTCTCTGCTTTTGAATATGCTATCTAGGTTGGTCATAACTTTCCTTCCAAGGAGTAAGCGTCTTTTAATTTCATGGCTGCAGTCACCATCTGCAGTGGTAAGGGGAGGTCAAAGAAATGAAGGCCAAAAATAGCTTCTTGGAGGAGGTAACCCCCAATCTGAACTTTGAAGAACACAACGGAGTTAGCCAAATGGTTTAGACAGAAGGCGCAGCCTGTAGAAAGGTGCCGGAGTGAGGAGGGCGGTCCCGGAGTGAGGAGGGCGGTGCCCCCGGGGACAGCTGTGCTGTGTGCAAGGGGCAGGGAGGAGACAAGACTGGGGAGCACCTGGAGCTCCTATGGCACAACCGCAGGGCCCATGCGCCCCAATGAAAGATCCTGCATGATGCAGTAAAGATCCTGCGTGCCACAACTCAGACCCAAGGCAGCTAAATAAATAAATAAATATTAAAAAAAAAAATCGAGGAGACATGCTGGCTTCCGTCATCCTTGCTGGTGCGTTAAGTCCCTCATTTCGGATCTCAGCCCTCACAGGGTCTGCATAGAGCCCTGCATGTGGGTCTCTTTGCAGCCCTGTAACTCATCTGGACATAGCTCTCCAGGCTTGGGATCTCTTCCTTTCAATGCCGATGATCGCTGTCTGTTTCACGTTTCCCAGTATAGGTGCACATACATGCACACACACACGCAGCAAACTGTGAACAGGCCATGATTCAGTGTCCACAGTAACTCATCCAAACCTACGCTCCGTATCGGTTGGGGCAGAGAGGAGACGACCTCAGGCCCGGTGCCTCCTGGCTTACGTGTCTTGTCTCTATTCACAGCACAGAGGAAGGACTCGCCCACCAGCACTTCAGGGCATCCTCCTGGCTGGTAGGGAGCACCCCTCAGACACCCTCCTCTCTTATTCACTTCAGAACATGTGTCTTCGGCTCCCTTCTCATTTTGGCCACTCTCCACCACCTCACCTCTGACACGAAAACTCAGCAACATCTTGACCTGCTGGGACTCAGAGCCTCCCTGGCTCAGAGCTGGGTGAGCCCTTTTGTCTTCAGCCAGTTAAAGAGAGAAGGGAGCTTCAGGTTTAACGCTGTTCAGGGCTTACTGAGGATAATCACTTCCTGTCTATTCCTGGCTCCATTTTTCTTGATTTTTCCTTTGGCGATCCCCTGCTACCTGTGGAGGAAAAAAATCACACATCTTATACCAGGAACGTGGGATTCCTGCCAAAGGCATTGTAGACTGTCAGTGAGAATGTGAATCTACTCTGCTTGAGTAACTCTCAACTTAGTGAATTTTTTCCTTCTACTCATCTTTGTTTTTCTTTTTTTTAAATGATATCCCCTTTCATCCATTCTGTTCCAACAGAAGAGTCCAGTGACTCTTCCCTAATTCTTCCTGATTGGAAGGCAGAAGGATTGACCAGCTACCAGACAATATTAATAGTCCCAAGACATTCCATGTGTTAATACCTACTGGATTTAACCACTGGGCTGAACTTTGTACATACATTAATCAGCACCTAGCTCAGTGCTAGGCACCCACTAACTGATTTGTATATTTTTCAATGAGTGAATAAATGAATCAATGATCCTTAACATCTCATAATTAACCTGCAAATTAAATAAGATTATTAGTATTTTCACTTTATAGATGAGAAGGCTAAGGCTCAGAAAGGTGAAGTTAGTCACAGTCATTTAGGTGACAAATGGTGAAGATTTTGGTTTCTAATGCAGGTCTTTCTGATCCCACAGTTCATGCTCTCCCAGAAATCGTGATGTTGTTCACCTCCTGACTCACCAAATAGAGTTCATGTCAATGATGAGTAACCTTTTGCATGGATACCTTTTGTGATGGTCTTAGTGCCAGGTAATGAGGCTATGGATTTGGGCAGTTCTTCATGACTCAGTTTATCCTTTCTTAATTACCTCCCTACCTAGGGTCATTTCCTCTGTCCACACCCTGTGCAGGAGTGTCCATACTCCTTTCACTCAATCGTTCATTTATTCATTCCCCAGACATTCTGGAAGTGTCTACTATATGTTAGATGCTAGAGATAAAAAGATTTCTTCAACAGCCCCTCGCTTCAAGCATCCTAGAATTCATCACAGTGTATTAGTTGCCTGTCTGACTGTCTTAAGGACAAAGACAGAGTCTTAGGAGTATTTTTGTTTCCAGCTTCTGACAAAAGGCCTGACTGATGACAGGCCCTCAGTAAATGTTTGTTAAATTGGATTGAAGTGGTGTCTAGTGTAATGATGGGTGCTGGTTATAAATCTGTGTTCCATGGGTCACAGATACACTTTGGGGGGCATGGGTATTAGCTAATTCTTTCCGATCTTTGAAGTGTAACTTAAAAAATGGCATAATTACATTAATATAGGGAATTTCTAGAAGAGTTAGATTCATCTTTTCCCCTAACAATAAGAAGTAATCGTGGTCATTCCTTATGCAAGAGGCCAGTAAGAATTCATTTAATTTTCTTCATTATTTTCTTTAACTATATTGCATAAAATACAGTACACAATTAAGGAATTACAAAAGAGTATAAAATGAAAAGTAAGTCTCTGACCCCTGCTTCAGTCATCTAAGTTCTCATCCCTAGAATGAATAGCTGTCCCTGGTTTTCTTGCTTCCAGAGATATTCTGTGCATGCACAAGTGTATATATGCGTGCTGTGTGCATGCTCGGTTGCTTAGTCATGTCCAGCTCTTTGCAACTGTCTGGACTGTAGCACGCCAGGCTCCTCTGTCCTTGGCATTTTTCAGGCAAGAACACTGGAGTGGGCATCCATTCCCTATTCCAGGGATCTTCCCACACAGGGGTCAAAACTGTGTCTCCTGTGTCTCTGGCTTTGCAGGAGGATTCTTTACCTGCTGAGCCACATACGTGTGGGCTTATATGTGTACCTATGTCCACTTGCCTCTGCGTCCCTAGAAGGTGGTGTATATTCCAGTGGTCATGTATGGATGCGAGAGTTGGACTGTGAAGAAAGCTGAGCACCGAAGAATTGATGCTTTTGAACTGTGGTGTTGGAGAAGACTCTTGAGAGTCCCTTGGACTGCAAGGAGATCCAACCAGTCCATTCTGAAGGAGATCAGCCCTGGGATTTCTTTGGAAGAAATGATGCTAAAGCTGAAACTCCAGTACTTTGGCCACCTCATGCGAAGAGTTGACTCATTGGAAAAGACTCTGATGCTGGGAGGGATTGGGGGCAGGAGGAGAAGGGGACGACAGAGGATGAGATGGCTGGATGGCATCACTGACTCGATGGACATAAGTTTGAGTGAACTCTGGAAGATGGTGATGGACAGGGAGGCCTGGTGTGCTGCGATTCATGGGGTCGCAAAGAGTCGGACACGACTGAGTGACTGAACTACTGAACTGAACTGATACTTTTCTTTATTTAATGCTAAGTCCTAAAGACCTTTTAATGTTATCATGTAGGTAATATTCTCAAGTTTAAATGGCTATTTATTGTTCTGTTATATGGATTGTACCATATTTTAAACAGTCTCCCATAAAGACACATTTAGGCTACCTCCTTTTTATTGCTAAAATGTTACAGTGAAGGTCATTATGCCTGCTAAGTCGCTTCAGTCTCTTCAGACTCTTTGTGATCCCATGTTCGGTAGCCTGACAGGCTCCTCTGTCCATGGGATTCTCCAGGCAGGAATACTGGCATGGGTTGCCATGCCCACCTCCAGGGGGTCTTCCCGACCCAGGGATGGAACCCAAGTCATCCATCTCCTGCATTGTCAGGTGGATTCTTTACCACGAGCACCACCTGGGAAACCCAAATGTTATTATACATATATCATTTTACATATCTACCGTAAAACTGAAAGATAAATGCTTAAAAGTAAAATTTAAATAAATTACTTTTATTTAATTTAAAAAAGTAATAAATTATAATTTGAAAAATAAAATAAAATAAATTTCTAGAAGTGGATTCCTAGAAGGGCTGGGTCAAAGTATATATGCGTTTTAAGATAGACATTATTAAATTGCTCTTTACAGAAGCTGGGCCAATTTGCACTCCTACTGTGAAGATGGATTATCAAATATTTTGATCTGTTTTAATTCATTTCATTGGAATCATAATGTTCATGTCTATTATAATGAAATCTTATTTATTTTTTAGTAATCTAGGTTTTTAGTAATCTAGTTTAATATTAAGTCAAATTTCTCATGATGTCAAAGGTACTACAACCAAACATTTTTTGTTCATCTTGAACTGCTATTTATCTAAGGCTCAGATGATAAAAAGAAAATTTTGCCTGCAATGTGGGAGACCCAGATTCAGTCCCTGGGTTGGAAAGATCCCTTGGAGAAGAAAATAGCAACCCACTCCAGTATTCTTGCCTGGAGAATTTCATGGACAGAGGAGCCTGGCAAGCTAGAGACCATGGATTTGCAAAGAGTAGGATACGACTGAATGACTAACACAAAAATACATTTAGCTGTATTTTTTTGTATCACTGCTCATCCTCAGATGAATTTGAGAAGGTTTAATATGAAACAATGATGAATAAAGAGAGAGAGAGGAGATAGGGAATTTTTTTAAATCATGAGAAAGAAAGAAATAGATGCAAAATGGTAAGACAAAAAAAGAGAGAAGTTTAGCAAAACAAAATGCATATCTTCAGGCCCCCCAAATTTATTAATTTTGGGACACAATTTTGGTCCTGAGCTTTCTGGAGGTCAAAACAAAAAAGGAAAATATAATCAGTTAACAAATATACATTATTTATAAGGAAAAATAACACTTGAGAAAAATCTGTAGAGTTTTTGTCTTTTAAATCTAAAAGAAATTCACGCGGCTTATCACAGGACTTCAGACAGCACAATAGATAATGTTGTCTAGGTGGGAATAGAACTGCTACTTTGACAGCCCAGAACACTGTCCTCGGGCCGGCTGTCTGCTCAGATCACCTGGTTTCTTCTGGGCTCCAGCTCCCCGACTCTCTGTGGTCCTGGCGGGCATCAGTACACAGGCCTGCCTCTCCCATCGTGAATACTGTCACATGATAAACCAGGCCAGAAACACAGAGGAGTCAGAGCAATGCTTTATCTCATGGGTCTGCAAGTGGATGGTTTAGTCTGGGCTCAGCCGAGCGGCACCCCTGGTCTTGGCTGGTTTCTCTCACAAACCTGGGGGTTGCCTGGCTGTTGTAGTGGCTATAGGGGCATCTTGGCTCTGCTCCACCCCTCTCAGCCTTCAACACGCCAACCCACACGTTCTCATACCATTGCAGAGCCTCCGGCATGGAAGCAGAAGTGTGCAAGTGACTTTTCAAAGCTCACCCTACATCAGATCCATTAACATCCCCTGGGCCAGGGACTTCCCTGGTCCAGTGGTTAAGACTCCAAGGTCCCATTGCAGGGGGCCCCGGGTCCAATCCCTTGTTGGAGAACTAGATCCTGCATGCTGATCCCCTAACTTGTGTGCTACAACTGAGACCTGGGGCAGCCAAAAAAAAAAAAAAAAAACATCCCATTGGCCAAAGCAGTCAGGTGGTCAAATCAGAATCAAGGGATGGAGAATTACAGAATATGGGAAGAACTGAAAAGTCTCATGAAAATGGATCTAGACACAGGGAATGGTGTAGAATTAGGGCCATTGATGCTGCAACCTACCAAAGGAAGTGATGACAACCTTGGCCAGATGATGGGCAAACCCAAGAGTTCCTCACTGAGTCCAGCAAAGCGCTGATACATAATCCTGCGAGGAAGAAGTTAACATTTCCTCTGGGCTGCTCAGGCTGAGGCTTCAGGCAGCCGTGTTCTCCATGCTTAGAGAAGGCTTTCTTGTTGCAGGAGGGAATGAGACCAGCATTCAAACAGAAGCAGAGACAGAGCAGATAAGACACGTGCAAGAAAGAAAAAGCCAGCTGCTGCGAAGTCCCAGCAGCTCATACTTAGTGTTTGCAGATCCCTCCAGTATCTAAGGACTTCCCTGGTGGCTCAGATGGTAAAGCGTCTGTCTATAATGTGGGAGACCTGGGTTTGAGCCCTGGGTTAGGAAGATCCCCCAGAGAAGGAAATGGCAATCCACTCCAGTACTATTGCCTGGAAAATCTCATGGACAGAGGAGCCTGGTAGGCTACAGTCTATGGGGTCGCCAGTATCTAAACCAGTCCTCTGAGCTGACCCATTGACCCATGAGCTGTATCAGATGGTACTCAAGAGCAAAGATCTTGGATCCAGCCTGCTTGGGCCCCAGGTCCCAGTCTTATCATTGAAGAACCCTGTGACTTGGAGGCAGGATGCTTCATTTCCTTGTACCTCAGTTTCTTTATCTCTAGAACAAGGATAATAATACCCTTACCTGTGATGAAGACTGAGGATGCTAATACATGAAATGACTTAGAGTGGTTCCTGGCACATAAATGTACATAGTCATTTTTGGTTAAGGTTAGCTGGCTTTGTCTTTCTGTCTTCTCAATAGAAAGATCCCTGGCCCACAGAGTGACTTTCATGGGTGGAATCTCAGTTGGATCTGAAGGAGAGACAAGGCTACCTCATATGGTAACAGAGCCTCTGTGTGTTTAGGCAGTCAGTCGTGTCTGATTGTTTGTGACCCTATAGACTGTAGCCTGCCAGGCTCTTCTGTCCATGGAATTCTCCAGGCAAGAATACTGGAGTGGGTTGCCATTTCCTTCTCCAGAGGATCTTCCCCATCCAGGGATCAAACCCACATCTCCTGTGTCTCCTGCATTGCAGGAGGATTCTTTATCTGCTGAGCCATCAGGGAAGTCCAACAGAGTAACTCCACCCAAAACCATTGCCCTGCCTCCCAATTGCCAAACCTATAAACCAAGAAAAACCAAACTGAATACTGTTAGCTAGGATTAGCCTCAGCCGTGACTGGCCCAGGGAGTGTGTCATCTGTAGAGTCATTGTAATTAGAAGACTTTGTACGTGAAGGTAGTGTTCATGGGCATCAAATCCCCCCACCTGTACCACAACCCCCACCCAATCCCAGATGTGGGTGAGGTGTGCTGGGGCTGGGACTTGGTGGACTGGGCCAGAATGCTGCATGAGCTCATGGATCAGTGTGAACAATTGGCTTCTAGAAGCTTTCTGTGCAGCAGCCACCAAGCATACCCAGCCACTGCTCTTGTGGTTTAGTCGCATCAGTCGTGTCTGACTCTTTGGGACGCTCTGGACTGTAGCCCGCCAGGCTCCTCTGTCCATGGGATTTGCCAGGCAAGAATACTGGAGTGGGTTGTCATTTTCTTCTCCCACCCAGAGATCGAACCCACGTCTCCTGCATTTGCAGGCAGATTCTTTACCACTGAGCCTCCAGGGAAGCTACATCTAGCCAATACTGGGCCCCTAAAAGGAAACACAAGGCTGCTGCTGATGGCTGGGACTTGGAGAGTCTGTGCCATCATCCGGCTTCTGCTCAGCCCTGCTGGAGACCTCTCTCCCTGCACGTCCGCCATCCCCCGAGTCTGCTCGGAGAACAACAGTTTACAGTTTGGCTGGCTGCAGCCTGCCTCCACGTGGGGAATAAAGCCGGGCATTGTGCTGGGCTTGCAACATCTTTCCCTTCCCAGAGTTCCTGATGTGTTTGTTACCACGGATCTGGTTTGAATGTTCTCTTTGTCGTGGGCCTGCGCGTGCCGAGGTGGGTTGCCTTCTCTGTGGCAGTCCTGGGTTAAATAAATACATTAAGGCAACATCCACGGCTTGACACTGGAGCCAGCCTCAATAACTCAAATAACTCATGTGGCAAAAGACGGATCTGCTGTGGTTTTGAATCCATTTAAAGATAGATTGTTTTGTTCAGTTCCTTTGCGGGAGGACAACGTACCCTGGGAAGGGGCTGCCGACTCAGGGGCCATTTTTCTCCAGCCAGACTGTTTGAGAGTTTCTAAATCCTCTGCAGATGAACACAGAACATGACCTTCAGCCGGTTGCAGGATACCGTGCTGACATCACCACATAAATATACACTCCAAAGAAAACCGTGATTAAGCTCAGTGCAGATTTTTATCACTTTTCCAGTGTACCGGCAGTCTGCTTGTTCGTCATGCACCTTTACAAAATCCATAATATTTAGAAATGTGCTGTGTTAGCCCCAGAGGCTTAAATAAACGAAAGCCTGTGAATGTTTTAATGTAACACATTACCTTCACATATGAAATTATGACTCTCTATCATACTCAATACTACTGCCAACACTGTCTCCACTCTGCTCTTTTGAGGCCCTGTATACAGTTCTCCTTCTGAAATATCTCTTTCAGACAGCCTTGTAAGAGTACAAAATACTTCTATTTCAATACCACTGGGTATGTCCAAGACAGTAAAGAATGGGTGAAATTGTGTTTTTTTCTTTTTTCAATTTAGAATCTCTACTCCAGGGCTTTGTGTTTTGAGGCCAACAGAAGGATGAGTGGGAGGGCGCAGTCATTGCAACTTACAAAGTCAGTAAATTTCATTTTCTTTTGAAAGCAGGGAGGGACAAAAGACTGTTTACTGAGTAGAGTGGAGATTCTGAATCAGAGGCAATTCTGCTCCCTCTGGAGACACTTAGCAATGAATGGAGATGTTTTTGATCGTCACAACTGCGAGGGTGGGGCTGCTACTGGCATTTATTGGATGAGAATCACCGTACGACTAGGCCATGCGCAGGACAGCCCCCCTCTAGCAGGGAATTGTCCATTCCAAAATGTCAGTAGCACCGCAGTTGAAAAATCCTGAAGGATCAAACATCTCGGAGTGGACTGCATCACTAATGTGTCCCAATAAGTTGTCTCTGGTCAGCCCCTCAGTCCTGTCTGACACTTTGTGACCCTTTGGACTGTAGCCCACCAGGCTCCTCTGTCCCTGGGATTTCCCAGGCAAGAACACTCGAGTGGGTTGCCATTTCCTGCTCCAGAGGATCTTCCCGACCCAAGGATCAAACCACCATCCTCTGCATCTCCTGCATTGCTGGTAGATTCTTCATGGCTAAGCCATCAGGAAAGTACCCCAAACAGGTTGGGTGATCATAAACTTCTTACGATGCTTTCATTAGCACTAACCTTACCTTCCAGCAAATTTCAGTTCAGTTCAGTTCAGTCACTCGGTTGTGTCCGACTCTTTGCAACCCCATGAATCGCAGCACGCTAGGCCTCCCTGTCCATCACCAACTCCCGGAGTTCACTCAGACTCACGTCTATCGACTCGGTGATGCCATCCAGCCATCTCATCCTCTGTCATCCCCGTCCCCAATCCCTCCCAGCATCAGGGTCTTTTCCAATGAGTCAACTCTTCGCATGAGGTGGCCAAAGTACTGGAGTTTCAGCTTCAGCATCAGTCCTTCCAATGAACACCCAGGACTGATCTCCTTCAGAATGGACTGGTTGGATCTCCTTGCAGTCCAAGGGACTCTCAAGAGTCTTCTCCAACACAGTTCAAAAGCATCAATTCTTCAGCACTCAGCTTTCTTCACAGTCCAACTCTCACATCCATACACGACCACTGGAAAAACCATAGCCTTGACTAGATGGACCTTTGTTGGCAAAGTAATGTCTTTGCTTTTGAATATGCTATCTAGGTTGGTCATAACTTTCCTTCCAAGGAGTAAGCGTCTTGTAATTTCATGGCTACAACCACCATCTGCAGTGATTTTGGAGCCCAAAAAATAAAGGCTGACACTGTTTCCACTGTTTCCCCATCTATTTCCCATAAAGTGATGGATTTCAGATACCATGATCTTAGTTTTCTGAATGTTGAGCTTTAAGCCAACTTTTTCACTCTCCTCTTTGATTTTCATCAAGAGGCTTTTTAGTTCCTCTTCACTTTCTGCCATAAGGGTGGTGTCATCTGCATATCTGAGGTTATTGATATTTCTCCCTGCAATCTTAATTCCAGCTTGTGCTTACTGGATGCTAAATATTGTTTAAGAATGCCCATTCTCCGTGTGTCCTAACCACATTGCTATAAATTGCCCATTGATGAGGCTTGCCTGGATCAAAATCCAAAGAGCAAAAATATCACTTATTTACTTTTAATTTTGAAATAATTTTAAACTCACATGGCAGTTTCTTAAAAAAATGGAGTGCTCTTCACCCAGCTTTCCTCAGTGCAATCTTCCATAATTATGCTACAATATCAAAACCAGAAAACTGACATCAATTCAATACAATTAAATGACAGTCTTTTTTGGATTTTTCCCATTTGCTCGAGTCTGAAATAATAAAATCTTTTTAAAAAATGGGACTTCGCTGGTGGGGTTAGGACTCCTCCCTTCCACTGCAGGGGTAATGGGTTCAATCCCTGGTCAGAGAACTAAGATCTTGAATGCTGTGTGACCAAAAAAAAAAAAAAATACTCCCTCCAAACAATCAAATTTATTCCTTTAGGAGTGCTTGCTATGGAAAGCAAAATAGTAATGATCTTTTTGCTTCCCAAGAAAGGAAGTTAGAGGTAGAAATAATTAGCTTCTAGCTTTATTTATCAATCTTCAACCTCTTCAAAACTAAGACTCACCCAAATGATACCATTTTACTTTCTGTCCTTTCTTATTTTTCAATTTGTCAGTTTACAAGTCCCCCCAAATTCAAGTATTAAACCTCATGACAAAACGTAATTACTTTTCTTTTTTTTTTTTTTGTAATTACTTTTCAACCTTCATGCCCCTGGCAAGGTGGAAGCACTCTCTAGGGCTTTGCTTCAAGACACACACACACACTCGCACACACACTTTAAAGACTCTTTTACAAACAAAAATAGAAGTGGAGCGTTCTGCTCCAGCCTGCTTGAAGGAAGACACCATCTTTATCTCCATTATTTCAAGCCACCATGACCTTCAGATGTCCTAAGTGGTGAATATAAGGCAGTAATTGTTGTCTCGCCCTCAGCTTCCTTCAAGAGCTTCAGAGAAGAGGCTGGGTGGGGGGCCAAGCCCCCAGTGACGTGTGTGAAATTGTTCTAGAAATGAAAAAAACAGAAGACCAAAGGCAGCCAGAAAGGGCTCCAGAAGATGGGATGTTAGCACAGATTGTAGAGTGCTATCTGAGAAGGTCAAGTCCAGTGGGAGGGAAAGTCCCAGACCACGCACGAGTCAGCAGAACTGAGTTCAATTATTGGCTATGCCCTTTTCTGATTGTGGAGCTGCAATGAACTAAATGTTCGTTTTCTCCTCCTGCTCTGCCCCCAAATCATATATTGAAATTCTAAACCCCAGTGTGATGGTATTAGGTGGTGAGGTCTTTGGGAGGTCATTAGGTCACGTGGGTGGAGCCTTCTTGAATGGGATTAGTGCTTTTATTGACAGGACCCCCAGAGTTCTCCTTTTCTCTCTCTACCATGTGAGGACACAGGATGTCAGCCTCTCAACCTGGAAGAGGGCGCTAACCAGAATCCAAACATTCTGGCACCCTGATCACAGACTTCCAGCCTCCAGAATGGTGAGCAGGAAACATCTGTAGGTTATTAGCCATCCAGTGTACTTCTCATGTGGCACTAGCGGTAAAGGACCTGCCTGCCAGTGCAGGAGACGTTAGAGATGCGGGTTTGATCCCTGGGTTGGGAAGATGCCCTGAAGGAGGGCATGGCAACCCCACTCCAGTCTTCTTGCCGGGGGCAAGGCAACCTGCTCCAATATTCTTGCCTGGGAAGGCCCATGGACAGAGGAGCCTGGGGGGGCTATGGTCCATGGGGTCATACAGAGTTGCACATGACTGAAGTGCTGTAGCACAGCACAGTACATGGCCTTCAGTCATCGCAGCTCCAACAGAAACCTTGGGGGAGGCGTTGAAACAGCTTCAGCTTCTCTCAGCAAAATGATGACATCAGCACCAATCCTGCTAAATGCAGACAGTGCTTGTAAAAGTCACTGACATACCTGTTGTGAAGATGCCCTTTAGAAGAGGAGGAGTAAACAGGGCAGGCTCCTACGGTGAAAGTGAACAGAGCTTCAGCCACATGAATCAACGTGGTTGACTCAAATGCAATACTGAGTGAAGAAAGTCACAGAAGAACACATTAGGCATGACATACCATTCATGTGAACACGCCAAACCATACAACATACATAACTTAGGGATACACGCTGATGTAGTTCAAGCAGAAAGCAAGTGCATGGGAGTGACCAGTGTCCAGTTCAGTGTAGGAGCTACCCCTAGGGTAGGGAAGGCAATTGGGTCTAACTGTGTTGGCTTCCCAGGGGATGCAGTGGTAAAGAATCCACCTGCCAATGCAGGAGACACATGAGACAGGGGTTTGATCCCTGGTCGGGAAGATCCCCTGGAGAAGGAAATGGCAACCCACTCCAGTATTCTTGCCTGGGAAATTCCATGACAGAGGGCTGTAGTCCATGAGGTCGCAAAGAGTTGGACACGACTGAGCATACATGCTGAACACTGCCATTCAGGCAGTATTTATGTCTTATGCTTGAAGGGAAGCCTCGTGAATATTCCTTCTATTATTCTTGATACATTTTGTGTGTCTTTAATACTTTGAAGTGCACAAGATTTTTTTTTCAAGGTTTTCTATCATTGTTAAAAGAAGCCATAAGTGTGCATTTAGCGCATAGTTGAGACACTGGGGCTGGTGTGTACCGGGCTCCTTGACGTTGGACAATGTGCTCAACTGCTCTATGCTTGCAGTTCTCATCTGTCAAGAGCACCTCCTCCGCTATACCTGGGAGGCTTGAACAAGATAATGTCTGAAGCCCACTTACCACTGTACTTGACACATAATCACCTCTCAATAAACGTTAGCTTTTAGCTACTGCACAAAATACACTGGATTGTATGATCATCACGATGACTCATCAGTCGACAATGGAGCAGCACTGTGCGTAAATAATAGAGATGCTTCCATCTTCTGGCCACTGTAATGTAATATTTAGAACCCAGAATAAGGTTATTATTCCAACCCCAGATTTATGAGCCAGAACCATACTCGGATAACTTGGGTCGCTCCACTGAAATACCTTGTGGGGAGATACTTGAGTTTTTGTTTGGATTCTTGCCAGTGGCCATAAAAATTCCTTACCACTCAGTAAGGTTATGTATTATAGTCATGTAGGCATTCTGGCTATCAGAACTTTCACTTTTTGGGCTGTGCTGGATAAACTTGAACATCAGACACCTTCAACAGTTTCAAGATTTATGGCAGCAAAATTCCACCCTCCTGGCCCCAGGCCCGTGCAAGTCATGTTACTTACCACCCGATAATGTTACCCCCTGTAGCAAACTCACAAAGCAAGGTGCCTAGAACAATCTTAGGCTTCGTTGCCAAAATACCAGTGAGATGGAGTAGACTTTAATAGCCATAAACCACATTATGTCTCTATGTTCTCCAGAATTCGAGTCAACATGGAGAAATTTTTCTTTGCCATGTTGCCCTCAAGTTATTCCTGTAAAATTTAAGAGAGACTTGCTATCTTAAAACAGTCCAGTCCGCTGGAGTTGGCCAGTCAATCACTAGGATTTATTTTTTACAAAGAGAGCTGAGGGGGTGGACTACCACTCGAAGCCTCAAATGGCTTAATAAAGGTTAAAGTCACCTGGACTTGCCAGGGCTGGACATCCGTGTTTAATCTGTTTTAAGAATGAAAGTAGCTTTCTATCCTGAAGCAATACAATCCTCTCAGCCTTTTTTGAGCTTATAAATTCACTTTTATACATGTAGGTCTGGGAAGTACAGCCTTGTTGATTCAACATCTGGAACTACTCAGGTGGTTTGTCTCTGCCGACTTTACGAACAATAAAAGCAAACCACTGGATGATTCCTGGATATTTAAACTTGAGGCCTAGGCATTCTGGCCTCACTGCTGACAAACACAAGATTTTAATTTTTTCTGCTGGATCCAAATGCAACAAATGTGGTTATGAATAGAAGGCTAAGTGTTCTCCTCAAAAATGGGCTACTTGTCTAAGATATAATTTTCTAACTGTGGGGCACATACTTCGGAAGTTTCCAAAGTCCTTGCAAATCTCAGGTCTGTCCCCAGCCCCAAGCACAGTCTCGCTTTAAAGAAATAGACTTTCAAGCTATAATTTCTGCCAACTCTGAGAAGAATGCTATCAAACTTCTGTGGCCAGGCTAGCATCAACTCCACTCCTGGGACTGTTTAATTGGCACCATTTTTTAATTTTTTTTTTATTACTGGGGAAAAACTTCTCTGAAGTGGTTCCCGATCTGTTTGCAGCCAATAGGCAAATTTGTAATTTAGAAATGTCATCAGAACCAAAGAGAATGTGTCCTTAAAGCCTAGTATGAGAAAGAAAAACTCAACTGCACTGAGAAAACTGGGAAGTCTAGGAAAAATATGTGACTTTGCTGAAGATATCATCTGATGGTCACAATGGATTACAAGCTGCTATAAATACAAGGTAACTCCAATCCTTTGGCCACCTGATGCAAAGAACTGATTCATTTGAAAAGACCCTGATGCTGGGAAAGATGGAAGGCTGGAGGAGAAGGGGATGACAGAGGATGAGATGGTTGGATGGCATCACTGACTCAATGACATGAGTTTGAGTAAACTCCGGGAGTTGGTGATGGACAGAGAGGCCTGGCATGCTGCAGTCCATGGGGTTGCAAAGAATCGGACACGACTGAGCAACTAAACTTAACTGAGCAATACATGGTTGGTTAAGAGTCCCAAAATGATGCACCAACAGAACCTTAAACGTGGACCACCAAGAACAATGCTTGACTACCACACTCTAAAAAATCACTTTTAGGGACTTCCCTGACAGTGTTAAGACTCTGTGCTTTCAATGCAGGGGACATGGGTTTGGTCCTTGGTCAGGGAACTAAAATTCCACATGCCATGTGTTGTGGCCAAAAAATGAATCACTTTTGCTTATCTCTGTATCTTCAAAGCCAAACACTATGCCTGTTCCAGAGCAGATATGTAACACATTTTTAATTTTTAAACACAAGTATTAGTAATAGATTTATGACTTTATTGAAAAGAACATTATCCAAGCTGCATAATAATTCCAAAGAAGTGTCTTGACGATCTGCTCCATGAAGACTTCAAAATGTAGGCCTAAAGAAAGATATTGTGGCTCTTGCACAGTTTATTGAGGCATAAATAACCCCTCATCTATACATAGATTGTGTTCAGAGAGTGACGTCAGAAGATATTTGTTTGAAAGTGGCACCCTCTCCATTCTACTCTGCCCTGTGCCCAGGATGGTCTTTTCAGATGTGGATGTAGACAGTCCCGGAGTTTGTGGCCTTGTTTGCAATGAGGAGAAGCTCCTGCAGGCCCTGCCCGCTTCCTTATCTGCAGCTCCGTGTCCCGCATCTCCCCATCCTCACCAGGCACACTGGTCTCCAATTGTGTGTGTTTCTCACTCAGTCATGTCTGACTCCTTGCAACTGTGGACTGTAGCCCATGAGCTCCTCTGTCCATGGACTTCTCCAGGCAAGAATACTGGAGTGGGTAGCCATTCCCTTCTCCAGGGGATCTTCCTGATCCAGGGGTCGAATCCAGGTCTCCTGAGTACAGGTAGATTCTTTTATCATCTGAGCCACCAGAGAAGCTCAGTTAGGTCTTTTCAAAAGGTCAACTCTGTGTTCCCAAAGGGCCTTCATATGTGAACCTCTGTATTTCAGTGCACAGTCCTTCCCACTTCTCCATATGGTCAACCCCCAAATGTCCCAGCACAAATGTCACCTCCTCAATGAGTTTGTCTCTGATCCCTTAGTCTATAGCTCTGGCCACCCCACCACTTGGTCCTCACTGTCTCACCATTCTGGTTATCTCCTTCATAGTACTGCAGGAGGTAGGGGTCAAGGGAATGGAAGAAATTATGAGAAACATGGCTGACACTGGACTTGGGCAAGATTCTTCAAGGCCTTCAGAGTCGGCAAAGGCATTCAAATGGTATTTTGGGATCAACCTGGAGTCAGATGGAGGAGTTCTGGGCTGAGTCACATTCCATAGTGGACAGGAGGTAACGCTGAGAAGACAGGAGGCAGGGAGATCTTCTAGAAACCATTGTGATAACCCAAGTAGAGAAGGTGATGGTCCAGAAAGCACTTGAGACATGATGAAGAATAGGAGATGAAAGATGAGTTAAATGATTCCTGATCTCTCTCTAGGAATTCATCCAGCAGCCAGTGAAACCTAACATGGAACTAATTGAACTGCAAAGCCCTGTGAGGAAAAACTCCAAGACGGACACCTCAAAGGAGGGTGGTTCCCCACGAATGGTCCTGCTTAACTGACGTCATTTCCTCCCTTTTGCTATTAAAGCAATGGTCTCATTCATTCTCCCTTTGAGCCTTATGACTTGTCTTTGCAATTTCAGTAAAGTTTGATTGGTTTTTTTTTTTTCTTTCGAAATCAGATCAGTCTTCCAGATGACGTCAACAAGATTTCCAAGTGAAGCTTATGAAGGGCCTCTAAAGGTCTAGTACAAATGAAAAGAGTCTAGATTAAGGAAATAAAAATAAAAGTAGGCTGTTTCTCAGCTGCTGAACCTGATATAAAAATTAACAAGGAAAACAAATAGTTATCCAGAGTGTGCTTTCTTTCACTAGATAAATATGTGAACACGACTGGCTCTACAGATTAAGTCAATGCATACACAGATGGCAAAGGGAAAACCGAAAAGGCAACAGAATAAATATCATCATAGATAATGATTATATATGTACAAGGGGCAAATGGCCAATTGGTGCTATTACAGCATATGGTTGAAGACATGCCAAAAATTTTTTTCTGGATCCAGCACTTAACTCTTATTGCCTATGATGTAGCTGAAAACTCTTAAGTAACTAATCACTGGAGAGTTTTATTAATTGAAGCTCTATTAGATTCAACTGCAAAGTGCTTTCCATCCAATAACTACTAATTTTTATAAAAAAAATTTTTTTGGCTGCGTTGGGACTTCATTGCTGTGCTTGGGCTTTCTCTGGTTGCGGTGGGAGGGGCCCTCCACTCTGATTGCGGTGCTGGGGCTTCTCACTGTGGTGGCTTCTCTTGTGGAGCACAGGCTCTACGGTGCAGGCTCGGTGGATACGGCTCATGGGCTTAGTTGCCCCGTGGCACGTGGGATCTTAGTTTCAGACCAGGGATCGAACCCATGTCCCCTGCTTTGGCAGGCAGATTCTCAACCCCTGGGCACCAGGGAAGTCCCCATAACAATTAAAATGCTAACAGCACTATTAAACCGAGGCCATTATGAATGTCTTTTGGGTAACAAAGTAGTGATAAGACAGAGTCAGGCAGGTGACCGGGTTCAGGTAGGTCTGAGTTCTGATCTCCGATCTACTATTTATTAGCCTCTTGACCCTGGACAAGTTATTTCTCTTCTGTGGGCATCAGTTTCCTTATCTGTAAGATGGAGTTAATAATGATAATATTTACCTTCTAGGGATGTTTTGCAGATTACATGAAATGTATGCAAATGTGCATTGTACATAAACCTCCTCAACACCTGAGAGTTTCTTTCCCTTCAGGTCCTGGACAAGATGAGGTACCTGGTACCTTGGTTTCCTACTGTGCAAGATGATTGCAACGGAGAAGGGTGTGGGGAGAAATGATGTGATATTGGGTAATATGAGAATCAGGTATAGAATCCCTCCATTAGGGAATATTACAATCTCCCCCAAATTTGCTGGCTGGCATTCTAAAGGCCATGTAATATCTATCTTTTCCAAAAACTAGGGATAAGTCAAGTAAGTTCAGGAGGCCCTAAATACATTACTTATTATTGAAATTTCTGCAGAGAATGAGAACACAAGAGAGATAATAATTCAAAGTTGTGGTTTAATTAAGGTTACCTGGCTTGTACAGAGACTGTGGTGGGGCTGGAGAAATTTTTCTTATGTCTAATAAGCCAAAGAGACTTTTTGGCTAAACAAATCATTTATACTTGACACCAGTTTAATAGCTTGGCAACTGCCTTTTAATAAGTGTAAAGTATGAAATGGAATGGGAGAGTTTTTTTAAATGTGTGAGTCCATATACCAACGAAGGAATACCTCACTTTTTCTAAAGTCTTTTGTGGGTTCCAAAGCACTTGCGTTTTCATGAGCTCACTGGATTTTTATGCCCTTTTCAACCCCTTTAATTGATGAGAAAACTGAGATTCAAGAAGTTAAACAACTTGTCCATCTGGTCAGTAGAAGAACCTGGGCCCCAAATCAGGTCTTTTAAAACCAAGTCTGGTGACCATCTCAGAGTTACTTCTACACGCTCTTTAACACCGAAGTTAGAAAATAAATACTATGTCTCACAGGCCGAATTGTATCCTCCCCCAAACTCCCCAGGACGACAGAATGTGACTGGATCTGGAGAGACGATCTGTGAAAAGGTAATTAAGTTAATGTGAGGCCAGTAGGGTGGACCCTAATCCAATATGACTGCTGTTCTTATAACAAGGGGAATTTGAACACAAAAAGGGGCACCAGGAATGTGCACACACAGGGCAAAGGCCACGTGAGGACTCAGTGAGAAGGTCGTGTCCGACTTTTTGTGACCCCATGGACTATATACCCCATGGAATTCTCCGAGCCAGAATACTGGAGCCTTTCCTTTCTCCAGGGGACCTTCCTAACCCAGGGATTGAACCCAGGTCTCCCAATTGTAGGCAGATTCTTTACCCGCTGAGCCACCAGGGAAGCCCCAGTGAAAAGGTGGCCCTCTGCAAACCCAGGAGAGAGGTCTCAGGAGAAGCCAAACCTGTTAACCTGCTGACCCCCTTTTTTTGGACTTCCAGACTCCAGAACTGGGAGAAGTTTCTGTTGTTTAAGGCCGTAGCCTGTGGTGTTTTGCAATGGCAGCGCTAGCAGACTGATACCCACTAACACCAGATAAAAGAGAGTGTACACCAAAACTAGCCGCCCAACATTAACACATAAACAATGAATTTAACCATTTCTGTCCCAGGTTAAAATCTCTCTTTCCCTCTCTCTCTCTCCCCCACCCCCAGCCATCTCCTCCTCCCCCCATAAATATATGTAAATTCTCATCCTAGGATATATATTACTTAGAGCCTCATCAGGAGAAAGAAATGACACAATCATTTGAACATGAAGAGTTTACTATAAAGAGTTATCAACTACAAGATAGATTTGGAGTAAGGGGGACTTGGTTGCTAATGAATAAGCAGAGTCCTAAGGAATATACGTAGAGCAGATAATGAGGGGCACTGGCCCTAAGGGCTGTTGGAGGATCCCAAGGGCGAGCCTCCACCTCACCCAGCCCACCCTCGGGGCTGAGACAGAGGGTTCTGCCATGGCTCACCAGACGACAAGAAAGTTATTATGGTGCCACACTTAGAAGCTTGCCAGAAACCTGCCCTTTGGGGTGCCAGGGAAAGTACTTCACAGGGTAATATCTCACTGAAAGTGCAAATCGCTCAGTCGTATCCGACTTTTTGCTACCCCATGGACTATAGAGTCCATGGAATTTTCCAGGCCAGAATACTGGAGTAGGTAGTCTTTCCCTTCTCCAGGGGATCTTCCCAGCCCAGGGTTCAAACCCAGGTCTCCCACATTGCAGGCAGATTCTTTATCAGCTGAGCCACAAGGGAAGTCCCTCACTGGAGGTATTCCGTTACAAAACTGCTCCAGGGGATACTAAGGGGGAAGCCGCTGGCTACTGGGTGCTGCTGGCCCTGACACTGTCAGAGCTGGGCACTGGGGAGCCCTGGGCGCCACAGAAAACAGGGGCTGGAGAGGTCATGTGAGAGTTTGGAGCCAGGACTAGCGAGAAAAACTCCTTTCTTCTGCAAATGTCTCTCTGGCGCCCTCTATTGACAAATCTTGGTATCTTGCCAGTTGGCAAGGGAAATTTTTTTAATAAGCTCTCCGTTTTCCCAGAGCAGGCAATTAAGGGTGAATTTGGAGCTGAGCGGTATTAAATGGATCACTGGCACAAAGTGATTCAAAGTTGTACTTAATCAAAGATTTTGTTGTACTCAGATAACTGAGATACCTCTGTTTAACATCTAGTTGAATGTGGAACCAAAGAACTTGTTGATATTAGGGGTAACCTGTCCAAAGAGACGCATAGAATTTTAAAAAAAGCAAAGGGAGAAAAAAAAAATGATGGAGGGCAATCTGTGGAAGCCAGCTTCCACAACTTGAACCTGTGTATCCTTAACTATAAATATCTTGCCCCAAACAATGAATATGTGCCCACGAGTTTGCACAATCCACTATGTGACCCAACTACACCTCGGTGTTCCTGGATTTTAATCTCCTGAACTTCCTTGTTCATAAAGTTATGTTTGTCTGAATCACAATATTTGCAAGTTAAATATTTAAAACCTCAGTCAACTTGGAATGAGCAAGTACTTAGTGCCGATGTGTTTCTTTTTTAATTAACTCTAAGCTAATTCAGTAGTTAATTTTAAATACATATCTCTGAACATTTTTAATTATCAAGAGGAAGTAATATCCCCAAAACTGCTCTGAGGTTTAAATAGTATGAAGTTAGTATCTATTTTTTTTTAACCCTTCTAGATGTTTCTGCAAACAAGTAAGATACACCTGTGTGAAACTTAATATTTGAAGACAATGATTAAGAGTCTTGGAATGTTAGAGTTGGATGAGACCATGGAGACTGTTTAGGTAGTTTCATCTTCCCAGGTGGCACAGTGGTAAAGAATCCGCCTGCCAATGCAGGAGACACAAGAGATTTGGGTTTGATTCCAGGGTCAGGAATAGCCCCTGAAGTAGGAAATGGCAACTTGCTCCAGTATTCTTGCCTGGAAAATCCCCTGGACAGAGGAGCCGGGGGTGGGGGGCTATAGTCCATGGGCTTGCAAAGAGTCAGACATGACTGTGCACACACACACACACACACACACACACACAATTTTCCCTCTCCAAGGTAGGGAAACTGAGTCCTGGGGATCTTTGCCCCATATTACATGGCCACTGCTTGGCTACATTAGGACTAGATCCAAGATCTTGCAGTTTTCCCTAAATTTTCTACATGGATGCCTCAAAAATAAATAACACTGCACCCTGCATATTCTGGAGTCAAGCAGAGGATGTAGGGAAGGAAGGAAACAGGAAAGAATCCAGTCCAGCCTGCTTCTTGCTGAACCTCCACCGTGTGCTCTGCTGGAACCCCTTTATGGGAATTAAGTTGGAGAGAAACCCTTTTTGCCATTCTCGTTTCTCCCCAGTGGCTGGTGTCTGGAGTGATCATATGCAAAACACTTGAAATGTCAGAATTCTAAAAGGAAACATCTGAAGGTGTAATTTTGTTTTAGGATAATGTAAGAGGCAAGAATTTGAATCATATTTGTTTCCTTGTTTTGCCTGCTTGTTTGTTTCTCTTCATATTTGGTTGCCTTGGTTTGTCTTGGAAAAGTTAGACTCTTTGGGAAAGATACTGTCTCACATCTCAGGAGAGGCCATACTCTTGATGAGAGTGATACACTAGCAATGAGAAGATAATGTTTTTATCTCTCAAATGTACCCAAGAATTTGGATACAACTAGGAAGCTCATTGGCTCTTTATATTTTTAAACTACAGTAAATTTTTTCTTTTCAGAATCATGAATTTTGACTTAGCCCTCTTAAAAAATATATAAAATGTACAATTTATAAATACTGTTGTGTTTTAACAACAGTCTCCAACCTTTTTAGCACCAGGGACTGGGTTTGTGGAAGACAAGTTTTCCATGGCCTGGGGAGGGGGATGAGGGATGGTTTCTGGATGACTCAAGTGCATTACATTTATTTTGCACTTTATTCTAATCTAACGCTGCCACTGATTTGACAGGAGGTACTGTCAAATAGCCTGGAGGTTGGGGACCCCTGTTATTAACAAACATGAACCTTAATCTCCCAAGGGGAAAAAGAAGAGTTTTCATCAACCCCTAGACTAGTAGGTCTGCAGGGAGGGGAGGATGAAGTTGTTGAGGTTATCTGTCCTTTTGTGAATGAGGAAATGAAGACTTGTCCAGGTTATCTGACTTACGCAGCCACTGAGCCATTTAGACGTAGGACAGCTCTCCGTGAGAAATGTGTGTGTGATGCTGCATGCTCCCCCAGTCTTTACCACGTCCCCTGATCACAGACTTCTAAGGAGATTTGGAGGTGGGGAGCAGGGTCATTCATCACCATAAAGAATGAAGACTCCATGTTCTCTGCAGAACTGTCAAGGTTTGCTTGCTTTGGGTGTTTTAGAGAAATAGACTGGGCATACTAATCTTACTTAAAGGAAAGAAACTATTTGGGTCATAAATGCCCTGATTATAAACTAGGGATAAAATATCCCATTGCTTTCATGCTTAGAATAAAGATTAATAACTTGGTAGTGCTGATGGGTGTAGGATGGAAACACAATTCATATACGCATTTCCTTGGAGATCTTATTTCTACATCTCCAATGACACCCCTCACATTTGGGAATCTGGTGAGAGACCCCTGTGAGAGCTGAACAGTTTTATCAGAGTCTTAAGCCTTAAAATTAGGTGCAAGAGAGACATCAGTGAGTTCCCCCACCATCTCTCTGCCTTAACTTAAATATTTTAGTAATATTTTCATTTCTTAAGATTGAGGAGTCTTTTCAAGGTTGGAATTGAATTCCTCCTTTCACAATCACTTGTACTCCCCCTATCACCGTCCTCCCCAATTTTGGACTTGAGATAACGGTACAGACCTGTATCTTCCGAAAAAAAAACAAAAAAAAAACTATTTTTTTTTTTTTCTGGTACCCAGTGACATCGAAGTTTCCTGTGCTGCTCAAACACATTCGTGCCTCACTGCATCAGTCTGTCTAAACAGGCCGGGGCGCTGATGGACTACAGAATCTTTTCGATTCATCCTGGAGAACTGGGCAGAGGACCGAGCAGGAAAATGGACCCAAGAACCTCGTCCATCCAGCAGCCACGCCAGAAGCACCAACTAAATCTAAAAACCACAGATTCAATTAACTAATCCTCTTCCTAGAAGTGCCAAGAAGAAATAATCTTGTCACTATCCCCTTTGCCATGAGCCCCGATCCAAAGCTCAATATGCTTTTGATTTTCCTAGAGTCTTCAAAAAAAAAAACAAAAAAAACAGAAATGTTATTTCAGGGCCACTCCCTGTTTTCCACATTCTTGACAGAGGTATGTTTTTCATACTCTCCACAACATTTACTAATGGAACAGTATTTGTTTTTAGTTTCTGTACAGTATTTTCGTTGGTCTCATCTATGTTTTCATAATTAATTGAACATACAGAACCAGATTGGTTGGAGAGGGTAACGTGGGTAATTATGTCCCAGGAATTTTTTTTTTTTCTTGCTGAAAATATGTAAGACTCATCTTCCTGTTCTTGTCTGATCACCTGAGAGCTTCAGCTGCAGAGAGATTAAATTCCATCCTGTGAAATAACACCAGAGCTATTTAGCAACATTCTCCACTGAACAAGGATATAGGAGATGGTGGTTTGATTTGAACTATTCCCCAATCACACGAGTGGGATCACAGCTCAGAGAGCACGTTCTCAACCAGACGGCTCTGCGCAGCGCTTTCCCGTCTAGCATCTTCACTTTTCTCTGCTTTCCTTTCACTTTTCTGTCACATTAAAATTGGATCGTACACTGATTTATCACAGGGGCGACAGGGCACAATTTGTGTCAACGTCTAAGATGGTTTCATGGGACTTCTGTCAACAACAGCTGAGGACAGAAGAAAGTTTCTTATGAAATTACCTTGAGAGTGATGAGTTTTACTCATGGCAAAAATTTAAGTGTGAAAATTGCACCAACATGTTCCTACAAATACATTTCCCTTCAGAACTTTCAGACTATTGAATAGATATGGTGCCAACAAAATAGAAGGTTTGATCTGGGGCACTATTTTCTTAGCGAAAATGTCACTTATTTGGAGAGTGATTCAGAGCAACTTTGAGGTCTAACATGTAGGAAAAGGATGCAAGAATGGGGAAAATCCGGGACTGAAGTCGTTTGCCTATATGACTCTGTTTAAACCAAAATCTGACCCGTGGGCCCACTGACCCCTGACTTGTGGGCTAAGACTTTCAGAAGGCTCCCCAGTCTGGTGGTCATGGTGGTAGCTTTTGTTTATAGCAGGTAAGGAATCCACCTGCATTGCAGGAGACACAGGAGATGTGGGTTCCATCCCTGGGTTGAGAAGATCCCCGGGAGAAGGAAATGGCAACCCACTCCAGTAGTCTTGTCTGGGAAATCCCATGGACAGAGGAGCCTGGAAGGCTACAGTCCATGGAGTAGCAAAGAGTCAGACATGATTAAACACATGATACAGGATGTTTTGAGATCAGATTGAGAAATAATGCTAATTTGTATGTAAGACCTTCAAGTCAAAATTGTCTGCGGGTTTTTTGTTTTTTTGCTGCTTACAGAAATCTGAGCTAAAAGTAAAGCCTCTACTCCCTGCAGCTTGCGTTTGATAACAAAAAGCAAAGCAACCATAAATACAGACCTTTTTTTTATTGACTATAGGCTGCCACTTCTTCCTTCTTGAAACACGAGTCATTGGGACATAGAACTTATACCATAAGCAGAAACCAGATATCCTTAGAATCAGAAGTATCTCCAACACTAATTGGATTAAAAATCATGAAGCATATTCCCAGACCGGAGCATTCAAATCAAATTAACCACCATTTTATTTTTTAAAAATAAAGAATTAGTGCCTTGTGTGTACATTATCATCACAAGTTAATGAGTGGGGTAGCATGACGGGGCCTCTCACGTTACCGGAACTCAGATCCCACAAAACACCCTACTCATTTATTTTTTCCTGCAAAAGCTGAGCGAGAATCTTAAAGTGCTACTGCTTTCTTCTCCACAAAGTTGGTGCAGCAGAAACTCCTCACTTTGCAGAGGAGAAAAGGAAAGTCCAAAGAGTGATGATAAGCCCAAGACCTCACAGTGGTGTGGCAGCAGAGCCTTCAGGTAAGACCCAGGTGTCCTCACTTATGGGTGAGGACACTGTGTGTGGTCCGGGTTCCATCCTCTGTGCTTCCCTTTTGACTTGCTGATTTGCTCAGTTGCTAAGTCGTGTCCGACTCTGTGAACCCAGGAACTGCAGCCCTCCAGGCTCCTCTGTCCATGGGATTTCCCAGGCAAGAATACTGGAGTGGGTTGCCATTTCCTTCTCCAGGGGATCTTCCCAACCCAGGGATCAAACTTGCATCTCCTGCACTGCAGGCGGATTCTTTACCCCTGAGCCTCCTGGGAAGCTCATGCTTCCCCTTAGATCGAAGGAAGCACAGTGACCATTCCAAGTAGGAGCAAAACCATCATGCATCCCAGATGCTGGCTGGGGAAACAGGAACTCCGTGATCATCCTGGCCCCATATGATACAGTACATTTCCTCTTAGTTCCTCATGACCACCTGCTCATAAAGGAGAAAAGAGAACAGAACAAAGCAAACAAGCAGAGGACTTCTGCTTCTGGTTAGCATGTAAGAGAATGTACTTTTGTTCTTGGGGGTAATGACAAGAGAAATTTGGACAAAATTGAAAGTGTGTTCTATCAGGCTAAGAGCCAAGGGTTGCAAGAAACCCTTCATGAAATGAATTCCAGAGAAAAGCAAGTCTTTCAGGAGTGAGCAGACTTCTTACCAGGGGAGGCAACTGGACCTTGGCATGAGAAGATGGAGAGAGGGGGTCCTGCCAGAACTGTGGAGACTCTGGAGGACAGCAGGACTTAGTTGAGCCTGAGAGGACCCTATGGGTCAATGGATGGATGGAATCTGGAGGAGCCCCAAGTGAATTACTCAGCCACGAATTCTTCCCACCTGTCCTCAACTAGCCTCAACTATAGTAGAGAAGGTAGCAGCAGCAGCCGAAGACCTGGAAAACAGGTCCCCCCCACCCCGCCCCCTAAGATGCTTGGGTTCTGAAGCCCAGACAGAGTTTAACCAAAAGGAACCACGGGCCTCTGGAATCACAGCTCAGCTCTGTGCTGTGTGTGCCGTGCTCAGTCGCTAAGCCATGTCCAACTCTTTGTGACCTCATAGAATGTAGCCCACCAGGCTCCTCTGTCCATGGGATTCTCCAGGCAAGAATACTGGAGTGGGCTGCCGTTTCCTTCTCCAGGGGATCTTCCTGACCCAGGGACTGAACCTGGGATTCTGCACTGGCAAACAGATTCTTTACCACTGAGCCACCTGGGAATAGCTTAACCCCTTCTTAGCTCAAATAGCCAGGCAATGTTGATCCAAGGAAAGAAATGAAGATCACTTGAAAGCGTTGTTTTTGTTGTTCAATCATTAAGTTGTATCCGACTCTTTGAGACCTCATAGACTGTAGCATCCCAGGCTTCCCTGTCCTTCAAAGTGTGAATAAATGTAAGTATGAAAGACAATTTTTTATCAACATTTGATTTGCTTAAAAGGTGATTGCATATTTAAGGAAAAAATAATAGCAATGTGCTATGGCGTTCATAAGATATGTAGAAGTGAAGTAGATGACATTATAGCACAGAAGAAGGAAGAGGGTATGAACTTGAGTGTCCTGGTGAAGCCCTACACTCGAAGTGGTGTAAGATTACTTCTGTGTAAAGGATATCAGTTTCAGCCTCAGAGCAGTGAGTTGCACAAATAGGTTAAGCTCAGCCTTCCCACCTTTCTCTTAGAAGACTGAAGGGATGTGCTGCCTCATCCTCCTCTGTCCTCCACCATCTCCCAGAGTTGGCTCAAACTCATGTCCATTGAGTTGGTGATGCCATCCACCCATCTCATCCTCTGTTGCCCCCTTCTCCTGCCTTCAATCTTTCCCAGCATCAGGGTCTTTTCCTATGAGTTGGCTCTTCGCCTCAAGCAGCCAAAGTATTGGAGCTTCAGCTTTGGCATCAGTCCTTCCAATGAATATTCAGGGTTGGTTTCCTTTAGGATTGACTTGTTTGATCTGCTTGCAGTCAAAGGACTCTCAAGAGTCTCTCCAGCACCCCAGTTCAAAAGCATCAGTTCTTCAGCACTCAGCCTCCTTGATGGTCCAACTCTCACAACCATGCATGACTACTGGAAAAACCATAGCTTTGGCTAGACAGCCCTTTTTCAGCAAAGTGATGTCTTTGCTCTTTAATATGCTATCTAGGTTTGTTATAGCTTTCCTTCCAAGGAGCAAGTATCTTTTAATTTCATGGCTGCAGTCACCATCTGCAGTGATTTGGGAGCCCAATAAAATCTGTCACTGCTTCTACTTTCCACACTATTTGCCGTGAAGTGATGGCACTGGATGCCTTGATCTCAGTTTTTTTAATGCTGAGTTTCAAGCCTGCTTTTTCACTCTCGTCTTTCACCCTCATCAAGAGGCTCTTTAATGGCTCACTTTCTGCCATTAAAGTGGTATCCTCTGCATATCTGTTGTTGCTATTCAGTCACTAAGTTGTAACCAACTCTTTGTGACTGCATGGACTGCGGCGCCCCAGGCCTCCCTGTCCTTCAGTATCTACCAAAGTTTGCCCAAACTCATGCCTATTGAATTGATGCTGCTTCCCTGGTGGTTCAAACAGTAAAGAATCTGCCTGCAATTCAGGAGACCTGGTTTCAATCCCTGGGTCAGGGAGATTCCCTGGAAAAAGGAATGGCTACCCACTCGGGTATTCTTGCTTCAAGAAAGAATTCCATGGACAGAGGAGCCTGGTGGGGTCACAAAGAGACTCACACAACTGCATAATTGAGGTTGTTGATATTTCTCTGGTAATCTTGATTCCAGCTTGTGATTTATTCAGCCCGGCATTTCATATGATGTACTCTGCATATAAGTTAAATAAGCAGGGTGACAATATAGAGCCTTGTAATACTCCTTCTCAATTTTGAACCAGTCAGTTTTCCATGTCCGGTTATAACTATTGCTTCTTGACCCCCATACAGGTTTCTCAGAAGGCAGATAAGGTGGCTTGGTACTCCCATGTCTATAAGAATTTTTCAGTTTGTTGTGAGCCACACAAACCAAAGGCTTTAGCATTGTCAATGAAGCAGAAGTAGTTGTTTTTATGGAATTCCCTTGCTTTCTCCATAATCCAACAAATGTTGGCAATTTGATCTCTAGTTCTTCTGCCTTTTCTAAGTCCATCTCGTACATCTAGCAGTTCTCAGTTCGTGTACTGCTAAAACCTAGCTTGAAGGATTTTGAGCACAACCAGGCTAGCATGTAAAATGGGCACAATTGTATGGTAGTTCGGACATTCTTTGACATTACCCTTCTTTGGGACTGGAATAAAAAGGGCCCTTTTCCAGTCTCGTGGCCAATGCTGAGTTTTCCAAACTTCTTGACATATTGAGTGCAGCTCTTTAGCAGCAGCATCTTTTAGGATTTTTAATATTAATAGCTCAACTGGAATTCTGTTACCTCCACTAGCTTTGTGCATAGTGATGCTTCCTAAGGTCCACTTGATTTCACACTCCACGATGTCTGGCTCTAGATGAGTAACCACACCATCATGGTTATCTGGGTCATTAAGAATTTTCTTTATAGTTCTTCTGTGTATTCTTGCTATTCTGTTCTTAATCTCTTCTGCTGCTGTTAGGTCTTTATGGTTTCTGTCCTTAATGTGCCCATCCTTGCATGAAATATTCCCTTGATATCTCCAATTTTCATGAAGAGATCTCTAGTCTTTTCCATTCTATTGTTTTCCTCTATTTCTGTGCATTGTTCATTTAAGAAGGCCTTCTTATCTCTCTTTGCTATTCTCTGGAACTCTGCATTCAATTGGGTATATCTTGCCCTTTCTCCCCTTCCTTTCCCTTCTCTCCTTTCCTCAGCTGTATAAGGCCTCCTTAGACAACCATTTTGCCTTGTTAGATTTCTTTTTGTTTGGGATGGTTTTGGTCACTGCCTCCTGTACAATGTTATGAACCTCCATCCATAGTTCTTCAAAAAGGCCCAGTAGATACACCCAATTTAGGTGGTGGTGGCTGAAGCCACTGCTGTTGTACAACTGTCATGCCCAAAGAAGAACTTCTGTAAACAATGAGAGATGGGAGCTTAACAGGAAACAACTATAAAAATGTCACACGGTCCTCTGGGAAGCATCACCATGGGCCACACAACTGTCAAAGACAGCAAAAAAGTCTGCTTATTTTAATTCAGCACAAAGAGCTCAAAGAAAGCTGGGATCAAGTTCTACAGAACTCTTCCAGTCCTTTCTTGCATCCATTTTACTTGCTCAGAACGACTTTGAGAATGAAGAGGAAAGAATAAAATGGGAGATTTGTTAATTTCAAATGTCAGCAGAGGTTGACAGTACAAGCAGGCCTCAGGGGAATCTGGTTCACCTGGGGATGACTGATTCAAGAAAGCTTCAGTTGTGCAGAATCCAGCAATCTAGCAATCTCTTGCATCTCATCTGCAATGTCTTAGAAAATTTAGATGTGTACTCACCAAAAAGTTCAGGGGTTAAAAGAGAAATACCAAAGTCGACTCATAGAGGCAGAAGAGAAGAAGAGAGGGCCTTTCTCTGACTTCTTGATGTGTGTTTGTACTCTACTCTGATATCTGCTTCCTCATCCCTACAAGTCTGGGAACCTCATAGAGGCAGGTGCCGTGAGGAAACAGAAAGCAAGAGAGGTAAGAGAAAATTAGCACAGAGCAGATTTCAGAGATCAAAGGACAGCAGTCCAGAACCTTTTGTGGGAGGGACAAGCCTGATGCAGGCAGCCTAGGTTCTAGGACCCTTTCGAAGGCTAAAGCCTTGAAATACTCACCATACAATTGGGATAAATTTGCCTCACAAAGATAAATGTCACATTATTCCAACAGATAGAACAATGGTTCATGCATATTTCCTTTGAGAAATTTTTGTCCCAAAGCCATACCCACTAGCCAAGTGACCTTCCTTGCAACAAAGTTAGAGAGGGACCCACCCATTGCATGTACCTCCAATAGCTTTGGGCTTACAATTGGATGTGATCACCACGATGGGAGCCTGATAATGGCCCCCAAAGACATCCAGGCCCTAATCCCTGGAGTTTGTGGTTATTATCTTTTATGGTAAAAAGGGTTTTGCACGTGTGAGCAAGTTGAGATGGGAAGATTATCCTGGATTACTGGGTGAACCCTAAATGTAATCACAAGTGTCCTGACAAGACGCTTAATAAGGGATATCTATAAATCTCAGAAAGAGATTCAACTACAGAAGCGGAAAAGGTGATGTGCCAACAGAAGTAGTGGGAGAGATGGAAGAAGGTCCAAAGATGCTGTACTGTTGGCTGTGAAGATGGGGGAAGCAGCCAAGAGCCAAGGGATACAGAGGGCTGCTAGAATCAGAAAAAAGGCAAAGAAAAGATTGTCCTCTGGTGCTCCGCTAAGGGACCAACCCTGTGGACAGCTGGCCGTTAGCCCAGTGACACGATACTGGACTTTGAACTCCAGACCTGTAAGGCAACCCGTGTTGTGCCACACACGGTAGTAAGTAATTAAGGTTGTGATCATTTGTCACGTATGTTGTGAGGTAGGGGGTCTGACTTCATTTGTTTGCATATTGATATACAGTTGCTACCCTGGTGGCTCAAACGGTAAAGAAGCTGCCTGCAATGCGGGAGACCTGGGTTCGATCTCTGGGTCGGGAAGATCTCCTAGAGGAGGGCATGGCCACCCACTCAAGTATCCTTGCCTGGAGAATCCTCACAGACAGAGGAGACTGGCAGGCTACAGTCCATGGGGTTGCAAAGAGTTGGACACGACTTAGAGACTAGGCACAGCACAGCATACAGTTGCCACAAATTATTTGTTAAAAAGATCATTCTTTCCCCATTGAATGGCATCCTTCTTGAAAATCAATTGACCATAGATGTATTGGTTATTTTGGGGCTCTCTGTTTTGTTTCATTGATCTGTATGTCTATACTTAGGCCAGTACCATACTGTCCTGATTACTGTAACTTTAAGGGTTGAAGTCAGCAAGTTTGAGTCCTTCACCCTTTTCTCTTCTTTTTGAGACTGCTTTGCCTATTCTGGGTCCCTCACGTTTCCATAAAAATCTTGGGATCAGTTTGTACATTTCGGTGGGGGCGGGGAAGGCAGTTGAAATTTTGACCAAGGATTATATTGAATCTGTAGATCACCTTAGGCAGTACAACCATCTTAATATTATCCGCCAATTCATGAACATAGGAGGTCTTTCTATTTATTTAAATCCTTTTGTAGTTTTAAGTGTGGGTTTTGCACTACTTTGGTTTAATTCATTTTAAAATATTTTCTTCTCTTTGATACTACTGCAAATGGAATTGTTTTCTTAATCCCAATTTCATTGTTCATTGCTAGTATATAGAAATGTAATTAACTTTATAGATTTATCTTGTATTCTGTAACTTTGCTGGACTTGTTTATTAGTTCTAATAAGCTTTTTAGTGGAATACCTGGGGTTTTCTATATATAAGATCATGTCATCTGCAAATACAGGTAATTTTAAGTCTTCCTTTCCAACCAGGCCACGTTTTATTTTTGTTTTTGTTTTTGTTTTTTGGCCAATTTCCCTGTGTAGAACCTCCAGTGAAATGTTGACTAGAAGCAGCAAGAATGGATATCTTTGTCTTGCACTAACCTCAGGAGGAAAACATCCATTATGCTAGCTGTGGTTTCATTTTTGTTTTTAATAGATGCTCTTCATCAGATTGAAGAAGTTCCCTCTTATCTCTGGCAGTCAAATGTTTGTTGGTTACTTTCTTTAAAAAACAAAATTGGACCCAACATAGACTTGTTTGGATTTCTGGTTTTGTCAAAAATCCTAAACACTTCAGAAGATATGATCCCAACTGAGTTCACGATGAAAACTCCAAGACAAAAATATACACAGTTCTGTGACATCTCATGTTTTAGGATGCATAGCACTGTACAAAACACTCTGAAATACTTCTGTCCAAAAAAGGTTTAAGCAAAATGAAAAGTATTACTTAGCAGAAAGCTAATTCCTCCACCTTCCCATTCCCCAGCTAAGTGGTGAGACTCTTCTCCCTGTCTACTTCCAGGTACCAGTTAAAAGCAACGCATTCATTCTCTAAACTTTCTGAGGAAACACTTAAATCTCAGTCCTACACCTGGTTTTCTTCTGAACTCAAGTTCATCTTCCTTTCACCACCTGTGAGTCTCCCTTCTGTATCTCCTCATTCCCATATTTTTCATTTCCAGTCAAAGATAACACCTGGTCCTTGGGGAAGACCATGAAAAGGAGTGAAGCAAAAGTTCTTCCCGATATTTCAGGGGATTTGCTTGAAGCTGCAGCAATGATCCATCTCCAGGTCCCTCCTGCAGCGCAAAGGAGTCCCGATGGAGTAGCTGGGAGCCTGCTGGATTCCACAGAAGTAGGACTTTGTCCTCTGTTCAAGGGTGTGCCCCAGAGGAACACCTGAAGGGGCTCCCTCTTGCCTGGGCTTCAGGGCTCTAAGGCCTCTGGCTAGCGCCACCCCCTTTCTTGGTGTCCTCTTGTTTAGAGTGTGGCTGCCTTGGCCATGGCCAAGGTGGGGGCTCCTAATCCACTCCTCAGTCCACCAAGATATCAGGCCAGAAGCTCTGAATGAATGCTTCCCTGGGTTCTCTGTATTCTGATTTTCTGGGCAACTAATCATCTCCAGAAGCCTGAACAATTCAGTCATCTCAAGCCCGGGACTTGGATTTATCCAGGAGGCAACCAGCTTTCCCTCAGAAGGATCGGGAAAGCCCGAGCTGAGGTAGGTGTGGCCCTCCTAAGTTGCCCTCCCAGAACTCGTGGAGCACACCTGGCTCCCAGGAATTGAGTAAGGAGTCTTTGCTCAACTTAATCTTATTACTGTGGACTTTCGTTCCTGAACAGGCTCCTGCAAATAGAAGCTCTCTTTACATCTGGCATCCCTGCCGAGGTCATGCTCTGAAGATGTCCTCTGAATACGAGGAGATATACCTTCTTCTGGATACAGATCCATAGACATCCTGTGAACAACCATTCCCGTCTCTCTCTGCGCATGTGACCCGAACAGATTAATTAGCAAAATTTCAATCTCTGGGCATAGTGACTGCTTCAGGGATGAATTTGTCCCATGAGAGTAAATCCTGGTTCTTATTCAGCAGCTAACAGGGTGAGATGTGTTCTTTTCTCCTCAACATCTAACCTGAAAGACTTCAGATTCTGGAGCTGCTGACCACCCTCTTGATCCACAAAAAAATGGTCCAAGAATAAAGTCCACAAGAATCAGAACAGAACCAAGGGATAGAGTTCGACATTTTAGGAGCTCCTGGGTCTAACCAGGCATACATATTCTCTTTTTGCCTAACCAAAAATCTAACTTGGGTTAGATTTTTCTATCATTTGTATCCAAAAGATTCCTAGAGGACACGAACACCATGCCCACAGATGTGCAGAAGGCCCAGGCCCTGCTCCCCTCATTCTCCCCTACCAGGTAAGTCTTCCTTCTCCATGATTTAAATCTGCCCCATCCTTTGCAGTGATGCTGAAGCTGAAGCTCCAATACTCTGGCCACCTGATGTGAAGAGCCGACTTATTGGAAAAGACACTGACATAGGGAAGGATTGAAGGCAGGAAGAGAAGGGGGCAACAGAAGATGAGATGGTTGGATGGCATCACCGACTCAATGGACATGACTTTGAGCAAACTCTGGGAGATAGCGAAGGACAGGGAAGCCTGGCGTGTTGAAGTTCAGGGGTTCACAAAGAGTCAGATATGACTTAGTGACTGAACAATGACATCCTTTGGAGTACTGCTCAAAAGTTATCTGGAGTGTCCCAAGACTAATGCCCTTTCTTGTGGCATAATAAGAGAACTATATTTGGTCTCTCCCCCCAGTTCCTGACACAGAGCTCCTAAATCCCTGGCTATTTCCTGAATGATAGGGATACTCAGAGCATCTTTTGTTCTAGCATCTGGTTTCTGATCCCGGTTCCTGACTCAGAGCGCCTAAATCTCTTCGCTACTCCTGGCTGATAAGAGTTTCTTCTGTTCTTTTGAGGCAGTGCTTGATGGGATCCTGGATAACTTTCGGGTGGGAGCAGGTCACCAAAGACCAAGCTATGTTTAGATTCTTGGAGCTTTTAGCCCTACCCTTCACCCTCCAGGGAGAGGCAAAGAGAGGATCTGAAGACTGAGTTAATAATTGATCACGCCTACATGATGAAGTCTCTGTAAAAATTCCTAAACTGTGGGGAGCCAAGAGTTTTCAGGTTGGTAAGCACGTCCACAAGCTAGGAGGGTGGTGCACCCCATCTCCATGGGGACAGAAGCCCTTGTGCTTGGGACCTTCCAGACTTTGCCTTATGTACTTCTTCATCTGATTGTTCATCCGCATCCCTTATGATACACTCTGAAATGAGCATTTCCCGGAGTTTTGAGAACCATTTCAGCAAATTATTGCACCCAAGAGGCGGGGATCATGAGAATTCCAGTTTATAGCCAGTCAGAAGCACAGATGACAGCTTGGAGCTTGAGACTGGCAACTGAAGTGGGGTCAGTCTTGTGTGGCTGAGTCTTTAATCTGAGGAGTCTACACCAACTCTGGCTTGTTAGTGTCCGAAGTGTAGGATACCCAGCTGCAGTCTGCTGAGTTGGAGAACTGGTTGGTATGGGGGAACTCTCTACACACTTGTCAGAAGTGTTGTGAGTAGAGGCAACAGGGGTTTCTCTTTACTTCTCCAAACAGATGTGACTACAACTTCTAACTCTGAATCTAACCCATCCTTTAGAGCTCTCCTTAGAGACTCTTCAGACTTTCTTGGCTCCAAACCTCCTAAGCTTCTTACGGGTAGGAATCAGGGCTTGTCCGTCTTGTATCTGCAGTCCCATGCCCCAACTTCCATCCATAGTAGGTCCTTAGAATTACTTCTGAGAACCTATGGGATCTACAAGGTCAGAGACCATAACAAAGGGTCCACTGGGAAGGGATGGGGGATGGGTAATGAGCAAGACTTCTGCAATCTACTTCCATACGATTATTTGAGTCTTTTATGACTGTATTATAATATTTCTTTTGCAAAGAAAACCCTCAGTGGAATAACTGAGAAGGGGCAGTGGATTGGCCAGCATTTCTGCACAGGATTCTGAAGCCCCTTGAACCCACATCTCTTGTGGGAATCCCACACTTGCTGCTTCAAGCAGAGACCCAAGCTCCAATCCAGGGCTTTGACCTTGTGTGGGAAGGACTGATCTATCACCGATGCAGTCATGGACAAACTGCTTCACAGAGCATTTTATCCCCTAGAAAATCTCCAGCCCCGCCATCCTGGGTGCTGCCCAGACTCTTCAAATACAAGCCCAAATAAAATAAATAAAAGTAAATATTGTTCTCATAAAGCCATGGGATGCCTAGCAACCAAGAACAAAGGAGGCTGGAGGAAGCAGGTTGACTCTCACAGGCCCCTGTGTGTGTAAACTGCAGTAAAAACTTTTTCTCTGTGAATAATGTATTTTTGAGTGTTAAATTACTGAGGGTGTATGTGACACTGAGGCTGAGAACCACCCAAAAGTTGACATGCCTTGGGCCCTGCCCTGGAGGAGAGGTCAGGGGTCATCTTAGCCTTTGTCCCGCTACTGACATTGTGTGTGTGGGGGTCCTCCCCTGCAGCCTTGGGACTGGGACTCTGGGACTAGGGCTCTGAAACCACAGTGGTCCAACCCCCAGTGAAATTCTAAAGAAAATATTAAGTCATAGAATGAACCTGAGAGCTCTGATGCTCTTTCATGGCCATTGTGTGTGCTCTGTCACTCAGTCATGTCCGACTCTTTGTGACCCCATGGACTGTAGCCTGCCAGGGCTCCTCTGCCCATGGGACTATCCAGGCAAGAACACTGGAGTGGGTTGCCATTTCCTCCTCCAGGGGATCTTCCTGACCCAGGGATGGAATCCACATCTGTGTCTCCTGCATTGACAGGTGGATTCTTTACCACTGCACCATCTGGGAAGCCGCCTTGTGATCATTACAATGCTCCATTAGAAAAAAATAAATATAAGGCACATAACGTTGTTCCTTTTTAAAAAAAATTATATTTGTTTATTTGGCTGAAGCAGGTCTTAGTTGCGGCACACAGAATCCTTAGTTGCAGCATGTGGGATCTCGTTCCCTGACCAGGTACTGAACTTGGGTCCCCTGCACTGGGAGCTCAGAGTCTTAGCCACTGGATCATCAGGGAAGTCCCCATAACACTATTCTTATTAATTTTTTAATATGAAACTTTGTAACACACTCAAAGTAGAATAGTATGATTTTTTAAATTATCATCAAAGTTCAACGTTATAAAAATTTGGCCACATTGCCTCATCAATATTCTCTCTCTTTCTTTTCCTTTGCTAAACTATTTGAAAGCACATCCAAGATATAACTTCATTTCACCTGCACATACTTCAGTACGAATCTCTGAAAATTACAGCCATATTCTTTTGTAACCACAAGGCCAGTTTTATGTCTGAGTAAGTTAAATTTACTTTTGCGGGGGGCAACCTCCAATACTTTAGACCATAATCAAATGCTCCTGATTGTTTCAAAAGGGTCTTTTTCATTTGCTCTGTGTTCTCACATTTGTAATGCCCCTTCTTGGCTGATGTCCCAGGCATGTGTTTAGACTGACTTTTAGAAATCTAGGATTATCAGGGACATAATGAAAGCAGGGAAGAGGCAAGAGGAAAGAAAAAAAAAAAAAAACATTAAAGCAGTGTGAAAGTGGTATTTTTATAAGATCCAGGTAAAATCTTATTGGCCATTAGCTTTGCCCATAGGAGACACCCCAACTGGGTGGGACTGGATTAAACTGAACCCGCTGATAAAGCAGAAATTTCCCCTGGCATCTTCTGAGACTTGAGAGCTTCTGAAGATTTAAGGAGGTGGATAAAATGTTGCTGTCATTGTCTGTCACCATGGAAACTCTAGCCAGGACTTGGCATTGCTAGAATTTTTCCAGTGGATTTTGAAGACTGCTAACCCTAGGTCAGAGGGAGAGGGAGTGTGAATTTACATTAGATATATAACTGCTACCTGGCACAGCTTCCCCAAAGAAGAGGGAAAGGATATCTTTGGGGGCAAGGTCAATAGAAAGCTTGAAGGAAAGAGAGAGGAGCCTTCAAAGCTCCCTTACTCGATAGGCAGACCCTTGTCATGGAAGGTGGGGGATGCATCTGACTCCTGAGAACTGGTCAGTCCAAGAGAAGTGAAAAACCTGCCTACTTTATGACCCGTGACCCCACCTCTAGGAATGTATTCCAAAAAAGCCAAAGTTTGCACAAAGATTTATTTTGTTTGAGGACATCCCTTAGCACATTATTTATAGCAATAAAAAGGGTGGGGAGGATTACCTGAAGACTCAACAATATAGGGTCACAAAAAGTCGGACACGACTGAAACCACTTAATACAATATAGGGTTGGTTTAACAAATTATCTTGCAGGCGTGTTCAGTCGTGTCTGCAACCCTATGGACTGTAACCTGCCAGGCTCCTTTGTCCATGGGATTCTCTTGGCAAGAATAGTGGAGTGGGTTGCCATTTCCTCCTCCAGGGGATCTTCCTGACCCAGGGATTGAACCCGAGTCTCCTGAGTCTCCTGAATTGCAGGCAGATTCTTTACCACTTGAGCTATCAGGGAAGCCTGTAATGAATTATAGCTCATCTCTATACGGAAATACGAAGTATCCACCTAAAACATGTTGTGGAAGAATACGTCATGAGATGGAAAATTTTTCATCTCATGTTAAGTAGGAAAAAAAGAGTTATAAAGTTGGTCTGATGCCAGTCTCATGTTTTAAAACATAAAAGGGAAAGAAAGGAAGTGGGGGAAGAAATGAGAAGTCTGTACATCAAAATGTTTTAAAAAATACATAGTTTTCTCACCAGGTGATTGAATTATTGCCCTCTCCCCGCAAGTTTCTTGCAATGATGGTAGTGATAGTTTAGTCGCTAAGCTGTGTCCGACTCTTTGCAGTCCCATGGACTGTAGCCCACCAAGCTCCTCTGTCCATAGAATTTTCCAGACAAGAATACTTGCCTTAGAAACCTCCTCAGATTTTCTTGGCTCCAAACCTCCTAAGCTTCTTAATGTTTGGAACCAGGGTTTGTCTGTCTTGTATCTGCAGCCTCACGCCCCAACTCCCATCCCAGCAGAGTGGGCTGCCATTTCTTTCTTACAATGAGCTTCCATCAATTTATGATTTTAAAACATTTATAATAATAATAGTAAACATAATAGAGAGGTAGAGGAAAGGGAGGAAAAAAAGGGCATTGTGGGGAGAGGAGGAGAAAAACGCAACTGTCTGAAAAGAAGAGAGGCAAAAGGAAGGGAAGGGAAGAAAGGAAAGTAACTCATCCAGGCTGGTGGGTTTGAGAGCCCCTTTACGAGGTTCACTTACAGCTAAAAACAACTCTTTTACAAGAGAAGAAAAGGAAACAAAATAAAGATTTTGAAGGTCTAAGTAATTATCTACTAAGTGGTTGGCATGTACACATTGGCTAGACAACCTCAGGCCACAATTTTCTTTGGAGAGAATGTGGTTCCCTTTCTTTATAAGACTAACTTAATCATCAACCTTGACTTTGTAGGTTTGAGGGATTATAAATAATTCATAATATTGTAGCAATTCATTTATATAATTTTCCTGAATGATCATTAGTTTCGCCATTTGACTTATTGAGAACCTGGCATGCAGTTTCACATCAGTTTATTAGCTAGTAAGGGCCTGGCTAGGGAACTCCTGCTCATTAAAAAAATGATGACAAAATCGGGTAATGTTTCTCCTGTGAAGTTTTCCACTACCATCAGAAAGTACTCTCTGTGCCTAACTTAAAAAAGAACAAAATCCAGTTTGTGATGACCGGTCCTGGCCAGTGAGTGGTTAAAGCTTAAAAAGGAACATGTGTTTTGGGGGGAACTGTGGCTTATCAGCAGGGGTGGGAGCATCATCTCACGTGTTGTCCCTGGGCCCAGGGTAGGGGACATGATATGGCCAGGGCTGGGACAGTGGCCAGCATCCCTTCCCTTGCAGCCTCTGACATCCTTTCTAAAGCAAACCAACAGCACCAGGCGTCCCATAGGCATCTGGTCCAAAGCACAGCTGGCCATCCCATCACACCTTAAGCTACAGGACACAGTTCATTCTCAATCGTCCAGGGCTGTTAAGTCAGGTTCTGTTCTCAGAATCTCAGACTGTCTTCCTCTTTCTGATTTTGGGTCACTTGAGCTGCCTACTTGCAATTACCCGCATCACACTAGGAAGAAAGTTGAAATCACTGCCAAGAATGGGGCTTTCTGGTCACTGCTGCGTCAAGCACCTATTACATATGTGCCAGGTTCATCCCAAGCATTCATCAAGCAAGTATTTATTGAGCACCTACTCTGCACCCAAGCTTATTCCAGGCACTGAAGACATAGCAGTGAACAAAACAGATAAAGGCTACCTTTAGGTGGTGAGGATAAAAAGCCAATAAACAAGAATATATCATGTGCCAAACAGGTTAGGGCTAAGGAGAGAAACTAGCAAACAGAAACAGGCAGCATGAAAGGCTGCTGTCTGGATGGGGTGCCCAGGGAAGGCCCCACTGAGGTGACATCCCTGAAAAGAAGTGGAGGAGGTAAGCGAGTGAGCCCGGCAAGAATCTGGGGAAAGAAAATGCTAAGCAAGGAAACAGCAAGTGCAAAGGCCCTGGGGTCGGTCTGTCCTGGCAAGATTGAGGCACTGTTTCTCAACTCTTCTTTTTATTCTAAATATGTATTTATTTGGCTGTGTCAGGTTTGAGTCGCAGCACTTGGACTCTCCAGTTGTGGCGTGCAAGCCTCAGTAGTTATGGCACTCGGGCCTAGTTACTCTGTGGCATGTGGGATCCTAGTTCCCCATCAGGGATCGAACCTGCGACCCCTGCATTACAAGGCAGATTCACAACCACTGGACCACCAGGGAAATCCCCCCTTTTTCTTTTTTTTTAATTATCACTCTCCTACAGAGGCTTTTTAGGTATTTTTCCCCTAATTGTTCCTGATGAAATTTTATCGTATACTTATTTATGTCCTGTGTGTACATGTGTGTTCTATTGTATATCTGTATGTGTCTTGTGTGTACATGTGTATTCTGTAAGTAAAAAGAGGAAGATTGTTTTGTCCTTAAGAGTCAGTTTTTGCACCCTTGGGAGACGGGACATCCCATAGAGAATGCACGACTGTGCAAGCAGGCAGGTGGGCCTGGAGCAGAGAGAGGGGAAAGGTGCAGGAAGGAGAATCCAAGAGGCGACTTGAGATCCGCAAGGTCCGACTCAGGCAGGGCCTTGTAGGTCCGCACAAGGACCTTTCACTTCCAGGGAGGCTGGCGAGTTTTAGCTGAGGGATGACATGGTGTGAATTACATTTTCTTAGGATTGCTGGGGCCACTGGGAGCAAATACAGGACTATAAAAATGAGTGACAACAATCCTGGTCTTAAATAAGGTAATCGGCAGTGGACAGGGGGACCCCTCCTCTCTCCACCTCCCATCCTTCCGGCTCCTCCCCTTCTGCCCTTCATTTCTTTCCTCATTCCTTCTGGAAAGATTCACCGAGCACCCATCCTGGGCAGGCAGTGAAGATACACGTCAGTGGCCCGTGCTGAGTGGGAATAAAAGTGGTCACAGTATGTTACAGGGGCACAGAGTACGGAGCCCCAGCTATGGGGGAATGGGTGAGGGGTGGCTGGGGAAGGGAGCTCACATGGCTTCCTGGGAGAGGAGTCACCTGGAGGCAGGTGCTGAAGGAGGCGTAGGGCTTGGCCAGGAGAAGAAGCTGTAGAAGCACTTTGGGGAGAGAGGGCAGTGTGGGTTGAAGCCAGAGCAAGGCCAGAGGACAGAGGAAGGAAGTGCAGGCTGCTGTCCTTTGTGAGAGGGAACACAGGTGTGAGCCAGGTGGCAGGGGCTTGAATGGACCCCAGGAGGGGCCGGAACTTGAGGGGCCTTAGAGGTCACATTCAAGACCTCAGACTTGATCTTGTAGAGTAGGGAGCACAGAAGGGTCTCGAGCTGCACTGTCACGGGCATGTCAGAGCATCTGCTTTGGCAGCTGCATGCAGGCTGAGGGAGCGCATGTGAAGGCAGGTAGGGACTGGGATGTATCGTTAAGAAGTTCAGGTGACAGGTGCAAAGGGTCGGTGATAGGATTCCAAGGGTCCAGGTTGTCATCCTCTCTAATCGCTCTCATTATTCATCTTCCTCTCAGGCAATAAGGTGGAGGAGAAACCAGCCCAGCATCAAAGAAGAACCCCCATCTGTTCCAATAGAGACACAACTGGATAGACCATCAACACAGATTGTTCTTGTCTGCGGCTCCTCTGGAACTGTTGTTGCTATTCTTCCATCTCTAAGTTGTGTCCAACTCTTTGTGACCCCATGAACTGCAGCACGGCAGGCTTCTTTGTCTCCCTGTATTTCCTAGAGTTTGCTCAAATTCACGCCCATTGAGTTGGTGATGCTATCTAACCATCTCATCCTCGGTCACCCCCTTCTCCTCCTGCCCTCAATCTTTCCCAGTGTCAGGGTGTTTTCCCAATGAGTCAGCTCTTCGCATCAGGTGGCATAGGTGGCCTCTTTGACTGTGGACCCCACTTAAACATTTCCCCTGCACATTTTGAATGACTCAGGATAAAGCTAGTCAGAGGGAGTCAAAGGCAGAGCTCTCCCAGGAAGTGGGCAGGTAGGGCCAGCCCTGCTTCCCCAGGAAAGCCCTGGGGAAGGACCTGTGGGCACAGCCACATGTCCCTCTAAGGATGACTATTTTGTGTAGAACATTTCTTCCAGCACAAGGCAGGTCAGGAGCCCCAGCCTGCACAACTCCAGGTCTGTCTGCCACTCCCTGGCAGCACCTCGAGCCCTCGGCTCCCTGCTCTCCACTGTCTTCCTTTCCATGAACTTTAACTACACTTGGGCAGATCCGTGAGAATAAATTAAGAACAAAACAGACAAGGACCTGCATTCAAAGCAAAGGCTGACGCTCCTGGGGCTGGAGTCCATGAGGAAAATTGCTTCTGCGTCTCATTTTTCATTTTCTAACAGCCCGTCTCCTCCAGTTTCCACATCCCAGGTGGAGCCAGGGACAAGAACATTCCAGTGTCCAAGCCGTGATGCTGGAGGGAAACGAGACCTGGTGGCAGACCCCTCCCCACCTCGGACTCCAGGCCCTCCCCTGATTGCTCAGCGTTAAGGGTGAGAGGCAGGTTGACCCCTCATGCCTCCACCCTCAGGAGAATGGAGTTGAAGCTACCGGTGTTCTTCCAGCATAGCCGATGACCAGCAAGGAGGCACTGCAGAGACCCAGCTGTGCGGGGCGCTTCCTATCGCCTGCACTGTGAGGCTGCGTGCCTGGCTGGCAGGGCCTGCAGAGGGGACAGCTAAGAGGTCGTGGCTGTCATCTAGGATGCCAACCTCAGACGTCCTCCAATGTGGCCAGTGCCCCCTCATGCCCGACTGCTGTTGCCCTCCGGGGACTACTGCCGGGCATACGAAAGCACACAATAGTCAGCTGTGGTCAAGGGGCTGGCCGTGGGGACTTACCTGTCCTGGGTCAAGTCCTGGCTCCTCCCTCATGCTGTAGTCCACTATATCACACTGTGCGGCCCTGCACTGTGCTGTCCTGCACCACACTAGACTGTAGCATTCTCCCCTGCCCACACGGCTCTCTACCACCACTGCGCTGTATCGTGCTGTGCAGCGCTACACCATACCATGCGGCTGTACGTCACCCCACTGTACTAGGCTATGCTGTACTTTACTATACTCTAAGCTGTATATAGTATATGATACCGTACTATACCATACTTTATTATAGTCTACTAAACCGTACTATAGTATATGATACTGCATTATACTGTACTATACTATACTTTATTATACTCTACTAAACTATACTATGGTATATGATGCTGTACTATACTGTACTATACTTTATTATACTCTACTAAGCTGTACTATAGTATATGATACTATACTATACTATACTGTGGGGCTTCCCTCGTGGCTCAACTGGTAAAGAATCCACATGCGGTGCAGGAGATCTGGATTAGATCCCTGGGTTGGGAAGATCCCCTGGAGAAGAGAAAGGCTACCCACTCCAGTATTCCGGCCTGGAGAATTCCCTGGACTGTATAGTCCATGGGGTCACAAAGAGTCTGAGGCGAATACCAACTTTCACTTTCATACTATACCATACTATACTTTATTATACTCTAGTAAACTGTACTATTGGAGAAGGCAATGGCACCCCACTCCAGTACTCTTGCCTGGAAAATCCCATGGACGGAGGAGCCTGGTGGGCTGCAGTCCATGGGGTCGCTAAGAGTCGGACACGACTGAGCGACTTCACTTTCGCTTTTCACTTTCATGCATTGGAGAAGGAAATGGCAACCCACTCCAGTGTTCTTGCCTGGAGAATCCCAGGGACGGGGGAGCCTGGTGGGCTGCCGTCTATGGGGTCACACAGAGTTGGAAACGACTGAAGTGACTCAGCAGCAAACTGTACTATAGTATATGATACTGTACTGTACTCTACTGTACTTTATTATACTCTACTAAGCTGTACTACATAGTATGCTGTACTGTACCACACTGCACTGTGTGACCCTACCTTATACTCGACCATACTCCACCACACTATACTCTACTGCACTGTACTACACTATGCTAACTGTGCCACACCATCCTACACTAAAGCTTACTATAAGATGCTATGTGACACTGTACTACACTCTACTGTACTGTTCTATGCTACACACCACTAGCTGCACTGTATGCTGTGCTCTGCTATTTTTCACTATATTGCTAGTACAGCGCCTGGCATTTAGCAAGTGCCCGATAAATGGTAGGCACTACAATCATTTAATAAGCCCTCATCACTTGTCCATCTGGTTGTGGTCAACGTCCCCCCGACCCTCTCTCTGATCCCCTGGATCCATTCAGACCCCCATACTTCCATGTTCCCACTGTTTCTTACACAAAACTCCACTCTCGCCATGACTGCCATGTATTTGACTCTCTGCCAGCTCCTGGATGGTGGGGACCGTATCCTTTCACCCATCTGTGACCTGATTGGCCCAGCTGTGTGCCTTACCCCTTCCCTAGGCTTGGCTGCCCAGGCTGGTCCTGCCTGCTCCCTCCTCTCCTCCTCGCTGCCCCCCTGATCCTGGGCATACACAGAACCTTAGAGTCAGCCTTTTCAAGTGATTTCCAAGAACCGTCACTGGAAAAAATCTTGCAACCATCAAACAAGGCTGATCTTATATGAGCTAGCACAAATCCAAAAGGAAACTAAGCAAACAGTGCTAATCTCATCATCGCCGTCAAATCTGGGCCCACAGCACAAGGTGACACGGGGCTGCAGGCTGCGCTTCTGGATTGTGTGAAGGAGGCTCCAGCGACCAGGCTGCCTCGAGATCAGGTTCACTAGGGATAATCACTGCAGTTGCAATTACATGTGCTGTTAACATACTTTGTCCCTTGTACGTGATGCAGTCCAGAAGGTGCCCCGGGCACAGGTGCTCAGCACCTCCAGGGGTAAACCACAAGCCCTGGGAGAGAAGAAAGGGCGCCCCACCTGGAAGAGAAACAGAGCCAATGTGATGTCTGGAGTGGGTGCCTCTTTAGGCCAGATGCAGTTTTTTTTTTCTTCACCCTTTTCTCCTTTTCTTGTCTTTCTGTCTTTCTTTTCAACAACATTATTACAAGATGGAACTCCTCCTCTTCACAGAGAAAGAAAAACAACTCTCCCGGTGTTTTCAACCTTTTAAAAACAGAAATGTTGGGACAATCCCAAGTCTTTGAAACAAATTTCCAATAGTTTTTCCAGGTATTGCTGGAGGATTTGGAAATGAAGTAGTCCTTTAACCTAGTTCAGGAAAATAAGCAAGATTTACCATTCTGTAAAGATGTCACACTGTGCCCTCAGTCCTTGTCACAGGCTCAAAAGCCAGCTCATCTATGGATATTACTGTGAAAGCAGGTCCACTCCCTTTAGCTCAGACTCTGGGAGAGCTAACACATGATCTATAAGCAATCTGTTAAGTGGTCATGCGTGGATGTGAGAGTTGGACTGTAAAGGAAGCTGAGAGCTGAAGAATTGATGCTTTTGAACTGTGGTGCTGGAGAAGACTCTTGAGAGTCCCTTGGACTGCAAGGAGATCCAGCCAGTCCATCCTAAAGGAGATCAGTCCTGAGTGTTCATTGGAAGGACTGATGTTGAAGCTGAAACTCCAATATTTTGGCCACCTGATGCAAAGAGCTGACTCATTGGAAAAGACCCTGATGCTGGGAAAGATTGAGGGCAGGAGGAGAAGGGGACGACAGAGGATGAGATGGTCGGATGGCATCACTGACTCGATGGACATGGGTTTGGGTGAACTCCGGGAGTTGGTGATGGACAGGGAGGCCTGGTGTGCTGCAGTTCATGGGGTTGCAAAGAGTCGGACACAACCGAGTGACTGAACTGAACTGAACTAAGTACTATCCATGGGGCCCTGCAGATTAAAGCTTGAGCCTTCAGCTTCAGAGTGTTCAGGGTAGGGGGGCATTTCTGCTTGACAGCAACAACAACAAACAAACCAAAAAGCAATGAATGTGAGCTCAGTGTGTTAGAATTTACAAAATTTTCCCTAATACTCCATCTCATTACAATACAGCAATACCATGGGTAAAACTGGGGACAACAAAGAAAAGAGTATCTTTCATTTGTAAGCTCTGGGCATGTGCAATAAGATGGTGCTCGAGAAAGGCGAGAAGAGTGTAATTTGCTTGGTTCAGCCAGAACTGAGCCCCTGAGAGCTGGCAAATTAACAGATTGCAGGCAAAACTGCAGCCCTCACGATTTTTGACTTGAGAGATAATGAAGCAATAAAAGCAGCAGAGCCAGCCAGCGAAGATTCTGCCCCGTGGGGTTGTCTTTGCCAGAGCAGCTGTCCACGGGTACCTGTCCAGGGTGCAGAGAGCGACTGCAATCCCCCAGCAGGCCAGCACCGCGGAGGACGAGATTCCCTACTTCAGGGGCAGCAGAACCTCGCCTCCCCGGGCTGTCACTGAGCCCGTGCTATACCAGGGCGGCCCATATGGCCTAGTTTTTGTCGCCAGAGACACAGAGCGTAAATAAACCCTAGGAGTACAGACGGGAGGCTGGCCAGGCTGGCTCCGCTTCTCCATCTCATCACAGGGTTGTCCGTGTGGAAACCGTAGCAGGGACCTTAGCCATTTTCCAGGCCAACGATTGCATTTGTCAGATGAGAAAAGTCCCCTCCTCCCCCAGAGGTTAGGGACTTGCCAAAAGTCACAGTGAGTCAACTGCAAAGAACAAGAAGTGGTGGCTAGGCACAGGGTGCATCGCCCTTACCCTTGGCGTTGGCAGGTTACTCAAATTCTCCATTTCCTCATTTTACCATGAGCGTGAGGTTAGTGCCCTCCACGTTCGATTCTCTGGACAATCAAATGCAAATGCACGGAAAGCCCAGTGCCTGGTTCCTAATAACTGTCTAAAGCTCTCAAGATCTCTGCTATCCAGGTCAGAGGTACAGTGTGATGGATAAAAATCATGTCACCCTGGACTTGAATTTTGGCTTCGCCTCTAGTTATGTGACTTCAGGTCAGGTACTGAGTCCTTCTGAACCCACAGTGTTTTCCTCCGTCAAGGGGAAGCAGTGACCCCACAGTTCACGGGCTCTGAGAATCAGAGATAATGAGAGCAAAGAGGGCTTATGGTTGGGAACCGCAGCTGTTATCATCGTCAGCTCATCCAAAGCTCCTCCCCCAGCAGCAGCGAGGACAACTGCTTTTATTTTGAAGAATGGGAAGCTGTGCGGAGAAGGTGCTAAGTGTGCGGCTGAGGGGGAGGCTGGCAGGAGTGGAGTGGCCGGCTGGTGGATGGCATGATCTGAAACAAACCATATGTTTAAAATTATGAGCCCAGATGTGTTAGGCTGAGGCGCCTAGACTCAATCCTTTAGGTGTCTCTAATGGTCTTCGAGGTTCCAGGAAACTTGCATTAAAATGCAAATCAGTTTCCTGAGGATCTTCTCTGTAGCTCAGATGGTAAAGAATCTGCCTGAAATGCAGGAGACCCAGGTTTGATCCCTGGAGAAGGGAATGACAACCCACTCCAGTATTCTTGCCTGGAGAATCCCGTGGACAGAGGAGCCTGGCAGGCCAGTCCATGGGGTCGCAAAGGGTCGGACACGACTGAGTGACTAACACTCCACTACAGCTTCCTGCAAAGGGAAACATAGGAAGTTATCCTCTCTGCAGATTGCTGAGCTGGGTTTATCTGGGAGAGGTTGGGGTGGGGAAGATAAGAGATAATTTGAAAGGACAAAGGCAAGAACAGTTATCTTTCTATGGAAAGATGGTTATCTTTCTACTGAGCCCCACGGATGGGTCAGGGGCAAGATGTAACAGGTACAGTGGAGGCTCACAAGGTGATGAAGGTCCTGGAGGAGAGACAGTGGGAGCAGGCAAGCTGGATGGAGCCTTTCACAGCCCTAGAATCCAATCCCAGCCAAAAGCACAGAGGTGTAAATTCCAGCCCAGTCCCCACTGTATGAGGCCAGGGCATTGAGGAGAGCTGGTCCAGATCAGGAGGCTTAGCAGAATCCACAGGGATGCATGAGAAGGCAGATAGGCCCGCAAACAAACCTTTGGAAAGGGAAGGGTCTGTTTCTTATGTGGGTTGTATCCCTTAATGTTTAACACCCTCCCTGATACACACTGGGGCCCAATTAACCTTTGCCCAGGAAACCACAAAGGCTGAAAAGATGAAAAATGGTCATGAATGTTAAAGGTTTGCTTTGTACACAGAAATCAGAAGACCTGATCCCCTAGCAGTGACAGCTTTCCTACTCTTAACACAGTCACCTCATTTCTTGTTACCTTTGAATGAATGGTAACTAGCAGAAGGAATATTTCTCTGTGAGGGTTCTGTGGTAGATTTTCTATTTTATTTCTTTTTTTTTTTCCTTTAAGGCTATTGCAAATTCTTTCGCTGAAATCCAGTGTGGTGATTTCAAACGTGGACCTTACCATATGCCCAGGTGACTCAGCGGTAAAGAATCCGCCTGCCAATGGAAGAGACTCAGGAAATGAGGGTTCGATCCCTGGGTTGGGAAGATGCCCTGGAGGAGGAAATGACAGCCCACTCCAGTATTCTTGCCTGGAAAATCTCATAGAGGAGCCTAGTGGGTATAGTCCATGGGGTCGCCATGAGTTGGACATGACTGAGCACACAGCACAAGACTCACCTTACATGTATAACATCTGTCTGTACTAATGGGACTATGAACATATTTTCCTCCAGGTCAGAACTATTTTTAAAGTATTTTAAAAATTTAAAGACTACAGGAGTCATGAGACCAGGATCAGTGACAAAACTCTCTTTGTATCAGGAGGGCCTCTTCCGAGGATTACGAATTTCTAATTTTTGGTTCTGATTTATCCCACAACCTTAGTGGGATAACCTTAGTGAGATAACCCCATGACCTCCCTGTTGGTAGCAGAATAATAGCAGTGGCTCCTCTTTATTGAGTCTCTGTTTGTTAGGAACTGTGCTCATTACTTTACCAAGTAATTCTTCTTTATAATAACTCAGGACCATTATCATGCCCACTTCACAGATTATAAACTGAGGCTTGGATGGGTTGTTGTGGTGTTCCAAGTCATACAGGCAAGAAACTGGCAGAGTCAAGATTTGAACCCAAGGCTGAGGCTGAATATTGGCACTTATTGATTAACTACTCTGCCTCCACTGATCAGGGGAAAGCATATGAGTCCTTGTCTTCAAATGCTCGTCTGTAAAATATTCTTCAAACAAGGAGAGAAACCAGTGTTGAGGGAAATACCACAAAACACACAGGACTCCCCAAAACACAGAGACAAAGGAAGTCCAGGAAATTAATGGGATGAGGACACATGGTTAGGATTTAGTTATCTAGTAAAAATATTCCACACTGCAACCTCTTGGCAAAAAGTACATTAAGGCATCCTTAAAAAAAAAACTCTAGCAAGATATGGCACATAGATCTTTTCAGACATGCCACATACCTATCTATTATTAGCCCTATTTCAATTTATTCATGGAGTGATAAGAATTTTCCAAGAGACTGTTGGCTTGAAGAGCCAGTATCTCCTTGAAAGATCTTTAGGTTCAGGAAGTCAGATAAAATGTTTCTTTTAATGATTCCTGAGTAAGCTCTGTGGTTCAGATTTGACTGCACTGCCTACTAGCTGCATAACCTCAGGCAAAATGCTTGGCCACTTTGGCTCTCTCCATTCTCATCTGTAAAATGGGACACCATTTATGGTGGCAAGAGGGTAGCCAGAGTCAAGAAGCTTAGCTCATAATCCCTAGGAAGTGGCTAGCTCAGTGGGGTCTGATTGAATGGTTCTACAAAAGATTTCTTATTTTGGGCAAGAAACACAGGGCAGCCTTGACAAGACAGAAAGCCCCATCCCATTCACTCCAAAAGGAATGCCTCTCGGTGTCCTGAACACACAGCTTCCAGGTGGCGTGAGCCAAGACACATTCAAAGTGCCGGGTGCCAAGTTTAGTCCTAAACTCTGGTAGGCCCTCTCAGTGTTAAGCCAAAGGATTGGTTGGGGGTTGGTGGGGGGAGCATTCTTCCACTTGTGACTTTTTAAATCCTGACCTCTGCCTGGCCCTTTTCTGAAGATGGTTTGCATTGCTGTTGAAGCACAGGCTAAGGGTGAGACAACCAGCCTTGGAGCCTTTTCCCCGAATTGTGTGACTTTTGAAAGACATTTATTTTCAAGATGGGCTTTTATTCTTTTGGAAAAAGAAAAACCTCTCTTCCTTTCTGCATGTGGCTACAGCAGGCTGCAATTCACAAAGCTGCCAATTTCAACACATGTGCCTGGGCGCACGTAGGACACTCACACACACAGACGTGCACGAGTTAAGCCTCGTCCTGGCTCCTCTGAAACAATCCATCTTCAGCTTTCACTGTTAATTATGACTCTGTGCCCCGATAACCAAATGACACTGAGCCTGGAGTGGCTATTCTGCCACTTCGCATCATATTTACTCAGGTTGATGAAATCATCCCGGGCAAGGTTAAGGCAAGTCTCCACAGTGCAAAGGTTCTGCTTAAAACAAACACTGCTTGCTTTTCAGGACCTGGCAGGGAAATTAAAAAGAAACCTAAGATGCTCGAGGCTTCTGTCCCGGTTTCCAGGCAACCAGATGCTGGGTGCAGGAAGGGAGAGGGGCTTTCTTCTGGTGCCAGACAGTATTGATAGACAGTGGGCTAACTTTCAGAGCCAAGAAGATGGGGAGGGACAGAGGAAGCCTGCATAAGCCTCATTACCCTAATCAACCGTAGAGTCAGCCCGTTGGCAGGGAGAGCTGGATTAGCAGCCCATCTGCAGGGGTTGATCTGGGAGAGACGCTTCTCTGTATAAAGACTCGGCTGCTATGTGGATGCGGATTCCTGGGGAACTGTCTGCCTGGAAGCCACAGATGGGTGCATCAGTCAGGTGGGCCAAAGGAACCTGACACACTGCCTCCTCAGGGTGACCCAGGAACCACTCTGGTGGGTATGGTCAGGAGAGAGACTTGAGCAATGCTGGACATTTCTTTCTGGGACACATTTAACCAAGATCCCGAGAGGGTGCAAGTGCCAGTCACAGTGCTAAGGCAGGATACAGGCTGAAGAAGATGGACAAGCACCAAGCCATCAGATCCACTTCACTATTTCTTTTTATCAATGGCCAGAGCCCCTGCGGGATCACATGGTGTCATGAAAATATCGGGGTGTCCGCAGACAGACCAGGGACCAAGTCTGCATTAGGCCACTTACAGGCAGGTGAGTGGTCCTCGGAACTGAGCCCAACACGTCCGAGCTTCCCTCCCTCTTCCATCCAAAGGGCAGCTGTGGATCAACATTCAACACAATCATATTCTTACTACTCAAAAATGAGGGTTTCCCACCTGGAGAGTTTCTATGGTGACACTAAAAAATCCGTCCCGCCAAAACAAATTCCTCGTTAATTAGGAATTAATCCTAATCAGTTCCTCAAGGATTGATCGGTGAGGTTCTCTGGTATTTTCCTACTCATTGAACTTGCAGTTCTCACAGTACTGGATGGCATAGGCAATGGACAGTACACGCACATTACAAAAACCTGCAGCATACCTCTGGTATTTAGTGAAAGAAGACTTTATGACCCCATATTCTATGCCAGGAATTATTATTCCCAGTGTTTTTGTTTTTGTTTTTGTTTTTGGAGGAAGAAACTAAACTGCACAGCTGGTTCACAGTGCATGCTCTCCATCTCAGAATCCACAAGATTAAATCATTAAGTTGTTTTGAAGAAGGTGTCCCAGCCTGGCTCATTGACACTTTTTCCCAGCACTCCTGCCCCCTGGAGTGATTCTTGGGGCTCTGAAGTGGCAGGGGGCAGTTAGGCTGCTTCTGCACCCGTGAATCACAAGCCTGTGTTTGGCCCCCACCCTGACTTGTGGCTTTGAGTTGTTCCAACAGCATCCATTGTGATCCTTGGTACCTACATGGAAAAATTGAAGGAGTAGGGGGACTTCCGTGGTAGTCCAGTGGCTGGGTTCGATCCCTGGTTGAGGAACTAGATCCCACATGCCACAACTAAAGATCCCGCATGCTGCCATGAAGATCCTGTGTGACGCAACTAAGACCCGGCACACACAAATAAATAAAAATGAATATTTACAAAATAATAAACATCAAAATCAAGGGAAGCCAGACAACAGGCAAACAGAAAACCAGAAGAATCAAATCCTCAGATTTTAGTCCTGGCTCCCCTGTTTGCTGGCTCTGTGGCTGTGGGCAAATTCCTGAAATTCCCCAAGCCTTGGCTTCCTCATCTCCAAAAGAGAAAGAGAATTTATGCACCCAGTCTCATAAGGCTAGTGTGAGAGTTAAATAACAAAATGCAGACAAAGCACTCGGCAGACAGCACCGGGGGCTTGCATGTTATCTAGCAGTAGAATTTTCTCCACTAAATTCTTCCAAATCATCTTCAGAAGGCAACCCTACCTGCAGTTAAATGTTTTGGTCTCCTTTACTGAGAAGTGGGGGAAGGGGACTCACTAGGTCTGAGGCAGGAATAGTAAGAACAGTTCATTTTCACTGGGCTATTGTTCTAAACACCTTATAGGTTTGCCTCCTGTGGTCCTCACATTGATTCTGTGAGATAAACACTATTGCTGTCAACCTCATTTTACATAAGGGCCCAGAGAGGTTAAGAAACTTACCTGGGGCACACAGCTGTTTCACCCCCACGGATGGCCTCCCTGCCCAGAGCACTTTCCCCCAGTCTGTCTGTCTTGCACTGAGACTTGGGACCAAACCCTTTCCAAGAGGTTGTTAAACTAAGATGAAGCCCAGAGCATCTCGGGATGAGGCGAGAGTGACGCTGGTGCCCTGCCTGTAGCACTCAGAGGCCAGGAACCCTCTCGGTGGGGAGGGGAGACACGACCACCGGGCGGCCAACAGCAGACCCAGCCTCCTTGCCTCACATGCACCAGATCGACCGCTTCCAGTTAAATAAAAATATCAAACCCCGTAACACGCCGAAGAGCACCTGGGGATGAATGTATTACTGAGCTGTCATCACGGTTCTCACTCGGCAAGTTCTCGGCACTCGTGTGCCGCGCACGTGGAACTCCTTGGCAATCGGATCACGGCTTCCTTCTAACCCGGAGAATCCCACTTTTCGAGCCAACCCCCCAGTTCTGCCATCAGCTTCCCACACTAGCCACCCCCCCATTCCACCGCTATTCCTTTTACTTTCACTGGGCCCCGGCCCTTTTGGAACTGGAGGGGATTGGAAAGAGATGGGTGTTTTCCAGACGGGGCTGCTGGGAAGAGCTGGGGCATTTTGAGGGTCTCCCTAGAGGCTGCAGCAGGGAGAAGGGGGCCCAGGAGGAGGGACTCTGGGCCCCCCACCCGCTAGTATCTGTTTTACATTTTGGAACTCTGCAAAATTTTGTTTCAACAAAGGGCGTGGTGGCCAAAACCCCATTAAGTAATTAAATAATTAAATGCACAAGTCAAATCAAACTGCTGAGCAACAAGATTTCTCAGGTCCCATCTAGCGTGAAAAATCTCTGCAGCGTCAGGAGTGCTCACTGAGGATATGGGAGCCAGTGCAGGAAAGCAAGCGCCAGGCTGCCTTTTGTGTTAGCTGGGGGCATGGAAATTAGCAGGAGCCACAGGAGAAGTGGGTTCAATCCCTGGGTCGGGAAGATCCCCTGGAGAAGGAAATGGCAACCCACTCCAGTATTCTTGCCTGGAAGATTCCATAGACAGAGGAGCCTGACGGGTTTCAGTCCATATGGTCACAAAGAGTCAGACACAACTGAACAACTGAGCTTGGAAGTAACATGAATCATAAGTGAACAAGGCCGAAGACAATGAGAGGTGGGCCCCCAGTTTGGCAAGTGGCTAAGAGCTCTTTTCTGCTCCTGAGTAAGGACAGGCATAAGGCCTGGTGGCCTTGGGGAGGGTCTGAGAAGGGAGTGAATCTGACTCGGCAACTGGAGGCCAGAGTTCGACTGAGTACCCCACCACCTTCCCCACCAAGATCATGATGTCCTTAATCCTCAGCTCTTGATTAATTCTTTCTAGATCCCAGTGGCAATAAACAGGATGTGATGGCTGGAGAAGGGGCCGGCGGGGGAGCGGTGACACTGAAACTCATCAATGAGTTCTGGCCACAGAGCATCTTGTGCTAATTGGAAGAAACATCACACACACACACACACACACACAACTGTTCATTTAGGGAAAAAAAACAGGGTTTATTTAGATGATGCCTTATGTTTCTTTCTAAACTGAGTTCAAATTGGCATAAAACCATGTATTTTGTTTTGTCTGGTGGCCTCTCAATCTCATTATCTGATCTTCTTTTGAAGATGAAGATACACAGCTATCACAGTGAACAAAATGCCTGCGAGAGGCACCAAGCAGCTTGGAGTGGTTATAAAGATAAGCTTCCAGAGTCTCTGGACACTTGGCAGAGCACATTTGTCCCTTAAAGGCAGAAGGATCCAGACTGTGTTTTAATAATATTGTTCTGAAGGAGGCCATGTCCCTTCTAAGTAATGGCCCTTGAATTCACTCTTATTGTATTGCCCCATTTTATTTTATTCAGGGCATTCTATTGCTCCATTTTATTTTACTCTTGCCTTATGCCATATTATCTGTTTATAACCTTTCTTCTCTAGACCATAGCAGGAACCTCATCTGTCTTATTTACCAATGAATCCCCAACTTAGAACAGTGCCTGGCATATTATAGGCACTCTACAAGTATCTGAATTGAATGAATGAGTGAGTGAGTGAATGAATGATGTAGAGTCTTAATACAAGTCTGGAGCAACCATGGTGCAGCAGAGATGTACCATCCAGGAGATCCAGTCTGCTACCCCATGAAAATCCCTGAAACTCATTTTCCATAACCACACCCACGAATGGGTGACATCTCCACCAAATGGAATTATGTGTGATCGTGCATTAAGTTCACATATGTGAAAAGTTCCCACGTGTTGTCTGGCATGTGGTAGGAATGACTCAAGCTTTGTTGAATCCAAGATGCCCTCTGTCATTTCCCCCACTTCAGAGAAGAATAAACCTGAGGCTCAGAGGCTGGTGGACGTGATAAAGCCAAGACTCATGCCTGTGTGGTCTCGTTCTCAGATAACAGCTCTTTCTGCACTCCAAGCCACTTTTCCCAAACAATCTCTCTCTCTCTCTCCCTCTCGCTCATGCACAAACACACACTTAGTGGATGTTAGTGGTTTAACATTTAATTTGAAAAGTTTAATTTAACCTCAATTTGACATTTTCCCTAAACATCCTCTTCACTATTCTACTCAGCCAAATCACACTTCCAAGGGAAGGTTTCATGCAGACAGATGGAAAGAGGGACAAGGGTCATTTTCTGAGAAGTGGTGCCCAGATTCTGATTTCCCTCCTGGTGGCCCTAGTGGGCTGCAAACAACTTTCCTATCAAATCCCAGGGGACAAACCCCTGAACCATGGGGCCCCAGGGGCTCCTCCAAACTTCCCTTCCCTCCTAAGCTCCCACCCATAAGGGCAGCTGGTCCTCCAGGCGGGATGCAGAGCTAGGGCCAGGCCCTCTCACTCCCCACTCAAGCCTCCATGGGATGGGGATGAAGCTTTCTCCTGCAGGTGAGAAAAATCAGGCAGAGGTTTCTGGGCTGTACCCAAGCCAGGGTTTTGTTTTACATCGTGATAAGAAATGGCTACATCCCACAGGGGAGGCCCTAAGTCTCCTTGAAGACTTGCCTCCCTCCCTGGTGTTTCGATAAGAGCCCTGGGACAGGGGAGCGTGGACGAGATGAAGAGTCACATTTCTCCCAGCAGCTCCTGAGCACCAAGCTAATCTCCTGGTAGGTCAGGGTGAGCAGAGATGGGCCTCCCTCCCTCCTCACTATCTGAGAGTATTTTCTGTCACTGTGGAGAATGACAGAGGCTGCAAAAGGTCAAAAGGACACAGTCAGCAAGCTGAGGAGATAGGGTAGTAGAAGTCAGCTGGGAAGGGCCAGCATCCCAGAGAGGATACTGAGAACTGAAGAGCCGGGCGCTGCGTTGGAGGGACACTGGTTCAGAGTCTATCTCTGCCTCCCGAGCTGTTGATGCCAGAGAGTCAGTGTCCATTTCTATACATAAAAGTTGTGGAGGAATGAAACGAACTGGTCTTCAAGGGCCTTTGGTAGTCCCAGGAGATGCAGGTTGAAAGAAGGAATGAGTACTTGGTCTTAAGAAGGGGCATGACAGGTCAGGGTCATGGTTAACAAGCTCGCCGCTCCTCACTCCTTCACCCACTGGCTTTTAATCTATCATGATTTTGCAGCTTTCCCACTCCGAATACCAATTTCACTGAGCACTTAGCCTTCTTTGCCAGCTGCTTTTTTCTCAAAAACAAAGCTGCGTGGAGTTAGGGCCAGAGTGTGCACCCCTCCCCGCCATTCCCCACATACTTGATGATGATAAGAATCACAGGGTACCTGTTATTTAAAGAAAATAAGGGCAGAGGAGAAATGCAGGAAATTCCTGCCCCATTCCAAACAGACCCAGTCGGAATGACTGGCCAGGGCCATAGGAATCTGTATTTCTAATAAGTTCCCTGGGGATTCTTAGTATCAAGCAATTTTGATAAATGTATTTCAGGACATGGCTTCACATGTTTTTTTTTTTTTTTTTTGCCAAGCTCGACAGTAAAGGATACATTAATGCATAATGTACACTGCAAATCTACACACACATAAATGACCCATTTAAAAAAAAAATCCAAGATAGATAATTAACGAGAACCTGCTGTATAGCACAGGGAACTCTACTTAATGCACTGCACTGACCAGAGTGGGAATGAAGTCCAAAAGCGAGGCGGTACATGTACATGTATGGCCCATTCACTCTGCTGTGCAGGAGAGCACGACACTGTGAGGCAACTGCACTCTGTGCATGCTCAGCCACTCAGTTGTGTTCGACTCTTTGTGACCTGATGGACTGTAACCAGCTAGGTCCCTCTGTCCATAGAATTTTCCAGCCAAGGACTCTGAAGTGGGGTGCCATTTCCCACTCAAGGGGATCTTTCCAACCCAGGGATCAAACCCAAGCCTCCTGCATTGGCAGGAGGATTCTTTAGCACTGAGCCACCTGGGAAGTCCAACTATATCCCAATAGAAATTTTTAAAAAAGAAGACTGCTCTCCCTTGTCATCTATGCTCTGTTTTCTTTTCCCATTTCATCCCACTTCATCCCCTTCTCTTTTAGTCTTTCAGTGTGACTGTCTCCGTGGTCCCTAAAAACCAATCTTCCAAGGCACAGCTTAAGAAATGTCAGAGTTCCTGATAAATGTACAGATATCCAGGTCTAGTTTTCAAGAAAATTAGAGATACCAAGGGAACGTTTCATCCAAAGATGGACACAATAAAGGACAGAAACAGTATGGACCTAACAGAAGAAGAAGCTATTAAGAAGAGGTGGCAAGAATACACAGAAGTACTGTACAAAAAAGATCTTCATGATCCAGATAATCACAATGGTGTGATCACTCACCTAGAGCCAGACATCCTAGAAGGTGAAGTCAAGTGGGCCTTAGGAAGCATCACTATGAACAAAGCTAGTGGAGGTGATGGAATTCCTCAAATCCTAAAAGATGATGCTGTGAAAGCACTGCACTCAATATGCCAGCAAATCTGGAAAACTCAGCAGTGGGCACAGGACTGGAAAAGGTCAGTTTTCATTCCAATCCCAAAAAAGGGCAATGCCAAAGAATATTCAAACTACTGCACAATTTCACTCACCTTCACGCTAGCAAAGTAATGCTCAAAATTCTCCAAGACAGGCTTCAACAGTACATGAACCTCCAGATGTTCAAGTTGGATTTAGAAAAGGCAGAGGAACCAGAGATCAAATTGCCAACATCCACTGGATCATAGAAAAAGCAAGAGAATTCCTGAAAAACATCTACTTCTGCTTTACTGATTATGCCAAAGCCTTTGACTGTGTGAATCACAACAAACTGTGGAAAATTCTTAAAGAGATGGGAATACCAGACCACCTTACCTGCCTCCTGAGAAATCTGTATGCAGGTCAGGAAGCAATAGTTAGAACTGAACATGGAACAACAGACTGGTTTCAAATTGGGAAAGGAGTATGTTAAGGCTGTATATTATCACCTTGCTTATTTAACTCATATGCAAAGTACATCATGAGAAATGCTGGGCTGGATGAAGCACAAGCTGGAATCAGATTGCCAGGAGAAATATCAATAACCTCAGATATGCAGATGACACCACCCTTACGGCAGAAAGTGAAGAGGAACTAAAAAGCCTCTTGATGAAAGTGAAAGATGAGAGTAAAAACGCTGGCTTAAAACCCAACATTCAAAAAACTAAGATCATGGCACCTAGTCCCATCACTTCATGGCAAATAGATGAGGAAACAATGGAAACAGTGACAGACTTTATTTTCTTGGGCTCCAAAATCACTGCAGATGGTGACAGCAGCCATGAAATTAAAAGATGCTTGCTCCTTGGAAGAAAAACTATGACCAACCTAGACAGCATATTAAATAGCAGAGACATTACTTTGCCAACAAAGGTCCATCTCGTCAAGGCTATGGTTTTTCCAGTAGTCACGTATGGATGTGAGAATTGGACTATAAAGAAAGCTGAGTGCCGAAGAACTGATGCTTTTAAACTGTGGTGTTGGAGAAGGCTCTTGAGAGTCCTTTGGACTGCAAGGAGATCCAGCCTTGGAGAAGGAGATGGCAAGCCACTCCAATATTCTTGCCTGGAGAATCCCATGGACGGAGAAGCCTGGCAGGCTACAGTCCATGGGTCACAAGAGTCCGACATGGCTTAGCAACTAAACCACCACCACATGGGCTAAGAAGCTGAGTGGGCAACACCAATAGTCTATAGAGATTAACTTAGAAAACTCAGGTGACACTTGGCTAAGCTCTCCTCTGCTGCTCCATCCTCCCCTGAGCTCTCCTAGGTGCCTAACACGGTGTATACAGCAGGCATCCCATATGTGCAGGTTGCATGGAATCCAGGGCACACTTGCATTTTGACCACTGGTCTTAGTCACAAATGATCATGTGCTTTACATGCACAATTAAAGGTAAATTCCCTGGGGTCTGACATCTATGGATTACAAGAATCCAAAAGATTTTTATTTTATTTAGCAAACCCTTACCATATGCAAGCCACTGTTCCTGAGAGCTTTGCACATGTTAACTTTTAAGGTCCACATAAAATCCCTGTAAGAGAAGTACTGTGCATGTCCAACATTGGAGGTGTTGTAGCCATATTGTTGAGGCTTCCCTGGTGGCTCAGTGGTAAAGAATCCACCTGCCAAAGCAGGAGATGAGGGTTCTATCCCTGGGTGAGGAAGATCCCCTGGAGAAGAGAATGGCTACCTACTCCAGTATTCATGCCTGGAAAATCCCATGAACAGAGGAGACTTGTGGGCTACAGTCCATGAGGTCGCATAAGAATCAAACATGACTTAGAGACTAAACAACAATGACAACCCATATTGTTGCTAATCTTCCCACCTATCCTGTAAGGCACAAGGATTATTTTTCTTCATGGATGAGACACTGAAACTCAGAGGTTATGTAACTTGTCCAAGGTCCCACGGTAAGTAGCAGAGCTCCACTTTGAATCCTAGTAAGGAAGAATGAGTAATACCAGGAAGATTTTTGAAATGGCATTTAATCGTAGTTATCAGTAAGCTCATGCATGCTCAGAACAGCCACAGGTTGAAATGAGCCAAGCCCTGGGGGAGAAAGAAGCTCCCTTCTTGCAAACAGAAACAGAGACACAAACCAAAATGACTCACATAAGTTCCAGCCATGGGCAGGATGCCAGTAAACGCGTAACAAGCACCCCACCCCCCACCCAAAGTGGTTGGCTGAAAATGCCTATGGCTTCCATGTGCCCTCATTCTGTTCAAATGTAGTGACAGGGAAATTCATCACTGCTTATACGAATGTTTTTTTCAATGAGAGGAAGAAAGCTCTATTCACTCATGGAGACTTTTGTTCAAACATCAAGCTCCATTTTAATTTTCTAAGCAGCAAGTGTTGCAGTCAGCCGCGCTTTAAAACAATGACCCCGAATTCCTCTTTGCCTTCATTGCAGTGACTATGTTGTTACCGCTGAGTAATAGTCTTTCCCAGTTTGTGTGGCTAACCAGTATTTCTGAGTTAAATATGTCTCTCCGGGTAGCCCCACGTAGATTCTGGGATGGAAAATCTTGCTCTTAATTTGGAAGAAAGTCTTTGTTGTCATCTTTTAATAATATATGTGTACAAATATAAATTTATTTATAAACATAAGTGAAATGATTTGTGGGTGTAGAACTGCTTTTTTTTTTTTAACTATTGAAGACTGATCTGTTTTCATGATCTTGGGTTTCTATTCAGTTTGGTATAGTGCCTGTGATGATGACAGATTTTAATAGAAGGAAAGGTATTATGTTTGAAATTGTATACAAAGATTACTTTTCCATAGGGGGAAATTTTAAATGTGCTGTTCTCCCTGAATTTCCTTCAGTTGAATGTGCACATAAAAAATAATTAGTTGTTAAGTGTATCAGTTATTCACTGCTGCGTAACAAACCACCCCAGATATATTTGCTTAAAACCACAAATTATTGCTCCTCTTGGCTCTGTAGGTTGATGGGATAGTTGTTTTCCTGGGCTCACCTGGGCTCACTCATGTGGCCTCAGGCACTTGGCTTCGTAGCTGAGTGTGGCGAGTCTAAAGTGACCTAACTCACATGTCTGGGGCCTTGGTCTGGCTGTTGGCTGTGCCTCTCTCTCTGATATCTAAGTGGGGTTTTCGATCATGGAGCACTAGTGGGCCAAGATGGAAGGTGGATGCTCCAAGGTTTCATGAAGATCAAGTTCTGGAACGCCTTAAGGTCACTTCTGCCATATTCTGTTGGCCAGAGTAAGTCACAAGGCCAGTTTAGGTATAAGGGGTGATGAAATAGCTTCCATCTCTAATAGGAGGGGCTGGATAATTCTTTTCATTGGTCCTATACACAAAATACATTCTCCCACTTGACCAAAAATTTGATCCCATTATAGTGTCAATCTCAAAGTCCAGGGACTTGATCATCTAAATGCAAATACAGGTGAGATGCCCTAGATGAAGTTCCTTGGGTGTAGTTCTTCAGTTGCAGCACCCCTTGAATCAGACAACTCAACTAAACTGTTATCTGCCCCTACTTTGCAACATACTTGGTAAAGCAGATCATCACAGTAGATATTTCTATTCAAAAGAGGAGAAATGGGAGGCACGTGGCTTTTGCTGGTCCATAGCATTCTGAAGTCCAGCCAGGCCCAAATTTCCAGTTTTCCTACTCCAGGAGTATGGAACACTCCCTGATCAGGGCCCCTTCTGCTCCCTCGGACTGCACCCCAGTTAGGGCTGCTATCACAGAATACCATGGACTGGGGAACTTAGACAACACACATTTATTTCTCACAGATCAAGAGACTGGAAGTCCAAGACTCGCTGCCAGATTCCACATCTAGGGAGGATTCTCTCCCTGATCTTTAGACGGCTGCCTTCTCACTCATTGTACGCAACTGGACAGAGAGAGAGAGCTCTGATCTCTTGATGCTCTCACAAGGGATCTCAACATGGGGCTCTACCTCCATGACCTGAAACAAAACCAATTACCTCCCAAAGGTCCCACCCCGAACATAACACAAAGGGGGTTGTGGATATTGGAGGGACCCACACACTCAGTCCATACAGAGTGGGTCCATAACCTGTTCTCCTTGACTCCTGGCTCCATTCTCTGGGTCTTGGCTCCACTCTTTGAGTTGTCCTTCCTTTCCCATTAGACATGGCACATTTTGCAACTGTATAGCTTTTTTCTCTGCCTGCTTCTTTCCCATAGAAATTTGGGGGCTCAGAGGCTCTTTTCATTTTGAACTATCTCTGCCTTTTTAGGTCTAATACAGTGTGTTTAAAACTTTGTGAATTTCCCATAATTCTGATTGCTGCTGCTGCTAAGTCACTTCAGTCGTGTCTGACTCTGTGTGACCCCAGAGACGGCAGCCCACCAGGCTTCCCTGTCCCTGGGATTCTCCAGACAAGAACACTGGAATGGGTTGCCATTTCCTTCTCCAATGCATGAAAGTGAAAATTGAAAGTGAAGTCAGTCAATCGTGTCCGACTCTAGTGACCCCATGGACTGCAGCCCACAAGGCTCCTCCGTCCACGGGATTTTCCAGGCAAAATACTGGAGTGGGGTGCCAATCACATCCATTCTTTTTTGAGACAAACCTGCCTCTATTTGCTTCCCTGATAGCTCAGTTGGTAAAGAATCCGCCGCAATGCAGGGGACCCCATTCGATTCCTGGGTCGGGAAGATCCACTGGAGAAGGGATAGGCTACCCACTCCAGTATTCATGGGCTTTCCTTGTGGCTCAGCTGGCAAAGAATCTGCCTGCAATGAGGGAGACCTGGGTTTGATCTCTGGGTTGGGAAAATCCCCTGGAGAAGGGAAAGACTACCCACTCCAGTAGTCTGGCCTGGGGAATTCCATGGACCGTGCAGTCCATGGGGTCGCAAAAAGTTGGACATGACTGAGCGACTTTCTTTCACTGCCTCTACTTTGGGCTGAGTGTGAATCTGCTGTAGGATACCCCCTTGAGATTCTCAGAAGCCCTTTGCTAGCTGAGAGAGCCTATGAGGCAGCAGTTTAAAACTTTCTGAGGTCTCATAGCTGGGATGAGGCTTGTGTGTGCTGAAATGAGAGACGGTCTTGTTTTCTAATCAAATCTGTCCTGAGCCCTCTATATTCCCTCTACACTCTGCTTGTAAAATAAACAGTTCTCCATCTCATCTTTCTCTTCATGTACACTATCACAGGCAACTAGGAGAAGCCAGTTGGTACTTTCCATATTCTATCTAGAGATTTCCTTTGCCATATCTATGAATTCCATGGATAGTTTTCTAGATTCCCTATTACCTTGGTGATATTAATAGTTTGGACTATTTGGGGCTATTGTTCCACTGGACATAACCTGGGTTGCCTTTTCTCTAGCCTTTAGCAGTCATTTCTTTACCTTCTTTTTAGCCCTAATAGTGCCCTGTCCACCTTCTGTCCACCTCCTAGTCCAATGTCATTAATTGTAGGTTTCTGTTACTGAAACAAAACCTATACTGATACCAGCTATGATGATTAATTCTATGCATCAACACAACTGGGCCACAGGGTGCCCAGATATGTGGTCAAACATTACTCTGGATGTGTCTAAGAGGGTGTTTCTGGATAAGATCAACGTTTGAAATGATAGAGTGAATAAAGCAGCTTGCCCTCCCCAAGATAGGTGGGCCTCATCCAACCTGTCGAAGGCCTGAGTAGAACAAAAAGGGCTGACTGTCTCAATAGTAAGAACTGCCTGATCACTTGAGCTGGAATACCAGTCCTTTCTCGCCTTCAAACCTGAACAGAAACACACGTTCTCGAGTTTCTAGACAGTTGGTTTGGGAGTGGAACTACACTATCAGCTCTCCTGGGCTGATTTGCTGACTGCAGATCTGGGGACTTCTCAGCCTGTATCACCACATAGACCAAAGCTACTGATTCTGTTTCTCTAGAGAACACTGCCTAATATACCAACTTGGTTTTTTTTTTTTTTTTTTTTTTTTACTGCATATCAAGACACTTAACAGCTAAAACATGGGTAGGCAAACTTTTGTTTCATACAGGACAACAGAATAAATAGCTTAGGCTTTGAGGGCCACATGGTTCCAGTTACAACTACTTGGTTCTGTGTTGAGGCATAAGAGCAGCCATAGACGATATGGAATGAATGAATGACTGTAATGCTGTTCTTTTTTTTTTGGTTTTTGGTTTGTTTTGTTTTTAATTTTTATTTTATTTTTAAACTTTACAATATTGTATTAGTTTTGCCAAAAATCAAAATGAATCCGCCACAGGTATACATGTGTTCCCCATCCTGAACCCTCCTCCCTCCTCCCTCCCCATACCATCCCTCTGAGTCATCCCAGTGCACTAGCCCCAAGCATCCAGTATCATGCATTGAACCTGGACTAGCGACTCGTTTCATGCATGATATTATACATGTTTCAATGCCATTCTCCCAAATCTTCCCACCCTCTCTCTCTCAAACAGATTCCATAAGACTGTTCTATACATCAGTGTCTCTTTTGCTGTCTCGTACACAGGGTTATTGTTAACATCTTACTAAATTCCATATATATGCTTTAGTATACTGTATTGGTGTTTTTCTTTCTGGCTTACTTCACTCTGTATAATCGGCTCCAGTTTCATCCACCTCATTAGAACTGATTCAAATGTATTCTTTTTAATGGCTGAGTAATACTCCATTGTGTATATGTACCATGGCTTTCTGATCCATTCATCTGCTGATGGACATCTAGGTTGCTTCCGTGCCCTGGCTATTATAAACAGTGCTGCGATGAACATTGGAGTACACGTGTCTCTTTCCCTTCTGGTTTCCTCAGTGTGTATGCTCAGCAGTGGGATTGCTGGGTCATAAGGCAGTTCTATTTCCAGTTTTTAAGGAATCTCCACACTGTTCTCCATAGTGGTTGCACTAGTTTGCATTCCTACCAACAGTGTAAGAGGGTTCCCTTTTCTCCACACCCTCTCCAGCATTTATTGCTTGTAGACTTTTGGATCGCAGCCATTCTGACTGGTGTGAAATGGTACCTCACTGTGGTTTTGATTTGCATTTCTCTGATTATGAGTGATGTTGAGCATCTTTTCATGTGTTTGTTAGCCATCTGTATGTCTTCTTTGGAGAAATGTCTATTTAGTTCTTTGGCCCACTTTTTGATTGGGTCATTTATTTTTCTGGAGTTGAGCTGTAGGGGTTGCTTGTATATTTTTGAGATTAGTTGTTTGTTTGTTGCTTCATTTGCTATTATTTTCTCCCATTCTGAAGGCTGCCTTTTCACCTTGCTAATAGTTTCCTTTGATGTGCAGAAGCTTTTAAGTTTAATTAGGTCCCATTTGTTTATTTTTGCTTTTATTTCCAATATTCTGGGAGGTGGGTCATAGAGGATCCTGCTGTGATGTATGTCAGAGAGTGTTTTGCCTATGTTCTCCTCTAGGAGTTTTATAGTTTCTGGTCTTACGTTTAGATCTTTAATCCATTTTGAGTTTATTTTTGTGTATAGTGTTAGAAAGTGTTCTAGTTTCATTCTTTTACAAGTGGTTGACCAGATTTCCCAGCACCACTTATTAAAGAGATTGTCTTTAATCCATTGTATATTCTTGCCTCCTTTGTCAAAGATAAGGTGTCCATATGTGCGTGGATTTATCTCTGGGCTTTCTATTTTGTTCCATTGATCTATATTTCTGTCTTTGTGCCAGTACCATACTGTCTTGATGACTGTGGCTTTGTAATAGAGCCTGAAGTCAGGTAGGTTGATTCCTCCAGTTCCATTCTTCTTTCTCAAGATAGCTTTGGCTATTCGAGGTTTTTTGTATTTCCATACAAATTGTGAAATTATTTGTTCTAGCTCTGTGAAGAATACTGTTGGTAGCTTGATAGGGATTGCATTGAATCTATAAATTGCTTTGGGTAGTATACTCATTTTCACTATATTGTTTCTTCCAATCCATGAACATGGTATATTTCTCAATCTATTAGTGTCCTCTTTGATTTCTTTCATCAGTGTTTTATAGTTTTCTATATATATAGGTCTATATATAGGTCTTTAGTTTCTTTAGGTAGATATATTCCTAAGTATTTTATTCTTTCCATTGCAATGGTGAATGGAATTGTTTCCTTAATTTCTCTTTCTGTTTTCTCATTATTAGTGTATAGGAATGCAAGGGATTTCTATGTTGATTTTATATCCTGCAACTTTACTATAATCATTGATTAGTCCTAGTTATTTTCTGGTGGAGTCTTTAGGGTTTTCTATGTAGAGGATCATGTCATCTGCAAACAGAGTTTTACTTCTTTTCCAATTTGGATTCCTTTTATTTCTTTTTCTGCTCTGATTGCTGTGGCCAAAACTTCCAAAACTATGTTGAATAGTAATGGAGAAAGTGGGCATCCTTGTCTTGTTCCTGACTTTAGAGGAAAGGCTTTCAATTTTTCACCATTGAGGATAATGTTTGCTGTGGGTTTGTCATATATAGCTTTTATTATGTTGAGATATGTTCCTTCTATTCCTGCTTTCTGGAGAGTTTTTTTATCATAAATGGATGTTGAATTTTGTCAAAGGCTTTCTCTGCATCTATTGAGATAATCATATGGTTTTTATTTTTCAATTTGTTAATGTGGTGTATTACATGGATTGATTTGCGGATATTGAAGAATCCTTGCATCCCTGGGATAAAGCCCACTTGGTCATGGTGTATGATCTTTTTAATGTGTTGTTGGATTCTGATTGCTAGAATTTTGTTAAGGATTTTTGCATCTATGTTCATCAGTGATACTGGCCTGTAGTTTTCTTTTTTTGTGAAATCTTTGTCAGGTTTTGGTATTAGGGTGATGGTGGCCTCATAGAATGAGTTTGGAAGTTTACCTTCCTCTGCAATTTTCTGGAAGAGTTTGAGCAGGATAGGTGTTAGCTCTTCTCTAAATTTTTGGTAGAATTCAGCTGTGAAGCCGTCTGGACCTGGGCTTTTGTTTGCTGGAAGATTTTTGATTACAGTTTCAATTTCCGTGCTTGTGATGGGTCTGTTAAGATTTTCTATTTATTCCTGGTCCAGTTTTGGAAAGTTGTACTTTTCTAAGAATCTGTCCATTTCTTCCATGTTGTCCATTTTATTGGCATATAATTGTTGATAGTAGTCTCTTATGATCCTTTGTATTTCTGTGTTGTCTGTTGTGATCTCTCCATTTTCATTTCTAATTTTATTGATTTGATTTTTCTCCCTTTGTTTCTTGATGAGTCTGGCTAATGGTTTGTCAATTTTATTTATCCTTTCAAAGAACCAGCTTTTGGCTTTGTTGATTTTTGCTATGGTCTCTTTTGTTTCTTTTGCATTTATTTCTGCTCTAATTTTTAAGATTTCTTTCCTCCTACTAACCCTGGGGTTCTGCATTTCTTCCTTTTCTAGTTGCTTTAGGTGTAGAGTTAGGTTATTTATTTGACTTTTTTCTTGTTTCTTGAGGTATGCCTGTATTGCTATGAACTTTCCCCTTAGGACTGCTTTTACAGTGTCCCACAGATTTTGGGTTGTTGTGTTTTCATTTTCATTCGTTTTTATGCAGATTTTGATTTCTTTTTTGATTTCTTCTGTGATTTGTTGGTTATTCAACAGCGTGTTGTTCAGCCTCCATATGTTGGAATTTTTAATAGTTTTTCTCCTGTAATTGAGATCTAATCTTACTGCATTGTGGTCAGAAAAGATGCTTGGAATGATTTCTATTGTTTTGAATTTACCAAGGCTAGTTTTATGGCCCAGGATGTGATCTATCCTGGAGAAGGTTCCATGTGCACTTGCAAAGAAGGTGAAATTCATTATTTTGGGATGAAATGTCCTATAGATATCAATTAGGTCTAACTGGTCTATTGTATTGTTTAAAGTTTGTGTTTCCTTGTTAATTTTCTGTTTAGTTGATCTATCCATAGGTGTGAGTGGGGTATTAAAGTCTCCCACTATTATTATGTTATTGTTAATTTCTCCTTTCATACTTGTTAGCATTTGTCTTACATATTGCGGTGCTCCGCTGTTGGGTGCATATATATTTATAATTGTTATATCTTCTTCTTGGATTGATCCTTTGATCATTATGTAGTGACCATCTTTGTCTCTTTTCACAGGCTTTGTTTTAAAGTCTATTTTATCTGATATGAGTATTGCTACTCCTGCTTTCTTTTGGTCCCTATTTGCATGGAAAATCTTTTTCCAGCCCTTCACTTTCAGTCTGTATGTGTCCCCTGTTTTGAGGTAGGTCTCTTGTAGACAACATATGTAGGGCTCTTGTTTTTGTATCCATTCAGCCAGTCTTTGTCTTTTGGTTGGGGCATTCAACCCATTTACATTTAAGGTAATTACTGATAAGTATGATCCCAATGCCATTTACTTTATTGTTTTGGGTTCGAATTTATATGCCATTTTTGTGTTTCCTGTCTAGAGAATATCCTTTAGTATTTGTTGGAGAGCTGGTTTGGTGGTGCAGAATTCTCTCAGCTTTTGCTTGTCTGAGAAGCTTTTGATTTCTCCTTCATACTTGAATGAAATCCTTGCTGGGTACAATAATCTGGGCTGTAGGTTATTTTCTTTCACCATTTTAAGTATGTCTTGCCATTCCCTCCTGGCTTGAAGAGTTTCTATTGAAAGATCAGCTGTTATCCTTATGGGAATTCCCTTGTGTGTTATTTGTTGTTTTTCCCTTGCTGCTTTTAATATTTGTTCTTTGTGTTTGATCTTTGTTAATTTGATTAGTATGTGTCTTGGGGTGTTTCGCCTTGGGTTTATCCTGTTTGGGACTCTCTGGGTTTCTTGGACTTGGGTGATTATTTCCTTCCGCATTTTAGGGAAGTTTTCAACTATTATCTCCTCAAGTTTTTTCTCATGGTCTTTCTTTTTGTCTTCTTCTTCTGGGACTCCTATGATTCGAATGTTGTAGCAAGAGGATAAAAGAAAAATGAATTAAAAGAAATGAGGACAATCTCAGAGACCTCCAGGACAATATTAATGCTGTTCTAATAAAACTTTATTTAGAAAAGCTCATGCCTGGTCAGAATGGCCCATGGACCCTGACTTAAAATCCCAGTTTGTTGTTCCTCATGATTCTGTGTGTCAATGGGAAGTTCTTCTGGTCTTGCCTGTGCTCACATTTCATTGCAGGCAGGGACCATCAATCAGTGACCCAGCTGGGGCTGGAGGGACTCAGATGACCTCACTCACATGCCTGGAACCTTGATGCTGATGGTCAGTCTGACCTTTCTCACCACACAGTCTCAATCATCTAGTTGGACTTTCTTATGTGGTGACAAGCATTCTGAGGACAAAGGCAGGAGCTACAAGGCCACTTGAAGCCTAGGCTCCAGAATTTATACAACTTTGCCATATTCTATTGGTCATAGCAAGTCACAGGGCTGGGCCAGGTTCAAGGGCTAAGGAAAGAAATCACACCTCTGGAGTCTAGAGGAAGCTGCCAATATTGTTGTCATTACTTTTTAGTCTGTTTCTGAGTGGACTGGATAACTGAGCTCTCATATCTTTACTCAGCAAATAGAAATCCACAAGGGCCTGAGAGTCATTCAGGCATCTTCTCCCAGCTTGAGTCCAAGGAAACCAGTTCATCCAGTTCAATAGTACATGAAGCTGTACTCCCTCACCAGCCTTGCCTGAGGCTTTTAATAGCTTTTCTTAGAATTTAAGTCTAATTATGAAGGTAGCCCAAGATGAGAAGATACATTCACTGGATTCTGGAAAATAAAAACTGAAAGGCCAAGGGAGATAACCACGTCGGTTCAGAAGGGGGAAACGCATTTCCCCAAGTCCCATCTGCCATTACTTGTGTTCCTGCTCACAATAAAAACTGCAAGTAAATGAAGTTGCAGCTCGTGATCTTTTCCCTTTTCCCATCACCTTCACCTGGAGGTATTAGGCAATGTTCTCTGCTGCTGCTGCTAAGTCGCTTCAGCTGTGTCCGAAATGTGCGACCCCATGGATGGCAGCCCACCGGGCTCCTCCGTCCCCGGATTCTCCAGGCAAAACTACTGGAGTGGGTTGCCGTTTCCTTCTCCAATGCATGCATGCATGCATGCTAAGTTGCTTCAGTAGTGTCCGACTCTGTGTAACCCTGTGGACAGCAGCCACCAGGCTCTTCTGTCCATGGGATTCTCTAGGCAAGAATACTGGAGTAGGCAATGTTCTCTAGAGAAACACAAAAAGGTTTATTTACACCATGATACTAAACACTATTGTGGAAGGAAATGGCTACCCACTCCAGTATTCTTGCCTGGAAAATCCCATGGATAGAGGAGCCTGGTGGGCTACAGTCCATGGAGTCACAAAGAGACACGACTTAGGGGCTAAACAATAACAACTAAACTTTATGGAATTTTAAAATTTTTGACTAGATCGAGTTCATTTCCTGTAAGTGCTTCCAACTTTCAGCTTTCCCTTGGAATCTTCTCTGAACATTTTCACGTTGCCATTTCTCTCCAAAGGTGAAATCAGAGCAATTATTTTTTTCAAGAAAAAATTAAAATTCCTTGTTGATCTTGGCCATCAGCTACTTTCTGTGGAATATTGATCTAGCTATTTTGAAATAAAACTCTTTTGGATCAGTCTTCTAACAGATGTATATGTAGCTGTAGGGTGTCTAATGCATAAACCAAAAGACAAAGCATATACTGATATTATATATGACACATTTTTATCTTTAAAATCAAATTCCATAATAAAATTTGAATGAATTAAATATACGTCTCTAGAGGCTAAGAAAGTAACCTCTAAAAATGCCTTGCCTTCCTTTCTCCAATCTGCCCTTTTCTCAAGTAGCCATTTTGGAAAGTCATCATTAAAAGAGATAAAAATGAAACCCTACCCAGGCACCTGTCATTTGTCTAAAGAGAAAGTAAATGTGGCTGATTATTTGCTTTTTAAAAGTGTTGATTTTTAATGACTCTTGGTGTAAAGCTATTTGTCATTGAAAAGGCTATGCAAAACCAGATGCGGAATTCATTTTCAAAAGGTAACTTATACCAAAAAGCCTGCAGTGACTTTTGTTCTCTGAGAAGGTTTTAAATCAAAAGTGTTAAGTGGAGTTTAAGCCCCATGTCATTTTAAATTCCAAGCTTTAGATCCATGAAGCATGGATTTTATGATGGAAATGACAACTGACCCTCATCTGTAACAGGTACAGAAAATTAACTACGTGGCTTCCTGGGTAATTTCCAGCAAGTCGTACTGGCAGATAAGTTTGAATGTTTAGGAAGGCAAGCATAGAACCTGCTGGTGGCTCCTGGGGGCTTCCCAGAGGTTCCCTTGATGCTCAGTCTGTGCTCCTGTCCACTTCTGCTCCACGAAGGGCTCTCTGCCTCCCTGCCTTTCAGTAAATCCTACCCCACCTTGAACAACAAAATTTTAAAATTTACACAACAATAATGAAACAACTAGCCAAGACTATTTATTGAATACTTACATATGCCGTACACTGGACTATAGACCTTAACTGTTTATGTCATTTGATCCTTACAGAAACCTGAGAAGCACTAAGGATGCTTCTCCCAGTTTTAAAGACAAAGAAACAGAAGGTTGAGAAGTTAAGTAACTTCTTGAGGGTGAACAGGTAGTCATCATTGAAGCCGAGATTCAAACCCCAGTCTGAGTGCCCTGGAGTCTGAGCTCTAGTCTATTACAACAATCTAACACTTAATTCGTCACTCCTTGGTACAGCTTCTCAAGGGGAGAGACTGGTTATACATATCCATGGTATCTTCTAGGGAACCTGGCACGAACATCCAATAAAGAGACAGTATATCTGCTAGTAAAAAGTGTGTGTGTGTGTGTGTGTATGGGGCTTCCCAGGTGATGCTAGTGGTAAAGAATTTGCCTGCCAATGCAGGAGACATAAGAGACATTCGATCCTTGGGCTGGGAAGATCCCCTGGAGGAGAGCATGGCAACCCACTTCAGTATTCTTGTCTGGAGAATCCCATGGACAGAGGAGCCTGGTGGGCTACAGTCCATAGGGTCGCAAATATTTAGACACAACTGAAGTGACTGAGCATGCACACACACGTGTGTGTGTGTCTGTGTGTGTGTGTGTGTACACAGGCATATGTCAGAGATAGTTCAAGTTCCGGTCCAGACTGCAACAATAAAGCAAGTAACACAATAAAGCAAGTGACATTAATTTTTTGCTTTCCCATTGCATACAAAAGTTATGTTTACACTGTATTGTATTAAATATGCAATAGTCTTATGTATAAACAAGAAATGTACCTATTTTAATTTAAAAATACTGTTTATGCTATAAAATGCTAACCACCATCTGAGTGGTTGCTATCATCTTTATTGAATGGGTGGGTGCTATCATCATTTTGCAAGAAGTTCACTGATCATAGATCACCATAAACAAATAAAATAATAATGAAAAAGCTTGAAATATTGTGAAAATGATCAACATATAGCACTGAGACAGGAAGTGAGCAAATGCTATTGGAAAAATGGCACTGATAGACTTGTTTGATGTAATTGCTGCAAACCTTAAGTCTGTGAAAAATGTAATATCTGTAAAGTGCAATAAAATGAAACACACTAAGTATGCCCATGTGTGTATATATACATAATGTGTACATATATATGTATGTATATGTTATGTATATATATGTGTGTGTGTGTGGGCATATATATATATATATATATATATATATGGAGGAGAAGGGGGCAACAGAGGATGAGATGGTTGGGTGGTGTCACTGATTCAATGGAAATGAGTTTGAACAAGCCCTGGGAGACAGTGAAGGACAGTCTGGACCCCCTGGCATGCTGCAGTCCATGAGGTTGCAAAGAATCAGACACAACTTAGCTACTGAACAATGAAAACAGTGGGTGTATCAGTTCAGTTCAGTTCAGTCACTCGGTTGTGTCCAACTCTTTGTAACCCCATGGACTGCAGCACACCAGGCTTCCCTGTACATCACCAACTCCCTGGAGCTTGCTCAAAGTCATGTCCATCGGAGATGTCATCCAACCATCTCATCCTCTGTTGTCCCCTTCTCCTCCCACCTTCAATCTTTCCCAGCATCAAGGTCTTTTCCAATGAGTCAGTTCTTCATATCAGTGGCCTAAGTACTGGAATTTCAGCTTCAGTATCAGTCCTTCCAATGAATATTCAGGACTGACTTCCTTTAGGATAGACTGGTTTGATCTCCTTGCAGTCCAAGGGACTCTCAAGAATCTTCTCCAACACCACGGTTCTAAAGCATCAATTCTTCGGCGCTCAGTTTTCCTTGTAATCCAACTCTCACATCCATACATGACCACTGGAAAAACCATAGCTTTGACTAGACAGACATTCAGAAAACTAAGTGTGTGTGTGTATATGTAAATACACACACACATAATTCACAGTTTACAACATCTATCTGAAAAGTCCACCTCTTTCAGAGAATTTTTCAGCACCAGGGTACAAGATATTTTTCTTTGGCATTCAGTTTAATCAACTCAAGACTTGCAAACTAGCAGGCCACGCTTCAAGCCTCTAACGAGGCTGAAACTATGCAGAGGGTGAGGGGCTGGTCTCCACCAGGAAGCACAGGAATGCACCCAAATGCATCAGTCAGCCAAGGCTTTGGGTTATCAGTGTCTCCTTCGACGCGCCATGAAGCTCTGGGTTTGAGAGGAGTGTTAGCATTAAAGCTTGATAAAGTCATATTCGTCTACAAATTCCACTGTCACCTCATTAGATATGAAAAATAGAATGCTTTAGGACACTTGGAGATATTTTTGGCAAAAATAACGTTTTTTTTCTTTATAAGGGAATTGAAAAATGCTGCCTAATTGCATGGTGAGTAGTCATGACAGGCCGCCCAGCCACAGGGTCAGGACCAGAGGTCTGAAAGTGTAAACTGTCCTCCATCCTATGAGCACTTCCTCCCCCAAAAGAAATTGTTCTTAAAACCTTAATTGAGAGGTCAGTGGTCTTAGGACAGGCAGGAGATAAGCCACTAGCTATGTGAAGTCATGTTGACTTTGATCTGCTAGGCCTTTTGGCTCCGAAAGAAAGGCAGCAATGAGCCAGAGGTCCTCTAATCTCCTTAGAGATAAGCTGAAACCGCTTGGCTGGGGTAGGGGGATCCAGGCTTCTCTCTGTGCACTGAGGCCAGACTCATGAATGAGTCAGTTACAGCCTGACATCCCTGCCCAGCTCGGTAACCACACTCCCAAATGGGGAGGCAACCTGTCCTGCGGTGCTTATTCCAAGGAAGAGTATATGGGAGTTGCCACCATCGTTTTCCAGGGGTGGTTTTGGAAGATGTCCAGCTCCAAGGCTTTGCCCAGGAAGCCAGAATCAGCCGAAGGCTGGTCAGAGTGCTACAGAACAGGAAATGAGGGAGGGAGGGAAAAGAGGAGGAAGGCATTGAAGAACTGAGTTATTCTGAATCTGTGTACTTGAAAATAGAAACCACATTGCACTGAAAGGGAAAATATGTAAAAATTAAAAGGCCATTTTTCTGGGTGGGGGGAGTCTCAAATCATCCAAACATTTGAAGTTAAAAAAATTAGTCAAAACTCAGGATCCACTCCACAGCAAAAGATTAATAAAAATTAGTGGGCTATATCCAAGAAAGGCCATCTATCTGCTAGGAAAGACAGATATTCTTACTTGCAGACAGTTGATAAGTGCTTCTTTGCCTCCCACTGTCTCAGAAATTGCCAAGATGATTGATTTTTGAGACTGGATTCCTCACAAACGGGACCTACCAGGACCAAAGGGACTCTCAGGGGGAAAACTGGACCACTGTCCTAGTAGAACTGATTCTTGGACCCTCCTGGTTTCAGGATGTCTCCCTAGTGGTTATTTTGTTGAGATCAAGCCTATGAGGTAGATATTTCAGGTGTTTTGCAAATGGATGAACCAAGATGCAGAACTCGTGTTTGGTAAAGCGGGTTTAGCTGCAGGCGGCACAGTTTTGAGGAGTTACAGAGCCTCCAGTTCCTGAGTTCAGAAAGAGCGTCTTACTCCATCCAGTGAGGCCACCCGGCCCCTGACCCCATCAGAAAGCATTGACCATCTACATCAACCCTTAGACCACCCATGCCAGCAACCAGGACTGGTGAGCACAATGCCCTTTATACCTAGGAATGATGATACTGTATTGACACGGCTTGGACTGCATTTCCACAAACACCATCTTACTTTGCCTTTAAAACTCCTCCAAAGGGTCATAAATAGGCAGAGGTGGTTGTCACCCCACTTGCAGATTTTCAGAATGGGGGTTCAGGAAGATTAATGATTTGGCTATGAAGCTTACACAGCTGATAAGACCAAATCTTCCCCTAGATCATTGATCAGGAAACATAGTATGGAGGCATCACCCAGAAAGATACCATAGTTAACTTCCAACTTGAAATTTCATAGTAACTGTATATTTAGAAGAAAGCTTCAGAAGGCTGCTCTTACCCAGTCAAGAAATTCTCCACGGAAGGACACCCAGGCCTGGACCCTTACCTATCTGCTGATTACTTACATCAGGTAAAAGATGCCCTTCACAGATCAGCAGGGACGTGCCTGCTGATGGAGTCATCACTCTTGCAGACGTTGCTGGTTGCCAGGATGGAGGGAAAGACACCAGAGAAGATTACATTCGGGCTCCTAGCTCTGCCATTGTCATGTCAAGAGTCAAGTCAAGTCACACGGTCAGGCTTAATTTCAAAGTGGGTAAAGAGATGCAATCCTACTATGTGCCAAGAGAAAAGGAGAGGCATTGGATGTATTAATGACCTTTCCAGGGCCCCTGAGTGAACCTAAGGTGAATGGTTTTCAAATCTGACAGCTGATACACACAATTCAAGACTGAAGGTCATAGATTTAGCTTTATTGGTGTTTTTCTTGAAGTCCTTCACCAAAAGTGTTGTCTGATGTTCAACTGGGGGAATATTATCTTAATGGTTCTGGAGGAAAGGAAGCCACAATGACACAAGTGTTCCCCTTGGAAGAGATATCTTTGAAGATCTCAGAGAAGGACAATAGACCCAAGGAGGATGCTCAGATGTGAACGTTTCTCCTTTGGGAAGTGCTGGGGTCATAAACCGTGATAAACATGCTCCTGTTTTTCCCCTTCCAGCACTGGCCACCCTCCCAGATTACCTTTCCCACAGAGAGAGGACCGAGAGAGAAAAAAGAAAAAGCAAACAGAAACGGCAAGGAAGAAATCTGAAAGTAGCCACAGAGAAGGTTCTTAGAAGTACAGCACTGTAGTTTAGAAAAAACGAAGAACGTTTCAAAGACAAAAGTCCTTGGCTCTCCAGAAGACACAGAATTTCCAAATAAACCAAAAAACCTCATAACTGGTCTCCCCTCTTCCATCTTGCATTCCTGAGCACACTCCTTGGAGCCACTGCAAAATGGACCTCTAAGTACGCAGAAACTTAATGACAATTTCTAAGCATCCCACAATTCTTGAAAGAGACTGAAGCCACCCATTTTCATATTATTTATCTTCAAAATATGCATTGCTTCATTATTATCATCAATCGGATATTTTCCCAAAGGAAAAAAATTAATTGTCCACCAGAAATGTTTTGAAATGTTTACATGTGCTTCTCTGTATAAGCTCCAGAGTGAGTGTGTGGGAGCCTGTTTATAAGTTAGCAAAGTGTTAGTAAACTCTGGTTTGACACTGATAAGGTTCATATGAAAGTCATCACTGAAACTGTTGCCTAAATAATAAACAGGATCTCTTGGCCTACCCGCTTTCAAGCTTCTCTCACTAGATTAAAAAAAAAATTATATTGTAACCAGAAGAAATACAAAATGAATGAAAGAAATGGCTGAATTATTTCTCTGTTCAGTGCAACATTTAGGAAGAAACAGCTTTGCTTGGGATTCAGGGCCTCCTGGGTCAACCATGCGTAAGTCACTGAGCAAATATTCTCTTTTGTGAGGCAGTGGCAATAAGAGTGCTTCATCTTGATGGTTTCTTCCAGAATTAAATGAGATAAGGCTTGAAAGTCACCTAGAACAGTCCTGGCATTGGGTGAGTCCTCAGCAGATTACTATCATCAAAGGGAGTTTGATGGGTTTTCTCACAAGGCAGATCAATTGTCATGATGCCTCAGAAGGGATCTTTCTTTAGCTACATCTTGCCAAGAGGAGGCCTTGCAACTGGTGTTCAAAAGGCAAGGATGGGTGTAGGAGGCTCTGGGCTTTTCTCTATGATATCGGAGTTGGTTCTGGATTTGCCAATAACCGCTGGGTGCACTTGGGCAACTCGTCACAAATCACATGGACCTCCGCTTTACAGACAAAAACCAAGGCTGATTCTATTTTAGATCACAGCAACTACTCTTCAAATGCTGTCTTATAGGAGCTGAAATGGAGACAATCGATAAATGTCATGCTGCTCTGGCTTTCATGGAGTGGAGGTTTCACAGACTGGGGAGACAGAGACCTGCTGGCCAGGACCTTCCTCCACCCCCAGTCCACACACTTATGTTAAGAATGGTGCCCCCAGGCTGGCGCTGTGCAGCCAAACTGCCCATCTTGCACTGTGGCACCCAACATTGTCATATGGAGACAATGAAAAATGCCTGTGGACATCTCAGCTACTGGTTTCTAGCCTCTGCACTTGGTAGGGTCCCTTTGCTCCCTGTGTACTTTGCTTGGCACAAGATCATGCCTACAAGCACAGCCGTTTGGTCATCAGTGAATATTTGAGAAGGGATAGTGGGTGAAGCACAGAAGAAACAACAACAACAATAGCAACAGCAACAAGAGACCTCAGGGCGGACCATTCTAGAAGGGAGCGTGTGGGAATGGTGTTAGTCTGGTAAGGCTGGGATAGGACCCTGGTTCTTCTACCAGGTTTATGAAGGCAACAACTTCAGGTAGCTCTCTAACCTCTGAGTGCCTGCTTCTCCTACACAACGGACATAATAATGCCCACTTTCTACATTGTTATGAGCCTGGATCAAGCAGCCTACTGCAAGCAGCTAGCATAGAGCCTGAAACCTATTGGCGCTCAAACAATGCAAGTCCATTTCCCTTAGTGGTTGAGTGAGGACAACTTTTATTTGTCCCAAGATTTGAACAACGCATGTCTGTATTTGGGACTGCTTTGCCCTGACCCAGTTTTAGGAGCATGGCTGTCCACTTGTGTTCATGTTGGCGCATTAATCACTGGGCTCCTGAGCAAAAGGCTCATGAAAACTGTTGTTACCTCTGGACCAGACATTGGCAACCACACCTGAGCTCATGAGCCATCATTCTAGCCTTTTTCCTCCACTCAGGCCTTGGATGGAGCTAGGTCCTCCTCCAGGCTTAGAGGCTGCTCTGTGCAGCTTCAGGAAAAACAAAGGGCTGGATTTGGTCAAGAGAATGCCACCTGCACATTAAACAACCACTCAACAAGCCAAAGCCCAGGGCTGCTTTTGGGCTCCCAGGTCCCAGGCCAAGCCCTGCCAGAAAATAGAGGCAAGATCCTGAGGAGTGGGGGCAGGCAGCTCCCAGGAGGGAAGGCTGGGAGTCACCCACTTCACTGTTGACACTCATGAGGATGAAAAGCATTCCGTTCTCTTTTTTAAGGGTGACAATTCTCCAAGGAAGAAAAGAGCATCATACTCTTGCTGGCTCCAAGAGGCACCCCCTTGCCATCTGTCCCCTCCACGCCCCATCTATGACATCTATGGCGTCGCTGCCTGGTAGCGTTTGTTTGTGCAATAAAAACTGAGCTGGTTATACCTGCCAAGGAACGCACGCATTTGATAGAGTCTTCTGTCTCAGCTTCTTTGTAATCGCTGTAGTTCACGCCCTTGTAATTTTCTTTGTGTTCCCTTGAAGGGCCCCAAGGAACGGCTTTGTGTCCCCAGCAGCCAAACTTGATTTAAGAAAATAATAAAGGACTCTGTACAGTCGGTGTGTTAAGGTAGAATTGGAGAACATCTCGGGGCGGGTGGTAATGCTCTTAAGCGTCATGACAGCATGCGTTTTAGAGCAATGCAAACATTTGCTACCTTCCCCTGCCAATTCCACTTCCATGGAACTCTCTCTGCCCTTCTATGTAGGTTTTATCCACACTTAGCCAAAGCAGAAGTCCTTAAGCTGGTGTCCGTCTCCACCATGTAGCGGGGCACTCCAGGAAGACATGGACCACATGCCCTGCTTGTTCCCATTTTTCTCCTGGCATGTTGGCAAGAATGCACCGCAGACGCTTGGTGTTCATAACCTTTTCTGAGTCCCTGCAGCCCACACACCACTCCACTGTTGTATCTTAGACAGGAAGATTCCCTGCCCCTTACTAAGCGTCTGTAATCTCCATGCTCTTAGATATCGTCTCCAGTCCTAACTACTCCCATTTTACAGGTAAGGAAATGGAAGTTCCTCTGAAATTCCAGGGACACATTTGATTTTGAAAAGATGTTTTTAGACATGGTAACCCAATCTCTGTGCTTCCTTGGTGGCTCAGTGGTAAAGAATTCGCCTGCTAATGCTGGAGATGCAAGTTCAATCCCTGGGTCAGGAAGATCCCCTAGAGAAGGAAATGGCAACCCACTCTAGTATTCTTGACTGGGAAATCCCACAGACAGAGGAGCCTGGTGGGCTATAGCCCAAGGGGTCACAAGAGTCAGACAGAACTAAACGACTAAATAACAACAACAAGAAACACAATCTCTCCCACCAAATATCTCTACTGGCCCCTGCCCCCAACCCCCCTTCATATACAGGGTCCTCATCTTCAGGGTTTTGAATCATGGGTGGGTCAAGTTCATCTGTGAGTTGCTCCTCAAGTAATATTTGTTACTGAGAGTTTAAGCAGTTATGCTGCTAAAGTTTAAAGGACAAAAATTTACCTCAGATTTCAGGTTAGCCATGAGTGATCTGTGATCACCCATTTGCATTCTTGTCTGCTTTATGAAAGAGAAGGAGGTGAGATATGGAGTGTTTGAGGGGGAAATTCCATCACTCTCTCCACCCTCTCTGTCCTAGGCACCCCCTAAGCCACAGGGAGTCACAATTACTGATGTCCTATTCCTAGTTACGGCAACACATTCAAGTAGGATGCTACATCCCAAAGAATTTGGAGTGTGAAACTTTAAGGATTCTGGGCTTTCGTGCAGGTTATGACTCTCATGCATGCTGTGGTTGGGAAAAATTGAGAACTCCTGTGATTGGGAAAGAGTGAGAACTCGGTCCCATAGGACTTGAGACAATGGGCTTTCCAAAATGGATTTACGTAGTTCAGAAAGTTACTCATCCCTCAACCCCATTCGTGTTGAACTCTTCACAACCTCATGGACTATACAGTCCATGGAATTTTCCAGGCCAGAATACTGAAGTCAGTAGCCTTTCCCTTCTCCAGGGGATCTTCCCAACCAGGATCAAACCCAGGTCTCCTACATTGCAGGCAGGTTCTTCACCAGCTGAGCCACAAAGGAAGCCCAAGAACACTGGTGTGGGTAACCTATCCCTTCTCCAGGGGATCTTCCTGACCCAGGAATTGAACTGGGGTCTCCTGCAATGCAGGTGGATTCTTCACCAACTGAGCTATCAGGGAAGCCCACTCAAGACCATTAGAAACCTCCAGTCCCATGTTATAAAGGATACTATGGAATAACTACCTTTGGGGGTATTTTAACCTTCTTTTTCATATCTCGTACTTCAGCATATTCTCAAAATTGCCCTTTGAAGTAAACTGACACTATATCAACCATGCCATTTTTTGATGATAGAACTGGAGTTATAGACATGTTCTACATATCTTCATAGTTTTGCAAGCCCACATTGCTTTGTTGTTTTTATTCTAAGAAGGCATCAGTTGGACAGGTGTGGCAAGTACACACCAGCTCAAACAGTGCAGTTTTAAATGAACAAGCAATAGTGAAGTCATTTTTTTTTTTTCAAATAGAACTAAGAGAAGGTTTTGGCCAGAAACTAGAGGTACTCTTTCACTACAAGACAGGCTTCTGTGTTAATTGACCGGAAGACTCTCTTATTATTAGAAATAAACATTTCTGGATGAATCCATAACTAGCACTCAGGGACACATTAAAAGAAGGACAAAGTACTCTGGGAAGTAATTAATTATAAGTTAGGTCTTCTTAGTTCCATCTCTATATTATAAAAAAGGGATTGTGAAGAGATTCCTGAATGTAAGGACAGCCTGAAAGATAACCCAGGAAAATAAGGAGGTTTTCAAGACCTAATTTTTGCTGTTGAGAGCTTTTTCCAAATATCTCAGCAAAAAAAAACCAGGTGAACTTTTAAAAAATGTGGACAAAACCACAGGACAATTTTGCCTCGACAAGTAATTTTATTTGAAGTTTTAAAAAGTCAAAAAGAAAATTAAAAGCAATAAAACTGACCAATGTAGGAATTTAAAATGCCTGAAAGAATGGAAAATTACTGAAAGATTGCAAAAGTGTTGAAAGCATTTCACTTCCGTATATGGGGTGCTATCCTGTGAGATGCACAGAAGCAATGTTCCTGCCTGTGTCCCTGCCACTGACCCTAAATTCAGCAGAGTCGCACACACAGGGCCAGCAGCTGCACTTCCAGATGTGTTTTCAATGCATTTCAGTACAGCGGGCACCTGATTTTATGTTTCATCAGGGCTATGTGAGGACTTGGAGGGATTGGCTGGTGAGGGGTTCATGTTGGTGAGATCTCTTCCCTCCTCCCTCAGAAAGGGGGATGGAGCTGGGGATTTATTGGTTTATGTGTGTGAAAAGACCCAAGGGAAAGAATGAGGCATGGCTAGAAGTAGAGGTGCCGCTGACTGAGTCATCCATGTTATAGCATCGCTCAGCTCTACTCTCTGATATCGTGATGGTTCATTTTATGTGTCAATTTGACTGAGCCATGAGGGGCTCAGATATTGAGTCAAACCTAGTCTGAGTGTGCTGTGAGAGTATTTTGGGATGAGATGAACATTTGAATTGATAAACTGAGGAAAGAAGATTGCTCACTTTCATGAAGGGGAGCCTCATCCAATCCACTGAAAGCCTGAGTAGAACAAAAAGGCTGATCCTCCCAAGAGAAGGAGGGAACCCCTCCTGCCTGATTCCTTGAGCTGGGACATTGATCTTTCCAGCCTTCAGACTCAGAATGAAACATAAGCTGTTCCTGGGTCTCCAGCCTGCCAGGGTTTGAACTGGAACTTAAATCTTTGGCTCTCCTGGTTCTCAGGCCTGTAGACTCAGACTGGAGCTCTACATCAGCTCTCTTGAGTCTCTAGCCTGCCAACCCAGATGTTGGGGCTTCTTCACCTCTGCAATTGCTTAAGCCAAATCCTTATAGTATATATAAGGGTCATGTGCCCATCCCTGGACCAATCCCTGTGGCTGAGGTTCTAGCAGGTGCTTCTTGATTGGCTGAACTTGAGAAAGAGGCCATCCCTGGAGTCAGCAGTGAGAATGAGCCATACGAACTGAGAGTGAGAGATGAGTGATCTCCAAGGGAGAGTTGGGGTGCATGTGTGCTAAGTCACTTCAGTCGTGTTCAACTCTGTGCAACCCTGTGGACTGTAGCCCACCAGTCCTCTATCCATGGGATTCTCCAGGCAAGAATGCTGGAGTAGGTTGCCATGCTCTCCTCCAGGGGATCTTCCTGACCCAGGGATCGAACCCACATCTCTCATGTCTCATGCATTGCAGGTGGGTTGTTTACCACTAGTGCCACCTGGGAAGCCCAGGTGCTGCCACCCTAAGACAGCAAGAGATGGTGGCAGGCGATCACAGATGTCCATTACAAGGTTTTGCCCCAGTTGTTCAAATTGATAGTGATCTTTTTTATTGAGCTTCGGAGGCCAAAAAGCTAGGATGCAAATCACAGCAGTCCCAGTAATAGGTTGTCTTGGACAATATGCTTCACCAAGCCTCTAACTCCTCATCTATGTACGTAAGTACATAGCAAAGTAGCTAATACATACACATACTCAGTAACTGATACCTAATCTTATCCTAAAAGACAAGAGTTAAGTTACAGTGGCCTAGTTCTTTAACTGCAAAATTCATTCAAGTTAGTAATTCTCAACCCATTTATATCCCCAAGATAGCTAAAGAATATTATTCTATCAATTATTGAAAGTGGTTTGTGCTAGCAAGGAGTAGGGGGGAATGAATGGTCTCCTTTCAGCTAGATGCCAGAATCTCCAGGGGGACATTGACATTGAGAAGTTACCCCCTGCCCCGGGTCTGATATGCAGCTTACCCTCCTGCCCAATTTAGGAACCACTGATACACCATTAAACCGGCTTCTTAGAGCATTTCACAACAAAACATATATATCTTCAAACTATGCCTCCAGCCAAAAATAATTTTAAAAAGGAAAAAATATTTGGAATTGTTATGTATTCCTTCCCTTCCCCTCAAACAGCAGAAGGAGGATAATTCACAGTTACACTTAAGGCTCTAATCATAACCCATCTCTATTATAACCATGGTGGTTAAAGAATGTGCCTGCTATTTTAAGTCCATAATTATATTTTAATAGTACTATCATTTCTTTTCATTAAGTCGGTGTCAGTGAACTAGAGCTTGGCCAAAAAGAGTGAAAATACATGTAGTCAAAAGTTGACTGATAGTAGAAGTATGCCTTTTTTCTTAATCTCTGATACCGAAATGAAAGGGATAGGAGAAACCAGGAAACACAACAAATGACAACTATTAATTTAGAGGCAGCGCGATTTGCATAGTAATGCAGGAAATGTGCCGCTGATTACTGCATTGGCTGTATCATTAGAACCCCGAGAAATGCTTCGAACTTGACTGCATTCTCCAGTTAACACTCTTTTGATAACTAAACCATCTTTAGGATATGAATTATTCCATCTGTCCAATTCAGCGATTCTCATTCAGGATATTTCCCTTTTTAAGAAACATCTTTTTCCCCTGTTAATGCACATTTCAAAAATATATATAGAAATCACATTAAATCATATCACATTCACTTTGATTTTGCCTCATAGATTTTGAAGCACTTTCTTTATCTTTTTGTGCCCCTTTTCACAGAGATAATGGACTCAGTTCACCACCTCAGTCACCCAGAATTTTTATTTCAGGAATTATACTACCTGAGTCCCTCTTCAACCTTACCCAGGAATAATAAGCCAATAGGCTCCTAATCCACGAGAACTTAAAAGAAGAGAAGCCTTATAGATAATTGAAAAGTCAGAGAGGGTCAGTGGTGGGGGGGGAAAGCAGAAATATCAAAGAAAGGGACAAAAGTCTTAGAAATATAAGATTTTACTTCAATTTAGTTCAACTTTTTGGTTAATTATATACTTTTTCCACTTATGCTCTACTAACCTTTTAGTTAACTGGTCCACTCAGAATTCTAGGACCTCATTTCATTGTTTCCTACCCTTATTTATTCAGCCTTAGTCTCTTTCACATGGTCTTCCCTAGTGGCTCAGCAGTAAAGAATCTGCCTGCGGTGCAGGAAACTGGGGTTCTATCCCTGGGTAGGAAAAATCCCCTGAAGAAGGAAATGGCAGCCCACTCCAGTAGTCTTGCCTGGGAAATCCTATGGACAGAGGAGCCTGGTGGACTACAGTCCATGGGACTGAAAAGAGTCCTACACAACTGAGCATCGATGGACCGATGGACTGTATGGACTGGTTCAAACCTTGGAAGGCTGGAGACCCAGGAAGAGGCTGATGTTTCAGTCTGAGTCTGAAGGCTGGAAAGATCAATGGCCCAGTTCAGCGGACTGATGGCTGCACTGAAAGATGAATGTCAAAGTACATCATTCTTCAACACATCGCCTCCCTTAGAAACTTCCAGGGGTGAGGTTAAACTCAGGAGATTTTTGTCTTAGGGGCCTTGGTTCCCGGACCTATCATCTAAGTATGATGTTCCTCTAGGGGAAGTTCCCTGAGGGAATGGTTTGGGTCATTCCTTCTCTCAAGGCTTAGGCCTGTGAGAGTGCCTCACAGTGGTCATTGCCTAATAATATCCAGACTCACAGCAGCTTGAAGACAGAGGGGTCAGACCAACAGTTAAGACAAATCTGGAAGGTCTTGAGAATCTACAAGGAAAAGAGTTGGGATCCCAGGGGTCTCTGGATACTTGAACTTGGGGGATCGTTTTGCAAGACAAGGGGAACAGAATCACTGGGCATTTGGCCACTTCCAAGCTCCAAGTTCCTCCCCTTTCTTCCCTCTTGTTCCATAAAGAGTGTCTTTCAATAAGAGGAATTTCCACAATCTAACTTTTCTGGAAAACTTTCTTCATGTGATGTAAGTCCATGGCATTTCTCCCAAGGACCCCTGGTCCTGTCAGAGGTGGCACAGACTTGGTGAAAAGAGAGTTGGGTTTAGCGGTAAGACACTCATTTTATAACATGTTTTCCATTTGACTGGCCAGCATCTTATCTTCTCCTTAACTGCATTTTGCTCCAGCATTGGCAAAGGAAGAACAGAAAGTGTGAGCTGCATGCAAATTTCACAGAAGCCTAGCATTCTGAACCTAGATTAAGATCCTCCGAGACCTATTTTTGTGTTTGGGGTAAATCGCCCATCGTATGGCCGTTACCATATCAAAGAGCCACTGAGTTTATGATCCTGACCCTGGGGATCCTACTCTGGAGCCAGTGAGGGGGAAGTCACCTGGAAAATACTTCTGAGATGGAATCCCTGAGAAAATCTTCCAAAAGCACCATCTAATTTAACACTTAATCCATAAAAAGGAAGTTCTGAGAACAGTTCTGCTACTTGCAGAAATAAGAGTCAAAATGGATCTATTCTTATGTTACAAAAAAAAATCTTTCAAACAAGATCCCAAAGGCAAAACTCAGCCTTGACCAGAAATCAAGACTTAAACATGAGCTCAGCAAAACAGCATGGAAATAAATCAATCATCTATGCTACATGTTTCAATAAATATGCCAACAATAATAAAATTTTAGATGTGGTCTTCAAAAGTCAATGCTTTTTATGTTCAATTCTCTGTAGCACTTCTGAATTGAGTTGAATATCAAAATAAAGCAGTTTGTATATTTATGGGATTCTTTTCTTCAGAAACTTTTTAACTCAAGAAAAATGCATCCCATATGTGTGATAACTAAACTGCATTTCCATCAGACATATATTTTTCTTTCACACCATTTTTCAGTTAATGAAAACTGTTTTAAGGGACAGTTTTCCAAGTTCTCCTCCCACTTTCCTCAGACAAGATGTTTTAAGGGAAAAAACTAAGAGAAAATATTTCATTGCTATGTATAAACAAGTATAGTTCAGAAGGAAAGTGGGAAGCCCATTCATTTTCTTCCACTACCTCCAATCCGAGTAAATCATTCCAGTGCTTTTCTTTGTCTGATGTTCCAGGGTGATATTCAGAGATCAAGAGGGATCCTTTGTAAAATCAGAGCCTGAAGGATATTTAAAAAAAAAAAAAAACTGAACAGAAATTCTTAAATGATACGACTTTCAGAAAGAATTCTTTTAAAAGGAAACAAAACAAAGAGCTCTCAACTATTTTTTTTTTCTGTCCCTTAGTCCTACCTTTGAAAAGATTACAAACTATCTTAGATTCATTCAACCAATATCTATTGGGCATTGACCACATGTGGGCCCATTCTGGGCTCCAAGGATGCAGTCCACAGATGGGTTCTTACAGGAGCGTTCAGTTCAGGGAGGGAGGTGGATGAGCTCTGGCCCAGGTTTTCTGGAGAGGAGTGTAGGGAGATCACCAGAGGAGCTGGTATCTGAGTTTAAAGTGGGAGGGTAAGAAGAAGAGAGGGCAGCAAAGGTGCAAGGTGGGATGAGGGTGCTCACCAGAGGAAAGGAGAGGAAATAGCCAGGTAGCTTCTCCATCTGCAGCCCCCAGTGGGAGAGGACATGACAAAGATGAGGCTGAAGAACCACAGGCCCAGAATGCCAGGGCCTTGTGAGGCATGCACAGGAATTTGGGTTTCATCCTGGAGGAGGTAGGGGAGCCACTGAAAGGCTGTAACTATGCAGTGACAGGTGACATTTGGGATTTCATCAGGGGAGTGACAGAGTCAAGGTTATGTTTCTCCAGAATCAGCTGAGCTGTGGTTCCGAGACAGAATCAAGGGGAGCAGCCCCGGAGGCTGAAAGGGCCTTTAGCAAGGCATCTTTGCTTAGAGCTCTTGGTGTGAAAACACTTAGCCATCGCGCGGTGCCCCCTTCCCTGTCACCTGGCTTCACTAGCTTTTCGGGGAGCGAGTGGGTCATGTGATAGGGTATCCCCCCAAATGGCACAGTCCTCAGACAGAAACCATAAGGGGATTCAGCTGACATCAGAGGATCACCAGCCACTGCAGGTAACAGTCAACCTGAAAGGCTTTCGAGTCATCAGATATCAGGCAACTTGCATTGGGTTGTCTTAAATCTTTGAGATCCCAATTTCCATATCTCTTAAAAATGCTATTTAACTTCTAAATAAAACTGACTACAAAGGCCTAGTTGGAAAACTGTGAGAGTTTCACTGTATGCAGTGAGATAGCCTCATTTGTACCTCCTCCTAAGCTTAAGACTCTGACACAGACGCCTATTAAAATAAGAATTAGTCATTGTTGTTTTTTTCCTTGGCCTCTAGGACAAAAGATAATGTGTCAGTGGGATGTTCTGGAAATATCCCAGAAACATGGGTTAGACAGTTAAGAGCCAAAAGAAAAATCTCTGAAGTTCTCAGACCTGTTCTTAATCCTCAAAGTATTAAACTGAACACTAGCCTCCATACATCAAACTGGGATGAGAGATCTGTGAAACTCCTCAGATGTGGAATTTTATTTAATTTTTCACTTCTAAAGGTTAGATGTGAGAATACCATGATGATAACCTCTTTATCTACCAGGACAGCACAATCCAGGCTAAGGATGGAACGATGCTTACACTGATTAAGAGAAACTAACCAGTCTGTGCATTTGCCTTAAAAGTTCCCAGATAACCTGAGAAGTGACAAGAAACAGAGATCATAAATAAAGTTAAGTGTCCCAAAGAAAGAATACACCCCAACTGACTCTGCTCTGTCCTGCAGAATAATTCTTTTTTCGTGCTATGTAGCAAAGGAGCTCAATCAATTCTTTCTAGTTTCGTCTGGTTTACTCTAAACAAATTCCAGATAGGGGTCTCAGACCCTTTCACCTGGATATTCTCTAAAGATTTAAAGCTTCTCAGAAAGAAGCTGTGCTAGTAGAGTCTCTTATTTTTCAAAACTCAGGGATAATAGGAAGGAATAAACTGAGCCAACAGGAGACATTTGTAGCCTTCATTGTAACTTTTTTTTCTTTTAAGAATACATATATATTTTTAAATGGATGTATGATCTTAATGACCACAAGAAATACTTTTAATTTTATTTGTATAAAATGTGAACACTTATTTTACCTTAAAGAAGCCTGAATGGCAGTTGGGGCCTAGGACCATCCAATACTAGATAATCTTGTATCTGATTATCTGCTTGGGAGATTCAGGTGGATTCTTCTAGGATGCTTTCTGTAGGTCTTAAGACATACCCTGAAGGTCAAGTGATAAGCAGAAAAATTAATGTCATTCAGGACCTTTGATTTTTATAGTAATACTTGGAACTAACCAACACACTACTCTGAGGTAAAGAATTGTCTGTTGCGCTATGGCCTTCCAGAGTCTGAGAACCTGTCTCCCTATTCATCACATATTAATGTAGCAAATTCCCTTTTGTGTCTATTGGGCCCCACAATAAACAGAAAGTCTGAAATTTTTTAGAAGCCATAACCTTAAGATAAGATGTTCAACCCACAAAGTGAGATAAAAATGGAGATTCAGACCATGAGGACAATAACAATTTATTATGGGATTAATAGTACACAGTAGCTACTATTTAAAATCAAATATGGTGTTTCAATTCCAATCATGTTGAAGAAGCTTATGTTTAACTAACTCTGAACAGGATATATACCCCCAACAATTTAAAGATGCTTGAGGACAAACAAAATCAGGCAGAACTGGAAGAGATTCAAGCCTTGGAAGATGGAGATCATTGAGGTGAGATCCTTATTTATATGACTTTTTCCTTGAGGGCATTTTCCAGTCTACAGAGTGCTGGGTAGGTAAAGATCATGGAGAAAAGTATAAAGTTATTGGCCTGAGATGTTAGAAGATGGAATTTAGGGCTACCATAGCATCTGAAAACAAGAGCTTGAGTGGAGAGCCCCCAAATATGCATATGTATTTCCCCAAATCTTTGGCTGACTCCTAAATTGCTCATGGATAGAGACAATCTAAAGATTGGCAAAAAGAAAGAGCTAGAAGCCTGAAAAAGCTGAGCCTTGATTTCAGCTGTTGGCTGGATCATGGGAGACACTGTTGAATTTAAATCCTGCCAAGTTATAGCGTCTTGGTTAATAACTCAGGCTTTTTGAAATACCAGAAGGGTTATCCTTAGGGATAAACACTATGTTCTAGAAATAAGGATTTACCTTGAGACAAAAATCAAAACCAAAATGGACACATCTTTAAAATGTATAAAACTAAACCTCCACAAGTTCAAGATGATTAGCTAGTAATTTAACTCCATACTAGAATGAAAATCCACACTCTTCAGAGGAAGATAACTGTATCCAGGGGCCCTAAAAGGTATCTGCTGCAATGTTCAGGCTGTAATACAGACAAAAGAAAGAAAAGTAGATACGAAAGAAATAGGAAGATGTGACCCATACTCAGGAGTCACGGGGTAGTCACTGAAACTGATCCCAAGATGATACAAATATTAGGGTCAGTGGACAAGGACTTAAAAATACCTAGTAAAAATGTGTCTCAAAAGTTTTAAAAAATACTGTCACAGTGAAAAGGTGGGGACTCTCAGTAGAGAAATGGAACCAAATGAAAATTGTGTAATAAAAATGTAATATAGTAAATGAAAAATGTATTGGCTGTGCTTAACAACAGATTAAAGATAGCCAAAGGAAGGATCTGTAAATTAAAGACAAAGTAATAGAAATTATTTACTATGAATAAAATTTAAAAATTGGAAAAATTAATCAGTACCCAGTGACCTGTTGGATGATATCTAGTAGTCTAACGTGTATTTGTGATTGTGGTCCCAAAAGGAAGGTAGAGGGCGAGTAGGGCAGGAAAACATATTTGAGGAAGTCAAGGTCAAAATTTCCAAATATTCGGTGAAAAACATTATTTTATAGATCCAAAAAGTTTAGCAAAACTGGAGGGTAAATATAACAGGAAAAAAATCAAATCAAGATGCATCATATTAAATCACTAAATCAAAAATAAAGAGAAAATCTTGAAAGCAGCCAAAGGAGAAAAACAAACAAACAAACACATTATATTCAGAGGAACAATTATTTGAATGGCTACTGACCCCTTTCCAAGAATAACAAAGGCCAGATTGACACTGAAAATCACCATTAAATTGCTGAAAGGGGAGAAAAACCTATCAATCCAGAATTCTATTAAATCTTCAGAGTTACTACCTTTCAAAAATTAAGACAAGAATGAATACACTTTCAGATAAATATATGCTGGGAAATTTTCTTTCCAGCAGACATGTTCTATTAGAAATGCTAAAAAGAAATGACAATAGAAGGAAATTTGTGACTACAAGATGGAATGAAGGGCACTAGAAATGGTAAATATGAAGTAGAATATAAGTTTGTATAACTGCTATCAAGATTTGAAATAATCCATCTAAATACAGAGTTTTTAAAAATTCACAGAGATAAGAAAGCAATGAAAAAAAGCTAATAAAGATAGAAATCAGAAAAGGTGATCCAACATAGAAATAATTGATAGCTTATAATAGAGACTACAACTGAAAATACAGATACATTTAGACATATAGTATATGAAGAAATGAAGAAAGACCCAAATCTATCAACTGAAAGAAACATACAGTATTCCAGGAAAATGTGAAGGAGCATGCATAACACTGACATACAGTTTTTAGATTATTACACTTAAAAGATAAAGAAATAATTTGTCATGCAAAAAAGCAAGTTAAAAAGTATCTATAAGCAGGGGGGATGGGGTGAGACTCAAGTTGGCCTCTGAATTTTCCTTAGTAAAATATAAAGCCGGAAGACATCAGCACGATGACAAATGCCCAAAGTAAAGAAAATGTGTCCTGGGAGAATTTCACCGAAGACATATTTCAAATATAAAAGCAACATAGAAATAATCTGAAACTAAAAGAAAGAACATTGGGCATACACTAATAATGAACAATTTTGAAAAAGCTGCTTGACAACAAAATCCAACCAATTACGGTAAGTCAAAGTAGAGAATAGAGAACCACATTAAAATGAGTAGTAGTGAGCCCTGACTTCATTTTTATGTCAGACCAACACTAAACAAAACTGCGGGAATCATGATAATAAATGTGTGAATGTTGTAAATCTGGATGATGTAAAGAGAGCAATCATGAAAAACTGGCACCTAGTAGGCAGAGATAAGGAAATATGATGATGTTCCTGTTCTATCTTTGAGCCTAGAAAGTCGATGAATTGAAGCATGTGGTTCACCACAGAAAATGCAACCACTCCAATCTCTCGGCAATTGCAGCATCTGTATTTTAGGATAATGTAAGTATGGAGCTGCCCATAGCAAGGTTTGCCAGCACAGGTGCATGAACTAAACCAGAAGAAAACAGAGCAAGACACATGCGGGAAGGGAGAGCTATATAGACACTTGATAATCTTGTTGCCATTTCTAGATCCAGCTGCATCTAGAATTAACACCTTCTCCTTGGACTTCCTAGTGACATGAGCCAATAATTTCTTTTTTTCATAAACTAAAACATTAATTTTTTACCCTTAGAGACTTCTTTTAGAAAACAATCTTTGAAAACATACAAAAATTGTGTGGCCTAACAAAACCTATTTCAATTCAGATTTTTTTAAAATTCAGAGCTAAATTTAAATCCTTAATAAGAGAATATGTACAGATTAAATCCATCTTTATCAACTATTTATACCCATCAACTTAAAATGTCTGTCAATATTTTTGCATGTATATGTGGAAGAAACAATATTCCCTTTATTCTAAGAAATTTTGTTTCTGGAGGATGGGATTTCATGTTTGTTATTTTAACTTTCATCTTTGTACTTTTCTGCATTGAGTGTGTAAATTCTCATTTAAAATGAGCAAATATCAAATATCTAATAGTATGATTTTTAAAAGAGGGCAAGAGTAGAGAAAGAGATCTAGATGCATCTATGTCAACTTATTAATTTGAGGTGATGTAAAGAAAGTGATAATTGATTTCTTTTTTTATTTTGTTTAAAAATGTGGGGAAAACCGTGAGTACACCAATAAGGAATAAACAAAGAGCAGCATGAAGCTGGAATTCAGATGCATGATAGATGGAAGGGCTCCACCCCTCCTCCAATCTAAATATCTAATCTAAAGTCCTGGGATGTAGATGAGGGAACAGGACCCAGAAGGGCAGCAGCCAGTGCAGTGAGACAGGGGCACCTACAGCTGCAGAGCCCTGACCTCTTCACCACCAGCCTCTTAACCTGTACATTCTCCTAACAAGTTCAGTTCTGTTCAGTCGCTCAGTTGTGTCCAACTCTTTGCGGCCCCATGGACTGCAGCACGCCAGGCCTCCCTGTCCATCACCAACTCCCGGAGTTTACTCAAACTCATGTCCATTGAGTTAGTGATACCATCCAACCATCTCATCCTCTGTCGTCCCCTTCTCCTCCTGCCCTCAATCTTTCCCAGCATCAGGGTCTTTTCAAATGAGTCAGCTCTTCACATCAGATGGCCAAAGTATTGGAGTTTCAGCTTCAACGTCAGTCCTTCCAAAGCAAGAGTTAATTATATTTTTCTCTAGATTTCTTATGGGTGAGGCCAACTGAAGTGTCCACATTGCACTTGGTCTGCATGTGTATGTTATTTTTTGAAGGTGCTTGAAACATGGTTGAAATTTCTGTGACAGAGCCCTGATTGTTTAGGGGAAGGCAGCGCTGGCAAAATTAGAAGAATGTGTAACACAGACCTTTCCCAGGTGGCTCAGTGGTAAAGAATCCACCTGCCAATGCAGGAGATGCGGGAGACATGGGTTTGATCCCTGGATTGAGAAGATCCCCTGGAGCAGAAAATGGCAACCCACCCTGGTATTGTTGCCTGGGAAATCTCATGGATAGAAGAGCTTGGCAGGCTACAGTCCATGGGGTCTAAAGAGTCAGACATGACTGAGTGATTGAGCATGAACGCATGTAACACAGAAATTAGGTGTAAAGGGGGTTGTTGTTCCTATAACTTATCTTTATGTTGACTCTCTTCTAGTAAAGGAGTGGATGTAGCATCAGTTTCAGTTATATCAATAAAAAACCTGACATTTTATGAGGAGGCCAAACAATACACAGTTACAGAAATCCTCATTTGCAACCTGGTTGCACAGAAAATGACCCCTATGTCCTTAGTCAGTGAAGTGAAAGATGCTCAGTCATGTCTGACTCTTTGTGGCCCCATGGACTACACAGTCCATGGAATTCTCGAGGCCAGAATACTGCACTGGGTAGCCTTTCCCTTCTTCAGGGGATCTTCCCAATCCAGGGATTGAACCCAGGTCTCCCACATTGCAGACAGATTATTTACCAGCTGAGCCACAAGGGAAGCCCCCACTATGTCCTTAAAAATGAACAAATCTCCTAGAAACCTGTCCTCCTACTGGTATGAAGAGAATGGCTAATAAGAAGAGATAATCTCACACACATACACACACACACATACACACACACACACACACACACACACACAATTTGTTTACCCAAAACCAAGAATTATAATCTACTACTAACTTCAAAAAGAAGTTAGACCACAGACTGTACAATTGCAAGAGAAGGAGAGAGGGAAAAACGCTGAAAGACAAAAATTTTAGATTTAAAATACCGGAAGGAAATAGTTCCTACTTAGCATTTCCACAGTCTAGGAAAGCTGTATTTATCCCAATCATGCTTCTAGATGGCTGCTTTGCCACATGGGTTTTAGCTCAGAGGGTGTCAGCTTCTGAAATTAAACATGAATGGGGAATGTCAGAGGGTTCAGAGCAACACCATGCTGTCCACAGGCCTGGAGGTCTCTGGTGGTTGACTGATCAAAAGACAAGGTAAACCCTAACATACCCGTGCCCCCCACCCCCCCGCCCCAGACACATTTGGATGAAATGAAGCTACAAACACCACCACACCATCTGTTAATAAATCTCCAAGAGTTGCTTCAGCAAAACCAAGAAAGGAAGCATCTTTTCTGGGGCGCGTCCTTCCCCTCCCTTCCTCTGATGTGTGGCTTGTTCATTCCAAGAGGCAGTCCTTTCCCTGACAATGTTCCTGTTTTAGATAAAGCCTTGTACAGCAGAGTGGTCTGAGAACAAGAAGTGCAGGTTAAAAAACGAAGAGCAGAAGTCACTGGGCTGAAGACTAGCAGAAAATGACAACACGGATGCAGACACCTTCAAAGTATATGAAGGGCTTAACCATCTGTTGGGCATCGTTGTCAAATGATTTTCTTGTGTTATCTTATTAAACCTCATGGAAACCATAAGAGGTAGACTTTGTCACTGTCCCCATTTTGCAGATGAGGAAACTGAGGCTTGGATGAATTAGGTAGCTTGCTAAAAGTGGCAACACTAGTGTAAAAGACCAGAATTAGAACCCTTGTCTACCTGGTTTTGGTTCCTGTTCAGGGAGTGCTATAGATTGTATGCTTGTGTCCCTACAAATTCATATGTTAAAACCTAATCCCTTCCTCCAATTAAAAATAAATAAACAATAAGGGTGGAGGGAGGCTGAAGAGGGAAGGGACATAGGTACAATTAGGGCTGATCTGCATTGTTGAATGACAGAAACCAACACAACATTATAAAGCAATATTCCTCCAATTAAAAAAAAAAGCAAAACACCAGACCACCTTACCTGCCTCCTGAAAAACCTGTATGCAGGTTAGGAAACTACAGTTAGAACTGGACGTGGAACAACAGATTGGTTGAAAATTGGGAAAGGAGTACATCAAAGTTGTATATTGCCACCATGCTTGTCTAACTTATGTGCAGTACATCATGCAAAATGCTGTGTTGGATGAAGTACAAACTGGAATTAAGATTGCAGGGAGAAATATCAATAACCTCCGATGTGCAGATGACACCACCTTTATGGCAGGAAGAGAAGAGGAATTAAAGAGCCTCTTGATAAAGGTGAAAGAGGAGAGTAAAGCTGAACTAAAACTCAAAATTCAAAAAATGAAGATCATGGCATCTGGTCCCATCACTTCATGACAAATAGATGGGCAAACAATGGAAACAATGAGAAACTTTTTTTTCTTGGGCTCCAAAATCACTGTGGATGGTGACTGCAGCCAAGAAATTAAAAGATGTTTGCTCCTTGGAAGAAAAGCTATGACAAATCTAGATAGCGTATTAAAAATCAGAGACATTACTTTGCCGACAAAGGTCCATCTGGTCAAAGCTATGGTTTTTCCAGTAGTCATGTACGGATGTGAGAGCTGGACAATAGAAAAGGCTGAGCACTGAAGAACTGATGACTTTGAACTGTGGTGTTGGAGAAGAACTCTTGAGAGTCCCTTGGACAGCAAGGAGATCAAACCCGTCAATCCTAAAGGAAATCAACCCCAAATATTCACTGGAAAGACTGATGCTGAAGCTGAAGCTCTAATACTTTGGTCACCTCATGGAAGAGCCGGCTCATTGGAAAAGGCCCTGATGCTGGGAAAGATTGAGGGCAAGAGGAGAAGGGGACGACAGAGGATGAGATGGTTGGGTGGCATCACCAACTCAACAGACATGAGTTTGAGCAAGCTCTGGGAGATGGTGAAGGACAGCAAAGCCTGGACTGCTGCAGTTCATGGGGTCACAAAAGTCAGACATGACTGAGAGACTGAACAACAACAATCCCCAGGGTGACGACTTTTGGAGGTGGAGCCTTTTGGAGGCGATTAAGTCATGAGGGTGGAGTCCTCATCAGTGGGATAAGCGCCCATATGAAAGAGACCCCTGAGAGCTCCATCATCTTTTCCACCAGGTGAGAATACAGTGGGAAGATGGTCATTTATGGACCAGGAAGCCAGTTCTCATCAGACACTGAATATGCAAGCCCCTTGACCTTGGATTTCCAAGCTTCCAGAACTGTGAGAAATGAATGCTTATTGGAAACACAGATCGTATGTAGGAACAATTTGCCTCCATACATCACTCCAATGACTTGATAATTGAAATTCCGCTAATGGCAGCAGTAAAACATCCTTTTCTACATTATCCCTACATTAGCTCTGCTGTTGGCTCTGCACTGGTGGTGGTGTGGTAGGGGTGGGGGGTTATAGGGGGTGGGGTGGGAATGCTGCATGGCCAGGCAGAGGGCACTTCCCACACTGAGCTTTCTTCCTTAAATGTAAAATCGTAAAATGAGAAAATTGGACTAAACGATCTCTAAGGGGTGTTTAAACTCTCCTGTGTTTTAATATTATGAGAAAGCAATAAAGCCTCTGTCATTAAAAGATCTTAATGCCTAATGTGGCATTTTTTATTCATCAGACTGGCAAAGATTGAAATTCAAAACACATTGGGCTGATGAATGGATAACAAAACAGGTGCTCTTGGCTCACTGGAGGGTGAGTAAACTGGCTTTGGATAGCTATAAAAATATAATAATAATAATAACAAATGATGGCAATGACAACCTAAGCCAGAATACTGGAGTAGGTAGCCTTTCCCTTCTCCAGGGGATCTTCCTGACCCAGGAATCAAACGGGGGTCTCCTGCATTGCAGGCTGATTCTTTGCCAACTGAGCTATCAGAGAAGCCCAATAATAAATGATGACAGTGACAATCATAATAAATGTGCAATGCATATACCCATTGACAATGATAAGCCACACCTAGGAGATTCTCCTAGAGATATATTTGCACAAGGAAGATAAATAACTGTGCTATTTGTTGGAACAGAGAGCTGGCAGCGAACCACATATGCTTTGATAAGAGTTGGTGCAATAATTGTATGACATCGTATCTTGAACACTACACTGTCATTAAAAAGAATAATGTAAATGAACATGAGCTATTAGAGAATGAACTCCAAAATAAACCATTAAGAGAAAAAAGTGGAGAAGAGTATAGTATGTTACCATTTTGTTTGGCTGTATGGTCTGAAGTATGTATGTATGTGTGTGCATGCGAGCACGAACACATGCCCTCACCCACGTGTTCATAGAACTCCTCTGGAAGTATCTGCTTGAAAAATAATTACCAGTGGTTGCCACGTGGAGGGGACTTGGGGAAGCAGGATGAAGAGGAGATTGTTTTTTATTGCAGAGTTTTTTGTACTCTTTGAACTTTTTGCCTTGTACATGTAATTACTTTTTCATTAAAAAAAAAAAAACTAGTTCAAAAACTGTTTTCTGTCTATCAGAAGCTATGACAGACTCTATTCAGCAGAGAAATTATGTCAACCAGGTCCCATCAAGTATTACTTATCCACATACACATATAGCATTATGCATCGTATTACATAGTGTGTGTATGTAATTATTGTCAACTGCATTATATTTATGTGTCTGCATGTATAAACACACATACACATAACATTTGGAGATTTTGTTAGCCCAGCTGGTTAGAAGTAGCAAGCTAATAAAATTCCTAGTTACTAGGAGATACTGGGGCTTCCCTGGTGGCTCAGTGGTAAAGAATCCACCTGCCAACACAGGAGATGAGGGTTCATTCCCTAGGTCAGGAAGATCCCCTGGAGGAGGAAATGGCAACCCCCTCCAGTATTCTTGCCCGAGAAATCCCATGGACAGAGGAGCTTGGCGGGCTGCAGTCCATGGGGTCACAGAGAGTCGGACACAACTGAAGTGGCTAAACAGCAAGAACAAGGAAATGCTGGTCCTCTCCAAATCTGGAGACACAGCATCCCCCTTCCATAATCAGAGGGCAAAGCCTTGGTCAGCCATCTTGCACAATGGTCTCTCCAGGATGAAAGATCAAGCTCCTTTTTCCTCTCATCCGGTGCCCAGGCCTCTCCCCAACACCCCTGAGAGTGAGGGCGAACATCCAGCTTCCATCCCCGCCTGTGGTCAGAGGACATGGGCAGAAAGAGGCCTCATTGTAAGCCGCATGGCAGGCAAGTGGGCCAGCGCTTGTTGGCCGTGATCTGAAACCTCCGACAGAACACGCGGAACAATAAAGCATCTCCGATTCACGTTTGTTGAATGTTCTCAAGCCCTGAGAGAAAAGAGGCAAAAATAGCTAGGAGTCTTGGAACCCGTTAGGAAAAGGCACTTTTTAGCATACTTGTTTTTTCAGCGCTCAATGAACAAAAAGGTTCACTGTTTTCGACCACCAAGAGAACGGCCAAGTTTTCAGAACTGCAGTCACACTTTTGGCCGACAGAAGAGATTTTCCAACTGGGCTTTCATACGCATACTTACGGGTGGTCTGTCCTACCTACCACAGGCTTTCCTGTGCCAACAACTTTGTTTGTAAATCTAAGTGTAATAACAAAGCTTGTATACTCATTGAAAGCTAGATGTTCAGGACTTGTTGTGAAAGGGTGAATACAAAACTGCATTTACATGCTTCTGTGGGGAAGAGAAACCTCTCCTGCCTTGAGAGAGGTAAACGCTGCTTTAAACAGATCCTTTACATCTTTATGGAGAAGGGCGGCTGACTTGCAATTCCTTCAACAGAAACTTGAGATTGATTTATTTCTACTGGGCAGATTAAATACACAATGTTTTCATGTGGATGACGGAGCTTCATAAATTTGTCACTGCTGGGCCATGTGCAGTCTTTGATCCTTTCAGTGGGGCCTTGTTTGGAGCCGGGAGCTGCCTGGGTGTGACACATGTGTCTCTGCAGCCATCCCTCCTGTGTGTTGAACTTGGCCGTTCTCATCAGAAGGAAAGATGGGACCAGCTTTTGAGAAAGGGCCACACTGTAAGGGTGAGCCATTTCCATTTTAAAGTGAATCTGTTCAGAAGCCCTTGAATCTATGCACCCTGCCTTCCCCCATCTGAAAGGCAAAGGCAGTCTGGCTACCACACGTGTGTCTTCCTCTTCATCACGAGGGCAGATTCTGCTGCTCAGCTTGCAGGGTCATCATTCGTCTCCTCCCATCCCAATCCTTTAGCACTCATAGAGGATGCCCCAAGACAGGAACGCTGTTTAATCCAATACATGCAATTCACTGAAGGGCTGAGAGTGGCCTCTGAGCTTTCTAAGGGCCAGGCAGGGTGTAGGTAACCACGAACAGAAGAGAATAAGACACAGTCCCTGCCTTGGAGATTCCCCTCAGTGATCAGTGTATGGAGAGAGATTTGCTCTAGGGACTGTGAGCTATTACCAACCAGGTATCTGTCACAGCCTTAGAGGGCGGGTGTTGGCCAATCACGGAGAGCTTCCCGAGGAGGCGGGTCCTGAGCTGGCTCTTAGAGGATCTATAGGAGTGGGGCCAGGCCAAAATGGTGGGGAGAGGCTTCCAGGCAAATGAGAGAATGAAGAAAGGCACAGGGATGGGGAACAGAGGGCTTTCCTGGTGACCCAGCAGTAAAAGATCCAAGAGACATGGGTTTGATCCCTGGGTCAGGAAGATCCGCTAGTGTAGGAAATGTCAATCCGCTCGAGTGTTTTTGCCTGGAAAACCCCATGGACAGAGGAGCTTGGCATGCTACAATCCAGGGGGTCCCAAACAGTTGGACATGACTTAGTGAGTAAACAACAACAAATTGAGGAATAGTACAGAAGAGTCGAAGACGCTTGCAAGGCTGTAGAATGTGAAGTATGAGGTGGTGGGAGGCCAGGGCAAGAAGTAATGGTCACGTTTGGCAGCATGAACTGACCTTTTCCTCTTTTAAAAATAATGGTGATGCTGTTTGGAGTTTATTCTACTTTATAGATGAAGAATCCGAGGGACCAACAGGGTTGGGATTTGCTCAAGGTCTTCCAGCTAGTACGTAGCAACCTGTGCTCGAGTCCAGGTGCGTGTGTGTGTGCTGAGGCGCCTCACTTCAGTTCAGTTCAGTCGCTCAGTCATGTCTGACTCTTTGCAATCCCATGAATTGCAGCACGCCAGGCCTCCCTGTCCATCACCAACTTCCGGAGTTCACCCAAACTCATGTCCATCGAGTAGGTGATGCCATCCAGCCATCTCATCCTCTGTCGTGTCCAGCTCTGCGAACCCATGGACCACAGTCCACCAGACTCCTCTGTTCATGGGATTCTCTAGGCAGGAATACTGGAGTGAGTTGCTATGCCCTCCTCCAAGGGATTTTCCCAACCCAGGGATCAAACCCGTATGTCTTACGTCTCCTGCGTTGGCAGGAGGGTTCTTTACCACTAGTGCCACCTAGGAAGCCCAAGTGCAGGTCCTTGGGATGCTAAAACCCTTGATGGCTGCATATAGGTTCCCAACAAATGAAACGTGATAGAGACCTTGCAGTCACAGGGAGGTCTGAGGAAATAGAGAAAAGTACCATGTTGTGAGACGAAAACCAAAGTGTGATGAAGATTTCAGTTATTTCCCAGTAACTTATATGTGGAACTAAATTTAAAAGACAATTTTAAAGATCTTCTAGAAGGATAAATAGGAAGAATAACTAAGAAGTATTTTGGAATTTAAAAAACAATGCATATCTAGTCCTATCAGAATTGAAAGCAATATTTTACTAGACCGAGAACCAAGAGCAAATCAAAGAGAGCAGACAGGCCTAAAATGGACTCTACAATGTGCGTGTGTGTGTGTCTTGATTAGGTTGGCACTAATCAGTGTAACTCACTGGATGAGGAATTACCGTTCAATAAGTGACTTTGGAAAATCCAGCCATTAAACCAAATTGTTATCAAACATCAAAATATCTGTAGACTGATTTCAGTGTTAAATGTAAAAGGAAGGGAGGGAGGGGAACTAACTCAAAAATGTAAGTGAACAATTGAACTCTGGAAAGAGCATTTTCTAACCAGAAATGGTTCATGAGGTCACAAATGAAATACTTCAAAGGTCTGACTACATGGCAATTGTATAATTTCCAAAGTAGAATTTTAAAAAGGCAGATGATAACTTAGAAAATTATTTTCAGCCAGTATTATAATTATTCCTGATGAACCATAAGATGTTTTTAAATCCTAAGGAAAACACTACCTTTTCAAATTGGCAAGTGATATGAGTAAACCACCAAAAAAATAAAGGAGGGTCATCCATTCAGCGGGCAGTTGATGCTGGCTCTGGTTTGGGAGCTCGGCTGGGCTGCGGATGGGATAATCTAACATGGATTTTCCAGCACAGAGGTCTCTAGGGCGACAGAATTCTTCCATGGTGGCTGGCTTATAAGCAAGTGTAAAATGACAACCAGTTGGCCACTTCTGATCAAACCTGGGTGGTCACAGAGCATCACATCCCTGGCATCGTATGTCACTGTATTAGTGGCGAGTGAGTCACTACGACCAGACCTGGTTCATGGAGAGGGAATCGCATCCCACAGCTCCATGGGAGGAGTTAGAGACGTGTTTTAAAACTACTGCAGAGACATAGAAAACAGACTTGTGGTTACAGAAGGGAAAGGTGGTAGGGAGGCATAAGTTAGAAGTATGGGATTAACAGATGCATACTACTGTATATAAAATAGATAAGCAACTGTATAGCGCAAGGGACCATATGCAATATCTTGTAATAACATATAGGGGGAAAGGAAAGAGAATCTCTTTCCCATCCTATATATATATATACATATTTAAATCAATCACTTTTCTTTACACCTCAAACTAACACAAAATTGCAAATAAACTACATTTTTAAAAAAATACACTTCAGAATGAGATATTATTCCTATTACATTTTAAATTAAATTAAAATGAAACAGGTTTTAACGATAATACTCCGTGTTGCTAGAACTGTGATAGGTATGTTTTTTCCTAAGGAAACAATGCATTTCCAGAGCTTTGTCAATGCTTGAATCCTGTGCTTCAGTAATTTCCCTTTTTAGTTATTATCCTAGGGTATAATCAAATTTGCAGTCAAACATTCATCAAATATTTATCTACCTGCCATCGTTCATGGTTTTTTTAAAAAGTGCAATTATGTTGAGCAAGAGGATGATGGTTAAATGGATGGTGTTGAACCCATACTAGAGACTATGATGCAGTGGTTTTGAATCTTGTTTTTGATAAATATGTAATAACAGAGGAAAATGTTACAGTGCTGTGGAAAAAGATGATATAAAATGAAATACAGGGCATATGTATAGAGTTTATTTTTAATGCATATCAATTTCATGTGCACAGAAAAAGACTGGAAGAATAAACAGCCAAATATTAACAATGATTATTGCCGTGGTGGAGGGAGAAAAAAGATGATTTTATCGTCATATTATATAATATATTATACTTTATATAATATATTATACTTCCTTATATTTTCCATATGTTCTATAATGCATATTGTTTTGCCTTTGCATTTATAAAAATAAATAAGAAGCATTGTTTTTTAAAGTAAAGGGGAGAATATTTCATCTACACTCACTCCTGAGTGGTAAGAAATTTCTCTGTAGGTTCTGTAGCGGGTTATACAGAAATGTGCCACAAATCCATTTAAAGATCCTCCTCAAGGTGAGATTTCTCTAGCTGTGTTTCAGAAGCACTTGAAGCTATAATTTTAGATCCTCTAGATATGTCCAATAAGGTTACTCTAGCCACAATTCAATATACTGAGAAGTTAATAAATAAGTGAAAGCAAAACAATAAACTCGAAATCAGAGAAGTTTTCCAGAGGGGGGAATTCTTTATAGAATTATATAGTCTCAGAAATGCTGCAAAGTGTCCACAGAGATCTGGAAGGACCAAGCAGAGCATCACTTTCCATGGAGATTGAAACTGGCGGCAGCTTCCAGAGATAGCCTGTGGTTAGCGGAGATGAAACGTTGTACCTCTGGTGACAACCACAGCCCTTTACCCTTATTAGAGGTCTTCTGTAACATGAGCTTCATGACCTCCTCTTCAGGCGTGGCGAGCAGAAGGGGTGCTAATGAACAGGAACCATCCCGCCAGGATGTGAACCCCACGAATGCCACAGAGCAGCAGAAGGGTAGACACATACACCCACTGCACTGCCCAGAAGGGACACAGTTTACCCAGGATGGCAAAGAGGTGTCACACTTGCCCACTCCACTCTCTTGGGACTTTGGCAGACAGCAATCGTCAATCAGAACACTTTGCTGCCAAGTGTAGATTCTTCCTGAAAACCCTCCTTTCGATGGTGCCTGGAATTGACCTGTGGATAGAAACCAACTTGACAGATTCCCCCAGATTCAGAATAGACTGGATCCACCTAAAAAAGAACCCTCACTGATGTCTGCAACCAGTTCCAACCATTGGATTGCAAAGTTTTGCCTAAAATGTCCTTAAATGGACCATAGATTCCACATTTATATTCTAGTCAATCACAAAGTCTGTTGGGGAACCGAGAAAATTGCACAGTGCCCAGCTTCTCATGGGCACCACACCTCAGGGCCAGCAGGGTCTATTTAAGCCCTCATCCACCCCTTCATACCCTTCATTTCACAAAAGAGTGGTCTCTGTGTGTCTCACACATTGCCCTCAGGCTCCTTGGGAGGTTATGTATTCTCCCTTCTCTTCTTGACACCACTCCACTCAAGAGTCTTTGGGATCTAACTACATTGTCAAGAACATGATGGACACTCAAAAAATGTTAAATCAATTAATTCAATAGTTGGGGGGAAAAAAGTGACACCTCCATTACCTCCATTAATTTAAGTGATCAAACTAGAGAAAGATGGGGGTTATTCCATGGAGCCAGCTCATCAGAAAAAACCCTGATGCTGGGAAAGATTGAGGGCAGGAGGAGAAGGGGATGACAGAGGAGAAGATGGTTGGATGGCATCACTGATTCAATGGATATGAGTCCGAGCAATCTCTGGGAGATGGTAAAGGACAGGGAAGCCTGGCGCTCTGCAGTCCATGGAGTTGCAGAGAGTCAGACATGACTGAGCGACTGAACAACAGTTTCATGGAGGGGGTTTCCCAGGTGGCATTAGTAGCAAAGGAAGTGCCTGCCAATGCAGGAGATGTAAGAGACTTGAGTTTGATCCTTGGGTCGGGAAGATTCCTCTAGAGGAGGGCATGGCAACCCACTCCAGTATTCTTGCCTGGAGAATCCCATAGACAGAGGAGCCTGGCAGGCTGCAGTCCACAGGGTTGCACAGAGTCAGACAGGACTGAAGCAACTTAGCACGCATGCATATTCCATGGACATTCAAAAATGTTAAATCAATTAATTCAATAGTTGGGGAAAAAAGTGACACCTCCATTAATTTAAGTATAAAACTATATTCCATGGAGCCAACTCATTAGAAAAGACCCGGATGCTGGGAAAGATTGAGGGCAGGAGGAGAAGGGGATGACAGAGGCATGTTCCATTCCACATATGTCTTTTCCTAGGCTCTATCCAAATATATGGGCCTCATGGGGTATGTTCCTGGTTTGGGATGCCTTAAACAAGCTTTAGGGACTCTTTGCCACACAAGAAGTATGGTGACCACTGACACTCAGGGTTATCTGCCCTGACAGCATTCCACTGCACAATCAATCCACACAGGAAATGCCCTACAGCCGGAGATTGAAATGCAGAGCCTTTACAGCTGGGCATGCAGGAGCCATCTGCAACTAGGAAAGGTTAAAATAAATAGTGGCTTGAGCAAGATCCATCTTGATGAGAAGTCTGTGCAGTATCCAAAGCCCTGGAATGCTCAGCCACTTCAGAAGGAGACTAATTGCCAGATATCTGAAAATGGGGCAAAAGCCTCAGGCCACTTGCTTTGCACGTCTGCATGCAAAGACTGCCTCGGACCCTGGAGCCCACAGGGCAGATGTTTTACCAACCAGATTCCCGGTTCCTCTGGTGAAAGACCAGGCATGGATCCAGGCCTGGGCCAGGGACCACCCCCCATAACCAGATGTTCGCTAACGAACCTCTAAACCAATCAGCAGTGTCCATGCCTCCTAGAGGGAGAATGCTCTGTTTATTTTGAACTCTGTTTGCTTGTTGCTGGTGGACAGGGGGAGACCTACTTTTAATTACCAGGCGCTTCTCCACTACACACTCTCCCTCCCACCACAGCTCCTGAACTGTCGTGTTCAGTATGTTGAGGCTGGAAATCTCTGGCCTGCCATTGCAGGATTGGATATGATGGTGTAACTTATCCTTGAGCTTCAGCTCTACCATGAGTGTCTTCTAGTTAACTCAGGCTTCACTCCTGATGTTCACAGATCTCTGTTTTCCAGTCACCTCCCACTAGAAACTAAATATGAATTTGTCCTGCTTCACTTACTCAACCAGTGGTAAATTTGAGTCCAAGACAGAGTGTCTTGCTCTTTTATACACACACACAGACACATGGGCATGCACACTCCTTAATCTTCATTCTCTGAGAACAGTTTCTCAGTCTTAACACTGTTCGCATTTTGGGCTGGATAGTTCTCTGTGACGGGGCCTGGACTGGGCATTGTGAGATGTTTGTCAGCATCCTTGGCCTCCTTCACACCACATACCAGGGGCACTGCCCAGTGGGACAACCAAAAATCACAATAGCCCCTGGGGAGTGAAATCGTTCCTGACTCCATGGCAAACCGTGGTCTCCTTAGACCTAAAAGGGCCATATCATTGCTAGCTTTTTGTGAAGCCAAGAGATATTAGACATTGAGTAAAAAAGTTCCCCTTTTACAATTTATTTCTTGGATTAAATAAATCAAGGCATTTAAGTAGTTGGGAGAACTTCCAAGAATTCATCTGAAGAACAAGGGCTCTTCTGGAAGAGTCAGTCGTCATTCCTTGAGGTTGAGCGGATTTAACATACAGGGCATGGGGGCCTCTGTGACCCGTGCTTGCACCTTCCTATCTTATGGGGGGAGGACTTATGAGAATAGATGTCATGAGAGGCCCCCAGCATCTCCTCACCATCCTGCCTTCTCCATCAATGCTACCTGTACCCCAGCCAGTCTCCTCTGTTACATCAAAGTAAGAACAGGAAGGGAGAGTTCTCACCAAACAAAGCATGTTTATCAGAAATAAGAGGAATTCAAGGACAGCCCCTGACAGGGGTCTGTTGGTATAGGTCCCCTCCCCTGGGCTCCCTGAACCCCCTGCAAACTTCACTCTCAGACCACTTAGCATCTTGTACTGGGGCCTCAGGTCTGTCATCTGTCTGTCCCTAGACTGTGACCTTCCTGAGTGCAGAGGTTGCATTTCATTCAGTGATCACTCCTTGAGCTCAGCACAGAGGTTGACACACACTTTTAAAAATAACTCATATATATTTAGTACTTGCGTGCTGTGCTATGCTAAACCGTTTTAGTCATGTCCGACTCTTTGCAACCCCGTGGACTCTAGCCCACCAGGCTCCCCTGTCCATGGGACTCTCTAGGCAAGAATACCGGCGTGGGTTGCCATTTCCTGCTCCAGGATTTAGTACCAGGTCCTAAACACTATCCAGTTCACATACCTCGTCTCATTCAAACGTCCCCCAAGCCCCGAGAGGTGAGTACCTGATTATCTCCACTTTGCAGAGTGGCAATGGAGTTTCGGGCTTAAAAAGCTCATTCAGAGGCTCCCAGCCTGTGACAGAGACAGAGCCAAGCGCCCAACCCAGGCTGTTCAGTCAAAGCTCTTAATCCCTGAACTCTACCAGGCACTTGATACTTGATGAACTAATGGGTGAAAGAATAAAGTGCCCCCCAGTGATCTTGCCAATCAGAGAATGTTCACTAGACTCTGGTGACCGCCAGGTGACCCGATTCTCTCATCAAAGGGAAATCGAGGGACCTGAGATTCTATCTCACCTCTCCTTGTTGTGCCGAACACACCCCGAGGGTAGCTAGAAAACATTTCCTTGGAGCTTGGTGTTTTTTTCTCCTTTAGGAAGGAACAGTCACCCCCTCAGTACTGCCCCCTCTGGGCCCACATCCACGATTGTGCTCACCTGTTCTGGGGCTGGGGACGTTCTGGACTGTGACCTGGGGAAAGTCAGAGCAGAAGCTGGGGAGTAAACAACCCTGGCCAGTACCAAGTCCATTCATTTCAGCAAACATTGATTGATGACGACCTAGCAGCACCTGGGCTGGAAACTGTTCAGATCATAGTTCTTGCCCTCTAGGCTCCCAGGGCAGCAAGGGAGGGGCACACACCCAAGGAAAGCTAAGACAAGCCAAGTCTTGGTAAAAGTCATAATCAAGGTCCAAACAACTCAACGAAGCAGGAGGAAGCAGTTCCTTCTGCTCTGAGAGACCAAGAACTGTTTTGGAGAGGAGGTTGGGTGTGAAATAGATTTGAAGAGAAGATGGAGGATTGGGAAATTCTGGTGGAGGGGATGCCAGGGGGAGGGAGTACCAGGAGCAAAACCGTGGTGGAGGTGGGTGGGCTCTGGGGGAGGGTGAGGCTGAAATCTAGGCTGGGGCCAGACCAAGAGGACACATATTTCTCCAGCCAGTGGAGAATTCTGCCCACTTTGTTCAAAGAACAACTGATGAGTTTATCTAGTTTTAATTTGGATTCCACTAGAAGCATATCCTGAAACAAGTATTTGGGTGCAAGTTGTTTATCTGGGAGGTGGTTCAAGGAAGCACTGGGAAGGCTGTGGGGGATGCAGACAGGGGAGGGCAGGCTGCCAGGGCAGGGTGTGTTAATGAGCAGGTTACCAATCGGGGCAACTGGGCCTCCATCCCACTGGCAGGGATGTGTTGGAACAGCTCAGACTGACTCACAACAGCCAATTGTGTACATCTCTCCTCAACTATGAGTTCAGTGGCATCTTGAATTCTGCCACAGTGGGAGTTTCACACCACAGAAATTAGCCAATGCCACAGATTAAGGCTTTATCTGTGCCCATCCTCCCTCAAAGAGCCTGCTTACCAGCTCACCACTGCCTGCCGGGGGCCCTGAGAGATGACGGGTAGGGGGCAGAGAGCACTGGGGAGCCAGGGTGTGCGGCCATAAACATTCCTTGGTCACTGGCTAAGAGCTGCTCCAGGAGGGTTACCTGGCCTGCACTCCAGAAATAAGACAAGTACAGTCCCAGCTGAGAACACCCTCAGGTGGCATCTGAGTCCAGTGGTGCTGCTCTGACACACACCATGGGCTTCCGAGTGGCTTGGTGATAAAGAACACCCCTGCCAATGCAGAAGACTCAGGAGACTTGGGTTCAATCCCTGAGTAGGGAAGTTCCCTTAGGGGAGGAAATGGCAACCCACTCCACTATTCTTGCCTGGGAAATTCCAAGGACAGAGGAGCCTGGTGGCCTATGGTCCATGGTGTCACAAAGAGTCAGACATGACTTAGTGACTAAATAACAACAAAAACACATACCATAGGCTGGGTGTTTTTAACACTCGAAATTTATTTCTCACAATTCTGGAGGTCACAACTTCAAGATAAAAGTGCCTGCAAATTTAGGCTTGCTTCCCAGTTCATAAATGACCTATCTTCTTGCTGTGTCCTCACATGGCAGAAGCAGGGAGGGAGCTAGCTCTCTGGGGATTCTTATGAGGGCACTAATCCCATTCACAGGGGCTCCACCCTTATGACTGAGTCATGACCTCCCAAAGGCCTTGCATCCTCATTCCATAACTTTGGGGGTTAGAATTTCAACACATGAATTCTGTGTGCATGCTAAGTCACTTCCCATGGGATTCCCTGATAGCGCAATGATGAAAGAATCTGCCTGCAATGCAGGAAATACAACAGATGCAGGTTTGATCCCTGGGTCAAGAAGGTTCCCTGGAGGAGGAAATGGCAACCCACTCCAGTATTCTTGCCTGAAAAATTCCATGAACAGAGGAGCCTGGCAGGCTACAGTCCATGGGGTCACAAAGAGGTCAGACATGACTTGGCGACTAAACACACAACACAGACACTCACTCACTCCCAGGTGGTCTCATCCAGCCATATGGGTTTAAACATGAATTCTGGGGGATCATAAACATGTAATGCACAGCAGACGGGGAGCCTCAGAGGCTTGCAGTAGAAAACCATTAGCATATAAGGGCCTAGAGAGGACTGAGGGGCCATGGCTAGGGCCCTAACAGCATCTGCTGTGGGTCTGAACTGCCCAGGGGTTACACTGAATAAAACATCCCCTGCCCCAGGAAAGATTGCTAAGTATGTGGAATGCAACCCACACACCACCTCCATCAGTTGGCTCCCTTGCCTTTTCCCTGCGTACACATCTGTAATCTTCTTCCTGATGGCAGAAAACCAACTGCTACAGATTTAGCAGATTAACAAATTCTTCTTCACTCAGGAACTCACTTTTCTTGGGCTCTAAAATCACTGCAGATGGTGACTGCAGCCATGAAATTAAAAGATGCTTGCTTCTTGGAAGAAAGCTATGACAAACTCAAACAATGTATAAAAGCAGAAACATCACTTTACCAACAAAAGTCCATAAGTCAAAGCTATGGCATTTCCAGTAGTCATGTATGGTTGTGAGAGTTGTACCCTAAAGACTGTACTGAAGAACTGATGCTTTCGAATTGTGGTGCTGGAGAAGATTCTTTAGAGTCCTTTGGACAGCAAGGAGATCAAGCCAGTCAGTCCTAAAGAAAACTCTGAATATTCATTGGAAGGACTGATGCTGAAGCTCCAGTACTTTGGCTGCTGCTGCTACTGCTAAGTTGCTTCAGTCATGTCTGACTTTGTGCGACCACATAGACGGCAGCCCACCAGGCTCTCCCGTCCCTGGGATCCTCCAGGCAAGAGTACTGGAATGGGTTGCCATTGCCTTCTCCATACTTTGGCCACATGATGCAAAGAACTGACTCATTGGAAAAGACCCTGATGCTGGGAAGGATTGAGGGCAGGAAGAGAAGGGGGCAACAGAGGATGAGATGGTTGCATGGCGTCATTGACTCAATGGACATGAGTTTGAGCAAATTCCGGGAGATAGTGAAGGACAGGGAAGCCTGGTGTGCTGCAACCCCATGGGGTTACAAAGAGTCGGAAACGACTTAGCGACTGAACAGCAACAACAGGAACTCACATTACCTAGGGATATTTTCACTGTATTAGGGCTCCAGAAAGATAGAATAGTCTTCAGAATCTCCTGAGGTGCTAAAATGGCATTTGTGGAATAGATATTTTAGTCTAACAAACCCCATCCCCACCACACACCCACACATGCCCAATAATTGATATTAGTCTGGTTCCCCCCCAAAGTAAAATTCAACATACAGAAAGTTTAGGGGCTCGAAGATGACAGCTTCCTTAAATAAATAAGGACATTTCTTCCCAGTGGCAGATACGGCACTGCCTGGATCCTGCAGAGAATGAGGTCTTGCTATTAGACCCTCCCTCTCTGTGCCCCAGTTTTGCCACTCCAGGAAGCTCATAAGAGGAGGCTGTGACAATTGAAAGATTTTGGATTCAGCTCTTATTTTCATCCAGCGAACTCTGACACGCTCTGTTCCCCCACAGCTCTGGGACTTTGTGCGAGTGGAGATATTCTGTCTTCGAAGTGCTGAGAGCTCCTTGGAAAGAAAGCCTTGGAGCAAGATAAGGAAGGTCGGACAGCAAATCTCCTGTTACTGGGCTTTGGAAGGGCCAGAGCGACAGAACCCTGGGTAAGGGGCGACGAGGATGGGGAAACAGCTGATATATATCCCTTCATAGCGGCTTAAGCAGAAAAGGCGAAACAAAGTTTGGAAAAGAGATGTATGTTAGAGGTCACAGTGTCCAACTTCTCTCACGTCCACCCCAAGAAATGGACAATTACAGGAATATATTCACTGATGTGCCGCGCCGCCCCCCCATCATTCCCTGTAAAGTCATCCCTTTCCAGCTTTTGTCCCAAATAACTAATATAATAAACAATGTCTCCTTTACTCAGCACTCCAAAAGCCATCCTTTTGTTTAACCACAATTCGCAAAAACAATTTCTTCACTGTAAATAAATCCCTGGACTCTACAATATGCCCTGATCCAGGAAAATACAAGAACATATTTTAAAAGCTCCGTGTATTTGCAAGCAAGGGACATTGTTTCACCATAGAAACGCTATTTTAAAGAATCCTCCTGACAGTAAACTCTAGACAGCATCTTCGGGTGCAAAAATAAAGGCAGCACAGAAGTGAGATGCATGGTGGAAGAAGAGATGGCAAAGGAATTCAGGGTTGTTCCATTTATTCGGCCCATCACCAAGGGTCTTAGGGCATGACTTGAAACTCTGACGCCAAATTGGAGAGGGCCTTCCTGAGCCAGTCTGCACTGGCTGGACGGGAAGTGTGATCAGCCTGGACAGGCAGTGACAACCTCCAGACTGCCATGGTAGACAGGTTTCCTTCCTAGAGCCAGAAGAGGGGGTGCTGGTCCCCGGTACATGGACACTCAAGTGGGGTTCCTGTAGGGAAGGCAGAGCTGCCTGTATTGTCAGAAATATGTGTGTGCTCAGTTGTATCTGAGTCTCTGCAAACCTGTAGACTGTAGCCCACCAGGCTCTCCTGCCCATAGGATTTTCCAGGCAAGTATACTAGAATGGGTTGCCATTTCCTCCTCCAAGGAATCTTCCAGACACAGGGATTGAACCAGTGTCTTCTGGGGCTCTTGCATTGCCAGTGCATTCTTTACTGCTGAGCCATCTGAGAAGACCCTGTTGTCCAAAAGAATGCACAAAAGTCATGCCTTTTTCCCTCTCTTCTAAGTGGAGGTGGGGGTGGGGTGGGATTTGACTGGATAATGGGGGTGCTTCCTCTGCTCCTTCTCCCCAGCCGAGCCTGTTCACCAGCACCCCACCACCTACTGAGGACCCTTGAGAGATGATATCCTCTTAAAAGCAGATGGCACTGTGGGAGCTGCGGTATTGATCCACCAACACCTGCCAATCACGGGCTGAGGGCTGCTCCTGAAGGTTCCCTGGCCAGCATCCCATGCTGCCCTTTACTAGGAGGTGCACGTGCCAAGCCACAGAATGGGAGCCTCAGCTGCTTGCAGTAGTGAACTCTTAGCAGGTGAGGCAATAGGGAGAGTGGAGGGGCGTGGCCAAGGCCCTAACAGCATCTGCTAGGAAACTGAACAACCCGGGGGCTACACTGAATGCAGGGTTCCCTGCTCATGCTCCAGGGTCTTAAGATTACACCTCTTTGCCCCGTAGAGAGTCCTCAGAACCTAACCAGTGCCTTGCTTTTGCCCAGTTACTGAGTCCACGCAAGGCACTGGGGCCAAGAGGTGGATGTAGGGTCCGTCCTCAATGTCAAACCACGTGCCCCTCAGGCTGAAGCTCCCCAACCAATTTTATGCCACTGAAGCTCAGGAGACAAGGTGCCTGGGGGAGGACAGACCTCTCAGCACTTCAGCAGCAGGGGAAGGACCAAGGACCCCTCCTCTGAGAGGTGCCCAACCCTCATCAGTGTCTAGAGAATATTCTGGGACCCCGACACTCAGGAGTCTCAGACTCCGAATCTATCCTCAGGATTCAGTCTCTTCTGTCACTTGCTCTACCACATCTGATTTTCCTGCAGCCCAATATTTCTGTTCACCTGCCCGTTGTGAACAGGAACAGCCGTGACTCAGGAAAGAGACAGTCTCAAGGATTTAGCACCCTTTACTTTCCACACCGTTCTCAAGTCAGTAAGCCCTACACCAGGGGCTGCACTCACTTGTTCCATGAATCAGTAAGCCCTACGGGGATTGTGCACATGTGGGGTGGGGGTGGGGCTTCTTGCTGCTCTGGGTCTGTCCGCCTATTTTCAGTAGCATCCCTGACTTCTGTTCAGGCCTGCCTCCCGCCTGCTTTCTCGGGCGACAGCTTAGAATAGATTTCATGACCCAGGCCGAGCTATTCAACTCCTTTCATTTCATATCCTTAGTGAGAGTAGGCGTGGGTGGGGAGGTGAGAGAGGGCTGGGATTGATCTAGGCTGGTCTCATCAGAATTGTCTCCACGGTTTTTCTGGGCATTCTAGGGAAAGGTCATTTACTCTCGTCTGCTGGGCGTGGGGCCGCTGGCACGCAGGGCAGGAGAACAGAGCTCCTCAAAGGAAGTGAGGCCAGGAGGTGACGTCCTCAGAGGAGCTGTGGTGAAGCCAGATGTATCCCCTGGACTTTCAACTTAAAATAAACATAAATTCTCTCCAGGCATAAGACACTTGGAACTGGTTTTTCCATCACTCACATCTTCAAATAAAGTCTTGGCCAACGGGCTTGGTAACAGACATTTTCCTTGCTTTTTAGAGGATTTTCCACCATCTTCGGAGATGACAGATGCTTCCCAACGATCAGCTTTGCTGGTGGCAGGTGGGATCCTCTGTGCAGGAGCCACATGGGTGGGGCTCTGCCTGTCTCCTTTCCAGCCTCCCTCCACCTTTGCTCCCAGCCTCTGATCAAGCCAGAAACCTGGGGGGTCACCCCTGATTCCTCTTTGTCCCTTGCTCTTTGAATCCAATCAATCATCACGTCTGATTAATTCCATGTCCAGACAGCTCTCCAATCCACCCATGACTTTCCTTCTTCTCTGACATCACCCTGATGTGAACACCTGTCTCCTTCTATGAGGGCTCCTAAAACAGCCCGGCAAGAGTCTCTCCCTCCACACCTGCCCCCTCTAACCTTTATTCTACTGAACATCCAAGTGAAATTGCAAAATGTAAATCTCACCCTTATGTCTACCCCTATCCTGTTTAAATCACTTACATGTTTGTGTGTGTCTCACCTACACTGTTCTGGACACAGCAGCCCCTTCGTGGTCTCTGGAATGTACCAAGCTCTTTTCTGCCTCTAGCATGTATGAGATTCTTATCACTGCTGAAACGAATTATCACAAACCAAGTGGTTTAAAACAACACAAATTTATTTCTCATGGTTCTGTAGGTCAGAAATCTCACACGGGTCTCAAGTCCACATGTCACCAGGAGTGTATTCCTTTCTGGGGCTGGGGGCCGTGTGGGAGGGGAGGGACGGAATCTGTTTCCCTGACTTCTAGAGGCTGCTTGCATTCCATGGCTCACGGCCCATCCTCGTTCTGCAAGGATTGCATCTCTCTGACTCTTTTCTAATGTCATATCTTCTTCTGCAGTGGGGAAAGGTTTGTGCTTTTAGACTCATATGATAAGACTGGGCCCTCCTGGGTCATCCAGAACATCCTCCCATCTCAAGATCCATAGTCTTTATCTGCAAAGTCTCTTTTGCAACATCAGGTAAGATATTCACAGGTACTGATTTTGTACAGATTTTGCTGTGTGCCTGCAAAAATGTAAGTCCTATGGTGGATGCTTTACAAATATCTGATCAATGAATGAATGAAATTGGCTCTGAACTTAAAGCTTAGCCCTGCCTCCTTCTTCAGGACAAATTCTCACCTGAGGTAGAATGGCTTTAGGGAGCTCTGACCTGGCTTTTTGGAATTAAGTACCCAGCCTCCCTTGCTGTGACCCCACCTCTGCCTTATCCCCAGTTAGGATCCCAGGTGTCCTCTCTAACTTTATGAGCCAAGCCTCTGCCTGAGTCATTGCCTTATCCACTCTAGTCCACATGACCCTTGGATTAGAGTCTACTCTTTTTTGTTGCGTTGTCTTTATTATAAAAGTTTATTGTTAGAGTTTATTCCTATCTACTGAGGGGTACAACTATTAATATGTCTCAACATATGCAACAGTAACTCTAGGGTAATAGTCATTCTGCAAATAATTGTACTGGGGCTCTGTTAGGCATGGATCATACTGGAATCAGAGGAAGAATGAGCCCAGAAAAATCCTGACAGTAGAGCCATTACTGTAGGAAAGTTCCAGTGTTATGCAACCTGCAAGGCATCATCTATCAGCTGATGGTGAGACTCAAGTAGGAGTTGGTGGGATGAACCCAGGATCTACTCTTCTTTTTTTTTTTAACTTTTTATTTTGTACTGGGGTATAGTGGATTAACAATGTCATGACAGTTTCAGGTGAACAGCAGAGGGACTCAGACATACACACACATGTATCCATTCTCCCCCAAACCCCCTCCCATCCAGGCTACCACATAATGTTGAACAGAGTTCCATGCACTATACGGTAGGTCCTTGTTGATTATCCATTTTAAACACAGCGGTGTGTGCAAGGCCATCCCAAACTCCATAACTATCCCTCCCCCGGTCCATCCCCCAGGCTACCACAAGGACATTCGCTAAGTCTGTGAGTCTCTTTCTGTTTTGTAAGTTCATTTGTATGATTTCTTTCTAGATTCCACACATAAGGGATGTCATACGACATTTCTCCTTCTCTGCCTGACTTAACTTCACTCGTATAACAATCTCTAGATCCATCCATGTTGCTGCAAATGGCATTATTTCGTTCATGTTAATGGCTGACTAATACTCCACTATATGACCATGTATGTACCACACCTTCTTTATCCATTCCTCTGTTGATGGACATTTAGATTGCTTCCATGTCTTGGCTATTGTAAGCAATGCTGCAATAAATACTGGGGTGCCCGCATCCTCTATCTAGGGTCCACCCTTGGCTTCTGCTGGGGAGGCGTGCATTTCCTTCCAAGCACTTCTCAGAATTACTATTCTACACACCATCGTCTGTCTCCCTCAGCAGACAGCACGTACCTGGAGGACAGTGTTTGCTTCTCTTTTGCCCCCTCTTGGATCTGCAGGACCCTCTAGTGCCTGGTGTCCTGCCCAGACACCCAGTGGCTGCTGTGACTACACGGAGGCCCCAACACTCTTGTCTTGTGTGGATCTCCCAGGACTGCCCGTGGATCACTGCCCTTCTCCGTGCTGGAGTGCCACCCCCGCTCCACGCTGACCGCTCTGCTCACTGAGCCCAGGTCCTCCAGAGGCCAGGTCTGGACTTTCTCTTCTCGTTCCCAGTCCAGTCCCCTTGCCTCTATTCCATGCTGTGGGAATTTTATCTCTACTGCATGTTCTGGGATGAATACCAACCTCAGAAACAGGCATCAGTTCAGAAAGAATATAGGATTTACTCATGCAATATTTGTTGAACCCCTGACCAGTGCCAGATCTTCTGCTGGGAGTTGCTCAAAACTGAGCAACCATAGGAACTCCCCTTGAGAATCCCCTTGAATGGCAAAGAAACAAATAACTACCCTAGAGTGATAAATGTCCCCAGTTCTGCTGCTACAGCTATGGGGGTGGGGCCTGGGGGGAGAAAAGCCAAGTGTCTCTGGTCGTCTTTCCAACTAGACTGTCCTGCTAAGGGGAGCACTCAGGAATAGGCTGCCCCAGTAGGGTGAGAGCCCACAGAAAGGTTAGGGGGTGAAACCAAGGAGTGTGGACAAAACATTACTTCTCGTTTAACTGAAATTCATGTCTAATTCCAGCAAGACAGAGGCTCAGGCTCCGATGTTGCAAAGATTTGAGAAATTGACAGCTCTGTTCTCAGGTAAGGATGTGCGTGTCTGACTTCACGGAAGGCCTACGGGAGGAACGAAGCAGTCTAAGCAGTGTGTCTGGAGCAGGGCCAGACTTGCCAAACTAGGAAAGAGGATACAGTTCCCCTGGGCCCTACTTCTCAGAGTCTCTTCCTCTGATGCCAAAGTGCTCAGTGGGGAAAATCGCAAAACAGTAGTTAAAAAGATTTTCAAGTTGGAAAATACAGCCCTGAAGTTAATCGCTAGGCACTAGCCAGGTCGAGGAGTTCTCTTATTTGTCAGCTGAGATGGGGCGATCTGGGAGCAGCCAGAGTGCCAGCAAGCAGGTGATACAGGGTCATTCGTCCCCTTGGTCTAGCTTGCCCGTGGACCCCCATCAGAGGCTGGATGGGAAGACAGTTGCTGGCCTGGTGCATTTCTCCGACTTGCAAGCTGACATTAGTCGTTTACTCCCAGCTTCAGTTGTGGCTGACACAGAGTTTTACTAATGCAAAGTGATCTGCCAAACCATTTTGGCCGTGTCTTGCTGGAAGCCAGAGAGAAGACAAAGAACGCTATAAAAAATAACAAGCAAAGCAGAATGCCCTGCCTGTCTCCCTGAGGTGACACCAGCTATTTTCCCATGGAAATAAAGAGAGAAAAGGAATAATTAAGGGGGGGGAGGGGTGGAGAGAAGCAGAGAAACCCATCTGTAAAAACAGGAAGGTTTTCCAAGACTTTTCAGGAGCGCAAGAACAATTATTACATTCTTCCAAGGGGATTCAAAATTCCTGAAAATTGAGAGAAGCGAAAGTGAATCGATGCTGTTGTTTTTGTTGTTTAACCAGTCTTCCCAATTGTTACGTGAGCCTCAAAATAAGTTTTAAGAATGGCCACTCTGTTCTCTGATGTGAAGGGGCCTCTGTGGGGCTTCTCCCCTAATCCGGGTAAGTAAAGAGTGGATTAAGCCAGTAATTTTCAGTAGCTAAAAAAGAACTACAAACGCGCAAGTGCTACCAATTATATCTCAACACAAACCAGGGCCTCCTTAAGCCTGGACGCAGAGAAGGCAAACAATTTCATTGTCAAGCAGGGTGTTCTGGGGCAAGGAATGGCCTGGCAACATGCTGTGTGCATTAAAGGGGAGCTATCTTGCATGTGCAATTACTCAACACATCTTTAAAACTGTAAACACTTGTTCACATGTGGAGAAGTTTAGAAACTGTGAGGGCTTGGAAAACCCACCTGGCAGGCGGGCTCCCTCCTTTTCTCCCCAGTTGAGTAACCCGGCTCAGGCGCCCGCTGTTCCTCTTGGAGCCAAACACAAGTCATCGGAGAAATCATTAAGGATGGGGGGCAGGGTTGGGGGCAGGAGTTCACGCGCGTGCTATTTTTATCCCGCGGCTCCCTCTTCCCCTCTCTGGATTGATACTCTCCCATAAACCGTGCCTCCCTCTCCCCCACCAACCCCCCCGGCCCATCTCCCTGGCTGCCCCGGGGAGCTGGGACCTCGCCGAGATGCCATCTGGCCTGGACTGGCTGCTCTCTCCACCTCTGAGTGGCACGGAGGGGACTGACGTTTCCAAATAAACCCAGCGGAGGAGGATGTCTGCCCAGCTCTGGTTTTGGAAACAGCAGACGGTGTGGCCCCAAAGACTACCCGCCACGCGTGGAAAAGTAATCTCCCCCAACACGTTCAACCAAAGAATGTATAGAACCCAAGGACCCCAGCTTATAAAGACGGGAATCGAATGGAAATAAAGCCAGGGTTGTTCTCTGCTGTCAGCCGCCCCCTGACCTGGCCCACTTGACAACCACACTCCTGTATATGTCAGGGATGAATCACACGTCAGATTGGAAAAGATCCATGAGATCACCCTGCTCAGCTGGCTGCCCAACCAAAGGGCACGGCTGTTCCTTCTTTCCAGGTCTGATGTTCCATCCCCCACAAGGAGCTGCTCCTTTTGTATTGAATTTGCCCTTGTGAGACCACCAGGGAGGGAGCAAAGCCCAGTCCCTGGCCTCTCAGATCCCCCCACATTCTAGGCTCTGCTCTGGAAGATCCAGCACTTCTAAAGTCAAAGGAAAATACAACCAGCAGTGGAAAGATGGCAATAAATTCACAAGAAATTAAAATTTCGCTCAAAATGGAAATTTTGCCATCACCAAAATCTGCCAGATTTTGGATCAGGGAGTTGGTAAAGAGGTTTCCAAAATGAAATGATGTCTACAAGTTGTTTGTTTTAAAAGACGTAATATATAGAGTAAAAATGAAATAATCATCCCACCCGAATAAGAGTTATTTCTTTCCCAGCAGACCTTTTCCAGGCTCTATAATTTTACTGTTAATGGGCAGAGGGAACGTAATCAGCTAGGTAATGGGCACCCCTAGCACCGAAGTCATTTAATTAGCACCAGTAAATGAGAGTTACCCAGGTGCTGGAGCGCAATTAGCTGTGCCCAAAACATCTCCCACATCAGCCAGTAATTAGAGCTGAGGATGGGAAGCTGAGTGCGCTGGGAGAAGAATATGACACAGCCGAGGACTGGTCCATGCCAGAGGTCCAGCTCTGCAACTGGCTGAGCAATGCTAGCGCCTCGCATCCTTGAGGAAAGGCAAAGAATTGAGTTAAGGGATCACATAATAAGTGGTCACAATATAGTGGTCTCTGAGTGCTAATAGAAGTTATCTGGGCTCTGAAGCCATTATCATCTAGGTTTGAATCCTAACCAGAGGCTTTCAGTAAGTGACTAAGATCTTTTTGTCTCAGTTTACTCATCTGCAAAGTGGGTATAATAATAAAATCTACCTGCGGCTTAAATGAGTTAATATATGTAAAGTGCTTAAAAGAGTGACTGGGAAGGGACATGGTAAGCCTTTCATAATGTTGTTATTCTCAATATATTATTTTTATCATTACTCTTGTTATCATTATATATTAATCTCGTTTTCTTTTGACACAGCCCGTGCATCATGGCTACCCCTGGTCATCCCACCATGATGGTGGAATAAGCAGAGTAATATGTGGACTGTAGAAAAATGGTACAGATGAACCTGTTTGTAAAGCAGGAATAGAGACACAGACACAGAGAGCAAAGTTTGGACACCAAGTGGAGGAAAAGAGGGGTTCGATGAGTTGGGAGATTGGGAATGACATATACACATTACTGTGTATACAATAGATAACGAATGAAAACCTACTCAGGGAACTCTACTCAATGCTTTATGGTTACCTAAATGGGAAGGAAATCCAAACAAGAGGAGATACGTGTACACTTACGATTGAATCACTTTGCTCTACTGGAGAAAATAATACAACATTGTAAAGCAACTATACGCCAATAAAAACTTTAAAAAAAAACTAAACAAAACATTAATAAAGTGAGTCATATTGCTTATATGTAAAAAATAATAACAGGTTCTATTTTATGCCTACCATGTGTCAGATTTTCACCTAGATTCTCTACCAGAGTTGGGGCCCACAGATGAACTCCAGCCTGCCACCTGTTTTTGTAAATGAGATTTTATTGGATCCCAACCATGCCCGTTTGTTTACATATCATCTGTGGTTGCTTTGGGCCTTGACAATAGGGTTGAGTAGTCTCTAGAGACCATGTAGACTGCGAACCTAAATATTCCTATCTCGCCCTTTCAGTCTACCAGTTCAGTCGTTCAGTCGTGTCCAAACTCTTTATGATCCCATGGACTGCAGCAGGCCAGGCTTCCCTGTCCATCACCAACTCTGGAGCTTGCTCAAACTCATGTCCATGGGGTCAGTGATGCCATCCAATCATCTCATCCTCTGTCATCCCCTTCTCCTCCTGCCTTCAGTCTTACCCAGCATCAGTCTTTTCTAATGAGTCAGTTCACATCACGTGGCCAAAATATTGGAGTTTCAGCTTCAGCATCAGTTCTTCCAATGAACATTCAGGACCGATTTCCTTTAGGATGGACTGGTTGGATCCCCTTGCTGTCCAAGGGACTCTCAAGAGTCTTCTCCAACACCACAGTTCAAAAGCATCAATTCTTCAGCGATCAGCTTTCTTTACAGTCCAACTCTCACATCCATACATGACTACTGGAAAAACCGTAGCTTTGACTAGACGGACATTTGTTGACAAAGTAATGTCTCTGCTTTTTAATAAGCTGTCTAGGTTGGTCATAGATTTTCTTCCAAGGAGCAAGTGTCTTTTAATTTCATGGCTGCAGTCACATCTGCAGTGATTTGGGAGCCTTTAGTTAACCTAAGGAGAAGGCAATGGCAACCCACTCCAGTACTCTTGCCTGGAAAATCCCATGGATGGAGGAGCCTGGTAGGCTGCAGTCCATGCGGTCGGTAGGAGTCGGACACGACTGAGTGACTTCACTTTCACTTTTCACTTTTATGCACTGGAGAAGGAAATGGCAACCCACTCCAGTGTTCTTGCCTGGAGAATCCCAGGGACGGGGGAGCCTGGTGGGCTTCCGTCTATGGGGTCGCACAGAGTCGGACACGACTGAAGCAACTTAGCAGCAGAAGCAGCAGCAGCAGCAGCAGCAGCAGCAGCAGCTAGCCTAAATTCATCCTCATAATAACCTGTGAGGTAGATTTTCTTTGTTTCCTCTTTTCAGATAAAGAGACCAGGACTCAAAGTAGGTAAGGGATGTGCCTAAAATCTCTCCTCCAGGAGCTAGACCTCATTTGACTCTAACACCTGCCCCTTCTGGCCATGCACTGCTAGATCCAGGAGCCCAGAGTGTGTTCTCAGCTCTGGATCCAACACTGTCCACCAAGGTGGTAGAGATGTGAGCTGGACACAGACAGGCAGGCGGCTGCTGGTCAAGGTGCTCTCTGTCCCCTGGAACAATCGATCATTTGCAAAGTGAAGTCCTTCTGGGCAGGGACCATCTGAGTCAAGCATCCTCCCCTGCTACATGCCAGTAGCTTATTCACAGTCCCTGCCCTGGCTCCATTATTGAGGCACGAGGTTGGCAGAGCAGGTGCTCAGCTGGGGACAGTTTCAGGGCTGTGACAAGGAATTGGCATTGAGTTACTCCTTAGATAACGGTAGGTAACACTTGCTTACCAAATGATGTGGTAATTACCCAGAGATCTGTCAAATTTCTGATGTGTTCAGAAAGCGTAGGTTATTGCTACCACATGTGGTGGGTGTGAAGAAGCATTTTCCTTGTTGGAAAGTGCCTCAGATTTCAAAGTCTTGGAAGATAAAAGGTTCATCTCAGCTCCCTTTAGATGGATGCTCACGTCAGAAACGCCAGCCATCACACATGGCAGGGGAGTGGGAGGGCTTCCAGGGCGGGGCTCGAAAGGTAGGACATGGCCTGGGTTGGCTATGTGCGCTTGAGCAAGCCACAGCCCCTATCTTCAGTGATAAAATGACCCTAACTGTGGACTACAAGGTAGTGGCAAAGAACCCGCCTGCCAATGCAGGAGACGCAAGAGAGGTGGGTTCGATCCCTGAGTCAGGAAGATCTCCTGGAGGAGGAAATGGCAACCCATTCCAGTATTCTTGCCGGGAGAATCCTATGGAGAGTGGAGCCTGACAGGCTATGGTCCACAGGGCCGCAAAGAATCGGACACGACTGAAGCAACTTAGCACGCATGTTGACTAAAAGGATGTACAATGTGAGAGCTGTGAGTTAAGTTTTATTTGGGGCAAAACGAGGACTGGAGCCCTGGAGACAGCACCTCAGATATCTCTGGAGAACTGTTCCAAAGAGGTAGTGGTGACAGGTCGATATATAAGATTTTGGTGAAGAGGGAGTTCAATGCAAGCAAGTACTTACTTTACAAAAGGTTTTCTATTAGTCACAAGGAGCTGATGTCACTATGAAGGGATTTATTGCTTTTCTAGATATGAGGGGTCTTCCCTAGTAGCTCAGTTGGTAAAGAATCTGCCTGCAATGCGGGAGACCTGGGTTCAGTCCCTGGGTTGGCAAGATCCCCACTCCAGTATTCTGGCCTGGAGAATTCCGTGGACTGTATAGTCCTTGGGGTTGCAAAGAGTCGGGCACGACTGATCAGCTTTCATTTTCACTAAATATGAGGAGATGCAAGGATTGGGATCATGAAATGAGTTCCTGAAAATATCTATCTAAAGACCTGTTTCACAAGTCTCCCTGGAGCACAGAGTGCCTCACTCTCTACCCTGAACTGCCTTCAGGCGTGTCAAAGGTCAACTGTTGCAGCAACACAGGATTCAGTCTCCGCAGAGGCAGATGGCAAATGCTCTTCTTGTTGTTCAGTGACTGGCAAATGCTCTGGGCAAGGCCCAGTTTGTAGTTGGCAACATGAATCTGCAGTTTCCATGCTGTAAAATCAGACTCCATTCGCTGCAAGGGAGGCTGTCCTAGGCATCCTAGTCAGTTTAATGAGCGTGTGGCTGTTGAAATGATATCATTCAGATTCATACCCTTGTCTGCTGTGTGACCTTGGGCAAGTTAGTTAGCTACTCTGTGCCTCTTTTTCCTCACTTATAAAATGGTGAGCATGGAGGTGCCACCTCTGTTATTTTTATCCTACTTTGAGTAAAGACACAAGCCCAGTATCTGGTCCACGATGAACACCACACATGCCATACAGGTACACACCTTACTTTTTACCATTACAAGCAGTTTTTCCCAGTCAAGATAAGCTCTGAGATCCTTTTATGAGGAAGTCAATTGCAAGCCTGACTTGTCCGGATGAAGGTCACTAAAGGACCCTGATTTTGCTGCGGAATCTTTCTTCCACTTTCTGATCTCAGCCTCCATATATGAATTGTGAAGTTGGGTTGAAAAGTGTGGGGCCTCTGGGGGAAAGGGTGGGAGATTTGTGTGTCTTTGTTTGTCCCTCCCCTCCTCTTACTTTGTCTGTGCCACCTCTGGGACCTGCCACTTGGTCTCGGGGCTTCCGGTTGGGTCAGTTTGAGCAGCTGACCTCAGAGCCCTCAAAGGTGGTAGAAGTTAGAAGTGCTCAGTGTAGGCACTGGGTTTGGGTTCCGATGTGCTTTTCTCACTGCCTAGAACATCCCTGCCTCCCCTGTCCTCCTCCATTTACTCCTTCCTTCCATAGAGGCTGATTGAGCGCCTCCTATGGTCCACGGTCTACTCTAGTGAATAACGATCCCTTCACTGGTACCCGTGTTCTGTTGGAGAGTGTGAAGGAGATATATAAAAATCTAGGTAAAGAGATACTCTAATACAGAGGTTCCCAACCCCCAGGCCACAGAGAGGTACACGTGTGCAACTTGTTAGGAACTGGGATGCACAGCAGGAGGTGAGCAGCCGGCAGAGGAGCAGCGAGGTTTCATCTGCTGGTCCCATCACTGCCCACCCCTCAGATTACTGCCTGAATAGCCTCCCCTCACCATTTTCGGAAAAATTGTCTTCCATGAAACCAGAGTCTTGTCCCTAAAAGCTTGGGGATTGCTGCTGTAATACATGATGGCAAGTGATGAAAAGAATAATTAAATACCAGCAGAGGTACTGATGAGGCTTCCTCCTCGTTTCAGATACTTGGAGAGGACCTCCTTGATCAACTGAGACCAGATGGAAGTGAGGACAGGAGGCCAGTAAATATCAGGGGAAAGAGAACTCTAGGAAAAGACATGAACAAAGGCAAGGAGTTGGGAACACACTTGGGGGTTAGAGAGACATTAAGGGGCCAGAGAGGTATGGGGGGAGGGGAGAGAATCAGGGAGCTCGTGGGGAGCTCGTGGGAAGCCAGGTCGGAAAGGGCCTGTGAGTCCACCATGAGGACTCGGGCCCTGTGCTTTGAGCCTCTGGAGGCTCTTGGGCAAACCTCTGAAGTCCAATCAAGTTCAAACCCCAGCTCTGGCCCTCGCTAGCTACTTGAGCTTGGGTACTTCACCTCTTCTGTACCTCGGTTTTCTAATCTGTTAAATGGGGCTGGAAGCCCAGTCAGTAAAGTGATAATGCTTGTTTTGAAAATATAAATTTACTCTAATGCAATTTATCATGTGCCAGGGAACAATTTGAGCATATTTGAGCAATTTCACGCTTGGCTATCCATGATTTCAACTGCAAAACACACAAAGTGAGCAGAAAACTGCACCCAGTTGAGTTCCGTCCAGTAAAGACACACAGACGCACACACCTCGAACCTCTCCCAGTGCCCCAGTGTACTGCCCGTGCGGGGCACACCCTCTCCCGGCGTGTCATCCCTGTTTCAGAAAACCCTCCTCTTACCGCGTCACAGTAACTCACAAGCTGACCCTGTCTGACTCTTCCGACACCCATGTCAACAAGTACACTTTGTCTTTTCCAAGGTAAAGCATCACATCTAGAGCACTTGTTATGTATTTTGCACAGCACATTGATTTTTAGGAATGCATATGCCACAATGCAGCGGAACTAACTGCTGTACTCACCTCCTGGAATTACTGTGCATGTTGAAAGTAGCTGGGCTTCCCAGGTGGCGCTAGTGGTAAAGAGCCCGGCTGCCAAGGCAGGAGATGTAAGAGATGTGGGTTCGATCCCTGGGCCAGGAAGATTCCCTGGTGGAGGGCATGGAAACCCACTCCAGTATTCCTGCCTGGAGAATCCAGGATAGAGGAACCTGGTGGGCTACAGTCCATAGGGTTACAAAGAGTCGGACACAGCTAAAGTGACTTAGCACGCAGACACATTGAAAGTAGTTAGTACTTACAAAGCAATTACATATCTAGCCAGCACATACTTAGGGCTATAAGGACTTGTCATGCTTATCATTGTTGTTGTTGTTATTATTACTGTAAGTGCCATGCCCTCCCAAATGGCCACTCTGGCAGCTGGGTTGAGAACAGGCTGTAAGGGAACAAGAATGGAAACCCAGAGACCACTTAAGAGAATGCTGCAAAACTCCAGAGGGCTGTAACAGGAAAATGGGGAGATGTGCTTGGATTCTATTGTGAAGGTTTATCCCACCAAATTTACTGATGGACTAGGTATGGATGAGGGATGGGAGAGAAAGGATGACTCCAAAGATGTTGGCTTGAGCCAGAGAAGCATGGTAGTGCTCTCCTCTTCAGTGGGGAAGATCGTGGAAAGAGCACTGTTTTGGATCTACTCACTGGGAGGCCTGTTAGCTACCCAAGGGGAGGTGCCACAGGGCAGCCCTTTCCCCTACTCCTTTCTTTGCTGTCCCTGGATGAGGGGAGATGTCTTGCCTCAGGTTCCTCATCACCCTGAGGTTTCTTTCCTCCCAGCAGTCCTCAATTTTTTGGTACATATTTACTAGCTAGACTGTAAACATCATGGAACCATGTCTTATTCGCTCACTTGATTCATAGAGCAATAGTAAGTCCTCAAAAAATAGTTCCTGAAATAAACAAATGGGTGAGTAGCATGGAGGCACCAGGCTCTTTACAGAGCAGCTTCCCCAGCACTGCCAGGAATGGCTCTGTTCTGCCAATGGGCTGGACCACCAACCCATCAAGGAGTCAGACCGGGAAGTAGACAGGAACCTTGCCAGATCCAGGGCTCTTCATTGGAGATGCTACTGGCATTTTGGATGAAATTACTCTTCTTACCGGACACTTGGCATCTCAGAGCCCAGACAGTCATGTCTGATTCACTCCCTGGGCACTGTGAGAACAAAACTCCCCTGATAGAGAACCACATTTGCAATATCTTACTAAAGTAGCCACCATCATTTCTGTTGAATACATCCTGCAATCTGAAAAAGAAATACCACCAACAAAGCACAGAGTTTTTACTAATAAAAAACCAAATGTTATACAAGTCCTCTGGTTTTTACTAATACAAGTATTTAGAAAGATAGGATAAAATTTTAGTGATAATGTGACCAACTGTCCAGATTTGCCCCTGATTTTCCCAGTGTCAGTATCCCTCAAACCCAGGCAAACCTGGATGGTTGGTCAGCCTGGAACCATCCTGGACCTCACAAGGTTCATGCATTTTTCCAAAAGTTGATCTCTGGTCCTAGTGTGCAGACTCCCTTCCCGATTGATTAGAGGATCGATCTCAGAGAGGCATGTGACTCTGCCAAGGTCACCCTGTGACAGTTTTCTATGAGGGCCAATCCCCACTGGCAATACGAACATACAAACTAAAATGCACATTCGGTAGAGTCCATCCATCCTTCCATCCATCTCCTTAAGGAATGCATACACTGCCCATTGAGCCCTGGCTAGCTCCTGGCTGTTTCTAGGAGTCTCTGCAGCGCGGTAGATGGCAGGGACCACACAGTGGGATGATAACGAGGCTCCTGCGACCTGCACCCCATGGCTGATTGGATCAGCAATGAAGCTATACCCACAGATGACGAAGTGACTCTGGGAAAATACGACATAAGCAAATTATATTTCAGGGGCTTTTGTTTCTTGCTAACTGCAAAGTGAACTCAGCTGCTTGTTAAACTGCACATTGAGATAGTTAAGAAAGCAGGAGGAAATTAGCAACGACAGCCATCTGATTTAAATTTTTAAAAGCGGATATATAGGTGTATAAGCCCTGTTCCCAGGCTCTGAGCATATCTGTGTGTCAGGCTACCTTTACCTTGGTTATTAAAATGCAGAGGGGAGCTCCTGGATGCGGCCACCTTAGAGGCTATCTCCCAGTCGGCCGTACTCCGCAGAACAAGAAGGGCCTTTCATGCAGGGTTGTGGGTGCCCAGGGAGTGCAGCGGGGCTTGGCCAACTCAGCGTTCCAAAGTGGGCCTTCATATCACAGCCACTCAGGTGGAAAGGGTGCAGCTGGCCTGTCCCTCCTCTGCTGCTGCCTAAGGTCACAGATGAATAGAGCCCGATTGAGGAGTCGAGCTGGTCTCACAGGCGGCTCAGTGATGTGCAGAGGAGGGTGTCCTATTCAGAGATAAGGCTGGAGTCGGGGAGGCTGTGGGCTTCCTGGGGCGGTCGGTTGATAGCGGCAGAGACAACACAGCATTGTCGAGAATGGCCAGCTCACTCTCGGGCAAAATGAAGCCGGGAGGACAGCATGGCTCACGTGAGTGCTGATGGGGACGATGCCTGAGACTCCTTCCAGGAGGCTTAGCTTCCAAGAAGTCTTAGTTTTAAATGACACCCACACCCACACTTGTCTTATGTCTTCCAATCATTTTCTATTCTATGCAACTCAAAAAATACAAATACAAACACACCCTGTTTGTGTAGTGCCTGGGCCAAGCACAGTGGTTAAGAGCACAGGCTCTGGAGGCAGATGCCAGCTCCTGTATGTAGTAGATGCTCAACTAATAGATGTTCAGTCATTTAGTCGTGTCCAGCTCTTTATGACCCCATGGACTGCAGTCCACCAGGCTCCTTTGTCCATGGGATTTTCCCGGCAAGAATACTGGAGTAGGTTGCCGTTTCCTTCTCCAAGGGGTCTTCTTGACCCAGGGATCAAACCTGCATCTCTCGCATTGGCAGGAAGATTCTTTACCAATGAACCACCAAGAAAACAGTCAACTATCAATAGCTATTCCTTATTATTTTGGCCAAATTCTGATGGTAGCAGCATCTGGTAGCAAATGCCCCTCTAAAAGAAACAAGCAAATTAGTGCAGTCCTGGAGTAAGGGTCAATGCAGATGACTGCGGAATCTTTGCCCACAATGCTGGATGTCCTTGAAGGAGGGAGCATCACACAGAGAGAGTTCTTGGCCCCTAATCATCTCAGTATGGGGCTAGCAGCTTCCAGCCAGGAATGCCAGGAAATGAGGGCTTCCTCTGTATCCAGTAAGAGGAAACTCTGGGGAAAGGCAGAGCAGCAATCTCTGCCACAGGGGTTTCATCTGCACTGGATCCTGCCTCTGACCACTGACTCAGGACCCTTTAGATCTGGTCTTCATCTAATGATGCCTACCCACAAGACTGGCAGAATGTCACAGACATAGTACATGATCAATAAATGTTTCTTATTAATAAAGATTAGTTGGGGAAATTATATTCATTTAAATGCCTAGGTTAAAATTCTGTAATTAGAAAAATGTAATTAAGCAAAATATTCTTGAACCTATAGAATAAAATTCATACCAACAGGACAGTTGGATACAATGGCGCTATTCAACAGAAGCCATCCATCAACAATTGAATGTCAGTGTAATTGACTTCTTTTCTACTCTGTTTTCACACATGGCCCTTCTCCTTTTCCTCTGCCTCCAGGAAATTAGTTCTCTTCTCTTTGTGAAGTCAGAAAAATATGAGAAATGATTTGCAAATTTTTCCAATTGTAATTAACATACTTTTCTATTAGAAGAAGACACAAATTAGGCAATATATTATGGAGGAAATCTCTTAATAAGCCCACGAGGTTTAGAGTAGATAATTAAGAATTGAAGAATCACTTATAAAAATTTCCATACGGATTAACTGTACCAGAAAATGCAGTAGATAAAAGTCAGGAGTGAGAATTTCTTGATTAATTATGAAGAAACTTTTTTTTTTAATCTCCAAAAATGACAGAGGACAGTGGAAGGGGAAACCACAAAGAAACTGAGAAGAACCCACAGACATGAGGGAACAACTCTCAGAGTAGTTTTCCACCAGCCAGGGGAATGTTCGAGAAGGCAATGACCAGTAGCATCCAGTGACTTGCCATCCAGGGGAAGGATGGAAGAGAATTTGGCATCTAGAAGCCTAAAGCTGTCCTTCCTCATAGCATTCTCAGTGACATCATGGGGGCAAAAGGTGAGTTACAGCATGGGGAGGGAAGAAATTTTAGGAGACAACAAACAGAGAATCACAGAGTCATTATTAGTCAGATCTGGAAACTTCTCTATCAAGATCAGAGGAGCTTGGCTTAGAAAGAAGAGGGAAGACAGAGAATTTGATTCAGGCTAGATTGGAGATTGGTGTTTGGGGTGGGGGAATCAAAGATGCTTCATAGAAGTCAGTAATGATGAGTCCATGCCAGGTAAGAAAGGATGCTGCTACACAGAGAGGGTGTGGGACTGTACAGAGAGTGAGGCTTGCAAAGATCAAGAGGCATGTTTACTGGAAGCCAAGGACAGAGTGGAGCCAAATAGGAGCTTGTGAGCCGAGAGTAAACTGTTCAAACTTATATTTATGGAAGCAAAGAAGACATGGACCTGCCTATTCCCATAAGTTTGAAGTCTAAAGACAGTGTTCAAGGACGTGAGAGCCTTCAGTCTTAGAGGGATTATCCTCAGGGACATTCAATCTGACTAGACTGTCTACACCCCTAATTTGGGAAGGATGTGAACCAGACATCAAAGACGTAGGAAATTATGTACATCTTCAGGTACCAAGAGAGTACCCCACAGGCAGTGGCTTCATCAATCTCAGTGAAGTTGAATCAGAAAATTTGTAGAGTTGTTCCAGGCACAATGCCCAGGTTCGGTGAATGGCTTTACCAGTCAATAGGCCACAGATTAAAAGTCTTGGCACTAACTATGGCTCCTCTCTTGTACCCTAAATAGATCAGTTGTATCTTCAAAATAAATCCTGAGTCTCACTGCTACCCTTAGTCTATGCTACCATCCCCTCTCCCCTGAAATCTATAAAGGAGCATTTGAACTTGTCCCTGAATTTCCAACATTTTCTCTTCGTCTGTTCTTGATTCCACAGCCAGATGGTTCCTGTGAAATGCAAATCAGATCATACCACACACCTGCTCATTATTCTCTTGGGACTCCCCACCTCACCAGGGAAGAACTAAACTCCTTTCTGTGGGCTCACAGACCTGGCATGGCTGGTCCCCTTTAATGCCATGTCCTCTCTACTGTGTCCGTTCTTCCTTCAATGCATCAAGCATGCACCTGCCTCAGGGCCTTTGCACTTATGAGCTGTCTGCCTGAACATGATCAACCGGGACAGTTGGCTTTCTCACCTCATTCAGCTTAACTTCTTAAAGAGTCTTCCTGACCCCACTTCTAAAAGAACAACCCTGTGACCTGTGCCTCACTGAGCTGAACCTGTCATCAGAGCTCTTCCTACCAACTGATGTCTTATCATGCTCTGGCTCCTCCATTAGAAGGTAAAGCTCATGACAACAGGGTCTACATCTGTACTGTTGAGCGTCATGTATCCCCGGCTCCTAGGAAAGTCTCCGATGGTAGCGAAACTTAATGAACAGAAAGACAGAACCTAACAGTTACTAATTTATTCCCCATTTTACAGGGGAAGACAATCAGTGCAGTGCATCTAGGGTGTCTGGAGTCCAAATATAGTGCAGAAAGAACAATATTCTACATTAATTATATTTCAAGTGAATTTTTTTTTTCAAAGAATCTATCCTCCTGGCTTTAACTGCTTCCAAGGCTCAAGGACCCTTAGCTTTTCGGCTCACTGTCTGCTTGCTCATTTGTTTGTTTAGATACTCTGCCATGCTGTTTTGCAATGCACAAAAAATGGAAGCAGAGACAGTAATGTTTATTTCCCGAAAGAGAAACTTCTTGTCTCTTAAAGGTTAAAAAAGTTGATTATTTAGTGTTTATTTATTTAGTCCAGGTTTTCAAGAACCTGAGTACCAAGTACTCACGCAACATCATCTGCTGATGGAATTACTTCTCCTGCCTAAATTCTCAACAGTCTTTGGGGAACAACTTGGGGTGATGAAAACAGTCCCCTGATTTTGAGTTTCCTAAGTCTTCATTGATGGAGACACACCATCAGTCTTTACAGTGAAATGAAATCACCAGTGCTCTACCTTCCTGCCCAGCCTGACTGCCTTTGTGGCTGAAAACAATGCCTGGTTGTTGGGTCAGAGAGCTGCAAATGGACTGCTGGGGCTGAATCAGCAAACTCTGCTTCGCGTGTACACACCGACGCTGAGGGGATGACAAACAGATCCCAGCAACAATGAGCTCCAGGCACATGATTCTGGATGCATGTGAATGTTCAATTCTGACTTACACTCTGGTAATCAAAACGAGGCAGAGAAATGCCAAGAACACACAAAGCATTTACTATCAATGCATTTTTTGCTGCAATTGTTTAGGTACTCTTTTAATCAAGCTGTAATTACTGTTGAGAAATTAACACAGGGGCACCTCTCTACGATCATGCAAACTCTAATTACCCTCACAGTCTCCAAAGAGCACCACGTGGTACTGAAACAAAAGTTCAAAATTGAAAATATGCTTCCCCAAAGAGATTTTTCAGCTTCAACACCACATTATTTCATTAAGGCGGTTCTATGTTGAAATGCAAGTATCCACAGAACTGAGGTCAGTCTCCCCATGAATTCTTTGAATCCGTATCTTCAGACACTTCATCAAGCATGCATTCACCTTGGCTGCTGTACCTCTGGGGATGGTGAACTTACTACTTATTAAGGAAGTTCTCTAGCAAACTGAACTCTGCCTCCTGGTAAATTCCGTCCAAGATCTAAGATCTGTCTTTCAGAGCTACACATTCTACATGTAACTTTTCTCCCACTTGACAGGTTTTCCGATGCTTAGAGAGGCCCTAGAGAAGTATGTTAGGCATGGATGCCGTATTGAAAATGGGATGTCTTAGATGGAGTTCCCAGAAGTTTGTGAGATGAAGGCAAGTGATATAGTAAGAGTTCAGGAGAAACAAGTAAGGAAATGCAGGACAAGGAAGGAGGAAGGGATCTAAACAAGTGGGAATTCTCGGGCAAAATCCACAGAACCCTCACGGTAAGAAAAGCTTCAGAGCTGCTCATCCTGAGTCAGGACTGCTGGGCTTTCACACTGCCATCCTGAGAGTCATCAGTCAAGGACAGCCCTAGGCTGGGGGAGGGTCAATATAAACTCTCAGGCATTGCAACGCTGCACATGTCAGCAGAGCATTCCAGCATCTCGTGGGATACTCTTCAAAGGAAAGCTATAGGTGCCCATTCTCAGAGGCAACCGCACCTGATACCTGGAGACATTTGCACACAATGGGAAAACCAGATCAGAGGTGGGTCTTCTTGGAGCAGTAATGTTTTTGGCTACAAAAATAATGACTGGAAGTCACCTAGCCGACTGTAAAAACTCCAGCAGCTTTCTCTTACTCAGCCATGAGAAAACTTGAAGCAAAGCTCTCATCTCCCAAGTAGAAGATGGAAAGGCACCTCCCTGATCAGCCCGACAGAAAAATCCAGAAGTGCCGAAGGTTTGGGACTTGCTGAATGAAGAAGCTGGATCAACCTACAGTGAGTGCACAAATAAGCAGCCCACAAGTACACACACACATTTAAACGTAAAACTCTTAAACAATCAAGGAGTACCATTAACTTAAAGAAAGCTTGTAAGCCAGAGATCAAAGGCTACAAAAGTAAAAAATAAATAAATAAACTTGTGGGAAATCAAAGCAATGTTTAAAAAAAAGAGCACTGTAATTGCCATTCTCAGAAAGCCAAGAGAAATTATTTTACCCATGAAATAAGAATCAGAGGCTATAAAAAGGGAGTAGTCATAAAACAGGAGCAATAAAAAAAATCTTAAAGTTAAAAAGCAGAGAGCAGAAATGAAAGATTCCATAACAATTTTGGAAGATCAAATAGAGGAAGAAAAGACCAGAGAGGTAGGAAATAAAGAGACAAGAAAATTAAAGCACAGTTCCACGAGGTCCAACCTTCTAGAAGAGAGGTGTTCCAGAATAGAGGACTGAGACAACCACGGGAAGAAAATCATCTTTAAAATCTCAAGCATCAGATTCCTTAACTTGTTAGACTGTAGAGCAAAGCTTTCAAAATTCAAAAGAAAGATGGCTTCCAAACTAGAATTCCATTTCCAACCAGACCATCCATTAAGCCTGAAGGTAGAATAAAGACATTCTTAGCTATACACGTTCTCCAAACTGTAATTTCATGCATTATTTTCTCTGCACACTTCAGAGCATGTGCTCCACATATACAGACAAAATACTTATATTTTTATTTATATAGCAAAGCAGGAAGAAGACAAAGTGAGATTCAAGATACAGAGGCTTCAACATGGGAGAAAGGGAATACTAAATGGCGATTAAGGAGATAGAGGATTAGTGCCGAGAAGTAAACCTGGAAGGCAGACAGATCTGGTGGGAGTGAAAGAGTAAAAACAACAAAAGGGATGAAGGATGTCTCCACAAAAAGGATAAAAGAGAGAGATCAGTTGATGGGTTAAAATCTATTGAGAGAAGATTTATACTTCTGGTGAATTGTTTGGGGATATACACATAAGCACTAGAAAACTAAGCAGACACATAAAGCAAAGTTCCAGTGGAAAGAAAAAGATGTACAAGAGAAGACATGTGGTCATAGTACACTAGCTGGCTCAGTCCAAAATACACCACCTTGATGAGGTCAATGTTACATATTGAATATGCTAACTAAAAAATGATGATGTAAGTGTTGGGGAGGATGTGAGAAGCGAAGAAAGTGTAGAGGAGGGTATGGGCAAGACAGTTTAGGGTCTTCACCTTCAACAACAGTAGGTCAACAGACAACCTCTAGAACTAACAAGAAAAAAAAATCAAGACATAAAAGCATGTATTAGCTTTCTATCACTGCTGCAACAAATTACCCAGAATGCAGTAGCTTAAAACAACACAAATTTATCATCTTACAGTTCTGAAGGTTAAAAGATTGAATTGGGTCTCTTTGGCCTAGAGTCAAGGTGTCAGCAGGGCTGTGCTCCCTCTGGAAGACCCAGGGGAGACTCTATTTCCTTGCTTCTCACACTCCTAGTGGTTGCCTACCTTCTTTGACCTGTGGCTTTCTTGTCTCATTTTCAAAGCCTGAAATGATAAGTCAAGTCTGACATAACTTTTGCCTCCTTCTTATACTTTTAAGGTCCCTTGTGATTACCTCGGACCCATCCAGATCATCCTGGGTTATCTCCCTATTTTAAAGTGAACGGATTAGGAATCAATTCTAAAGTCAATTTTAACTCCCCTTCATTGCATAATCTAACATATTCACAGTTTCCAGGAATTCGGACTTGGACATCTTTGGGGGCCATTATTCTGCCAACCACAGAGTGAAAATGTATTACTGGGAAAAGTGATATGAAACCACGAAAGAGTGGAAAATATCTCCTCTTAGAGAGACGAATTGAGGTTAGGGAGGGGTAGGGTGGAGGGCAGCTGCTTTTCCTTATAAACTAGTACTGCTATTTGTCTTTAAAGAAAACCCTAAGTTAATGTATAACTTTAATAAAAACAACAATTAAATTACAAAACAAAACTGTCGTAGCCGGGAAGGAATTTTAAAGCAGTCAGAGACATGATCAAATTTACCTTTAAGCAAGCTCCCACTTAAAGATGATTCAGAGGTGACGGTTAAAAACTAAATGCACCCATCAGTGATAGGCCTGGGGAAACAGCGCAACAAGATAAAAGAAATGTCTCTACTGACGTCTGGACAGTGTGATCAAAACTCTGGCAAGGAAATCTGAAAAGAAAAGAGAACTGAAAGATGGCATGTTTATATCAGCCATCCGGAGACTTCAGAATCTGTACGTGGGCTCAACTCCCCAGTCACGTCTGCCTGACCTCTTAGCATAGACCAGAGCTCCCTGGGGAAGGGGCCAGGTCTCCATTATGGCCAGGTATAAGCAAGCACCTGCTATTCCCTTGCACAAAGAGTGACCCACAGTTTGTAACTACAAAGTCATCTCTATCAGGTCTCCTGAAGTTCTCATGACAGCCATGGCACTAACAGAGCATTTTTTTGTTCTTTTGGCTATTGCCTTCCAAATATTTCCTTAATGTAAAATTAATGCAGACTTCAGGAGCAAGACAAGGAAAATCAGACTTGAAGAGTTAATGGTCCATTGAAACAAACACTGACTCCTTTCACTGGCTTTTTACATTATTGTATCGTAAAGATAATGGGCAGTGAATCATTCGACCAAGAAGGAAATAGTTCAAAGTTAAAATTCTTTCAGTTCAATTCCCAACATTAAATATGTTTGTGTGTTGGATATTACAGTAACAGCTAACAAAGGAGAGTGTTCACGAGGTTGAAGTAAACATATTCTCACCCTTGCTTTATAAATGAAGAAACTGAGTCTTGAAAAGATTACAGAACTTGTGAAGGACAATCAGCTAGTGGGGGTTTCAACCGCTTGCCTCTCAGATCCTCAAATGTGTACTCCTTGTCTGCATCCTGCTGCCTTTGGGGCAATGTGGCTCAAACCCTTTCACAGGCAGGGGTTCAAAACCACCAATCAGAGCAGAGCCCAGCTTACGAGTCAGGGGCAACATTACTAGCAGAGAACGTGGCACCACTGTGTGGGTGTCGTGAAAACCACCATCATCCACAAAAGAACCAGACATCTCAGAACGATGAGCCACCCTTAGAGCCCCGCCTTCCATTTGCTGCCTCTGATCCCTCCAAGTATCCTCTGGCAAAGAAGAGATCCCAAGGGTCAGGGGCTTAAGAGAAATTTGAGAGACAAATATCTAACCTTGATTTTTTTTCAAAATCCAGTGCATGTTATGAGAAGGGTAGCCACGCGTGCATCTTAGTGACCAGACGCCTAGGTCCATCCAGGTTAAGGCTCGTCAGCATCCATGGAAATCAGGGTCCAAGATGGTGACCTGGTGCAGGATGAACACACAGAATTCCCTGGCACTGCCCAGTGGCATCGTCAGCAATGTATTTACTGATGCCACCTTTATTTTCCTTAAAATATTGCAAAGTGAATTGGGAGTATGTGGGTATTATTTAGTCAAATTTCTGCAGATAGGCTACCCCCAAGAGCAGGAGTTAGCTGATTTTTCTGTAAAGGGACAGACAGTAAATATTTTAGGCTTTGCAAGGAATACAGTCTGTGACCCAACTATGCAGCTCTGTCTCTGTAGTGTGAAGCTGGTATGGACGGTGTATAAATGAACGAATATGGCTGTATTTTGATAAAGCTTTATTTATGGACACTGAAGTTGGACTTGAATTTTCGTATGTCATAGAATATTATTCTTTGTTGTTTTTCCCAACCATTTAAAAATGTAAACATTATTTTTTTTTTTTCACTCACAGGATGTAGAGAAACAGGCAGCAGGGCCAATATGCCAACCCCTGCCCTAGATGAGTCCAGCTTCCTTTCAGGCAGGGGCAGCCTCCTGTTTTTTTCTTTTTCCTTGGATCATGACACATCATGAAAAACTTCAAACCACTTTTAGGCTCCTGTCCTTTTAGGAAACAGTATTCTTGACTCCCACTTCTTTGATCAAGTCACAGTGGCAAGAACAACTCTATTACTGCCAAGGACAAGAGCAGCAGTCCATCAGGAAAGAACAAGGTGGTGAAAGAAAAGAATAAATCAATTATTTATCCTCTAAAAGGAGGAAGAAGGTGAAAACAGAAATGTGGAAATACACAAGTAAATACAAATCTATGGCAGGTTATACTTTCCGCCTAGTCGTTCCACCCTGAGGCTAGAGGTGGATATTCTTCCGTATGTCTGTCCTCTTCTCACAATTTCAGTGTGCCATCTTTGGCAGGGCCTGAGATAAGTCATTTTTGCTTTTAAAGTCCCATTCTCCACTAGGTAAATTAAGGACATTAGCATAGGTCTCTTCTTATCCCCAAAGACCCTATCGGTCTATCCTTCCTCTACAGAAAAATAGTCTCCAGATTCTCCCTGAGCATCCTCTCCCAAACTGCTCAGACCATGAAATCTGGAGGGAGCTCTACATCGACTGGGGGTGGACGGGACGTACCATCCAGGCCCAGGCCCATCAGCATGTGTATTTCCCCAGCCACCATGGTTGGTTCAGGAGGAGGCCTGAGACCCAGTCAGTGAGATTCAGCACCACTTCTAAGGAAACTCTTAGGGTAGCAGCAGGCGCTTTAAATCTGAAGATGTTAGATTTAGAGTTGTCACCTTCAATAGAGAACCTGGAATTGCTGAGGACAACCAGATAAAATGAAGTTAACATCATGAAAGGCAGAACCAAGAAATGGGGGAAACCAAAACTTTGCAGCATTACTGGTACCCTGAATTTAACCAGCATCCTGAACTTTTCAGGGATATAAATAAACAAAAATCTTTTATGGCTTAAGCCAATTGAAACTGAGTTTTCTGTCACTTTCATCCAAAAGAATCCTGACACCAGAGCTGAGAGTGTTTTTGAGACTGTCTTTACTAGGAGCCAAGCTAAAATTTGAGACTGCCTCCCCCAAATGATAGACGATACAAATTACAGCATTATCCCCTCCGCCCTACTGTCTACTTCAGCACAGACTGGCAGTCTGTTACACAACTGGAACATGATGTGGAACCTCTACCCACCCTTGTTCTTTCTTCCATCTCTGTGTATGAATAAAGAAAATAAGAATTATTTCAAAAGCAATTCTTCTGAACTTTTCTATTTACCCAGTACACACAGATCATTTCACATTTAGCAGGCACTCAATAAACACTTATTGAATGACTGCATAAAGAAAAGAACATTGCTTGTGCAGACTAATACGTAGTTTCTTTTCTTTTCTTTAATGCTTCTAACAGAACAAACAGCAGACAAAAGCGTAAGAAGAAAGGAGATGATTGATTTTATTGAGTTACCCTTGGTACAGGACACATCTGTTGGAGCTGGTTCTGGCCTTTCTGATGTAAGAGGGACACAGGGTACTTGGAGAGGGTACAGAGATTAAGCTAATGATGGATTGGAAAGCATAATACATTTAGCCAGCGTAAGAGAACTGATAGCAGCAAAGAACAACCAGAGAGACACTTGTGCGGTTGTGCTGTGCCCAGTCGCTCACCTGTCTGACTCTGCAACCTCACGGACGGTAGCCCACCAGGATCCTCTGTCCGTGGAATTTTCTAGGCAAGAATACTGGAATGGGTTGCTATTTCCTCCTCCAGGGGATCTTCCCAACTCAGAGATTGAACCTGAGTCTCAGGTGTCTCCTGCGTTGGCAGGTGGATTCTTTACCGCTGTGCTACTTGGGAAGCCCACAAAGAAATCCTTACTACCTAACGAATGTACAGAACCCAAGAGTTTAGAGCGGATTTCATCTAAAACTCTTCTCACTTTACAGAAGGGGAAACTGAGGCTTCCAGAAATGTAGTAATAGGGGAAAATGTCAAGACTTCTGAGATGCATTCTAGGATTTTAGTTTTCAAACTGTGGGTTTTAAACCTATTAGTTGATTGTGAAATTAATTAGTGGGTTTTGATCATTGTTTTTTTTATTAATGAATTAGAATAGAATAGGAAAAAAATCCAAGCATTTTTTTGTAATAAGAGCTTGTATTTTTGCATACAATTTTGTTTTAGTTTATACACACACACACAAATGTCAGATTTTGTACTGAGTCAGAATGTAAAATGTATCTCACACTCTAAATCAAGTTTTTGTAAAGTTTGTAAACCATGGATCTAGGCCAATGACAGCATTGACTGATCATCCACTATGTCCAGATTCAGCAGAGAAAACCTGTCCAGTGCTCAAACCTCATGTTCGTAACAGTGAGTACAAATGTGACCAATCATCATAATCACCTGGGGAGATTTATTTAATATAGGTTCCTGAGTGCCACTTCCAGAGATTCTTGAAGTCTGGAATGATTTTTGAATTTTTTAAAAGTTTCTCAGGCAGTACTCATGCACTGACTAGTTTTGGGATCAGACATCCCTTTGAAGGAGAAAAGTCAGCAAAGGACCACTCTTTGTTGGATCCATCTACAAAGTGCTGTGAGAGATTACCAGCGAGAGTAATCTCAGCTTGTCATTTGGGGCACCGACACATGCGGTTCCCGTGGATTGCAGCATTTGCATCAAGTACCATCCAAGGCTGTTTATAAACAGAGATTTGTTTCCTGGATACGTAGAGGTGGCAATGGGAGAGGCTAGCGTTATTCTGATGCCAAAGCCAGACAAATGCATCAAAAGAAAAACAAAAGCAAAAACTAAAGACAAATATGTCTAATTAATACAGGTGCAAAAATCCTCAACAAAATACTACTAAGTCAAATCCAGCAACATATAAAAAGTGTACACCACAAGCGAGTGGAATTTATTCCAAAGAATACAAGGTTGGCTTAATGCTCCCCACATCAATGAATGTAATATACCATATCAATAGAATAAAAAACAAAATCTACATGATTAGTTCAATTTATACAGAAAAAGCATTTGATAAAGCCTAACAACCTTTCCTGGAGAAGGCGATGGCACCCCGCTCCAGTACTCTTGCCTGGAAAACCCCATGGGCGGAGGAGCCTGGTGGGCTGCAGTCCATGGGGTCGCGAAGAGTCGGACACGACCGAGCGACTTGACTTTCACTTTTCATTTTCACGCATTGGAGCAGGAAATGGCAACCCACTCCAGTGTTCTTGCCTGGAGAATCCCAGGGATGCAGGAGCCTGGTTGGCTGCCGTCTATGGGGTCGCCCAGAGTCGGACACGACTGAAGCGACTTAGCAGCAGCAGCAGCAACAACCTTTCCTCATAAAGATTCTCAACCAACTAGTAATAGGAAGGAATTTCCTCAACTGAATGAGGGGATCTTTGAAAAGCCCACAGGTAACATAAAACTTAAGAGTGAAAGCAAGATGCTTTCCCCCAAAAGTCAGAAATAAGACAAGAATATTTGTTCTTGTCACTTGTAGTCAACACTGCTGGAAATTAAAACCAGAGATATTAGGCAAGAAAAAAGAAGTAAAGAAAACCGTATTAAAAGTAAAACTATCTCTTTTCACAGGTGACATGATCTTGTATGTAGAAACTGCTAACAAATCCACCAGAAAAAAAGTATTAGAACAAATAAATGAGTTCAGCAAGGTTATAGGCTACAAAGTCAATACACAAAAAGTGAAAGTATTCCTATACACTGATGATGATAAATCTAAAAATGAAATTAAGAAAACAATTCCACTTACAAGAGCATCTAAAAGAATAAAATACTTGCAAATATATCTACCAGAAGAAGTATAAAACTTTTACTCTAAAAATGATAAAGCATTGTTGAAAAATTCAAATAAGATCTAAATAAATGGGGAAACATCCCTTGGTCATGGAGCAAAAGAATTAATATTGTTAAAATCACAATACTTCTTAAAGTGATCTACATATTCAGATTAATTCCTATCAGAAACCCAACTGGTTTCCTTTTAGAAATTGACTAATCCTAAAATTCATACAGAATTCCAAAGGACCCAGAACAGTGTCAAAACAATCTCAAAAAGAACAAAGTTGAAGGAATCACACTTGTGTCTTCAAAACTTACTACAAAACAGGAGTAGCAGTGTGTTATTGGCATATTATAGATTGGCAGCAGCGTGATACAGGTAACAGTGTGACCCAAAGCACCAGTGTGGTACCGGCGAAATGACAGATGTAAGAATGGAACTGAGAGGCCATAAATAACCCTATGTATCTATGGTTAACTGATGTCTGCAAGAGCACCAGGACCATTCAGTGGAGAAAGAGGAATCTTCCAACAAATGGTACTGGGAAAACTGGATAGTTATAAGAAGAGAATGAAGTTGTATTCTTACCTTACATCACATTAAAAAAAAAAAAAGAAAAACTCAAAATGGATAAAAGACCTAAATGTAAGAACTCAAACCATAAAACTTTCAAAGCAGGAGTAAGCCATGGTCTCAGATTTGGCAATGGATTCTTTTTTAATATAAATAAGATATTGTTAATTAATCAATTAATTTTATTTGGCTGCAGCAGGTCCTAGTGGCAGCACACAAGATTCTTTGTTGCATCAGGTGGGATCTTTCGATGTGGTGCGTGGACTCTCTAGTTGTGGTGCGTGGACTCTTTAGCTGTGGTGCGTGGGCTCAGTAGTTGGGGCACACAGGCTTAGTCGCTTTGTGGAAAGTGGGATGTTAGTTCCCTGACCAAGGATTGAACCTGCATCCCCTGCATTGCAAGGCAGTTCTTTAACACTGGGCCACCAGGGAACTCCTGGTTTCTTAACTATGTCATCAAAAGCACATGTAACAAAATAAGAAATAGACAAATTAGATCTCACTGAAATTAAAACTTTCTGTGTTCCGAAGGACACTATCCAAAAAGTAAAAAGACAACCCACAGAATGGGAGAAACTACCTTCAAATCATATACATATCTAATACAAGACTTGTATATATTAATAGGACATACAAAGAACTCTTAGAACTCAATAACAGAAAGACAAGAAAAATTACAAATGGGCCAAAAATCTGAATAGGTATTTCTCCGAAGAAGATATACAAATGGCCAAAAAGCACATGAAAAGATGCTCAACATCATTAGTCATCAGATAAATGAAAATCAAACCCACAATGAGATACCACTTCACCCAGAGAATGGCTATAATCTAAAAGACACATAGCAAGTGTTTGTGAGGATATGAAAAAATCAGACACTGCTGGTGAGAATGTAAAATGATACAGCTACTTCTGGAAAGGGCTTCCCAGGTAGCTCAGTGGTAAAGAATCCGCCTGCCAATGCAGTAGACTCGGGTTTGATCCGTGTGTTAGGAAGATCCCCTGGAAAAAGAAATAGCAACCCACTCCAGTGTTCTTGCCTGGGAAATCCCAGGCATTAGAGCCTGGTGGGCTACAGCCCATGGGGTCACAAAAGAGTCAGACACACCTTAGTCGCACAACACCACCGCCACTTTCGGAAAACAGTCTGAAAAGAGAAGTCCTGATACATGCTACAGCAAAAATGATCCTTAAAAACCTGACGCTAAGTGAGAGAAGCCATTCAGAAAAGATCACATAGTATGTTATTCCATTTACGTTAAATATCTTGAATAAGCTAATATACAGAAACAAAAAGTAGATGGTGGTTTCCAGGGGCTGGGGTCTTGGGGGAAATGAGGAGTGACTGATAATGGATATAGGATTTCTTTTTGCAGTTGAAAAGTATTGAAATTAATTCTAATGATAGTTGCACATATCTGTGAATATAATAAAAACCACTGAATTACACAAATTATATCTCAACAAAGCTATTAAAACAAGCAAACAAAAAAGAACTCTCTAGACGGGGGAGAGCAGACTGTGCCAAGGGAAACTGCATCTTACAGAAAGCTTGCTTCATGGCAAAACAAGTCTGTACAGAGACCGGGTCTAGGAACTCAAGGAGGCTGGACAGAAAGGTGACAGGCAGAGGCAGGAAGGGCGGGCGGTAGAAATTGCTGAGTCCCCATAACAAAACAATCAGGCGTCTGGATTCCACAGAGTTTTTGACAGATACTATTTGATATGTAGTTTCTATGCAAGATGACTTGGGGTTTTGAGCCATTTAACACGAGAGTTGCTTACGCACATGTCATAATCCTTCAGAAGGACAGTCCTCGAGATCAGAGCCCCCACTGTCTCCAGAGGGTCCCCAAATCTCCAGTGGCACATATTAGGTGCTCAAAAAAGATTTGTGGAACAATAGGAGAAGGCATTGGCACCCCACTCCAGTACTCTTTGCTGGAAAATCCCATGGATGGAGGAGCCTAGTGGGCTGCCGTCTATGGGGTCGCACAGCGTCGGACATGACTGAAGAGACTTAGCAGCAGCAGCAGCAGCAGCAGAGTTTGCTTAAAAGTGACACCTCTGTCCAAGTAGGTTGTATGACACCCATATGTCCAATGTGCTCTGCCATCACTTCCTTTTTCTGTGGGATGGAGATTAGGGTAGTGTGCCATGCGGATTAAGTAAAATAATATGTCTAGCACTTAGCCATCTGCCTGAAATGAAGAAAGCACTGAGGATCAGGACATCATTGTACTATCATAATTATTGCTGCTATTATTTTTGTCGCTGCATGTAGTGACTACTCAGTAAATCTTGATTCATTCAGTAAAGAGGTGAAGCATAAAAAAGGAATCACTTGTCAGGGAAGATTTTTAAGCTCTGGGCCCACAAAGCTGGAGGCCTTCTCTGCAGGTCTTAAAAACCTATAATGATAGTCTGTCTGCACCATAATGAAGGGACATTCAAGGATCCTCCCAGCACACAAGTTATACATGGCATCTACACACAGCATGAGTGAAAATAGCTCACTGGCATCAAACAGGGCAGCAGAACATTGCCCAGGTTTTTTGTTTGTTTGTTTGTTTGTTTTTGAGGAAGAAACAATAGTTCAGATGAAACTGGCTCTGGTTTCCAAAACACTGACCAAATGCATTGCTCATCAGCACCTCTGGAATATCTGACTCCCTAACAAGATTTTCCTAGGATGCATCATGCTGACATGTATACTGGACGCTCCTTTTGTTTATTCCATTCTGGCAAGTACGGGCTCCAGACATCAACATGAGGATTTGAGGAGCCAGCTCTTCCTCGATCACACCTTGTTGCTGTTCAGCTACGAGGTTGTGGCTGACTCTTTGCAGCCCCATGAACTGAAGCACACCAGATTCCCTGTCCTTTACCATCTTTGGAGTTTGCTCAGACTCATGTCCACTGAGTCGGTGATGCCATCCAACCATCTCATCCTCTGCCGCCCCTTCTCCTTTTGCCCTCAAGCTTTCCCAGCATCAGGGTCTTTCCCAATGAGTTGGCTCTTTGCATCAGGTGGCCAACTCAATTGCACAATTTTTAGACCCAAAGCCTGCATCAGGCATCAGCCTTGGTAAAACCATGGAAAGTTCTTTATCAGGCTTTTCCCAGTGAGTGTGAGGCACTCCCCTCCCACCCTCCATCACATACTCCGTGGGATTGGAGTGATCAACGTGGCGCTTGAATGATCCAGTCTTGAACTAGTGCCTTCTCACAGGTACCTGGTCACAGGTGTGGTACCTGTCTTGACAGAGGTAGCACATTATTTGACATTTATTCATATTTTCATTGCTGATAGGATGGGAAGTAGGAAGTAAAATTTTTTTATAAGCCCAGAACAGCTCACCCATGACAATGTGTGAAGCACAGAACTGCTATTGTAGAGAGGGTGCTTGTTGGATTCTTGTGGGTGAAGTTAGAGACTTGTCAATGAACAGGACTGGCACCTGCTCATTCTGAAAGCTGTGTCAGGGGAGCACTGGCAGCAATTTGCTACTGTTTCATACAAACCAACAAAAGTAATCAAGATCAATGTATAAGCTTGTGTTCCCCTTCTTTCTTTATATAGCCTTTTGAGAGAATTTCACGAGGAAACAAGTAAAGCAAGAAGACTGGTTTACAATCCATTGCCACGCTACACCTTCATGCATCTTGGAATACTGGGCACAACAAACTCAGCCTGGCTGAGGACCTGCCGTAACACAGCTTGTGCCTTCTCCTAAACAGCCAACGACTGCCTTTTCTGCTTGAAAGATGTAAAGATGATCTGAATTTTGCCTCTGACATTTTCATAAAAATCACAAACATTTCCTCAGCAAATTCTGATGCATATCCACACATGTGACAACCCCAAATCTAGTGCAAAGATAAAAAGATCCAAGCTTGACCTCAAAGATCTGGGTTTGAGCCCCAGCTCTGCCCTGTAATAGCCAAGAGTTTACGGATGTTTCTCACCTCTTTGAACGTCAGGTCCCTCCTTATCAAATGAGGATATCTTCACTTAAAATCCCCATGGCAGGATGCTTGTAAGGATTAAGTGAGAGGAGGGAGATAAGCGATGGCTTCAAGCTGTTGCTTCCAACATCTCACATGCTTTCTGTGTTCATTTCATAATCGTCGTAAAAATGCAGTTCTCTTGGCTTAGTGCCAATCAACACAAGGCGATTATAACTATTGTCCAAGGTAAAAAAGTTCCTGCTTCACTTACTGGACATTCTTAAGTTTTGCATTTGGATGCTCTGAATCAGCAGGGACTAGTAACAGATCCAGCACCTAGGCTGTATCTGTGGCCTTTGTAACTCAAGTGGTCCCAATGGAGATCCTTTACTTTATAGGAAAGTCCGGCAGATGGTTGAAAATGTGTAATCTCAGTGTAATCCAGGGGAGTCAAATGTCTGTTAGGCCATCCCACTGGAGTCTGGACCTCAGTCCAGGATGTGACTTTGTTGCTCCAGGAACTTCGTTTCAGTAGATTTGGTTAGTTCCTGGAGCTGGGAAAACCCTGGATAATGAACTCTCAGTAACTAAACTCATAAAAGACTAGTATTTAACCAGAATACCAATGTATGGATTTTTAATGAGAAACAATAAACTGTTAACAGACTGGAATGATCCCATTGGTAGGTCAATACATTCCTTCCCTGAAATAAAGGGAAACCACATTTGAATTGGGTGACGATTGAGTCAGAAAAAGGAATATCATGTTGTTAAAGCATCTTCTTCATAAAACATATTTTGAGGCATTCTCCCCCATTCTGGAGTAGTTAGAGAATTATGGAGAATGCCGTTGCTCAAACTGTTTAGTTAAGTCTCCCAGACAATATTAGGTACACGGAGAACATGTCCTTTTTCTGTCTCTCAAATGTGTGCTTGTCCTCCTCACTAGGCATTGTGCCGAGTGCTTTAGTGACATGTCTATTCAACCCTTCCATCAATGGTGTGAGGAAAGGTGTGTCATTATCATGGGGTCACATAGACAGAAGTTTAAGAGGAGACATTTGCTCAAAGACACACTGCATGCTAAGTCACTTCAGTCGTTTCTGACTCTGTGCAACCCTATGGACTGTAACCTAACAGGCTCCTCTGTCCATGGGATTCTCCAGGCAAGAATACTGGAGTGGGTTGCTATGCCCTCCTCCAGGGGATGTTCCTGACCCAGGGATTGAACCCAAGGTCTCTTATGTTCCCTGCATTGGCAACCAGCTTCTTTACCACTAATGCCACCTGGGAAGCCCCATAAAGACATGCTGGTAAGTGGAAAAACCAGGATCCAGACTCAGTCTGAGTAGTCTGATCCACATTCCCAACTATGAAATTCTACCATCCATGTGTGCGCTAAGTTGCTTCAGTCATGTTTGACTCTTTGCGACCTTATGGAACGTAGCCCATCAGCCTCCTCTGTCCATGGGATTTGCCAGGCAAGAATACTGGAGTGGGTTACTATGCCCTCCTCCAGGGGATCTTCTTAACCCAAGGATTGAACCAGTGCCTCCTGTGTCTCCTGCATTGGCGGGCAGATTCTTTACCACTAGCGCCACCATCCATATTGGACTAAATTACTACAGCCAACCTCTGACCACACTGACCTCTGAATTTCTTGTTGGTGTCTCTGACACTCCCCAGGCACCTGTCAACTCACCATTTATAAAGGGTCTGATTAAAAGGATGCCTTAAAGTCTGATCTCATCTAAGATATGCTGACTTAATTGAACTCTACTTAATTAAATCTCTCCTCCTTCAGTGTGGAAGGAAAAGAAAGGAAAAAAATATAGCTACAGATTGTCAAAACTTAGAAAGACCATCAAATCATGTGATCCAGATTTACTCTTTTATGGATACAGAAAATGAGATCCAGAGAGGTTAAGCACTTAGCCCAAGGTTTTTCTTTATGTAATGCTCATCAAATATGTATTGAGTGCCCACAAAGCACAAGGTAAAAATACAAACCATTGCTTTGATTCTTCAAAACATAGCCCTTAATTCTTCCTCCAGCAACTGTTCTCCATCCCATACTACAGCAGTTCCAAAAAAAGATAAAGTTTTGGGTATTTTTAAAACCAAAATGTAACCTCTCCCCCAATAATGCAATGTAAAGTGTGCTTTGGGTCCAATTGCTTGTCACCCCTTGTCATCAAGTTAGGGTTTCTGTCCCTTGAGATATCTTGAGCTGTAACTGATTACTCTTGCCCAATGCTCGCTGCCGCACGGATGTCCCGAGGTCAGGTCCTAATGGACCACACTGACGCCATGTTGGGGTGAGGCCTGGGAGGATCTCGATGTTACAAGTCACTCCTCACTGTATTTCTTAACCCATTCAACAGTTCTGTATGAATAGCTGCCAACTGGTTAAGGAACGAAACACTAAAAGACAGATATACCACCCCAGGGGCTGCATGTAGGATCCCAGCTGAATGCCCTCTAGACTAAAAAGCAGGTGTGGCCTGCATAAAAGGGTGGAAGGACGATGGATAGCCCCACCCCTCCTATCTGTGCCATGCAGCCACCACAGTGGTCATCAGCAAGCCAAGACTCAGCAGTGCATCCAAGCCCCGCCACCCACATCCACCAGCCTTTGTGCCCAGTTAAGAGCAGAGCGGTGCAATGCTGACAGCGGAACAAGCAGGAAAAGCCAGGCAATTCCACTTGCCGTGAAACCGATTAAAATCCTCATTGTTTCCCCGGAACTTGGTTCTCCGGCTTTTCACCTCGGAGTGGAATTTTACGGCATTGGCAAGTCCATCTTGAGTCACTCTGCCATGATCAGGTTTCACTAGGATGCACCCAAAGATACAACAGGCTCCTGAAGCAGCCTTCCTGAGCCATGTAGGCACACCGCCGTGCTCATCTGAGCTCTCACATTTCCAAAAAGTCAAAATAAATGTCAAATCCTTTCTGGCACTACCCTGTACAGCCTGACGACTGAGCCACAAGGGAAATGAGGTCATCTGCGTTTCAGGCAGTGGATATTTATTTATTGAGTAGCCGTCCTAGGAGAGGCATAAGGATATGAAGATGAACACAGGACCACCCTTCCACTCCAAGAATTCCACATCCAGATTAAACCCCAGGTGCCCGGAGGAGTGAGCCTACTGTATTAGAAATGCTCTTCTGGGTGTTGCAATGAAATGACTCCAGGAAAGCAAGAGTTAAATCACACTACAGGAGGAGGTGGGATAGTGTGGTAGTTACATCCGGGGGCTTTGGAGTCAGCCCGCTGAGGTTTAGTTCTCAGGCCCACCATTTATGAACTCTGACAGGGCGAAAGCGTGCACATCTACTGTGGCCTCCTTAAAAAGTCTCCCTTCTCTTGAGACCTCTCCAGCGGTTCAGCAGTTAAGACTACATGCTTTCGGTGCAGGGGACGTGGGTTCAATCCCTGGTCAGGGAACTAAGATCCCACATGCTACACAGTGCAGCCAAGAAATTTTTTAAAAATAAAGAAAATTTTAAGAAGTCTCTGTTCTCTCATTTGCAAAATGGAGTTCACTGTAGCACCACACAGAGGGGCATTGTCAGCTGCAAGTAGCTGAGCCGTTTTAGTGTTTAGGACAATACCTGGCCCATAGTAAGAGCTCCAATACATCTTAGCCATTGCTATTTTTTAATTGCTAACCTGTAATCCACATAAATTAATGAAATAGTCTACCAAACGAAACAGGGGCACAGAACGAGGGAGGAAGGAAACCAGATTATATACTTTTTCAATTGTTCCTTCAGAAAAACAAAATAAAACCCCGAAAGAAGTGATAATGGATGCATAATGGATGATGCTCAAAAACATAAGCACCTCTGTCCTCATTAACAGCCCCCCCAACCCCACCGCCCATCCTAGACCTGCTCAGGGGCCCCAACACTACTTGCTTGCTGTCAGGCCAGTGGCCATTTGGGTACCACACACCTACATCTCATTTCCTCCTCGGCTCATCTTCCATAGCCAGGAAAACGCTTGGAAAAAAATAAAGAAATAACAGTTGTTTTGCAAATGAGAGCTCTTCCAAACTGTACAGTGCCCGGGGCATGAACACTAAGCCCTGCCACCCTTCCAGGGGATCTCTCCCACAACACAAACGCGGGCCAGGGAGGCTTCAGAACAAGGGTAATTGATGTTCACAGGCAAGTCCCAAGTTGAGCACGTTTAAAAGATTTATTGAGCTCCTCCTACATGTCAGAGTTGGTTCCGGGCTGGAAAGCGATTGACAGTGTCTGCCTTTATGTCCAAGTGAGAAAGACCGATAATAACGCAAGTCAACAACTGTCTGAGAGCAGTCGTGACTCAAGGGCTCCACGAGCCTCTGTTCTCAGCAGACAAGCAGACAAATCGGCTTTTGCTATTAAACTGATTTTTCTCTATTCAAATTCTGAAAAAATAAACCATGTATTTAGGGCACATCTTTATTAACCACAACACACATCCCATCATGGTACTGAATAACCAAATATGTCCCATAAAGTCACAGGGCACATGTAACAGAATATTAAAAAAAAAAAAATTGCATCAAAAATGCTATCAAAAGCACCAGGTCTGTCCACGTGGGCTGCACCACCCCCTGGTCAAGTTTTCATCTCACAACTGTGGAGCCCCTAGGGTACTGCACTCGTCTCCTAACTAGTCTCCTTGCTCTGTTTCTGCCCCTCTCCAATTCATTCTGCACAAGCCACATTTCTAAAATGCACCTCTTGGGACTTCCCTGGTAGTTCCGTGGTTAAGACTCCATTCTTCCAATGCAGGGGGTTTGAGTTTGAGCCCTGGTTGGGGAACAAAGATCCCATATGCCACGTCAAAAACAAACCAATAACTAAATAAAATGCATCTCTGATCATGTCCTCCCTCTGCTTAAAAGTCATCAATGGCTTTCATTATGCATAATATAAAGGCTGAAGCTAGCTCACAACCTAGTCTGAAGTTCAAAATATATAATGACACCCTAGGAGCTCATCAGTCAGAGTGCAAGCCAGCCAAAACAACCCTTGTGAACACACAGCCCTGATACATGTATATTTATTTTAAAATTATCTACGTGCACTTCATAAATCCTATCAAATATCAATATGATTCAGTTTTTCCTCATAAAAACAAATGCAAATATAAGTTCCAATACTTCCTTTCCCCAGGAACCAGCACGTGCATTCCTGGACACCAAACGGGGAGACCACTGATTCAGGCTATGCACTGAGACCATCCCTTGTGAATGTACAATGTAAGGATTAACTATGGAGACAAAAATGTATTGTTCATATCCATGTTGCCATTACACACCATACACTTGGATCTGGAAGGTTGATGTAAACGAAATTGTAGCAAAAGAAACTAAACTGTGAACATGATGAGGGGAATCGGCTATTGATGGGAATCTCCTTCAGACATCCTTTTTATCAGGTAAATAAATATTTTGTAATTAAATTAGTTCAATATAAATTCATCAGGTCTTTTAACTCCTACAATGAATTTTCTTAAAGCAATCTATCACTGTTCAAAGAAAGCCAACAACCAAGAGACTCAGAAAAACAAATTACCCACCTTGATCATCTGCCAGCTACTCATTTCACTACTGCCGGAGAAGTAGAATTGACAGAAATTATCCTCACAAACATTTGAAAGAATTTTTTCATTACAACAGACATAATTGGTGCACTCCTTGGAAGAAACGTTGCACACCCAGGCAGGTCTGGTATAGGCAGGGACAGTGATCCAAAAATCCAAAGAATGGATAAAGCCACGTATAAACGTGACTGCAGTCATGAAATTAAAAGATGCTTGCTCCTTGGAAGGAAAGCTATGACACACCTAGACAGTGTATTCAAAGGCAGAGACATCACTTTGCCAACAAAAGTTCATATGCTCAAAACTATGGTTTTTCCAGTAGTCATGTATGGATGTGAATATTGGACCATAAAGTAGGCTGAGCACAGAAGAACTGATGCTTTCAAACTGTGGTGCTGGAGAAGACTCTTGGGAGACCCTTGGAGAGCAACAAGATCAAACCAGTTAATCCCAAAGGAAATCAACTCTGAATAGTCATTGGAAGGACTGTTGCTGAAGCTCCAATTACTTTGGTCACTTGATGCAAAAAGCCGACTTCTCGGAAAAGACCCTGATGCTGGGAAAGATTGAAGGCAAAAGGAGAAGCGGGTGGCAGAGGATGAGATGGTTAGATAGCATCAACCACTCAATGGACATGAGTTTAAGCAAACTCCAGGAGATAGTGGAGGACAGAGGAACCTGGTGGGCTACAGTCCATGGGGTTGCCAAGAGATATGACTTAGCGACTGAATAAAGCCAGGCAAGATCCTAGCCATCAAACTTTTAAACAACCAAAGACTTCCCTGGTGGTCCAGTGGTTAAGAATCCACCTGCCAAGACAGGGGACACTCTGCTCTGCGAGGGTGTCACGTGTAGCAACTATTGAAGCCTACGCACGCTGGAGCTCTGCCACGAGAAGACACTGCAATGAGATAAGCCGTGCACGGCAACTAGAGAATGCCTGCCTGAAGCGACAAGGAACCAGAGCATCCAAAAATAAGTTAAAAAAAAAAAACAAAAAAACTTACAAAAGCTTAAGCTGTTTACCACAAATAATGCACTTCTATTTAGAGGGTAATAGGATCTATGTGTAAGCCTTAATTTTCAAATGAGTTCAACCCAAGGAACATTTAATAATAAATCCATTATTATGCTATGCATCCCTCAAAACACTGATACTGACAATTATCACAGTCTTATCAAGGGCAATTTGTAAATTGAAAACATATTACTTGCTCACCCTCAAAAACTGAAACAGATGGGACAAGACAGAAGGGACGAGGGAAGAGTTTTCATTATCCGAGATCAGTCTGTGTGGTGGTTGGTTAGCTGCCTCTTTTTAGCACTGAGAGTTCCAAGTCATTTGTAAAAAGAAAATTTTAAGAATAGGCTGAAATCACCCTTTTATAATCAATCCCCAGATAACTTGGATTTAATTTGGGTTTTTTAAAAAAATCATTGTGATGGTAATAAACTTGAGGTGAACTGAAATAAAGATCACTGAATATTTTTTTAAAGGTTCAGGTGAGCTGTTCATAGGGACACTTGAAAGTCCAGATTCATTTTTTTGTGTGTGTGGACTATGAATTATAACTGGATAAAGCTATTCTGAAATGAAAGAAAGGCTGCTCTATACTTTCCTTATTCTCTACTTTTTATTCAAATTTTTGTTATGGACACTTCAATGTCTGCAAAAGTAGAGTGGCTAGTTGAATGAAGTAGCCTGGAAGTACCATCACCAGATTCAAAAATAATCAGTTTGTGGCCAGTCTCATTTTATCTATACCTCATATATCTCCCCTCTCAAACTATAATTTATTTTTATTTAAATCTCAAATATCACAATTCATTTATAAATATCTCAATAGGTACATCTAAGAGAATGTTCTGTAAAGTACCACCTCTAAATAATGTTATCACCTTTAAAAAGAGTGAATAATACTCTGCATTATTACCAAGTTATCTATTCAATATCCCAGCTTTCACATTTCCTAGATTTTCTTAAACATTTTAAAATTATTTGTTTGAAGAAATATTCAAACTAGGTCTATACTATGTGATTGATTTTTAGTCTCTAAAGTTTTTTTTTTTAATAATGTATAGGCTTTTCCTCATCTCTGTTTTTTATTATCCTTGAAATTTTTGTTAAAGAAACTAGGTCATTGTGCTGTATTTCCCCTCATCAGTTGCCTCCCCGTGGAGTTTGTATGTTCTTCTGATCCCTGTCCTTCCTGCAGTTGGTAGTTGGATCTAGAGTCTTACTCAGATTCAGGTTTGCATTGTCCACAAAACCACTTCATAAGCAATATTGTGTTTTTCCATCAGCTGCGTTTTCTCTATTTTGCAATGTTTGCAGCCATTGAGGATCATTTCCTAGATCCATTAATTCACTGGGGTTTGCACAACAGTTCTCTTTTCTCCAGCCTCTGACCCCAGGCAGGGGCATCAAAAAGCTGAGGCTTCTTTTCCCTGGCTATATCGCTCCTCTCATTCCTCTTCATTAGCTGTAATTCTTGTATAAAAAGAAACTTCCTCTCATCAACTCTTTTGTTCTCTGAGGTACAGTTCACATAGAAACAACAGGATAAATGCATTATTCTTTCCTTTATTCTCCAATTTTCAAAACAATGAGTTATTTCTTAGTATTCTCCCAAAGTGACCAGTGATTTTTTTCAGTACCATTTGGAACTCCTGGATTTAAACATACTTGATGCATTTCCATTCATCTTAGTTATCTTTACTGATGTTAAAATATTTGCCCTGTGGAAGCTTTTGCAAGTTGGCTCCTGAGTCCTTTTGACAAGTCCCTTCTAGTCTTTGATAGCTTCCTTGCTTTCACTTATGATGAGTTGCCCCAGGCTCACCTTGTTTATTTCCTCCCAAACATGGAATCCACCATCTTGCCAAGAACCTTTTAGCAGAACCACAATTTCGGTGCTAGATATAATCATTAGTATTGGTTTAGGCATTGGTTCCTGGTGTCTTGAGTGGACAGAGCTTGATAAAAATATGAGTTCATATTCCTAATTCAAAACCAGAACTAATACAATTTTACTTAAATGTCTTGATCTTACAACTGTATTTATACTCATGCCAAAAATCCCATTTCTCAATGATGCCAACATCATTCTTTATTTGCTTTATCCTACATCCTACTTAAAGCAGTATCAGAATAATAATGCAAGAACTAGGACCAACAACGATTATTGGAAACAGCACAAGACTTCTTTTTGCGGTCCTTTTGGCCCTTAACACATTATCGATGGGCGCCAGGCCTGCAGGAACTAATGTCTGTGCTGTTATTACATCTCTGGTCAACAATGTGAGTATATACTCACCAGGAACACACAGTCAAGTTACCACATTTAAAAGTCACTTGGAGGAGTCCTTCTCTCCTTGGTTATGCTGCCAACTCAATACACAGTTGGGTTTATTTGTTTCCTTTTATTTTCAACTCTTAAAGATTGCTTTTTAAATTTTGTGTTATAAGTCAGTTTTATAATTACATAAATCATTTTCATGGTTCCAAAGTCAAATCTACAAAACGAAATAGATTTTAAAAGGCTAGCTTTCACCTTCTTTTGCATCACACTAGTTCCTCCCTCCCCCGAAAATAGTCATTTATTTCAATGCATGGTTTATTCTTTCATGGTTTTCAATATAAGCAAATAGCATAAATGATAAACGACAGCATACTATTCTTTTCTCCACCCATCTTTGCTCACTTAACAAATCCTGAAAACCACTCTACAGCTATATCCCTATATCCAGGGATGATCCCCATTGCATCCTATAGCTTTGCAATACTCAGTTATGTGGATGTCTCATGGTTTATTCAATGAGCTTCCTACTGATGGCCATTTGGGTTGTTTCCAGTCCTTTCCTCTTGTAAACAGCATTATAGTATGTAACTGTACATTGATCTTTTCATATTTTGGCCAGGGTATTATGCAGATTCCTAGAAGCGGAACTGCTGGGTCAGAGGGTAAAGACACGTGCAATTTTGCTAGATAGGGGTGACGTCCCCTCCATTGGGACTGAACCATTTCACATTCTCACCACGACCATGGAAGACTGCCTGCTTCCCACAGCTTTGCCAATAGACTCTGTGATCAACCCTTTGGATTTTGGCATCTAATAAATGAAAAATTGTATCTCAGTGTAGTCTTTATTTTACATTTATTTATTATGAACAATTGGCTCAGGTGGTAAAGAGGTCACTGCAATGCAGGAGACTGGGTTTGATTCCTGGGTTGGGAAGATCCCCTGAAGAAGGGAATGGCTACCCACTCAAGTAGTCTTTCCTGGAGAATTCCATGGACAGAGGAGCTTGATGGGCTACAGTCCATGGAGTCACAAAGAGTCAGACACGACTGAATGACTAGCAAAATTTTGAATGAAGTTGAGCATCTTTTCATACTTTTGAGATTTGCATTTCTTTCTCTGTCAATTGTCCGTTTATATTTCCAGCCCATTTTTTCTATAGAGCTGTTGGAGTTTTCCTCCTCTATCTTTAGAAGCTTTTATTTGTGCCTTAGGGGTATTTGTTTTTTATATAAGTTGCAAATATTTTCCTTGGTTTGTCATTTGTCTTTTTACCTAATTCACAGCATTAAAAAATTTTTTTTCTGTTCTCTGATTTTTTTTCCATACAACTTTTTTTTTTTTTAATTTCAGTTCAACCAAGTTTATCAATTTTCTCCCCTTATTGTACTTGGATTTGAGTAATAGTTCAGAAAGTTTCACTTTCTCCAAGGTTAGGGAATAATTTACCAATATTTTAAAAATATTTTTATAGGTTCAAGTTTTATATTTCAACCTCCTACTTACTTGTAGTTTAATTTGATATATGGTATGAGGAATGGATCCAGTTTTGGTTTTTGCCAATGGCTATGTGCTTCTCCCAACACCACTTGTAGAAAGTCCATTCCTCCACCAATTTGGAATGCCTTCTTTCGTAAGCTAAATGTCTATATTCAAATGGAGCTCTTTACGGATTCTCTGCTCTACTCCATAACTCTGCCTACTCATGTGACAATGCCAAGCTTTCTGGGCAGAGATGCTGGCTTGAGTCTTCACTGAGCTGTGCAGGCTGTCTAGTTGTGAAGGGTGGGCTCTAGGGCACATGCTCAGTAGTTGTGTGGGCTTAGCTGCCCAGTGGCATAGGGAATCTTAATTCCCCAACCAGGGATCCAACCTGTGTCCCCTGCATTGGAAGATGGGTTCTTAACCACTAGACCACCAGGGAAGCCCTGATATCAAGCTGTTTTGATCATAGAGGTTTCCTAGAATGCTTTGATGTCTGGTGGAAGCTCACGCCCCGAGTTGCTCTTCTTTGTCAGGGTTCTCTTGGCTAGTGCTCTTTATCTGCTTTCCTATTTATCCTATCTAGCTTCCAGTTGAGATTTTTGGCTGTCAATCATTTTCTAAAAACTAATCGACAGCTGTTTGACTTGGTAAACACCATGTTAAGCGTTAGTCGCTCAGTCATGTCTGACTCTTTGTGACCCATGGACTGTAGCCCATCAGTCTCTTCTGTCCATGGGATTCTCCAGGCAAGAATACTGGAGTGAGTAGCCATTCCCTTCTCCAAGGGATCTTTTCTGACCCAAGGATCGAATTTGAGTCTCTTATGTCTCCTGCATTGGCAGCCAGGTTTTCTTTACCTCTAACATCACCTGGGGAGCCTGGAACATTACTACTAGCACCACCTGGAATATTAAGAAATGTTCATAGACATGAAATGTTTTGAGGTATTCTACTGGAGTTCATCAGACAATCTCAGCACCTCGATAGCAAATCTAGACAGGGGAATCAATGATGACTTGAATCCCAGTTAATCCCGGATAACTGAAAAGAAGATTGAATTAATAACATTTAAATTTAAACACAGGAAAATAGGAAGAGAGGAAGGAAGAAAAGAAGGAACGAAGGAAGGAGGGAGGGGGGAAAGGGAGGAAATGATGAATGTGGGGAAGAGTATTGACCACATTGGTGTGTCTTAAATCTAAGGAATTGAGTGGACTTCTGGAGGGCAAGGCAGAGAGCCTTTGCACTGGGTGCCCTCTGAACATTCTGAATTTGTATTACATGTATGTTTACACAATTAAGTACTCAGCAAATTTCATATCAGTCGTTAATCGAATTTACTGTGCACTTCTGTTTGTTGAAGTGGGGAAATTTTTTCACATATACTTAATGCCTATGTAAGACAACAGTGACATCCGACACCTGGCAGAAGAGAACCTCGGGCTTCTATCTAGGATATCCTGTGGGTAGCTTGGCTTGGGCCTCAAATCTTAGCTTTTACACCATTTTATATTTTTTAAGAACATATTGTCCTAGGAAAGCAAGGGGAAAAAACAGCTCCTTTCTTTAATAAATGATTCAAATGTTGGAAATGGGGGAAAGAAAATATGGCACAAAGGAGCATATTTTCCAGGTTGTTACTTTTCTACTGGAAAAGACCATATTAACCAACCCAACCTTGTTGAATACAACCTGCCCCTGTTCTACCGGGCCGATCTGGCTGAGTTTGAGCAATCCATCTATGTCAGAGAAAGCCATGAAAATCCTGGTTCAAGCAAAAGGCGAAATAGAAAGGGAAAGCCTCAAGAGGTCACTCTGTTCAGCATGTGTCCTACTGATGAATGGGTTCCCAGGTTTTCACCCTTAACAATCCTCTTGATGAACTGTATGATCTGGAGAACGGCAGAGAGGCCACAGTCCCATCAATGATCTGGGGATGCTAAGACCTGGCTTCACCAGTAAACAAACACTCAGATTCAGCATAATGCTTTTAGTGGATCTGACTCCTGACTCAGTTTATTATCTGCATAAAAATGTGGTCCTGTCTGAGACACAATCTGGATGATAACATAAAAGGAGAAAATAATACGAGCCATGTAAACACTTAGGTTGGTGCCCAGCATTAACTGTAATTAATGTAATAACTTGCAGAACTCTGCCAGAAGCACTCTTTTAACACAGGACAAGAGAAAACGGGGCTCCTCTTTCTTCCACTTTAAGCATTATCTGGTGTTATTTCAAGCTCTGAAATTCAAGTTAGTAGAATGCCTTCTCCACTTTTCCTCCATGGTCACAATTGATAGTATTTTCAATCAGGAAGATTCGTGTTTACCTGAGGATATGTTAAAAAGCCCAAGTTGGAATGGAGAGGATGGGTTCCATCCATTTATTTCAAAGGAGCAGAGCTTTTTCCTCCCTGCAGACAGGTGATGTACCTGCCACAAGGAGTCTCATCAGAAGCCTGGCTGACACTGGCCTGCAGAAATGTGGCAGAAGGAGGCTCTTCCAGGAGATGCCTGAGGGCCACACTCACCTGCCCAAGCCTGGCATCCCCTACACAGCACTGCATTACACTAAATATTTGCAGTACAAAAACCCACTTCTCAATTACTCGTAAGTGAGTCGCAAAGAGATTATTATTCTTTGCTGAAACCTGACTTCTCATCCTGGAAGCAGATTTTTCTCATTGCAAGGGGAGCAAATTACATTAAAATCTGTTGGAAAATTTTGGTTGGAACAAGGCACAAAAATGTTGCTTGTAGTTGCAGATGCCTCAGTTGTCATCCTTAACAAAATCAGGGCTCCTTTTGTAAAAACAAACACGACCCAGGCATGTTCGCTCTTTCTTTGGAATATGTCCATTGTGCTAAATTAGATTTTTCAAAAACCCTCACCCACAGCCCCAAGGTTGTATGCGGCCATTGCTGACTCTACAGCAGAGGAATTAAGGGATAAATTTGTTATGCTGAGTGGCCGGGTCTCTGATTATCCAAAGGGCCTTGGGATTCATTTTGGAAAATCCTAGAGATTCCATGTAAGCATTCCTTTAGGGGTAAGTTAAAGAATGTGGGAGACACCCAGGCACGTGGCTTAACACCCTGGAAGAAATCTAATGTCTCCTAGGGTGCCCCAGTGACCTGAAATAGGTAAAAAGCCTCCCAAGGAAGCCCTTTTCTGTAAAACCTTTTGCTTTAAGCCCTGTGCTTCTTCCCTTCCTCAAAATTGCACAAGAAACACCACGTGAGGCTCTGTTGTGGCTTGACACCTTGTTAACACTGTTAAAACAGTCACAGGAAGTACCCCAGAAATAATGCAGGTATTTCTTCCACCTAATTGTTGTTGACTCTTCTGCTTCCCGGCTTCATCGTGATTCCAAAGGAGACAAGGAACTTAATGTTTAACGCAGGGAAAGCCTTGAGTTTCAGACCTTTACAAGTCAGGCCCCTCTAACCTTTCTGAATAGTGCCTGATGATGCTATAATTTGTTGTTGCGTTATTTTTATTCGTTTTCTTCTCTTTTCCTTCCACAAGCTCAGGAGGGGCATTTTGCACCCAAATATCTGAAAGGCAGCAATTGCATGATGTTCCCATTGCTTCAGTATATCTGTCCCATTCCAACTGGGGCAAACTGTCAGAAGAAAATGTTGCCACATAGGTGAGTTTTTAAAATAACCCTGCATTTTACAATATCTTATTTAAAATGCAGTATAAAGGACTATCCAAAAGATCTGCTCTAGTTATTGCTCTGTTGATTCGACCAAATAAACATCTGAGGATAATGAACCAGGGCATGAGGACAAACACCTGAATAAATGTGTCTCACAGAGACACAGAATAGAGACAGACAGGGAGATGGGAGCTGCAGAGGGCCTTGGGCTGACCAATTGCTGGGGAATGAATACAGAATATGGCTAGAGGCAACTTCTACAAGTCCAGTTGATCCATCATAAACAAGCCAGAGGGAATCCTATATTTTTAGAACAGGGTCTTAAACCTTGTAGAACATTGAGGACCCTTTAAAGGAATCGGGTATGTATCAGTGAAAATAATTCTGAAAACAAAGCACACTCTAAGGCCAATGAACAGGAAACCACAGAAGGTTGAGCAATTGATGCGTCTCGTGGTGGCTGTGCACCTGTGCGGACCAAGGAGGAGGCTGGGGGTATTTATCTCACTCTTCCCTTTTCAAGGCACATTTTTATTTCCTTTCCAGTCTTCAGCATCCTCCTATTGACCTCTGACAATAGCAATAGCTGGTGTTTCTCTGATGCTCTGTAAACTGTGCTTATAGACTTATTTTAACCTCACAGTGACCCTGGGAGGTACAAATTGCTGTTTTCCATTTTACAGATGAGGAAATTAAGACTCAAATCATATACAGGTTTTCTAACGTTTCACTGCCAGTAAGTGACAGTGTGGAACCTCCACCCCCGGGTGGTAACTCTTGATGACAAACCCTCCCTACCAGGCCATACTGCCTCACTTGGTCTAAAGTTCTGCCTAAAAAGATAGCAAAAACACATAAAGAAACTTCACACAAGAGAAACCAGGAATCTACACACATGGTCCACAATGACATCCAACACGAAGATGCTGGGAAATATTCCTAGAGACATGGTGGTTGTTCACGCTTCACTCAGCTGTTCAGAGACAAAAGCATAAGTAGGCCCATCTGCATAGAAAGTGAGTCTCTGCTACTAGAATGTAAATAAAGTACATGACTCTCTTTTGTCCACATTTGTACTTTTCTGACAATTTTAGTTTCAAGTTTTGAAATGTATTCATTCATGAATCACTGGGGAAGGCTGCATTGAAGATTATCGAGCTCATGATGGATATGTTTGTACTGGCCCTCATCTTTGCTGGAGATTTACAAATTTAGTTTGCAGTCTGAGGTCTTGGAAGACCATCTCATTTCATGTCTTTATGTGAACAGGTCTGCCTGAAGCCAAGGACTATTTTGCTCGATTTAAAAGGGGAAAAATAATCTTGAGTACGGCAGAAAACAAGGGTAGCCCATATGATTTGAATTACAGTCAGATAATCACCATTCATGACCAGTCCAAGCTGGAAGTAAATTTTGAATTTCTCCTCAGAGACGTTTCCCGGCTTAACTTTTAACAAGGACTACAATTGAGAATGGCCTTTAAGTGAAAACTAAAGAAGTTCAACTTATTTAAGGCCTTTACTGACTTCTCTGGCCTCCTATGAAATTAGTCTTTTTGGAAAAATATCATTTATGAGTTTCATTGGAAGTTATAAAAATAGCCCTCCCACTCCCCTACCCCCTCAGAAAATATTCTAAAGAAAGTTTTTTTCCAACTAAATTTTCCAAGCAACATCATTGAGCCTGTTCTTTGGCCTCTCTCTGTTTGAAGAGCTTAATCATTGAATCTAAATATTTATCTTCAAAGAATTTTCTTTACCATTGAATTCCAAGATGACCAGGGGTCCATCTTAACCTATGAACCTTCAGAAATCATTTTAGCCACAAAAAGATATATTTTTTGGCTCAATATTTCGATGATGCAAATTATTCCTCTGGCTATAGTTTCACCTTTCAAATACAAGAAGTATTAAAAACCAAAGATCCATCTCTATTAGACACTTCCAAGAAAGCTGTGTGCTGTGGTGTACTGTGCTAAGTCACGTCAGTCGTGTCTGACTCTTTGCGACTCTATGGACCAAGCCCCTCCAGGTTCCTCTGTCCATGGGATTCTCCAGGCAAAAATACTGGAGTGGGGTGCCATGCCCTCCCCCAGGGGATCTTCCTGACCCAGGGATCGAACTCACGTCTCTTACGTCTCCTGCACTGGCAGTCGGGTTCTTTACCACTAGCGCCACCTGCTGCTGCTGCTAAGTCGCGTCAGTCGTATCCGACTCTGTGCGACCCCATAGACGGCAGCCTACCAGGCTCCTCCTTCCCTAGGAGTCTCCAGGCAAGAGCACTGCAGCGGGTTGCCATTTCCTTCTCCAGTGCATGAAAGTGAAAGTGAAGTCGCTCAGTCGTGTCTGACTCTTAGCGACCCCATAAACTGCAGCCTACCAGGCTCCTCCGTCTATGGCATTTTCCAGGCAAGAGTACTGGAGTGGGTCGCCAGTGTCTTCTCCGGCCACCTAGGAAGCCCCAAATAAGGGAGACTTTCTCTGAAATGGTGCTTGTATTTGTGGGGCATAGCATTTAGGTTCAAGGTTCCCAATTCTGACTAAACAGAAGCACTTGACAAACTTTAAAAAGTCCTGATGTCTCAGCTTCATCCTGACCAGTCATATCAGAATCTCTAGGGTTCCACTGTTTTAGGGGATACATTTGTGGCTCTGGAATCAGAAAAGTCTGGTTCATATCTCATTTTTCCTGCTTACTGGTTTTTACACAAGTTATCTAACCTTTCTGAGCTTAGATTTCTGAATATATATAAGCTAAAGACCCTACATTACAAGGTGTTGAAACAGGATGAAATATTATTTGTAAACACAGAACCTGGCTTACAAGCAATCCGTAAATGTGTACTATTTTAATGTTTTGAAATAGCTAACAATGCTTTTCCTCAGAATTTCCTTTTCTCATTCTCAATTTGTCTTTCCCTTCAAAAGCTTAGATAATTTGAGGAAGGAAGATGGTTAATCTTGAGAGATTAAGGAGAATACTTCATGAGAAGGAAATGGCAACCCACTCTACTACTCTTGCTTGGGAAATCCCATGGACAGAGGAACCTGGAGGGCTGCAGTCCATGGAGTCGCAAAAAGTCAAACGTGGCTTGGCACCTAAACAGCAAACAAGGGTACAATATCCCTAAGAATAGACAAAGACTTCCTGGAAGCCAGAAGAGTCAGATAAAATGGTAAAAACCAAAAGGGCTCAGGATAAACACCCTTACTCCCTCCTCCTCCAACCCCCAAACTGCAGTCCTAGGAAGGAATCAATCTTTGGTTTGTGGGACTCACGTCGAGGAGACACATATGACTCGTTCCCCAGGAATGGGCTTAGAAGGAAAGACAAGGCGGCATGGAATTTCTCGCTTCACGTTGTCTATTCCTCAAAGCACAAAAGGGTTCCTGTGAGGTATGAAAGCAACAGAGAGCTACAGGACCTGACGTGGCCTTGCAGATGCGAATATCAGTAAAGGAGCAGAGGTCGACAGTGGCCAGTGACCAGGAGCCAGCCTGCGTGAGGAAGGAATCAGCAGGGGCCTATGTGGAGAGATGGCGTCCAGTACGGACATGCCCACCTACACCCCTGGAACGCTTAATCAGCCCCCTTCTATCTCCTTAGACAAAATCCAGAATGAGAAAAATGAAGAACTTATATCTCATGAATACGTATGGCTGAGGCCCTTTGCTGTCCACCTCAGACCGTCACAACATTGTTAACTGCTATATTCCAATATAAAATGTAAAGTTTTTTTTTTTAAAAGAAAGAGAAAGTTGTATTTCTCACCCCAGATTCTGTGACATGAGCTTCATACCTGCTGTTGACACTAGTAGATGTCTTGGTTTTTTACCTTCAATCAATTTTTAGGGTAATAGCGCCCACATTATGTAATAGGCTCCAGGGGAGGAGACTTTTCTCATCTCTGTGTAAGAGCCAGGGGAGGCAGTAGTGGGCTAGCAAGACCACTTTTACCACCGTGAGGGCCTGCATCTGAACTGAGATGAGTCAGATCCTAGAATCTTGCTGTGGTCTCTGGTAGAACTAAAATCCTGAACAGTATTCTACCATGGTATCTTACAAGTCAACCCAACAAGATGAAAATGGACATCTAATCAACCAAATGGGCAGTTTTGATCACAAAACATAAACTAAGCATTCTGATTATTTCCCTCAGTGGATGATTTGACCAAAACAAACAGGTCTACTCTAAAATCTGAGACTCTGATTGGCCCCACTTCTGGCTATAAAACATATCTTGTTGTTTAGTTACTGTGCTGTGTGGTGCTTAGTCACTCAGTTGTGTCCAATTCTTTGCAACCCTATAGACTGTAGCCCACCAGGCTCCTCTGTCCATGGGGATTCTCCAGGCAAGAATACTGGAATGGGTTGCTATGCCCTCCTCCAGCTGTTTAGTTGCTAAATCATGTCTAACTCTTTTGTGGACCCCATGGACTGTAGCCCATCAGGATCTTCCGTCTATGGGATTTCCCAGGCAAGAATACTGGAGTGGGTTGCCATTTCCTTCCCCATGGGATCTTCCTGACCCAGGGATCAAACCCACATCTCCTGCATTGGCGGGCAGAGTCTTTACTGCTGAGCCACCAGGGAAGTCCAAAAAGCATGTCTTACCATAATGTAGAAAATAAAGTTGCATACTAAAGTTAACAACTTCTGAAATACAGCTATAACAATTATGTGATTATATGTTATCCCGGATTAACATGTGGCCCATAATCCTTTGATATTACAAAACTCAGCTGTGCCATGAGATCTAACAAGTTTCATTTCATAGAAAGAGTTATTTAATAATATTGCATACCAGTTCGTTGTTCAAAACATTTATTGGGATTTAACACTACGAAGTAGATAAACAAGTGTTCCCCAGCTGCTAAATCTCACTTCATATATTTTAAACAATCCACTGTGTTGGCAGTTTCTGAAATGTGAAAAGACGTCATATCCAATGCACATTTTTGAATGTTACTTCTGAAGCTACATCTGCTTCACATCTCTTGTTCAAAGTGCTCCCTTTTCCTCCAGGGTTACTTAATGATCACATTAGAATGGGTAAAAGTCAAGGACTGCATCCATTTTCTGAAATAGAGGCCTTGCTATTGCACACTTACGTCAGGAAAAAAGAGAGACATCTGAAAGACTGGAAAACGTGTCAACCAGGCAATGAAACTGCAAGGATTAACAAAGTCAAATTTATAAAGTGTAACAAGGTTCTCACATGGAGGCATGGAGGAATTTTTTCAGCTATATTATTACTCTAACGGGACTGGGTCATCCACTGAACTTTGTGCAATTTTTCAAGCTGTTCTGAAATGACGAATAATGGCATGTAGTGTACAATACACTGAAATGTGTTGAAACTTTCGGTAATGTTCCCAGTTTGATATTTAAAACACTTGGTCAGCTAGAAAATGTTACAGAGCCATTTCTCGGCTCTGTGTATTATGCTTTCACAAGCCCCATCTCATTTTACTCCACGAGTTTGGAAATCTTGTCTCCCTCCCTGCATTTCAAACAGGCCCACATCTTACCAGCATATTTTACAAGCAAGAAAATTAAAGCAAACTCTCAATATGAACATAGTCCCGTGGAAACAAAGGGAATGGTGTTGCATTTGACATCCGTATGGTCTTCCAGAATTCATTCTGTGTTTTGGTTATCTGAACCTACTTGGCACCCCAGGAATCTGGCAACATGTTTACTATCATTTTTTTTTTTTAAAGAGGATTTTTAAAAAAAAATTCTGCTTTAATTTGTGGCTTTTCCTGAGAAAAGGGAATGGATTATATAAGCAGATGCTTGAAATAATTATTGTTCTTTTGCAGTTATATAGCACATGTGCCCCACCCCTAAGAAATCTATGCATTTGTCAAAGCAGCAGAATTAAGGTGGTGTCAGCATTTCAGAAAAGAAAAAGGCCACCTGGCAAGTAGCCAGCTAATTTGACCAATGTAAATAATGTGCTGGCATAAGCCTGTGTTCTAAAAATAGCCCAGAATAACTGCAGACTGTGGTCAACCTCCCAACTATTATGGAATGCAAGCAAAATTTCTGGAGCCTGAGTTTTAAATATGGCAGCTTAAGGAAAGATTTGAGACCTTTCAAGTCATAGTTCAGTTTTCACTGGAGTGACTGACATGAAACAGTTGCTCTAAACCAACGAGCAATGTTGGCTAAGAGGCAAAATATATTTAATTGAATAACACAAAGACAGAGTAGCTAAGGAGAACTTACTCAACTGAGGAAGAGTATCAATAAGCAGTGATTAGAAGAATGAATTAACTTTTTCAGTGTTACGTTTTTCAGAACCAGTTAATAAATCTAAAGGAAAATTTGCCTCCATATATTTTCAATTAAAACTTTTTATGCAGGCTGGTGACCACCTCGTCCATCCAATTTGACTCTTTATGCTTCCTGGTGGGTCCCCTAAAATCTAGTGTGTCATCCAGGACCTATGCTGTGGCATTTTAGTGGCATAGTACAAAGAAAATTATCAAACAGAAATGACTGCATCTTTGGGGTGAGCAAGTCCTTGCCAAAGGTTACAATTCTGAGGACATAAAAACTCTTTGGTATAGATGGTTCTTAGAATTGTATCTTGCTGATTTACCAGTGAGTAAAACCGTCAGGTGCCAGTGATCTCTTTGTAAGGGGAAACACTTCCTCTTCCTTTTCTTGAAGCTTGGCACTCCTGTTAGCCAAGGGCAGTCTGTAAACACAACCAATTTTCCTGCTGTCAAATATGGCTGTCTGACTTAAGCCATATTTCCCAAGCCAGGTGAACTGGGTAAGAGGGCTGGGTATTACAGAGAGTATTAGATCTGTATCCCATTTTTGTGTATTTTTGAAAACAGGTATATGTGCTTTAAAAGAGAAAACAGGTGATTGAAAAAATCCAGAAGGATGAAAGTAATACTGCACAGAGAATGATTTTACTAAACATTTTAAGCAACCCCCTTTAAAGTTAAGTCCTATTCAGAACCCCAATATTTAATATTTTTCAAAGTGGAATTTTTTCCAATTGAATTTGGGCAGGGACAATGGCAGTATCCATCTTTCAAATCATTGTCCTAAGCGCTTTATTTTGTCAAAAATTTGTTTTCCTGGTAAATAGGATAGCCTCTGAACTTGCTTTATAGTTGACCCAATGATATCTAATTAGCCTTGGTAAAAATTAATGCTCTAAAATGTTCTAACTCATAAAGTGCTGTAGCATGTAAATGCTTGCATAGCACTTCTAACTTCCCCTCAAAGAAGCAGTATTAGGAAGACTCTCAGTGTTATTTCCCTTAAATAAAAATATCTCACAAACATCTCTAGGCAGGAAAAAAAGAATCAATTAAAAATCTAAAATGAATCCATCCCCCTGGAATTCTAGCTTCTGACTCTGCATATGAATTGGACCATTCACTAAAAAGGAAATTTTTACAGCAAAGATAGCTTTTCATTCACTCCAGGCTGAAGCTGCAAATCCCCAGTGCCAGATATTTTGCTTGTGTCAATTAAGACAGCCTTCTCAGATGTCTACAGGGAAATCTTAATATTCTCCAATATCTTCAGAAATAACATTTAGGCTTTTTGTTAGGGAAACAATCAACTAAATCCCTGACAAAATTGTTACTTGGGGAAAACTCGCATGTGACAATTAAGAGCTGCTCCCCACTCAATATCAAGAGATGCGGGGGAAATAATGAATGTGAAGACCTCACTAGTGACCTGAATTACCCACAGTCGTTCATGATTAAAGGGTAACTACAGACATATCCTCTGGGAGCTGAGAGAATGAGCTGGTGCTCCACGGAATGTTCTTTGGCCTTTATTTTTGGAAGGCTGTCTGTAGAATGTTAAATGTGATTCCCCCTTCCAATACGACATTACCACAAATAAATACCTTCAGTAGGTTGAGGAGAGAAAGGGTGCTGAATCACTCTGATCCCATTCAGCACAGTTACGGAAGCATCAATGAGCATCTATGGAGAGGCGGCCAATAATCAGGATGGGCTGTGCTTTGTTGCCGCACGGTTCCTGGTTTTGCCTAAGATCTATCTCCTAGGGGGGACTGAGCTTGGCAAATGCCCTTCCTGTTTCAGTCAAGGCTGGAGGTGTTGACTGGTATCTTAGCAGGGTTTCACTTGGGACTGCTTTCAAAATGACACCAAGCAAAGAAAAATGAACTGCAGCAAATCTGACCACAAAATTCCATGCAGACCAGTGAAACCAGAAAAAAAAATTTTTTTCCCCTTAAGCAACAAAGTTTCTTCTATAGACTAGAGGGACTCAAGAACTTTTTTCAAGGTATTAAGAAAAAAGCTAAAGGTGACCACTGAATTAGGAAGAGCAATGTGCCAGGTGGTGGCAAAACCCCTTGGGCCTTCGTTATAAGTGTCACAGATGACCAAACCAGCTTTGCTTCATCCCCTCAAGGTGAGCTGTGAGCTGGGTGGATCCATAAAGTCCATCCATATCCTCTCGTCTGGTCCAGTGTGACAAGGAAAATGTCAAGAGAGCTGGAAGGTATGTTGGCCTGGTGAGGAGCCAAGTTCAACCCATAAACCTGCCAGCCACAGGCAGAAAGCCTAGGAATTAGCCCAGTAGACATGAAACCTTCTGGGCCTGCTACTCGTGTGCATTCCCAAGGAGAAGTGTAGCAATTTCTTTGCCTCGAGAATTTGAAAGAAAAGTGACAAGTCTCTGCTTGGACTGGTCCTAGATCTATGATAACCTTTGTCACACAACATTGTAATTGTTCACACATGTGTCTCCTTCAATAGACTATTCAGTCCTTCTGAAAAGGAGCCATTTCACAGCCAACACAGTCTTCACCACATGGTAGGGATTCAATAAATGTTTATCCCTGAAGTCATGATTTCTACTTACACCAAAGAACCATGGGCAATATAACCTCTGAAAATTCCTTTCTAATCACCAAATTCAGGGCTTTGCTGATAGCTCAGTTGGTGATTAATCCACCTGCAATGCAGGAGACTCGGTTTGATTCCTGGGTCAGGAAGATCCCCTGGAGAAGGGATAGGCTACCCATTCCAGTATTCTTGGGCTTCCCTTGTGGCTCAGCTGGTAAAGAATCCACTGCAATGTCGGAGACCTGGGTTGGGTCCCGGGGTTGGGAAGATCCCCTGGAGAAGGGAAAGGCTACCCACTCTAGTATTCTGGCCTGGAGAATTCCACGGACTGTAAAGTCCATGGGGTCGCAAAGAGTCGGATACAACTGAGCGACTTTCACCAAACTCAAGAATGGAAGGCTGATGAAGAAAGAATAGCTCTTAATTCTACATGTCTCTGTTAAGACAAGGCTATCTCAATCACCACTTAGCAAAGAACAACACCCCCAAATGCAAACAACCCAACCCACGATGGACAGACCACTGAGATGTGATGAATATGAGGGTTCTGGTGATCATGAGCCAAGAACAAGCTGAGAAAAAGCAGAGTCGAGAGAGAGGCAAATAATTGACGAAGACAAAGATGGTCTTTGTGCTATGTGGTCTTGAGTATAATATTCTGTACCCCATTGCATTTTGGTGGTGGCCTTTGAGACTGCAACAGGCATTTTTAAGGGTAGCTCCCTCACTTTCCATGGGCATCCATCACTATAGAGTCCTTCAAACCAGAGCCCAGATGTCAGAAAAACAGACAAAATAATTGGCTTCCAGGAATCTCTGAAGGACCATGCCTGAGAAGTTCTTCTGAACCCCAATGGCATCAAGACCTCACCCCTTTGCCAAAGATTAATCCAGAGTGGAGGATTTGGGCAGATGGGTCTGGGTGATGTTCCTGTTCTGGACGAATCATTGGCACTGACTTCCCACTTGGCTTGCTTGGGGCTGCACAAAGACCATCTTTGTCTTCGTCAGTTATCTGCCTCTGTCTTGGCTCTGCTTTTTCTCAGCTTGTTCTTGGCTCATGAGCACCAGAACCCTCATATTCATCATATCTCAGTGGTCTGTCCATCGTGGGTTGGGTTGTTTGCGTTTGGGGGTGTTATTCTTTGCTAACTGAGAAAGACAAGGCTTGCCCTTGTGCTCCTACCATTACCAAAGTCTGAGAGTGCTCCACAGAGAAGAAAAGCCTGAGCCATCAAGAGGGGCCCATGTGGCACATGAGGACACGACCCAGTTCAGGTTCCAGCCCAGCCCGGAACTGGTGAACAGAGGGCTGAGCACAGCTGCCTGGCCTGGGCACCAGCTGCAGGCTCCTGAAGGAAGTCTAGACAGCTCTGGGACACTGGGAGCAGCGGGGGGCTGAGCCCCAGGAGCACAGGGGGCCAGAGGAATGATGGTGGTCGACAGAGTGCAAGGCCAGCTGGGGAGGAGGCTGGGTCCCATCCAGCCTTCGTGGTCAAGTAGAAATGAAGTGACTGTGAGATCTTGCTGAGGTTTCCAGAAGCCACAGACTTTTAAGGGATGTTCGTGAAAATGATCACACACTTGAGCTATGCCCAGTTCTTCCCAACCCAGGGCACTGCAAGGGAAGCTCCAGAGAGCAGCCCACACCCGAGGAGGGTCCCTGCTCAACCCACTGAAGGAGGCACCAGCAGGATCCGGAACGCATCACCCCAGACGTCAGTGCATTCCCACGGCAGCAGGTTGATCTTAGGGCTTTTAATAAAAGTAGCAATAAAATAAACTTTTATTCAAAATGCATTGGATCGACTTCAAGCCTTGTCCCCAGGGTCCCTTCCACATCCCCAGGATCAATACATTAGAGTGATCCAGCTGGATTCATTTAAATATATCAACAGTGGCTTCCTGGAGTCTGTTCCCTGGGTCAGAAGCAATTTTCAAGACATTTGGGGCAGGTTGTCATTGGAATACCATTTTACAGGCCCGAATTACTAGCTGCTAGCATCTATGGAAAAGTATTCTCCTTTAAGTAAACTTTCTTTCTTCCTCTAAGACCCCAGGGAAAAATAACAATTTGAAAGATTTTTTTCTTCCTAAGTTCTTTCTACATTGACGGTTTTTATTACCAAAAACCATTTGCTGTGAGCAAAGCACTGTGAAAGATCCTGGGTGCCTTATCTAGATCCTATCTGGCAGGCTGGTTGCTGCAGGATAAAAAGACTATTTTCCATTTAACTTCAAGAGTTTGCCAAGCCTATGTTATAAGCGATAAGAGCAAGGGACAATGGAACTCCCCACAGTCCGGGAAGTAGAGATAAGGCAATGTCTCAGCTGCTCGCCCAGATTCTTCCATGAAATACCACGAGCCCAGTCATCTGACACACAAAGTTCAAAGTCCCTTTTACATATTCCACCTTTACTATTTTTTTGAATTTTTCATCATTTGATGTATTCCAAGCTTATTTCCACCAAAGGCCCCTCACCTAGAATTCCCCCATTTTCTCTGCTCACCTAAGTTCCTTCCCTCCTCCCAGGATCTCTCAATATTCTGAAAAGGAAGAGACCTAGTTGGAGTCCCAGCCCCAGCCTTGACCAGCATGTGTGTGTCTTTGAGTGGCTCATCTGTAAAATGGGCCCATCAGCTCTGACCTTGCAGGGAATTACGAGGGCATGGTTGATAAGGCATGGCATAGTATTCTGAAGATTCTAGCATGATACGAATTATGCTACACATACCTGCTTCTGTAAACCCAGGCCACAAACATCTGGACCTCTCACTTGATGATTAGCCACCTCTAGGGTTTCATTTATTTTGCAGGGAAGACATTTGGTATTTAGTTTCTCTGTCTTATGAGGTTTCTTTTGGGTACGGAAAAGTTATCAGAACACAAAAATATTCAGGAACAAACTGATAAATGGACTATGTACAAAATCAGAAAAATATATCATTACATTATCATGTACAGAGAAGGCTGAAATTATTATTAAATTAGAATAGCTCAAACCAGAGCCATCATTACTGATTGGTAAGGAAAGGGTAGAACAGGACCAGTGACGAAGAAAAAAATAGTCTAGAGTAATGACACAATGGGAGATTTAAAGAGCCAAGGATGAAAGGATTTCAGGAGGAAAGAAATGTGGCCTTTTACATTTTTGCCAAAACAAGTTTCTTTGTGATCTAGTGCTATGAAGGTCATCCATGAAGGGCAAGGTATTGGTACTACAAGACAGTTTTGTCAGAAAAAATCATGCCTCAAATGCCCCAGTATTTCATTGCTTGTTCATACTAAAAAGTCAGCACAGTACTGCACAATAACCTAGATTTTACTTACTCTAAATAAACCTACTTTCACGATCTTAAATTCTTTATATCACACTATGTCATATGACAATTTTGGTCTTGGTTTTAAGTGGTTTTAGTTTTCTAGAACCAACTATCCTCAGATAATGAGGATGTGTACACATCTGCCTCAACTGCATGGTGAGTCCATCAAGACAGGAGCCAGGACACAGCTGTTACCGACGTCCACTGAAAAAAAGGGACTAGTCCACTGCGAGCGGATTACAGAAAACTTCACGGTTGTTCCTGGTCAACAAATAATCATATCCGATAATCTTTAGAAAATGCAACATTATCATGTGAAAGCAAATATTTTAAATGTATACTTTGCAGATCGTTCACTCACTACAGAGAAAAAAAAAATGATTGCAATGAGAAAAGAATCATGGTCAGAAACAGCATCATGGACTGGGGCATTACATGGAAAGAGGGCCTCATGGACTTGGGGGCTTCCCTGGAGTCTCCCTTTGAAGTGCAAGGTGTCCCACAGAGTGATTTCGCATTCCTGCTTCAGATTCCAGGCTTTGGGCCATACGGGGTGATGAGACGCTAATGTCAGCAGCTCAAAAGACTGCAGAATGTGTCGGGCAGAAGACAGACCCCAAGGGTAAGGTGCAATAAACTGAGCGGCTAGACCAGGACCACGAGCCCGAAAATGTGTTGGGCAGACGGTTGGGAAGAGAACAATGGTGATTTTCAGCCTTGGAACTTTTCAGGGTGATGTCAACCTTCCCCTCGAGTTCATCATTTTAAGGTGCTGTGAGTCCTTCACACATAATTAATAACAACTCCCCATCAGGCCTGCTGCCGGGGCTCCCACTCCCCCCCAACACAGCCGGGAGCAACCGATCGCCTAGATATTCATGCGCCCTCCTCCACCGGTGAAGCAGGAACAGTGCCGCCGCCAAGGGAGAGCGTGGGGCAGAGTTGCACATCCCACGCGGCTGTGAGTTCGCGCAGGAATTAATCTCCACGTTGTTCACCTTCCAAGGGGCAGTGTCAATCAGCCACCAGGGGGCGTGTCCCCACACTCTACACCCCTGCCCCTGCCTTTGCTGACTCACTGCCATGAGTAGAAGGGTGGGAGGGTGGGCAACCATCAGAGGGGGCCTTTGAAAATATAGTCAAGACTGGCTGCCGGTTGGAAACAGTCATCCTTTCCACTTGCTCATCCCCCCGCCCCCATCACTGTCTTGCCAGTGAAAACCGTATCCATTTCCAAGATCCCCTTACAAATGATGATTTAAGAGTAAAGGCCTCAGAAGAACAGAGCCATGAGATATGCCTTAATTAAAAAACAAGTTATTGTCTCTCAAGGTATTGTCTTTTTCTACTGGTTGCCATAATATTTACTTTAAATTCATGTCAATTTAAGCTCCAACTTAAGATTGCAAACCTCTAAAAAAAAGAAAGATATTTCTTTTTCTTGAATACAGAATCCCTTGGAATCAGTTCCTATACTGTCAAATCTAGAAGGGAGGCAAAAGATGCTTGAATTCAGTCCATTTCCATGCGGAGTCTGATGTCTAGAGACAGGCATCATCTGCCCAAGCTTATCTACAAAGCTGGCTCCTGAACAAGGAAATACACATTTGTTCATTCAATTTTTATTGAATGGACTGCCAAAAATATGTTCTATGAAAGTGAAGAGGGCAATACTTGTGCCCTTGATGTATCTGCAACCCAACCTAGAAGGGGAACACCTGTAGTCAGGCCAGGTGGAGTTGTGATCGTCTTCTCGGGGTACTGAAGGGATTCCTGAAGGAAGGGAAGTGGGGATGTTCAGGAGGAATGATGCTGAAATGCATCCCAGGTTGGGATAGCAGCTACGGGAAGGCCAAGCAGCGAGCCCAGCCTGTGGTACCCCTTTGGGGAGCCGAGGGTGACGATGGCAGAGGATGAACACAGAAAGGGAGGTAGAGCAGCCATCCAGAGGCTGGATGGGGGAGCCCAGGCTGTAGAAGAGCCGCAGAGCTGGCTAACAAAGGTGGCTGAGCCCAGGGAGGAGTTGAAGCCAAGAGGAGTCAGATGGGGTGAGTGTTATAGCAGGTGACTCCGGAAGCTCGTAGAGGAAGAATCAGATGGGAGCCAGGAAACCACTGCAGAGGCCACCCCAGCCATCCAGGCCAGGATTGAAGACCCAAAGCAAGGTGGTTTCAGTAGGAGGCCGAGAGAGGGTCAGCACAGGGATTGGTAACCAGGTTACTCAGGTAGACTTGCGAGAAGGGAAGTGTCAGGGACTAGCCCAGGTTTCCAGCTTGGGCACTTGGGACCTGGCAGTTAGTTCACTAAGAATGGAACTGATGAGAAACTTAAGTTTCTATAAGAGCAATGAGTTCTGCTTGGGCCAGAGGTTGGTATCTTATGAGGTTTGAAGTGGCAGCAGGCCATCCAGATGAGATATTAAGAAGCAATTGATGACAAGGACTTGAAACTCAGGAGAAAGAGAGATGCCCTCGATATAGGGAGTCACTCAAATATAGACAAGATGTGGGATGGGGGGAGAAAAGGCAGGAAAAGGTTATGAAATGGGAGAGAAGACTATTAAGGATGGAACACCAACATGTAAGGAGGGAAGACAGGCAAAGGGGAGGTGAGAAAGCAGTGGGAATGGAGGGTAAAGGGACCAGAGATTTTGGTAAAATACAAGAACAAGAATTGTAAGAACAGGCGTGTAAAATCTAAATGGTCGATGGTGGAGTCCGAAGATGGAGTAAATAAGTTTAAGACAACAAGGTACCAAGCGATGGTGAGAGGAAGTTAGCACTATACACTCCATCATGTGAGTGGTTTAGTCACTAAGTCATGCCCTACTCTTTGTGACCCCGTGGTCTGTAGCCCAACAGGCTCCTCTGTCTGTGGAATTCATCAGGCAAGAACACTGAGTTGGGTTGCTATTTCCTTCTCCAAGGGATCTTCGAGATCCAGGGGTCAAAACCCGGTCACCTGCATTGGCAAGTGGATTCTTTATTGACTGAGCCATATGGGAAGCCCTACCCTCCATTGATACCCCTCCCCAAATCAACATTCAGTAAAAATGAAAATGAATACTTTTGTAAAAAATACAAACTAAACTTTTGGTGAAAAAAATTTACATGTGCGTTTGCTCCATAAATGCTCTCATAAGATAAATCCCTCAGCTACACCTTTCAACCAGACAACTGGCCCTGAGTCTCCCCTCCATGTAAAATGCAAGGCTTCTCTCAAGCTGAGAGCTTAGGTGAGAGCAGAGGACGAGGCATGGTGCAAGGTCAGAAGGGGACTTGATGGTCCAGCTTCTCCACGCAGAGGGCAAGAATCACAGTGTTTGTTCCATTTTGCTGTGTCCTTCAATAGCCTAGCATAGATGACACAAGGGTATATTTCGTGAATGAATGAACACACGAGTGAATGAATTTTGGCTAATATATCAATAATAATCCCAAAGCTCAAGGAGAGAGGAAAGGTAAAAGCTTGGGAGCTTCTGATTCTAGTTGGTGAGGTGTCCTTCTCAGCTGGGCCAGGAAGACCCTGAGTTCTGAGGGGTCTCTTTGCCTCTGACCCCTCTTCCTTTGCTCTCCTCCAATGCTCAGCCTCTCCCAGTCTGACTTCCCCATCAGGCCCCCAAATGAGTGAAATCCCAAATGAATAGTCCCAACATCCATGCTCCAGCTCTTTCGAGCTCATCTTTCTGCGTTCAGCACAGCTGACCACAAGTGACTTTCTGAAACCCTCTTCATTCTGTTCCAAGGACATCACTCTACTCTAATCCCTACATTGCCTCCAATTATCAATCCTGATCCCCAGCCTGAAAGTCCATGGGCCCTTCCCTTGATTTTTTCACGTAAAGCTCTCACCTGACTGATAGGTGCCCCTCACCCTGTGTGTGCAGCTGCCAGCTCTGTAGAAAAAGCTCCTTCAGCCTAAGGACATTCCTCAGGCTCTAACCCCACCCCTTCCCCTTTGAACCTTCTTGTCTCCGGTTTTTATCCCATTAGCCCTGAGTGACTTACAGAGGAAATTTCAAACTCCTTCCCTTGTTTACAAGGCCCTTCATGTCCTGACGTCACCACCTCCCATCATAACCCCTGGCCATTTTTTACATTTCCACTAAATCCACTCTAACTTCCAGCTCCTTCACATTTCCCTGTTCTCCAAATTTGCCCGTCCTCTCACAGGGCCACCATATTGCACATAGGCTGCAATGTGAATGCCCCCCACCCTTTACCACCACACACACATCCAGAGCTGCGCAGTACACAGCCTGCGCAACCATACATAGCTGTCCCTCTCTGTGACTATGTCTTGCCTCTGTACATTCTTTCCTTTACCTGGAATGTCTTCAGTTCTCCTCTTTGTCCACTTTCTAAAACCATTTTCCCACCCCCCTGGCTGAAATCGCTGCTTCTCTTCTCAGATGCCCTCAGCAGACTGAATGACCCTATCCCTACACATTCTGCCCGCATGACCTGTTTACTTGTCTTTCCTACCCAAGAGTCTGGAAGCAGAGACATGTCCCATTCACTTTGTTTTTTTAAATCCCAGCACCATGCCTGGCACATACACAGTGCTCATGAAATGCCTGCAGAATGAAGGAGCCATTTCTCTGAGTAGAATTGACAACAAGCCCAGGCAAATGCTCCCACATCATCTTATCCAGAGAACCATGATTCCTAATGAAGTATTTTTGTATAAATAAAGGAGCCTTAAGGCAGACTCCATTACCTGCAAATTTCAGGAGATTCTAGGACTTGCTCACACACTCATTTATTTATTCAACAAATATTTAACGAACACCTATGATGCCCTGGGCTCAATGCTAGAGCTGGGTATACAGCAGAGAAAACAGCAAAGCCCAGCCTTGATGAGCTTGCCTTCCAGCAAAGGGGATGGGGAAGAGTTAGCCCATAAGCAAATAAACCAAAAAGTCTTGAGTGTGTAATAGGATAACAGGTATTAAAGAGAGAAATTAGACCAGGCAGGCCTAGGGGAGAGTGCCCAGGTGGGAGGGAAGGAGTATGCTGTTTTATTTTTCTTATTTTTATTTTATTGGCAATGTGACATGCAGGATCCTAGTTCCCCCACCGGGGATTGAACCCACAACCCCTGCAGTGGAAGCTCAGAGTCTTAACCACTGGCCCACCAGGGGAGTCCCAGGGAGTTTGCTGTTTCAGATTCAGTGATCAAGGAAGGCCTTAGAGATAGGATCATATGTGATGAAATTCATTATTTAAAACATATTTCTGAGTACATTATCTGTGCTTAGCATTTCAAATCCTTTTTCTGCTCCCATGAAATAGCTTTAAAAAAAAAAAAACAAAAAAAAATTTTTTAAATAACTTTTGGCCACACTCTGAGGCCTTTGGGATCTTAGTTTCCCAAACAAGGACTCAAATATGCACCCCTGCCCTGGAAGGAGGAGTCTTAACGACCGGACTGCAGAGCGGGGACAGAGGGGAGCAGTCCCTCCCATGCAATACCTTTTATATCATTGCTTCTGCCACATCTTAGATGCCTACAGGCAGCTGTTGTTGTTATGGCACCTGGGGACTCTGAGGAGGGAGCATGAAGGGGACTCCTGGAAGAACCTACCCCCTCCCCTCACTTCCAGCAGCCCCAGCTACAGGTCTCAGCTCCTGGTTTCTCACGAGCAGGAGGCCAGGGCACTGAGAATTCACCCACTCTACATTTTGTTGGGGGAATGAACACTGGGGAGGAGTCAGTTGTCCTCCTAGGCTCCTTTTAGGTGTTCTGAGGCTGTTTCCTTATCTGTAAAATGAAGATCTTAACACCAGTCTTGCCCTCTAACCCTGGCCTGCATAGTGAGGATAAAACACGCTTTAAAGGTAGATTGTGAAACATGGCGCATGCTCAGCACTGTTCCTTTCCTACACAAGAGGTGTGTGGAGGTTTCTTGTCCCCTCCTGGCCACTATGAAAGTGAAAGTGAAAGTGAAGTTGCTCAGTCGTGTCCAACTTTTTGTGACCCCATGGACTATAGCCTATCAGGCTCCTCTGTCCATGGGATTTTCCAGGCAAGAGTGCTGGAGTGGATTGCCATTGCCTTCTCCAGGGGATCTTCCCGACCCAGGAATCGAACCCAGGTCTCCTACATTGCAGGCAGACGCTTTACCATCTGAGCCACCAGGAAGATCTCCTGGTCACTATACTTCTTGCCAATTCTCTATGCTCCTTCACTCTTTCCCTTCTGTTGCTTCATTTAATTCTTGTATTCCCCCAGGGAGGAGGCCTGTTTACAGATGAGGAGTCTGAATGACAGGTCATCTGCTAACCCGTGACCAAGCAGAAATTCAATTCTAGGTTTTTCCTATTCTTCTTTCCTCCATGACTGCCTTTTCAGCTTGAATCACCTCCATAGGCAAACACACACACACACACACACACACACACAAATACAGGAGGTTCCATAGCGGTAAGGATTTTGAGTCTGCAAATAAAGCTATAAAAAAATCACTTTCCAGTTACCTTTGATAATGCTACTCTCATCAATGAGTTTGATTAAGCTAATGCTATATTTGGATTCAACCTGAAGTCTAGGCTTAACTTGTCAATTTGGATAAAGGGCATTTTCAAGGTGTATTAGCTTGCTTAATATCAAGCTAAATGCTGATGAGTCAAAAAAAAGTATGTTCAGAATTCCAAGTTTCCTGAATCTGATAAAACTCTAATTGAGGCAGTAATTTGGGCAAATGGGAGGCTGGCTTCATAAGTGAGTCTGGCGCTAAGCACTAGGGAATGTTGCAAATGTGGTGAGTGGCTAATAATTAAAGGATTTAATTAAGCATCGTCTGGGAACATGTCTCACAGCTCTGTGTGCACGCTGGCAGCTCCCAGCGATCCGGAGGAAACAGGGAGAGGCAGCACCGTTGAGGGCAAGGAACTGGTTATTTAGGGGAAGGTTTTCTAGCCCAAGGGCAAAGAGAAACACATATTAACTTTTGATGATACACATTTGGGGCAAGTGTTTCCATGAAGACGGTGAAGACAGATTTTTAAATTTTAATTAAGTTATTTGCTGTTATGAATCCAACAGCCAGCACTTGTGTTGGCGAACCAACAAGAACCGCCCCCCATTCATCTCTGTTTCTGGATCTGAGTACATGGTAGGTGCTCAGTGAGCGTTCAAGAGAAGTAGCAACGGGATAAATAAACACTGCAAAGCATCTCCAAAAGCAATCAAATTATCATGCGATGTTAAGCCAAAAAAAAAAAAAAACCTCATATACATAAAACTACACATAATCTGATTCAACTATGTAAATAAACACATTGAAAAAGAGTCAAAGGAATTGTTAGTGATTATTTCTGGTAGATAAGATCATGGGTGTTTTCTTTCCTGCTTCTTGATTTTCTAGTTTCTTGATTTCCTTCTTTTAAATTGTTTATATATATATGTGTGTGTGTGTGTGTAAATAATCATGAATTATGCATTATATAATATTTTATATATTATATAATCATATAAATAATACCATGTATATACATTTCTCTTAAAACACATAAAAGTAAAGTTGATATATATCAAAGACAAAGAAAATGCTGCTATTTTTGATGAAGCACCGGACTCACAGATAGATGAGACCTTAGCAATGATCTGTCAGTTTAATTCATTTATTCATTCATTCAGTCAGTCAATAACAACCAACTGCACACCAGCACCTACTATGCCTGGTGCTAAATGTGATCCCCGAGCTTATTATTTGTTATGCCCTGGAAGACTTTTGCATTCAGTTAACTCGCATAACCATCCCTATGTGGTAGGTACTAACGTGCTCTGACTTGCCAGTGAGGAATCTTCTCAAGGTCACACATCTATTAAGCAGAATCTCAACCAAGATATCTAGTCTCACAGCTGGAGCTCTTAACTGCTTGGCCAAGTCTCCTGGTGGCCAGGTCAGTCTGACCTCTCCAATTGTGACCATCTCCAGACTTCTATACTTTGTCTTCATCCACCTTCCACTCGCTGGCTTTATTCTGCCCTCAAAAGTACACAGAGTAAGGGAACTCCTCGCACACTGAATGACCAGATGTCCTCTGCAAGTCCTCTGTGTTCCAAGCTAAACTCTCCCTGGTCCTTCGACTATTTGTCAGAGTTTCCTAGGACTCAATGTACCAGTACTCTTCTCCAGGTTGCTCCAATTTATCAGTGTCCTTAGCATTTGGCTCTGTAGCTGAGCCCCTCATTGTGGTTTGACCTTGCAATTGACTGTTTCCTGTGATGCTCTGTGTGGTCTGACCAGCACAGAGGGTCACCTCTCTTGAGCTAGACATTGGACTCCTAGCTTTTCTACATAGTTTTTCTCCCCCCTGAACAATGAACTTGCATTCTTTAGTCCATAGCATATATACATTAACACCTCTATGATAACAAATGCTAAACTAGAGAATCCAGTAATTCTCAAAGCCTGCATTCTAAAAATTGATTTGTAGGCTAATTATTTGAAATAAACTTTAATAAAAATATTATAGGACATGAAAATTATGTTCACAGATCAAATCACCAAGCCTTCTATAGCCCTTCCGTTAATTGCAATACATTTTGCTTGAAATAATGTATAAAAAATTAATAAGGACCCACATTTTTTAAAAAGTCCAGAGGTTTGGGGTGGTGGAGTGGGCAAAATGAGTGAAGGGCATCAAAACGTATGAACTTGCAGTTATAAACTATGTAAGTCATGGGGTTGTAATATACAGCATGGTGACTATCGTTGCTCATACTATACTGCATATTTGAAATTTGCTAACAGAATAGATCTTAAAAGTTTTGGGCACACACAAAAATATTTGTAACTCTGTATTGTGACAGGTATTAACTAGACTTACTATGGTGATCATTTTCCAATAACTACAAATATTGAATCACTACATTGTATGCCTGAAACTGACTTAATGTTATATGTTAATGATAACTCAATTTTTAAAAAATGCCATTTACTCTTAGTAGATGCACAGTCATTTCTTGGTATTTTTTATACTGTTAATTATTAGAGAAAGATGTTGAATATAATGTGTTTTAATTATATTATGCTCCAATACTTGAGGTAAAGAAAATTTTATCAAAGCAAGTGGCTAAAGTTTTAGGGACAGACTGTGGGAAGATTCTGGTAAAGTTCAAGAAGAGCATGAGAGATCCTTGGCACTGGAACTTTGTGTCTCAATCAACCTTTAAGCATCCCCTTGCCCTCTTTCCTAATACAGATGGCAATTGCATTGCCCTTGATTTGAAATCCTCTGCTTTGCTTTCTCAGAATGTCTTTTTTGGTTCCAGGATCACTTTTGGTTGAGGGTCAAGGATGAAAGTTTAACCTGGAGCATGAATGTCCAGCAGCCTTAGATTCAACTTACTTTATGAGCTCAATAAAGTCCTCACAGGACCAATTTGAGTTGTGTGTTCATCTCTCAGCCACTCATGAGGACCAGAGAAATGGGAAACACTGGTCAAACCCAAGTCATATGCCCATACCCAAAGTAGATGGAGGGGTGGATAGAAAGGAAGTCAGTCAGTGATCAACCTCATCCAAATCACATGGGTAGATATATATGGAATGGGAGAGGGATGGTTTCCAAGGTACTTGAGTTGTTGTGACCTGTAGAAGGATGCATGGATAATAGAAGGACAAAAACACTACATAGAGGGAAGAAAGAAACTTACTTTTACTGAGGGCCTAATTATGTGACCAACACTACGTACTCTGCAAGGCATCTGTCATACTCACAGAAGAAAAGATGGGTAACCACTAAATGAATTGGCTCACATCTCAGAGCTAAACAAAACCCAAGGCAAGTAGATGAGGGCCTCCTGATGACAGGATTAAGAAGGAAGAATGCTCGGGGATGATCATGGCCCTGGAGACAGAAAAGTAACATGGGAAATGAATGTTCTAGATGTGCTGAATGTGTGTAAGTCACGTTTACCTGAAATAATCTAGAGCCTATTATACAGAGTGAAGTAAGTCAGAAAGAGAAAAACAAATATTGTGCATTAATGCACATATATGGAATCTAGAAAGATGGTACTGATGAGCCTATTTGCAGGGCAGCAGTGGAGATGCAGACACAGAGAAGGGACTTGTGGATGCAGTGGGGGAAGGGGAGGGTGGGATGATTTGAGAGAGCAGCGTTGAAACCTATACATCACATATGTAAAATAGCTAACGGGAAGTTGCTGTATATACAGCACAGGGAGCTCAGCCTGGTACTCTGTGACAACTAGAAGGGTGGTATGGGGCGGGAGGTGGGAGGGAGGTTCAAGAAGGAGGGGGCGCATGTATACCTGTGGTTGATTCATGTTGATGTCCAGCAGAAACCAACGCAATAGTGTAAATCAATCATCTTCCAATTAAAAATAAAAAAAATGTTTTTAAAGGAATTGTGGCACAAAAGCCCAAGTGAGAATGACCTGGAATGAATGGTCTTTTTTGTCAACAAGCTATCACCCTGCACACCCTTCTAAGGATTAGGAAACTGTAGTTCACAGAACCTCTCCCCCTATGCGGTTCCATGTCAGGTTTGCCAGTGAGCCCTGCATGGTGGGCCAGGAGCAGAGGTCATTCTTCCCTAGAGATCAGTTCCACAGACATGTGGGCAGAGATGAGATTCCTGGTTGTTCCTCAGCCAGTGTTGTGAATCACCCATTTTGCTACAGCAAACTAAGCCAGCTGGTAGGGGTTTCTTCAGAAATTCTTAAGAACTCTAGCAGTTTCCCTAGAAGATTTTGAGAAGCCTCAGGTCTCAGTGTCTCTTCCCCAACTGTCTGGCTGCCACCTCCTTGATTTTCTGCAGTAACTTTTCAGGCCTTGGCAGTACCAGCTCTTCCAATACTCTAATGAGCCCTCATTCCTAGATGAGGGCACTTCATTCCTGGAATACTTGATTGGTTCCATTTCCTCTGCCCTCCCTTCCAAAAAAAACATACTGAGAGAGAACCCAACCATACAAGGGACTCTGTCCTGGGTGGGAGGGAGGTCCAAGAGGGAGGGGCCATCTGTATACCTATGGCTGATTCATGCTGATGTCCAGCAGAAACCAACGTAACATTGTAAAGCAATTATCCTCCAAACAAGCAAACAAAAAAGGATTCTGTTCTGAGATCAGTATCTGAAGTCTGTGAATGTCCAGCAAATGTGCTTGATAACCTTGGCTAAATTTTAAGCTCTATAAATATGCTTTATTTCCCCCCACCTTTTCCATAACTGCCCCATTGAACACAGAGGAGTGATCAATAAATGACTTAATGTGAAAGTTCTAGTTACATCAAGCACGACGTTTGACCAGCTTTGTCAATGGTAAGATATTATTATTATGATGGTGAACAAAATACCAAAGAATATCAATCATGGCATGTGGTCATTCAATTTTCCTGAAGGATTTTAGAGGGATTCACAGAGGGTGACTGGGATGAGCACAACCTTACAGAAGAGCTAAAGTTTCTTCAAGGGAGGGGGGCTTCTGGCCAGATGGGATTAACTGCCGGGAGATGGGGTTGAGGACAGGCTTGACCCCTATAGGCTGGCCGAGCAGACAAAGGCCTTGAGCAGAGTCTTAATTGGTGGAGGACTATAAGGTTCCCCAACCCCCATCCCAGGTTGCCCCCATTCCCACTCAGTGCGCCTCCAGAGGGTGCTCGGGACGCCCAGCCTGCCCCATCCACCGCCCCCATGATGGTGATCAGAAGCAAATCCACACTATTTGTCCAGTGTCTTCAGAACGAGAATGACAAATCACCATTTCAGGCGATACATATACTTCAGAGAGTCATGAGCGTCGGAGAGTAAATCACACCAGGATTGGGAGTTGGCCTGGCCTCCCCTTTACAATCAGCTCTAAGACAACACTTAATCTGAAGGAAGTGCTGCGGAAAGAAGACAAATTTCGCTGCTCTCCCAGAGGCTCATTAACTGTGGACTCGAAGTGCAGGAGTGGCAGTGTCACAAGCCACACACAACACTTAGCTCACTGGTCCTGCCTCTCGTCTGCTTGGTTCCCCTCTGGTTGGACTACCTTCCCATCTGAACAAACCCACCCATGACTCCCCTTCCCCTCAAATCACCCATGGCCTCCTGGAAGTCTCCCAGGGTCCTGGGCCAGGTTAGTGCCAGTCTTCTGGGCTCCCAAAGCTTCCCCAGCCTGTCTCCAGATATTGCGCTCTGACTTTCTGCCTTTCAGTCGATCAGTTCAGTTGCTCGGTCGTGTCTGACTCTTTGTGACCCCAGGGACTGCAGCACACCAGGCTTCCCTGTCCATCACCAATTCCCGGAGCTTGCTCAAACTCCATGTCCATCGAGTTGGTGATGCCATCCAACCATCCCATCCTCTGTCATTGCCTTCTCCTCCTAGACTGTGAGTTTCTGGAAGAAAGCATCTGTGTCATGCTTATTTTTGAGTGGCTAGCACCCCACACAAGTGGGCCTGGCTCATGTGCACCCCACATAGTAGCTCCTAGAATAAATGAAGTGCCACTGTAACTGGAAGTGGGCTTCAGCTTCTTGCCACTCCAAAGCCAATAAGGTTGGTGGAAAAGAAAGTTTGCTTTATTTTGGATGTCAGCAATGAATGTGTGTGTCAGGGGTGGGTGGGGGGTGGGGTGGGGTGTGGTGGCGATGCCTGTCCAAAGGCTGACTCCCCTCTCTAACAATCAATGGGCTAGAGCTTTTATAGGCTGAGGGAAAGGGTGACATGCAGAAACAGCACAATCAGCTCTGACAGTCATCTTGAAATTGGTCATCGGTGGTCTGACCAGCATCATCTTGATTGTTTTAGGTCCAGTTCATCTTCAGTTCCAGGGTCCGTTTGTTTCCATTTCTTGAGGCCAGTTCTCGGAATTGCGTAAGTTTATGTCATGGCTACAGTCTGGTCATCATGTAGTTAACTTCTCCACCTGGTGGGGGTTTAAGTATCTATAAGACAGCTCACAGAATATGGCTCAGAATATTATCTATAGCCTTTGAGAAGGAGCTATGCTTAATGACTAAACTGTTATCACTGGGTCTCCTTTGATTGTTTTCCTTTATTTCTGCATGTTCTCACTTCTCTGATGAAACTTCTTCTTTGGCCAAGGTTTTTCCACAGGAAAAAAAATGCAGCTGGAGGCCATGAGGTCCTGCTCCATTTCCCATGATCAGAAATGCACTGGTGAGGGGAGTAGGCGTGGGAAGTGACTGCACGAGAAGAAGTCAGTTTAATAGATTTTAGATGTGTCTTTACCACCCTGGGCTGTGAAAGGGAATAAGAAAAAAGCTAAAGTGATGAAACGAACATCACTATACAGAGTTAAAAACTAGAAACACCCTTCACAGAAGCTGGAGTGACAGCACCACTGGGCTTTGATTCATCTTTGTTATGAACTTGCAGTTCTGACTTCTCACCAGGCACACCAGTAAGGCCAAGTCCTGTGCCCAGAACACCTGCGAGTGTTGCATCCCTCTAGCATGTCTCTCTAAAATCATGGAGTTTTTCTACAAGCCCTCTACTCCAAGAAGCAAGATGAAAATATTTGTCGGCTGGCCCATGAAATGTTGCGTAGTGAATGCCTATAATGAAATTCCACATGTGCGTTGAAGACCTAGCACTTGAATGGTTTTCATTTTAAGACTCACTTCACCAATACTGGGCAGTTTGAGAGTAAACTTTTTTTTTTTTTAATTGGGGTATAGATGCTTTGGGCTTCCCAGGTGCCTCAGTGGTGAAGAATTTGCCTGCCAGGGCAGGAGATGCAGGTTTGATCCCTGGGCCAGGAAGATCCCTTGGAGGAGGAAATGGCAGCCCACTCCAGTATTCTTGCTGGGATAATTCCCATGGACAGAGGAGCCTGGCAGGCTACAGTCAATGGGATCACAACAGAGTTAAATATAACCTAGCTACTAAACAATAATCAGTTCAGTTCAGTCACTCAGTTGTGTCCGACCCTTTGCAACCCCATGGACCATAGCACTCCAGGCCTCCCTGTCCATCACCAACTCTCAGAGTTTACCCAAACTCATTTCCATTGAGTTGGTGATGCCATCCAACCATCTCATACTCTGTCATCCCCTTCTCCTTCTGCCCTCAATCTTTCCCAGTATCAGGGTGTTTTCAAATGAGTTAGCTCTTCACATCAGGTGGCCAAAGGATTGGAGTTTCAGCTTCAACATCAGTGCTTCCAATGAACACCCAAGACTGATCTCCTTTATGATGGACTGATTTGATCTCCTTGCAGTCCAAGGGACTCTCAAGAGTCTTCTCCAACACCACAGTTCAAAAGCATCAATTCTTCAGTGCTCAGCTTTGTCTGTAGTCCAACTCTCACATCTATACATGACTACTGGAAAAACCATAGCCTTGACTAGATGGACCTTTGTTGGCAAAGTAATGTCTCTGCTTTTTAAACAATAATAATAGTTGCTTTACAATGTTGTGTTTCTGCTGTACAATGAAGTGAATCAGCTATTATATATACATATAACCCCGCCTTCTTGGACCTCCCTCCCATTCCCCGCATTCCACCCCACTAGGTCACCACAGAGCACCAAGCTGAGCTCCCGGTGCTGGACAGCAGGTTCTCACTAGCTATCTCTTTTACACATCATTGTGTATACATGTCCATACACATGGTAGTGTGTACATATTCATACACATGGTAGTGTATACATGTCCATACACATGATAGTGTATACATGTCCATCCCAACCTCCCAGTTCATCCCAGTCCCTCTCCCTCCATCTCACACCCCCACATCTGTTCTCTACATCTGCATCTCTATTCATGCCCTGCATATAGATTCATCTATATCATTTTTCTTTGCCAACAAAGGTCCGTCTAGCCAAGGCTATGGTTTTTCCAGTGGTCATGTATGGATGTAAGAGTTGGACTGTGAAGAAAGCTGAGCACCAAAGAACTGATGTTTTTGAACTGTGGTGTTGGAGAAGACTCTTGAGAGTCCCTTGGACTGCAAGGAGATCCAACCAGTCCATCCTAAAGGAGACCAGTCCTGGGTGTTCATTGGAAGGACTGATGCTGAGGCTGAAACTCCAAAGCTTTGGCCACCTCATGCAAAGAGTTGACTCATTGGACAAGACCTTGATGCTGGGAAAGATTGAGGGCAGGAGGAGAAGGGGATGACAGAGGATGAGATGGTTGGATGGCATCACCAACTCAATGGACATGAGTTTGGGTGAACTCCAGGAGTTGGTGATGGAGAGGGAGGCCTGGCATGCTGCGATTCATGGGGTCACAAAGAGTCACACACAGCTGAGCAACTGAACTGAACTGATATCATGTTTCTAGATTTCACATAGAAATTCACATTTAAAATTTGAGTCCCCCCTGGGTTGATATTTATCCATATACAGATGAAGATGCCCTAGAACATATGTAATAACACCCAGGAACAGGAGCATACAAGCAAAGGGCAAGACATTGGAGATCATCTAACTCAGGGTCCTCATTCCACAGATGAAGAAACTCAGATCTAAAAATCCCTTGATCTGCCAAAGGCCTACTGGCGGCAAGAGGGGGCACTGGGGACGGACTTGGGAGTCAACCCTTCAGTGGACTGAATGGTCTCCTCCAAGAAGACATCTTCGGGTCCTAACCCCAATAGTACCTGTAAATGTGACCTTATTCAGAAATAGATTCTTTGCAGACCGCCATACTGGATTATGATGGGATCTAATTCAGTGACAGGTGTCCTTATAAGAAGAGAAATGTGAATATCAGGTAACACAAAGCAATTGCCATATGAAGGGGTGCAGAGATTGGAGTTATGCCCCCAGAAGCCAAGGAACACCAAGGACTTCTGGCAGCCACCAGAAGGAAGGTATGGAACAGATTCTCCTCCGTTCAGAGCCCCCAAGAAGGAACCAGCTCTGCCAAAACCTCGATTTCAGACTTCTAGTCTCCTGAACTGTGAGTGAATAAGCTCTGTTTCATTAGCCTTCTAGTTTGTGATGCTTTGTTATGGGAGCTGTAGGAAACCAATACAAACACAGAACACAACTTTTTGCCTTCGTGAGTTTCTAGAACTAGAAACTACGTGTAGGGGACATCCTTCAAACCCAGGGCTCTTTCTGCCAGATCAAGGAGAAGGAAGTGTGATCACTTTTGACTGCAGTTCTGATGAGCACACAAATCTAAAACAGGGTAATGTCCCTCCCTCAGGTGCAAGCTTGATGGACCAAGTTAAGCTGGATCAGTGCTAAGGATTCAAGTGTTGCTGTCAAGGGCTGCAGAATGTAGAAGCCAGGGAGAAGTGGTCACCCCCACAAAAAACTCAGAAAGATGTATGCCTGCCCAGTTTCCCAACCTAGATGATAAGTAGTCCCAGTGGATGCTTCCAACTCTATGAATTTCCAATGTTACTTTGGGGTCACGTGACTTGCTACACATACACTCTTGGAACTGGTGAAAAATACAGAGCGTTCCAAGAATATCAGCGTCCAGGCTGCCAAGATGCTTCTCAATGGAGCTTACAATCACTGAGGTTTGAGATAATTGTCCTCCTCTAATCAGATCATCCCTGCCACCCAAGCAGTTCTAACACCCAGAACTGGAGGAGGCTGGGAGGGGAATGAGACCAATCTTTTCCAGCCCAGCTCGGGGGTTCCCTGCCTGTGAGGAGTCAAGAGAGAAACTTCAGTGGCGTTTCACCACTTCCCAAGGTTATGGTCCAAGTTCATTTTTTTAATCTCACAACTGTTTCGGATGATCCAACATGTGTAAGGGTTTGTCCAGACTGTTTGAGGTTCTTTTGTGAAACTGTCAAAACAATGACCTCATTTGGAGCCATCTGCTGACAGGCAGGATTGGCACAGAGCTCGCCTCTGACTTATGTCGCTGGAGCAATCAATTCAAGATGGCCACTCCGGGTATGAGGCTTGCTCAGCGATATGAAAACAGATAACGGATTGCTCCATCCCTTCCTCAAGTTACCAAACATGTCAGTGTTAAGGCAGCCTCCTCCAAAGGCTGCCTGCCAGGCATGGCAAAGGGAAGTCATCACCCGCTGACCCAGAAACTCAAATCCCTCCGCTGCCTGGAGTGGGGCTGCTTCCCCCACCATTAACTTGTGAAACAAAAGGAACAGGATTAAACCAGAGAAAACTGTTGTCTTTGGAGCAGAAAGCTCATTGGGTACCATGGGTGTGTGCACGCCAACACCACAGAATGACCTCGATCTGACTGCCGGGTGGCTGAACCAGGGCTCCCCCAGTAATAGCAGCGTCTGTGGGAAAGAATACCTCGGGGTATAATTCAGATCCAGGCTGGGATTATCTGAAAAGAATGAGCTGGGACATTCTACAAAGGCACGGAGCGCGTAGGTACTCCGGATCTGTGGTCAGGGTGCTGAGTCCAGCGTTTTTCACGACCTCTGAAGTTCAGTGTGTTTTTACGTGCTCACAGAAAGAAGATGCCTCATTTTTAATTGCACATACCTCTTCCATCTCTCTGGGAAAGAAAAGAAACTCAAGAAACAGGCGGGGAATTATTTTTGACCCAATTTGTTGTTATTGCCAACTGGCCTGCCGAAGCGGCTCATTGGGCAAACTCAGCAGAATGGTCCGGTCTCAGAGCGCGGCTGCGCCCGCTGCTGCAGACTGCTGAGAGGAGGCTGTCCTCTGATTGCCTGTTTTTTATAATACCATAGCAGAGACCCGTGGGGAGCTGGGGGTAGGGTGAGCCTCTTCTCACACGTGAAACCCAGCAAGTAGACCCCTCACGAATCTGAGTGCTTCCAGACAGCTCGGGTAAGGCGTTAAATCTGCGGTGCACCCAGGACTGTAGCTAAACTAAGTACAACTACTTGAAGCTTGGGTCAAGTGGGGAGTGCTCATTTGCAAGAAGGTCACTGTGGCGTTATCAACACAGAGGAAAGTAAAAGCAGTGTCGCATCTAAATATTGAATACATAGGATGCAGTAAGGGTGAAGTTGGAAGGGCTCAGAGGGACCCACAGGAGACAGGAAGGAAGGGAAACAATAAGATGGCTATCTGTCTGGAGTCATCACTCCTAAGCTGGCCAGTGTCACACTGGGAGCAGGGGCCCAGATATCTTCACTGAAGAGTGAGTGCTGCATAATCTTTCTTCAGGCCTCCACTTGCACAGCAAAGGATCTAATAGTAATAACGGGGACTTTCCTGGTGGTCCAGACGTTAAGAATCTGCCTTCCAGTGCAAGGGGTTCGATCCCTGATCATGGAACTAAGATTCCCACATGTTGCAGGGCAACTAAGCCTGTGTGCCTCAACAAAGACCCAGCACAGACAAAATAAAAATAAGAAAATATATTTAAAAAAATTTTAAGTAATAGTACATTCAGTGGGGGTAGGAGGGGATTGTAAAAGAATAATTAACAAATTTACTTCTGATCGGCTACCCATGCCATGCCCTTTAGAAGAGTTGTAGAGAGGACCTCATCTATAACACAACTTCAAGAAATCTTCATTCCTGGGCTTCCCTGGTGATCCAGTGGTTAAGACTCTGCACTTCCACTGCAAGGGGCATGGGTTCAGTCTCTGGCTGGGGAAGTTCCAAACGTCGTGATATGTGGCCAAAAAGAAGTCTTCATTTCCAAAGACAGGCCACTGATTGAACTCAATAAAAAATAATCGATTGGGGACTATCTACCCACAAACCTCTTCTATCTTTCAAAAGTCCAAACTGAATCACATATTTGTAGACACGACATTTTGTAAAGGACATTTTCATTAATATCCACCCAAGAGTAATACCCGAAAAGATAAACTGCTTATTACCAGACCTAGTCATGTAAACAGCTTTTAGAGCGTCTTCCCTTGTTGGGCTTCCCAGATGGCGCTAGTGGTAAAGAACCCACCTGCACATAAGAGACAGCGGTTCCCTATCCCTGGGTCGGGAAGATCCCCTGAAGGAGGGCATGGCAACCCACTCTAGTATTCTTGCTTGGAAAACCCCATGGACAGAGGAGGCTGGCAGGCTACAGTCCATGGGGTTGCAAAGAGCCAGACACAACTGAAGTGACTGAGCATTAGAGCCTCAAACAAGGACTCAACACAGATCAGGAGCTCAGTGAATGTCTGTTGTTGAATGAATAAATGCTTGTAAAGTGCTTGACCAATATTTGGCCTTTAAGAAACATCAGTCAAACAAATGAATAAAAAGAACTTGAGAAATCTAGTCCAATCACGTATGTGATGTTTGGAGAATCCTTGAATTCACCCAGTCTCATGCTTTCCATGTTACCTGCTGAAGATTAGATTAGGACCCTTGGAAGCAGGACTCATTCTTATTACCTGTAGGTGAACAGAGGAGGCAGAGGAAAGCTCAGAGGCTGTCAGACATGGGCAAATTCTGGCTTTGCAATATGATCTTGGGCTGGACATATATCTAGGTCCTCCTTCTAGAATGAGGGGGCAAATGACATAATATCCTTGAACAGGTATGAGGATTAATAGAGGGAAAATAAACTATGCAGCAGTATTGGCTGTGCTTTGCAAGGGTTAGTCACTCAGTCATGTTGGACTCTATGCAGCCCTATGAACTGTAGCCCACCAGACTCCGCTGTCCATGGGATTCTCCAGGCAAGAATACTGGAGTGGGTTGCCATTTCTCCTGGGGCTCTTCCCCACCCAGGGATTGAACTCCAGTCTCCCACAGTGCAGGCAGATTCTCTACCATCTGAGCCACCAGGGAAGCAGAGAAATTGCAAATCCCCAGGAGAAGTGAAGCCACGGAACCCCTTGTTCAAAAGCTTTCCCAAGAACTTCACACTGGTGACAGTAAGGTGGTAAACCAAGCGCAGGGCCCTCTGAGCACGGGGCCCAGTGGGACCACACAGCTTGCACCCAGGGAGTCAGCCCTGCCGCCCAGCCTGGAGTCTGGCATGTTTTAGAGCTGTAACAAGTGAGGGTCTTTTTTTCTCCTTCCCTTCTCATTAAAAAATCTGATGTAATGAAATGAGACAGATTGTGACTATTGACTGAACAAAGGGATCCTGTGCGGTGGAATTTCTGGTAATGCTAAGCATTCCAGCTAATTATCCAGGCTGTGAATTATTCAGATACCTTGGTTGTCTTTCTTCTTGTCCTTTGAGTTATGTCCCTACTCACTGATAATTCAAAAATAATGTTCCTTTCCCATTTTTCTTTTGTACCCTGATAAATGATTGTTGGAAGAAGAGGTCAAAATGACAAACCCATGTACTTACTATCTTTATCCCCAGTGTGCTCACTTACTCATTACGCATCTCTTGATTGCCTGCCATGAGCACGTAGAATGGAACATCCCTGAGACGAGGACTTGGGATTCATCTGAACCCTTGTGGTTGCAAGAGACAGAAACCCAACTCCATTAATTTAAGGTAAGAAGGGATTTGTGGGTTCACTGGACCATGAAGTCCTAGAGTCTGGCTCAAGTAGTGTTGGATCCAGAAATATAAATATGATGGTCAGTTTGCACAATTACCATAGACAGAGATGAAACCCAAGATTAGCAAGATCTGTTCACATATTTATATCTGCAGCTGAAGAGCAGGCAGGATATCCCAACAAACAATTATCCAGATGCATGTGGGATGAGAAAGCAATTGCCCAAAGGAAAGAAGGGTACTGGGCACCAAATTACAAGTGTCTGCTATTGATTTTAACAGGAAGTTTTTAAAGAATTGGGACTTTGTGGAGCATACATTTCTGAAGTTCCAAGTTCCCGCTCAACAAATATTCCAGGAAAGAAAAAAATACATAAAGCCCTGTTCTGAGATACTCTGAGAATATATATAATTTTAAAAATAAAACCTTTTCTTCCCTGACATTCTAGACACAGAGACTTTGTCTCCATGATTCCAAACATCTAGGCTAAACACAGAGAAAACGTGTAGACAATCATCTATGTGCTTCTAAATATTCAGATGTCTGGCATCACTTAGTCATTGCCACAGTGTGTAGGAGTCTTTTTCAGCAGAAGAACTGGAATCGCTTCCCAGAACCAGGTTCAGATAGTAGTTTTCTGAGAATGGAGATAGCTTATCTTGTACTGTTTCCTACAGAAAAGAACTGGCCCTGCCCTAACTAAAGAGCCAAGAATAAAGGATGAAAATAAATATGAGACAATTTTAAAGTAACGACAGTCCCCAAAGTAAGACTGGCACTCTGTTTCTCTAGTCTACTTGAATTCTATTTTAGAAGGAGGTATTAAAAAGAAAAAAAGCATGGTAGCTCCTCCCAGTTTGGGTGATGAAAAAATTGTTTACACAGCAGATGCTGTAATGGAGAGAACACGCAATGAGGGGTTAGAGGACCTGGGTTTCAGCCTCAATTCTACCACCCTGGAGCCTTGGACAAATCACTTACCCAAGCTCTGTTTCTATGGCTGTAAAACACAGGTGTTGGACAGGATGATCTTTCAGGTTTATTCTAGTTCCACCACGATTGTGATGAATAAGTGTTTATAGAAGCAATAACACTAACACCTCACATTTTTATAACATTTTGCAGTTCATAAACATTTTCGTGCATGGCTCATTTAATACGCACAGGAAATCTGTGAGGAGTACACCTGTCAGACTCGGTCCTTTTGTGGATGTGGTACGTGTGGGGACATAGATGGGGTGGCAGAGGTGCCCCTAAACCAAGTCTCCCGATGCCACAAGCTCCCCGCTTCACCTGTGATGTGAAATACACCTCCACCCTTCCTACTGCATTCAAGGTTTGCTGTGCTTAGTTGCTCAGTCAGGTCTGACTCTTTGTGACCCCTTGGACTGTAGCCCACCTTTGTCCATGGGATTCTCCAGGCAAGAACACTGGAGTGGGTTGCCATGCCCTCCTCCAGGGGATCTTCCCAACCCAGGGATCAAACCCAGGTCTCCCACATTGCAGGTGGTTTCTTTATAGTCTGAGCCACCGGGGAAGCCCACAACCAGGATTTAGCACTCTTTATTAGGAATATCTTTGGGACACCTTGACAGATTTCAGGTGCCATATGATAGGCCATCAAGTTTCTTGATCATTCATGATTTCTAATTGGATATCTAAATTGCATATGAATTCAAGGCCAGAATGATGACTCTGTAGTCACTCCCAGTTACCCAGGGATGATAGGGCTGGAGAAGCCGGGAACATCTTCTGCTGCCAGAAAATATAGGAATGCTCAAAAATGATAAGGGCTTGTTGATGGAACAGAAAAGCCAGATCAGGGGAGTTCTTAACGGCCTAAGCTGAAACACTCTGATGCACAAAGGGGATCTTCCCATCCCAGAGACCAAACTCAGATCTCCTGCATTGCAGGCAGATTCTTTACTGACTGAGCCACTGGGGAAACCCAATAATAACAGCATTGGATTATAACTCTTGAATAAAATAAATAATTCGGGTCCATGCTAACTTATTACTCAGTTGATTAGGGGAGAAAAGACTGCTTTTTCTTAGAATAAAATTCCAATGAATAAGTGTAGAAGGACAAAGGGAAATAGAAAACATGGTGGTAATAAAAGGCACACTCCACAGTAATAATTGTTGCAGACAAGAGACTCATGAATGCTAAAGTTGGAGGGTGAAAGTAGGAGGAGAAACAGAATTTGCTTAGTCTCATAGTATCTCCCCCAAGACATGTATTAACTACAAGGGAAAAGATGATGGATAAAGCCAGCAGACCTAGTGGCTCAGATGGCAAAGAATCTACCTGCAATGCAGGAGACCTGGCTTCAATCTCTGGATCAGGAAGATCCCCTGGAGAAGGGAATGGCTGCCCACTCCAGTATTCTTGCCTAGAGAGTTCCATGGACAGAGGAGCCTGGTGGGCTACAGTCCATGGGGTCATAAAAGAGTTAGACATGATTGAGTGACTAACAGTTCACTTAATGCTAGTGTTAGGAGAAACTGGATGAAGGATATATAGAAACTCACTCTATTGGGTTTTTTTTTTTTTTGCAACTTTCCTGAAAGTCTGAAATGAGTTGAAACCACTTAATGACACCTCAGAAGCCATTCTGACAGTTTTCTGAGCATCCATGTCAAAAAGTAAATGAACTGTCCCAAGATAGCCAGAGTAATTGTAAAATCCATCCTGGCTCCTGATGCAAAGGGTGTCTGTCTAAAAAAGTGAGATCCAAGGGACCCCCAAACCACGTTTTGGCCTTGCCAGTTTGCTGACAATCCAGCTATTGGAAACCGTTCTGCACCCTGGACCACTCATCAATGGCAAATACAGATGAACTCAATGTCTCCTTGGAGACAATGTGAGCTCTGTCTTTACTGAACGCAGGGAGAGTGAGCCAAATAGCCCCAGAGATATTTAGTAACAAAAGCATCTTCCTAATTTTAGTCACATTTCTTCTGATTCTTCTCACACAACTTCAAGAGCAAAGCAACCAGAATTCTTCCATGATAAAATCTGTCCTTACTTCCTGACTCCAACTGTGTCCACCCTGTAATTTCTTTGTCACAGTGTCTCTTCTCATCTTTAATGGGTGGAGAGCACATGTTATAACTTAATGTTTCTTGCATCTTTTTTTGGTTGTTGGTTTTTCTTAAAAATACCCAAGTCTAACTCTGTTATGCATTTCCTGAGGGTGTGAACTGGCAGCAGATTTCAGTTCCAAGCCACATACACAACCGACAATTTTATGACACTATTCAGTCTCACACAAAGCCACAAAGCTGCAGAGCTCAGTGCCTCTGCCCGGGAGCGAATTAACCTCCTGACACTGGTGAGTTTTCTTTTGAAAACTAGACTTGCAACTCATCGTGAGCCACGGTCTCTGCTGCTAGTGGGAAGTTGATGGGTAAAGGAAGGGTTGTCCTGAATTACACCTGCCTCACACCTTGACCGGGTGACCAACCAGTATCTGTGGACTCTCAGCTTGGGAGACTGGCTTTCTGAGAAGTATCAATACGAGACTTGGTCCTTGGCCTCAGGGATCTTATAGTCAGGTATTAATTTAAACTGCCAGTTTTAAAGTCAAGTTCTGAACAACAAAAATGTACTCTATAATATGAAGGGTAATTGCAATACAGGGAGTGCTCAGTTGCTCTGTTGTGTCTGATTCTTTGGGACCCTAGGGACTGTAGCCTGCCAGGCTCCTCTGTCCCCGGAATTTCCCATGCAAGAATACTGGAGGGAGTTGTCACTTCCTAATCTAGTGGATCTTCCCAACCCGGGGATCAAATCCATGTCTCTTGCATCTCCTGCCTTGGCAGCTGGGTTCTTTACCACTATCACCACCTGGGAAGCCTAGAATACAGGGAAAAGAGAGATAAATAATCAGAAAAACTTCAAGCAGGAGAGAAGATTTATTCATTCATACAATAAATATTTAATTCCATTGTCTGTGCTAGGCACTATTCTAAGTGCTAGTCTCTCAATAGGAAAAAGATAATAAAAATAAAAACAAATATATAAACAAATTAATTTCAAATATAATAAATAAATTATAGTTTAACTTGATTTTTTAAAAAAGATTGGGAGAGTAGATTTGATCTTCAGACCTAAGATGGAACTTCCAGACAAGCAAACTCAATGTCACTATAATTTATGTTTAGGCTTTAGGAATTCCTCCTTAGGAACCCAAATCTTAAATTGTTTTAAAGGTTCTGTATTTTTGTAGAGACCATGTTTCAGTCCTACCCAGAAGCATGACATGCACCCAGTAAGATCCAACCAGATTTCAGCTCTAGCAGTTTCTTTAAAAATCCGAAGACTCATGGGCTAGGGTGATGCTTTTGCCATCATTTCTAGAAAGAGGAAACTCTGCCTAAGAGAAAAAAAAAATGCCAGCTTTTCATGGTTTGTAGGCTCCTCTTATCTCTTCCTTGACTAACTACATCAAAGTCTATTCATTCAACAGTGAACTGTATTGACTGAGCACCTATCATAATTGCCCTCTCAGCACCTAGGACAGTGCCTGGAACAAGAGAGAGTCCAGAGATATTTGTCAAACTAGCTTGTCACAAAGAGTTTGGTCTTAACTGTATTTCAACTAATACAGGATAGGGAAAAGGCTTCCCTGGTGGCTCAGTGATAAAGAATCCACCTACAATGCAGGAGATGCATGTTCATTCAATCTTTGCATCAGTAAGATTCCATGGAGAAGGAAATGGCAACCCACTCCAGTATTCTTGCTTATAAAATCTCATGGACAGAAGAGCCTGGTTGGCTGCAGTCTATGGGGTCGCAAAGAGTCAGACATGACTTAGCAACTGAGCCCACATGCAGGGTATGAAAATGTGATAAAAATGTTTCTTTTCTAGAACTTTTGTACATTTATGGAACAATCCATTAATGTGGCAAAGAGCTTTAAAAATAGAAAGTACAACCTAGAGGCAAATGCTCATGACATTATTATTCATGAAAGTTGTAAGGTAATGCATCTGGCTGCCAAGAGAACTAATGAAAGTGTCCACTGCAGAGAAAATGATCCAAGGACACCATTGAAGCCCATGTTACCATTTACAGTATCAATTAATGTCTTTAACAATGATCATTAAAGCAAACCTTAGTAGTAAAAAGAAATCGCTGTAGCCTCTGTGGTTTAGTTAGAAAGCCCTCTCTCACTGAATGTAGTCCTTGAACCAGTCTGCTATGGTGCTAGACATTAATCCTTGGTGAATCCATCTTTAGCATTTCCCAAGTGGCTTAGTGGTAAAGAATCTGCCTGTGAATGCAGGAGATGGGGGGTTTAATACCTGGGTTGAGAAGATCCCCTGGAGAAGGAAATGGCAACCCACTCCTGTGTTCTTGCCTGGGAAATCCCATGGACAGAGAAGCCTGGTGGGCTACAGTCTATGGGATCGCAAAAGAGTTGGACACAACTTAGCGACAACACAACAATGAATCCATCTTGGAAGCAAAAGTAGTCTCCTTGAGGATATGACGAGCCTGCTGAGCCCTGCCCATAGAAGTAACAAACTCTTTATTTCCCTTATTCAACAGAGAGCTGCCTTCTCTAGGCTGCTTCTCCTAGAAAATGGTGCTTCTATACTCCCGATTGCTCATGCCAAAAACCTCAGGGCCAGGCACAATTATTTTCTCTCTCCTGGTGTCTACAGAATAGATTTCAGATCCATCTGCTTCTTTCCATCTCCCTGCTACACTCCTACTCCAGGTCACCTTCATGTGTTGCTGTTCAGTCGCTCAGTCATGTCTGACTCTTTGGGACCCCATGGACTGCAGCACGCCAGGCTTCCTTGTCCCCCACTATCTCACAGAGTTGGTTCAAACTCATGTCCATTGAGTTGGTGATGCCACCCAACCACCTCATCCTCCACCACCCCCTTCTCCTCCTACCTTCAATCTTTCCCAGCATCAAGGTCCTTCCAATGAGTCAGCTCTTCACATTAGGTGGCCAAAGTATTGGAGCATCAGCTTTAGCATCAGTCCTTCTAATGAATATTCAGGGTTGATTTCCTTTAGGATTGACTGGCTGGACCTCCTTGCAGTCCAAGGGACTCTCAAGAGTCTTCTCCAGCACCACAGTTCAAAGGCATCATTCTTTGGCATTCAGCTTTTTTTATTGTCCAGCTCTCACATCCGTTCATGACTACTGGAAAAACCTTAGCTTTGACTATATGGACCTTTGTAGGCAAAGTAATGTCTCTGCTTTTTTAACAGTCTCTCTAGGTTTGTCATAACTTTGCTTCCAAGGAGCAAGCACCTTTTAATTTCATGGCTGCAGTCACCGTCCACAGGGATTTGGACCATCATGCGTGGCCTGTATCAATCGTGGTGGTCCATGCTGGCTTTGCTGGTAATTGATTAGCTGGAAGCCTGTGATGAAATTCCTATCAACGACATGTGAGAACTTCTGGGAAAGGTTCCCACATTCCTAAGCAACACTTAAAAAGAAATAGCCTTTGATTCAACTGATCTTTGTCATTTCTAGACATGACATCAAGAATCCTGACAGTCATCTTGTTCCCATGAGAGAAGTGAGTATGGAGACAAATCCAACACTCCAGTACAGGCAGAACAGGGACAAAAAGAGTGGGGGTCCTGATGATATTGGTGAGCTGATGATTACATATCCCAACCATCACCCTGCACCTGGGCTCTTAAATAATAAGATAATAAATGTCCTTATCATTTAAATTAGGTTGGGTTGGGAACTTCAGACACTTGCTGCCAGATGCATTTTGACTGTTTCAGCCTCAGGAGTGTTTATCACTCCTCCTTTTGGTCATCTCCAAGCCATTCTTCATGCAGCAACCAGAATGATTGTTTTAAAAGAATAAATCTGATTATGCAATTGTCCTGCTCAGAACTCTTCAATGACTTCTCTTTCCACTTACAAAAAGTCAAGTCCCTTAATCTGATCTACTAAGCTATATCTATCATCAATAGCTGCACAACAAACTACCCCCAAATGTATTAGCTTGCAACAAATCTTTATTATATTGCAATTTCTGCTGGTCAAGAATTCAGGAGTGACTTGGCTGGGAGGTGTTGGCTCAGAGTGTCTCCTAAGGTTACTCAAGATGCCGAGGGGACTTGACCGGGACTGGAGGGTCTGCTTCTGAGATGGCACCCCCCACGGCTGCTAGCAGGAGATCTCAGCCACGTGGACCTCTTAGGGCTGCTTGACTGGCTTCTGCTAGAGCAAATGACCCAAGTAAGAGTGAGGACGAAGCCCAGTGTGTGTTTCTGCCCTAATTTCGAGAATCATACACCATCCCTTCCCCACATTCTAGTCATTAAGGATACACTGTGCTGGAGGGAGGGAAATTCGTGTTCAGGTTTGGAAAGGATGAGTAGCAAAGAGCTTGTGGGGACATATTTAAATTCCCCTAAGGCTTTGCATGATGTGACTTATACCCACATTTCTGACCTCAGCTGACCTCACTTGTCTCCTGGATAAGCCACGTGCCAGGCCCACTGGTTCTCCTCGAGCTCAGACATACCACGCACTTTTGTACATTCTGTTCCCTCTGCGTGCAGCATGCTCCTCCAATCCGGACCTGCCTGGGCCCTCCCCAGTCCCTACATGTCAGGCCAAATGTCACCTCTTCACCGGGGCCCAGTCTAAGTAAGCCACCTGTTATTTTTCTTTCATGGCTTCCTATATTTCCCCTTTTATTGTTGGTCGATGTTTTAAATCATTTGCTTTATTTTTTTTTTTTTCACCTTTTTAAAGCTTCCAGGGAAGAAAATGATGATTTTACTCACCACAGTACCTCCAGAGGCTAGAAAAGTCCTTGGCACAGAACAGGCTCTGTACAAACCTTGGTTGAGTAAGAAAACGAACAAACAAGTGTATCATCTCCGAACTCACACGCAGAGATGCCAATTGTGAACTGGGCACATAAACTCATGACGTGCCACCACTGGAAAGGACATTGAGTCTCAGTGCAATTGACAAGTGACAGCTGCTGCCTCATGCTCGGATTCTGTGTCAGAAAAGCAAGGCAGGCTGGCGAAAGGCACAGAGGGGCTTTCACCATCCACTCGGCATAAGTGCCCTGGACACAGGGCTTGGAGCCACCCGTCGAGGATGAGGCCCTGACGTGGCCCCGGCTTCCACCAGCCCCATCCTTCCTTCTATTCAGCCCTGTCCTTCTGCCTCTCTTGGGAGACCAGGACTCCCAGCAACATAACAGGGTTGGGGTGGAAAGAGACAAGCGGTGGCACTTTGCCACTAGGCTGTGAGGTCAAAGGGCACAGCACTTAGAGGGCTGAGAGAACAGTGTATTCTAGGGGGTGGCCTCTCACGAGGTAATTTTGGCAAGAGATAATCTACAGCCTTTTTCAAATGATCAAGGGCCCCATTATTCTCCCCGGTGTCAGAGGTGCTGAGATGTCTCCAAGTTCCCACAGTGTTACGTGAGCAGAAGGTCTGGCAGATGCGGGAATTTGGCAAGAAGCAGGGCAGACCCCCTTGACCTCCCCAGCCGGGGGGCCACCAAGAGGACCAATGAGGGGGGCATGTTCCTATCCATTGGCTGGGAGAGATCACGTCTCATCCCAGGATGCCAAGGTCAAAGGTCAGCCTAGTTCTATAAAGAGTTCTATAAAGACTTCAGTTCTATAAAGACTAGTTCTATAAAGACTTCACAGGAATGCTATGTAGAGGAAAGTATGCTTCTGAAAAGAATTTATTTTATTTATTTACTTGGTTTCATAAAATGTGATTTTATTTTATGTTACCCTGCTGTTACATAGGGCATAACATTTTCACAAGACTTTTTTGGGACTACAGTCAATGATTAGCCACCTACGAGAGTGGACCACCATTGGAAAGAATTTTTTTTTTTTTTTAATTTTTTTTTCTTTTTTTTTCTTTTATTTTATTTTGTTTTTAAACTTTACATAATTGTATTAGTTTTGCCAAATATCAAAATGAATCCGCCACAGGTATACATGTGTTCCCCATCCTGAACCCTCCTCCCTCCTCCCTCCCCATACCATCCCTCTGGGTCGTCCCAGTGCACTAGCCCCAAGCATCCAGTATCGTGCATCGAACCTGGACTGGCAACTCGTTTCTTACATGATATTTTACATGTTTCAATGCCTTTCTCCCAAATCTTCCCACCCTCTCCCTCTCCCACAGAGTCCATAAGACTGTTCTATACATCAGTGTCTCTTTTGCTGTCTCGTACACCGGGTTATTGTTACCATCTTTCTAAATTCCATATATATACGTTAGTATACTGTATTTATGTTTTTCCTTCTGGCTTACTACACTCTGTATAATAGGCTCCAGTTTCATCCACCTCATTAGAACTGATTCAAATGTAGAATTTATTTTTTAAAAAAATAGAAGGAAAGCGTGTGTTTCAAATCAGACTGAAGGCACTGGGTTTCCAAAAGGTCTCACTTAGAATAGGGCTTTCTTTCAAGGGGATAGTCAGATGCCAGGTCGCTACAGTTGAGAGGCCAGGCAGGGGAAGGCCAGGCAAATGTCAAGGTCAGACACAGAGAACAGACGTGTGGACACGAGGGAGTGGGGAATGGGGGGGACTGGGAGACTGAGATCGACACATATGCACTGCCACGTGTAAAATGAATAGCCATCTGGAAGCTGCTGCCTGGCACAAGAAGCTCAGCTTGGTGCTCTGTGATGACCCAAAGGGGTGGGATGGGGGTGGGAGGACAGAGGTCCAGGAGGGAGGGGATATTTTTATATATACGGCTGACTCACTTTGTTGTACAGCTGAAACACAATACTGTAAAGCAATTGTATCCCAATAATACACAAACGTTGAAGCCCAACTAGAAAAATGAATACTTTATAACATTCTCTTTGTGGGCCTGTAATAAACTTCATTGCTTATATAACATAACCACACACACAGTTTCAACGAATCAAATCAATGTAATGCTCTAACTACATTATAAAGAGAGATCAAAAGTTACGTAATTTATAACAAAGTAACCTGTATTTCAATATGTAAGCGCTGAGCGCCTCTACCCTCAAGATGTAGTGAGTAACCATTGGCTTACATGATGAATATATTTGGATTTATGAGAAATTGTTGTTAGTAGGCTTCCTTTATATTAATATTTAGCATCTAAAAATAAGAGGTTAACAAATATATTCATAAATATACAATGAATTGGCCTGAATGGAAGACTTATGCAGGGTGCATTCTGGGGGCCTCAGATACTGTAGACAGTGTAGCCTTGGATGATGTGATTTTTAGAAAGGGTGAACAACCCTTGGGAGAGTTCTGAATAAAGCAAAGTACCACTGCCTCTCATTTTATTAGTTAATTTCATTTCTTGAAAGTTCGGTATATATTAAAACCATGCACAAAATACTTTGTGTTTATATGTAAACTAGAGTTCACTTGTATTAATAACAACCAGACACAGTGTGTTACTAGCCCACATCCAAATTCTGTTTCAGAGAGTCTGTCCGAAAAGATCAGTCATTCAAGCAGGTGTGGAAGCAGAGGGGAACGGATCATTTGAATATTTCAGGTCAAAGGTAGGATGACTATTCCCATGGGAACCATACACTAGCAGGGAAGTAAGGCAGAAAGTGTCTCCTGGAGAAGTGGGGTCCTGAGACTGGAACCTGGACCTCACCTCCGCCACCACCCATGCACCCAAACACAGGGCTGGGACTGGCTCTGAGGGTTTGCAGGTGTGCTGACCTCTTGGTCAAGGTCTATAGCTCCCAGTCCTAAGGGTTGGACAGTGGCAGGGACAGGAAGCTCAGAAAGGAAAAGGAACCAGCCAAGGGACTGGTGTTCAGTTTCATAGGTTAACCTCTCTGTGATGGCTCTCAAAGCCACTAACTGCCGCACCTTCAGAGGACGGCCCCTAGCCCAGTGCACACCATCTGGCCTGAGTCCATCTCTCCCCATCCAACCCGCAGAGACAGGAGGGTAAGAACAAAGCCCCACTCCCATCAGGCACAAAGGCATGCCTGGGGAGCAGGGGATTCTTTTGATAGAACCATAATTCATATGAGGGTCAGATTAATAATTAGGATTGTATCAAGGTAAGAGGGTTTTCAGAATCCAGTAAGGAGCTGAGGTCGTGGATGGCAGGAGGAAATAATGTTCAAAGGTGAAAAGCCAGGCATATGATAAAAACCAAACAATAAGCACAGGTAAGCTCATACTCAGGAGCGACGGGTAGGAGATGGGTCCCAGAGCAGAGCGCGTCAGGTCTGTGATCTAAGCATTGAGGCCAGGGGAGGAGCATGGATGCTGGAAGGTGGAGATGAGGATTCCGTGTTGAATTCTGCCTGAGCATCATGCAGTAGCATGCAGAACTGACCACGGCTTCTGTCACCTCCTTACCACACTCACACTCCAAAGAACAGATTCCCAAACTCAGTTTTTAGAGGATCAAAATCAGAGTACCTCGCTATGGTGGAAACATTAGAGCTTTCTAGAAACTGGCATCTAGGCTTCCCAAGTGGAACGAGTGGTAAAGAACTCACCCGCCAATGCAGGAGACGTGAGATGCGGGTCCATCCCTGGGTAAGGAAGATTCCCTGGAGAAGGAAATGACAACCCACTCCAACATTCTTACTTTGGACAGAGAAGCGTGATGGGCTCCATGTCTATGGGGTCATGAAGAGTCAGACACGACTGAAGTGACTGAGCATGCACAAAACCAGAATCTACTCATACAAGAAATTATTATCCATTTCTGTGATCTAAAACATACTCTGCCAGCTTCTTTCACTAACTTTGGAAGCTATTTTACATGAAGGTAAATCAATCTACATCCCTAATTTTTTATAGTCATTGTTCTGAAGTAAAAAAGAATAATATGTCATTTTTAATGAACTGTTACTGGCTCCTTTTAGTGATCCAAAGCATAAAAGAACATGTTGTTACAGAGCCTCAAGAAGTTAAACTCCAGACAGAAATCTACTTCCAAAAAGTAGGAATGGGAAATAGAACAAGAGAGTGTTCTGGCTTGCCTGCTACTCCTGACAAACTCTTACATAAAGAAACAAATGTTTGAGAATACACGTGGTGGAGCAAGATGGGCAGTTTTGCCACCCCGTACCATACTTGAAATTTGTGCATTTTCCACCAGTTTGTGTATAATAACTGCTGTTGTTTTCTATTTCAGTGTTAAAACTCAGAAAAGAAAAGAAAATAAATGAACTGTATTTTAAGCAAAAACACCAGGTGATTTGTAATAACTTTTGAAGAAAGACTGATCCTTGAGTATGATTTAGTATCTATTTTATTAATCCTTAACTATTGCCCATCTTTATTATCAAGTTAGCAGCAACTTAATCTGATCCTGATTTTACTCCCAGACTGGATTAGAAGTTATCTAAATACCTGACTTCTCAGATCTCTTCCTCTGAGGGGAGGCAAAGTAATCAGGAGATGGTTCAGTTGGTTGGTTATTAATCAGGTCATGCAGAGGCTCTGCCTTGCTTTCCATTTTCACCTTCTATGAAAGTCAGTAAATATTTGGGTTCCGATAGCCAGGGCAGCTCTCTCCTTTCTCGGTCTATGATCCTTCATGGAGGATAGCTCTCTGCCCTTCAGAAGTTTCTGGTTAACTTTTCCACCTATCACTGTGCAGCCTGGAAAACCCCACAGCAGTTAGAACTGATTCAAACGTGCCCCATATCCCTGTGTGCAAGGGGCAAGACACAGCCCTCCCTGAGCCTCGGCCTCCGTACATTTAAATGGGATGGAAGCTCCCACTTGTCTTTTCTCTCCATGAGTCTCTAGAAACTGTTTCCAGTTACTCCAAAGACAAAGGTTGGGGGCAAACATCTGAAGGAGCTTGTATGCCTACCAAGCTCTCAAACAATTCATTCCCGCAGCATAAACTGATCTAAAGATTTGCATCAGAAGGAGATAAAAGGCCAAAGAAAAATAGAGATCCATCTGTGAGTGGAAATGATTTTATCAACTCCTTAACAAATAAGTGCAAAAAGAAGACAGTCTTGTAGGGTTTTCATCCATTCCCTACTTGCATGGGCTTTGGGGTCTGTGGAAGTATACAAGGCTATCTTTTCATAATCTTCCAAATCACAGAGAAAAAAAGAATCCAACCAAACCATTTTTTAAACAAGTTCCCTAAAGAAGGCAGCCCTTTCTCAGACCAACCACTGGTGATGCTCAGGCAAACACAGAAACCCAGGGGCTTCTCAAGACCTCAGGTCCGCTCAGCCCGGCCCCCAAGGCTGTGCCCAGTGACCCTTGCTCCCTGCCCAGCTGGCTCATAAAAGGAGGTCAGGAATCTGGCGGAGGCTCAAGGTGGCAGCCACCTTTTTTTCAGCTGCCTTTTTTCCCAGCTCCACCCCCATTTTCTCCTGACTCACCTCAACTCCTGGAACTAAGAACTCTGCTCTGTAACCTATAACGCCCTAACTTGGAGGTGCCCTCTGACCCCCTTGTATTTGACAACCCCCTCCATCTGAAGTTCATTCGAACTTCCCCTCCTCCCAGCAGACCTGACCACCACCCACCCACAGGATGGTCAGGTCCACCATCCCTTTGAGGGTGGGCTTGCCAGTCCCCCCAACCTCCAGGATTGGGTTCTACATCCAGCAACACCTTTGCCTTCAGACCTCAATTTTGGAAAGTTCCTTATTGCCCTTAGAACCCTTCTGGACCCCGCCCTCTTGGTACATGCCACCTGTCAAAGGAGAGGATTCGTTCTCCGTCTATTTGTCTTTTCACCCTGATTCAGTGTGTGGCCTCTTCCTTGTTATTAAATAACCAGGATATATGTTTATTTTGCTCTGGATGAAGAGTCTTACACACATAACAAAACAATAAAAGCACCAAAGAGCACCTGTTACCTGTTCTGCCCCAACTGTGCTTAACTCTATTGCCCACTTATTTCAAGGAGTGATAATCTCACGCAGATAGAGCAGCATCTGGCTCTTGACGTATGTCTCCCTTTATGGATCCTTCTCTGAGGCTCACATGGAATTAACTTCCTTTATCATTACCATGAAACTCTCTATGTGTCTTCCCATGTTTCCCTTTAGTTTATTCCATCACCAATGTATTTTCCAAGAAAGTTTATTGCCTCAAAATCTTGTGGAATATGCCAGGGAGGCACCCACATCTCCATTTGGCAGATGAGAAAAATATAACTCATTCTAAATTCTAATGGTTAGAAGATGGATCTCAGAGAATACGAGTTGCTTCTCTTTAGGCCATAAGGAACTCCCCATCCCACCACGTTGCCCTAGTGGTTGGACCTGTGTCCTAGGAACTTGCCTTGGTTTGTGACCTATTGGATCGGAGGGCCTGTATTCTACTCCAAGAGCGCTCTCCGTGGTAAAGTCACCACGGAAGAAGTGGGGGAAGCAGAGTAGCAGGATCTGCATTGAGTCAGTCATGCCAGAACCAAGCAGAGCCTCACTGATGGTTGATATGTTCCCCAAATGGCCCAAAGACCAGTCTGAAAATGAATCCCAGAATACAACGTCTGCAAAATCATGCTAAAAATGCAGCCAGGGCTTCCCTGGTGGCTAAATGGTAAGGAAAAAAAAAAAAAAAAGATCTGCCTGTCTATTCATGAGACACAGTTTCAAGCCCTGATCTGGGAAGATCCCACAAGCCCGGAAGCATCTAAGCTGGGGCACCACAACCATTGACCTGAGCTCTAGAGCGTGGAAGCTGCGACTCCTGAGCCTGCGTGCCACAGCTGCTGCAGCCTGCATGCCCTGGAGCCCGTGCACTGTGACAAGAGAAGCCACTGCAGTGAGAAGCCCGCTCACCACAACTAGGGAGTAGCCCCCACTTGTCACAGCTAGAGAAAAGCCCACGCAGCCACCAAGACCCAGCAGAGCTGCAAAATAAATAGAAGTATTTTTTTAATGCAGCCAGATAACATAGATTACACAGAGCAGCGTGCGAATTCTAACACACACACACAAAAAAAAGAAAATTCAAGACCACAACATCTGTTTCCCCAAAGAGAATTTGTCAGAAGGAAAGCAGGCAAGATGACGCTATAAAGATGATGATACAGCCTCAGACTTTACAAGGCGATCTCAAGGAATTGCCTGTAACTGGATGGATAGCACAGCCTCTGTGTTACAGAAAACCAAACTTACACTTTGTGGAGTTGGGAGGGCTGGCTACTGTTTTTAAGTTTTACCAATAAATACCCCTCCCCCCAGACTTTTGGGTTGGAAAATGTCTGCTGGCTAGCTCAACCCTGAAGCACTCTAAATGTAACTAGAAAAATCCAAAGGAATAAACAGGAGACTCACACCAGGATTACACCCTCACCCACCTCCCTCGGGTCCCCAAGGCTTTGTCAGGAAGGAGGAGCCCCCAGCAAACTCATTGCCATTGGCACAGGAGTGGCAAGCGACTTCACCTGCTGTGGGAGCAAGAGAAGAATGACTGCCTCCCACTCACGGAGGTTTGCCAAGTGTCAAGAGATGGGAAAATAAATGAAAAGGAGGTGGGCTTGGCAAACACGCTTCTGCTGGCTGTGCTGTAACCACCCCCCAAAAGCCCTCCCCAGGAAAGTGCATCTTCTGAGCTGATCACACTGCTGGCATCATGGGAAGAGAGTCTCTGAGCACTCTGCACACCTGGTCCAGGAACATTCCAGAAGCCCTCCATTCAGCTCCAACAGATAGAGCAACACCCTCTCCAGGCCACAATTCTCTGTGAACCTGCCTCTCTGCAGGATGCTGGCTGCAGCTGACAGGCACCCCAAGGTGGCCTCCAGCTGTCGACAAGGCAGGGCAGGTGAGAGCCCGTATGTGGCTCCTGATTGGGGCTCTCGGATTGGATGGTAGCTGCAGAGGACATCCTCACTCAGGTGTGCCCTTCCCTTCTGCTTCTCTGTGGATAGGACGATGACGTCAGCACATGAATCACCCGAGCATATGTCTCTACACTCCACCAAGGTCAAGTTAAACACAGGGCTATGTGCACGTAAGCAAACCGGATTCCACTTTGCTTGACCAACGAGGTGCAAGTAGCAGTAGGGAGACAAGGGACGGCTTTGCCCACCATCACCCTTGGCACGCGACACTGGACAGCATACAACTAGGAAAGCTCCAGGGGAAGAATTCAAAGGAGTGAAAAGCAGCGGCCATGACAGCAGGCTCCTCCTGCTTCCTTCTTTCGTTCCACCTGCCCCTGGACACAGTGCTTTCATCCCTCTCTGGCTGGGCCTGGTCTTCCCACTTAAGGACCGCTGGGGGTACCCTCCTCTGAGGGACCCACACCCTGGAGCAGGAGATGGCAAGTCTTTCCCTCAAAGGGCCAGGGAGGTTCTATTTTCAGTTTTTCAGGTCATTATAGTCTCTGTCCTGGTGGCTCAGATGGTGAAGAATCTCGATCCCTGGGTCGAGAAGATCTCCTAGAGAAGGGAATGGCCACCTACTCCAGTATTCTTGCCTGGAGAATCCCGTGGACAGAGGAGCCTGGTGGGCTACAGTCCATGGGGTCGCAAAGAGTCGGACACAACTGAGTGACTATTACACATAGTCTCTGTCACAACAACTCAGCCCTGCCCTTGTAAAGCAGAAGCGGTTGACTATGATGTGTAAATGAACGGATGGCTGTGCTCCAATAAAATTTTATTTACAAAAACAGGCAGTGGGCCAGATCAACCCACAGGCTTTAGTTTGCTAAACGCTGCTCCAGACAACCTCTTTCGTCTTCATCAAACCTGCCTGCCCCGTGTTCCTGGTGGCTGAGGTCTGCGTTCTAAGCCCAGTGATAACACGATGCCTTTCTCACCTTCTTGAGTGAAAGTCTGTCTCCCGTCCCAGGCGCCACAGGTATAGAGTCTTTCTGATTGTTCAGCCCATCTGAAAGGCTCCCATCCTGGCAGTTCAAGGCGTATTAGAGACCTAAGTGAGGCCGAGGGCAGAGACACTCAGTCACAGCTAACCATCTCTTTTCCCACCTTGTCTGACCTGGTCCATCATCATCCACGTGAGAGCTTTTCCTCTCATCTTCATCTCTGCTTCCCATTTGACAAATGAAAATTCCATGCTCTCTTGTCATGCTATTAACTACATCAAACATCTGACCAACAGGAGTCATCATGCTTTGCTTTCACATAATACCCACCCCCTCCACCACCACCACTCCAGACCCTGATAGCACCCTCTAGGGAGAGAGCTCCCCCCTACCCCTCCCCCAGAATCACTGTTCTGGGTCATTGAGATGTTACTCACAGGATCCCAGAGCCTTAAGTACACCCAACATTTTAGGGTGAGAAGGAATCCAGGACACACAGAGTTGAACATGAGATGCAGATTCCATCCCTGGGTCAGAAAGATTCCCTGGAGGGCATGGCAACCCACTCCAGTATTCTTGCCTGGAGAATCACCATGGACAGAGGAGCCTGGCAGGCTGCAGTCCATGGGATCTCAGGGGGTCAGACACGACTGAAGCAACTTAGCACACATCCCTCCCACCATCCATTTATGACATCCAAAGACTTTCCTTCAAGACCTCTGCTGATCAAAAGGAGTAAAAAAAAGGGGGGGAGATTCAATCGTGGTCTAGGGCAATGGGGTGCCTGCTTGCACTGGGGGCGACTGCTGTCACTAAGATGGTGTCTTTGCACAATAAAGTGAACAACGGCAGTAAGTGTTCTGGTTAATTCAAACAACAGCTGTCCCTGTGGTTTTGGAACTGTGGTTCACTTCTTCATCAAAAGGTATTCAGCCTACAGGAAAGGGGTCCCATAAATCACAGGAAGTTTCAAGAAGTCAACAAAAGATTCCAGGAGGGAGGCGGCCAGGGGGAGGGAAATCTGATCTTCGTTCGTTTTATTAAGTTAACATTTTTCTACCGGCATTTGTCTTCTCTCTGCTCTAAAATTCCTCCACTGACTTGAAGGATAAAGAAGCTAATCTGTCGCTGGCAAACCCTAGAGTGGGTGGGCCATGATTCTATACACTGCTCCCTCAAATATCAGTTTTGAGACAAAATATAATAACCCCCCAAATTAGCAATAAATTATAAAGAAGTTAGAGTTCACAGCCAGAGAACTTGAGACAACCCTGATACAGGCTTAAAAAAAAAAAAATCACATCTCAAGTTACAATATGAAAGCCTAGTCTGACTTTTTACTCAATATTATGGTTGGTTTAGTTTCAGTATGTGTTCAGAGACTACTCATACTCAGTATGTGCTTAAGGAAACATTGCACTCGACCTTAACTGAGAGGGTGGTCACACAAAAGTTATCCTGTTGTACAACCCCATGGACTGCCAGGCTTGGCTGGTCTTCACTATCTACCGGTGTTTGGTCAAACTCATGTCCATTGAGTCAGTGATGCCATCCACCCATATCATCTGTCTCCCCCTTCTACTCCTGCCTTCAATGTTTCCCAGCATCAGGGCCTTTTCCAATGAGTCAGCTCTGCATCAGGAGTCCAAAGTATGAAGCTTCAGCATCAGACCTGCTAGTACATATTTAGGGTTGATTCAGGGAAGGAAGCAGGCTGATTGATGTTTTAATGCCAGCTATATACACTTCTTGATTCCATGGAAATATACACACACCATTATCCTTGACCTCCCTTTTGAATATTCCCAGAGCAAGAGAATCGCCCACAATGCTGCACACACATATGTATTTTTGACACTGCCTAGAGACATACCAGAATCCTCTCCCTTTGAGGCCATACTCTACACAACAGCTACAAAGAGGCTTGAAATGATCAGATCCAAGAGAGTGTTTCAGTGACTCTCACATTCAGCTGGTTCTATTTCAAACTTTCAAAGGAACTGGGTTTAGGGAAGTGGCATCTGGCCACTAAGTATGGGAGGATTGAGCCCTGTGAAGACTAGTTTCACTGCATTTTTCCTTTCAGTTGGCTTTTCTGGCTTGTAACCTGGCTGGCTGGAGGCTAGAACCAGTGATGGTCTGGCAAATGCAGGTACAAACAGAGGCAAAGCCCTTTGGAGTCACTTTGTAAACAGAGTTGACATGTGGGTAAATAATGTCACAGTGTCGTTGCACCAGGCCAGCTGATGGTTTCCCTCGGGCTTCCCAGTCTGGGAGATGGCCCATTGGACCTGCCAGGAGAGCTGCCGTCAGCAAACCGCTCCTCTGCCCTAGAGACCGGCAATGGACTGTTGCCAGTGAGCTGGGCTGGATCTAAATATTAACTTTAAAGCCTGCAGTGCAAGAGAATAGTGCAATTGATTTGTGATTAATTATATGCTTGATTCTAAAAAAAGTTTTGAGACTTGTAAGCCTAAAATTGTATACACTAGAGCAGGAGTTGGCAAACCACAGGCTCAAGAGCTGAATCATATTTTAGTAAATAAAGTTTTATTGAAACCAGCCATGTCCAGGTATCTGCATATTGTCATGGCTGCTTTTGTTTTGCAATGGGAAAGTAAAGAAATTATGAATTAACTACCTAGACCTTTACCATAGAGTTTTCAGACTTCTGCACAAGGTAAGAGATAGAGGTAAAATACTGACAATGACTTATTCCCAGAGGTGGTCATTGTATTCATTCATAAACTAAAGTAAAAATTAGATTCACCCTAGAAAGCTAACAGTAGTGGAATGGCTGGGGCAATGTGGTCAACATTGGGTCGAATAGTATGCAGCCATCAATAATTACATTTATAAATCATTTTAATAGCATATGGAAGACCTAATATTTTAAATGAATTGTGAAGAATACAAAATATATCACTAAGCAAAAAAAAAAAAAAAAAGGAAAGAAAGAAAACCTGTTTTGCAGAGAAAAATCACCAGATGAAAACACACTCAAACATTAGGGTGGGAATTTGGATGACATTTTTTTCTTTTCTTCATTATACTTTTAGAGTTTTTAAAGGCCATTTCTACAATAAATATTACTTTTATGAAAAGAAAAACATTTATTTTAAGAATAAGAATTAAGTAAAGAGTTCATAAACTATATATTATAGTGGGAAAAGTTGTTCTTGAGATAAAATAATCTTATTGCTGAGCCATTAGCTGCCAAATTAAAACAGAAAAGGGGAGGGAGGAAAGGAGAAAGGGAGAGGAGAAAAGAAGGAAGGGAAGGCGGGAGGAAGACCAAGGTTCTCTGCCTACTGAAAAAGCCATTTCAGCTTCCAGTAGAGATGAAATATTTTCTGAGTGAAAGTTTTTAGGAGGAGAGGGCCCACATACATGAGCAGGACCTTCAGTGATGGAAGTAAAAGTCTGTGAACTGACTTCTCACTGCTTCCCAGGTTGGAGATAGTCTCAGATTAGGGTAACCTTGAAGATTCTTGGAAAGGGGTGAACAAGAGTGTTCTCTTTGGGTTTTGAAAAGAAAAAGAATCAGGTATCCCCAAAATCTCTTTTAAGTATTAAGCAAACATCTGTTCAAAAAAAAAAAAAAATTTCCTGGATGCTTAGTAAAACTATAATATCTAAACCAATGCTCGGGCCTCCATTCGAATTCCTTGCATATTTTTGCTGTGTTTGTGATTGTGCAGGACTATCTAATAACAAAATTAGAGCTAGAAGAACTGACACACTGATTTAATAGATTTTTAATCTATTAAAAATATAGATTTTTGCCATTTTCCCCAGACTAGACAGTGAAGTGCTGTATCGTAAAATGATGGATGGTTGTGGCCTGAACAGTTAGCAGAACCGTCCATGGGTGTACTTTTATTTTCTATTTACTCCTACACAAAGCCAAGGATGAAGAAGAGAACGCAGATGATTATTAAATTGCACAAAATGACTTCAAACATAAAGAAAAGACAAAAGAATCTTTTCTAGCAAAGCCTGTCAACTTCTTTATTCTATCCATTGTGAAGGCTAAGAAACCCACAGTTGTGTTCCCTGACATCACAAGAAATCTCTGAAAGCTAGACTCCAAGCCCTTTTAGCCAAGTTAAATTGAGAAATGAGGTTTGATTACTGTTAAAAGCAGAAAGTAGGACAAACGTAGAGACAGTCATATATCACCAAGTTTCTAGTCCTGGAAGAGAGAGTCTTTGAACTCTGAAAAGAACTACCCAGAATGAAAACCAGAAGAAAGAAGTGTCAAAAGCATTTAAATCGCCAGTCATATCATCCACACTGTTCACTCCCAGAGATCTAACATGGGAAATGAGGTCTCTACCTCTAGCCCAAGTGCAGAATAATCTTCTTACTAACAAGTTCAGGCACATCAGTAAGTCTCCTGGTCTCAATTTAGATGAAAAGAGTAGCAGGGAACTCTTGTCCACTGAGTCCCTGGGTTTGCAATTGACCAAAAAAATAAACTTCATCTTGAAATATATATATATATATATATATATATATATATATATATTACTTGCATCTAGCCTCTTTTATGCATTGCAAGGAAGTGTGATGATGAAGAAAAAGGGATTTAGAGGCTATTTCATTATAAAATGCAAAGACATACTTGAAACAAAATTACCTCTCTTTGAGGGTGGCACCACCAATTTTCCAATATGTTAGAAGCACTGGGTCAACAATTTGGCTGTGATTGGGACAGATACTTTTCTTAAAGTTGTATCTGCAACACCAAACATACTGTTTTGCTTTTCAGTTGAAGCGTTTGCTACAAATAAATAAAAATAAAGATGCTTTCATTTGCATTTTACATAAAATCAAGATAAAAATTTTCCATGATAAGGAATATTATTATTATTATTACTTAAGGTAGCTTTGGGGCTTCCCTGGTGGCTCAGTCAGTAAAGAATCTGCCTGCAATGCAGGAGACGTAGATTCAATCTCTGGGTTGAGAAGGTCCCATGGAAGAAGGCTTGGCAACCCACTCCAGTATTCTTGCCTGGAGAATCCCCCTGGACAAAGGAGCCTGGTGGGCTGCAGTCCATGGGTTGCAAAGAGTTGGACACGACTGAGCAACCAAGCACAGCACAGCACAAGGTAGCTATGGACGTCAGACCTCACCTCCCAAGTCACCCCAAGTTACCACCGATAAGTTAGAATCTTTCACTTAAAAATGTTGCAAGAATGTAAAATGCTATGCACTGAAAGATGTACTTTTATGTGAAAGAAGAAAGAGAGAGGGAGGGAGGGATGGAAGAAGAGGAGAAGGAAAGAAAGAAGGAAAAGGAGGGAAGAAAGACAATTATGACGATTGAAGATGCCACTGATGACCAGATACATTATAATTCCAAAAATGTTAAAAAGCAGAGTGGGGGAGCATATCTTAGAATTAATGAAATAGGTTTTTCAAATGAAAGATATTCCAGAGTCACCTACACTCCACCAGTTCCTTCAGAAAACTTTTAATTTGGAAATGTTGTGTCTCAGATCTTCCAGGGCATGCAATGGTTGTCTTCTTATTTACTAGTAACTTTTTTTCTACAGCTATGCAAAGTGGACCTGAACTGGTTGGAGACTAAATGGGTACTCTGTGATTAAACATTCTGGTCAATAAAGAGTTGTGTTTATCAAACAATTGAAACAGTACCGAGTATTTAATATCAAGATGATCTTTACCCTATTTACTCTTTAATAATATATTTACTTGTTTAATTAAAGTATAGTTAATGTATAATATTATATAAATTATGGTATACAATATAGTGACTCACAATTTTAAAGGCTGTAGTCCATTTGTAGTTATTATAAAACTATTGGCAAATTCCCGTTCTGTTCAATGCATCTTTGTAGCTTATTTTATACCTGATAGTTTGTACCTGCTAGGCCCCTACCCCCATATTGCCTCTCCTCCCTTCCTTCTCCCCACTGGCACCCACTTGTTTGTTTTCTATATCTGTGAGCCTGTTATTTTCTGTTATATATCTTTAATGGAATATTTAATGCCTCAAAGTCACAATTATGAACACTATTGTCTATTTCACTACATAGGGAAAATGAAAAATACGAATTATTAAATAATATAAAATTATATGGAGAAGGCAATGGCACCCCACTCCAGTACTGTTGCCCGGAAAATCCCATGGACGGAGGAGCCTGGTGGGCTGCAGTCCATGGGGTCGCTAAGAGTCGGACACGACTGAGCGACTTCACTTTCTCTTTTCACTTTCATGCATTGGAGAAGGAAATGGCAACCCACTCCAGTGTTCTTGCCTGGAGAATCCCAGGGACGGGGAAGCCTGGTGGGCTGCTATCTATGGGGTCACACGGAGTCGGACACGACTGAAGTGACTTAGCATAGCATAGCACAGCATAAAATTATATATCATCACATAATAATATTAAATAATAAATAATTTTATTAGCAGATAATTGAGACTCTATGCTATCTCAATGAAGTTCTCATCAGAAAATAGAAATTGGCAAAATTGGTAGACCCAGGATCTGTCAGCTCAATATCCTGTTGCCAGCATTAGCCCTGAGATACTCCTGGTGGGAGGACCCAGCTCTGCCCTTCTATCAGCCTTGATCACAGAGGCACAGCATGGATACCTTCAGCAGTTATTTACCATTTCAGAACCCATATGTCTTTCCAGCTCTCTATGAATTCACTTTTTCCTCAAAGCTGCACCACTCACCCTTAATCAAGGGAGGGGCATTAACAATCCTCTAGCCCAGTCCCACCTCACTCTCTCCAGCATCCCTGAGAAATTATTGCTCAATCTCATGTCTGACACATATAAGTGTTAGTCATTCAGTCATGTTCAACTTTTTGCAACCCCATGGACTGTAGCCTACCAGGCTCTTCTGTCCATGGAATTCTCCAGGCAAGAATGCTGGAGTGGGTTGCCATTCCCTTCTCCAGGGGATCTTCTGCATGCAGGGATTGAACCTGGGTCTCCTGCATTGCAGGCAGGTTCTTTACTGGCTGAGCCACCAGGGAAGCCCCTGGCACAGATAAGTCCTTAATAAATAGCTGTTGGATAAGGGATTGCATCATGTCTACACCAGTATTCAAAGCAGGGCCTGACTAGCCTGAGAAAAGTTGGAAGATCCTGTCTTGACTTCAAATACTTTACTTCTAGTTCTTCTACACCTTTAATTCTGCCACAACACACTACTGATTTCACACTGAGTCAACAGAAACTCCGGACAAGATGTAGCCATCGTCCTGTATTTGTGTGGTCCTCTAAACCTAAAAGTAAAACAGTATCCAAGTCCAGGCTGATCTGTGATCAGTTCAGTTCAGTAGCTCAGTAATGTCTGACTCTTTGGAACCCCAAGGACTGCAGCACGCCAGGCTTCCCTGTCCATCACCAACTCCAGGAGCTTGCTCAAATTCATGTGCATCAAGTCAGTGATGCCATCCAACTGTCTCATCCTCTGTTATCCCCTTCTCCCGCCTTCAATCTTTCCCAGCACCAAGGTCTCTTCCAATGAGTCAGTTCTTTGCATCAGGTGGCCAAAGTGTTGGAGCTTCAGCTTCAGCATCAGTCCTTCCAATGTATATTCAGGACTGATTTCCTTTAAGATTGACTGTGATCACTAGTTGTCCTCAGAGCATGTGTGCGCGCGCACACACACACACACACACACACATGCATAAATAAGCTCCTGAGGGCAGGACCTTACTACATGGTTTACTATTGCGTTGCCAGTAACAAGAACACTGACTGACACAGCAGACATCCAATGAACACTTGTCAAATGAACGCTGAGTCCATGAGTCCCATCACACTTTATGGTATATTTGGTCCACACTCAAGTAGTTCAGGGTCCTTGGGGATCTTGACTCCGTCATCTGCTGTAGTCAGAATCCCTCCAAGCATCCTACTGTTTACGCTGCTGTAGGGGACAGCAAACTACATCCACAAATTGAGTCCAGCCACTACTTTCTTCTGTACAACCCACGAGCTAAGAATGACTGTAACGTTTTGACTTAGTTGGAGGGGATGATCCATAGAACAATATTTCATGACAATTGAAAATGATATGGAAGTCAAATTTTAGCTTCCGAAGCTAAATCGCACTAGAACACAGCCACACTCCTTCATTACACATCATCTTCGGCTGAACTACAGCAGCATTGTACAACAGCTCCAAGAGTTGAGAAGATACAACTGAGGCCGCAGAGACCAGAAAACCCAATATATTCACCATGAGGCCCTTTGAAGGCTAAGTTTGAGCACCTCTAGTCCATTCACACCATACTATCCTCCTTTTAACTTTTATTTAAAATGTTAAACACAAAGAGGGATGGGGGAGGGGTGGGATGAACTGAGACATTTCGACTGACATCTAAACACTACTAGATGTGGAATAGATACATAATGAGAACCTGCTGTGTAGCTCACAGAAACCTACTCAATGCCCTGTGGTGACCTGAATGGGAAGGAAATATCCAAAAAGAGGGTTGTACGTATAGCTGATTCACTTTGCCATACGGTAGACAGTAATAAAGCATTATAAAGCAACTGCTGCTGCTGCTGCTAAGTCGCGCCAGTCGTGTCCGACTCTGTGCGACACCATAGACAGCAGCCCACCAGGCCCCACCGTCCCTGGGATTCTTTAGGCAAGAACACTGGAGTGGGTTGCCATTTCCTTCTCCAATGCATGAAAGTGAAGAGTGAAAGCGAAGTCGCTCAGTCGTGTCCGACTCTTAGCGACCCCACGGACTGCAGCCTACCAGGCTCCTCCATCCATGGGATTTTCCAGGCAAGAGTACTGGAGTGGGTTGCCATTGCCTTCTCCGTATAAAGCAACTATGCCCCCAATAAACATTAATTTAAAAAATAAAATGTTAAACAGAATTAAGGCAAGGACCGATGTTTGAAGTGTGTGGATATACTTTGGAGACCTTAGTGCAGTAGACTTCAGCCCACTTTTACCAACCACTGGGTCTCCTTCAACTGGATATGGATGCTCAGACTGCACTGGGCTCTCAGTTTTCCGTCACGTCCACAAAGGCCGCATGGGAGGTTGCTGAAACCCAGGAGGTCAAGATGATGGGGTCTGAGAATTTCCTGAGTGCTGCAGCTCTCATTCTAACCACTCCCCAAGGCAGGGACTAGCCCAGGAGACATTCACTCTCAGCCAAGTGAGATGTCTAAGTGAGAGTATAGGACCCGCACGCGCAAGGGTGCAACTCAATTCCAATAATCAATCCGACTGAATTGCATGAATCCCTGCTGGGTACTCAGTAATGTACTTGACCTCAGAGAATCCTGTCTGCAGTGAGGGGCCCCGCCTGGTCTCTGCCTTCCACGTGGGCTCACCATCCTTTCTCCTTCATATCCTGTTCACTGCTCCCCCTCTACCACTAGAATGCCTCCACGCTGGAGCCTGAACTTATTTTGTAAAAAACTACTTCTGAGGCTAAATGACTTGACAAATTAACATCAGCCTTAAATAATAAACCCCTTTTTGATTCCAAGGACATGAGGGCTGGGAAACCCTCTCTACTGAGCTACAGGGAAGAGATAAATTGATACTCTGAACCAATTATCTTTTATTCATCTCAGATACCATATCATTTGGTTTCCATAAAGTTCTGGCCATTGCCTTTTGGAAAATTCATGGCGCCAACAAGCAAAAGGGAGGAAATGATTACGAAGAGTTTTCTCTCAACGCCACTAATTTGTTGAAGCCCCTTCCAAGCTCTAGCCGTGGAGCCCAAGCAGCCCAGGTTCTGGTTCTCTCTCTGATTGTCCAGCATTTTCACTCATCCCCTGGCAACTGCTGATGGTGAAGGAGAAGCCACGGTGTAGTGTAGGGAGCTGTCTGCAGGGGAGTGTTCAATCAGGATGGCAAAGGTTCAAAGAAGAAGAAAGCCTGGGAAGACATCCCATAACACCAATTGCCCTGCAGAGAGTCTTGCCCAGGAATAAACCACAGAAAGCTAAAGTGGCAGTTGTTGTCAAATCTTGTTTAGACCACAGAACCAAAAAAGGAAGAAAGAGTCAGTGGAAAGCATGAAGCAGGGTTGGGCATCAGGTCATCTCAGGAAGCAGTGGCTAAGAGCTGCTGAGCAGTGGCATCAGCGAGAGTTGCCTCCCTCAGGAAGCCCTCCTGGATCCCTCCATGTCTCATAGGTCTCCCCCTCGGCCAACCTCCCCCAGCATTCACCTTCCATAGAGTTATGCTCACCATAAACAGCAAGCTGTTCTGACTTGTGAGCCAAATCTTGGCTACTCCCTAGAGTGTGAAGTTGCTGGAATTGCCATGGATAATGTTTTATATTCCTATGTGTTCCCCACAGCACCTGGACACAGAGTAAAGACATAATATTTACCAAAGGAATGAAGGGGGGGCGGGAAACAGCCACTTATTTTTCCTTTGCAAAACCTGAAGTAGACATTTTTCTAAAGATGAGGTACCCCCTGAGCAAGACAGACTTGACTCCTGCCCTTCTTCCTCTTATCTGACAGCCTTTAAAATGCTGTCCATTTAAAGGGGGGCTTCTCTTTCCGATGACACCAGGAGTGATTGGCAGCTGTAACCCTCCTGGGCCGCTGAGATACTCACATCCCGGGAAGAAGGCCGATGCTAATTCCAAGCGCGGAGCTCGCCTCACCTGTAAGTGACATGAGTGTCTGCACTTCAGGACACTTGCCTACGGGGACTGAGACAGAGGCGAGCTATTTAGCTCAGTGCTAACCCTTCCCGCATCCAGGGACCTCACTGTAGTTGCACCAAGATCCCAAGATGCCAGGGGTCTTTCACCAGATGAATACTGAGTCCCATTGTAACCTTTCCTTTTCTATCTTAACCTAAACAATAATAAAACCAAAATCTGTACTCTCAGTGATTTTATTTTAAGGCGTTCCAGAAGCTATTATACATCACAGCAAATAGTGAAGAAATTATAAAAATAGTCACACCATGTTCTATTTTACTGTCTAACTTTGGGTTGGTTGGAGACTGTAGCATCTGTTTATTAAAATTTAACTGTGTGATGGAGTAACTTGTAGTAGATCTCAGCAGGAGAGACGCTGAATAACATACCCAAACTGTCCATCTAAAGGCATCAGAGAACTTTCAAGGTATCTAGGACTTGAGAAGGCATGTCCCAGAGGAAGTAAAGGTCACTGAGGTGAGCACAAGTTTCTGCACACCTCTTTTCTCCTTGGAGCATTTGCTGGTATTTGGCCTGAAGCAAAAATCTGAGAGGCAAAGTGGAAAGAGGTTACTAAGATGCAGAGGAGCCAGCAGAGGTTAGGCAACCCCTCAAACTGGAGAGACAGAACTTGGAGTTCAGAGTTGCCAAGCAGCCAGAATTTGAAGGGCAAGATATAGAGAAAAGCAAGATAAAGAACACTGAGCCCAATACTCTGTGATTTCTCCTAGAAGCATTTTCTCACAAGCAGCAGAGAAAGAGAAGCTAAGAGGCCAAGCAGAAAGGGGCTTGAGAGTGGAACAGAATTTGTGGCTATCTCAAAGTGATGGAAAGACAGAAAGAAAAAAGAAAAAAGAGTCCTAGACCCACCAAAGAGTTGGGGCTCTAGGAAACACGAGAATGCCATCCTAGGAGGGAGGCAAACCAGGAGAAGACCAGACACTGCAAATGTGCTAAACTAGGCTTGGGTCCCCTTGGTCCCTTATAGGACTGAAATACTCTACCTCTCTGCTGCTTGCCCAAGGATAGGGTGTATTCTCTCTGCAGGAGGAAAATATTATGCCAAGCTCCTGCAAAATTCATACAGAAGTCCCTAAATTAAGGTGCAAAATTACCTGACTGTACCAAGAAACAGAACCAAGACAAAACCTTTGCAATGAAAACAGACTGCAGTTAACCCAGATATTAGAGTTATTAGGCTTTAAAATATAACTATAATTAATACATTCAAGAAAATAGAAGTAAAATGTATAAAAATGTAGAAATTCTAGAACAGAAATAAATGGAAGCTTTAGAAAAATAGAATAACTGAAACTAAGCACTCAACAGAGCATATTAACAGAAAAGTAGACACGGCTGAAGAGAGAAACAGACAATTGAGAAACACAACAGAAAATAGTCAAGACTGAAGAACAAAGAGGAAAGGAGTTGGGAGGTATAGAAAACAGCATCAAAGGTATATAGGATGTGACAAGAAAATCTAAAATACACGTGATTAGTGTCCCAGAGTGGGAGAAGAAAGGGATGGGGCAGAAGCAATATATGAAGGGAAACGGCTGAGAATTCTCCAAAACTGAAAAATAACATCAAATTACAGACAAATACAAAGAAAAATTACTTCTGGGCACATTACAATAAAATAGCTGAAGCCAAAGACTAAACTCTTAAAGCATACAGGGGAAAAAAAGACACATTATCTTTTTTTTTTTTTTTTTGCTATATATATATATATATACACCCAATGAATCAGCACCTTCATTTCCAGGCATGTATTCAAAAATATTGCACTATGTCCTCCAAAGAGTTAAGCAGGAATGTTGGAAGTAGCACTCTTTACAATAGCCAAAAACTGCAAACAAACCAAATGATCACGAACAGGTCAAATATGGTAACGTCATACAATGGAATACTATACAGCAATAACAGTCAAAATTAACTACTCACATATACACAACATAGATGAAACTCAAAGATATAATGTTAGGCAAAAGAGAGGAGAAACAAAAGAGTGCCTGATATGATTTCAATTTGCATTAATTTTTTTAAATAGGTAAAACTAATCTGGCCCACTAATCTAGAGGTCAGAGTAGTGATTACCTCTGGGCAGCCTTGGACTTGGAATGGCACAGAAGTGCCCTGGGATGCTGTAAAGGTTTCATATCTTGATCTTGGTGGTGGTTACATAGGCGTGTACATATATAAAAATGAATTAAGCTATGAATTTAAGATGTGTGCTCTTTATTGTACATAACTTATGTCTCAATAAAAATATTTAAAAACTGAAAACAAAAACTGGAAGCAAAATAGAGACATTTCTAGAATAACAAAAATTAAGAGAATTAATCACTCACAGACCTGTATTAAAGGGAATACTAAAGGGAATTTTGTTTTTAGACAGAAGAAAAATGATCCCAGGTGGGAAGCCAGCAATGAAGGATGAAATAAAGAGAAGTGGAAAAGGGTCATTGGTGTCACGTGGATAGTCCTAAGTAAATACAGAAACCTATAAAAATATTTTATATGTTCAAATAAATCTATAAAAATATAAAAATTGGAAAGTAACATGCATGACAACAGTAAAAAGGAGGGAAAGGGATAAACAGAGTGTAGAAAAGTTCAAAGATTCTAGCATTGCCTGGAGGAGAGAAAGCACTCATTTAAATTGTAAGCGTTGGTCACTCAGTCGTGTCCAACTCTTTGTGATCCCATGGACTGTAGCCCTCTGCCAGGCTCCTCTGTCCATGGAATTCTCCAGGCAAGAATACTGGAGTGGGTAGCCATTCCCTCCTCCTGAGGATCTTCGAGACCCAGGGATGGAACCCAGGTCTCCTGCATTACAGGCAGATTCATCACCATCTGAGCAACCAAGGAAGCCCATTAAATGACATACATAAAATGAATCCCCAAATGGAATACATTACTGTGACAAAAAGATATTGCTATATTCAAGTGCAGGAATAAACTTCACAATCAGAACGAAGTCATACACAAAATAACATACACTATGAATCTCATTATAGAAAGTTTAAAAGCAGGTAAAATTCATTGGTTCTGTTAGCAGTCAGTGTATGCCTGTAAGGAGGGTATGCCTATAAGGAGGCAAAAGGGTGGTCTTCTGGGGGTTCAGTAATCCATGTTTTGGTCTGGGTGCTATTTATAGCTGTGCTGATTTCATATGTCTTTATTTTGTAAAAGTTTGATCAAATTATATACTTATGATTTATTCACTTTTTATATATGTTCCACCTCAATAAAAATGTACTTAAAAACACGCCAAGAAATATAAACAAATACTCCTTATTTATGAAATAATAATACTTTTAATCTGTGCTAACAATCTATAAACATCATAATTTCTCAAACACTTGCAAACCAGCATTTGAATGAGAATAGATTTTTTGATTCCTTTATTTTGCAATATATATGCTGTAGCCCACAACGAGAGTTAAATAACTTATACTTGTTTTAATTTTTAATTGTAGTTCTAAAGTTCACAGTGAGACTCAGTCTAATGAATTAAGAAGTGTTTGTCTAAGGCCTCAAGATACCACTGCTTTAGAGAGTGCTTCACAGACAGAAAAAAGTTCATTCAAAACCTAATTATCTTGGGGCATTTGATGTTTTAATTCCCAACAAACTATTTCTCTTCCAACAGTATTTTCATTTAAAAAGATCACCAGAGGAGAGAAAAATTTAACAAGACTATGATAACTAATATGAGATTTCCAGCCAGAAGGTAAAAGAATAATCTTATCCATTTGAGAAAATCTGGCCTATGCAAACCATACACATATACATGTAGATATCACGTAAAAATAGGAATACACAGACATCATTATCACATTTTTCAATGTTTAAGTAATTTATCAGGCTCCTTCCCATGCACATAGCCCCCCACCAAAATGGCCACACCAGCCGAAGACTGGTATCTTGTGAAGGTTCCAAGACATGAATTCTGGAGCCAGACTGCCTGGATTCCAATCCTAGCACCTCCACTTATTAAGAGAAACCTTACACAAGTTCACTGCTGGGGGCCCCGGCCTCATCATGCATAAAATGAGATTAGTACTAGTACTTATTCCAATGGGTTGCTGTGCCGACTAAAGGAATTAAACTATAAAGAACCTAGGTCAGTGCCTGACCCATGAAGGGGCTTCCCAGGTGGCACAGTGGTAAAGAATCTGCCTGCCAATGCATGAGACATGGGTTCCACCCCTGGGTGGGGAAGATCCCCTGTAATAGGAAATGGCAACCCACTCCAGTATTCCTGCCTGGAAAATTCCAGGGACAGAGGAGCCTGGTGGGCTACAGTCCGTGGAGTCACAAAGAGTCAGACATGACTGGGCATGCATGCCAGGCCAGAACAAGCCTTGACCTATGAAAAGCTCTCACTAGGTGTGAACTACTCTATCACTTTAATCTAAATCCAGTCTAGAAACAATATGTTTGTCCAAGACGTCAACTGAAATGACCTACCAACCAGTTTGACACCATCAGAATAATCACTGGTGCTCAGAATGGTGACTATAAAACATTATAATCATCTTACATAATTTTTGAATGAAAAATGAAATTCTATTCAGCAGTGCATTAATGTCCCATGAATTTTATTGGGTGCAAGCCTGAATATTCAGAATCTATACAGGCTACATATGGTAATTCAGTTAACCAGACCCCTTAATTCAGCAGGACACCAATCGCCAATGGTATCAGCTATCAGAGAGTTCATGGTGTGATGGAGGTCTTCATTATCGACACTGTGATGACACATACATCACTCCCGGAGTCACACCATTCGTGAATTATTTAAAGTGCTCTCGTTAGAGAACAAAAGAAGATCTAGCTTGCTAGTTACAGTACTGGAAATATGTCATGTCATTCCCATGACCACGGCTGCCATATTATCACGTTAACCACATCAATTAGTATTCAACTCTAAAACTAACAGGCTTCTTTTCACCACAAGATCCACCTTTCAAAAATGCTCCAAAATATATACCTTCTCTTGTAAAACATTACCTATCACCCACAACTTGTTACACTTCTTTTGTAATGCTTTGAAAATTATTTTCTTTTGTTTTAAGCTACTCATCATACTTCCCGTTACAGTTTATAATAATTCATGTGTGTCATTAACACCTGCTATATTTTATACATGTTAACTACCTAGTCTCCTCTCATTATGTTGAGCTATTAATAGCAAATGATTAAATCCTAGAAATGGCCAGTTTTTTTGAGATTAAGTTGAACCATCTGAGTTCAGTTGTTTTACACATATGGATCCACTGACCACATAAATCTCAGGCTACACATTGTGAGCTTGGAAGGTAACTGTCTTTTCCTAATTCAGAACTATTTTTATACATTTTAAAGGCAAGCAAAATCTCCTCCTCAAATTTTATAGGTGTAAATTGCTCCATTTAATAAAGATATATAGTTATTTTAATACTCATAGTCTAAAAATACAAGTTTTTTAGTTTAATGCCGTCCGTGCATGAATGTAGTCTGACTCTATTCCATTGCTATATTAATGTTTTATTAAGCAAATAGTCCAAAGCAAAAGAGGGAAATGTGGTAACATTAGCTAAAAGATTTAATTAAACTGACCTTTTAAAAAAATTATCATTATCATTTTACAGATTAAGAAATTCAGGCATTAAGGTGAAGACACAGTGTCATGGAGTAGCAAAGTCAAGATTTGAACGCAGTAGTCTTACCCAGGGCACATTCTTAACCAATATGCTCCAAATTGTGGTGCAGAAGAAGACTCTTGGGAGTCCCTTGGACATAAAGGAGATCAAACCAGTCAATCCTAAAGGAAATCAACCCTGAATATTCATTGGAAGGACCGATGCTACAGCTGAAGCTCCAATATCTTGGCCACCTAAAGCAAACAGCCAACTCACTGGAAAAGACTCTGATGGTGGGAAAGATTGAGGGCAGGAGGAGAAGAGGGCAGCAGAGGATAAGACGGTTGGATGGTGTCACCGACTCAATGGACATGAGTTTGAGCAAGCTCCGGGATGTAGTCAATACAGGGAAGCCTGGTGTGGTTGCAGTTCATGGAGTTGCAGAGCCGGACATGACTTAACAACTGAACAAAAGCAACAATGCTCTGCTTGGCAAGCAAACATAAAATAATTTAAAATTGCAGTAAAGGCTATAAAGGAAAAAGATCAGGTGAATACGTAATAGCTACTATTACTATGGCTATCTGTTGGATCACTGGGTAGAAAGTCCACTCCTTAGAAGGAGTGGTCAGGAAAGGCATTTGTGGCCTGAAAGAAGGGATGTGATGGGAGGAGGAAGAACATTCCAAGAGGGGCAGCATGTGCAAAGGCCCTGAGGCCAGTGTGACTGCAGCACAAAAGGTGTGATGTGGCCCCACACCTCACTGGAGAAGCAGGTCAAGGCCAGATCATGCCCTGAAGTCCTTGCTAGATGGAGTCTGTGTCATGTGCATCCCCAGTGCCTGGCATGATACCTGGCACATTGTAGGTGCTCAGTAAAAGATAAGTGAATCCTTAACTTGAGCTTTACTTGTGTAAAGGCTGAATCAGTTATGGTGGGGGGTTGGGGACCAGGCAAGTGGGCCAGATCTATTTAAAACCAGACAGCCAGTTGGCTTTGATTAGCCCACACATCTACAAGAAGCCATCCTCATGAGAACCAAGATCAACACTGACAGCCAGTCACACACGCAACATCTGGTTTACTTCCAGCTCCAAACAGGAACTTTCCATTGCCGCTGGTCACTGGACTCCTTTCAGTCCCCAAAGGACCTCAGCAAACCAGGCATGCTAATTGGATCAAGTTGGAAATCAAGATTCCAATTAGATCAGGCCTCTCTTGTTCATGACAGCCTCCAACAGACATATCCATGAGGAGGATTTAATGTTAGATCAGCACCCATGGGACACGATTTCCTTGTTCTGCCTAAGCCAGTCTGAGGTCCAGTTGAATTTTCATTCAGATATGTTTGAGGGTTGTTATACCAAAGCCTCCTAGGTCTAATGAGGTAATTCACAGTATTCACCACTCCCCTCCCCTGTGTCAAAACCAAATAAATGACCTGGACCCTCCGATGCTCCCTGCCACAGTGACTGTAAGCCAGTCTTTGGCAAAGTCATACTAGTCCACATCCTTGACCTCGAAGGAGCACAGCCCTATTGCTCTTGAAGCCTTCAGAACAGTTTGGTGACTCTCTTTTGGACCTTTTTCTCCCCTTGGGACTTTCTCAAAGTGCCCCAAACATTCCAGATCTGTGCAAACAAGTGTTTTATTGCCCAGGATAATCTGGCTTCATTCAACACCCACTATAGACCAACTCCAAGCTCTCTGACCACAACCTCACTCTCACCCCTCGTCAACACCTCACTGTAATGCCTCAGAGGCAACTCTAGGGGTCCCCAGGCAGCTCCAGAGAGTAACCCAGCACCTTCTTTTGATGCCCTGTCTTCTTCTTGTTTCCAGAATAAACAGGGCATGGGCAGGGGTGGGGGGGGCGGGATTTCGAGGTTGTTGTCCTGATTTATGAGACTTGTCTTGGAATCTGATTGCTAACTGCTGTAGTGCTTACACAGTAAAACCAAACTCAAATAAATGATCACAAAGCACGTGGAAGATTTCACGGACACCCTTCCCTGGTGCCCCAGAGGGGTTGTTGAAAGGGTTCTTGGTACCGGGGGAGCTCTGAGATGATGTCGGGCCCACTCAGCAGGGTGGAAAGCATCCAGGTCACAAGTTATTTGAACCAAAACAGACTTGAAAGGGGTTTATTCTCAGCAAAGGAGGTTCAGAATGATTCACCTGCTCATCTATTCAATCCATTTAGATGCGTTTGCTGCTATTATATTATTTTAGCTTCTTTAGCATGTGACTGCTCCTAGATTCCTGTTCAGCCCCTGATTTTCTCCAATTGCCTCCTGTTTTGCTCAAGGGTCAGACCTGTTGAAAGATGTGTGGAGCAATATCTATGTCATTTTAAACTGGTTCAGTGGGAAACTTTTTTTCCTATGTCTTTCTTGTTCTCAAGAATTAGGCAAATTGGGTTCAGACACAGTCGTCAGCACCAAAAAAAAAGAGAGAGAGAGAAATTTTAGAGCAACTTTAAAAATGCAATTCTGACATAGAAAATTTATCTCTTTGATTATTAACCAAGCGCAGTCTCATTGACCCGCCATGGTCTCTCCTTCAATCAAGGGAGGGCAAAGAAGGCACGTGTGTGTTGCAGCTTCTTTATTGATTTCCATAATTGATGTCAGAGAATCACATTTCACCCCTCAGTACTTTAACTTCAACCTCTTAAAATAGGGATTGCTGGCTGCTTTCTGTTAAGAGAATGTGGCCCTCTTTTCTGCAATGAAGGAACATTCCTGGCCCCCAAAAAAACCCATAATGACTTAATAGCATTTAAAACACACCCGACAGTCTTTAATTATATCAAGCTACTGTAGTAGTGAAATTAACTAAATTGCAGCTCCTGCAGGAGCGGCCTAGGTGACAAGTGGAGTAGGTTTCTAACATCTGGCCACCTTTCCCAGCAACTTATGATGGATGGAGGTTTATTAATAAAAAACAGCTGAATGGTGGGGGACTTGCTTTTTGTATTTATTTTGTGTCCTCGATGTATAACAACACCTGATCCCTTCTCGGCATGATTACATAAGTGAGGATTTATTTTTTTTCTTGGTAAACCTCAGATTTGCACATAAAATTTATTTGGCCTCCTTTAATGATTTATGTCCATAGGGCTTCAACCAGCTAATAAGCCCCATGCTGGTGCAATTAGTAACCAATTCTAAGACTCCTTTCTAAAAAAATGTGAGAAGACAGTTTTTAACTCAAGTTTCCCTCCCTGGTGTGTTTCTGTAAATGACTGAAGCACAGAAAAAAAAGTATTGTTATTAAGAATATATTAAAACAAACAAACAAAAATCACCTAAGGCCCTTGAACTAGGCATAGAAGAGTTTTCATTTTTTTGGCCACCCATCCCAGCTTGTGAGATCTTAGTTCCCTGATCAAGCATGGAACATGTGCCCCTGCAGTGGAAGTATGGAGTCTTAACTGCTGCACCACCAGGGAATCCCTCATAGAAGCGTTTTTACATCAAATTAAATCCTGTACAGGATGTAGTAGTATGTTTGGAATATAATAAATTTAACAAACATGGGATACATCAAGCAAAGAAATCATAAAGCTCAGAATGACCTAGGTCGTTTGGATTTTTTAAAAAGATCCAAAGATTGTAAATAGAGTGATATTTGAGGGGTTGTTTTTTTGTCTAAACAGAGAGAAAGCAGTTCTCATTTATTTGAACCCTCAAAAACCAAACTGCTCAGACAATGGTATTTCATTTAAAATACGTCTACAATCACTCACATAAACATGTCTACCACTGATAACGTCATGTGTCAAGCGAAAAGAATGGAGGAGGAAGGTTGATGTCCGTCCCAGGGAAAGAAGCAGCCAGTGAGACCCAGACATTTCCATTATCTTAGGATGACTGCAGTTAAGCCTCTGTGTGGCTGCACTCAACACAAACAGCAGAAACAAGTGTGAACTGGTTCAGTTTACGCTCCACGTTGCCATCCATACAAGGTGTGGCTGAAATACTTTCACTCTCACCAACACATCAGAACATTTAGTTTAGATCTTTCTTTGTGAAATAACGAGTCATTAAAGTTGTTCATTATACAGATAATCCAAGTTTTTTTTTAAATCCATTTGCCCCAATTATTTGGCTATCACAAGAAAACTTAAGTGGGATTATCAGGAAAATTACCTTCATCCTTTACTCCCTTTGTGCTCGCACGCTGCTTGTAGGAGCTAGAAGAGCCAGGAACATACAGGTCTCAGGAATGCCTGTGGCTGACTCTCTTATCTTGAATTTATTTTCTTAAGGACTCTAACAAGAGTAGCAAGTGTGAACATCTGTCTCAACATATAGTCACAGACTTTATTTTCACTCGGAAACATTTGCCTTCCAAATGCTAATGGGTTGAATTCACTCTTATTTATCTTCTGTCAGCCCCTCACATGGCACCAGAAGGAGCCAGAGCATTTTCTGAGCTTCGGGACATGAAGGAACCGTTTAGTTTATTTTGATTACTTGACTGTGAATGATGTTGTCCATGTCAGCTCCCGGCAAGGGACCCTGAGGTAGAAGACGGTGGTCATAGTAAAGGATGCTCTCCTGCACTGCTCAGGAGCGGACAGCAGCCACCACCCCTTGGGATGAGTGAGATGTTGCACAGAACAGTTGAGGAGAATGGTCTGGATATGTATTTTCTCTGGAGGAAGCCCAGCCACACCACACCTGGATCGGTGGTATAATTGTGCTAAGTTAACTTACAACAGTACAGGCTGAAATGATTACTTTATGTAACAAACAATGCCAATGGCTTTTTTTTTTCTTAACAGAATTGAGAAGCAATCAACAAACAAACAAACACTTTCTGCCAACCCATTCATCAGGGCTGACCACACACCAGACAGGGGATCAGGCACAAAGACAGTGATATTCAGTCTTTGGTATGAAGACTCACCAGGAAGCCTTGTTAAAAGGGCAGAATCACCAGGCTCAGAAATCAGCGTCAACTGGATGAGGCTCCAGGTGACACCAAGATAGGTGGTCCCGGACCACACATTGATGTATATAAGGCTTCAGAGATGAAAGACGAATTTGCTTTACTTGTTTATGTCTGTCTCTCTCCTCTAGATGGTAAGATCCTTAGACCAGAGGTCGGCAATTTTTTTCTGTAAAGGGCCTAAAAGTAAACATTAAAGGCTTTGCGGGCCAAGAGGCCACATACTCTGCCATTGTAGCGTGAAAGTAGCCGCAGACAATACACACTTCAGTGAGTCTGGCAGGGCCCACGGCCCTTGCAACAGGCGGTGGGCTGGGTCCAGGCTAGGGTAGTAGTTTGCTAATCCCTGCTCCAGTGCAAGGACTAATCTCAGTGGTCCTGGAACTGACACCTATCATAGTGCTTCACAGGTGGGACATGATTGACAAATGTTTATTGAGTAAGTCGATGGTCATAGTCTTGACTCAAGGATATGCACATTGGTAGGGATGACAGCATATATGTGTGTGTGCATGCTAAGTCTCTTCAGTCATATCTGACTCTTTACGACCCTATAGGCTATACCCCACCAGGCTCTTCTGTCCATGGGATTCTCCAGGCAAGAATATTAGAGTGGGCCACCATGCCCTCCTCCAGGGAATCTGCCTGACTGAGGAATCGAACCTGTGCTCCTTGCATCACCTGCATTGGCAGGTGGATTCCTTACCACTAACGCCATGACAAATCTAGACAGTGTATTAAAAAACAGAGACATCACTTTGCCCACAAAGGTCCATCTAGTCAAAGCTATGGTTTTTCCAGAAGCCATGTATGGATGTGAGAGATGGACCACAAAGAAGGCTGAGTGCTGAAGAACTGATGGTTTCAAATTGGGATGCTGGAGAAGACTCCTGAGAGTCCCTTGGACTGCAAGGAAATCAAATCAGTCAATCCTAAAGGAAATTAACCCTGAATATGCATTGGGAGGACTGATGCTGAAACTGAAGCTCCAATACTTTGGCCACCTGATGTGAAGAGCGAACTCATTGGAAAAGACCCTGATGCTGGGAAAGATTGAGGGCAGGAGAAGAAGGGGGTGACAGAGGATGAGACGGTTGGATGGCATCACCAGCTCAATGGACGTGAGTTTGAGCAAACTCAGGAAGATAGTGAAGGACAGGGAAGCTTGACATGCTTCAGTCCATGGGGTCGCAAAGAGTCAGAGACAACTTAGCAATAGAACAACTGCAACGGACAACAGTTGGCAAAATAATAAATCATCACGGGCTTCCCTGGTGGCTCAGTAGTGAAGAACCCACTTGCCAATGCAAGAGACTCAAGTTTGATCCCTGGTCTGGGAGGATCCCACGTGCGGTGGAGCAACTAAGTCCGTGTGCCACACCTGCTGAGCGTGAGCTTTAGAGCCTGGAAATCACAACTACTGAAGCCTGGACATCCTAAAGCCCACGCTCTGCAACAAGAAACGCCACCACAGTGAAAAACCCGAGCGCCGAAACTGGAGAGTAGCCCCAGCTCATCACAACTAGAGAAACACCTGTGCAGCAATGAAGACCCAGCACATTCAAACTAAAATAAATTAATTAATAAAAATAATAATCACATTGGTAATTTCATAGAGACTGCATTGCAGCAATCCCACTCCTAGGCATCTACCCTGAGGAAATCAAAACTGAAAAAGACACATGTATCCCACTGTTCATTACAGCACTACTTACAATAGCTAGAACGTGGAAGCAAACTTGGAAGCATCCATCAACAGATGAATGGATGAAGAAGTTGTGGTACATTACATATACACAGTGGAATATTACTCATCCATAAAAAAGGAATGCCTTTGAGTCAGTTCTAATGGGGTGGATAAACCTAGAACCCATTATACAGAGTGAAGTAAGTCAGAAAGAGAAACATCGTATTCTAATGCATTGATACGGAATCTAGAAAAATGGTACTGAAGAATTTACTTACAGGGCAGCAGTGGAGAAACAGACATAGAGAATAGACTGATGGACATGGGGAGAGGGGAGGAGAGGGTGAGATGCATGGAGAGTGACATGGAAACTTACATTACCATGTGTAAAATAGACAGCCAACGGGAATTTGCTGTATGGCTAAGAAATCTAAGCAAGGGCTCTGTATCAACCTGGAGGGGTGGGATGGGGAGGGATATGGGAGGGAGGTTCAAAAGGGAGGGGATATCTGTATACCTATGGCTGATTCAATAATAATAATAATCAAATCATCATAATATAAGAAGAGCTATGGGAGATCTGTGCACAATGCTCTGTGCAGGGAGAAGGAATGTCAGAGTGCCAGATGGAGCAAATGGGAATACAGGACACAGAGTTCATTTTAAATTTTAGATAAACAGTGGCTAAGTTATTTGGAGCATATACTGAGATATTATTAGTCGTTTATCTGAAATTTGATGGCATCCTACATTTTATCTGACAATGAACCAGGGGATGTGCCCAGCAGGGCAGATGTTGGCAGGGAGGTGAACAAGGATGCCAGAAAGAAAGGCGGAGAGGTCAAAGGGCAGGATGAAACATGTACACATCACGGAGTCCCAAGAGCCCTTCCTTGTCCAAAGAGGAGCTGTGGCTGCAGGGGTGGAATGGGGTCAGGGCAGGCTGGGGCGGGCGTAGGGGGTAGGGGGTAAGGACCAGTGTTAGAGATTTGGACCCCAGGACAAAAGGTCACACTCAACCCTACAGACAAGGCAACCGAGGTTTTTTTAAGTAGAGGAATAACTGCTTCCAGTGGTTCCAGTTTAAAAGAACAAGGTTTTGCTAATAAATTCAATTCTGGTCTTATTTTGACCTAGTCTCTTTCTTCCAGGCCATGTGGGTTAGAGATTCCTTAGTATGAATTTGCTGATTAACACATATCCTCACTCATAGTCAGACATGCACACACACTCTCCTACTGATATATGCTAACTTACACACACATACACACACGCACACAGTGGCGATCATTCAGTTCAGTTCAGTTGCTCAGTTGTGTCCGACTCTTTGCAACCCCATGAACTGCAGCACGCCAGGCCTCCCTGTCCATCACCAACTCCTGGAGCTTGCCCAAACTCATATCCATTGAGTCGGTGATGCCATCTAACCATCTCATCCTCTGTCGTCCCCTTCTCCTCCTGCCTTCAATCTTTCCCAACATCAGGATCTTTTCAAATGAGTCAGCTCTTCGCATCAGGTGGCCAAATACAGTACATTTAACCAAAGAGAAAACAATGTTACACCAGGAAGACCCTTTGCACAACCAGCCATAACAGGCTCCATGTGGCAGGTTGCACACATCCCTAGGACCCTCCTCTGCCCACACTGCTTATTGGATGCTGACCTGAGGACCACAACACATAAGGAAGACAGCCCAGGGATGCCAACCTGCGTCTGTGTCTTGGGCTGTTTCTGGCCAGCTGGAAGCCACTTCCTCACCAGTCAGTCTGCATGTGTGACGCAGTAGCTCCTCCAATCACTAACGAGTTTGGAGGACACCCAGATCCAACCGCTGTCTGCCTACAGTCAGGAGAAGTCTGAGATGGCTGGCTCTGCTGTTGCATGAGGCTCTTGTCTAGCAGCCCGTGTGAAGATGAACTTGGCTAAGAAGGAAATGGAGGCAGAATCCAGGATGATGAAGGCTGGCTTTGTGGGACACCTCTGGGATTCAGTGACTAAATAGAAGGCGATGGGAGAGCAGAGAGGAAAACTATGAAGTTTCTAGATTAGAAAAGAGTGATATCACCCAGCAAACTAAAAAGCTAAAAAAAAAAAATGCAGAGGCTCAAGTTTGGGGTAGGAGGAGAAATCCTAAATTAATTTAAAAAAAAATTTTTTTTTTTTTTTTTTTGCAGGGCTTTCCAATCAGGAGAAGACATTCAATAAGTCATTGGATCTATCTTTCCAAAACTTGGAAGAGAGATGAATTTGGGAGTCATCACCCTAAATGTAGTCCCAGAAGTCACATGAGTGGATCAGACCCCAGGGAGAGAAGGGGGCCAAGATTGGAGCTGGGAAGAACACTAGCATTTATGGGATAGACAGAGGAGACGGACAGCAAAAAAGATGACGTGGTTTAAAAAGAAAGTGACAGCTTTGTCCTGGAACTTAATCAATGAGGAAGGTTGGTGGGGTGAAAAGAGTTGGGTTTCGCCATCAAGAGACCATTGGTCACTGCAGCAGAGCCTGTTGGTAGCTAACGATGCAGACCCAAGACATACTGGGATGTGCATTTCAGCCCTGTCCTGTTCAACAATTTGATTAACTCAACAAAGAAGCACATTGCTTCATCCCTTCAACAAATACTCACTGAGCACATAACTCTGTGCCAGACACCCAGGAGACAAAATTTAGCAAACCAGTGCATGAGATTAAGCTGGAAGGAGAAGGGTTTAATCCTGATTCTGGGGAAGGGTTGGGGGCGCGGGCTGCAGCTAAAGACATCAGCATATCTGATAAACAGAGCCAGGACTAAGGAAGTACATTGGCAAGCCAAACTGATTGCTTTTGTGGCCCAATGAATTAGCAAACAATAGGAAATGCTAAGTCAGTCTACTTCCAGGAAACTGCCAGTCTGAGTTAGAAGAAAGACTGAATAAGTAATTATTTTTAATGACAAATAGTTAAGTAACTCTCAAGCACTAAAATAATTCATACTTTGCTAACATCACTGCCACATGGAGCTCCTTTAGGAAATGCTTTATGGACAACGTAATCTGATTTGTAACGAATATATCAATTGGCCAGCAATAAATTTTGTCTCTATGCTGCTGAAGCATTTGCTTTCTTTAGCAGATTAAGCATTCTTTTTGCAATACTGTTTACAGGATTAGCTTGTTTTGTAGCCAAGTGTTCAGTAAAGAGTAAGAGATTTAGAGTCACAATGACATGGATTCAAATCCTAGTTTGGCTGGTTAACAGGAATATGACTCAAAAGGGATTGCTCAATATTTGAGCCTCAATTTCCTGCCTGGTCAAATGGGCACAATAATATCTGTTTCAATGGATTATTATATACTTAAATACCAGAGTAACTGACACGTGGGCTTCCCTGGTGGCTCAGCAGTAAAGAATCTTGCCTGCCAATGCAGGGGACATGGGTTTGATCCCTGGGTTGGGAAGATCCCCTGGAGAAGGAAATGGCAACCCACTCCAGTATTCTTGCCTGGGAGATCCCATGGACGGAGGAGCCTGGTAGGCTACATCCGTGGGGTCACCAAAGAGCCGGACGCGACGTAGCGACTAAACAACAGAGACTGAAGAACAGGCTGCAGGGAGATCCTAGGAGCCAATCTCACTTGTGCTCCAGAAGCAGGGTGATCACCATGGGCAGCCAACATCCAGGGCAGAGATAAGTCCAGATTACAAGGATGAGGAACAGGGCTTAACAGAGAGGAATGCAGTTCCTTGGAGATTCTGAGCCTATGAGTGTAACACCCCAATGTTGCAGTTATGGAATTTAAAACAAATTCTGCCCTCCACTTCGGGAGTTGGGCCCTGAGCAAAAACGACAGTCATCAAAATCAGCGTCTAAACACCACTTGAGAGGGGGTTATGCTCAGCACAAGCTTTCCGAGTCCTAGAGAGCTCCCAGACATCATTTAGCCTGGCCAGGGAGGCCTCTCCCTCACTCATTCACAAGGTCTCTGCTTGGAAGCTCCCAAGCTCGGCAAAGGTCCCCTGTCTGCTGAACGATTCCAACTGCTAACCATCACCTTGCGCATCCCTCCAGGTGTATGATCCGATGCAGCTGGAGTAGAAGCCACAAAGTGGAGTAGCAGCTGGAAATGACATTGGAAAAACTGCCCAGGCCAAAAGGAAACAGCTCCAGGCAGGTAAGCAAAGGGGTATGTTAATTACACGGCAAGAGAGCGCCATTAAGGGTACAGCACAGAAATGCCTGATGGGAGGGTCAATGGGAAGTGATCCCAAAGCAAGCTGCCTTTCAGAATACCCAGGGAACTTGTTAAAAATGGAGACTCAAGGCTTCACTGAGGAGTTTTGCTTCTGCATGACGGGTGTGGGACCCACAGTCTGCCTTTACATAAGCGCTGTAGGGTGTGCCTCATACAGCCAGTTCTTTGCCTAGAATGGGAGGGATTGGGGTGAAGAGAGACAGGAGGCTGGCAGGTTGGACAGGAGGCTCTCACAGGGTTGGAGTCAAGATCTCTCAGCAGGGAAGAGAGAGGCAGAGCTTGGAGGCCCGTGTAAGCCCCTCCTCCTTAATACTCTGAAATCCAAAGCTGTAACCAGCTCCTGAGCTCCAGTGCTGCATTGATATGAAGGGAAGGGACAGAAAGAACTGGAAAACTCTGAGGGACAAATCTCCTAGACTTGACAACATTTCAAGTACATGTAGGTAGCAGGAAGTCTTCCCTTCAGCCCTTAGCATATCCCTGGCAAGGACAGTGACAAAATCATTCAAAGAAGTGCAGTCAGTGGAAGGTACAGACAGGTGTTTAGTTTCACCCAATACACTGGAGGGTTTCTTGGACTGGGTAGCACAGAGTAGTGGTTAAAACAAACACTTTAACACCAGCCTCTGCCTGCACTCACAATTCTGGCTTTGATACTTACCTGTGTCACTTTGGGCAATTTTAATTTCTCTATGCCTCAACTTTGGCACTGCCTTTCTTTGGGATTGGAATGAAAACTGACCTTTTCCAGTCCTGACTGCTGAGTTTTCCAAATTTTCTGGCATATTGAGTGCAGCACTTTCACAGCATCATCTTTTAGGATTTGAATAGCTCAACTGGAATTCCATCGGCTCCACTAGCTTTGTTTGTAGTGATGCTTCTTAAGGCCCACTTGACTTCACATTTCAGGATGTCTGGCTCTAGGTGAGTGATCACACCATCATGATTATCTGGGTCGTGAAGATCTTTTTTGTACAGTTCTTCTGTGTATTCTTGTCACCTCTTCTTAATATCTTCTGCTTTTGTTAGGTCCGTCTTCATTCCAATCCCAAAGAAAGACAATGCCAAAGAATGCTCAAACTACTGCACAATTGCACTCATCTCACACGCTAGCAAAGTAATGCTCAAAATTCTCCAATGCAGGCTTCAGCAATACGTGAACCATGAACTTCCAGATGTTCAAGCTGGATTTAGAAAAGGCAGAGGAACCAGAGATCAAATTGCCAACATCCGTTGGATCATCAAAAAAGCAAGAGAATTCCAGGAAAACATCTACTTCTGCTATTGACTATGCCAAAGCCTTTGACTGTGTGGACCACAAAAAACTGTGGAAAATTCTTAAAGAGATGGAAATACCAGACCACCTGACCTGCCTCCTAAGAAATCTGTATGGAGGTCAGGAAGCAATAGTTAGAACTGGACATGGAACAACAGACTGGTTCCAAATCATTTAACTTCTATGCAGAGTATATCACGAGAAACGCTGGGCTGGATGAAGCACAAGCTGGAATTAAGATTACCAGGAGAAATATCAATAACTTCAGATATGCAGATGACACCATCCCTTAGGGCAAAAAGCGAAGAGGAACTAAAGAGCCTCTTGATGAAAGTGAAAGAGGTGAGTGAAAAAGTTGGCTTCAAGCTCAACATTCAGAAAACTGGGATCATGGCATCCGGTCCCATCACTTCATGGGAAATAGATGGGGAAGCAATGAAAACAGTGACAAACTTTATTTTGGGGGGCTCCAAAATCACTGCAGATGGTGATTGCAGCCATGAAATTAAAAGATGCTTACTCCTTGGAAGAAAAGCTATGACCAATCTAGACAGCATACTAAAAAGCAGAGACATTACTTTGCCAATAAAGGTCCATCTAGTCAAGGCTATGGTTTTTCCAGTGATCAAGTATGGATGTGAGAGTTGGACTATAAAGAAAGCTGAGCACAGAAGAATTGATTCTTTTGAATTGTAGTATTGGAGAAGACTCTTGAGAGTCCCTTGGACAGCAAGGAGATCCAACCAGTCCATCCTAAAGGAAATCAGTCCTGAATATTCTCTGAAAGGACTGATGCTGAAGCTGACACTCCAAAGCTTTGGCCACCTGATGCAAAGAACTGACTCATTTGAAAAGACCCTGATGCTGGAAAAGATTGAAGGCAGGATGAGTAAGGGACGACAAAGGATGAGATGGTTGGATGTCATCATCAACTCAATGGACATGAGTTTGAGTAAACTCTGGGAATTGGTGATGGACAGGGAGGCCTGGTGTGCTGCAGTCCATGGGGTTGCAAAGCATCAGACATGACTGAGGGACTGAACTGAACTGACGCCTCAACTTCTCCATCTATGAAATGGGGATACTGATAGAGACACTTCATGGGGCCATTCTGAAAATGATATAAGTTCATACACACGAAACATTCAGAACCATACCTGGCACATATTAAGTGCTTCCCTCATTCCCAAACTTTTAGACGGGAAGGTCAGTTGGCTGAAAATGTCAGTCTAGGGCTGAGGAAGTCAGGCAAGACAGGAGACATAGAGTTTGTTCTTACTCTTTCTTATTCAATCATCTGTCCTTAGAAACTTGTAGCTAAGCAACATATGCAAGGGTGACAAGCATGATTTCCTTTGTATCGCCACAGACATGGATGCCAAGACACAGGCATCGTGCCTACACATCAGCCCCAGCCGTAAGCTGGCCAACTAGGAACCACCTGTTCTGTAAATGGCGCTGACACGGACAGTGTAGAAAGCAGTATGCCCTGGGATCTGGTCCCTCATCTGTCGCCAGCCGCTTCCATGGCCTTCTCTCACCTATTATACTAAGAATTCAGCTACTCATGCTCAGACATGGTCTCCAGCCTTTAATTTTGATGGTTCTAAAATAAAATATGTGCATATCCTGAAGGAATGAGAAGGCTTTGCTTCTACCGTCCCCATGCTCCGATAACTTGGGTAGAGAACACAATTCTTAATCGGAGCAGTGGATAACAATAAAATAAACTGAGCACAGACAGAACCAGGGTGCTGGGTGGGTACCTTCCAGTTGGTGGTCAAGATTCCAAAATGAGATAGAACAAAATGCTAGGTTCCATTCACATTTAGCTGGAGATTAAAAACAACAAATAAACAAAAACAAGGGCCACCCACTTGGTCCGTATCATAGAAAGTGACACTGCCTGATCTCAGCAGTCCCTTGTGGCATGCAGACACACACCTCAAGCAGGATGTGGTGGCAGAGTAACAAGTCAGCTGAACACCCTGCTTTACTTCCAAATGCCCACGGAACAAAATGGAAATTGACGTACAGTCCCTAAAACAGAGTCCTCTCTGACGGAGGTTAAAGTACACACAGATGATGAATTGCAGATACAAGCTCATGGCATCTGGTCCCATCATTTCATGGCAAATAAATGAGGGAAAAGTGGAAACAATGACAGACTTTTTTTTCTTGGGTTCCAAAATCACTGCAGATGGTGACTGCCGTCACAAAATTAGAAGACGCTTGCTCCTTGAAAGAAAAGCTATGAGAAACCTAGACAGCATATTCAAAAACAAAGACATCACTTTACCAACAAAGGTCCACAGAGTCAAAGCTATGGTTTTTCCAGTAGTCACGTATAGATGTGAGAGTTGGATCATAAAGAAGGCTGAGCACCAAAGAATTGATGCTTTCCAACTGTGGTGCTGGAGAAGACTCTTGAGAGTCCCTTGGACAGCAAGGAGATCAAACCAGTCAATCCTAAAGTATTACCAACCCTGAATATGCATTGGAAGGACTAATGCCGAAGCTGAAACTCCAATACTTTGGCCACCTTAAAATCAAGAGACGACTCATTAGAAATAAGACCCTGATTCTGGGAAAGATTGAAGGCAGGAGGAGAAGGGGAGGATGAGATGGTTAGATGGCATCACCAACTCAATGGACACGAGTTTGAGCAAATTCCAGGAGACAGTGAAAGACAGAAGCCTGGCGGGCTACAGTCCATGGGATCGCAAAGAGTCAGACATGACTGAACAACTGAATAGCAACATCAAAGGTGATCAGTTCAGGTCAGTTCAGTTCAGTCACTCAGTCGTGTCTGACTCTTTGCGACCCCATGAATCGCAGCACGCCAGGCCTCCCTGTCCATCACCAACTCCCAGAGTTCACTCAGACTCACGTCCATTGAGTCAGTGATGCCATCCAGCCATCTCATCCTCTGTCGTCCCCTTCTACTCCTGCCCCCAATCCTTCCCAGCATCAGAGTCTTTTCCAATGAGTCAACTCTTCGCATGAGGTGGCCAAAGTACTGGAGTTTCAGCTTTAGCAGCATTCCTTCCAAATAAATCCCAGGGCTGATCTCCTTCAGAATGGACTGGTTGGATTTCCTTGCAGTCCAAGGGACTCTCAAGAGTCTTCTCCAACACCACAGTTCAAAAGCATCAATTCTTCGGCGCTCAGCCTTCTTCACAGTCCAACTCTCACATCCATACATGACCACAGGAAAAACCATAGCCTTGACTAGAAGGACCTGAGGTGATAGAGACTATTAAATTAATGTGGTCATCATTTCACAGTATACATATGTATCTAATCATTATGTTGTATACTTAAAGCTAATGTAATGCTATTTGTCAATAATATCTCAATAAAACAGGGGTAAAATTGCCCATTTTTAAAGCTGCCATTTCTTTTATGCTCCCTAAACTTTATGATGGAGAAGGAAATGGCAACCCACTCCAATGTTTTTGCCTGGAGAATCCCATGAATGGAGGAGCCTGGTGGGCTGCCGTCTATGGGGTCACACAGAGTTGGACACGACTGAAGCAACTTAGCAGCAGCAGCAAACTTTATGAAGAAAGGAGAAACTGAAATTTTTCATGAAATCTGGGTTAACTGAAGACCAACTTACTGAAACCCTCAGTTCACTGGAATCTGTACCCCTTCTGTATTTAAGTAAGCAGCAGTAATAAGAAAACTATCAGGAAGCTGGTGGCCACATTCCCTCCCTTTTTACTCTAGGTTCATTTCTGACAGACTATAAGGGAAAGAGATCAGGGCTGAATTCAAACAGACAAGAATTCAACTCCCAGTACAACCACTGCTAGTTGTAAGAATTTGCCTTAATAATCTAATCTCACCAAAACACTGAATTTTTCATTTATGAAAATGCAACAACATCTGCTCTGCAGGGTTATTTTGAAAATTATAATAAAGTTGAATTTTTATTTGGAGGTAGTTAGGTTAGAAAGTTAACACATATAGTCATATTTTCCTTAAAAACTCACTAACTTGCCCACCACTGTCCAATAGATATATAGTGGGAATCACATATGTAATTTAAAATTTTCAGTTTATTAAAAGTGTAAAAAGAAACAGGTCAAGTTTATTTTCATAATGTATTTTATTTAACATAATCTTTCCAAAATATTATTTTACAATGTAATCAACATTAAAACTTTTTAATGAGATATTTTACTTTTTTTTTTTTTTGGTACTAAGTCCTCACAGTACAGGGCTTCATGGGTAGCTTAGCTGGTAAAGACTCTGCCTGCAACACAGAAGACCCCAGTTCAATTCCTGGGTTGGGAAGTTCCCCTGGAGAAGGGATAGGCTATGCATTCCAGTATTCTTGGACTTCCCTGGTGTCTTAAATTGTAAAGAATCTGCCTGCAATGAGGGAGACCTGGGTTCTACCCCTGAGTTGGGAAGATCCCCTGGAGAAGGGCAAGGAAACCCACTCCAGTATTGTTGCCTGGAGAATCCCCATGGACAGAGGAGCCTGGTGGGCTACAGTCCATAGGGTTGCAAAGAGTCGGACACGACTCAGCGACTAAGCACAGCACGGCACTCACAGTCCAGTGTGTACTGTACACTTATGGCACATCTAACTCAGACTCGCCACATTTCAAGTGGTCAGTAGACAAATAAAGTACTAGACAGCATGGCTCTGAAGCATCCTGTGTCTACTGGAGACAGACAGGTCATGTCTTCAGAAGGGTAGTCAACCAGGATTTCATCCAGTGTTGAACTAAATCAGGTCCCTAGTTCTCTTATTGAGAAGCACAGTAAAGTAGAAGGTTTGCATTTAGGGTCCAAGATGAAAAATCATCCTTAAGGATCAGAATCACTCATTGACCAAAATGTTCTCACTTCCAAGACACATCTCTGGACAGAAAGGAGAAGGACAGTGTCTTCTTGGCCATCTAAGACCCTCTGTAGATCCTTGAGACTTGATCATTAGTTTCCTCAGCATATGCAGTTGAAATTGTAAGTTAAATGCACATATATATAGGAAATCAACCCTGAATACTCACTGGAAGGACTGATGCCAAAGCTTAAGCTCCAATATTTTGGCCACCTGATACAAAGAGTCAACTCATTAGTAAAGACCCTAATATTGGGAAGATTGAAGTCAGGAGGAGAAGAGGACCACAGAGATGGTTGGATGTCCTCACTGACTCAATGGACATTAGTTTGAGCAAGCTCTGGGAGATAGTGAAGGACAGGGAAGCCTAGCATGCTGCAGTCCATGGGGTTGCAAAGAGTCGGACATGACTGAGTGATTGAACAATGATATGCTTTCACTTGGTGTGTGGGCAACATTTCAGCTCAGAGGACATCCCTTGAACTCTACTCTTTGGCAGAATCTAGAAAATACAAAGTTGTCTGCCTGACTTCTAATCCTAACCTAGTTACTTAGAAGTTCTATAAACATCAACAGATTACTCAATTTCTTAAGCCTCAGCTTCCTCGTCTGCAAAACAAAAAATAACAAAAGTCCTCCATTCATAAGGCTTTCTTTGAAAATTAAATAAGGTAATAATCCTAACAAAGTACATGGTAGAAAACACAATTCACTTTCCCATTTTTCATAGTGTTGGCATTGGGTAGTATGTTAAGTATTTGCTGATAAAGACAATGCTCAGTAGAGTTAGCTCAATTTAGGAATATTAAGGAGATGCAGAACCCCTCAACCAACCAGTAACAATTTCTGAAACAACTGTGGCAGACAATCACCTTTTTAGCTTTTATCATTCTCCTTAAGCCTTTCATTTAAAAGTGGAGGAGGTGGAAATTTCCTGATGCTCTAGTGATTAATACTCTGTGCTTCCACTGCAGGGGGCATGGCTTTGACCCTGGGCTCGGGAACTAAGATTCTGAATGCCAAGTGGCATGGCCAAAAAAAAATTTTTTTAATAAAAATTTAAAAAAAAAAAGTAGAGGAGGGAAGTCAATGAGAAACGAACCTCTTAGTGTGAATGTGCTTCATTCACATTTCTCCTGCCTGGAGTAACCCCAAGAATCGGTCATGCTTGTACAGTGGGATCAGGGCTCAGAAACCGGGGAGGAGGCCAACCTGGGTTCCATGTTTGTTCACAGACCACAACTAGCCCCCAGAATACCTGGACATTTTGACTCTAGAAAACTGGTGAAAGAGGTTTGGTTTCCCTGCAGACACGGCTCAGGAAGGTTCCAAACAGCCTATAGGTTATGGTGACTTTGGATGGCTTTATAATGTTTGTCAAAGTGCTTCCATCCAAGAAAGGTGAAAGCTTAAAGAATAATTCCTCACCAAAAAGAGAAAAACAAATTTTTTTTTTCAACAAAGAAGAGAGTTAACCTGAGGCAAAAGCATTTTATGAAACATTTGCAAATAAAAGAATAAAACAAATCCAGGCCTGTAGCATCTTGCCAATGGTTCACTGAGCATGGAGGGGGAGGCTGAAGTCACGTGACGCCAGCCGTGTGTCTGTGTGTCCTTCAGCTCTGCAGCACTTCCTTCTGCACATGGGGAGCTTGCTTCAATTTCTTATTCCAGCGCTCTCTTTAAGAACAGTGTCAAGAAATAGAGTGCCAAATGAAAGCAAACATTTTATTGGAAAAAAGAACTTTCTGTTCTCCACTCCTGTGAACAGCAGAACAAGAAACTTCACACCTGCTATACGAGTGATCTCTCCAAGTTATCTGTCCACCTGAACAATCCTTGGTCGTCGGGGGCTGTTTAACAACATCTCTGGTCTCGAGCTGGGGCTTCCCTGGTGGCTCAGACGGTAAAGAATCCACCTGCAATGCAGGAGACCCGGGTTCAATCCCTGGGTCGGGAAGATCCTCTGGAGAAGGAAATGGCAACCCACTCCAGTATTCTTGTCTGGAAAATCCCAAGGATGGAGAATCCTGTGACCAGCTACAGTCCATGGGATCGCAAAGAGTCAGACCTGACTGAGAGTAACACTTTCACTTTCATCGGTCTCTAGCCACTAAATGCCAGAAGCACACTCCCCTGCAGTTATGACAACCAAGAATCTCTCCAGACATTGCTTTCTGGCCCCTAGGGGACACAATCTCCCCCAGTTGAGAAGCACTGATCTAGAGTGAGAATACTATGACATTCTGACTTCTAGACTGCAATGGTCAAGAAGAACTTTCTGCTTTCAGAGCCAGATGGGAAGAATCACTTATCTAAACCCCAGTTCTCCACTACATCTTTCTTTCCCCCACTTCCAACAAAAGGACAGTTCAGTTTAGTAAAGCAATGAAGAATATAAAATGCAGCTTGGCGATGGGGTTTCTAAGCCAGATTTGGCCTTCCTAGCTTCAAAGATCATGAAACCTCTCATTTGTACTCCACAAAGCAGCAATTTCTCACAAGGATACGTTCCTTTGACTCTCTTTTAAATGTTGAGTACAGCTTGGCAACCACAGAGTACAGAAAATATAGGCTTTTGTCAAGAAGCAATTATTCAAAACCCAAAGACTTAAAAAAAAAATGAGCATGTCAAATCGTGTCAGTTACAACACGTAAGACAACTGAATTCCTTCACTTATAAGCAACAGAATGGTCTGGGTTTGTTTTTTCTTGCTGACTTCGATTATTTCTTCGAGTTATAACCCAAGCTGTCTCAAACTGTTGACACTGGGTTACTGACCTTTTCATCTAAAAACAAGAAGGTCCAGGTTTAGTATTTAGGTTTTTGCTTTAAATGTTCACCAATCATTACATCCATAATTAGACCTTGTGCTGGAATGTACCAAAATTTGCCTCCTGGATCACTTACAGAGCCTGGAGAAGCCACAAGAAAACTGAACACTTCAGCAATGGTAAGATTTTTCTGGGTTGGCACAGGAAAACTCAGTTTGTGGAATATAAATCAGCAACCCTACACCCTAATTTCCACCCTTCACATGTAGTGTGATTATACAAGCAAGCGGTATGGGCGTCAAATCAAAAACCGAGGTTTGTTTGCCAGAAGGAAGCCAAACCTTCAATTCTGTCGTTAATGCCACCTAGGGATATAATTACACAAATATCATCTTTCTACTAAAGAAGAGGAAAAGGGATCTTCATGGCCAGACGTTCATGTGAATTAACCATCTTGGGTTTAATGCTGAGGTTAATATCAAATTCCTAAGGTATTCATATTCAGATGTTTGTAAGTGAAAAATGAAGCATCTGATAGAAGTAACATTAACATACTTAGAGTATATCTTCTGAAACTTATAGAAGGACATTTCAGAAACATTCCCCAAACACTGTCTCCCGTGTTGTTAAAGGGATTTTGTGTAAAATAAACCAATTTTACTATAACCTTCACAAACACAGCAGAATTCAGGGAGAGTTCGAACATTTGGTGAACTGTTGGTTTCCCTCGTTAAGTGTCAAGGAATCAACATTAGTGTATTATCTGAAGGCAAGCACAGAGACTGTTTTTAGTAGAAGGCCCAGACAGGATATTCATTGAGAAAAACTTGGGGAGGGGGTGGGATTGGTATTTGTTTTTCAATTCCTAAAAAGTAAATTGAAAATGAAGTCGTTCAGTTGTGTCCAACTCTTTGCAACTCTCTGAACTATAGCCCACCACGCTCCTCCGTCCATGGGATTTTCCAGGCAAGAACACTGGAGTGGGTTGCCATTTCCTTCTCCAGGGGATATTCCTCATCCAAGGATTGAACCAGACCTTCCACATTTCCACACTGCATGCAGACTCTTTACTGTCTGAGCCACCAGGGAATTAGACATTTAAAATTAGACATAGGAAGCTTTATACATGGATCAAATCAACTCTTCCAGATCATTGGTACCCTACAACTTCACTATTACAGATATAAATATGCTTAAAAACAATAGAAGGTTGTTCGAGAAGGCAATGGCAACCCACTCCAGGACTCTTGCCTGGAAAATCCAAGGACGGCGGAGCCTGGTGGGCTGCTGTCTATGGGGTCGCACAGAGTCAGACAGGACTGAAGCGACTTAGCAGCAGCAGCAGCAGGTTGTTCTGAATGAACAGTTATTATGGAAAATCAGCCTCATTAAAATTTCCTTGGTCTCAGGCACGCTTCTCCCACTTCACTTTCTTATGCTCAACCTGGATCATTCCCTTCACCCAAGCTGACAGTAACAGGCCTACCCATTACCTCGTCCAGCTCTATGTATTGGGCAATTTCTTAAAAGCAAATGGGCAGTTTCTTTAAAAGATAACGTGGACCATTGGACTCAGCAATTCCACCTCTAGATATGTATCCAAGAAAAATGAAAGCATATATTCACCCAAGACTTGAACATGAGTATTTATAGCAACATGATTCATAATAGTCAAAAAGCAAAAGCAGTCCATCAGCTGATGGGTAGATAAATAAAATGTGGCTTATCTATATAATGGAGTACTATTTATCTACCAAAAGGAACAAAGATCTGATGATACATGTTACAACATGGGTGAGTCTCAGGAACACTAAGCTAAATGAAAAAAGCCAGTCACAAAAGGCCACCTCGTGTATGATTCCATTTATACGAGATGTGAAAAAAAGATGTGGGTTTAAATATAAATAGTTTTCCCACAATACAAGTAATTCATTCCTTGTACTTAAGTTTCATGCCATGCCTAACACCAATTTTCAAATTGACTGCTTTAAACACATTACTTCCTCGTACCAAGATGTATGAGCACTTAATCACTTGGTTGTGTCCAACTCTTTGCAACCCTGTGGACTGCAGCCTGCCAGGCTCCTCTGTCCATGGAATTTTTCAGGCAAGAATACCAGAGTGGGTTGCCATTTCCTCCTCCAGGGTATACTAAAATAAGACCTACACCAAAGAAAGTAGAACTATTAACACGAAACTCCAAAGACTGCAACAAAAAGTAAACTCTTTTTACAGAAATAGTAGCACCATTAACTTCTGTCTTGTAAAATGTTTGCTCCAAATTCTAACTACTGCTCCTTAAACTTCTCAACCTGGGGCTCGTCTTCAATTATATTAGAAGCAATGAGACGTGAAGCATTTCCAAGACTCCTTGAATTATCAAAGAACCAAAAATAAATCCCAAATTGCTTTTAAGTGTGAAATGGAGTTTTTTTCCACTCTCAGTTGAAAAATGGCTGCAGAGACTATACTCAGATTTTCCAAGCAATAAATCTCTCTTGAGCTAGGACAAGGTATGGACATTTTTAGCCTCAAAGGCTATTTTTGTCAGAAAGATACGACTGAAGCAATCAGGAAGTTGGGATGGCCATCTCCGTGTCGCCTTGTCTACAGAGGTCACTGGTGGAAACCAGAGGTGGTAATGTAAGGTCATGACCAAAGAAACAGGGAAGAAACAAACAACAACAAAACAAAAGCCTAGAAAAATGCACACAGTCCAATTAAATCGAACAAAAGCAGTGCACATTAACTGCTATAAAATATTCATGTCCTTTGGCTCAGGGATCTTGTTTTTAGGAATTTATCCTAAAGAAAATGAAAGCAAACCATAGCAATATGATTTGTAACAGGAAAAGACTTGGGGCAACTTCAATAAGCAACAATAAGGGTTGGTTAATTAAATTATTCTACATCACTTTGATGTAATGTTATGGCTCCAAAAAGACTAGCTACAAAAGACATGGAAATGTACATATGATAAAATGTTAATGGGGAAAGGATAAAAATATATGGACTCTATAATAATCATGCAAGCAAATGTATGTATCCGAAAAAGGACTAAAAGGGAACACACAAAAATATAAATTATTATGCTCTTATGGTGGGCCCACTTATTTTTTTCCCCGTGTTGCCAAATTGCTGAAATGTTATCATATAAAAAAGATGAGAAAACTTAAGTCCATCATACAAATATTATGATAAACAATTTCATTAATCAACTTGCACCTCCAGCTACACTTTTAGTTGTCCTATTTATGCTAAAATAATGGCCACCAGTGGAGAAGGAAAGAGCAAAAAGCCCACTCCAGTGTTCTTGCCTGGGAGATCTCAAGGACAGAGGAGCCTGGTGGACTACAGTCCATGGAGTTACAAAGAGTTGGACACAACTTAGCAACTGAACAACAACAAATGCCCACCAGACTCAAGAAGCAGGGGAAGGAAGCACAGTGTTCCAGCTGGCAGTCAAAACGTGTTCGCATTATAAACGTAGTGATGAGGAGAACTTTACGGGAAAGAAGTAACAGAAGAGAGTCCTCCTGCTTTCTGAACTCCATACATGCACAGCTAACTTTTTCTCATTAGATTTCCATTCTATCTCTTGGGCAGTAATTGTGTGTGAGATAGATCAGCCCCTTTCCTTGCCTACTGAACCTCATTTTGTAACATCCATCCAGCAAGCTGACAGGGCCTCAGGGAGTATCATCAAATATTCCCTGGGAATGACACAGAGAGGGGGTAAGCAAGGACTCGGAAGATAGACCTAGGAGTCCACCGCTCAGAATCCTGATTCTTTCATCCTACACACAAGGAGTCCATATGTGATGGTTAATCTGATGTGTCAACTTGTCTAGATCAGGGTACCCAGATATTTGGTCAAACATTATTCTAGACATTTCTGTGAAGGTATTTTTTAGATGATGTTAACATTGAAACCAGGCTTCCCTGATGGTTCAGCAGGTAAGGAATCTGCCTGCAATGCAAGAGACACAGGAGATGCAGGTTTGATCCCTGAGTCAGGAAGATACTCTGGACGAGGAAAACGGCAATCCACTCTTATATTCTTGTCTGAAAAATCCCATGGACAGAGGAGCCTGGTGGGCTATAGTTCAAAGGGTTACAAAGAGTCAGACATAACTGAGTGGCTAAGCACAACAAACACACATACTGAAGCCAGTAAACTTTGAGTAAAAAGGATTACCCTCCATAAGGTGGGTGAACCTCATCCAATCAGTCAAAGGTCTTAACAGAAGAAAGACTGATATCCTTAAGGAAAAGGAAATTTTGCCACCAGATGACCTTCAAACTTGAGCTACAACATCAGGTTTCCAACCTGCTGACCTACCCTGAATGTTTTGGACTTGCTAATCTCCACAACTGCATGAGTCAATTCTTTAAAATCTCTCATATATATATATATATATATATATATATACACACACACACACACATATAAATGTACATACATATACATACATATATATATAGTGCTCTACACATAATTATACTTGATGATAGCAATAGATATGGAGACAGAGATAGACGTGCATCCTATGGAGAATGCTGACTAACTTAGAATCCCACATCCATAAATGTTCCTTGTAGAGTCACCTGGCACAGAGTACGTGCTTCTGAAAGGATAGTGATGGGATAATGAAAGGAGGAATGAACTAATCTTGGACCCTGCAATGGAGCCTTTTCAGGTCTGTTGTTCAGATCCTTCTGGAAAATTCCTGTACATGAAAATGCTAGCAAATCCCATCATCAAAGTTACCCACTCATCAGCTCCTATCTATACGTGAATGTTTTGTTCCTGTTTTAAATGTTTGTGGAGAAGTCATTTATGCCATCCACCTTCTCGTACTTGGTTTACCTGATCTAAGAAAATCTCACCCGCACACCTGAGGACACAAATGATGTTGCTTGTTATACCCTCCAGTGAGACCACAATTTTATGCTTGCAGTCTTTATGTTGACTTGCTAACCCAATATGAAGTCACCATAATTACTTCAATTTCCACTTATAACATCTAGAGTATAAACAATATAGCCATTGTTTTATACTCTGGAGTATATATATAAACACCTAGAGTATAAAAACAATATATCCATTGTTTCCCTAATGTGCAGTTAATATTTAGTCTGCAACAGACAAGACTGCTTTTTCTTTTTAGTGTCCTTTCTGATGAACCCTATTAATCAGTAGTATGTTTTTCAAAATCTCATTTTCAAGCCATTTAATAGCTTATGTTTGAGTTACTATTTAACTTTCTGCCTCCAGTTTTTGAGAATTCTAATCCTGGAGTTCAGTCCAAATTATGCATTTTTGGTATGAAATTTTTTTTGCCTTCTAAAGTTTTTCTTTCAATGGTAAAAACCAAGCACCTGATTTTAACACAAACTTTTATATGATTGGTTTAAATTAGCAAAATGTATTCAAAGTACACTGACTACTGTTTTAACTTTTTTTTTCAACTACTGGCTTGACACATGTTTGCTGAAAGGGATAATTTCTGACTTAAATGATTAAACTGCCTGCTTGTTTCACTCTCCTAAAGGCACCTCACCAATAGACATTCACATCCTGGACCCCAGGAGGGTAGCCCTGCCAGGGAAAGGATGTACTAAAGCCTGGTTTGAGGCTCAGGATCAAAAAAGGTCAGGGCTACGTCCTGGGAGGACTTGCTCTGGCAGGCAGCACATTAGAACCGGTCTCATCCAGGGTCACGTTACATCTCTGCCTAAAGAAGTCAGTCTCTGGACAAACGACACTAGAAAAATCGCCTGTGCCATAATTCCCCAGTAACACTAATCCCACAACTGGGATGACAAGATGGCATCATCTCAGTGTCAAATACTCATTTATAACCTCACAGTTGGCTGTTTCTCACTTCCCTTGCAGGAGCTAAAAGAAAAGCCGTTAACCTCAACCACCAGCTCACCTTCCTTCAGCCCTATCTGCCACTAGATCAGTGGTTCTGAGGCTTCCCAGGTAGCACAGTGGTAAAGAAGCCACCTGCCAATGCAGGAGAGGCAGGTTTAATCCCTGGGTCAGGAAGATCCCTTGAAGGAGGACATGGTAACCCACTCCAGTATTCTTGCCCGGGGAACTGCATGGACAGAGGAGCCTGGTGTGTTACAGTCCATGGCGTAGCAAAGAGTTGGACACGACTGAGCACTCACGCACACACAAATATTTTGAATTCTAACCCCTATCATCACATCACACTCCTCCAGGGTGACTTTTAGAAAGAAGTGGTCCCTGAGTCCCACTCCAAACCAAGTAAATCAGAATTTTCAAGGATGGGACCTGGGCTGATTCTAGTGCACAGTCAGGGAAAATGAATGCAAAGACCCACCAGACGCTTTCTAAAGAAAGCTTTGACAATCAGTTGAAAGAAACCTTCTCTGAAAGCTTGCCCCCCTCCCCATTATTCCAGGCCACAGGCTTCACTGCTCAGGTAACTGAGAGCTCTGGGCTTCAGAAGTACATCCACTGTACCCTCAAGGTCCTTTCCTAAAATGACAAAACTTCCGAAGAATTTTCCAGAGTTTCACGTGTGCAACAGTTGAAACCATGTTGTGTGTGTTTTTTTTTCTTTTTCCTGAAAACACATGTGTCCTTTTGTTTCACGGTCTCACTTGGCACCAAGTACCCAGTTCATTTGCCCATCAGATTAGCTTGAATTACATGCTTTTACTGCTCCTACAAGCTAATGCAAGAGACCTACAATTAACTGTGGGCTGGTTTAAGCCCTAAATAGAACTAATGTCTGCCCCGACCCAATGCCTCAGGACCCGCTTTTTTTTTTTCCTTCCTGTAAATTGCTATTTTTGTAGGCTGTCTTCCAGAAGTTGAGCCCCCAAACAAGTTGGAACTGTAAGCCTACTAGATTCTGCTCATAATAACTGTTGAATCCTCACCACTTGTGTTCTCTCCGAAAGCTTAGCAAAATGCATAATATTGTCCTTGCAACGGAAGACAGAATTGCCACTCACAATGCAATCTCATGCAAGTTCGTATAATAGCAGAAGTGAGAGGAAACCACTAACACCTCCATCCTCTCTGGGTGGGTATTTATGTGTCAAGACAGAGGAAGACATAATGACTCCTGTCTCTATATCTGCAAATTGAAGAGATCATTCATTTCTAAGGAGAAAGCAGTCTATTTGGCACTCAAGTTGAAAATACCAGGGATGTTAGGAAAATTCCAGTACCATGAGTTCGAAAATGATGACACAAATTTGTTCTGGCTGGTTAAATTTTGAAAACTTCAGAAAGGGAAAAAGATGAATGGATAACAAGCACGATTCTTCCTTATGGGTCTCCATGGAAAAGTAGCATAATATCGGTATTACGTTACCTTTCCTTTCCATCAGCAATGAGTTCCACTGTCAGTCCCTGGAAGGGACAATCAGATAAAACTCTACCAAGAGCCTGTGGAATGTGCTGCTTCTGGCACCAGGACTGAAAAAGCCAGGATGAATTATAGAGAGCCACTTCTGCCATTGGAAACGGGAGGGCGGGGGAGAAACATCTCTGACTCTGTCAGTGGGGCGGCAGGCTTCATTTTTCCATAGGTCACACTTCCCGATTGCTATTACCAAGGAATCAGCAGAGGCTCTCAACAGTAGGAACCAGAAGTGGAAAATGGGTCCTAAACTTATGGCTTCCCTTACTTGACTCGGAGATCAAGCCTTCTGGAATGACTTTGATGGAACAAGTCACACCCTTTGCTTCATCTAAGAGTCAGACTCAGCCTGACATCCTTACTGGTCAAATTAGACCACTGTTTCCTCAAAATCAATTTTCATTCTTGAACAAATCATTCAGGATGCACGGTATCATTTTGGATTGTACAGAAAGTCAAGAGGTCTATTTGGTGCTAAAGACAAGAACATTACTTTGTGCTACTTGAAAAGGACCCATTCCTTTCTCATTTTAGGATAGAAACATATCGTCCTAAACACCCTTGCTCAGGAAGCCTGGTCTGTGTTCTAAGCAATCTTTTTTGTCTCTTCCATGCATACATGACCATTTTCAAATATGTGTAGGTGGTGTCATAACAATAACAAATAAATTCATTTATAGGCACTTCTACCTTTACAGTAGTTTTTGATAGTATGCATTTCATCAACATTGGATACTAAATATACAAGTACAATCTGTGAGAATCTGCACAACTTTTAGATATCATGAGTAGCTCCTCCGTGTTTGGAATCACTGAACTGGAAAACTATCCAACTTCACTATGGTCTGGCATCAATTTCAGAGCCCCATAAACATTCATTTAGGGTCTGAAGAACAAAATCCAATATGCTACAACTGTATCATCCTATTCCACATATTGGTGGTGATAAATCATAATGGTTATAATGAGGATACCAAAATAATGATATCCTGCAGGAAGAACATACCAAAATTATGGTGACTTTGCCCAAAATTTTGAAGAGTCTTAGGGTCACAAGCTGGAGTTTTCTCCTGCTCCAGTGCTCCTCCCACTTCACTTGGCTCCCATTTGTCACTTCCAGAAGGTCAAGTTCACCTTTGCTGAAGCAATAGCTACGAAGGCAGGTTTAGCGGTCAGGCTGAGTTTGTGGTGCATGCTCAGTCACTTCAGTCGTCTTGGACTCTTTGCAACCCCATGGACTATAGTCTGCCAGGTTCCTCTGACTGTGTGATTCTCCCAGCAAGAATACTAAAGTGCGTTTTCATGCCCTCCTCCAAGGGATCGTCCTGACCGAGCGATCAAACCCGTGTCTCCGGCATTGCAGGTGGATTCTTTACCCACTGAGCCATCAGGGAAACCCAGGGGTCAGGTTATGTAGCTTTAAATCCTTGCCCTCCCTCTTGCTAGTTGTATATCCTTGGGCAACTCACTTACCCTCTCTCAGCCTCTGGATGCTCTTCTGGAAAATGGATCCACAAAGAGTGTCTACAGCCAGATGGGCCATGAAGGGTCCAAACCCCAGAGCCAGGCCGAGTGTGTGCCATACTGACTGTTTTTCTTCTTATAATTAACTCCCTTCTATCAAGGTGGTCAGTTTATCATAACCATTTCTGAAACATCTCCAGGCCAGACACTGACCCAAAGCACTGCTCTGGCTTTTCCTCTCTCAGAACCTTCTCATATTTCAAGTTTTGTTTTTCCTTACATCTTTCACGTTTCAAGCTTAATTGTAGATTTGTTCACAATACAATGCTTAGGGGCTCTGAGTCTTTATTTATGACCCCTTCCCCCTCTTGCCCAGGTATGGAGGATGGAATATGCCCCTGAGTTGCCTGAAAAGACGCACATACACACAAGCACACCCATTCAGGTACATATCAGAAACCTGTCAGCAGGTAATTATCTTCCATGCTGATGGTTCTGAATTGCTGGGTGCCTTCCAGCTGTTTCACTCTTCAAGCTTCACTTCCCGTCTCCTTGCATCTGTTTCTGACTCCAGAAGCCCCAAGGCAGTGACAGACCTGCTCAGCCCTTTCAATCTTGCCTCTTCTTGCCCCTCTAAAGAGCTGCTGCCCTGAGCTATACAATTTCCAGAGCAAACATGTAAGAGACTTTACAACCCAGCCCAGTCCAGGAGCAGAAAACTATCTTTCTATAAAGTCAGTCCAACTGTTGTCTCATTAACTTGTATTTTATTGGCCAAACAGTGCTTGTCCAGACACAGTGGGCTATTTTTACCAAGTCTGTCACTTTGCAGGTGCAATGCAACCCCATTCTTTTTGGTGTCATCCAACTGGGGGATTGAGGGCTTAGAAAGTACATCATCCATGGGCTCCTCCCCACCCATCCTGTATTTACTCTGTGTTGTCCACCCTGCAAGGAGGAACACTCCTGGGTGAATGGGAGGAGTGGTTCTGAGGCTGGTCTCCTAGGCATGCATGCTCAGACCCTTCTGTCTTGTCCATCTCTTTTACAATCCTGCGGACTTTAGCCTGCCAGGCTCCTCTAACCATGGGATTACCCTGGCAAGAATACTGGAGTGGGTTGCCATTTCCTCTTCCAGGAAATCTTCCCGACTCAGGGATAAAACCCGAGTCTCCTGTATCTCCTGCACTGCAGGCAGATTCTTTACCACTGAACCACTTGGGAAGCCTGTGCCTGGTCTCCTAGGAAGAGATGACTATTTCAATGTGTGATTCCTGAGGAAACAGTGGTAAATAGACAAGCTAGAGGAGGGGGTTAAGTAGTTCTGAAAAGCTGGGCTGACACCCAGGGGTCTCTCTGGGGTCTAGGATCACTCTTCACGCTGATTCAAACTGTGTCAAGGTTTTGATCCCCTGGCATTATTCTTCGGTCCTTCTGCATTGGCAGGATTGTTCAATGCCTCCACATTTGACCCTGTTACAGGAAAATCATTCTTATTTGACACTTTGGTGATAATACGTAGTTTTAAAACTAGAGTGTGAATGCATTAAAAGCATTTTGAAATCCCACATACTAAATTTCATTCAAAAAGCGTGGGGTTTTGGTGGCGGGTTTTTTGGTGGCTTTCCCACTCTCTCTCTTCTCCTTCCCATCCTCCAAATAACTAACCAAATGAGCATTGCTTTTTCATGCTTTCAGCAATCTCTGCTAAAAAGCTCAATGTGTGTTCATGACAAATACACCCCTGTGGCTACTTGTAGAAGAAACAAACCCCAGCATGAAAATACCAAGTCTTCCCTCTTTTCTTATGTAAATAAATCTCCAGATGGCTCATTTGTAAGACAGTGTTTACTAATTCTTGTTTTCTTTCTAGACAATCTGTTCCCAGTAACCATTCTATCACTGAAATTTGAGGTAATGCTTACAATTTCATTTCATGGAAAGTCTATCAGAAGATGTGGTGGGGGTGGGGAGGTAGACAGGGGGGACCATGCCACACACACACACAAAATCCTCAGGAAGGACTATTAATAACAATCGTTGATGTTGTTAGTGTTCTTGGACAGGAGATACTGTTAACTAGAGTCAGAAGAGAATAGTTCATTTCAGACTGAATATAGAGTATCAGAGCTGGAAGAGACCATAGACTCTTCCGGCCCAGGGATGGGAATCCGTGCCAAGCATGCTTTTCCCCTTCTCCCATCTAGTGCCCATGGCAGGCATCACCAAGTACCCCCAGCCTTCTTTCCAATTGATCTCAGAGGCGATTCTGATAGCATTTTCCACGTGCCTCACCAAGTCATTATCAATCAATTACAGGTGCCATGGAAGACAATACACACTGGCCATAGCTAAGTCCTCACTTCCCAGATAGAGAGACTGAGACTCTGAGAGGGAATAATATGATTCAGTGTCTCACAGCCAGTTAAGAGCAGGTGTTCTCAGCCTTGGAAATTCAAGTAAGGGTCTGTGATATGGGATGGGAAAACATTTCACTTTACATCTTCATTTTTAGCACTCCTAACAATAATTCAGTATTTCCTTCACTTACGAAGGAAAACTCCAGGCCAGAGTAGTATTAGCATATCTGACTCTGTCACTGATGGCAATTATAGATACTTGCATGTAAGTCAAGGGTTACAGATTTCTCAAAATATCATGTATTCTCTTGCTAATTCTAAGTTATAGTGGTTATGAGACCTGCAGCTAGATCTTGTATTTTAATGTATGAAGGAGCACATATATTATGACATCCAAAATTTGAACATTTTTGATAACTATATCTCAGTGTATTTGACTTCCTTTGTAGTTCTATTTGATTTTACATATTTAAAGCATTGTCCTAAGAAAGGAATCCTCTTTCTTCATCAGGCTGTCAGAAAGGTCCACGGCACACGAAAAAAGACTTAAAACCCCTGGCTAAGAGAAAAGCCAGGTCTCCTCAATCTTTACCCTTGTGATGTTGCCACCCAAAAAAAGGAGGGGAGGGGTGGGCTTACCATGAACTCCAGCCATCTCGGACTGAGATTTTTTTAATTTAAAAACTATTTATGCTCAGTAGAATCTATTGAAACAGAGAGGGAGAAGAAGAGAACAGATACATGAAGTAAAAATTACAAGTTCCCAAGCCCCACCTCCCCAAAATCACTATTGCCAGCAATTTAGTCCACAGCTTTCCGTCTACATATACTCATTATGTTAAAACAAACAAAAACGGGATCTAGCAATCCCTGCTCTCTACAGCTGGCTTTTTTCACTTATCAAAGGAAAAGAATCAGAAATAATATTGTGGATGTCATTCCTTTACATAAATCTGCCCTCTTCTTTTTAGCAGCTACAGAGTATTCTCATCCATGAACATATCCCAATTCATTTTACAAGCCCCAATAAAGGAGATTTATAATCCAAAGTTTTCTTGGCAAAAGATAACAGAGGGAAGAACTATCATTTGAACCAGGACAGATTAGACATTGGGCTTTAACAACTGTCAGGGGTGCCCATGGGATGGAGTCTGGGTGATGAAGTCAGCAGCTCATGTGGTCATGGCTAAAACACCCACAGCCTGCAGCTCTCAGAATGGAGCAAGGGCCTCTTCTTGGGAAGGGCTAGGCTGCTATACAGAGCTGGCAGCTCCAGGAGGGTGAGCCTGGAGGAAGGGATGGAGCAGAGTGGAAGAAATCCCATGCCCCTGGCCTGATAACGTCTAGGGAGAGAGGCCTAGTCCAAGAGCAGGAACCTGGCTCTGGGACAGACATGGTCTCAGGGATACTCCCTCGGGGGTGTGTGCTCAGTCATATACAAGTCTTTGCACCCCTATGGACTGCAGCCTGCCAGACTCCTTGGTCCATGGGATTTTCCAGGCAAGAATACTGGAGCAAGTTGTCATTTCCTTCTCCAGGGGATCTTCCCAACCCAGGGATTGAACCCACGTCTCCTGCATTGGCAGGTGGATTATTTACCAGCTGAGCCACCAGTGAAGCCTCAGGGGTAACCATTTACGACACATGAGTTGATGATGAGCCTTTGACAAGTTCTTCCAGCAGGCCCACACGCCTACCCCCTGGCAACAAACGATTCTCCCTTAACCCCTGCCCTCCCCCCGAAACTCTGTTCTGGTGGCCTTTCCTGACCCTCCCACAAACTTATTTCCTTCCCACTGACCTTCCCAAGGCCAGCCACCTTGGGATCTGTAGGTTTGGGGAACCATTGTCATCAATTCCCTTGGGGAGGATAAAGGGATAAAAAGACTCTTTACTCACTGGTGAAAACACAACCTGATTGATACCGTACAGCAGAACCTTATGATTAAGATAAAAACCAGAAAACTCTGGTGAGGCCAGTGCAAGATCAGAGGCTCCAAATAAAAGAAAAAAACTTGTTTCCAGAAAGAGAAGCAATGAGCCAGCAAAGCAAGCTGGGAGAGATCCTGGGTGAAGCAGGCTCTCACCTCCCATTTAGGACCCCAAGGGGCAGGGAGCACTGGGCTGGGAGTCAGAGAGGCCAGACTTCTGTGACCCAAGGATGTGGCTTCCCAGCTAGATGTTGTCTCCCCAGAGGTGAAATGAAAGGTTGGACAAGAGTTCACTTTCAAATGGACCCGGTTCTTTCTGCCCCCTTTGACTGTCAGTACCACCCACTGGGCTGGCCCTGGATGCAGGCAGGGCAAATCAAGATCGGAGTCTGCCGACCTTCGCCAGGGTTTCTTTGCCTGAACCAACATTTTTTTTCCTCTTTGTGCTTCTGTGTTTCTCAAAAATGGGGCTGCCACTTCTCCTCATTCCTACCTCGAGGTAAGAATGTCTCCCCCCAACCCCCGCCTCCCATATAAGCTTTTTTCCCTTCATCACATCTTGCTGTCTCCATGCTGCCTTGGGTTTCAGCAATTTTAAATTCCCTGGCTTTGAGTCAGCTCTTCTATCAGAACCAATGTGGCTCCAGACTGTTCTACCCCCGTTCAATGCAGGAAATAAAACAAAGCCGGGCTTGTTCCCAGTTTGATAGGCTGCAAGTTTAGGGAACAGGGGCTTCAAATCTTTTCACGATTTTGTTTTGGCACCAGAGCGTCTGTGTTTAATTCTGCGTCTCCTGCCAGACTTGGGAAGCAGAAGTGATAATATCAACATGCGGAGTGGTGGGGAGTGCGACATGCCATCATCTCCTCTGTGGGCGGGGGTGGGGGTCATGCAAGCACACATACACAGAGACACACACACACAGACACATGCAGACACACGCTGATCAATACCCTACCCACAACATACAGCTGTGTGTGCACAGAGACGCACACACTCACATGTACAGACATTCATGTACACACACTGATGCAGACACTTCTGCAAACAGTCAAGTGCACACACAGTCAGGAATACACACACACACACTGACAGAGACACACACATGTGGGCATACACTGACCAATACACTCTCCCCGACACACAGCTATGTGTGCACGCAGACGCACACACTCCCATGTACAGACATCCATGTGTACACACGGATATTCGGCAAACACACAGTCATGAACACACAAATGCACAATCATCCGTGCATACGCAGACATACATTCAGCTAGGAACAGATGCATTTATTCACATCCAACACACACAGTCATAAAAAGACACACACCCTCACAACACAAACATAGTTGCACACGCACACACACACACACACACACATACACACGAAAGGGAAAAGCAGGAGGCCGGGTCCGCCCTGCAGGAAGGGCAAGAATAGCAGAGGCTGAGCTGTCATAGCAGACTCCCCACCCCCAGGACCTGAGAGAAAACAGCTCCTGATCACAAGGCCTCTCCAGGAGGGCCCATTATAAAGTTCAACCAATTAAGCAGACAGTTTCTATGGCGACGTTTACTTTTCTCAGCTCTGAAGTTCGGCAGCTCCCATGTCCCGGCAGATAGGACTGGAGTGCAAGTTGTGGTCAACTCGTGGCCAGCTGAAGGCCCCGCAGACTCCCAGACTCCTCTCCACAGGTGAGCAGTCAGCGTCTCTTCTAAACAAAGGGATGAGATGGCATCTGCTGACCCAGAGCATCTGAGAGGTCAGCGAGGACCCCTCCAAGCCTGTCACGGGGGCCCTCCATCCCATTCCCCTTCACTCACTCAGGCCCCACTCTGCAAGGGCCAGGCAGGCCCCAAGGTGCGCCTAGCCCCAGGGCACTTAGTGAAGCAAGGAGAAAGGGCCCTGTCCTTCCAGCTGTGGGTGGAGGCAGACAGTGATCCGAAATCACACACAGGGATGGGAAATGACAACTGTGATAAGGGCCCCAGTCCCCTTGCTAGGCGACAACCAGGGTGACACAGAATGGACATAAAAGTCAGCCTATAGACAGTCCAGCCACATAGGGACTCAGCCCCATTAGCTTCCTTCCTACAGCCACCGAGCTCTCCAATACCCAGAATCCTGGAGAGAAACAGACTCACTCAAATCATCTAAAGACTCCCACTCACAGAGGGAGTGTGTGTGTTTGTCTCTGTATGTGTGTACATGCATGTTTGTGTGTGTGTGTGTGTGGCTGCAGACACCTTCGCATGGTTATACCAGGAGAAGCCAATACAGGAGAAACAGGTTGCTATGAGGGATATACCAGATGCTGAACCTGCAAACCACACATGATGCCTGAGCCTGGAAGCTGCCTGATAAAAGTAGCCAGCTCAGAGCCACGTGACCACTCAGTGTCCTAGTTACGCTCCAGGTCTCCAGCAAAGAAGTTTGTATTCCTTAGAGAGAAAAGAACTCACAGTGAAGGTGGGAGAGGGGCCAAGCTCCCCAAGGGAGGACTTAGGGTCGGGACAGAACAGGCTGAGCTAAAATCCGGCGCTGGATGACCCAGGACTGACTCGAGTCTTCTAGGTAACTCTTCAGACTCATTTTAAATGCACTATATAAAAATATGGAAAGGAGAACATTATAGTAAACATGTTGAACAATGCTTACGAAATTGAGTGGAGTCAAGGCTGCTATCTTTTCTCAGTAAAGCCCTCTGCCAGCAGCTAGCATCCCCCTTGAAGCTGCTTGGCCCGCACACCCAGGTAGGAGGGGGCAACCGCCAGCCCTGGATACCATGGTAGCCACCATGATGTAGCCTCTCCCTCCATCGAGTGTGCCTAGTATGCATCACAGAGCCTCTGCTCTGGTCCTCTGACCTGCCCTATTTCCTTGTAAAGGTGGAGGCCCACCCTGAGTCCCAGGCCTGCCCACAGGTGAGCAGGGGTTTGACATCTCACCTGCTTATCCATGAAAAATTATAATAGACTGGTTCTGAGTTCTGAAAATGGCCTCATTTAAATCCTACTCTGCCACTTCCTGGCTGAGGACCTTGAAAAGTCATTGATCACTGTGAGCCTTGGTATATTCACCCATGAAATGGGGAGAATAATAAGACCTCAGGGAGTTACTATAAGATTTAAATGAGACACTGCCTATAAATACCACACCATCTGACACATAACAAGCTCTCTGTAAATGTTAGCTTTTATTTGTTTATACTCTACCTTTCTCCAGAATAGAAGTGCGTGTGTGTGTGTGTGTGTGTGTATGTGTTGAGCAGGGTGGGTAGAAGGAAACAGTGATGAATAAATAAATTTGGCTTAGGCATCCCATAATAGCACAGGGCAGGCCACCAACATAGCTCTTGCATGTTGATCTAACCCCTCCACCACCCCACTAAGGACATACTCCTTGCTCAGGAGAAATGCTACATTTCTTACTAGTAAGATCAGATAGAAATTTTTCCCAAGGACACATGTTTTAAAAAATTATAAACATCTTCCTGGCAAAACCTTACCATCAAAATGGAATTCAAATGATTTCTAGTGATGGTCATTTAAAGCTTATTAATCACTGTAAATTATTTTGACACCCCAGTGAAAAGTCCTCTGTAACGCTTTTAGAATCCCATTTTCATTTAACATTAATTAAAGGCCACTAACCGTAAAGTATTAATAAAGTCAAATTCCCCAAAAGAGCTCCCAGCTGACAGGCTTCAGCTCTCAGCAAGTTAAGAGACCCTGAGCAAAACAAAGGCCATAATGAAATGTTAACTATGGAAATGTAATCAGCCCAACTGGGATAAGAGAGGTCATCTCTCAGGAAAATAATAGATACTTTCAATAGTAAATTTAATAATCATCATTAGCCTATTTCCTGAAGTTTATGGCTGTTACGGCTATTTAAAGAAAGACTTTCAAATCAAACCCTATTGATAGACTGCATACTTGTTTGGTGGTTCTTTCTGATTATCCTGTTAAAGTGCTGCACTCAGTATGTCAGCAAATTTGGAAAACTCAACAGTGGCCACAGGACTGGAAAAGGTCAGTTCTCATTCCAATCCCAAATAAGGGCAATGCCAAGGAATGTTCAAACTACCATACAATTGCACTCATTTCACATGCTAGTAAGGTTATGCTCAAAATCCTTCAAGCTAGGCTTCAGTAGTATCTGAACCAAGAACTTCCAGATGTACAAGCTAGGTTTAGAAAAGGCAGAGGAACCAGAGATCAAATTGCCAACATTCGTTAGATCATAGAGAAAGAAAGAGAATTCCATAAAAACCTTTACTTCTGCTTCACTGACTATGCTAAAGACTTTGCCTGTGTGGATCACAACAATGGAAAATTCTTAAAGAGATAGGCACACCAGACCATCTTACCTGTCTCCTGAGAAATCCGTATGTGGGTCAAGAAGGAATAGTTAGAGCCTGACAACAGAATAACTGACTTGTTCCAAATTGGGAAAGGATATGACAGTGCTGTATATTGTCACCCTGCTTATTTAACTTATATGCAGAGTACATAATACAAAATGCAGGACTAGATGAATTACAAGCTGGAATCAAGATTGCTAGGAGAAATATCAACAAATTCAGATATGCAAACGATACCACTCTAATGGCAAAGGTGAAGAGGAACGAAAGAGCCTCTTGATGACTGTGAAATAGGAGAGTGAAAAAGCTGACTTAAAACTCAACATTAAAAAAAAAAAACACAAAGATCAGTCCCATCACTTCATGGCAAATAGATGGGGAAACAATGGAAATAGCCACAGACTTTATTTTCTTGGGCTCTAAAATCACTGTGGATGGTGACTGCAGCCATGAAATAAAAAGGCACTTGTTCCTTGGAAGGAAAGCTAGGACAAACCTAGACAGCATATTAAAAAGCAGAGACATCACATTGCCAACAAAGGTCCGTGTTGTCAAAACTTTGGTTTTTTCCAGTAGTCACTGTGAGAGTTGGATCATAAAGAAGGTTGAGCAGCGAAAAATTGATGTCTTTGAATTATGGTGCTGGAGAAGACTCTTGAGAGTCTCTTGGACTGTAAGGAGATCAAAGCAGTCAATCGTATAGGAAAACAACCCTGAATATTCATTGGAAGGACTGATGCTGAAGCTGAAGCTCCAATACCTTGGCCTCCTGATACAAAGAACCAACTCACTTGGAAAAGCCCCTGATGCTGGGAAAGATTGAAGGCAAAAGGAGAAGCGGGCAGCAGAGAATGAGATAGTTAGATAGCATCACTGACTCAATAGACATGAATCTGAGCAAACTCTGGGAGATAGTGGAGGACACAGGAGCCTGGTGTGCTGCAGTCCATGAGTTGCAAAGAGTCAGACATGACTTATAGATTGAACAACAACAAAAATTGTATTATCTTATAAATATCAGGCCCAGGATATACATATGGAGGGGGTGGGGTGTTGTTGGCCCTGGTAATGTCAGAGCAGAGGAGTGCAAGGCCTAAGAGCAAAGACAAAGACAATCCCTGACCAGAAAACAGAGAGAAAGATCTACGTTACTCTCACCGAGTGTATGTTCCTAAAATGCCAAGGTCTCTGACCAAGTCCCTTCTTTAAGAGTGAATATCAATTGCTCTGGTATTTCTTTAATCTTGTCTTATTTAATCATCTATTAGATGTTCACAACCCCCAGCTGAGCAGCCCAACTCACAAATGGATGGAAGAGGACACTCACCTCCTATGGCAGCTCCATTTTTGAGGCTGTATTAGGAAGTCATCATGGCCAAATTCACACATAGGAATAAAAGGCCATGGAAGAGGATGAATATGCAGTTAAGGGCTGGCTTTCAAACCCACTGTTTAATCCTAAGAGAACTGTTGCCTCTTCCCTCCTCCCATTAGACAGGTAAATGAAACTAACAAATTTTTAACCTGTATTTTAGAAACTGAAAGCTGCAATTTTACATATTAAAGACATTTTGCTTTAGCCTATTTTCATCCAAAATCCTTATGACTTATTGAAGCAGAGGCTGTGACTTATAAAGCTATTGGCCCAGATTCTGATCACCTTTGCACAGAAGGGCAAATGTCACTAGACCTAGTTCTTCCAGTGTGAAGAAATGTCTCCCATTGTCTTGGTGACATAAAATTCCCTTGAAAACCTGTTCTGAAAATCTTTTTGAGTGTCCATCTCAAACAAAAACATCCTTTGTGCTGGAGATACCTGTTGTCCAAAGACTAGGTGTTCATTCTAACAGTTTGATGGCCTTCAACTCTGCTCCACTCCCATGAAAGTCCTTGTGAAATTTGTCTTCAGGGACATCTCTGGAGCTGTGGAGGAAAGAAGGAAGGACTCAGACACCCCCTCAACCACATATCTTTGTATAGGATAAATCTGAATAATGCATAGGGAGTCCAAATTTTTGCTGGACAAGGAACCACTACCTCTAGGGGAAAGAAGGATGTTTAGAGATGTTAATTTTATCTCTAAAAGTGTCTGAACCCATTAATACCACCTTTCCCAAACACTCAAGTTATTCTTCAGTCAGTGTCCCCCAAAACACAGCTCCTCAAAACATTAGACCCCCCAAGACAATAATGACACACTCCACTTTTGACAGGTAATTTTGTCCAGTTAGATGGACAGGGAGATCTCCCCAACATTCTGACTGCAAGCTTGCTGGCTGAGCAGGCAACATTGAAAATGAAGAGCAGATGGGCAGCCTCATCTGCTAGCAGGAGTGATGACAGGCCAGCCCTAAGCCCCCACCTCGTCACTCAAGATGGGACCCTATGGTCATGTGACTGATGTTTTAGCAAACTTGTCAGAACTTATCCATCCAAACAATTGCTGTTCTCAAGGGGATCACCTTAAAAGGAATTAGAATTGTTCTTCTCCTCAAAATCACTTAGAGATCCATCCTTAGAAATTAGTCAGTTTCCAAGTCACTGGGTTAAAGTAAGACTTAGAGATTAAATGAGAAGATTAAAGAAGATAGATCTAAAGCATGCCCATCATGGTGCTAAGTATACAGTAGGCACTTAATAGATGTTGGCTATTATCATGATTATTACCCTTCTGACCTCTTAAGATGTGGTTGGATGCCCTTTTACAAGGAAGTATCAACCTCAGGGAGTAGAGGCTGTCCATCACCCACAGGACCTCCCATTTTATTCCCATGAGGCACTGGGTGCATGTGATGCAAATTAAAGAATAAAACCACAGTCTTGGGTTAAATAATGTTTCTGTGGTAGAAAATGATGACAAGGCAAGCTTGGATCAATGTCTTCAGGAGTGCAATGGAAATTACAAATTTTCTTCTGAGATCTACCCTGCTATATCATGAGCGCTCATGGTAATCATTCAATCTCTGCCTCTTCATCACTCCAAAGTAGGGCACAGAATTACTATGGCAGAGGGACTACCATGTGCTCAACAAACCCCTTTCCTCTCCCTGGCCACACAGGAGGATGGCATTCCCAACATCCTTTGCAGTTTGGTTGGGATCACACGATTTCCAGTGCCTTCCTTTTTGCTTCCCCTCCACTCCCTCCTCTTTCTTCCAGGCCATAGGCATGGGCTCCGAAATGAAATCAAACGATGGGGGAAATCTGGGTCACAGTTTGAAGGAGCAGCTTTCCTCCCAGGAGAGCTTCCAGATCAGGACCATTGATCAACATTACACTTTGTGTGAGCAAGTCATACATTTATATTGTGTTAAGTCATTAAGATGGGGGCTGCTGTTGGCATGACGTATACTGGTTAATATAGCTATTTTCCCACTAAAATTTTAGACAACCTGCTCTTTAAGAAAACCATCTCAGTTATGAAAGGCAAGGGTGTCTAGATGGTATTAGCTAAGACCTGAGTAAGGACATCCAAGATTTTCCCCTCCTAAAGCAACTTGGAACTCTAAGCTGCAATCTGTATATATTGGGTTGGCCAAAACGTTCATTTGAGCTTTTCTGTAATATCATACATGTTGTTGTTGTTTAGTTGCTAAGTCTTGTCCAACTCTTTTGCAACTCCATGGACTGTAGGCTCCTCTGTCCATGGGATTTTCCAGGCAAGAATATTGGAGTGGGTTGCCATTTCCTTCTCCAGGGGATCTTTCAGATCCAGGGATTGAACCTGCATCTCCTGCATTGGCAGGTAGATTCTTTACCACTGAGTCACCAGGGAAGCCCCAACATCGTATGTGTGTATGTTTATAAAAGCATATACATTTGCTTTTGAGGGCCTGAATACACAGAAAGTAACAGGTTACTTTGTCAATTATCTATTTTCCAACTTCCAAACTAGTTTTGCAAAATAATTTAGATAAAGATATCAATTGTAGAAACTTTATTTTAGAGCTCAAAATGAGTCTGAGAGTCAGAAGGAGCATTGGATTTTCAGAACTAGAGAAAGGTTGACAGTGTTAGACCGATGTGAGATGGAAACACTGAAGACAAGAGAAGTTAAAGTAACATATCTGAGGTCACTCCCTGGTGAGCAAAGGGGCCAGAATCTCTTATTTTCTGATCCTAATTACATCTATCCTCTCCCTTCCTAGATTCAAGGACTAAAGCCTAGATGCTTCAGTGAAAGTGAGATGGTCGACTCACCTCTGTTTATTTCTAAAGCCAGCCTCAGGTGGTTCTAGGGGATCCTTCGAGAACTGTGCCTTTGAAAACCCTTTTAATGGTTGATTCTATACTGTCAGGACTTGACTGAAGCCAAACAAAAATCACTAAGTCAAGTGATGAGAGAAACAAACAAAAGGTAATAGCTTCTCTCAAGAAGCTGCCTGCCTTACCTCTGAGCTGGACCTAGAATCTCACTGCTGAAAGGACCGTGACTTGACAGAGAACAAATAAGAACCATCCTTGAAACAGAGAGGGGTTTCATTCTTTCATCAGTGCTTAGGAAGTTCCAATGCTGACTGACGTCAAAAGGACATCTTCCAAACAGCCTTTCAGAAATGATTAACATATTAGTAAATAATGAAATGGCATTTTCTAAGAATGCATTTTTCAGTTGCATATTCACAAGTAATTACCAACTAATGTGGATGTTTGGCCCTTTTGCTCAAGGAAGAGGTTCCATGTTTAAACAAGTGGCACAGCCTAGGAAGTAAAAGCAGAGGAAACATCACAGGTGTCCGTCTTCTCTTTAAGAATGGGGAAGTGTGGGTGGAATTGAAGGGAGGGGGCATGAGACAGTCATCTCCTTTTGCATGACTCAGACTGGGGCTGTATTATGTTGAACAGTGGTCCCCCAGAAGATATCACATCTTATATTACATTATATCCATATATTGCATCATATCCACATCCTTATCCTCAGAACTGGTGAATGTAATCTTATTGAGGAAAGGCGTCTTTGTAGATGTAATTGAGTTAAGGATCTCAAGATGATGTCCTCCTAGATTACATGGGTGGCTCCTAAATCCAATGACAAGTGTCCTCACAAGAGACAAAAGGAGAAGACATGAGGAGAGGAGAAGCTGTGTGGAGACAGAGGCAGAGACTGAAGGTAGGCAGCTCTAAGCCAAGGAACACCAGAACCCAGTGTTCCTGAGCCAGTGTTCTTGAGCCACCAGAAGCCAGAAGAAGCACAGAAAGATTCTCCTCTAGAACTTTCAGAGAGAGAGAGGCCCCCCTAACATCTTGATTTTTAACTTCCAGCCTCCAGACGTATGAGAGAATTAGTTTCTGTTGTTTTAAGTCACCAGGTTTATGGTAATTTGTCATGGCAGCCACAGGAAACCGATATATGCTGCTGCTGGGAAAGAAGGTCCATGGAGTATCTGTGAACCACCTCAAGTCCAGCTAGGACGTCACCACTCCTCTGCTCGGCAGGCCCTGGGAGACCCCAAGAAATGACTTGTATTTATTCACTCGGCAATCATTTGCTGATCAATTGTCTCTCTACTCTCAGCTAGTTCATAGTCTAGCAGAGATCAGAGGCTTTGTGAAAATAACAAGAGTGGTGTGAGTAAGCACCAGAGGGGAGACAAATTATACGGAAGACTACTGTGGGATGCTCGGATTTCAAAGGTGCTCCAAAAAGAATAGCATGCACACTTGTCCCCTCAAGTCCCATCAGGAATGGACAGAATATCGCAGAGTCAGACACAACTTAGTGACTGCACAACAGCAACAACCAAGAATACCAGCGTGATGAGCAGTGTGCCTCCCAGATACTCCTCCCTCTTCTTCCGTTCTCACTCAGGGAAGGGAAAGAGGGCTGGGGGCAGCAGGGAAGATCATTAAGTGGTCTCTGTGGAGGGGGCAAGTCTCAGATCCTCTCAAGAGTCTCTTTCAAGTCTTGGATTGAGACGGCAACTGCATTGACATAATGCATGCCTGTGTGCCAAGTCACTTCAGTTGTGTCTGACTCTGCATGCCCATGGACTATGGCCTACCAGGCTCCTCTGTCTATGGGGATTCTCCAGGAAAGAACACTGGAGTGGGTTGCCGTGCCCTCCTCCAGGGATCTTGCCGAGCCAGGGATCAAACCCAGGTCTCTTATGTCTCCTGCACTGGCTGATGGGTTCTTTACCCCTAGCGCCACCACAATGGCCAGGTACTCATACCTGTGATTGGACCCAGGGCAAGTAGGATTCCATCCAACAGCGTTTGGAACACAAGTGCCTACCAGAAGCAAGGGCCTGCATGAGAAAGTCCTCCATCTGAGTTCCATCTATCACAGTCCTCAACTAAATATGAGGGCAGACAGGAAAAACAATCCCCCAGCAAACCCACACTTTCCACTTGGTTTTCCTCAGATTGGAAAATGAAAGGCCAGTTGTAATCTGCTGAAAGTAAACTGTTCAAAGAATTTGCAGATTCTGAGCATGGAAGATCAAATGTTGCAATCGAAGGGAATGAGGATGTTTAATCTAACCGGAAAAGAAAGCTCCACATTGCAGAACCATCAGAATTCACTGAGTCTTTGCTTCTATGACAGGAAACCACCAAGTTTAACATTAGAAGCGTTCATTCAGAAATCCAAAGTCTTGGTTTTACATGGCTCGGGTCCTTAAAAAATAACAGCAGGGGCTGAACCAGCAGGAATGGAGATTGAGGACACAGATATGATGTGGGTAGATGCCTTCATGACATCCAGAGTCAAGTTCAAGTAGGGTCCAGGGTCAGCAACCCCAAATGAAATCACACAACTGGTCAGCAGCCTTTGACTAAAACCAATTCTGGGAAAGAGACTATCTCCCTGGAAATGTTTATAACACACACTGGCTCCATCCTTTTCTGTTCTCCAAGGAGGACTGAATCCATTTTGCTCAATACAGCATTTTCAGACAATGTGGGTTTTATGGTTTTTGTGAAACAGAGGAGGAATGAATTGCAAAACCAAATATAACTGGAAATGTCTTTGTAATTTTAAAATAAAATAAATGAAAACAGTTCAGACCAAGGATTGCCCTCCAAGAGTGGAAACCCAAACATAATCACTCACTGCTGAAATATAGGGGAGGGAACAGAAGTAAATCCAAAGAGGTTGAGATCCAAAACTTAAACCTAATAAACTCAATGGTAGAAATTAAATACAAATTATGAAAATTTTACCAATGCTAGTGCCTAGGAGTAAAAAGAGTCCATTGTGCTTTCAAACTTTCATGGGTAAGCAACAAATGTGGATTATAAAAGTTTCCCGCTGCTCTGTGACTACAGATATTTATGTTGTGATAAGCAATCATATCTGAGCAGACCTGTCTCTAGTAGCAAAGGAACCAAATGAACTGAAAACATTTTACAAATCCCTCACCATGGCAAACTTTGGAGCTGTCTGAATTGTTCTTCAACCAGGGCAAGTGTAAGTTTAAAACCTGAGGGTTCTATATTTACTCGACGTGTCTAAATGTCCAGAAGAGAAAAAGCTGAGTAAATACAGAATAGCCACTTAGAATAATATGTATCCCCCTTTGGAAGATGGTTATGAAAGCCATATTGCCATACAGAGACTGCTTATTATACAATGCTAAGTGAAAAGCAAGATGAAAAATGCATTTTTTTTCTATTAGGCACATGGCATTAAAATCCACAGGAAAGGAACCAGATCAAAATGTTAATAGGAGTTTTCTTTGCATGCTAGGATTGGATGCCATCTTTTTTCTTCTCTATATTCCAAACTTAGTAATGTACTTATAATGAAGAATATAGGTAGATAGACAAGAGTTTTTAGAAGCTTCTGGAAAAAATACAGTCCTAAGTTATTCTATTAGATATCACCCTTCTAGTAAGGACACCAGATGAGAAGTTGCAATGGAAAGAAAATGAGGACTCGTTTCTTATCCTGATCTCTCCTCTGTTTGGCTTCCTGGGGAGCAGGTTTGGAGGAAATTGCATCTGGTTTTAGACGATTTGTGACTGAGGTGCCTATGAGAATCACAAGTAGCAATGCCAAGTGAGTGATTGCGACTGTAAGTCTACAATGAAGAGGATTCTTTTAACTTTAATTTTTATGACCAGAGGACAATCCAGGAGAGAAAAATATTTTCAATCTTCAGATAACATTCTTTTGACCACTTTTAATAAGTGAAATTATAATGTCACGAAGGAGCTTGGCCAACCTTTCAGATCCCACTTCAATGCATTTTGAGTTTAAGGTTCCATCCTACTGATATTCTGGGATTCTATGGCAAATGCAAATAAACGATATGCTGAAACAGAATTTGTTTTTGCAGGCAATAGAAGCCAATCAGAATTAATCCAAACATAATTTAAAAAAAAAAACTATTGGGAAGGTTTGGGGACCACAACAGAACTGAAGAAAATAATGAAGTACCAAGTGTCGGAAACCAAAGATTCAGAGGACCTTTGGGAGTTCAGGTAGCAGGAAATAATGATAACCTCTTCAGGAAGCGAGAAGAATCCATTCGAATGGCTTCCATCCTTTAAGTCAATATGCAGATTCCCAGGAGAGAGAATTCTGATTGGCTTAGCTTGGTCATGTACCCCTATCCTGGTCAAGCAAGGGGAGGGCATCTCAATTGAAAGTCCCACCAAGATTGCATATAATGAAGAAAGGATGTCACCGAAGAGGGGGAATGGATCCAGGGCGGGAAGATAACCAATAGCCCTTCTTTATTCCAAGCCTAAGAACACGTGTTCCGTGTGCAGTGTTTTATACAGATGTGGTGCAGAAAGAAAACAAGAGCAAGAGTTTTTATCAGGTCTGTGGAAGCTTCTCTGGATTATGGCCATGTGCGTGGGTCACCCCTCCTGAGAAAAGACTTTGAGTATATCCACCACACACAGAATCCATGGCTCAGAGCTTCAGAAAATCAACAACAAAAAAAGACTCATAACAAAGACAGTGCCTTTGCAGTTATGTTTATGAGCCCTGAGTTCAAAATTAAATGAGCCAAATAGTGAGGGGGGAAAAACCCCAGATCTTTTGAGTTAAATGCTTTGAACAGTGAAATTAATACCAGAACAAGTCCCATTGTACCAGGAGGCTGTTTTATTGACTTGTTTTCTAATTCCGCTTTGAACACAATGAAAGTTGTGTGTCTTTTAAATAAAACAAATATTTCTTCCTCTTCCAATACTACATAGAAACCCCCAGGGCAAAGGAAAATAAAACCTCATTATTTCAGATTCCACTCATTCCAGAATTATAATAATTTGGCTCAAGCTGCATTGAAGCCTGCCTTTGTACTCTTTTTGAGAAGTGGCTTCGCTAAGCAAATCAGTAACACAAACAAGATTGATAGGGGTCCTACTGAAGCTACTCAAGGAAGGTCTCCACGTGCAATTTGCATACCATGCCAGCGGCTCATTATAGAGGCGTCTTGGCCGTTAAAACAAAATTGGCAGGGTTGTCAGCAGCTAGTTCAAATTTCTACAAGTCTTCTATATTTCTTCTAAAATTCAAATCTTCCGCTCGTTCCAATGTGTTTTCACTCTGTTGCTCTAATCAAGTGATGGGTGACCAAGTGTTTAGGTGCAAAAAAGTAGACAGTGGAAGAACCTGTTTGCCAACCAGCCTTTAAGAAACTTCAGGGCTGCTGTTTCTATTTTGAAGAGAGGCAACTGGGGGGGAAAAAGTGTGTACAAGTGGAACAAACATACCAAAATTGGCACATCCTGAATGAAATACAAAGTAATATAAGCCTGTTATAAATACTGTGATAAACTGATAAAGTACTTTAATCCGTAATTTCATTTGAGCATCACAGAACATGCATGACACACTCTGCAAAGACAGGAAGTAATCAGCAAGCAGCGCATTGTGCGCCCTCTTGCATTTCCCAGCCTTCCATGGATGGGGGTGTGACTTGCTCCCGTGGACAGATGATGAATGTCACTTCCCAGGCAAGGCAGGTGCTGGGCAGTGGGATTCTTCCCTATCCCTTTTTGCCTTGTTGTGACTTTGGGAGTCCCTTGGTGAGATGACAAAGAAAATACAAAGAGATCTTAATCTCTAAGTCACCACATGGAAAAGACTCTAAAGACCAGCAGGGAATGCTCAAGAATTAAATACATAAATTTCACTCAAGAAAAAAAATAAGGTCTTATGACAAAAACAAAAAGGTTTGGAGTGGTATTGATGACCTCAGCAGTGAGTTCTGACAGACACACTAGAAATTATTGTTTCCATCTTACAGGTGAGAAGACCCAGACCCACAGAGAAGACAAGCCATTGAAGATCATATTGATAACAAGTAACAGGACCCAGAATATAATTCAAAAATTCTAATTCCAGCCCTTTTTCCCCTAAGACCCAAATGAAGATGTTCCTCGAATGCATGAATTACTGACCATCTGGGATCCAATGATAATCTGTACAATTAATATGCAATTTCAGAAGAGACAGTTCCTTTCCTAATTGTTTGTATAATCCAGGGCCTCTTCACTTCTTCACTTGTAGGGACTGGAGAAGAGAGACCCCACATACCAATGAAGCCTAGAACATGTCATAAACCTCTTCTGCACTTCATTCTTTTCTGTAAAGGCTTCTTCATAAAATCAAAAGAGTATTGTTAGTGGTGAATGGTGAGAACAGCCTTGGGAACAAAAAAAAAGTAAATATAAGTCCAGTTTTTCACTCTGCCAAATTCAAACAAACATCATTTTAATGACCTGGCAGCCCCCACAAATTCAGCAGCCACCAGTTAAATAAAAAACCCATTCATTTAAAAAAAAGAAGTGTCAACACAGGCATTTAACATATGTCAGGTTTCAACAGCAGAGTGACCCTGTGTATGGTGGCAGGCACACATGGGCTGGGATAAGGCAAACAGCATCACCCAAAGTAAATTCAAGGACCGTATAGAAATCATCCCTCCATCCCTGACCCGACTCACATACCATCACAGGGGCAGATCAGGATGTAAACATGGGGAACTTAGTGGGGATTTTTAAAGCTCTCTGTAATTCATCAGTCTGCAAGGTGATGTCTCCATCCATGATCAGAAGTAATACAAAGTGCATATGCTCAATTGCTCAGTCGTGTTCAACTCTGAGACCCCATGGACTGTAGCCCGCCAGGCTCCTTTGTCCTTGGCACTTCCCAGGCAAGAATATTGGAGTGTGTTTTCATTTCCTCCTCCAGGGGATCTTCCTGATCCAGGGATCAAACTCATGTTTCCTTCGTGCCTTGCATTGGCTGGCAGATTCTCTACCACTGAGCCACCTGGGAAGCCCTCATAAAAAGTACTGACTACCAACTTTTTTTGGTAAGAAATACAAGTTGGCATATACTACGGAGAACAATTCTGCATGTGCCTTGTAAAACTACAAAGCTTCTACAAGCAAACCTAAGACTACCTTTTTACGACCTTGGAATAGGCAAAGATGATTTAGAGACGGACCAGAAAGCCCTAAACTTCAAAGAAAAAAACAATTATTGAACGAAGTCAAAATTTTACAATTCTGCTTGTCAATAGATGCTGTTAAGAAAATAAAAAGGCAAGCCATGAACTGAGAAAGAACATTTGCAACACATATATCTGATAAAGGACTTGATTCTTGGATATGTAAAGAATTCATAGCACTCCATAATAAAAAGACAAACAACCCAATAAAAATGAGCAAAAGATTTGAACAGACATTCACCAAAGAAAATATTCAAATGGCCAATACGCACATGAAAAAGCACACGGCTTCATTAGTCTTCAGGGAAATATAAATTAAACTGCAACGAAATCATGGTACCTACTCACTAGAATGGCTAAAGTGAAAAAGACTGAAAACACCAGATATTGGCAAGGCTATGGAGCTATCAGATCTCCAATACACTGCTGGCGGGAGTGTAACAAGTTACAACCACTTTTGTTATATAGTTAAGTATACAGCTATCTGATGACCCAGCAGTCTCCGATGTATTTACCCAAGGGAAATAGAAACACGTGTCCAGAAAAACACTTGTTTATAGCAGCTTTATTATAATAGTGAGGTACTGGAAACCACTCAAGTGTCAATCAATAGAAGAATGGATAAACAAATGGTGATGGATTTATACACTGGACTACTACATGAGAATAAAAAGTCACAAAACGCAGAGACATGAAACAATATGGGTGAATGTCCAGAACATCATGTTGAGTGAAAGGAACCACATACAAAACAGTACACAGCAGATGATCACATCTGTATGGAGTTTTAGATGAGAAAAATTAATATATGCTAATAGAAATCAAACCAGTGATTGCTTCTGGACTTCAAGGGGTTGATTAGGAAGGCATCCAAGGATACTTCTGGGAAGATGGAAGTAGACTACATCTTGCTAGGGGTGGGGATCTCATACACAGGCTTATGCATTTATCAAAACTGATAAAATGGAACAGGTAACATCTGCCAAATCATGCCCTACACCTCACAGTTTCCACTTTCTGCCCTGGAGCTTCTCCAAGGCCCTGGGGTCTAATCTAGGACTCGCAAGTACATCCAGGAGGTGGATGAGCTGGGGTCCTCAGGGCCCCCCTAGCGAGTGCCAGGCGGGAGCTGGGATGCCAGTGCGTCCTTCCACATTACCTGTACAGACACACCTGCAGTGCATTTCCTAAGCTCCTCAAAAGGCCCCTCAGGAGGCAGCACCAGTTGTCTATACAATGGTCAACTCAGTTACACATCTCTTTACTGACATGTCTCCTTCCTTTGTCCACTCCCTCCATCCTTCATTCCCGCTGCCTTGTTCCGTCACTAAGTCGTGTCCGACTCTTTGTGACCCCTGGCATGCTGGACTGCAGCATGCCAGGCTTCCCTGTCCTTCATTGTCTCCTAGTGTTTGCCCAAACTAATGACCACTGAGTCGGTGATACCATCCAACCACCTCATCCTTTGTCTCCCCCTTCTCCTCCTACCCTCAATAATTTCCAGCATCAGTGTCTTTTCCAGTGAGTCAGCTCTTAGCATCAAGTGGCCAAAGTATTGGAGCTTCAGCTTCAGCATCAGTCTTTCCAATGAATATTCAGGGTTGATTTTCTTTAGGATTGACGGGTTTGATCTCCTTGCTGTCCAGGAGACTCTCTCCAACACCACAGTTTGAAAGCATCAGTTCTCTGGCGCTCAGCCTTCTTTATGGTCCAAGTCTCACATCCGTCCATGACTACTGGAGAAGCATAGCTTTGACTAGATGGACCTTTGTCAGCAAAGTGATGTCTCTGCTTTTTAATACACTGTCTAGGTTTGTCATAGCTATTCTTCCAAGAAGCAAGTATCTTTTGATTTTGTGACTGCAGTCACTGTCCACAGTGATTTTGGAACCCAAGAAAATAAAATCTGTCACTGTTTCCACTTTTCCCCCATCAGTGTGCCATGAAGAATCACTTTTTAAACAAACCATCTGTGTGCAAGCCTTCGTCTCAGGCTCTGCTTTCAGGGGACCTGAGGCTGGACAAGGCTTGTGAATATATACGCACAAAAATATGCACCTACATACACAAACGCTTCCCCAGGTGCTGAAACTTTGTATAACACAGATCCCTGTTCAACTGGCTGCTTGCCTGGAATGCTGTCCCTCGTATAAACTAGAAAGAGACCGATGGCTCTTGCTGAGATACACACCTTGATAGGAAACATGACAAGAATTATGACCCAACGTCCACGTCAGAACCACTGCCTTTCCACGTAAATAACAACCCCATCCCTGGACTACGTTCAGCCCCAGAAGCGTTGGGTCACCGAGTGGTACCATTGGTTTTGCTCCACTGACTAACAACCGGATGATCCACGGGTTAACAGGTCTTCCAGGAAGCATCTATCTTGTCTAAAAAGAGCTTAAAACTTGTGATTTTCACTTTTGAATGACTATTTTATTTTCCATGGGCAGGGAGTTACCGGGTAGTTTCAAGTCCATACTGATAAGACAGCAACCCGTGGTAAGCACCAACCATTTCTGGTTTCACCTCTTGTTGGGTGTCATGGTTTGCCCAATCCTCAACCTCCACAAAAGTGGCTACCTTTTTTTTTTTTAAGAAATGTTGTTATTTATTTATCTAATAACATCTCGTTATACAAAAAATAGAAAGTACTCCTGAGGGGCAAAGAAGGGTTCGTCTTTCAGGGCTCGTGTGTCTGTTATATATGGCATAGACCACGTGGCTACAGGAAAACTCTGTGAACGAGAAAATTTCTGTCTTTACCCTGAAAAGGAACTCACCTTTTTTATTTCTCCTCTCTCTCTTTTTTCCTTTTTTAGCTCAAAAGGAAACTAGTAAGTGAAAGACATAGTGTAAATATGACAAAACTCTTTCAGTGCAGATAGCTCATGAAAATCAAATGGCTTGTTACAACAGGCTTTCTCTGAATTGCTTAATGTATGTTTTATGAAAACTTTACAAGGCATCTGCCAACGTTTAACCAGAGTGGCGGCTTGGTGTGTTGGTTTTCCTCTGCAGGGAAGATTCTAGAAAAATGGTAATGGGATGTGAAGACAATTACTTAGAAGCATGTTGATGAAGACTGGAAAAATAAATGAGGAGCTATTAAATCTGCCAGAATCAGGGCCAGGCTCCAACTGTGGAGAGACAGACAGACTTGGGCTCTGTCAAGGCACGCTGAGATCAAGGTCATGACGGAGTCGTCCACTTTCATCATAATTGCAGCCCCTGCTTCAGCTGCATGTAGTTCTCACCCCACACGCTGGTGGTGTTGGGAGAACAGAGAATCCAGTAGAGAGTGGTTTCTATTTTGGAGTTCCAGTGTGTGTGGAGGAGAATGAGATGAGTCCTGACTTTGTGTTTTCTCTAGTTTACAGATGAGCCCAAAAGAGACTCTGGGTTTCATTATGAGAAAGAGGATACAAATCTCTACTGGGAGGAAGATCTGCCCTTAAGTGCACACAAAATTGCTCATGACTGAAGCTGCCCAAACCTAAATAGCAGGAAAGATTCATGCATATGGCATCCCAGGCTGCCTCTAAGCTCACCAGCTGGGTTCACGATCCCATGCGTCTGCTCATCCTGGCCCTGCCCTCCCACCCACCAAGATACCTGCTCTTCTCCTTGTCTCCAGGTCAACAGGACCTCATCTTTTATAACACAGCTTCTGGAGCATCTTCTCTAGGAAATTTTCCACTCCAACTCTTCCACTTGGAACTTGACTTGTCCCCCACCTCCTCCTTTTTTTTTTAAACTAGTATTCTCACTGTACCCTGGACCTCCTTCTACCCACAACACTAGAAAGCAAATTCCTTGGTGGGTAGAAGCTGTCTGACTCATTTCTGTCTCTACCACATTATTGAACTTACAGTACATTTTATGACTAAAGGAATGAATATTATAGGAGGCGACTTGATTTCTTTACTTGAGAAAGTGAGAAAACACTGGAGGAGTGCTGCCTTGAAAACCATTTGGAAGCATTTCATCTAGAGACTCCAGAATATTGCACACAAAGCTCTGATAAAGCCAGAGAGAAAATACACTCGGTAAATTCATAAACATTTCCCTACCCAGGAAGCTAATGCCGATGTAGCTTTAATCGATGGGCTATTTCTTCTGCCCCTTCTCTTTTCCTGATTAAAGTGCACATGGGGTTTCCAGAAGGAAAACACAGGCAGTTCAGATAAACAAGGAAGGTAAGGGAAAACCATTCAGATGGCACACAAGGAAGGCGCTTAAAGGTGGACTTGACTAGCTTCAGAAAATATGCCTCCTGGATGAGCTTTTAGAGAAAAGTGCATGTCGATCCTAAGCACAACTTCTCTTGAAATCCATAGGATGGTGTTTGAAACCACAAAATTTGAAACCAAGGGATCCATGGACCCCTCATGGTATTTCCACTTCTTAACTAGATGATGGATATACAACAAAGCCCCTCAATGATGGAAAATTTACCTGGAGCAAAATTCAGAGACAAAATAAGGAAGGAAACAGCACAGGGGAAAGAATGTAATTTAGTAATCCTTTTCCTCCTGGGAGGGGAACAACTAGTCATTTAGCCACTTTAAAAACAATGGTCTCCTACAACTCATCAAAGGGAGAAATCTGCACACGCCAGACCTCTTCATTATCCCCTCGGTCTGACAAACTCCTAAAGACCCCAGGAGCCAATTTCTGAGCAGGCAAAAGGATCCAGGCTGTACACTCCACAGGGGAGAGAAGGCTAAATCAACTGGAAAAAGGTGGAATCGTACAGTTCGGTAAGCAGAGTGCAGACAAGCGTGGATAATTTTAACTCCCAGTACAGCTGGACTGACCACTAAACTGTCGCCTCATATCGAGCCTGTAACTGAGAAACCGCAATTATCCTTTGGAGCACATTTATGAGGAAGCATGGGGCGCCCAAGGCGTTATGGGTGAGACTATTCAGAGCAGGTGGATTGGGGCAATGAGCAAGGATTGTCGAATGTGGTTCCCTGCAGGGAAGGGAAAAGCAGCCAGAAGGCCAGCTCCAAGGAAGCTCTGCTATAAAAGGGATAGAGCAGAGCGGAGACAGGGGTGAAAGGAGATGAAAAAGGAGACAGTAAAGGAGGGAGGCAAAGACAATCCTGACTTCTTCAGAAGTCCCAACGGCTTCCAAAAATGGATAAGCCTGGGAGGCCAAAATGATAACTCGGAAGAGATGGAACAGTCTTTTTTTTTTTTCTCCCTCCTTCCCCCCTCACCCCCGCCACCCCTGTCCTTGTACACAAAGAGTTATTCCCCAACTAAAACCACCTCTCCTCTTCCTTTCCAATTTCTAAGCCTCAGGCAGCAACATGTGTGCTTTTAACTGTAGCTCAGTCTGATACTGAACTACAAGCCCAGCATGCGATACGTATGCCTGACACCGGCTGCCATGTTTTGGATCATGAAGATAATGGATCATTCACATTCTACAAATTCCTTTTGAATTTTCCCAAAGAAATGATTCCTGGGTGCTGCCCCCAGTGTGGGAAGCACAGACCGCTCCTGTTTCTACTTCTCCCCAGTAGAAACAGGGTTTCAATTGAGAAGGACGATCAAGCGGTGAAATTCTCTATTGCGTTCATGACGAGTCGATTTTGCTACTTGTTCCCTCTTAAAAATACTACAAAGTGGAAGACCTGACACATTTCACCTTGATTTCATGTGATTTCATTTTGGGCGTGTGGTTTACTTTCCATAACCCTGAAGATTTCAACTGAAGGCAGTCTCGGGGTAAGGAAGGTTTAGGTGACAGTTTTTGAAATGTCTGCTAACATCAGATATGAAAATGCTCAGGTGACAATTAGAGAACTAAATTCCAAGAGTGTGAAATACATAATCAGTCAATCCACAGGAATGGGAGAATTTTCTGCTGATGAGGGCAGTGCCAAGAGTTAAGGTAGAATGATCAGTAGCAAAGAGCCTGGCCAGAGCGCTTGCAGAATTGAGAAAACGGTACGGTCGCAACCCAGAATCCTACACCCAGGATGCCATGAGCACGACATGGAGCCCCTTCCTTAACTAAGCGCTCCTCCTTAGTGCTCCCAGGGAATTCCGCCATAAGGGACTCTGTCCCTGACTTGATTGACAAGATCAGCAAGTGAATAGGATTCATCTATACTTCGTTCATTTGTTCATTTGTTTGTATGCTGCTTTGTTAAAATACATCTATTCTATGAAGCCAGGAATGACTGTTTTCACCTTTCAAGCCACGACAAAATTATCTTTTGTAAGATGTTATCACGTTTAAATGGGACAAAGAATTGAAGTATGGGGTTGACCAAAGGGTTTGTTCGGGTTTTTCCACAAGGTATTATGGACACACACAAACAAATTTTGGGGCCAAGCCAATATTCAGTCCGGCATGGAGTTTCATCCCCCTTTGACCTCCCTGTGGTTCCTCGGCAGTGGTTCTCTACATGTGCTCCATGAAGACCAGCAGCGTTAGCATCCCCTAGAAGAAGGCAATGGCACCCCACTCCAGTACTCTCGCCTGGGAAATCCCATGGACGGAGGAGCCTGGTAGGCTGCAGTCCATGGGGTCGCTAAGAGTTGGACACGACTGAGCGACTTCACTTTCACTTTTCACTTTCACACATTGGAGAAGGCAATGGCAACCCACTCCAGTGTTCTTGCCTGGAGAATCCCAGGGACGGGGGAGCCTGGTGGGTCACTGTCTATGGGGTCACACAGAGTCGGACACGACTGATGCGACTTAGCAGCAGCAGCAGCAGCAATAACTTGTTAGAAATGCTCTTCTCAAGAACACTCCCACCTCCTCACCATGCCCCCTCCACCACCAGCCGTGAGTGACTGATCGTAGACTCTGGAAATGGGCCCTTGAGTGCAGGTTTTCATCAATGCTCCCAGTGATTCTGATGCAGGCTCAAGTATGAGAACCCCTGCTCTACATTAACAGACCCCTTCCTTGGAATTCCCGCTACTTACAGACAAACGCTCGATGCAGTGAGGCCCAGAGGCTCCATAAGGCACTCTTAAGTAAACACTAACAAAGGGGTCCCCTCTGGTCTGTTTTCGGGTCTGCTTTATCCTTCCCATGTGTTTGATAGGCACGTGTTGAACCTAGAACAATATTTCTCCATAAACAGTGTCAGCATCTTGCACTAACTTTTTTTAGCCATTTCAGGTAACAATCCCCCACGTGGCCTTAACACCCAGAACTCTGGTGAATGTTACGATTGTTTTGCAGACAGGAAGTGACTGTTGCATTAACACTATCCAGAAGTGAGTGGTGATAAACTCTGGCACTGCTACAAAAAAAAAAAAAAAAAAATAACCCAGGCTCAGACTCAGGAACTGAAAGAATACATTCTGCAGTTGAGAGGAAAAACCCACACAAACTCAAAACAAAATCAGTTCAAATAAACCTCGTTCCTTGCCATCTATAAACAGAGTGAGTTCAAGGGAGAATCTTTTGGCCCCAAGAAGAACCGTGGGATGAGATAAGATGTTTCTCCTTTATTTGAATGTGTGGACTGCTTAGGCACCCTATTAGAAAGGCATTTCAAATATCCTTTAATGATTTTAATTGACTAAGTCCCATTCTTCCCTGACGACCACATTGGGTTTATCTGTACACAACTTCCTGCTATTATCTTAAGTCTCTGGTAGCTTAATGAAGGCTGTATGTCAGCAAACACTATTTTTAAAAAATTGGAGGATAAACTTACAAGGAATAAATGCTCCTTTAGATGTTAGAGGTCACTCATGCCCCAACTTAACTTGAATGTCTAACACAGCTGCTTCAAGAAGTCCACGTGGCCCTGGGCTCTTAAATCATGTTCACTTAGGACATACCTCTTTGGGCTTGAAACACAATCTGGTTAATGAATTTACCTTACCAGGTACCAGTCAGGATGCCCAACATGAAAATCTTTGCGCAAAATATTTTCAAATCTGTATCGCGTCAAATTCCTACAAGCAAGTCAGCATTTTGTCTTTTAAAAGGGACGCTCACATCCAGTCTGTTGTAACGTATCTGAACCTGTTCGACCTGGCTGCATTTTCCAGGAGCAAGAAGTGGAATTCACTGTAACCCGATCAGACTCTTTTGACCAGATTGGGGGAATCAGCATGTTTGTGTTGGCTTGTTAAGCCTTCAAGGCTCAGAGACTTAGCCAGTTCAGGCAGAGATGGGCAGTCAGAGAAAGCATTTGTTTCCTCACGTATATCCCGCTGGCTTCATGGTCAATGGCAATGCCAGGGAGTTCAAGCGATTATTACTTACTTTAGGGAAACAAAAGCCAACAACCTGAGAATCAGCGTCCCCAAGAAAAGGTCAATAGGCCTCAGTGCTGTAATGGAGGTAACAAATACTTGAATAAGAATAATATAAAATATGTTGGCTCATTTTGATTTATTTCCAATGTCCTGGCTTGTGCCCCGCTGAGTGGTTCACAAATTCAAACTTGATTTCTGCTGACTTGTTTAGCCACCCCACTTCTCTTTTCCTTCCTCCAAAGTGCCTTTCAATCATATTTCACAGTCCCTTCCAAAAGGACCACAAAGTATAGTACCAGAGATATTCTCAGTCTGTCAAATGACCATATATTAAATGGTTTTATGAAGCCGGGAGCCTGAGCCAGGCTTCTGAACAATGCCAAGGAACAGTCAGGGCTCCACAAAGACAGGCCAATGTGCGTGGCCAGGCCCAGCTCAGTCTCAACAGATAGAGTAGCTTCTTCTCTCTCCAAGCTTGAGTCCTACCTACAGGGATGAAGAAGACAAGAACCACCTAGAATTTAGAATGTGTCTCAGCCGAAGAGGCCCCAGGACATCCCCTATTTGGTCCAAGGAAACAGAGGCTGGGCCATGATATAAAAAAAAAAAAAAAATTTGGAGGAGGAAATGGCAACCCACTCCAGTATTCTTGCCTGGAGAACTCCATGGACAGAGAGCCTGGCGGGCTACAGTCCATGGGGTGGCAATCAGATATGATCGAACTACTAACACTGGGGAGAGGTCAGAGGTGTCCCCATGGGGCTCTGCTCCGCCCTGCAGAGGCCCAGTGGTCCGTGCAGCCAGCCCCAAGAGCTAGACCTGCCCAGCAGACTCCTCAGAAGCAGCCAGCCCTGAAGACAGTATTTACAAGGAGAGGTTCTAGGGGCCAGTGCCCCCTTACCTACTGGGGCTCATCCACAGAGAGCGTCCCAAAAAGTTGAAGGCCAGAGGGTGGGGGTGAGGAGCTTGTGGAAAACATGCCAAATTCAGGTCCCAGGGCAGAGGCCAAGCCTAGTGCATCTTCCTGTCCACGGCTTCAGCTTATCTGTTCAGAAAATGGTCCAGGGAGAGCTGAGCAGCATTGGCTCCAAAACTGGGGGTGGAGCGGAGGGGCTAACGGCGAACAAAACCCCAGCCCGCCTCTTGCTCTTTGCCAAAATCGTTTCCGTTATCCCGAGATGGGGGTGAGTGGATGTTGGCTGCACAGCGGGGTTCAGAGAGGCCGCTGCCCTGCCCAGGGCCTTGCCTTGGGGGTCTGGCATGCCCTGGGTCACCAGCAGTACCAGTGGCACTTATATCTATCTGTCCCACGTTCTGGGCGCGGGGAGAACGGAGCAGCCCTGCCCAGGGCCCTCACACTTTCTTTCTTGAAGAAACACAAAACCCTCGAGATTCATGTACTGTATGACAGAGAGAAAAAAAGTACCTAATGCTCCCCCCAAAAAGACAGTATATTTTGTACTTTGTAAAGTGTTCATTAAAATGGAAGAAAAAACAAACAAACAAACAAAAATTGCAAGATCCTCAATGAGAAGGGACTTCCCTGGCAGGCCAGTTATCCTCCAGTGCAGAGGGCGAGAGTTCAATCCCTGGTCTGGGAGCTAGCATCCCACATGTCTCTGGCCAAAAAACCAAAACATAAAACAGAAGCAATATTGTAACAAATTCATTAAAGACTTAAAAAAAAAAAAGATCTTCAATGAGTATACAGTGAAGACAAGAGAGGAAGAACACTGGCCTGGGGAGGCTGCCCTCCTCTCCCTCCCACCCACCCAACTGCATGCACGCATGGGTGCTGCAACTTAATTATAAGTGAGCTTCAAATCAGAGCCGAGGTCTGCTCTGATGCTTGCTGGGAAATAATTCTAATGCCTTCTCTGGGTAGAGTGAAGTGCATGGGGTGGGAAGGGAGGTGCCAGGCAGGAGGTTTGCTGCCCAGACTGGAGCATAAACTCCGCCTCCATATGCATCCCCCACGTTCTCTGTCTCAGGAAACCAAGGGCACTAGTGTTTCTTTGGCAACTTTTTTTCCACAAAAAATGTTTCCATGGGCACATTAGCCCCATTTCAAGAGTATTTGCTACATCTTCACCACACCCACTGGTCTCTCCAAGAGGACAGAAAAAGCAATGGCCTTTAAACTACTGTTATTTCGCTCAGCTGACTGTTGGGTTGGTCAAAATGCTCACTCTGGCTTTTCTGTAAGATGTTACAAAAACACCCAAACTTTTTGGTCAACCCAATACCATTGGTTGGCACACATTACACACCAGCCACACAAGTGTGTTCCTCATTTAATCCTTGTAACATGTCCCTTGGACAAGTAGCACAACTGCTCTATAAGGTAAGTACAGCTGACCCTTGAACAACATGGGTTTGATCTGGGTGAGTCCACTTATATGTGGACTTTTTAAAATAAATGTATGGAAAATTTCTTGGAGATTTACGGCAACTTGAAAAAAACTTTCAGACAAACCCTGCTGCCTAGAAATACCAAAAAAATTAAGAAAAAGTTAGTTACGTCATGAAGGTAAAACAGAGGTAGAGAGGGCCTAGACTATCCTTCCAAAGGCATAAGATGAGTGATAGTTAATATAAAATTAGTAATGTGTAGTTTTCTTACTATTTTATAACTTTGCTTTCAAAGAACTACATCATCATACGGTCGGCCTCTCTTCATAATTGGATTATAGTTGGAAAAACTACCTATCAGCCTATGATCACATTAAGTGGGGATAGTTAATGTAAAAATGTTTCCAATTCTGTATTATGAATATGACTGTAATACTGTATGTCATAAAAATTGTATATCGATTCCTTTATTAGTGTACAGGCTAGGCTACTGTGAAGCAATTATATGGATTACACTAGGCTACCATGAAATAATCATATTGCTACTCCTTCATTCTCAATGCATGAATAGTCATACCTGTAGATACAAATTTCTCTCTTACATTATCTTTTCATTTTCAATGTCTAGTGATAGTAATATGTATAACATCTACAATGTTTTGTATATTATAAAGCAGTATTGATATAATTACTGAGAGATGATTCATTTTGTAAAGGAACAAAGTAAACTTAACGGTATCAATAAATACTAGTAAAAAAATTTTTTAAAAGTAAGTAAAAAAAATGCAGTATAGTACTACAAATGTATTTTCTTTTTCTTATGATTTTCTTAATAACATTTTTCCCTAGTTTACTTTGAAGAATATAGTATATAATACACAAAACATACAAAATATGTCTTAATCAACTGTTTCTATTATCAGTAAGGTTTCCAGTCAACAACAGGCTAGGGATTTCCCTGGCTGCCCCAGTGGTTAAGACTTCACCTTCCAGCACAGGGGATATGGGTTTGATCGCTAGCTGGGGAGTGAAGCTCCCACATGCGTCACAGCCAAAAAACCAGAACATAAACAACAAAAGCAAAATGGTAACAAATTCAATAAAGACTTTTAAATGGTCTACATTAAAAAAAAATCTTTACAAAAGATTAGGCTAGTCATAGCTAATTTGGGGGAAATCAAAAGTTGTACATGGATTTTCAAATGTGCTGGTGGTTGGTGCCCCTAATCCCTGAATTGCTCAAGGGTTAACTGTACTGTTATATTTGCACTACGTCACTATTGTATTTTTTGTTTGTATTCTGTTTGTGCTCTAAGTTTCAACCCGAATGTGAACTCCACGAAAGGGGCAACTTTGCCTGTCTTGTTTGCAGTTCTTTACACAGCTCCTGAAACACGGCTTCACATAGAGCGGGTATTTAATAAGTGCTCGCTAAAACAAACCAGAGATCAAACTGCAAACATCTGTTGGTTCATAGAAAAATCAAGGGAATTCCAGAAAAACATCTACTTCTGTTTCACTGACTATGCTAAACCCTTTGACTGGTGGCTCACAACAAACTGTGGAAAATTCTTAAAGAGATGGGAATACCAGAACACCTTACCTGCCTTCTGAGAAATGCGTATACAGGTCAAGAAGCAACAGTTAGAACCAGACACAGAACAACGGACTGGTTCCAAACTGGGAAAGGAGTACGTCAAGGCTCTATCTTGTCACCTTGCTTATTTAACTTGTATGCAGAGCACATCATTTGAAATGCCAGACTGGTTGTAGCACAAGCTGGAATTAAGATTGCAGGGAAAACATCAATAACCTCATATATGCAGATGACATCACCCTTATGGCAGAAAGCAAAGAGGAACTAAAGAGCTTCTTGATGAAGGTGAAAGAGGAGAGTGAAAAAGCTGATTTGAAACTCGACATTCAAATAAACTTAGATCATGGCATCTGGTCCCACCACTTCATGGCAAACAGATGGGGAAATAATGGAAACAGTGACAGACTTTATTATCTTGGGCTCCAAAATCACTGTGGATGGTGACTGCAGCCATGAAATTAAAAATGCTCACTCCTTGGAAGAAAAGCTATGACAAACCTAGATAGTGTATTAAAAAGCAGAGACATCACATTGCCAATGACGGTTGGAATAGTCAAAGCTATGGTTTTTCCAGTAGTCATGTACGGATGTGAGAGCTGGACCATAAAGAAGGCTGAGTGCCAAAGAATTCATGCTTTTGAATTGTGGTGTTGGAGAAGACTCTTGAGAATCCCTTGGACTTTGAGGAGAACAAAGCAGTCATCCTAAAGGAAATCAACCCTGAATATTCATTGGAAGGACTGATGCTGAAACTGAAGTTCCAATACTTTGGCCACCCGATATTTGGGCCAACTCATTGGAAAAGATTCTGATGCTGGGAAAGATTGAGGGCAAAAGGAGAAAGGAGTGACAGGGGATGAGATGGTTGGATGGCATCATTGACTCAATGGACCTGAGTATGAGCAAACTGTGGGAGTTAGTGAAGAACAGGGATGCCTGGTGTGCTGTAGTTCATAGGGTTGCCAAGAGTCGGACACAACTGAGTGACTGAACAACAACAAAACAAATATAGTATATCAACACATACACACACACACACATATATATATGAAATCTAGAAAAAATGGTACTGATGAAACCTATTTGCAGGACAGGAATAGAGACTCAGGCAGAGAACTGACTTATGGATACAACAGAGGAAGGAGAGGGTGGGACAAATCGAGAGAGTAGCATTGAAACACATACATTACCATGTGTAAACAGATAGCTAATGGGAAGTTACTCTGTGATGCAGGGAGCTCAGCCTGGTGCTCTGTGACAACCTAGAGGGGTGGGAGGGAGGTATAAAAAGGGAGGGGACATGTGTTTACCCATGGCTGATTCATGTTGATGTATGGCAGAAACCATCACAGCATTGCTAAGCAATTACCCTCCAATTAAAAATAAATAAATTAAAAACAAAACAAATAAAATAAGTGCTTGCTAAATGAATGAAGGAATTCTCATCTCACAGGTGAGGACACTTAAGCTAAGGAGAGGAATTAATATACACAAGGCCATCCAACTAATTAGAGGTAAAATTGCCTTCCAAACACAGATATGTTTCTATAAGTTTAATTAGACACAGAGATGTGCTCAAGATCAAGGGAACTGGAAACTGTCAAGATTCCCAATTATTCTACCCAGAGTCCCTGCAGCACAGGTGTGCACACTAAAGGCCTTGACCTCTGTGACCCCTGAACTTGTCATACCAAGAAATAGCAAAATTTAATACTTTTAATAAATGGAGTATTCTACATTAATGACATGTTTCTACCACTCAAGAGACTGGTAATTTGTGGAGAAACAGCATCTACTAACCTTACTTGAATGAGTCAGCACCAAATCTGTAGGAAGAACGTTAGGTTCTTCTGATAAGCTCTATATTGTGACAGATTCCATGTATGCCCACAATAATGAAATCTGTTATTAATAGGAAATCTGCTAAATACCTAGAATTACAGCCTTCCTCGGAATTATCACCATTAGAAAGGTTGCTATAACAAAAATTGATTAGGGAGAGAAATAAAGACTGCTTGGGGAACTATTAAGAGGCTTAGATTCATGAACATTTATTGAACAAAGGATATTTTCCAGATGCTCTGTCTTCATTGAACAAAATAATAACTGAAGCTGAAACCAGCCTCGTGGAGGATGTGGGAATCACTATAAAGGGGAATTCCCTCACGAGGAGGCCAAATGGAGGTGGGAAAATATTAAGTCCAAGAGTTTTCTGAAAATAGAACCAATAAACCGAGATAGCTGTAACCAAAGCTGAAGGCAGGAGTTAGTTGAGCTGATCTATCTGGGGCCCTATAATGGTTTATTTTTTACCTTTAGGCAAGCATAAAGGCCACCGCAGAAGGAAAAGTCCCTGACATTCAATTAAGTCTCCTTTGTACCGCGTTACAAATAAAATTTAGGGAATCTAACAGACTCTTAATGAAAAAAAATAAATCTTGAGAAGTTATTATCTGGGAAACCTGGACATTGTCTGAGGACTTGGTTGCCTGTAACAACCTACGTTCGCCTTGTGGGATTGCCAAGGGATCAGATATCAGACCATAAAGCTGCTAATATAACTGATGCAGCTTGATGGAAGGGAAAGCATCAATCAATTAGAAAGTCTGTGTAGGCAAAATAGGGGGGCAGGCAGAGATGCCTGCTCTGAAGCCTTGATTTTGAAAACAGAAGGTCTCCCTGGAATTCTTCTGTAGGCTACAACAGGAGGCCAAGTAAAACCAGGTGTGAGGAACAGGTGATGAACGCTGGACTGAACCCCTCTAAATTAAGGATGGAGACCACTTGTTTCCTCCAGATTGCAAGAGCCGGAAATTTAGTTCTTCCTTTTAAAGGTGACTTAGTTTTAAAACCTCTCATATTAGGTTGTCCGTGTTTAGTGGCAAACGAGGAAACAGAGAAAACGTACGTGGGCAGAAATGTGTGCACATAGAGTTACTTTCCTGGCATTCTGGATTTCAGAGACAGACGGTTGAATTTATCTTACGTCTCATTCATAGCCTATTTTCTTCATCAATCCAGGCAAGTCTGCTCTCTTATTTTATTTACTTACTGACTTCCTTAAAAAAAGTTCCCACTCCCATTATCCCTCACAGGCAACAGTTCAAATGTACTTTATATGTATCCATGAATTTGTAGGTATCTCTGTAAAATTTTCAATTCAGTTCAGTTGTTCATTCATGTGCAACTCTTTGTGACCCCATGGACTGCAGCATGCCAAACTTCCTGTTCCTTACTAACTCCCGGAGCTTGCTCAAACTCATGTCCATCAAGTCAGTGATGCCATCCAACTATATCACCCTCTGTTGTCCCCTTCTCCTCCAGCCTTCAATCCTTCCCAGCATCAGGGTCTTTTCCAATGAGCTGGCCCTTTGCATCAGGTGGCTGGTCACCCAGGAGAGAGCTGGAGTTTCAACTTCGGCATCAGTCCTTCCAAAGAATATGCAGGATTGATTTCCTTTAGGATGGACTGGTTTGATCTCCTTGCAGTCCAAGAGACACTCAAGAGTCTTCTCCAACACCACAGTTCAAAAGCATCAATTCTTTGGGGCTCAGCTTTCTTTATGGTCCAACTCTCACATCCATACATGACTATTGGAAAAACCATGGCTCTGTGAGGTGTAGAATTGTTTACTGTGTGTATATGCATTTTGCAATTTACATAAGTAGCACTGAGCTATGAAACACATATTCTTCCTTTTTCAGTTGAGTTCTGTGTATTCAAGTTTGGTCCCTGTTGCTATGAGTACATCGATTCTGTGTCCTGTAGCTACTGCATGGCGTCTCATTATCTGCTCACCATGCTGTGCTGAACTACTTCCCCTCTGATATGTAGGATGACACAAACACTATATATGTACTGAGCATTTGCATCTGTGCCTTCCTCTGGATTCATGCAAAGACTTTTTTCTGAAATCACCCACAAGTGGGCTTTTGAGTCTCTACATCCTTACACACAAATCATTTAAGTAAGCCCTGCCCAGTTGCTCTCCCAGGTGACTGGCCAGTTTCCATTCCCACCAGTAGGATAGGAGGGTTCCTAGCATCCCATATCCAACCCATCTGTTAGCCAATTAAATTGATTATAAATTTTGCAATTAAAATGGGAATAGAATGTTATTCTATTCTTATTTTAAGTTGCATTTCTCTGAATATTGCTGAGTTTGAGCATCTCTTTCTATTTTGCTAGTTATTTAGGTTTACCCCTTCTATGAATTGCTATTCACATCCTTTGTCCATTTTTTTCTGTAGTCTTTTCTCTTATTGGAAGAGTTCCTTGTATTCTATACATTGGTTTCTCATTGGTCTTAGACATTGCAGATTTGTTTTCCTAATCTCTCATCTATAAATTTTGTCTATGTTGTCTTTTTTAAGCTGAACTCCTTTTGTGTATAATTAAAAACATCAATTATCATCTAATGATTTGTTCTTTAGGCCATGTCGAAGAAGTCCTTCCTTCCCCCTAGGTCCCATCAGTCCTATCTCTTCTATGAACACCCTAGTTTTACTTTTCACATTATACCTCTTCATCTATCTGAGATGCACTTTGTATATGGTGTAAGGTAGGGATTTAGCTTTGTCTTTCTCTGTACAGTGAGCCAGTGTTCTCAACACCTTCTATTAAATGATGCTGAGAGCTCACTGACCTTTATCATGCCAATATAAGTTATGTCTGTTCATTTGGTCTATTTCTCTGTTCTTCTACCAATAGCACACTGTTCTTCTTTCTCTCTCTTTCTTTCTTTCTTTCTTTCTTTGTACTGTGTCTTAATATCTAGTAGTAGAAGTCTGCTTTCTTCCTCTTCTTTTCCAAACTAACTTATTTATTCATGGATTTACATTCTTCTGTATATAGAATAACTTTGTCACATCCCTTAGAAAAACTAATTAGAACTTTGTTTTGGATCACACTGAAATTGTACATGAATTCAGAGAAAACTGATATCTTTATAATGTTAAAGCACAACATTCATAAGCATGGGAAGCTCACCATATTTTCTTAAAACTTTATCCATAGATATGATGTATATTCTTTGTTCATTGCTAGATAATTATTGCCATTTTGAAGGCATCTTGTTTTCTATTTCATTTTCCAGTTGTTTGCTGGTGGTACAGAGAGCAACCATACCACCACAATTGATTTTTCTAAGTTTATCTATGTGTTGCACATTTCCTCAACTCTCTGTTCTAATCTTTTCCTGTTGATTCTTATAGATTTTTATTTAGATCATATCATCAGCAAATGACAATTTAGTACCCTCCCTTCAAATCATTAGACGGTATTGTTTTGTTTTGACTTGGTTTTATCTTACAGAGTTGGCCAGGACCTTTGGCACGGTGTTAAACACCAGCATATGTTTCTAATAATAAAGGGGACTGGTCCAGGGTTTCTCTGAAGTATGTTGTCTGCTGTAGGTTGGAGGCATACGTCTTTATCACATTAAGGAAGTCCCCTTCTAGATATAGTTTGCAAGATATTTTTATCATAAATTGATGTTGAACTTTATTAAGATGGCTTTTTATATCTAAGATGGCTTTTTTTTTCTTTTTGTCTTTTTGTTTTTTTATTATTATTTTTTAATTTAATTTAATTTTATTTTTAAACTTTACAATATTGTATTGGTTTTGCCAAATATCGAAATGAATCCACCACAGGTATACATGTGTTCCCCATCCTGAACCCTCCTCCCTCCTCCCTCCCCATACCCTCCCTCTGGGTCGTCCCAGTGCACCAGCCCCAAGCATCCAGTATCGTGCGTCGAACCTGGACTGGCGAATCATTTCATACATGATAGTATACATGTTTCAGTGCCATTCTCCCAAATCTTCCCACCCTCTCCCTCTCCCACAGAGTCCATAAGACTGTTCTATCTGAGATGATTGAGTGGTTTTTCTCCCTTGGATTTATGTAGCAGTGCATTTTCTGAGGTTGAACCATCTCTGCTTTTCTGGGCTAAACTCTCCATGATCACCCGCTCCTTTTATTTTGTAGCTAGTATTTCTTCGTGCATTCTTATATCTACGTGTAAAAGCCAAATGACCTTGTGTATTGACTCATACAGAATTTGGAATCAATAATATGCTAGTCTTATAAAGTCATTTCTAATGCTTTTACACTTTTTCTATTTCCCAGAGCTATTTATTTTTACTGTTTTTTTATTTTGGTAGAACTTACAAATAAAACCACTGGATCTGGAGCCTTTGTGAGAGAAGAGTCTGAATATAATTTTAATTTCATTATTGATTATTGGTCTATTCAATATCGTTAGTTTCTCTTACACTATTTTGGTATTTTATATTTGTCTATCCGGAGAAGGCAATGGCACCCTACTCCAGTACTTTTGCCTGGAGAATCCCATGGATGGAGGAGCCTGGTGGGCTACAGTCCATGGGATTGCACAGAGTCAGACACGACTGAAGCAACTTAGCAGCAGTAGCAGCAACATATTTGTCTATACATGTAGTTTTCAAGTATATTGATAGTTATTCATAATAATTTTTCATATTTTTTCAGCTATATCTACTTTATTTCCCTGTTTTTCATTCTGTAAGTTTGTTATTTGTTCATTCTCTACTTATCCTGATCAGTCCACCCTAAGAGTATCTCTACTGTGGGTTTTTGTTTTTTTTTTGAAGTACAAGATTTTGGTTTCATTAATCTTTTCTATTATTTTTAAGTATTCTTTAAATTTATTATCTTATATTTATTATAGCTGTCTTTCTCATTTCTTTGTGTTTATTCTTTTTTCCAATTCTCCTCTTGAACTCTTTGATACTGTGTTTTCAATCTTTCTTGTTTTCAAATAAACGTATCTAAAGCTATATTTTCCTCTAAGTGCTACTTTAGCTAATTTTGATAAGCAGTTTTTTTAGTTCTATTTAGTTCTAAGTATTTCATAACTTTCCTTTTAACTTGTGAGTTAGACTACAGATATGAGCTATATTTTTGCTTTCTCTTGATATTGATTTCTCATCTTATTGCATTTTTATTAAACAACATAACTCTCCATTAAATAGGCTTCTTTGTAATCAGAAGCCTTCCTGGATGAATTGCCATTTTTAAAAAAATAATCCAGCCTGAAAAAAATACCTTTACTGTTTGTCGGATATAGTATTCTATACATATCTACTAGTTCCTCACCTTAATGTATTATTCACACCTATTATGGTTTAGTCGCTAAGTCGTGTCCAACTCTTACAGCCCCACAGACTGTAGCCTGCCAGGCTCCTCTGTCCATGGGGTTCTCCAGGCAAGAACACTGGAGCAGGTTGCCATTTCTTTGCTGATATTTGGCTTGCTTAAGCAGTTTGAGAGAGCCGCTTTAAAATTCCTACCCACAGTAATTTTTGTTGACTTACTTGTTCCTTCCCATAGTTCTATCAGTTGTCATTTATGTATTTCAAGATGATGTTATCAGGTGAGTTTATGTTCATTATATAGAAATTGAAAGTGAAAGTGAAGTCACTCAGTCATGTCCGACTCTTAGCAACCCATGGACTACAGCCCACCAGGCCCTCCGTCCGTGGGATTTTCCAGGCAAGAGTACTGGAGTGGGGTGCCATTGCCTTCTCCATTAACAGCGGCTAGGCATATTATATTTACTTGGAGCTGGTATACTTGGTGACAGCCTTCGTGCCCTCGGACACGGTGTGCTTGACCAGCTCCCCAGGTAGCAGCAAGCGCATGGCGGTCTACATATACATATATATATGTACACATTCTTACTCTATGGTTACGTTTACAAGTGTATCACATCCCTCTTTGCCCTTAGTGGTTTTGCCTTTAATTCTGTTTCATCAGATATTTGTATTACTCTTCCAACTTTCTTTTGGTTCACATTTGTCTAGGATATATATTCTTTCCTCCTTTTGTTATTAGTCTAACCAATTTCTTTCCTTCAGTACTCTCTTACTGACAAAGTATTGCCAGATTTTATGTTCTACATCCAATCTGAGTTCTTCTGCCTTTTAATTGGTGAGTTACTGTTTACTGTAATTACTGTTGCATTAGGATTTATTTCTGCCATCTAACTTTAATTTTATCCTAATTACTCAACTTTTTTTTTTTTACTTCTCCTTTCCTGACTTCCGTTAGATAGGTCAAACTCTGACTGTTTGAAAATTACATGACCCATTTTTGTTTTCTGATAGTTGTTCCTAATTTATGAAGATTCACCATCACATTTTCCCCGTTCACTGCTTAACCTTACCAATATTTACATCTTATCCTGAAGAAAACAAGTACCATGGAATGCCTTCACTTGCCTCTGTTCTCACCTTCCTCCCCCAGCCCATCCTCTCTAGGTTCATTATATATCAAATTGTAATTCTGTCTTGTTAAGCAAGTCAACCATGGTGGTCCTAGGAACATGCATCAGTCTCTCTGCTGGAGGTTGATGACTTCAAAAACACTTCTCTAGGCTCCTCCTTCTTAAAGAACTTGAAAGTGTGCACACTAGAAAATGAGCTACTTTCTCCTGGAAAAGCGTGGTATGGTTGTTGACTCACAGGCAATTAACAAAAATAAACTTTACCATGTGGATGAACATCATAAATAATACGTTAGCCTCAGACACCTCATGGGCGGAGAAGGGAATGTTTCACGATTCCCAGGGAATAAGCAATCCCACTTCACGGCTTGATGATAGCCCAGAGTGCTACTTGACCCAACTCCCAAACCACACTTTCCTAAATAGCAGGGCATTTATGACCATAAAGGATTCTAAGTATTATGGAAGGTAAACCTTAAGCAAATGTATATAAGCCAAGATGTGCCCATAATAAATAATTTCACACATGTATACCACATACAGATATTACTGTTGCTATTTTAAGTTGCTGAGCTATGTCCAAAATGTAGATTGTCTGACTCCTCTGTCCATGGGACTTCCAAGGCAAGAATACTGGAGTGGGTTGCATTCCCTTCTCCAGGGGATCTTCCCGACCCAGGGATCGAATGTGCATCTCCTGCATTGGCAGGTGGGTTCTTTACTACTGAGCCACCAGGGAAGCCCACGTACAGATATACCTCATTAGTAGTTCTGCGTTTCTACACACACACACACACAGCAACACTTTCAGAAAACAGTGATCAAACCAAGCTATTCGATATTCATTTTTTTAAATGTAACTGTCCATGTTACTGCTTTACTGACACACAAAAGCTATTTTGCTCAGTGAGAATCAATACTTAAATCAAAGGTCTATAATCTTTTCAGAGACTGCAATTTCACAGATCTTTAAAATCGTTCGTAAATCCTCACATAATTAGAATTTCCCCCAGGCTTCACAAGCCTTTGGATATGAAGGAGATTATATTAAGTTAATGCCCAGACTCTTCTGGTTCCAAAACTTCAGCTGCTTATTTGCAAGAGGTCAGCCCTCTGCCTTGGTCTTACTCCTGGGAGACCATAGGAGCAGCTCAACTACTTCCCCACCCCAGCCTCCTTATCATTGGCCACTGTACACTAAGCCACCTGAGAGAGCCATATCATTTTTCCTCTTCACTGCCAGGAAGACACCACCCCATTGTTGATGGGACCCCACTGGCTATCCATGGAGGCGTGAAGAGGCATCTCCTCTTTCCTACTCCACAATGTTCCATCATCAACAAGGCACCCACATTACACTACTTATATCCACAGTCTTTCAAAGTCAAACCCGCTCCTTAAGTCCTTCGTTTATAGCTTGCTCTCTTCCCGCGGGCTCAGATCTTTTGGTCCACAGAGGCGGGCTGGGAAATAGGGGACAGATCACTACAATCTTCCAGAGACGAACGTACAAAAATCTTTACACAAAACTCTGATTGTGGGACTTCCCTGGTGGTCCTGTGGTTAAAACTCCATGCTTCCTATGCAGGGAGCGGGAAGTGGGTTTGATGCCTAGTCAGGGAACTAAGATCTCACATGCTACACAGCACAGCCAAAAAAAAAAAAATCAAAACAAAAACACTGATTGCACAACCCTCTGTTAACGTAGATAGACATTAGTAGGTCCTGGTAAGAGATATGGACAAGGCACAGTTCGTATGCAACCAGATCCTATATCTTGGTTTAAACTTGGTTGGAACATCTTCTATACAGATGACTCCTGCGTAACTTTCTCTTCATAAAAAATACCTGGATATTTGGAGATACTCATTTTATCCAAAAAATATTTTTGAGGCCCTGTCATAAAGTAGCAAGGCATGGATGAATCATTTATGTATTGATTCTTCATTAACAGTTTGGCCATAATAGTACCATGCTTTGTATTTCAAAGCTGTGGTGATCATTGAAAGTGAAAGTGAAAGTCATTCAGTTATGTCTGACTCTGCGACTCCATGGACTATACAGCCCATGGAATTCTCCAGGCCAGAATACTGAGTGCGTAGCCTTTCCCTTCTCTAGCAGATCTTCCCTACCCAGGAATCGAACCAGGGCGTCCTGCATTGCAGATGGATTCTTTACCAATTGAGCTATGAGGGAAACCCATGGTGGTCATTAGGATTGCCCACAAATATTCTCACATGTCTCCTCCCAGATGCAAAGTAAAATTGTCCTTTCCTAACTCCCTGAGGTTAGGCATGGCCTCATGAATTGGTCTGGCCAGCAAAAAGTATGCACAAATGATGACTGTTATTTCCAGAAACATGATTGCCAGTGTGAGACATGGCAGTACCCACTTCTCTCTGCCATGAAGATTGGGGAAGCACATGTTGAGATATAGACCCTAGCATCTTGGGTTCCTGAGTGACACCAAAGAGCAGGTCATCTCTGACCCTCATAGGAAATGTGTTGTGAATGAAAAATAAACCTTCAATGTTTTAAGCCACAGAGATTTTGGGGGATATTTGTTACCACAGCATAACCTTGCCCATCCTGACTAACATAAAGTGGGGCATATCTAGGAATCTCTTCAGGATCTGGAAATTCAGGGCCATGGCCATTCTCAGCTTTGAGGGGTGGAGCACCATTCAAGCCGCATTCTATGGGCGTTGCATGCATACAGCACAACCATTCACTCTGTCTTTTATGTTCTGCCCCTAGAATGAGGCATCACTTTGGCACTGAAAAAAATGCATGTATTTCCTGAGTTCTCTAAGTTAAACTTATGAATGGGGGCATTCTTACTGGGGTATAATAGTTTTGTGCCCAGAGAAGGAATATTTTATATTATTATATTTTTTCTTTTCTTTTTTTTGGAAGATCTTTATTCACAGTGCTATCAGAGTATTGAGGCAGCAGTTCTCAAATGTGGCCAGGAGTAGTGGGGAACTTTGCCCCATGCCAAAGTGACACTTGGAAACATGCAGAAACATTTTTGGTGGTTGGAAATGGTTTGCTGCTTGTATCTACTGCACAGCAGGCAGGGAGGCTGGTAAATCCCCTCACTAGGGCAAGTAAAAGTGAAATCGTTCAGTGGTGTCCAACTCTTTGCGACCCCATGGACTGTAGCCTACCAGGCTCCTCCATCCATGAAATTTTCCAGGCCAGAATACTGGAGCGCATTGCCATTTCCTTCTCCAGAGGATCTTCCTGACACAGAGATCGAACCCAGGTCTCCCAAATTGCAGGCAGACGCTTTACCATCTGAGCCACCAGAGAAGCCCACTAGGTGGGGTAGATGGTACCACAAAGGGCAAATGATACCACAAAGAATTATCTTCCCCCAAATGTCAGTAGGACCAGTATGGAGAACCCTTGCCCTAATGGAAGGCTGGAGAAAAACACAGTCATCCCATGTAGGTAATTCCCACTTTCTACTCCTTCACCGAGAACAGAAAGGAGAGCAGTAGAAGGTGGTGTGAAGCTCTCAGAGGTGGAGTGTAAACTCTCATTCTTTCAGAGCAGATCACATAGTGATTTCCTTCCTGAGAGTACAAGATGGAAAGGAGGAAAGAGTACCTTTACAGCAGAAAGACCTGGCAAACGCAACCTCAGGCAGCTGGTCGAGCTCAGCATCCACAGTGATGAAGCCATGTTGACAATATGGACCCTGGTGCATGCGTGCTGAGTCACTCAGTTCCTCAGACTTTTTGCAACCCCATGGACTGGAACCTGCCAGGATCCTCTGTCCTTGGGACTCTCCAGGCAAGAATACTGAAGTGGGTTGCCATGCCCTCCTCCAGAGGATCTTCCCCCATGGGATCAAACCTGTGTCTCCTGCATCTCCTGCACTGGCAGGTGGATTCTCTACCATGTAGCTTGATAAGATGCTTCCCTGGTAGATCAGATGGTAAAGAATCTGCCTGCAATGCAGGAGACCTGGGTTCGATCCCTGGGTCGGGGAGATCCCCTGGAGAAGGGAATGGCTACCTACTCCAGTATTCTTGCTTGGAGAATTCCACGAACAGAGGAGCCTGGCAAACTACAGTCCATGGGGTCCCAAAGAGTCGGACGTGGCTGAGCAACTAACACTTTCACAATTTTCCACTTCTGATAAGACACAATAAAAATGACACCACCTCCCAAAGCCCATTACCCCAGTCTTGCCAAGAGGAAAACATCTGAAAAAAATCCCAGTTGAGGGACATTCTGTAAAACACCTGACCGGTATGCCTCAAAACTGTCAAGGTGAGACTTCCCTGCTAGTCCAGAGGCTAAGACTCTGAATTCCCAGTGCACGGGCCCGGGTTGATCCCTGGTTATGGAATTAGTTTCCACAAGCCACAGCTAAAGATCCTGCATACCACGATGAAGACTGAAGATTCCCAAGTGCTGCAACTAAGACCTGGCACGGCCAAGTAAATAAATATGAAAAAAAAAAAAACTGTCAAGGTTATCAAAAGAAGGAAAGTCTGAGAAACTGTCGCAGCCAAGAGGAGCCTAAGAGGACATGACAACCAGATGGAATGTGGTGTCCCAGATGGAATTCTGGAAACAGGACATTCGATAAAAACAAAGGCAACCTGAACAAAACATGACTTGTTTAATAACGCTGTACTTGTATTGACTCATTCTTTGTGGCAAATGTAGCACACTAGTGTAAGACATGAATAGAAGAGAAAATTGGGCATGGGATATATATCAGATCAGATCAGATCAGTCACTCAGTAGTGTCTGACTCTTTGCGACCCCATGAATCGCAGCACACCAGGCCTTCTTGTCCATCACCAACTCCCGGAGTTCACTCAGACTCACGTCCATCGAGTCAGTGATGCCATCCAGCCATCTCATCCTCTGTCATCCCCTTCTCCTCCTGCCCCCAATCCCTCCCAGCATCAGAGTCTTTTCCAATGAGTCAACTCTTCGCATGAGGTGGCCAAAGTACTGGAGTTTCAGCTTTAGCATCATTCCTTCCAAAGAAATCCCAGGGCTGATCTTCAGAATGGACTGGTTGGATCTCCTTGCAGTCCAAGGGACTCTCAAGAGTCTTCTCCAACACCACAGTTTAAAAGCATACACACCTATATAAATATATATACATAGATACAGATATATTATATTTGCAATGTTTCTGTAAATCTGAAAGTATTCTGAAATAAGATATTTATTTCTTAAAAAACTAAGATGGGGATATAGGAGAACTCTAAATAATTTTCCAGTGGTTACAAAGGTCAAAAGTGAAATTGCTCATATAGAGACTTTACAGAAATATATAATCACTGCACAAATGATCATTCATCAAGTTTGAGTCACAGCAGTTCTATCAATCCTGTTATTGAGTTGGCACTTTTTTGACCACATATTACACATAACATGTAAAAAAAATGGGCCACAAGGAGACAGAATTCTACTCAAAGGCATAAGAGGCACACATGATATGACTAAATAGGGCTAAATGGTTTCTGATCATGCAAGCAGTGGTTTTCAAACTGTGTTCTGTTGAAAGCAAGTGGCCCACAAGAGTCTGGTCTAGATCTGCTTAAATGTATTTTAACTATTTTTAAAACTGCAATAAAAAGCAACACAATATCAGAACTCTTTTCCAGAATCTAACACACAAGAGATCTATAACACGCATGTGATGATTAATTTTATGTGTCAACTTGATGGGATCGTGCGGTAACCAGATATTTGGCCAAACATTATTTCTGGATGTGTTACGAGTGTTTCTGGATAAAATTAGCCTTTGATTCAGTGGACTCAGGAAAGCAATTTGCCTTCCCCATGTGGGTGGGCATCATGCAATCTGCTGAAGGGGTGAACAGAACAGAAAGGAGAGGGTGGGGCAGAATCTGGTCCCTCCTGCCCAGTTGCCCCAGCTGTGGCATGGGTTTTTCCTGCCCTGATGTTCCTGGTTCTCAGCCCTTGGGACTCAGACTTAATTATACCCTCATTCTTCCTGGGTCTCCAACTGTAGATGGAAGATCAGGGGATTTCTCATCCTTCATAATTTCATGAGCCTTATGCTAAATTTCTTCCTACCTGGAGAATCCTGTGGGCAGAGGAGCCTGGTAGGCTATAGTCCATAGGGTCTCAAAGAGTCAGACATGACTGAATGACTAACACACACACACACACACACACACACACACACATATCACCTATTTGTCTTGTTTCATTGGAGAATGCTGACTATTACAATGTGGATTTACATTTGGTTCCCCACAAAGAACAAAGCTTCTCCTGCTACCCCTGAATCCGTCTTCAAACATCTAATAAAGTGGCATTAACTAGGAGGAATAGAGAGTCACACCACTCTTCTTACAAACTCTTGACTGTGTGTATTCTTTGTGTAGTTGTACAGGTGAAGGTTCTATACAACACTGAGCAAATAACCTCCTCTCACACTCAGTTTCATTCCAGGTAAGAGTGAAAAAACTGTCAGAGTTGTTGGGAGGATTAAACAACCTCATGGTGAAGCCCTTAGCTTTGCTGCCTGGCACATAGTAAGTGTTCAATAAGTGTGTGCTTGCTTTCTTTCCATTACACTGTTTCAAGCCTGCCCTACTCGTCAAGTCTGCAAGAAGTTTCATGTTCCCAAAACAAATTCCGCTTGTTTAGACTTCCATATCCTACCTGCATCGTTCCCTCTACCTGGAGCACAGTCCCTTCCTCTACAAGATGCTACCCAAATGAAGATGCCTCCTTCCACACCACTGTCCCATTCAACAGCCCCAGAGAGAAGCAGTTTCTTTCCACCCATGCTCCCACTGTACAAGGACCGCACATCTCTTATAGCCCTCATTAGGCCATGAATAGTTACTGAAGTTCTGTTTAACTAACTTATTTTTATTGGGGTAAAATTCACATCACATAAAATTAACCATTTAAACTGCATAATTTGGTGTCATTGAGAACATTCACAACACCATGCATTCATCAGCACTAGATATTTTCATCTCTGAAATGACACCCCGTACCCATGAAGCAGTCACCTCCCACTCTGCCCTCCCCTCAGCCCCCAGTAATCACTAATGACTCTGTCTCTATGGATTTGTCTAGTCTTGATATTTCAAGGAAGTGGAATTATCAATACTCAATAGGTAGATTTTGTGTCTTAAATCTTTCACCTAACCTAATGCTTTTGAGGTTCATCTGTGTTGTGCTAAGTATCAGTTCTCCGTTCCTTTTTATGACTGAATTATAGTCCATTGTATGGATATATACCGATTTTTTGGAGATACACAAATGATCAACAAGCACATGAAAAGGTATTCAACACCTTTCGTCATGTTTGTTTTACCCATTCATCAGTTGATAGGCATTTGGGAAGTTTCCATTTTTTGGCTGTTGTCAATAGTGCTGCTATGAACATTCATGTATAAGTTTTTAATTCCTTTTCATTCCTTTTAATTCCTGTTTCAATTCCTTTATTGTACATACTTGGAAGTGGAATTGCTAGGTCATCTGCTAATTCTTTATCATTATTATTATTATTATTTTGGCTGTGCCACATGATTTATGGGATCTTAGTTCCCCAACCAGGAATGGAAATTTCACCCTCAGCAGTAAAAGCGCAGAGTTCTAACCACTGAGCCACCAGGGAATTCCCTACCTGCTAATTCTATGTTTAACTTTTTGAGGAACCTCTGAACTGGTTTCCACAGTGGTTGCACTATTTTACATTCCCACTCCATTGCATAAACATTACAATTTCTCCACATCCTCACCAACACTTGTTATTTTCTGTTTAATTATAGCCATGCTGGTGAGTATGAAGTGGTATCTCATGGTGGTTTTGACCAGCAGTTTCTTAATGACTAAAGACATTGAACATCTTTTCATGTGTTTATTGATCATTTGTATATCTTCTTTGGGCTCCCTGGTGGCTCAGTGGTAAAGAATCCACCGGCCAATGCAGGAGATGTGGGTTCAATCCTTGGGTCAGGAAGATCCTCTGGAGAAGGAAATGGCCAACTATTCCATATTCTTGCCTAAGAAATCCTATGGACAGAGGAGCCTGGTGGGCTCCAATCCATGAGGTCTCAAAAGAGTCAGACGTGACTCAGCAACTGAACGACAACAATAGCAGCGTATCTTCTTTGGAGAAATTGGCTTTTATATCGGCTTGGTTTTCGGCTTTTATCCTTCCGCCTATGCAGTGGACTTCTTTGGATCTTCAATACAAAGAGCAGCCCCTGGTAATGGCAAACACCCCAGGAAAAAAAAAATTCCCTTATTTTAAAAACAGACAGAATGAGACGAGTAAAGAAAGGCCCAAAGTATTCTCCCCAGTGGTAGACTATAAGAACCAAGGTGGAAAGATACATACCTGGTGAAAAGACCACACAGACAAGGTGGAACTTCAGCTAGGACTTCAAGAGGAAGCAGAAGTTGATTCAAGGCCCCCATTTCCTGCTTTTGTCTCCAAGAGTCCATTCATTCATCAGTGTGATAAACAGACCCTGAGTGACTGTACCATGCTATAAGACTTGCTGGACCCCTATTTGAGATGGAAGGTGTCTATCCTAGAGACCTCGCACCTGCCTTAGGTCCCCAGGCCCCCTCCCACTCCCTCAACTGGAGCTGCCCCCAATCATTGGATGCTTCCCTCTCCATGGAGAGAGCTGTTATCATCCCAAGCTGATGCGCCCATCATCTGGGGAAATGAAAACAAGATGAGGGGCTCGCAGTCCTCCACTGGCTTAAACATCAGACTAAAACCTGCTGCAGACTTGTTCTCATTTTATTTTTCCTTGCCTTTGGTTGCAATCTGCTTCCCAACATCTTCCAAGTCCATGACCCCCGAGTCAGAGCTGAAACACTTGCCCTGACTTTCTTTTGATTGTTCAATGAAAGAGCCCCAGGAATTTTCAAAAGTGTTGAGATTATTTCTGAACTCTTCATATCTGCAGTGCTCAGTAGCGACCCTTACCCCCTATCTTTGCCATCAGTAAAAGTTAGAATGCATGCTTGTGCCTGCTTGCAAGTTTAAAAAGGGCTTCTTGCAAACACGAACTCACTGCTTCTTCTAAGCCTGTGGGGTGTGCATTGCCCTTCCACCTTACAGATGAGTAAACGTAGGCACAGTGTGATGACTTGCCCACGCTCATGCCATCCGTAAGTCACAAAGCCAAGATTTCATAGTAGCCCTTTGACTTTTAAAGCTTCCAGGATTTCTACTCACCCATCAGAGCACACGGAAATACTAGGCTAGGAACAAATTATAAATTAGTAATGTAACAGAATTACTCGGCAATATTCTTTTCCAACAGGTTAGTAAGAGTTAAAACTTGGTGAGCTGAGTTCCCTGCCTTGGTTTCCAACTCTCTTAATGTTTGTCATATTGAATTTTTGGACGTCAATTTCTTGGCAAATGATCCAAACAAAATTTCAAACCTAAGCTGGATCCTTGATGAAATGACTGTTTTTTCCCGAAATAGTCCCCGGGCAAACTGTTACATGTTGTGCTCAATGACCAGGGACACAGCTGGTGAAAAGCTCCATATAAAGTTTCTCTATTTGCTAAGATGTTTTTGTGCTTGGTCCTCATGGATTTGCTCTTAATAATTTAGTCACGCACTCCTTTGCAGTATATTGCTTCCACAACACTAATTTAAACCATGTCAGTGTGCTTGCGAGATGACTGACAATAGCCAAAATTTCAAAAAAAGAATTCATTCTTCAAATCAAATGTACACTATTCATCTGTGAACATCATGCTTGGGTTGCTAGTCAAACATTTTCTTGCCATCTTTTCTCCCCCTGCGCCCACCCCGCCTCTCTCTCTGTCTCACACACACACACACATCTATGCATGCACAAAATGCCCATTGGACAATTTCCAAGAGTCTAACATACGCTTTACTGAAACAGGCTGGATTGGACCACACACACAATAGCAAATTGCCTAAATAAGTCAGATGCATAAGCAACAGCCACTCAAGTGCAGAGAATGTTTAAACTTTAGAGAAAAAAAAAAAAAACAATAAATTAAAGCACAGCCTTTCTTCTAAAGTGATTCCTTATTGAGGCTTCTGCTCTGAATTAGGAGGTTGTGTCAGAGTGGTGTACATATCTGGGGCCCACCCTGAACTCTCTTTCTCCCTGACAAGTCCACTGGTTCCCTGGGGAGGTACAGCCCCAAGAAACAGAGGGTCCATGCCCATCTCCAGTCAATCCTAAAGGAAATCAACCCTAAATATTCACTGGAAGGACTGATGCTGAAGCTGAAGTTCCAATACTTTGGCCACTTGATGCAAAGAGCCAACTCATTGGGAAAGACCCTAATGCTGGGAAAGATTGAGGGCAGGAGGAGAAGGCAGTGGCAGAGGATGAGACGGTTGGATGGCATCACTGACTCAACGGACATGAATTTGAGAAAACTCTGGGAGATAATGAAGGACAGGGAAGTCTGGTCTGCTTCAGTTCATAGGGTTACAAAGAATTGGACATGATTTAGCGACTGAACAACAAATGCCCATCTCCCAGGGTGAAGAACCAGAATCTAGGCTACATTATCCTGCAGTTTCCTAGGCTAGCATTCAAATCCCTTGAGAAAAAGCCTTGGGGGTTTCTGGTCATCCATCTTATAGGTTTTCAAAGCTGATCTATGCTACTTGACTACTTGCCAGACAGTAGGTACCAGACATGGCCAGAGTTTTCTTTAGAAAACCTAAGTACACTTGTCATGCTCATTCTTCTCATTGCAAACCCAAACCCTCACTGTGACCTGTAAGACCCTCTGAGATCAAGCTTCTACAGACTCTGAATCTCTCTCTTGCCTCCCTCCTTCAGCCATACTTGAATCTTTCTGTTTCATCCAATCCCCCAAGCTTGTTCCTGCCGTGGACCTCCTCCCCACTGGGCCCTCTGCCTGGAATTCTTTCTTGAGATGATTGTAGGGCTGGTTCCTTCTCTTTGTGTAGGTCTCAACTGGCACATTACCTACACTGAGAGTTTCTGAGCTCTCCAGGGTAGACAGGATCATGGTTCCCAGCTCTTTGTTCCTTGTAAAAGGATGATACATCCACACTTCTGCAGGTGTCTTTCCAGTGCCTCTCACTGTAGGCAGAGAACATTTCTCCACTGATACTGATCATATGATTTGCTTTGGTCCTGAAATGTGGGTGAAAGTGACTGTGGGCCAGATCTGAGCTGAGGCCCTTAGATCAATTACATGTTTCCACTCACTCATTTTCTCTGCTAAGAAGAATATACCTAGATAATCACAGGTCCAAGGTGAATGAAGAACCCATAAACAGAGGAGGAACCTCAGAATAAACCCTTGTTGTTGAAATAAGCCACTGAGATTTTAAGGCTGCTTATTACACTGCAAAATATGCTACTACACTTTGCAACCTAAAATATCCCCCTCAGCCTCTACTGTTTCTCTTTGTTTTCAGTACAGTTTATATTCCTAATAGTTGTATATTTCATCTATTGTTTATTGCCTATTTCCTTCTACTATAAATTCCCTGAGGGCCTGGAATTCTCAGCCCCTGATAGAGTGCCTTATACATATTAGGCACTCAATAAATATTTGTTACATGGATAAATGAGATCCCAGTTCCTACCTTTGGGAGGATTTGTATTTCCAGTCTAGATGCCTAAGTTCTCCAAAACCTGAAGCAAAAGCACTATTTTTGTTAAGTTAAAAAGATAACTAACAAATATATATAAATATCTGTGGCAACTTCATCAGAACTCTAGATGTTCCCATGAAACCAATGAACAACTGGTTATGTCTCATAAGAGGAAAATAACAACTGTCTAACTTTGACAGATTGGGGGCAGGAGGAGAAGGGGAAGACAGAGGATGAGATGGCTGGATGGCATCACCGACTCAATGGACATGAGTTTGAGTGAACTCCGGGAGTTGGTGATGGACAGGGAGGCCTGGCGTGCTGCAATTCATGGGGGTTGCAAAGAGTCAGACACGACTGAGCGACTGAACTGAACTGAACTTGGACACCAGAGCTAAGAGCAACATGATGATCATGATGGTGGTGGTGGTGGTGATGATGGTGGTGATAGTAATGGCAGGTGGGGAGGATGTGTTTTGGCTAGAGCAGCTTGGATCAGGGTGGTAGTGACAGAAATGAAGAGAACTGTGTACCTACCAGAACTAATGGGAGCTAAAAGGGGGCTGAACTAGATCTAGGGTGGAGATGGAGAGCTCAGTTCTCAATTCTCTGATATAAGTCATCCAAAAAAAAAAAGGTAATTTATGATTCAGCTTTCTGGGGAGTAAAACCAACAACTATGTAGTATCTTGAAAGAACAAAGACTGTGGAACCAGCAGGACAGGCTTCGATTTCTGCCTCTGCCTCTTATGGTCATAGTGACCTTGAACAAGCCCTTGACTTCTCTGACCCTAGTGTCCTCACAAGTAAAATGAGGACAACTTATTAGGCCAAGTAACTCCTCCCCGGTCTTCTTTATTATTGTTCCGTGCCCTTCCTTCATCGCACTGGCCACTACCTCAAGTCGACTTGTATTGCTTATTATCAATCTACTGTTACTTCTAAGTACATCATAAGTTCCATGAAGACAGAAAAACCCCACCTGTCCTATTAATGGATCTACCTTCTGGGCTTGATGAGCTTCCCACGTGGCTCAGTGGTAAAGAACCCACCTGCCAATTCAGGAGACACAGGATAAGTAGGTTCAATCCCTGGGTCAGGAGGTCTCCTGGAGGAGAAATGGCCATCCATCCCAACATTCTTGCCTGGGAAATCTCACGGGCAGAGGAGCCTGGTGGACTACAGTTTTTGGAGTTGCAAAGAGTCAGACACGACTGAGCAACTCACACACACACACACACACACATACACACACACACCTCCAGGGCCTAACACACAGCAGAAGTGCAATAAGTGTTTGTGGGATGAATGGACAAAGACATGACTCAATTATACTGAAAGCATTAATCTTTTTTCACAGCTAGAATCTGAGCTCAGAGAAAGGAAAGATCTGTTGAAGGTCACATTTGGTAAAAGACGGAGAGGAGATTCAAACCAAAGTCCGTTTCATTCTCAAGCCCACAGTGTCTCCAGGTCTCCAGTCTGTCTGCCCAGAGAAATTTGGAGTCTGCAAGTCTATGAGAGGCTCACCAATTCTTATAATTAAAATTCATGCTCTTATGCAAAGAGTTGGACATGACTTAGTGACTGAACAACAACAGTGTGTCTAAGATCCTGCCTTCTTTTCTGACCTCATCTCACACCAGGCTCCTTGTTCAAGCTCCAGCCTCATTAGCCCTATGCATCCCTCAGACACACAAAGCTTGCCCCCCATCCCCAGGGCCTTTGCACTTGCTCCCTGCTGCAACTAGAGCACTCTTTTTCCCAGGTCTTCCTAAAGCTGGCATTTTCTTATCATTCAAATTGAGTTCAAATACAAATGAAGGAAAAGCCATTCCCTGACGATATCAGCAGCCGAGCTTCATCTGCAGCTGTCCCCACCTCAGTCGCTGTCTAGTCCACGTGCCTGTTGTAACCTCTTTCCAGTGTTTATCAACTGCAGTTCTGAGCTTATCTCATCTGTTTTTACATGTTTATTGCCTGCACATCACCACCTTTACAAGAGTAAAAGCTTCACAAGAGATCAAGGACTCTGCAACAATGAGAATAGCACAAGGTACATAATAAGTGATCAATTAATACTTACCACATGAATAGCATTATTGCTATAACAGTTGTTTAAATCACTTTCTGCTGTAGACTTAGAAGAGGAAAAAATTCTCTTCTCAGAAGCAGACTCTGTATGTTGAAACTCTGATCAATCGGTTTTAAAGCTTGTGACGAGGACTCAAATGAAATGAGGCTACATTTCATTTTTATTCAAACTGCAGATTGCAATGACATCATACTTTAAAAAATATTTTTATTTTTTGCAGGCCTACTATGTCCTAGAATTGGGGTTTTTACAATGAAAAGACAATTCTCAACCTCATAAAACTTAAAGTATGATGTCTAAAATATAATTACAAGAAAGCCTAGCAAAGGTTGGGGAAAGGATCGGGTTGGCTAGAAAGTTCATTCAAACTTTTTGAATTCAAACATACCAGACAAGGAGCAGGGCCACCTAATCCGACACAGGAATCAGGAAAGGTGGGGAAGGAGAGGTGACATTTAAATTGAGAACTCAAGGAAAAGGTAGGGAAGGTTGCCTTTTCCTCATAGAGGAAATAAAAGTGTGAAGTTGATAAGTGAGTTTAAGGTCCCAGCAAGCCCTGTAAATGAGCCTGGTCACCAGACATCTGTCAACATATGAAACACAAAGCATTCCACATTTCATCAAGCATACAGCCATCTGGGTAATTTTTTTTTTTTTTTGCCACTCTGTGCAGCATGTGGGTTTTTAGTTCCTTGCCCAGGGATCAAACCTGTGCCTCTTGCAGTGGAAGAGTGGCTTGCTAACCACTGTGTGCCTCTGTGTGCTCAGTGGCTAAGTCGCATCCAACTCCTTTGCATCCATATGAACTGCAGCCTGCCAGCCTCCCCTGTCTATGGGATTATCCTGGGAAGGATACTGGAGTGGGTTGCCATTTCCTCCTCCAGGGGAGCTTCCCCACTCCGGGATCAAATCCGCTTCTCCTGTGTCTCCTACACTGGCAGGCAGATTCTTTACCACTGAGCCACCTGGGAAGCTGGCTAGCCACCATACTGCCAGGGAATTCCCAAGGGTAAATTTTCTAAATTTCCATTTTGGATACAGACACAGATACAGAGAAACATTGGGTTGGCCAAAAAGTTCATTGGGGTATTTCCATGCCATTGTACAGAAAACCCAAACAAAATTTTTTAGGCAACTCAATATTTCTCTACTCTTAAGGAAAAAAAAAGTGTAACGACAAATTACAGAGTGGCATTCAGCCTCAGGGGCAGGAATAATAGGAAGTGGTGGGGACTGTGAATTCGGGGTACGCACTGGTCCTGGGTAAACCCTGTGTGATAGATCTTTTGCTATTTTCAGAGAAGCTGGAAATCCAGATTTTATTTTTAAAATCTCCTCTATATTGACTCAGAAAATATTTAAACAGTATAGAGACCAAGCAAAACATACTTACAGGGAGGATCAGGTTGATGGGTCTATAAAATGGGATACAAAAAAAAAAAAAAAACCAACTCTAAGCACACTCATTTTGAATTTAATAGAATTGATATTATTTTAGCCTATCACTTATCTTGAAAGTGCCCACCAAGCAGATAACTTACTCAATATTAGAAGGTAGGTAACAAGAAAGAGTTTTACTACAATTTTTCAATAAAGGCATAAATACTGATAATCTAGATCTTTTCAAAATTACTACCGTATCATATCTATGCACAGGCTAAATTCAATAGACAATTATTAGGATTCTAAGTGCAAAAACACATTAATTTTTTTTCAGTGTCTAATTGCAGACATGTAGATTCAGAAAAAAACTTACGAAGTCAGTGCCAAGGCTTTCAGTCTAGCATCATAAATTTAAGCATGATATGGAATGCCACAAAGCAGGCAACTGAATCCCTTCCCTGCTTTCTTAGAATGGGGGTGGTCTTTTCTTACCTATTTTTTCCCCACTTTTCAAGTATGAGCTCCATTGAGCAAATGGTTTCTGTTCAACTCTCCAACTCAAACACCCTTGTCATTCTTCAGCAAGAGCTCTATTTAGAAGTTCCCAGAGAAATGAAAGTGAGAAAACTCAGTTCATAAAGGGAATGGATATAAAGAGCTCCATTAATACAGCTGCTGGGCTTGGACTCTCAACAGGGCCTGATAATGTGTTTTATTTGGACCTGTCCTCTGCTGTGCACTGGTGATAAGGAGGTACTTGAAGCTCAGACACTCACTGTGCTACGCGAACTCAGCCCCTTATTGATTCTGAAACAATGCGCCCTTTCAGATCACACCCGAGTAAGTGAATAATAATGAGGCGATACAGGGGAGAAATCGTGGTACCAAGCTTGGAGCAAAGGGAAGCAACACAGTGGGGCTTTATTTCAGGTGCTGCTCATGCCTTGTTGAGTCATTGTGGCCAATCCATTTAACTCACCATCCCCTCTTTTCCCTGCAAAATAGGGCTGAGCGCTTGCTTGTAGCAGCCTTATTCCTGCACATCTCATAAGAACTCTATTAGAAGGCCTGAACTCTCATTGGATGGCAAGCTTGCCGACCAGTCTCCATACAGCCCACGGAGGCAACAGCCAGAGTTTCAGAATCAGATATCGAAGGCATCTGAATAGGGGCCTTGTCCAACTTAGGTACCACACCCATAGCCAATTTCAGCCTCCTCCAATGGCTTCCACAACTTTGTTTTCTTTTTTTAATTTTTTGTTGGAGTATAGTTGATTTATAATGTATTAGTTTCAGATGTGCAGTAAAGTGAATCAGTTATACATATACATTTTGTTGTTCAGTCGCCAAGTCGTGTCTGACTCTTTGCGACCCCATGGACTGCAGCACGCCAGGCCTCCCTGTCCCTCACATATACATATATGTATACACATACACATGGGCTTCCCTTGTGGCTCAGATGGTAAAGAATCTGCCTGCAATGTGAAAGACCTGGGTTCAATCCCTGGGTTGGGGAGATCTCCTGCAGAAGGGCATGGCAACCTACTCCAGTATTCTTGCTTGGGAAATCCCCACGGACAGAGGAGACTGACTGGCTACAGTCCATGGGGTCACAAAGAGTCAGACACGACTGAGCCACTACGCATAGCACAGCATATATATATATGTATGTATAAGTATATATATATGTGTGTGTGTGTATAGACACATATATATATCCACTCTTCTGTAGATTCTTTTCCCTCATAGGCCATTACAGAGTATTGACTCAAGTTCCCTCTGCTATGGTTTTCCCTGGTGCCTCAGTGGTAAAGAATCTGCCTCCCAATGCAGGAGACATTGGTTTGGGTCGGGAAGATCCCCTGGAGAAGGAAATGGCTACTCACTCCAGTATTTTTGCCTGGGAAATCCATGGACAGAGGAGGCTGGCAGGCTACAGTTCATGGGGTTGCAAAGAGTCAGACACAACTTAGTGAATAAACAACAACAAAATCCCTGTGCTATACAGCAGGCCCTTATTAGTTATCTATTTTGTATATAGTACTGTGTACATGTCAATCCCATTCTCCCAGTTTAACCCTCTCTCCACGTGCCTCCTAGTAGCCGTAAGTCTGTTTTCTAATCTGCGACTCTGCTTCTGTCTCGCAGACCATGGCTTCCACACTCTGACTCCACCTGCGAGGACCGCTGAGCCTCTGTCATCCCCCTGCCATCCCTTACTCCACTCCAGCGCACTGGGCCTCTGCCATCTTATACCAGCCTCCCAAGTCTGAACTTGTTACTCCCTGGGCCTGGACTGCCACTCCCTTGAAGTCTCACAGGGCTCAGCTCAATGTCACCCTCACGGTGACCATCCCCACCATCCCATGGAATGTTCCTCTTCTCTCACCCTCTGCCCTGTTAACCTTCTACCATTTTCAACAGGTCACACATCACTATCAAAAGGGATCTCGGAGGTTATTCGGGGGAGGAGTTTGTTCTGTTTCAGTCTCCCCTCCTAGAGCAAAAGCTTCACGAGGGCAGAACTTTCCCTGTCCTGTCCACAGGTGGACATTCCCAGTGCCTGCGATCATATCTGGCAGGATCTCAGATGCCTTCAGAAGTCAGACAAGTGACAGCGATGAGTGATGAGGACTGGATGAAAGGCAAGAAAGAAGAATGTGTACTTCTATGAGTCCATGTTCCATGAAAAGCATTCAATATTGAAATCAAGCTGCAGGTCAAACAAAACACATCAGGCAGCTGAAAGCACTCTCTGCCACCATCTCCACCTTGACCAGGCTCGTCTTCAAATGCAGTTCCCAGTGTGGTACCTGCTGAGCCAGATGGTGTCTGGCAAGCCCAAAGACATTCTTTCCTCCCCACATGCAGTATCCTTCTTGGTTTTTGTTTTTTGTTTTTTGTTTTTGGCAACTATGTCTCACCACTGGCAAATTTATTCAACCCAAGACCCAGTTGGGTTTGTTCACCAATTGCCTTCCAAAACACAACTACCTTCTTTCAGAAAAGGCAACTGAAAATTTAAATCAAATGTTAATAAGAGAGCTAAAGAATTAGAGTAGAAAGAAATTGAGATTATCAAATTATCAAAAAAGATCAGTGATGGGAGAGGGCAGAATGTAGTATCTGGCTTCTTTCGACTTGTTTTAGCCTCTGATCCCCACCAGATTCAGACTACCAAGAGAAAGAGATTTTTATCTCTTATCTTGGAATGTGCACTGACTGACACATGCTACCCAGAAGCAGAAAAACTATCACTGGAATTAAACATCTTGCTATAGGTAACCCACAATCAGTGTAATCCCCATGGATCTGAAATAGACTTCTTGCTACTCATCAGGAGTAGGAAAGACCACCAAGATAGGAAATTCTGATAGTCCTCAAGCAAATTTTGAGCAGATCTGAAATCAGAATATTCTTTTGAGGTTGGAAAAAATTGGCATTTCTCTAGCTCGGGAAAAAAAAGAAAAATTTGAAAAGTGGAAGTTTATGTCCTCAGAAAGACTATTTGCTCTGGGTTTTCTGTTCAATCCAAACCAAAAAGCAATGGAAACACATCAGAAGCAAGGCTATATGTTTTATCCCAATTTCCACTGTGGTCGGGTACTTTTATGCAGGCAGAGACCTTTAAAGTTTTGGGGTGTACTTCTCCAAATAAAGTTAGACTTCTTAGGCTCTTCCCTCGCTAACCGGTATGATGCATGAATGGAATTAATCTGAAACTTCAGTTCTCTACATTTCTGAAATCAGAAATGGATGTGAAAAGAGAAAAGCTAAACTCCCTGAAAATCAAACAGTGATAACCCAATAGGATCCCTCCACCCTCCCAAATACTTTGGTATGGAGAAGTTCGAGTGTCAGCTCTTTAATAATAAGAACGATTTGGGGGCTACCCATACTCCTCAAATTTTGCCAACGCAAAGTGATGACTGAAAGTATTTTTGATCTGCAGACTTAAGTCAGCTTCAAAGCAATGTCTTTCCTAGCCTGCTGGGGCCATCGGGTACAGGCAGTCCTCTCCCCCGTCTTTCAGAGAAAATCAGAAACTCTTAGGATCACGATCACTGCTCCCTGACAAAGCCATCGCCCCATTTCATGCAGCCTAACATGGATTAATCTACATGAAGACCGCCTCCTCCCTTCAGTGACTTTCTTCCATCTGGAAACAAGACTTCAAGCAGAAACGCAAAAGCCCTGGCAAAGCTGCTTAGGTGTTGGCATTCCCACAATTCCATTGTTTGGTCCAGTTTGGGAAGGTCAGAGGAGGAGAGTTGAGAGGGGCGCCAGGGTTCTGAATTACAAAGCCCCGGGCTCCCATTGTTCCCAGAGTCGGCTCCCTCTCTCCTCTCTCTGAAGTGGCGGGACCCCCAGCGCTCTTTGCACGCCCCTCAGTCTTTGAAAAGCTCAGGCATCCGCTCCGCATAATGTCGTGGGAGGGATATTTAGGTTCTCGGAGACAAAGGTCCAGGCAGCTCAACGCCCTCTCTGCAGGACTGAACATCAGACAAGAAAAGAACCAGGCTGTCCTGAAGCCCTCGCCCTGGTGGCAGACTTTTAAATAAAGTTCTCGGGTGTCTGCATCCCTTTGGATGCGGTTCAGTCAAATGGGCGAAACATTAGTGGTGTCTTTATTATTTGTTTCATGCTTTCCCAGGTGGCAGCTTGGAGGGAAGCGGGGAGGGGACACAGACATTGATACCGTCTCCCTCCCGTCTTGCCCAGAGTCCTGACAGTGGAAACAGACAACTGGAGGAGGCAACAGAAATCTACTTTGCCTCCTATTGCCCATTCAGAGGTTTATAAGAGAAAGCAGGAGAGGAATTTGAATGGGGGGTGGGGGGAGGCGGGGATGGGGACCCAGCCTATGAATGGGAGACAAATCATTGCAAAGCCATAAAACCCTTCTTTAGGGGCACAGAGCATTAAAAGGGGGCATGTTTAGGAGTCTTCTTGGACAAGAGTTTTTGAAGGTTAATGTTGAGTGTGACACAGATGTTGGCAGCTGGGTTGCTTTTATACAAACATTACAGTTGAAAATAGAGATGGGTCCTGAAAGCCTTCTAACCCCCTACTGTTAACTAGGAATAAATGCATTACTGATTCTCAAGAGTTTCTCTCCTGGCAAAGAAGTCTTTATCAGAAAGAAATATATATATATATATTTATCACTTGTCAAGTTACAAAATTCCTGCTGATACTAGAAGAAAAATAGTCGATTTTCTTTGTCCAATTACCCAGAAAATTGATGGGCAAGGGGAGAGCTCACTGTAGTACTGATCCAAGGCCAGCTGACTCCCCTGGCCTGAGAGTCTTCAAGTATTACCAACCCATTTCTTTGTTTTGGGCAGACCTCCAGAGAATGACACTGGGGTGACTCCGAGGGGTTTCCTGGGAAGTGAATAGACAGGAGTTTGTGAAAGACCTCCAGGGGCCTTTTATCTGACCCTTCAGCTGCCTGCAATCAGCTAGCCTATGAATGACCTCGGAGGCCAGTTGATGGCACAAAAGCCAGCTAGATGGTAGGGGATAGAGAGCACCCGAACTGAGCTGTCCGCATCAGCTGCCACGGGGAAGCTGAAATTGAATACGCAGTCCTGTAAATTGGTTACAGAAACACAGTTCAGAAGGAGAAAGCTAGTCAGAATGATCAAAAGCAGGAGGGCCTAATACCAGTGGACACCTCAGTAAAACAATTGTAAAATTTGAGCCACTGCCCGGAGCGGAGAGATATCTGAGGATCTCCATTTATGCACCAAGCTGGAATCTGGTGAGCACACCATAAAGATGGTTTTATATGGAGGGGGCTGGGGGCGGTTCAATCTGACACTGACAACACATTTTTAAAAGTTCTACATGGATTCATCTCTTTTAAATTTGGAGGAATCATCCAGCCCAGATAACTTCTTCAAGCCTGTCCAGATTCTTAATATTAGCTTTGCATTTTTAATGAATAACAGTACAGTGCATCAGGTATTTGAACTGCGGAAGATAAACACATGAAACAGACATTTATTTTTAATTACCACCATAGTTGGTGTTCTCTGGAGAAGAAGCGGGGAGGGGGGGGTGCTGGGGGGGTGGGCACGGGCATCTGTTGCCACCCCAAGCCTTCACTCCCAGCTACAGTTGGGGCTGACCCTGTTCAGAGCCTGGCCAGGCATTTCCTGGGAATGAACTGCTCAACCATGTGAGATGAATTAACTGTTTAGGGCAAAGGAACCTGATACCGTTAGTTTCTTCTCACACCAGAGTGGGATTGTCAAATTGGAGTTGAGGGCAAGGCAATGACCCATATAATTTAGAGATGGTGGGGGAGGGAAAAGATGGTTTGAATGTATATCTTATGGCTAAACACCAAACACAGACTACCATTTAAGGCAGGATGGAACCACAAGAAACTAATGAATTAAGGACATTTTGTGCATCCTCCTGTTCTGAAAGATAATGATTTCTTTAAGGAAAATGTAATCTGTTGATGGTAGAAATCAGCACTTGAGAATGTTGACTCAGCCTGCTAAATTTAAGACCGTAATCTGTTTCTGGGAAGACAAACACATCTTCCCTTCCCCGTGATCACTATTGTCCTTAAAAAGAAGCCAAACAGCACGTCAATCATTTCTTGGCTTCATGGGAGACAACACCATGGAAAACAGAAATGTTAGGCGCTCAGGGAATGGGTACCCCATTTTTAATTTCCAGGTGCACTGGCTCATGGGCCATATTTGTTGATGATTCACATAAGTTTACTGACTTTCCTATTTGAGAGTTGCTCTTTCGTGTCTCTGCTGGGAAGAAATACCAGAAAGTCTTTCTTCCTCCAGCTCCCCTCTCTCCAGTGAGTGCAATCTTGCTTATTTCTTCAATAAGTGCTTATTGCTTATTTAAGTCTCGGTGCCGGCACTAGCTACTTTGAGGGGTCTCCCTTGGCTAGTTCTATATCCCTTCACCAACAGAATAAAGCACACCCTCTCTGTATTCTCAAAGTATTTTTCCTGTACACCTGAAACTAACCCAAGAGTGTGCATCAACTGTATTCCAACATAAAATTTTTAAAGATGTAAAGCATTTTTTGTTAGCAGTAAGTTAAGTGGCTTTATCTCTCAAAGTTTCAGTTTTTTCATAGTAGGATGGAGGTTCTGCCTTGCAGAGGTGACTAAGAAAAATATATGACATGAAAAACAACAAATACAGTAATGAGTATATACAGGCTATTTAAAAAAGGTGGTTTCCTCTCATCTGTCTATACCACTACTATTAAATATACTTTAACATGTTCTTTTTTACCTGTTTCCCAATATTAGTTTCTTGGGTGCAAGGAACATGTCTTTTGTTCATCATATGCCCAGACTCTAGCATAAAGCCTGGAACATGGTAGGCACATAATGTTGGATGAGTGAATTAAAGAATGATAATGAGCTAATGAATTCTTGATAAGTATTTATTTAGCACTTACTCTGAGCCGGGTAGTTTCCCAGATATTGAAGACAGGGGTGAACAAGACAGAGAAAATGTGAACTCCCATGGAAGTTAGTCTAGGGGATGTGCAGGAAGTGGACAGAAATAATACATAGGCAAGCACACTGTGACACCTTGATTTGAGGCTGGCATTATTATATACTGCATTCAGAGACGGATGGATGGATGAACAAATGGATGGATAGATGGACGAAGGGAGAGAGGGAAGAGTAGATGGAGAGACAGACAAGTATGGATGGGTAGATGGAGGGATGGAAGGAAGGATGGAGGGATATTAAAAAGGACCTACCTAGGAATCCTCTATGGCCCCAGAGAAGCTAAACTTTAAACTTGGATCTTCACATACACCTCACTGGCAATTACTAACACTATTTACAGTGCTGCCTTTAAAGACTCACAATTCATACAAAAGCCTTTCTAGAAACAAAGGACTGGGCCCCCGACTTGGTGGCTGCCTGCGTTCTTGGTCTCCCTGCTGCCACCACTCATGGCAACCCTCCTCCCTGCCCAGGCTCACTGGGGCCTGCAGCGTGTCTTCTGGCTGCTTTTTCCAGCTCCTCTGTCTCAAGAGGTCCTCCTTCCTCCACCCCAAGACATTCTGTAGTTTCCAATGAACATCTTCACCACCCTGGGCACTTTGAGTAATCGTCCCAAAAAAAGGTGTTTGAGATAAAATATCCTGGGTGTCAACATAGCTCTCCCCAACTTGGCTTTAAATCATCAGATGCTGAAGAACTCCCTGCCTGAGAATAGTTTACTTCTTTCAATTCATCACAACATCACGGCCCCAAACAAAATAAGAAGTGCTTTGTTTTATTTTTAAATAAAAGAAGTGCCTTTTAAGTCCAAGATTTCTAAGTGCTCTTAGAACACATAATATTTCTCCCTCCTTGTAAGGGCTTTTGTTAGAGGAAAAGGAGAGGCGAGTGCAATAAAGTGACTTGATTATGAGAACAACCAGTGTCCTTATCAGACCCCGCAAGAGGAAAAGACCCAGAATGCCCAATCTGACAGCCTCTTCCAAAGCAATGCTCGGTTTCCACTTCTGTCTCATGACCATCTGTGGTCCAGCCCCACTTTGCTTTCTGTTCCCAGGTACCATTGGATCTCTACTTACCCAGTCTCAGAACTCACTCTACTGTTTCGAGAACTCCACTTAAGCCAAAAGAGAGCAGTTGTTGTGCCTCAAACAGCCCATAATCTCTCTGCCCACTCACCTTGCTACCTGCATGCTATTCACTCCACACAAATTTGCCCCACACGAAATACTCTCCTTTCATCTGTTGAAAGGCCATCTCCCTCTCAAGAGTCAAGGCCACAGTCATTTTCTCTGTGAAATCTCAAATCTCCCCCAGCAAGTAAGCATGTTTTTTCCTTGTGTAGAACTTTGTTGTGCTAATTACATGGCATATTCCTATCCCTCTTTGTATCAATACTACTAAATCTATATGCCTTGAATTATCAATAAGAACTCAGATGTCAAAAATGATCTCCTATAATCTTTGTATCAATGAAGTTTAGCATGATGCAAGGCAGGTAGACACTTAATTAATGAAAGGAATACTTAGTTAAAGAATCAACTAATTAATTAATTGATGAGCTAATTAATTGAAAGAGTTAATTAATTAGTTAATTAATGAATTGCTGTTTGGGAGGGCTCATCTTTGACACTGGTTTTCCTCCATCACAGATCTAGTAACTATAAAGATGAGGAAGTTAATTTTTTTTTTCATCTTTAGGGTTTAATTGTAAGTCTCTTGAGTTAGGTTTTTCTATTAAAATACCTTTCAAAAGTCCCCTAGGCTTTGTTAATAAGACTAATGGAAATTTCATTTCCACCATGACTACCTTCTAATGGAAATTTCTAAAGGTACTTTTCCTCACTTTTTCAGACAAAAGACTATTTTTATTTTATATCAATATCTTTAAACTTGCAGAAACACTGATTCTAATGCATAACCACAGCCAAAACTGTCATTAAAAAAATTTTAAATCTCGGGGATAGTGAGAGAAAGAAATTTAACGCCATTTCCCTGTAATTAGGAGATTTCCAACGAGTTAGCTATTTGACAACTTTTATAGAGATATGGGAATAAATTTTACTTCTAAAAATTGAGGCCAGGTGAACTAATTATTAATTCACATTCAGGTTTTAACTCCCAGAGACTTTCTCTGGCCAACTTTATAGTCAATAACTCATTCCCTCACAAAATGAGTAATTAAAGAACCAGGGAAAGGTTTTATAAAGATGAACTTCAACAAGCTGGTTGGTAACATGGGCTCTGGGGATAATCTTTACGTTAAATAGCACCTCACCACCATATTAATGTGCTGACACTTCCAGCTGTCTTTTCAATTTAACTTTGACAAAATTAAATCTTGCCCTTTTAGGAAGACTCTTTGAAGAAAAAAATAAATGCTATGAGAAATGCAATATATCTCAATTTACCTGGATAGTTATTAGAAAAATAAATGTCATCTACCAAAATCAAAGTTTTGATATGGTTTCTTCTCTTTCTGAAAGGAATGTGCTTTGCTTCTCTGATGGCCTGAACTAAATACACTGAAACAGATGAAGAGGGCTCCTGGGGTCCCAAGTAAGTTCTCTTATCTGGATCCCTGAACTATCAAACATACCAGGCATACTTGTTTGTTTGTTTGTCTCCATTGAGGTAAAATGCACATAACATGATATTTATCATCTTAACTGTTTTTAAACATATAATTCAGTGGCTTTCAGTATACATACAACACTGCACCATTAAATCCACCTGGTTCCAGAACATTTTTACCATCCCTAAAGGAAACTCCACCCTCGTTAACCTATCCTGCCCATTCCCCTCCTTGTCCCCACAGCCCTTAACAACCCCTAACCTACCTTCTGTCTCTGTATAAACTTGCCAATTCTGGATATTCCATATAAATAGAATCATGAAATGTGGGACCTTTTATGTCTGGCCTTTTTTACTCAGAATAATTTGCAAGTTCACCCATGTTTCAGCAAGTGTCAGAACTCCCTTTTTATGGCTGAATACTATTCCACTGGTGCATAGACCACATTTACTTTATCCATCACACCAGGTAGATCTCTTCTGTGATCTGTTAACTGTGTAAAGGGACACACATTTGGGGGCACAGGAATCCATTCTTGGTTTGGAAAATTGGAAGAAGGACACAAAAATGGGTGCCCCAGGGGCAAAAGCAAACTCGCCAAATGAAACGCTTTCTCCCATCTAAGAGCCAGGAGGTCTACAGTGGGCCCTGCCAGTTTGATATGGTATGCCAGAAGCCTAGAATGTGTTTATACTGCTTCACCCAGTAATTTATACATCTAGAAATTTATCCTAAGGAAATGAGATGAAAATAAATATCATATTCCAGAGTGTTTATCATTCAGTTATCTGTATTAACAAATATTTGAAAGTAACAAAATTGCCTAACAAAATGAGAATGACTAAGGAAACTGTGGAACATCCTTTCCATAGAAGTCCCTACAGCCATTAAGAAAACATTCTCAGAGACCATTTTGGGTTATAAAGCAGCACTCACAATATATAATTAAATTAAAAATTTAAACAAAGTATTTTTTTCTAGTTCATCAGGAAGCAACAGTTAGAACTGAACATGGAACAACAGACTGGTTCCAAATAGGGAAAGGAGTACGTCAAGGCTGTATATTGTCACCCTGCTTATTTAACTTATATGCAGAGTACATCATGAGAAACGCTGGACTGGAAGAAGCACAAGCTGGAATCAAGATTGCCGGGAGAAATATCAATAACCTCAGATATGCAGATGACACCACCCTTATGGCAGAAAGTGAAGAGGAACTAAAAAGCCTCTTGATGAAAGTGAAAGGGGAGAGTGAAAAAGTTGGCTTAAAGCTCAACATTCAGAAAATAAAGATCATGGCATCTGGTCCCATCACTTCATTGGAAATAGATGGGGAAACAGTGGAAACAGTGTCAGACTTTATTTTGGGGGCTTCAAAATCACTGCAGATGGTGACTGCAGCCATGAAATTAAAAGACGCTTACTCCTTGGAAGGAAAGTTATGACCAACCTAGATAGCATATTCAAAAGCAGAGACATTACTTTGCCAACAAAGGTCTGTCTAGTCAAGGCTATGGTTTTTCCCGTGGTCATGTATGGATGTGAGAGTTGGACTGTGAAGAAGGCTGAGCGTCGAAGTGTGGTGTTGGAGAAGACTCTTGAGAGTCCCTTGGACTGCAAAGAGATCCAACCAGTCCATTCTGAAGGAGATCAGCCCTGGGATTTCTTTGGAAGGAATGATGCTAAAGCTGAAACTCCAGTACTTTGGCCACCTGATGGGAAGAGTTGACTCATTGGAAAAGACTCTGATGCTGGGAGGGATTGGGGGCAAGAGGAGAAGGGGACGACAGAGGATGAGATGGCTGGATGGCATCACCAACTCGATGGATGCGGGTCTGGGTGAACTCTGGGAGTTGGTGATGGACAGGGAGGCCTGGCGTGCTGCAATTCATGGGGTCACAAAGAGTTGGACACGACTAAGAGACTGAACTGAACTAACAATCATTTTCTTTCCAAAACGTATGTGTGTAACTATGGGCAAACGCACACATGCGTGTGTAAGTAAATACATTCAAATATTATGCTGACATAAGTTATTTCAGAACAGCAGGATTATGAACTATTTCTGTCCTTTATAGTTTTTTGGATTTCCCCATTCCTATATTTCATAGGCATGAATTTAAGTTAGAAGAATTTGGCAATAAGGAGTTCATGATCTGAGTCACAGTCAGCACCCAGTCTTACTTTTGCTGACTGTATAGAGCTTCTCTGGCTTTGGCTGCAAAGAATATAATCAATCTGATTTCGATATTGACCATCTGGTGATGTCCACGTGTAGAGTCTTCTCTTGTGTTGTTGGACGGGGATGTTTGCTATGATCAGTGTGTTCTCTTGGCAAACCTCTGTTAGCCTTTGACCTGCTTCTTTTTGTACTCCAAGGCCAAATTTGCCTGTTACTCCAGATAGCTCTTGACTTTCTACTTTTGCATTCCAGTCCTCTATAATGAAAAGGACATCTTTTGGGGGTGTTAGTTCTAGAAGGTCTTATAGGTTTTCATAGAATTGTTTAACTTGAGCTTCTTCAGCATTACTGGTCAGGGCATAGACTTGAATTACTGTGATATTGAATGGTTTGCCTTGGAAACAAACAGAGATCATTCTGTCACTTTTGAGATTGCATCCAAGTATTTCATTTTGGACTCTTTTGTTGACTATGAGGACTACTCCGTTTCTTCTAAGGGATTCTTGCCCACAGTAGTAGACATAATGGTCATCTGAGTTAAATTCACCCATTCCAGTCCATTTTAGTTCACTGATTTCTAAAATGTCAATGTTCACTCTTGCCATCTCCTGTTTGACCACTTCCAATTTTCCTTGATTCATGGATCTAACATTCCGGGTTCCTATGCAATATTGCCCTTTACAGCATCAGACTTTACTTCCATCACCCGTCACATCCACAAGTGGGTGTTGTTTTTGCTTTGGCTCCGTCTCTTTATTCTTTCTGGGGTTATTTCTCCACTCTTCTCCAGTAGCATATTGGGCACCTACCAGCCTGGGGAGTTCATCTTTCAGTGTCATACCTTTTTTCCTTTTCATACTATTCATGGGGCTCTCAAGGCAAGAATACTGAAGTGGTTTGCCATTCCCTTCTCCAGTGGACCACATTTTGTCAAAACTCTCTGCCATGACCTGTCCATCTTGGGTGGCCCCACACAGCAAAAAACCACTAGACCATTCAGGTATCACCTAAATCAAATCCCTTACAATTATACAGTGGAAATGACAAGTAGATTCAAGGGATTAAATCTGAGAGAAGAACTATGGACAGAGGTTCGTAGCATTGTACAAGAAACAGAGATCAAGACCATTCCCAAGAAAAAGAAATACAAATAAGCAAAATGGTTATCTGAGAGGCCTTGCAAATCACTAAGAAAAGAAGAGAAGGGATAGGCAAAGGAGAAAAGGAAAGACATACCCATTTGAATGCAGAGTACCAAAGAATAGCAAGAAGAGATAAGAAAGCCTTCCTCAGCAATCAATGCAAAGAAACAGAGGAAAACAATAGAATAGGAAAGACTAGAGATCTCTTCAAGAAAATTAGAGATACCAAGGGAACATTTCATGCAAAGATGAGCACAATAAAGGACAGAAATGGTAAGGACCTAATATAAGCAGAAGATATTAAGAAGAGGTGGCAAGAATACACAGAAGAACTGTACAAAAAAGATCTTCATGACCCAGATAACCATGATTGTGTGATCACTCACCTAGAGCCTGACATCTTGGAATGTGAAGTTAAATGGGCCTTAGAAAGCATCACTACGAACAAAGCTAGTGGAGGTGATGGAATTCCAGCTGAGCTATTTCAAATCCTGAAAGATGATGCTGTGAAAGTGCTGCACTCAATATGCCAGCAAATCTGGAAAACTCAGAAGTGGCCACAGGACTTGAAAAGGTCAGTTTTCATTCCAATCTCAAAGAAAGGCAATGCCAAATAATGTTCAAACTACCACACAATTGTACTCATCTCACACGCTAGTAAAGTAATGCTCAAAATTCTCCAAGCCAGGCTTCAACAACACGTGAACTGTGAACTTCCAGATGTTCAAGCTGGATTTAGAAAAAGCAGAGGTACCAGAGATCAAATTGCCAACATCCACTGGATCATCAAAAAAGCAAGAGAGTTCCAGAAAACATCTACTTTTGCTTTATTAACCACCAAAACCTTTGACTGTGTGGATCACAACAAACCGTGGAAAATTCTTAAAGAAATGGGAATACCAGACCACCTGACCTGCCTCTTGAGAAATCTATATGCAGGTCAAGAAGCAACAGTTAGAACTGGACATGGAACAATAGACTGGGTCCAAATCGGGAAAGGAGTACGTCAAGGCTTATATTGTCACCCTGCTTATTTAACTTAAACGCAGAGTACATCATGCAAAATGCTGGGCTGGTTAAAGCACAAGCTGGAATCAAGATTGCCAGGAGAAATATCAATAATCTCAGATATGCAGATGACACCACCCTTATGAAAGAAGAACTAAAGAGCCTCTTGATGAAAGTGAAAGAGGAGAGTAAAAAAGTAGGCATAAAGCTCAACATTCAGAAAACTAAGATCATGGCATCTGGTCCCAACACTTCATAGCAAATAGACAGGGAAAGAGTGGAAAGAGTGACAGACTTTATTTGGGGGGGCTCCAAAATCACTGCAGATGGTGATGGCAGCCATGAAATTAAAAGGGGCTTGTTCCTTGGAAGAAAAGCTATGACCAACCTAGACAGCATATTAAAAACCAGAGACATTACTTTGCCAACAAAGGTCCATCTAGTCAAGGCTATGGTTTTTCCAGTCGTCATGTATGGATGTGAGAGTTGGACTGTGAAGAAGACTGAGTGCCAAAGAATTGATGCTTTTGAACTGTGGTGTTGGAGAAGACTCTTGAGAGTCCCTTGGACAGCAAGGAGATCGAACCAGTCTATCCTGAAGGAAATCAGTCCTGAATATTCATTGGAAGGACTGATGTTGAAGCTGAAACTCCAATACTTTGGCCACCTGATGTGAAGAACTGACTCACTGGAAAAGACCATGATGCTTGGAAGGACTGAAGGTGGGATGATAAGCGGACAACAGAGGATGAGATGGTTGGATGGCATCACCAATGCAATGGACATGAGTTTGAGTAGGCTCCAGGAGTTGGTGATGGACAGGGAAGCCTGGAGTGCTGAAGCCCATGAGGTCGCAAAGAGTCAGACATGACTGAGCAACTGAACTGAACTGGACTGATGTTAGAAGAGACAAGTTGATAGCTGTGTGTGAAATCAACAAGAACGTGGTCCCTGAGCTATCTTTCCCTCTCTCCCACACCCAGATCATCTGTTGGTGATCTACAAGTTTCTCACCCACAACAGACCATTCATCACATGTACAAGTGTCAATGCTTCATCTCAAAAGGTCATTTTCCAAATAAAATACAGGCTCAGATCAACCCCATGAAATAAGACCAGGTTCCCCCCAGGCATCAGCCTTCACTACAGCTTCTGTACTCCTCTGTCCCAGCCACGGTCTGTCCCCTCCTCCTTGTCTTCCTGTGAGTATTCACCTGACATCTACACCTGCCTCCTCTTCCCCTCCTCCCACCTCCATTTCCAGATCCCCCTGCCCAAGGTATGGCCACATCCTTTGAATTCTAATTGACTTTTCCATTGTAACTATCAATGTGATGCTTTCCTAACAGTGCTTCTCAGGTGGAAGAACTTGTGTTTCATGTCTTCATTACAGCGTAAGCTCTGTAAAGATGGGGTGGAATTTTTTTCTTGGGGAGAGTAAGTCCCTTAGAAAACCTGATTCAGTACATGGCACATAGTAAACATTCACTATATACGTGCCCATTGGACCAACGGCAAGGAGCTCTTTACAGCCAATTCTGTGTACCTTAAAAGCCATTTTGGAAAGAAGTTTGGCAGAGTAAAAATAGTTGTTGTTGTTGTTATTGTTTTTTAATCCCATCACATAGTAGACAGCTCAAGACTGTGGTTCAGACTGCTGCTTCAGCCATAATTTCACAGAATTTCTTCTGGGGTGACCTAGCCAAACTCCCACTAGACCTTGGAAGAGGTGGAAGAGATGTACATGAAGTTCTATTTTATTTCTAGTTTCTCATTTGGAGTCTCTTTGATAATAGTCTCAATGAAGACTTCTGTTTGAAAAGTTTGATTACAACATTTACCTCAAGGACTTGAATTTTTTTCCCCCCTGAAATCTGTGTGTTTCAAAATAACTAAAGGAATACAGATAGAGATGTATTGAAATGACAGAGATTTGTTGACATGAGGAAGTATATGAAAATAAAACTGAATAGATCTGTTGCAAATCTTCCCAGAGGATCAACTCTAACATGAGCCTTGTTCTTCTGGGGATTTATTTCTGTACAATAACTAGTAGACACAGGATTACTGAAACAATAAGACAGAAGTTTCCCACCCACACACTCTGGGAAGTGATTTATATCAGCAATAGGTTTAGAATTCCTGTTTGGATGCAGTACAGAGGGGGATATTTTTATTACATTGCCTTAAGGATATTTTATTTCCCCAAGTTGAATCAGAAGCTTCACGGGAACTGAAAGGAGGTTCCATTCTATTCCTTGTGAAGATGGGAAATGGAGTCCTCTCCCTGAGACACGCTCACTGCTTCCAACCAACCTCCTGTTATCCTTGCCCCACTTCCCACTCCTTGTTTCTCCACCATCTCTCTGCATCTCTCCCTCTGGATCCAGCCAAGACCTTCAACAGATCAAGCTCTTCCTTGTAACTTGACCTCAGCACATACCCTTTCCTCAAGCCTAGAAAGTTTTTGCCCCTCTCTTCCCTGGACAACTGTGGCTTCAATCCTCACTTTAAATGTCCACTTCCTGGAGAAGGGGACATCCCTCAAACATAGATGCATGTGTGCTAAGTCGCTTCAGTTGTGTCTGACTCTGTGCAAGGCTATGGACTGTAGCCCACCAGGCTCCTCTGTCCATGGGATTCTCCAGCAAGAATACTGGAGTGGGTTTCCATGCCCTCCTCCAGGGGATCTTCCCAGCCCAGAAGTGGAATGTCTCCTGCATTGCAGGCAATCTCTTTATAGACGGAGACACCAGGGAAGCCCACAGGACATCCCTCAGTGACCCCCCAAACCCTGACAACCCAAAATGAGGTCCCCTACTTTCACTCCCTTAGAGCACCCTATCCTTCACCACAGTAGCAGTTATCATAGTTTGCATTAAAAGTCTGTGTGATTGTTTATCTGAAGCCTGTCACCCCCACTAGAAGGGCAAGTTTGTAAAAGCAGGAGTCATCCTGTTTTGTTCATCCCGGGGGCTGGCACATAGAAGGTACTCAGTAAATATTTATAGCACGGAAGAATCAATGAGAGCCTCCCACACCTGGACCCAGACACCAAGACTTGCTCTTTTCACAAACCTCCTCTCTCCCTTTACCCTTCATCCAGACTATTTCCATCTCCTAACCTGCACATTTAAAAGGAAGACAGATTTTGCCCACCTAGCTGGGCATTGAAGGACTCGTGCGTGCTGACTGGAAAACTCTGAGACATTGCAGAAGGGCTCAGTTACAATTAGCTTGCTTTCCAAATTTCCAAAATAAGAATATGATCACACAGATGTGATGTCCCACACATGTGTATGTTGGAGCTGAAGTACTCTCCCTGGTGTCTGTTTACTTCCTCAATTTTATGATCCTTTTGGAAACTCAAATGAACAGTGAATTGAGTATGGAAATGGCTCTCTATTGGCATCTGCCAGAGGAGACGCTGCGCCTGCGCATGAACACAGAGACGGACCAACGCCCTGATTGGAGCTACAAATCCAACATGGCTGCCAGGCACGGCCAGGCTGAAGCCTTTAGGTTAGAAGCCAGTTTTCAAATGATATGTGCTTTTATGGATGATTATGTTTCTAGCTCCCTATATTTCATTATTAGATCTCCGGTGAATAATTCCTTGACATCTGCTGACAGTTCCATATTCCCTCTGATAATGTGCTCAGGTGTCAGCAGACAGAGGACGGGAGCTTTGATCTCCATGCGGTGATTGTCATCAGTCGCCATATTTTGGAGATGTTCCCCTTGAAGCCCATCAACAAATTGAAACATTTACAGGGTGACCGTTTCAAATGTGGTCAGACTCTAAGGCCCCTGCCCCAAAATGGGCCTAAATGGCTCCCACTGAATAATGCCAGCATCCTGATAAAAAATAATAATAAGTACTTTCCCCCACCCATTTGCTTCTCTCCATTCCTAATCTGTACCCCCACCCTCAAAAAACAAGAAAAGAAAAGCTCGCAGCACTGCCAAAGTCTTTTAAGAACCATTCCAAGGAGCCTGGGACAGCTCTGGCTCTCTAAAAGGATACCATTGTAATGGCGAGCTCTCATATTTCAATGACATACGTATATGTCTCATAGAGACCAGGGTTTATGTGTCTCAGGATTTCTCCTTAGTTAACCACAATTGCAGGGAAATGGCACCACATTCATGGAGTTAAATGTGGTAGCAATTACTTTGCTGGCAAAGGAGAGGGAGGGTCTTGATGGCCTAAGTCCTACGAGTCAGGATTAAATAAACGTGTCTTTTAGAGTTACACTGATAACTTGGAACACTCTGTCTATGCAGACTGTTTGATGCTGCAACTGCTTCGGGAACCAACATTTCTCATAGACAAACCCATGACCAGAAGGCATGTGGGACAACTGCAGAATAAAAATCAGTTTAAGGAAAAAAAAAAAAATCAATAAACATATATGTGTGCACGCATGCGTGTGTGTGTGTGTGAGCGAGCACATAAAGATACTGACTGAGAAAGTAACTCCAAAATATTCGACTTGTAGATTATTAAATGCTTTTAAATATCAGGAAATAACTTGAAAATTGCTTTCCTGTATCATATTTACTAAAATGGTGCTATCGCATACTTTAGGGAAGGAAAGATACGGTCGGGTAACCTGAGCATTGTTTAATGGTCACTGATTTTACTAATGGCCAGCCAGTCTCTTTTGGATTTCATTAGAACACAAGAATGCGATAAGATTCCTATGAGCTAGATAAAACTAGAGGGCCATTTTCAAATTCAATATGGTTTATGTTTAAGGTCCCAGTTCCAGCTGGAACAGAAAATGATTCTCTTTCTATATCTTCCCCCCAGTGGTTTGAATACCCACATACAAACAAATGAGACAAAGAGCTTCAGAGTCAACAAAAGGCAGAGAAATTTAGATCCCATCACTTCTTCTACCAGTAAAATGTGTCAGGTCCTGGATTAGAATGGAGAAGCTCTGTGTAATAGGACACAAAAAAGAGCAAGTCAGGGAGGAAGCATTTTCCAGCATGAAAAATGGTGGAGGAGTCAGAAGTTTTCTTCTAATTGGGAACAGGAGAGATACTGAGTTCAGAAATCCAATAATCCCACAAATTCACTAGTGTGTGTATAACAGCTTGCCAGCCATTTGTTAAAAAATAATACCAAGAAGAATGACCCAAAGGAAATAGGTGAGGTGGACACAAGGGAAATAAGAAGTGTTGTATAGAGTGGACAATTTTCTTAGAAAAAAATGTTCTAGAAGAGAATGGAATTTTTAGATAGGCAGGTGGGTAAATGGATGGTTGGATGGATGGACAATAGATAGATAGAACTGAAGATTTAGATAAATAGATAAGATTTATCTATTTCCATTTATCCTGGATTCTAACAGGTAGACAAGTGTTTCTTGTCTGTAGGTTGACCAACTCTAGTTCCAAAGAACTATTTTCCACAAATTCCTTTTTGAGACCAAGTGGCCATGACTGACTCTAACATTTGTAAGGCCCATAAAAAATAATAAATACCATAAATCTAAATATTTGAAAGTTATATATTATAATCAGAAACTGTTAACTAAAATCACGAACTGTTAACTAAAATCCATTCTGTCCTCCTACCTCAACAAATATGTCTTCCTAATTATAAATATGTCTTCCCTGATAGCTCAGTTAGTAAAGAATCCACCTGCAGTGCAGGAGACCCTGGTTCAATTCCTGGGTCAGGAAGATCTGCTGGAGGAGGGATACGCTACCCACTCCAGTATTTTGGGGCTTCCCTTGTGGCTCAGCCAGTAAAGAATCTGCCTGCAACGCGGGAGGCCTGGGTTCGACTTCTGGGTTGGGAAGATCCCCTGGAGAAGGGAAAGGCTACCCACTCCAGTATTCTGGCCTGGAGAATTCCATGGACTGTATAGTCCATGGGGTCGCAAAGAGTCGGACACGACTGAGCAGCTGTCACTTTAATGACTTGAAAGGGCAAGTTCATACTTGAAAGGCTGGGTTCAGATGTAGAATCCTTAGAGTATCTTAGAGTATCTTGAAGAAGAAGAAGAAGAACCAAACCTAGGCCTGGAGCCTGGTCTTCTTATCTTCTTAATCCCTCACCATTGCACCCCATGAGGGTCCTATGAGCACCTGTGTGGACATCCTAGCCCACACATCCAAGATCTACCTGCATCCTCAGGAGTAGTCATCCCTTTGATACCCACAAACTCAGGTTTGTTTCCAGCAGCAGAGTTCACCTTCGTGTGATCAAGCCTTGTGTGATGGTGCCTCCTGGTCTCGGAAGCAGGTTTGGTTTCCTTTGAGCAGAGAGTCCCAGGTACTTGGATAGTTGCCATGTGGAAGTCAGGCAGTGAAGACTGCAGTCCTCTTGGCCCTGAAGATACTTAGCCCATGGAAAGAGACATGACTGGGTTTCCTAAGCATGGGGCCTGATGCAAGGCAGCTCTGCCCAAACCTGAGACCAATACTTCAAGCAGACATATTCTTGATTAGGAAATGCCAACTTTGGACAGTGGGAATAGGAAAGTAAATGAAGATGAAAGGAGGTAGGTAGCTTTTACAGTAGTTATCTATTACCGTACAGACATGAGGGCTTCCCGGGTGGTGCTAGTGGTAAAGAATCTGCCTACCAATGCAGAAGATATGAGAGACCCAGGTTCAACCCCTGGGTCAGAAAGATCTCCTGGATGAGGGCATGGCAACCCACTCCAGTATTCTTGCCTAGAGAATCCTGTGGACAGAGGAGCCTGGCGGGCTACCATCCCTAGGGTCACACAGAGTCACACACGACTGAAACACCTTAGCACACACACATATGGACTTGAATTTGAACAAACTCCAGGAGATAGTGGAGGACAGAGGAGCCTGGCATGCTACAGTCCACGCAGTCACAAAGAGTCAGACACAACTTAGCAACTGAATGACAACAACAAATTAACATATAAAAGATTAGTCCCAAATTTTGCATATTAACATAATAAGCATTTATTAGACCAGGTTTCTCTGGGTCAGAAATCTAGGAACAGCTAAACTAGGTGGCCCTGAGGCTTCAGTCAGGCTGCTGGCTGGTCTCATCTGAAGGATCAGTCAGGGATGGGTGGACTCTGCTTCCCGGCTCACTTACGGTGCTTGTCGGCAGGCTTCAGTTCCTCACAAGGTTTTGGCTGGAAGCTTTCATTCCTCACCTCGTGAACGTCTGTGTAAGTGTCCTTGTGACAAGGCCACTAGGTCCCCCAGAGCAAGTGACCCAGGGGGGAGCGGACACGCCTGTGATGGAACCCGCTCTGTTTATAGCCTAGTCTCAGGGGTGACATACTGCTGCTTCTCCCATACGCCCTTAGTCACACAGACCAACCATGACAGAGCGGGAAGGGATCGCCCACAGATGGAATAGCAGGAGGCAGGCACAGTGGAGCCAGGCGCCCTACCCTCAGGAAACGAGGACTTGGGGGACCAGCTTTGGCTCAGAGAAGCCCTCCAATACATTCATTTGGAACAAAGGAAATGGGGGGAGGGAATAAGAAGGGGCAAGGATAAGTGAGGAACCTCTTCCCTTAGTCTAACTCTGTTCCCCACACCTCAAAGCTGCCCGAAGGATCAAAGGGCTGTTGCTCTCATTTCTCTGTGAGAAATCAGTCTTCAGTGCTTAGGCTTGGAGATGGAATGTCTTTTCCTAACTACCCCCATATCCCGCAAACCACTGCTTGCTCCTCAGATCCAGCTCAAATGTCCCACAGCCCTGTCTGTGAACAATTTCCTGGCTCTCCAAATCCCAGTCAGCCTCTGCCCTCCAGTTACCATACCCCTCCATGGCACGTCTCACATTCTATGATAACTGCTTGTGGTTTGCTCTCAATATCCAGCTCTGAGGCTCAACACTTGAGTGACCATGGAGCACTTCCTGAATGAATGGGGATGTGATCACAAGTCCTGTGAAGCCTGCTTCACAAGATGACGGCTTCCACCCACCCGCATCCTCAAGATCTCCAGTCCCTGGTTTGTGCAGGCCAGCCCGGCAGGGCACCCCACCACGTCTCCCTCCCTGAGTCAGATCAGGGCTGCAAAAGATCTCCAAAGCCATTTGAGAGGCGCAGAGATGTGTGTGGAGGCAGGCCTGGCCCAGCCCCACCCCAGTGCCACAAGGGAGATTTTAGCCTAAAGAGGAAACATCTTTCTCTTTTCCTCAAATTTCCTTCCATCTCCCCCTGCCACCCTCTTTCCTAAATAACACTGGAGTTTGTGAACGTTCAGGGAGTCACACAGAAAATGGCACTGCTCTTTTCCTGCTTAAGCCTTGCTTTGTATAGCTTCACACTGCAGCAGCATCAGAGAAACTTGGGTTAATGCGTAGGAGTCATTTTAAGCCATCGCTTTTCACTAGAGCCTTTAAAGATATAGTCAGTTAAAACATTTTTGCTCTCCTAAAAGGATATTCTTTCCCCCTGATATGGCAGCTTACTATAACAATATAACTGATCCCTTCTATAGGAAAAATAGAGTCCACATCTTTATTGATTCTCTAATTCTCTACTTCATTACATTCATAAAATCTCTTTAAAAATTTAATAAAATCTTAGGCAACTTATGACCACAACTGACTACTTAGCAGTTAGTACATCACTTCTGATTTCTAAGGGTTGCTCAATGTCAGTTCAGTGGAAGCATAGCTGTTTTAAGTTGCAGTGAGATAAAGTATAACTGTCGCTGCCTCTCCCTTCCCAGCTGATGGGCAATGGAAAGCAGACCTTCTGTTTTTTAGAGCTGAGTTACATCGGTTCATGCTGCTAATGGTCCACAGTGGCCCACGTTCATTGTCATCTAATAGCTGCTTGGCCTTTGTCAGCACTGTCTAGAGTCCAGCCTGAAGCCTGGGACCCACATCTGCTGTGGGTCTTGGAATCCCTGCCCCTGGGACCTTCTTGCTGGCTTCCACAGAATCAAATGGACTGTGTATGTTAAATGACCAGTCCTCTGACTTCAGGTTTGGGAAGGTGGCACGTGTGCATGTCTCTGTCATGTCTGACTCTTTGCAACCCTGTGGACTGTAGCCTGCCAGGCTCCTCTGTCCATGGGATTCTCTAGGCAAGAACACTGGAGTGGGTTGCCGTTTCCTCCTCCAAGGGATCTTCCCCACCCAGGGATCGAATCTGCATTTCCTGTGTCTCCTGCCTTTGAAGGCAGATTCTTTACCACTGTGCTACCTGGGAAGCCCTGACTTCAGAGCCTCAGACATTTATACTGAATGGGACCTTGGAGATGATGGAGTGGAACCAACCCTGACAGCAGACAGGAAGAGTGGGGCCATTTATCCCAGGGCTCCAATCCTGTGGAGGGAGAGTAGCCCAGAGGATCTGTCCTGGGGAAGGGCTGCAAAGTTCAGGGGGTTGAGAGGGCAGACCCAGCCAGACAGCCTTGGGCTGGAGCGCCCGAAGTGCTCTGGACCTCAGTTTCCTCATTTACAAAACAGAAACAACGATAGTACCTACCACTTAGGATGGTTGTGAAGATTAAATGAGTTTATATTTATGACTCTCCTAGAATCAAGCCTAGCATCTAAGAGGTGCTATAGGTGTTTGTTCGATGGATGGATGGATGCATAGATAGATAGATGAATGGATAGATGGATGAATAAAAGAAAATGTGCCTTTAAATATAGCAGTGATCTTGAATTTTTGCTGGAAGCAAAGAATTGTTTCTTTAAATGAAACCTTACACAGAAGCCATGTAGATGTACTCTATACACTAAATGGGGTTTCCCCGTGGCTCAGTGGTTAAAAAATGGGGAAAAAAAAGAATCCTCCTGCCAAGCAGGAGACAGAGGTTCAATCCCTAGGTTAGGAAGATTCCCTGGAGAAGGAAATGGCAACCCACTGCAGTATTCTTGCCTGGAGAATCCCACGGACAGAGGTGCCTGGAGGGCTACAGTCCATGGGGTCACAAAAGAGTCAGATATGACTTAGCAACTAAACAACAATAACAGCATATATACTATATACACATATATAACAAAGATATTTACAGTTAGGTTTGTACAGTATTATCTGAGATTTCCAGAGATTTCACTCTGCTTTGCAGATGAAGGCAAAGCTCCTTCAGCTATCGTGCTGCCTCAAGGCAGCCTCCGGGCTGAGGTCTGTGTGCTGAAACCCTGGACCACTATCCACAATCCTGAAAGTGCTGAGGATACAGGGCTGACCTCAGCAGACAGGAGAGGTGCCTGGGCCCTCCTCTGGCCAGCCCAGGAAAATCCCGAGGGACTTGACCACTTTGCCGGATGCCCTTGACCGCCTCTGGAGCTCCCACAGACCCCACCAGAGGAGGTGGCTCTGTCCTGGAGCCTGTACGTCAATATGGCTGCTGGAAGGAGTGAAAGGACCACTTGCTCCTTCTCTAAAAGCCCACCATCAAGGCCACCACTGACCACAGAGGGCATCTGGGTGAGGCTTGAATCAGCCTGTCACCCGGGTAACTGGAGGGTCTCATGCCCAGACGATCATCAGGTAGGGTGTCTGAGGAATTTCCTGGTGGACTTAGAAAAACAGGTCTGGGGGATTGGGGTAGAGGGGGGACTTTGGTCTCAGAGGTGGTCAACACAGCACCTTGAGGAGGCTATGTATTCCTTCATTCTGCATTTTTTTCTTGAATATAATGTAAATGGAGAAAAATGTCAAATTAAAATATTAAGTTAAAAAAAGTTTTTTTAATCTAGAGATTTTCTTCCTTTTTTTTTTTGTTTAAGGTCATGATTTTTTTTTCCTCCTCACTCCATGACTACTGGTTTTGTTCCTTGGTTATTTGGCAATATGGTAAAATGTCATTCCTTCTGATCCTATTTACTAAGAATTCAGGAAAATTTAGACAGAAAGATGAAAAATTAACTTGAGCATTGTTAACTGGACATGAAATTGCCTAACAAATGTAGGAATTGCTTTTAGGACCAAAACGCTTTCGTTCATTTCATGGTGGGGAGGGGGGCTTTGGATTGTGGCTGTCTGTAGTATGACTACCCAACATGAAAATAACTCAATCACTAATTCTTTCAACCAAACTGAACAACATCAAGAGTTGCAGCAGGCAGACCAGCCTTTGCCATGGCCAAGAGGCTAGCAATACGTGTGTCTGTCACACGGTGGTTCATTTGCTGCACCTCCAACGGACCAGAGGCAGGCTTCAAGTGGCTCAGATGGTAAAGAATCAGCCTGCAATGCAGGAGACCTGGGTTTTATCCCTGGGTCTGGAAGATCCCCTGGAGAAAGAAATGGCAACTGACTCCATTATTCTTGCCTGGCTAATCCCATGGACAGAGGAGCCAGGTGGGCCACAGTCCATAGCGTCACACAGAGTCAGACATGACTGAAGCAACTTAGCATGCACGCATGCATGCACCAGACCCCTGAGGTCTGTGGACAAAGCCCACTCCCCAGAAACAGCCAAAGCCCCTGGGCCCATGCAAGCCTTCATCTTCCCAGTTGTTAAGATCATCCATTCTTTGAAGAGGTGACAACCCATTCATTCAACACCTATTTCAAAGGTCACTCAGCATTCATTAAACAAACATTTTCTGAGCACAGAAAAAGTCCAAAGCAAAGACAAAGAAGAAGGAGAAAAGAGATAAATTTCCTGCTCTGAAAAAGTCCCATGTTCTCAGGAATGCCTGACCAACTAAGAACCCTGTACATGCTAGAGCCTGAGGTGGAAACTATCTCAAAGAAACAAGCAGAAAAGAATGCGATGCTTCCTTAGAGAAAGTGATGTTTGTACACCGGACCTCAAGAGACAGGAAGAAATGCATGTAGACTTTAAGAATTCTAAGTAGTTAAAGGAGAATATTCTGGATGGGGAAAACAGTGTACATACTCCTCGTAAGACACAGTAGGTACTCAAGACATCTGTCGTGCATACATGTTAAAGAGTACAGTCTTCTCTTCTCACCAAAGGAAGTAGCCAATGTTCCAATGCTTTGAAAACCGAAACACTCATTAAGAGTGATAAATCAATATCTGAAAGCATATGACTCAAACTTTATCAGGAAAGCCTTTGAAAGTGCTATCCACCAGGAGTGAAAATCTAATTTAGATTCCACTTTATCATTGTTCCAGTTTATATTTGAACAGAATATGTACCAGTGAAAGCCTGTTTTCAGACCCCAGCAAGTATTTCTTAATTATCTCATCAGCCCAACTTAGATAAGGCCCACATGATAAAACATGACATCTTTAGATTTCCCATAGATATTTCTTTCAAATAAACTTGATTAGGAGAGTTGGAAGGTGGCATTGTATCAGGAATAATGCTGAAACATTCCAAGTAGGAATCAAAGAACAAAGTATTAATAGTTCTTTGCTCCACTCCAAAAGAAATAGTTTCGCCTAACAGATTTCCTTATTAAAAGATTAATAACTCGCTGGATCGCAAATCAACTTATCTTAAAGGTCAGCGCTGTCCCTCGTTCACGCTAGCTCATTGAGTGAGTGCTCTGGGAAGGAAAATTATAAAATAGGGACTCAGTTTCTAAGACCAACTTCATAACTGTGTTCTACACAGGTCACCTTGAAAACACTCACTGGAAAGCCTAAAAGGACCAGGAAATACAGAGATTTTACTTGGGAAAAATGAGAGAGGAGGAGAGAGCACTTCAAGTCACCATTGTGTGGAAGAGTAGGATTAACAAGTGAGAAAGAGGGTTGCATAACTCCCCAGAGACTAAGGAGCCCAGCCCTCCCAATGTGCAGGAGAACCAGCTTCATGATTCTGGGCTCAAATTTGAAATGAACCCAAACAAAAAATTTCGAGATTCAGAAAGTATCACTTCACTCTTTTTGTATTATTCTTGAGTTCTGCACATCACCCTGCTTCCGTGTTCCGGCCATCCCCTGCCAAAATACACAGGGAAGGCTATTCTCACGGTGCTGCCCGGACCAGGAGCAGGAAGTTCCAGAAAGCCTTCTTGTGAAATCAAAGCTCCATTTGCAAACCCAAGAGATTTAGATAAAGGTCATGTGATGTCCTCAAGTTTTAGGTGCTTCTCGGAAGCCCAGATTTACACACTGGAGATTTATCTGAAGGCGTAAGTACCATCCCTAGAGCTCTTCTCTAGACCTTGTGAGTCTGGAGGGGCAGCATTAAGAGGGCTTGAAGAAGGCCCTAAACCCGACCAACAAAAATTCTCCCCTTACAAAACTTCCTGGGTTGAGTGTGACAAACAGCACCAGGTTGATGATAAAAACATGAACATTTTTGAGTACTTAGCCCGTGCCGAAAGCCGGATACAGTACAGACAATGGCACGCATGAGTTTAATCTCACCATCACTTTATGAGGCTGGCAGGATTACTATAGCCATTTTACAAACGAGAAACCTGAAGCTTTCAGAAGTTGCAAATAACTTTCCAAAGATTCACGTTAGCAAATGGAAAAGCCAGGATTCAAAGCTGCTTATCCAGAGACTGACCGCTTAGCTTCATGGTAGAGGGGTTAGTGGGGCTTCCCCGGTGGCTCAGATGTTAAAGAATCTGCCTGCAATGCAGGAGACCCAGGTTCGATCCCTGAGTCAGGAAGATGTCCTTGGAGTAGGAAATGGCAACCCGCTCCAGTATTCATGCCTGGAGAATTCCCTGGATAGAGGGACATGGTGATGTACAGTCCATGGGGTCAAAAAGAGTCGGACATGACTGAGCGACTAACACTTCACTTTGAGAGGGGTAGTGAGGTTTTAGTAAAAAATAAATAAATAAATAAAGCAACTTCTGGGACTTCCCTGATGGTCCAAGCAGTTAAGACTACACAATCACAACACAGGGGGCCCGGGATTGGATCCCTGGTCAAAGAACTAGATCCCACATGCCACAAGTAAAGCTGCTGCTGCTGCTGCTGCTGCTAAGTCACTTCAGTCGTGTCCGACTCTGTGCAACCCCATAGACGGCAGCCCACCAGGCTCCCCGTCCCTGGGATTCTCCAGGCAAGAACACTGGAGTGGGTTGCCATTTCCTTCTCCAATGCATGAAAGTGAAAAATGAAAGTGAAGTCACCCAGTCATGTCCAACTCTTCACAACCCCATGGACTTGCAGCCTACCAGGCTCCTCCATCCATGGGATTTTCCAGGCAAGAGTACTGGAGTGGGTTGCCATTGCCTTCTCTGCAAGTAAAGCTGGGCACAGCCAAATAAATAAAATATTTTTTTAAAAAGGCAACTTCCAGGTATTTCTAGTTTATGTCCTATACTGTCCACATTTACACAACAGGAGCTGAAGTCCATGAGGTTAAATAACATTTTTTTTTAATTTCATTATGTTCATTACACTCAGCCATCAGGAAAGAGATTCGACAATCGTAAAACAATTTTCCAGGGAGAATGAATATTCTGCGGTCTTCCTGGTTGACCCTCAGAAGTCCAGGTCGTAGGCAGCCCCCAAGCCTGAGCTCTCCCACTCACTGAGATTCGACTCTACCCGAGACCTTCAGGGTGATCATTTCCCATCGCACTGGCCATTTCCATGTGACTGAATTTCACATGCCAGCCAGTGAGAGTCATTTGACCTCTGGCACCAAATGAGGGCTTTCTTTTTTTCCCTAACCACCAGCACTCCAGCAGAGGCACCTGAAATGTAATTACTCAGAGTGTAAACACATAAAGAGGATTTTCTGTTTTATTGGACCTGAAATACCAGGCCCAGCTTTCCCAGGCCATCATGTTTTTTCCTACGATCCAGGGTGCCATGTCCTGGCTTCACTGGGAGGATCTGTGCTGGGGATTCAGGCAAGTCTGGCCCTCCCTTGCAGCCAGGAGCCTGAATCTCTTCCCAGTGGAATGACCTACCCAACATGGGGACAGAGAAACAAGAGACAGAAACCACAGAGTTGAGAAGATGCAGGGCTGGAGAAGATTCAAGGAGACCAGACCTCTGTCCTCCCCTCCCAAACTGTTCCCTCCATGGAACTGAGAGCAGAAGCTGGGCCGCAGCACACAGCAGGAGAGCAAGGAGCATCCACCCAGAACCATTAGACAGAATGGCGTTTTTCAGTCCATCTGGAACCTGCGGGCATTGGACTTTTTTCACGCTTGTCTTTATTGTTGGTGTTTATATTGTGGAGGGCTTACTGAAGGCTCTTTGTTTATCAGAGTTTGTAATATTTGGGAGCCTTTAGACATGTGGATATCCTACTGAGGGCCGGGGATGGGAGGGGGGATATTTCCGTCTCTAGGGCTTTCTCAAGGCTCTAAAAACAATTCCCAAGCCTTAAGTCCTTAGATAGCTCTTTATCTGATGCTTAAAGCATGTGCGCACACACACACGTGTGCGCATACACACGCACGCACACACACACACACACGTTCATTCACCTGCATATATGCAGAGGCCACACTAAGTGGGCATCGACTTCTACTGAATAGCAGTGGGTTTTGTAGTGTGGGTGACTGCTCCCTGGGAGGCATCTCATCCTCTGAGTTGAAATTTGTCTCCCGCTTGCTTCCACTGACATCCTGTTTCCCCCCACCCTTTGTACTGTAGTAGGGCTTCCCAGATGGTGCTAGTGGTAAAGAACCCACTTGCCAATGCAGGAGATGTAAGAGATGAAGCTTTGATCCCTGGGTTGGGAAGATCCCCTGGAGGAGGGCATGGCAAACCTACTCCAGTGTTCTTGCCTGGGAAATCTCATGGACAGAAGAGCCTGGCAGGCTACAGTCCATAGCATCGCACAGTCAGACATGACTGAAGTGACTTAGCAGCACGCACGGCACCATAGTAAATTTAAAAAGTTTGGCTCTTCTGTCAGATTGATGGCTCTTGGTTTCTGTTTAGGTTTAGAAGACATCTGTGGCTCAAGTCAGACAGAGGGATAGTTTTATAAATAAACTATTGAGGAAGGAAAACCACTCTGTTATCTACCACAAATCATTTACCCTATTCTCCTGCAGTATCCAGAATGCCAAAGACTTGATAAAGTGTTTATCTTCTCAGGTTTCAGACTGGTTCAATGTAACCCTTAGAAGGTTAGAATGTCAGAGCTAGAAGGAAAGACCATAGAGTCCATTTTACAGGGAGGGGAAATTGAGGCAAAGATACCAAACATCTTACCTGAAGTCACACCCTCAGAGTCACCAAAGGTGGGAATCAAATCCAGGTCTTATCTCCTAGGCCTAGGCTCTTTCTGTCTTCTCATCAATAAAAATAGCATTGGTCCACAATTTTTTATGACATCAGTTATGGGATTTCCCTATGTACCTGGGATGACTTTATTTCCTCAACTAAAAGCAGAGATATGTTGACAAATATGAGTGAGCCTGGGGAGGCAACACAGAATAGTTGACACTGGAAGTCTTTCAAATAAACTGAGCCATGAACTCACACTGCAGGTTAAGACAATAAACTATACCTTCCCTACATAGTTCAAAGAAATAGTATATGAAGTACAGGAGATAATTGGGTTGTTGTTTAGTCACTCAGTCGTGTCCAACTCTTTTGTGACCCCATGGACTATAGCCCACCAGGCTCCTCTGTGCATGGGATTTCCCAGGCAAGAATATCGGCATGGGTTGCCATTTCCTTCTTCAGCGGATCTTCCTGACCCAGGGATCAAACGTCTGTCTCTTGCACTGGCAGGCAAATTCTTTGCCACTGAGCTACCTGGGGAGCCCACAGGAAATAATACATATAAGAAAACGTGGGATAAAATATGAAGCAGGAAACATTTCTGTACTTGACTGCCCAGGTGCTTCCCCTAGCCTGTCCTTGCACCTCAAACGGCCTCCTCCCCTCCACCCTTTTCACATAAGCACACAGATCATAGGATTCAGATCAAATGCCAGAGCACTTTTGGAGTCAATCTGACATGGACTCAGATCTTAGCTACCTTTTAGTAGTTATATGACCAAGAGCCAATTACTTCTCTGAGACTCAGTTTCCTCATTTATAATATGGGGATAATAATGGTTGCTTTTAAGAATTAAACTAGCAGGGACTTTCCTGGTGGCCCACTGGTTAAGAATCCACCTTCCAGTGCAGGAGATTTGGGTTCAACCCCTGGTCGGGAAACTAAGATCCCACATGCTGTGAGGCAATTAAATCTGTGCGCCACAGCTACTGAGCTGGCATCATAAGTAGAGAAGCCTGCATGCCACAACAAAGACTCAACGGAGCCAAAAAATTTTAAAAGAAACTAACAAATCCGAAATTCCATGGCAAACATACTGTACTTTCCTTCAAGGGACTATTTTCCTACTTAGTTAACAGCCCACGCAAAATCACATCAGCATGCTGAGGGTTGCCTTTCTTTTCTCTGATATTTACTTGTAGTTTTGGTTCAGCCTGCCCTCAGGCTCTCTCCTCCTTGGGCAAGTAGCTCTGTCTTAGTCTGAATGTGAAGATAGTGGGCAGGCAAGAGGGAAGTAAAAGGGAAAAAAATGAAGGAGTGAGGTAATAAATGCATGAAAAAGAAGTCAACTGTATCCCAAGTGCTTAGCACACAGTCGTACTCAATAAATGTTTCTTATGTCAACTGAATAGAACCTGAAAACTATATGTACAATACAAAAGTGGAATATGGGGTTAGTGTGGAGACAGACAGACTCAGAGAAGAGGCAACTGAGCTGAGTTTTGAAAGCTAAGTGAGCCAATAGGATGGTTGGAGCAGATGGTGAGGCTGTGGGGTGAGAATGGATCCTGGAAACTTCTTCATACAGGTGTAAAGTGAAAATATACAAAGGGTGGGCTTCACAGACATGTGATCTCTACAGGACATCGAGCTCAGAAAACCCCCACACTTGGTTAAAGGTTCTGCTGTCACCATCTTGAAAGTCTTCATACTTTTTAAACAGAGTTCCATGTTATCATTTCACACTGGACCCTGCAGATTATGTAGCTGGTTCTGAATACCCAACAGTGTTTTTTCCACTTACCCTGAAAAAAAAACATATAAATTCCGACATCTGAAATACTTATACAGCCTCGTCACCCCCAGATTGAGTAAATTGATTAAAGTTATACTCAGAAATGAAACCACAACTCTAAAAGGGAGAAGGATTGTGAGTAAGGGTATGGAAGGCAAATAAAATCTGATTTTCCTAGAGCAGATTTCCCTTGATGCAGCGAAACACTTTGTACTAGGTGACAACCATCCCAGCTATTTACTATTATAAGCTGGGCTAAAGCAGAAATCCCTGTCATGGGGTAAAAGCCAAAGGGTTAGTTATTTAGTGACATTCCAAGAAGCATTACAAGGTAGCTCAAGCAACCAGGATCTAAGGGGTTAACTTTTTTACATACAGAACAGTAGAGTCTCAAAGAAGCTTTACATTGAACAAAATACACACACACACACACACACACACACACACATATATATACAATATGACAGCAAGAGGGGCCAACTTTCAAGTCTCTATGTAAACATCACGGCTGACTTTGGAATTCTGGAACTTTTGCTCCCAAAAAACCTTATATTTTATTTTCAAACGGCATCCCCCCTGCCAAGAAGTTACATTTTTTTCCCTTCTTTAAATAAGCAGCAAGGGTAATGGCATGATGAACAAATTTCATTTCTTCTGTTCAGCTTTTTCCATCCCAAGCACGGCCTCCGTGAGGCCAGATGGCACCAAAGCAATTGCTAGTAAGTCAATACATCTGGCGACATTCCTGAAATGACAAATCTGATGGAGCCACATCCAGCTCCTACACAAAGCCTCTTTTCAGAACATTTTCACTGGTACTTGTCTGCTATAAGCAGAACCTAATGTGTGAAAACAAAATAAAATTGAGCTCTTTCACCACCCCATGCTGAAGTTTCATTTTCACTGCTTTTATTAATGTGACTCTCCCTGCCCCACTTCCACACCTTGGCCTGAAACCGATGAGCATTCTCCACCTGACATGGCGAGCCTGCTCCACAGCCTCCAAACGCTGACTGGGTTGGCCCTGCTAAGAGTTCAAAGCCGACTACAATGACCCCATTGGTCTTTGCACTGTAAGCCTCCAGCTCATTTAGGGAATTATCTGCAGAAAAGGATCCATGTGAGAGGCAAGCTTAGGAAGGAATTGGAACCCACCCCCCATGCCAGTCTTTCAGCAGTGGAGTTAGGTCTTGTGCATGACCTCTGACCTTCAGCAAGACAACAATCTGTTACGGAGCTGTTGGCATGACCACAAAAACTGATATAATCAAGGAAAAAATAAAAGAAGGTCTGCTAGAATTTAGAGGTTTGTAAAGCTTAAAGTCACTTTCCGAAAGTCATTCAGGCAAGTCTGCCCCACTCAACCTATTCTCATCCTCATCCTTAGTGGAGCCTCCACCTAGTATGGAAGCAGTCATCTGGTCTACTTCTTTAACCAATATTTTCTCATAATTCCATTAAAATAAAATTTACTAGGTGCCAACTAGGTGTTAGACTCCAGAGTATAATCATAAGTAAGATAGACATGATTTCTATTCCTAAAAGCTCAGTCTAATAGGAGACAAATAATCAACAAAAAAAGCAAAGGAATATATAGATCATTCCAGTAAGGATAAGAAGTACGATGAAGGAAATAAAATAGACTCAGACACAACTGAGTGACTTTCACTTTCACTTTTTATTAATAATAGTGAGAGAGTGACTAAGATGGTAAGATGGGTGGCTTTAGAGAAGAAGATCAGGAAGTCCTATGACTCAGAACTAAAGGATAAGAAGGAGCCAACCATTCATGTGAAGATCCGAGCAGAGCACCTTGTAGGCTGAGCTGTTGGCCCCGAGTGGCACCTTAGGAGGGAATGAGCTTGTTTCAGAGAACAGAGCCAGGAGAGACAGCTAGAAGAGACATCAAGGAGGAACCAAGGTTTTGGTGGCCATGCAAAGGAGTTAGATGTTACTCTAAGTCAGTAGTTCTCAACAGGAGGCAGTTTTGTCCCCCAGGGACATTTGGTAATAACAGGAGACATTTTTGACTGTCATGGCTGTGGGATAGAGCAAGAGAGGTTGGTGCCACCAGCATCTAGTAGGTGAAGACCAAGAATAGTGCTAAACATCCTACTGTGCACAGGACGGCCCCCACTACAAAAAGTTATCTGGCCCCAAATGTCAGTAGTGCTGACATTCAAAACCCTGTCATAAGGGTAGTAGGAAAAACAATGGAAAGATTCAATGAGAGAAGCTGTGTGATGGTGCAAAAAGAAAATTCTGGAAAGCAAAACGTGATATGAAACTCATCACTGATCACCCTGAAATGTTAACTTGCAGAAGGGAACATTTATTCTCCTTCTGGAAGATAGTCTGTGACATCTTGGTGCCACATTCTGACTCCCCCAGATTCCCCAAGCACAGGGGCCACCAAAGACCAAACGTCCTGGTGCAGCAGCCAGCTTGGCATCCCTTCATTCCTTGGCCCCATCCACCAAGTTCCTCTGGCAAATGTGACTTAGCAGATACAGCAGGATACTCTTTAAGTTTACCGCCTGGTTCTAGAGATGGACTCAGATAGCCTGGCAAAGTTCATAGGCAGGTGAACTTCCAACTCCCAGAGTTGGAAGGTGAGTTTAAAATTCTGGCCATAGCCAGCCCATTGCTTCCACTTAGTAAAACTAAGGCAAGAATCACTCTGAAATGTAGTCAACACCAGCAATATTCCATTTCCTTTCTTCAAGAATGTCAGATTTAGAACCTTTCAATATCACCAGGACCTATTAATCAACTGAGCTTAGATAATAAATGGCATATCAAGCTACGTGAGTTTCCTTCAATGACTATTAATTTGCTATCAGATCCTTCCAAGCTATTCCTTATTTCCTCCATCATAAAATATAGAAAACATGTCCTTCATGTGCTTGCTGATACATTGCTATGAAACTGTTGCTTAATCATTTTTTGTTGAAGTCTTTCACCCACAACTGGATTATAAATTCCTTAAAAGTAGAAACTATATCTGGCCGTCTCTGAAATGTTTTCCATCTAGCTGTGCTCTGTAATATCCCCTTTCCTCCAGTTTTGCTGTGAAAAGGTTAAACCCTTTCTACATTTCAGATTTGTTTTAATAAGATGACGCATTTCTCTCTTTGAAGTAAAACACTTCAGGAATTTACTAAAGTGTGAGAGGTATTTAGCATCTGAGCACTTAAATGAAAAACATATTCCCAAGTCATAGCAATTGGAGACCGAGATTTTGGATCCAGCAAAATTGAAGCTATGGTGTAAAAATACATGGAAATCCATAGACTGCATGATATGATAAGTGAAGAGGCTATCTGGAAGTCAAAGATGCAAGATTTGTAATGTTTCAGTTCAAGTTTTGTTAAATGCATGTTTCCTCAACTCATTTTATCCATTTGACAAAATACTTAAGTTGGTTTTTGAATGCTACCATGCTCCCAATCCACAGGAGCAAACTGTGACGAATCTATTTTGGAGAACAATTGATCAATACCTAATAAAGTTGAAGATGTGCTTTCTCACACATCCATAGTCCAAGAATCCCACCTGTATAGACAGTCTCGCTCATTCACCATGTGCAGAGTACAAGCTCTCACAAGTGGAAACCACCAAACTGTCCCGCAGGAGGTACGTGGGTAAATAAACTATGCCTCAGTCATATAATAGAATCCCACTTTTCAATTAAAATGAACTAACTAGATTTACATATATCAACATCATTCAGGTAGAATTTTAGAACACACAAATATTTGTTGCTTATGCGTATATGCACACATGGTTAAAAACATACACAGATACAAGAATGGCATACATCAAACCCACGAGGTAGAGCTGTGGTCTGAAGGCCCTGAACAATAGTGATAACAGTATTAATACTAAAAGAAAAGAGTGGCATTTACATAATGTGTGGACTGTGAGAGGGTGGATGGGTAAAGTTCTGCACTGCTCTCTCTTTTTAATAGGATCTGAAGCTAGTTTGGAGAAGGCAGTGGCACCCCACTCCAGTATTCTTGCCTGGCAAATCCCATGGACAGAGGAGCCTGGTGGGCTGCAGTCCATGGGGTCGCGAAGAGTCAGACACGACTGAGCGACTTCACTTTCACTTTTCACTTTCATGCATTGGAGAAGGAAATGGCAACCCACTCCAGTGTTCTTGCCTGGAGAATCCCAGGGACGGGGGAGCCTGGTGGGCTGCTGTCTATGGGGTCGCACAGAGCTGGACACGACTGAAGTGACTTACCAGCAGCAGAAGCTAGTTGGGTAATGTTTGCTTTTGATGTTGGTATAAGAGTGCCTGTTTTGTTGTTTCCTGGGCTCATATATCTTTTGAAAGGAATAATACCGTTTGCAAGTGTTTCGAAGCTCAAACTTAAGCCAAGTTTTAAAAGTTCAGTGCTGCTGTTCTACTATCAGGAGCAAAGAGAATTTCTCTGCTAACTATAATTTCTATTTCTCTAGGCACCTCAGCCCCTGACTCTATAAATGATCATAGAATATTGACCCTAGTCTATCACTTCTACCTGAAAGCTAATCTGCTGCTGCTGCTAAGTCACTTCAGCCGTGTCTGACTCTGTGCGACCCCAGAGACGGCAGCCTACCAGGCTTCCCTGTCCCTGGGTTTCTCCAGCAAGAACACTGGAGTGGGCTGCCATTTCCTTCTCCAATGCATGAAAGTGAAAAGTGAAAGTGAAGTCGCTCAGTCGAGTCTACTTACCGACCCCATGGACTGCAGCCTACCAGGCTCCTCTGTCCATGGAATTTGCCAGGCAAGAGTACTGGAGTGGGGTGCCATTGGCTTCTCCTGAAAGCTAATCTAGAAAGCCCAATTATCAGTTCATAAGATGCTTAGCCTACAAAACAAGTGATTCATGGGAGAACCCTCTGGTAAAACCTAAAACTTAGACTTCCTTTCAGTTCAGTTCAGTTGCTCAGTCATGTCCGACTCTTTACAACCCCATGGAATGCAGCACACCAGGCCTCCCTGTCCATCACCAACTCCTGGAGCTTACTCAAACTCATATCCATAGAGTTGGTGATGCCATCCAACCATCTCATCCTCTGTCAGACTTCCTTTGCTGCTGATGCTCCTGCTAAGTAGCTTCAGTCGTGTCCAACTCTGTGCGACCCAGAGACAGCAGCCCACCAGGCTCCCCCATCCCTGGGATTCTCCAGGCAAGAACACTGGAGTGGGTTGCCATTTCCTTCTCCAATGCATGAAAGTGAAAAGCGAAAGTGAAGTCGCTCAGTCGTGTCCAACTTTAGCAACCCCATGGGCTGCAGCCCACCAGACTCCTCCGTCCATGGGATTTTCCAGGCAAGAGTACTGGAGTGGGGTGCCTTTAGTCTTTTTTAAAACCAGACTGAGCAAAAGTCCCTAAAACATGTAGAAATGGGGTCCTGACATAATGGGAAATGATGACCCTGATAACAATACCAGTGGCAACCTCTGCCTCGGTGAGCCCTTGCTATATCCAGGCCTTGGCCCACACGCTTTGCCTTCAGTAAGCACGTGAGCCACACACCAGATGGGCAGGTCCTCTAATTACCCCTATTTAAATGGTGGGGAAATTGAGGCATAGAGAGGTTAAGCAGCTTGTCCAGGGTCACACAGCTAGTGTATGTATATTCAGTCACTAAGTTGTGTCTGACTTTTGTGACCCCATGGGCTGCAGCACACCGGGCTTCCCTGTCCTTCACTATCTCCCAGAGTTTGCTCAAACTCAGGCCCACTGAGTCAGTGATGCTATCGAACCATCTCATCCTCTGTCACCTCTTTCTCCTTCTGCCCTCAATCTTTCCCAGCATCAGAGTCTTTTCCAATGAGTCAGCTCTTAGCATCAGGTGGCCAAAGTGTTGGAGCTTCAGCATCAGTCCTTCCAATGAATATTCAGGGTTGATTTCCTTTAGGATGAACTGATTTGATCTCTTTGCCATCCAAGGGACTCTCAAGAGTCTTCTCCAACACCACAGGTCGAAAACATCAGTTCTTTGGTACCCATACAGTAGTAATGGTGGTAAAAATCCTATCGATGATTCTATCAGATCAGCCATACAATCTCTACACCCTTCCAATCATCCTGAGCTATAACTCAATAGGTTAAGCGGTTTGGGGGTTTTTTTCCAGCCTTGCCGCATGGCTTGAACCCAGAATACGGCAGTGAAAGCACCAAGTCCTAACCCCTGGACTGCCAGGGGATTCCCTAGGTTAAACTGTTGACTGGGTTCTTCAGGGTTTTATCTATCAGGCTACTGTAGACAGTTGGCTGATATCGAGGGTTTGAGTTCTGAAACACTGCCTCTGACCCATCTGCCCCACCAGTGTTTGGAGCGCAGGCTCATTTTCCTCACAACTGGGTACAGACTTGGGTCTGGATCGATACCAGGGTGAAGCTCTGTGGCTCTCAGTCCAGCATGGGATGAAGGTCAGCTCCAGCCCTGAGCACCAGGAAAGAACAGTCACAGAGAAGGAAGGAGTCTCAACTTTTAATGCAGATGATGCTAAATTATCGTACAACATAACCCACTGGGACTGCCCAAATAGTAATCAGATTACGTCCTCCTACTGTGACTCCACATTAGGACAGGAAAACAGACCAAACCCAGGCTGCACCATGCTTTGGCCTTAAATACAAGAATAGCTACTGTTAATTGGCCCCCTGCCATGTCCCACGCACTGTACTGTCCACACACTTTCCGTCATCTCCCTTCATCAGACAAAAAGATATATTCAAGTGCTAACCCCTGGCACCCATGAATATGACGCTACTTGGAAACCGAGTCTTTGCAGATATAACTAAAGACGCCCAGATGAGATCATCCTGAATTAGTGTCCCTGTAAGAGAGAGGAAAGGGAGATTTGACGCACAGAGACGCGGGGGCGAAGACCATGTGGAGACGGGAGTGAAGTTGCCAGAAGCCAAGGACTGCCTGGATCCACCAGGAGCGAGGATGGAGGCAGGGAACTGCTTTGCCCTGAGACCCTCTGGCAGGAGCCAACCCTGCCCACTCCTTTACTGGAGACTTCTGGCCTCCAGAACTGGGAGTGAATCCATTTACGTTGTTTGAAGCCACCGAATATGTGGTAATACGCTATGGCAGCCCTTGGAAACTCATCCTCAACAGGGATGGGGCCCGGCAACTTGGTCAGTTTCATCACGAAGTCCTCCAGACAGCCATTGAAAGAGGGCTCCAGCTCAACAATTGAAGCCCCAGATGGCTCTTAACAAGAATGCCAATAACTGTGTTCTGTAGACACTCAAAGCCGAGAAGACAATAGGAAGTGTGCACTTCACAAAGAGCTTGTAGTTTCTGCATAAGAGATTTACAATTTGGTATCATTTGGTGCTCTGTTTTCAAGGGCAGACAATGGAGATGGGAGAGTGTGATTTATGAAGCCGTCTGCTAGAATGCATGCCCAGTTCATCCAGATCCCTCATGACATCTCGCTAGACCAAAAGTGGGGGGGATACCATTATTCGTAAGCACTGTGACACATTTTCCTGGTGCCCCATTCTAAAATCTTTGGTCATACTTACTCTTCAGATGCCCAGCAAATCCACATGGCTTAGCATCAGCTTTGTGCTGAACTGTAAGTGATCAAGAAAAAGAGACTGCAAGAGGAATCTAATAGCCATGGTGGGACCATTGGCCCACTTAGAATTCCCTCCGACCAAAACACTTAAAGTCACCCCAAACTCTTTGGGGCCTGAGTTAGCGTCACAATGATGATTGCCTTTCTCACGTGGAATAAGGGCCTTGTGGGACCAGCCTGCAGAGAAAAGTCAACAGCAATGGTCTCAGCAGTGACTGTGGTCACTTGTCATAACAGCAGAGATTATGCTTTCATAGTCTAAACACTTTTAAAATTAGCGTCTTCTTGACATTTTCTCATACCCTTAATGAGGTGCTGGGTTATTGGAATTCTTAACGACATTCAAGCTACGGACAATGTTTTTGCACCCAAAATAGACTTCGGGTGAGGTCCCTAAATGAGAACTTTGTTATTGAAACATATTTAACTGACATCCCAGAGAAGCAATACTTTTCTCTGAAACCCTTCTTCACTAAAACTAATCCTTCTTCTTTTTTTCTTAATAATTTTTATTGGCTTATTTGTGGCTGTGCTGGGTCTTCACTGCTGCGGGCAGGCTTTTCTCTAGTGGCAGCGAGCAGGGGCTACTCCCGACTTGCAGTGAACGGGCTTCTCTTGTGGTGGCTTCTCTTGCTGGGCACGGGCTCTCGAGCTTCAGTAGTCGTGGCTCCCGGACTCTAGTGCACAAGCTCAGTAGTTGTGGTTCACGGGCTTAGATGCCCTGTGGCATACGGGATATTCAAAGACCAGGGATCTAACCTGTGTCTCCTGCATTGGCTGGCAGATTCTTACCCACTGCCCCACTAGGGAAGCCCCAAACTAATTCTTCTATTTCAAGTGTTATAAGAGTCCTCATGTTAAACATGTATGTCCTTATGGGATGCTCTACATGCATTAGGAAACACCTGGAGATTCTCCTTCTCCCCCAGTCATTAGAGGGACATGAAGTTTTCCACACTAATTCTATTTACAGTCCAGGGCACTCTTCTACAGAGCCCTCTCTCATTCCCTCCAAATCTGTGTTGAATCTATCTTCTCACCATCTAGGATCAGCCAAAAGAGGATGGTGGCTATTCTTGATTGCTCTGATGAATGCTGTCAGCAGTGATGGCAACCACTTGATGCCTCTGTCCCCGTTCCCACAAAAGTCAAGAGAAAGGAATAGGCTGACTGTGGGATCCAGGGGATCTTCACCTGAACTCACAGGGCCCACAAACTAGGATTCCTTGGTGGCTCAGACAGTAAAGAATCTGCCTGCAATGCAGGAGACCCAAGTTCGATCCCTGGATTGGGAAGATCCGCTGGAGAAGGAAATAGCAACCCACTCTCCAGTATTCTTGTCTGGGCTTCCATGGACAGAGGAGCTTGGCAGGCTGCAGTCCGTGATGGTTGTGAAGGTTGGGACACAAATGAGTGACATAAATGTGCTATAAACTAGAATGGGAAAAACAGCGCCTCTGTAACTACCCCGACCTCTATCTGAGATTTGGCATTTCCTGTAATTATGAGAGTAGCAATGAACTTTGGTCATCTTAGTAAGATTAGATATTAAAAAAAAAAAAGCTTCCTGGGGACTTCCCGGGTGGTCCAGTGGTTAAGACCTACCCTTCCAGTGCAGGGCGTGCATGTTCAATCCCTGGTCAGGGAACTAAGATTCCACAGGCTGGGCTGTGCAGCCAAAACAAAACATTTCCTATCCCATCACAGTGGTTACAAACCTCAAGATTTCATCTCCACTCATCACTATTGCAGAATTACATTCATGAGTAAACCTGCCTCTAGGTCTTGTGATTCACTGTCTTAATATAAGTATATATATTGTGACTTTTAACCTTTTGTGGGTAATTGTACTTTGGTCTACTCAGTTTCCTTTATGGTCCTATGTACTCTGTGTCATGCATTTAAAGCCATTATTCTCAGGCTGCCAAGGGGCTCCAGGGCACAAAACTAGGTTAAGTATCCCCCTCACCAAACAGACCCTCGACCCAACCTTGGCTGTGCAGGCATCATGTACCTCCTGGAGTCTCTTCAGCCCCCTGGACCCTCTGAGAAAGACAGCACTTTTCTCTGGCCCACTCCTTTGCTCTCAGACTTGCCCTGTCCCTCTACAGAACCACCTTGTCCAACCAGGAAGACATGGCCACCCTCTTCCCCATCCCCTGACCCCAAAAATGACTCTAGCATTTTGCTTCCTATAGCTTATGTTAATGAATCAATCTAATTTTTTGTTTTCTAAATGTAAAGTGATACCTTAACATTGCATATGCTTTTTTTAAAAAACACTCATGGACACTATTCCCCACTCCCAGAGATTCTGTTACTGCCCTCTGCTCCCTACTAAATTCAGGTCCTTCCAAACCCACCAGCCCTCACCCTCCCACCTCTCCACCTCCACCCTCCCACCTTTCCACTCCCTACCCACTGGGGATCAAGCTGCACCCCCTGTGTCATAAACACTCCCTGCACAGAGCATCTTTATTCTGCCTCCACTACAGGCCTGCTGAGAGGAATCTCATAACTCCCACTCCCTTGCATCAAAGATTTCACCGTTCCGTGTCCTCACTCTACAGCTGCCTCCAGAATAAAACAGAGACAGCTCAGGAAAGCTCACTGCAAAAGGCCCACGGGGTTACCTGCTGCCCATTCTCACACTTTCCCACAACTGCACCCAGACACCTGACTCAGCATCCTCTGTGTCTTATCCACCTGGATCTCCAGGTCCCCACACACCGGACCCCCATCCCCACTGTTCCCAAAAGACTTTCCCCAGCTCCTTAACTGGAGCTAACCTCAGTTCAGTTCAGTTCAGTCGCTCATTCGTGTCTGATTCTTTGCGACCCCATGGACTACAGCACGCCAGGCCTCCCTGTCTGATACCAACCTCACCTTCCCCCAAATTCCCCTAACCCTTCGGGCAGACCTTCCTTTCAGGACCTGGAAAGTCTGCCTGGCTTCTTCCAGCTGAACCACAACCCAGGTCAAATAACTTCTGCCAGCTCCATGCCCCAAACAAAATGTGCATCTGTGAATTCACGAGACAAAGGATGTGAGGTGGGCAGGGAATCCCAGCTGCCAGTGTCAGAGGGAACTTGGGAGAGACACACACGTCTGCTGTCCTCACATGCCTCTTGTCCCATGGACATCCTCCTTCTCTGGGAATCATTCTAGCACTTAAAGAACTATACTTTTAAACCACAGGCCCAGACACAAGCCAGCTTCTCCAGCAGGAGCACAAATGAAAGGGCAGTGCTCTACCCCAGGGCAGGGAAAACACAGCTGAGTTGGACTTGTTGAAATGCCACTGGCTCTAAGGTGTTTTGACTCTACACAGTTAGTCTGTGGACTAACTTTAGAACCTCCCTTATTCTGAGCTATGAGTCTCTCTGTTATTTATTCATCTCCTCCCCTAGACTTTGGACCCCTAAAGCTCAGGGATGTGCTATCCATCTCTATGCCCCTAGTGGGACTCAGCACCTTGAAAGTACATCACATCGGGTACCTCCAACTGAGCAAAGTCATCCAAGTCTTAAACATTAACCCAGGCCTCATAAACTGTAATAATATTTAACCTATTTTCTCTGAACATAAATATAGACCTCCTAAAAATACTTTCGGGGGATTCCCTGGTGGTCAAGTGTTTGGACTTCATGCTTCCACTGAAGGATGAATGGGTTTGATCCCTGGTCAGGGAACTAAGATCCCACATGCCATGCAGCGAAAGAAAAAAGAAAAAAGAACTTTGGATAACACACGTTCTGATCAACAAAATGATCAATTTTCTAAAATTCCCCAATCTGACATTACATTTTTTTCCCTGTGTTATGATATCAAAAATTACAACCTCTTGGTAAATATTAACCCACCATTGCTGCCTCGTCAGAAGTTTCAAACTTATTTTCAAACTAAGTTCTCATCTATCTGCCACTTACCTTTAAAACTACGGGTCCTCATATCTTTCAAGCCTCTGGTCTAAGAGCAAAGTGAACCAAATAACAGTTACAATGAAATATCACTACATTAATTGCAAAAGGAAATGAGTTTTAAACAAAGCGAATGCTGCAGGCAATGAGCTGCCCCTGCTGTGTTCTGAGCATTTCAAAGGACAAAATAGAAAATTGGAAAAGATCAATATCAAGGCAACAGTGATCTGCAACAGTAATAAATAAAGATGTCTTTCAAGGCCCATTAACCACTAATCACATTTTGGATCAAAACTAGCATAACAGCTCCCGGCTGTTTGAAGGGACTGCCATTTTTGGGCTCATCCTGAAAATGAAATGGGGCGGTCTGTCCTGGGTTTGTTTCATGTTGATGAACTCGCCATTGTTTTGGTTGCTGGTTAGGGGGATGGAGATCTTTGTCCAGGTCCTGACCACCCTCCCTAGGATGGAACTGGAGAGCTCCCTTCCAACCTGTAATTACACAGGGTTTGCAGAACAGACTTTGCAAAGACAAACAACAAAAAGGAACAGGATGAACATCATTCCTGCAAAGAGCTTGCTGGCTGTATCAGAATGGATTACGCAGCTGTGTTATACCTTGCTATGGAGTTGGATTTGGGGGACTGGAGTGGTAGCCCCAGGCCTGATGAGCAAGCCTCCCTCAGCTTTTGGAATTAAAAAGAAAACAAACAAACAAATAACAGCAACAACAAAAACAGAGAAAAAAAAAAGGTTTGGCTCTAGAGAAGAAGGTCCTCCAGACTCAGAGTCAGTCCTAACAGCTGAAACTATCCAACAAGCACATCCACAAACTTACCCTCTGGAATGGTCTAGACTTACTCCTCAAAGTGTGGTCCAAGAAAGGACAGCATCAGCCTCAATAGGGAGCCAGGCAGAAAGGCAAAATCTCAGGACTCCCCCTCCCAGACCTGCTGGTCACAGTCTGCATGTTGACAAGATTCCTGTGTAATTTGCAGACATATTAGAATTGGAGAAATGGGATACAATACAGTTGTTCTCATCGTAACTGCATACCAGAATCTCCTGGGAAGTTTTTGAAGCAATGGTTTAATATTGTTGTCTAGGCTTCAACCCCAGAGATTCTAGTAAGACTCGGGTAAGAGAGAGGTATCAGTTTAAAAAAAAAAAAAAAAAACATTTTTTTAACACAAAATTGCCTGGAAGATGATAAGTCCAGATAAATGTTTGCTGAATGAGCTGCACGAATGACCCAATTGAACAATGCACTCACTGAACCACCGAAAGTCTCCCTCTGCCTGGGTTCCTTAATTGGATGAAGGAGGAATCAGAAAATGAGTAGACAATTGAGAAGGGCTTTAAAGGACAGTGGCTTTCAAGTACTGAGATCAAATTTTCTTGCCTTTTTAAACAAAGAAAAGCTCAACATATATTCTTAGAGTTATAACCCCAGACTTAGCAACTAAAAAAAAAAAACAAAACATTTTTTAAATGTTTCTTAAAAAACATTTTTAAAAAACATTTTTTTAAACTTCTCCCTGTCTGAAGACACCTAATCTTCCCTTTGTTTCAGTGCTCACCTGCAGAGGAAAAAAAAAATGTTTATCTGTTCTCTAGGAACAAATCTTCATACCAAAAGCTTAACGTGCCTTCCGATTCAAGCGACTGTGCTCACTCAGGGCTTAAGGCCAAGCCTTGGAGCCTCTGGGTAAATGGATATCTGTAGACTATAAGGAGGTGCTCCTGGGGCATGCAAAAGTGAAACTGTTATAAAAATTAGTTATCAATAATAGGTGTGTGCTTCATGTAGCTGGCTAGACTATTCCTTGAATTGTACAAAACCGGGAATGATGCAACCTATTTTCTGATCAATGGCCTAATCCAGACTGTTGATTTCCAGACTTGGAAATTAAGGTTAATCTTGGTGTAGAAAAAGGCTTCCTACCTAAGAGCCAAACCTAGAGGCAATAAAATAAAAGCTTCAGAGATTTGGATACATAAAGAAAAATTTTTTTAGTTATTTTCGGTGGTTTTTTGTTATGCAAAGTCAACTGACAAATTGGGAGAAAATATTCAGGATATATCAATGCATCATAGACGAATAGCAAATATCCTTAATATTATATATAAAGACTTCATAATTGTGGGGCAAAGGAATAAAACCCAATAGGAAAAAAAGAAACAAATGAAGAGACAATTCACAAAAAATGATCTAATAATGACACTTTGATAAATGGAAAAAGGCTCAAACTCCCTCATCATTAGAAAAATGGTACTCCTGAGATACCATTTCTCCCCTACCAGACTGGCAACAATTTCAAAATATGACAACACATTCTATAGTTGAGGCCATGGGGAAATTTCTGGCAGGGATGCAAATTGGCGTGACCCTTCTGGAGGGAATGTTGGCAAAACCTAATAAAACTGCATTGCACTTAGCTCTACAAAATCGCACTTCTAGAAATCTACCTTGAAGACACGCTTCTAGTAATATAACAATACTTAGCACAAGGCCTTTTTATTGCAGCATCATTTGTAATTCCAAAATATTGAAAGCGATCTAAATGCTTATACACAGGAGAGTAGTTAAATAAACTATAGTATATCCACACACTGGAGTACTGCACAGCTATTTTTTTTAATGAGGAAGATCTCTATATCAACTGGTTTCCAGGACATAAGTGTTAAGTGAAAAAACCAAAGCACAAGACTACTCTCTCAAACTAATATATACTCTCTTCCCATTGTATTGAAGAGAGTATATATTAGTTTGAGAGAGCTGCTATAATAAAATACCGCAAATTGGGTAGCTTAAATTAATTTTCTTAATTTATTTATTTTTATTTATTTATTTGGCTGCCCTGGGTCTTATGGGTGGCATGTGGGAACTTTGATCATTGTTGGAACATTGCAGAATCTTAATTCCCTGACCAGGGATCAAACCCAGGCCCCCTGCATTGGGAGCACAGAGTCTTAGCCACTGGACCACCAGGGAAGTCCCCCAGATTGGGTGGTTAAACAACAGAAATCTAGCATCTCGTAGTTCTAGAGGCTCAAGTCCAGGATCAAGGCATTGGCAGGCTGGTTCCTTCTTAGGGTTATGAGGATGTACCTTCACTAACTGGGGTTTTGCTGCCCATCTCTGACTTTCCTGGGTTTACAGAAGCATCACCCTGATCTCTGTCTTTATCCTCACCTGGTCTCCCTGTATCTGTTCATATTTTCTCTCAGCTATTTTAGAGGACATCAATCATATTGGATTATGGCCCACTCTATCTTAACTAATTATCTGCAGTGACCCTATTTCCAGATAAAGTTACTTTCTCAGGTATTGGGGGCTGGAACATCAGCATATGAATGGGGGGAGGACACAATTCAATCCAAAAAAGGAACTGTAAGAAAATACATGCTCATGTATCTGCTAATTTTTGAGAAGGAAAAATAGGGGGGTGGGGGGTATGTTTAACAGGAAGGAGTGACACTTCTAGAAAAGCACTTAATATGAGAACCACATTAAAATTTCAAATGCCCTCCCCATCCTGAAAAAAAAAATAAACAAAACCAAGATGTTCAAGAAACAAAAACTGAATACAAACGGTAATAAATAAAATGATAGAACCATAGTGAGGGAGGGAGAGAAGCAATGGCGACTGAGTTCCTCACCAATGGCCAATGATTTAATCAACCATGCCTGTAGTGGAGAGTGGAGAGTGTTTGGAGAGTGTCTATGTTAAGGTGAACACACAGAGCTGCTGGGAGGCCAGTGCAACCAAAAGGGTGTGAATCTTCATGCCCACTCCCTGCCCCCGTACACTGCTCTATGCAGCTCTTCCATTTGGCCCGTACTGAGTTGTACCCTTTATAATAAGCCAGTAATAAGGGCTTTTCAGAGTTTGATGAATTCTAGCACATTACAAAAATGGAAGGGAGGGAATTCTCAACTTATAGCCAGTCCCTCAGAAGTACCAGAAGTCTGGACTTGCAATTGACATCCGAAAGAGGGCCATCTTACGAGGCTTATCCCTTATTCTGAGGAGTTTGTGCTGACTTCAGGTAGATAGTGACAGAACGGAATTGACAGGGGTTGTCCACAGGGTCAGAGAATGGTTGGAATGGAGGGAGGGGGGGATTTCTCACATTTTGTGTAAGAAGCATCATAAGTGAAAAATAGATCATGGAACTCAAGATATTTTGTATATACAAAGACACAGGTACAGAAAGATGTATGTGCGTGGGTTAGTACACATAGATAATATTTCCCAACTCTATCCACTGAGAGGGCCTAGAAGCAGACATTTCAGTAGCAATAAGCACACCTAACATTAGAATACTGGTTTCTACATATTATTCTCCAATAAAAAGAACAAGAGCTCCTTCAAAAAATGATTGATCCCAGGGCTGGGCCGGGGGAAATACAGATAAGCCTAGAATATCTTGTGGTGCCAGAAAGCAGGAAAGTACAAATGAATGAATGAAGGAATAAAATGGAAGGCTTTCCAAAAAAACTCAGGAGACACCCTGAAAGAGTTTCTAATTTCTAAAGGTAGAGCAACTTGAGTAGCAAAATGAAAAAAAAAAAAAGTATTTTAATAATATTAATAGTAAAATAATATTTTATTTTAAACAGTAAAATAAAGTATACTAAAAAGGCAATGGCACCCCACTCCAATTCTCTTGCCTGGAAAATCCCATGGATGGAGGAGCCTGGTGGGCTGCAGTCCATGGGGTCGTGAAGAGTTGGACACAACTGAGCGACTTCACTCTCACTTTTCACTTTCATGCATTGGAGAAGGAAATGGCAACCCACTCCAGTGTTCTTGCCTGGAGAATCCCAGGGATGGAGGAGCCTGGTGGGCTGCCGTCTCTGGGGTCACACAGAGTCGGACACGACTGAAGCAACTTAGTAGTAGCAGTAGTAGTAGTAGTAGTAGTGTCTGCTCTAGAATGAATTGTGTCCTCTTAAAACTCATAATTTAAAAAAGCTGAGTGCTGAAGAATTGATGCTTTTGAACTGTGGTGCTGGAGAAGACTCTTGAGATTCCCTTGAACTGCAAGAAGAGCCAGCCAGTCCATCCTAAAGGAAATCAGTCCTGAATATTCACGGGAAGGACTGATGCTGAAGTTGAAACTCCAATATTTTGGCCACCTGATGCGAAGAACCGACTCATTGGAAAAGACCCTGATGCTGGGAAAGATTAAAGGTGGAAGGAGAAGGGGACGACAGAGGATAAGATGATTGGATGGCATCACTGATGTGATAGACCTGAGTTTGAGTAAACTTTGTAAGTTGGTGATGGACAGGGAAGCCTGGCATGCAGCAGTCCATGGGGTCGCAAAGAGTCGGACACAACTAAGTGACTGAACTGAAAACTCATAATACTGAAGCCCTAAACCCCAGTGTAATTTTATTTGGAGACAGGGATTTTAAGACATAACTAAGGTTAAGTGCGGAGAAGGCAATGGCACCCCCCTCCAGTACTCTTGCCTGGAAAATCCCATGGACGGAGGAGCCTAGTGGGCTACAATCCGTGGAGTTGCAAAGAGTCAGACGCTACTGAGCAACTAAGCACACACATCTCACCCCAAGTTATTTATCAATTATGAAAGGGAAGATAGGAGCTTTACAGCAAATACCCCTGCAGACACCACCTGAACCCAGTGATCAAGGTGATTAGCACCAGCAATGATACACACCAACATCAGAAACCCCCTGATAGGATACACCAAACAGGACGCAACATGACTTCTGTAGTATTTGTTCCAAAAACTCACAACATTCTAACCATTAGAAAGCACCAAACAAACCCAAAATGAGGGACATTCTATAAGATAATCAATCAGTACTCTTCTAAACTGGAGGAGGAAATGTCAACCCACTCCAGTACTCTTGCCTGGAGAATCCCATGGACAGAGGAGCTCGGTGGGCTACAATCCGTGGGGTCACACAGAGTTGGACACTACTGAGTGACGAAGCACACAGAACTCTTAAAAAAGTGTCAAGGCATGAGAGAAGGGAAAAGTAGTCACTCAGGTTGGAGGAAATTGAAAAGAAATTAACAACTAGATGTAATGTGGGATCCTGAAGGAAAAGGGAAGAGAAAGGGACATTCATGGAAAATCTAGTAGAATTCTAATAAGGTCTGCAGTTTGGTTCATTGCATGATTCCAATGCTAATTTCCTGGGTTTGATTATTATACAGTGGTAGCATAGCATATGTAGGATGTTAATATTAATGGAAACTGGGTGAGATGCAACTGACGACTCTGTCCTTTTACTGAAACTTCTCTCTGAGCCTAAGATTAGTCCAAAATTTTAAATAAGCTCAGGAAGTTAAAAAAGTTAAAAATGAATGGGGCTTGGCCACATCATTCATTCAACTTACTGTGAAATGCTCAGAGCTTCAGTGTTTCAGTGCAGACCGTCTTCATACTGATTCTGCTGCTGCTGCTGCTAAGTCGCTTCAGTCGTGTCTGACTCTGCGACCCCAGAGACGGCAGCCCACCAGGCTCCCTCGTCCCTGGGATTCTCCAGGCAAGAACCCTGGAGTGGGTTGCCATTTCCTTCTCCAATGCATGAAAGTGAAAAGTGAAAGGGAAGTTGCTCAGTCATGCCCGACTCTTCGCGATCCCATGGACTGCAGCCCACCAGGCTCCTCTGTCCATGGGACTTTCCAGGGAAGAGTACTGATTCTGCACCACTTGCCAAATGGGTATTCTTAATGTCCTCTTGCTCTGTTGGATCCCCAGTTAGGTTAAGCTCTGCACAGACCAGGAAACTGAACAAATGAAACCCGAGTTGTGACAGGTAAGACCTCTGTTCTCCAGCTGCTCGTGCACAAGATCGTAGCATTGGGCCAAGTTCACTATTAGGATGACCTGGGATATGGAGTCCAGGGTGGCCGCTTGGGTTTCCAACACCCCTATCCCAGCCCACTTCACAGTTTCTCCACCCTGCCCATGGAGACCCTGCTTTCTCCTCAGCACAGGCTGTTGCAGTTTCCAAAGCCTTATCCCAGTAACACAAGGACTCTAGTTTGCCATGCCCCATCCACCACCCAGGAACTAGTATTTGCCAGTGGAAACTGAGCCCTAATTTCTCACAGAGAAGGATGCATGGTGTCCAGGTAGCCTCCACCTCTCTAGTTCAGCCCCTTGCTCCACAACACCCCTCCTCATCCCCCCACTGTCTCCCACCCCTGCTTTCCCAGACCCCCTCACTCCATTCTTCCAGGATAAACATGATCTAGAAATCACACTTTGTTATCCAGTCCACTGACTCACTGTTTCCCACAGAGCAGGAAAGAGCTCTAGAACCCATAAAACTTCTAAATGAATATGTGGAGGATATAAATGGTACAAAAATTCACATTTCCAGCCCACGCTTTAATCTTAATTCTTCACCATTATGACTACTCTGCTCCACAGTCCCAATAAGAAAATCCTAGATGGACACAAGCAGATTTTATAAAAAAAAATATCAACTAATGTCAACAGCCTACAGCTTTCCTCTCCTCCCTCTGCCCTCCCTGATAGGTGAGCTACAGTGAAAAATATTGGCACTTGTGAAAATGTGCAGTGTTTTGAAGTAGAAGAATGAAGACAGGAAGGGAGGGGAAGAGGGGAGATCGGAAGGAGGGGGAGGGGAGGGAGGCGAGGGAAAGGAGGGGGAAAGGGAAAGGAGAGGGGAGGGAAAGGAGGGGGGAGGGAAAGGAGGGGGGAGGGAAAGGAGCGATCCTGACCTTGGGAACAGACTAGTCCAGACTGGCCCACCTGTTTGGTGGGCGCGTACCCAAAAAATTATTTCCTCTTCCTAGCTATCTGCACTTTTTCACATCTTTTTCCTTACTGTTGAAAGTTACCAATTAAGGGATAATTGAGATTAATAAGCATTTTCTTTCGCAAAGGTAAATGCATGAGGGGAGTTTGTCTCTGTGGGGCTTTCTGTCATAACTGTATGAATGCATATGAATATGTTAAATCAGGTGGCATTCCTCCTAACCCCTAACTAATTGAGACCATTGGCACTATGGGAATAGGAATTTTTACTATGTGATGGGAGGAGAGGTAGATGGAGTCGTGCTAGTTCAGAGATCACCTGGGGGATGAGGGAAGGATGGATAAAATGCTATAGTCTGGTAATTAGGAGATTATGAAAGCAATGAGTGAAAGAACACAGAAGGATTCAAGGGGTTTAAAAATGGCATGGAAAGTTCAGACTCGGTGGGGAGAAAAGACCCACGGTGAACTTTGGGGAGGGTCTCAGCAGCAACGCATGGTAATACCCTGCTCAAAATGCTAAGGGAAGACACACATTCTGGCACACGAGATGGAATCCTAGGAACTGAATACATGAAAAACCCAGAGCACACAGCGGACATGTCCAAGGTTACATAGTCATGGGATTGTAGACAAGAAGAAAGGTTAAAGTTGATCCAGTCCAACAATCCTCAAGTTTGAGTAGAGTGTCCATTTTTAATGTCAGAAAACTTGACAAATCACAAATTCCCTTCATCACAGCATGTTGTCTCTTGATTGGGAAAAAAAACCAGTAAACACTTACCATTAATTCAGAAACTGAATTGACCCACACCTTTAATTCCCAAAGCAGCTACATATATGTAACAACCAGATTGCCAGGAGAAATATCAGCAACCTCAGATATGTAGATGATATCATTCTGATGGCAGAAAGTGAAAAGAAACTAAAGAGCTTCTTGATGAGGGTGCAAGAGTAAAGCGAAACAGCTGGCTTAAAACTCAACATTCAAAAAACTAAGATCATGGCATCTGGGCCCATCACTTCATGGCAAGTAGAAGGGGAAAAAGTGGAAACAATGACAGATTTTATTTTGGGGGGCTCTAAAATCACTGCGAACAGTGACCGCAGCCATGAAATTAAAAGATGCTTGCTCCTTGGAAGGAAAGCTATGATAAACCTAGACAGCATATTCAAAAATCAGAGACATCACTTTGTCCACAAATGTCCTTATAGTCAAAGCTATGGTTTTTACAGTAATCATGTACTAATGTGAGAGATGGATCATAAAGAAGGTTGAGCACCAAAGAATTGATGCTTTTGAATTGTGGTGCTGGAGAAGACTCTTGAGGGTCCCTTGGAGCGCAAGAAGATCAAACCAGTCAATCCTAAAGGAGACCCACCCTGGATATTCATTGGAAGGGCTGATGCTGAAGCTGCAATACTTTGGCCACCTGATGCAAAGAGCCCACTCACTGGAAAAGATGCTGATGCTGGGAAAGATTGAGGGCAGGAAGAGAAGGGGGTGACAGAGAATGAGATGGTTAGATAGCATCACTGACTCAATGGACATGAATTTTGAGCAAACTCCAGGAGATAGTGACGGACCAGGAAGCTTGGCATGCTGTAGTCCATGGAGTCAAAAAGAGTCAGACACAGCTTAGTGACCGAACAACAACATATATGCACGAGCTTTGGTGTGCATATGAATTCAAAAAATCTTTTTACTCTGAGACATCTCCCCACCTCCACCCGGCACCATCTCCAGAATATCACAGCTACCACATGTAGGGACCAACTTCATGGTATGAATTAACACAATGCACTCAGCTTGGGAAAGGAAGTGTCATCCACAAAGCAGCACATCTGCAATTCCACTTATGAAGCCTGCAGGTAACTTCCTTTGGAGAGAAAGATAAAGAAAACAGATGCCATGTTTTATCTTCAGTGAGAGAGGTGGTGCTCAAGGGCAGTTTTGTTTTTGGCCAGAACACCCGTGTAGAGAAGTTACCTGCTGTAATTCCTCAACAGTTTCTGATGTTTTGGCACAGAAAATGAGATATTGCTTCCCTGAGACTATAACATATGCTCCATTCTTCCCTCGGAGGTATTTCTATTTTTATTAACTATGCAATTTGCTACATGATGGCCAGAAGTGCTGCTTCTTCTGCAAACAGCTAAATGATGCCTTTGAGAGCATCTATTCCTCAGGATATGTGAAGTAGCATGCCCTGTTCACAAGGGGCCCTGATCTCTGAACTTTATGAAGTGGAACATTCTGGAGAGCTTGCTCAGAGTAAAGATGAAAGCAACCCAAGGCAGAGGGAAGGGTTGAGTTTGAGGTCTATGCACTGAGTCAAAGCACCTTAGTCCCACCTGAAATATCTGTAAACAGCCATTCAACTCTTCCTTGAGCTGGCTGATGGGTACCCAGACAGTCTTTGAGTCTCAGAGATTTTGTAAATGTTCCTTTGCTGGCGTTTAATAATTGTTCCGTTTTTCTTTAACAGGACAGAAAGAACAACAACAAAAGTATCATAACCAAGAAAGGAAAAGATATCTGTAAATGGCAAAGTAAATGCACAAGGACAGAATTAGTAAAACCCAGTAAATCATCCTAATGAATAAAAATGATTCTGAAAGCAGCTGCCTGCTTTGTTCAAATATCAGAGTGAGCTCCTTGCAGAAGGGTAAGGATGTGGACTGTGGAAAGCAGTTCAGTGGCCCGAAGTGACAAAGGGCTAGGGTCTTTTTTCCTTATTCTGCTTTGCTATCCTTCTATTCTTTCTTAAATTTTGGTTTCCTCTTCTGAGATACACTGCTAAGAAGACCTTGATCAACATCTTGTCACAAAAATGAAATTATACAAAGCATGTAAAACAGCTAACATGGTGCATGCCTCACTGGAAAAGTATAATAAATACTATTCTTCTCATGCTATACTCAGTGCTTAGTTGTGTGGGAGATGGACATAAGAATCACCAGTGCTAATTGCTTGCTGCTGTTATGATTTTTGTCTCCTCAATTCAGAAACTTAAACACTCTATGCCCACCTCAGACCTACTAGTGAACCAGAATCCCAGGTCTAGGATCTGACCATGTACATTTTTAATAGCTCTGCAGATTTTCCAATCAAGATGCAGTTGACATGAATTGGATTTACCCTGTCATCTGAAGTAACCAAAAACCCAGAAAAATATATAAAGCAGTTATCATGACACTAGGTATTAGGCAATGAAGCAATGTGATCCCTGAATATAGGAAACAAACATGGTGAGCCCCACAACTTCCTATAGTGAGTTTGCAGGATGTAGCAGAGGAGGGGAAACAAATGCACAGCTTTAGAGATTTTCTGAGTCGAGCATACAGAGCTAGGAGTCCAGAAAGACCAAGGAAGCTAGAGTCATAGGACAAAGAGGAGTAAACTGCACAGAGAAAAAACTCCAGAGGTCTGTAGAAGGTCCTTGGCAAAGGCTCAGCAGAGTAATAATCAGCGCATGGGTAATAGAAAATGACCTAAGGACAAGCAAAGAATTCATTCAAAATGATTAGAAGAAATAATGCCTAAGTGTTCACACATGGCCAGGTATAGTACTAGTTCTCACCAGCATACCAGTAAAGTTCATAATTCACAGAGTATTTTGCTGAGTATTCAGGAAGGTCTTGCCTCAGTGATGGGAAAATATTAACCCTAGAATGAGCACTGCTATGGGTCAACCTAGCTAATTATAAATGCTAGACTCCAAGAATTAAACTGCTTCCAACTCATTTAATTGCATCCTAGTATAAAGCTTAAAAATATTTATGGTGATGGGGGTTAAGTTGTGTCTGACTCTTGCGACCCCATGGACTGTAGCCTGCCAGGCTCCTCTGTCCATGGGATTCTCCAGGCAAGAACACTGGAGTGGGTTGCCATTTCCCTCTCCAGGGGATCTTCCTGACCCAGGAATTGAACATGGGTCTCCTGCATTGCAGGCAGATTCTTTACTGACTGAGCTACAAGGGAAGCCATCAAAAATATTTATAGTAACATAAAAATGTTAAGCACCTAACAAGGCGAAAATCACAATGTCTGGCATCCAATCAAAGATTATCAGGCATGGAAAGAGACAGAAGACCATGACCCATAATAAAGACAATCATAAGTAAATTGAAAGTGATCCAGAAATGGTACAGACGTTAGAATTAGCAAAGAAGGATACTAAGTCATTGTTAACACTGCTGCTGCTGCTGCTAAGGCACTTCAGTCGTGTCCAACTCTGTGCAACCCCATAGACGGCTGCCTACCAGGCTCCCCCGTCCCTGGGATATTGTAACACTAAGTTATTATAATTGTTGTCTTTGTTGTTCAGTTGCTAGACATTTCCAACTCTTTGCTACCCCATGAACTACAGTCCTCTGTCCTCCACTATCTCCCAGAGTTGGCTCAAATTTATGTCCATTGAGTCGGTAATGCTATCTAACCATCTCATCCTCCTCAATCTTTCCCAGCGTCAGGGTCTTTTCCAATGAGTCAGCTCTTTGCATTAGGTGGCCAAAGTCTTGGAGCTTCAGCTTTAGCTTCAGTCTTTCCAATGAAAGTTCTGGGTTGATTTCCATTGATCTTGCAGTCCAAGGGACTCTCAAGAGTCTTCTCCAGCACCGTTCAAAAGTATTGATTCTTCAGCACTCAGCCTTCTTTACAGTCCAACTGTCACATCTGTACAGGACTACTGGAAAAACCATAGCTGTGACTACAAGGACCTTTGTTGGCAAAGTGATTATAATACTAAGTTATAAAACTATTCAAATGTACAAAATTGTTAGCTACAGACATGGAAGATAGTTTTTAAAGTCCCAAGTTGAATGTCTATAAGTAGAAAATACACTGGATGAGATTCATGGCAGATTAGACGCTGCAGAAGGAAAATTTAGTAAACTTGAAGGCATAGATAGCAAAGAAACTAACAAAAATGAAAAACATTTTTTAAAAATCAAAGTAAACAGCACATCAATATGCTGTGGGACAATTTCAAGCCACCTCATATATAGATAACCAGAGTTCCTAAAGGAGCAGATACAGAGTGGGTGGCAAGAAAAATATTTAAAGAGGTAACAGCTAAAACCTTCCAAACTTAATGAAAATTATAAATCCACACTTTAAGAATCCCAAGAAACACAAAGCAGAAGAAACATGGGAAAAAAACTACACCAAGATACATTATAGTCAAATTGTTTAAAACCAATGATAAAACTTAAACGCAGCCAGAGAAAAACACATGTTATGTACCAAGGAACAAAAAATGACAGCAGCTTTATCACTGAAAATATGTAGACAAGAAGACACTGATGGGACATCTTTAAAGTACTAAAAGAAAATATATGTCAACCTTGAATTCTATATTTGACAAAAATATGTTTCAAAATGAAGGCAGCAACAAAATAAAAACCACAGTATCAGATTATAACCCAAAGTATAAAATAAAGATCCATGAATCCACATCAATAAAATACAATGATAGAACAAATAAATAAGTAGAAAATAATTTATGCAGAGACAACCTACTCAAGAAGGTGGAGTATGACTCTCCGCTCCTTAAGTGTGGACTGCATATAGCAACTTTCTTCCAAAGGGTACAATATGTAAGAGTACTGAAATGTCATCATTATAGTACATTACAGTGATAAAACCTAATAAACCCCAAACATCAGCAGGGATAAGTCATGCTGATACTATGTAGCCTTGATGTGACATGATGAAAATGGCCCTTTACCTCTGTGATCTTCCTCCCAAAGCCCCATAACTCCAATCTAACCACGAGAAAAACATCAGAAAAAAATGCCGTATTATGAGGAATTTTTAAAAATATCTGACCAGTGTATTTCAAAACTTTCAAGGTCATAAAGAACAAGGAAAGTCAGAGAAATTGTCACAGGCAAGAGGAACCTAAGAGACATCTTGGAAGAGAAGGACATTAGGTAAAAACTAGTTGAGGATATACAAATACAGTATAGACTTTGATAATATTGGCTCATTACTTGTGACAGGAGCTTCCCTGGTGGCTCAGCGGTAAAGAATCCTCCTGCCAATGTAGGAGATACTGGTTCAATCCCTGATCTGGAAAGATCCCACATGCCTCAGAGCAACTAAGCCCATGTGCCAGAACTACTGAGCCTGTGCTCTAGAGCCCAGGAGCCCCAACTGCAGAGCCCACCCGCCACAACTACTGAAGCCTGCATGCCCTTAAGCCTGTGCTCTGCAACAAGAGCACCCACCACAATGAGAAGCTGCAAATGCTGAGTAGCTGCTGCTCACCGCAACTCGAGAAAAACAAAACCCTCACGGCCATGAAGACCCAGCAGTATCAAAAATAAATAAAATGAAATCTTTTTTTTTTTAAGAAAATGTTTACTAGATGCATAACTATGTAAGATTTTTTCTTATTTTTAAAATCTTTTTAAAAGTTAATCAACCTTCAGTTCCACTGATACAGAGCAGGCATATTCTTCCCTGGTCCTCCATCTTACAACTAAAAAACGCTGGACATAGCTCCAACTAGAAAATGAAGAGCAAAACAAGCCCAAAGCAAGCAAAGTGAAAGTGAAGTCACTCAGTCGTGTCTGACTCTTTGAGACCCCATGGACTGTAGCCCACCAGGTTCCTCTGTCCATAGGATTTCCCAGGCAAGAATAGATTTTTCCGACCCAGGGATTGAACCGGGTCTCCGGCCTTGCAGGCAGACGCTTAACCGTCTGAGCCACCAGGGAATCCCAAAGCAAGCAAAAGGAAACAATAAAGATAAACACAGAAACCTGATAACATTGAAAACAGGAAAACCACAGAGAAAGTCAATGATATAAAAAGCTGATTCTTTAAAATATAAATCAATAAAACTGACAAATCTTCAGCAAGACAGAGAAAGATAAAAAGAGAAAAAGTACAGTCAACAATATCAGGAATGAAAGAGAGGATAGTATTGCATATCCCTTAATAGGAAAATAAGGGACTACTAAAGATAACTATGCCCATAAATTTGACAAGTTAGAGGAAATGAAACAATTCTTCAAAAATCACAAACTACAACAACTCAATCAAGATGAAATAGACAACCTGAATAGTCCTATAACCAATTTAAAAATACAATTTGTGGGTTTCCCTGGTGGTCCAGTGGTTAAGAATCTGCCTGCCAATGCAGGGGACACTGGTTTGATCCCTGGTCTGGGACAATTCCACACGTTGCAGGGCAACTAAGCCTGTTTGCGAATGCTGAGCTCGTGCACCCTAGAGCCTGTGCGCCACAGCAAGAGCAGCCACCACACGAGAAGCCCGTGACTGCAATGAAGAGCAGCTGCTACTTGCTGCAAATAGAGAAAGACCGAGTGAAGCAATGAAGACCCTGCACAGCCAGATAAATAAATAAAAATAGAATTTATAATTGCAAAAGCTCTCCTCAAAGAAACCTCCAAGAGATTTCACTGGAGAATTCTACTAAGCATTTTTAAAAGAATTAACACCAATGTAAAACAATTTAATTCTTAAAAAAGAAGGAATATTTCCCAACTCATCCTATGAGACTAGTATTATCCTCATACCAAATAAAAGACAGTACAAAAAAAGAAAATTATAGACCAATTTTCTCATGAACTTCAAAGCAAATATCCTCAACAAAATGTTAACAAACCAAACCTAGCAACATATAAAAATAATTATATACCAGGACCAAATGGGATTTATTTCAAGTATGCAAAGTTGGTTGAGCATTAAAAAAAAAAATCAATTGTTATATTTCACCATAAAAATGTGCTAAAGAATAAAAATTTTATGCTCACTGTCAATTGATAGGATAAAAGCATTTGATGAAATTCAACATACATTCACGACAATTCATGAAAATTCTCAGCAACTAAAAATAGCTGGGAAATTCCTCAACTTGATAAATAGCATCTATAAAATAGCTTATAGCTAATATACTTAACGGTGAAAGACTAAATTCTTTCTCTGTAGGACTGAAAATAAGGCAAGGATGTCTGCTCTTATCATTTTTATTCAGCATAGTTCTAGCCACAGCAAGAAAGCAAGAAAAATAAATAAATAAAAAGCTTACTGGTTAGAAAGGAAGACATAAAAGTATCCCTCTTTACAGATAATGTGACTGAAAAGACTCCCGGAACTAATAGGGCTGTTCAGCAAGATTATAGAGAACAAGTTCAACACACACAAAAAATCAATCATATTTCTATATGGTAACAATGGACAGGTGGAAACTAAATTAAAGACACTGTACCATTCTACATAAATCACTCCAAATAAAATGTAGTATTAAGAATAGACTTAACAAAAGATATACAGGATAAGTGTGCTAGAAATTGCAAAATGCTAATTTTTAAAAATCAAAGAAAGAAATAGACATACCCTATGTTCATGGAGTGGAAAAGTCAACATAGTAGTGATGACAATTCTCCCCGAATTGATCTATAGCTTCAATGTAATTCCTATCAAAATCCCAGCAATATTTTTGTAGGTATAGACAAACTTATTCTCAAATGTATATGGAGAGCCACAGATCCTGGAATAGCTAAAACAATCTTGAAAAATAAAAGTAAAGTAAAGAGTATCACTCTATCCTATATTAAGTCTTACCATCAGATCAGTTGCTCAGTCGTGTCCGACTCTTTGCGACCCCATGAATCAAAGCACGCCAGGCCTCCCTGTCCATCACCAACTCCCGGAGTTCACTCAGACTCACGTCCATTGAGTCAGTGATGCCATCCAGCCATCTCATCGTCTGCTATAGTAATCAAGAGAGTGTGAGATCGATGGATGGACAGACATAAATCAATAAAACAGAATAAAGAACTCAGAAATAATACCTACAAATATGCCCACTTGATTTTTGACAAAGATACACAGCAATTCATGGTGAAGGACAGCCTTTGCAACAAACGGGGTTGGAGCAATTGGATAGCCTTAGGTCATCTCACACATTTTACAATTAATTCAAAATGGATCACAAATGTAAAGGTAAAACACAAAACTATAGTACTTTTAGAAAACGACGTAGGAGAAAATCTTGGGGACCTATAGCAAATCATATCAGAATGAGCTATCACTACACATCCTATCGGAATGGCTAAAAGAAAAAGTAGTGACAGCAACAAACTCTGGAAGAACGTAGAGAAACGGGATCGTTCATAAAGTGCTGCTGGGAGTGCGAAACAGTAGAGCCACCAGAGAAACAATTTGTCGGTTTTTACAAGACTAAACATGTACTGCTATACAGCCCTGTATTTGCACTTTGGAGCATTTATCCCATAAAAATCAAAACATATTCACATAAAACACTGCACACAAATGTTCATAGTAGTATTATTTATAATAAAGTTTTTCTATAAAAACTGGAACAATTCAGATGTTCTTCAATGGGTGAATGGTTAAATGAATCATGGTATATCCATACTCAGCAATAAAAGGAAATAAACCATTGATATACTCAAAGACATCTATGAATCTCCAGGGATTCGGTTCAGTTCAGTTCAGTCGCTCAGCTGTGTCCAACTCTTTGTGACACCATGGACTGCAGCACACCAGGCCTCCCTGTCCATCACCAACTCCTGGAGTTTACTCAAACTCATGTCCATTGAATCGGTGATGCCATCCAACCATCTCATCCTCTGTCATCCCCTTCTCCTCCCACCTTCAATCTTTCCCAGCATCAGGGTCTTTTCCAATGAGCCAGCTCTTCACATCAGGTGGCCAAAGTATTGGAGTTTCAGCTTCAACATCAGTCCTTCCAATGAACACCCAGGACTGATTTCCTTTAGGATGGACTGGTTGAATCTCCTTGCAGTCCAAGGACTCTCAAGAGTCTTCTCCAACACCACAGTTCAAAAAGCATCAATTCTTCAGCCCTCAGCTTTCTTTATAGTCCAGCTCTCACATCCATACATGACTACTGGAGAAACCAAAGCCTTGACTAGATGGACCTTTGTTGGCAAAGTAATGTCTCCAGGCTGCATGAAAAAAAAGCCAGTCCCAAAGGGTTACATACTGTTTAAGACCACTTATATAACAATCATGAAATGACAAAATTATAGAGACAGAGAAGAGATTAGTGGTTGTAAGGAGGCGGGGGTTGAGAAAAGTAGGTGGGTGTGGTTATAAAAGAGCAATAGGAGAGATCCTTGTAGTGATGGAAATGTTCTGTATTTTGACTGTATCGGTGCCAACATCATTGATGTGACGTTCTACTATAGTTTTGCAGGGTGTTACTATTGAAGAAAATTGGGTAAACTGTATGTGAGGTTTCTCTGCATTAGTCCTTAGAATTGCATGTGAGCATGCAATTACATCAAAATTAAAAGTTTAATTTAAAAATTAAGTGTAAGGGGAGGAGAGGGTGAGATGTATGGAGAGAGTAACATGGAAACTTACATTACCATATGTAAAATAGATAGCCAATGGGAATTTACTGTATGTCTCAGGAAACTCAAACAGGGGCTCTGTGTCAACCTAGAGGGGTGGAGTGGGGAGGCAGATGGGAGGGAGGTTCAAAAGGGAGGGGATATATATATACCTATGGCTGATTCATGTTGAGATTTGACAGAAAACAACAAAATTCTGTAAAGCAATTATCCTTCAGTTAAAAAATAAATAATTTTTTTAAAATTTAAAAAAATAAAAATTAAGTGTAAATGTGTCATGTATATGTAAGACCTAAAACTATAAAATGTCTAGAAAAAAACACAGGTGAAAATCTTTGTAACCTTGTGCATGTGTGTTCAGTCGTGTCCAACTCTTTGCAACCATGTGAACTGTAGCCCACCAGGTTCCTCTGCCGGTGGAGTTCTCACAGCAAGAATACTGGAGTGGGTTGTCATTTCCTTCTCCAGGGGATCGTCTCACCCCCAAATCAAACCTGTGTCTCCCGCGTCTCCCGCACTGCAGGTGGCTTTTTTACCCCTGAGCCACCAGGAAGCCCCTTGTAAACTTGAGCTAGGCAAATATTTGTGAGGTTAGACAGTAAACCACAGTCCATGAAAGAACAAATTGATAAAATGGAATTCATTGAAAATAAAATTGCAGCTCTTCAAGATGATGTTAATAGAATGAAAAGACAAGTCACAGCCTGAGAGAAAACTTTGCAAAGCATTTTCTATTAAAGGAGTGATATCCAGAATATAGGGCTTCCTTGGTGGCTCGGTGGTAAAGAATCTGCCAGCAAAGCAGGAGAGGTGGGTTCAATCCCTGGTCAGGGAAGATCCCCTGGAGAAGAAAATGTCAACCCACTGCAGCATCTTGCCAGTAAACCCCATGGTGAAAGAGCCTGGTGGGCTACAGTCCATGGGGCTGCAGAATCGGACACTACTTAGAGACTAAAACAACAACAGCAACCCAACATATATATATATATATATATATATATATATATATATATATATATCCAATATATGTATATTTTATAATCCTATATGTATATATATGTTTAACTCTCAAAACTCAACAATAAAACACAGCCCAATTTTTTAAATGACCAAAGTATTTAAACAGAAATTCAGCAAAAATGACATACATGAAATTCACATAAAAGCTGCACATTATCACTAGTTGTTAGAGAATCGCAACTTGAACCCACAATGAGATACCACCATCAGTTAGAACAGCTGAAATTCAAAAGACTGACCATGCCAAATATTGACAAAAATAGGGAAGAACTAGCAGTCTCAACTCTAGTGGTGGAAATGTAAAATGGTACAGTTGCTTTGGAGGACAGTCTGGCCGTTTCCTAGAAAGTTAAACACATGCCTACTATATGATCAACTATTCCACTCCTACATATTAATATTTACACAAAAGAAAAAGAAGCATATGTCCATATAAATACTTGAACATGAATATTTATAGCAGTTTTATTTCTAAGGCCCAAAATTGGAAACAGCCTAAACGTTCATCCACAGATGTATGAATAAACAAACTGTGGTAAATCCATAGAATGGAATACTTCCCAGCAGTAAAAAGGAATGAGTTATTGATACACACAACAGCATGGATGAATCTCAAAATAATTACGCTGAGTGGAAGAAGTTGGGGGAAAAGGGCTACAAGCTGTATAATTCCATTTATATAAATCCTACAAAATGCAAACTAATATATAGTGACAGAAAGCAGATCAGTGGTTGTGGGGTTAGGATGTTGGATGTTCTGTGGTGGTTTCAGGGTATATACCTATGTCAAACATCAATGAATACATTTTAAAAATATACAGCTTATTAGATATCAATTACAATCCAAAAAAGTTGTCTAGAATAAAGACAATATAGTTTTCTCATTAAAGTGCTTTTTTGTGTTGATGTGTATGGAGGTTATTTTTTTAATGAATTAAAAAATAAATATGTTAAACATTTCTCTGCATTTCTAACATGATAAACACTGACAAATATAACCCCCAAGGGAAAGTTCTTACAGAATCCCAATTTATAAGTGTATGAAAGGTCCTTACACCAAAACTTTTGAGACCTGCTGTCCTAGGGGCTAGAGACCCTGTCTTCTCATCCTTCTCAGCATCACCAGCACCCACAACCATCCTGGGCACGGAGCAGACGTGTGCAATGGGTATGCGCAGAGTGACGAGATGGGTCTCTCCAGCCAGGTTTCATCCTTCTCTTTCCTTCACTGGCTTCCTGGGGAAATAGGTTTGAAAACTATGGAACCCTATCTCCTCTTACCGGAAAGAAGAGATGCTGTCTGAAGCCATTTCCCCAGGTTCCAGTCTTCTTGGTAGGAACAGTGAACCTGATTTCTGGAATGTTCTCCTCACTACTCACACAAGATGAACAGACTCTCCTACAGTAAAGCCAGATCTCATGCCCAGGTCAACACAGGCTGCCATAGGCTGGCCATGGCAGCTTTAAGGCACCCTGAGGCCCTAACCCACTAAAGCTGAAACTCCAGTACTTTGGCCACCTCTTGCAAAGAGTTGACTCATTAGAAAAGACTCTGATGCTGGGAAGGATTCAGGGCAAGAGGAGAAGGGGACGACAGAGGATGAGATGGCTGGATGGCATCACCGACTCGATGGACGTGAGTGTGAGAAAACTCCGGGAGTTGGTGATGGACAGGGAGGCCTGGAGTGCTGTGATTCATGGGGTCGCAAACAGTCGGACATGACTGAGCGACTGAACTGAACTGAACTGAACTGATGCCCTAACAGAAAGGAAACCTGAGTAGAACACCCCTGGCCTGGGAGCCAGGAGACACCCCTGTGTCTTCCCTTGTCCCCTTTTTGGTGCAGCTGGCCTCCTGGTTGCCCTGTCCCCTCCCAAGCATCCCTCCCCCTCAAACAGAGCCCACCTCCTCCACAGATAACTCCACAAGGATTTCAGGACTTAGGCTTACCTGGCCCAAGAGAAACAGGTAGAGAGGCTGTGCTGCCTGAAGACTGTGATGGCCTGTCAGATAAGCCTGGTGCTCAACAAAGACACCCTTCTATTCCCCCCAGGAGTGTTGCTTTTGACATTTGCTGCTTCTGTCCCATAGGCTAAAAATGGGGAGGATATTAGAAGCCTCTATGATGACCACAGGATCATGTTCTTTAAATTAAGTGGCTCCCAGGCCACAGGTCTGGACGGCAAATTATCCACCCTGGGGAGGTGAGAGACAAAGAGAGACAGCTCCTTTCTGCAGCAGCCAGGCCAGCCCTCGCCTTGTCCCAAGCTCCTTTTCAGATGGCATCACTGGCTTCCTGCCTAAAACCCTGCAGAACACCCATGAATACAGGGTTCCTGGGCTCCCGGTTTCTGAAAGTTCCAGGTTGGTGGCTTCTGCAGCCCAGAGCTCCCCCCCCACCCCCCTCCATCTTCCTCTGGATTCCCCATCAGCTGCCCACACCTACAGCAGGCTCAGGTGCCCCCTGGCCCCCAGTCTGGACTGGATCCCTGAGCTGTGCTAAGACTGGATCCTCACTGGGCCCTGGGACATAGTCCAGCCCCATCCAGGGAAGGGGAGTAGTTTCGGGGGAATTTGGTTCCAGGAGAACTTACTGGACCCGCACCCAGAGTGAAAGAAAACCAAAAAATGCAGGTCTCTCTTCCTGCAAGTCTGCTCTGCATTGCCCCTTAAGATGCCAGCAGAGGGGCCAGAGGACAAACCCAGGGTCAGTGGGCTCAGAAGAAATGTCAGGGTCTCTCAGTTGATGAGAATGGACTGAAGAGAAGAGCAGATGGAGAGGGTGATGAGAAGAAGCAGAAAATTGGAAGAACACGTGACCTAGGGGAAAGCAACTTGGCTTTATGGCCGTGGTCCCCAGAGTGTGGTCTCAGACCAGCGGCAGCAGCAGCATCTGGAAATCGGTGAGGAATCTCAGTTCTCAGACCTTCCCTCCCACCCCCGTCCCACCCCGCCCCTGCTGCATCAGAGTCCGGGGATGGCGCCCACCATGTTTTCAACCTGCCCTCCAGCTCAAGCCTGAGTTTGGGTGGGGCTTCTCAGCCTTGGCCACACATTGCAATCACCTGGGTAGGTTTAAAGCCAAGCTCGGTGATGCCTTTTCATACATACTGTCCATGGGGTTCTCCAAGCAAAAATACTGGAGTGATTGCCAGTGACTATAGCCATGAAATTAAAAGACGCTTGCTCTTTGGAAGAAAAGCTATGACAAAGCCAGACAGTGTATTAAAAAGAGACATCACTTTGCCAACAAAGATCCATGTACTCAAACCTGTGGTTTTTCCAGTAGTCATGTACAGATGTGAGAGTTGGACCATAAAGAAGGCTGAGCACCAAAGAACTGATGCTTTCGAATTGTGGTGCTGGAGAAAACTCTTGAGAGTCCCTTGGATTGCAAGATTAAACCAGTCAATCCTAAATGAAATCAACCCTGAATATTCACTGGAAGTCTGTTGCTGAAGCTCCAATAATTTGGCCACCTGGTGCAAAGAGCTGACTCTCTGGAAAAGACCCTGATGCCGGGAAAGGAAAAAGGAGAAGGGGTTAGCAGAAGATGAGATGGTTAGATAGCATCACTGATGCAATGGACAAACTCTAAGACATAGTGAAGGACAGAGAAGCCTGGCATGCTATAGTCCATGGGGTCACAGAGAGGTGAACAGAGCTTAGTAACTGAACCACAACAACAGTGATCCCTGGGTCTCACAGCAGACAGTCTGGTTTGATGGATCTGGGGTACACCCTGGGCATCAGAATTTCAAGCCTGGCTGTGTGTCAGGCAGCTGGGCAGGTTCTAAAACATGTCGTGGCTGGGCCTTCCCCCTGGGCCTAAGGAATCAGAATCTCCAGGGTGGACTAAGCATTTCTAACAAGCACCTCCACTTAGGTGATTCCAATGCAGTCAGGGTTTTGAGAAGCATCACCTTAGAGATTTCCCCAAAAGATTCGTTTTTCTGAGCTTTGCCAACAGACCTAAACTTCTAACATAGCACTTCATCCCATTCAAATAACGTAACAGTCATTTGTCTGTCGTCAAGTGACATCTGAAGTGACTTCTGAGCCCCATGCACTGACCTCTAAAAATTTTTTAAATAAGCCATATGGAAGTACACGTTGGCCACATTTTACAATGGAAGAGCATGGGATGGGGGAATGGGGCAGAAAAGAAAGAAAAGAAAGGTGGATGGATAAGGAAGAATCAGAGAGGTGACTTTTTTTTTTTTTTAATACAATGGGGAAAATGAAATAAGGTGAGTCAGTCAAGAGTCTCTTTGGAAATACCCAGGACGGCCTGCCCACAAGAAAAATAAGTACGCTTCCCTTCCCACGCCACCCCTGGCCCACTTATTCCTGGGGAGGTTAAACAAACAATTTGTTTTGTCTTCTGAAAGGGGGTGTAGAAATCCATCACCAAGGAAAAAAGTGAAAGAGTAGCAAGCCAGCTGAGATGCTTCCAATAAAGATAAAGGGCAAAATCAGCAAGTCGACAAGGGTCTGGATAAATGCGATGACTGAGATTAACCTGAACGTAACCTGCCAGCCCTGTGTGCGGGGGCAGGAGGGCGAGGCCTGAGGAGCCGCGGGGGAGAGCCGGGGTAGAGTTGGCTCCTGGAACCCCGGGTGATGCCAACAGCTCTGGAAGCATTGTTCTGGATGGAGTCCTGGACGCGCGCCAGCCTAATAAATAGGAGCATTGTATTTGCTTATTTACATGTCACTCTCCTCCACTAGACCGTGGCCTCCTGAAGGGCCGGGACATCGGTCACCCTGTCCCTGGCTCCCAGCGTCTGGCACAGACCAACTGGCAGAGGAACCAACTGGCCAGTGGCTCTACAAGGCGTTTTCTGGGGCCATGTGTAAATAGCCTATTCTTTAGAGGGACTGAGAAAGTTACATAAAACTCTGGCTTAGTTAACCTGTGCCCAGATGGTAGAGATAGAAGAGGGAGCTTCCATTCTCTGAAGCCCAGCACTACTCGAGAAGCTGCGTAGTGTGGGTGAAATACTGCCCTCCAAACACTCATGTCCTCCAAGAACCTCGGAACGGGACGTTATTTGGAAATAGGGTTTTGGCAGGTGAAAAAGGTGAGATCATGCTGGATTTGAGTGGGTACTAACCCGATGAAGGTGTCCTTGTAAGAGACACAGAGAGGAGAAGGCCACGTCACAACTAAGCAGACGGCAATGATGCCATCAGAAGCTGAAAAAGGCAGAGAAGGATCTCCCCCTAGAAGCTTCCAAGGAAACATGGACCTGCTGACACCTTGATTTCAGACTTCCAGCTTCCAGAACTCTGAGACAATCAGTGTTTGCTGTTGGAAGCCACCAAGTGGGTAGCAATTTGTTTTGGCGGCCGTGAGGAATTCACGCAAGCTGTATGTGCACGTGGAGTTCAGTGCTTGCAACAACCTTGAGAGGGGGGGTATTACTAGCCCTGACTTACAGGTGAATGGAGGAAGACTGCAGGTAGTGAATGTTGACACAGCCAGGAACAGGAATCAAGGAATCATCGCTTTCCTGCCCAGTCGAAAACAATTCCAAACAAGGGGAAAAGGAACAGTGCAATGCAGCCAGGCGGGAGGATGCAATACAGCCTAGAGACGGGCACTCTCTCGACACCCGAGCTAAACGTGCGGCACTGACGATTATAAGCCAGGCAGACACGCTTCTCAGGGTAACGCCGGCCAAGACGTTTCTGCAGGACTGCGGTGTTTATAAGGCAAAGCCTCACGTTTTTGACTACAAAGACCTAGAGAGACAGAACACGTAATCAAAAGGAGCACATGAAAGGGAGAGACACATATGCTAACCATAATGTGCTATTTCTACTTAGAGAAGAAGAAAAAAGTCGTCTACATTTTTCTAGAGTCAATGTCTCCTGATTCTGTTTCAAGATGATAGTAAAAAGCTACTTGCATCTGACACAGGCATGTTAAGATCTTAAGAAGGCAAGAACATAATGAGGGAGACATTAAAAAAAAAAAAAAAACTTCATTCTTATTCTTGGCACTTCCTTTGAAGAGTATTTAAAGTGGCTTGGAGCACTGGAAAATATGGTCTTCCATATTTGGAATTCCTCTTTTTCTTTTACACAATAGAAAATGCTTAAAGCTATCAGTGACATCTCTACCTGCCCCTGAGGTGGTCTTTAAAGATTTTAAAGCTCCTGAAATATAATGGATGAAAAAAAAGACAAAATAATCCCAGTGTCAAATAGCCTGCTTCTCTGTCCTCCCTATCTGCAAGAGTAGAATTAATTTTTACATAAATAATCATGCTTGTCTGGAGTTCATTAAAATTTAATGATCGTTCATCTTTTGGAGCTTCCCTGGTGGCTCAGACAGTAAAGAATCTGCCTGCAATTCAGGGGACACAGGCTGGACCCCTGGATTGGGGAAGATCCACTGGAGAAGGAAATGGCAGCTCACTCCAGTATTCTTGTCTGGAGAATCCCATGGACAGAAGAGCCTGGTGAGCCACAGTCCATGGGCTCACAAAGAGTCAAACACGACTGAGCGATTAACTCACTTACTCATTCACTGTCCTTCCATATGTGCATGAAATTAGAGAAACCTCTGTTTAGCATTCAGATAATGAGATGGTGGACACTCTCTCTGGTTAATTTAAATCCCAGGTCCCTGACATAGGCAACCGGGAAAGAATTTATTCTGCTTAGACTGCAATTCTGCATATTCTGGACATTTATTTCTCCTCATCTCATGTTTTATTCTCCCGCATCTCTCATGGATCTTTTCTTGGAGGGAAGAGCATTAAAAGTGGTGGACCAACACGAAACAGGAGGAAGAACAGGGGTTTGGAGGAGGGTTGCCAGATTTAGGTTTCCGCTTGAACTTGAATTTTGTATGAACAACAAATAATTTTAAGTATATCAAAAATGGGCTTCCCCGTTGGCTCAGCAGTTAAGAATGCCCCTGCAAGGACATGCAGATTCGATCTCTGGGTCAGGAAGATTCCCTGGGAGAGGGCATGGCAACTGACTCCAGTATTCTTGCTTGGAGAATCCCACAGACAGAGGAGCCTGGTGGGCTATAGTTCATGGGGTCACAAAAAGTCAGACATGACTGGAGGGACTTAGCACGCCATGCACTTATCCAAAATAATGCATGGAACATACACCCTAAAAAGTTACATCTTGTCTGTCTGAAATTCACATTTAACAGGGCATCCTCTATCTTTATTTGCTAAATCTGACAACATTAGTTGAGAATTGGCCAGACCTGGACTACCAAGCCAGTTTTGCTATTAACTCTGCAAATGTGGGCAGGTTAGCGCAGATTCAGTCTCCACTGCTGTATAATGTGGGTCGTTCCTCACCACTTACAGGGTGACGTCCCAATCATTCACAACCAGGCTGCCAGAGGCCTCACCATCAGCCCTCCCAATTGCATTTCTTCTGCCCATAGAATGGCATTTACAAGATGCTAATAGAGGTCGGGTATCATGGTTCTCTTACTTCCGTGTTTTTGTTCATGGGGTTACATTTCCCTAGAATAGCTTCCCTGCCCCAGTGCATGTATACCCACACACACACACACACAACACACACCCTGCTACATTCCCACCCACTGCTGGCCTGTCTTCTGTTCATCCTCTAAGGCTTGGCTCTGGCTTCAGCTCCTTCAGGGAATTCACCCTTCCCCAGGGTGGGTAGAGATCACTTCTCCACTTTCCCACAATCCCTGGGCTCATAACATGAGTCTCTATTATACTTCTCTTTAAGGGTCTTTATTCCTCATCAAACCATGGGCTCCTTGTGAGTTCCCTTTGTGCTGCTGTGCTAACTCATTTCAGTCATATCTGACTCTTTGCAACGCTATGGACAGTATCCCACCAGGCTTCTCTGTTCAGGAGATTCTCCAGGCAAGAATCCTGGAGTGGGTTGCCATGCCCTCCTCCAGGGGATTTTCCTGACCCAGGGATCAAACCTGTGTTGCTTATGTCTCCTGCATTGGCAGGCAAGGATTCTTTACCACTAGCGCCACCCGGGAAGCCCGAGTTCCCTTTGCTTCACCCTAAACTAGCAATCCCTGGTAGGAAACCTCAACAGCTTGTCCCCAGGCCCACAGAAACACCCAGGCATCTCTCTCACTACAGACATGAGACCAGCTTTCAGATTATAAAAGTACTCATCCTGCTTTATGTATTTCCCCCATTTTTAATTTAAAATTATTTTTAATTGGAGGATAATTTCTTTACAATATCGTATTGGTTTCTGCCTTATATCAACATGAATCAGCCATAGGTATACATATGTCCCCTCTCTTTTAAACCTCCCTCCCATCTCCCACCCCAACCCACCCCTCTAGGTTGTCACAGAGTACCTGATTTGAGCTCCCTGTGTCATACAGCAAATTTTTATTTCCCCCATTTTTTCATGCTGTTTTACCTGATTCCTACAAATCACACAATACAAATCTATGTAAGGCAGACTATAAAATATCTGGGTCACAGGGCTAAATGAAAATATAAGATCCCTCGTTCAAAAATTATCAAGATGATCAATACTGAAATCAGACTGATTATATTCTTTGCAGCCAAAGGTGGAGAAGCTCTATACAGTCAGCAAAAACAAGACAGGGAGCTGACTGTGGCTCAGATTATGAACTCCTTATTGCCAAATTCAGACTTAAATTGAAGAAAGTAGGGAAAACCACTAGACCATTCAGGTATGACCTAAATCAAATCCCTTACGATTATACAGTAGAAGTAAGAAATAGATTCAAGGGATTAGATCTGATAGACAGAGTACCTGATGAACTATGGATGGAGATTCGTGACATTGTACAGGAGGCAGTAATCAAGACCATTCCCAAGAAAAAGAAATGCAAAAAGGCAAAATGTTTGTCTGAGGAGGCCTTACAAATAGCTGTGAAAAGAAGAGAAGTGAAAGGCACAGGAGAAAAGGAAGGATATACCCATCTGAATACAGAGTTCAAAGAATAGCAAGGAGAGATAAGAAAGCCTTTCTCAGTGATCAATACAAAGAAATAGAGGAAAACAATAGAATGGGAAAGATTAGAGATCTCTTCAAGAAAATTTGAGATACCAAGGGAGAATTTCATACAAAGATGGGCACAATAAAGGACAGAAATGGTACGGACCCAACAGAAGCAAAAGATGTTAAGAAGAGATGGCAAGAATACACAGAAGAATTATACAAAAAAGATCTTCACGACCCAGATAATCACGATGGTATGATCACTCACCTAGAGCCAGACATCCTGGAATGCAAAGTCAAGTAAGCCTTAGGAAGCATCACTACGAACAAAGCTAGTGGAGCTGATAGAGTTCCAGTTGAGCTGTTCCAAATCCTAAAAGATGATGCATGGTGTGAAAGTGCTGCACTCAATATGACAGCAAATTTGGAAAACTCTGCAGTGGCCACAGGACTGGAAAAGGTCAGTTTTCATTCCAATCCCAAAGAAAGGCAATGCCAAAGAAGGCTCAAACTACCACACAATTGCACTCACCTCACACGCTAGCAAAGTAATACTCAAAATTCTCCAAGCCAGGCTTCAACAGTATGTGAACTGTGAACTTCCAGATGTTCAAGCTGGATTTAGAAAAGGCAGAGGAACCAGAGATCAAATTGCCAACATCAGTTCAGTCATCAAAAAAGCAAGAGAGTTTCAGAAGAACATCTACTTCTGCTTTATTGACTATGCCAAATCCTTTGACTGTGTAGATCACAGCAAACTGTGGAAAATTCTAAAAGAGATGGGAATAACAGACAACCTGACCTGCCTCCTGAGAAATCTGTATGCAGGTCAAGAAGCAACTGTTAGAACTGGACGTGGAACAACAGACTGGTTCCAAATCGGGAAAGGAGTACATCAAGTCTGTATATTGTCACCCTGCTTATTTAACTTATATGCAGAGTACATCATGAGAAACACTGGGCTGGATGAAGCACAAGCTGAAATCAAGATTGCTGGGAGAAATATCAATAACCTCAGATATGCAGATGACACCACCCTTATGGCAGAAAGTGAAGAAGAACTAAAGAGCCTCTTAATGAAAGTGAAAGAGGAGAGTGAAAAAGTCAGCTTAAAACTCAACATTCAGAAAACTAAGATCATGGCATCTGGTCCCACCACTTCATGGCAAATAGATAGAAAAACAATAGAAACAGTGACAGACTTTATTTTGGGGGGCTCCAAAATCACTGCAGATGGTGACTGCAGCCAGGAAATTAAAAGACGCTTACTCTTTGGAAGAAAAGCTATGACCAACTAGACAACATACTAAAAAGCAGAGACATTACTTTGCCAACAAAGGTCCATCTAGTCAAAGCTATGATTTTTCCAATAGTCATGTATGGATGTGAGAGTTGGACTATAAAGAAAGCTGAGGGCTGAAGAATTGATGCTTTTGAACTGTGGTGTTGGAGAAGACTCTTGAGAGTCCCTTGGACTGCAAGGAGATCCAACCAGTCCATCCTAAAGGAAATCAGTCCTGGGTGTTCTTTGGAAGGACTGATGCTGAAGCTGAAACACCAATACTTTGGCCACCTGATGTGAAGAACTGACTCACTGGAAAAGACCCTGATGCTGGGAAAGATTGAAGGCTGGAGGAGAAGGGGATGATAGAGGATGAGATGGTTGGATGGCATCACCAACTCAATGGACATGAGTTTAAGTAAACTCTGGGAGTTGGTGATAGACAGGGAGGCCTGGCGTGCTGCAGTCCATGGGGTCGCAAAGAGTTGGACATGGCTGAGTGACTGAACTGAACTGAGCTAGCCACACAATACAAACCTATGCAAGGCAGACTATAAAATACCTGAGTCCCATGGATAAATGCAAATGCAAGATCCCTTGTTCAAAAATTATGAAGAATATCAAGATGACAAGAGCAGAGACTTAAACTAGATGTGGGCCTTTTCTAAGCATGGGGCAGCTGCATGGGTCACAAGGCCACAGAGCCAGCCTAATTCCATGCTTCCTTAGTTGTGGCCACCTGGGCTACCTGTGCATCCTTCACTTAATACCTGCAGGATTCAGCCTCCTGCCTGTACCCCTAGAGTTTCACCGAGAAATCTCTGGGACCTGCCTGTTTCAGCATCCTGTGGACCATTGGGGAAGCGCTCTATACCCAGGTCACACTGAATAATCACTTAGTGTTTGAGGGTGATCATAAATAGAGAAGCCAAACATTTTGGTCAACAGTTTCAAATTCTACTGGACTAATTAGAACAGTCAGGTACAAAGGCAGCAGCAAAAGATACCAAGGGATAAACAGCCTTTGGGGGCTGCTTGTATTCAACCAGAATCCTGGGGCCAGAACCATGAGAACCCCAATATGGGTGGACCTCACTCAATCCAGTAAGGTGGGATAGAATAGAAGGATGAGTGAGAAAAACCTCTTTCTTTTTGCCTAACTGTCTTCGAGCTGGGACCTCTGTCTTCTGCCTTCAGTCACAGACTCTGAATGGAAAATACAGCATCAGTTCTTTTGAGGCTTGATTTTTTATCCTCCATACCCAGGTGGCACAGTAATAAAGAATCCACCTAAAAAAAAAAAAAAAAAAGAATCCACCTGCCAGTGCAAGAGACACAGAGATGAGGGTTCGACCCCTGGGTCGGGAAGATCCCCTGGAGGAGGAAATGGCAACTTACTCCAGTATTCTTGCCTGGAGAATTCCATGGACAGAGGAGCCTGGTGGGCTACAGTTCATGGGGTCTAGAGTCAGACACAACTGAGCACACACACACATATTCTCCTGAGCACCAACGGGGCTAAAGGGCTATCTGTAGATATACATCATCCAGAGACATCCTCATAGACACACCCTGAATAGTATTTATCCAAATATCTGGGTATACTCTGGCACAGCCAAGTTGACAACACAAATTAGCCATCACAGGGAGAAATCAAGCCAGAATTCCAACATGGACCCAGATTCCTGCCCCTGGGTGTCCACACCCAGCACAGTCCTTGAGTAGGTGGGACCAGTGAGTATGGTAAACTGTCTCTCCCTTGATTCGATTATGTTAGATAACAAAGGTTATGAGATAGTCACTCATATAATTCAATTACTCAGAAAATCAACCCTGAATATTCACTGCAAGGACTGATGCTGAAGCTGAAGCTCCTGAACTTCTGTCCTATACTGGACACTTGATGCAAAGAGTCAAGTCATTGGGAAAGACCCTGATGCTGGGAAAGATTGAAGACAAGAGGATAAGGGTGGGGTGGGGGGGGGGGGGGGGGCGGACAAACTCAATGGACATGAGTTTGAGCAAACACCAGGTGATAATGAAGGACAGGGAAGCCTGGCATGCTGCAGTCTATGGTGTCCCAAAGAGTCAAACACGACTTAGTGACTGAACAACAAATAAGACTCTGTCTTAGCAGACAGAAGGGAGAGATTTTCTTTTGCTTGATGACTGGCCCTGAAGAAGGGCACTGCCACACTTTAGGTGGGCCAGGGAGGGGGGCACATGGCAAGGCACTCACTGCAGGTGACCTTTAGCTGATAACCAGCAGGAAAGCAGAGACCTCAGTCCTGCAACCACAAGGAACTGAATTCTACCAACAATCCCAGGAGCTTGGGAGTGAGGACTTCCTTGGTGGCTCAGATGATAAAGAGTCTGCCTGCAGTGTGGGAGGCCCAGTTTCAATCCCCAGATCAGGAAGATTCCCTGGAGAAGGAAATGGTAACCCACTCCAGTATTCTTGCCTGGAAAATTCCATGGATGGAGGAGGAGCCTGGTCAGCTACAGTCCATGGATCACAAAGAGTTAGACATGACTGAGCGACTTCTCTTTATTTTCTTTCTCTTTTGGAAGTGAACCCTGAGTTCAGGAAGAGAAGAAGCCCGATGGGCACCCTGACTGCAGCCTAAGGAGACCCTCAGCAGAAGACCCAGTTAAGCCATGCCCAGTATCCTGACCCATAGCAATGGTGAAACAGGTGTTGTTTTAACTGCTAACTATATGGTGATTTGTTACTCAGCAGTAGAAAATGAATACAGTGGCAAACAACATGTTTAACATGAAAGGACTTTGAGGAGTCCTATTTCCTAAACATCAGCCTTTGCAGTCTATCTTCCCAAACCCCAGCAGGAGTACCATCCTGCCCCCAGGATTTGTGACCACGACTCACAAGGTCTGCCATATTGGACACCTGAGAGCTACTTGCTTCAGTCTCTTTTCCTGCAGCAACACCCAAAAAACAAAGCTTGGTGTGCTGGCTGTGTGAGGTTTTTTAACTTATTTATACTTTATAAGTGAATATATATAAGTATATATTTATACTTTAATAGCTATTAAAGTGAGGAAGTGCTTACTTGTGTTGCATGTAAGGTCACAACGTATTACCCCCCTGGTGTGAGCCCCATAAGGGGTTACCCAGGTGAACCCAGTGGTAAAGAATCTGCCTGCCAAGTGGGAGACACAGGTTTGATCCCTGGGCTGGGAAGACTCCCCTAAAGTAAGAAATGGCAATCCACTCCAGAATTCTTGTCTGGGAAATCCCACGGGCAGAGGAGCCTGGCAGGCTACAGTCCATGGGGTTGCAAAGAGTTGGACATGACTGAAGCGACTAAACAGCGACAGAAATGAGTCCCATATTCCAGAAGATGCAGCACTGCAGGTTACACCACTGTCTTCAGCAGTTCCTGAGGGTCTTCAGTGGCCTCCCTCAGACATACCCTTGGCTTTGTCACAGCTGTCAGGGAGAGAGGCGTTCATTGTTTTCTGCTAAATTGTGAGAAGTTGAGTCACTCCGCCATCTGCCATCTTTCCCAGTCTTTTGTCACTCACAGAAGAATGTCCATCACTGAAGTTCTTTGTCACTTTATAAACTTATCCTTCCAACAACTTAAGAGCAAAGCCAGAAGCTGCATGCCCTGTGCTGATTTGTAAATTTCCAGGGCATGAATTTTAATTGGTGCACCTTTAGGCTGGTGAGGGTCTTAGGAGTCCTCTCTGCATTCATATCTGTAGCCGGTTTTCTGCTCAGCACATAAAAAGCTTCAAGAAAAATGACACTGAAAAGGAATCTTATGATGGAATTTTTAAAAGTGCACATTGTGTAAAAACAAGAATATTGAAGAAATAGCAGAAAACAAACTTGCTAAAAGATGTGGAGGGGCAGAGTGGACCTCTGCAGTTTTTGCCATCCACTTACCATTCCTCTTCTTGTAACAGTCCCAGTTTCCTGGGAAAAGCAGGCTTTCTTCATGTGCAGCCTCTGCCTTTTCAGGTGAGGTTGACTCTACGCTTGCACCACGGCTGGACAGGTGACTGAGGCCTAAATCAAAGCATCACATTCCTTGGGGATCACACAGTCCATTGGAGTCAATGGAAACAATGAGCCTTGCTGGGACCCTTGAGGGAACTTATCCTTTTAGTGCTGGACTTGAACCACGGAGACTGTGGACCTTTAACTGATGACAGCATTTTTGCTGCCACTTGGGGCCTTTAGTCAGCTCTAAGAAGAGCAGAACTGAGCGATAGAGAGAAACTAAGGCTTAATAACATCATTGAGCCCTGGATCAAGCCATATCAGAAGCTTATATTTCTCCATCTTTTACTTACTAGTTCAATACACTCTTTTCATCGACTTTTCAGTCATTTTCAGCCAAAATATTCCTTATTAGGACAAGAAGTCCCTTCAATGTTTTAGTAATGTTTTATTGCTGGTCCTATCATTGATTCATGATAATGGGATTAATCAAGGTCTCAGGACATATCTTTCATCAGAGATGACTATTCTTTGAGAGAATTAGTCGCTCTTGCCTTGATTTGTTCCTTACTAAGTTGGTGATGGACAGGGAGGCCTGGCATGCTGCAATTCACGGGGTCGCAAAGAGTTGGACACGACTGAGTGACTGACTGGACTGAATGAACAATTATTCATTTATAAATGCTCTCAGCCACAAGTAACAGAATATTCAACTGAAAATGATTTAAACTACTAGTTTCCCACAATTGGACTGCAGGTTAGCCTTCTCAGAATTGGTTAGGTAGTTCAACAATGCCACCAAAGATTCCAGCTCTTTCTATCCTTTCTGTCCTGCTATCCCTACAAGTTGGTGACCCTCATGGTCACAAGATGACTGCTGTAGCGCCAGACATCATATCCTCATATGACAGTGTCCCATCTGTGCAAGAAGGAAGAGGGTAGGAGCAAAGGGCTTTCTTCTCATAATGTTCTCTGCCTTTTATCAGGAAGGAAATCTTTCACAAAATCCCTCACAAACTCCCTGTTATTGGCCAGGACTAGGTTACATGTGCTCTCATAAATCACTCACCAGCTAAGAAGCATAGAACTTCCATGGCTGGTTTAGACCAAGCTTATCAAGGAATAAAGGAGAGTAGCTCTTGGAAGGCATCTACCACCTACAGTGAAAGTTAGAGGACTCATTAATCTACCCTCAGAGAACCAAGACTAACATTAACTTATAAGAGGAAAACACACCAGACAGGTAAATTCCAATTTTAGCCAAGCCGAGCTCAGCGTTCTTCTTTGCCCTTAAAATAAGATCAGAATAAGCCAGAGGGAAAGGCACCAATGTTAAAAATCTATATTTGGATCCCCTAGGGTTGGAAGAGATGAGTGAAAGCCAGAGGGCCTGTCCTGTACACAGTTTCATCTGCCCCCCGGCAATGAATTCTAAAAATATAGACCTTTGACAGTCATGTATTTTAAATAGCAAATCTCCTCTCCTTCCCTGCTACAAATTAAATTTTCATGATGAGGAGGGAGTGACAGATACATTTTGCTTTAGCAGAACAGGTGAAGGTGACACTTTGAACCTTGGAGCTGGCGTTTCCTAGCTGTGTGGCCTTGGGCAAGCTGGTTCCGTTCTCCATTCTCAGTTTTCTCGCCTGGACTGTGAAGGTATTGGTAGTATCTACCTCAAAGGGGAGCGTTGCAGACTGATAATCTGTTGTTCTCAATTATGAGGTTCTTTTGGTCTAGTATCAGTTGTTCAGTTGCTCAGTCATTTCTGACTCTGCGACCCCATGGACTGCAGCACATCAGGCTTCCCTGTCCTTCATTCTCTCTCACAGTTTGCTCAAACTCATGTCCATTGAGTCATTGATGTCATCCAACCATCTTGTCCTCTGTCATCCCCTTCTCCTCCTGCCCTCAATCTTTCCCTACATAAAGGTCTTTTCAAAGTATCAGTAGTCTCCAACAATTAGATATAAATGGGGCTAGGGTTTCCTCCCCATAACCTCCCTTCTAGGTTACAATGAAAGTTAGTTTCAGACTGACTGTGGCCCATATATAAACATTTATTAGCAAAGAGACAGAAAAACGATCACATAGCTCTCCTGCAAACTTGAGGAAGTGTCAGTTGCTTGTTCTTTTTTTTTTTTTTTAATATCTATTTATTTATTTGACTGTTTCAGGCAATTTGTTTATTTGACTGCACATGGGATCTTTAGGCATATGATCTTAGTTGCCACATGTGGGATCTAGTTCCCTGACCAGGGATCAAATCTGGGCCCCCTGCTTTGGGAGCTCAGGGTCTTAACCAGCTGTCTTCATTTCAGGTGCTTCAGTGGCACTTGCATGAAAGGTCAGTGTCATTCAAAGTCATGCCCAAGGTCACTCCTTAGACACAGGCAGTAAGACTCCTCCAAAGCACTAGCTGGACTGGGCCGGCTCAGAATCAAGCTTGGGTATAGACTGCTGGACTCCCTGCACATTCCTCTACATGCTGACACAGTGGGGAGATGCTGGTTTCATACCACAGTCCAGTCTCCAGACATCAAACACATAATTCACCAATGGAAAGCAATTTCCCTCATCCGTTATGCTATGAACAACAGCCCTGGTTTTGATTGTCCGGAAGCCTGGCTTACTGCAGTCCATGTGGTTGCAAAGCGTTGGACACGACTGAGCGACTGAACTGAACTGAAAGATAACTAAGGGGCTTCCATGGTGGCTCAGTGGTAAAGAATATGCCTGCTAATGCAGGAGACATGGGTTGGATCCACAGGAGGATCCAAGAAGAAGATCCCCTGGAGAAGGGAATGGCAACCCACTCCAGTATTCTTGCCTGGAGAATCCCATGCACAGAGGAGCCTGGCAGGCTACAGTCCATGGGAGCACAAAGAGCCTGATACAACTAAGTGCATAAACAGCAACAATGACAACAAAGATGCCTGAAGCCTACAGTACCTACTTACAGGGGGCACCCTTGGGAATAACGTTTCAAACACTAACTGATCACCTCTGGGTGTTTCTTCCCAAGTTGAGCAATCGATTGCCACTAGAGTGTGGGTGGTAACCGTCCAGTGCACACGTTTAAGTCTAATAGTCCAAGCTGAGGTATTTTAAATCGTGTTAAGACCACAAATGAGGAGAAATGCTAGATAATGAATACAAAACTGCCAGCATGTAGACAGGATGAAAGGAAAGAAGGAAGCAGGACTCAAGCTAGTGCCTGCCTTTCCCTCCTCCCATGACCATCCAGGAACCAACTGAAGCCCTCATCTTCTTGCCACTTCAAATGTCTTGAGGAGCAGCGTTGATTATATGCTCCTCTTTCTCCTCTAAAACCATCCCAAGCTCCCCTTAGTTGCTCATTCAAGACTCGCCACAATCTGGTCCAATCGTGTCTCTACATCTCCCACTACCCGCAGCAACCAGAGGGCTCTCTGTGCCTCTGCTGGCAGCATGTCCTTCGACCAGGAGGCCCTCACCTCTCCTACATCAGAAGCCTGCCTGCCTTCAGAGGCCCCCTCCTCCACCCACTTGCTCCATGTCCTGGAATAAGTCACTTTGCCTTCAATTTCCTCATCCCTAATCCAAGAAAATTCAATTAAATGATATGTAAAGTCTACTTAGACTTAAGCGTCTATTCCAGAACTGCAGAAGATTTGAGGTTTTGCACTAATTGCAAGCAAACCTGTGAGCCTGCCACAGTTTCCTGAATGCTAGAAGAAGACACGAGACTCCCAAGTCAGAAACCAAGGACATTATTGCTGGTACAGAGCAGCAGGTAGTATGAGCTTCATTTTCATACCGGACTACAAACAAAGCTGCTTGATCTTTAGGGTAGACATTATTTTACTGGACGGTAAGTACTCTTGCCTGGAAAATCCCATGGACAGAGGAGCCTGGTGGGCTGCAGTCCATGGGGTCGCTAAGAGTAGGACACAACTGAGCGACTTCACTTTCACTTTTCATTTTCATGCATTGGAGAAGGAAATGGCAACCCACTCCAGTGTTCTTGCCTGGAGAATCCCGGGGACAGGGGAGCCTGGTGGGCTGCCATCTATGGGGTGGCACAGAGTCGGACACAACTGAAGTGACTTAGCAGCAGCAGCAAACAAACTTAGCTTGTGCTCCAGAAGAACACACAAATCCTTGAAAAAAGAGTCTGGAACCAAAATCATCAGCATCTCTGCTCAAGAGATGTGCAGAAACAGCAGAAACCCATGGAGAATGTATACATCTCTACCCACTTCCCTTTAAACTTGACGATTCAGTTGAACTCATCATCCTGCCCTCAAAATAGTTCCTCTTCACAGTTATGTTTCTCTGGATGAGAGCACTCACCCTCTCTTCAGCTCCTCTCATCCCTTCTCACCATCTCCACCTGCATGGACTGTTGTGACCTCTATCCTGAACTTTGGGTGTACGTTTATCACAGTCTCACTTTCCAACCCATCTTTCCCATACTGCTTTCCAAGAGCCCAGCTCTGTATCTGCCTCTGATGAAAAACTGCCCATGCCTCCCTCCTGCCTCCTGGCTTAAGTCTCAACTCCTTCCAGACACTATATTCTTTTCTAAATAATGCGTATCTTGAAACCAGGTCCTATCTATTTTTCCAGCACTAATTAATATAAAAGGTCCATATCGTCAAAGCTATGGTTTTTCCAGTAGTCATGTATGGACATGAGAGTTGGACTAGAAAGAAGGCTGAGCGCCAAAGAATTGATGCTTTCAAGTTGTGGTGCTGGAGAAGACTCTTAAGAGTCCCTTGGACAGCAAGGAGGTCAAACCAGTCCATCCTAAAGGAAATCAACCTTGAATATTCATTGGAAGGACTGATGCTGAACCTGAAGCCCCAATACTTTGGCCACCTGATGTGAAGAGCTGACTCACTGGAAAAGACCCTGATGCTGGGAAAGATTGAGGGCAGGAAGAGAAGAGGGTGACGGGAAAAGATGGTGGGATGGCATCATCAACTCAATGGACATGAGATTGAGCAAACTCCAGGAGATAGCGGAGGACAGAGAAGCCTGGCATGCTGTAGTCTTTGGGGTTGCAAAGAGGTGGATACGACTTAGCAATTGAATAACAGCAACAAGAGATAAATATATGTAGAATAAACTGCCTAAGTAACCTCCTGGTTTTCCAGTCATTAGATTTAAAAGACAAAGATGGGATGCACTGAGAGAGTAGCGTTGACGTATATACAGTAGCATGTGCAGAATGAATAGCTAGTGGGAAGCTGCTGCATAACACAGGGAGCTCACTCACTGTCCTGCAGTGACCTAGAGGGGTAGGACGGGATGGGGTGGGAGGGAGCTTCAAGAGGAAGGGGATACAGGTACACATGGGGCTGATTCACGCTGCTGTACGGCAGAAACTAACACGACATTGTAAAGCAATTATACCCCAATTTGTTAAAAATAATTAAAAAATAGTGAAAGTGAAAGTGAAGTCGCTCAGTCATGTTTGACTCTTTGCGACCCCATGGATGGTAACCTACCAGGCTCCGCAGTCCATGGGATTTTCCAGGCAAGAATACTGGAGTGGGCTGCCATTTCCTTCTCCAGGGGATCTTCCCAACCCAGGGATCGAACCCAGGTCTCCTGCTTTGCAGACAGATGCTTTACCGTCTGAGCCACTAGGGAAGCCTATTAAAAAATAGACCCAAAAAATAAAAGACACTAAGTTTCCACTAAGCATGGGATAGGCTTGAGGGAAATAGCAAGCAAGAATAAGCCATTAAACAGTAGATGTTCCTTTTTTATAGTTTTTTAACGGGTTTTTCTTAAAGGAGGGGGTGGAGATATGGGTGTTTGTATTTGAGGATTGTAATCATTGATTTATTCATTAGCTACAGAAGACACTGTTCAATCAGAATCTGCCTCAAACACCCGAAGCGCAGGCCAGTTCCATGGAAGGATCAAGGGACCTGCGCTTGACATGCCTTTCTGGTAGCTGCTGGGGAGCAGACAGGGCTGCTTGTCAGTACTCTGAGGCCCAAAGAGGTGAAACCCTACACTCAAAGGAAAGGTGCCCCATAAATGGACCAAACATCGCACTCTCCATCTGACAGGTATGATTGTCCTTTTCGTGGTAATAAGACAGAACATTTTAATTCAGGTCTGGTTTAAAAAAAAAAATTCAAGACATATGGAGTAAGGGAAAGGAGTTCCAAGGGCAGAAAAAGCCAGTCCTTTCTAAGCAATCTTCACCAGCTACAAGAGGGACGACCCCATGACCCCTGTTGATCCGGTTACCCGCGGTCAACACACACATCATTAAAAAGAGTCCGTTTCCAATAATGGGCACTTTTCCCTAAAGACCCAATATTCTTTTGCTATTCAAACACTGTGTTGTTCAGAATCCTCTGGGCTGCCTGGAATTTCTCTGAAATGTTTCCGATGCCTGGGGAACCATTTGAAAACATTAGAATTTTAAATCAAAGCTTTGGGTGCGAGTGGCCTGTACCTGGACCCCCGCCCCGCCCCGCCCCTCCGCTCCCTTCCCTCCCCCCACCCTAGTCTCGCCACCTCAAACAGCTTGGCATGGCATCCCGAAGCAGGTTCTCACTCTCGTCCGAGGAAGGACAATCAGAGGAGCCATCCTCCTCTTCCCTTTTCACCCCACATCAAAGGCACAGAAAGAACTGCCAGGGTTGCTGAAGCAGGGCTGGGCTGGAGCTGCGCTATAAAGGCTCATGAGAACCCACTCTGCATATATCTCTTCCCAAATCTGTGTTCAGTGATATCACCTTGGAAGCTTGAAATCAGCCACAGTAGGAGCATTTATTTACACCAAAGAAATCAGCAAACACGATGGACCAGACCTTGCCTCCACCCCACCCCCAGAGCCCCTGGTTAAACACTGACCAGCACATCACTGTTTATCTGACAACTAGCTACATACAGGCTTTTTTCATCTCTGCTTCATCAGCACTGATAAAGAGAACTGGAACAGCCCCTGATTTCTGCTGGGCTGCAGTTACAGTAAAACCTTCATGAATTCCACCAAATTAAAGAGGCATGACCTCTCCTGTTGAGAGCTCAGGCCGCCTTCCTTTTATCAGGCTCTGTCCTCTAGAACCATCTCTCATTTCATCCATTAAGGCACTTCCTAAGCCTTTCCCCTCCAAACGTGCAATAAAACAAACTGGTCTTTATTGCTGTCTCTCTCCAGGGCCCCTTGAAATTACATTTTCCAGTCTATAGCAATCTCCTCCGCCCCAAGGAAGCCTGGGAGAGGAGCGCCAGGTTTGATCAAGTTTCACTCTGTATTTTCACTTGCAGTCTTGCATGGACTCCCATTCAAGGACTACTTTGCTTTCCTTCTGCTACAAACCCTCAAGTTGTTGGAAAGGTTGGCCTCGGGCCCACCGGGAGGTTACGCTGCTTGACGGATTCCCACTTCTGCAGCGCCTTTTTGGTACTGGGAGGCACCCTCCTTTGTGCAAATCAAGGACACTGAATGAGCTTCAGTGTGTCCCTAGAGGTCATGTTCTAGCCCCAGGACTGTGCCAGGAGAATGCAGCTTCTTCCTCGCAGCAGAGAAGCACCAAGTTGTAAACAGACAGGAAATCGCCTGTGATGGGCACTAAGCTGATGGTCACTAGTACCTTTAGCAACACCTTCTGGAAAGCCTGCGTCCCATGACCCGTGAATTCTCAGCCTGTTGGAAGAGCACTTTGATCTGTAATCAGGTCTTACCGGGAAGCTGGACATCCCCTTTTCCCTGTTGCAATGAATTGCAGCGATCCACACGGCTGTTAGGAAGCAAAATGGTGCTCAGCCCTCTAGCAAGCCCTCTCCCTACTCCCTCACTCACCTTGTCTGATTGCTACTAGGTAGCAGCTCATAAGGGCTTCCCTGCTGGCTCAGCAGTAAAGAATCTGCCCTGCAATGCAGGAGACAGGATTCAAACCCTGGCTTGGGAAGATGCCCTGGAGAAGGGAAGGGCTACCCGTTCTAGTATTCTTGCATGGAAATCCCATGGACAGAGGAGCCTGGCGGGCTACAGTCCATGGGGTCACAAAAGTGTCGGACATGACTGATAGACTAAACGACAGCAACAACAATCAGCTCATAATGACTTGGACACTTGCCTCTTAACAAGAAACTCCTGATAACCTAAAATCTTTCACAGCCTGTAGGAATGGAGATAAGAAAGGGGACTTTGGTCACTGTGACAGGCAGGTGGGATGGAGAAAAGAGGATAGATGGAAACAACGATGCACAACCCTCATCTCAAGTCATGCCACTTAAGGAGCCACCTTCTTCAGCTCCACAAGTGGCCCATCCCCATGAAAGATGCCATGTAGTGAGAATTATTTAAATCCCAGGAGGCAGGGAATGGCGTGTGGGCTTCAGCTCATTAGAGGCCACGTTTCTCCACGTTTGGGGGTCAAAAGAGAACCCCAAGGATGGGCTTCTTCAACACATTTTCCCAACCAGCAGGCTGAGGGTCAGGCCACATCCGATGGCGGGCAGAAGTAGCAGGAGCTGGAGTGGAGAGGCGGGGTGCCACGGGCACACGCATAGGTATGGAGACATGTGTGAGTGTGCAAGCAGATGTGCTCAGGGGCTGTGACAGGGAGCACACGTGATACGATGGAGACAGACAGAGCTGCTGAGTGGATGAGGATAGATAGAAGGTCACTCGCTTCTCCGTGAATTATTAGAAGTCTTATCTGCGTCAGCAACTGAACGAGGGTAGAAACCTCTAATATGTGAAAGCCACAGTGAAATGATCCTAAGTCTCGCTGGAAACCAGCTTTGCAGTAAAACCTCATATACTCGTTTGTCTCTGAACAGTATCCAGCCCCATTTTTTCCATGCAAAGAATTTTCAAATCCATTTCCTTTTGCAAACATGGTTTGAATGGGCTCATGGTGTAGATATTATGCTGGTGGCCATGCTCTCTGGGTGTGTGTGTGTGCGTGTGTGTTTAATCACGATGCTCGCCCTCTTTCTGTGCTTCAACCTTTTACGGGCATAAGTACACAAGCCAAGTCACAGCTTGGCAGCCCCGAGGAACAGCTTAGCACCATCATGTACCCACCCAGCTCAGTTCTGAACCACCAGGAAAAAAATAGCTCTGTACTTTCAGTCTTGGGTTTTGGGATGAAAGCAGGAATTTTCTGACCTACAGAACAACCTCAAAACCATACTGCCAAGTACACAGGGGCAAGAGCAGATATAGAAACTTGATTGATCATGCTCAGTTGTTTAAAAAAAAAAAAAATTAGAGTTGATGACCAAAAGAGCAATCCAGGCCCTAACTAGTCACTCTTGCAAAACTATTTTAGAGAACTTAGATAACATAGAGTTCCAGTCTTTAACAGCTTTGTCCAGGGCCGTGCAGATCTTCCATTCCTGATGGTCACATCTGGAGCTGAAAGGGACTTCAAAACTATGAAGATCACAGCAATTTCGTCTAGAGAGAATGAGTGGGCAACTGTGGGTGGGGGAATCAAGGGTGGCCTCTGGGTGTGGGCATGATTCTAAGTCCTGACCTGGGTGATACTGACACCATTCACTCCAGTGTTTACTTTGTGGAAATTCACATGTTCTGTGTGCATTCCTGTATCTATGTTATCTTTCTTCTAATTTATTTTTCTTTGTTTTTCCTGAAGTTGTTTAGTCCCATCTCTTCACAGAGAAGAATAACAAATTGAGGCCCACACAGCCAAGTTAAGGAGCAGGTGGGGAGTTAGAATGGGGCATCCTCATTACTAGGGTAGTTCTCTGACCACCATAATTTAGCACTTAATACATGGCTGGCCATGTTATATAGGTTCTTTGCATTTTTCTAAATGGATTAGAAACTATCACTAAGGACTGTGTCTTAAGCTTCATGTTGCACATAGGTACACACACACGCTCACACACTGGGCTGAAATCACAGCAGATGCTATTAATTCTTCCTGGTCTGTACACCAAGCTGAGCATTCCCACTCGCTCTGGTTAACACAAAGGAGTAGCCCTGCTCTAGCCAAGTCCCCCAGGGCCTGCACTTCAGGTTTCTCTCTTCTTGTCTCCCTGTCTAGTCTCTGGCCTTCAACATCTGCAATGGCTCCTTTGATTTGGGGAACATATAGGCCCCTGCTTTGCCCCCTTTCCACCGGTCCTGTGGCATCCTCACTGCCCTGCATGAGAAACTGCTCACATTGGGCCAGGTCCCCCCACCCCTGGCCCAGCCAAGACCTACCCACTTCCATGAGTGGGTGTGGAGGGGGCTAGAGGAGAAAGAGAAGGGATTCAGTCAAGTGATGGATTGATAATTAGGAACGATCAGGACTCAGAAGCCAAGCTAAGCTGGACAGCTTCAAAGCTATTTCAGTCAAATGTCCAAGATGCTAAAGCACTGGGAAAATCTTTTCAGGAAACACAACACAGATTGCTTAAGAAAGAAAGAGGGGAAAGGGGGGATGGAACAGGAGCGAGGAGGAAGTGAGCACAGAGCATCACCATCCAGGAGGTGAGCGGGATGTACTGCTGGCTAAGGACCAGGGGGGACCACAGAGGACCGACAATCGGATGACAGTCAGGATCCCTCCCCTCTAAAGCCTTCCCTCTTTGACTTCATTCCCAACTAGTCTAAGGATCTTCTTAACCCAACAAAGGAAATAAACAGTGAATGCCATAAGCAACCAAGAAAACATACATTCCTGGCTAAAGAGATTTGCCTGATCTAGGGAAGTTCGTGCCCCATAAAGGATGGATTTCTGGTGAGCCAAGACTGGTTTGTGTAAAATGCAGGGAAAAGCTAGCTGCTATGATACTTGTGATTTTCCCATGTAAATATTCTCATATAAACCCCCTGATCAAACGTTTACATATTTGTGCTTTCTTCGGCCAGGGCCTGCTATACTTAGAAAGGTCACCTCAGCTGCTAGGAGCTCTTAAACAGTATCTAAATGTTGGCCCTTACACACTGGTCTTTGTATGTATATTCAGCTTCTTAAAGAGGCTCTAGGCCCTTAACGTCAGGTGAATAGAATCCAGGAATTCACGCCTAACCTCCACCAAGCTAAAGACCAGGGGCAGGGAAATTCAGCAACAATGTTGACACTCTTACTTTGCTGCTTTTACTTTCTGTTTTCTTAGCAATGAAATCCACAGAACTTCCATTTCTGAACCTTTACCCAGTTTGGGAAGCTGAGCCATCAAACTCAACTTTATCTTGTGAGGGTTAACAGGTTTGAATCCAAATATAGCAGTCCTATATACCTACCAAGATTTATTACCTATTTATGTCCACGTTTGCACTGACATAGTTTTAACAGCCTCTGTTTTACCAGAAACCATGCAGATCCAGATATTGTGGTTTTGACAACATTGAAATTGAAAAGAAATATGTTATTTCTCCAGTGTTGCTCTGGAATGAAGTGACCACATGTGAGTCTGTTTCTTATAAATTCAGAGGTTGCTAAGTGTAAGAGGAGGCTTGGCCAGCCCCTTCATTTACAAAAGAGGACGTGTGCTCAATGTCTCACCTTGTCACTGGCAAAAGGCAACCAAAATCTCTGTCCAGAGTCCCTCGTGCCACGCCACATTGCCCACTCCACTAGCACATAAAATGCAGAGAAAGGCATTTCCAGAGGATGTGTTGCACAGCAGTTGTGCTCAAAGCTCTGTGGAGGCAGAGGAGGACCAGGGAGTTTGACATCCAGCCATGTGCACACCCTGCTCTTCATGTGAGCACACAGAAATCACACAGAGAACACCAGCAGGTCCATCCAGAAGTTCCACTCTGCATCCTGCAGGGAGCCCTGCCTATGGGACAACCCTGGGGTGGCGTATTGATTCTCAACATCCATTAGTACCCAACACCCATTCTGCCCTCCTTAATTCCTACTTGAGTTGCAAAGGCTAGAAAGCTTAAAAACTGCATTTCCCAGACGCTCCTGCAACTAGGATGCATGATGTGATTTAGTCTCAGCCAATCAGATGCAAGCATGTATGATTAGGAAGATGGAAGTAGATGGAGGCAATACTTTGTTGACTCTCCCTACTGATACTCTGGCCTTGGAGCCCTTTGGCTACTCTGCAGCAGTGCTCTAGCTTCACAGGGGTCGGGAAGCAGAGTATGGAGCGACCACTTCGCTGGGGTGCATCACAGCAGATGCAGCCTGGTTCTGGGGCTGGTGGACAGCAGTGGCCTCCAGCTTAGGGCAGCTTCTGGATTGCAGGAGCCAGTGGTTTCCTGTTCATAGAAGAATCCATATCTCCATGAAAGTCTGTTCTGTGCTGTCTATTTGGGACTTGGTCTTGAATAGTCAACCTATAGTCCATTTCCTCAACCTTTTCAACACTTTTGTATGCCATTTAAAACTTTGGGGAAAACAAGGCAAAACACTAATGATATTCTCCACCCAAAGCAGGAAGCTAGACTTTAAGAAGTGAGCATAGCTGGTCTATTGACCCTTTCCAGACATGCTAATGCTCAAATGAGATATCAGACTGCCCACTACCTTACCAACACTGACGGTTCAGATATCAGCAGCAGAGGCAGCAGCAGGATGATGAGAGAACGCTAAACTTGGAATCTTTGGTCACTCTCAGTTCTCTAGCTTTCTACTTTGGTGAACTTGAGCCTCAGTCTTTAAAATCTTGTGCCTTCATTTATTTATTTTTAAAAGTTCACAGTGCTGCCTAGCACACAGGTTGCTGTCAGATCAAATGAGAAGGCAGGACCTGGCACTGCTGTAGAGAGAGCACTCCAGACAGCAGTTTTCTTGTGGTTGGAGTGGCAAAGCTCCATTTAACACACATCAGCAAAATGTGCGATGCAGTGGTTGGCAGACTGAGAGGAGGGTTCAAGCAGCGGGCACAGGCAGGGCAGAGACAAGGTGGGTATCTCTCTCTCCATCTCCCTTCCCTGTCAGGGTTTCTCCATCAGCACATTCTCCTCCTCCAGACTAGCTTAGAGCTTCAATCACACAGAGGAATGGGCTTTAACCCTCGCTCCAGTCCAAGGTAGCCAACTGCCTCACTTTGCTGGGGACTAAGAGGAGCAGAGACATTACTTTACCAACAAAGGTCCTTCTAGTCAAAGCTATGGTTTTTCCAATAGTCATGTATGGGTGTGAGAGTTGGACTATAAAGGAAGTTGAGTGCTGAAGAACTGATGCTTTTGAACTGTGGTGTTGGAGAAGACTCTTGAGAGTCCCTTGGACTACAAGGAGATCAAACCAGTCCATCCTAAAGGAAATCAGTCCTGAATATTCATTGGAAGGACTGATGCTGAAGCTGAAACACCAATACTTTGGCCACCTGATGTGAAGAACTGACTCACTGGAAAAGACCCTGATGCTGGGAAAGATTGAAGGCTGGAGGAGAAGGGGATGATAGAGGATGAGATGGTTGGATGGCATCACCGAGATGATGGACGTGAGTGTAAGTAGGCTCCGGAAGTTGGCGATGGACAGGGAAGCCTGGCATGCCGTAGTCCATGGGGTCGCGAGAGTCAGACACAACTGAGGGACTGAACTGAACTGACTGAGGGGTTTCTCAGGACATGGAACTGTTAGTCCTAAAACTGGGCAAGTCCTGGCAGACTGGGACCAGCTGGTCACCCTCCTCCAATCTCACATCCAAAAGGAAGGGGCTGACTGGCCCAGCTTGGGTCAGGGGCTACCCAATACCAACTGACAGTGTCCAGCAGGGTAGGTCACACTGAAGATGTTAGCCCCTGCAAAAGCCCTGTGAATTCAGGGGACAAGATGTCCCCAGATAATAAGGGAGGGGGAGACACCAGGCAGAGAACCCCATAAATGTCCGAAGTGGAGACTTAGTGAAGGGTCCTGCATTCTTTCACACATTCGGCACCCCTTACACCAGCCTCATTCATGAGTCTCTATAAGACAAAACTGAGCTTCCCTGGTGGCTCAGCTGGTTAAGAATCTGCCTGCAATGCAGGAGACACAGGTTCAATCCCTGGGTCAGGAAGATCCCATGGAGAAGGGAATGGCAACCCACTCCAGTATTCTTGCCTGGAGAATCCCATGGACAGAGGAGCCTGGCAGGCTACAGTTTATGGGTTGCAAACAGTCGGACATGACTAAGCGACTATCACTCACTCAAGGAAGTCAATGGAATCTTGACTCCAGAAAAAATGCAATGGATTCATATTTGAGATTTGGGTTTCAAGGTCAGAGCAAAGGTAAAAATCATGTAAGAGTCAAAATCCCTCCCTACCTCTAAGCCCTGTCATCTCACTTAGCACAATGAGATGCTCCCTTCAGAGAGCAGAGCAGGAACTAGACCCAGCAGGGTCTCATGCCCACTGCAAAATCACTTCGGGACACAGTCTGACTGTATAAAAAGTGGAGGGCAATCAAAATGGCTATTTCTCCTTTACCCAAAAGAGACAGGCAACATAGTGGTTTCAGATGTTGGAAGGTTATGAAATGTACTTAAGAGATTAAGGCTCTTTGACCCAAGAGGGGCAAACAGAAGAGTTAAATGGCACTCAGCCTTCAGAAATAAAAATCATTTAGTTGGATGAAATGGAGCATTTATCCTCCACAAAATAAAGGGTTTTTTTTTTTTGGTCTTCTCATAAAGAAGAATTTCCAATGGCGATTTTGTATTATTCATCAGAACAAGTCACCCCAGCCAATAACCTATATAAACAGAGACAGTGAAAAAACCCATTTTGCCTGGTTGAAGGCACATCATTCATTCCTATCCAAACAGTCCTGCAGGCAGCAGCTCACACAGCAGATATTCACGGCAACAAAGAGGAAGCTCAATAGCGGAATGCAGATTTGAACAGAAAAGCATCACCAACAATTTTAATTGCTTTCTAGACTGCAGCTGGGGAATCAGGCAATTCCCCAAGCTATTTCAAACAGGGATGAGCTGCTGATTTTACAGAAACTTGTGAGGGCAATTTACGCTTGGGATTGGCTTTTGCTCTTCAGGCCAATGTACCTGAACAGGTGGGAAGGAGGTGACAGTGGCTTCTTACGCATCCCCAGCTCTGATGTCCTGACCTCATCAGAAACCTGTTCTCCACTGAGACCACTGCTCCCTACAACCCTATGTCATAGGAATTCTGGTCATCTTCCACATTCAATGCGGCTTTCTCAGAAACCTCCTTGAGCCTCTCCAGGTTTCCAGACAAGCATCCTCAGATAAAATGGTTCCTTTCACCCTTCCTTCCTGTTACCCCCCCGTAAACAGCCCACCTGGCCATCCCGTCACTCTCCCTTTCCAGTCTAACCCTACTGCAACCCTGGAAGAAGCTTCACTGGAGGGCGTGGGAACATCCCTCCTACACTCCCCACTAACACTCTTGACCTCTTAACTCCATCAACTTTATTCTCCACTCCCATTCAGTCATCCCGTGGTCTTCTCTGCAGAATGTTCCACCTCTGAAACCACTCCTGAGATCCTGGCTTCCTTTCCCTTTAGCTTGCTCTTCCAATAACTCCCAATACCCCCATTTATTTGCTCCTTTATTGACTAACCACCCCCCGCATCTTTCTTCAGTTCTGTACTTCCCCCATGTTCAACTTGGGTTCAATGACTGATTGAAACTTCCTTCTACCAACACCTAAATTCCCTGCCTGTTCTTCCAACTCCATTACCAGGCGAAACTTAAAACGCCAAATCATCTCAAGGTTGTCTTCTTAGCACGTGCACCCAGACGACTAAGCCTCGTTGGCCTCAATGGGATATCCACAGAGATGGGTGCCACCATGAAGTCATGCTCACCAGCGCTGCCTGGCCTTTCATTTTGCCGGGCCATCCAACTACATCTCCTTGACCGGTTCAGACTTTCCCTCCCCATAACAATTATTTCAGACTTGCATGCGGCTCAAACTTGCTGCCTCTTCTCCTCCCTCCTCACTCTCAGCAGGTGACAGAGGAACAAGAAGCCTTAGTCAAAGGAGAATGTCCTCAATGTTCAGCAATCTCCAACTCCTACCCATCTTCCCTCCTCCCCCAAGAACTCGGTTCCAGCCTTTTGGCCACTCTATCAGCTCAGCTCCTCACCCTGCACCTGCTCTGTATTCTCAACCGCTCTTGCGCTAATGACTCTTCTTTCAGCATTTGAGTTTCTCAAGTCTCTTATGTCTTAAAACAAACAAGCCCTTCCCTCCACCCCTTGTCACTGCCAGTCACCACCATACTTGTAGCATGCATGCATGACCATGCTTCTTAAAGGTGAACTCATGTTCCCCAGCCCTCATCTTCAGATCACCTGAATCATAATTAACTGGGAAAAATTAAATACACACAGACACACACACACACAATCAAAAAAGAAAGATGCTAGAAACCAAAAACTACATAGTGTATGATTCCACTTATGTGGAATTTCTGGAAAAAGGCAAAACTGTAGACAGAAAGATTAGTGGTTGCCTGGGGCCATAAGTGAGCAGTGATTGGGAATGTGCACAAGAAAACTTTTAGGAAGATGGAAATGTTCTAAACCTGAACTGTGGTGATAGTCACAAAATTACATAAATTTACAAAAGCTTATCCAACTGAATACTTAAAATGGTTGACTTCTATGATGTAAATTATGTCCCAGTAAAGCTGTTTTTGTGCATATAAACACTTTTCACTCAGAAAGAAAAGGGAAAGGAAACCCAGAAGTTCAAGTCTGGGAGTTCCCTGGCAGCCCAGGGGTTAGGACTCAGTTGCTTTCACTGCGGAGGGCCAAGGTTTGATACCTGGTCAGGGAAGTAAGATCATGCATGCCAAAAAAGGAAAAGGCTCAGGCCTGAGAGGACCAGGCTGAAGTATAACCTGGGAGTTTCCATGACAACAGTTTGAGTCGTGCCTTTCATACTGGGTAAAAGAGTCTCAAGTTGAGAGAAAGGGAGAGTCCTCAGATAGAGAAGGTAGCTTAGGTAATGGGTGGTTCCTAAGAGGGAACCCAAGTTCCCTACCCCAGCCCAAGATTTGAGTGTGGCAGGAAAATGAGAAAATCCAAGGAAGATTTCTGGAAGCCTTGAGAGGAGTGACCTATGCCCCAGATTCTGACGGAGCCACCAAGAATGTGGCCGAACTCCAGCCAAAGCGTGACTGCACTTGTCTCAGCAAACAGCACCGCAGCCTTCAGAAAGCGGCTCTTACCCGCTAGTGGTGCAAAAACAGCAGATGATTTCCACAGGACCTGAAGTGCCACAGAGAACATCAGACCTGGTGGGTCTCAGAGAGGTGAATGAGAATGACCCAGCAGCAGTCAACGCTGGTGACAACAGACAGTTTACAGACACCAGCATGAAAGATGACAGTAAGCAGGACTCCCCTGGCAGTCCAGTGGTTAAGACTCCGAGCTTCCAATGCAGGGGCCGTGGGTTCGATCCCTGGTCGGAGAATTAAGATTCCATATGCCATGTGGTGTGGCTAAAAAGAAAAGACTTCATTAAAAAAAAAAAAAAAAAAAGATGGCTTGTAAGGGCCTGGCCTCCATAGCCTTATAACCTTGGTACCACATGAGCCCCTGGATTTTCAGACCCAACCCCAGGAAGAGAGGATAGTCTTCTTGAATTGACAGACATTTGACTTCCCCCCTCCTGAGGTTTAAGATAAGCATCAAGTAAAGAATTTAGCCAAGTAGGGGACTTCACCCTTTAGACCAAGATGGTTGGATTGCATCACTGACTCAATGGACATGAGTTTGAGCAAGCTTGGGGAGATGGTGAAGGACAGGGAAGCCTGGTGTGCTAGACCCATGGGGGCACAGAGTCAGACACACCTGAGCAACTGGACAACAACCCTTTAGACCCTTGAGTTGATGAGTTGATGAACCACTACCTGGAAACTGTGGCATCACCCACAGTTTAGGCAAAGGGTAAGGAGTCTGAAAGGAGGCTGAATGTCCAGCTCTCCCACATGAGTCAAAGCCAACAACTTGCTTTTTCCCAGAGTAACATGGAGAAGTGTCATAGGAGCCTCCGAAAGCAACAAGGAGAATCGAAGCTTAGCACTGAGGATTCCTCCTTTTCCCACCAAATCAGGCTTCATACTTACTGGATGTCAAAGAATGTGGATGGCCGGGAGAGACACACATTATCTAGGAGAGATAACACAGAGCCTGAGAAAGTGGAGATAGAACGGGAGCTGGCCTCTGAGGTCTGCCCTGGCCTTAGCTACAGTGGCAAGAGTCTCACCCTGAACCCAGGGCCCCAGCTCTTACTCAACCCACAGTCAGTCCAAGAGTTGAGCTGCTTGCGCAGGGTGAGCAAAAAGCACCAGTCACAAATACAGCAGCCCAGCCAAGCTCAAATCAGTCCTGAGTCTTGAGCAGGTTGAACCTCGGGGTCTTGGTGCAGCAGGAAGAATCCAGGCTATTTAAAGCAGAGATCTGGGGCTCAGCAGGTCTGATCACTTGACTATGGACAGGCGACTTCTTCTCCCAGCCACAGTTACCTCTCTGGAAACTGCTAGGGACTGTGGGGAGAGAGGCTCACAAGAACAGACATAGGTTATCAACATTGTTCCTTAGATTTCAAGTTTGGGGAGATTTGGGGGTTTTTTTCTTTCTTTGTTGTAGGGTTTTTTGCTTTGTTTGTTGACCTCGTTGCTTGGCTTGTGGGATCTCTGTTCCCTGACCAGGGATCAAACCTGTGCCCCTTTCAGTGAAGCATGGATCTTAACCACTGGACCGCTGGAAACTCCCTGGATTTCAAGTTCTGATTCCATTTCAGACACAGCAGCCCAGGCCTCGGCCGCTTCCACCCCACATATGAATAGGAATTCATCGTGTTCTCCCAGACACACCTCTCCAGCTGTGCCTGATATTCATGTCAGTGCTCAGAACTGTCCCCCGTGGCCACCATCCCCCACCCCAGGAAACTGCTCCCTCTTCCACCCTCCTCAGCCACCCAGGTGTTGGGGAAGCTGATTTCTTTTCTTCTACCCATTTGTTGTTAAACAGTTATGCTGACAGGTCAAACACTAAAAATATTACCTCTTTTTCAGAGAATACATTGATCAAAGGGTCTATTTCTCTCCTCTGAGAAAGAGACCAGAGGTGGGACTCAAGCCCTCAAAATGGGCCTTTAACCAAAATGATGAAAAATCGACTTGTACAGTCCCAGCAGATGAAAACAACTCCCCCAGGAAATAACTTTATTTTTATAAGCATCAAGTCAACACAAATATATTGCCCCAGTCTTGGCAATTCATTAGCACTTTACCTGCAGAGACAAAAGCTCTGGGTCTGTCTCCCTGTGATCTGAAAAACCAATAAAGAATCAATAGCTGAGCTACAAGTCTTCCCTGGTGAGTGAAGGAGTATTAGTGGGTTTTATCACTGGTGAGCCCCAGCCCAGGACACAATCCTGATTCAAACCACAATCCCAGTGTTGGAGGATACACTTTGGGCACTTCCTTTACTACCTTTTCTGGGTCTTTTTCCATTTCAAAACTAACTTTCTTTCTTTTTTCTTTTTTTTCAGAAATCTGTACTATTATGCTTGGAATTTTTGCTCCAACTGTGGAAATGTGGTTTGGACATTTTTTTTTCTAACTTTCAGACAGCAACCATAACAAAAATTCACACCAGCACAAGGCTCCTCTTTTGGCAAAACAATGTAATAATTCCAGTGGACTCAGTCCACGAGAAGTCGCTATTGTGAAATGGTCTAACACCCACTTTATTAACATTAGGGCTAATTTCTTTGGAAGGGAGTTTAAAGCCGCCAAGACTTCGATTCTGGGGTTAATTGGTCTGTTTGCCACTGTTTGTCAGAACTGTCTTTAAAGAACATCTTCAAAGACTGCCCTGATATTGGCCCCTGTCTTGTCTGAAATGTCTTTATCAATGCCAAAAATGCAGTGAGTGAAAGGGCTTTTTACTTAATTATTTCTGAAAACCAAAAAAGGAATTCCATGTAGACAGATAATGAGAATTGACACAGTGAAATTAAAATGTGTGTTCAGGCAAAGAAAGCCAGAGGAGCTGAACTTCTAACTAGAGCCAGCACATGGGGAGTCCGCCTGCCAGCCCACCGCTTCAGACAGAGCCCTGGGTGCTTCATTTTGTCTCTTGGAACAGATTCCATTTTAAAGCCCATGCTGATTGGTTGCACAGGTTGCTTAGCAACCCGCAGGCCAATAGTATTTGGTTTTAAAATGCCAACATCTGTAGGGCACTCCAAGTACAATTGTTTTTATATTTTTTTTTTCAAAGAGCTTGGGAATAGGCTATTTTGTTTATTTTTTTCCCCCAACCAGGAATCAAACCCATGCCCCTGCATTGAAAGTGCAGACTCTTAACCACTGGACTACTAAGAAAGTCCCCCAAATACAATTTTTAATTCGATACTTATGTCTGGAAACAGGGAAGAAGGTGTATCTTAAAAAAAAATAAAAACAACATGTATTTCTTTACACAGTTCTCCACCTCCTCCCACCCCATGCACCCTTCCAGCCACTTTCTGGCTTATGTTGCTGCTGTCCACAACCACATGTCCCCATTCCTATTTCCAGTTTCTTTTTTGGGTAGAGGTGAATAGAAAGGAGGGATGAAGTGGGACAATTCTTCAGGCATCCATACGAAAAGTAGAAAAGTATGCACTTTATTTTAAACATAATTAAAATACTTCAGAAGAGTATTAAAAATACTAACAGAAGAGAAAAACCGTTTGGTCTCCATTTTGCCGAAAATTGCAATTACTGTGGATCCAAGTTTCCTTCCAAGCCAGAGAAGAATCAGGCTCTGTCTCTTCACAACTATCCCAGGATGGGGTGTTTGGTCTACAGGAAGACACTACTGGCTACACCTCAGCACTACTTCTCTGTCCCCAAAATCACTGAACAACCCCAAAATGAAAGCAGAGAAACAAACCAACAGAGAAACTCAGACACCCAACACCCAATAATGAGTTAACTTGGTGATCTCTAAACATCCATCACATTTTTTTAACCGATTTTTTTTAACTTATTTATTTTAATTGGAAGCTAATTACTTTATAATATTGCAGTGGTTTTTGCCATACATTGACATGAATCAGCCATGGATGTACATGTATTCCCCGTCCTGAACCCCCCTCCATCTTCCCTCCTCATCCCATCCCTCAGGGTCATCCCAGTGCACCAGCCCTGAGCACCCTGGCCAATGAATCGAACCTGGACTGGCGATCTATTTCACATATGATAATATACATGTTTCGATGCTATTCTTTCAAATCATCCCACCCTCGCCTTCTCCCACAGAGTCCAAAAGTCTGTTATTTACATCTGTGTCTCTTTTGCTGTCTTGCATATAGGGTCATCATTACCATCTTTCTAAATTCCATATATATGCATTACTATGCTGTATTGGTGTTTTTCTTTCTGGCTTACTTCACTCTGTATAATAGACTCCAGTTTCATCCACCTCATTAGAACTGATTCAAATGCATTCTTTTTAATAGCTGAGTAATATTCCGTTCCAGCTGGTTTTAGAAAAGGCAGAGGAACCAGAGGTCAAATTGCCAACATCTGCTGGATCATGGAAAAAGCAAGAGAGTTCCAGGAAAACATCTATTTCTGCTTTATTGACTATGCCAAAACCTTTGACTGTGTGGATCACAATAAACTGTGGAAAATTATGAAAGAGATGGGAATACCAGACCACCTGACCTGCTTCTTGAGAAACCTGTATGCAGGTCAGGAAGCAACAGTTAGAACTGGACATGGAACAACAGACTGGTTCCAAATAGGAAAAGGAGTATGTCAAGGCTGTATATTATCACCCTGTTTATTTAACTTCTATGCAGAGTACATCATGAGAAATGCTGGGCTGGATAAAGCACAAGCTGGAATCAAGATTTCCAGGAGAAATATCAATAACCTCAGATATGCAGATGACACCACACTTATGAAAGAAAGCAAAGAAGAACTAAAGAGACTCTTGATGAAAATGAAAGAGGAGAGTGAAAAAGTTGGCCTAAAGTTCAACATTCAGAAAACTAAGATCATGGCATCCGGTCCCATCACTTCATGGTAAATAGATGGAGAAACAGTGGCTGACTTTATTTTGGGGGGCTCCAAAATCACTGCAGATGGTGACTGCAGCCATGAAATTAAAAGACACTTTCTCCTTGGAAGGAAAGTTATGACCAACTTAGCATATTCGAAAGCAGAGACATTACTTTGTCAACAAAGGTCCATCTAGTCAAGTCTATGGTTTTTCCAGTGGTCGTGTATGGATGTGAGAGTTGGAATATAAAGAAAGCTGAGTGCAGAAGAATTGATGCTTTTGAACTGTGGTGTTGGAGAAGACGCTTGAGAGTACTTGGACTGCAAGGAGATCCAATCAGTCCATCCTAAATGAGATCAGTCCTGGGTATTCATTGGAAGAACTAATGTTGAAGCTGAAACTCCAATACTTTGGCCACCTGATGGGAAGAGCTGAATCATTTGAAAAAACTCTGATGCTGAGAAAGATTGAGGGCAGGAGAAGGGGATTACAGAGGATGAGATGGTTGGATGGCATCATTGACTCAGTGGACATGGGTTTGGGTAAACTCCAGGAGTTGGTGATGGACAGGAAGGCCTGGCGTGCTGCCATCCATGGGGTTGCAAAGAGTTGGACATGACTGAGCGACTGAACTGAACTGAACTGAACTGAACTAAATATTCCATTGTGTATATGTACCACAGCTTTATTATCCATTCGTCTGCCAATGGACATCTAGGTTGCTTCCATGTCCTAGCTATTATAAACAGTGCTGCAATGAACATTGGGGTACACGTGTCTCTTTCAATTCTGGTTTCCTCAGTGTATATGCCCAGCAGTGGGATTGCTGGGTCATATGGCGGTTCTATTTCCAGTTTTTTAAGGAATCTCACACTGTTCTCCATAGTGGCTGTACTAGTTTGCGTGTAAGAGGGGTCCCTTTTCTCTGCACTCTCTCCAGCATTTATTATTTGTAGCCTTTTTGATAGCAGCCATTCTGACTGGAGTGAGATGGTACCTCATTGTGGTTTTGATTTGCATTTCTCTGATAATGAGTGATAAACATCCATCACATTTTGAGGATCCTGGCCTCAATCACATTCAACCCATACATGCCTGGTCTCTGTTTTTGGCCTCATCAAACCTTGGCAATTGCACCTTCCCATTCTTGCCACTGTCTAAAGTCCCAGATATCAATATATTTGCATGTTGTTTGGGTAACAATGCAACAGAAACCCCCTCAGGGAAATCACATTTGAAGAGAATAAGGGCAACTCTAGAACAGCACCTTTCTTTGAAGAATTCCAAATGGCATTGCAAACTGATGCTATCATTCAACTGGCCTCTGGTTGAGTGAATACATTAGCCTTCACTCCTTCCAATATGGAGAGGTCAGATTACCTGCTGGAAAGCAAAGGGAGCCCTAAATGATCTGATGCAAGAAAAAATAGCCGAGAGAAACTAAGCATGGCAGGGAGCTTCAGATCTCCCTTTAGGGTAGTGTCCCCTTAAACAGACAATTTCTGATGAGCTTTAACCAGGAGATCCTCTGGCAGAAAAAGAAAAGTGCTTGGTACTTTGATAAAACAAAACACACAAATACATTCCCCTCACCTTTCAGCATAAGCCTCAACCCGTTGTTAGATTTTGGCCATTGGTTTTGCCCAGAGATCTGATTACTGTTATCTCTGCTTGCATAACTACAAATGTTATCATTACTGCTCAACTGATACAGCTCTGTTTTACCAACACAAAGGGAGACTGTATGTACACTTGCCCTCTCACCAGAAGGGCTGGTTTAAAAGAAAGAGAAGAAAAGGGAAAGAGCAAGGCTGGGAACCAAGGGGAGTAGGCCTGCTGAATGAGCCTTTCAGAAAGAATTATGTGATAGGTTTTGTGTGTGTGCTTTTTTAAAATGCTGCTGCCAAAGCTCAGAATTGAAAAGTATTCAATGGGCATCATGTCAGAAACACAATGATTCATTTGGCTGGTTCATTTTCAAACATGAGCATTCTCCTTATTCCCTGAAATGGGTTTTGGGCCCGAATCTTCAAAATGTGAGGAACAGAAGTTATGCAGAGAGCCGGGTCTGATTCAAGATAAACAAGGATTCGATTAAAAATATGACAGTGGCATATCCCTGGCCTCCAAAGAGCCTTGTCTGGTTGCCCACACTGCAGACTTTTCCTCCATCCAAAACTGCACGGAGGTAAAACTGAGGTTCTCTCTGGCCAGCCCTTCCCAGCACAGAAGGCATAGTTTATAAGCCTGTCCCGCTGCCCCATTACCTATGGTGTCCAAGGGAAGCCTAGTTACACATATAGCAGACTTGGGTCTCAATTCCGAAAGTCAGGAGTACAAGAAGCGAGACTGCTTTATTTTCCTGGTGCCATCCCACAGAACTGAAGTCTTGTCACCGTTAATTTCCACTCTTCCTTTGCGATTGCAAGGAAGTTCCCAGAGGCTCACTCAGGCCTGGGTGTGAGAGGCAAGCCACAGAGAAAAGAAGACCTAGTCCCCAGGGGGCCATATCTCCAGACCATAGTTTCTAGCAGCACTGCTCTGGCTGGCCCTCTGTCCACACCACTCTTGGCCACACTGGGATCGGAGAGCCCAAGGCAAACACAGCTCTGCTTCAGGTCCTCTTTTGTTTGACTCCTTCTAGAAACTTGTGGCTGAAAATTTTTAACAGAGTATTTTTTAAATTGAGATCTAATTTACAGACCATAAAATCTACCCTATTAAATGGGGTTCATTTTCGGCTTTAAGGACTTCGTGCAATCTTTAGCTTCCCTGATGGTTCACATGGTAAAGAATCTGCCTGCAATGCAGGAGACCTGGGTTCAATGCCTGGGTTGGGAAGATCACTGGGAGAAGGGAATGACTACCCAATCCAGTATTCTTGCCTGGAGAATTCCATGGACAGAGGAGCCTAGCAGGCCACAGTCTGTGGGGGCTCAAAGAGTTGGAGATGACTGAGCAACTAACACTTTAATTTTCATGCTTTAAAGTGTACAGTCCAGTGGTTTTTCATATATTTGCAAAGTTCTGTTGTAGCATAAAAGTGGGGCACAAGAAGACGGCCATGTCCTAGGTCTCAGGTGAGTCCCTGGGATGGCCACATGTGGGTTCTTAGCTTCATACAGGAAAGGATTGAAGGGCAAGCCAAAGTAAAGCGAAAGAAGATTTATTCAGGGAGACACACTCCATAGACAGAGTGTGGACCATCTCATCAGGCAGGAGGTCCAAGATATTGGGGTGGTTTTTATTGACTGGGTAATTTCATAGACTAATAAGTAGGAAGATTTTTCCAGCTCTTTGGGGGAAAGGGCAGGGATTACCAGGAATTGGGTCACTGCCTACTTTTTGGTCTTTTTGATCAGTCTTGGAACTGTCATGGCACCTGTATGTCATTTAGCCTAGGCTAATGCATTACAATCAGCATATAATGAGGCTCAAGATCTAGTGGGAGACAAGTGTCTGCCATCTTTGACCTAGTCGGTTCTAACCAGTTTAAATCATGTTCTCAATGGCTGTGTAATCCTTTCAAAGGTGTGCCCTGACCCCCTTTCTGTCTCAGTTCTGCAGCCATTCTTGTTGTTTGTTTGTTGTCTAGTCCTAAGTCATGTTCGACTATTTGTGACCCCATGGACTGTAGCACGCCAGGATCCTTTGTCCATGGGATTTCCCAGGCAATAATACTGGAGTAGTTTGCCATTTCCTTCTCCAGGGGATCTTCCCAAGCCAGGGATTGAACCCACTTGAACTGACGTCTGTTTCGCCACCTGTATTGGCAGGCAGATTCTTTATCATTGTGCCACCTGGGAAGCCATTTTGCAACCATAGCCATTGTCTAATTCCAGAATATTTCATCACCTTCCAAAGAAACACCAGCCAAACCTAATTTTGAATTCTGTCTTCTAAAGAGGATCTCAAATTGTTTAAGCCTCACGCCGATAAAAATTAAATCCACCCCAGGATTCGGAGACCTTTTGCAAAGCAACCATTTCCAGAACCATAACCACTTAGTGAGTGGAGGCACAGATCCCCTGTAACTCATATCCCTGGGGTTTCTGGTTTTGCCACCCCTTCCCCAAGGGGACTGGGAGGCTGGAGTCTCTTCTGAAGGACCCACCAGAATCTAATCTTTCCTCCTTTCTTGTTATCTCTCTCCAGTTCTAAGAACTACAAGGCTTTATCTCTTAATCCATGTCTTCTTTTTAAAAAGTTTAAAAAGCAAGAATTTACCTCTTTTTCTCTGAATTGTGTCTCCCTTCCCTAAGGCTGAGAAGAAAAAGCAGTAGCTGCCTCTTCAAAGGTCACCAAATCACAGAAAATAATGGTTACCAAAGCCCCGGTCAGTTCATCCAATGACTGCCCTGATACCCAGGAAACAACATAGCTCCAGGCTTTCAGAAGCTAAAAAGTCACTTGGGCACTTCTCAGACAGAGGAATGCTGAGGGTGATGCCAAGTGACATCGCAGAAGAGATCCTCTTAGAGACTGATGCAACCCCCCCAAATAAAAAGGTAGCTTTATTATCCATATTTTTTAAAAAAGAAAAGAAAAACCAATGGATGGCACCAGAAACTGTACTCGCTCTTGTGTGGACCAAGCCTTAATTAGGGAGTCAAGGCCCTCAGACCTGGTCTAACAAGAAACCATTCCTTTGGGATTATGAATTCCCTTTCACACTCTGAACCTCACTTTACCCCCTACAAATATCAAACTTTGGTACTAATCCATTGGTGAGGTTTTGTCTCCCTTCAGAGCTACACTTGATTTGTGCTATTATTTAATTTCATCTCATTAAAAAGATTGAAAAACGGATGGTGGCACAAAAGTGCCCAGAACACCCCCCTCCACCAGAGTAGCCAGAAACTTAAGGGTCACCACTTGCTCCCCTGGAAGAAAACAGGACAAATGATGGATCCAGTCCAGGTGGAGGAACCCAAGGTCCACATCCTCTCTGTGGGCGACCTGAGTTTGGAGCCATCACAAAGCGCCCAGAAGATGATCACAGTGACAACAGCGATGGCAGCAGCTCTCCTGTGTTTACCACTTGCAAGGCCTTGTGCTGAGCAATTTCCATACAGAGCTCTGTTTACTTCTCATCACCATTCTACAATGGTGTTGTGCGTGTGTGTTCAGTTACTCAGTCCTGTCTAGACCTTTGCAAACTTCATGGACCGTAGCCCACCAGTTTCTTCTATTCATGGAATTTTCCAGTCAAGAATACTGGACTGGATTGCCATTTTGTCCTCCAGGGGATCTTCCCAACTCACAGATCAAACCCACGTCTCGTGCATCTCCTGCATTGCAGGCAGATTTTTTTTTTTTTTTTTAACCACTGAGCCACTGGGGAAACCCTCTTAATCCCATTTTGCAGATAAGGAAATACCACAGCAGAGAGGTTACAAATCTGAGCAAGGTTGCACATCTAGGCATTGAGAGAACAACAGTTATCTTGTCTTATTCTTCAGTTCAGTTCAGTTCAGTCACTCAGTCGTGTCCGACTCTTTGCGACCCCATGAATTGCAGCACACCAGGCCTCCCTGTCCATCAACAACTCCCAATCACCCAAACTCATGTCCATCGAGTTGGTGATGCCATCCAGCCATCTCATTCTCTGTCATCCCCTTCTCTTCCTGACCCCAATCCCTCCCAGCATCAGGGTCTTTTCCGAGTCAACTCTTCACATGAGGTGACCAAAGTATTGGAATTTCAGCTTCAGCATCAGTCCTTCCAATGAACACCCTGGACTGATCTCCTTTAGAATGGACTGGTTGGACCTCCTTGCCATCCAAGGGACTCTCAAGAGTCTTCTCCAACACCATAGTTCAAAAGCATCAGTTCTTCAGCACTCAGCTTTCTTTATATTCCAACTCTCATATCCATACATGATGACTGGAAAAACCATAGCCTTGACTAGACAGACCTTTGTTGGCAAAGTAATGTCTTTGCTTTTTAATATGCTATCTAGGTTGGTCATAACTTTCCTTCCAAGGAGTAAGTGTCTTTTAATTTCATGGCTGCAATCACCATCTGCAGTGATTATGGAGCCCGAAAATCACTTGTCTTATTCTTAAGCACTACTAAATGCTTCCTCAAGCAGGCAAAGTCAAGAATGGACCAACCTCTGGTTCCAGTACACAGAAATGCCCTTCCTAGTCTGACCCAAACACAATGGGTTTGGGGCCCGTCTCAGGTCAGGACTGAACTTTCACTGCTTTATCTGCTGTGGGGAACTGAGGATATCTGACCTCAGAAACAACTACCTCAATTATGTAGAGGAAAAAATAAAAGAATCCCTACCTCACATCATATAACCAAACAAATTCCAGCTGTACCATATATTAGGTCATATATTGAAATAATAAAAATACAATTAAGAAAACATAAATCAATATTATAATATTGGAATGGGAAAAGCCTACTCTAAGTAGCCACTTAACCAAAATATCTTAAAAAGAAAGAATAAAGCACATTGTAGAGAAGAAAAACAACATCATTAATAAAGCTGAAAAGCAGATGACACATTTATTACAGAGGCCTCATTTGCTTTATGAATGTCTCCTACAAAACAAAACAAACATCAATAATCCAATGGAAAGTATAAGCAAAAGTTAAGAAAAGTTCATGGCAAAGAAATTACAAAAAGCTCTTAAATACATTAAAAGTGCAAAACCTTGCTCATAATAAGAACATTCCAAATCAAAACTATCCTTCTGGTTGGCAGAGATCTACAGGGATCAGCAAGAATGTATGGAAACACATCCTCACTGTGTTGGAAGGCACAGGCATCCACTGCGCCTCCAGGGAGAGCAATTAGCCAATCAATCTTTGATCCTACAATCCCATTTTTAGGAACATAGCCTACAAGTATGCCAAATGTGTAGGAAGTAGTTATATACCAGAATATTTATGATGTTATTGTTTCTAGTAGTAAAAGATTGGAAGTAACTCAAATATCTGAGTAGAAAACTGGTTAAATAAACTGTGGAACAGATTGCTATGGAGATATTTAAAAGGATCCAAAAGAATGAAATTGGATCTTTTGCTGTTGTTGTTGTTGCTCAATGGCTAAGCTGTGTCCAACTGTTTGCGACCCCATGGACTGCAGCACATCAGGCTCCTCTGTCCTTCACTGTCTCTTGGAGTTTGCTCAAATTCATATTTATTGAATTTGGTGTTGTCATTGAAGTTGATGTTGCTATCTAACCACTTCATTGCTTGCTGGCCTCTTCTCCTTTTGCCTTCAGTCTTTCCCAGCATCAGGGTCTTTTCCAATGAGCTGGCTCTTCACATTAGGTGGTCAAAGTATTGGAGCTTTAGCTTCAATATCACTCCTTCCAATGAATATTCAGAATTGATTTCCTTTAGGATTGACTGATTTGATCTCCTTGCAGTCCAAGGGACTGTCAAAACTCTCCTCTATCCTTACCTCACAATATACAAAAATTATCTCCACATGGATCAAAGAATTAAATGTAATAGCTAAAGTAATTAAACTCTTTTTTAAAAATTGGACTAAAATTTCATGATCTTGGATTTGGAAATGGATCCTTAAATATGACACCAAAGCACAAATAACAAAAGAAGAAAATAGATAAATTGGACTTCACTAAAATCAAAGCTTTGTGTATCAAAAGATACTATCAAGAATGTAAAAAGACAGCCCACAGAGTAGGAAAAAATATTTGCAAATCATATATCTGATGAGAGTTCAGTATGAAGAATATATGCATATAAAGAACTTCTAACTCAACGGCAACAAAACAAAAATCCAACTTTAAAAAGGGCAAGAACCTAAAAAGGTATTTCTCCAAAGAAAAGATACAGATGGCCAATAAGCATAGGAAAAGATGCTCAGCATCCTTTGTCATTAAAGAAGTAAAAACTAAAACCACAACAAGAACCTACTTCATACACATTCAGTTCAGTTCAGTTCAGTTCAGTTGCTCAGTCATGTCCGACTCTTTGTGACCCCATGAATTGCAGCACACCAGGCCTCCGTGTCCATCACCAACTCCCGGAGTTTACCCAAACTCATGTCCACTGAGTCGGTGATGCCATCCAACCATCTCATCCTCTGTCATCCCCTTCTCCTCCTGCCCTCAATCCCTCCCAGCATCAGGGTCTTTTCAAATGGGTCAGCTCCTCACATCAGGTGGCCAAAGTATTGGAATTTCAGCTTCAACATCAATCTTTCCAATGAACACCCAGGAATGATCTCCTTTAGGATGGACTGGTTGGACCTCCTTGCCATCCAAGGGACTCTCAAGAGTCTTCTCCAACACCACAGTTCAAAAGCATCAATTTTTCAGCCCTCAGCTTTCTTTATAGGCCAACTCTCACATCCATACATGACTACTGGGAAAACCATAGCTTTGACTAGACAGACCTTTGTTGACAAAGTAATGTCTCTGCTTTTTAATATGCTGTCTAGGTTGGTCATAACTTTCCTTCCAAGGAGCGTCTTTTGATTTCATGGCTGCAATCACCATCTGCAGTGATTTTGGAGCCCCCAAAAATAAAGTCAGCCACTGTTTCCACTGTTTCCCCATCTACTTCCCATGAAGTGATGGGACCAGATGCCCTGATCTTAGTTTTCTGAATGTTGAGCTTTAAGCCAACTTTTTCACTTTCATCAAGAGGCTCTTTAGTTCTTCTTCACTTTCTGCCATAAGGGTGGTGTCATGTGCATATCTGAGGTTACTGATATTTCTCCTGGCAATCTTGATTCCAGATTGTGCTTCATCCAGCCCAGCATTTCTCATGATGTACTCTGCATAGAAGTTAAATAAACAGGGTGACAATATACAGCCTTGACGTACTCCTTTTCCTATTTGGAACCAGTCTGTTGTTCCATGTCCAGTTCTAACTGTTGCTTCCTGACCTGCATACAGGTTTCTCAAGAGGCAGGTCAGGTGGTCTGGTATTCCCATCTCTTTCAGAATTTTCCACAGTTTATTGTGATCCACACAGTCAAATGTTTTGGCATAGTCAATAAAGCAGAAATAGATGTTTTTCTGGAACTCTCTTGCTTTTTCCATGATCCAGTGGATGGCAACTTGATCTCTAATTCCTCTGCCCTTTCTAAAACCAGCTTGAATATCTGGAATTTCATGGTTCACGTATTGCTGAAGCCTGGCTTGGAGAATTTTGAGCATTACTTTGCTAGCATGCGAGATGAATGCAATTGTGCTGTAGTTTGAGCATTCTTTGGCATTGCCTTTCTTTGGGATTGGAAGGAAAACTGATCTTTTCCAGTCCTGTGGCCACTGCTGAGTTTTCCAAATTTGCTGACATACTGAGTGCAGCACTTTCACAGCATCATCTTTTAGGATTTGAAATAGCTCAACTGGAAATCCATCACCTCCACTAGCTTTGTTCATAGTGATGCTTCCTAAGGCCCACTTGACTTCACATTCCAGGATGTCTGGCTCTAGGTGAGTGATCACACCATTGTGATTATCTGGGTTGTGAAGATCCTTTTTGAAATAGTTCTGTATATTCTTGCCACCTCTTCTTACTATCTTCTGCTTCTGTTAGATCCATACCATTTCTGTCCTTTATTGAGCCCATCTTCACATGAAATGTTCCCTTGGTATCTCTAATTTTCTTGAAGAGTTCTCTAGTCTTTCCCATTCTATTGTTTTCCTCTGTTTCTTTGCATTGATCACTGAGGAAGGCTTTCTTATCTCTCTTTGCTATTCTTTGGAACTCTGCATTCAAATGGGTATATCTTTCCTTTTCTCCTTTGCTTTTCAGTTCTCTTCTTTTCACAGCTATTTTTAAGGCCTCCTCAGACAGCCATTTTGCTTTTTTTCATTTTTTTTTCCTTGGGGATGGTCTTGTTCCCTGTCTCCTGTACAATGTCATGAACCTCCGTCCATAGTTCATCAGGCACTCTGTCTATCAGTTCTAGTCCCTTAAATCTATTTCTCACTTCCACTGTATAATCATAAGGGGTTTGACTTAGGTCATACCTAAATGGTTTAGCGGTTTTCCCCACTTTCTTCAGTTTAAGTCTGAATATACACACTAGGATATTATAGTAATAAGTAAAAATGGAGAATAGGTATTTAGCAAGGGTGTGGAAAGTTTGGAACCCTCATACATTGCTACTGGGAATGTGAAATGGTATAGCTGGTCAGAAAACAGTTCAATGGTTTGTCAAAAAGTAAAACATAGGATTACCAAACAATCCAGCAATTCTACTCCTAGATACACACCCAAGTTAGTGAAAACAGGTATTCAAATAAACTTTTGCACATGAATGTTCGTAGCAGTGTTATTTATAATAGCCAAGAAGTGAAAACAACCCACATGTTCATCAGTGGATGAAGAGAGGGGCAAAAAATGTGGTATATCCATTCAATGGCCTATACTTGGCATTAAAAGGAAATGAAGTATTGTTGCATGCCACAGCATGGATGGACTTTGAAAACATTGTGCAAGTGAAAGAAGCTAGACCCACATGACCACATATTTTATTATTTTTCCATGCATATGAAATGTCCAGAAAAGGCAAATCCATAGAGAGATAATGGTTAAGGGCTGGGCAGATATGGATGGGGAATCAGTACTTAATGAGTATGAAGTTTCTTTTTGAGGTAATAAAAGTGTTCTGGAATTAGATAGTGGTGATGACTGCATGGGCTTCTCAGGTGGCTCAGCAGTAAAGAATCCTGTCAATGCAGGAGACACAGATTTGGTCCCCAAATCAGAAAGATCCTTTGGAGAAGAAAATGACAACCCATTCCAATGTTTCTTGCCTGGAAAATCCCATGGACAGAGGATCCTGACAGGCTACAGTCCATGAGGGTCACAAAAGAATTGGGCATGATTAGCAACTAAAGAATAATGATGATTGCAAAAATCATGAATATATTAGAAACCACTGAACTATATACTTCAACATGGTTAAAATGGTGAATGTCATATAAATTTTACCTCAATAAAGAAAGATGAGGAAATCCTTTTTGTATCAATAGAAATAGTTCCCAAGATATATGTTAAAATTTAAAAAAAAAGCAAGTTTACCGCTACAGAACAGTGAATGCACATGCTATCGTTTACTTTCTTCTCGGTGCACTAATTGTCCCTGAGAGCAGAAGCAGAGAAACAGACCCACACCTGGACCACCTCCAGGCTCAGGAAAGGAACATACCCTCCTCCAAGGAGGACATAGCTGCTGGTTGAGCCCTTGCCAAGGTTGATCAGCTTTGTTTACCCAGAGTGCAAGATGAGTCAGGCTGCCCCCATTCACCCACACTCATGCAGGGTCTAGAGTAGGCAGCCACTGGCTGGGATTCCCGTCCTTTGTCACAGCCCCAGAGATCCCATCATAACCAGCCAAGCAGGGGAATTGAGCCAGGTGACCAATAGGAAGCCCTGTTGTGTACATTTACTCCACAACCGAATCAGACAGCCAGTCTGATCCTCTGAAGTTGCTTCAGTTCAGAAGATCTGCAAGTTCCGATTTGTTATAGATTCATACTTTGAAGCCCTAACCCCCAGTGGGATGGTATTAGGAAGCAAGACCTTTGGTAGGTGGTTTGGTTAAGGTGAGCTCTTGAGGGTGGGGCCCATAACAGGATTAGTGTCCTTAATAGAAGAGAAAGAAACAGAGAGTTGTTTCACCATACCAGGGGAGGACACAGAGAAAAGACGGCCATCTGCAAACCAGGAAGCAAGCCTACACGAAACATAGCATCTGCCAGCACCTTGATCTTGGACTTCCCCACTCCCAAAAGAATAGAAATAACCTTCTGTTGTTTAAGCCACTCAAATAGATGAGGACAGAATCTAAGAGTGGCCCAGAGAACAAAAAGTGCCAAGTTTCACCTGGCCGGCACAGGTGTGGAGACAACGTGAACTGGGAGCTCCAAACCTGCCCTCAGCTCCTGCAGGTCTCTCTGTTGTGAACATCTTACCACACCAGGTGTCATTTTAGTGTTAACATTTTTTTTTATATGTAGCTTGGCTCATAAGTGCAAGCCAACTGCTGGTGCTCAACCTCAAACTGGTTAAAATGAACTTTCCGAAAGATAGCACAGGACTGTACTTTATGGGCACTTTCAGATATTTTCAAAGACTATTTTACTCACACGTGATTCTCACTTCATGTGATGGCTATAGAAACCAACCCCTGATGTAACTCCACTCTAATGTGAGAGTACAACTGACTTCTGCTTATAGAAAATAAGAACTGAGAAGCAGGCACCGTTATATAAATGCTATCCAATGCTTCCCCAAACATCTCCCATCATCTCCAGCTAGCAGTATGTACTGGTCACATTCATTATGCAGGTAGCAATAGGGAGGAGTCTGTGTGTGTTGAAAACATACTGTGTTCCTGGTAATCTATATAGAAATTTCATGGAAATTACAGTATCTGTAGAAGGTAATAAATCTTGTGCTCATTTCATTGATGGGGAAACTGAGGCTCAAAAAGGCTAGATAATGAATTGAAGGCAAGTAGCAGAGACAATGAGGCCCCCAATCTGGGAGAGTCTACTTTGCCTTCTTGTACACGCATGCTAAGTCACTTCAGTCGTGTCCACCTCTTTGTTACCCCATAGACTGTAGCCTGCCAGGCTTCTCTGTCCATGGGATTCTCCAGGCAAGAGTACTGGAGTGGGTTGCCATTTCCTCCTCCAGAGGATCTTCCTGACCCAGAGATTGAACCCGTTTCTCTTACGTCTCCTGCATTGGCAGGCATGTTCTTTACCACTAGCACCACTTGGGAAGCCCTTGCCTTCTTACTCTGCTCAAATTACACTGATTATCTCAACTCATCTGCTTTTTTCTCCCTATGCTAATTGGCTTCTTCAATTTACATCCAATTTAGTCCCTTCTAATCAGGCAACTTCCTTGTCTGCAAATGCTCGTGGGGATAGATTTAAGACTACACTCACTCAGAAATGTGTTAACCTTCTGTTTGGGCTCACATACCCAAGCTGACTTGCTGGGTCCCTGAAACTAAGCAATTGCATCATGGATGGCTTTCTTCAGTAGCTCCTCAGCCTTTCCACTTATATTTCTAGTCTCTTTTGAACCCCGTATTATTGCAACCACTGCTCGCTTCCAACACTAACTGTTCCTCTCTATTATTTTCCTGTCATCGATTTCGTGCTGGGATTTCTAATGCCCCAATACAGTTCTCATGCTTTCATTTCTTTCTCTGTCCTTGGAATGTGAAACATCTCCCAATTTACTACCATCTGCTACCTTAATTAATAGGCTGTTTACCTCCCCTGTAAGACCTTGCAGTGATTCTCTTGGACTCCATCCCTAACTTGGTGCACATTGCAGGCTCTCATTAGTCTTGGTTCATAATCCAGCTTTCAGTCTATTTGACAGCTCTCATCTCTAAGCCAATTTGAATTACGCTTTTCTTGTAACATTTCATAAGACACAAATTTACTTTTTTGGAACCTGGAACAAATTGCATTGACTACATTCCCTCTGTCCACTCCTTTTATAATCTGAAGGCCACCCCCAAATAAGGAAATAAATAACATCAATCTAGCTTGTTTGATAGAAATTCACAGGTTTTCTCTCTCTGCATCGGAGCCTGGGGTTTGCATGACTATCTCCAAGGAGTTCTCTCTTCTACAGAAAATGACCTGGTAAATACCTCCAGCTTCCCTTCACCCCCGCACCCTCATTAGCAAATTTGAATTGCACATGGTCCAACTGTACCCAAATGCACAACCAAAGATGTAGACGAATCAAGTGAATGACTTTATAGCCTGAACTGCCAATATCATTTATAGTTAGATAGAAGTGACTGGTTCAGTCATTCAAAGTAGAAAATGACCCATCATTAGAATGTCTGTTGTTGCTATGTAGAATGATCACTGTTGTAAATGTTCCTTAAAATGCAATCATCCTCTGCTCATGGGTACTGTATACGGAAATGGAAGAGTCACATCAATTAAACTTCTACTCTGTATCAAGTCCTGAGTTGGGGGTTGGCTTCATAGGCTTGACTCCAGTGGTGAGTTTTAAATCTGACTTCATCAGTCACATCTGAAGACTTTGGTAAAGATACAGACCTCGCTCTTGGATATTCTAAGTTAGTGGTTTTGGAGTAGGGCTCAAAGGTAGTTTTTTAAAAGTGCTACCAGGCACTCTTTTGATGACTAAGTGATTCTGGGAAGCACCAAAATTTCAAAGCAACCCAGAAATGTCCACTTCAGCCTTTTTTTGTTAGTCACTTGTTGGATGAAGAAAATAAGGCTCAGGGAGATTAAATAACTTGCTCAATATCACAGACTGGGAAACCATAAACCAGCATTAAAGATGAGTCTGTAGAGTTCTGGAGGTCCTCCTTTCGCCAGGAGCCCACAGAACCTCCATCTTGACGGGAAACAGTCTTTTGTTGTTGCAATCGAAGATACCGCAGGATCATTTTAATGAAAAGGAATATATTTTCCGCCCTGCCAAAAGATACTTAGTGTACACCAATGTCATAGCTGCATTATTCACCAGAGACAAAATGTGGAAACAACACAATGTCTATCAACAGATGAATGGAAAGTGAAAGTCGTTCAGTCATGTCTGACTCTTTGTGACCCCATGGACTATACAGTCCATGGAAGTCTCCAGGCCAGAATACTGGAGTAGGTAGCCTTTCCCTTCTGAGGGGATCTTCCCAACCCAGGGATCAAACCCAGGTCTCCCACATTGCGGGTGGATTCTTTACCAGTTGAGTCACAAGGGAAGCCCAAGAGTACAGGAGTGAGTAGCCTATCCCTTCTCCAGAGGATCTTCCCAACCCAGGAATTGAACTGGGGTCTTCTGAATTACAGGCAGATTCTTTACCAACTGAGCTACTAGGGAAGCCTGATGAATGAAATATATATGTGTGTGTGTGTATAGTCAAAGTGTTAATCTATCAGTTGTGTCCGACTCTTTGTGACCCCATGGATTGTAGCCCACTAGGCTCCTCTGTCCATGGGATCCTCCAGGCAAGAATACTGAAGTGGGTTGCCATGCCCTTCTCCAGGGCATTTTCCTGACCCAGGGATCAAACCCAGGTCTCCTGCATTGTAGACAGACTCTTTACCATCTGAACCACCACGGAAGTCCATAAGTATATAATTCAGCCATAAAAAGGAATAAAGTTCTTACACATGCTGTAATATGGATGAACCTTGAAAACAGTATGCTAAGCAAAAGAAAGCAGTCACAAAAGTACAAATACTACATGACTCCACTTGCATGAGGTACCTGAACGTCTGTCTGGTAGTCGCTCAGTCGTATCCAACTCTTTGCGAGCCCAAACACTGTAGCCCACCAGGATCCTCTGTTTATGGAATTCTCCAGCAAGAATACTAGAGTGGGTTGCCATTTCCTTCTCCAGGGCATCTTCCCAACCCAGAGACTGAACCCAGGTCACCTGCATTGCAGGCAGATTCTTTACTTCTGAGCCAAAAGGGAAGCCTTGAGGAAGCTGGACAAGGCACATTTGTAGAAACAGAAAGTAGGATGCCAGGGGCTGGGCCTGGTGATGGGGGAGATTATTATTTAATGAGCAGTTTCTGTTTAGCATGATGAAATGGGTTGTAGTGAATATACCTCATGCTGTGGAATTACACACTTATAATGGAAATAGATGGGGAAACAGTGTCAGACTTTATTTTTTGGGGCTCCAAAATCACTGCAGATGGTGACTGCAGCCATGAAATTAAAAGACGCTTACTCCTTGGAAGGAAAGTTATGACCAACCTAGATAGCATATTCAAAAGCAGAGACATTACTTTGCCAACAAAGGTCCATCTAGTCAAGGCTATGGTTTTTCCTGTGGTCATGTATGGATGTGAGAGTTGGACTGTGAAGAAGGCTGAGCACTGAAGAATTGATGCTTTTGAACTGTGGTGTTGGAGAAGACTCTTGAGAGTCCCTTGGACTGCAAGGAGATCCAACCAGTCCATTTTGAAGGAGATCAGCCCTGGGATTTCTTTGGAAGGAATGATGCTAAAGCTGAAACTCCAGTACTTTGGCCACCTCATGCGAAGAGTTGACTCATTGGAAAAGACTCTGATGCTGGGAGGGATTGGAGGCAGGAGGAGAAGGGGATGACAGAGGATGAGATGGCTGGATGGCATCACTGACTCGATGGATGTGAGTCTGGGTGAACTCTGGGACTTGGTGATGGACAGGGAGGCCTGGTGTGCTGTGATTCATGGGGTCACAAGGAGTCAGACATGACTGAGCAACTGAACTGAACTGAACTGAATGGTAAATTTTAGGTTATGTATATTTTATCACAATTTAAAAGGCATACAAAAGATATCTGGAAAAATAGGCACCCCCTGGAACTTACCCCAAGAAGGAGATTGTGAAGTGAGTCCCCAAGACTTTCTTCTGTTTTCCCCTGAAGTTGAATGAAAACCCGATTTTTGGTTAATTGAAGGTTTCAGTTGGCCATGCATCATTGTATTTTACTCTTCGCTCATTTTTCATCACAGAAAGAATGGGGGAGGGGGCATTTTGGCAAGTAGGGATGAAGTTACCCTGTGTGATAGGGTAAGTGCATCAGGAGGTGAGGGGGCAACTCTGCAACTCCTCTGAGGGACAGTCCTAGTCACATGAACTTTCTGGGGACCAGGAGTGTCTCCCCTTTAAGAGAGAGCTCTGTGGCTGCTGGCTTGATGCCTGCCCCCATTGTTCTGGTAGCATCCCTGGGCTAAGTGAGCATCTGACCAAAGTTCAGTAAAATGAGCCCTCCTCCTGGATGGTTTTTTAACTATGTTTCCAGGATATTTAACTGGAAACATCCTCCTTTCTTTTTGGCTATAAGCTCTAAAGATGCAACCTCAAAGATATGGATAGCACAGCTCATCCAGGGTAGACAACCTTCTGAGGTTGCCAGAAGAGGTCCCAGGTCCTGTTCCTGAGCCCTGAAGTTGTCTGGCCCTCCTTCTATCCTGAGAGCCACCCCTCTGTCTTTTCCATAGTGTCTCCTTATTTCTTGAGCAGATTCCTGGTATCTGCAACACAAAAACTCCTGAACACTTTGGCATGTGTTTGATTAAATGATTGCTAAAACTTATTTTGTTTCATTTTTAAATTTCTTGGGGTTTTTTTTTCTTTTTTTAGTTTTGGTAATTGTGAGGTGGCAATTGACAAATGAAAGTTGTACGTATTTAAGATGTACAATTCAATGTATGATTTGTGTATACATTGTGAAATGATCACTGCAATCAAGCAAATTAGCATACCCATGACCTCACATAATTATGTCTGTGTATATGTGTGTGTGTGGTGAGAACACTTAAGATCTACCATCTTAGCAAACACAAATATACAATAAAATATTGTTCACTATAGTCAGCTGCTGTACATTAGACCTTCAGCACTTACTCATCTTGCGTAACTGAAAGTTTATACCCTCTGACCAACATCTCTGGGTTTCCTCCACCCCCAACTCCTGGCAGCCACCACTCCACTCTGGACTTCTAGCTGCTGGACTATTGTAGATTCCACCTATGAGTGACGTAGGTGTTTCCAGGTGGTCCTAGTGGTAAAGGACCTGCCTGCCAATGCAGGAGACCTAGGAGACTCTGGTTCCATCCCTGGGTCAGGAAGATCTCCTGAAGGAAGGCATGGCAACCCACTCCAGTATTCTTGCAAGGAGAATACTGTGGACAGAGGAGCCTGGCGGGCTACGGTCCACAAGGTCACAAAGAGTCAGACATAACTGAAGTGACTTAGCTCATGAATGAGGTCAGACAGACAGCATTTGTCTTTCTGTGGCTGGCTTATCTCACTTGGCGTAAGTCCTTCAGATTCACATGTGTTTGTCACAAATGGCAAAATTTCTTTTTTTTCCCCAAGGTTGAATAATATTTATATCTATATATATTATTTTATATAATAAAATAATACATATAATTATATATTATATATATAATTTACATATATAAATATATATATCACAGTTTGTTCATTTATCAATGGACACAAAAATAAAAACATTAAAAACAGACATTTAAAAAACAAATTTAAATCCTCTGATCCTGTGAAAGTCATCCCATGCCAATTTAAGCAAGTTAAAAGTTTTCTTTGTGAATAAAGTATCTTATCTAAGATCCAGGGTGACCAGCACAGATGAAGTTAAGGCAAGATTAAAACAGGAGATCGAGATGGGAGACATAGGAAATAATACAAAATAATTAATTTACATTTTTAATTCACTTTGAGAAGCTATTTAAGGGCATTTCTCCTCTTCTGGTTTTTTTTTTTTTGGATGATTTATATCTTCAAGGAAAATGTGATTACATCCTGCAGATCAAAGATACTGAAAGAAGACGCCGATTAAAGAACATTTTAGGCACATGAAAGTTAGGGCTTGTGTGCTCCTGCAATGAAAAATGCAATTTGCTCTTTCTGAGAAAAAAAAAGGGAGGGGGGGACAAGAATCTCCCGTGCAAGCCCAGCATTTGCTTCTAGCAAAGGGAGTTATAGTTGGAGAAGAAATGCTATGAAGGTTGGTCCTTGTTTCTCCGAAGGCTCTGAGTTTGTTTGATCCCAGGAGACAGCGTAGTGAAGACCATCCATTCCAGCATGATAACAAGCAGGCTAATTTAACATCGAAATGAGGTAAAGCACCATGAAGTAGGCATGGAAGTGAATCAACATTAGAAGTCCCGAGAGCCAGGAAAAGAGCCACAGCTTAAAGCGATATCTGCTAAAACAGCAGGAATAGGGTAGGTTTTAAATAAATGTCAGGTTTGTTAGAAATACTTTTCATCCTCTTTTAATAGTTAACCTGACCCCAGCTCAAGAATCCAACATACTGAGTAGTCTATTGTGTACCTGGAGAAAACTTTCAAAACTTTAATTACTTATAATCTTGGTTTCAGTAATAACCTCAGTAATGCTGGTATAACCCTCCTCTTTTACAGCTCCCAGATGCTCCACACCAACTTATATCTTATCTCCAGCAGGAGACTCTGTTTTTTTATGATTTTAAAACATAGCTTGGAAAAGTCTCCATCTTATCTCAGAGCAGAAGTGGTGTCACTTGCCAGCCCAAATATTCTAGTAAGAGTTTCCCCTCTCACTCAGCTGCCACAGCTGCTTCTTGCAGCCCCAGCCAGGCTCCTGCTGAGATAAAAATACAATTCATTTAGGTCAATGATTAAATTGAAAGTTATAATATTACTAATTAAGTTTGAGCAAATAGAGAACCAAAAAAGAAACCAAACAAATTCCTTGAGAGGGTCACCTCCATACCTTTCCTTACAAACAGCCCCCTGAACACTCCCCACCCCCAAAGTAGAAAGTCTTAGAAAAGCCTCCCCCGTGCCTTGTCACTAGGGTCTCCGCTTTCAATCTCAAAACAACCACTTATTGTCTCCCAAGCATATTTTTATCTGAGAGCCTGTGTGTTCATTGGGCTGTGGAAGAAACCTTCCAGAGTCAAGCTCATTTCCTGAGACTGCCAGCCCCAAAGGAGCTGGGGAAGGAGAGGCACTGGAGAAAGGCACTGGGGAGCCCACGCGGAGAGCTATTTATAGTTACAGGACTCAGGTGTGGTGAAGACAGGTGACGCTTCTGAAGATTAACTCGTTGTCAAGGTGAGGCACACCGTAGGTCAGGGCCACAACTAGGGAGCTGGAAGCCAAGTACCTGGGGTGCAAAAGGCTCCTGGGTACCAAGTCTGCACTTCCTGAATCTCCTAAACACTGGCGCTCTGGGTGCCTCCCTTGCCTCCTGCATCCCAGGCCACACATCCCTGAAGATGGCAAGAACAAATTCCATTCTCCCCACTTGGCTTGCTTTAAAGACTCAGTGGGAAAGGCGGGTATTTTGTATAGCAAGCCAAAGCTTGTCTGTCTGAGCTGGTGATCAACTCCCAGCAGTTACATCTCAGCCAGTCACATCTTCTGACTCCTCCCGTGATCACCAAACATCTTCCTGTTGAATTCCTGGCCCGAGTCCCAAGCAGCCTGAGCAGAAGTGCTGGGGCTTCCTCCCAGATCCCATCACAGGAGATTCCCCAGCCATAGACACAGTGTTGTTGCTTCACTGTGCTCTAGAGGGGCCATTATCCCTGTGATGATGGGCTGATGGTTCTCAAGTAATTAAACAACGCCAGGAGTCTTTTAAACAATCCTCTAATTACTAGTCTCACCCTCAGAATTACACCCTCCAAATCCTAATTGATGCTACCGTAGACTCTTGGGAGCTACAGGCGTTGGGATAAAGATCCCAAGAGAACGTCTCGTCTGGGGTCACAGTGTGTGAATGGGCACAGTTGGTGCCACACCATCCCAGGCTGTGGCATGGTCAGGACAGTGGTTTGGGGGTTTCCTCTGGGCCACTCCAGGCCCCATCCCACAAAGATCCTCTACTAAGACCCAGACCGGCAGTGATGTTTGGTTTTCCTTTGTTTTGTTAAGAGCAGTTTTAGGTTTACAGAAACATGATTGGAAAGTACAGAGAGTTCCCACGTAAACTCCTACTCTCTCCTCATTCTCTTGTATCACGAGCATCTTGAGTTAGTGTAGTTCATTTGTTAAAAGTGATGCACTGACATTATTATTTGCTAAAATCATAGTTGACATTAGGACTCACTCTTGGTGTTGTACACCCTATGGGCTTGGGCAAATGTGTGATGAGCTGTATCTACCATTATCGAATCATGCAGAATAATTTTACTGCCCTAAAAACCCCCCTCGGCTCCACCTATCCCTCCTTTCCCACAAAATTAACAGGAATATTTTTTTTTTGCTACTTACATCGCCCTAGGGCTTTCCTGGTGGCTCAGATGGTAAAGAATCTGCTGATAATGCAGGAGACCTGTGTTCAATCCCTGGGTTGGGAAGATACCCTGGAGAAGGAAATGGCAACCCACTCCAGTATTTTAACCTGGAGAATTCCATGGACATAGGAGCCTGGTGGGCTACTGTCCATGGGGGTCACAAAGAGTCGGACGTGACTGAGTGACTAACACACTATTTGACTTTATGAATAATTTCTTTTTTTCTTTTTGGCCGTACCGTATAGCATGTAGGGAATCTTAGTTCCCCAACCAGGGATCAAGTTCGTGTTCCTTGTTTTGAGGGCATGGAGTCTGAACCACTGGACTGCCAGCAAGTCCCCAGTAACGTGTTTTGATCCCTAACTTACTAAGGATATTTGTATCTTTTTCTCTTTCTTCCCTTGAAAATAAATGGAGGCGATTCATTCCGGTCATAGACTCATCATCAAGCTGAGCTCGCACATTCTCGTGAAACATGGTCAGGAACACTCCGTACCTGCCATGTGCCCTGTCCAGCCTGGAGAACCTGGGCTGCTCACTGGACCATGGCAGCCTCTCTCCAGAAGCCCAGTGGCAGAGCCAAGCTCAGGGGCTGCCCATTTCTGGTGGTGAAGGATGGATGCACACTGCTCACTGCATCTGTTTCCTCCCTTCACATTACCCATTGATGGATGGGTATGCATGGAGTCCAATCTGTGCTGAGGGCAGACAGGTAACAAAAAGCAGTAAGAATGCAAAGAGCAGGCAGAACTTATCAACTTAGAGCCATGGTTCTCAAAGTACTGCCCGTGCACCCCCAGGGGTCTCCAAGACCTTCTCAGGGTTACATGGGTCTCAAATGATTCCCGTAACAATACTAAAAATTGTCTGCCTTTTCACTTGTATTGTCTCCAAAGTGTACAGTGGAGATTCCTAGAAGCTACAGGATTTGTATTGCAATAGACTTAATGCATAAGCGAGTACAAGGATTCAGAGGTCTTCCATTAAGGCAGGCAATAGTTTTACAAATATTTTTTTTAAATATCACTTTTCACTCTTTCTTCTTTTGGAAAATAGTGCTAATTTTTACTTAAAAAGTTACATGTATAATATATAATGGGATTATTACTGTTAATTTATGTGAAGTAAATATTTGTGCTTTTTCTGGTTTTATTTTCTAATATGGTGCATCAAAAGACATAACCCAGATTAACAGTTTTTTTGGAATCTTCAATAATTCTTAAGAATGCAAAGGAGTCCTGAAACCAAAGAGCTTGGTCCGATTAACAGCAAATAACCTGGAGTTAGACAGACCTCTGTTGAAAACCCAACCTTCTGCCATTTGGATGAGTTATTTACCCCCCACCCATCCAGAGCCTCGGCTTCTTTATCTGTTGAATGGTGATAGTAATGTTTACTTCATGGGGTGGTTGCAAAGATTAATGACTTGACATATAAGAAAAGTACCTATGGTCACTGGCATAGATAGTCAATAAACAGTGCAAAGAAGGAGGAAAAAGAAAGTTTAAAGCTGAGTTCCCATTTTTAAAGTGAGTATATAGCACTATTGTTGATGCACAGTTGGGCATGAGATCACAGCAAGTATCAAAGAGGACCTTCCGCCTCTCTGCAAACCTCAGGCAATGGTCAGCTGAAGCCAGTGGGCCTTGAAAGGTAGGGGAATTTGCATAAGCAGAAGGAAGGGTATTTCTCATCTATTCTTATAAGAGAGTAGCATTTATAAAGTAGCATGAACGAAGGCTCTGGAGGAGGGTTTCTATGGGATGTTTAACAGACTTAGCCCGCCTGCTTCTATACACACTCACAACACCGGGCACACATGTCTATATGGAATGAGTTTGCATACATGAAAGCGATAATATCCAAAATCAAACAATCATAATATAATTAACAGGCACTTACTTACTTAATACTCGCTTGTGTTCAATCGTGTCCAACTTTTTGCAACCCTATGGACTGTAGCTCGCCAGGCTCCTCTCGTCCAGCCACCTGGAAAGCTCCAACAGGGCCTTGGTGTATCACAGTTATTGACCATCTCCTCTGTTGCCATGGCACTCAGCTTGTGGAATCCCAATTCCCCTACCAGGGACTGAACCTGGGCCATGGCAGTGAAAGCCCAGACTCCTAACCAGTTGGCCACCAGGGAACTCCAGCCTCTATTGCTTTCAACCTGTTTCTGCTCATCTCAATCCTAGGCCCCACCTAGAGATCTGGATACAATAGGTCTGGGCAGAACCCAGGCATCTGTACTTTTATACAAGCTTCAGGTGAGAGGAGAGTCCTCCAGTCACTCTGGGCAGAGCCCAACAGAGACCTGAGAGGTTCTGCCTTTAAAGAATATGCTCGTAACATACCTGGAAAGATAAGGCACAGAGAAGGGGCCAAGCCAGTCTGCTATGAGAAGAGAAGGCTCTGTCCAAGGAAGCAAGACTGGCAAGAGAGAACACAGGAGGTGAGAGAGGAAAGGAGAGAGTGCTGAGGACAGAGACATCCTCGGGACTTGGCAAGAACTGGACAGTGCACTGAAGATAGGATCATTTCAGAAGGGTTGTGGGTGGAGTGAGAAGACCCCCAGAGACAGCGCTGCAACTTAGCAACAGCACAGCCCTTAACAGCTTCAGGTGCAGTTATCCTACACCAGGCAGCCCTGTGTGGAGAGGCTACCTTGAGAGAAGCAGGGCCCCAGGCTCCAATGGCAATGCCAGCCTGAGCTGACCTCACAGGGAGGTGGCTAGAAGATGTGGAAGATACAGGAATAAACACCCCAAACTCTCCCTTCCTTTCCTCTGGTCCCACACCCAGTGGAGGCCAGTGGTTGGCATCTGTGTCCGTTTGTGCCAGCTTCTGGGGCAGAGGGAAGTGGGGACGGTGGACAGTGGTTCCATGGGGCAAAGGGTACATGTCAGCCGCTGTCACATGGTTAGAGCAGGATTCCGAGCAACGATTACAGATGTCTCTCGAGCCCAGGAGGAGGGCTGCAGCTACACTAGAAGTTCTCATGAGCAACCTTGATCACAGCCTGTCAGCACCAAACGTGGGAGACTTGCCAGCCTGTGCCAGGCACTCCTCCAGCTCCTGGAGCCCCCACAAGCCAACCAAGCAGAAGTGATGTGGGCACTAAAGCTCTGAGAAATAAAATAGCCTGCCTAAAAAGACACAGCCAAACAGCAACATGGCAGGATTCAAACCCAGGTCTATTGTATCAGAACTTGGGCTCTGGCCATCCTGTCACACTGCCTCTTTTCAGAAAATAAAGTGTGTGATTCTTGAATGAAGAGAATTATTCTTGGCATTTGCATTCTAAAACTGAAAAGAGGGATTGTATCAGTCAGGAGAAGTTAGGCAATGATGCAGTAACAAACATCCCTTATTTGAGAGGCTTAGCCGCCCAGAAGTTTATTTCTCTCCATCACTGCCTAGTGCAGGGAGGCAGTGGTCATGGGGGAACCCTGCTCCTTGTATTCATGGGGGACACAGGGATCATGCACTGTGCACTTCCACAGACGCCGTGGGAGGGGAAGCGAACGTAGTAAAGAGTTCTCACTTATGAAGTCTGACACATCACTTCACATATTTCATTGGCCAGAGCAAGTACTATGGCCCCACCAAAGTTCATGACAATCTCCATGCCAATTTCCCTTGGATTCTCACTACAGGCTGGACATTACGCTAAGGAGTTTGCACATCTCATCTCATTTGAAGCCCACAACCACCTATGAAGTACATTTAGAGCCCCATTTCATAAACGAGGGCTAAAAGGCACAGAGAGGCTAAAAAATTTGCGAGCGCCATACAGGTAGCAGGAAATAGGGCTATGATTAGATCCAAGGAATCCAACACACTTAACCACTAGACTCTGATCACTTATTGATCATCCAACTAATAACTACTTGTGCAGGGCCTACATGGGAGGAACTGAGGACCCAGTAGAGATCCAGAGAGCCTAATTCCCTGCACTGGTGGATCTACAGTGCAGAAGACCATACATTCTGATAGATTTCATCTTTAGAGGGTGCTTGTTGGTATTTTCCTAAGGCCCACTTGACTTCATATTCCAGGATGTCTGGCTCTAGGTGAGTGATCACACCACCATGATTATCTGGGTCATGAAGCTCTTTTTTGTACAGTTCTTCTGTGTATTCTTGCCACCCCTTCTTAATATCTTCTGCTTCTGTTAGATCCATATCATTTCTGTCCTTTATTGAGCCCATCTTTGCATGAAATGTTCCTTTGGTATCTCTGATTTTCTTGAAGAGATCCCTAGTCTTTCCCATTCTGTTGTTTTCCTCTGTTTCTTTGCACTGATCACTGAGGAAGGCTTTCTTATCTCTCCTTGCTATTCTTTGGAACTCTGCATTCAAATGGGTATATCTTTCCTTTTCTCCTTTGCCTTTCACTTCTCTTCTTTTCACAGCTATTTGTAAGGCCTCCTCAGACAGCCATTTTGCTTTTTTGTATTTCTTTTTCTTGGGGAGGGTCTTGATCCCTGTCTCCTGTTCAATGTCATGAACCTCTGTCCAGAGTTCATCAGGCACTCTATCAGATCTAGTCCCTTAAATCTATTTCTCACTTCCACTGTATAATCGTAAGATATTTGATTTAGGTCAAACCTGATTGGTCTAGTGGTTTTCTTCAATTTAAGTCTGAATTTGGCAATAAGGAGTTTATGATCTGAGCCACAGTCAGCTCCCAGTTTTGTTTTTGCTGATTGTATAGAGCTTCTCCTTCTTTGGCTGCAAAGAATATAATCAGTCTGATTTTGGTATTGGCCATCTGGTGATGTCCATGTATAGAGTCTTCTCTTGAGTTGTTGGAAGAGGGTGTTTGCTATGACTGGTGCATTCTCCTGGCAAAACTCTATTAGCCTTTGCTCTACTTCATTCTGTACTCCAAGGCCAAATTTGCCTGTTACTCCAGGTGTATCTTGACTTCCTACTTTTGCATTCCAGTCCCCTATAACAAAGCTAGTGGAAGTGATGGAATTCCAGTTGAGCTATTTCAAATCCTAAAAGATGATGCTGTGAACGTGCCGCACTAAATATGTTAGCAAATTTGAAAAACTCAGCAGTGGCCACAGGACTGGAAAAGGTCAGTTTTCATTCTAATCCCAAACAAAGGCAATGCCAAAGAATGCTCAAACTACCGCACAATTGCACTCTTCTCACATGTTAGTAAAGTAATGCTCAAAATGCTCCAAGCCAGGCTTCAGCAATACATGAACCATGAACTTCCAGATATTCAAGCTGGTTTTAGAAAAGGCAGAGGAACCAGAGATCAAATTGCCAACATCCCTGGATCATGGAAAAAGCAAGAGAGTTCCAGAAAAACATCTATTTCTGCTTTATTGACTATACCAAATCCTTTGACTGTGGATCACAATAAACTGTGGAAAATTCTGAAAGAGATAGTAATACCAGACCACCTGACCTGCCTCTTGAGAAATCTGTATGCAGGTCAGGAAGCAACAGTTAGAATTGATCATGGAACAACAGACTGGTTCCAAATAGGAAAAGGAGTACATCAAGGCTGTATATTGTCACCCTGCTTATTTAACTTACATGCAGAGTACATCATGAGAAACATGGGCTGGAAGAAGCACAAGCTGGAATCAGATTTCCAGGAGAAATATCAATAACCTCAGATATGCAGATGACACCACCCTTATGGCAGAAAGTGAAGAACTAAAGAGCCTCTTGATGAAAGTGAAAGAGAAGAGTGAAAAAGTTGGCTTAAAACTCAGCATTCAGAAAACTAAGATCATGGCATCTAGTCCCATTACTTCATGGCAAATAGATGGAGAAACAGTGGAAACAGTGGCTGACTTTATTTTTCGGGCTCCAAAATCACTGCAGATGGTGACTGCAGCCATGAAATTAAAAGATGCTTGCTCCTTGGAAGGAAAGTTATGACCAACCTAGATAGCATATTCAAAAGCAGAGACATTACTTTGCCAACAAAGGTCCATCTAGTCAAGGCTATGGTTTTTCCAGTAGTCATGTGTAGATGTGAGAGTTGGACTATAAAGAAAGCTGAGCACTGAAGAATTGATGCTTTTGAACTGTGGTATTGGAGAAGACTCTTGAGAGTCCCTTGGATGGCAAGGGGGTCTAACCAGTCCATCCTAAAGGAGATCAGTCCTGGGTGTTCATTGGAAGGACTGATGTTGAAGCTGAAACTCCAATATTTTGGCCATCTGATGGGAAGAGCTGACTCATTTGAAAAGACCCTGATGCTGGGAAAGATTGAGAGCAGGAGGAGAAGTGGATGACAGAGGATAGGATGGTTTGATGGCATCACCAACTCAATGGACATGGGTTTGGATAGGCTCCAGTAGCTGGCGATGGACAAGGAGGCCTGGCGTGCTGCGATTCATGGGGTCACAAAGAGTCAGACATGACTGAGCAACTGAACTGAACTGAACTGAACTGTTGGTATTTTAACCTCAAATCTCAAAGCTGGAGAACCCGAGGCTAAATGACCCTTTATCTCATCTTCATCCCCTTTTATGGGGGGATTCTCTCTGCAGTACCCCCTCATCTTCCCTGGGGACTTACAGCCTCTGTGTCAATACCTCTCTCTCTGCGGTCAGCTCAGCTTACCACAACTTCATCACACTGAGCCCTCAGTCTCCCCATCCTAAGACCAGGGGGAACTGGAATAAACCCCTTCCTCGTGGCATTCCCCTTTCATATATTGGCAAGCATTGCCACATTGTTCTCTGGGTAAGAATCAGATAAGAGAACAGTGTTTTAAGTGCCCCGTCCTGCTGCTGGAATGGGTGAGCCTCTTTAAAGGAAGGCAAAGTTCCCAGCATGCCCAGCCTGGCCTTCACGTGGCTGCCTCCGCTGCTCTGCATGCCATCGTGTTCCCACTTCTTTCCTTTGTACCAGGCACTCCCTGAAGACAGCATCAGCCAGGACATGCCTCCAGGCCAGGTTTTTCTGTGGGTGGGGGAATACCCACTTGGAAAGTCAACACATGTTTTGTTTGAGCCCTGAGATAACATTTGCCCACCGTCCTGGGAAAGGACCGGGGACCTCTGTGGAGACCTATCTAATCAGTTCTAGTTTCCCAGGCCTTTCTTGTTGAATTTTCACTTTATTTTTCATGAGAAAACAACCAAGGACCACAGGTTACTAAATTTCTTTCTTTGCTTTTTTCTTTTTATCATAAAGATTAGGCCCAGGCACTAAGATTTGAATTAGTCTATCTTTTCTTACCATAGCAAGGGACTATGTAATCATAATACCTAGTATTTGCTCAGTAGTTTAGGGTTTACCTAACACTTTAATATTTGTACTCTTGATTCTCACATACTTCTGCTGAAATACACATCAGAATTCTGTCCATTTTACAGATCAGTAAATTAAGGCTTGAGCTTTCCAGGTGGCACCAGTGGTATATAACCTGCCTGCCAGTGCAGGAGATGTAGGAGACGCAGGCTTGATCCCTGGGTCAGGAAGATCATCTGGAGGAGGGCATGGCCACCCACTCCAGTATTCTTGCCTTGGAGAATCCCCGTGGACAGAGGAGCCTGGTAGGCTAGCGTCACAACGAGTCAAACATGACTCAAGTGACTAGCATGTATGCATGCAAACTAAGGCTCACTGAAGTTCAGTAGCTGGCTCAGTGTCACACAGTCTTTAAGTGAGAGATCTGGGGCTTGAAATTCAAATTTAAATCTTCCATGCGGCCACGGCCACTACATACTTGCCAAATTCCACTTCAGCAAAGCAATGATTTCTACTTTGAATGATTTTGTGGCCCCAGAATGGAACCAAGGTATTTATTTGGCAAGTGTGTAAAGCATTTCTGGGCAGGAGCTATTTGGGGGTGCACTTATAAAGAGAAGACAGATGGGCAAGCACTGGGGGTCCAGCTGAGACAGGGTTCAATTAATCATTTATCCTCACTGTAAGCAGATGGCCCCATGCACTCATTGTGTCGGTCGCTTCAGTCGTGTCTGACTCTTTGTGACCCATGGACTGTAGCCCTCCAGGCTCCTCTGTGCATGGGCTTCTCCAAGCAAGAATACTGGAGTGGGTTGCCAGGCTCCCCTCCAGTGAATCTTCCCGACCCAGGGATCAAGCCCACATCTCCTGCACTTCCTGCATGGCAGGAAGAATCTTTAACCGCTGAGCTGCCTGGGATGCCCAAGCGGGTGGCCCTACTGAAGAGTCAAAGCATGAGCAGGCCCCGAGCACGTCACCCGGATTCTGCAGAGAGTAGGCTCCTGGGACTGGATGGAGAAGCGTGAGCAGGCCTTTGAGCTGGGACTTAGAGGACCAGGGTAAAAGTAGAACAGGTGTAGACAAAAGTAATTGAGCTTCCAGACAAGAGCAGCCAAGGCCCAGGTGGGAACGCCAACACCAGGAAATTTTTTAATTCTTCATTCTGAAAAGCTCTGGCCAATCCGAGAACATGGGAACACAGGAGACCACAGAAAGCATGATAATCATCCATCTCACCCTGGGAGCAAGTACCCAACTAATAACCCCAGCTCCCAGCATCACCTGACAGGGAGGAAGAGAAAGAGAAACGACCCAGACTTCAGTCACATGGCGCATGTTTGCACAGATACGCACACCAACTCCCCACCACCCTCTTCTACAGATACTGTCTCTTACAATTATTCACAGCTTCACTATGTTTCTTATGACAAAGATGCAAGGTTTGGGGACCATCAGAGGCCAGAAAGGTGCCCCCTGAGTCCCGGAAGTAAAACCCATCACCTCCGCCCTCATGGTGATTTTCCACTTCTCTGCTTACCCCGCTGTGGGCAATAAACTCCCTTGGAGGCAGAAGTAGGTTCATGAGTCCCAGTGCATCCACCGAGTGCCCACAGTCAGTACTTGATCAGGGTGGCAGGGAGACGGAATGCGAGGGGCATGGCCAGAGCAGAGGAGGAACCTGAGTCACCAATGGTACCACCTTGGGTGCTGTCTTCCCCTCTCCAGCCTCAGTCTCGCTCTGAAAGTCAAAGGTTTGGCATGAGTCACCTCTAAGCACCCCTCCAGCTGTCTTCCTCCCTGTCCATCCTTGGAGTGTTTCCTGGCAGGCTAGGGGGAAGTATTTTGTTCCACCCCCACTCAGTATCTCCCGGCCCTTTCTGCCCCAGAGCTTCAAAGTTTGCAGAGTGACAGGGAGTTCTTATAATCGGTGTGCATGACCCTATCGACCCCTCCACCATCACAGACCCCTCGGGCGCAGCTTAGCCAGTTCGGGGCTGTGTTCCAAAGGAGGAGCCTGAGCTGTGTCGGGCTGTCATCTCTCAACATCATCACAAATGGCCCATCTCTCAAAGCCACCTTTCAGGATGTACTGTCAGCCTGGACCCAGTGCCTTCAGGTTCGTGTGTTAGTCACTCAGTTGTGTCCGACTCTTTGCAACCCCGTGGCTCCTCTGTCCATGGGATTCTCCAGGCAAGAATACTGGAGTGGATTGCCATTCCCTCCTCCAGGGGATCTTCCTGACCCAGGGATTGAACCCAGGTCTCCTGCATTGCAGGGGGACTCTACCACCTGAGCCAGCAGGGCTTGTGTCTTCTTCAGGTTACCAGACTTAGAAATGCATCCAGGCCTGGAGATGTTAGTGAAAGGATTAAAAAAAAAAAAAAAAAATGACTCAGCCCATAGCCAGAGGGCTGGGGGCTGTCTGGTTCCCCACCAACACCTGGTGTGGTGTGTGTTTCTGCCTTTCTGGCAGCCAGTCCAACACCCACTCTCCTCCTCTGTCTCAGGAATGGCATCCTGGTTTCCTTTTGGAAATTTGCAAGCTGTGTGATGTGAGGGTTATTCAAGATGCCCCGCCCTCCCTAGCCAAGAGATGGCACCTGAGCCTGATGGAGCCCACCACACAGCTTTTCTGTGGAATCTGAATCGTGAACAGAGGAACAAAAAGTAGGAAATGATCCTTGAACTTCCATCCTCTGCCAAGACTCTCAGAGCAGCCACACTCCAGCCCTTCTGCCCAAGCTGGTCTACGTTTCCCTGATTCTGACCCTCATTTTCAGTTTCCTGTTTGTTGTCTATATCGCTAGGACCCTGTCTGATTCACCTTTCAAATCTTTCAAATCTAAAGCAAAGGGCTAGGGACCACATAACTGGTTGTCTTGGAGAGCAGAGCAAAACCCCTGTCTCTTGCCAAGAATCAGGACAATCACAGTGGCAAGACGAGAGCTCCTGTCCCAGTGTCACCTCTCAGCTATGTGACTGCAGGTTCTGAACTTGGCTTCTCTGAGCCCCAGTTTTTTCATCTCTAAAATGGGGAAAGTTTGCCTACCTGTTGGGATTGAGGTGTGGGTTAATAAAATGCCCAGAGAGTACCTAGCAGAGGGCTGGAAACTTAAAGCACACTCAGGGAGGGTAGATTAGATTATCATTCTGATGAGAAGGTCTCATTGCTTCTCATCTATTAACCCCCGGGTGTACTTGGATGTATTTCAGAAGTGGTCAACTTCTTTCTAATTCACGTGCAATGAAATCATCACCTTTTCAGTTGCCCAAACCATTGGGTCATCCAGAAAATCCTTCCCAAACTCCTTTTGGGAAAGAACTTCTTTTTCTAACTTGAAGCAAGGACGAGTCATTTGCCAAACTGAAATAGCACTAAACCTTAGAACCCACAGATTTGAGTGAATTCTAATCTTGGCCGAAACTGGCAGGAGTGTGAGGGTGTGGGGGGAGGGGGAGGATGAGTCAGAGATTCCACCCTTCAGAGGGGGCAGCCTAATATGGCATTGGGGAGCCACGAGAGACGACTTAGGTATGCCTGGACTTCCAGACTGGAGCCATGACTCTGGCCATGAACCAGCCGTGCCCCCCAACCCCCACCTACCCTCACATACACACGGAGCAGAGCCTCGGGTGGTGAACCAACACTGGGAGCCCAGATCAAGCTGGAAGGAGCCAGCCACGAGAACAGGACCTTGACCCCAGAAAGGATGGCACCCACCTTTCTCCCAGCATGCCCTGGGGCTGGGGCCAAAGGCAGACCTGCCTCCCCAGGCAGTACGTGGTCCTCACCGACTCCAAGGTCTCTTGAGGCCAGCCGACGTCAAGTCTGAGATAGGGCACACAAACACGTGAGTAATGGTGAGGCTTCACTTTGCATAACCTCGGAGCAAGTGAAAGTTATTTTCATCCCTGGAGACTGGGGAGGGGAGGATCTTCAAAGGTGAGAAGAGATTTCTGTTGCTGTTTTACAGTTTGATGGAAACATGGAGATGCCTCTCAAATGATGTGGTTAAGCACAGCTTACTTTGAGACCTGGCTTGGCTGCATAAATTTGGGCAAATCACCTTGCTTCTTTGTGCCTATTTGTTTTGTTTTTTTCACCATCTGTAAATTGAATGAAGTAGAGAAACTATCCAGCTTCTCAAACTGGATTGTTCATCAAAATTACCTGGAGGGCTTGTTTCCTGGGCTCTGACTCAGAGACTGACTCAGTAGGTCTGGGGTAGGACCTAAGAATTTGCATTTGTAACAAACCCCCAGGGTTACAGAATTACTCAGGCATATTCAGGGGAGAAGCAAGTCTCATTGCCCTCTGATTGGACTGGCTGGGGTCTCCTGTCCATGCCTGAAGGTGCTGATTATCCTCGCCTTCTAATGCTCCAGGGCTTCCCTGATGGCTCAGACGGTGACGAATCTACATGCAATGTAGGAGACTTGGGTTTGATCCCTGGGTCAGGAAAATCCCCTCGAGAAAGAAATGGCAACGCACTCCAGTATTCTTGCCTGGAGAATCCCACGGACAGAGGAGCCTGGTGGGCTACACGTATGGACTTGCAAAGAATTGGACATGGACTTTCACCTTCACTCTTCTCACGCACCATCCCTGGGGCTAGCAGGTGAATCCATTCCCCCAGACCACTTAGGTCAGCAAAACAGAGAGTAGGGATTATTGGTGAGGGTTGAAAGACGGAATTATGCTGTAAAGACAAGCAACAGACACCTCCCCTGGTGTCAGAATCAGCACTGGAACCCTGGCGAGGCCCAGTCCTCTGTTCTTTCCAGTCCACCTGCCTCCAAAGTGGACTAGCTCCGGGAGGAGTCCTCATTCAGGTCCCCACCTCCAGGGAAGACTGTACCTAAACATTCCAGACAAATGAACCCCATCCACATTCTTCCAGGAAGGAGGTAATTACCTCGGCTCTCCTGCCTGGTGTCCCTGGGGAAACTTCAGCCACATGCCAGAGTCACGCTGGGTCATTCATGTATGAACCTGTGTCCTGGACAAACATAAAAAACTCTCAATCACACTTGGGCTTGCAGGCTTGCACAGTGTCTATTTGCTGACCTCAGAGGGACTCCCTAAAAGACGAGTGTGATGATGAAATTAATAATAAAGGGGCCAGTGTGTCTCTGCCTTTGTCCCTGAGGTTCAACACTTCAGGGCATTTGGCATGGGACTCATTTACTGGAAAACAGATTAATATCAGGATTCAGCCAGCAGACAGGGTCTGTGCTCAAGCAGGCTGAATGCAACCCAGGCTGTATGACCTTGGGTAACTCATATAACCTCTCCATGTCTCTTGCCATCTCAAAAGCAATTGGAATGCTAAGGATGCCTCAAAAGCTGGTTTTGACAATTAAAATGTATGAAGTGTTTGAAATGGACCCTGATGCATGCCAAACACTCTATAATAAGTTATGATTATTTAATTCATAAGGTATTGATGACACATCTCCTATGGGTCCAGACACTCTGCTAGGTGAAAGAAATTCGGAGATCCATGAGGATCCGGAAAACTATAATCATAGTATTCAGTCTAGGGGAAGATAAGACCCAAAGAAGGAGAAAACACAATACATGATGACAAATACTATTGCTGAGCTTTGAAAAAAGTTCTAACTCTACCTGCAAGAGACCAAGAAAGCCTTTCAAGGGCTGTGACATTTGACCTAGGCCTTCAAAGAGTCTGCAAAAGAAAGGCATCGGGGGAAAGCCATTCTAGGTAAAGAGGACAGAGCGTTGGCTTGAGGACAGGTTGTCCATGGAAGAATGGGCTCAGAGTGACAGGAACATAAGGTCCCTGGGGGGCTGGGGGAGTAGATGATAGACATGAAAAGTTGGTTATATGTCATGCTTCAGAATTTGGATTTTATCCTGAGACAGTAGGGGCCAGAAAAGTGTTCTTTAAGCAAGAGAAGGAAATGGGATGAGACATGACTTTTTTTTTAGGACTAAAACTGCTAGCAGGGTCGGGGGTGACCTGGCTGGGGAGAGACAGTGATGGCCAGGCTAGTCAGGAGATGAAGAGATGGCAAAGGCAAAGCCGTGGTTGTAGGGATGGGACTGAAGGGGACAGAGTCAGGAGAGGACAGTGGGCAGGAAGTGGTGGTTACTGGACACTGGAGAGGACAGGAGGGACAAGTCAAGTCCACATCTAGAGTCTCTGGCTTGGGAGGCTGACGAATGGTCTTGACCGAGTTAGGGAGCTAAGAAGAGTAGACTTGAAGAGGTTGGCATGAGTGGAGCAAATGGACCCATATTGGGTCACTTTCTGTGGGCCACCTCTTCATACTTACTATGTCAAGTAACTCTTGGAAAATAGAATAAGTGGTACAGAACAGATTTTTCAAATTTTCCCCGACAACCATCATAAGTCTGCAACTCTATCTCCTGATTGTTAAAGCCATCAAGATCATCAAACATACCTGCAAAGGGCAGGCAAGGATCTAAACAAGAATAACAAGCAAAGCATTGCTGGGAAGGCAACCTCCTCATTATTTGTAAACTGAGTCGTAGCCACTGATTGTTGTCAGGTAATATCAATTAACATGCTTAAGAGACATCCACTCTAGGGATTCTGCCACAGTCCGCAGCCTGTGCGTACCCCAAAGGGGAAGGTTGGACAACGACCCCTTTCATGCAGACCTCTTCCAATAGAAAAAAAAAAAAAAGAAAATACCAATTTTAACCATGGAAATAAGTAGAGAAGATGATGGCTTCAAAATTAAAGGTTGGAAAAGAGTCATGCAGCAAAATCCCAAACCCCAAACATGGTTGAGGACTCCACAAACCACACATATTTGCACTTCAAGAGAGAAAGATGTTTTGAAAGAGTCCTTGAAATAAAGATTCCCAGGTTCCACTGGGGAGGACCAACTTCATTCCAAAACACATCTTTATGGCTGAGTTTTTAAAGCCCAGGAAAGTGTTCCTAATGGAAAGGTTGACCAGCCTGTCCACACACCACACCAGCAATGTCGTGGCTCTTTAAGAAAATGAGATTTTTTTCCTTTGCAACTAGGTCAACTGGGAAAGAAAACAAGGGTTTCTTCTGGAAAGTTTGCAGTTTTCAAATGGGATGTTAGGAAAATAACCATTATGGAATGGGATGTCTTATTGCCTTCACTTTCACCTGAAGCCAGGTTAACTGGTTGAGAGGAAGGAGAGGCAGAAAAACAGGAACCACCTGCGGCCCAGACGTGTGTTCTGATGAGCTGTTCTACTTGAGTGCCACAGGCTCAGGCCCACTGAGCCCAGGCAGGTGCATTGAGAAGGGAGGCTGGTCGGGTAGGGTCTGGCCAGGTAGGGCTCCCGTGCCTGGTCTAAAGGGGATAAATGCTAAGGTGCTCTGGGCTCGGTAGCCATGCAACACCAGTGTCACCTACATCTGAATTTCCAGAGAGGCTTGGGATACGCTTGTTTATGTGACATCTTCTGAATTTTAACACCGAGAACCAAGTCCCCCCAAACTGAAACACACCAGAGGCCGAACACTGCCCAGCTCACTGGCACCATTTTAGATCCCTGCTCTCCTGTGCTAATCAGGATTGAGGCAGGATTTCAACATGCCAAGAAGAGAGAAAAGAGAGGGCTCATTTGTTAGGCACGATCCTGATGCTGGAGGCCAAGAGACTTGGGTTCCTGTCCCAACTCTTTGACCAACTCCTCTGTATGTTACTGGGCCAGCTTCCAGCACCCCTTCTCCAGGCCTCTTTGAGGAGGGACTGGGACAAGGTGAATTCCAAGCACTCAGCCACCTCCAGCTTGGCATGCTGTGCCCTCAGCTGATGGAAACCATTCAATGCCTAAGAGGTGTTTTCTGGGAATCAGAGGCGACCCTGAGTTAATGGTTCAGGAATTTAGGGGAGGGCAGTCCCTCTCGAATTGCAGGTGATTTCTCCTGAGGAATCTCCCTAACGTCCAGAAGGAAACAGAACTGATAAACGGAAGGCCCAGTGAAACCCCTGTGATATGGTCACCTGTGTTCCCACCGCCTGTGTGTCCCGCAGGGGTTTGCCTCCTCACTGAGACCCTCAGCAACATCATCCCTCCTCAGCCTCACAGTGAGCCTAGAAGGCAGGTGCGCTTGTCCATCTTTTCGTCTGCATTTTGAAGATGAGGCACCGGAGGCTCAGAAGCATTAAGCATCTTACCCAAGGGCACACAGCAAGGAAAAAGCCAAGAGAAGGTCACAGTAAACTGAGGCTGGTCTGTGTCAGGAATAGCTGGGCCACCTATTTCTAGGCAATAAAATCCCGAATACTGCAGGAAGAGAGGGTGTCTCAAAAATGGGCCATTTTCAGCATCTTTGTACACTCTGCTGTTTCTACAACTTCCTTGGCCACACAAAGACAGATATGAGCAGCTCTGCCTTAGGCTTGTTTTAACAAGGTCAACCCCATCCTGGACCATATTTCTGTCATTTTGAAAGACTCTTTAACCAAGTAGCCGACCCTCCTTCTACGGTTGTTGTTTTTAAATCAGATTCATTACCTGCAAAGAAAAATGGCTTTTTCTCCTTTCTCCTTGATGGTATTTTCTTTCAGAACCCCAGATGTGGGAAAAGACAGGATACTGACTGTGTTTATCTGGCAAGTGCAGGGGCCAGGCCTGCTGGGCCACCCTCATCCTGGAAGACATCCTGACATCAGAGGACATGTAGCAAGTATGCCTTTCTCCCCAGAGAAAGACATTCCCCTGCGCACTGAGTGAACAAATCTCTCTTTCTCCAGAACCACATGCCTCATGCAGCCAGAAAGAACTGGAGAATCTCACACCGCTTTACCAGCAACAGAGAGTCACCGTCCACAGGACCCGATCTCACTCCTTCATGTGCAAAGCTCACCTGTGAACTTGGAAGTGGCAGAGACATCTTCATGGCCCCGACCTCAAGGTTTCTTATTTATAGTCACATTCACCTGCTTTGAATGACCTTTAGACCTGTTCCTGTTTTGCCTCTTTCCAGGGTTTTCCCCAAAGTTACTTGACAACAGTTGTGTTGGGGTTGGGAAGGGGGGCAGAGTTCACAACTTCCCCTGTGTTGTAGATGAGAAACCTGACTCTCAGGGGACCAAGGGCTTGCCTGGGACTATACAGCTGGTGAGGACAGAGCTGAGTTTGAAGTCCAGCTTCTGGACTCCCCTGGGTTGGGCCACCTGCCTTGCTGTGCCCCCTTCTCACCCCGACATGAAGGCCGTGGGGGCTCCCTATGGTCTGGAACCAAGGGGGTTCCGGTGAGGGTGGGCAGGAGATGCCAGTCCTGGCTTTGAAGCCCATGGCTACGCAAAAGCTACCCCTCCTGTCTCAGAGAGACAAGGTGTCATGCCTGCAGCTCCCGGCTGTGGTCTGTGGAGCAATACAGCCTGTATCCCTGTGGGACAATATCTGAGGGCTGGACATGAGGCCAGGAAGAAAAGGAGAGAGGAAAGAGAGGGAAAAGGACAGCTGTGGACTGAACTGTGTCCCTCCCCAACTCACATGGAAGTTGTTGTGACTGCTTCCCTCACGTGACTGCATTTGGAGACAGAGCCTTTAGGGAGGTCATTAAAGATGAGTGATGTCATAAGGGTGAGACCCTAATCCAACAGGATTGGTGGTCTTAAACCAAGAGGAAGAGAGCCCTCTGCCTCCCTGTCCTCTCTCTCCCCATAGGTATTGAGGAGAGGCTCTGTGAGGACTCAGTAGGAAGGTGGCCACCTGCAAGCCAAGGAGAAAAGTAAAAGTGTTGGTCGCTCAGTTGTGTCCGATTCTTTGTGACCCATGGACTGTAGCCTGCTGGGCTTCTCTGTTCGTGGGATTCTCGGGGCAAGAATACTGGAGTAGGTAGCCATTCCCTTCTCCAGGGGATCTTCCTGACCCAGGGATCAAACCCAGGTCTCCCGCGTTGCAGACAGATTCTTTACCATCTAAGCAAGCCACAGAGAGCTCTTCCCAAAATCAAATCACTTGAAACCATATACTGGATGTCAAGTCTCCAGAGTTGAGAGAAGTGAATGTCTATTGTTCACTTAACAGCCTGTAGTAATTTTTCATGGCCTCCCAAGCTGACTAAGACCAGCACAAACTGAAAGAAGAGGGAGAAAGCACAATCTCACCGTGGCCAGCCACCACCAGGGCACACTACCCCACGCTCACCTCTCAGTTTCCACACCTGACCCCTCTCCCCGCCCCAGAATCTCTTCCATCTGCAGGAGGCCTATTCCATAGAGACCTGGGCTGAGACCTACCCCAGTCAGCCCAGGTCACCATTTTACCTTAAAAACTTCCCTTGACGTGGGCAGATTTCTCCCTCTTTGTTCCACTGTCCACCAGAGAATGACCCTCGTGCCTTCCTCTGATCTGGGTCGTGTGCCTTTCTCTTCAGTTTGTTCTATCCTCCAATAGAAGGTCGAGTATAGGTCACCTTCTCACCAGAAGCTGACCCATCGGGTAAGGACTCACTGCTGGGCGGTTGCCAGAAGTATGGGTATTGCAGACAGACTCCCATATCTGGGAACAGGCCAGCTCAGGTTTAGACCCCAGGCTCCCACATGGCAACTGGGGAACTGTGACTCCATGGCCCCATCTCCTCCTCATCCATCTCGGGAGAGTGGTGCGAACATGAAAGGAGGTGCTGGAAAGATGCACCCCCTTTCAGTCCCCTTCTCACCAGGGCAGGAAGGGTCTGGGGCTTAATGTCTCTGTCCAGACACCAGAAGGCCCTCAGAGAGAATGGGAGCCCCGTGCTCCACCAACCTTACTGTAGAATTATTTGAGAAACTGCCAAGTCTCAAATATGCCACCCTCCTCCTCTCATAGGTTGTCTAATAACCCCTCTACCCACAAATGGCTTCCTTGGTGGCTCAGATGGTAAAGAACCTGCCTGCAATGCAGAAGACCTAGGTCTGATCCCTGGGTTGAGAAGATCCCCTGGAGAAGGGAATTTCAACCCACTCCAGTGTTCTTGTCTGGAGAATCACATGGACAGAGGAGCCTGGCAGGCTACAATCCATGGGATCGCAAAGAATCAGACATGACTGAGTGCCTAACACTTTCACTTTCACCCCCAAGTAGTTTCATATCCTAGTGCCTGGAACCTCTGAATGGGAGGTTTCTTTGTAGGAAACAAGGTCTTTGCAGATATCTTTAAATTAAGAATTTCAAGATGCAATCAGTCTGGATCATGGAGGTGGTCCCTAGATCCAGCGACACACAGAGGAGAAGAAGTAAAGACACATGAAGACGGAGACAGAGGTGGCAGTGATGCAGCCACAAGCCAAGGGATGCCTGGAGTTACCAGAAGCTGGAAGGAGCAGACAGATTGTCCCCTAAAGCCTTCAGAAAGAGCACAGCCCTGCTGAAATCTTGATTTGGGTCTCAAACGGTGGCAGAATAAATTCTGCTTGTGGTAAGCCAGCAAGTTTGTGGTCATTTCTTACAGCAGCAAAGGAAACTCTGGGACTATATCAATGATGAATAATATAGGGAGGCTAATACACCCTGCGTCCCTGGGCCCACAGTGCTGGGCCCACAGCACGTGGCTCGTGACTGGCTGGCTTGGTGAAAAGTGCTAAAATGAGCCTCGACGTCATCCCAGAGGTTGTGCATTGAAAAAGCAACGTCACGAACGTGCTTTGGGGCAGTCTTGAAGGGCCACGTCTGACTGCAGGTCCCATTCTCTTTTCTCCTCACCCAATGTCAACTCTACCCAAATAACCGTTCATCCCCGGGAAATGGGGCATGGCCTCACTTTCCTAGAATGTACCATAACCCTTGGTTCTGGCTCGTGGGAGCGAAGTTAAACCCTCCAGTGGAGCCTCCTTTTGCACAAACTCTGTTAGCGTGTCAGCTGTGCAGGACAGACGCTGCCCGTGGCCATCACGTGGAGCGAGACCCTGTACCAGCTCAACTCCGGCACAGCTTCTTAAGGGTGGGGAAAGGATGTCCCATGTCCCTCACTACCTGCAAGGGTGGGGAAGTAGGAGGTCAGGAGTGCTTAGAAACTTGATCTGGTGGACTTCTGGGGAGAAGGACTTAGAAGTGAAACTGCTCAGGCTAATTAGACTCTTGGAAGTGGTGGGTGTTGGGGAGAGGAGGGGTGGGGACCTTTGAATACTTTTTGTCCCATCTCCAACCCCTGCAATGTAACAACATCAAGACCAAAGCATTTGATTTCTTTCTAGCAGGGTGCTTGCAATGTAAAAGCAGTTCTAGACCAACCTCTGGATTCCCCCAACCCCTTCCATGCCAATTTCAGACCCTCCCCGGACTTTGTGAAGAAATTCTGGAGCCATCCACACCCTCTCACCTCTTTCTTAATAGCCTGTGTGCTCCTCTGTAAATCTGAAACTGATCTGAACTCTTTCTAAGATGTGCTTGGGTCACATGTGATCTTAAATAACCCGGAGGCCCTAGTCGTGGGACCACCAGAGGAATTCAGAATGTTTTTTTCTGAAAAGCCATGAAAACCTCATCGACAATGGTGCATATGCGCACACTCAGGCAACCACAAGCCCCCGCCCCGGGGCTTCTGCCCAGGGGCCCCTTCTCGGGCTCTCTTTGGATCCACAGGTGCCAGGTAAGGCAGGTCAGGCCCATCCTGTGTACCTTTCAAGGGATCCCACTTACATCCTGGCCTTGTCCCTCGCACCCGGCCCGGTCTAGGTTTTCACCCTGGGAAGCTGCCAAGGCTCAGCTTCCCCAGAGCAGGTCCGCACGCCTGGGTTTCCTTGCTCAGGGGTCCCCTTCATGTCACATCTCCTGCACTTGACTAAACTCACCTGCTTTCAGGTCAGAAAACATAAGTGCTTAGTGTTTGATTGGCTTTAAACCTCATTTAGAAGACAAGGGGAAAGCTGAAACCAGATCCAAGCATTTTTATTACCCGTCTCCATTACCTGTATACATTTATTGCATGTGTAGTTTTTGCTTTTTTTTTCTGGATCCGTGAGAAAGTTGCTTGCCGATTTACAGAGCAAGTGGCTCTGTCATTTCAAGCCTTCAGCAATCTGACTTTTAGAGATAAACTCCAGCTTTAGGGAAGCAAATAGAAGTTATACTCAGTTACGGGTCCCTGTGAACTCAGCTCCAGCTGTCCTGAGATGGCCCTTGTGTTCAGGGAGGAGTTTGGACCAGAATGTGTGCCTACCATTTCATCCATGAAAATCTTAATGCATGCAAGAACAGCAAGGGCAATGGAAAAATAAAGTCCGGCCAACAAGACTGTAAAGAAGGCCACCCTGCCCCCTGAACGCGGTGTTCCAGCCCTGCTGAGGAATACACAGTGTGACGGCCCGAAGGTGTGCTGTCGCTGGGAGAGATCATATTAACTTCCTGCCAAACAAGCATCACTCAAATCCGAACGTCAACCTCTCACCTTCCCTCCTTCTGGAAGAACCACATTATTTATTTAGCCTTTGGTTTGAGGATCTCTGTGGCAACCTTGTTTGGAAGAGTCCTGGGCAGGCTGGTACACGGGGCTCCAAGGGAGAAACGGCGCCAGGAAGGCTTGTCTCGACACATCACATTGGCCACTAACTGTCTCCAAAGGATCTGAAAACATCCCGTTTGGCCTAAGGGTATTTTTCATGACTTTCATCCCTGTCTGCCAGGTCTTTCAAGTGGGACCCCAGTCCTGAAAGTGTGTTAGTCGCTCAGTCGTGTCTGACTCTTTTGTGACCCCATCGATGATAGCCCACCAGGCTCCTCTGTCCATGGAATTCTCCAGGCAAGTATACTGGAGTGGGTAGCCATTTCCTTCTCCAGGGGATCTTCCCAACCCAGGGATTGAACATGGGTCTCCAGCGCTGCAGGCGAATTCTTTCCTGTCTGAGCCACCAGGGAAGCCCCCTCCAATCCTGAAAGCACCCCCTAGTTTTAGAACCTTGCCATTTGCTACTTTCCTTGACCATAAGCCACCTGCCTGGGCCTGGCATCCACCTACTACCTCACGATCTTAAACCAGGAGTGGGCCAACTTTTTAGTAAAGTGTGTGTGTGTGTGTGTCTGTGTGTTCTCAATCAGCTGTGTTTTCTCTTTGCGACCCCATGGACTGTAGACCACAAGGCTCCTCTGTCCATGGGAATTTTCGGGCAAGAATACTGGAGTGGGTTGCCATTTCCTATTCCAGGGGATCTTCCCAACCCAGAGATCAAACCCATGTCTCTCGCATCTCCTGCATTAGCAGACAGATTCTTTACCACTGAGCCACCTGGGAAGCCCCTTTGTAAAGGGTAACAGACAGTAAATATTCTTACTTGCAAGCCATTTGGTCTCTGTCGAAACTACTCAACTCTCCCATATAGCACTGAAGTGGCCATACACAATAGAGAAACGAATAAGCATGGCTGTATTCCAATAAAGCTTTTTTTCATGGGCACTGAAATATGAGGGTTATGTAATTTTCATGTCACGAGATTGATCTTCTGTATTTTCTTTCAACCATTCAAAATTGGGTAGCTTGCAACCGGTACAAAATAGCAGGGGATGCCAGATTCAGTCTAGGGGCCATAGTTCGTCCATGTCTGTTCTGCACGTGAGCAGGACTAGCCCCTCCACTGACCACGCCCCCAGCGACATCACTTCCATTTTGTGATTTAACGTTTCGCCTTTGCCTTGTTCGTTCCTAACTCTGGCTGCTACTGGGTGATGGCCAACAATGATCCAGAAACTTGGGTATTTTGGTTAAATCTAAATGCACAACACAGCAACCTAAGGGGTAGTCTCAGGGGGGATCAAGACCAGGCCAGGAAGGAGGCTAGGTTTCTGATTTCCTCTCCTGCTGTGTTAGTGTATGCAAAGATACAGTTAGACTTTTTTCCAGAAGAGGCAGCAGGTCAAATCACAAAGCAATGTAAAAAAGGCATTTTTTACATAATGCCTTTTGTAATGCCCGTTCTGCATAAAGGCTCCAGGCATCTTCTCCCATTTAAAACTTGAATTGGCAGCAAGGAAAGATGCCTGGAGTCAACCGAAAATCTCTGATAAACTTCCCCCACAGAATGGAGAGAGCTTATTCCAACCCCTTCAACCCTGTCTGGGAACTTACACTAATTTCACAACTCCCAAAGATTCACTGGGACCGCCTCCGAACAATTCACAGTTGAAATCCTTGGAGGGCACCATTTCAGGCCTCTTCTAGCTTTTCCCTGTGATATTTCCTTTTGTCTCAGAACCCATTTTGATTTGCTTGTAACAACATCACATGCCGAGCCAGAAAGGAGCATCTCTCACAAAAATCCTCCTGAGATTTATTGTTTTGGTTTGATCTGCTGTTTTTTTCTTAACTGTGGTACTTAAACCCTTCCTCAGCATGACTGGTACAGCTCTGAAAGCATTGATTTATCCCTTAAAGTTCATCCAGGGAACTGCCTGGGAGCATTTATAGAGCAAATGCTTGTTTTAAAACAGAACATAATTAACACAACCATGTAAATCAGCTATACTTCAATTTAAAAAATAAAAGGGGAACATAACAGGTTGAATATTGTAAGCAATTTCATGATTTTAGAAAAATTTGATCATTATTTTCACTAATTTAAAACATAATTTTTTTTCGTTTACAAAAAAGTAGGGGAAACATGGTCCTAGTGAAATTCACAGCTAACTAGTAATTTCATGAATAAGTTCCTTCAGTAAAAATGACAATTATAAATACATACATACACTTTTTTTTATATCTGCCTCTATATCTATGTCTGTCTACATTTTGATCAATTGATAGATAAATAAAACAGCAGCTAATATTTGAGCTCTATGTAGCAGGCACTGTGTTTAGTAAAATCTCATTGAATTCAACTCTTATTTGAGAAGGGGATCATTTGCCCCACTGAAACTAGTCAATTCTAAAGGAAATCAACTCGTCAATGTTCATCAACGCTGAAGCTGAAGCCCCAATACTTTGGCCACCTGATGCAAAGAGCCAACTCATTCAAAAAGACCCTGATGCTGGGAAAGATTGAAGGCAGGAGGAGAAGGGGACGACAGAGGATGAAAGGGTTGGATGGTATCTCTGATTCAATGGACATGAGCTTGAGCAAACTCTGGGAGATAGGGGAGGACAGGGAAGCCTGGCGTGCTGCAGTCCATGGGGTCGCAAAGAGTCAGACATGACTGAGGAACTCAACAGCAATTACAGACCAAGAAAACACTTCCTCCATTATTCTTAATTTATAAATCCATGAATCTGTCCCTTTCCAAGTACATTTTGCTGAGGATTTTGACTCGTAAGGGATGCAGGCAAGATTCAGTTAAGTGTCATCAGCTAAAGAACTAGAGGGGACAGAAAAGTGGATGTAGAGCATAGACATGTGGACTTGGGGCAGGGTAGGGTGGGACAAACTGGGAGAGTAACACTGACATATACACACTACACTACATATACACACTACACTACATATACACACTACCACGCGTACCATAAATGGCTAGCGGGAACCTGCTGTACAGCACAGGGGGCTCCGCTCAGCGCTCTGTGATGACCTAGATGGGTGGATTGGGTGTTGGGAGGGAGGCTCAAAAGAGAGGAGATATATGTATGTGAGTGCTCAGTTGCTTCAGTCATGTATGACTCTTTGCAACCCTTTGGACTGCAGCCCACCAGGCTCCTCTCTCCATGGGATTCTCCAGGCCAGAATACTGGAGTGGGTTGCCATACCCTCCTCCAGGAGATCTTCCCGACCCAAGGACTGAGCCCACCTCTCCTGTCTCCTGCACTGCAGGCGGATTCTTTACCCACTGAGCCACCTGGAAAGTCAGATATACGTATACAAATAGCTGATGCACTTTGTTGTACAGCAGAAACAAACACAACACTGTAAAGCAATTATACTCCGATCAAAGGGAAAAGAAAAGAATTTGAGGGGAGAAACACACTCAAAAGAATCAACTCGAAAAGAAGGCAATGTTCTGAGTCACAGGAAGAAAGACCCATCACTTACCTGCAAACGTATTTCAAGCCTAATTCCGTCATTGAACTACATACCCTAGAATTCAACTTTGCAAATGAAAGGAATCCACTGCCTTTTATTTCAAAGGTGTCGGGAGGATGGCCAGGGCTGCTGGAGGCTCCAGATAGTTGGCACTGACTGTGCTCACATCTACCGTCTTCTGTAGCCCCTCATGTGACCTCTGAGACAGGACTTGGAGGCAATTTTGAAGCATTCTTCAAAACCCCCTGGAAACCCTGAGGAAAAGAGGACACAGAAAGGCCCCATTCCAAAATGTCACTTAAGACGTGGAAGGCTCTGTAGCCCCTGCCCAGCTGAGTCATTTCAAGGCTTCCAAGGAATGAAATGTGAGAGAAGATAAACTCTGCTTTCATCTTCAAAAACATCAAAAAATAAATAACATCAAAATGCAGGCTGGATAAGGAAGGCTCCAATGTGCATACATAAGTAATGGTGCATTAATCGGTCCCAGGGGATTCTCAAGCTCACTAGACTTTATTTGCTATAAAACTGGGGACCTGGGGAAAGATGCACTCAAGGATTTCAGCCAAAAAGTGTCTCTATCCCTCTGCATCTGTGAGTGCTTCCTTCCTTTCTCAGTCAAAAGGAGAGAGATGGAATTGATCAATTTCTCAGGCCCTCCACTCCGGGAAGCTCCACTGATGCTTCTTTGCTATATTGGCCGTTTTATAGATGTCAAAGCTAGCCAGTTTTGTATTTATGTATTATGTATCTTTGATCCATGATCTAAGTAGCATTTCCTCAACTTTTAAAATCTTGAAGAAGACACTTTACACCCACTAGCTATAATAAAAAGTATGAACAATAACAAGTGTTGGCAAGAATATGGAAAAATTGGAAACTTCATACACTGTTAGCGGGAATCTAAAATACTGCAGCTGCTTTGGGAAACAGTCTGGCAGTTCCTCAAAGGTTAAACACAGAATTATCTATGACCCAGAAATTCCACTGCTTAGGTAGACTACCAAGAAAAATAAAAACATGTGACTACACAAAAACTTTTACACAAATGTTCATAGCAACACTTTTCCTAATAGGCAAAAAGAGGAAATAACCCAATATCCACCAACTGATGAATGGATAAATAAATGTGTATATATCCACACAACGGAATATGATTCAGCAATAAAAAATGAGTGAAGTATGGATACATGCTACGGCATGAGTGAAACTAGAAACCACTATGGTAAGTGAAAGAAGATAGACACGAAGACACAATATATGATTCCATTTATATGAAATAGCTAGAATAAGAAAATAGTACATTGGTGTTTGCCAGAGCTGTGAGAAGTAGGGAGTGACCACCAAATGGTACCGGGCTTATTTTTGGAGTGAGGAAAATGTTATAGATGGTGATAATGGTTGCACCATCTTGTGACTATCTACCAAAACCAAAAAATCACAAATATACAAATCCTCAGGAAGAGAAAATTGTTTATTAATAGTTTAGCAATTGCCAGGGCTGAGCTAAGCTCCTACAGGCAGCCCTTATGGTAAGACCATGAGGCCGGTGATAATCAGTTTTAAAGTTGAGGAAATAAATGAAGGTCCAGATAGAATCCATGACTTGCCCAACATCACCCCGCTCTAAGAAATAAACCAAACCAGTTCCCTCCCAATCCACCATCCATCGTCTTTCTTCTGGACTGCAGAAGGCTGCTGCCTTGCTTGTGTTTCCTAGGAACCTCAAGTAGAGCCTCAAATTCCTAATCTGTAATAGCGGAGGTCTCTGTACCTGGCCCCGCTAGAGTCTGTTTGTTATATAGTACAAGCTAGCAGATCATTGTCTGGTTCCCAGGACAGGGGCTGGTCGTCAATCCTTAGCTGTTCAAATATGCCATATGTTTTACCGCAACTGCACGTTTCAGTCTCCTATGCGTGGGATCAAAGACACGCATCTGGTGGAGGGAAGCTACCTGAGGTTACCAGGGATGGAGAAACTGAGTGTGGAACAGAGTACCTGGTTCTCAGGCAATCCACTGAAGGCCCAACTTCTCCTCCCCACTCGTTACCTGCCCACCCTGTCCGAGGCCACCACCAGCCGGACTTTGAGGCAACCTCTTGAATCTGCCCCCTTCCAGGCTGGAGACAGCAAGGTCAGGTACCCCTCCTTCCTCACCAGCATGCCTGACTTTTGTTCATGTCTCGATGACAGTCACACAGCGGTTCAACTAATTCCCAGTGTTTCCTTCGGTCCTAGGGTGAGAGGGCGGGGGCAGCCACAGGCTTTAGGATTCTTATCAAGTCCTGCCTATGTGTTTATTAGGAGCAGGTTTCAAAAAAAATTATGTCAAAAAGCATCTCAAAAAAAGCACCTCTCATCCTTCCTGTGGACCACATTACCTTCCTTCTCTTCCCTTCCCATGTCCGATTCTTTTCGACCCCATAGACTGTAACCTTCAGGCTCCTCTGTGCATGGAATTCTCCAGGCAACAATACTGGAATGAGAAGCCATTCCCTTCTCCAGGGGATTTTTCCAACCCAGGGATTGAACCCTGATCTCCTGCATTGCAGGCAGATTCTTTACTGTCTATGCCACGAGGGGCGCCCCCTTGATGATGAAATCTAATTCTAAAACTAAAATAGCTATCAGCTGGTATAGGATAACAACTTACTTCGTCTAGTAACAATATAATTTACATTGTAAAAGCCATAAACTGCCCCTAAACAGTCTCAAAAATATAGAAGATATATCATGAAATTGCATGAACATGGAGCATCGAGTCCTTCCTAAAGCCTGGCCAACCAAGCACAGCCCACTGGTGAAGATGGCCAGAGGGCTACAGAAGTCTTCCTGTATACACGTGACTTCCTTAAAAAGGCTGCTTTCACCTATTTTTAAATTGAAGTTTAGCTGATTTACAATGTTATCTTTTTCTTTTTTGGCTGTGCCATGTGGCTTGTGGGTTAGTTCCCCGATTGGGGATTGAATCCAGGTCACAGGAGTGAAAGTGCTGAGTTCTAACCACTGGTCTGCCAGGGAATTCCCATATTATCCTGTTTTTTTAAATCCCATTCTTTTAGGTGGTATTATACCCCTGTCCTGATAACAAATAGTGCAGGAGATTGCCAAGTGCAGAACGAGGGCTGAGGTCACTCTTCAATTGGCTGGTGAGACCCTCGCTTCACTACTGGCCTCAAACAGAACAAAGATGCCAAGGACAGCATCCCCTTTGTCTTTTTTACCCAAGAGAAATATTTTATTCTGAACTGAAAAGTTGAGTTCTGGCCAAGGACGGCACTTTTTAACCACCAACAGCCCCAGAGGGTTCTGAGACCGTGGCTTAAGTTCAGATGCCAGATTGTTTTTGTCTTCTTCTGCTGGTGTGAAGGCTGACAAGCTGATCTAATGAGGCCTTAAGAGTCACAGATACATATTTGTTAACAGGCAAAATGCCGTTTCCCTCTTCAGATTCTTGGTGGCATGGGAACAGTACAATTATTTTAAAAATCTGCTCAAGTTGTCTTTTTGAAAATTTGAAGCAAAGTGTTGTTTCCATACATCATGAGGAAGACAGCTTCAAAGGTTTCAAGGCGCCCAGTATCCAGAGCTTCTAAATATCTCCCCTCTGATGGTCTCCCATCCTTAGAACAGCTGCGCTTCCACAAAGCTCTCTCCCATGCCCTTCATTTGCTCCTCTGGGAGCAGCGAGGGCCCAGAAAGGAACACAGACTACTCTGGGGTCCTAGGAAGCAATGAAGCCAGGATTTGAACAGCCTTTTCTGATTTTCCACTAGATCCACCTGTCCCAGGTACTGCTGGGTCCTGGCCAAGACCTCTGAGAAGTCACCTGTTTGTAGCAAACACAGACCTCCCTAGCTCTGCCTTCCTTCCGGGCGATCACACCACGCAGCACTGAGTCAGCGCCTCCGAGCACGGGAAACCACTTGGTAAGACACAAGGGTTAAAAAAATAAGCCGCATGACATTTATTTTGTCTTGTTAACATTAATATCTGTAGAAACATTTTTATTGTCAGTATAAAAATTAACAGGTTTTATTAAATACTTTCTCCAATTTCATAACGCGTTAAAAATCAGTGTCATCCGCATTCATGTTGCACAGCCAGAGCAGAGTGAGAAGGTGTTTTGAAAGCAAAACACAACACGTTCATACAGAACGAACACCATGGCAGTAACATGACATTGGCATAGGGCAGGATCTTTCGGTGAGGTCCTGCCAGAGGAGGCGGAAGCGATCCCTTAAAAAGATGGAAGGATCCCCCAAACTATCAGCAGAACAACTCAGTGTTTCCATTTTCTCCGACAGGGCGTGAAGATTCTAAGAGACTTCTCTGTTGCCAGTAAATCTGGAAGCTGTGATGAAGATTCGCCAAAGAGAATGCAGGCTGATCTGATCAATGTGCAACTTGGCAGGGAGAGGGACAGAAGGCCAGCGGCTGGACAGAACATTCTTTTAGCATCTCGATGAGAGTTCCTCCTTTGAGGAACAGATTAAGGCATCTTTTTAAGAGAACGCTGGTACCGTTTGTCTTGGGAAGCCCAGTGAAAGGTTTATGGGCCCAATGACCAAGCTCCACCAAGACAACACACCTTCTCATCAATGGGCTCTTTCATACGGGCAGTTAGGTGGTTAAAGACCAATCATCTGACAGCAGAGCTGAAATACAAATAAATCAAAACTTCACTTCCCCCAAATTAGTCACATTTTGTAAATATTTCTCTTTTCAGAGGATCTGGTAACTAGTTAAGTTCAAGCAAGAGATTAACTAGTCTGGTGTGCTGCCTGCATAGAAATGCCACTTAAATTACCAAAAAAAACCACAAAAAACGATTGTTTTGTATATTACCAATTCATTAATAAATTAATGTCATATCATTTTTCCCTGAAAGCAAAAGTACTTTTCCACCTCTGCTCGGTGAAAATTAAGAAATTCTATGTAAGAAACAGCATTTAGCAAATAGCTATTTTTTAAAAAAAGAGAGAGAGACCAATTTTCTAGGTGCGCTGGGACATCCATTTAAAATCAATACAAAAAATAATTCCTTGTAAATATATAATATATATTTATACATAATTTGAATATATTTACATACATCCAGCACCTATATACTGCAATTGTGCTCTATAAGTGTGCGCTGACATATATTTTCTCCAATTATTACAAAATTCACAAGGCAGGCAGAACGGGTGTTTGCCTCAAGTCCGGCTGGTCCACAGCCAGTACCCACGGTGGGTCACAAGCACGTGGTGGCCCATGGCAATCCATTGCCCCCACAACCTTCTTGTTCTCCTGGTGAAGATTACAAGTCTCCAACTGGATAAATTCTTTACACGTGTGCCGATCACTTTTCCAAATATTTACTCCTCTGATCCATATATACAAGCCAAGCCAACAGGCTCCTGGAGGCAAGGCCCCCCCTGCTCAGTACAGCTAAGTTCCTGATGCCACCCTGTTTGGGGACAGGGGGACAGGCCCATTCATGTTTTAACACTGCCGTTTCTATGTGGATACTGAGGAAGGCAGGGTTCGTAAGGCATGGGGTCCGGAGAGAAAACAGAATCATCTCCCGAAGAGCAAGAACTCCTTGTGTCAGGGTAACTAGGTGAATATTGTTCAAGAAGCTGACTGAGGTCCAAGTATTCCTGAAAGAAGGGAAGAGAGACGTTTTATTTCATCTCGGGTCAGGATAACAAGGTGAATACGGTTCGAGAGGCTGACTGAGGTCCAAGTATTCCTGAAAGAAGCGAAGAGAAGACTTTTATTTCAAACACAGGCTCTTGGGATGTTGATATGGGAGTCAGGACAGGATGGGGGCACCCCCAGCAGGGAGATACCCACCCAGCCTAGCTCCCACAAAGACCACCTTGAGACCCTGACTTTATCTCCTCTAGGTTACCCTTCAATAGTTACAAACTATTGCCAAGTGGGGAACCCTAATACCCAGCTGAATGGTCACCTCGATGGGCACAGACCCCAGGACTCGTTGATAGACCACATGGTTCAAATCCATGCCGAGCAAAATGGGGAAGATATAAGAAGCTGTGGAAATCCAGGACCTCCTTCCAGTGCTGAGACCCTGAATATTTATGTCACGAATTACATTTTACTATTGTAGCTTCTAGGATAATTTAAAGGGAATATGTCTTCATTCAGCGGGTAATTTCACAGATGCAATTCATTACTCTCAGAAGCTCTCTGAGTTGAAAATGTAAACAGGTTCAAAAAAGGCTTGGATAGACTCATGTGTGTTACATCCATAATGGACAGCAAAAGAACAGTTCAGGAAAACGCAGGCTACATTTCAAAGTTTTGCAGGTTTGAAATTCAAAAAGGGCTCTTCTGCTCCCTGAAGCTGGTGCTGCTCTCGGAAAACCCACCCAATGGCCCCCAGATAATATTTCTTTCGACTTAAAATAGGGTGAAAATCTTCTACCTCCTCTTGTGCAGCCCGTGAGCTAAGAATGGCTTTTAACTTTATGAAATGGTTGGGAAAAAGGGGAAAAAAAAAATCAAAAGAAGAATAACATCTCATGGTATTAAACTATGTAAAATGTCCTAAAATTTAAATTTTAGGGTTCATCCAGTTTTATCTGAACGTAGACACATTTATTTATTCATTTACACATTGTCTGCGCCTGTTGCTACAGAGATCCACAAAGAGGCCCATGAAGCTAAAAATATTGACTGTCTGGCCCTTGACATAAAAGGTTTGCAAACTATGAAAAGATTTTTAAACTGGGGCCCTACTGGGTCTCACTGCCTCATCCAGGCTAGCATGTTGGGGTGCTTCTGCTCACACCCCCAAAAGCCAAGGAGTATACCATGATGCGTGGTTTTGCTGAGAAGGGGATAAAAAGGTGTAGACCACAGCACAACCAGCCTTGGTGTTATCAGAGAAGGGCCCACAGAATGTTGGCAACTATACATTTTAACAGACAGGAAAAAAGGAAAAAAAACCCAACCCACCCCTATAATTCATCACCAGGTTTGGCAAGAAAAAGAGTCCCCATCCAAGAATGGGGGATGTGTCAGCTCCAACAACATCAGCATGAACCACACGACTGGAAACAAACACACCCACCACATCAAAAGAGAACTTTTTTGCTTACAATGATAAAAAATGAAATTTTGTCCTAAATGGAACCATTTTTCTCCAGCATGTGGTAATGATTTTCAGAAGGAAAGAACTTCGATTTTTATATCCGTTGGACAATATGGCATTCTGCTTTTTTTTTTTTTTTTCAATTTTAGGATGCTAGATGTAAGTTTCAGGGTGAAAACAGGCTCACTTTAAATGTAAATATATAAATAAATGGCATAGAGCATGGATACAGGATCATTAAAATGGAACTTTAGTGCTTTTTCAGTTTCTAACTGAAGCCATAAATGTTCAGATCTGATAGGGGAAAAAAAAAACCTAGAGATATCAGTGAATTCCAAGTCTAGGGTTAAAGGAACTTATACTAGAAACAACAGTTTTGGCAGGAGAAGAAAGTTGATTGATTTTTTTTTTTTTCCCCTTGAACTGTTCCTTTCCTTTCAACTTCTGAAGGTCAGCTGTATTCATTTAAATGCAATCTCTCCCTTTATCAGCCACAGTCAGACACACAGATAATATTCCTGGCTTAAGGCTTCAAATCACAACATTTAATTATTTTTAAAAAATCAATCTGAAACTATTAAATACATTATTTTAAAATAAATGTATTCTTTTCCTTCTAAAATGTTTAGGCAGTTTTAATCTTTTCTGTTGTTATTAAGACAATTGTGGGGGTTTTCTCCCCCTGTCTGGGGGAACACTGTTCTATATCCTCATTAAATATCTCTAATTAATTCACTATTTCTCTCTATTGTGGGTTTTTTTCTGGCTTTGATGGGTTTATCACCTTTCCTGCTCACATCACTTTCTTTCTACAACCAAAGATCACTCTCTCTGCATGAAGTAGCCACTGACATGGCTGAGTGTGGACAGTGAGTGACAGAAGGGGGTTTCTTTTGTTGTTATAGGTTATAACTGTTTTATAGAAGATACATATTTTATCAAAAGTTTTCACTCATTAAAGGAGTGACTCTGTATGTATACACTATGACCATCCTGCGTTATATAGAAGCTGGAATGGCACAACTTCACTTCATCCCAACAAGTTCATTGGTAATGGACCACCAGCAGCCCTCAGAGTAATGACCAGCAGCCCTCAGAGTAATGACCAGCAGCCCTCAGAGTAATGACCAGCAGCCCTCATGCTAATGAGCAGGGCAAGGAATCCAACCAGCACAGAAACCCCAGCTCCCTCCCACTCAAATCTAAATGCTGCAGTTTTGGACATCTTTTTCCCCTTCCCCATCTTCCTACACACACACACCGTGGACCCACCACCCACATGCCACAGTGAGGGGCAGCCTCAGGTGGGGCCCTTTGTGTCTGGTTTTGTGAGTCGCAACTCTCAAGATGAAGTTCCAAGAAAAGTCAGGGTTTGGGAGAAACATGGTTTCAGTCTATCTGAGCCCTGGAACAATGATAAACTGTACCCCAGACTTCCACTGGGGAGGCTGCATTTCAAAAGCTATACGGGGGTTCCCCAGCAAGGACCCTTGGCTTCTGGAAGGAGGCTCTTACCTCATTGGTTGTGAGTGTGAGAATTCGATCCAAGTCTTCTACCAACTGCTTGAAGGTGGGTCTCTGTGAGGGTACCGCATGCCAGCAGTCTCTCATCATCATATACCTGGAAGAGATGGATTTCCTTGGTGAGTTACTTCCCTGAGGACTAGGGGTGTGGCTATAAGCCACTCTTAACAGTCAGTATGGAGAGATGTCCTCAGTTATGAAAATGTATCAGAACTGCCCTAGCAACTGAATTAGGAGGTGGTGATCCACTCTGCCAAAGGAACACTGCTTAGTTTCTCTGTAAGGCACTTTGATTTACAAAAACATCACTTTATGCAAAATGCTTTAGGACAGTATCTACACCATCAAAAAAGACACTTCTGGGAATTCCCTGGTGGTCCAGTGGTTAGGACTCAGCGCTTTCACCACCAAGGACTGGGCTTCAATCCCTAACTGGGGAACTAAGATCTCACAAGCGATGTGGTACGGCCAAAAACCCAAAAAGACACTTCTGTTTTCCTGGTTGACTTCCGGTATCCCTGTGGCAGTGACTTATAACAGGGCATCACATTTCCACACTTCTGGACACTGTGGGAAGAGCCAGGTAGGGGCGGGTGGGAATCCAGTTTTCCCTCCCCACACACCCTTGCCAGGACCAAAGCTGCTCTACTGTTATCTGCCTGACACTCTGGACAAAGGTTCCTCAGTTTTGAAAAACTGAAGTTTGAAAAGCACAACATTAAGGCAAGGTTCTTATGAATTAATCTGTCGTCACTGAGCTATGCCTTCACTTCCTGATTAACTCCTGGACAGGCTTAGGCTCCCAGGCCTTATCTTGACAATGGGTTTCGACAGACCCTCTATAGTAGAAAAAGCCCCAGGAATGACAAGGAGCACAATAAATGCCTTTATATAATATACTATAAAATGTGACCATTCATCTGATGCCCACTGTGCACCGAAAAGCACTCATGGGATTACTGATATAAAATCCCCATGAAACAATACCCAAGAGACTGCAGTCTCTGGAACAATCCCTCTTCTTAGTTGACACTGGGAGCTGGGAGGAGAAACACCTTTTCAAAGCGCTGATTTTACTGCACAAGACGCTTGTCACCAACACAAGTAATTCCACTTAAAGTACAGGCTAGGTTTTGCTCGAAACCAGTTTTATAGTCAGATCAGGATTAACAGTCAGACTATATTAGCACCTGGACAAATTTTTAATCCTCTGCACTGAAATATGGCTAAAATATAGATAAGCAGACACTAGTTCATTCACCCTGAGGGCTGTGGTCAAAATCCATCTATAATAGCAATGGTCACAAAGAGGCTGCAGAAGCACCCACTCTCTACTCACAGTGCAGAGGCCACAGACCACTCATAAGAAATGGAGGCAGCCCCATGGGTCTCAGGCTTGTGCATGAGGGAAGGCTTGATGTATCTTCCTCTCACAGCGAGGACAGCACAGTGGCCCAGGAAGATTACTGTGGGGGCTCACTGTGGATGGCTGGGAGCCCTCGGCCAAGCACTCAACACCTCAGTGGGGTAAAGCTCACGCCACACCACCTCAGGAGGATGCTCTTTCTTTTGGACAGTCAGGCCTGTCCATGGAACTCTCTATCTCAGTTCTGGGATTGAGCCCAGAAGTCTCCGCTATTCTTTTTCTCAGGACGTATTTAGAAACCTGGGGGCCTAAGAAAACGGAACCAGCCAGGAGAAGCGTTAGTGGCGTGGTGGGTCCCCTTGGGGCATCAGGAGAGACAAGAGCCCTTACAGTTCGTTGGTGCAGTTTGCTGGCTTGTCCATCCTATGTCCTTCCTTAAGCAGCTTAAAAAGTTCCTCCACGGGAATCCCTGGGTAGGGCGAGCCCCCTAACGTGAAGATCTCCCACATTAACACCCCGAAGGACCAGCTGCAAAGAGGGGAGAAAACAGCATTAGTAACCCATCTGAATCACAGAAACCTAAACACACCCAGTTAAGAAAACAAACTCCCCCGTGCTTCTTACATTCAAAGACAAATGACCGGGGCCCTCCTGCAGTTCATCCAACCTGCCCCTTCCTGCCCCCAGAAAGCATCCCCAGATGACAATGAGGAGATATTCTGATGGAATTTTCCATCAGCAGACAACAGATAAGTGATGGTAAACCATCACTCTTGGGGGAGGGTGGGAAGGGGAAACAAGGGATGGAAATTTGGTTCTTTCTTCCTCCGTCCACCACTTTCAAATAAAACTCTTTGTCTTTATGCAGTGTTATCAACATGAGCTTCTATGCTGGAAACACACCCTCACTGATTCTATTAGGGTGAGTTTCAGAAATGAAACTGACTTCAGTTTTGTATACAGCAAGAGAAGCAGCTCACTGCAAAACTGGAAACCACAAGGCTCTCCTTCTAGGACTGCTGAAGAGAACCAGTGGCCGTGGCACAGGCTCCATGCCTGCGCCAGAAACCCTCCTGCCCACACAAGAGTAGCTCAGCTAACTTTTTAACTTTTGGAATAATTATAGATTCACAGGAACTTACAAAAATAGACCAGCGCGATCCTCTGTACCTCTCACCCAGTTTCTCACAATGGTAACATCTTTCCACCAGATTTCCAAAGCTAGAATTCTAAAATACCGCTTGGAGCCTAGCCCTGATGGTATTTTTAAGTGTATCATAATTGAAATACTGTAGAGTTTTCACTCTATTGCTGTAATGTTATCAAGGCTGCAAAGACGAGGTTGGACATTTTTCAAAGGATAAACAGGGAGTAGGCTCTGTGGAGATCCCCTGAGTGGATCTCATCCCAACCAGCCTCCCTGTTAGGACAAACCTAGGATGGGGAAAATACGACAAACCGCTCTCAAGAAGGAAAAGTTGAAGAGCGCGAAGAACATGCCAACAGCTTGGCAAATTAGATGGCAGCTTTGTACTTGCACATCCGTGAGTGAGTTCAAGGGGGGAGCTTCCGCTCTGGCAGGAGCAGGTTAGCGGTTCCACCTCCCGTGTGCTTTGAAGCCAGGCAGATTAGTAACAGAGCATTGGTTACCAGCCTAGCAGAAAATCCGTCCCTTCTAAGGCTGGCTCCTGCACCTTCTCTGCGTGTGTGAAATGCAGCAGGCACCAAAGAAGGAAGGAAGGCGAGGAACGGACAAGATTTCTGCAAGTCAACCCCAGGGAGAAGGCAGCGACAAGGGAGTTACTCACACATCGCTCTGATGGGTGTACACTCTGTCGAAAAGGGCTTCGGGAGCCATCCACTTGACCGGAAGTCGGCCCTGCGAGCGTGGAAGAAATGTCAAACCCAGTGTACTAAAACCACTTTACTTTAGCAGCCCCCACTGGGCTGTGCCCTGTTTATTTTAAGAGCTGACACTCTAATGGTTTTTGCTGGAGAGTCATTAGTGAAAAAAATACGCTCCAAAGGGACTATGCAGAGTGTGGGTGATGCACAGATACGGACATGTTGATAAAGGGTCGTTTCCTCCTGATCATACATCTTCCCCAGCACGTTGACACACCCTGGCCCGTTTCTAGGTGAAAATTAACCCAGAAACTCACAAGCTCCAATCTTTGCTAGGGAATTTCCGGATGAGGAGCCTTGTGAAGATCCTAGAGGCTGATTATTCAGTATATAAGACTGGTTCACTTTTACTGAGAGAGTCTTAACTCTTAGTAAGAGTTAAGCCTGAATTTGCTTATTGAGAAGTTTGTAAGGAGTAAAGCCAACGAGCAGGTTTACTGAGAGAGTCTTAACTCTTAGTAAGAGTTAAGCCTGAATTTGCTTATTGAGAAGTTTGTAAGGAGTAAAGCCAACGAGCAGGAATAAAAAGGCATTGGTTGTTCTAGTTCTGAACGTTATCTTTCACCTGGAATGCTCCGTGCCCCCAACACCCTCCCACCAAATCATCACCGTAGACTCACATTTGTGGTCTTTTTGTAATAGTCTATATTGTTGATATCTCTGGCCAGTCCAAAGTCAGCTATTTTCATCACGTTGTTTTCTGTTACCAAAACATTTCTGGCAGCTAAATCTCGATGAATGCACTGAAATTAAAAAAAAAAAAAAAACTTTTTTCAAAATGCTGTAAGGATAAAAAGGTAACACAAGTACTTCTTACAATGTAGACAGAAAATACAACTGAAGTCAAAAATTGGTGTTTCTTTTCTAATTAAAGACTAAGGCCCCAACTATTTCAAAGAGCAAAGGTAGATAAGAAACCACATGCCTTTTTAACTTCAGTTGACTGGCATCCTTCACATTGTGAAGACTCAAATGGAATTTTTTCCTCTCTGCAGTTCAGGACCCTGTTTTCTTGTTCATTTTTGAGGCTGTCCCCCTGCTGAGTTCCACCCCATCCCTTCTCTTGGCTCACTCTCCTCCTCTCTCCCCACCCCTTCAGATTCCTTGGCTTAACTCCTCTCTCCCTCAAAACAGAGGACCTGTCCCATTAATTCTGTATATTTCCATACATCCTCATGGCTCCCATTCTTAGCTACATAGGAAAGACCTTCAAATTCTTATCTCTATCCTGACCTCTCTCCTGGGATCCAGATTCTCACTTTTATCAGGCTACAGGACATTGCCACATCCCTTTGGCACCTTAAGTTCAAGGTCTCTACTCTTATCTTCTTGGTCTTTTTCATACACACCTGTGATATACACACCAGACTTTTTTACACACTCCTCCCAAGTTCTTTTTGATTTCAACTCCCAAATGCCTCTCCGATCTGTCCACCCAGCTCCCTTCCCACTGCCACCAGCTTAGTCCGGGGTCTCATCACTGCCCACCCCCGTGCCCCACAGGAGGCCACAATGTCTGCACGGCAGTCTCTGTGCTTCCAGACTTAGCCCTGTTGCATCTTTTTTTCTGTTTCCCTCAAATTTCGTTTCTGAAGGAGCTGGTCACATCTGTTCCGGGCTTATATCAAAATCACTGCCTGTCTATCCAAATTCTCTGTCCAGTTCTCACCCAACACCTGGCCCCCACACAGGGACCAACCTATATCTGCCACATACACAGGGGCCAGGCACTGAGATGCTTACTGCAGGGCAGTCGATTCATGGTACTGATGCGATCTCTTCAGTCTCAGAAAGCTCTAGTTCTTGTAACTTCTATATTTCCTTTCTCAAATGATATGCTTTTGTAAGCTGTTGAAAGCATTTTAGTTGTACTTTAATATACCAAAATTTCATCAGGATACATAGTAATTGGGGTCCCAAATCATCACCTCCTGTTTTTGGAAATGTAAGGTAGACAGAAGTAAACAAACATCCCTAACAAAGCCTTTTACACAGGTTCTGGGCAAAGGCAAAACTATTATATGAAGGAGAGACTCCTAGCAACCCCTCTGATATGGGTGAGATGGGGCTGATTTTAGATAGATACTACAAGAAACAGGCCATTTTAAAAAAGGAGCAAGCCAAACTCTCCCTGAAGAATGAATTAGGAATAATTTCTTTCCACCCACCCTCCAACTAGTCCTTGTTTTAATCCCCGTCTGTGGCCCCCTGGATGGGCTAAGGTCATTGAAGAGAAAGCAAGAGAAGCCCACACGCTGCCTGTGCCCGGCCAGAATGGAAGCAGGAAATGTGAGAGCTCCCAGAAGCCGCCCGGGGATCCGGTCGGGGCAGGAGCCGGGTTCCTGGTTTTGGAGGCCTCTTCAAATGGAACTTCCAAGTCCTGGGCCAAACTCTCCCGGTGGTGTGCTCCCCGCCGACAAGACTCTGTGCGTTTGGCAAGCCATGCGGTCAGAAGAATCTGGCTCCCTGTGCACGGGGCTCCGACCACACATAAGGGCTCAACTCCGAGTCACCGTGATGGCGACCTCCATTTTCACTGTGAAAGCCAGAATCCATCACCAGCCTCCTGCGTCCCAGGGGGCTGGGAAACACCAAAGCCCACCCTCTGGGCTGAACAAGAAGAGACTTGGAACCAGTACCCAAGAAAAAGAAAATAATCAATGTCAAGCCAAACTTCCATCATCTGCAGAAATCTGAGTTGTTCTCCAGTGCAAAGAGCTGGCCGTTTTATATAACTAGAGCTCTTTGGAATATCTGGTATTCCTTTTTTTTTCTTTAAATAAACGAAGGTCAATGGGTCCCTAAGGGAAGGAAGACGAGTACCTCTATGACCCTGACAGTGTGCTGGGTGCCTCTGCACAGCTGATCACATTAAATTTCCAAGGCAACTTATGAGATGGGTGTTATCATAGCCATTATAAAGATGAGGAAGCTAAGCTTAAAAAAAAAAAAAAAAAAACCAGCAAAAATAAAAACAGCTGTTAAAAGTTAAACACCTTGGAGGTTTAACTGTCCTTAAGATTTTATAAAAAAGAAAAATTAGTGTACTTTACACTAAAAATAGAAAGGCTTGCATAACTAGGATAAGGCTCAAATACCACGTCACCCACTGTGTTACTGTACACATCACAGTGTCTCTTAACTTGTCCATCTCCAGTGTCTCCAGCTTAAGCGCAGGACTGCAGGTTCATCTCTACACGCCCAGCACAGAGCCTGACCCCATCAATGTCCACTCAGCTGAATTTCTAATTACACTCCATCAGCAATGAGCCAGATGTCACAGCCAACAGTTCCTCAGGTCTCTAACAAACACATTGCCCTCCACTGGGACAGAATCCGTGTGGCACAGCTAGGATCTGACCTGTCCCCTGCTTTTCCATTTTCCACTACCCGAAATAAGCCCTCCAGTTTTAGAAGCAGGTTCCACTCAGGGCACCATCCTTAAGATCCTCATCTAGAACCTGCTTAAACCTGTTCTAGGTCTTTAATTACAGGTGGCCTTTGGCAAAGAGCTTTGGAAACACGACTGCAAAGCCTTAGGAAACAGACTCTGTCCCCTCAATTCCACCCTGGGTTGGCAAATGAAGCCCCAGCACATGGCATTTCTCCTCATCTTCTTGGTCTTCTTTATATACACCTGTGATACACACAGAATCCTTTACACTCCTCCTGAGTTCTTTCTTATTTCAACTCCCAATGCCTCTCCAGCGGTCCTCTTCTTGGTCCAGAGAGGCAGGAATATCTGAGAGCAAGATAGCTGAGTAGAAAAGCAAAACGCCAGGTCTGGGACCAGCCTCTTTATTCTCTGAACTGACGAGTCCTCATCTCAGAAATGAGCACAGTGACATACACACACCTGGGCTCAAAGGTTTCCTGGAGTTTCCTAACAGCCCCCAGCATATTTACCCAGAGGACAGGGATTATAAACACACCTGTTTCTGAGTTATTCTGGGGTTGCGGACAATACTGTATGTAAAATGTTTGCCCCAGGCCTGCTGGACATTAAGCTCTCAAAAAGTGGTAGTGATTAGTAGTGTAATTATGATTACAGTACTCCTAATAAGAGTACTTTCAGTTTGTCATTCTAAAATGTATTCTTTTCCCCATTTTGCTGAGTTCATCTGATCCTCTGTTCTCTTTCCACCACACCACACAGCAAAGCAGGAAGGCTCTGATCCTCTAGGCCAGGGTGCGATGCGGGTGGTGGGGCAGGACTCAACCATCTTCTGTCTCCTCCTTCTGCCTTCCCGAGACTCCTCTCTGGACCTCTAAACCACATTCTGGGTTTCCTCCTCCTCCTCTGAGGGTGTCTCCTCCGTCTTTTCCTGTGCTTTAAGTCAATCTGTGGACTTGAGAGGTTTCTCAGGGTTTGACTCCAAGCTTCTGTTTCTGCCTCTCCCCAACCTCCCTGCCCAAGGTGAACTCATCCGTTCCTGTGCCCTGAACCTATACCTTTTTCACTGGCTCCAGTGCCTCACCTAGCCCCCCAGAGCTGAGCTGCAGCCTTCAGCTTCCTGGCGGACATCTGCCTTTGAATGACCCTCGGACATACTGGAAATGCACCTGGGGTTTCCCACCGGAATCAATTCCTGCCACCGCCCCTGCCCCTCCCATCTTCCTCATCCTGATAAGCTGTACCACCATCATACCGCCGTCCAGTTTCTCAAGGTGGAAATCCAGCAGTCATCCTTGGTCCCTCTTCCTCTCCCTCCCGTATCTACTCCATCCTTTAACTGTCCTGATGGCAAAATATATCCCAAAGCAATCTACTTCTCTGGTATCTGTCGGAGCCAATAAACCTTAGCCAAAACCATGGTCACAAGTAGCCGGCTTTATACTGTGAACCTGATCCAAATCACTGCCCCTTGGAGGGGAGAAGGATGGCAACCTACTCCAGTATTCTTGCTTGGAGAATCCCAGGGACAGAGGAGCCGGGTGGGCTGCCGTCTATGGGGTCACACAGAGTCAGACACGACTGAAGCGACTTAGCAGCAGCAGTAGCAGCAGCCCCTTGGAGGCTTCCCCAGCGCCAAGAGCTGAGTCTTGCCTGGGGCTGTCAGCTTCGGAATGAGCAGGGCCTGCCTCCACACAGCCTGTCCCTCTGCAGGAGGGCTCAGCCATCACGTTTGGTCCCCAAATCCTCCAACCCCCCATTCCTGCCCCCATGCCAGGGGCTTCCTCCACAGCACGATTCTCAGCCTTTCAACATGCTTACTTTTGTGCCCACGTTTATTGTTGATTTCTAAAACCAGCTTGAACATCTGGAAGTTCACGGTTCACATATTGCTGAAGCCTGGCTTGGAGAATTTTGAGCATTACCTTACTAGCATGTGAGATGAGTGCAATTGTGCGGTAGTTTGAGAATTCTTTGGCATTGCCTTTCTTTGGGATTGGAAAGAAAACTGACCTTTTCCAGTCCTGTGGCCACTGCTGAGTTTTCCAAATTTGCTGGCATATTGAGTACAGCACTTTCACAGCATCATCTTTCAGGATTTGAAATAGCTCCACTGGAATTCGATCACCTCCACTAGCTTTGTTCGTAGTGATGCTTTCTAAGGCCCACTTGCCTTCACATTCCAGGATGTCTGGCTCTAGGTGAGTGGTCACACCATGGTGATTATCTTGGTCATGAAGATCTTTTTTGTACAGTTCTTCTGTGTATTCTTGCCACCTCTTCTTAATATCTTCTGCTTCTGTTAGGTCCATACCATTTCTGTCCTTTATCGAGCCCATCTTTGCATGAAATGTTCCCTTGGTATTCCTAATTTTCTTGAAGAGATCTCTAGTCTTTCCCATTCTGTTTCTTTCCTCTATTTCTTTGCATTGATTGCCGAGGAAGGCTTTCTTATCTCTCCTTGCTAGTCTTGGTTTTAGAAAAGGCAGAGTAACCAGAGATCAAATTGCTAACATCCACTGGATCATGGAAAAAGCAAGAAAGTTCCAGAAAAACATCTATTTCTGTTTTATGGACTATGCCAAAGCCTTTGACTGTGTGGATCACAATAAACTGTGGAAAATTCTGAAAGAGATGGGAATACCAGACCACCTGACCTGCCTCTTGAGAAACCTATATGCAGGTCAGGAAGCAACAGTTAGAACTGGACATGGAACAACAGACTGGTTCCAAATAGGAAAAGGAGTATGTCAAGGCTGTATACTGTCACCCTGCTTATTTAACTTATACACAGAGTACATCATGAGAAATGCTGGGCTGGAAGAAGCACAAGCTGGAATCAAGATTGCCGGAAGAAATATCAATAACCTCAGATATGCAGATGACACCACCCTTATGGCAGAAAGTGAAGAGGAACTAAAAAGCCTCTTGATGAAAGTGAAAGAGGAGAGTGCAAAAGTTGGCTTAAAGCTCAACATTCAGAAAACTAAGATCACGGCCTCTGCTCCCATCATTTCATGGGAAATAAATGGGGAAACAATGGAAACAGTGTCAGACTTTATTTTGGGGGGCTCCAAAATCACTGCAGATGGTGACTGCAGCCATGAAATTAGAAGATGCTTACTCCTTTAAGGAAAGTTATGACCAACCTAGATAGTATATTCAAAAGCAGAGATATTACTTTACCAAAGAAGGTTCGTCTAGTCAAGGCTATGGTTTTTCCAGTGGTCATGTGTGGATGTGAGAGTTGGACTGTGAAGAAAGCTGAGCTCCAAAGAACTGATGCTTTTGAACTGTGCTGTTGGAGAAGACTCTTGAGAGTCCCTTGGACTGCAGGGAGATCCAACCAGTCCATTCTAAAGGAGATCAGTCCTGGGTATTCATTGGAAGGACTGATACTAAAGCTGAAACTCCAATACTTTGGCCACCTCATGCAAAAAGTTGACCCACTGGAAAAGTCCCTGATGCTGGGAGGGTTTGGGGGCAGGAGGAGAAGGGGATGACAGAGGATGAGATGGCTGGATGGCATCACTGACTCGATGGACATGGGTTTGGGTGAACTCGGGGAGTTGGTGATGGACAGGGAGGCCTGGCGTGCTTCAGTTGATGGGGTTGCAAAGAGTCGGACACGACTGAGCAACTGAACTGAACTGAACTGATTGTTGATTTCACTTGCTGTCCCCCACAGTGCCCTCTCCAAGAGGCTGAGGATGGCATCCATTCCAGTCACCCACAGGGAGCCTGACCCAGCGCACCAGGCATCCGAATCAGGAACACTCAGGCATATTTGCTGAAGGATTAATGAAAGCACCAGGCCAGCCTTCTACCACTTTTATCAGGAGTAGCTCCTTGCTGAGCCCCCAAAATCATCCCCTCTCCACACCAGAGCAGCAGGACAGAGCAAGAAGGACTGGAGGGTCAGATGTGGGGGAGCCTGCAGGCAGGATGGCTTCCCAGGGTTTTACTTAGCAATTCTTCCAAGTTACAGAAAGGTAAAATAGAACAATGGATATCCATGTTTGCCAGATTCAATTCTTAGGCTTCCTTGCTCTCTCTTTCTCTCTATACCCAGACTCCCCCCACTTTCTCTCTCTCTCTCTCTCTCTCTGTATCTCTCTCACACACACACACACACTTTTTGTGGCTGAACCATTTAAAAATGAGTTGCAGACTTCATTAGCAGGTATCTCCTACCTTAACACAAGACCTTTATCACTGCCCCCAAATTTAACACTGAAATAGTCACATTATCTAATATACAGTCCATACACATATTTTAAATGCTCATAAATGGTTTTTACAAAAGCTGTCCCCCTACCTCCCACCCAGAACAGGAACCTAGTCCAGGATCACACATTTAGTTGTCATGACTCTTAAGCCTCTTTTCATCTGGAACCCTCTCTGCAGGATTTTTTTTTCAATCTTTTGTGACTCTGACATTTTGAAGCAATGTCTTGTCAAATGTCCCACATTCTGGATCTGATTGTCTGACACGTTAGCTGGCAAAGTCTGCTGCAAACACACACACACGTACACATGCACACAACTTCACTCTGTCTTGGTTTCTTAAAATCTATACATTGGGAGATTTTATAGGAAAAAATATTTTTTTGAAAAATCTTCAACTCTGGACTCTTTTGCTAAGGAGAAAAAACCAGAACACGTGGTAACTCTGGCTGTGTTCCCACCTGACTACAGACAGCAGGGGCCGAGCTGCAGCGGGGCCCTTCCTGAATCGCTACGTGGTGTGATGCGACAGTGGCCACCTTGCCCCGTCAATGACCGCCATGGCCAAGATCCAGCGGGGGGACAGAGGGTCCACGCCCACCAGAGGCTCTTACTTCTTTGGGGACACGAGGAATTACTGATGTTTCATGACATGCCAGAGCAGATAAGAACTGACCCACCTCTGCCCAAGGAAGAAGCTATGGACCGTCCCCGAAGTGTGGGCCAGGGAAGGACATCTGGGGCCAATCCAAAATGCCCCAGGGGACATCTGGGCACCCGTCTAACTGCTTTCAGAATAATTCAGATGTTTCAAGTTCCAACTGCATGCGGCATGCTCGGAATGCAAGTGATTCACCTCAGGGGACCTGGCCAACTTTTAACCGCAGAGGGTCACCTCACGAAATGAGACAAAATAAATCCCGAGAATACCTGGCTCTCGATGTCACCATAACATCCCATCATTTGATCTCCGTTCCTAGAATCTTTAACTTGATTTCAAACTCCAAACCACAGAGACGACACCCAAAGTCCACATCCAGAGACTCAAGAACCACAAAACAAAGCCAAAAGATCATCGGCACCAAAGGCAGCGCCCCCTAACCCCGCTGCCGTCCACCTGGAAAGCTGGTTCCCCAAAGGGTGCCGGCCAGCCCATCTCTGAGAAGAGACATCTTCTCTGCTCAACTCTGCGGCGCTGCTACAGGTCTATGACGCAACTCTGGCTGTTAAAGAGTTCATCAAACCCCAGTATGAATAATGCAAGACATATTTTCCAGGTTGTACAAGACAGGCCAGGGCTTGATTCGGCAAACGAGCACATCCAAATGGTCTGTTTTCTTCACATATTTTTCACTGGAATCCATCCAACCAAGGAGAAGGGGAAGGACTCACTTTCTGGGAAGCCAAGTACTCCATGCCCCGGGCCAGCTGGTAGGTGCACGACACCAGGTCCTTGAAGGCCATCTGCTCCTCGGGAACGCGGTTGATGTCGTAGGAATACTCCATCCCGGGTGGCCTCCGGGCGCGCAGGTATTCCCGAAGGTTGCCTTTAGAGGCGTATTCAACGATGACATAGAGCGGCCCTGTGGATGGAAAACACGAGCTGGAGAGGCAGCGAACCCCGGAGCTGCCCTGGGGCAGCTCTGCCAAGGAGTTCGTAGCTATTACAACTCAGTGCTTTATTATTATTTTTTTTAATTTAAACATACAGAACGGCACACACAAAAACAGAACACCTGCCTTCTAATCTCCCCCCAAATGACAACGAACACCCGGTCGAGGTAGACTCAACAGTCTTTAATAAAACAGAAATGCTTCATGAGTGCCCCTTTCTTGTCATGTCCCCTCTTAGAAAGCAAGGGCTACCATAAATTTGCTGCTCTCATTTAATTTTAACAATTTTACAAACACATGTGTATCAATAAACGATGTATTATTTTTAGCAACATCAATAAGTAATAAAGACACAGCTTTGCAACAGTTTCCCCCCACACATGATCTTTCTGGAAGCCAGTCAGGCTGATAAAAAATAGATCCAGATCATTCCGTTTAACGCTTACATAGATTCTACCATATAAATATACCGTGCTGTATTCATCCACTCCCCCGATGGGTGTGTTCAGGCGTGGGCCATTGCCCACGTTGTGCGACGAACTCTGCAAGCCAGTGCATGGCTCCTTACACACGCGTGCGATAATGTCCCTATGGCACAGACCAGCCTGTTTCCATGTGTAAATGTTACTGGCACACAGCGAGGCCAATTCATTTCTGTATTGTTTGTGGCAGCTTTCTCACTCCAGCAGTAGAGGTGGGTGGCTGCCACAAAGCCAAAAATACTTACAATAACCCTTTACAGTCTCCTGACTCCCGGTAGAGACCTCAAAGGGAAATTGCCGAGGCAAAAAACAGGCATTCCAAGTTTATTAATTATCATCAAACTGGTTCCCAAAGTGACACAGATCATTTATGAGAGAAGCCAGGGTTCTCACTCCCCGGAGGAAGATAACATGTCCTTCCTGTCCCCTCTTTAAGGCCACTCCTGGGGACTCACCCATAGCAAGACATGGTTCCTCAATCCCATTTCAAGGGAAGAACTTGTCAACCAAAATGCAGGATCTTACATTGGGAACTCTCTCTCTAAACATAATGAGATGGCCTTTTCCAAACACCCTCTAGGTTATGTCCAAAAAACAACAGGACGCTACAGGCCTTCCCATCCAGGGTCGCCCAACATCCACCTTTCCCCCTAGACCCCAGGCATGGTCATCAGGAGCGCCTTCCTGAAGTGGGTTTTATAAAAAACTTTAAACATGTGCTTAGGAGGCTCTAGGAGCAAGATCTAAACAACCGTACGCTTCTAAAATGACGCTGATGCTGAACCCTGGGTTATGTGAATGAATGCATTTTTTTCCTCCTACTCACCATCCTGAGTACAGGCTCCAAGGAGATTTATGATATTTTTGTGTTTCCCAATCATCTTCATCATCTCCATCTCGGACACCAGATCAGAAAGGTCTTTCTCAGTGGCATCATCTAGAACATTAGGTAAGTTACAGATCAGTGTTGCTACTGCTGGTTGATGAACATTTGGTTGAAACAGAATGAAATTGAATTTCTGAACCAGAAAAGACTTTCCAAATCACCTCTCTCATCTTACTGGTGAAGAAGGAAATGCCCAGAGAACTGCCCTCCTCCATGTCAAATAGCTAATTTGGGGTCAATAGTGTCAAAAGTCAAGACAACTATATATGCCTTGGGCGCTAAGGCCAATTCTTTCCCAGCAAACCTCACAGACATGGGGGCATTCTTCTCTACCAGGAAATAATTCCACCCTCTGGCAGATCACAGGTATCTCAGAAAACCACATAAAATTTCATGGGACCTAAAAGCAACTGTGAGGACTTCCGTGGAAGAGGAGGAAGGGGAGGAAGATGGGGGCATTTCACATACTTCAGACTGTCTCTGGATCACAGGCTGCTAAGCTGAGCCCTCAAAGCCCACAGGGCACTCACAGATGGATTCAGACAAGGACAAAAGTTCCCATACCAAGGACAAAAGTGTGCGTGCGTGTGTGTGTGTGTGTGTGCCCGCTCCTGCATCTTGAGAGGCTGAAGGTTCTCGCCTTCTATGGGCTTCCCAAGGGGCTGGGATTCCCATACTAAGATAATTAAAGTTTTTAAAACCTCTCTGCTCCATAATTTCAAACAAGAACAGCTTAGGTCCTGCATATCCTGGCTTGCAGTTAAGCTTCCAAAAAGTGGCAAGATTCTTCCTCAGGTACCTGAATTGAACTAATTCAATATGGGAAAATCTGAGCTCACCCCAAAAGGAGGATAGGCCATGGATAGAAGCCATGCTGCATAAAGCTCTTTGGCTTCACAAAAGGAAGAGCAACAGAAGTGCCTGGAGTGTAAAATCCACACGGACACCCATGGAGGAGCGCACACCTGCCCCTCAGAGGGCGAGGCTCCACTGCAGTGACACACGGCGTCCTCTCTAAGCTCTGAGATGCCCACTGGCTATTAAAATGACCACGGCTGATGTCTGTGGTCTTCCCAGGCATCACACCCAAAGTGGGGAGCAGCTCAAAATGTCCTCATTTTCCTGGGGAGCCATTCAGATCCAGAGCTAAGGAAAAACAACCAACAAAACACCCAACACCTTTCCAACGATTTCTACCCTGCTCCCTCCTCTCAGGAAGAGACGTGATGACTCAAAATCCCATGAAAGAAAGAAAAAGCCTGACCCTGGGTGTCCACAATGCGTGAGACTCCCCACCACTGCCCAAGCACACACATTCTGAGAACAGACCTGTCTGCCAGGACATGTGGGAAAAACTCTGCTTGGGGTGTCTTTTCTGAGATGCCCACAATGGGATTTATAATGTAACCGTTTCCTATAACTCTTCTCATAAAAGAATGCTGTGGGAAGATGAAGTTAATGGTTAAAAGGTCTTTAGGCTCTTTGGCTGTAGGCATGAGCAGGGTTGGAAGGTTAACACATAAATATTCAGGCTCCCACGAACGCCTCTCGACGTTCACATCTCTGGGTCACTGCTCACTCGTCCCTGAACATGTGAGCAATTCTACACCCGCATCAATGCCATGCGCTCCCTCTTAGCTTCCTAAGCAACTCTCCCAGACCAGGGCCATTCCTGCTCAGTGCCTCTTGCAAAGGAGAAGGACTGGCCTCCTCTCTCTGAGCCTTCTTGGCTCCCCCTAAAAAGGCCAACTTCCCTTTATTTGTAAGCTAAGGTTTGTGTTCTGCATCCAACGTGCCAACACTCATCTAAATTAATCAATTCTATGTGAGTCAATATTTTCTAAGCATTTCCAAATATAAAGGGAATGAGCTACCACTTTCTAACAGAACTGGCTTTTCTTTTTTATAAGTGCACACTGCTCAAGATAAATAGTCTGTCCGAGATGCTGATTTATACCGAAAACTTCTCAACCCCTAGGTCAACTATGTGCTCTTTGACCCCGCACCATGATAGACTTCACACAAAAGGAACATTCTTGATAAGGCAACCCCTTTCTCCTCCCTCCCCACACCACCCCCTCACCTTTCAACATCTTCACGGCCACAGTGACTGCTTCCTTGGGCTTCTCCTTGTCAATTCCCACTGCTTCAGCCATGACCACTTGCCCAAAGCAACCTTCTCCCAGGGGTTTGCCCAGCGTCAGCCTGAATGTGTAAAGGGAGGATTAGTACACGGCATCTGGTACAGCGAGGGAAATTCCAGAACTCAATATAAAAATCTTTCAGCAGCTTACAAAAGCATGGAGCATTTATCATATGGAACTAATGAGACTTGGGGAACACACGCGTCTGAGTATTTTCTTAGTGACGCTTTAGGGAATGTCAGTGACTGCTGGAACAACTATTGAATGTCACATTTGTATTCTTGATTTATTTTCTTTAAGGAAGGTATCCTTGCGAGTCAGGTGGTCAGCTTTCCTAAGTGCTAATGAGGAGAAGCTTTGATCTTGAGCCCATCGAATATTTGTAATTTAGAATGTCTCAAAGAAAACCGTTAAACCTGTTATTTTTTTTTTTTTGTCTCTGTGAAGTGATGTCTTTAAAAATCACTATTATTTAAATACCAATGGATTTTATGGTCACATTCTGGGCCAAGTTACAAGATATGAATCTTAAACACATTTCAAGGAATCTCTGTTTTTTCATTAAAGGAAAAAGAGAACTCTAGAGAGGGGGGATTTTTCTGACATATTAGTTCAGAAATCCTTATGACTACCCAAAATTAATAATGAAGAAAATCCAAAGTGAACACAACAAACTAAGTTTCTAAGGTCAGAAGTGCTACATGCATCATGCTAATAGCCATATAGACTCCTTGGACATCGCAAAAACCAACAGAATGGAAGCGACTTTGGAATACTTACAAATGTGGGTTTTCATTTAAGTATAACACAGCAAAGTACTGAGCTGCCACTAGTAAGCAGTACTTTTGCTAAGTACGCAATGGTTTGAAAAAGTTAAAGCAAAGACCAAGGGCAGCGTGTGCTATGCTGAGGTCATTCCCTTCCTACCCTGAGCTAAAATTAAATTTAATATCTTGGCAGAAAATAAACATTTGCATTGGAAAAATGGCTAATTTATGTCCTATTGCCCTGCTACTACAAACATAACAATCCTTTCTTTGTACGTCTGCCTCCAATCTAATAAACTGCTTCTAAATAGCCTTCATTCATTGGAAATCTGTTCCACCTATGGTTGTGCTAAACACTATTCTGAAACGCTTAGCACTCAGATTTTCCGCACTCAGGGTACTCTGGGTGGGAGCTGACAGACAGACTCCCACTGTTGCCGGTGGTGTCACAAGTGGCAAAAGCTATGGCTTGAACCTGGGAGCTACAATTTCTTAAAATATGATCACAGCTCCCCGACTCAGTCCTATATCCATAGGAATGTGCACAAGAACCCACCAACTTGTTTAGTCAAGCCCAGGCTCGTGAGAAACACCCCCTTCTCACACTCCACAGGTGAAGAAATCATTCTTGGTTTTTTTCTGGTGCCTCACTGGTAAGAATGAAGTAAATAAGTCCTGAATGAATGAACAAACAGCACACAAACAAACTGGAAATCACTTCCGTTAACACTCTAACAAAATGATACCAGTACAGTAATTTGGCTCTAATTTATGGCATATATTAATATCTCTATATGAGCTGTTAGGAAACAAAACTGGTTGGAGTTGTGTGAGTCAAAGTTACAAGTGCCATGTAAGCTACCTCTCCTTCCAAAGAAAGGCTCCTCATCACATCCAATCTCTGGAAAAGCTTATCTTTGTATTTCCAAATCTGTGCCTGAGTTCCTTCTCTAGTCATTAGACACTTCTCCTACATAATCTCAAGAAGACAGAGCAAATGTCAAGACCAATAGGGTAGCTGTACATAAGCAAGTCAAAAGCTTATTCCAGTTGATTTGATGCAGAGGTAGAGTCAGCAATTTCTACCTTCCATTACTCTCAAGCTGTTTAGACTCTAACCACTACAAGAGAGACCCTGGAAATGAGCTGACAGCCCTTCAATGACCATCATATTCACTTCAGAAGGTAGACTTGGGGGCTGGCCGCTGGCTGGAAGATCGAGGGCTGGTAGCCCAAGATCTGTCCACTGGCTGGATGTCCATCTTGCTGAGATTTGAAGTTCAGATCTCACCGGTTATGAAGGGAAATTCACAGGAGCCAAGAATTGTGCTCAGTCTGGGGAGGTCTGTACCGTGATCTTCATTTTATAGAAATGAAGTTCAAAAAGAATCAGGTAACTCATACAGGGTTGCCCAGCCACTGCTGGCAGAGCCAAGATTCAAATCCAGCCCAAGAGAATCCAAAGTCCATGAACTTGATGCCAGACCAAGAAATATACAGCTCTCAACAATGCCTTCACCAGAGCCCAGGTGGCCACACTTGGACTGATCTTATTGCAACATCTCTATATCACCCAATAAGGAAAATATTATGGACCATAAGAAATTCAATGGCAGGTACCATATTTGAAGATTTACAGCCCAATATTATATTAATAACTAGTAAAAACAGCACTGTTGGGTGAAGATTCTTAAGGCAATTTATATTCTATATCTAATCCCTCTAAAGAAATGAACCATAGGACAGTCATGAACCAGAAGTTAGAATGTCAATTCTGTTTTATAAATGGGATAATCCCACTCATATTCCATTTGACTGGATCTAAATTATCTAGAAAGTAAAAAAAAAAAAAGAAAAGAAAAAAATGCTAACAAGGTACCATTTTGTTTGCTGACTAGCCATGGCTTAGTAGCTCTGCTTTAAAAGAACTATTAAAAAAGAGCCCATGACAGAATCAGTTCTTTATTTTTCCTGGAGTTGATTATTTAAAAATATAATCTTACCCATTCCTGTTGATGTCATCACAACAAGACTTTGGCAATTAAGCATCATAAACAGAAAACGTCAACCCAATGTCCCCATTTATACTTAAGTCTTCATTGGGAGAAGTGTCCCCACTCAAGTACTCACTTATCTCTTGGAAACTCCCATTTGGGATCTTCTGGCAGCTCGTACTCGGAGACCCCTGCCAGCATGGGGGTGTCTGCAGTTGAAGAGAGGCGAGTTGTAATCCTCACCAACGGGGTATTGGAGTTCATGGAGGAGCTGGACTCAGCAGAAACCTGGATACAAAATGCAAAGACACAGATGTAATCCTGGCTCCACCTGAGAAGACTGGGAGCCGGCCAGAGCCCAGCCATTGGTCAGCTCTTAGAAAGCAAGGGGAGGGTGGGTTGGCCAAAGTCATGAATTTAGGACCAAACATTTAGGAGCTGGATTCCAACTCCTCGGTCCTCCTATCCAGGCAGTATGTGCTAGATTTCATCCAGCTTGTATGTTCCTAAAACCAGACGTCCAAACATTTTTTAGACATTGCTTGATTTAAAAAAAAAAAAAAAAAAGTCTTGTTTCCACCCTAAACAGTCAACATATCATCTGAGAACACAGAGCTAGACCCCCACAGGCTTCATTCTTGCCTTTTTGCCTGGGCTTGTATCAGAGCCCCAGATTAGCAATCTCCTCCTGGCATACCAGCTCAGATGGTGAATCAATGCTACGCTTATGACATTCCACAAAAGCTTCTGGAAAATCGGCTCCTCAATCAGCTCTATCTTTTGAAATGTAAAGGTGAATATGTCAAGGATCTAGCTCTAGAATTTGAATGGGAAAAGCATTCTGGCAGCAACAAGTGCCTTTATTCAAGGGTAACCAGAGACCTAGGCACTGTGGACCACTGTCTACTTCTCCCCCATTCCTTCTGGGAACTAGCTGATGACCAGGTCAACTTTGGTTTCAGAAACTAGTGAACAAAGAGTCAAGGGAAAGAAAAATACCTCTTTATTCACAATCTTGTGGGAAAGCTCCCCTCCCCATCCCCAACGCCCCCAGCAGCCTGCAAGGCTTTACAGAGTGTTCTCAGTTTACGCTCATTCATTATAGTCTGCATTTGAAAAAATAGCTATTTCTTAAATATATCATCTTCTCTGTGCTGGTTTCTGTAAAGGAAAATACCATTACGGGCTGCCTGACCATCACCTTATTCTAAACCATGAACAAGACCGGCCCAAGAGAACTGGAATCGGGTTTGACGTGACCCCTCAAACGTGGCTCTGTCCCCTACATGACTCTCACACCAACCTTTCTCCCCAGCAGTGCTTACAAACATTTTTAAAATCAAGATGGCAAGGATCAAGATGAACAAATTTAATGAGGATGAACTTTCAAGGCGGAGCCTGGACCATTCCCACAGGGAACCAGAAGATTGCTCTGGGAACGTCCTACTTAAAAAAACTTGACTCTCTCCTTAAACCCAGACTGCCCTTAAAAACAGGTAGGAAACCTGAGATATCCAAGAATAGATTGGGGGCGGGGATCATTTCAGGAACAGGAAGCTGGTATTAGTATTACTTATAATATCAAGAAGAAGGCAAATTTTAACATAGAATTTCTATCATCTTTTTAAATGTACATGAAAACATTTCTGAGCCTTCTGAGCAGTCTTTTGTCAAAGGGAATCATGCTTAAATTTTATTATGTAGACTCTATGATCAATGCTTACTCACCATGAGCATAGTAAACATATATATATATTTATGTGTGTATTTAATGATATATATACATATATATATTTTAAAGGAAGTTAGCAGTCATTAGTTTTGGAGCTAAGAGGGGCCTCATGGACAGATAAAGTTCTAAGAGGCTTCACACCTAAGTGTCTGGGCCACAGAGGCAAAGAGCAGAAGCAAAAAGACAAAAAAGTAAAAAAAAAAAAAAAAAGACAAAGGTAAACACGAAAAGCCTGCAGAATCCACCTCCGCAATACGCTGACCTCAGCTGCAGGGCCCACCAGTAACACCATCTCCACAGCCTCCACTGACCCCATATATGTCTTGAGCTCCATCTGCAGGGAAGGACTCAGAGAGATTTCAAGGAACAGGTTTGGCTAAAAACACTTCCCCAAATCCTAACGCCCTGCATCAGGTCATGAGCTATGGATGCCAAAGGAGATGGGTGTTCGCAGACGAAAAGGTCTCCCACATGAAGAAGCACAAATCACCACTCATCACGGTGGGAACCCAGCTTGAAGGTCACAGGCCAGAAGACTGGGAACAGCAGTCAGAGTCAGTCTGGCAATGAGACAGGACAGGCCCCAACCAGACGAGGTCTGGCAGAGTCCACAGCCAGAACACCCTCTCCAAGGCCAGTAGCGTAGCCCTGCTCGCTGGACCTCAGGGATCCTAGAACCCCTGTGCAGAGTGTGCAGGGAACTTGGAGACGGAGAAACCCCTGGGGTGGTGATGGGGGGAGCGGCTCTGGGTGAGGAGGCCCGTCCCGCCTTCTCTGGTATCGGTGAGGTTTCCAGGACACGGTGAGCGGGGGCTGCCTTCCCACAGGAGGTTAGAGGACACGGGCACTGAAAACAAGTCTCAGGAAGGATCTGTGAGAGCCTGAGCCCTGGTCACCTCCGGGGAGACGGGTTAGAAGTTGAGCAGGGAGGGGGTGGAATATATCTTATTCCAGAACCTTCTAAAGCATTTGCATTTGATTACCATGCATATGTATCTCTTTTACATTCTAGAAAAACAAAGAACTTTTCCTTAATGACAAAAATATTTTTAAGAATGAGAAGGATCTGGGCTGAGGCATGTCATGGGCAGGAGTCGGGGGCATGGAAAATGGGGCATATTCTTGAAATATACTGATGTCTAAAATGAGTCAAAAATGACGAGATCTTGGCTCTCATCTCTTCCCTGGGCTACAGGCTGGGTGTTGGGGCATCTCTGCATCCTTCCAGGTGGGTCCCCAGTGACTCCCCCAGCCTAGCTGGTGCCACCAATCCTAGCTGGCACCCTTCCCCTGCAAACTGTTTACAATGTGGGACCCTGAGTGGGGATAGGGGCAGTCCCACCTGGACCAAGTGCCCCACTGTGAGCTGTAGGGTCCCTATTCCAACACTAACTGTGAGAGTTTCAGCTAGTCACTTGACCTTCCTAAACTCGAGTCTCCTCGTCTGTTAAAAGGAGGCCAGAACAAGGAGATCCAACCAGGATCCAAGGAGACCCAACCAGTCCAAGGAGATCCAACCAGTCTATCCTAAAGGAAATCAGTCCTGAATATTCACTGGAAGGACTGATGCTGAAGCTGAAACTCCAATACTTTGGCTACCTGATGTGAAGAATTGACTCATTAGAAAAGACTCTGACACTGGGCAAGATTGAAGGCAGGAGGAGAAGGGGATGATAGAGGACGAGATGGTTGGATGGCATCACCGATTCAATGGACATGAGTTTGAGCAAGCTCCAGGAGTTGGTGAAGGACAGGGAAGCCTGGCATGCTGCAGCCCATGGGGTCACAAAGAGTTAGACATGACTGAGCGACTGAACTGAACTGAGAACAGTTCCCATGTCACTGAATTACTGTGAGGGTAAAATGAGGTCATACCCACAAAGCGTTTAGCCTGGCACCTGCTAAGAGCTCAGTTTGCTACCAACACCACAATGGCTTCTCTTAGCATCTTCTCTTTTTTTGCCTACACCCCAGTGGTATATGGGAACTTAGTTCCCTGACCAGGGACCGGACCCATGCCCCCTGCATTGGAAGGTGATATCTTAACCACTGGACCACCAGGGAGGTCCCTTAGCCTCTTTTTAGAGTCATTTGCTGCTCAGATTCATGGGAGTTTATGAGGATCCCTCTCTCTGGGGAAGCCTGCAGACTTGCAGCTTAGCATTGTTCTGTGTGTGAGATGCTGTCTGTCAGACGGCATGCAGCAGGGAGAAAGCAATTCCACCGCATTACGGGTAGGATTTGCCTTAATGGTTTGACAGATGAGACCCTCTGCTCACAGCCAGGGTGGGTGGGTAGGGCTGGAGGGGTCCAGTGGGCAGAAGAGCAAGCCTCAGAAATTAAGGAGTCAGGGGACAGTCCCAGGGCAGGAGGAAAGCTGGAGAGTTAAGAAAGCCCTCATGACAAATAGGGCTTACTGGCTGCCTCAGAAAGAAAAACGAAGCATTCAGTCAGAAGTTAACTGCTCCGCGGCTAACCTGTGACCCCAGAGGAATCTTTGCACAAACCCGTGACAAGAGTTCACACCCATACACATCTTCCCCCACAGACAGAGTGTCTCCCACAAGGTTTTAATGCGAAAGCTTTGAAAATGGAAAACCTTCCCCAACTTTGTTGCTGTCACTAGGATGAAGGTTATGGAAACTTTGTTCAGATTAAGGGCAGAGGTTTAGATTCCATGGACAGATCTGGAAGATACTTCTGTTTAAAAAAAAATACACAAAGAGAAAAAAAAGAGAAGAAAATGTCCCGAGTGGAAGAATCGACAGAATTCAATCCCTCTGTCTACGGAAGGTATATCATAATTTTACCTCCATGCATTTTACTATGCTTTTAAAATCCCCTCTGGGACTGTAAAACATGACTGGCTTTCTCTTCATTCCATCTTACTCTGAGCGCTAACGTGTTTGCAGGGCTGGCCCAATCCCTTGCAGGCAATTCCTCTGAGGAACACCGTGTTTCTAGAGCTTCTCTCTTTTGGACCACATTCTCTAAGGAATTCCACTGAATTTCATTCTGAATCCTGCTTCTGCAACACAGGTAATCATTCTTTTTGGGGGGGGAAGGTGGGAACAAAATCAAAACCTTCCCTCTCAGATATGCTCCTCCAGTTCCAGGTTTCTTTTCCTCTGATTTTAAAAGATCCCATTGATAGTGATCACTGAGTTACTTAAAACAATAAACACTAACACTCTAAAATAAGCTGTTTCCCCACTCCCAAATCCTGGCAGGCCCTTTTCCATCATGTTTTGCCACAGTCTCCACTCAGCTTCCTCTCTCTCCGGAATCTCTTTACCATAAATTCCTCGTGCCATAAATCAAGCTCTTAACCAAATGTGTTTTTTCTCCTATTTCCACAGCACATAAAGGAGATTAGGTAAGGAAGCGGGTTTTTTTTTTTTTCTTTTCTTTTTAAAGGGCCACCAAGACATTGTGTTGTCCTTTGATACTAGATTTGATTCATCAATGAGAGGGGGGCCTGCAGAGAACAGGGCAGGCAGAGGTATAGATGCCAGGAGGAGGAGGACTCACACGTGGACCACAGCCAGCCAGAGAAACCCTCTGACGCTCAGTCCACGGATCCACATTCTCAAACCAGAGCACGAGGCCCCAGAGCTAACACAGTGATGCTGTAAGTACCGCCTATCACTCCCCAATAGCAAACAAAGTGCCTTCACCACCTAGAGCTGGTGGATGAGATAAAGGGTCAAGGGATGGGGGGAAGGGAGGATTTGTTTTCCTTCCATGACAAATTTTAGGTAAACAGGTAGGGGAGCTAATTTGACACTTACTTTCCTCCTTTAGCAAGTCTCTGCCTCCCCAAACCTCTCCCCAGAGACACTCTATCAAACCCCGACCGGTCTCATCGGCCCAAACCCAGGTCTGATCTTAGCTGAACTTCGTGTCTTCTGGAAGCTGAGAGGAGAGAACAGCCAAGTGGGGGCCAGGCGCCCACATGCAAGGGCAAATTCCAGTTAAGCCATCCATGACCATCCGATTACCTACATGCTTGCTGGAACCAGCCAGTTCCATTAGACCACTTGAGTGACCAAAATACAGAGAATGTTCCAAGATCACGCTGTTTAGCTGCTAGGCAGCAAATGCGCTTCTAGATGTGGGCCTGCCCTTCACAGAATTCAGTGGGTTTCATAACACGGCCCCCAGAACTGGCTCCCAAACCACACATGCCATCTTTGACCCATTCACGATGTCCCTGGGAATGTGTCCTTTGCCTCAAAGATACTGTTATAAAACATGACCTTGTCTGACCTTGATTTTTCTCTGGTTTTTGATCTATCTGTACCAGTAATCAAGAGGGTGAAATTAAAGTCTGGGGAAAGAAAAAAAAAAACAAAACCAAAAACCAACCCTGCTGCCCCGTCCTGAGATGCTGGTGGTGAGCCAGCATGAGGTGCATGCATGTGAGGGGTTATCTGCTGATGCAAGTGTATCTCCATCCCGCCCTACGGAAGAGTCTGGCTCTCGAAAAAGACCTGGACGTGCTCACTGAGAAACCAACTCAACAAACCCAGCAATGCTGCCTACCTCCTGAACAAACAGCTCACTTCCTTTCACACCTCTCTGCCCCCACAGAACTAATGTGTGCAACACACGAAAAGTACAGCCCACCCGGCAACTCATGGATGTGTCAGGAAGACTTCCCAATGGCCACACCATCCACTAGCAGCCCTGGAGACCTGTACAAGAGCCAACAGGCTGGGGCAGACTACCCTCTCTGGGCTGGCTCTTGCTGGTCCCCTTGTCTGAGCCCCAGCTCAGAACACGGAAGGATCCCTGCCAAAGGAAATGGGGAGACGCCCTACATCACCCACCTCCCCCACCAAAAAGCTATTTCTCTTTCCCCAAACATCAAAATCCATAAAGAGCCTCAACAAACTCATGGTTACCAGGAAATGATCACAAGGAATTTCTTCTTTGGTACCAGAGAAAAATATTTTTGTGTCAAAAACAAATAACAAACTCGTATGTTGGTCTTACACTGGTAAGTCCAGTACATGTTAGTAAATGTCAACAAAAAAAATCCACAAAAGGATAAAACAATTTTTTTAAAACCTGCTCTTGTTCTAAAAAGGGAGCAACGATGGATCTAGTGAGATGTGGTCTCTGCATGTCTTGGGAGGGGCAAGGATCAGGGCCAAGAAGATGAAATTCCAGGCACATGCAGGACGGCAAGTGCCTAGGAAATACTGAGGAACAGTCCATCCCCAAGACATCTAATTACAGCTTACCTGTCGCCAGGTAAAGGCATGCCTGGCATCCCTGTGGTATGCTCTCTGTCATCAACGTATCTGCAGGCCTTTCTGGGGCTTTTCATTCCAGCCACAGTCCAATAACCCTCTTTTATCCAGGTATCTGATAAGCATTCTTCCACCAAAGGGGCCATGCTCATTATGGACGAACGGCTCTTTGTGAAGAATCAGTGGGTCCCACATGTGCAGCTGAGATGTGTCAACATCCCCCCAAATAAACGCCCAGAGATTTGTTTTTCCAGGGGACTGGTACCTGCCCACTTTCTACTGCTTCTCTTACACTATTTGACCCTACTGAAACACAAGGCCATTGCATCTCAAATGAAGGCCTCCAAATAACTTTGGAGCCATTGGCAAAGGCCACAGGCCACGTCTTGCATGAAACCTGTGTTAGACTAAGCACTCAGAAAATTAAGAAGAAAGGAGGGGCGGGAGGGATAAACAAGGAGGAAGAACTAGAATGCTGCCTTCAGTTACACACAGGGAAGGAGAGGAGAAAGGAGCAACTTAGACTGAGATGGACAATGAAGAACACCAGTAAGCCAGGGAGAAAAAGCACAAAGACCAGAGCTGAGTCAAGGGGATTTTAAAGGCATCTGCTTCTTCTATATGAAATAAAAAGAAGAGCACTATAACAGCTGCAGAAAAAAAAAGTATGATGAAATAATTACAGGACAATGGTCTAGCTACACCAAATTAAAGGTTTCTTCCAGAAGGTAGCATTTTTCCCTATTAGAAAAAAAAAATAATATAGATGGGAATACCACTCCCTCTTTCAAGTCCCTAGAGTCAGGATCTCAAGATAGTAGCTGTAAAAATGGTCCAAATGGCTGTAAAAAATGGTCCTGAGGGTCGGGGAGGGGCGGCCACACCACCTGAAAGTCACTGAAGGTACCATGTTATAAGAGTCATCTTAAGACTGAACTCTCCCAGAGTCAGGCAAGTGGCCTCATCATCAATTCCCTGGCCCCAAGAAAGATATGCTCAGTCGCTTCAGTTGTGTCCGACTCTCAGAGACCCCATGGACTGTAGCCCACCAGGCTCCTCTGTCCATGGAATTCTCCAGGCAAGAACACTGGAATGGACTGCCATGCCCTCCTCCAGGGGATCTTTCCAACCCAGGGATCAAACCTGCATCTCCTGCGTTGCAGGCGAATTCTTTACCGATGAGTCACCAGGGAAGCCCCGAGAGACAATGTGCCACTTTAATAAAACAGCATTCTTGGAGGCAGGGGGAACCAATGACAACTTTCTCCCCTGCCTCACCCTACTGCCACTCTTAAGACCATGTGGGCACTGCCCTATACTTGACACACTCCAAATGCTACCCTCAGCCTCCACTTTTTTTTTTTTTTTTAGCCTCCATTTAGAAAGACCTGCTTGAAACATAGATTCAACGAAGTCAACAAGGACCCATTCAGCCCAGAGTTCAGAGCTGGGCTGAGAACAGCCATATCTGTGCCAAAACCACTGCTGACCAACTGGTTCCTAATGTTTCCTAATGCCTTGTCCAGAAAATATCATTGCCACCTGCAGTCAGGCTGGGATTAATCCAGAGTTTCTCAGAGTGCATTTCAGAATCATCTGAGGACTTACTTCAGATGCAGATTCCTGGTCCTCTTCAAAACCTACTCAACCAGAATCTCTGGGGCTACAAGTAAGGAATCTGCCATTTTAACAAGCGTGCTGTACACACCGAGTTAGAGCCTGTGAGTTAGCCATTTTCCTCACTGTTTCAAAACTCATGTCCTTATTGGAACCAAGTACTAAATACTTTTGGAAACACTGCCTTCACACCTGCCTTCCCCTTCCACCTTCGCGAGCACTTCCAGCCCCACCAGCTGTGCCAGGCTTTGGTTTAAGGCAGAGGTGTTGGCTCCAACTTGTCCCATTTGCCTGAAGCAAAAGTAAACCCACCGGGAGGCACAGACGATCAAAAAGCAACCAACAAAACTGAGGTTAACAAGCTCGAGGGTAACAACTAGTTGCCCGTTCAATATACAAATCATTCTGCCACCAAATCCACAGTCACGCTCATGGGAACACCTAATCAGAACATATATTATAGGCATGTGTGTGTGTGCGTGCTCAATCATGCGACCCCATGGACTGCAGCCTGCCAGGTTCCTCTGTCCGTGGGATTTTCCTGGCAAGAATACTGGAGTGGGGTGCCATTTCCTCCTCCGGGGAATCTTCCTGACTCAGGGATGGAACCTGTATCTCCTGCACTGCAGACAGATTCTGTACCACTGAGCCACTGGGGGGACTACAGGATTCTATTTTAAGAATCAGAGGTGGAAGCCGAATCCAGTTAAGACAGACCTCATGGGGTAGTAGTTCAGACACCTCCAGGTACAGGTTTCTGACCTTGACTTCAAAAAAAGTAAGTCCAAGAAAACCAGAATCCCTTCCTTTCCAACAGGCATCAGTCTATCGCCAAAAAAAGCATTCGATCACAGGGACAACGAGGGCTTATGCCACTGCACTTGAGTCCCACCAAACACAGCAGGGTGTTACCTCTTGGGTTATTTCCAGTCCTGCAGATGAGCTCAGAGTCTCGCACCACTGGGCTTTCTCACCCTCAGAACTAGACTCAGCTGACCTTACCAATGCACCAGGACTTGACCTTCCAAGCTCCAGACACTGATTGGACAGACGCCCACTAAGAGACCGGTCAGAACCACTAGCACAGGGATGCTCCCAAAAATACAAGCACAGAAGCAGAGGAAGAGACCCAAGAGCTGGCTGGGCTTGGGGAGTGGTAAAGTTCTTCAAACTCTTTATCTACTTTCTGTTACCTGTCTCCGCAGGGGGATGCGCTTGGTCAGCTTGTGCACAGCCGGCTGGCTGCTGAAGTCCGGCTTCTTGGTCGTGTTCCTCATCCGGCACAAGATGACCGTCACCACCATGCAGGCGATGAAGAACACCCCTATGCAGTAAATGGCTATTTCCAGGTAGTCTGGGGAAGCTGGGATCTCCTTTTCTCTTACAGGAGCTAGATTGCAGATCACAGGAGAGGAACAGATAAGCAGGCCACAGAGTTAGGAGACTGCACTGATGCTTCCTGGCGTAACTACAGGAAATCAAAAAGTGACAATCATTCCCAAGGCAAGATGGGCCTCCCAACAGCTCAGCGCTGCAAGAGGCGTGGGCTGTGGGCCTGCCGTGCACCTCTTCTAAACAAAAGTGAATAACTCTGGGCTCCTTGTTTTACCACTGGGGCCCAGGTAGTGTCTTATCACTACCTCAACGGACCTCCGGAATCCAGATCATGATGGATTGGCTGACTCCAAGGTACGAGGGTCAGGTTACAAGGTCACATTCCGTTAAGACATATGGGTAGGGTAGGACAGTCACCCACACCACGACAAAAGGGCTGCCTTCTCCCTTGATGGTCTCTGATGCAAACCATTTAAAAATTCTTAAATATGAACGTGCCCACTTTTGTCTCTAAAGGAAGAATGCCTCTGTCTTATTTGGGTGAGCTCTTCCAAAGGAAGATGTGACCAAGTCATTTGCCCAGAACACAGTTTCAAAGCAAACAAAAAAATTATTCATCTACTGGGCTGGTTGGAAAAGGTTCATATTTCTAAATATAGCCCAGTAGATTATTTAACTAAACAAATGCTTTTAATAATAAAGACTGAATTGGTTATAGTACAGAATCATTATGTCTATACAATAAAAAGTATGTAACATTCTTTAATAACCATTTAAGTTTTTGTGTATCTGGTTATACACATGTCACAACTTTTAAAGAAAAAACAGAGATGATGTCACATGTGAGGGCACATAAAACTGCTTAAGTTAGAAACTCTTACACTAACTTCCAATAATCTGCTCCCTCCTTGGTCCTCAATGATCAATCGACAAGCAGTGTATTTCCAAATAGTACTTTTCTCAAACTGCATTCTTAATTAATGTGCTCGTACTGTCAGGCAAATCGGTTAAGAAGTGCCAGTCGGGCACTTGTAAAATGCAATACTGCAAGTAAAAGCAAGCTCAATACACGAGGCATCTCACTGTCGCAAAGCAAATACTCAGAGCGGATTCACAACAAAAGGAAAAATGAATGCAATGGCATTATTTAAAGCTTATACATTTGAGTCAGAAAACTATTCGCAAGATAGTCAAAACTCTTAGCAGCACAGCACAAAATGAAATGATCAATTTATTTTTGCTAGATATAAGCATGCAGGTAGGCACCAAACTCTAAAAATAAGGAATTAATAACTGGAGTGGAACATTATGAGCTGGCAAACCATAGTCTATGCAGTTTCACAAAGGAAATGACAAAGAGACAGATGTATTAAAGAAGATAGTAGTTAAAACTTGACTAGGGTAGAGATGTCAGTTAAAAGATTTAGACAGTGGCAGTGTTTAGGCAAGAGGGCTTCAGTGATGTTGATTTCTCTGTAGGGTAGAAATAACATCAAGCCCAAGATGGCAAGAGCATGCTTTGCAGTAAAAGAGTCTGTTCCATTACATCATGCAGCAAGCCACCGATCCCCAAGTAGATAACACACTGCTTCTGAACACCCTACACACAGAGGTATTTCTGCCCAGGAGCCTCAACATACACCCATCTATTTACATCTCATTAAAAACAGGAAGTGGAACAAAAAAAAATTTTTTAAGTACATATGGGATTTTAACAAAATGGAATTTGAAATGAGAAAAATCACTTTGAATTTTACAGAGTGATTTCAACTTCTTCCTTAAAAGAAACCAGGATGGGTGAATTTACACATTGACTCAATAACTCACTAAAAACATAAGATCTCTCGGGGTTTGAAGGGTAAAATTTCACTTGATCATAAATAAATGCGCGGGTGGGATCTCATTGCAAGTGAATTTCCAAGGCAACTTTCTTCTCCCAGGGGGGTAATTTTAAACATTTTGAAAAATCTTTATGTGAGGGGAAAAGGGACCATTCCTGAGAACAGAAGCTGTGTTAATTTCATAGCAATCAACCAAGAAGAGGGAAAAAACCATGGAGAGAAAGAGCAGTATATACCTGGCAGAACTGTCAACCATGCAGAGTGAAAGGATATCCCAATAGAATTACCCGCCAAGCACGTATATTCCCCAGCATCCTCAAAAGTTACATTCCGAATATAGAGAACCTCAATTTCTTTGTCCGTGGTATTAACACCGGCGGCCTAGAAAACAAGGAAAGCAAGAGAAAAGGCTAGACGACACAGGAATGATTGTGGAGGGGGCCATGGAACCACGAGGCATTGCACCGGGACCTCCAGCGGGTACCGGCCACCGGAAGATTCCAATCGCAGCCCATCCACAAAGCCCACAACCAAGAGACACTGAGCAACACGGAGCAGCTCACCTCCACAGGCCCGTCACCACACCGGCTTCACCACCTAGACATACATGCATGCGATCAAAGGCATGGAAAAATCAACCCACAGAGATCCATTCTCTGGGTCTTTGCTTGCTTGCTTTGGATGGAGGAGTGATTTTCCAAAAGTAGGGCACCCAGAAGTCCAAGCTGGGTTCTGGTCCTGTTGGCTGCAGACTCCCACCTTGAAAAAAGGATGGCTCTGTCTAAATTGTTGTATTGCAAGACAGCACACTGCAGGTTAGTCCAAGTGGATACTTGGCATATCCTTCCAGGCCTGTGAGAACCACCAGGGTGGGGTTCTGTGTTGGTTACTAGGCTCTGGTTACTTTTACTCCTGTACAACCACCTTGACATACATTGCATTAAAAGAAAATGGAAGAAAACATGATATTGATAGCAAAGAAACTGGGCTCTTTTTTTTTCTTTTTGCAACAAAAACATTTGCATGTGAATCATGACAAATTGGTGGCTCAGACAGTAAAGAATCTGCCTGCAATGTAGGAGACCCGGGTTCGATCCCTGGGTTAGGAAGATCCCCTGGAGAAGGGAATGGCTAACCACTCCAGTATTCTTGCCTGGATAATTCCACAGAGGAGCCTGGTGGACTACAGTCCATGGTGTCACAAAGAGTCAGACATGACTGACTCATGTCCCTTTCATATGAAAAACTGAGAAAAGCAATCTACTGTCTTTTATAGCCAGTCAGCAGTACATTTATTCACGGAGATGGGATATCCTTGAACTTGGGATAACAAGGTCAAGGACAGTATTCTGTAAGTATCAATTAGGTAACAGAGAAAACGGTGCTCTGTTGAACCAATGATATTTCTCTAAAAATCTGCGGTTGGGAAGGTATCAAATTCTGCTGTTATGCAAATGCCACGCGCAACAGGCACACTGGTGTGTGTCTGCAACAGTGCTGATGTGCAACAATGATGGGAGATGTGCAGCCTGAACAAGAAAAACCAGAAGGAACAACTTCAAAACTGGGTGGGGGGCGAAGGGCAATCTTCAAAAGAAATTAGAGCAAGCGCTTTGAACATGTGTGGGTATTTTTCCATGGCTGCTGGCATCCTACCAGCTGCATCACGGAAGAAAGATTATGATGAATATACCAAGACCACAGAATCACCCTATAAGCTGCTTGCAATCTCCCAAAGCACCAGGTCTTTTCAGCTTCTATATCCAGCCTTCTTTTAAAAAAAAAAACCAAAAAAAAAAAAACAAACAAAAACGTTGTTACCTTGCTGTTTTGGCAGGACAGTGAGCCAGGCAGACTGGTTGGCCTGCCCTATATAATTGGAGACCTTACAAATATACTCCCCAGCATCCGCCTCAGTCACATTGAACAGAGCCAGCACTTCTGCATTGGAACTATTTATCCCCGAGTGCTGGAATAGACACAGGAGAACAATATAACGGCCAACCCGGAAGGACTTCACAAGGTCCCACCACCAACACACCACCAAAAAACCACCTCCATCTCATCTAAACAGCAGCATCAAAGGGCTGTGGGTTTAGAAGGAAGAAAAATAAGTCAACTGGTGGACAGTGGAAGTGACCCAGTGGAGAGGGGAGGGAGGGTGTGATCAATTCCCTTGAAGAAAGGGCCCACAGTTCCCCAAGCGGAGCATCTCTTTCCAGCTTTTTGGATCCTGGGTGTTTGTAGCTGGAGAGCACACTTTGGTGGTTTAATGTTTTGAGCTAAGCTACCTATGGTTCTACTGGAAGACTGTTCTTCTTAAGGACATTCTCTATGAGCAACTCAATGTGGGAGATGTGTCAGGCAGTGTGCTCAGAAGTATTTATGCAGACTCAGCTACCGGTTGCTATCACCATCTTGAAGAGCAAGACAGATCTAAAAAATAAAGAGGCTGGTGCTATTAAAACTGGGTCTTGCAAGGAACCAAAGAAGAACTCCATGGGGAAAAAGGTTTCCTTGTTCTACATTTCACGTGTGCAGAAATACCTTCTCAAGTTTATCATCTAAACCACGTGTGAAAGAACTTCAAAGGTTACGGGATTTCTTTTAAAAGGAAAATCTAAATTGTTTCTAAAAGGTGGCTACTAAAATCTGATCCTAACATCATATTAAGAAAAAACAACGTCAGTGGAACAATAAACGTTGCGACAACACCTAGAGTTTATAATGCTCTTTCCAGCTACTCCAATCCACTGATCTGCACAGCGCCCTGTGGGGGAGATACTATCACGATCCCCACTTTTATAGATGTGCAGCTAAGCCTAAACATCTCATCTAAGATCTCTGGGCTGATAAACAGCTCAACTATTCTGACTCCAACTTTAGTAGTCCTCCCACTGCCCCATGGCTCCCTCCTGAGATTTTATTAGCAAGCCTAATGATCTGCTAATTCTCAAACATACTCTGTGCTGAACACATACAAGAGTCATCTTCTCAAACTCAAAAGGAAATCAATGAACCTGTGGCCAAACTCATCAGGGGAAACCCAGTCGTGGGTATCTTTGGATTCAGAACTTGCTCACCTTCAGAACCTTGAGATAGGGCAGCCCGTCGGGCCCATATTTACTGCCGTTCTTTTCCACGTGTTTGATCCACTGGATATGGGGCTGGGCATCGCTGTACACTTTGCAGACAAACTCCACATCGCCTCCAACCACAGTGGAGGCATTTGCCGGCAGCCCGGCTTGGAGGATGGGCCGGTGTGGTGATCGCTCTGGTGGAGACACAGAAGGAAGGGGGAGCGGGGACGGGACACGGAGAGATGAACAAATAAGTCGTGTTGTCCAGAAGGCTGCTAGTGAACTCAAGCCAAAAAGGCCTTGAGTCTGCTGGCTGACTCTTTTGAAATAACACCATGGCCCGATGCATAACAAAAAACGACTTCAAAGGAGAGGGCTGGAGCGCGACCCTTGTAAAAAGAGTACTTATTTAGAGAGCTGAGAAAAGAACTTAACTACATTCTCGAGTCATTGTTGTCCATGGCCACCTAATGAACAAGAATAAGATTTTATTTTGAGGATCTAAAAGACAAATGGTGAGGGAAAGAGTGCCTCTTCACTTATTTCATTTGGGACCATTTCAGAAACTCACCTTGATCATCAGCTTAACATCTCAGGGACTAACTTTTGAGGTCACCCTGAATTCCAAAATGGCATCTATAGGCAGTGTCTCCCCGCACCTTTCTAAGATGCTCTGGGGAAGATTTACAGCCCTTGTTTTGAAAAGAAAATAAACTAAAATCTAAAGCCCAAAGTAACGAACAACTGGTTTCATCCCTTTGCTGTGGAATTCACTCCATTTGGTCATTCTTTGTCCCGCGCGCCGTTCACCTCCCTGTAAGTACTCCGGGTCACTGTCTGTCCCATGCTAGATGCACAGGCAGACGCTCCTCAGCTTACTCAGATGTGGCACCAAAAGAAACACAAAGCAACACTGGTTCACAAATCCCGGCACCGTCTCAGACCGTCTTAAAAAAGGCCCCACAGTGGGTAAGCCAGCAATTACTTTCCACCCTCGCTTGTCTGCGTCTCTCTAGGGAAACTTTCCAGTTCAGGGGTGGTCTTTGCAGAAACTCTGCAGAGGCAACTGCATCAAGATGCAGGAACGACTACATAAGGTTCCTCAAGAATCAAGTAACAGACCAGCCTGCTGCATGATCTTGTCTACAAAGATAGTCCACAGAATCACAAATGGACCAGAGCCTCCCTACACAGCAGCTCGGTCAAGAGTCACACACAGAAAGAGTCCATGCACCAATATCACCCCATGCCCACCTACCTGCACGTACCTGCTCCTGTCTCCCTCCCCACACTGTGGGTACTGCTGCCTTTAACCTCCAGCCTAAAACATCACCAAGGGAAATGAGGACATCCCAACCAGCTCGATAAACCGAAGATGTCTCCACACCACGCCTGAGCATCCTTAAGCATCGCACTGGAAACAGCAAATTAAAACGACAGCTATCTAAGCCTTTCTATATTGGGGCTTTCAGATTAAAATGTCATTTAGTGGAATTTGTTGGACAGGAGCCAGACCATGTGCAAATTGATTTTACTGCGTAAGCCTGTGGCTGGCCTTTAAAAACTTAAAAAAAAAAAAAGAAAAAGTGCCAGCAGTTACTCTTTAGCACATTTCATTCTAGAATCTTCCATCACTTCACAAACACCTTTATTTTTGCATTAAAAAGACAGGGTTGCAGAGCCCAAAGAAGGCATTCATTTGCCATGGTTTCACCCACATGGGCAAAGCAAAGAGCCCGGAAGTCGAGGCTCCTAGTCGTGGGGGCAGAAAATCCCAAAGCTGGAATCCTTTCAAGCATCACTAGAAACACTCACTGCTTGGCTAAGACGCCATCCCAGTGATGGGCCACTGTGAGCCTCCTGGTCAGGCCTGGTGGCCAGGTGGATGCAGAGGGACCCGCCAGAGGCCAGCAGGGACAGCGCTCTGGTTCAACCCCAGCTTACCCCATGCATGTGAAAAGAACAGAGTTAAGTCCACACACACTCTCCCCACCAGGCCTCCTCCTAAGAGACTTAACAGCCCAAGGGGCACTGGTCCCGCGGGCTGGACACTGCCGGCCAAGCTCACAAAACAGGCTCCTTTGCACCTATCAAATACTGAGGCGCTTTACTCCTTCCCACAGAGAAGTGAATGTTAGGTATCAGTTCCTTCTCTGGCTCAGTTTTCCAGTTTTGCACGCGTGTGTTTGCGTGTTCAAAAGATAAATATTTACAGTGGACCTAAATATTTATTCTTAGAAACAAAGGTACTATAAAATCTTAAATGTCATAAGCCAGATCAACTGAATTTCAAACCAAGTCCCCTTTCTTCAACATGCTTGTTTCTCATAAATCGTTTCACAAGCAAACATTGTGCATGTAATACCAAATAATGATGCCGTGAACAATGAGGGCTTTCATACGGCACCGCAGCCCTGGTCTGCGCCAGGCTTCAGCAGAGAACTTCATCACTGGGGCAACACTGGCAGGGCCCACGATGGAGCTGCAGTCTTGTTTTACTTGTGGTCAACGTGCTGCTGTGCTCCAGTTATTAAGTTATTCCATTGCTATCCGGACTATGTTCACCCAAAAAAAGAAAAAAAAAAAGCACCATCTTCGCAATGGTTTCATGTTATTGCATTTGCAAATTACAGCATACCAAATGTTACCGCTTACAGTGGTGAATTCATCCTTTCAAATTTTCTCACCTTATACAAAATAACCTCTGAGCCACCCCCTCTCCCCCTCGGCCCTTTCTCACTTTAGGTACAAAAACTGCAAGCTGGATCGCTCTGTAATCGAAACCTTACACTGCCTTCCAAAACTTATTACAGCTGCCTTCAGTATAAAATGAAACCTTAGAGAATGTTATTTAAAATGTTTTTAAAAAGTCAGTAGGCCTCATGTTTCGTTTCTCCACATCAGGCTTTGATTTCCTTTGCAACCTTATTCTCTGCCCTTAAACAAGTCGGAGAACGAGGCCTGAAGCATCTTGGAAGAGATCCCAGGATGCCAGGCTCTGCCAAGAACGGCGTTCCCCTTTCTCAGATCCTTCAGCAACCACTCTTCCCTGTGTCCATCAGACCCCCAAGAACGGGGATCACCAGTGAGAGGATGACAGCACCTGGACTCCCGTTCTAACTTCTGAAAAACTGAGGTGAACGCAGGGTGCAGATGGCCGGCAGGAGAGCAGGCTGGGGGGCAGCCCCCAGGAAGCGGGCAGTCCCTCCGAGGCCCAGGCCAGCAGGCACTGGGAAAGCGAGACAGGGCCAGGGCCAGGACAGTGGGCATGAAGCCCCTCCAAGAGCGAACGTGCTCTCCTCAGCCCTGGGGGTACTCCAATGCCCTTGGGTCTGCAACTTTTGGGGGCAGCAAGCTGATATGAAAAGAATTTGTTGTTGTTCAGCTGCTAAATCGTGTCCGACTCTTTGCAACCCCATGGACTGTGTGGTCCACCAGGCTCCTCTGTCCATGGGATTTCCCAGGCAAGATAGTGGAGTGGGTTGTCATTTCCTCCTCCCGGGGATCTGCCTGGACCAGGGATCGAACCCACGTGTCCTGCATTGGCAGGCAGAATTCTTTACCACCGAGCCACCAGGGAAGCCCATAAAAAGAATCAGTCGATGAATTATCTTTGGATGAAAGAATAAAACCCAGAGCTGGCCCATCTCCTGTTCTTTTGTAATCACAGAAGTCATATCTCCTCTACCAGGAAGGATTTCCTTTTAGGCAAGGGGTCTCTCACAGCATGTTTAACGCTCAGATATTATAGAAACCAGATTTTGCTCTTTATAAGGGGAACAATATACATGTACAGAAAAGCCAACAGGCATCTCATATCTGTGTTTTTACTGAAATGTTTAAAAATACATATTCTGAGTTCAGCAGGTTGCTGATGCACAGTGCATGGGCCGGAAAGAAGATGAGCACCCTTACAGTAGAGATCCTGAGGTCCCTGCGTAAGCTCCAAATTTAGACAGAACGGAAGGCAGTCCAAAGGGTGCGGCTGCGGCCTATGGGACAGTTGGCTGCCTTGCTGGAATGAGGTTCCACCAAATAAACGTGTAGTAAGCACAGCCTGGAGTGCTTTAAAAAACACATTCTCTCCCCCGTATTCTCCCTTTGTCAAGTACGCCAAGAGTCGACTTTACCAAAGCAGAAGGCCCAGCTGCTGAGAGTCTAAATTTTGAGGCAGGCTCTCTCAAATCCTACTCTGGAGCTGGGACCAAGGCTGCAGGAAGAAAACAGCCTGTTTCATTCCAAGGGGTAATTATTGAGAAGGAGAGAGAGAAAATACCTGAGTGACAAAGAATAAATCTTTGTTAATTGACCATTTGAAACTTTATAACATGCCCGTCCCTCCTCTGGACATAATAATAGGTTTGCTTGTAAGAGATCTACAACTTTTGCTTTAACATAGCAAAGGCCATAAAGAACGTCCACTGGGCAGAGAGGCCTCCTGTCCATGGGCTCCGTAAATACACATCCCCAGGATCAGGAGGAGAACCAGCTTCTTAAATTACACCTATAAATTAATCAAGCCCGGAGTCGCCGGTTTCCCAGCACACACTGGTCTTCTAAGTATTTCTCCACAAAGTTCAGCAGCGCTTGCCACAAAGAACCATTTCAAAGCCACACTCTCTGGCGGCAAAACACCGAGAGACTCCAATCACAGTGCATGCCCAGGACCGATCTGGAAAGAGTGAGCCTCCTCCTTCTCGGGCACCCATTCATTTCAGGAACGTGAAGAACCCTGCCTGCCCTGTCTTTAAATTAAAATCAAAATTGAATTACCCCTCCTCTGAAATGGCAGTTTCTTAGCAACTCCAAGGGGCTGAATAGGGAAAGAACATTCTGCAACTTGGAGGACACGTGAAAACAACTGAGAATTCTTGCTCCTAAAGCCTAGCCTTGCTTTTTTTCTCAAGAGTAGGCAGTGGTGGCTTTTGTTGCATAAAAAACAAAAACAAAACAAAAAAACCCGCATTAAACCAGTTAGCATGAGGCCTGGTTATTAGGAGAACCGATCAAAAGCCTCTGATGTTTGAGGAGCCCAAGAACCTGCTAAAGACCTCACGTGAATTACAATTAGTAGAATGAGTTCATTGCCTTGTCAAGACTCTGCTGAATGCCCTCTAAACAGCCAGGCTACATCTAACTAGGTTCTGGGTTTTCTTTTCCCTAAGCTTCCTCCAGCATCTAGAGACTGGCACGAAAGGAGGTCAGAACCAAAAAGTAATCTGGAGGAAAAGGGACAGTTAGGACATAGGATGAGAAGGATTGCTGGTGTCTCAGAAATAGTCAACGCATCTGTAGCCAGGACTTTGCTTGTCATCTTCCAGAAAGGACTGGGGGATGATGGGTATCAGAAATTACTTTAAAAAAAAAAAAGGAAAAACGCACTTTGGTGGAAGGTGACTAGTTTGCTGCTCTCTTTCCATTCTACATGTACCCTCATCTTCCTCCTGCTTGGATATCTGATTCTGGGGGTTCTAGACAAAGTGGCCTGGAGAGCCAACTTCCTCCAAAACATACGTGTGTCTCTGCAGAGAGCAAAGTCTAGGGAGCAAGCTGGTTTGGGAAAAGCCAAAATGTTCTCCCCAGCACTGAGGTTCCTCAGTGACTTAGGGAGGCTGTGCTATGTGAAATGCTAGAAGCAAAACACCACTAATTCCTTTGTGCTTGCTCGATGAGGTGGAGATGCAGGGTGAAGCGCTGGCTGAGGCTGGATGCACTGGGAAGCCCAAAGCAGGCGGAGGCATGGTGCCTTCCCTAATTAATGTCATAGATGGTATTATTTGGCTGGGAGTTGAGTGGCTTCTACCAGCTGGGTGTTAATTTAAGTCTTCTTGGGCAAATTACGGGAGCAGGGCCGTGTGCTATTTACACCCCAAATGTTTATGATACCCTGATCTCTGTGTCTTCAAAAAGTTAAACTGGATGTGAAACTGCTTTGGCAGCCACAAAGGTATGCCAACTTTAGGTTCAAACATGCCCTTTCTTTTGTGAAAAGGCTTTGGGACGATGAAAAAGTTCCGAGATGGAGAGTGGTACAGTAACGACTGTATTTAATGATGCTGTACTGTATCCTCAGAAACGGCTAAAATGGCACACTTTATGTTATGTATATATTACCTTAATTCTTTTTTTTTAAAGAATCGTGGCAGAGGTGGCAATCTCAGGGTGAGATCTAGTCCCAGGGATCCTGGAAAAGCCGCCTTCTCCATTAGTTAAGCATGTTTATCTTGTCCAGTTGACTAAATGAAGGCTTTCCTCTCACCAGGCACAAGATCCCTGCCTGTATTGTGCTTGGTTTTCAGGCTGATGCAAAACTCAGACGTCAGTCTCCCTCCTGAGGAGCTGGGGTAAACACAGCTGAGCACAGTCATGCTGGGGAGCTCCATCACTGAGCCTCAGCACCCTGCCACTTGCTAGAGTCCATGCAACATCTTTCAGGAATACAAGGTTATCAGCTGGTGTCTGCAGAGCTGGCTTCCCTTCATGGGAAGAGGATGTTGGAAATGTTAAAATACAGGACCGAAATATACTCTCTTAATACACAGGTGGAACTCTGATTTAGATTTTTTTTTTCCCCCAAATGATTTGCAAAAAAGCTAAAAAAAAAAAAAACCACCAAACCATGGGGGAGTCCCCAAACACAGCAGTGCTCAGAATGAAGCTGTTTAGGATGAAGATGCTGGTATCCAAAAAGATCCAGTGAATCTACGTCTAGAAATAGGTCCTAGAAAAATATTAATTAACCCAGGTGGCCAACAAACAGGTGTGAGCAAAGTTTGTCAGTGGAGCCTCTCTTGTAACTGGAAAGCAAAAGATGAACATAAGCTAAATACTCAGCAAAAGGGGACAATTATATAAGTTACGTCCACAACAGACAATATACAGACCACTAGAAAGACTGAAGCAAAAAGCTACGCACAGACATGGAAAGATGTCCACAGTAATAATGTTGATGGTTTTATCAACTTTCACCATTAAAAAACCTGACTTCAAGAGGAAGTCCAGAAAAACCTATCATGCTCATCTCTCAGATGCCTGACTCCTGGGGCTGTTCAAGCAGAAGCAAAAGCTTTCAGCCCATCTGAGCAAACAAGAAATGCCTCTCTTTGGTAACGAACCACAGGAGAAGTTGGACATTAAAACCTCATTTGTTTTTTTAGAGGCAAACTCAGGCCCCGAAAATAAAAGTGATTCTAGAGAATAGTTCCTTGCTCATAAGCAGCAGCATCTAAAGAGAAGCTTCAAAATAGTCACCCAGGTCACAAAAGGCTCCAATCTGAATTCTTCTCTTTTCACCAACCAAGCCAGATGAGAGACCTCAGGCCAGCCCTGCCCACTGCCCACCGATCACTCAGTAATGGTTGACACTCAGGGTGGTTTTGTTTCGTTTGGCCAAAATGTAAAAATTTAAAGGACTAAATCCTTCATCTTTCAGTTATAGTCCAGAATGTATACTGAACCAAACAAAATGAGGAATTCCTTTTCTCAGTAAAGCACAACTTCCAAAAAGACTCCTCCAAAACAACATCCAATGCTTATCTTTAAAAAGAGCACTTTCATGCACAGACGATAGAGAATGTCTGGGGCACCTTCTGACCTGTGATTTGCACACTGATTTTGGATGGACAGAATTCCTGTAGGCTTTGTTTGAGAGAATTCTCTTAAGTGGGAGGCTCTTGGAGAAAGAAAAAAGAGTTCTATTAAGATCCAGGAAGCTCCATTTCTATTTAATCACCTCACTGTGGCAGTTTGGGGGGGTTTGCACTGTGAACTGACCTGACGGCCCCAAGAGGCCAAAGCACATGTTCCATTCAACCGATTGTCCCAAACACCCTCTAGGCCAAGCACCAGATGCCCCACAGATAGAGGATTAATCATTACAGTACAATCAATAGACATGACCCCTGTGGAATGATCTTTCCCTCCAGACCAAGGCAATGATGTTCTTACCTCCACATCTCTCTCTTCTCAGAAGGAGGAACAGAAAAACTTCCCCACAGAAACACTAACACCCTCCCTTCAGCCCTTTCTTCTCCACTTCCCACCTGCATCTGATCTCCTCATGGTGAAAGAGTGTCGGTACCCCAAGATGCCACATTTCCAATTCAAACCTGCTCTTGAAGTTGGGAGCACATCCTTATTACGACAGGTCATTTCTGTCCTAGCTTCCTGACTATGAAAAGAAACCAAACGCAAGACCCCAATGCACAGCAGGGTGTTCTAAGGGTGGGGGAATTCACAAACGAATTCTGGTGGAACTACTGTTTCAAAGGGGAAGGATTTGTTGGTGTTTCTACATTCATCTTAATGAGAATAGGCATAATACAACCCAACAAAGGTCTTTTGTTTAACAAGGTGATCGGTAATTGAAGCTGTGTGAGCTTAGAGAGAAACTAGGAAGATTGCTTCAGAGAAGGCAATGGCACCCCACTCCAGTACTCTAGCCTGGAAAATTCCATGGATGGAGGAACCTGGTGGGCTGCAGTCCATGGGGTCGCTAAGAGTCAGACGCGACTGAGCGACTTCACTTTCACTTTTCACTCTCATGCATTGGAGAAGGAAATGGCAACCCACTCCAGTGTTCTTGCCTGGAGAATCCCAGGGACGGGGTAGCCTGGTGGGCTGCCGTCTATGGGGTTGCACAGTCAGACACGACTGAGGCGACTTAGCAGCAGCAGCAGCAGGAAGATTCCTTACATTAGAATTTGCAGTTCAGTATTCTTGCCGGGACAATTCCACGGACACAGAACCCTGGTGGGCTACAGTCCACGGGGTCGCGAAGAGTTGGACACAACTAAGCATGCACACACGCAATGTTAAGAATCACAAACTCTCAAATATAAGTAACTCCAACTGTTTCTTATTATTTCAGTTCAGCACATACTGATCAAAATCTTGCTAAGTTCTAGTTCAATTACTAGGCACCCTGACTACCACTGATGAATTTACATCTTCATGCCATGCTTACTTGCCCACACCCTGATAGCAGCAAGCTTTCTCTCTGCCCTCTGCCCCCACCTGAATCATTTCCAGCTATGGTGAAGAGACCCTCTTACAAAATGCTCTAAGTCATACACTTATCCTTAACACGTCTACATCCTCTTTGCCCACATCACAGAGTCAATGCCAAAGAATAAACAGGAGATCAAATATTAGCCCTCTCCCCAGCCACCTCTAAGCTAGGCCCCCTGCCAGAATAAAAAACAATCAATAATGCTTCCTTTTTCAACTCTGGGGCAGAGGGCAACTGATGGGTTGCAGAGAACATGACAAATAGGCTGATATGGCAAAGTTCTAACATGCCCCATCCAGGCCAGCATGTGCCTGCTCCAACCCCAGGAGCTGGCAGCCATGGGTACCACCTGCTCTCAATGCCTGGAAGGAGTCACCTCGAGCTGGTGTTAGTCCTGCAGGAAGCACTTTCTGCTGGTCAGTATATCCGGGGCTAATATAGCCACCCACTGAGCAGCTTTTGCCCCTGGAATACCTGTTATGAAATAGGTATGAAAACCCGCTCTGTAGCAACCAGAAAGCTCGTTAAACAGTAGCTACTGAAGGAAGTTTTGAAATCTCTGTCCTGAAGGAAAGGAGAGGACCAACCACTCCTTTAGCCAGGGCTGGGCTGAGTGTGCATGTCTCAGCTTAGAGCTGTGAGAGAAGGTGTGGGACCCCCTAATGACAAGACTAGCAATCACATGGGTCCCATTATTTAAAAGCACCACTCACCTACTGCACTTTCCCAGTGGTGCTACAGGAAAAGCATATCATCACCCCCATTTTACAGATGAGAAAACCGAGGCTCAGAAGTTCCATGACTTTCAAGGCCACAGAGCTAGCAAAGGAGGCAAACAGAATTTGAATCACTCACTCATGTAATTCCCACAAGAACCTCCAGAAGTGCTATCCCGAAGGAGTGGAGACCCCTGAGGGTTGATGTGACAGCAAGGTTAGGAAGAGGAAGAGGAATTGGCTGCTGAAGCCACAAAAGCAGTGAGACTCTGCTTCCTACTCAATCCCCACTGGAGCTCCAAGATTCCATGTCAGTGTTAACAGGCCCACTTAGGAATGCACCACTGTGACCTATTCCCTGGCACGGCACCTTCATCCATCGTCAATAGAGGGGCCTTCTGCCCCCCTCCAGCTGGATTTCACAACGTTGAGCTGGCACACAAAACCAGCATCAGGAGAAACACCAAGTCTTAAACTTAGAACAAGAAATGGAAAAGAATTCATTGGCAGCAAAATCATGAATATGGAAAATCAAATGAGGTCTGGCCAGGAAGCTTCTAGGTCAAGATGCTTCAAGTTAAGAACCCCAAGGGGCTCTGTGGAGCCGAGGGTTGGCGAGTGCCAGGGAAATGCACAAGAGCTGTAAGTTGGAAGGCGAGAGTCAGGTGTCAGGAGCATTTAAATCTCCAGATACACGGTGCTGCGCTGTTTCATGCTACCTGGGCCGTGGCTGCCCTCATCACACAGAAAAACAAAAGCAGCATCCAGGAGCCACCGCATGATGGAAGCCAGGACACAGAAGGGTTTCTGTAAGGAGCAAGTGGCTGGGAGTGATCCTAATTTTGAGAGCCTCAGTAATATGCCAAAAAGTGAAAGTTGCTCAGTCATGTCTGACTCTTCGTGGCCCCATGGACTGTATAAACCGTGGAATTCTCCAGGCCAGAATACTGGAGTGGGTAGCCTATCCCTTTCTCCAGCTGATCATCTCGACCCAGGAATCGAACCAGAGTCTCCTGCATTGCAGGCGGATTCTTTCCAACTGAACTATCAGGGAAACCTGATCCAGCCAGTTAATTAACAAACTACACCATTTCTTCTTTTTTCTTAAAGCCTACTTTGTTCCAATAGCCCCCTCTCCCCACCAAAAGAAAGGCCCACTGCCCTGCAGAAGTGTGGTTGCAGGGGCCCTGACTTGTCCCAGTCTCCTCCCTATGGCCCAGGGATCACACAGGGTCCTCTGTCTTCCTAGGACGGGGCTGCCCCAAGCAATAAACAACTGACACAACTTCTCCATGACGACAGGCTGCCAAGCGCTGCACACCAGGTGTCAGCCCCTTAGGCAGGCCTATCAGTCAGCGTTCAGAGTAACAGACTTCATTCCTTCCCAACACACACCTGAGGGACAGGCAGCACTGCGATGGAGTCCTTCCTGCTTTCAGGCTGAGTTACAGTGGACTGATGTCAAGGGCCAGTGGCCAGCGCCATCGTGATCTGCCACTGAGCACATCGGGACTGGCGAAGGGGACTGAGTGATCCCTCACAGCCAGAAGGGACACCTGGCCCCTGAATGGCTCCCAACAGTCCCCCAAGACACTGTCATCTGCTTACGGCTCTTGCCCGGGGAGGATGAGTCTCTGGTAAGCCAATTCACAGGAGGCACGGCTGGCCTCTGCAAATCCAGAGGACATGTTCCCACCTCTGCTGTCTGTGGGCTTCCCTGGTGGCTCAGACAGCAAAGAATCTGCCTGCAATGCAGGAGACCTGGGTTTGATCCCTGGGTCAGGAAGATCCCCTGGAGAAGGGAATGGCAACTCACTCCAGTATTCTTGCCCAGAAATTCCATGGACAGAGGAGCCTGGGGGACTGCAGTCCACGGGTTGCAAAGAGTCAATCATGACTGAGAGACTAACACTGCTACAAGTTACCAACCCCCCCCCCCGCCAAATACCCAAGGCCAGGTGCAAAGCTCACAAGTTACCCGCTGGTCTCTGGGAATGCAAAACTGGACAGGGATCGGACACCAAGCTCATAAATCAAAGCCAAAGAAAGGGTCTTTATGAGTAAGAAGGAGCAACTGGTCTTCTGAACACTTCCCTTGCTCCCTCTCTCTCTCACTTTTTGGGGGTTTTGGCAACAAAGAGCTGAACATGGGGTTCACCTTTCTTGAGCCTGGCTGCAGCAGCTGCTGGTCTACACTACAGTAATCCTAAAACAGAGACATCAGAGAGGGTGCAGGCAGCGTTAATCTAGAATTTGAGAAGACCCAGCTCTGGAGCCCCTTTGAGATGCTGGCAAAATGACTTACCCACTTGGAACTGGGATTTCCCCGACTATAAAATGGGGTGAGAGGTGGAAGTGGAAGTAACGAGACCAATTCGACGAACTCAAAGCTCTCAAAACTCTACAACCTTCTTCTGCAAGTTCAAGCAACTATCTCATTCCTGGGGCAGCCTCAACAACATCTTTAACCAAAGGTGGACACCTCAGCAGAATAAGTGACTGCCAGCCATTGGCCAGTTTCATCGGTCCCAACGTGCCATCCAGTTTGGTCAATAAGACTTCCGATTGAGTCAATAAAAGCCATTTAGGATGTCTTCTGATTCTCAAAGGAGTTTCTGGTTTGGCAAAAAAAGAAAGCAGTAGCAGTATTTGTTGCTAGCCACCTAGGTACCCACTGGGTGTTTTCATCTGTTAGGCCAACGAATTTCTCAAACCACCAAACTGGGTTGAACTGTGGCCCCAGAAAAGATAAGCCCACATCTTAACCCCAGGAATCTGTGAAGGTGACCTTATTTGGAAATAAGGTCTTTGTGATTAAGTTAAGTATCTCAAGAGGAGATCACCATGGATTGAAGATGAGCCCCAAATGCATTGACTGGCATCCTTAGGAGAGAAAAGGCAGAAGGAGATTTGAGAAAACACAGAAAGGAAGGGAAGACAGAGTCAGAAGTGGAGTGATATGTCCCCAAGCCAAGGACTCCCACAGCCACCAGAAGCTGGGACAGAGATATGAGTGAACTCACCCTTGGGGTCTCCAGAAGGAACCAACCCTGTGGACACCCTGACTTCAGAATCTACAAGAGAATAAATTCCTATTGTTTTAAGCCATCTGGGGGCTTCCCAGGTAGCTCAGTAGTAAAGAATCCACCTGCCAATGCAGGAGACACAGGTTCAAGCCCTGTGTTGGGAAGATCCCCTGGAGGAAGGCATGGCGACCCACTCCAGTGTTCTTGCCTAGAGAATCCTATGGACAGAGAAGCCTGATGGGCTACAGTTGACGGGGTTGCAAACAATCAGACACGACTGAGTGACTGACCACACACACACACAGGCTTATTCTAACCCCCAAACATTCTTTGAAAATATAATGGAGGCAGTTCCAATTATTTATTAAGCTTTTTTTTTATTCTTCCAAAGTATTCATTGAATTTGTTACAACATTGCTTCTGTTGTTTTATGCTTTGGTTTTTTGCCTGCAAGGCATGTGGGATCTTAGTTCCCCAACCAGGGACCACATGTTCATGCCCTGCATTGGAAGGTGAAGTGTTAACGACTGGACCGCCAGGGAAGTCCCTCAAGGATTTATTTAAATACAACTTAAGTATCAGAGCTTGATCTCTGGGTCAGGAAGATCCCCTGGAGGAGGAAATGGGAACCCACTCCAGCATTCTTGCCTGGAGAATCCCATGGACAGAGCAGCCTGGGGTCACAAAGAGTCTGACTGGACAGGACAGATCACACACATATGTACCTTGTGTACCTAAGCCATCCAGGCTATGACGTGTTACAGCGGCACCCTGGAAACTGATAACCAACACAGATGAGGCAGGCATCACCTCCGAGCGGCTCAGAACAGCTACATCACTTGTCCCAGGTCGCTCAGTCCCCAGCGTGTGGGCGGGCAGACCTGCTATGCTCACAACACCAGGCTGCATTTATCTAAAGTGGGTCTCAGCACCTTCATTCTCAGACACAAGAAGGGTGAGACCAAAAATTAAATGACTTCTCCCAGGTTGCAGCTTCTTTCTTGGTGGCAGGGCCCCGGGCAGGATCCAGCACTCCAGCCTCATTCACAGATGAACGATGGCAAACGCTTGCCAACTCCGGGAGCCAGGTCTTTTAAAGAGAGCCCGTTTTATTATCAGCACAATTACCGAGATGTGGAGCTTCACACTAATTTTCCCTTGCAAGTAAATGGCTGAAAAGTAATGGTGTCAATTTTAATGAGGATCAAGCAAGGTTCTTAAAAGGGCTCCCGTAAACCAAAGCATCTCCCTCACACACAACAATGGCTTGCTGTTTAATTCCAGAACACAAGAATGTCACTTAAATTACACGCCTTCTACATGAAAATGCTTATGGGAATGCCTTTCCAAGGAAGAATTTCAATAAAAAGATCTCACCCGGTTTGATGCATCGTCATATCTAAACTGCAAGCCTATGTCTCAAAGCAACAAAAATAAAGCCTCAGAGAACGTGCTGTAGGACAGGACTTCACTTTCTCTGGGAAAGCGTCTCTGAACTTCTGTGAAACGGAGATGTAGCTGAGAGGCTGCTATGAAGCAGCAGTATATTAAGCTTGGACCTGCGGGCCACCAGAAATTCAGTGTTTGTGCCTGAATCCTTTTTGTTTCCACTTGCCGAGATGTTCAGAACGATTCGTCTGCCAGCCCTGTAAGACTGCCTGAGACCCTTCAGCTGACTCAATTCTTATTTTATTACCACTTCTCAGAGCAATTACTAGGGTTTTTGAGCAAAAATGAGAGTATTTCACACCTCCATCTTTCCTGAAAATGTCTTAGACTCCACTGACTTTTGGCTTCTATTTATAAAGAAAGTTCAAGGCTTGGAAAATTATTGGGGTTGAGCTTTCATGGATATTCCCAACCAGCATTGTGTCATTATTGGCCCACGTTTAGCTGGGCGAACTCCCAAATTTGTGACATAATCAGGCCTTTCTCTGCATTACTCCATACACTCTACGCTCTCTCCACATTACACCACTGAATCATACGCTCTTTTCAACAAGACTGATTGCCAGGGGATTAACATTAGACAGCACAATTCCATTATTCAGCAGCCCAATTCAAATCCAACCCTAAATGCTAAGAGAGATTTCAGGGCTTCACAGAGATGAGCTGCCAGAAAGCTGAAAGGGGGGGTGGGGTGAGGGGCTTTTGAATGTTTTACATAACAACTCAACCTAAAACCTACTATATAAGCAAGAGCCCCGTGGCTGAAGTGGCCGAGATATGACTCCTAATTCCTGGAATGGCCCCAACCAATCTTAATGAACAATTTGTAGACCTCTGCAAAGCCAGGATCCCCAAAGACTGCTATAGCACGATGATTTTATTCCCATAATAAATTACTTATTTTCAAAATTAAGTATTTAGAACTTTCAGCCTCAAACCTTTCTTTCCTGAAATAGAAACACTTGCATGTCAAATTCAGGATGAGTCAGACCCAAAGTGAAATACAAGTTGTATGTTCTTTGATCAACAGACTTATGGCACATCAGTGCCAAGATAAATGCTAACTACTTTTTTCTGGTATTTGGGTGTTACTTCTCTTTGTGTTTCTTTGGAGAAATACCTGTACATGGTGATTCCCACTAAGAAACATTCCACAAATATCTTTGTAAGAAAAGAGAGTATAAAACTCAGGCTTTTATGAATATCTATAGAATTCACATTATGCAAAATCCTTTCAAATTTCACATTAAGGATTCTGAATAATAAAATGTTACTTTTTTTCCACTGAATACTCACAAATGGAAATTTTAAAAAGACTGTATCATACTTTCTAAAGCAGGGTTTCTTAAGAATTTAATTTAACCTGCTAGAAAATGAAAATGGTTTTCTATTTAATTTTCAATTAACCTAAAACTTCAAGTAACCAAATCTATGTAATTTGGTTAATCAAACTTTTGCAAGGTTCCTTAATGGCTCTTTGGGCAATTCAAATATCTATGGGTGGCGGAGTAGGGGGGGAAATTTCCCTGGCGGTCCAGTGGTTAACACTCCACACTGCCAAAGCAGGGTGTGTGGGTTCAATCCCTGATCAGGGAACTAAGATCCTACATGCCATACATAAAGCATGGCCAAAATATTAAAAATATATATATATTTATCTATGCGGTCTCTCTCTTCAAGGAGTTTATATTTTATTGAAGGAGAAGAAATGCCCACATGTAAAATAATACTAGGGTCTCATGCCCAGGAAATGACGGAGGAAGGCCTTTGTTTATGGATACACAGTGGGTGGGCATGAGTTTGTGGGGTTACAGAGGGTCACATCAAGGCAAACTGAACCAAGGTGAGCTTTGAGCCTGAGACCTTAGCAGGAGCAACCTGGCATATATGTGCAAACTGATTAGGTAATCCACAGCAAGGACTCACGGACAAGTGGCCACTTTGAGAGTCAAGGTAGATGGCAATGAGCAAAGACGGCTTCTACAAAGAAAAGACCTCAACCCACCATCGCAAAACAAGACACGTCCTTGGTGTAAGTTTATCTATCCTCTAACAACACAGCGAAACCCCCTTTCTTCATCAGTTACAATAAAACCCAGCATAACAGACCAGACTTGAGAAGAAATCTGAGTTTCCAGGACAACAAGCTATGTGGTCTTAAGATATTTCATTAAAAATAGCTTAATTCTCTAAGCATTAAAGTATTCCATCAGCCCATTAAAATAGTTCTCTTTTCACAGAAGAAATAGGTTCTAGGAATGGATGTTGAACTTGTGGTGTCTAACGACTTTCTTCTGATGGAACTGAATGGCTCCTTGATATTAACCTTCCTCCAACCAGCTATAAGCTCAGTCATTAAAATACCTTTTCCTTTACTCTTCAGCCAGCATTATACAGTTGACCTTCTTTCAAAAACAATGTTCCCCCATGGCCTAACTGGACCCATTCCCTACACATGCTAACTTTTTTTTTTTTTTTTCAGAGAAATCTCAGCTTCCAGAACATCAGCACATTTCGCATCACATCCACGTCACACAAGAGGATGCTTGGGAACCAAGGGGACCACAATAAATGCATGTAACTCAGCTAATCAGGAAACAGGACACATGTCAAACGACAGAAGCATCCTTCTCAATGACAGCCTGTATTTAGAAAGAAGGAAAACAAACCAACCCTCCTGAAAGTACAGGGAGAAACAGCGCTCACTTTCACAGCTTCAAATGAGCCAAGCTGCAGCAGGATGGCACATGGCTGGCACTCAGGGAGAAGTAAACTCACCAACAACGTCAAGGTGGTACGTATGATTGATGGACCCGTAATCGTTCTCCACCACGCAGGTATAATTTCCTTTGTCAGACGGGACCACGCTTTCCATAATAAGGCTCCAATGCTGGTTTCGTACCTGCAAAGAGGAAAGGCGGTTACTGGACAAGTTTAGTACAGAATACCAGGTGCTGTGCTTTCGTGATTTGAAAAGAAGGTGAGGGAGACAAGGAAGGTAAAGAAGAATCACCCGAATTCTGAAGTTTCCTCATAATAAGGACTCAGACCAGGTGACAAAGGAAAACCATGATTATCATCACAGTGAGCATCTGGCAAGCTGGCATTGACATGTTCAGATTTGAGAGGGTGTGGAGGAGGTCGGTCATGTCATGGGCTTGAGGGTTCCTCCAGAAGCTGCCAAGTGGCCAGGGAACGCAACACTAACCCCAGTGTCAGTGTTCCTGGGCAGGTGAGCCTCAGACTGGTCATCCACTGGGAACCCTTAGACTTTATGGCACCAAGGAACCACACAGAGCCAATGCCAGGGATGTGAACATGTACTGGATACCAGGTATTACACTGGGCAAAAAGTTCACTCTGAAAGATGTTACGGGAAAACCCGAACGAACTTTATTGCTAACCCAATATTTCCCTGAGCACTCCTTTCAACCTCAGCAAGTTTAACCTTAACTCCTCCAAGGAACCCACAAGGTAGCTACTGTTACTGTTCCTGGAGCCTTCTGATTTGAAGACCTCCCAGCACTTTCCGTGCGGCCCTTAGATGCTATTGGGACATCAAGAAGTTTCAGCTAGAAACTCAGATCTGCGCCCTGCCCCATCACTGGGGGTGGCTGAATAAGATGCTACATGTCCCTGAGATATATACTCAGAATTCCAAATATAGGAGCAATGAATCCTTAGGCAACTTAAGGTGTGTATCCATCTGTTTACAAAATCCTTGAGACTTTTCAAAGTTAAGCAGCACGTGAGAAAATAAGTTACTATGATTCTTACCCGAGTTCTGTCAACATGCAAACAGGCTAGATTCTAATGTGCCCACTTTGCTTTTAAAATATTTCAACAGACTCAGGTTTTCAAGCAACTATGATTTTTTTCCCCCATATTAAGAACAAAATGCAGATTGCATCATTCAGGCTCACAGCTTTAATAGTTCTCTCCAAATCCATATCATTCTTTAAAGGCATTTTGGACAAGGCATTCTGGGGAAGTGGAAAGAAAAAAATAAAAAGCCAGGGCCTACTCATGTTAACTATTGTTTCAGGAATTCCAACTGACCTTCTGAATGATTCCCTGAGCGCAGCAAGTGTTTTCTGCCTTAATCACATAAAAACCGATAATACCAGCAGAGCCTCTGCAAGCACATGAGTGATTCAAGGAACTAAATTAGCGAAGAAAGAAAATCATCTCATGAATGCTCCATTATACATAACAGGAGGGCAGAGCAGCTGTCCACTTCGAAAAGCAGAGCCAACAGAGGTAAGAGATTAGACGAACACGCTGTAGTACAACTCTCTTCATGTGCAGCACAAGCCACCACGGCAGAGTGCGGTGACTGATCCTGAGTCCAAAAACAAGCGAGCTGGTCATTCATCACTAACAGTCTTAGGAAGCATCATGGGGTGAACGCTGGACTCTACTTCTTAACAGACTACAAGCCCTGCATCAAGACTGAGCTCTGAGCAGTCACTTTGTTTCAGCTACTGCCTGAAGACGACCCCCCCTGTACAACCATGGAGGTCGTTTCAGAGTCTAAGGTCCTAGAGCTGGTGATAGGGCGCTGGTCTCACTGTCACAGGCAAGAAGTCTGGCAGTAAATGAACTTGCAGGCATCAGACCACAGTGGAGACAGTCCATTCTCTGTGTTGGGAGAAGATGCATTTTCTGCCCTTGGCTGGACCACAGGCTTTCGGGAGACCCAGAACAAGAGGCTATGCCTCCTCTTAGAAGGGATAAGCACCTTCTCTGAAGCATGCATTAAAGGGATGCTCAGAAAGAGGACAAGATGTAGATGCTAAAATTTTCAGTGCAAGGAGAATTCTCTACCAAAATCCTGGGCCTCAGGGACTCCCCTGCGGCTGCAGGCTCTAAGCATGGAAACTGCTTGATTTAACTTAGGCCAGATAAGCCCACAGTGAGACCCTCCCTCACCCCCAGCTCTCAGGAATATCAGGAATGGGACTTGCCTGGCCTCTGAGGAACTGGTCACATGCAGAGTAACTCAGGCCCTGACGTCACCAAGCCACGTAATCCAGCGTTTAGCCCTGCTGTAAATATTCAGTTCTTTGAGCCCCCGCTCAAATGTCATGGGCCTAAGCCCTTAATCATGGTTAGTGCCTGTCTCTGGACCCCGTCCAAACTGTCAATGTCTTTCTTGTGCCTGGACCCAGATTTGGCACAGAGCGGATTCCAAATGGAGCTGAACCTGGACTCTGCAGAGAGGGCATGGTCTGCCTCGGCCCAGACGTTAAATCTTGGCATATGCAGCTCGGCATGCCACTGCCTTTTTCTTTTTTTTAACCCCCGGGCATATGGTCAGCCGCAATCTTTCCTCAGGGCTATGGCAGTGCACGTAAGATCCCTCTACAAGGGCATGTTCTCCCATGGATATTTACTTCCTAGAGGTGCACGACAATAATGTTAATAAGTTAACATTTATAAAATGCTTTCACAATGAGAAACACATTTACCAAACAGGGTGTTTCTGCCCTTCCAGAGACCTTGGTACTCAATCAATATTACGCCATACGATGCTGCTAATATTTATTTTCTTACACCATGGCTCCAATATTTGATTCCTTGACTTGCCACCAGTCCCAAATGTTATGAGCTATGGCATTTTCCAAATGGATGCCCTTGGAAACCACCAACAGGGAGACAATTTGACACGTTTGTAGAGGACATCCTACCATTAACTATTAGTTGCTTAATGACAAGCTAAGAGCCTATACAGAGTAACTGTACAAAAATAGGGAAGAGGCAGAAAGGTTTCTATGCTTTTTAAACAATGTCCTCAGTCGCTTAGTCATGTCTGACTCTTTGCGACTCCATGGACAGTAACCCACCAGGCTTCTCTGTCCAAGGAATTTTTCAGGCAAGAGCACTGGAGCAGGCTACCAGGGGATCTTCTCAACCCAGGGATCAAACCTGCATCTCTTGTGTCGCCTACATTGGCAGGCGGATTCTTTACCACTGAGCCAACAGGGAAGCCACCGTATTAAACTTGATCTTAGCTAGAAGGCCATGACACACACCATTTCCATACCAAGAATCTGAGTAAACCTAAAGAAACTACAAAAATGTATAAGATGTTATCTTCAATATGTTTTTCTCAATTCCCCAGGTTTTGAATGCTCCAGCGTTTCTGCCAATTAGGTCATACGCACATAAACCATCTTTGCATTCCCAGAAGAGGAATGTGAACATCTAATAAACATACGAAAAGATGTTAACCTCATTAAGGAGCAGGGAAATGCAAATTAAAACAATAATGAGACACGGTTACTCACCAGTTGATTAACAAAAATTAGAAAGATCAGTGTCATTGAGCACTTGGTGAGGGTGGAGGGAAACCGACTCATAACAGGAATGAAAGTTGAGAAAAATATTTCTGTAAAATAATTTACTCACACCTATTAAAACAGACATTTTTTGGGGGGACCCTACTTAATTCCACTTCTAGAAACCTTGTCTACACAAAAAAGAGCAGAATTACTTCAAAGCACATGACAAAATCATTGCTTCAAGCACAGCTTGTAACAGAAAAAAAACTTGGAACCCACGAGGAGCAGACTCATTCATAATGAGTAGTTTATTCCAGAAGACTAGCATACAGCCACTAAAAAATATGAAGCCTTCTTTTGTCCAGTGCTGGTAAAATATCATTAATAGTTATTGATGAATGAAAACAAGTAGCAATGGCACCCCACTCCAGTGCTCTTGCCTGGAAAATCCCATGGACGGAGAAGACTGGTAGGCTGCAGCCCATGGGGTCGCTGAGAGTCGGGCACGACTGAGCGATTTCACGTTTACTTTTCACTTTTATGCATTGGAGAAGGAAATGGCAACCCACTCCAGTGTTCTTGCCTGGAAAATCCCAGGGACAGGGGAGCCTAGTGGGCTGCCATCTATGGGGTCACACAGAGTCAGACACGACTGAAGTGACTTAGCAGCAGCAGCAGGCTGAATGCAAATGTCTATTTATGACTCCCTTTTGTAAAAAATACAGACACACACACACACACCACAGACACCCTTCTAGGTGCATATAGGTCTGAATCTGTAAGCATGACTTATATACAAGGTAAAATAAGAAAGAAAATATACTAAATTGTTAGTAATATATATATAATTAAAGCAATGGGATTAAAAGTGTTTACACTTTTCTCATTCTCACTTTTTAAATTTAAACATAAATCCCCCATGCACACAACAGAAAATGTGAACGAAAACTCTAGGCGAGGAGTTGCCCTGCGGCAGATCCACTGCACGAGTGGCTCTCTCGCAGACCGACCTCAAGAGCCTGGGAGAATCAAAATCCTGCATCAACCAGTACATGCACAATTCCTTCTTTTCATTCCTGCCTGTGGCTAAATCTTTGTGGAATTCATCAGTATTTTTCATCTGCCAAGGAACAAAAGGAGAGAGCATGGGGTTTCAGAGTTAATGTTCACTAAAGACTTTTAAAAATAACATTTCAATACTAGAACCAAGTCGACTTAGCTAACAGCCTACACTCTGACTCGCCATCCAAAAACTAGACCCACAAACATTCCATACCCTGTCATCGCAAAGACAAAAGGTGGCCCAGGCAGGTTTTTTTTTCCTTTTCGAAATTCCTCTGTTACCTAAAGCCTCTGAGTTGCCTGTTAAACCCCTAGCCTGCAGCTGACAACCGGGAATGTCCATTGAGTTGGGAGGACACCAAAACACCTGGGTGAAAGGTCAAAGATCCAGCTGTCACCTGGATGTTTGCCTTCCACATTGCAAAAAACTCTGGACATTTCTAAATACCCAGGTGTTCAATAACAAGCAGAATAAACACCCAGAAGCTGGACGGAAAGTTGAACTCTGTGCCAAGTTGAGGAATGCAGTGTCCATATGACGATAAATATTCTTACAACTTCCTTCCACCAGCATCAGGGTTCAAACGGGTTCAAATTATAGAGAAGGACAGCCCTCCCTTTTAACTCTGGCCGTCATAAGGTGCCCCATGAACTGTAATTCAACACAGACCAGCTGTCATTAGGACGCACAAAATCTTACTATCCCCTGCCAGACTCCCATTTTCAGCTGGTTCCTGGGGTATTTCAAATCATCTCTCTGGGATGTGTATATATGAACTGAGCTTACCTGTGCCAAGCGCTGGGGCACGTACTGCTGCCTATCACTGGGCAGACGTGAGAGCCAACACCTGTTTAATGCTTAAACACCAAGTTTGCTTTTCAGGTGGTGTCCAGAGAACAGGCTGGGCGGGCGCTGATCTTCTGGAACCTGTGGCAGAAACTCTTCCCTCTACTCAGTAAGCAATGGATCTCTTTGGAGGAGACAGGAAGGGAATATAAAATGCAAGCCTGTTCTCTTAGATGTCTATTCCCTAAAAATGCCCAGAAAGGTGCTCTGAGGACAGACTGCCAGTGGGGTATCCACTGCCCTTTGAACTTAACTCTTTAAAAATTTCAAGGCCCTCCTTGAAAAGCTAAACACAGAATCACCATATGATCCAGCAATTCCATTCCCAGGTATGCACCCAAAGGAATTCAAAGCAAGGGCTCAAACAGACACTAGTACCCTGATGTTCACAGCAGCAGCAGCAGCAGCAATAGCCAAAAGATGGAGACAACCCAAGTGCCCATTAACAGATGAACGAATAAACAAAACGTGGTCTTATCCATATAATGGAGTATTATCCAGCCGTCCTTATAAAAGAATGAAGTCATGATTCACGCTACAACATGGATGAACCCTGAACACAAAAGTGAAATAAACCAGACACGAAAGGACAAATTTCCTATGATTCCACTCATATGAGATACCTAGACAGGCGAATTCAGAAATAGAAAGTAGGTGAGAAGTTACCAGGGCCTGGGGAAAGGAGGAACAGGGAATTAATACTTAATGGATACAGAGTTTCTATTCTAGGGGATGAAAAAGTTTTGGAAAAGAAATGACAAATTTTATGCCACGCTTTTACCACACACACACCAAAAAAAAAAAAAAAAAAACCCTCCCAGGTCATGGAAACTGGAAGAACAGCATCATATCATCCCCTAAGCACCCCCGACCCATGGCTTTGCTCTCAACAGTACGCTTTGATTCATCTGGTATTTATGTGCTCCGGGGAAGTTATTACCATCTCTGTTTTTCATTTATCATAACAGTGGTTTTTATTTCATTTTTTTTAACAAGACATGGAACCATGTTTGAAAAAAGCAGTTTAATAAGAGCATGAACTTTGGAGCAAAAATTGCCCGGATCCAAATGGCAGCTCTGCCACCGAGGAGCCATGTGACAAACCTCATCTGTAAAAGGGGCAGAACAGCTCACCTCTTTGGGCCAGAGAGTGATGCACACAAGGGGCATCCAGAACAGTCGAGACACAAGTGAACAGACCACACATGCCAGCAGATACCAACTACACCTGCTTCTCATCACAGACAGCCTGATCTGAGATGAAAGCAGAAACATCTTAGTTGAAAAAAAAACCTCAGCAAAGTATATAAATATATTACAAAGTCACATTAGTCGTGACTTTTCCAAATAAACATACTTTGGGGTTAAGCATAACATTTAATAACCTAGAAAATGTAAATCTAATCTACCCATCGAAACAACCAGTTCAGTTATGATCATAAGAAAATGATTTTTTTTTTAAGTTGTCTTTTCTTGGACCTGAAATATACTTGGAAACTAATAGTCTATGCTGTACAATGCTTCTCTCTGCCAAGTGGTTCCGTGGAAATTCTAACCTCTTGAATGTCACGGACTCTTGTGCCAATTCCATGGTCATGTTGAGGGAGAGATTTATCCCATGGTCTCTCCATGGGTTTCATGCAGTTGGTGACTCAAAAGATGGTTTTCGAGAACGTTTTTCTCCTCTATGCCTAAATCATTACCTAGGAATGAATTAGGAATGGAGATGGCCTATTATCTCAGCCATCTTCTCATTTTCCTACGTTTAACTGTGACAACTGTCCAGAGCCCTACTAAATATCTGGCCTTAAAGGCAATCTCCTGGGACTTCCCTGGTGGTCCAGTGGCTAAGACTCCACGCTCCCAAGGCAGGGGGTCAGGTATTCGATATCTAGTCAGGGGAACTACATCTCACAAGCCGCAACAAAGATCCCAAGTGCCGCAACAAAGATCCAGCTCAGCCAAATTAATTAATTACATATTTTTTAAAAAGCCATCTCCTTATAAAAAATTTGTGCAGTTATTTAACATGAAAAATGCCTGATGCTACATCATGGCTATGCTACTAAATCACAAGTTTTAGGGCTGGAAAGGATCCAACACGGGAGATTTTCTATCCCAACTTCCCATCTTAAGGACAGATGACGTGAAGTACAGAGCTTAGCCAACTTTTCAGCTGATGTTAAAAAAAAGCCCAGGCGTCAGCACAATCAGGGAGATGTGGTTTTGCTTCAAGTATGCTTTGTCATTATAAATAAATTAATAACATCCAACCAGCCTTTGCCCACATACTAAGAAAAACAATAATTTGACTCTTAATCACCTAAGAATGGCTCAGCATGAGTTCTTTGATAAATAAGACTGAAACACAGAATACCAGGAGTTTCACGGGCCATTTTAATTAAAATGAGCTTTCTGTCCTGTTTCATAATTTTCTCCGACTTTGCTTTGGTTTTTTGTGTTCCTTTTCCCTTCAGTGGACACATAGGCTTAACGCAGTAGATCAGGGCCAAAGCACCTGACCCATCAACAGGTGGGAAGAGCTAGACAGACAGGTTAGCCACAGGAGCACAGCTGTGGTTTATGGAATGAGATTTATGAAGGCGGGAAAAAAAAAATCGCAGAAATAACACAATTGCATTTGCAGAAAATTTCAAGTTGCTTTCTAGAAAAAGACATCTTGGAAAAGTTGATACTTTGTTTCTTCATTAAATAAAAGAGCTAATGGGTGGGAATGAGAGGAGAGGTCATTTAGACCAGGTATGCGAGATCTTAGCTTCCCGACCAGGGTTCAAACCCACACCCTCTGCAGTGGAAGGTGAAATCTTAAACAATGGACTGCCAGGGAATCCCAGAGGCACAGTTCTTTCCAAGTGTATGTAGGCAACAAAAAGAACATCAGAGGGAAAGACCACCATCATGACCCTGCTCCCCACTCTGCCCTGTTCAGCCCCATGGGTCTGGAGCTCAGACCAGTGGGAGTGGCCCTCAGGGGAAGGTCAGCTCTGTAACCTTTAGTGACTTCACAATCTGGAGGCCCACAGACCTGGGATGGGTCTAATATAGCATTAGCAAGGCTTAGACTTTAGGGAACTACATTTTCCCAGGAGATGAGAGAGCTCTGTCTTTTCAAGTCCCAGAAGCCCATGAAGCTCAATAGAATTTCTAGGAGTGCCCAGTATTTTCTAGAATGAATGACCAATTCCATAACTGTTGTGAAAATCCCTTAGTGAATCCAGGCTGACTACCCTTGCAATAATGCGGCAATCTCCAAGGCCAGTCAAAGCCACTGTCCCAGCCCCTTCCTCCAAAGAGAAAACCCATCCAGGTAAGAGATACACCCTCATCAGAGCCAGCCAGCACCCATGTTCCAAAGGTGGTGGTGGTGGTGTTTTAATCATTAAGTCTTGTCTGACTCTTTTGTGACCCCAATGACTGTAGCCCACCAGGTTCCTCTGTCCATGGGATTTCCCAGGCAAGAATACTGGAGCAGGTTGCCATTTCCTTCCCCAGGGAATCTTCCCGACCCCAGGATCAAACCTGAGTCTCCTCCACTGGCAGATGGATTCTTTACCACTGAGCCACCAGAGAAGCCCAAAGGTGTGGTACTCTCTGCCTTTCCCCCTTTCTGTAGAAAAGCAAAACAGATTTTAGACTTTCGTCCCCATACACTCAAATTCCACTCCTCTTTCACTCCAGAAATGACTCCAACATCAAACAACCAAAATACTTGGGACACCTCTGCCTCTACGAGAAGAGGCTAAAGGTTGCTCATTTTGCTTTTAGAACGTAGCTGCTCTTCATTTCGGAGAAGGCAATGGCACCCCACTCCAAGGAAAATCCCATGGACAGAGGAGACTGGAAGGCTGCAGTCCATGGGGTTGCTAAGAGTTGGGCACGACAGAGCGACTTCATTTTCACTTTTCACTTTCATGCATTGGAGAAAGAAATGGCAACCCACTCCAGTGTTCTTGCCTGGAGAATCCCAGGGACGGGGGAGCCTAGTGGGCTGCCGTCTATGGGGTCGCACAGAGTCGGACACGACTGAAGCGACTTAGCAGCAGCAGCAGCAGCTCTTCATTTAGCGGGATGTTATCATCAATAATCAAAACCAAACAGCACCCGGTGAAAATCAAGCAGCGCTTCCTCATCAGGCACCCTCAGGCTTCCAGCGTGTTTATAATCACTAATTCAGACTTGCAAAAACACTCCTCAGGCAGAATAATGATGTTGGTCCTATTTATTTTGAGAACAGGAATTTCCAGAGGCTCATCGACCCTTTGTACTCTTATCTCCTAGGAAGGAAGTGAGCTAACCACCAGGATTTTGACTACCTTTCTGATACTTAAGCTATATTTAAATAAATCATTGAGGGACTTCCCTGGTGGTCCAGTGGTTAAGACTTTGCCTTCCAATGCAGGAGATGAAGGTTCGATCCCTGGTTGAGGAGCTATGATCCCACATGCCATGCAGTCAAAAAACCAGAACATAAAACAGAAGGGATATGGTAACAAATCCAATAAATGCTTTGAAAGAATGAAAAAAATTTTTTTAATAATAATTGGAACTGCATCCATTGTATTTCCAGAGAACGTCTGGTGGTAAGAACAAGCCTGCATGTGTGTGTGGTCAGTCGCTAAGTCCTGTCCAATGCTTTGTGACCCCATGGACTGCAGCCCACCAGGTTACAAAGCCTGTCCTTTGTCCATGGAATACCCCAAGCAAGAATACTAGACTGGGCCCTCCTCCGGGAGATCTTCCCGACCCAGGGATTGAACCCGAGTCTCCTACATTGCAGATGAAGTCTTTACCACTGGTGTCAGCCAGGAAGCCCAAGAACAAGCCCAAGGGCCCAATTTTAGTGGTTTAACCCTTTCTTTACAACCAGCACTGCCTAATGAAATCTGTGTCTGTTCATTCCTTTTTTTAAAAAAAAGCCAACTCCAACCTCACTTTTCCCATCTAAGGACGGAACAAAGAGACAAACCGCCCTTCTGCTATGGCTTCCCCCAAAGAGCAAGTTGTGGAAGACAAGCGGAGTGCGTCCACTCCACGGCTTCAAAGGCATCCGCCTTCCAGCTGATGCACTCCACACAGGAACTGCCCACACGTGCACTTAGAAATGCACTCGGAGGCTTTCCCAATTATCCTCTGGGCTTTTGGCTTCTAGAAAGTCCTCTTTCAGTGTTAAAAGCCATAAACTCTTAGAGATGAAAACACTAAACCCCTTTCAAGATGAGTCACTGGGGATGGTATTCCAGGAAAGGGCTCCAGGGCACCTTGGGTGGAGAGAAGCCCTACCTGACCACAGACGTGGTGACACAGGGACTCGTGCGTCATCCAGAGTGATGCTGGTGTGTTGACACAGTGAGAAGGGCACCAGGGAGGGTCCCCTAGGTACCACCTTGCTGCCACCAAGGAATCCTCTCCCACGTGATTCTTAAGGACCTGGCCTCTCAGTCTGTGCACACTCTGTATTACCCACTGCGCAGGTTCCTCCAATGGTCCCGTGATGCTCATGTCTCCTGATATTCATGCCCTGAGTCACCACCTCCCTTGGTGACTTGCTAAATGCAGAAAACAGCTATCAGTGGTGGAATGGCTTGTCCACAATTAGGTTGCAAAGGCTGTGACCCTGGTCTTCCTCATGCTCTCCTCTGTCTTGTCTGTTCTCCCCCAGGAGGCCAGCTGCCATGCTGTGAGCTGCCCTACAGAGAGGCCCACATGGCAAAGAACTAAGGGTGGCCTCCAGCCCATGGCCAGTGAGGAAGTGAGGCCCTAATCCAACAACCTGCAAGGAACTAAACCCTGACAACAACCACGTGAGTGAGTCTGGAAGCAGATTCTTCCCTGTTGATCCTTCAGATAAGAGCCCAGCCTTAACTGAAACCATAATTACAGTCCCTGTGTTCTTGCCTGGAGAATCCCAGGGACAGAGGAGCCTGGTGGGCTTCCGTCTATGGGGTTGCACAGAGTCGGACACGACTGACGCGACTTAGCAGCAGCAGCAGCAGCAAAAAGCCTTGAGACAGAAGGCCAGCAAAGCCACACCTGGATACCCGGCCCATGGAAGCTGTGAGTGGATAAATGTTGTTAAAGCTACCAGGTCTCGGGGTAATTTGTTACGCAGCAATGGGTTACTGATACACCCACTCATGTTCCAAATGCACCAAAGAATTTCACAGTAAAGTTCCTTAAGTCTTCCTCACATACTAAATTGACGAAGCTCTCCCTTTCCAGGCTAACTGATCTGGAGATCCGACTCTTTCTGAGACAATCTTCCTTCCAGCTTGGCCCAGAATCCTTTTCTGATCTCCTTTATGTTAGTGTCTCAAGGAGCCAACGTCACTGAACATCCACCGGAGAGTACACTCCTCTAATCTCACCCGTATCGGTGTCCTGATGGCCGGATCTTTATCTGCCTTCCTGCTGGACAAGGAACCCTGATGAGCTAAAGGCTGTGTTTTGCCCAGAGCCTAGGACGGTGCCTGCCACAGAGGGCACTGGATCCATGTCTGCTGAATGGATGAACAGAGGCCTGAAGGGGCATCTTGGGGGAGACGTTGTCAATTTCAACCTCTCCAGTGAGTGATGAGACTGAATTTCACCACCTCCTGTAACGGGCTCTTCAGAATCTTTGAGGATGGAGGACAGAGAGATTGCCTCTGTCATCTTGGAAGCATTCTCTCTTAATAAGTAATATTTCATACCCCAGTCTCTCATCCAAGTCCATCCACTATTCACACAATCCTGCTCAAACAGGGCAACTGTACGTCTCAAATTCTGCTCCAGTTTTACAGACCATAAAACATATAGAAAACAGACTCTCAACTTTCGACCCTTCTTTTATTAAACTCTCTTCATATAAAGAACAACACAAACGGGGATTATGATTTAAAATCACATGCAAGTCCGAGGCAACTTTTTTAAAATATCAAACGTGGTAACGATCAATTATGATAATTACTGACTTTTTTAAAAAGAGAATATTCCTTCTATTATTTCCTGCTAACTTCTGACTACTTAAAAAATGAAGAAAAAAAAATTTAAGTAATAGTATTAAGTATTTTTAAACATGTAAGTATTTTACAAGCTTCATTCTACCTTATAGCCTCCAATGCGATGCTCCTGCTTAAATTCCTTCCCGTTTTTCAGCCACCTCATGGTTGGTGTTGGATTCCCCCCAGCTGGACAGCGGAACTTGACAGTGTTGGCTGCTGGGACCGCGTGCAGCCGTTTTTCCATCTTTTCTGTGTTGGTCCAGTATGGTGCTCCTGTTTTGGAAAACGACATTATAATGTACATAGATGGACAGGTGCATCTCCATCAATAAACCCCTAACAGGTTTGTATGTGAACGATCCGACACTTCCAAAACTTTGGGGTAATATTTATCAATACATTAGAGAAACATTTTCTGAAGTCTGATCCAGCTGGCCTCCCAGAAGGTCCCTGGAGATGGGCTGCCTAGAGTTTATTAACAGGGAACTTTTCTTTCCCTTGTACTTGCTGCCAGAATGTAAATTCATGAATGTTTTAAAATGCTGCTTTAGACACAAAGCGACAATACATACAGTAAGAACAGCTGAGCTCCCCCCACCCCCAAAAATAAATCATTTTAGATCGCCGCACCTGTGAAATGATCACACGTACAAATAAACAAATTGTGTTCAAAAGCCACATCAACTCATCTGCTGGCGCTTTAAAGGGTGATCAATAGTATAGCTTAGCATCTCAACCTGTGCATGTTCAGTCATGTCTTGATTCTTTGAGACCCCATGGACTGTAGCCTGCCAGGCTCCTCTGTCCATGGGATTTTCCAGGCAAGAATACTGGAGTGGGTTTCCATTTCCTTCTCCAGGGGATCTTCCCAACCAAGGAATCAAACCTGAGTTTCTTGTGTCTCCTGCATTGGCAGGCAGATTCTTTACCACTGAGCCAGCTAGGTAGCCCTTTTATTTGCAGACATGGGCCCAAAAGTTCTCACACATTTAATTTATTAATCCTGACAACAATTCAATTATAACCCCTGTTTACAGATGGGGAAACTGAGTCACGGAGCAGTAACCTGCCCGAAGCCACAGAGCTAGGAAGAGGTGAAACCAGGATTTGAGCCAAGGCAGTTTGATTCTAGGGCCCACTGTCTGCCTCCCCGACCCACTCTCAAAGCACTGGAATCCATACCTTTAACCTCTCTGACTCGCAGGACTAGCATCCGAGACAGACAGCCTCAACTGGAGGCATGCTGCCTCCTTTATCACTGCTCAGGATTTCCAGTGACAACATCCTTTGTGGCGATTAACTCTTCACATGCATGTTTCTGTCCCAGCAAACATGTAACCAAAACCCCCATATCCCTCTGCCTACAGCGTCCATCAACAGGGCCTGGAACACCCAAGAACATTCTAGAACACTGAAATTCTAGAAGACTGATCCATAACTGCTTACAAGGGTTAGACTGAGCAACAGTTCACACCCCCCACAAACCAGAGGCAGTGTTGGGGGGAAGGGGCTTTGTCTCCAGTATGATTTAGAAATTTCCTCTCCTATTCTGTGGATGGTGCAGCACATTCCTGGCAGGGCACCAGTGCCCTTCACTTAAGAGCCAGGCTGTCGTGGTAGAAAGAGGAAGTGGAACAACTGCATTCAGAACACCCACCCCTCTTTGCCTCAACCTTGCTCTTGAAACCTGCTATAAAAGGTGGAGTGAGGGTTTCTTAATGTGCTGTGTCTTCTTTATCCATCTGCTTATCTAAGTGTCAAGGTGGAGGGTGGCGGCGTGGGGAGGTATGGCTGGTATGGACATGATGCTAAGGCACAGCTAAGTGAGGCAGAACTGGTCGGTCTGTGTTCAGAGAGAGAAGGCCCAGGGGAGGGTGGGTGGGGAACCCGGGCAGAAGCACCAGAGCCGCGTTCTTGCCTCTGCATCCAGTTGCCTCTGTAATGAGCAGGCAACTTGGTAGCCACTTGACCTGGGATGTCAAACGCCCATACACACACCGAGTCTTTTTAGGGGGTCCCCAGGGAGTACTCAATTTCTATTTATCACAGGTCTCCCAGGGCCTGGCATATCCCGAAACAATTTCAATCATCTTTCATTGGAAAAGCTTCTACTTGGCAAAGTCCATCCACAGCCACTGAAAAAGAAAGCGTTAAGAGCACAAAATAAATAATGAGCTTTGTCGCCACACAAAGACTTTTACAAAGCTGACCTAAATGAAAGGCATACCTCCTGCTGTCAGGTGTCTGCATTCGTGTCATCTGTTTAAGTAAACACAATAGCCTATTCATATGAATTAGCTAAATATTAATGGAGTCACTCTTTCAGATACCATCAATTACAGCTGCCCTGATCCTATGGAATGTCTTTTCTTTTTTTTATATAAAAGAAATCAACAGATACGTGCTGTGTACCATTAGGCACGGTTTCCCTGTTCCCTGGGTTAAAAAGCAGACTGAGCTTTAGGCACTAGGAAAATTGCTCTGTTCCTCTCTCACAGGGCTAAGCTGTGGGTGAGTCTGCAACCTGCCCGGGGCGGGGATCACCCACACCACATGGGCACCTATGGTTGTAGCCTGTGGCAACAGTACATTGGCAATGAGCACCTTCCACTTGGCGCCGGAGTAATGATTTAAGGACAAGAGTGAAAGAATTTTGCTGGAACTTCTGGCAGGTAGCCACTTTCCTGGGGTGAAATTTCAATCATCAAAACTGCACCTATAAAACCTGCTCGTGCAAAACAGACACGGCCGTGTTTCTCTTCTAAAGGCTCAGAGATCACAGGTGAGTGGGGCACCATGAAATCTAATCAACAAAGTAGAAGCCAACCGCCTACATGACCACCACTGGAAACCTGAATTCACGACATCTGCTCTCCCTGAGGAACTGTAAAACTCGACTCAACAGAAACAGCCAAGGTTTCGAGGTTCCCTGAGTAGCAGCAATGGGTCACCACCAACCCCCATCCAACCCCACTCTGGGTGATAACATCACACAGGCATGATGTGCTTTTGTGAAGAGGCCTTCCTTCAAGGTGTCCAGCTCACAGATTTTATTAAGGGTGTGATGCTGGAGAGGAGGGGCTATTTTAGTGTTTTACAACGGCTCTTTCTGAAACAAACTAGCTTTGCAAAACTTGAAGAATCTGGAAGGTCTAGAAAAATAATTACAGGAATAGCTCTGCTGTGCTTCCAGCATCAATGTCCTCTGCAAACTCTTCCTGTCTTCAGTGTTTCCCACTGTGTGTGCAGTGTCGGACACGTGGACATGCCAGGGCCCCCACTCCATAAACTACAATGCAGCTGGAGAGAAACAGGGACCGGCCCATGAAAAACCTCCTCTACCTGAGGAGGCCTTCTTCCATCCAAGGCGGTGAACAGCATGAACAACTTCCATTCGCAGAAGGAATTCAGTTAACGAATTAATGATCTACAAAGGCAGAGACAGCTCTAGCACTCGGTGGGCACTCAATATCGATGGCCAAGGCCACAACATGTTGCCTGAAAGAAGTGTATGGTCTCCACTTTGTAAACCTTCCCTGGAATAATCTTAGCGATCTATTTAGTGGAGAAGGAATTGTGGTACAAACCCCTGATGACATAAACATGGATCATACCTAAATCAGAAGTAAAGAAGTTGACCTAGACATAGGTATGGCCCTTTCTGCTCTGACACGCTCAAATCTTCTGATGTGGTATGTAGCAAAAGTATGACATTCTTTTAGTCATTAAAAACTAATGATGATCAACTTAAAGGGACAGTCAGACCCAGCCAAAATAAACAAGTACAATCTCATCCTCAAGGCATACTACTCATTATCATCTTCTACACTGAAACAGATATTGTATGTTAGTAACGATGCCAAGGAAGTACAACTTTAACACAGAGAAGCCTCTTCACATGTGTCTGGTGAAGCAGACTCATAACCCCACAGAAATGTCCCTCAAAGTTCCCTCCACACAGCCTTTCTTAACCCCCTTCATCCCACCAGTAAAGACGCCCTCCTCCTGCTCTGGGCCCCCATTGTCTCAGTTATGTGCATGTTTCCATGCCCAGGGCATTTCTATACTGAAATATATCCCTTTCAATGTCTGCTGACCAGCAAGAGTAGATCACCTGGAGGTTACAGCTTAAGTCATCTTCAGACGATGGAGCAGACACTCCAGTGTTTACTGAATGGATGGATGGATAAATGGATGGATGGACACCAGATGGACAACTGTTCAAAGCTTGAGCTATAAAATGAGGGCGTTGAACTGAAAGTTCTGATAAGGCCCTTCCCGGTTCTAACATTCTTTTCAGGTATCCGTCTATATCCTACACAGATACTGAATCTGTCACCAAATGGTGGGATCAGAGGCTTTGTTTTGACCCTGTGACTTAAACCTAAGGAGAAAACATGGACTGCTGAGCCTGCTCCCACAAAAACTCATGTATCTCCACTCTAACATCTAAGGTTTATGGTGTTCTCTCTCTTTCTCAAACCAAATAGAGAGAATACAGCCTGGGGGTTTAAAGGAAAAACATGAACTCATATTACCACCGTACCAAAAGAGACCTCACTGACCATCTGGCCCAACGGCTGGTATGATCAATGTCATTCCGAAAGGTTAAGTGATTTGATCAAGGTCACACGGCCAGAGGCTGGGCCGAGGCTAGATCCAAGTCTCCAACTCCCTGAGCAGTGCTCTTTCAACCACTCCATGCTGCCCTTTGAACTCTCCCATGGTAATTAAGTCAAAAGTTCAAGATTTATGTGAGCTGTGGCCGCTGATGACTGCCAACTGTATTTTTATTGATGTAAAAATAATAAAAAAAAAACACAGCCTGTTTCAGCTCCTAGATTAAGCCTCACAAACTCTCTAAAGCCCCACTAAGGCCTCTGTCTTAAGTCTATAATTAGGGCCTTTAAAAATATCACTAATCAGGACATTTCAATGCTTTGACCCTTGATGAGGGAAGGGGTATGTGTCTGAGAGCTCTCCCCTATCCTCGCCACAGACTGCACTTCCTCTGACTTCAGTTTTGCATAGAGAAAGAGAAAACAAACAACAAAATATGAAGATGTCAGTGAAGGTGTGACTGCAGGGGGCAGGAGGGCTTTATTTGAGAAGTTTCATTAAAAACGGCAACTTGCTGATCAGCAAGGCATTCAGTAAGATACACTGTAAAACAAACCAGGCAGAGTGAGCCGTACTGGGAGGCCAGTTGCCCACGGAGGTCCCCAGGCTCTGCCTTAAAAGGGGACCGCTGCTGGACCAGAGGAAGGCTGAGAAAGAAAAGATATTCAGCCTGGCTGAGTAGATGGAACATCATCACTGGCTTCTGTGATGAAACACCCAAACCATGTGATGAGGTTTCACTGAAAAGGCATTTCAAAAACTTTAGGCAGCTTATGTGTTTTTTTCAAAAATGCATTTTCTTCAACTCCTGGAAACTTCAACACAACTAAGAAACCATCTTAGAGACCATCTCTACGAAGGAACAATCGCAATTAGAGCAAATGTGACTGTGATCTGCTACCATCAGTAGGTCTCAGAATCTCAGGCCAAGAACCTTCATTTTCCCGTTACTTCCAAAAAAAAAAAAATCCCCTTTCTCCCTAGTATGGAAGATGGGCAGCTGCAGGTCTCAAGGAGAATAAAACCAAAATAGAAAATTATCTTCTCTCTCTTCACTCAGTAGTAAGAACCACACTCCACTTGATACACCCGTCTTACTATCAACTCCCTCTAGTTAAGCAGTCAACCTGAACCTTCTGTCAATCATGTTCTTCCCAAGAAGTCAGTCTCAAGCTCTTCGGAGACAATCATCACTTAAACACAAGCTGACAGTAATAAAAGTACCTTGAAAAACCAGACAGATGTGTAAACTTATTTGCTGCCAGATAATCCATTAAGATATCGAGTACCTAGGGAAGGCAAGGACTAGTTAAGTTATGCTTTTCTAAGCTAAAAGATAAAGCTTGAACCTTTCAAAATCCTCAACCTGGATGCACTTCAAAAATTAGCATTTGAAATCGCAACTTTCTGTCCAGAGAAAGTCTCTTTCACCAAAGGGCATATGTAACAGCATTATTTCCTGGCAGCCAGGCTTGTAATGACATCACAAGATTGTTCTGCTCAGGGAACCGTCTAGCACTGGTAAAGTGTGATGTCATCAGCAAGTCAGCTGCTAAAATATGACCGGAGAATGCCCTTCACATCTGTGATGGAAGGACCTGACTTAAAAGCAGGGGGCGGGGTGGGGGTTAGATCAATCAAATCAGCTCACTGGAGGGATTTTCAAAGCACGTGCAGCAGGATGTTAATAGATGCTATATTTTAAAAAAGGGTCTTATGGTCAATCAGTTTGGAAAACCCTGGGAATGGACAAAAAGAAACAGATGTTTTACTACAGAACTTCTCAGAGCTTGTATTAGGCTGATAGACACCATAAGTCTTTGAGAAAGGGTTATGGTATGAGATATTCTCCAAATTCATTTTAAAATACAACTGATTTTTGGCAGAGGATTATTTGGAACCAGGGTTCCCAAGGATATTCTTTGAGAAAGACTGACTTATTCTCTTCATGTACAGACCAAACCTGAACACTGCTCTGTTTTTAATGGGATCTGTAAAAGAGATTCTGGGAGGACGGTGATACCACAAAATATTCATTCAACATCTGGGCTAGTCATTGCCCTTCAGAAGTAATCTAAGGGGAAAGGCAGGTCCGAGAGGCTACCTGATACTGAACATGATACCATACGTTGTACGATGGAACATGCAAACATTCAAAGCCACTCAATCGGCCAGTATAAACAAGGAAATCTACAGAGGAGCCCACTTTTGAGTTAGGTCTCATAGGATTAAGTAGAAGTTCAGATATACCTGAACACTGCAGAACATTACCATAAAAATCAAACTAGACCTGGAGGTTAATGGATAGCAGTTTCATGGCCAAAATGCAACAAATCTGCCTTAATTTTTGACTGTTATTTTTACCATTATATTTGGCTACAATGTTTTCTGTACTCTGTACAGAATCTAAAAAGAACTCAGCTACTGCTGCTAAGTTGCTTCAGTTGTGTCCAACTCTGTGCAACCCCATAGACGGCAGCCCACGAGGCTCCCCCGTCCCTGGGATTCTCCAGGCAAGAACACTGGAGTGGGTTGCCATTTCTTTCTCCAATGCATGAAAGTGAAAAGTGAAGTCACTCAGATGTGTCCAACTCTTAGCAACCCCATGGACTGCAGCCCACCAGGCTCCTCTGTCCATGGGATTTTCCAGGCAAGAGTACTGGAGTGGGGTGCCATTGCCTTCTTAGAGTGCACTGCCAGAATTAGATAAACGAGAATATCAGCAACCGGAGTAACCTGCCATCTATTTTTCAAGTCAGATGATGGACAACTAACGTGGACCAAGCCCCAAAAAACTCTTCTTGGAGAAGCTCAGAAATATCACTGTCAGCACAGGGTCACTGAAGCATCGTTTGTTAACTTCACTAAAGGGGAACTTTCAAACACACCCCAGGGGCATTTCCAGACAATCAGAAGACACCGAAGGAATCCATTTGGATGCATGAGTGGTTTCCAGGTGGCTGAAAATGCAAAGAATTTGGTGCTTCTACAGTATTCCCTATTAATCAGGTCAAGCATTTGACACTCGAGGTGGCAAAAAATTGTTTTAATGGCAACATCCCCTTCCCCGCTTTGCCAATTACCCTGGCCGTGGCATTCCTCTGTCCACGCCAGCCACAGCTGCTTAATCTCAGCCGCCCCAGGCCGCACCTGTGAATCACACCAGCCTAATCACAGTAACAGATGGCAGAGGCCACGCAGCCAGCTAAGAACTGCTATCACTTTAAATCGCATCTAATGTTTCACGGGCCCCAAACAGAGGCAGTTCCCGACAGCAGTATCTCCCTGGTACAGCTAACACCAGTCCTTAATCACCCCAGAGTACCCACTTCAGGGCGAAGCTGGTGTCATTCGAGAGCTAATTACGAAGAACCCTGGTTGCAAGGTGAGGGCACGGCGATTCATTCAACGTGGGCTGGCATTCATTAAATGGAACAACCCACTACCTGGGCACTGGGCAGTCAGCACTAGTGTTCGGGATGCAAAGAGAGTCATCAGAGAGGGAGATCAGACAGAGAAGTAGTTCATTCAGCCTACTTGTTACATCACCTATACCTTCAGTTACATTTTATTACTTCCTGCATATTCTGGGTAACATGCTGTCAGGCAGGGGGCTGATCACCAGGACAAGTTCTCCGGCACGCCGACAGAACCTCGCTGAGTCTGATGTCCCAGTCAATAGCAATGGCTACCACACGTGGGTACCACATTAGAGCTGCCCACAGCTATGCGAACATCCTCCCCCCACCTGCATCATCACCCTGGGAACTGGCAGAGGGGCACAGCGATTAGACAGGCAACAAGCCTACAACTGAAATTGCAGCTCTGCTTTGTGTTCATTGAGTCACAGATTCTCAATCAATAAAACACAAAAATAACTCCTCTCTCCACCTTAAGAGGTTGCTGGGGGCACGGATTGAACCAGCAGTCAGAGCAGAGCCTGCCCCGAGCAGCCCCTTTTCATCACCATCAGGCTCACAGCCTCTCGTGCCAGAGCCAACAGTAAGAAGTGAGTGACATGTTCTAATCTACCAGTGTTATTACAAAGTCACAATAACAAGAACAACCTCGTTAAAAGGCTGGTACAAATGACAGTTGAAGACACTTTCCCTCCTCCTGCCACCCTCTGTTTTACCAACAAGCCTTCTAACAGTAAACTCCTATTGGAGGCAGACCTGTGTGTGTGAATCCCTAAGCCAGTGGTTCTCACACTTACTGTGCATCAGAGTGACTTCCAAAGTTTCTAATTCAGCAGGAGGTCCCGGGTGGGCCCTGAGAATCTTCATTTTTAGTAAGGTCTTAAGTAATGATGATGCTAGTGGTCCAGACTGCAAGCTTTCTCTTGTCACACAGTGAAAACTAATATAAGCCAAAATATTTCCCTTTTTTGCCTATGCTGCTAGGAGACTCAGAGACAAATCCAGTTCCCCACTGAAGCAAAACATTATCCCAGGTGCTGAACCACATTGATTGTCTCTTCTTCCTTGAAAAAGCCTTGGATCTATTTTAATAACTAATTGTCCCATTATTTAGGTCTTGTTTAAATTTACTAAACTGACTAATATCCTTTTGAGAAAATGAAGACTATAATATCTAAGACTATAACATCCAAGAATGCCAATGACCAATGTAAGGTCACTTTGGAAATATTCCAGCCATGGTACTGGAAAATACAACTTGCTGTATTTAATCTTTTATTGAATAAGCACTCAGAAATGTTTTTCTGAGCAGTGTGCAAATATGCACTCACTAACCTTCATAACAGCCCCCAAAGATATTGTTATTATTTCCATTTTACAGATGAAGAAACTGAGGCACAGAAGTTAAATTACTTGCCCAATTCAGCAGTGTTGGAGCAAGATTTGAACCGAGGCTGCCCAGCTCTGAGAGGCCCATATTCTCACTCACCAAGTAAAGGCGTCCTAGGGTCAGTTAAAGCCGTGCTGACTGTCCCTAAACATGCAAACAGCATTTGGTGTCCCCCTTTTCTATTGGCAATATAAGGCACACTTCCCTTATTTCTGCTCAGCAAGCAATACTATCTTAGCAGGCCAAGATTTCGCAACCTCTGCACTATCGACCTTCTGGAGAAGAAATTCTTTGTTACGGGGCTGTCCTGTGTATTGAAAAGATGTTTATGAGCAGCATCCCTGGGCTCTCTGATGCCACTAGCATCACCCCATTCCTTCGGTGAAACAACCAAGCATTGCCCCATGTCCCCCAGGGGAGGGGGAAGGAGGAGAATCCCCCCAGGCGGAGAGCCACTGGGTCAGGCCAAGCAACATTGACAGGAAGAAGACAGGATGTCGTATGATTCAGCTGGCTTTACATCTCCAGATAGCGAGGAACCAGAGGGGAAAAGCAAACCAAGGAAAGAAAAGTCGTGAGTGCTTTCAAAAGAAAGTGGCTACTGACACAATAAGAAAGGACAAGCAGTACAGAAGGGTGTACAGTAACACTGCTTTATTCTCAGATTTGAAAGTCAGGAAGAGAAGACACAGTGGAGAAGTGGGGACTGCAGTCAACAGCATCCCAAGGAGTCGCCAGGGAGACAGCTACGAGTCAGGACTTCCCACCGAGCTCTCCTCTCTCGGGGACGTTCGGAGACGGCAATTACTTACTCTTGCTGTTACTGTTCTCACTGACAAAATCCTCCGAGCCATCTGCGTCGTCCTCATCATCTCCGGATGAGATGGCATCTGTATTCAAAAGAACACAGCCATGGTTGTGTTTTTGCAAAGCAAAAGGTTGAAATCATCTACAACTCAGTCCTCCTGGAAAGGGAATTCAACAACCCAGGAACCCAGGCAAAAAAAAAAGTCTGAGATCGTGTTTAGTTAAGATGGTTTTAATGGCTTAAATTTTCTCTCCGTGATGACAGTTGGTCTATATTATGATTCTTCATGTGTTCTGCTTTCACATTATTTAAACATGCTATAAAATGGGATATACTGAAAAGGGATTTTAAGCTTCAAATGGTATTCAAGTCCCCAACAAATTTACTGATTGTATAATAGCTGAAGATTCTTTCCAACGCAATCTTTCAGCACTCGGGGTCTCCTTCAAGAAAGGAATTAGTCCCTAGAAAAACTTAACCCTGTGGTCTTCTGACTGTTTACTAATAATCTGAAAAAATAATTTTAAACACAGCCACAAAAGGGGACCTGGTTGCCCCGTGGAAGAAAAGTCAAGGAGAGAAACTCAAATTTTAACAAAAGGAAGCAGAAATCTTTGGCATCCAAATTTCAATCCTATGTTCTAAATGCCAAGGATGCCAGTGGTACAGGAGTTTAAAAAAGAAAAAAAAAAGATGTGTTTTTTACTTATAGGAAAGTGTGCGGTCTTAAAAATGTAATGTTGCACATGAGAACCCTGTCATAATTTTAATGACCAGCCTCTCTCATATACCAGGTCCCGTAGAAGAATTTCAAAAACAGATCAATCACCAACTGTGAAGCTCTGTGCCCAGCATCCAATTAGCAGACCCCACCGTGGACTTCACTGGTCTGATAACACTTTACCCAGAAAAACGACTACGGGGAAGAGAAAGCAGAGGGCTGGCAGGCTGACTCACCTGTGACATTGACCATGAAGTAGACAGTCTCACTGTCTACGTTCCTAGCAGCAGTACAAGCATAGAGGCCGGAGTCTCTAGGCGTGGCACCTTTTATCTGCAAATACTCCCCAATAAGCACTGTCCTATTGTTGGGCCCCAAGTGTACCCCATCCTTAGTCCAACTGATCATGGCGGCATCTCGCAACAGGCAGCGCAACTCTAGCGACTCCCGGGGCGCAGCCACGTAAACTTCTGGTTGGGAGATTTGGTATTTGGTTGGTGGCTCTGCAGAAAGGCGGGAGAGAGAAGACGGAGACAGATGGGAAAAGAGGAAAAGGAGAGAACGTCCAACAAAGGTCAGTGGAGGCCCCTTGACTCCCGGGAGAGCAGTTCATGGTTTTTCTCTCTTTTCGCAAATGGCCCCAGGGGTGTCTGTCTGCCTCTCCTTGTACCCCAGGAAGCTGCCCTCACCAAGGAGCAGAGGAGTGTCCGAAACCAACCAGAGGAAGCACCCGGCGAAAGCTGCCCCACTGAGTCTCCAACAAACCTTACAGCATCCAACACAAACCCAAAACCCGACTGGCAAGGACACTGTGCAAGTTTAAAGTCGACTGTTGATCCAAAGCCTGCTTACCACCAACACCCGAAGAAGTCCAGCGTTGTGGCATTTTTAATTTGTAAAAATGTGTGTTTTCAAAAATGGTTTCATTCCACGTGACTGCGCTGTGTACACACACTCACATACACACATACCTCTCCCTATTTGTGTGTGCTGACGTCCCCTGTTATCACAAATCTGAGCTTCTTAAAAAGAAATGCCTCAGTTTCTCAGGCTCAGATCAGAAAACTGCTGGTCTGGGAGACTGACGTCTGTGCTGGCCAAGCTCGGACACACTGTTTTCCTTAAAATGATAAAAGCCTGGAGGCCTTCACGTCAAAGCCCAAAAGAGAAAAGCCGCCCCAGGGAGCTGAGAGGCGGTCCCCATCGCACTTGTGTGGTAGGCTCTCAGTCGTGTCCGACTCTTTGCGACCCCCTAGACTGTAGCCCGCCAGGCTCCTCTGTCCATGGGATTTTCCAGGTGAGAATACTGGAGTGGGGTGCCATTTCCTTCTCCAGGGGACCTTCCCAACCCAGGAATCGAACCCAGGTCTCCCGCATTGTGGGCAGACTCTTTACCGTTTGAGCCACCAGGGAAGCCCACTTAAATGGATTTTAGATCGCACTTAAATGGATCCAAAGGAAGGTGTGGAGGCCTGCAGGCCTGGCACTCCACCTGGAGAGCTGGGCTACTCCCTGCTCCCCAGCCCCCACCACACAGCCCAGCTTCCAGTCTCCTCAGCCTTCTTCTGCCTTGTCTCCTTTAGAGCTTTTCCTTTCTCCCTCGCCTCCCCACTGAACCCCCCCATCCTTCACGCCCCCCCTGATCATGCACGCTCTCCTGGATGAGAGCCTGCCACCAGCCACCCCAGCCCAGAGCGAAGTGGGTCTCTCCTCTTCACCAGCTCCTGGGGATGGGCCACATTCGTGATGGACTTGTCCCGCCCCCGAGGAGATGCCCAAGATGCTAGAGGGAGGGCTGATGTCTCTGGTTCTTTGCGAGCCCCTCCCCTGCCCCAGGCAGGCACACGGAAGGCGACTGTTACAAATCGGATAACGGTCCCAGTGACTCAAGAGGTAAAGAATCCACCTGCAGTGCTGGAGACACACAGGAGACGTGTGTCTGGGTTGGGAAGATGCCCTGGAGGAGGGCATGGCAACTCACTCCAGTATTCTTGCCTGGAGAATCCCACGGACAGAGGAGCCTGCTGGGCTACAGTCCATGGGGCCGCAAAGAGTCAGACAAGACTGAGCATGCACACGGTCCACAAACATGCAGGGCAAAACAGGCCCGGGAGGACCTAGCCTCTGCTAACCGAGTGAGAAGGAACCACGCGTCTTTAAGGAGAACAGCCAGAGCCGCCGGCTGGGACCCACGAGAGTCCATGAGCTGGCTTTTGGCCTTCACAGAGAGCACTATGAATGGTACCCGGAGGCCCAGGCCCAGAAAGCATAAAGCTTCCCAGCTCTGGGATGGCTAGGAATCTGGGCAGCATCAAAAGGCAATTGTTTTGTCCTTAAGTGTGGTCTGGACAAGGGTCCCACATAAGACTGAAATACAGTTACTTCATGTTTCAGTGCCAGGGTCCAAGAACAAGCGAGGGCCACACGCATCAGGTTCTAGAAATCCATGCCCCCCCCCACCCCCGACCACCACCCGCTGTGGAGGGCCAGGGCTCCCCAGAGGGGCACCCCCCAGGGCAACCACACCAGCAAGGGCCCAGACACTGAACAGGATGGGAACATAAAGGGGTAATCACAGCAAAAGGAAGAAAATAGAAGTCATATTTAACTTGGAAAAACATACACCCCAAGACAAGGGCAGAAAGTCCCAACTGACAAGCAGGTTACATTTTGAATGCTTGTTTTTTCGCAATCAACAATTATTTTACTGAACACCTACTATGGGCCACATGCTTTTATCCTGGATAAACAGAACAGATACAAAAATAAACAGATAAAACAAACAGAAACAAAAATACTCCCTGCACTTGTGGGTGATTAATTACCAAGGGGTGACAGATAACAAATACAAAATCTACAAAACTATAAAGTCTGTGGAGTGATCCCAAGTGTTAGGAGGAAGAAATATAGCATGTTAGGGGCACATCCAGAGAGGCAGGCTCTGGACTCCAGAACAGGAGTTGGCAAACCACAAGCCCCTGGGGCCAAACCCAGCCCATGGCCTGTTTTTGTAAACAAAGTTTACAGGTGCATAGCCATGCTCATCGCTTACATAATGTCCGGGGCTGCTGTGATATGACAGTTGACAGGCCTGTGGTTGAAACAGAGACCTGGTGACCTGCAGAGCCTAAAATATTAACAGTCTTGCCCTTTACAGAAAATTCGCCAGCTTCTGTTGTGTAGGATCATCAGAGAAGGCTTCTTTGGAGAGAAGGGAAGGGCAAAATGATGCCTAAAAGATACTGCAATGAACTTAGTTGGAAGGTCCTCAAATGGGGCCTCCTGAGGTTGTTCAAGTCATAATGCTGCTAAATTCAATGACTAATAAAAAGGTACTGAACTCTGGATCCTGAGCAGAAAAGGTATGGGAAGAGAAATGCAGGGTAGAGGGGAAGAGGAGGAGAACAAAGAAGTCAGTTTGGCCCCAAATCTCAGACCTGCATCCTAAAGTCAGGGCCACACAATGTTGCAATTGACAAGCCTCTCAAAGCCACGTGGCCCACCCCCTTTTACAGCTGGTCAAAGCCAGGATCAGATGTCATCTGAGTCCTGGGTCTCCCACAACTGATTACAGAAACAGCATCCACAATGTTAGAATGAATTGACACTGCCTCAGCCTGAGTTATAAAATAATCGCTATTTATTAGGACCAACATTGCATATCAGCATGTCACCAAGAATGTTGTGGAATTTGCTTTCCTCTGAGCCAGAACTGGTCATCAAGAGATGGCCCAGCAAGGAAACAGCTGGACAGAGCAGCAACACTTCCCTCCCTTAGCGGACAGCCCGGGACCCACGTGGCCCATTCTGCTCTGTTCTGTGCCCCTGGCCCTCAGAAAAGGGAAAGCCATGTGACTACTTCATGGAGGCACAGGAAGACTCTAAGACAGTTTTTTGTTTTTAAGAAGAAAAAAAAAGGCAAGACACTTGCAGTTATGATGCAGAAAAATCTCTCTCCCAGATAAAAGGGAGAATTATGATTTCTCAAAGAAAAGCATTTTCACTAAGAATCCTCTCCTTCACCTAAAACAGGCAAACCACAAAATCTTGCTGAAACCTAGGTATCTAAGATGCTGGACCAATATCACCAAAAAGACATCACTGCCTGCTGCTGCAGGAGGAGGGTCACATCCTATTCAGGCCGGACACACAGGAGATGCTAGTGGAAGGGGTGCTGGTGGAGGACAGAGGAGTCTGATATGCTACAGCCCATGGGGTTGCAAAGAGTGGACATGACTTCGAGCCTGAACAACAACAACCTGTATGAGAAAAGACGACACCCTGAGTCCCAAGTGCACTCTGCTCCTGCTTAAGCTCAGGAATGCCCCCAAACACAATATTATTTTGAGAATCCAGCAAGCCATCCAATATGAACCTGATCTTCCAACTATAATTTATGGGGCCAGTCACCATCACTATCACTCTTCAAGGCTGAAGACACTACCAAGATCACAAGTACCACTCTTTTCAGAGGATAATCAAGAGACTACCTGGATTTATGAAAGTGAAAGTCGCTCAGTCGTGTCCAACTCTTTGCGATCCCATGGACTGTAGTCCATGGAATTCTCCAGGCCAGAATAGTGGAGTGGGTAGCCTATCCCTTCTCCAGCAGATCTTCCCAACCCAGGAATTGAACCAGGTCTCCTGCATTGCAGGTGGATTCTTTACCAACTGAGCTACATCCCATGGATGTAAAATGATGTTACTAATGATGGGCTCCTAGCTCAAAAGGCCTGATAAGGTGACGAGCTATTAAGAGTGATTTTAATTTCCGTGAAAACTATCACCCAGCTTTCCATTGAGATGATCAGCTTCAAGGATAGTAAAATAATTCCCCAATATACATCAATAGGGTGAAGATGTTCATTTATAAAATAGGGCCATCCACCTTCAAGACCTGAGACCATTAACTACTCCCATGGGGAATTCAGAAAGTGTGTGTTCCTCCTTCCCCAGCTGATTATTTCACAACAAGCTCATCTGAGGGTCTGGGGCATCTTTGGGGAACCCCAGCAGAATCTTGTGATACTCCCGCATAATGTAGGAGGACACATTTTAGGGAGGATGGGTGGATGACTAGAAAGGAGAAGAGGGAAGAAGGGTTTAAGGAGTCAGGGAGGGCGGGCGAGTGGGGTCTACGGTGGGAAGGGGTGGAATGACACACCCAGCCCTTCCCAGGCCACCCAATAGCTCCTGTGGCCCAGTTTGCGTGGTCCTGCGTCAAAGCCATCCCAGGCCAAGATGCCAAGAACATGTATACTTATTAGCAGGGACCCAGACTGGCTCAGTAGAGGCAGTTCTCACCCTGCCCCTCCCACGTGGCCCCAGGGGCTTGCTTCCCTTCTGGGGCTGCCATCTCCAGGTGACTACCCACCAGATGCTCCGCAGTGCTCCGCGGACACCACCACAGTGGGAGTGCCCTCCTCATGCTCAGAGGGGACAATGGACCAGATCCCCCAGAGCACCAATGCTGCACCTGCGGGGCCCTACCAACCCCTCTGCCTTTGGATGCGACCACCTTCCAAAGTCACATCACCAAGCCGCACCGCCTGCTCTATAACACAGGACAGTTGACATGCGCAGAGTATTCCCTGGAAGATTTAAATGATATCTTTTATGGCAATATTACCAGTTCCTGCATTTTTTTTTTTTCTGGTGATGAAGCATACTTTTTACTCTTTTTCACAGAGGAGGGGAGAAATCACAGGGAGCATGTAGTCCAACACGTCCCTCCTCTGTTCTCGCCAAAACACAACGGGAGAAGGTTCCAGAAGCCATTTTACTACACAGCAAGTGCTCTTCCAGAAGCTTCCATAGACAGAAAACGTCTCTTCACGCCTTTCGTAATGTAAACGACAATCCACAACGAAGCGACAAGGCTGGTACCCTCGCACCAGCGCTGGACGTTCTTCGTCACCGCAGCTAAAAGCGCCCGACAAACGAGGCGCCGAGTTTACCTTCTGGGAGGATGAAGACGCACTTGTTCCTACTTGCTGAGCGCACAACCAGCCGGGACAGCTCAGTTGTGCGCGTCTTAGGTTGCATCATCTGAACTTTCTCCCCATGAGTTTCAAACACTTGAGAAGCGCCAGCGGCATCTTATCACGCAGCTGCTTTCCAATAAATGGAGTAATCTGATATGAAAAAATGAGAGAGATGGGCACCCGTACAGCTTGGCAAAAAGTGAACAGGGTGAATAACAGCTGCCTCAGCTTATGGTCAACGTGTGATTCCTGCTGGAGCTCCATCTCCTTCCCGCCCCTAAGAAACTCCAGAGCCCTGATCTACGAGAGCTACTGGAATTTAGAACTGAGGGGCGGCTGACTGCAAAGGGAAGAGGTGTGACGTCAACAGGGCAGAGGTCTGACGTCACGCTGACGTCACCAGCTCTACCTCTCAGGAAATCCACACGGGGACAGGAGTCCTTGCTGGAGGCGATCAGGGTCCAGGGAGGGGCGGGGAAGTCTTGGAAAAGGCAGAACAGGCTGTGGTTTCTGGGACTTCGCTGCTGAATTCTTCACCCGGCTGAATTCTTCCCCGGTGTCATCAGGAGGCCGTCTTGAGACAATTGAAGCAGCGAGCGCCTTTGGAACGGGGAGCTATTTCAGGTAACACTTGACGCTGCCAAACCAGCCATAGCAGCACTTCAGACTGTCACTTTTTATAATGTTTGCCTATAAACTTTGCCCGTGTGGTTTTTGAAATGGCGCCCAAATGCAAACAGGGAACAGATGGGAACCCCGCGTCTTGCCCTGTCCAATCGCTTCGCGCGGAATGGATGACAGGTTTAAACTGTTAAGGAAGAAACGGCGTATGCCACAGGGACAACAAACCACGTCACTTCACAAATGCACCCTTTTCTGGGGTTTCCTTGGGACCGGTGTCTTTTCAAAGGTCGGGATGATCACAGCTAAGAAGGGAAACTCCAGCTTCAAGGATGTGGGGCGGGCGGAGGGGTCCCCCAAGAGGTCTCTCCATCTCAGAAAGTCAGAGGCATCCAAACCGTTAACACATTCCTCCAAAAAAGTGGACGAAAGGGAGAAAGAAACAGAAAGAAATGCCTAAACAGATCCCTCTGTGAGACAAGGAGGGAAGGGAGAGAGAGGACGGGATGTCCTACAAGGGGGTGTGGACGGCGGGGGCTCCCTTGGGAACTATAACACCCGCGTTTGGGGCGAGAATAGTAACCCAGCCTTGGTTCCCTTCTGCCACCTTGCACAAGAGGAACAAACATCCGTGCGGTGGGGCTGCCACTGTCTTGACAGAAGAGATACCCAGGATGAGCTGCACGTGCCCCCGGAACGTGGCAATCCACGGGCACACAGCAGGCAAGTGTCTGTTCCAGACTCGCCCTCTGGTCTTTACTATGGCCCACAGCGGCCACACCCCGGTCCTGGCAAGAAGTTTGAACTGGCCAATACCCTGCGTTCTGTCCATAGGAACGGAACACAGAACCGCCTCACATACACAGCACTGCCAAAGTGCTTTTCACCAGCTGGATGGGGTCCAGACAGACAGACACCTGGCATCACTTTTCAGTGACCCGTGGTGTCTTAGAACACAGGGACTTTGGAAGAGCATAGCCCCCATTTTCTAAAGCACGGTTTCCATCTAGGTGGCATCCAAAGTTAGCTTCACAAAGATCTAAAGGTCCCGGGATCCCCCTCATGGAGTCAGAAATGACCACCCTTGTGTTCCCCAGCACGGGGGCCCTGCAGACAGCCAGAGAGCAGCGGCAGAGCTGGCTGTTTTCAGCTCAGACAGCCTTGAAGCTTCGCCTTTACAAGAACGGGCTTGCAGAAGACAAAATCCGGACATCAAACGGAGGCCTTATAAGGCCTGGGTACTACTTGTTCCTTCGGGGTGGGAAGGGAGACACAAATACTCTGCACAATATAAAGATGAAAGTTCTCTACCTCAAGAAATACTGCCAACATAAAAATGGGGGCCTCAAGGAATGCAAAGCCCTGGAACACGGGAGAAGTAAACAGGCTGCAGTCTCCTCTTTCCAGCCCATGGTCGGGGTGTCTTCTAGACTCACGTAAGGACTTAACACTCTCCCTGTGGGTATCGTGGGGGCCAGGACGACCACTAATAAATAGCTGCCTCTGCCACAGAAGCTTGACTGTTCCAGAAACTCTAGCCTGGCTCGCATTCCCCCTGATCAGGCGGGATGATGGCTAATGCTTCCAATATGGTAACCATTAAAAATTATATATTTAGGCACACCCCTCCTATAATTTAGGTCTCTCTTTGAGAAACAGGGCAAACAGCTCTCTGAGTCTGAAAAGAAAGGATATTTGTTGCTGCCTATGAGAAAATAAATGCATAAATAGTCCAAGTGCCTTAAAAAAAGCACCATTTAAGAGTCACCATTATCGCCTAATATTTGGACCCAAAATGTAGAAATATCCACTCCCTAATTTGTCAGCATCCCTTGATCCAGTGTTTTACACTATTCATTATAGTGCTCTCCAACAGGGAGAAAGAACAACACAAAAAGATATTTTTGCTTCTGGACACAAAATGTGCATCAAACATTAGAGCAAAAAAACATTCCGGAGATCCCCACTGGACCACCAAGAGGTGAGTATCAAAACAGAACCATCTGCAGAAGGTCTCCAGATATTGGCAGCTTTGGTTGAGCAAGAACTTCAAACCTGAGCCCTCTCTTCAAAAACCATTTCCCAGAGAGATAAGCCATTAGATGATCTAGTGCCCAGGAAGCCGAAACGGGCGCTATGTCATGTCGGAGGGGCTCCCCCGGCCCAGGTTGGACGGACGGGGAGCCTATGTGCTCGGCCACCTGGCCGTCCAGGCCCCAAGCCTCCTGCCTTCTGGAGACACGTCTGCCAGACACAGCAGAGGAGGCTGGCCCTTCTCAAAACCTGGGCTTCCTCAGGCACGCTGTTCCAGGGAAAACCACATCATCAAAAAGCTGGCCCTGCCTACTGACCGAGACCACTGGAAAATCTCCCTCGTTTTCTCAGTGGAAGGTTTTGTACTTGTGTCACCGCAAGCAGGAAGGGGGACAAGGGGAGCGGGAGGGGAACTGATGAGGAGGTATACGGATAAAGGAACGAAGGGGCTTGGCCCGAGCCTTGTCGGCCCCCTCTTTAAGGTCAAGGGTGGCCTTGCCGACACTTCACCTGTAAAATGAACACACATCATCTCCAGTCCTGAAAACAGAACCCTCTGCACCCTCAAAAAAACACATTCCTCCCCGAATCCTGGTGACAGCCCTTGGCCCCAGGCAGCCCTCTTCCCTGTACAAAGTTGGCGGGGGGCATCTTCCTCATCCGATGCTCCTCCAGCTCCCAGAGCTGTTCCCTGAGCCCAAGCATTAGGTCTCACTCCTGTCCCCTCTCTGGTGACTCTTCAGAAAAGGCGAGAATGGGCTGGGATGTTAAAAAGACCAGACTTAGAACAGGCCTGAATCTCAGCTCTGCCACTTAGAAAGCGTGGGACCCGCGACAGGGCCCTCGGGTTCCTCATCACTCAGCGTTCTGCCCCTGCAGGTCAGGAACGACCATGAGACAGAGCGTGGAAAGTTCCGCACACAATGGCCAGCGCTTAGGGAGAACTCAGAGGTACCAGCTGTGGGGAAGACCTTGCCGTTGAAATCCTTATTCCTCGGCTGCAGTTGGCTAACCCTGAAAGGAGGAAACACCCCCTAAACCAGATTGTCCCAACTTGGAAGGGTGGGGATGATAGAAAGAGAGCCCCTAACACACAATTTAGTGCACATTTATCTATAGCTGCATTCTATTTTCTATCGGCCTGTATGTGCGTCTGTGTGCACACACATGTTCTCAAGAACAGGAACACGCACTGAGGCCTTCCTGCCCTTCTGGAAGCCCCTTCTCTACCCCCATACCTGTGGATGCGCCCTGAACTCCATCCCCGGCTCCTCCGGTCCTTCTGCCTACTTTCTGATCTCCATCTCTGCAGCGCTTCCCACCCCCACAGGCCAGTGCCCCTCAAGTCCCTGCTTGCAGGCTCCTATTTCCACCTGCCTGAGGGAACACATTACCTGGATGCCAACCGAGGTCCTCTCCAAAACAGGCAGGTAACCTTCCACCTTGTCCTCCTCCGCTGGCTTCTTGCTGAATAGAGTCTCCACGTGACATCAACTCAAGCCCCACGTCTGCCCTAAAGCCCCTATGCTCCCTCTCACCTCTCATCTCCAAAGCTCCGCCCCCTATTCACTCTGCCTCTGCAGAGCTGTGCCCCGACTCACAGCTCTGGAAAGAAAGCAAAGGCAGATGTCACTCCCATGGGCCCACTGCTGCAGACCTCTGCCATCTCTCCGGAAGATCTCTGTAGTGCCTCTGCCATCTCTCTGAAAGATCTCTGCAGTTCTCATCATCTGTGGTAGGCCCCATGTTCATCATGAGCCACTAGAGTAATCTTTTGAAAAGCAAATCTTACCTCTAATTTAAAAAAAAAAAAAGGCAGAGGGCACAGACCACTCCACACTTTGACAAGATAAAACGCAAAGAACATCACCCAGGCTAAGGCCCTGGTTGCTCCTGGCCCTAGATGCCTCTCACCGCCCACTCACAGCTTAGGCTTGTCTGTTCATATGGGCACTGTTCCCTCTACCTACAACCCCAGTCCCAATACCCTGCATGGCAAACTCCTATTCAGCCTTCAAAGCCCAGCTCAAATATCTCATCTGTGAAAACTCTTCTGATTCCCATTAAGACAGACTGCATGGCTCCCATCTCCAATTCATCAGGTCTTTGTTTCTCCATCTAGTATATTCCTACAGAATACAGTCTGTCTCCATCCACCACCCATTCCAAGTGAGAGTTTGGGGCGGGCACTCTGCATAAAGACTTTGCATAAACACCATCCAGACATAGCTTCCAGGGCCCCACTTCCAAAGTTCCTAGTCCAGGAGACCTGAGGTAGGGTCTGAGATTCTGGATTTCTTGCAAGTTCCCAGGTAATGCTGATGTTCCTGGTCCAAGGGCCATCTCATGAGAAGCCCAGCTCCAGGGTCCCAGGACAAGCTGGAGGCCTGCTGTAGCAGTGATGAACCCAGTCCACTTGGGCAGCCCCTTCACAGCTCCGAGCCTCAGAGTCCTGCTTGGTAGAACTGGCTACCTCTGGGCTGGGTCAGGGTCACCATGGGGACAAAACCAGAGGCTGCCTGGGAAGGCCTTTGGCAAGTGGGGGTACCTCTGAGAGAAGTCCCCCACCCCAGCAGAGGTTCCCTGCCCACCCTCAAGCACGGGACAGGCTTCCTCTTGTGGGCTATAGCTTGATATGACTGATCAGCAGATTTTCTTAATATTTTTCCAATCATGTGGGATTGAAGGCAGGAGGAGAAGGGGACAACAGAAGATGAGACGGTTGGATGGCATCACTGACTCAATGGACATGAGTTTGAGCAAGCTCTGGAAGATGGTGAAGGACAGGGAAGCCTGGCATGCTGCAGTCCATGGGGTCACAAAGAGTCGGACACAACTGAGTGACTGAACAACAAAAAAATCACGAGGGAACCTCAATTTGCATTTGTCTGACTTTAAAACAGAGTTTTCTTTCAAAAGAACAAATCTACCACATAATATGTATATAAGTTACTGGAGCAGGGATTTCTGGAATGTTCCTAAACATTCAAGGATCTTGTAAGAGTCACCGTTATCAACAGCCGTGTACAACACCCGTTTGATTCCTTTCGTAAAGGAAGAGGCCTGTGGCTTATGAAAATACCATTTACTATTCATTCATCCAACAAATCTGACTTACTTGTAATGGGGGGGGGCACAGTAACCCCCACAGAACTCCCTAAGAAAGAGGATCCCAGCTCGACCCATGGATGACTAATGGCAACCCCATGGCGGGCCACAAAAAAATCCTGAATGCCTGAGGCCCTGGGTTCCAGCGAGTAGGGTAATTGGCCAGCATTCCAGGGAGCAAGCTCCAAAGCCAGCAATCTGACTGCATTCCAGAAACAAGTTTTCAGGGGCGGTTGGTCAGCTTACCACCTTAGCATTATCTGTGGCTCACAGGGCCCATTACTAACATAAAGTGAATAACCAGTGCCAATTCAAGTGGATACATTTGCCCTCTAAGTCCCTTAAAGTGTAAGTGTTAGTCGCTTCAGTCACGTCCGACTCTTTGTGACCCAATGGACTGTAGCCTGCCAGGCTCTTCTGTCCATGGAATTTCCCAGGCAAGAATACTGGAATGGGTTGCCATTCCCTTCTCCAGGGGATCTTCCTGACCCAGGGATTGAACTCCAGTCTCCTGCATTGCAGGCAGATTCTTTACCATCTGAGCCACCAGGAAGTCCCTTAATGGTCAGATCACTGTCCAAATGTGACATTTTCCCCAGCCCCTCCCTCAGTGAGTACATTCTGAATACACGAATACTTTGAAAGTGACCCCAGTGACAAATGGGGGCGGAGGCGGGGGAGGCAAGAGGGAAGGGAAGGGAAGGTGAAGAGTTCTTCCCAGAGGGCAAGACTGCCTCCTGCATCTGTAACTGGGGACCTTTTGGGGGTATTGTTCAGCAAGTTTACTTAAAGGGCTTGTCCTTTCTTCTCTCAGCAGGACCCCAGTTTCAACACCGGTTAGGAGCCTGCAGATGTATCCCTAGACGGGTTCCCTCCCCCAACAGCATCCCATCCATTTGCAAATGAAGGGACAGCAGCTGGATACTAGGAAACAGATGGGCTTCCTCATTTGCATAGGTTTGATCTGGCAGCCCTGGCCCTGCAAGTTCAGGCCCGGCCATAGAAGCAACTGCGTTTGGGCAAAAGCACAGATTCACAGCCCGCAGGGTCTCCAACGGGCAGCTGGATCAGAAGGACCCCTGGGAGAGGTACCCCTAAAGTCAGAGGGGGCGGGGAGCCTCTGCAGTGGGCGGGGCCCATCCCCAGCTGGCTGGGCCCCCGCAGGATCCAGGGAGGCCAGACAAGGGACAGGGATCACTTTTCTCCGGTGATTTGCGGAGAAAAGTCTCTCTAGGGGGATCCTGGGCTGGAGGACTGAAACCACATTCATTCAGGAAATTCCAAATTAAGATAGGCGCCACCGTGGTTAACCTTTCTCCCCAACTCTGAGCCGCCTATTTGCATGGAGGTGAAGGCTTCAAGAAAACAAACAAACTTTGAAGAGTCTCTACCTCCCCACCACGAGCGAGTGCTCAGTCACTCAGTTCTGTCCAACTCTTTGGGACCCCACAGACTGTAGCCCACAAGGCTCCTCTGTCCATGGGACTTTCCAGCAAGAATGGTAAGTGGGTTACCATTTCCTCCTCCAGGGGAATCTTCCCAACCCAGGGATTGAACCTGAGTCTCCAGCATCCCCTACACTGCAGGCAGATTCTTGACCGCTGAGCCACTGGGGAAATCCACCTCCCAACAGAGCGCCTTTCAAAACCCTCAAGAGCATCTGATCTGGAAAGGGCTGTGCAAGGCTCCCCAGTATCTTAGCTTCCCGAAATGTGGACAAGGGCATACCAGGTCCTTTCTTAAGTGGAGACTATTCACCCCTCTCCAGGGCATGAGGAGGGAGCCTTATTCAAACCTCTGAGTCCCCAGGCAAGGCCCCGAAGATGGGAGCAGAATCATGTTCATTACCCAGTCCAGGCCCTGGCTTCCTGGGCAATCTCCCTCCTTCCACATGGGTCAAGCAAGAAACTGCAGCTCCAGATAGACAAGGGGAAAGAAGAAACGACCTATACAAGGGCCAACTGCAGGCTGCCCCTGACCTCCTCACTCGCCATAACTTTAACTGTGGGCACAGGTGGCTCAGTGGTAAAGAATCTGGCCTGCCAGTGCAGGAGACGCAGGTTTGATCCCTGGGTCAGGAAGATCCCCTGGAGGAGAAAAAGGCAATCCACTCCAGTATCCTTGCCTGGGAAATCCCATGGACAGAGAAGCCTGGTGGGCTACGGTCCACAGGGTCACAAAGAGTTGGACAAAACTTAGCAACTAAATAGCAACTACAACAAAACCTCTCACCTGATGGGCAGAGAGGCCAGGACAATACCCAAACTGGGCACAGAGTAACCTGGCCGGCATGTCTGGCTGGGGCTGACTAGAGGGCCAATGTAGTGGGTTTGCCAGTGAGTCAAGGGGGTACCCACTGCCTTCAAAGACCAGCTTCAGGAAGCTGCACAGCTGGGGGACCCAGAAAAATCCTTGACATGGCACGTAGGCTGCCTCTACCCCACGTGGCCTGGCCTCCTTCTGTAGTCTTCTCTCCAGCACACCGGTCCCGTCAGGGCTCCCCAAACCCCTTCGAGACACGCCACGCTTTTACTTCTGAGGACCTTCACCTCAGAATGGCTGGAAGGGGCCCCTTGTTTTTTGCAATTATTTGACAAAAGCCCATCTCCCCATCCCCCACTCCACAGGACTTGAGACTTTCTTGCTTGCCACTCTTATCCCCACTGAGCCTGGCACAGAGTAGGAAGCAGTAGGGTCTCAACTTAATTGAGGGGCAAACTACGCACCCACAGCGATTATGCTGCAACGTGAAAGCTGTGCCACAGCCACGCCACAGCACTAGGGTTTGGAAGCTGCGGCTACATCAGGGCTTTGAGGTTCAGAGGGGACACGCTGTGGTGCTGCCTCCCCGCCACGCATCATACAACTTCTCCCCCACAGAGAGACACCTGCTGAACACTGGTGTCCTCTGCATCCACCGAGCAGGTGATCGGTGCAAAGTATGGCTAACTGAACCAGCCCTGATTCACCCCCACGTCTAGCTGGAACCACTCAGAGAGCACTTTAAAAAAAAAAAAAAATCATCAAACTGAACTCCATTTGCTTTAAAAATGGGCTCTGTTCCTCAGCCTCTTTTTTTCCCCTAGGACATTCTTCCTGGCCAAGGCCGCAGGAAGTGTAGGTGTTGGAGCTTCTGCCCTTTCATTCTTGGAATTTTTCCCCCCTTTTATTTTTACTTTGTACTTTTTTTTTGCTTTCCTGGTCTCTGACATTAGCAGGCCCAGCATGCATCATGTCCACGACCGCAGGTTGCAGGAGCCCTGGGTATACCAGCAGTCTCATAGGTCGGCCTTGACCCAATCTCAAATCAGAAGATGCTCAAGAAAAGCTTAATACAACGTCAAACGGAGAACCAACACTGAACACTGAGCAGGTCCCAGGGCAGACCACCCAAGGCACTTGGGACAAAAAGAACAGGATGGCCTGGAGCTGCTGTGTTGGGGGCAAAGTCCTGCCGTCCTGACTCCCTGCCACGTGACTCAGCCTGGGACACTAACTGGGACTCAGAGCAGCCACCCTCTGATCTCCTGGGCAGCAGAAAGGGTTAGCTTCTTACCGATAAGCGACATACCACCAGAGGCCGTTCCAGAAGAATCCCAAGGCAGTAATTACTGGAATGGTTTTACTGCCATGACTTTTCTTCAAATAGCTTTAGGGGAATAGACGTGGACAGATGAAAAGAAACAGCATTAACCAGCAGTGTCCTTACATGTTTGAGAGTCAGATGACAGATTTAGGAATAAGCAGGCCCCCAAAAGATCCCACAGAAGACCCTCCTGCTCAGGAAAGAGGCATGCATTGGGGAATCTTTGCTGCACCAATAAACTGATCCCAAGGCCTGGGCCCATGCTCACTAACTATGGAGTCTTGGAGGAATCATTTCATCTCCAAGAGTCTAGGTCAAGAGTCTCGTCCGTATAAATGGGAATGTGAATAGCTGGGGTCTGCTGCGTTATTAAGATTAGAGACGGTGTGGGGAGGAGGATCTACAGGAAAGTGGGTCAAAAGGAACAGATTTCCAGTTACAAGAGAAAGAAGTCCCAGGGATAAAACGTAAACACGAGGACTGCAGTTAATACTGCCGTATAGTCGGTATACATGAATGCTGTTGAGAGTAAATCCTGAGTGTGTTCATTACAAGGGAAAAAAACTTGCTTTTTCTTTTTGTGTGTGTGTCTATATGAAGTGCTGGATGTTAGCTAAACTTACTGTGGTCCTCATTTCACAATACATATAAGTCAAATCATAACACTGTACATCTTAAACAGTGCTGTCTATTATATCTCAATAAAACCAGGGAAAAAAGATTAGAGATAATATGTCAAGGTACCTCGCACAAGGTCCAACACACAGCAGGCACTTAACAGATGTGATAACAATAAGAATTATTGTTATCATCTGCATTCTCATCCTCTCAAGGAATGAATGGGCTAAAAAGACGATGACCCCACCCACACTGCCTACCCCTACTCACACCCTCATCCTTCGTACCCCCGCCCCACCTGTCCTGTCAGGTAACCCCCACGGGCTGTAACATACAAATAACCACTCAGCTCCCCTCCACCCCCAGTATCAAGGATACCATAACCAGCTCCCTGCCATGAAGACTGGAAGTCCAGACACCTGTGCACTGAGGAAGGCCCAGCAGGCCGCCTGGAAGAAGCCACCACATACCAACCTGGCAAGCCCGTCTTAACATGCTTTGGACACCCCTCAAGGGCCAGGACCCAGGCAGAGAATGCAACACCCCTCCTTCCCACCAACCAATCCCATAACCCTCTCTCCATCCTTCTTTCTCTTTGGCCAAACCACACAGCAGGCAGGACCTTGGTTCCCCAACCAGAGATCGAACCCATGCCCCTTGCAGTGGAAGAACGAAGTCCTAGCTGCTGGACTGCCAGGGAGGTCTCCCCCCATTCTTCTTCATAGGGCCTTTTGACAATGCTTCATCTGGAAGCCCCCAAACACAGAACTCCCTGAGAAAATACATTGCTCTTTGTCAAGCGCACATCCCGCTATTATTACATAGCTGCGAATGACTTCTTTCGACAGGGAAAAAAAAGTCAACCCCGAACTATTTGGACCGCAAGCAGCAAGAGGATCCAATTTCTAAAGTCCAGATTTGTAAATGCCCCAGATAATAAAAAGGGTTGGCTAAAACCAGGGCCAAGAGCTCCCTTTCTATTTTAATTAATGTAAAAGCCTCTCATCAGAAGACTTGTCATCCTATATAGTAGGGTAAACATCCCTGAAATATTGACCGGACATCCTATCTCAGGTTTTTACTTCAAGGAGGAAGTTGGGTAGGGCGGGGAGGAAACAAGCACTTACTGAGCACCTAGTATCTGCCAGGAACTACAGTGATGGCTTTACATCCATTTGCATTTAATCCTTAAGGTACCCCTTACAAGATATTTATTATCAGATAGACTTTTTGATAAAGAAAGGGAGGCTCAGAGAGGTTGTCTAACAAATCCAAGGTCACAGCACCAGTAGATCATAGAGTCAAACCTGCCTTGTCTAGCTCTCAAGGCCGAGTTCTTTTGGAGAGTTTCTGTCCCCAGAAAGCACATCACATACCATTTAAAATGATTTTATTCATTTCTATGAAAAAAAAAAAAAAAAGCAAATGTAGAATTTAGGCTAATTATGTGGAGGATTCCTGGTCTTTTACAGATGTGAGTGAGTGATTTTCAATCGGAAACCTTTATAATATTTAGGATCTATAATTAATTGTGTGCCCACCTGGGTCAGCTAAGAAGGCAACATGTTTCGATCAAGGTCAGGAGGCTTAGAGGGATGGGAGGGAGGTGGCTTCTTTGGAGGGTAAGGGGCTACCCGTGTAGTACGCAGGATCTTAGTTCTCTGACCAGGGATTGAACCCGGGCCCATGGCAATGAAAGGGCTGTGTCCTAACCACTGGACTACCTAGGAGTTCCCAAGGGAAGGTGGCGACTTGAAGGCAGTCACACTCCTTTGTGGCAATCTCATCATCTATTCACGATCTGAAGTTTAAGGATTTTCAAAGAGTTTAAACCCTCAACTCACCCCTACAAAGATCTTCCTATGCACCTTACAGCACCTCCCCGCCTCCCACTCCCCTCAACACACAACGCTGGCTTTTTCAATGTCTTGATATCTTTAAAACATTACAACTGGTCACGTATGGAAAAACTTAAGAGTAAATTGGCCTTTAAAAAGAGGTCACACATAGTAACTTAGAAGGAGTTCTCGCATAGAAAATAATCATCACAGTTTATACAGAGTTTATTGTACTAATGTCAGAGCTCAGAACTGGGCTCTTTCTTTCAAGTAAAGTGCTGCATATAAATCACAAAATATATACGTCCCTTGTCCTCAATTCTGAATCTATCGGTATTTTCCTTATAAGCTATTTTTTTTACCTCCTCATAAAACATGTTCACCACTACTCGACATTCTATATTATGCGCATTCCATTCAGACACGACTTGGAATTTACCACGCTTTAGTTGGACAGGGGTTAAAGGAAAGAGAAGGCCACACCTTAGCTCCCTGACTCAGTACAGTCAAGAAGAAGCTGACATTTTTAATATCCACATGAACATGGCAAAAGTCCAGGATGGGACGTAACTACTTATGGTATTCTGAAGTGGAATAAGTGACAACAACTCACACCCAACATCTTAAAACTCCATCAGTGTACAAAGTTCCTAAAACACAAATTACTGAAGCTCTAAAGCATGCCTATTTTGCCTGACACTCTTTAAGGACGACCGTGGTCTAAACTGGTCATTACATACCCTTTTGCATGAATCTATAAATGGTAAAAGCTTGAAGTTATACAAACAGAGGCCAGTGAAAGCCGGCACCCGCCACCTACCACGGATGTGGCTACCATCTTGGATTTCCTATCATGCCCTAAAATGGGATGGTAACAATCAGAACAAGTGAGAAAAAAAAACTTGGGAAGAGCGTGACCTCTATTAATTTCGGAAAGAAATATCTCCAGGACATGGGGGACCATCACGATGAAAAGGCCAGCAACTTGTTCAACCAGACTTCTTTATAGAACCGGCCTTCCCTCCCTTCCCCACCTCCTCACGTTCCCTGATCCAGGAAAACCAGAACTGAATCTAGTGGGGTCACTCCAGTTCCACCTGAGTGACCAGGAGGAAGTGGCCAGTGTGTACAGATTCTCAGGCTGCCAGAAAGCCTTCAGGCTTCCCATAAAGATAAACACTGTCCCCAAAATGGAATACGAGCTGCATAGAACTTTATAAACTCAAGTTCAAGAGCCTCTAGCAAGTCAGAGCTGAGTTCTTCAGGGTTTGTTCATCGTGGATTTAATGATCAGAAACCCCTCTCCTCTTCGGCTTAAGGTCAAACATTCCACCCTTGCTTTAGGTCCATGATTCGGCACATACAGCCTTCAACACGGTCGCCGTCAGTTTAAAGAAACTACTACTAAAGACAGCAGAGTCAGAGGAGGACACGGGGAGAGTGTGACATGGTTAACCACACCAGGCCCTGCAACGCCAGGGAAGCTGGACCAAGAGCCATTGCTAAATCTCACTTGGATACAGCAAAAGCACAAAAAGGATGCAAAATCGAAGGCTAAAGTCATCTCTCCAGAAAAACGAAATAATAATAAAGACCATGCGTCTTTTGCACAGCCTCGTAAAACGCACTGGATCAGAAAACCATTTGTGGCATAGCCTGAAAAACTTCCAAACAATCACTTCTGAATTGCCTACATAGGCAAGTCACCCTGCTACAAATCTTAACCAGCACAGCAGAAAGTAACACACAAGTTGTATTTCCTATGGAACCTAAAATCCCAAACTCCATTTCCCATGTTTTCCTTTAAAGACTAAAATAAGACAGGATTTTTAATGGAAATGTACAATTAAGCCAAACTCTGGGGGGAGGGGTGTGCCAGGGGGAGTAGCCTTTTAACAATTATCCTGGATAAGTAAACACCCAAACAAGAGACTGCAAACGGGAAGGCTCCTGGACACATTTTATTGAGAATGTAAACATTAAACAAAGCTCTTCCTGTTTAAACACTACCCCAGTTATTTCATAACCATGTAATTATTCATTAAGCTTGATATTGAAAACATCTCATAGGGTTTGCTCTAGTTCTATGAATTCTCACCCTCAACTTAATGGGAAAGACTTGAAAGCAACAAGTCTTCAGTGATGGCCTAGTGGGAGCTAGTCACCTAGCAGGTGTGCGCCTGCTAAATCGCTTCAGTCATGTCTGACTCTTTGCGACCCTGGGGACTGTAGCCCACCAGGCTCTCCTGTTCATGGGATTCTCCAGGCAAGAATACGGGAGTGGGTTGCCAGGCCCTGCTCTTGGGGATCTTCCCAACCAAGGGATCGAACCGGAGTCTCATCATGTTCCCTGCATTGGAGGAGGGTGCTTTACCACTAGCGCCACTCAGTGCTTTAATTGGTTAAAATAAAAAGCAAAACACACACATACTTCAAATCTGCATGACAGCGGACCAGTAGAGAAAGTATACAAATACCAATGCTCTGGGCTTGCTAAATTTTTGCTCTAGAAATAATATTAAACACAGCTCTTTGTCTATGAATTGTGAAATACTTTATATACTAATAAAGAATGTGTACTTCATTGTGTATTTAACTGCACAAGCCTGCATTTGGTTTAATTTACTAAGAATAAGTCCTTGTTCCTATGCTAACTATCAAGTTACAGTCAACTCTTAAATATTAACACTCATATTGAGGAACAAAGATGCAGATAATACAAAACAGAAGATTATTTTAAATCATTCATTCTTGGTATGCGGATATATTCTTTTTTTCCTTTCCTTTTAACTTGCAATTAAATGCGTATGGCTGATATTATGGCATTTACAATACTTCTAACAAAAGACCTAACCCACACTGGAAAACTCTGACAGTGGTGAGGTCTCCATGTAGATCCCCTGCTCCATCTCTCTGCTATTGAACTTTGGACCAATTCACATCAGTTAAGGACAGCATGACCTCAGAAGGTTGCCCCAAAACTGACTGCAAAAAAAAAGCAAACTACTTTCTTCCCAGGTTGTTACTTCCCAGCATCACACTTTCTGGAGGGTGGGAAAGTAATTAAAGGTTTGGGGTTGGAAAAGGCCTTTTATTTTAACTCCTACTGGGCTGGTGTAAACAAAGATGTCGTTAAAGTCAACAACGACTTAATTAACCAGAGTAGGTGACAATGTCAGGAAGAATTTGAAAGCTAGAGTCCTCTCTGCTACAGGGTAATCAAGCTTGACTATAAATAATTAGAACCTTAATCAACAGAACAGTACTTGGCATTGAGGACTGGCCGCCTTGAGTCAGTAACTGAGTTTAAACCCTGCACAGCTGGTCCCTGACAAGAATGACTGACCAACTGAAAATATTCATTTTTTTAGTCTGGAATATTAACAACTAAAATCTTCTAGAGATTATTTTCTTAAGTCAGTTGAGTAGACCCAAACCTACAGCTACCACTTCAGAACGTGTCCAGAAGACAAATGATACATGACAGGTGACGGGATATATGATCATGATACATGGTAGATGAGATGATGTTGATACATGACAGGATGATAGATGATGGATGGGATGGGATGATGATCAATGAGATGATACTGTACAAAGCTGAGACAATTGGAAAAGGATCCTCTAGAGGGAGGGCTCGGGCCCCTTCCTGGAACTTAGTCACATTTTTCTCTGGCCACATTTATCTAAACTGAGCTTCCACATTAGCAAGCTAAAAAGTCTTTCAAGATAAAGCCCTGTAGGATAGAAAGTCAAGGCTGAACTTACTTTATCCAAAGCTACAGTTAAAACACACCATGGAGGACAGACAGCGACTGATGGACACACATGGATGGGGGACTCTGTCGGTCTCTCTCCAATTCGCCAGGACCACAGCCTAAACTGGAGCTGCCCAACTCAGTCTGCTTCCAGTTGCTAAAAATTCTTCTTTCTCATCTATAATTAGATTACCTTCCTAATAGCCTCTGACACCAAAGTGAAACTCCTGCACTGGAAGAACTCATCTTAGGGCTCACATCAGTCGACAGGGGAAGTGCAGACCCTACAGAAAGCCAACACAGCTGCTCCTCCATCAGGGAGCAACTTTCCTCTCAACTGTCTCCAAAAGCCTAGATGTCTCCTGATGTGTTGGCAACTGAACAGCCAGCCCATGGGACTGGGAAGATGGGCGTGCCCAACTCGCCAAGAACGACAACAACTTGTCCCAGGTACTCATTAGACACCAGGACCTGTGCTAACTGCGTTTTGCATCCAGACCCACTTAAATCTCCCAGCAACCTTCTTGAGGCGGTCATCAGAAGGCTTCTGAAGATATTAGTATTCATTTAACATTAATAAAGAGACCCTAAAGATGATCTAATCCAGCCCTCAGATGACAGAAAAGGAGACTGAGGTTCAGGGGACTGTGTGCTTTTTCCAAAGCCGCCACCTCTTTGCAGGGTTTTGCACAGCTTCCACTAAACCTTTGTTTGAAAAAACCTCTCACAACTCTGGACGCAAACCTCATAGGAGCTGTGAACCCCAAAATATGACCTACCATTTCAGGGAATTCAGGCACCTCCCCTCAACCCCCAAGTGCATTCACAGATGCCAGGCTGGGAAGACCAGCCTTCAACAATACTCACATTGTTGGATGCACATTTCTACACAAAGAACTGCCGAGGGTACTGCATCCTTGTCCATCTCCACCCCCCTCCCCATCTCTGTCTCACCTCTTCCTACCAGTATGTGCACACAGATTTTTAAATTCCCTTCAATAATTAAAGACGATAAAAAGAAGTCCTCCAGGACCATTTTACACTTTATGTTGAAATAAACTCCCAATCACGCTGCCCTGAAAGTCGAAATGAAAAATGACATTTTCTTCCTAACCTGGGCCATGCCTGGGCTCACACTGCAGGAAACACCCCCGTTCAGCAGCCTCGGTGTGTGTACTGAGCCATGCACCCCAGGGAAAACCGGCAATTAGAGAAACATCCATTTTAATTATTAGCAAAATTAAAGACGTGCAGGCATGACTTTCAGAAACCAGGAACCTTTTCCCTCACGTTAAGCCCTTTAAACATGTATCCCCATCGCAAGTGACACTGGCGCCCACGTCACCAGCAGGCAGTTCCATAATCCCTGGAGCCGGAGCCTGTGAACGCTTCAGACACAAACTCCTACCGCGTTCCCTACCGGAAGCCTGAAAGCCACTGCAGCGTCACTACACCTGGTTACTACAAACCTCCGTAACTCGGGGTAAGAAAAAGGGCACAAGCCTCCACTAGCGACTGCTGAGCTGCTTTTGGTAAGAAGCACCTCCGTTTTAGAAAAAAAAAGATACGCCTTTATCCTTGCATGACTCGGGGTCTCAGTGGGAGCCCCCCTGGTTGGGGACACAGCCCTCCCCTCCCCGTCTGATCCTGGATGGGCTTGCGGTCTTCTTCCGAGCAGGGTGTCTTTTCCAGAACAGCTGACTGACCCCAGCCCACGCAGGCCCCCTGAGCTCAGCAGGCACCAGGTGGGCTCTCAGCAAACAGGTTCATTAAGTGGCGATGAGTGCTAGGATCTGCCGTTTTATTCTCGGATTACCACTCGAAAAATAACTCAGCTACCAATATTCCCTACTGATGACAGATCTCGTGCGGCACCAAGTCGAGGCTGGGCTACCGACATCGCGGAAGGACCCGGGAGAAGAGGTTCCAAGTCTGCCTGGCGGGAAAATTCAGCCCTTGTGAGTTTTGTGCTCACAACTGGCCTCATGCCTTTCTGCATGTTCCAAAAGGCATAATGTGTTGCCTGCATACAATTTCCATAGCTGAAACACCAACGCACGCCCTGTTAGATCTGGAAGTTCTCAGAGATTCAGGAAAGGCCCAGGTACATTTCAAATTGACCTAAAATAGAATCTGCCGCTCTGTGACGTGTGGCTTAAGTATTATGAATTACAAGGGCTAAAAAGAATGTAATGTCTCAACCCTCTCCACTCTGAAGTTCAGAAGCTTTCTCTCCTTAGACAATGAAAATAAAATGTCAGCATTTCAGAGGTTGGCAATTTCCCTGCGTGACTCCTTTTGCCGGCAAATTGCAATCCTTTACATTGTGAGCAAAACTCTCTCGGGTAAGCAAGGGTAGATGGTATTCAACTCTGAGCTGCCTGCCACGGCTCTCCTGGCACTGGATGAACTGCCAGCCGCCTCCCTTACCCAGCACAGAGGAAAACGCACACGCCAAGAAACCACCAACTACACCACCCGGCCCACAGTGTGACAGCTGAGAACCTTCTCTTATAATCCCTGGCTTGCAGGGGGCAGAGAGCCACAAGCTCCGCTCCTGGAGGTCTCCTTTACAACACAAGGGGCAGCTGATTCTCAAACAGGCCTTGACCTCAGTGCCACTTCCCCCAGACAAATCCCCAAACAAACTTGGTACCCCGAGAGCGAAATGAGATAACTTACCTTCCGGCTCAACCGTGGTATCGTCAACTAAATTGAAGGAGGGCCGGGCCAGGGACAAGGTTGCCATGGTGACCACAACCAGGCAGAGGAAGCGACCCCAGCTGACCATGGTTACAGTGCCGATCCCCTGTCCTCTTCCATATCTCCATGTGGACGTTAATCCCATCTGCACCCTTCCTCTACGAGCATGGACTGCCTGCAGCAATGCCTTCAGCCGGCGGTGGGCTCAGGAACCAAGGTGCTGCGGCGGCCGCTCGCTGGCCTTGCCGCTGCTGCTGCTGCTGCAGCCTCTAGAGGAGAGAGACACTGCGAGTCAGTGAAATCTTCCCCAACACCAATTTAGTTCAACCCAGTTCTCTTTCATCATCTGCAAATACCTTCCATCCACACCTGAGTCCCAGGGGTTTCCACCAGACCGGTCCACAAAAATGTGTTAGGCTGATGGTTGAGAAAGCCTACTCTTAGGAAACAGAGATAAAAAGAGTAGCTATAGGACCCAGATACGTGCAGCCACTTCAGCTGGGCAAGTGGACTCTCTCCTCCTACCCACTGTCACCTCTCCCGCCCTCCAAAAGCCAAAGCTACGTGACCTTAGTTTCAAGGGCAACTACAAAAGCCAAGTTAACGATGCTCCGGCTGGCATAGCCAGCCTCTCGTTAATTTCTTTCACGCCAACTGGGCTTCAGAGGCGTCTGCTTCTGGGGGCTGGAGCTAAGTGGCTTGCTCCACCCTCCCTGGAGCCCTCGGGAGGAAGGGAGACCAGCAAAATAAAAAGAACCCCAGGAAGGCGACCAAAAATTCCCACCAGTTTACACTTGTCAAGATTCATTTTCAAATGCAGAAATGTATTTCAATCTTTTCGCCAAGCAGCCACTTACAAAGAATGAACGAGACTGCGATACATTCAAAGCAGCTGATCCAAAAAGAGATTCAAAGCTTGAATCCCATTCCACTGTGACGAACGGCAGCCCAGGCCTAGTGGAGGTCTTCAAACCAGAGAGAGAAACGGAGCAGATGCAAGCTCCTTGAATAACACGGGTGTTCATTAATGATGATGATGGTGACGATGATATGTAAATTATTCTCAGGGTAGGTGATTGGGCCAATAACTTTCAATATGCTAACTTATTGGCTAAAATTTCAGAACAGAAGTTACCAGGGGGTGTTCAATGGGTCTGCTCACCCATTTAATTCAAAAGCAAAGAGAAATTTCCAAGCTTAAGATAATCCAAGACTTTACATTTGTTCGGTATCAATTACTAAGAATAAGAACCAAAATGCACAAGCTTCAGAGAATTTGATCCAATCAGATTCTGTGAATTATATATGAAAGAACCACATTTTATAGGATTTAGGGTGGAGGTGAGACCTTTAATATACAAATCTCGAAACCCCATGCTTTCTGCTTGCGGACCTCATGTTTCAGATTATGACGTAGGATTTCAATACTGCTCGAGCGTCCCCAAAGCTACATCAGAAAAAAACTTTCAGCCTTGACTAAGGATTAGAGTGGGTAAGGGGAAAAGAGGACGCTGCTCCACTTTCAGAGAAGGAAAAAAGAAAACCTCTTCTTCAAAAGAAAGCACACGTGAAACCATGTGATTCACAGCAAAAGAAGAGCGCGTGCGTCCACCCCGTGCTTTCAGACTGCTTGAAGGATTTCTTTGGCCGGTTTTTCTTTCCTCTTCGAGGTAAGAGCCTCAAAAGATAACTCCGTATCTATTTCTACATACACATGGGAGGAGAACACACAAACATTCTCACTGATTTACGAAGCATTTCCAGAATGCATGGGAATTTTTTTGCCTCTAACACAACTCCAGGAAAACCCCAGCAAGAGAGTGGGCCCCAGACTGCTTCCCCAGCCCGACTCACCCACCTGTCCCAGCCTTAAGGAGCTTCCTTTGCAGGTAGAGGCGGACAGTGAGTGACCTCAGCAAAATCTCAAGCCATCCCTTCACCCCATCAGCTTGCACCAGCAACTGACTTATGTAGCCATTTCCAGATCCAGGCTCCGCGGCCGCCCCGCTTCCTTCCCAAATCTCTGGAAAGTGGAGGTGGAGGGTGGCAGGTCTGCACAACTCCTCACCCGAGTGGACAAAGGTACAGAGGGACCTCCTGGGCGGGATAATGAGGTCCCCAGGCTCAGTGTTGGGAACACAGGCCCAGCGTGCCTCTGGCGGCCACAATCCCAGCTTCCTGCCTTCAATACCATAATCCTTCCTGGAGTCTGAGCCTCAGTGAAAGCCCCAGCGTGTTTATTTTTCCCCTTGAAAGGGAACTCTCTTCTCTGCTTGGGCGCGGGAGGAGTTGTCACCCTCCCAGTGATGAATGGCTCTTCCTGGCCACCCGTTCCCCAACCCCCCTGTCCATTTTCACCTCAGCACAAGCCTGCCCCCAAAGACAGGCAAAGTGACAAGCGAGAGGGCTTGGCTGGGGAGTGGTCCCTATACCAGATCTATGCAGTTTACAGTACATTCCCAAACCCTCCACCCTTCAAGAAGACAAGTCAATATAGCACCCACCTAAACTGAGTCTCTACCCAAGCACTTGGGAGCTTTGTTCCCGGCAGATTTCCCATCAGTCAAAAGTGCCAGGCAAGGTGAGGGGTGCCCAGGCCCCCAGGGGACAGACCCACCTTCTAGGCTCCAAGCCTCCCTAGGGCCCCCAGGCCTGAACTGAGCAGGGGGCTCTCAAGGGGTCAAATGTGGTGGGGGTGGGAATTCCTCAACACACTGAAATCTCAAGACAAAATACAGGCTGACCCAGGACCACTTCTATTCCCCGTTAACCCCCAGCAAGCCAACGAGAACTTGCAGCAGCTCCGGGAGAACTCAACACCACCAACCCGGTTTCAGTTGTAGCAGTTCTTTCATTTGTGTGCTAGGAACATAGTGATTTTCTCCCCCTTCTCGGGGCGCTAAAGAGCTCAGAGAAATCTGCATTTTAATTGACATTCCAGGGCGAGAGAGAGGGGCGCCCGATTGCTTTTCTATTCAAACTAAACAGGCTTTTCAGATGAAAATGAGTCGAGGCCGGTGGAAGATTTACAGGGATTTGGGACCCAGGGGACAATGGGGTTTTAAATGTTGATAGCGTTTCACACCAAACACATAATGGGTGAAAGAAGGTTTGCCTTTAAGGGTGGTTTTATTGAATTGGGCGAGAGAAAGGAAGGTCCGGAGAAGAGTTTGCAAAGGAGCGGGAGGCGAGGGGGACTGAGGCTCCACGGCCCCGGGCCGGACCCCTGCGCCTGGCCCCGTGGCCGCGAGGGTCGGAGCCAGCGCCTGGCCCGGCCCTCGGCTGACTCCCCGGCGCGGCCCCGGCGCTGAAAGAATGAGCGCGCAAGTTAGAACTCGCCTGTGCTTTCGACATCTCCGAGCTGCTGCCGGTAGAGCAGGCAGCGAACTAGAAAAAGTCGGTCCAGTTCGCCCCCTAGCCCCAGGCGAGCCGCGCTCCCTCCAGCCGAGACGGCGGCTGCGGGCCAGGGAAGCCGAAGGGCACTGCAATCGGGAAACCGGAGCAGCCCCCTTCCCAGAGCGCCACCCCCCGCCCCGAGCCCTCGCCTACCCTACAGAGGTGTTGCCAGCCCCACCTCAGCGGACCCCTCCCGGGGAAGGGTCCCCGGCCCGGGCCTGGATGAGACGGAATGGGGGCTCCCCGGGCCTCGGAACGAGGCACCTTCGAAGATGCCCCCTCCGAGTCCGGGACCTATCGGGCTGTGCCACCAGCGAGGCTGCCCCGCCGCTCGCCCGCCAGCTCCGGGGTCGGAGGATCGCGCCCGGCCAGCGGGAGTGCGCCAGCCAGAGTTTGACAGGGAGGCGGGCGGGGGCGGGGGGGGTGTCAACGCCAGAGGCAGATGTCAGCATCTGGATGGGGGTGGTAGCGGCAGAACTTCCCAAACGCCAGCCGTCAGCAGGCACCCAGCTCCCCCATCGCCTATGCAGCCAAAGAGGAGGCACAGGGAGCCGCCTCCACAGTGCCAGCCCTCCGTTCGGGAGTCCGTGCACCGGGCGTCTCGGGCTTCCACCGCGCCCACTGTCCCGCCCCGCGAAGCTCCCCCGAGGCGCCCGACTCGGCGATTACCTTGAATGGCAACGATCCCCGGCGATCGGGTCTGTCCCCGCGCCCAGCGTGGGTCGGGATGGAGCAAACGACCAACTCCCCGCAAAAAAAAAAAAAAAAAAAAAAAATGTGGTATTCGCCGGCGCCAAAGTTCGAGGCTTCACGCGCACCCCAGGCTGCGGAGGCGCGCGGGCATGACGCCCGCGGGCTGCGCTCGGATTTGGGGAGCGGGAGGAAGAAAGGAGTCGGGCTTGGCGTTTCCTCCACCAAACTTCGCTCGCAACTTGCGAACGCTTGGAGCGCGGAGGAAAGCCGCGGCCTCGGGGCGCCCGGGCCCCGCCAGCCTGGAAAGGAGTCGCTGCGCCGGGCCAGCTACGCCGCGCGCAGACCCCGCGGCGCCCGAGCTTTGTGGCGGCCGCGCTCGCTCCTTTGCTCGCCCGCCCGCCCGCTCGGCTCTCCGCGGCGTTCTCCGCTGCCGCCGCCGCCGCCGCCGCCCCCTCCCGGCGGGTCACGCCCCCGCTGAAACCCGAGCCGTTTCCTGGACGGCGGCGCCCGCTCTGCCAATCAGCGCCGCGCGCCCCGCCGCCCCGACTCGGCGCGGCTCCCGACGCCTGCAAGCGGCCCGAGACCCCGGCGGGGAGGGCGAGGGGGCCCGGGCAGCACCGGGACCCAGAGGGGCAGCAGGCAGCATCCTCCGTGGATGCGGCCGGGGCCCGCGCCCCCTTCCTTCCCTGGGCAGTTCGCCTGATCCACGGTTTGCCGGGTGGTTACGTTACGTTGTCTCGATTCAAGTCAAAACAAATGACAGAAAGCCTGCTCTCTACCCACCCCCACCCCGGCCAAGAGACTTTAAAATGCATCTGCGTGGTATTGGGGCGCGTGGGGGAGAAATAGAACGCAACTGAAACTTTGAGACGAGAGAAAGTAACCTGGGGCATGCCTGCCTGTCCATCAAAACGATAACGATGAGCAAAGAAGCGAGTATTTACGGAGGTTCTGCTATAGGCAGGGCACACGGAATAGAGTCTTCTTTTTCAACCGCACAGCCACCCTGCAGAGTAATATTCCCAGTTTCTGCTAAGGAAACAGGGTGAGAGATGTTATTTGTCCAGGGTTAACCAGCTGAGTAATGGCAGCAGCTGAGCCTGACTTTGAATCTGGCTCCCTTAGGGAAAAGTTCAAAACTGAGGGGGAAAAATTTTGGATTAATAAATTCGGAAGATTCTAAGGACTCAACTCTGCTATAAATAGCTGTATGACCTTGAGCAAAGCATTTCCTCTCTGAATCTTAAGATTCTTCAACTAAATGCCAAGCTGTAACTGGTTAAAGTTCATATCTTCCATTTACCTTTTCCACTAGGCTGTGTCTACAGGATAATTTATTCTTTAACATATTTGCTCTCCTTCCCCACTCATCCAGCTCCCAAGAAGTGGTGCCTTAAGTCCAATACAATATAGATAAAAACCTTAATTATTTTTCCTTAGAAAAGGTCATTAAACCCAGAAGTGCTTTGGAGTCCTAAAGATGGATGGCGCAGCAGTACCAAATTGACCTGGGAAATCGACTTTTCCTGCATTTAGAAAGGCAGTTGCTTATGGGTCATTGACACTGCACACTTCACAACATTTACGAAAATATTTTTTCATGGTGCCACATCATTAGAAAATCATTCTTCTTCACAATACCTCTCAGAGAACTTTTATGTAAAATTACCGAAACACCAGGAGTACAGATCCATTGAAATGCTTCAGGCAAATGGCTCTGAAATTCTGTTCTGGAAATGTGACAGCAAAAGTAATAGTCTGAGTCTCAAGCAAAATAAAATAATAAGTTCCCATGCTTAGGGGCAGGCTATGGTTTTTGGTCAAGTCTTTTAACCTGGATCAGTCCCAGAATCATTTAATTCACTTAGACACCTTAGCCAGATGACCTCAGCCATCTACCACACCCGAGTTGTTCTGACCACATCAGTGCTTTTCAATGTCTCAGACCAGGCTGAGTGTCTGCCTGCTTGGAGGCTGGCACTTACAACTTTATATTCCCCACCAATGGGGAACTCAAGTCTCTCAGGACAGATTCCTTTCCCATCCTGCAAGGAATCCATCAGCCATTGAAAATGCTGTTAACACGTTCTCACATAAATTACTGGTGCAGGAAGCTGCCATCCCTACCCATCGTTCATCAGTGGCTCTGTGTACCCTGAATGAAAAGGAAGCCTTCTGCTGATAATGACAAATAAGAACACCTACTTCAGTGTCCAGATGCAGTCTGCAGAATTTATTCTTTATAGGAATAAAAAGACACCCATCCATCAAAAGCCCCTTATTCCCTTAAGAGTGTCCATTTTTAAGTGAGTGAAGCCCACAAGCCCACAACAGCAAACTCTTTGGTTTAGAGAAAAGCAAAACCATGTTTGGAATTTAAAAAAAAAAAAGAAAAAAACAATCCTGTCATCATATTTAGGCTTCAAGTGACCTCAGAGGGTCTAGGAAAGCTTTCACACCAGTGAGGCTTCTGAATGAGAAAATAATCTCTTTACAGTTTTTTTCTCTTCCCTCTTCAAGTGGCTGGAACCCCTTTTGTCAATGGCCTCCTGTGAATGGTGTAGCTAATAAGCTTATTAATGAGCTTCCACGGCCGAGTGTGAATAGGTAAATAAGCCCCAATCTGTTGAGGTTCAGGGCCGAGGGCAGAAAAGCCAGCGAGAACTAAAGATGACAGTTTGAACTGGACAACCAACGCCTGCACCAGGTTTCAGCTGAGAGAGCCTCCGGACAAGGGCACATTCACAGCCCTTCACCCCCCACCGAGGTCCCTTTTCCTAGCAATTTTCCCCCCTTTACAAAATGTCTTGAGTAGTCACGCATTTTTTTTTTTCCAAAAGCCCTCGAGACGTCCTTCTTTTTTCACTCTAGTAATGATACATCAATGGAAGGAAGGAAAATGAGGACACCAGAACTCTGATGCCCCACAAGTTTCAAAGAACAAACTGCTGCTCACCCACTCGTTCCGGGAAGAAGACAGTGGGGTGGGGGGACCCCGGCTGCCACGGGCCTCTCTCTTTTAAAGATTTATAATTTCTCTTTTAATAATTTGTTTTCTAATGGGTGGCTGGCCCTTCACCCGATGGAAAAGCTGGAGGAATAAAAAGGCTACTGACATTTAAGTGCTAATGAGCCCTTTTAATGTGATTCTGAGCACCTTGCAAAACTTTGAATTTCATTCTTTAAGCTACATCTCAAGAATGTCTGTAGCATAAAAGAAGCTTTTGAAAGGAGAAATCTACAATAGTCCAAAGACTATGGTTAAGAGTTGTTAATCCTAGGATGTGCTGATCAGAATGGGTGGGAGGATAGGAGAGACAGGACCCGTCTTCAGGGAGCTTATGACATTTAAACAGAATCATGAGTCCCAGTACTGATCATCATCAATAATTCTAAACTTAGAACAGGGCTTGAATTTCCAAGCCAAGACTTCCCTGGAGAAAAACTTAAGTTATCTGAGTCTTTCAGGTTCTCAGCTATAAAATTTAGAAAACAATGGTGTGTGTGTCTGTGTCTGTGTGTGTGTGTGTGATAAGTTGCTTCAGTCATGTCCGACTCTTTGTCACCCTAGGGACTGTAGCCTAGGCTCCTCTGTTCATGGGATTCTCCAGGCAAGAATACTGAAGTGGGTTGCCTTACCCTCCTCCAGGGGATCCTCCCAACCCAGAGATTGAACCCGTGTCTCCTATGTCTCTTACACTGGCAGCACTATCTTGTAGTAATTTAATAGGGTCATGCAAAGCATTCACTGAATTAAGGTGTGACAGCATTTAGACCTTTTTATCCAGATGCCCGTGGTTCTGGAGAAACTCTTGGTACGTGAGAAATGCAGTGTGTTTGCAATGATTATCATTAGCTGTTAATTATTATTCCCACCTCCTGAGACTACTGGAAAAGTTAAGTGATTAAGTGAAGAGCTGAGAACCCACTAGCACTACATGGATATTATTATGAAATAATAATATGAAAACCTGGATTTCAAAGAGTCTGGAGCCACCATTGCTGGATTCCCCAACCCACCTCTGCCACACTAGAAGGACTGATGCTGAAGCTCCAATATTTTGGCCACCTGCTGCAAAGACGGAGAAGGCAATGGCACCCCACTCCAGTACTCTTGCCTGGAGAATCCTATGGACGGAGGAGCCTGGTAGGCTGGTAGGCTGCAGTCCATGGGGTCTCGAAGAGTCGGACGTGACTGAGCGACTTCACTTTCACTTTTCACTTTCATGCATTGGAGAAGGAAATGGCAACCCACTCCAGTATTCTTGCCTGGAGAATCCCAGGGACAGGAAGCCTGGTTGGCTGCCGTCTATGGGGCTGCACAGAGTAGGACACGACTGAAGCGATTTAGCAGCAGCAGCAGCTGCAAAGAGCCAACTCACTGGAAAAGACCCTGATGCTGAGAAAGAGTGAAGGTAGGAGGAGAAGGGGACCATAGAGGATGAGATGGTTGGATGGCATCACTGACTCAATGGACATGAGTCCAAGCAAGCTCCAGAAGATAGTAAAGGACAGGGAAGCCTGACGTGCTGCAGTCTGTGAGGTCGCAAAGAGTTGGACACAACTGAGCGACTGAACAACAACAACAACTTCTGCCCCCGCTGAAAGGCCTGGTGGTGTCTACCCAAGGCCCAGCCCAAGATGAAATGGCTGAGTCATACAAATGGCCATCCAACTGGAAAGCATCACAACACTCATTGGTACCCAAGGCCCAGAAGCAGTCCCTGGGAGTGGCAGGGAGGTTGAGGGGATGGTGCTGAGCAGAAAACACTTTTAACACTGGAGAACGGCTTTAAAAAGAGCATCTTTGAACATGGGAGAAGCATCTGAATAAAAACTGGCACTATGCCTTGCTCCGATGGTTTACTAGATTCCCAAATGGCTTGAGGGATATGGATAGGTCTTTCTAGGGAGACAGTGTCCAAAGATGAGGCAGTATATATTAAACCCTGGCAGTCCAGTGGTTAAGAATCTGCCTTCCAATGCAGGGGGCATGTGTTTGATCCCTGGTCAAAGAATTAGGATCCTACATGCTGCCTTTTTGGTGCAGCAAAAAAGAAAAGGAAAAAAAAAAAATTTACCGTCATACTGACTCCTGAATTTTACAGGGGAGGAAATCAGGATGCCGAAAGGGGAAGTGATGGACTCAGGGCCACCACGCCGGCTGATGGCTGAGAAACCCAGAAATCTGGTCTCTCCATCAGGCTAGGATTCATTTCAGCAGCCACCAGAGCAAGACGTGGGTTTTTATCCTGACATTGTCAAGGACTGACTGTGTGATTCTGGCAAAGTCACTGAATGTGCACCTTGCCCCTCCCCCACGCCCACCACTATCCTTGGCATCACCCACTTCTGCATAATTGAGGTTTCACCTTTCAAGCAGAAAAGACAAATTTGTTTATGATCTCCACCCCCTCCCAGCTCTGAACATTCCTAGCCTCTAGAGAAACAGAGAAACTTGTCATTTACTTATCACTGAAGAGCGAACTGGTTACAGAAAGCCTACATCCACTCTGAAGTATTTTGAACCCTACTTTTCACCCCTATCTACTAGTGATGGTATCTCCCAGAAAAGTCCTCTAAGCCCTGGTCCATAGCTGCTTAAGGGCAACATACCACATACCGCACACCATTGCTTGGCTGCATTTGGCTCAGTTGGTAAAAAATCCGCCTGCAATGCAGGAGATACAGGTTGGATCTCTGGGTCAGGAAGAGCCCCTGGAGGAGGAAATGGCAACCCACTCCAGTATTCTTGCCTGGGAAATCCCATGGATAGAGGAGCCTAGTGGGTTATAGCCCATGAGGTTGCATAGCGTCAGACACGACTTAGCTAGCTGGTAAACCACCACCACCATTGCTTGGCTGCAAGACTCCATTCTCTCCTTTCACTCCCATCCCACATTCAACCACCACCTCCACCACAACAATGCCTCCCAGCGGACTGGAGAGAAAGCATACAGGTGGCTTTAGCTGGTGTAGGGCAAATGAGGATGAGATCAAGCATCAGGTCTTCCTGCCTCTTTCAGACCCCTCCCCATCGCTGCCTAGAGCTGTACAGTCCCATACGGTGGCTCCTAGCCAATGTGATCATTTCAAGTTAAAATTGAATAAGACCTCAAGTTCAGCTCTTTGATAGAACAAGCCCTGTTTCAAGTACTCAATAGCCACACGTGTCACATTGGACGGTGGAGATTTTAGAGGAAATTGTCACCATGGCAGAATGCTGTACAGGATGGACTTCACTGGAGAGGCCCCCTGCCTTCCCCTTCCTCTTCCAAGAAGATCTCCTCAACCAGGGGTGTCCCCAGGGGCTGCTTTTGCCCATCTCCCCCCCAGCTCCCACATGCATTCCATCGTCTTGTGTTGCCAGCAGGGTTTAGGGACAGGTCCTCTTCAGAATGGAAGAGTGTCAGAGATAGCCAGGACGGTCTTTGATCACCGATACAGTATTACCGTTGGCTGGATGGAAAAGGCCTGCAGCATCACCGCCTCATTCCAGGACCCACTTGAAGCAGTCCCAGTGCGGGTTTCTGCAAGCCCTAAGTCCCTCCCTGTGAGGACTGAAGATCCCCCAAACCCCCAGGAATTCACATCTGTGTGCCCAGAGCCGTGAACCAGAGGGAGAAAGGTCAGCTGAACCAAGATGGCAGTGCCCAAGGAGAAAGCCCTGTGGAATTTGACCTTGGACAACAATGCAGAAATAGGAGAGTTCACTGGGGACCCCTAAATCATAACAGGGCTTCCCACGTGGTTTAGTGGTGAAGAATCTGCCAGCCAACGCAGAACAGGAAGGAGACCGGTGTTTGAACGCTGAGTGGGGAAGATCCTCTGTAGGAGGAAATGGCAACCCCCTCCAGTATTTTTGGAAAATCCCATGGACAGAGGAGCTTTGCAGGCTACAATCCATAGGGTCACCAGGAGCTGCACATGACTGAGTGATTCAGCAAGCACACACATACACAAATCGTATGGCCCAGAAAAACCCAGCCTGCCTCTCCCCTCTTGTGGTCCAGGGCCGGGCACACATGCTGGCTAGTCGTGGACAGCTCATGAGCTGCTTTGTGCCTACGTGTCCTCAGGAGATACTAGGTAGTTGATGGTGATGGTGACAGCCTCTTTGGGGGGCTTCCTAATTAGGGCATCTGGGAATATTTACATAGAGTTTGCACCTAGTCCCTGAAGTAAATTTAGAAGTTATTGCAGTGGAAGTTACCTTTCCTGGCAAGACCTGATTTCCATAGTGCCTTCCTCTTTCCCCTTGATTTTTGCCCTTCGTTTGTTACCCTATTTCCCGAGGGTGTGTCTACTTGTCCAAAAGTGAAAAGTTCACTTTAATAAACCCAAGTGGAGAAGAGTGATGCGGCCAGGATCCTGCTGAACTAGGGAAGGAGACGGGCGGGGGAATCCAGAGCAGGACTCATCGTAAAACCACAAACCCAGTAACACTTTCAGCGTCCCAGCGCGGTCGTATTTTGTCCCCAGACTGGGGAGAAAGTCCATCAAGGGGCAAGCGATTTCTTTAACAGGTTTCTAAGAGCAGAGCTGAGCAAAAATTAACTCCCTCGCGGGAGCCGGAGGCCGGCGCGGCGCGGGGTCCGCAGGCCCGGGGAGCAGGTGAGACCAGGTGCGGGAGGCCGAGGTTCCAGGGGCTCCCTTTGTTCTCCGGACTCTGCGCTGTGAGGCGCGCGGCAGCCGCCGGCGCCCCCGTGTGGCCACGCGCGTCCCGGGCGCTCACAGACAGGGTGGATGGGTGGGCGGGCAGCGCCCCAGGATAAATGAGGGGGTGCTCCGGGAGCACGGCAATCTGGCCTGCGCCCGGCCTCACCCTGAAGCCCTTCCGGCTGTGCAGTTGACGAGCGATTCATGTCGAGCTGTGTCTGCAGCAGGAATCCCGCTGGGACAGAATGTCTTACCCTGACACCTGTGGGTCCGGCATCCTGCAAGGGCAGGGGGCGGCCTCCCTTGGGGTCTGGGCTGGCGTGTCCCCTCCATCCGGCTTCCTCTGTCCCCAGCGGGGCCTGGCCCCACATTTCCAGCTTGTGGCCGCATCTCTCCACCTGGTTCAAGCCTGAGAAGCGCCTCCGCACCCTGATCCTTACAGCTCAGCTTCAACCTCCCGCCCCACTGTTTGGGTTTCCAGCCACAGCACCCACCTGGACTGCCACCCTAAAGTGTGGGAGTTTCCAGCTCCCCTCCCAACAAAGCCAGTCTGTCCCAGATCTGAACTGTCTTTGGAAAAACCTTACAATGCACCCCTCCTTTTGGGTTTTTCTCCTGCATCAGGACAGCTGCCCTGGCTCCCCAGTCCCTTAGGATTCTGGAGCAGCTTCAGCCTCAGGTCTGTTTTCTCCCAGGAGGTGGGGACCACCGCCCTGCTCTTTCAAAACTCAGAGCCTTGGTGGCTCCCTATTTGCAAAAACCATGACCCTGCACTCTTAGCACAGACAGGGTACTTGGTGGCTGACATTTACCGGGCGCTTACTCTGTTCCAAGCAAGTGTGATCGTGGCCTTACAGGTTATCCCATACAGGTCAGGTACCACTCTGACCCTCATGTTACAGATCAGGCTGTGGAAACATGAAGAGCTTGCCAAGTCATACAGTCATGAGGGAGGGAGCCTGGGTTTGGAGCAAACGCTTGTGCCTTATGCTGCCAGCACCCTGAGCTGGTGGTGGGGGCCACGTAAGATCCAGGGGTCCATGAAGGTCCAGGGGAGGGGCAGCAGCTTTAGCCAATGGATGGAAATGCAAGCCAGTGGGGCCAATTCTTCTGAAGCTCCCAGAGAAGTTGGCCATCCCATTCAGATGATGACAGCTGTCCCTGTTTTTGGACTGGCCCCTCTTTCAGCTAGCCAGTGGGTCCGCAGATTGTACCCTCTGCTGTCCTGGAGTGCTGGGGACATGGGCCCTGGAGTCCAGCTCTGCCAACCATGGGCTTATCATCTGCATCCTCTTTCTACATCCTCCTCTGTAGACAGAGATAATACTAACACCTGCTTAGAAGAGTTTTTGTACAGATTGAATGGGAGGCTTCAGGTAAAGTGCTTGGTTCATGGCAAATGATCAGTCCGTGTTAGCTAGTATTATTATTTCCAGCCTGAATGAAGAGACATTAAGACCTATCTCTTTGAAGCCCTAACCCTGGCTTTGTTTCCTGCTATTTCTCTTTGCTGTGAAACCATGGGCAAGTTACTCCACCTCCCTGAGCCTCTTGTGTCCTTATTTATAGGTAATGAACGTTGAATGTCACTAAGTTCAAGTTTCACCTCTAATAGTCTTGACTCCAACAGCAGCTCAAGCCGTCTAGGGCAGAGTATCGCTCACTTTCTTCTAAAGATCTTCTCAATATCACACAGAAATTCATCCCAGTGTGGGCTCATCATGACGACTAGCAGATTCTTTGTTTTATCCGACTGAGGCATCATTTTGTCCCATCCTCTCAGGACAAGGAAAAGACCCATTGTAAAAAGTCCTCTGAGTGCTCCAAAACAGGAATCAAGACATTTGTTAGCCTCCTCCAAACAAGACAAGGCGTCACTTCAGAACACCACTGGGTTAGGGGTGCCAAATTTAGCTATTTAATAAATTACAAGACACTAAGTTAAATTGGGATTTCAGATAAACAATGAATACTTCTTTGTACTCCCTAATATTGCATGAACAAATACCGCATGGAATGTACTTACATGAAAAAAGTATTCATTGTTTATCTGAAATTCAGATTGAGGTGAATGGTTTATATTTTATATGGCAACCCTACACTGGGTAGAAGGCACGCCCACAAGTTGCCTGGCCGGGGAAGTCCAAGAGAGATGGACCTTTTTCCAGAGGTCATTGGGAACTAATTGCCTTCTCCTTCTGATGAATTTGTGTATTGACAGTGTTATTTGAATATTCAGTGATAAAGATAATCTATTATAAACCCATGCTTCCAGGACTACCCGAATGGTCCAGTGACTGAGACTCCAAGCTCCCAATGCAGGAGTCCAGGTTCGATCTTTGGTCAGGGAACTAGACCCCACATGCCACAACTTAGACCCAGTGTATCCAAATAAATAATAAATAAATATTTTAAAAAACAAGCATGCCTCCTCTTGAGTTAAATAGTAACTATGGTATTGACTGCATTGTTGGAAAAGACATGAGGCTTTGTCATCAAGTGTGTATGTAAAATGTATGGCTACGGTCAGTGCCAGGGGCAGAGGCTCGCCATGGTGGACAAGTCACAAAGCCTGTGATGACAGAACAGGCCTCTGAGCCCCTGTGCTTCCTCACCTGATCTGTGCCATCCTACAGGGATTAGCTGATGGGCAAAATGTAATTCTGTCCAAGATGGAAGCGGACAGACCCTCTGCCAAGAATATATCCCCACACACCTGGGCCATTTTTCTGGCTGCTGTTTAGTGCTGGCCCCTGCTACTTTACCTGGCTCTGTTTCTCAGAGCTGATTCTCCTGCTCAAGCCTGCTGAATTTCCAGCAATTCATTATGAGCCCATCAGTGTCAGCCATCTGCTGTGGGTACCATCCCCACATAAGCCCCAGAGATCATGGGGTAAAGAATCCACCTGTCAATGCAGGAGACACAGGAACTGCAGGTTCAATCCCTGGGTCAGGAAGTTCCCCTGGATGAGGAAATGGCAGTCCACTCCAGTATTCTTGCCTGGAGAATCCCATGGACACAAGATCCTGGCGTGCTACAGTCCACAGGGTCAAAAAGAGTCATATATGACCGAAGAGACAGCATGCACACATGCACGCATGCTGCTATAGCAAACTGCCACAAACCTAGTGGCTTGAAACAATGCAAATTTAGTATGCCGTGGTTCTGTGGTTCGAGTCCAGTGGGCTCAGCTGGACTCAAGGTGTTGGCAGAGTTTCGCTCCTTTCTGAAGACTCTGTGAGGGAGAATCTGCTTGCATGTTCATCTAGGTTGTTGGCAGATTCAGTTCCTCATGGCTCCAGGTCCTGTTTCCTGGCTGGCCAATCACCAGGAGTCTCTCTCCTCATCCTTCTTCCATTGGCAAAGTCAGCAACAACACAGCAAGTAAACCTCTGACTTCTCCCTCTCCTGCATCTCTTCTGTTCAAGACAGAGAAAAAGTCTCTGCTGTTAAGGGCTCATGTAATTAGACTGGGTCTACCCAGGTCACCTTCTTATTTTTATGTCCAAAATTTTAATTCCATCTGCAAAGTCCTATTACCAGGTTCTAGGGATTCACACAGAGTCGGACACGACTGAAGTGACTTAGCAGCAGGGATTAGAGAACAAATGTCTTTGGAGCGGGGAGGATGGAGGCATATTCTGCCTACCACAGATGGGGTAGTGATGCTTTAGGGTAAAACAAGGCACATTCATTTCCTACTTGTTGTTGTTCAGTCACTAAGTCATATCTGACTCTTTGTGACCCCATGGACTGCAGCATGCCAGGCTTCCCTGTCCTTCACTATCTCCTGGAGTTTGCTCAAACTCACGTCCATTGAATCGGTGATGCCATCCAACCATCCCATCTTCTGTCACCCGCTTCTCCTCCTGCTCTCAATCTTTGCCAGCATCAGGGTCTTTTCCAATGAGTCATCTCTTCGCATCAGGTGGCCCAAGTATTGGAGCTTCAGCTTCAGCATCAGTCCTTCCAATGAATATTCAGTGTAAAACAAGGCATATTCATTTCCTAGGGCTGCTGTCACAAATTTGTCGCCTCACAGTTCTGGCGTCTGGAAGTCCCAAATCAAGGTGTCAGTGAGCCGCTGTTTTTGTTGTTGTCGGTCGGTCATTAAGTCATGTCTGCCTCTTTTCCACCCCATGTGCTGCAGCATGCTGGACTCCTCTATCCTTTACCATCTCTCAGAGTTTGCTCAAACTCATGTCCATTGAGTCAGTGATGCCATCCAACCATTTCAGTGAGCCATGCTCCCGCTGAAACCTTAGGGGAGAATCCTTTCTCTCTTGTCCTCGCTTCCAGTGGTGACTGGCAGTCCTTGGCTTCCTTGGGTTGCAGCTGCGTCGCTCTAGTCTCTGCCTCTGTCGCCACGTGGCCTCTCCCCGTGTATCTGTGTCCAGATTTCCTTCTTCTGATAGGGACACCAGTCATCCTGAATGAGGGTCTTACCCAAATGACCTCAACCCAATCCCATCCTTATTTTGAAATTAGGTCCCATACCATTCATAGGTCCCTTTAGATACTGGGGCTAGGATTTCTGCAAGTATTTTGCAGGGGACATAGTTCAACCCCAAACACAAGGTAATGCCAGAAAGGTACCAGGCATAGAGCCTGACCTCTGGTCTCTGCTTAATCAACAGTAACAGTTGGGGGACTTCCCTGGTGGTCCAGTGGTTAAGAATCTGTCTGCCTGTGCAGGGGACACAGGTTTGATCCCTGGTCAAAGAACTCAGATCCCACAAGCCGTGGGACAAACTAAGCCCACACATCTCAACTAGAGACAAGCTCACACGCCACAATGAAGATCCTGCGTGCCTCAACTAATACCCAATGCAGCCAAAAATAAAATAAGTAAATAAAAATACAAACCAAAGAAAACAGTAGCAGTTGGCATGCACGAGTGACGTCTCAGACACTCTGGGTGACCGTGGCCATGGATGTGGCCAGCTGGTGCGTGTGTGGCAGGAGCCTGGAAACCGCACTTCCTTCCGTCCTGCCTTCCTGACCATCTCTCCCCCATTCTGTGGTCAGCTTCACCCCCGCCCTCTACTCAGGCTGCCCCCTTGCCTGTGATGTCCTCTCCCTTCTCCAAATTGGCATCCTGGTCGCTCTTCAAGCCCCACCTTTTCTGAAAGGCCATCTCTCAGGTGGCTGCACCCTTCCGAAGGCTGGGCCAATTAAAGAGAAACTGGAAAGGCTAATTTCACCCTGCAAGTCCCACTGCTCAGCTGGCTGGAAACGAGCCTTCCTATTAGATGTGGATCAAAAACTCAAGGGAGAAATGAAGATAAAGCAAGATGCTGATTCAGTGGCTCAGAAGGTTCAGAAGAAGAGTAATTTTCAAGCAAGAAATTGCACCGTCTCTCTATCCGGTCTGATAATAATCCATCTTGTAAACATGAACTGTTCTTCCTAGAAAGAAAAACAATAACATCCATACACCCTGGCCAAGTTAGCCTTCCAGGGGCCATAAGTCTTTTGGTGGGGGGGGGTCGTCTACAGGACACACAGAGCATTGTCTGATTACCCTCCCCTTGCACATTTGTTAATATCACGTTGGCCTGAACTAAAATGCAAAGTAGGAAAGGGCTGATACATTCCATCAGCAGTCCAGGAATCTCACACCATTTTTTAGTACCTCCACGTTTAATCAATTAGAGCACGTGCACACCCAGAGCAGTCCCCAGACACAGCCTCGTCTGCTGAGAGAGCTGGCCTCAGCACTCACTCTCTAGGATGACTTCCAAACACTTGAGCGTCCTGACCTCGCCTCGTTTCCGGAAACGTCCTTAAGCTCGTTTCCCCCAGCACAGATGGGAACGGAGCTGGGTGGACGAGGGACAGCTGTCACTGCCGGAGGAACGGAAGAGATAGGCAGCCTCGCTTGGGGCTGAAGGATGCCCCAGAGGGAAGTCACTGTCTCCCTCCAGACACGGTCCCTGGAGGCTCTCACCTACTGGGGAGGGGCTCCCAAGGGCCAGGCAGAGGATCAGCTTGGCACCTCCAGGATCTAGCCCAGGGCCTGGGAGAGACCAGCATGGGTTGGCAGAAGGAACAAATGAATGAAGTTGGTGGACTCGAGGCGGCCAGACCAGGACTGTGGAAGCTGTCCCCGCTGGCAGTTGAGGCTGGGTCTCAACCCCACCTGAGTCCCAGGATTCAGGCCTCCATCTCCCAGGGACATCGCCTGGAACCGGGCCTGGGGCAGAGCGCTCAAGAAATGCAGCCAGCTTTTAAGCGCAGGCCCGCGGGTCAGAGCCTAGTGCCATGGCCGCGTGGGGTGGGGAAACCGTTTGCAGCTGTTTATGCGATGTGTATCGGTGGATAAATAAACTTCATTTTCCAGGGCTGCCAATCTCTAAACATGCAGGAATATACATTCGCTCAGAAACCTAAAAAAAATAAACAGACGTGGTGATGTTTGAATCTTCCTAGCGTCAGGGCCCTGGGTCCCGAGCTACTCGCCTTTCAGCTGGTTAATAAATCCAGTTTATGGATCCCTCCCAGAGGCCTGCGTGTAAAAGTTCTGCTCAGAGGAAATGCTCCCTGTTAGGACGTGGGGGAGGGAGACTGTGAGCAGCAGATCCTTCTAGTATCTCTTCTGGTGGGTCCAGGCAGGCCCCGGCACAAGCCAGGTGACTCTTGGATGACCCAGGAGGTGGCCACTGGCATCCGCTACCCTGAGCCTCAGCTCAGCCTAATGCAGGGAGGTTAGGTGAGCCAGGTGAGAAGCCAGCCATGTCTTCTAAGCCAGGACCACCCCCCACCTACCCACCCCCGCTTTATTGTGACTCTGAGGCACCTTAGACAGCATCTGCCTATGTCCCCTGCCTCCATCCTCCCGTGGGACACTTGCACAGGAGAAGAAGGGAGAAGATTTTGACTGTGGGCTCCACCCCTTGTCCGTCCAAAAGGTACCTGGAGATGTTCTCGCCTCCTCCCTTGATCTCAGCCATCACAAAGACAGTACGCTTATCTCATGGCACCAGTTCACAAAGCCAGTTCCCAGTGGTCCCCCAGGAGACCCATAAGGCAGCCGCTCATTCATTCATTCATTCACTCACTCATTGGTGAATCAGGAGATTGGTGATCCACTCAGGACCTGGTCCTGGTCCTGACGCCAAGCATGACAGCAGCTGCCTTCAAGGGGCATAGAGTCCGGGGCACACAGAAGCCAGGTTTCAGGAAACAGAAACCCAGAGATGTCTTGGGCAACTTGGCCAAGGTCTCACCTAGTAGGCGACAGACAGAGACCCAGGGTCTGGGTTTGATTCCCAGATGGAGGCTCTTCCTACCGTTCAGGGGAGCTGCATCCTATCCCCACATTAACTTAGGGTTCAGGGTTTCTAGTTAGGAAACGGGGTCAGGGGGAGCAGGGAGCAGGGTCAGAAAAGAGAGAGAAAAAGTGAGAAGAGGAGAAAGAAGGGAGGGGAGACCGTTTCAGTGGCTCAGGCTACACTCCCCAGCATTTCAGGCCTGAGGTCACAGGCAGGTAACACCACTCCCTCCATCACAATCCTGAGCGAGCACCACAGTGCCAGCACCTCTTGGTCCTGAAAGGAACCCCCTTCTCCTTCTCCTGGCAACATGGCTTAGAAACACAAACTGACCACTCCGTCTGGTGCTCAAAGCAGTAGAGACCCGCCCCAGCCTCTGAGGACAGCCTGGTGGTGGAGGACTTACAGAAGCAGGGCAGCCTCCAAACCCTTCTCCAGGCGTCTCCAAGGGTTGTTTTACCTGAATTGTCCCCTTCAGTGCTAACCTTAGGCCCTACCTAACCCCTCCCACTCCACACACCCAGGCAGCAGAGGCCACCAGGGTCCTGCTCCCAGAAGGACGTCTGGACCTGCTGCCTCTCGTCATTCACACCCACACAGCCCACACCCCCCCCACCGACTCCTCAAACTCACAAGGGACAAGAGACCCCCCTGGGGTCTCTTTCATAAGGGCACTAATCTCATTCATGGGGACTCCACCCTCATGACCTGGTCACCTCCCAAAGGTTCCACCTCCTAACATCACCTGGGGATTAAGTTTCTGCATATGAATTTGAGGCAGAGGGGACCCAAACTTCCAGTCTGTATAGCACTCATCCATGCTTCATATTTTTCTTTTGCTGAAAGACAGGGCTGGCCCAGGGAGGTGAAGGAAAAGCTGGCCCAGCTCAGCCACTGGGAGCTAAAGGCAGATCACAGCCCTTCTCTGGGTGCAGTTTTCTCATCTGCAGATTGGATGGGGAAAGCGCCGACTGGCTGACCATGTTCTCATCAGCAGTTCTTTTCAGAAGCAACAAGGAGCAGCATCAGGCAGGGAAGTTCCTCCTGGGGAGCAAGCGCTGGTCTCCCAGCCTCACTGCTGACCTAGGGACCCTTCTGCTGTCACCTGTTTATATGTGTTAGTCCCTCAGTTGCATCCAACTCTGTGCGACCCCATGGACTGTAGCTGTCCAGGCTCCTCTGTCCATGGGATTCTTCTAGCAAGAATACTAGAGTGGGTTGCCATTCCCTCCTTCAGGTCTTCCCAACCCAGGTATGGAACTCAGGTCTCCTGCATTGCAGGCAGATTCTTTACCAACTGAGCCACCAGGGAAGCCCCAAGCTTACCCTGTGTGGCTCGGGCAGGCTCCTCTGCCTGTTTCACTCTGTGACCCCCTCCATTGGGAGAGTGGGATTGCTTTTGGCAGATCCCTGACCATGGAGCCCCACCATGAAAGGGGAGGGGTGGGACTTCCCTGATGGTCTAGAGGCTAAGACTCCACACTCCCAATGCAGGGGGCCTGAGTCCCATCCCTGGTCAGGAAACTAGATCCCACTTGCCGCAACTAAGATTTCGCACACCACAACTAAAGATCCCACGTGTTGCAACTAAAAAGGTCCCACAACAAAGAGAAGGGCCACAGCTAAGACCCAGCAAAGTCAAATAAAATATTTTTTAAATATATTTTTAAAAGATGAAGGAGAATTCATTTTGATATTTGGCAAAACTAATACAATTATGTAAAGTTTAAAAATAAAATAAAATTAAAAAAAAAAAAAAAAGATGAAGGAGAGGAGTAGGAGAACTTTGGGCTGTGTCCCAAAGAAGGCAAGGATCAGAACAAGGCTTGAGGCAAGGGTGTGTCCAGGCCAGCCCCCAGCAAAGCCTGAGAAGCAGGACCCTGCAACCATGCAGGGCACCTGCTGGGGGGCCAGGTGGCAGCTCGGTTTGCCCACGTCCCCTGATCTGGAACCCCAGGGCACTGAACATCCAGTTACGTGGGTCATCAAGGTTGGGTTTCTACATCAGACTTCACTTACCAAGGCTTTCCCTGCAAAAACCAACATGACAGGCATGTAGCACTGGGTGATTGAAGGATCCTTCTGACAGTTCTACATCCCTTCCAATCAACCTGTTAATGTCACACATTTCTACTAATGGAACTTTGCGACAAATAGTGACAAACAGTTCACAGGTGAGTGTAGTCAACGAGACGTGCTTTAGGGAACAGCAGCCGATCCACCTCTTTCTTCTCTAGTCCTCACTCTCCATAATCATTCATTCAACCAACCAACTAGCCAACCCGCTAATAATTTTTGTGCATCTGCCCTGTGCGGGGCTCTCCCATGGACACTAGTTCAATTCAGTTCAGTCGCTCAGTCATGTCCAACGCTTTGTGACCCCATGGACTGCAGCACGCCAGCCTCCCTGTCCATCACCAACTCCCGGAGCTTACTCAGACTCACGTCCATCGAGTCAGTGATGCCATCCAACCTTCTCATCCTCTGTCATCCCCTTCTCCTCCTGCCCTCAATCCCTCCCAGCATCAGGGTCTTTTCCGGTGAGTCCAAGAGCACGAAGGATCCAGCATTAAATAGGGCAGTATCTTTGCTGCCCCATAAAATTCACATTCTGGAGGAGACAAAGCAATAAGCAAGTAAATAAATAAACACAATAATTACAGATCGGAATAAGGGGGAAAATAAAGTGATGAAAGTTAAGAGTACCTGAGAGGCCTTGTCCTTGTCATCCTCTGAGCCCCAGTCATCTAAGTGGGCAGCCGCAGTCTGAGCAGGTCTCCACTCACCCAGCAGAGCCTCTGAAACTGCTGTGTGCACGTGGAGCGCCTGCTTGTAAAAATGCAGAATCTGATTCAGCTGTTCTGGGTCCTGAGATGCCGCGTTTCTCCCTGGCTTCCAAATGATGCCGGTACAGCTGGTCCAGGGACCACAGAACACAGAGCACTCCCTGCAACCCTGACCAAGTGACTTGTCCTTGTCCAGCACAGGGGCTATAGGAGAGCTCAGAGGGGCCTCTATCAACTGCCAGGACCACCTTTCCCTGAAAAATATTCTGTTCTAGCCAGGTGTGTGGTGTGGATGGACACCTGAACCATGGAAGGAAGATATGTGATGGACTTGTCTGTGTGGACTGAAGCCATGAGACACATCTCTGCACCAGCCATTTTATTCTCCTGGATCTGTCTCTTTGTATTCCTGAGACTCTGAGACCTATACTCAGTCCCCGGGCCCCCCAGGCTGCTGTGTAAAGCGCACTAGTTTGGACTCCACGGCACTCAAGCCCTAGCTACATCATTGACAAGCATCCATCCTCTTGGTCCTGGTGGCCCAACTGTGCAGAAGCCAACACCACCTACTCTGCTTTCCCTTCAGAGCAAATGGACATCATTAACATAAGGAGCAGTCAGATCTAGAAGCCTGGATGGTTTACCCAGCCTTGAAATAGACCAGAACCCTTCACTGGGAATTTGAACGAAGGTGGTTGAGAGTCAGCCATGGCATATAGTTCTAAGGAACTTAGTGCAGCAGAAATGAATCTGCAGCAGTTGGAAAGACAGCGATGGAGAGTCATAGAGAAGCCTTGTATAAAGATCATGCAAAATCGATGTCTAGAATACTGCTTGATACACAAGCTCTGCGTGAGCACAGAACTAATGTCCCCACCTCTCTTCTTCACCCTCCTACTGATCTTACAGGACCCTTTATTTTTTCCCTTGCTAAGTCCCGTGTCCCTGGCCGAGCCATCCAGTTGTACCTGAAAAGCAGTGCTATTTCTTTAAGCCTCTTGTAGGTCTCCCTGATTTTCTTTGGCATCTGGGTTGGGCATCTCTGGTAATCTGACCCACATCTGGGTGCGATAAAGAACAATTATCAAGCTGGAACATGCCCCGCACCAAACACACCTACTTAATTCGTGCTTTTCTTAAGCTAACGTTTCACATTATTTGGGCCTCCCCAAAGCATCAAGCTGAAAAGGCAGAGCTCGTTTAGTGAAAGCTTCCTTGAGGTCTAGATGGGCCTCGTATGTACCATACGTGCACAAAAGCTTCCAGTGCGTGCTGGGCACAAGCCTAATTAATGATGCTTTTACTTATTAGCAATAACCAACTTCACATGCACAGCTTTTTGAACTTGTTTCTGGAACCCTCTTCTGAACCACAAGACTAGAATAGAATAACGGGCACTCTGTAAATATTTGTCGAGTGACTAAATAACGTGGGTGCAGTCAAGCATGCTGGCTAAGAAGGCTGGAGACACTGGCTTCAGGAAGATCTAGGATCCAGGTCTGGGTCTCAGTTCTGTTTGTCATTTTTCGTGCGACCTTAAGTTCTCTTCATTTGTGTCTTCATCAGCTTAACTGATTAAATGCAAGTAAAATGATTAAATTAAATCACATTTACATAACTCACTATTTGGTAAGTCATAGGTATTTGAAAAATGTTAGCTACTAAAAGGTGACCATATTGCCCAAATAGGGACATGTTTAGCAGTGAATATGGAGCTATAATAATTACACCACAACAGCAGGCATCAACCAGGACTGTCCAGGCAAGCGAGGGCATCTGGTCACCCTGGCTGTTCCTATCTAATATGTGAGGTTTTTACAGATCATCAAATCCAACCTACTTCTTTGACACATGAAGCTAGTGAGCTAGGAAGCCCTGGGGAGGTTAAGAGTGACCTGAAGTGACATGGCCTCATAGCAGACTCCAGGTTCAGAGTCACACTGCAGGTGCTAATTCCTCTTCCTCAAGAACGACAGCAAGGCTGAGAGACACTGGGAGGTGCTGGTCTCTGTCATTGTGTTTCGGCAAGATCTCATTTTGCAAAGGACAACAGTGAACCTCAGAGAAGTTAAGAACCTCGCCCAAGGCCACGCAGCAGTATGTTCAGATGCCGGGATGGCAGGCATCTCCCAGACTCTCTCCCACTGAAGTGTAAGCTACGTGGTCTGTAACAGCACAAGTGCTGGTTTGCACGCTGACATCATTTGTGAAATCAACAACTTATGCTTTTAGTTCACGCATCTTCCCTGGTTGTGTTTCAGAGCTCAGTGATCATCCTGATTACTGGTGCCTGACACAGACATTCTGGTTACAATTCACTACTCTTTCCCCACGCTCCCACATCCATTTCTGTTCCTGTTTCTAAAAGACTGTGCTCTGTAGAGAGTGCAACAGTATTATGTTGCCTCTCACACAGAAGTGTGCTGAAGGTTATCATTTTCAGCATCCATCACACTGCTGACAATCCAACAGGAATCACCAGGGACCCATCTTTCCCAATTTTCAAGACATGAAAATTCTCAGGGACTTCCCTGATGGTCCAGTGGCTAAGAGTCCGTGCTTCCAATGCAGGGGCCCAGGGTTCCACCCTTGGTCAGAGAACCAGAGCCCACCTACCACGATGAAGACCTAAGATCCTAAGTGCTGCAACTAAGACCTGCCACAGCCAAATAAATAAATAATTTTTTTTTAATTTCTAAGAAAAAAAAATTCTCAGAAAGGGCTCCACACACCCCTGCTGAAATGACCTACCTCCAGTGCAAAGTGATGGGTGACATTTCCTCCTAAATAACAGAGCCTAGTTTACACCTAATCGGTTTCCTCCTCCTGGTCTTTCTTCTTTGTGCAGGCTTGCATTTCTCTCCTAAATCCTGGAGAATCACCATTTATCTCACACATGTGAGGGAGCAGGCTCTGCCTGGCTGGCAGGAGTCAACTCCATGCTCCTGTTGCCAAGGCCATGTCCAGGGAATTCACTTGGATGGCTTGAACTTGGCCTCGGCCATGGTGGGAATATTTGCACCACAGAAATCAGCAAACTATAAATCAGGGCTTCTTTTTTTTTTCTTGGAGAACCAGTGGTTTGACGTTTATAGCTCACCACTGCATATATGGCACCGAATCCAAACCCCGCCTGGCTGCTTATGTCACATGCTTTTTATCAACTCAGTCTTCCCAAATTTCTACCACTTTTCCCAATACCTCTGCTCTTGCCTGGTGATTGTGGGCAGTCAAAACACCACAGTTACAAAAGATACAAGTATCATCCAGAACAGAATTTTTGACAACTACGTTTCCCGCCCCCCCCCTCCACCCATATGAGTCTGTTTAGTCCATTGCTTGTAAAACTGCGCTTACAGAATCTCTTTCAGATCCATGCCCGACACATGCCTTCACTTGCTAAAAAAGTTATCCAGTTTTCCTCCACTCCCCGCTCCCAAGTCCCACACAAAGTGTGATCATCACATATTTTTGCATCTCCAGCATGCCCTGGGTCTTGTCAGGGGTCCACATATGGACTGAGTTTCTTTTAAACAGGATAAGTTTCCCAGCTCTCAATTCTGTCTTTAAAGATCTGACAAAGTGGGGCTGCAGAGAGACGGACGCACAGAGACCCCCCTGCCCCCCCACCAGCTGAAAATCGCTCTTTCCACAGAACGCTCATTTACAGAATTAAGTTACAGCCTGACTGTTTCAGTGGATGGTCCCAGACTGGGGCAAACCTCTGAGGCTAAAATTTGAGCTTCCATTTTACATGTGCGGTGCAATTTCTAGCGAGTCTATTCCATCGTCCACCCTGCATCTCAGCACTACCGTGCATCTTGGTCAGTCTCCATGCACGAGGGTTCCAGGTAACAGTACATTAAGGCTAGGGTGCAACTGTCCTTCTCCATAAACATTTTTCTACAGCGGTTTTAAAAACCAGAGATAAAGCTGACCTTGACAAGAAATCTTATGAAACTTGACCACCTTCCTGCTGTTCTGACTCTGTTAGAAATGACGGTTTGGGGCCTTGCATAGGTTTTCATAAGACAATGCAAGCCTCTTCAAGCAATGAACCAGTCACTCCTTATAACTTATCTGTAACTCAGTTATTTTGGAAACAAAATGAAGAGACTAGGAAAGCTCACTAAAAATAGTAAGTCACTGCTTTGCAAGAGCTGGCTTTAAGACAATTAATTATGCAGCAGTAATGTTCTTAATCATCTCTAAAGGAAACTATTTGCTCATGGTACTAGAAGAAATCAAACAAGGATCTCGCTTTAGCTCTGCATTGTAAGCTCATTATGTAGGGTCGTTTGGGCCTGACTGATTTCTGAGTCTTTCAGAAAAAGGCCTGGGTAGGACTATGGGAGGCAGAAGCTGCGTTTGGGCCGCCTGGGTGTTACCCAGGAAAAAGAATCCAAGCACATTCACCTATCTTCAGAACTTACTATCCCAAACAACATACAACTATTTTTTAAATTCTAGATGTAGACACAGACATAGAGAATGGATATGTGGACACAGAGAGGGAGGGGAGGGTGGGTTAAGCTGGGAGATTATGAAGGATGTATATACTCTACCATGTGTAAAATAGATAGCTAGTGGGAACCTGCTATAAAGCACAGGGAGTTCAGTTCGGTGCTCCGTGATGATCTAGAGGGGTGGGACAGGAGGAGGGATGGGGGACATGGGAGAGAGGTCCCAGAGGGAGGGGATATATGAATACATATAGCTGATTCACTTCATTGTAAAGCAATTACATGCCAATAAGAAAAATCAATGAATTCAAAAAAATCCCAGAGGTAGATTACCATTACCCCACTTACAGAAGGGAAACTGAGGCACAGGGTAGTGCCCTAACTCAGTTCAGTTCAGTCCAACTGCTCAGTTGTGTCCAACTCTTTGCGACCCCATGAACTACAGCATGCCAGGCCTCCCTGTCCATCACCAACTCTCAGAGTTCACTCAAACTCATGTCCATTGAGTCAGTGATGCCACCCAACCATCTCATCCTCTGTCATCCCTTTCTCCTCCCACTTTCAATTGTCTCCAGCGTCAGGGTCTTTTCAAATGAGTCAGTTCTTTGCATCAGGTGGCCAAAGAATTGGAGTTTCAGCTTCAACATCAGTCCTTCCAATGAATATTCAGGACTGATCTCCTTTAGGATGGACTGGTTGGATCTCCTTGCAGTCCAAGGGACTCTCAAGAGTCTTCTCCAACACCACAGTTCAAAAGCATCAATTCTTCGGTGGTCGGCTTTCTAGTTACTTAGTGCCGTAACTAATCCACTATAAAACAGCTCTGAAGTGGCTCCAATGAGGGACAAACCCAGGGTGCACATGCACACCCACCCCTCTAAGTAGACTGTGGTCCTGAGAAAAGAAGGACTTGTCCCAAGTCACCCAGACCATCATGGCAGAGCTCGGCCCCCGGTGTCAGCATGTCTTTCGGTCTCAGCATTCTGCCTCCATGAATGACACTCTGAATTCAGAGACGTCTGAATAGGGGGAGATACAGCTTGTGAGTTAGTGTTCTGATACAGAGCTGTGCCTCCCGCCCTTGATAAAGAGCAGCAGATTTTATGTCTCTAAACCAGGGCTCGGCAAAATTTTTCTGCAAAAGCCCAGATAGAAATAATTTAGGTTTTGTGAGCCATGTGATCTCTGGTGCCACTTTTCAACTGTGCAGTCATAGCAAAAAGAGCCAAAAAGATCCAGAAATGACTGCATGTGGTTGTGTTCCAACAGAACTTGGCTTTATGGACACTGAAATTTGAATTCTACACAACTGTTTTGTGGCAGTAAAATAGATGTGACATCAATTGCCATTTTCATCAGTTTTTTCCTTTCTTTCTTTTTTTTTTTTTTTTTTTGTGGCCGTGCTGCATGGTATGTGGGATCTTAGTTCCTTGACCAGGAATTGAACCTGTACCCCCTGCCTTGGACGTGCAGAGTCTTAATCAGTGGACTGCCAGGGATGTTCTTGTTTTTAACCATTTTTAAGTGCACAGTTCAGTGGCCTGGAGTACATTCCCACTGTTGTGCAACCATATCACCGTCCAGCTCCAGAACTTTTCCATCGTCCTGAACTGAAACTCCACCCAAACTCGGCAGTAACTCCCCACTTCCCTCCCCCAGCCCTGGCAGTGGCCCTGCACCTCTCTGTCTCCGTAAGTCTGACAACTCAAGGTGCCTCGGATAAGTGGAATCACATAACGTTCGTCCCTTTGTGTCTGGCTTATTTCACTAAGTGTGATATGAATTTCATGCAATTTTTGCATATCACAAAATATTATTCTTCTTTGGACTTTTTAAAAAATAATTTTATTGATTGATTGCTTTTTGGCTGTGTCGTGTCTTCGTTGCTCCTCAGGCTTTTCTTTCGTTGCGGTGAGGGGAGCAGGGGCTGCTCTCTAGTTGCTGCGGGCTTCTCATAGCGGTGGCTTCTCTAGTTGCAGAGCACGGGTTCTAGGGCATGAAGGCTTCAGTAGTTGCGGCACGTGGGCTCAATCGCTGCGGCTCCCGGGCTCTAGAGCACAGGCTCAATAGTCATGGCATGTGGGCTTGGTTGCTCTGTGGCATGTGGGATCTTCCCAGATCAGGGATCGAACCTGTGTCTCCTGCCTTGGCCGGCGAATTCTTTACCACTGAGCCACCAGGGAAGCCCTGCACTTTTTCAATGATTTAAAAATGTAAAATCTTTCTTACCTCACCTGCTACACAGAAGCTAGATTTGACCTGTGGGCCATAGTTTGCCAACCCCTGATCTAAAGGAGGTTTTCACAAATGCAGGTCTGACCATCTGTTCTTTGCCAGTCCTTAAACTAAGGCACAGAGAGGCCTAGCAAGCTGCCCATGGTAACATAGCAAGCGGCCTGCCTTAAACGGGCAGCTGGGAATCCGCACCCCCCAGCTTGTTCACCAGAACAGAGAAGTTCAGATCCCTGAGTTTTCCCCCCAAAGTGGTTCCATGGGGAGTGAGTCAGTAGAAGTTACTTTGTTGCTGGGGAACGAACAGTGGGGAGGTCTCTCCCAGCGGCCCATCCTGGAGACGATTGGCAACGCATTAGACGCGCGGGCTTGAGAAGAAATGTCAAGTACGCACTCGTCCTTCTGACTGTCGTTCAAGTCAAACACACCGGGCCAGACCGTGAATGGGCAGCTTTATTCACTCAAGCCCTCTTTTCATCGGAACATGCATTACTTTTATATACAGTGACTTGCCAGATGCTTAAAAGACACGTTTAAAAGAATAACAAATGCTCTTCTGTTCCTTTCTGGTGGCCGAGGGGATCTCCGGTTTACAGCACTGGCTTCTCAGCAAACCCAGCCTTTCCCCTGTCTTTCTTCTCTCCAGAATTCACACATGTGGGCTTTCCTTCGGGTCGCCCCTGCTGGCAGGATAGGGGCCCGCTTGGAGGGTGGGGGTCAGCCTCATGCACGCCTGGCAGTGACCAGAGCACGCTGACTCCCTGAGTTGAACTGTGAATGTAGCCGGACAGCCCGTTCTTCTAGGTCAGTGCCGGTGAGAAGGGCAAACAGAGCTCATATGCAGGAAAATACATAGTTGGGGTTCATTTTCAAAAGCTGGAAACAGAGACCCCAGGGCAGGGGCTGAGGCATGCCTGTCTTTTGCCGTGTCTTCCAGACTCGTTCCTTTTCACAACCGCCCACCCCAGGAGTCGAGATGGCAAGGTCCTAACTGGAGGGTGCTTGTTCCTGGGGTCTTGGCTCGGCCTCCACAGTTTGCAGGGAGTAAGCTTCCCTCTGTGACATTATAAAGTGGATCCCTGGAGCAAAGTGTCCCCCGGGGCCTCTGCTCAAGCAAAACACAAGCTTTCCATTTTCATTTAACTATTGCATCACGTTTGACTGACAGTCCTGGCTGGTCCTATGGAAACTGATAAGGAAGTACTATTGTAAGCTCCTGCCTGGAGCTTGAGCCTCAGGAAAGCCTACAGATAAATATAATTTTGGATCAGGTTTTCTTAATTTGAAACCAAGAGTCCTTATTTACAACAGACTTCATTTGGGGACAAAAATGAATGGCTAGGGAAACCCCATTTCTTCAGTGATTCCAGTTCATTGTAACTTCCAGCTTGGATGAACGACATGACCGATGAAGTCGTCTTTATCATCAAAATGAAGAGAAGAAGGAGAAGTAGCAGTAGCAGCTGCTAATCTGGTAGTTACAAGATGGACATGGTCGGGAGGGACTACCCTGGGGGCCCAGTGGTTAAGAATCTGGGTTCGATCCCTGGTCTGGGAACTAAGATCTCACATGTCATGAGGTGACAAGCCTGTGCACAGCAACTGCTGAGCCCACATGCCACAACTTAACCACCCCTGGTTTCTGGACCTAGGATGTTGCTTATTTCCTCATGACCAAGCTTCTTCATACCTCCTTGTCCATGCAGGGACCCAGGTCATTCTTTTGGTCCAGGGCTCTCAGCAGATCCCCAGAGTTCTCCAACACTCATGTTGGAAACTGGGGCTCAGCTCCCTCTTCTGGGGTGCTACTCCAAGTCATAAATCAAGGTCCACTCCCACCAGCCAAGGCTGTATCACACTTCTGTGCTTGCTGGCTTCCTGCATGGCTGTGATCCTTGGCAACTCCTACTCTCCCCCAGGGTTTCAAGGTGACACTAGAGTGTCACCTTGCCCCCCATTGGGTCTCCCAGGGATGGAGTCTGGATCCAGAGTCACATCCCTCAGCAGCCCAAGCCTACACCTCCCGTCTGTGGGAATGTCGACAGGCATCCCCATGGGGAAGGGCTGCCTCTGCAGCACTCAGGTTGGTACCTGCTGGCAGCTCCACCGGACTGGCATAGAGCTCTGGTGCCCAAAGCACAGGGCTCATCTCTAATCTCTCCATCCACAGGGTCTTGGTGAGCCGCGGGTGCCCCAGAAAAGAGAAATGGATCAGGGCAGGTCATCAACAACCTGGCGCTGGGAGAGATGAAGGCAAACTGCCGTGGAACCAGACGATCTAAAACCTCAATACAGAGAACAGAGCTGGAGGGTCAAATCCTCAAGGTCAAGTGCTTGAGCTTTTCCATTTCCGTGCTGATTAAACAGAAATGTGTATATTATACTGTATACTTCCCTGTTGTTTTTTAAGGAGAATTTTGACAGATTTGGTGGTAGGGAAAAAAATAAAATTTCTGTATAGAGAAGACCATAATCACGTTAAATGTCGCATATGTAGTGAAACTATATGTAATTTCGTTCTATATTTTTCAAGTCTCCTGTAAATGTGTTATCGTATTTTCATAACTTAAAAAAAGAAGGAAAAAACAGATGAGAGGATAATTTAAAAAATTAAATGGCACATCAGGAAAGTGATTTAGAAAATCTGTAATAGAGGGCTACTATCTTTATGACATAAGCAGTTCTTCCAGGACAAGAAGAAACAGATGTCCACTTTTTTTTAATGGCAAAAAAACATGAAAATGAAGTTCTTCTAGAAGAAATATAAATGATGCATACATACTTTAAAAAATCAACCTCCCTAGTAATCAAAGGATGTGAAAACATAATCAATTTTCAGACACAATTTTTCACCAATCAGAAGGTTTAAGAAACCAACAGGATGCCTTTTTAACAGCCCAATATTCTGGTGGGACTGAAATTTGGTCAAGCTTCCTAGATGGCAGATTTTGATATATGTCAAATGTCTTTTAACAATATCGTTAGCTTTGGTCCCAGCAACTTTACATGGAAAGAAGTATGGGTGTGCACAAAAATGTATTTATAAAGCACATTCACTGCATTGTGGATTATAATAGTGAAAGACAGGAAACCATCTAAAGGGCCAAGAGTGAATTAACTAAAAAATAAAGAGCCAAATCATAAAACAGTACATAATTGTTACACTTTAGGGAAAAATTTAATGACATGAAAAGAGGTTCACAGTAAATTAGGTGAAGAAAAACATACAGCATTGCAAACGGTATGGTACTGTGACATTTGTGTTAAAAAAAAAAAATCCCAACTGGTATCGATATAGAAAATCTACACATCTATACACATCTACACACATCTACACACAATCTATACACATCTGCACATGTGTACTCCAAGGTGTTAACAGAAGTTGGTTTGGAATAGGTGGAATTGTACATTTTCTTTTTCTCTACATTATCTGATTTTCTGCAATAATCGTGTGTTTTTATAAAGAAAAAAGATTATTTTGATGATAAAAACATATACACAAACAAGACGGGGCAAAAATATCTGCAGCAGAGACTCTTTCCGTGTGTGCCTGCTGCTTTTCTGCTTACACAACAACTTGTGTTGGTTTAATACTTTTGGATTTTGCTTTCTTTCCTTGAGAACACTCTAGACATTGCTCCATTGTCTTAATAAGTCTGGGACACCTGACTTTTTTCCCCTTGTAGGCTTCTGCTGCCCGAACGTCTGAGAAGTCTTTGTTTACCCTCCAAGTTCAATATCTTGACCAGGATGCAGCTTAATGTCAGAACTAACGTATTTTTTTTTCCTATGCCCTTTTGATCTGCAGGTTGGACTTTATTTCTGATGATTTCTCTCTCTGAGTGGTGTTTTTCCTATTTCATTTGTTGGGTCCCTAATTCAGAGACATCATTCATCATTATATTGGATCATCTTTGTCCTTTATTACCATATCTCCTCCAACCTACTTTAATCTTTTGCCTTTTTTCCTGTGTATTTACCATGAATAATTTCAGTAATTCTTCCTTGTCAGTAATTTGATTTCCAGTGGTGCCTTTATTATTCCTTACTTCTAATCTATTAAAGTCATCAACACTGTCTTTTTAAACTTAGTGTGTTTCCTGTGCTCTGAAATTTTTAAAAATCTCATTCTGTTACTGTATAGCATCCTACTTTTAAGGTCTTGTCTTACTGCATTTATAGTCTTATTAAGTTCTATTATCCAGAATGTTCATAAATGGTTCCTGGAATAGGTTTTCACTCAAGACAGGCCCTTCATCTTTTTTTTTTCCCAGCTCTGTTCCTTTTCTTTCATTTGCTGTCGTCGTTTTCTATAATAAGCTTGCATGATGGCCGCACTGTGTCTTACCTTTCCTCTGAATAGCAGGGGAATTTTCCTTGACCCCTTTTTTGCATTATCTGAGGCTCACTATCCTGTAAGCTGTGTTGTGGTTTATTTTACTAAATGCTTCACTCTTCTGTAGTCTGATGACACAAATATGGGGAAGGAGCCGGGTTGTGGGGTAGGGAGCATGGCCAGTAGCCTTCTCTTGGAAACCAGGGCTCTGCTCCCTCTTCTGGGGTGCCACTCCATGTCATAAATCAAGGTCTACTGCAACCAGCCAAGGCTGTATCACACTTCTGTGCTTGCTGGCTTCCTGCATGGCTGCGATCCTTGGCAACTCCTACTCTAAAGGTGACATTTAGGGCTTTCCAAATTCAAGGGATCCTTTCACAGGGCTACTGCTGCTGCTGCTAAGTCACTTCAGTCATGTCCGACTCTGTGCGACCCCATAGACGGCAGCCCACCAGGCTACCCCGTCCTTGGGATTTTCCAGGCAAGAGTATTGGAGTGGGGGTACCATTGCATTGTCCATTTCACAGAGCTAGTCAATCCTAAAGGAAATCAACTATGAATATTCACTGAAAGGGATGATGCTGACAAAGTATTGGAGTTTCAGCTTGATGCAAAGAGCTGACTTGTTGGAAAAGACCCTGATGCTGGGAAAGATTGAAGGCAAAAGGAGAAGTGGGTGGCAGAGGATAAGATGGTTTGATAGCATCACCAACTCAATGGACACGAATTTGAACAAACTCCAGGAGATAGTGGAGGACAGCAGAGCCTGGTGTGCTGTGGTCCACGGGGTCGCAAAGAGTCAGACAGGACTGAGTGACTGAATAACACTTACTCTTGTCTACTCTGCTACAGATCCTGTTTCTCTCCAAATTTAAGAGTATTAGTAAAAAGGCTAAATTTCATCTAATCTCTTTCTTTTCTTGGAGAGACAGTTTGAGAGCCTGGCGGCCTACAGTCCATGGGGTTGCAAAGATTTGGACGACTTAGCGACTAAACCACAACCATAAGGGACAGAAGAACATGTTACATGACACCACCAAGATATAAATACCGAAATCCAGAATATGTTACCAATAAATGACATGAGAAGGGGAGCGGGCAACAGTTACAGGTTAGAAGACAAGGAACATCAACGAAATTGCAATGTTTGGTGCTTGCACCATGATTCAAACAGACTGACTGCAAAAGGAGGCTTCCCAGGTGGCTCAGTGGTAAAGTGTCCACCTGCCAATACAGGAGCCACAGGAGACACAGAGAGTTGGACACGACTGAAGCAACTGAGCACACACACAACTGCACAAGGACATCCTGGGGGGAGTCAGGGAAAACTGAAACTGGACTGAGTATCAGATGATACGAAGGAATTATGGGGGTGGGTTATAGTATTATTGTCATATAAAAAATGAGAAGTCCTTATCTGTTACATAAACCCACTAAAGTATTTACAGGTGAAATGATGTGATACCCAGGAATGAAATATTCCAGAAAACAACAACAAATGTGGAGAAGAAAGATAAAACAAGATGGCAGACTGTTGATCATGCTCGAAGTTGGTGAGCGACACAGAAGGGTTCATTGTGCAATTTCTCTACTTTACTTTTCTATGTGCTTGAAATGTTCTGAAATAGTTTCAAAAAGCAAACCAACCAATCTGTCTGGGTTCATATCTTGGCTGCAGCACTTCCTGGCTGTGTGAGCAAAGGAAAGTTTCTGAGCCTCTCTGGGCCTCAATGTCCCTATTCATAAAGTAACGATAAAGACAGTCCCTGCCTCATAGGCTCATTGTGAGGATTTGGGAGGCAAAACATGTAAACCATGTTCAAAAAATCTCTGGCACATAGTAAGCACTCAATAAACAATCCACATTGATTCAATATTTATGTTCTAGCTCAAGTTCTATACAGCAATAGATCCAGATGAGGCATCTCTGAAAGCCTTGAGTCAATAAAATCTTTTACAGACAAAGGTCTTCATGGGAATATTAGCCAATCAGCTTGTCCTGATTCTGCTTGAAAGCAGAGGAGACCTTGACACACCATCCACTGTCAACAAGAAGTTAATAGGCACTGTCCCTATGTGCTAATTCCAAGCAGTTGTAAAACTCTTCCAGTCCTCACTCCGTGCTGAGAAATTGGGTGCCTGCAGAACCCACAGGATGCTTCTAGAAGGTCATCTTGTGCTATTTTTCTCTACCGAACATTCACAGATGCTATGTCGCTGCTCTGAAAGCCAATATGGTCCTTTCTAGAGAAACGGTCACCACCACACAACCCCAGCCACATGGCTTTCACCCAGTGTGCCCCTGAATCAGCCGGATGCCTTGGTACACTGAAGCCCGCTTACAGATGTGTGCCTGGGGAGGCAGGCACACATCTCTGTCTTCTGGAGGCCCCACCATGGCTTTAAACATCTGCATCTGTTAAAGGAGCCTCTGCTTCTGCGTCTGTAACACGGGCACCTCCACTGCGTGATCCTTTGAGGACTAACTGAGTCTGCAGGCCTGTGAAGCCCTCACTCCAGAGAGGAGTCTTGGCGACAGCTAGTATTCTTCCCACTCCTCACCCTCCTCTCTTGCTCTGAGAAGAAACCCCTCACTTTGTTCCCCATCAGCCTTCCCTTGGGCGCCTCCTTCTTTCTCCCCCAGCAACCAAGGAGGCGCCGTGGGGGCCAGTGTCTCCTCCAGCACCTCCGCTCGGCCGTGTCCTGGAATCCGCACACCGTCCTGTCGGCCCGGCAGCCCCTGGCCCTGGCCTGTCTGCTCTGAGTTTGAAGAACAAGAGCTTTGAAAGATGCTTCAAAGCGGCTCTCTCCACCACTGACCACTAGCCACTCCCCCTCCCACTCACACTTTAAACTTTCCAGTTGCAGCCTGGTCACATCTCGCCCTACAAGGTGTGTCCAAAATCTACGAAACCCACGTGGGACACACGTTGATTCCTTTTCCAAGAGCATTCCTCTTCCCCTTGAAAGAAAGGGAAAGAATAAAATATATGATTTCTGGCTCTACACCCCATGTCCTGGAGGAAACTGGTGCCCCATAAATTACGAGACAGCCCTGAGGTCCAAGGCTTGGTGGCTGCCAATGGCACCAAGGGTGGGGTGACAGGGAACGGAGTGTCATTGCTGCTGGGCCAGGGGAGCTGGGGCGCTCCTCTTGGGATTGGGGTGCACATTCTCTTCTGTGTTGAGAATATTCCAGATGCCTTAATGCAGTCATGGTCTCAGCAATGCATCTGCCCTCCAGGAGACACTGGAGCATCAGCTGGGGAACCAGATGGCATGGGAGCTGGTCCCTGTCCTTGCCCCCTGCAGCACAGTGTAGCCCACGTGGCAGTCACGTGACACCCAAAGTCACACAGACCGCTGACATCTGACTGAGAGCTGAGACCAAAGGCAGCGTAGTGAAGTGAAGTGAAGTGAAGTTGCTCAGTCGTGTCCGACTCTTTGCGACCCCATGGACTGTAGCCTACCAAGCTCCTCTGTCCACGGGATTTTCCAGGCAATAGTACTGGAGTGGATTGCCATCTCCTTCTCCAGGGGATCTTCCCAACTCAGGGATCGAACCCGGGTCTCCCGCATTATGGACAGATGCTTTACTGTCTGAGCCACCAAGGAAGGCAGTGTAAGAGAGCCCCAAAGCCCCACAGTCCCAGTCCACCCCCTTGGAGCTCTGGGCTTGACCCCCATGCCAAGGGGCTGAGCGCCCCAAGCAGCCTGCCTGTGCCCGGGGTAGGCAAGAGAGGTGGCGTCAGGCTGAGACCAGCAGGCTGAATTGACCACAGAGCACTTTGCGCACCGAGTCGCTGGCTGTTAGCACAGCAAGGCTACGGCCCTTCCTCTTGTCAGCCAGGCTGGTCTCTACTGCCGAGGCTCCCTCTCCTAATGTCATCAAGGAATGAGGCTTTCGTACCAAAGGAACGGTGGAGAAACCCTGTTAGGAATTTTCTAGAAGCTCCCGTGAATACCTAGCCTAGCACACACACACACACACACACACACAGACCAGGCAGGGAATTAAACACATAGGCCTCACTACCCCAGGGGCGGCTCAAGGCCCTGCACCCACACCTGGGAGATTGTTAGAAACACGGAGCCCCAGGCTCCACCCACGTTTGCCAAATGGGCCTCTAACAGCTCACAAGGTTGGTTAGCAGGCACATTAAAGCTCAAGAAATGCCAGTTTATGACACTTTTTGGGTTCCAGCCCAACCATCCAAGGTTGCAGTCAGCTCCTGGTGTGATATCGTTTGAGAAGTTGGCTCCATCCTCAAAGCCACTGGGGAACAGGATGTGGGGGGAGGGATGCAGAGGAAGCGCTGTCTCTGGTTTGAATCTTGTTAAATATGGACCCCAAACCGGTGAGCAGAGCCCAACTGCTCTTCGTGTCTGGGGCTGACAAGGAGGTGCGAACGCTGTGATTCCCATACAAGCAGCTACATGTCGTGATGCTTAACTCCATACAAGACAGGTGCCGGGTTCCCATCTCCACCCCATGAAAGGAGACTGGGACAGTCCACCCAGCAGACAAAACAAGTTGGTCACGTTTCTGTACTGCTTTTTCCAAAGCACTAAATTATAATATAAATCATTATCATAGTCTTCATAACTATGACTTCACAGCTATAGTTATTGAAAATTTACCATTAACCAGAAACTTTATGCAATTAACTCACAGAATTGCCCCAGGAGCTCTCGTTTGTGAACCCATGACCCCAAGATGGTTCGTGCTGAAGTCAGTGCATAGAACATGGGTACTAAGTCGCCTCAGTCATGTCCGACTCTTTGCCACCCTATGGACTGTAGTCTGCCAGGCTCCTCTGTCCATGGGATTCTCCAGGCAAGAATACTGGAGTGGGTTGCCATTCCCACCTCCAGGGGATCTTCCCAACCCAGGGATCAAACCCAGGTCTCTTACATCTCCTGCATTGGCAGGTGAGTTCTTTAGCACTAGTTCCACCTGGAAAGCCCATGCATAGAACCTAAGGAAGGTTCTAATGAACACCGAAGAATTCCCCATGGCAGGTAGTGGGAAAAACAACCTGGGACTCAAAACTGGACACTAACCATGGAGAACAGATTAGAACCTTGAATGAGGGACTTCCAACGAAGGTGGCCCAATGGCTAAGACTCCACACCCCCAATGCAGGGAGCTGGGTTCAACCTCTGGTCAGGGAACCAGATCCCACATGCCACAACTGAGAGCTTGCACGCCACAACCAAAGATTCTGCATTTTACAACAAAGATAGACGATCCCAAGTACTACAGCTGAGACTTGGCAGAGCCAAAATAGATAAATAAATATTAAAAATAAGAACCTCGGATGTGAAAGGCAGCAGGGACCCAGGCCCCATTTCCTCTGCAAAGAGAGGGGGACATGAAGCCCTGTGAGAAAAGGTCTCCTCTGGTCGAATCTGTAGGCAGGCCGAGCAGAAAACTGCCTCCCGCTCCATCCCTGGGGCTGACCCCTCACTGGCCTCTCAGGTCCAGTTTCATTTGGGTTCACCGGGGGTGTGGTCAGAGGGGATCTTCACCCACTCCTGACACTCACTTTGTCTCCTCGGGGGCTTCTCAGTGCCCCTGAAGGAAGTGACCATTCACTGGGCTCCCTGCAGAGGGAAAGGAGCTTCAACCAGACCAAGGTCAAGAGCCACATCTCAGGGCATCTGCAAAGAATGTGATGTCCCAGGAAAGTGAAACTTCTTCACACAACCTTTCTAAAATGCCACTAGACTGGATAACCGGAATGTGGTGGTCCATACAGAGGAATATTAGTTAGTCATAGAAAGGAAGGGAGTCCCGACACCTGCTCTGAGGGTTTGGAAACATTATACTAAGTAAAAGAAGCCAGGCACAAAAGACTGAAAATTGAATGATCCTATTTATACAGCAGATCCCCTGCAGAAGGAAATGGCAAACCTCTCCAGTATTCCTGCCTGGGAAATCCCATGGACAGAGATGCCTAGCGGCTACAGTCCATGAGGTCACAAAAGAGTCAGACACGGCTTAGCAACTAAATAATAACAACAACAAACAATATACAAACACCCAGAACAGGTAAATCCATAGAGATGGAAAGCAAGTTACCAGTTGTCAGGGGCCAGGGGAGGGGAATGGGGACTGACCACTCATGGGGGCAGGGTTTTCTTTTGGGATGATGAAAATACCTTGGAACTTAAATAGCACAACATTGCAAATATATTGAATGCTGCTGAAATATACATTTTCAAAAACAGTTATTTTTATGTGAATTTCATCAATAGAAAAAGAAAATGAAATAAAAAAAGGCCAGAGCCCATGCCTTGGAATTGAAAAGGGTGTTTTGTCTTTTTTGGATAAAAGGCTTCCTGGTTTTGGCTCCTAAGCGCCTCTCTCTAAGCCCCTTACCAGCGCCCTCCTTAGTAACTCATGACCTTGTGTTCGGACACCCCTGAGGCAGGAAGGATGGAGGAAAGGCCGCGGGCTTCCAGGTGTGACCTTGAGAAGACATCTCGTGTCCCCGAGCCTCAGTTTCCCCCTCTCTGCTGCTGCTGCTAAGTCACTTCAGTCGTGTCTGACTCTGTGCGACCCCATAGACGGCAGCCCACCAGGCTCCCCCATCCCTGGGATTCTCCAGGCAAGAACACTGGAGTGGGTTGCCATTTCCTTCTCCAATGCATGATAGTGAAAAGTGAAAGTGAAGTCGCTCAGTCGTGTCGGACCCTCAGCGACCCCATGGACTGCAGCCTTCCAGGCTCCTCCGTCCATGCGATTTTCCAGGCAAGAGTACTGGAGTGGGGTGCCATTGCCTTCTCTGTTCCCCCTCTATAGAGTGAGGGTAATAGCATTGGTTCCATGTCCTTTACAGGTGATTATAAGGATCAAATGCAACAGGAACTATGAAAGGCACCCGAACGCTCTGTGTAGTGACAGCAGCAGGTTTGCCATAAAGCAGAGAACCAACAGCAGTCCTATTAATGACTGTAGAAGAAGAGCCACACGAGCGGGCCTCAGCCTTAGTGGATCCTAAGAAGCCATTTGGTCCAACCCCCAGCCTCCCACGCCAGGTTCTGGGCCTCTGATGCATTCACTAACTCAAAAACCATCTGGGGTGCCAGTCCTGGGCCACATACTCTCGCAGAAGCTGCAGAAACAGAACAAAGTGCACAGAAATCTCTCCCCTGTGGAGCTTACCTTCTGATCTCAGGGATGAGCAGCTGATACACATGTGCAAACACGTGGCTTCATCACTCTGTGCTTCCCCACTCACACCTTCACTGGAGAACAAGCAGGAGAAACCACTCTATGCTAATTAAAGAAGACAGGGCCCTGCTGGGGGCAGCCCAGGGTGTTCACATGGAGCCACTCAACCCACCTGCCCATCCCCCTGAGGTGCCACTCTTTTGAGACCTGCATTGTCCCCTCAGATGGTGTCACTTAAAATGTAGAGGCTCTGCCAACGGACACTTAGGTTGCCTTCATGTCCTGGGCGTTGTAAATAGTGCTGCCATGTCCCCTGGGGTGCAAGTACCCTGTGCCCATGTATCGAGTCACTTCAGTCAGATCCTACTCTCTGCAACCCTACCGACTGTGGCCCGCCAGGCTCCCCTGTCCCTGGGATTCTCCATGCAATAATACTGGAGTGGGTTGCCATGCCCTCCTCCAGGGGATCTTCCTGACCCACGGATCGAACAATTGTCTCTTATGTCTCCTGCATCAACAGGCGGGTTCTTTACCATTAGCACCGCCTGGGAAGCCGGCATGTACACTACTATGTATAAAATGAATAACTAATGAGAACCTATCATAACCACAGGGGACTCTACTCAGTGCTCTGTGGTGATCTAAACGGGAAGGAAATCAAAAAAAGAGAGGGCATATATATATACGTCTGTGACAAACCTAGACAGTGTATTAAAAAGCAAAGACATCACTTTGCCAATAAAAGTCTGTATATGCAAAGCTATGATATTTTCAGTAGTCAGGTACAGATGTGAGAGTTGAACCATATGAACCATAAAAAAGGCTGAGTGCCAAAGAACTGATGCTTCTGAATTGTGGTTCTGGAGAAGACTCATGAGAGCCCCTTAGACTGCAAGGAGGTCAAATCTGTCAATCCTAAAGGAAACCAAATCAGTCAACCCTAAAGGAAATCAACCCTGAGTATTCATTGGAAGAACTGATGCTAAAGCTGAGCACCAATCCTTTGGCCACCTGATATGAAGAGTTAGCTCATTGGAAAAGACCCCGAAGCTGGCAAAGATCGAAGGCGGGAGGAGAAGAGAGGGTGGCAGAAGTTGGGATACTTAGATAGCATCACTGAGTCAATAGACAGGAACTTGAGCAAACTCCAGAATATAGTGGAGGGCAGGGAAGCCTGGCGTGCTGCAGTCATGGGGCTGCAAAGAGCTGGACATGACTCAGCAACTGAACAACAGCAGCAATAGGCATACGTGTGGCTGATTCACTTTGCCGTACAGCAGAAACTGACACAGCAGCGTAAAGCAACTACTACAATAGAAAGTTTTTAAAAATGAAGAGACTTCGTGAAACTAGGAGTCATAGCCTTGGTGTGGACTTGCTTATCAGACTATTGATTAACCCAGGAAAGTGGAAAGGGGCTGGTAGTTAGGAGACGCACACAGGTGTGAGGCAGAGGCAGGGCCCAGGACAAGAGGTCTGGGCAGAGTACAACGTCCATCCCTTCCTGGCCAGCTGGGCTCAACGGTCCAGACCGGCCAGATCTCCGCGAAAGCCAGGACGCTCAGCCTGGAGAGGATCACGGTAGGCAGAAAAGCCGGGGCATCCTCCTGCAGCTGCAGGAATAAAGGCAAGAAAGACCCCTGATTATGCCAACGTGACATGAGAGGGAGAAGACAAGAAGTCACCAGTTCCGGTGGCTGAATCAGCCCAGATGAGCTCAGCTCAACCAGATAACTGGCTCAGTAAACAAGTTCTTGGGCCAAGCCCCAAGCCCATCCATCTCCTCAGCAGGATGTTAAGCGTGCTGGGACACAGAACAGGTACCTTTTGATGAAGGGAGGGAGGGAAAGCAGAGGCAGGGACACATCCGAGGACAAGGAGTGCAGGGTGCTAGGCTGTGAGCACCAGCCAGAGAGGAGCCGGTGTGAGGGCTCAGGGCTCTTGAGCTGGGAACAGGTGGGAGATGCAGGGCAGTAGGCATCTGCTGTACAGGCTGGAAGGTTGCAGATACCAGGAGAGGAAGGCAAGAGGAGGAGACGGTGGGAGAGAAAGAGAGAAGGGGAAGGGAGGGAGGAAGGACTGGGATGATGACAGGACCAAAGCCCAGAGAAGCAGCCTGTGCCAGCCCGGTGAAGTCCGGCTCTGTCCTAGGCCTCCCCACCCGGCCCAAAGCCCATCAATGCCTCGTCTGTGTTTCAGGTACAAGCTCCGGCCCCTTCTCTGCTGCTACTGGGGTGCTCAGAGGCCTCGTGTCAGCTGGTACCCCACGCGGCAGGATACAGGGCAAGGAGACAGCCTCTCCCACTGGCACCAGTCGCTGCAAAAAAAAAAAAAAAAACCCTGACTGGTCACTGCCTCTTTGTGTGGGAACAATAGGGCCCCTCCGGCCAGAGAGAGGAAGCCTTGGGACAATGACCTCCCTACCCCCACTTCCTAGTCTGCGTGGAAGTGTGGGGGTGGGAGTAATCTCGTGTCGTGCAGTCTCAGTGGCTTAGTGACCCGGGCCAGGCCAGGTTCTTGATGTACATGGTCATCACCCCTGAAACCTGCCTGCCCACCCACCTCCTTACCCTGCGTCCACGCCACTCCCCAGCGCGATGAACTTCTTAACAGTCCCCTTATCACCATGTGTACCGTCTCACTGTTCTGGAGGCTGAAGTCCAAAGTCAGGGCATCGGCAGGTTAGGTCTCCCTGGGCTGCAGATGGCACTTTCTCTCTGCGTCCTCTGAGCTCACCCTTGGTGTCCCTTCCTCTGCTCATAGGGACACCAGTTCTCTCGGATTAGGGCCCCACCCTTACCCATAATTATTATCCCTGGAGGCTCAGCGGTAAAGAATCTACCTTCAGTGGGTCGGGAAGATCCCCTGGAGGAGGAAAAGGCAACCCATTCCAGTATTCTTACTGGGAAAATCCTACGGACAGAGGAGCCTGGCGGGCTACAGTCTGTGGGGTCCCGAAGAGTCAGACATGTCTGAGGACGAGCACTTAACCTTATTTACGTTTTTAAAGGCCCATCTTTAAATACAGTCACACTGGGAGTAAGGGCCTCAACATAGGGATTTGGGGGAGAAATAGTTCGGCTGTAGCAACATCTGTCTGCATCACCTTTGTCTCCCATCACCTCCCACAGCCTCTGAGTGTGGCTTACAGAGTTCCCTACTTACGGGCACCTTAGCCTTACCTCCTGTTCTGCTCTCCTCAGAACTTGGCACTGTTGGGCTCTGCAGTAAATACTTATTTGTTGTCTGACTCTCTTTGGAATACAACCTCGTTGGAAATGGAGAATGTATCTCATGGAGCACAGAATTCCCAGTTCCTGGAACAGGGCTTGGGGCTTAGCAGGTGCTCAATAAGTATCTGTGGAAGGAAGGGAGGACTCTCCCTCCCCCTTCTTTCCGTATGCATTTTGCTCTCGAACGCCCCCCACCTCCTCAGAACACCACTCATGCTGTTCCCTGGGGCCAGAACACACTTCAATCCCTCCTTTGTCTGGACGAGTGTAATTTAGTCTGCAGCATTCAGCCCAGGAATTGCTCTCTCCGCAGCCCCTGTGTGGACTCGGTACCTTGGTGCAGGATGTTGGATGGACCATGCGGTATTGAAGTTTTCTGCTTATGCACGACTGTTTTGTCCAACTGGACTGGGAACTTCTCATGGGTGGGGCTGTGTCTTCCCTATCTCCATGGATGGAGTTTCCACTCTAGGTGTACCCAGTACCTAGCCCAGAGTCCGGCTCCCCAAAGCAACATAAATCTTGTCTGATGTGTATTAAGCGTAGACATCATGCTCATCTGCTCCAAGCCTTTATCTTCTTGTCTATGTGTTTCTCCAACAAATTATTCTTTAGTAGCTACTACAGAGTGTCTCGGAGAAGGCAATGGCACCCCACTCCAGTACTCTTGCCTGGAAAATCCCATGGACCGAGGAGCCTGGTAGGCTGCAGTCCATGAGGTCGCTAAGAGTTGGACACGACTGAGCGACTTCACTTTCACTTTTCACTTTCATGCATTGGAGAAGGAAATGGCAACCCACTCCAGTGTTCTTGCCTGGAGAATCCCAGGGATGGGGGAGCCTGGTGGGCTGCCATCTATGGGGTCGCACAGAGTTGGCCACGACTAAAGTGACTTAGCAGCAGCAGCAGCAACAGAGTGTCTAGTCCTGGGGTCTCTGAATTCAGAAAGTGTGTGAACTTAGGTTGGAAAAAATGAAATGTTTCATTTCACTAACCTAGAGGTGATAGTCAGCATTTCCGTCGATGATGAATGACGAAGACAGGAGTAGTATCAGACCTTTGTCACCAGTAGAAATCTCAGTTTCATATCAGATTATAATTGTTGCAGATGTTGTAAAATAGCATTTACCCTCATCATTACCTTGAAATGTATTCATTACAGTAGTTAATACACTCATGTTGAATTTCATTATTTAATATAATCATAAAGAAGCATGTGTTATATACATTTTTACTACTGTGATACATTTTTGAATACATTTTTACTCTATATTTTTGGCTTCCCTGGTGGCTCAGTGGTAAAGAATCTGCCTGCCAATGCAGGAGATGCGGGTTCAGTCCCTGGGTTGGGAAGTTACCCTGGAGAAGGAAACGGCAACCCATTCCAGTGATTTTGCCCGGAGAATCCTACGAACGGAGTAGCCTAGCGGGCTACAGTCCATGGGCTCACAAAGAGTTACACACGACTGAGCACTCACGCATACATTTTTAACATTGGGATAACTATTTCAATTATATTTTAATAGTCTTATTATTGGCTGTTTGGCCACATAGCTTGCGGGATCTTAATTCCCCACCAGGGACTGAGCCCGAGGCACGGCAGTGAAAGCGCCCAGTCTGAACACTGGTTTGCCAGGCAACTTCCAATATTCTTGGTTTTCCTTGTAATCTTCTGTGGGGGTTCTTTATGCATTTAAAAACATCATTCTGAGAAGGTCACCAAACGGCTCAAGGAGCCCCTGGGGTTGGCCCACCTCTAGGATGTAGGTGTCTGACAATGAACAAGACCAAACGAACACCCCACAGAGCTACACTCCAGGGAACAAGACAGAAGGAACATGTGCACAAATGAATAAATAATGTAATTTCACATCATGACAACTACTATGAAGAAAGTAACTGGGTTGGGGGATGAGGGTTGGTGGTGTGATCAGGAAGGGCTCCTGGGGGTGGGGGGGCAAGATATTTGAACAGAGACCTCAGTGAAAACATAAGCAGTACAAAGAGCTATGGAAAGAATGACCTGGGCAGAGGCCACTGCCAATGAAAAGGCCCCGAGGTTAGGCCCGAGACGGCCCTGTTGATGTGAGGCTGGAGGAGGCCAGTGTGGATAGATGTGGAGAAAGGGGGTTGGCCAGGCCACAGGACTCCATGAGCTGGACAAGGAGCTGGGCAGATGGAAGTCAGTGAAGGAGCCATTGTATTCCTGCAGCCAAGAAACAATGGAGGCTGGGAACAGAGTGAGAGCCGGAGAGGGCATGAAAGGTGATTGGACTTGGAACGTCTTTTGAAAGCAGAGATGACAGGACTTCTGATGGACTGCAGAAGGCAAAGCAGGGCTGGGAAGGCTGAGAGAGGGATTCAGGCTACTGCTTGGTTTGGGGCCTTAGCAACTGGATAGATAGCAGTACCAAGATGGAAAAAACCAAGGAGAGGAGCAAGTAGGGGCAGGGTGGCCCCTAGAACCCTGTTCTGTCTGCACCCCAAACAAAAATCCAAATCCCATCGCCTGGTTTTAAATCCCCCACAAGTGGGACTTCTCTGGTGGTCCAGTGGTTAAGAATCCTGCTGCCAGTGCAGAGGACACACGTTCAATCCCTGGTCCAGGAAGATTCCACATGCCCCGGGGGCAACCAAGCCCATGCGCCACGCAGCTGCTGAGCCCACACTCCACAACTAGAGAATCCACTGCAATGAGAAGCCCACGCTCCACAACTGGAGGGTGACCCTCACTGGACACAACTGGAGAGAGCCCACGCCCAGCAACAAGGACCCAGCACTGCCAAGCAAAATCATTTAGGTAAATAAAAATTTTTTTAAATCCCTCACAACCTGAGCCCAATTTACATGTCCATCCTCAACCTGATTTGCTCTTCAGGCAAATACGCTGCAGCATCCAAGTCTCTCTGCTCACCGTACCCCTCACAAGGGTCACTGTGATCCCCTCTACTCTCATCCTAGCTCCCCCAGCCCTCCGCCTCCCACATGAAAGTCCAGATCCCAGCAACCTCTCACTCCTCTGGAACACTGCCCTGTCTAGTTCTCCTCACTGGACACCAGGCAGGTCCTGCCTGCTTTACTGATCGTGTTTCTTCCATCCCCCTTCCAAGTGGGGTCAGACCTGAGACCGGGGCCAGAGCAGCGGACTCCCTGTCCTGGTGCTCCCCACAATGCACTCCAGTTGCAGGGCTAGTCTCCACGTGCCCCCATTTAATCTCTGAGTGCCCTTGGCTCTGCCAACAGCTGGAGACATTGGTTTTGAAATCTTTGCTTGAGATTGAATAACGTGAACAGTTAGTTTAGAACGACTGATTTATTATGAAATGTGACATTTTAAAGTATCTGTGAATTTCTGGAATTCTTTTAAGGACATTCCAGAGCCACTTTCATCAGAAAATTTACCACTGATGTCTTCTCATAGTATAAGCAGATGCCAAACCAACACAAACTTGGTTAGAGTTTCATAACTAGCTTTCAGTCAGATTGGCAAGATGGAATAGAGGTGTGTCCTTATAAAGCCACGCTTGCACATCTACGGCTCCCTCGAGGTAAGGGACAGGATGGATGGTTTCCCGTGTCTCTAAAGTTGGTTTCGTTGTCTCTGCTCCAACCACAGCAAGTCATTCAGCAGTTAGTGCGGTGTGCTGTGCTGTGCGAAGTCACTTCAGTCGTGTCTGACTCTTACGACCCCATGGACTATAGCCCCCCAGGCTCCTCTGTCTACGGGATTCTTCAGGCAATAATAGCAGTGCATTATCACAAGTGTGTCTCAGTTTCCCATAAACAATGCAACAGGCTTTGCATTCTCTGCATGGACATTTCTACTTGCCCACCAGATTAGAAATATGCAACTTGGGCTTCCCTGGTAGTCCAGTGGTTAAGAATCCACCTTGCAAGGCAGGAGGCATGGGTTCAATCCCAGGTCTGGGAAGATCCCAGATGCCAAAGAGCAGCTAAGGCCAATCGTCACAACTACTGAGCCCACATGCCGCAAGTACTGAAGCCCTTGGGCCTAGAGCCCCAGCCCCACAACCAGAGGAAGCCTGAGCGTGGCAACGAAGACCCAGTGCAGGCAAAAGTAAATCAATAAATCTCTTTAAAACTGAGAGTGGCTTCACCTGGTGACATGAATTTGTCTTTGATAGGGGTCGGGTGCAGAGAAGGCAATGGCACCCCACTCCAGTACTCTTGCCTGGAAAATCCCATGGATGGAGGGGCCTGGTAGGCTGCAGTCCGTGGGGTTGCCAAGAGTTGGACATGACTGAGTGACTTCACTTTCACTTTTCACTATCATGCATTGGAGAAGGAAATGGCAACCCACTCCAGTGTTCTTGCCTGGAGAATCCCAGGAACGGGGCAGCCTGGCGGGCTGCCGTCTATGGGGTCGCACAGAGTTGGACACGACTGAAGCGACTTAGCAGCAGCAGCAGCAGCGGCAGCAGGGGTTGGGTGGGTTGGGGGGAGGCACTTCTAATGAGAAACAGTCCCGGAAATGTGACAGAGGCCATGTTTCTAACTTAACACAGTGGTTCTGATTGGCTTTCAAACTCTGTAGCCTGGCAGGCTACAGTCCATGGAGTCACAGTCAGACACGAGTTATCAACTAAATGCAGCAGCATGAGAAAAGGGGAGAGGAAGAAACAGTTCTGATGTTCAGAGAACCATGTAGCTGCTTGGTAAATGATGACTATTAATAATATAAAGCATGACCCAGACAGTCTTTGGTAGACGGTCAGCACTCCAGGGCCATATCCGAAGAGGTGAAGGCAGGGTCCCCATTAGGGCAGCCATGGGAATAAGAGTGCCAAGAACTCTTCCCATGGAGAGGCACTAGGTCGGTCTTTTCTGCCACTCACTCCTGGAATATTTCACAGGCCCCTGTGTTTGCAGCTGTGACCTGACCTGCCAGCCCCCCAAGGCCTGTCCTGCCTGCCCAGCAGTGCCAGAGGGTGGGGAGCGGGTGGGGCAGGGGAAGAAAGTGCATATGTGGAGAGAAGGAGGCACTGATGAGTGTCAAGGAGACCAAGGGAAAGTTTGCAGGCTGGATAGATTTTTTTCGGATTATTGATTCTGGAAGCCCGTTTGCAGATTTCATTTGATGGCCAGTCCAGGAGGCTTCTCCGCAGCACGGAGCCTGAAAGAATGAAGCAGAACACTTGCTAATTCCTTCTGTGGCTCTGGGGCCATCGGGCCGTGCCAGCCCCTGATTCATCGACCACAGGGCTCTCTCCACATCTCTGCTCCCCAAGGCCTCCGGGGGCAGCCGATTCCCTGTCTGTATTACAGAAACAGGAGTGTGTGAACAGACCAGGCTGAGGCCAGTTCCGTGTATGATAAGTCTTAATTCTATGCGTGTTATCTGCATATTTCTCGTCTGCATAAAAATGTACTTCTTAGTATCAAGAGGTGGATAGGGCGGTGAGCCTGATCACTCTTAGGAACATTTTTGTTGTTGTTCAGTCACTCAGTCATGTCCGACTCTTTGCGACCGCATGAACTGCAGCATGCCAGGCTTCCCTGTTCTTCACTCTTTCCCCATGTTTGCTCAAACTCCGGTCCATTGAGTCAGTGATGCCATCCAACCATCTCATCCTCTGTCATCCTGTTCTCCTCCTGCCTTCAATTTTTCCCAACATCAGGGTCTTTTCAAATGAGTCAGTTCTTCGCATCAGGTGGCCAAAGCTTTGGAGTTTCAGCTTTAGTATCAGTCTTTCTAATGAATATTCAGGGTTGATTTCCTTTAGGACTGACTGATTTGATCTCCTTGCTATCCACCCCTCCAAAATAGGTGTCAGTCATGGCACGATGCCATCAGCCCCCAGTCAGAAAAATGAACTACATGACCAGTCATGCTGCAGTCACCCAAAATCTAGACCCAAATTCCCATGAGCTCCTGTATGTATGAAGCAGATTCAAATGAAAGGCAGCCAGAGTCACTAGATCCATTCCAGGTTTTACCTGTAGATATAATGTTAGTTATAACATCTGACTTATCATTAAAGAAGTTTTTTTTTTTTTTTCTTTAGTTAACCAGACCAACCCTGCCACCTATTAGCTGCTTGATCTTGAGCAATGAAACCTCTCCATGGCTTGTTGTCCCCATCTGGGAATGTTCCCTACTTCATAGGATTGCTGAAAATCTTATGTAACTGACTCTAAGGTAATGATTACTGAAACATAAGTGAGCTGAGGAAAAATGTCATTCAATCCATAACACAATGCTTTCTCATTGCTTACAACAGGGGTGGGCAAACTCTCAACCTGCCAACTACGTGTTTGCTAAAAATAATGAATGAGAAGAAGTATGTGCTGTGTGGCAGACCAGGGGTTCAGACATCTGTGTCTGGGTGTCAAAACAGGGAGCAGTTCCTGGGAGAAGAACTTGGAGAAATCTTCACGTCGGGGGAGGGCTGGATCTGGACTTCGAAGGAGCCTTGGGGCTTGGAGGGGCAGAAAGCATCCATCCTAGCTGGAAGGGATGGATGGATATACTCAACAGCTGTATATCAGGCGCCTGCAGCATGTGTGGGCCATGCACGCAGGACCCCTGGGGAGCCTCTCAGGCAGAGGGGAGAGAGATACAGGAACAGTGGAGGTCAGTTTCTGGAAGGCCTTCAGGTAGGCTGGGAAAAGTCCCTAGCTTTTATAAACAGAATCCTGTCCAAGGCTCTTGAAGGTCTGTTTTGTTACTCTGGCCCCAGCTTTTCACAAACTGGGGGTGGCCAGTTTAGAGAGTGGACATCCAGGAGCTGGTGGTCTCAGCCCTCTGGATGGTTCCTGCCCTGGGGTGGGACTTCCAGGCCTGGACAAGGAGAACACGGATGCCCACTCCCACCGCAGCCTCGGAGAAAGCAAAGGCGAAGGGCCAGCTCCCGACATGAAGGGCTCCCTGGGCAGGAAGGTGCTGTGCTGGGCGGCCCGGCGGGCGGCCAGCCTGCCTGCTGCTCTGAAGTAGCCGGGAATTTCCATGGGGAGAGCCAAGAGTGGGAGCAGCCCTCCGAGCGTCTCCTCCAACAGTTTGGGCAGCCAGGGCGCGTGGTGCCAGGGCAACACTGACAGCGTGACCCAGAGGAGTCTCAGCATCAACACTTGGCCCAGGTGGGGGTCCTGGCCACAGGTCAGCAACAACATCGGCGGACGCGATACAGCAGGAAGGCAGCGCTGAGTTCCGGAGCAGAGAGGGGAAGCCCACATCCGCTGGGCCCGCGGCTTGTGCGGGCGGAGAGATGGGGGCTCCAGCTCCTTTCTCTGAGAACAGCACCATCTTTGTGCTCCTTCCAGAGTCCTGCTGTTCATCAGGGGGCACAGGGGTCAGGGAGCGTAGGTACGGATCCCTGGATCTCCAGGGAAAAAGTTTATTTTCAAGGGAAACGTGGTCTTATGGTACAAAATGTTACACCTGCTGGTCCGATTCAAACGAGGAGTGACTTTTTTCGGCAACGGGTAACATTAACACTCGCCTCCTTGGATGCCCTTACTCTGAAGGCTGCGCTAGCTGAGGTCTTTCTGTGTGAGGTGGAGGCAGTCCAAACTCATGGGACACACGGCATCCACGTGTGCAGCATCTTGGCCCTGGGGAGCCCCGCAGAGCCAAGCTCCGCAGAGGAGTGGTGGGGGCTCTATAATCTGCACCAGCTAGAAAGTCACAGAACTCTTCTCTTTGGCCTCGAAATACCACCCCAGCCAACACTGACTAAATCCCTCCTCTGCTCAAGGCATCGAGCCATTTTGTTTTCAAAGTTTTGATTTTGAAATGACTTCAAGCTTGCAGTTGAAAGTTACAAGAATACAGAGGACTTCCACGTATCCTTTACCCCTAATCATCCGTTTTTAACATATTGGAAGTCTTTTGTTATCAGCGTCTTTTTGCTTTCTCTGAATAATTTGAGAAAAGTTGGGGGCATCCATTCCTCTATCCTTTATACTTCCCCTTGTATTTTCTAAGAACGAGGATATTCTCTTAGGCACCACAGCACAGTTCTCAAATTCGGGAATTTAACATTGATAGAATACTATCATCTAATCTACAGTCCATATTCCAATTTTGTCCATTGTTCCAATCGTATCTCTTCCAGCGCTTTTTCCTGCAGTTCAGAATCCAGTCCAAAATCATGTACTACCTCTAGTTGTCATGTGTGCTTAGGAACTTATGATTCAACCACAAACAGGGTGTGGGGTCCTGTCCCTAACATTCATAGGACCTAGTCAAGACACTAGAAAGTGAAAGTGAAAGTCGCTCAGTCATGTCCAACTCTGCGACCCCATGGGCTACATACAGTCCATGGAATTCTCCAGGACAGAATACTGGAGTGGGTAGCCTTTCCTTTCTCCAGGGGATCTTCCCAACCCAGGGATAAAACCCAAGTCTCCCACATTGCAGGCAGATTCTTTACCAGCTGAGCCACAAGGAAAGACTGACAATCTATAGGCCTAAACATTTAAAAGTTGTTCCTTTAAAAAAAAAAAATGTTTTTGATTGAGCCTCGTGGCATGTGGGGTCTTAGTTCCCTGACCAGGGATCAAACTTGTGGCCCTTGCAGTGAAAACATGGAGTCTCAACCACTGGACCACCAGGGAAGTCCCTAAAGGTTATTCTTGTAAAACACTGTTAGTTAAAATATATTCTCTCCTCCTCCCTTTACTTCCAGGACAACCTGGAGGTCTGTGTTTCAGTGCAGAATTCTTGGACACCTTAGGGCTCTGTGCTGGAATTGATGACTTGGGAAGAGCAGACTTGTATCTCTGCTCTATAGCCTGTCTCTGCCCTGTAGCCTGTCGCCTTCTCATCCACTCCAACTCCGTCCCACACTATTAGCAGCCTTGTGGGCACGTGCGTGTGGTCAGCCCAGCCTGCATGTCCAAGTTCCATCCACAGCCCACAAATGCTGCCCTTGGACCACAACTTTAGCTCCGGGCAGCACTGACACCACCCCTCTCGGGAGGGTCCACACAGGGAAGAGGCCTCCTCAGGTCCATCTGGGCCTGGCTACCTGGGGCGTGACCCAAAAGGTGGGGGGGGCATGGGCTCCGAATGGGCTTGTCCCTAGACTCCTCCCCTTGTGGAGAGGGGCACAGATCAAAGAGCATCAGAGCAGGGCCCTGGACTAGGGACCCCAGGACAGGGCTCCCTCTTGCCTGGATCTAAGGGTGGTACTGAAAATAATAGAACCTGTGTTCCTGAGCTTTGAGTCTCACAGGAAAGATACACAGACGATTGTAACCCTACGAAGTCAATGCTCGAGCAGAGGTGAGTCTGCACTGTTATCGCTCACTCGGGGCTCTCTTTTCCCTTTGACCTGGCAGTCTTTACTTACTGCTGTCTTATGGAAGCAAACTTTGTCATCTGAGTTTGAATACTTGTGTATGTATCATTGCCATCTTTGATGGCAATGTCTTGATGGCAAGAATCATGCTTTTTTTCCCTTCGCATTTCTCAGCACTTGGTGACTCAGTGACTATCACAGAGTTGGTCCTTAGAAAATGAGAGCTGGATGAATGAACGTGTGCACAGCTGATTTACTGGAAGGACAGATAAATGGATGGTGGATGGGTGGGTAGGTGGATGGATGGACTGATTGGTTTACAGAGAGGTGGATGACCACGCAAGAGGATGGGTGAGTGGATGGCTACATGGACAATGAGTGCATGGAGAGGTGCATTACTGGCCCCCATATGTATTTATGGATAGACAGATGTGTGGATAATGATGGACAGACGGATGGATGTTTGAATGCGTGGATGATGGATGAAGGGTCAACCTCTGATCTTTCTTGAATGGCAGATCAAGGGAAGGACAGCGACAAGTATTGTCAGTCCTAGGAGGAGTCCTGAGGTGGTTATGGGACTGGCCAAAGTCATCGGAGGATGTCTGCAGCAGAGGTGGAAGGAGAACCTAACGGTCCTGACTCCTAGAATCATCACTTTTGACATGAGATGGGGCGGCTTCCATCCTGCACGCGTTGCAAAGCCTGACACCCCGCTCTGGACTCGTACGGAACCTCCTGCCAGTTACTGGCTGGTAACTGTAACGAGCCCATTCTTTTCATTCAGCCCAAGCACCCTCCTTCTCTGCGATCTTTTCTGATCACCCCCTACTCTCCCGGACACCCACAGTGGCATTGAGGTCTGTTACCTTGCTCTCCTGAACTTCCAATTAACATACACGACCTTGTCATTTTTATTCTCTCTGTCTACCTACCCCCTATGTTTTATTTCCTCAATTAAACAGGGGCTGTGTTGCCTGTCCCTGCAGCGCCTCCCAGGAACCAATCACATGCCCTGGGCAGAGTGACCCCTCAATAAATCTTTGATGATTGAGCTGTGGAACCAGTCACGCTGAAGCACTTTATAATGCCATGAAATTGGGTCATCTACAGTTAATCTCTCCAAGTTTTCATGTGAAACCTCTTGCTTACATGCCTAAGAGTTACAGCACTTGAAAAAAAATTTATTTCTCATTAGCCATCCCTGCCGTCTCAGCTTTCAGCAAAAACTTTGGGCGTAAAAGCCAATTTACCACATGCTCCCAAACGATTCACAGATTCGAAAAAGCAACAAAGGCTGGGACCTGGCCACATGCAAGGGAGAAAAAAAAGACGGTGAAGAAGATTAATTGCCTTTGGAAATAAAAGATAATCGCTGAGAGCACAATGATAGTACATGCCAGTGGGCCAGCATTTGCAGAAATACCATATTAGTGAGAGCTGGGCAGAAGCCCCCACTGTGACATCAAAGGGTTGAGTCATGTGGCTGGTGACTGCGACAGTGGGGGAAGCCTAATAATAGTCCTGTTTTTGCTAGCTCTGCACATTTTTGCATCAAAATGTCCCCACCACGGGTTGCCCCTAGGGAGGGTGGCAAATAGCCAGGTGCCTCTCACCTGAAGATTTGCCCAGTTGATGGGGTTTCTTGAGGGTTGGGGAGGGTTTTTGGGCCTGGCAGGGAGGGATGGCCAGTGGCTTAGCATTTGAGTCTGAAAGAGAGCAAGAGAAATCGAAGGAGAGAGAGGGAGAGAGAACACACTCCACACCCTCCGGATTTCTCCCAGATCTCTGGGCCAGGTGCCCTGGCCCTCCCACGCCTCCCCTCCTGCGGGGACTGGCAGCCAGCTCTCCAAAGAACAACCAGGACAGGAAACCCAGCAGGCTCGCAGCTGGGTGCTGGAAAGCTGGCCCACAGGAGGCTGAGGACCGCAGGAAATTTGTTTTGGATGTGGGACCCAGATGGGGTAGGGGTGGGAAGGGGTGGAGCAGAGAGTGAGGCCAGATAAGAAGATGCTGTGATTTAACTAGAAAGGGAGCGAGGGGCTGTTTGGGGCTGAGAGAGTTAGATCTCTCTCATCGTGGCCGCAGAAGGCACCTTTCCTTCTGCCGGGATGGTGTGCATGTGCTCTGCAGACCAGCTCTGCACGGGAACATCAGGATTCAATCGGTCTCTGGTCTCTAACTGCCCCATGGCAGTCGCTAGCTGCACATGGCTATTGAGCCCTTGAAATGTGGCTCACCCTAACAGAGATGAACCATAAGTAAGTGTAAAATATACACCAGATTTTGAAGAACTACTATGAAAAAAAGTATGTGCAATGTTGGTATTGTTGTTCAGTCACCCAGTTGTGTCCCACTCTTCGCAACCCCACAGGCTGCAGCATACCAAGGTTCCCTGTCCCTCACCATCGCCTGAAGTTTGCCCAAGTTCATGTCCATTGCATTGGTGATGCCATCCAGCCATCTCATCCTCTGATACTCTCTTCTCCTTCTGCCTTCAATCTTTCCCAGCATCAGGGTCTTTTCCAATGACCTGGCTATTCAGATGACCAAAATACTGGAGTTTCAGCTTCAGCATCAGTCCTTCCAATGAATATTCAGGGTTAATTTCCTTTAAGATTGACTGGTTTGATCTCCTTGCTCTCCAACGGACTCTCAGAAGTCTTCTCCAGCAGCACAGTTCAAAAGCATCAATTCTTTGGTGCTCTGCCTTCTTTATGGTCCAGCTCTCACAACCATACCTGACCACTGGGAAGACCAGAGCCTTGACTATACGGACGTTTGTTGGTAGAGTGATGTCTCTGCTCTTTAACACACCATCTAGGTTTGTCATCCCTTTCCTGCCAGGAAGCAATTATCTTCTGATTTCATGGCTGCAGCCATCATCCGCAGCAATAATAATTTTGTATTGATTATATATTGAAATGACACTTAGCTAAGTCACTTCAGTCATGTCCAGCTGTTTGTGACTCCATGGACTGTAGCCCACCAGGTTCCTCTATCCAAGGGATTCTCCAGGCAAAGAATACTGGAATGGGTTGCCATGCCCTCCTCCGGGGATCCTCCCAACTCAGGGATTGAACCCAAGTTTCTTATGTCTCCTGCATTGGCAGGTGGGTTCTTTACCACCAGCACCATCTGGGAAGGCTGATACTTTTACATACATGGATTAAACAAAAGATATATTAATTTCACTGTTTCTTTTGACTTTGTTACATGTAGTGACAAAAAATTGGAAATTTACATATATTTCCATCGGGCAGTGCTGGTCTGTAGCCTGTTCACCACCTCTGCCCCCTCTGCTGATTCTGTTGATTCACCTCTGATGATTCTGTTGAATGCAATGAATACCTGAGGTGCGGGAGACCACTGAAGATAAAAACGATGCTCTCAGAATGGGACTGCATTTAGAATCATCTGTTGAGTTCTTAAAAATCCTACCTCTTGGTGTTACACTGAACGAAATTAGAGAAGAACAACTAGTGTAGGCTATCAGTTACATTCAGAGTCTAAAAAAGTACAACAGAGGTGAATATAAAGTGGTGGTGGGGGGAGGGGCGATACAGAGGTAAGGACCTTAGAGGTACAATCTGCTACATGTGGAATAAATGACGAGGACAGATTGTATAACACAGGGAATGCAGCCAACGTTTCGTAATAACTATAAATGGAGGATGACCTTTAAAAAGGGTAAATCACTCTATTGTACATCTATAGCATAATATTGTACATCAACTATACTTCAATAAAAAAATTAAGTTTAAAAATAAAAAACCCTCTTGGCTGCAGCCAGACCAACTCTATCAGAATCTGTAAACCTGACACCCCAGGCATCAGGGTTCTTTTAAAGCCCCTTAGAGGGTTCCAACATGCAGTCAGATTGAGAACCAGGGGCTTACTATATGGCCACTGCCCTGTAGGGGCTCAACATCGAGGGGGACAAAGGGCTCTGAAATGTTATTGTGGAAATCTGCCTGAGATAATTAGTCAAGGCAGGAGCTGTTAGGGCCGTGGATGAAAGGGGAAGACCAGCAGCAGGTATCGTGGGGGCCGCGTGGGACTCAGAGATGGCCTTGGCTTGGGAGTTTGAGGTTTGAGGGGGACGAAGGGTGTGGGCGCATGTCCAGGCAGAGAAGATGCCTCGGCCAAGTCACAGGACAGGAGAGGCCCCGAGAAGAGGGGGTCAGCTGGACAGATAGAGAGAACTTCCAGCCATCTGGAGCTCCCGGAGGAGGGGAAGATGAAAGCTGCAGAGGCTGGAGGACCAGACCCCGTGGGCCCTGGAGACCCAGGGTTCAGGAGGGGGGCGTCCAGTAGAGGCTCTGGGTGAGGGAGTCATGGGCTCAAACCGTGATTTCGAAGGCAACAGATTTGGTGACAGGCTTTGTCGGGAAGAGAAGAAGGCTGGGAGGGCCACGCCCAGCCTCTGCCCCTCCACTGCCCCTGATGAGGCACGGCCGGCCAGCTTGGCTGTCCAACTAGATGGTCACCACTTGTGGGTGGCCCTGCCCAGGCCCGATGGTAGACAGGCCCACGGCCAGTATTTGTTTAATGAACCAAATGGTCAGCGCTTCCAAGCCCGCTAACTGTCTGCTCCCATCTGGCCGCCAGAGGAGCCAGGGAGGTATGGGCTTCCCTTCAGTTTGCCGAATTCTCCATCTTTTCCCTCCAGGAAGCAGCTCTTGAAGGCACTGGGGTTTCCACGGGGTTATCTGCAGGGGCCAGCAAAGGGTCCAGGCAGTTCCAAAAGGCCAGCCTTACAACGGCCTTCTTGCTTTTCCACGCTGTGGTCCCCAGCCCGCTGCATTCAGCCCGGCTGGAGAACTTCCATTTCCATTTTCCAAGGCTTCGCCGCTGGTCCCCGCAGGCAGCAGGCCTGGGCGCGCTCACCCCACCTCTCTCTCTCTCTCAAATTCTTGTTACTAACATGTAACAGTAGCTCATCCTGCCACAAAATAGCCTCTTAGAGTCTTCTGTGCTTGATTTTTAGGTAGTTAAGGCATGAAGCTGCTGAAGGCACCTCTCTGCTTCGAGTCATGGAAAAATTTGGAATTGCATCAAATGGGTCTCCACTTCGGGATAAGTAAGGACCATTACAAATAGACAGTGGGCTCCTTGGGCTGCCTCAGTGTCCCGCAGCCTGGTGGCTCTGGGCTGGCCCAAGGAAGCAAATGCCAAATACTGGAGCCAACATGATCTTTAATGAAAGCTTGTAGCTCTAACGCATGGGTTGGGTTCAAAGAAACATCTATTAACTGTGGATCTTCTGCTAAAGCCACCACTCCCCCTTGCAACAGGCTTTCTGCCAAGGAGACGTTTACCATTTCTTGAATGGCAGAGTTCTTCCAAGAACACCTGGTTTTCTTTCAGAACGAGCCTCAGCCTTTCCCTCCAAAGCTGATCCCTCTGCCAAGCTGTCATCTCCTTCCCTGGGCCTCCAGGGGCTGAGCAGATACCAGCCCAGGGAATTAAGGATGCTCATAGGATGTGGCTTAAAGAGTTGAGTCCTTGCTGACGATGCTAAAACTGCCTGCCTCTCTTGCTCTCCGCCAGCCAGGTCTCTGCCTTTTCTTTCTTTCTTCTCTGTCCTTTCAATGCAATGTAAGCAACATAGCAGGCTGCAGGGAAGAACTGAACTTGAACCCACTAAGCTGTGGGAAAGAGGAAAGGCATCAGTGGGAAGGTTGGGATGGTCGGTTACAACAGGGGCAGGGGCGATCTGCAATTTCACGTGTCCGCGGTCTACAGAAACCTAGAGGTGGAAGGAGTCAGTCGTGCTGTCTGAGGGCCAAGACACAATCTGATAAATAACCAATCAAATGTCAGGTCCCCCTTGCCCCAGGGAAGGAATTTAAGTCAGAGAGAATATAGTTAATTTAGTGAATTTCCCTTGAAGAGATTTGCATACGTAGCTGATAAATGAGGAGTTAGCTTGGAGAGCTGTAAGTGGTTAATGGAATTCATGGAACAAATAGCAGCACCCCCCCATCAATAGCCACGCATATGTGCAAACTGAAGGGATGCAAAATTGTTCCTTTAGTTTCAGTTCCCTCACGTGTCTTGCTTCCTGCTCTATCAATTCAGAGGTATCTGAGAGCATCAGTTATGTTCCCTGCTACAGGATACAGTGCCTGGCAGACAGAGGGTGCTTAGTCGCTCCGTTGAGTCTGACTCTTTGCAATCCACCAGGCTCCTCTGTCCACAGGGATTCTCCAGACAAGAATACCGCAGTGGGTTGCCATGTGGTCCTCCAGGGGTTCATCCCTACCTAGGGATCCTTCCCAACCTAGGGATCGATCCCAAGTTTTCCACATTGCAGGTGGATTCTTTACCAATTGAGCCACCAGCGAAGCCCCTGGCAGACAGTAGTTGCTCAACAAACATTTTTGAATGAATGAGAGAGGAGAGCTGTTTTTCTCAAGGGACTCCCAGACCCATGAGGAGGGGCGTATAAATAAAGCACAGCAACGAAGCCTGGGATGTTCGGGAGTGAGGATGTGATAGTGGCAGCCTCTGAGGGACGCTGCGTGCGCCACGGCTCTCCAGGTCTGCATTGTCAGATTGGGCTCCTGTTCCTTTCCTACTGGGATCTGCTCATTCCCTGAGCAATGTGGAAGGCTGCCTGGAGGAGGAGGTAGCTTGTGGCCGGGACCTAAGGCACAGATAACAAGGGAACGTCGGAGACAAGAGGAAGGATGTCTAGGGGAGGGAAGGGGATGAGCCAAGGCATGGAGGTACGAAAGAAAGGGTCAAGGAGGGGATCTGGGCAAGGTTCAACATGGTTTCCAACACAGGGTAGTGAGATAGAAGGTCACGGCAAACCAGGACTGCCCGGCCCTCCCATGCTGGAAACAGCAACCTGGGCACTTCCAGGGCCAGCTCGACCTGAACTCTGATTCCACCATTTGCTGAACAACTACCTTCTGCCACGTGTCTGAGCCTGACAACTGGTTCAGTCTCTTAGCTCTCCCCATGCATCCTGAGGTGGACAGGGTCAGGGGTGGTGGGGAACCTGGCCTTGTTCGCTATAAAAGTCCTGAAGGTGCATATTTGGGATAAAGAGAAGGAATATTCTATGGGGATAGTCTCTATTGAGTTTATGACCCTCCACCCTTCCCCCATCTCTCTCTGCACACACACACACACACATGCACACACACACACACACACACACATGCACACACACACACACACACACATGCTTTTGATGACTTTGCACACAGAAGGTGACTTTTGCTGGCCTCCATGCAGACCGACTGCCCACTCTTGCCAGCTTTCTTGGAGCTGAGCCCACAGCAGTAATTTACGGCAGGAACTGTGGGAAGTGCAGATGACACCACCTTTATGGCAGAAAGTGAAGATGAACTAAAAAGCCTCTTGATGAAAGTAAAAGAGGAGAGTGAAAAAGTTGGCTTAAAGCTCAACATTCAGAAAACGAAGATCACAGCATCTGGTCCCATCACTTCATGGGAAATAGATGGGGAAACAGTGGAAACAGTGTCAGACTTTAATTTGGGGGGCTCCAAAATCACTGCAGATGGTGATTGCAGCCATGAAATTAAAAGACGCTTACTCCTTGGAAGGAAAGTTGTGACCAACCTAGACAGCATATTCAAAAGCAGAGACATTACTTTGCCAACAAAGGTCCAGCTAGTCAAGGCTATGGTTTTTCCTGTGGTCATGTATGGATGTGAGAGTTGGACTGTGAAGAAGGCTGAGCGCCGAAGAATTGATGCTTTTGAACTGTGGTGTTGGAGAAGACTCTTGAGAGTCCCTCGGACTGCAAGGAGATCCAACCAGTCCATTCTGAAGGAGATCAGCCCTGGGATTTCTTTGGAAGGACTCATGCTGAAACTCCAATACTTTGGCCACCTCATGCAAAGAGTTGATTCATTGGAAAAGAGTCTGATGCTGGGAGAGATTGGGAGCAGGAGGAGAAGGGGATGACAGAGGATGAGATGGCTGGATGGCATCACCAACTCGATGGACACGAGTTTGAGTGAACTCCGGGAATTGGTGATGGACAGGGAGGCCTGGCGTGCTGTGATTCATGGCGTCACAAACAGTCGGACACGATTGCGCGACTGAACTGAACTGAACTGAAGACAGACACATAACTCAGCCCGGGGGTGGCAGCGGGGCACCGCTCCCAGGCAGAGCTCAGGGGTGGGCCGGAGGCAGATGGGTAACATCAGGAGGGAGTGAGATGACAGCCCCCGGCCATCTCCCTGTGGACCCCAGCCCGAGAGGAGCCGGCCAGGCAGGACGCACATCTGAAAAGGAGACGATGATGCCAGCCACAGCTCTGAACTAGAGGCGCACACTGAGGCCACCTGTCCTCAGGCTCTGGGCTTGTCCCACCATGTTGGGAGCCCAGAGCGGAAGCAGACCCCTGGGCCATGCCCTGAACAGGGCTGAGCAGAGACTTGAGTCTTTGTGCAGTTGGGTGTGGTCGGAACGTTTCCCAGGATGCAGCCAAAGGCACAGGCAGGTGTAGAGGGCTCCCTCCTCCCCCATCCTTCCCCCTCCTCAAATGCTGTGAGTCAGGCTCATCCAGGGAGGGGCCAGGGGAGCTTCTCTTCCCAGACCCGCTGCTCCGAGCAGCTAGGAGCTCCTACGCTGCTTTGGAAGGACACCAGGGTGCCGGAGGGGCAGAAGGGGGAAAACAACCCCCCTTCGTGGGTACCGCTTTGACTTTTATAGAACAGCCCAGCTGCCAGGCTGCTCCTGCAAAAACAGGTCCAAGGGAGTGGAAGCAAATCTGAGCCTGGAGCAAAGGGGCTTCTTATCATCCCTAATGTGACAGGCCCTGCCGTCACTGAGCAAGATGAAACCATTCCTTGAAGAACTGGCAAGGGTGACATTAACCAGGGAGAAGCCAGGATGCTCTTCCTGGCAGGGTTCTTCAAATGGCCCATATTCCAGCATCAAGGCTGCTCACATGCTCGCCGGCCAGAGATGCATTTGCCTACCCATGTGAGAGGATGTCCGGCATGAAAGGTACAGCCTGGGTTCAAATCCTGACCATTGCTGTGTGACCCTAGACTACTTACTTGATGGCTCTGTGCCTTGATTTCCTTATGTGTATAACAGGAACAATAGTTCTGGCCTGATAGGGTATTATGTGGGTCAAAGGAAATAAGCATTTAACAGGCTCAGCATACTGTCGGTCACATGTTGGGTCCTCCCAAAAAACTGCCTTGGGAGCACACAAGCTTCAGACCAGGGTCTTCCTGCTGCTCCCTAAAGCAGCACTGGGGTCACCTTCCTCCATCAAGGCCAGAGTATGTGTCTTAGCTCCTATCAGAAGGACTGCCCTCCCTGTGCTCAGGGAGCTTAGGGTCCAAGACAGGAGCCCTTCAGGAGGAAGATTACAGCATCCACCTTAGGCCCTAACGTAGCCGCGCCACTTGAGAACCAGTCAGTCAGACTGGAGGTTAAAATTCAGAAGCACAGCCTGCAAAAGCTGCCCAGCCATCTGTGGGGAAGGAATTATACAAAGTAGGTTTTTTAACGTCTGAGCCAGCAGGGAAGTGTTGGACTTCCCTCGTGGCTCAGATGGTGTAGAACCTGCCTGCAATGCAGGAGACCTGGCTTCCATCCCTGGGTCGGGAAGATTCCATGGAGAAGGGAGTGGCAACCCACTCAAGTATTCTGGCCTGGAGAACTCCATGGACAGAGGAGTCTGGTGGCTACGGTCCATGCGGTCGCAAAGAGTCAGACACGACTGAGTGACTAACAGACACACACACACACAGGCTGGGGCTGGGCTGGGGGGAGGACCTTGGTTATCAGCAGATCAAAGGACAGAGAGAAGCCAAAGACAGGGGATCAGGCTCCAGTGGAGAAGGTGGGGGCGTTGGGAGGAATCCACGGGTTCCTTTGGGGAGAAAGTCATCCTGAAGGGCAATAGGGGATGAAGCCGCAAGAACTTGGGGTGTCATGTTTCCAGAAGCAACAGCAGACCCTAAACTCTGAAGCCGAATATGAGTGAGACGGAGAGAAAGGGACACCCGAGAGGTGACACGGTGCCTCCTGACCCCCGGCCCCCAGCTGTGGAATTTCTAGACTCATCTTCTTGACCCCTGGGGTTTAATCCAGAGTGGCCTGTGACAAATCGCCTCTGATTCCAAGGCTTTCTAGCCAGCTCTAATCCCCATGGAATCTCCATGCCCCATGTTCAGGGATTTCATGATTGGAGTCACAACATCCCAAGAAGAAGAGCTCTAACTCCAAATGCCAGGCTTTGGGGAGAGAAATCAATTCAGATCCAGAGTCTTAGGTAGTTAATGCCTGTAAGCGGAGGGTTATAAATACACCTCCTGCAGCCTGGCCACAGAAATAGGAGAAGGCTATTCACAGGCTCCTCAGAACCCCTGGAAGATAACAGCCCCTTGTGCTTGAAGCATGGAGAAGGCGGGCAGGCCGTTTTACTGCTGCCTGAGAATTTCATTTCCATATTTACCATGAGGCTCGTGACTCTGGGCCTCGGAGTACTTACTAGAACCCCAGTCTGAGCATGACAGTCCAACCTCAGTGTCCGCTGGAAAGAATTTTCTAATCCTGGCCTGTAGATGGTCTGTTGTTCACCCCAGCTCCCACGGTCCCACCTCCTGGGACTCCCCCAGACATCCATACTTCCCAGTCAAGCTCCTTTCTTGGGGTTGAGAGAAATGAATGAAATGAATTAAACAGCACAAGTCAGATGCCCAACAGGGGACCGTAGGGATGGGAGGTGCAGCAGGCTCTGTGTTGGGGAGGGGAGGGGAGGGCAGGCGCAGGGCTGACAGCCTGAGATTTATCAGAAAGTGCTGCAAGCTCCTGGTGGCACCCAGAGATGCAGTTAACAATGTCCTGGCCTCCAGAGAGAAAAGGGGAACCCCTATCTAGGGAAATGGGGAACTGGGGCCAAGCAGGGGGTCAGCCTCTGAAAGAGGTGAGCTCCACCCAGAGACCGACAATAGGTCCGTCACAGAGATCAGCTTGTTGTGAGCTCACAGCTTGGGAAACAGCACAAGCCTGGAGAAGTAGCTACAGTTCCCTGGCTTCTTAAACAATGGTATTTTAAAAAAGACCTTATTTTGAAATAATTATAGATATACAGGAAGCTGCAAAAATAGCGCAGAGAGGGCCCAGGTACCCTTCACCCCACTTCCCCCACGATAACATCCTGCATCACTCAAGTGCAACATGCAAACCAGGAAACCCAGCATGGGTACAATCCACAGCCCTGATTCAGATCTAAAACAATGGCATTGTGATCACCTCTTGAAATGGCTCTCAGATACTGGAGTTACCGAGAATTTCAGCGCTGCTCTGAAAACTGGTAGGACCCTCAAGTTGATAGTACCAATGCCGGGTTTGTTCTGAAAACTCTCATTTCCCCTCTGCCATCTTTTCCTGACAAAAGCCCCCTAGGGCAGGTGGAAACACTAGCCCCTCCCTCTCTCCCTTCCCTCAATTTCCCTGGAAACCAGGGAGACGAGGGGAAATCAAAGACAGAGCCCGGCAGCAGACCTATTTTGGCCTTGTCCTTTAGTGGACTGTCCTGGGCCTTATATGAACATAATCAACCGGAGGAAATGGGGTGCTAAACCTCCCAAATGGTGGGTTCTTTGGTATCTTACCTGCCACCTTACGAGATGTCCTTGCGGTGCGTGCCTTCACTGTTAGAGAGGCCTGGGCCTTGGTTTTCTCATCTGCACAATGGGGGCAAATAGCAGAACCTGTCTTACAGTATTGTTGAGAGAAATCAGTGAAGTGATACTGGTGAAAAATTTTGGAACATTCTTGGCATGTAATAAATCTACATATGTCCTTGATAAACTAATAATAAAAATTAAAATGAAACATCTGTACATGACTTTACAGGAAACCTAAGCTAGCGTTAAGTTTTTTCCAAAGAGCCTGAAGTGAGTGCCTGAGGCTTTTTGGAAGCGTGGAGGGCTTTGATAGAGCATTTAATTTATATGAGAGATGCTTTTTGCATGTAAAATCGATTTGACATGCAAATAAACGAGAGCTGATTGAAGATTATTAAGCACATGCTCTGAATAGTGGTTGTATTTCAGAACAGCTATTAACCTTACCACCGGCCTTGTTGCCCAGTAATGATTTTCCCCGGCCCTGGTCCCTGCCCTCCCTGCTTGTGGGATGTGTGAGACTGAGCCACGCCAGGTGTGCAGAGTCATCACAGGTGTATTCCCAAGGCTGGAGTAGACTTGGATATTTCTTTAATACTTCCTCATTTCATCGTTAAAAACCCCATAGGTCCTGAAGGGACGCAGGCTGAAGGTTGCTGGGGGAACTTCTAACAGTGAAATGAGGATCCATGTTAGTGGTCATCGCAGGACAGTCAGCCAGAACGCTGATCCCAGGACAGGAGATGCTCTGGGGTCCTGGTGCAGATGGAGACCCTCGGGAAGGTCTGCGGGGGCAGGGGCTGCCCTCTTGGCTGGGAAACGCTCTCCCTTGGGCCATTCAGAGGAAGCCAGAGGATTTCTTTCTCTCCAGACCGCAGAAGCAGCTGGGGCAGGGGAATAGGAGGTTAAACAGATTATGATTTCAACAGCAGGGACCTTCTAATAGACCCTACTCAAAGAGGACATAGACACAAGGATCCAGTAACAAAATCTGTCAAATCCACAGTTCTTTATTTTATTAGAGTAGCTGGAAAGGAAAGCTGAGGTTTTTTTCAGGTTTTTTTTTTTTTTTTGGTAAAATAAATGTAACATAAGGGTTTCTCCAGTGACTCAGCAATAAAGAATTTGCCTGCAATGCAGAAGACACAGGTTAGATCCTGGGGTCAGGAAGATTCCCTGGAGAAGGAAACGGCAACCCACTCCAGTATTCATGCCTGTGAAATCCCATGGACAATCCCTGGTGAGACCCCACGGGGTCTCAAAAGAGTCGGACGCAACTGGGCGACTAACCGCCAATGACAACAAGTAACATAAAGTCTGCCATTTTAACCATATGTTAAATACGCCGTTCAGTGCCATTAATTACATTCACAATGCTAGGCAAACGTCACCATTATTTCTAAAATTTTTTCCATCACCTCAGACAGAAACTCTGTACCCATTAAGCAATAGCGTTGCGTTCCTCCTTCCCACAGGTAAAGCAGGTACATTTTTATCTACTTTCTCTTTATGAATTTTCCCTCCTCTAGATTTTTCATCTAAGTGAAACCATACAATATTTGTCCTTTTGTGTCTGGCTTATTTCATGTAGCATCATGTTTCCAGGATTCAGCCACGTTATAGCGGTGGCAATGCTTTTAAGGCTGAGTTACATTCCATTCTCTGGATTCGGCACATCTTGTCTGTCTGTTCATAAAGGACACTCGGGTGGTTACCACCTTTTGACTATTGTGAATGGCACTGTTGCTATGGACACAGATGTACTAGCATCTGTTTGAGCCCTGGTTTCCAGTTCTTTGCGGGACATACCTGGGAGTGGAGGTGCTGGCTCAGGTGGGAAGGAAAGCTGCCATTTCTCTTCAAAGCTTTACTTTTTTGGCCCAGGTTAAGCCCTGGGCTAGTCCAACTGGGCAGGAGCCATGTGAGCCAAATGTCACACGGGCCATGCTGCTGGAGCACCATGGATTAACCTGTGCTTTTTTCATAGTGAATGGCTCATACCTTGGGCTTTGAGCACAGGATGATTGAAACGTGGATAAGATGAGGCAGGAATGAAGGTGTACGCCTTCCATGTAGGAAGCCTTGGGCACAGGGAAGACCACTCGGGCTTGGGGGAGGCACAGGGTAGGGGATGGGGATGGAAAGCATGGACACATCTTTTCCTTAGATGTTATTTATGTGTGCTGTGCTGCGATCAGCCTCTTCAGCCGTGGCCAACTCTTTGCAACCCTGTGGAATGCAGCCCGCCAGGTTTCTCTGTCCGTGGAATTCTTCAGGCAAGAATACTGGAGTGGGTGGTCGTGCTCTCCTCCAGGGGATCTTCCTGACCCAGTGATCAAACCCGCGTCTCCTATGTCTCCTGCACTGGCAGGAGGGTTCTTTACCACCAGTGCCACCTGGGAAGCCCAGACATTAATTAATGCTTGTTTTTAAATGATTGTCCTACCAGCACCATCTGACAGCTTTTTATTCCCTGTGAGTTTAAGGCATGCTTTTTCACAGGCTTCGCTCACTGGTGCTCCCCTCCATGATTTAGGCTGAGGGGTTCATCTCTGCCTGCCACTGAGCAGAAACAGCCTGGCATTTCCTGGGAATGGTAGCTCTTTAAGGTTAGGGATAATGACACTGCCTTTGCTGGTACCCTGTGAAGAGTAAATTAGGCAATTGTTTAGAGGCACCCAGGATAGCACCAATGGAAGGACTCACTGCGTGTTCTTCAAGGGATGACTGTTATTCAAGGGATATGAAGAGAAGCCTGGATTCTGTTTCAGGGAGTTCACGGTCTAGGAGAGATGGCTTCAGGTCAAGAGTTGAGAAAGTTTTCCTGAATCATAGGAGATGTGGCCCTTGAGCTGGATTTCCCGTGGGTGTAGATGGAGATGAAACCCAGCCATTGCAGTTGACTAAGAGATCCTAGGCTGGGGTTTGGGGGGAGCTGCCCAGCCCCATGTCATAGCCCTGGTGCTCACACATGTACATCAAAGTGACCAGAACTTGTTAGAAATGTAGGTCCTCTGTCTCCATTACCAAAGAGTGTGCTCAGTGGGTGTGGATGGCGCTGGAAGCTACAATTTTGACCGGCCCTTCAGTGGGGGGCCCTGGTGTACAACCTCAGGAGTGGTTGTGGGCATTGCCGGACAAGTTGGAGGGTGGTGAGTTGGACGGAATCAACTTCAGTTGTGTCAAGACATCGGAAGTTCCTAAGAAAGAGTGAAGATGGGAGTGGGAATGGAAATTAAAGGAGAGAAAATAACTTGAGACCCAAACACAGGGTAAACATTCAGCCACAAAAGGGAATGAAATTCTGACACATACCACAACATGGATAAACTTGGGAACATTATTATCCTCAGTGAAAGAAGTCACACACCGAAAGGTACATCTTTACATGAAGTATCCAGAAGAGCGTCATCCACGGAGACAGAGGCTTACTAGGGGTTGCCAGAAGGTGGGGGTAGGAAGGATGGAGGGATAATGGCTTAATGGGTACCACCCTGCCTCTAGGGGTGATAAAAAATGTTCTGGAAGTAGATACTGACTATGGTGGCATTAAATCCCACGGAATCATCCAGTGTAAAATAATTAAGATGGTAAATTTTAAGAGTATGTGTATTTCACCACAGTAAAATAAAAAGGCAGCCAAGCGTATATTCGCATTGATCCATTTTCTAATGAGTAAAAGGTGACTTTTTCCCATTCCAATGTGGAACATGCAATCAGTGGTCCCAACCCAACAATGATGCAGTATATTTTTAATATATTATTTTGAAGGTAGCTGTTCAGGTCCTCTGCAGGGGACTTTTGCAAAAAAAGAAAAAAAATTCAAGAGAACTGAGGCCTAAGCTGTAAAAGACACGCTGAAATGCACGGACACAATCTCTCTCTTTCCCAGCACACACTTGCCTTGAGGGAGGTCCAACATCTAAGTCGTTTCACTCTCTTATTTTTACTGGCAGGAGAGAGCGGGAGGTGGGAAGGAATAACAGCAGGCCTCGGGGCCTTCTGAGCCCAGCCAGCTCTCCAGTTCTGGTTTGCACCAAAGAGAACAGAATGCCAGGCGATGGAGACTGGCCCCCATACCTCCTGGATGAGGTTTACAGAACTCAGGCTCGTCAACACCCCAGAGTCTCAGGGGCTGTGTCCCCTCTTTGAAGGGAGCAGAGCAACTGAATCCACCCCAAACCAAGACGGAAGGCCGAGGAACCAAACCAACATCCTGGCCGGCTCTCGTGGAAGATGCCCAGGTGCCCAAGGACCCAGCCAAGACAAACATGTGGGCTTTCAAGGCAGTCTCTGAAAGCCTTGGGCACCCAGCACTCTGTTCCCGGGCCCACCTGAAGCGGTTCAACCTCAGCCCACCGTCTGCATGGACACCGCTCACCCCACGTCCCCTGTCCCCTGTTCCCAGAGGTGGCCTTCTTCAGGAAGGACAGTTGTCAGAAACACTAGTGTGGCTGTGGCCATGGACTCTGTCTTCTTTCTCTTGCCTCACCGTCAGTTGCAAGCTCTCATGACAGGGTAGACTTTGATCCCGCTCTCTCCCAGCCATCCTCGGGAAAGACAGAGCCAAGGAGAGCCAGCGAAGCCAGGAACCTGCCATGGATGGTGCAGACTCAGCAGAAAACGGTCTCCCTGGATGTGGAAAGAAATTGCTGCTTGGGGCTTACTGAGCTTTCCAGAAGGTCCATTTTAAGAACCACCATGCCTGAGGGTTTTGCTTTGACTCCAGAAACCAAGAGAAACTCTGGCTCCTATTCATTTCAGAGGTTCTCAAGCACTCTTGAAATGGCTCGATTTAACCCTAATTCATTCACTCATTCATTCTTCACCAAGTATGCTCTCTGTGTGTAGGTCCAGGTGTAGTGGGAGCCCTAGCTCAACACCAGCCTCCGTGATCCATCAAATGAAGACACGCAATGTGTGTCTGGGGGAACAAATAAAGGAGAGAATGAATGAAGGGACCTTCATCTTCAGGAAATTCACAATCCAGGCTGGATGGCGAAACATACACATGAAAGGTTAATGATGTGAAATAAGTTAAATTGCAAGACGGAGTTTAGATTTCAAGTGTTGTGTTGCTATGTCGCTTCAGTCGTGTCCAATTCTGTGCGACCCTGTGGACTGTAGCCCCCCAGGCTCCTCTGTCCATGGGGATTCTCCAGGCAAGAATCCTGGAGTGGGTTACCATGCCCTCCTGCAGGGGATCTTCCCAACCCAGGGATCAAACCCATGTCTCTTTTGTCTTCTGCATTGGCAGGCAGGTTCTTTACCACTACCGCTATCTGGGAAGCCCATTCTATGCAATATGGTGGAGCTATTCAGATTCTAAACTTCTACAGAGAACAATCCAAAGGCCAAACTTCCCAAATGGCCTCCTGAGCAGTCCTGGAAAACCCAGGCTGAAGTTTCTGGAGGCCTCAGGGATCATATTCAGACGATGCAAACTTATGGACAGGAGTGAGGCTGTTGGTTGAGGGAAGAGAGTCTTAGAGGGACAGTCTGACTTTAAAGGAGTTGCAGGATTGAAATGTGGGGAAGGGATGAGACAAGGCAAGTGAGTGAGGCTGCAAAGACCATGTGCGAGTTGGGGAAATAATGAGTAGAATAGCCGAGAGGAAAAGCTGTGGAGAAGAACAGCGGGAGATGGAATCAGGAGAGGGCAGCGGGGGCGAGAGAATATATCATCCTGCAGGTAAGGGAGCGTTGGAAGCTGTGGGTTGGGGAACAAGACATGCAAAGCAGGTTTTAGCTGTTGCACTAATGTAACATACAGGATGGACTGGAAAGAGATGGCCGTGAACTTTTGGCAGGACTCAGACTCCTCTGAGAACCCACTGAGACCTACAAGCTCCCAAGCCCAGAAGAATCTCTGCACATACCAAAATGTTCAGATCTCACAGGATGATTTGCAACTGTAAAGCCTATTCATGGACGTTTTGGGTGCAGGGACCCCAGGTTAAGAATCCCTCTATTAGGGGAACTCACCTTTCCTGAATGCCTGTGTCAGCCAAGCTGGGGGTTTTGAGGATGATTTTACATGAGGGTTAAGAGAGGAGGAACAGACCCTGATCGCTGAGGATTAAGCAAGGAGAGCTCAGAGAAGAGTCCACAGCAGCAGCACTGACCCAGACCATCCGTCCGTGCTGGCCACGGGGTGGTAAAAACCAAAACCCCGCGGCTCACGAGTGATGAGACTAAGGGACCAGCCGTGGGTGTCACCCGTAGCAGAAAACTGTGCTAGGCACATCCTGTGGAGCTGAGTCAGAGCATGTTTCTTTAATACACATGATGAGAGTTTGGCATCAAAAAGTAAAACTATTGCACACATTGTCTTTATGTCGTTAAATCAGTATCACTTTAGGTAAATGCTTTTACTCAAGTGTGATACATACACTGCCTGGGGGAACACTGCTGTTTTGTTTTTCTGAAGAGACAAAAAATCCCTACATGGCTCTTTGGTCATCGTTTAATGTGTCCCCGCATTATTGATGGTTTGTGGGGATATGTCTGGTGTGTATTGTGCCCAGACATTAATTAGTGTATAAGAATTCATTCTAAAAGGCAGAATGAATTTAAAGTTACGTGGTTTATAGGTAAGCCCACAAAAATGTGATAAAAGAAGACCAATAAACTAGAATCACACACACAAACATGATCAAACAGACTGGGGACTCACTTTTTAATCTGATTTTCCCATTTTCTCCTGTTTCAGAGGCTTGGAGCACATCATCTCATAGAGAAAGAAAAACTCCTACAGAGTTTCAATCTACCAGCAAGAATCTATTTCAGTTTCCTCTTCCATGAAGACCTACGTGATCTCAGCCCACCTGAAAGGCTAAAGAAGGAGCAAGTTGTAATGAACAGCCCTGAGAGTCCCAGGAAAGGGGTAACAAGGGAACCTCAGGAACCTCCAAACTTCGAGAAAAGGAGGCCACCATCAGCTTTGCACCATGTCACTGCGAAGCCGCACAACACTGCAAGGGGGAGATTTAAAGACGGTTCTTAGGAGAAAGTCCCCATTGAGAGAGTAGGCACAAAATGTGTCCTAACAGCCCATTTCATTGAAGACCCAGCTCCTTTTTAAATCCAGCTTATTCAGCCAGCAGAGCATTGTGTAGGAGAAAGCCTAGGAGGCCTTTGAAGTTGGTCATGTTTCTCTAGGTGGCTCAGATTTTTCCGGGTGACCGCTTTTCGCATATCCATCATCTGCTTCTAACTTGGCCTCCAGCAAACCCTTGACTTGGGCTCTACCTTGTTGCTCATTAACTAGAAGGAATGCAGAGGGGGCTTTTAGGTGCTTTCAGGAACTTCACCATTGTATCAGAGCTGATTTATGGTCCTCCTTTTACAGCTTCAACTTGGTTCAGTTTGCCCAAAAAAACGGAGGTCACTCCTTGTCCACCGATCACTCATGGATTCCAAGTGAGGCTCAAAGGAAGGGAAGCCCGGTCCCCATGAGGGCCATGGCTCCTCCTCCCCGCTCGAGAGTCCTGGATAAACCTGGCAAACTGGGGTCCTGCAGAGGCCGTCGCCCCAGGACAGTCTTTTCCCTTCGTGCATATCCTTACCGGGGCTGTGGACAGTCTGTGCAAATGCACTGTCTCCACTTGGGTGCATTGCTAAAAGAGTTTAGGAAGACACCACGGGTGATCATACAGAAACTCACACGCTCAGGCAATTGCGTGATACTGAGTGGGCCAAACAGTTTGCTCGGGTTTATCCGTCCGGTGCATCCAACACAACGGACAGGAGGAGGGCACTTAGTGCTGTTGTTCAGTCGCTAGGTTGTGTCTGACTCTTTTCGACCACAGCACACCAGGCCTCCCTGTCCTTCACGAACTCCCGGAGTTCACTCAAACTCACGTCCCTTGAGTCAGTGAAGCCATCCAGCCATCTCATCCTCTGTCGTCCCTTCTCCTCCTGCCCTCAATCTTTCCCAGCATCAGGGTCTTTTCCAGTCCGTCAGCTCTTTGTAACAGGTGGCCAAAGTATTGGAGCTTCAGCATCATTTAGCTATTACTAATTCTTCAATAAAAAATGAAATCACCTCCCGATCAACAGGAGGGAGTCATTTCACACTTACGAATGTTTTCTTTTCAGACGGCCTCATCCCCAGTACCTCATCTGTTAATCTCCTAACCAATATTTGCCTAGGGAGGAGTAAACAGGAGCGGTTTCTGAGAATGGGGAAAAGCAAATCTTCCCATCATCTGTCCAGGTTTCTTCTGGGTAAAATGCAAAGCTCAAGCATAGAAGTCAAGTGACAATCGAGTCAGGAAGACGGCCTATAACTGTGTGGCAGGGGGAGGGGTTGGCCGGGCTTGCAGAGGCTGCGTCTACGCTAGACCCATCTTGTTTCCCGCCGTGGCTGATGCTATTCATCCCTAGACTGAAAGGTGTTTGGGATCCTCCGAAGGCGTTGTAAGGAGTCTCGTTTACTCTTCTACTCCATCCAGGGGAGCAGGGGAGACGCATGCCTTGTGCTTCTACCACTTTTTCTTCAAATCTAGATTTTAAACATCTGCATTTATAAGATATGTGCCACCTCCTAGCTTTATGTATTGGCATTATTAGAAATGGCCTCCTCCTTTTTTTTTTTTTTTAATGTTTTTACTTTTTAAAACTGGGTTAATTAAAACAATTTTTTAAAGCACAGCATCCATCTCAGCCTTGGACCCTGAAGGAAAAGTGATCCCACACGCAGGACTGATTCTGCCACCACCACCGCCTCCCCCGCCCCTCCATCCCAAGGCGGCAGACCAGAGCCAGCGCTGTTTATTACAGCCTTTACCTCCGGGTATGAGCATCTTGAACAACTGCCCTTGTAGGCAAGTCTGAAAACTGCCTGAGCTTGCCACGTGTTGAAGGGGAAGCCAAGGGGCTGCCAGGGCCCTCCTGGAGGGCATTAAGGCACAGAGGCCGGCACAAAGAGGGCTTTGCTTGGAGAACAGACCCCGGTTCGCTTATGTTACGGCATATGCTGCAGACCCCTGACTATTTTAGATTTTTAAAATAAATAGCCCTGAGGGGAAAGCTGACTTTACATCAACACACAGAAATTTAATTTTAACTCCCATGAATGCAGCTATTAAGAAGCAGTCCCTTATGGGTAGGAAGGGCTCCTACCAGGCAGGGGCCTTGGCTATGACTTGAGCTCATATGTTTCCAGAACGGTCCACTGTGTGGGTCTGAGAGTGTATGTTTTTAAAGGCAAAAATAGCACCTCACAACATAGTATTTTTCACCTCTCTCTCTCTCATTCAAAAAATTCTTTCCAGACCCTCTCATCTTAAATAAGGGGACCATGAAGGGAAACTTTCAAATGGAAAAGCATATGGCCGCCCACTCTGGGAGTGGGGGGCGGCAATCCCAGACCAATCGCACTGAACGCAGGATTTGATTAAGGAGCCACGGTGCTCATCCAAATGAAACAGTCACTCGGAGAGGAGTTTGGGTGGAAAAGCAGTTAAAATCCACTGATTTTAAAAGCAGTTAAAACCCACTGAGAGGAGTGGATTTAGCAACATCAATAGCTCGAGCATCAGAGAGGGCACAAGGCATTTTTAAAGACGTCTGCACGGTGGACGAGACATTCTTCCTCAGCTATGTCTTTCTGCAACATTCCCCCATTTTCAATGTTAGTGCAATTTTGATGCTTGAAGCAGGGCACCCAGGGCTGGTGCTCTTGGACAACCCAGAGTGATGGGGTAGGGTGGGAGGGGGGTTTAGGATGAGGCAACACACATGTACCCGTGGCTGACTCATGTCGATGTACGGCAAAAACCATCACAGTGTTGTAATTATTCTCCAACTAAAATAAATTAATTTTTAAAAATTTACCAAGCCCTAAAAGGAGATTTCCTTTGATTCATTTGTTCTTTGTCAAAGATATTATTTTTCTATGAGAACCTGATCTCTTATCCCATGTCCCCCATATTGCCATCTTCTCCCACGCCAGCCTCCAGCTTTTCAGAAATCAACAAGACATGTTTGGCTGGAGGAGCCATATCTACTCTACTATCAGAAGTCCTAGAGTCTAGACAAACCTATGAAATAACATACCCTGAATGGGTTTGGAACTTGGCTCAACCACCAAAGCATTCGTTGCAGAATACCTGTGATAAACACATTGCCAACAGGCAGAAGGGGCCCCCCCTGGTTTATGCAATCTCCACCAATTTCTTCTTCTGTAACACCCACCAGGACAGTCAGAAAAAACCAGTTGGTTAAGCCAAGGCTGGGAATAGCATGACTTTCATCCTAATTCACCGTCTTTCTTTATGAGCTTGGACAAGCCAATTGACATCTTTGGGGCCTGACTTAACTTCTCTGCAAAACGGAGGCGTTAGATGTTTCAATCACAGACTGAAATGATTATAATGCAAATATAACCCTTCCGTGTACATCAAGATCAGGCTTAGGGACTTGTGAGAATTATTTCCTTGTTCCCAAAACTGCCTGGCTCCAACCTGCCTCCCTTGCCCTGCCTCTTAGCAGAAAACCCCAATCCTGCCTCTGAGGTTCAAAAAGGACCCCTTTTTGCCCCCCTCCCCTCTATTCGCATACATAAAAACTGGGGACATATCCAAACGCTTTCACTAACTCCTGTACAGACATCTCACTTATGACCACATTAACCCTACCCCTGGCATGGCCATGGCATGACTGTAAGAAAAGCTGTCTAAGCTAGATGCCTTCAAAAAAATTATATAAATAAAATCAAAACGGTACCTTCCTAGAAGTCCAGTGGTTAAGACTCTGCACTTGTACTGTAGGGGACATGGTTTCAATCCCTGGTTGGGTAACTAAGAGCCCACATGCCATGTGGCAAAAAAATATGAATAAATAAAAATATTTCTTGGAAGTAATTTTTTAAAAAAGCTTCCCAGGTGGCGCTAGTGGTAAAGAATCTGCCTGCCAATGCAGGAGACATAAGAGACGTGGGTTCAATACCTGGGTCAGGAGAGCCCCTGGAGAAGGAAATGGCAACCTCCAGTGTTCTTGCCTGGAAAAGTCAATAGACAGGGGAGTCTGGTGGGCTACAGTGCGTGGGGCTGCGAAGAGCTGGACTCAACTGAGCAGCTATCACAAAGATCCTCTGCTCAGTTTACCCCTCTGTAAGGATGTGTACAGTAACCCGTGTGTGTGTGTGTGTGTGCGCGCGCGCGCGCGCGCGTGTGTGTGTGTGTGTGTGTGTGTGTGTGCGTGTGTCTGCATGTGGACGCAGTCATTCCCACACTGGCTCTGAATTCCTTGGAAGATCCTAGTCTCTAACATATGTTTAAATTTCGTATCACAGGTGTCATTGCAGGAGTAGGACTAATGAGAACAACAGAAGTTGAGGGTAAGGTTGTAAAGAAAATAATACCAATTACAGCGTCTCCAGATCACAGCTCTGCAAGAGTAGCCGGAATTAAGTTGATGAAGCTTTTTAAGTCTCTTAAGTACAACTCTTTGAAACCCACTATCTTTCAAAAACATCGTAATGATCTTGCCATTATGACTTCAAACAGTCTTAATGAAACCCACAGAGAAAGGCACGCACAGCTTCTCAGTGGAGGGGAAGGGATTCCTTTAGAAAATTAACAGAAAAGTAGACAAGTCTTTGCACGTAGCCATCCTGTTGCTACAATAAATTATTGCATTGTTGAAGGCTTTCATACAATTAGATACCTCAGTAGCAAAGAAAAAAAAAATGAAACCCTATCTCATTTATCGGAAGCATCAGTGGCAACTGAAATAACTCTATCCTGGGAGAGGATTAAATCTGAAACTTTCCCCCAAAATGTCACTGAAATGAAAAAAAAAAAAAAATCTAACCTGGTGCTTTGTGCTGGAGTCCGAGCCTGCCTCGGAGATGAGCGCCCCTGATAGGCACCCCGCTTGCCTGTTCCTGCAGGTCCTAACGAGATGGTGTCTCTCTTATCCACCTGCTTGTCTCACATCCAGGATGGATGACAGCTAATAGCCAGCAGCTCAGAGCAGGGAGCAGCCTAGCTGGTTTGAACTAGTTCAAAATGACACATGTAACTTTCTTATCACACATTTTGATAGGGTTGGGGCTCCCCTATCAGAGACCTGGGGAAAAAGATCTTTTGTATAATGTTAAATGCTCAGCTTCCACCACCACTCCCACCCCCCTACTTAAGGAGCAGATCCACCATCTCAATCTAATTAAGTTCTAAAGAAAACTTCTATTCTGATCCCCCCCACCCCAGACTAATGAACATCAGGTAATACTAGCTCTCTGGAATTTGGTTTTATTTGCTGGTCTTGTCTGGACTCGAGGAACTGTGCCTTCTGGAATTCTTTGATGACTGGTAGTCCTTTTTTGCTCAAAAGAGCCTTCACTTAAACGTCTGCCTTTCATATCCATTGTGTGAAGTGTTGTGCTTGATGGTGAGGCTCACAGAACATCCTGGAGAATGGACCGAGGACTCCTTCTTTAATGAGTTTGTGTCTTGTCTCATAAAGCATGCAGGAAGACTTCTGCTTCTCGTTGCTCTATAGGTAAGACAGTGCAGTGGAGAGGCCCAAATCCAGAAACTGCAGCTGCCAAAGGGCTGGTTCTCTCTTGGGAAAAATTTGCTGAAAGAGACCTTAGAGGTGAAACAGACAGCCCTCTCCTTTTGTGAATGAAAAAACCGAGGCACAGAGGGGTTTTGCCATTAACCAATCAGGCTGCATCCCTCCCCTGCCTGGACCCTTTGCTGGTTTCCCATCCCTCTTGCTTCTCATCTTAGCTCACTCCCTCGCCGACCTCAGCCACCACACTGTGAAAACGCCAACCCAACCCCATGGAGAGGCCGCCTGGAGGAAAACTAAGCCCCTGGCCAACAGCCTCAGCTGAGCTGCAAGCCAACAGCCGGCAACAGCTGGCCAGCCAAGGGAGTAAGCCAGCTGATGCCATGCGGAGCAAAGAGGAGCTGTCCCCACCAGCCCCTGCCCCAGTGTCAGAATCCTGAGCAAACAAATGATGGTTTTAAGCTATTTTGCTTTAGATCATTTGCTGCACAGCAATGAATAACTAACCACTCTCTGAAATGAACTTGTTCATATACTTGTTTTCTTCCATGACCTGCCTCCCCTTCCCCTGCAATCTTTCCCTTAGGACATAAGCACCATGAATTTATCTATGTTCATCATGGCATCCCCAGGACTCTCCACAGTCCCTGACCGCCAGTATGCACTCTCGAGATGTTTGTTGCATAAATGAATAAGGAATGAATGAATGAGTGAGAGAAGTCATACAGGTTTTGACTGGTTAAGCCTCAAATCTGTGTCCTGTTCCTTTGGTCCTTGGTAGGGACTGAAGTCCTAGATTTTGCCTGATTTATTCAATCATCTATCCTTAATTCCTAAGGAAACATGCTCAAGGCTAAACATACCTCTAGTGAATCAATCAGACCTTGATTTCCTATGGATTCTCAGAATAATCATAATGGATAGTTACTGAGCCAGGGACTGCACTCAGCCCTTTCATATGCATCAACTCGTTTAATCCTCTTGGCAACCCTATTAGATGGGTACTATTGATTTTACAGGCCGAGACAGAAGAAAGTCATTAACTTGCCCCAAGTCACTCAGCTGCTGCTGCTGCTACTGCTAAGTCACTTCAGTCGTGTCCGACTCTGTGCGACCCCATAGAGGGCAGCTCACCAGGCTCCCCCGTCCCTGGGATTCTCCAGGCAAGAACACTGGAGTGGGTTGCCATTTCCTTCTCCAATGCGTGAAAGTGAAAAGTGAAAAGTGAAAATGAAGTCGCTCAGTCGTGTCCGACTCTTAGGGACCCCATGGACTGCAACCTACCAGGCTCCTCCATCCATGGGATTTTCCAGGCAAGAGTACTGGAGTGGGGTGCCATTGCCTTCTCCGAGTCACTCAGCTAGTGATTGGCAAAGCTGGGCAGTGGGGTGGGGCAGCATACTCTGCATCCTGCCTTGGAGACTGAATGGGCCCTTCGATGGCTTCACCAGCCCTGAGCATGATCACGCCTCTTTCCTGGTCTTGCCATAAAGGGCTTTAGCCTGGACTGGAGATGATGCTATTAGGGGACTCCCAGAATAGGGACAAAAGCTGGGAAATTAATAGAGCAAATAGCTCATCTTTGTCTGAAGCCAAAAGTTTCCAGCAGAAATCCAGCCCAACTGTTCAGACACACTTGCCTTTGGGTATAAGCCGGCATCCGGGTGGAGGGGGCAATGTCCAGAACCCCACGCAGAGAAACTCAAGAAATCTGAGGCAGATTCAGCCCGAATGAAGCCACCTGGCTCTCCTCCATGGGGCACAGCCTGCCCTGGACCACTGCACCCTCAGTTCAGGGCCACTGGGCATCCAGGAGAATGGGGGTGCTGTGCTGGGTGAGAGCATCATCCCGATTGTCATAAACACAGGGTTTAAGAATAGGAGGTGACCGAAACTAAGGGGCACTGAGGGGTCCTCAGAGCCTGGAGGATTTTATTTCCTAAAGGGCATCGAAAAACCCGTGGGCTCCCATGCCCAGAAAGCAAAGACAAATTCTTTTCTTTGTCTTGTTTTCCTGCGCATACATGCACGCTCAGTCGCTTCAGTTGTGTCTGACTCTTTGTGACCCTAAGAACTATAGGCTCCTTTGTCCACGGGATTCTCCAGGCAAGAATACTGGAGTGGGTGGCCATGCCCTCCTCCAGGGGATCTTCTTCATTCAGGAATCTAACCCCTGTCTCCTGCGTCTCCTGCATTGCAAGCGGATTCTTGACCCAATGAACCACCTGGGAAGCCCCTTGTTTTCCTGTATTCAAGCAGAAAACCTAGCAAAAGGGCACCAGATAAGACGGTCTTTCCTCAGAATCCCACGGCCTGTGGGGCTCAGCATCTTCGAACAGATGGGAAACGACCATCTGGCCTGGCACAAGCAAGAAGTTTCTGCCTGAGAGACTCATTCGTGCCAACTTGGGTGCCTTTTATCTTTCCCCCGGGCTTTGCCCCAGGGGCCCACATGCTCTACCTGCAGCCAGCTTTCTGAGATGGGACAGACGGACGTGCCTGGACGGAGAATGGGTTGCTCTGGGGCTTTGAGTTGCAGCAAGATATTAGTGATCAAAGATAAGGCAGATGTCTTGGTATGTCTGAGTCCGAGGAATAGCACCCTGTCGGGAAGGAGTGCCTGCCGCAGAGGGTAGAGTGCAGGAGAGCAGGCTCTGTAGGCTGGCTTGCTCACAGATAGATGCCTGGGGACCATGGCCCATTCAGGTGGATTCCTGAGGGTCATGAGAAAATCCTGAATTCTCTGATCAATGTCTGCAAACCACCAGTGGAACTGAAAAAAAAAAAAAAAAAAGCACCAGACCTAGGTTTTCTTTAAACCTGCTCCATAGCCTTAATTAGTAGTTTAAAGTACAACCAAAAGGAAGCAGTGATGATCCTTGTCTATCCCCGATGTCACGTTTATAAACACATATCCCGAGCCATTAACAGGTCTTGCCACGTGCTCTGGAAGAACGTCAGACTCTCTTCTTTATCTCCTCCAAGCTGAGCTCAGAAAATGGTGGAAGTTTTGAAGTTTTTTAGAGGTTTGAAAAGTGAAAGGAGACTTTTAACCCAAGCTTGTTATTTTTAGCCCAGCAGAAAACTTCAACTCTTGGGCTCCAGAAATCATCTGAATTAGGCTGAGGTCCTGGCCGCCACTGCCCAGCTGGGTGGTTCAAGCATCTCCCTTCCTCTCTCACCTGTAATCTCCTTTTCCATCAAAGTGGACCACCGTGTAGACTACGGGGCAGGCTTCCTACAGAGCCTGCTTGGAGGGTCCAGGGTTTACTGTTATTATCAGCTCTGCATGCATTAGGTTGAGAGTGACATGAGTGCTCAGAGCACAGAATAACCTCATTCACCACGGTCCCTTGGGTGTGCTTGAAAATTCACCACTGAGGTTGGCATTACTGTGAAATTTCTAGTCAAGAGGAAACTGAGGTTCGAACAGCAAGGAGGGCTGGTCCAAAGCCGCAGTGCAAGCCAGGGGCTGAGGGGAGCTGTGGAGAATAGAGGCCATTGATTTCTAGTCCAGTGTCCCTGTTGTGGCAGATCTGCCAAGGAGGAGTGGAAGCGGGGCACAGAAGTCAGCCATTTGTAGGATTATTAGCAATCCTCAAAGTCATTCCCTCTGACTAAGTGAAACTGGGTCCATTGCTAATAATTGTTATTAACCTCAAATTTTAACTAAATGTACTCTAGTATGGCTATAATTTGCAGATAAATTTAACAAATGTACTCATAACCCTAACCCTTGGACTGCAAGGAGATCCAACCAGTCCATCCTAAAGGAGACCAGTCCCGGGTGTTCATAGGAAGGACTGATGCTGAGGCTGAAACTCCAATACTTCGGCCACCCCATGCAAAGAGTTGACTCATTGGAAAAGACCTTGATGCTGGGAGGGACTGGGGGCAAGAGGACAAGGGGACGACAGAGGATGAGATGGCTGGATGGCATCACCGACTCGATGCACCTGAGTTTGGGTGAACTCTGGGAATTGGTGATGGACAGGGAGGCCTGGCCTGCTACATTCCGACTCACAAAGAGTTGGACACGACTGAGCGACTGAACTGAATTTACATAAATTAGATAAATTTCAGGAATTCTCTGTAAGAATACATGTCTAGACTATCTCTTGTCCCCCTTTTTAAAAATAGAATTTCTTCCTGATTTTCACCTGGGCACACGAATACTCAGGATAGAAATTATATCTCCCTGATTCTCTTGCAATCAGGTATAGCTATGAACTTCTGGCAGATAGGACATAAGAAGAAGTAATGTGTTGGTTTCTTCTTCTTCCTGCTTATCGGTAGGTAAATGGGATGGCTGGAGCCTGAGCAGCTATTTTGGGCCATAAGGTGCAAGCTAAGGTTGGCAGAGAGGCATAACAGAAAGAGCCAGGATGATCTTCAAGTCATCATCTTAACCTAGATTGCCTATCCTTGGACCCTAATAGGAAAGAGAAGTAAATATCTATGCCATATTAGTTCACATTACTTTGGGTTTTCTGTCACTCACAGCCAAATCTAATCTTCTCCCAACTTTCTATTATTCTTGATACAACCATCTCCAACCACCATGACTTCTCTTCTCCTGTGTGATTGTTCATCTCTCTTCATGACTTTGTGTTTTCCTCTCTCTCACACACCTTTATTATAAGATGTCAAATAGCGTGTAAATGGCATGTAAACCCACGTGGCAGTACTGTAATCCTTTACCAAGTGCACCAAAGTAATTCTCCTTCAGAAATTTTTGTGGTCTTAAAAGAAAATAGCAGTGGAGGTACCTAAATGAACAGGCAAGAAAAATCCATTTACTTTGATTCTTGGGTTCAAGAGCTTAAGCCCTAGAAGCTTGAAGCTTTCCATAGTACTTTCAGAAGAAATGAACAGAGCAGAGTCTGTTAAGAATATTCACTATGTCCCCAGTCAGAACCAAATCATCTTTGCCAAGAAGTTTGGACAGTTTTCATAGGTTTAATGTTTGTGCTTTAAAGACTTCTGATGAGTTGAGTGAGAAGTCTTAAGCCTCATCAAATTTCTTAGAAAAATTTTAATCTAGTTTTTATAAACCCTGTAGAAAATGTTCACTCATACCATGTACTATGAGCTGAGAGTGAAAGATGGATGTGTCAGGTCATTTTACTGATGGGACTGAAATTCCCAACCTTCTCTCAGTCTGCTCCCCCGAGAACCACATATCTGGAAAAGGAATAAAACTATCGGCATTCCCCCTTTATTTCTGGATTACTGAAAAAAATGTTGTACTTCTGAAAGTTCATACAAACATGGAGGGTATTTCATGCAGCGATTTTACCCCTCCCCCATCCCTCGGGCCAGTGGGTGGGGGGAACAGCTCTTACTGACCTCACTGTCTCCTTTATAGGGACAGGCTGCTTGGCCCTCACCCCGATGTATGCCTAGAATTTTCCTCTAAAGTATTGCCAAAAAGGTGTTTGCAATTTTCCAAAATGGAACCCTGACAGGAATTACCAGAAGACACTCACCAAAGTAAACTAAAGAAAAAATAGAATTCAAGAGCTTAAGACATTTCAAGTGCTATGACCATTTATCACGAGCTGACTGTGCCTGGAAGAAACAAGCACATACATACATAAATAGCTCCTTGGGCATCACAATCTCGCCACCATCCTTGAATGTGTGTGTGTGTGTGTGTGTGTATGATAATGTGTTGATAACAATTTAGATGAATGCTTTAAAAGACCCACAAACTTTTCTGAGAGCAAAGTTCTACCTTGGACTCAACTTTAATTTTAGAGTTCCGTTTTTAAGCTGACACTTACTCATCTGGTGACTGTGTTTCTGTCTCAGAGAGCAGAGTCTTTGGAGCCTCTTGGAGAAAATGACAAGGCTGATAAAAGGGTAAGAAAATATCACCTAAGAAGAAAGGCTCATGGTCTGCTTGATTTATTTAGACCAGAGAAGACGGTGTGAAGGAAACCTTGACCACAGCCCACAGGCTTCTGAAGACTTCTTGAATGACAGAGTTCTCGTGCATTCTTTACTTTGGGAAAAGAAGTGAAAGGAACTGAAAGTGTTAGTCGCTCCATCATGTCTGACTCTTTGTGACCCCATGGAGTGCAGTCCACCAGGCTCCTCTGTCCGTGGAATTTTCCAGGCAAGAAATATTGGACTGGGTGGCCATGCCCTTCCCCGGGGGATCTTCCTGACCCAGGAATCAAACCTGGGTCTCTTGCATTGCAGACAGATAAAGGATTTGGAGCAAGAATGAAAAATTAAGGCAAAAATGAAGGCATAATGTCCTAACCTGTGGAATCATTAGTCGAGGAACAGGCTACCAAAAAGGCAGCCATTTCTCATTTTCTGCCCACCTTTTAAGAACGGAGGCCACTTCCCCGGGCCAGAGCTCAGGGTCTTGTGAGATCCAAGCTGAGGGTCTTAAAGGGTCTTGTGGCAGAAGACTAGTTTACCACCAAGCCTAAGATTTCATGCCCATCTCCTCGGTGGCTTCTTCTTGAGGCGACAATGCAAAGTCTCTGCAGGGGTAGAGGACAGGGGCTGAATGGGCACCTGGCATTATTACAGTCTGGGCATGTGTCAAGTTGTTTCAGTCACGTTCCACTCTGCGACTCTATGAACCATAGCCCACCAGGCTCCTCTGTCCGTGGGATTCTCCAGGCAAGAATACTAGAGTGGGTTGCCGTGCCCACCTCCAGGGGATCTTCCTGACCCAGGGATTGAACCAATGTCTCCTGCATTGGCAGGTGGGTTCTTTACCACTAGCGCTACCTGGGAAGCCCATGGTCTGTTCAGTTCAGTTCAGTCGCTCAGTCGTGTCCGACTCTTTGCTACCCCATGAATTGCAGCACTCCAGGCCTCCCTGTCCATCACCAACTCCCGGAGTTCACTCAGACTCACGTCCATCGAGTCAGTGATGCCATCCAGCCATCTCATCCTCTGTCATCCCCTTCTCCTCCTGCCCTCAATCCCTCCCAGCATCAGAGTCTTTTCCAGAGAGTCAACTCTTCACATGAGGTGGCCAAAGTACTGGAGTTTCAGCTTCAGCATCAGTCCCTCCAAAGAAATCCCAGGGCTGATCTCCTTCAGAATGGACTGGTTGGTCTGTACCTCCCCAATTTTTATCCAAGTACAGAGCTTCCTCCTCCAGCTATGTGGCTCTGTCATCAACCACCACCAAGATGATACAGCCTTTGTCTGAAAGCATTTATTTTAATGGAAAAGAAATACTATTTGGTAAACGGAAGCAAAATGCACTGTTAAGGTGAAAATATTCCATTTACTCCAATAGCTTTCTAGAGAATGATCACTTGGATAACTCACCTAAAGCCCTATAAACCCCAGAGAACAGGGCAGTTTCAGGGCTTTGCAAATGGCAGCTTCTTTCCCTTTCATTCCAAGTATAAATACAGCTTGGGTTTGAAGAGCAAGCCAGGCTGGGAATGCACAGTAACAGCTGATACTATTATGAATACATAAAAGTAAGGAAATTCAAGGTTATGATTCCCATTGCCACAGTAACTCAGCCACTTCGTGCAATCTGTTTGTAACATGTACTACTGAACGTCGTGTTAACTTTTATGGCCTCTATTACATATGTGTGATGTGAAACAGTTACAGCGGGAGAGGGAGCCATAATTCTGAATTTTCTGATACTTATGACTTTCAAGTGAGTTTAAAATGGCTACTCTTTCTCATTTGGGTTTCTAGTTCTGGTTGTGTCTGTTTTTCATTGGCTCTTGGATTCTCAGAACCACTCTGGCAGAGTCTTCATTTCAACACAGATACTGATGATTTAACTTCTATTCAAAGAATAATCGTTCTATTCATTAAGTTCCTATCATGGGAAGAGATGCAGGAGATATAAAGGTGTGTACCCTTCCCGTTAGTGATTTCTCCATCGTTTGAGGAGTTACTCCACATAAAATCATCACAGCAAACAGTAGGGCCATGATAGATGCACAAAAGGAAGACAGGATTTTCTGAAAGGGCTTTAGACTTCATATAGGCTGAGAAAGGGGAGGGAATGAAAGTGTATTAACCCCTACAGCGTAGCAATATGCTAAGCAGTTTATGGAGAGGATATTTTATCCCCCACATTTTATTTAAAAAGGCATCATCCCATTTCACAGATGTATATGCTGAGGCTCACACAACTTATACTAGCTACTAGGTAGTCGAAGCAGGGTCTGGACTTAAGTTGGAATAACTAAAAACTCATGGTCTTTTCTACCATCACAAGCAGAATTTCCTACCACCCCAAACTAAGTCTTAAAGAATATGTAGGGTTTTTTAAAAAATCCTTTCTTTTCATTTATTTAAGCACAATATATTTGATATTAAAAATTCAGGAAACACAGAAAATAGAAAGCAGAAAAAAAAAGTGTGCATGACCCAACTACCCAGAAACTGCCACTCTGAATACCTTCGTGTCTTTTCCTCAAAAATTATTTTCTGAACAAGAACGTTTTGTTTGCTTACTGTTTATCAAACAAGTATTGTTTTTTCTATGAACGTGTGTTCCTTTGGTATTTATCATCAACTGTTCCAGGTGGGAAAACACAATAGCTGAGTGAGAGGTGAGAGGTGTGGTAACGGCAACTACAGGTATTGTGTGTGCGTGTAATCACATGTATGTATGTATGTATGGGTCTGCATGTATACACAGATCTGTATGTATACATATTTATCTACAGATGAATGTATAGATGTGTATGTATATTCAAGTGTGCATATATTCATCTGTTAAGCTGTACTTGCTTTCCAGTTTGACTGTATTACTCCCATTCCTGACCAAAAGCAGCTTAAGAAAGCAATCTTCGTACTCATCCATGTCTTATCTTACTAAGCAGGCATTCTGAAAGAAATTCCATAGGAATCAGATTTTTCTACATTGAATCCAACTCTGAATGCACCAAGAGAGTCTGTTATTTGATGTATCTTTCACATAGACTTGTGCAGCGTATACTTTGTAGCAATACAAATCATCATCCTTAAATTGACTGTTTTCAAGTCCAAGTTTGATACATCTGGTCTGCTTGCAGTTGGGGCATGCCTACCCCCTTGCACTTCAAACTGTGCTCACTCTTCAGAGCAGGTGGAGCTAGGGTTTCCCTTGTTTGCCTGTGCAGATGGGAGTGGCTGGGCAGAAGACAGTACAGGATCCACGTGGGGATGTTCCTGAGCCCTCAACCACTGGGACTCCCAGGATGCAGAGTAAGAATGAGTCCATCGATGAAGTGCTGCTCGGTCATAAAAAAGAATGGAATGGTGCCACTGCAGCAACATGATGGACCTAGAGCTCATCATACTGAGTGAAGTCAGAAGGAAGAAGACTAACACCCATGTGCTATCACTTACACGTGGAATCTAAAATATGGGGCAAGTGAACCTTATCTACAAAACACAGACAGACTCACAGACACAGAGAACAGGCTTGTGATTGCCAAGGGGGAGTGGGGTGGGGAAGGGATGAGGTGGGGGGTTGAGGTCAGCAGACGTAAGCCATTGTATATGCTGCTGCTGCTGCTGCTGCTAAGTCGCTTCGGTCGTGTCCCACTCTGTGCGACCCCACAGACGGCAGCCCACCAGGCTCCTCCCGTCCCTGGGATTCTCCAGGCAAGAACACTGGAGTGGGTTGCCATTTCCTCCTCCAATGCATGAAAGTGAGAAGTGAAAGGGAAGTTGCTCAGTCGTGTCTGACTCTTAGCGACCCCATGGACTGGAGCCCACCAAGCTCTCCGTCCATGGGATTTTCCAGGCAAGAGTACTGGAGTGGAAACCATTATATATAGAAGGGGTAAATAACAGGTCCTACCGTATAGCACAGGAAACTATATCCCATACTCTGCAATAAACTATAATGGAAAAGAATGTGAAAAATAATATATATATGAAAATACGTATTTGGAAAAGAATATATGTATATATCTATATATTTGAATCACTTTGCTGTACACCAGAAACTAATGCATTGTCAATCAACTATATTTCAATAAAATAAATTTTAAAAAGAACAAAATGAATGTAACATTTTGATATTTAGCACAGAAGTTTTATAAAATAAGGCAAACAATTCAATATCTGTTCCATTACACTTGCCAATAGCATGTAACACTGAAGAAGGATAGTGGGACGGGGGAAAGGTAGGCCACTCGCAAGGGAGTTGACAGAGCCCATGCTAAATTTGCTTTAGTGGAAGGGTCTTTGGTTAGTGAGCGTGACTTTTTTTCCTGTCCAGAGAGAGAAAAGGAGAGAGATTTTGGCCTGTGATCCAGGTTGGCTTTGCTGGGTCGTCATACCTTCTTCTTCTAACACAATGCATCAACAGCTCTAGTAGAACTGGAAAATAGTTTGAGGGGGGATGTAGAGTTGGCTAGTGCTGCTAGAATGCCACAGATTGGGTAGCTCAAGCAATGTGGCTCTGGAGGCTGAAAGTCCGGGATCAAAGCGCTGGCAGACTTGGTTTCCTTGAGGTCCCTCTCCTGGGCAGATGGCCGTGTCCTCACACGGCCCCCCACTTTCAGCACATGCACGGCTGGTGCCTTTATGTGTCCACATTTTCTCTTATAAGGACACCAGTCAGACTGGACCGGGACCCACCCTAATGATCTCATTTTAACTTCATCACTTCTTTGAAAAAGGTTCTATTTTCAAATTCCCGAGCAGCTCAGCTGGTAAAAAAGCTGCCTTCAATGGAGGAGACCCCAGTTTGATTCTTGGGTTGGGAAGTTCCCCTGGAGAAGGGATAGGCTACTCACTCCAGTATTCTTGCCTGGAGAATCCCATGGACAGAGGAGTCTGGCGGGCTACAATCCATGGGATCGCAAAGAGCTGGACACGACTGAGCCACTATGCATAGCACAGCATCTCCAAATGCAGTCGTGTGCTGAGGTGCTAGGGGTTAGGGCTTCAGCATACGTACATGGAAGGTACACATTTCAGCGCATAACAAGGACATACTGTTCACAGTCCTGAACACAGCATCCTTTGCAACTCAAGTAGTTTGAGGACCAGGAGACAGAAACACCTACATCCCAGTTCTTTCCTTCTCCCATAATAATCAACTGGCCAGAAAAAAAGGCTTGCCCTTCACATCGTCCTTACCCCAGGAGCAGGGCTGTGAGCCTGAAACCTGTCTCCAAGATACAGTGTCCACCCAGGGAGAAAAGCATCTCCCCTCACCCCATGTAATTAATTCTCCACACTGAAGCTACTCCCGGGTGTGGATTCCCACTGCCTTCTGCCCCCACCCGTCTCTGGTCCTGGGCAGACACAGTCAAAAGCAGGTTCATGCTGACAGGTGATTATGCAGACCCATGAATTCATAATTCAAAATAAACCCATCAAAACATTTGCTCTCACTTGTAACCCCATTGTACCCCGAGTGAAAATGTTAAGACACAACAGCAGAAGAGATAAATATGGCAGACAAAAGTTTTCCCACAGCCTTTAGCCCCTTAAACATTCTAATCCCATTGAGGATATTTATGCCTGGCCAAACACGGCCACTGGGGGCTGGACTCCTGCCGTCGCCCCCTCGCAGCGCCCGCCAGGCTTTGTAGAGACCAGCTGCCTGTTGCTATGGCGATCTGGTTGCGGAAGGGCAACGCAGGGCACCCAACCCAACTGCTTTTATAACCAAACCACATGCTTATTAAAAGAAAGGAGAAAGTTTCCATTAAAATATCTAGGCTGATTACATTCGGAAACTTAATAACATGTGTTGACTCAAATAACTCCCATTGAACTGAACCCCAGCAGGACTTAAGAGTTCACCAGGGGAACAAATATCACTGATGAAACTTGGCATCTTAACCCTGTTTAACATTTTAATTAAGAAGGGAAAATTCGGTGTCATTTGCTTTTCTGCGGTCTCCAGGAGCGGCAGGGGATACGCTTGAGAATTCCTCCAAGGGTCCGCGTGAAGAAATACATCAGCTAATTAGGGATGATGCAAAACATCTATATACTAAATCTATATGCCTCGACTTTGTTTTGTCTGCCAACTGTTCTACCGCCCTTCTTTTTCCAGATGGGTTTCCGAGTGCACCTTCTTCTTTTCTTTAATACTGTTAATTGAGGGTTAAATTGTCGCTTGAGTCTTTTACTCCACACAGCGAGAGAAAAGTGAATACAAGAACAAACCTACAGCCCTGCTCTGGGGAAATGCCCAGAATTTAGTAACTTTAGAAAGCTCTCCCCCAAGCGCTCATTTCATAGCCATCAAAACTCATCATTTTTATTAGCATTTCCTTTTTGTTTTAGCCAGGCAGGCACCCTGGGGAAAGTTTCTTATCCAGTTAAGTAGAAAATACTATCTTCCCTGTTTGCAAATGAGTTTGTGAAAGGAAGTTTAAAACAGCAGCCAGGCAGAGGGTCAGGCTCAAGGGCAGCTTTCATGGCTACACACACTCAACCATGCTACTGATTTGTCCCGGTGCTGGGGGAAAAAAACCGAATTGAAATAAGAAAGAGCAGAAAAATCAATTTCACCAGAAAATATGTGGAGATTTTCAGTCCATTTCCAAAATCAAAAAGTAGCCAGTGGAGACCTTTTCTTTGTTTATTTTGTTTTGTTTGGCTCTGAAACAGAGTCAGTTCTCATTCTGAGCTTTTTGTTCATTTTAAGCCGGATCCTCCTTTGGACATTGCTTAATCTACAAGCCAGTCCGGAGTGTCCCGAGTTTACTTCCTGGGACCCCTCCCTGACCCGTTTGGCCTGCTGTTTCCTGCAGGGCCCCCAGGGAAAGCAATACCTCAGCACCCTCTCCATCCCCGGGCCCAGAAGGGATGGGGAACAACTGAGCTATGTGTTAATTGCGTTAAGGCGCTTTCTCTAATGAAATAGTGGCTTTCTCCATAGCAACGGTGATTAAAAGATGCAGAACGGCGGGTCCTCCAGGGCCTGTCTGTCTGGGAAGTGATTGCCACTTCACAGAAGAATTCAGTCCAGAGAGAAGTTTATTGTGCACATTTCACCCAAGCTGACCACTCAGGTCACTCCCCAAAGCTGCTTTCTCTCGCCCTGAGTGCTGATTTGCGGGAGGGAACTGGAGGACATTTGCCGCCTGGTGAGGGGGTGGTGGATAGGAACTGTTCAGAGCTGGGGGTGGGGTGGAGAGAGAGATGAGACTGGGAAAGAAATAAACCCAAAGCTCGCAGCTTAAATGCAAGTCTGCTCTAAAGAAGCCCCATGCTTCATTAAGCATCTTTAAAAGTGCTCACTGAGATGCCCAGAGGGGGTAAGGTAAATTCCCTTTCCGTTTTTGTGCTCCTTTCTAAAGCACACAGCATCCCTATTTAATACACTATAGGGCAAGTGATTTTCAAAGTTAGAGGGAGGAGGGAGAAATAAACATTATCTGGACTGAAACACAGAGAACAGGATGAAGTAATAGTCTGGACAGACTTCAGGACCTCGGATGGATGGGTAGGGGGCATCTGCTAGTCTGCACTTCTTTACCTTTCTTCTCCCATGCCCTAGTTCCTGGTCTCCTCTCCTCCCCATAGGTGAGCCAAAAATACAGATTAAGGCTTAGATCCCCCACCAATAAGGTGCCAAGACACAAAGCTTCTACACAGCTCCATGCTTCTGATGCACATACAAGGAAAGATGATAAAGACGTGAACTCAAAGGTGCCAGGAGGCATGTCCAGCAGGTAAAGGCACTCGCTGGAATATGAAAAGAAAGGAAATACAGCGGTGATTTAAAAATTCCAGACTCAAGCCTGAACGCATCCCAAAATATGTTCTCACCTTATAATGGAATCAGATTTAAGCGAATCCACATTAACAGCACAGGCTCTGGAGACAGCCTGGGTGGGAGTCCTGGCTCTGCCCGTTCAGCTCAGTAACCTCAGCCCAATCACTGAATCCTCAGTTTCTCCATTTGTGAAATGAGATGATAATTAAAGAAGAGAATTATGTACAGCATTTACTTCCTGGCATGCGGTAAATGCTCAAAAATTATAATAATACATCATTATTACCCAGAGTAATGCTCTACTGCGTCTGCGTAACACGCTGTGATTCACAAAGTGCTTCCACTTACCTTCCCTCTTGTAATCTTCCTAACGACCCTGGGCCGGCCTGATAAGCCCTGGCTGTGCTTCGCTGGAGAAAGATCAAAGCCCCTGTACCAGGCACTGCCAGGTCAAGCAGAAAAGGCCAGATGCTGGGGACAAATCAAACTGAGAGATCCCAACTTCTAAACCTAGCCCCAGGGACCGGGAATGTTGTAGGCTAGGGGACCCAGAGGTGAACAAGAGTGAGGCAGGCCTGCCAGCCTGGGTCTGACCATTTTCAGGGGCCGCGCTGGCAAGCTGGAGGGTGCAGGGGAGGCAGGGCAGAGGGGACTTGGCCAGGTCCAGGGAGGCAAGAAACACTTCCAGGGATGCTCCTTCTATTTTTATTCACGAAATGTAAAAGATAACATAATCCAAGGGCCCTGAAGTGCTTAGATTTCTCTAGGAAATAAAGATGCTATTTATACTGGCGTAAAGTGCAATTATTCACACTTTCAAAAGTGTTTGAAGAAAATTGGATGAAGGCCACAAATCTAAATATTTATAATGCCAAGAAATCTGTGTGCTACTGTGACTTGTTTTCTACTTAGAAAATAACTCACTTTAAAAATTACTATGCTAGTAATGCTAATGCCCAAACTTGATAATCCTAAGGGAAAACTCAAATTCTAAACAAAAGCTAACACACAAATTACTTCGGGCAAAGAAACTTCTAATTACATTCCGCACACTGACCCATTATCTGGGTATTTAATATAAATCCTCAACATCTTCCAAAGATATTTACCCAAATAGCTACGGGAGCAGAAGTGACGGATTAATGAAGACCGAAATGGTCTGTGAGACTGAGCCATCCTGAAAGCAGACAGTCCCTCCTGTGTGGTCATCAACACCCTCAAAGTGTGGTCCTTGAGTGTGATCCAAGAACCAATGGCGTTGCTCCATCTGTTGGAAATGCAAAATTCCAACACCCCCACCCGCTGAATCAGAGTCTTCATTTTAACAAGATCCCCAGGTGATTCATATGCAGACTAAACTTGGAGAGTTGATGGTCTACACAGAGATTGCACGCGGTAAAGTGAACAAACACACGGTCACCCAGGTAAAAACTACATTTCCCAGCCTCCCTGGTAGCTGGGTGTGGCCATTGGTAGGTGAGTGGAAGTGATATGTACAATGTTCGGGTGCTGAGCTTAGAAGGCGGGAACCTGCCTTTCCCTTCCCTCTCCACGTTTCTTGCTGGCTGGACATGTGCAGTGTGGCAGGAGATGGAGCAGCCACCCTAGATCACAAAATAGAATCTCATGCTGAGGACAGAAGAGCAAAGGACTGCATACCTGACAATTATGCAACAGCTCTACCTCCAACTCTCTACAACACATCCTTATTTCTGTATCTTTTACAGCACCACCTTCTAGGTGCAATCAGTCTACATGTTATCTCTCATGGTTAGACTGTAAGCTTTAGCACACAAGAACTTACTTAGTTTTATACTCTTTACATCATCTAGTTCTATGTCTTGCCTATAATAGGGACACAAAACTCTCAGTTAAATGAATAAGCAAATGAACTGGTGAATGACGGGATGGTTTATTACCAAGAACTTGCTTCCACTGGCCAAAGAAAAACCTTCCACTGGCCAAAGATGGGACTCCTGGAGCTTCAAAAAGGGTAACAATTGCAAAGGATTAAAAGTCATCAAATATGTTCAAACATGTTAAATATGTTTAAATTCATAAGTTCATAATCAATATACAGATGTATATATGGGTTAGAGGAAATACTGACTGAACCTGTCTGCCCTGACCAGGCAAGACAGTAGCCACTTGCATGAGTTATCTTAAGAGGAGGTCCTGGAAAGGAATGTAGAACTAACAAGCTACTACCAACTGGAAGAATTCAGGGAAAGTCAAAAGGAGAGAGGAGACGCCAGCCCATATGTCTTATTAAACTCCCAGAATCCTTCTCGCTGGAATCCATCTTGGCTGAGCGATGTGCACGCCACCAGGAAGGATCCTGAGTCAGAGCGATTAGCCAGACAACCCGGAAACTAACCCTGCCACATGGCAGAGCAGTCCTCCTGGGTTCCCTTACCCTCCTGCTCTCCCCCCAGGTGCCCCTTCCCAATAAAGTCTCTTGCTCCATCAGTGTGTATCTCCTTGGACAGTTCATTCAGAGTGTTAGACAAGCCCAGTCTTGGGTCCTGGAAGGGGTCTCCTTTCCTGCAACATACATATGTGTGTGTGTTTTCATTATCTTCAGAGAAAAAGGAGCAAATTTATTACCCTGAAAGCTGTAAATTAAAGATCAAACATTTATCCTTCATCTCCTGCATGACCTGTGCCACAAGTACAGGGGAAAGAAGAACAGGTTAAACAACACCATGGGGACGCAGTCAAGAAAATCTGGACTTTGGAAAATTCTGCAGGACAAATGACCAGGTTTCTACAAAAAATAATTTCCAAGGGAAAAAGATATGCAGAGAAGACTTACAAATTAAAATAAACTTAAGAGGCATATGAACTGATTCGATGTATGGACCTAATTTTGATCCTTAGTGATTTGATTTAAATGATTTGTAAAAAAAAATTATAAGATAATTGAGGAAATGTGAACACTGAAGAGATATTCAGTGATGTTAAGGAATTATGGATGATTACAAAAATGGAGATATAATGAGGAATGCTAGTGGGTTGTGATTAATTATTTTAAGAGCTTATATCTTTTAAACACACATACTTATTGATGGAGTGATACAATGTCAAGTTTTACTAAAAATAATTTAGGTTAGGGAGGTGATTCGGGATAAAGGGGAGAGATGAGACACTATGAGATGACAGCTGGTGAGGCCACGTGATAGGTACACGGGGGTTCATTATATTATTCTAATTCGTATGATTGAAATTTTCCATAATAAAAGCTCTTCTCTTTTCTTAATGCAATAACCCATATTTTCCAAGCTAGCACATCTCTACTTTTTGATCTGATACCAAGCAACCTGAAGGACCCTTTTCCAACAATATTGTTAAATTAATAACATTTGGATTTTTTAAGCACAATTCTCATAAGGTCAGCATTCCTACAGTGTGATAGATTATTGCCATTCCCTCTTATATGAAAGACTCTTTCACCTAAAGAAGTACATCCTGACCAAAGATACCCGGAGAAGAATCTGCCTACACACATACACACACAAATGCATGCACACACAATCCTGGGCCAGGCCGGGGGGTCGGTGCGAAGAAGGGCAGGATAAAGATGATTCTCAAAGTCCAACTCCTGCCTTCCAATCATCAGTTTCTGAAAACTCAACATTTCCTCTACTGAGAAACTTCATTCCTAGAGAAATGAGCGTATGTTTCACAGCAACACCACAGGCAATGTTTCCGAAGAGGTTTAATCCAGCCTCCACTTGGAGTGTAGACAAGGAATGGTGGTCCTCAGAGCTTCATCAGAGGCCTCCCTCCTGCCTCCAGTCTATGAACTTCTCATGACCCTTTTCTCGGTTCCTTGTTTTTCCTGTTCAGTTTCTTGTGAGCTTGTGGTCAGTGCAGTGATGCAGCAGTCATTTTAACCTACGGACAAGACAGTCTTTGTACCTCTAAAGTGTTGCATCTTAATACCCCTGTTCCCTCAAAGGAACAATTTATTGGTGACTGTGAAGCTATACGAGTTAAATAGTTTGCAACAGAGGATCAAATGAACGTTCTCATTTACCTTAGGGTATTTTCAGTTATACAGCTTCCCTGGTGGCTCAGTGTAAAGAATCTGCCTGCAATGCAGGAGACACAGGAGACATGGGTTCGATCCCTGGGTCAGGAAGATCCCTTGGAAGAGGGGATGGCAACTCACTCCAGCATTCTTGCCTAAAGAATTGTATGGACAGAGGATCCTGGCAGGCTACAGTCCATAGGGTTGCAAAGAGTTGGACATGATTAAAGCGGCTGACCACACACACATTTTTAATTATTGATTGGTTGTTTAGTCATTAAGTCGTGTCTGACTCTTTTTGCATCCCTATGAACTGTAGTCCACTAGGCTCCTCTGTCCATGGGATTTTCCAGGCAAGAATACTAGACTGGGTTGCCATTTCCTTCTCCAGGAGATCTCCCCAATGCAGAGATCGAAACTGTGTCTCCTGCATTGGCAGGCAGATTCTTACCACTGAGCCACCAAGGAAGCCTTTCAATTATGACAAGTTCAGTAAAGACTTTTAAATGGTCCACACAAAAAAAATATCTTTAAAAAAAAAAATGAATGAGTCTTTATCGTTGTGTTCAATCACTAAGTGGTGTCCAACTCCTGCAGTTCAGGAGATCTGAATTTGATCCCTGGGTCAGGAAGATCCCCTGAAGTGAATGGCTACCCTCTCCAGTATTGTTGCCTGGAGAAATCCATGGATAAAGGAGCCTGGCAGGCTACAGTCCATGGGGTCCCAAAGAGTCAGGCACGACTGAGCGACTAACGAACACTTCACTGCCTAAATGGACTTAACGAGCAATCTTAGACTGGGGAAAGAAGACAATAATAGAAGACATGATTGGGAAGATTGGTGAGATTAGAGCTGCTGTAGACAATACTGTCTTGCCAGTTTACTTTCCTGATTCTTATCATGCTTCTCTGATTATATGAGACACACACACAAAGGCAAAATACTAACATTTGAAGAACATGGGTAAAAGGTTTGCAGGGTTTCTTTGTTTTATTCTTGCAAAATTTCCACAAGCTTGAAATTACTTAGAAAATCTTGAGAAAGGATAAGAAATGTGAGCCCCAGGCTGGCTGGTACTAGAACCCAGCGCTTCAGCATGGCAGCCTAGCACTGTCCTGCTCCCCATGAGCTATGCTGGGTGTATGATTCCAGGAAAGGAGAATATTATTCAGCCAAGGAAGAAATGATTTCTTTCAAGGGGCAGGAGAGGAGAGTATCAAAAGCTAGAGCCATCCGCACTCTCTTAGGCCAGATGCCGGGGGCTTCTATTACCAAAGCAAAATAACAGCAATCAGAACAAAACAAATACTCTGCACGGTTTAATCTTTATTTTTACAGGATTTGGCAGGAGCCGTGAGGTCTGGAATGGTGGGCCTTTTGGGGAACTTTGTATTTATTAAAATGGTCTGGACACTGGTTCTTATTATTCTTTCTCTCCCTTTGAAATGGGAATGGAAAATCTCCCGATAAATGGTCAAGGGCATGGTCCAGATTTGTGTAACTGCTCTCCTAGCCTTTTGTGCTTCAACATCAGCATGTACGCCTGCAATTTACCCTCCTGAGATTCAAGATCCTCAGCTACCTATGCTTGCTGAAAATGCTGGGCTAAGTAGAAACACTGACCCTCGGTCATGTCAATAGCAAAGCAAAGTTTCCATTGGAAAGCTTTGTCTAAAGGAATCTTCTAAATAGTATACATTTATGGCATGAATCTAATTCACCCTTCTTAGAAGAGAGGATTGGTTGTCCTTAGAATTTATCATTTTGTTACTCTACAAATTCCACACACTTTTCAGAGTTAACTTCTCTCAATTACTGAAATCCATCTTTGTGAAACAGCACAAAAGACAACCAGGCTGCTATGTCATAATGTAAACAATTAAATTTTTTTTTAATTGTGGTAAAATACATATAAAATTCAGCATCTTAATCAACTTTAAGTATGCAGTTCTGTAGTTTTAGGTATATCCACTTTGTGGTACAGCCGATTTTGAGAACTTTTTCATCTTTTGAAATTGAAACTCCGTACCCACAAAGCCACAACTCCCCATTTCTCCTCCCCCCACTTCTTGGAGCTACTATTCTACTCCCTGTCTTTCAGAATTTGATTTACAGATATCCACGTAGAATCAGATAGCATTTGTCTTTTTGTGATTGGCCTATTTCACTCAATATAACATCCTTAAGCTTCATTCATGTTGTAGCATATGTCAGAATTTCCTTCCTTCCTCTTTAAGGTTGAATAATATTCCATTGTATGCATTCACTTTTTTTAAAAATTCATTCATCTGTGATGGACACCTGGGCTGCCCTCACTTTCTGGCTATTGTGAATAATACCGTAAACACGAGTGTACAAACACCTCTTCGAACTCCTGCTTTCAGTTCTCTTGGCTGTATACCCAGGAGTGGTCACTTTACCCACAAAGGTCCATATAGTCAAAGCTATGGTTTTTCCAGTAGTCATGTACGGATGTGAGAGCTGGACCGTAAAAAAAGGCTGAGTGCCAAAGAATTGATGCTTTTGAATTGTGGTGCTAGAGAAGACTCTTGACAGTCCTTTGGACAGCAAGGAGATCAAACCAGTCAATCTTAAAGGGAATCAATCATGAATATTCATTGGAAGGACTGATGCTGAGGCTCCAATACTTTGGCCACTTGATGTGAAGAGCCCACTCATTGGAAAAAGACCCTGAAAGATCAAAAGATAGAGGGAAAAAGAAGAGAGTGGGAGAGGATGAGATGGTTAGATAGCATCCCTGACTCAATGGACATGTACTGTGTCCTTAGCCTCCAGTTGTGTCCAATTCTTGCGACCCCGTAGACTGCAGCCTGCCAACCTCTTCTGTCCATAGGGTTCTCCAGGCAAGAATACTGAAGTGGGTTGCCATTTCCTTCTCCAGGGGATGTTCCCAACCCAGGGATCAAATCCAGGTCTCCTGCATTGCAGTCAGACTCTTTACTGACTGAGCTACGAGGGAAGCCCTAATGGACATGAGTTTGAGCAAACTCCGGCAGAGAGTGAAGGAGAGGGAAGCCTGGCGTGCTGCAGTTCACGGGGTCACAAAGAGTCAGACGCGACCTAGTGACTGAACAACAACAGCAACAACGTGGTTTTATTTTAAGGTTTTTGAGGAGCCACCACACTGTTTTCCGCAGTGGCTTCACCATTCCCACCAACAGTGCACAAGAGTTCCAATTTTCTCCACATTCTCACCAAACACTATTATTTTGTCGGTTTTTTTGATAGTAGCCATCCTAACAGGTGTGATGTTAGAAGGTCAGCATTTAATTGAACAATAAAAGGTTGACTCAGGCAAGGAAATAACAGGAATCAATGAAAAGGCATGGAAGGCATTATCTTATCCTATTGTAGGAAGAAATGTCCCTTGCCTGTTATTCAGCAAGACCAGCCAGCCCAGTAAGGGGCCACTACTGCGCTAGATGAGCTGAGGGAAAACTTAGCCCAGCGTCAAGGAGAAAGATGCCAGAACTACGGCAGAGCTGGCGTGGACAAGGCTTTCAAGTGATTCTATGTTGGACACATGGGTGATCGGTCATGGAGGCTGCAAGATGGACCACGGGGGAACTGATGCCATGTGGGGACCATGAGTGCAGGAGCAGGAGCTGGTGGTGGAGGACCAAGTGGCATGAAGGTATGGAGGTGTTAGCAAGCAGAACTGGGGCTGGAGGAGAGGATGACAGGCGACCCCATGAGCATGGATGAGACTGCTGGAGGAGATAAAACAGAAACCAGGGGCCGCTGCTGGAATAAAGGAATTTTTATTAAGCCGCCCCACATGGAGGGTATTACCGACTACTTCACCCTGAATGCGGCCCAAAAGCCTCCCCAACTGGCTGAAACATTCCAGTGAAGGCATGTACACTGAGAGGCTGGAGTCCTGGCTAAAGAGCAGGTGTCACTATCCAGCCTCAGCAGGGATGGGGACTCTCAGCTCTTCGATGTGCAAGGTGAAACCTGCTTGTCACAGCGGAGCTGGGGACCAGGGCCCGTCTTAGAACAGCAATACCAGTCCCCTGCCTCTGCCGGGGGGTCAGTGACACCTCCTGATCGTGGGGGACACGCAAAGCCCTGCACCTACTCCAACAGCGGAAGGAAGATGCCAAGTCCTACAGGTGAGATGTAGGAAAATGGGAGGAATATTTACAGAGTTGAAAATACACACAACCTGAGCAGACAGCATTTTGTCAGCCGCATATAGAGCAGCTGTTCTCCTGCTGAATACACTTTGGTGACAGTGTTTCTCAGCTGTAACAGGAGGAAAGAACACAGTGAACAGAATGACCCTAATCCTGAGATTCTGCCTTCTACAGACCCATCGACAGTTCACACTTCAGCTGCAGAAACTACCCTCGACCTGCACACGCAATAAGTTTTTGCAAAGCGTGTATGTGTGTGTGTGTGAATATGCCTGTGTAGGCTTGCATGCAAAGTGGACACATTTGGTTTTCATTGTCCCTGGCTGACTCGAGGAGTTGTAAAAGATCCCCTTTCCCCAGAGACGGTATGCGGGCAGCTCAGACTTTTTCTGAGCAAGGCATGTGGTTTCGGTCACTTGTCCCTTATTAAAGTCCATAGGAGCTGTGTGGGGGTCTGGAACACGTGGCCCCATGTCTCCCTGAGGAAATGGGGTGCTAGTACTAGATTTTGTGGCCAGGACAACACATAGCAAGGTGTCTTATTTCAGACTGGGCCCCGGGAGTCCTGATGTTGGTGAGTTCCTAGATTACTCACCCACCTGAGACCTTGCTGTCGAGGATGTATGTAACGGGAGCACACAAAAGAGCTGAGTGGGGAGTGGGCAGAGCACTTCTCTGGTGTCTTAGAGTTTCTGGGCCCTTCTTGGGAGGGAGACAGAGGCCCCGTCCAAACAGATTCAGGGACAGTCAAGACAGGCAGGAGCCAAGTCATCTTACACATAAGAAAGGTGTAGGTGGGGATTTTCCAGCTTCACTCTTACAAAGGGGAAGAAAAACCCAATGACACAACTTAAATAAAACAAGTATTTGCTTTCTCTTTATCATCTGAGACAAGAATCAGTCACCTTGAATAGCATGTATCCATACTTCGAGAGGAAGAAAGAAACGATCTAAAATGGTTATTCACACATATTCTCAAAGAAAAGTACTATGAAGCGACCTTAGCTGAGAATGCCTATATTATAAACGCCAGGTATATGTAGAATTTCAGATTTCTCCTTTCCCATCTTTGTTTTTCTTTCCCTCTGGCAAAGCCTATGTGTTGGGCTCACCATCTGCCAGTTACGCCCCCACAGGGCTTGTTCTTGTGTGTGGGTGAGGGGTCCTCTGGCTTTCTGCCCTGCCGCCCCTCACACGGGGTGCTCCCTTTAGGAGAGGTTTGCATGCCTGCTCAGTCGTGTCCGACTTTTTGTGACCCCATGGACTGTAGCCCTCCAGGTTTCTCTGTCTGTGGGGTTTCCCCAGCAAGAATACTGGAGTGGGTTGCCATTTCCTCCTCTGAGGGATGTTCCTGACCCAGGGATCAAACTCGCGTCTCCTGCATTGGCAGGCAGATTCATTACCACTGAGCCACCTGGGAAGCCCATGGGAGAGATTTAGGAGTCCCAGATATTCCAAACAAGGCCTCCTGGTGAAAACAGCAAGCCAGTTTAGCTGATTACCTTCATTTCTATCTTGGGAGATGAAGATATGGCTTCCTCTCTTCTCTGCTTGGGAGACTCCTCCCAGGTCATCCGTCCATCCAGCCATGGCCACTCTCACCTCGTTGCAAGTGAGTTCCGGGGCTTGCACACAACAGCACGTCCGAGCCCACCCAAGGTGAGATGCCCCCTAGGCCTTTGCGGCTGTATCGCCATGACTTTCTTTCAAGTTATCTAGATTTCAGCAGAATTAAACCACAAGCTGCTCCCTTGTACTTCCGCCTCCACTTGGGGTCTCAAACCATTCCTTCTGCGGGGACCTCCTTGACCTCCTTTCCCAAAATCAACTGTAGGGCAAATAAATATCAACTCTCTCAAGAAACCACTTTGCTAGCCTTCGATTTCCTTTCTAAGAATGTCCGCTGGGTTTCATCTGTGCTCTTAGCCCAACTTGCTTTCCGTCTCCTGGTTTTGAGTTTATCCCCCAAGACTCTCCCTGGTGGCTCAGAAGGTAAAGAATCCACCTGCAGTGCCGTAGACCCAGGTTCAATTCCTGGGTCAGGAAGATCCACTGGAGAAGGGAATGGCTACCCATTCCAGTATTCTTGCCTGAAGAATCCCAATTCTCCCTGGACAGAAAAACCTGGCTGGCTACAGTCCATGGGGTCACAAAGGGTCGGATGCAACTGAGCAACTAACACTTTCACTTTTTTTTTTTTCCCCGAAGACTGAACTGTGACTCTATGAACTCCAGGTGTGCACGAAATCATAGCTTCATACACTCAACACACTGTTGACTGGGGGGAAAAAAAGCACAATGTGAGAGTCATGGGTTAAGTTTTATTTGGGGCAAAATGAAGACTACAGCCCAGGAGATAGCCTCTGAGAGAGCTCAGAGCTGGGGGGAGGTCTGTATGTATGTGCTTTTGGTGGAGGGGTTATGTGCGGTGGAGCACACATTTCTGTAGAAGCTTGCTGCTAGTTGCCAGGAGCAGTTGTCTCCATTGCTGATTTTAGTTCTTTTCTAGACATGAGGAGATGCAAGAATTGGGCTCATAAAACCTTCTCCTGAAAAATCTGCTCTTCCAGTTTCCCCCAGGGCACAGAGTGCCTCATTCCTGACCGATGCCCTGAGCTCCTTCGGGGTGTGTTGAAGGTCAGCGACTGCCGGGGTTCGTGACCTTGTAGAGGCAGATGTCAAGTGACAATTTTTCGTCTGCTGCTGCTAAGTCACTTCAGTCGTGTCTGACTCTGTGCGACCCCATAGACGGCAGCCCACCAGGCTCCCCTTTCCCTGGGATTCTCCAGGCAAGAACACTGGAGTGGGTTGCCATTTCCTTCTCCAATGCATGAAAGTGAAAAGTGAAAGTGAAGTCACTCAGTCGTGTCCGACTGTTAGTGACCCCATGGTGTGCAGCCTACCAGGCTCCTCCGTCCATGGGATTCTCCAGGCAAGAGTACTGGAATGGGGTGCCATGGCCTTCTCCAATTTTTCGGTGAACAGATAGGCAAGAATGCTGGGTTGTGCCCCGTTGTACAAAAGGCCCCTTGAAATGGGGTGACAGGGAAGGCCTTTTCACCTGTCAGCTGTCTGTCTGTCTATCTCTCTCCCTAGCCCGTGATTCCAGGAAGATGGGGGCTCCCTCTGTCGTGTTCACTCTGTGGCAAGCACAACGCCTGGCCCAGGACAGGCGCACCCTGGTTGTTGGATGGATATGTCCACCGAGAAATCAATGAATGAATGAACTGTATGTGCGTGGTGTTGGGTTTGCACTGGGCTTTTCAAGAGCAAGCTGGTGGAGAGCCCTGGGCTTCCAGGAGAGACATGGGTCTGCAGTCCCAGGACGTGCTGGGTTAGTATTAGGGCCGCTTGCCCTGGAAGCACCCCTACTGGCCACCCAGGGGTAAGGGGCATGTTCTGCTACCGGGAGATGTGGTGATTTTCGGCAAATGGCACTGTGAGCGGCTCATGGTTCAAATGTCTTGAGCGACACTCCTCACACAATCAGGAGGCCTGTCCTTGAGGGCCTCAGGAGCTTCAAGGAAAAGCGGTGCCTCATACAGTGCAGGAAGACTCCATGCGTTTAGGGCAAAGTAAGGGAAATAGCAATGACATCTTCACGGGTTATGTTTCACTGTACTTCAGCACCCCCACCCAAACGCTATGGAGGAATCCAGGGATGCGTGAGATCTAAAGAGAAGGAGACACTGTATTCCAAAGGCCACTTGGCCAGTGGTGAGAGCTCCTTTCTGTACTTGCAGAGCTGTGTTTGCAAGGTTTGCCTCCCATCAAGATCTCAATTAGGGGCAAGGACTTCTCCCAGGGTGAAGAGTGTTCAGCATGTGTAAAAATACCCTTATGTCCATTGCACGAATGTCTTCCCATATGCGAAAAGAATTTAAGAGGAAAAGATCAAATTAAAGAGGGATTACACTGATCTCCTTTAAGAATTTTCAACTCATATTGTGCATTCTGTAATTTTTTTTTTCTTTTTGGTGTGTGAGCTCTAACCAAAAACAGGCCTGCCCTGAGTACTGGGATCCACATGCCCATTAGGCTAGGAATTCATTACACACAGCAAGCAGTCTACCAACAGTCAATGTGCCCCCATATGCCCTTCCCTACTGAGAGGCGACAACCCCCAGTTGTTCATGCGGCCCTTGGTGCGTTCCTTTCTCTCACTGTTCACACGTGTTAAGACTCCGCAAAGTTCAATACGTTCTACCTTGGACTCTCTTCTGAGAGTGCTTCCTACATGTCTGCACGCCATTCTGGGAAACTAACTGTGAGGAGCCAATCCCACCTGGGGTTGTGGAGACTGATCTCAGGTCCCCATGACACCTGCACGCATTCTCCAGGGTTAAGACTAGTGTTAAGACTAATAGTGAGATGCCTAGGATGTCTTTAATGGTGTAGTAGGGTCGGAGAAGGCAATGGCACCCCACTCCAGTACTCTTGCCTGGAAAATCCCATGGGTGGAGGAGCCTGGTGGGCTGCAGTGCATGGGGTCGCTAAGAGTCGGACGCGACTGAGGGACTTCACTTTCACTTTTCACTTTCATGCATTGGAGAAGGAAATGGCAACTCACTCCAGTGTTCTTGCCTGGAGAATCCCAGGGAAAGGGGAGCCTGGTGGGCTGCCGTCTATAGGGTCGCACAGAGTCAGACATGACTGAAGTGACTTAGCAGCAGCAGCAGCAGGGGTGGAATGGGATTTTGTCTGCATCTGATGTGAGGTTTCTCCAACAAGGCCAGTCCTTGGCGGCCTCTACTGAAAACACATGCATTGTTCCTAGGACCCAATTGTCTGGGTTTTCTCCAGTCTTAAGAAAGAATTGCTGGACTACCCTGGTGGTTCAGTGGTTAAGAATCCACCTACGGGAGGTTTAAGAGGGAGGGGACATGTGTATACCTACAGCTGATTCCTGGTGTTGTATGGCAGAAACCAATACTACACTGCAAAGCAATTATCCTCCAATTAAAAAAATTTTTAAAATATATATAACATTAAAAAGAAAAAGAAAAGAATCTGCCTGCCAATGCAGGGGACATGAGTTCGATGTCCCGGCCCAGGTTGATCGATGGATCTGGTTCAGGTTCGATGTCCTCCCCTGGTCCAGGAAGATCCCACGTGCCGCAGGGCAACTAAACCCAGGGGCCACAACTACTGAAGCTCACATGCCCAGAGCCCGTGCTCCACAGCAGGAGGAGCCGCCGCAATGAGAAGCCCGTGCAACGAAAAGTAGACCCTGCTCTCCAGGACTAGAGAAAGCCCGCTTGCCGCAACGAAGACCCAGCTCAGCCCAAAACTAAATTTAATTAAAAAAAGATTAAATTGCGAATCAACTATACGCCAATAAACAATTAAGAAAGAAAAGAATTGCTATTACGAAGACGGAATTCAGATACTGTAGGTGAGGTGCTGGTGGGGAGGCGGTACCAGGTCTGGACCCCGGAGATCTGACCGTGTGCTGCTGGAAGGGATCGGCCGTGATTGACGAGGGAGCAGACGCAGGAATCGAGACACAGGAAAGAAAGAGCTGGGGTTGGAGTTGATGGAAGGGAGATGAAGGAGGACAGTTGGAGAAGCTGGGACAGGTGGGGTAGCTTAGGCTTCACTCAGAAACGAATGAGGCGCTGTCTGATGTGGGACCAGGAGGGTGGGATCAAATGGGTGGTACACGGGGCTGTTAAACTGGCTGGAGGAAGCCTGGTGCACACTGACTTTTGCAATAATCCCAATAAGAGGTACTAAGGGCCTGTACTAGCCCCATGAGGCTGGAAACGTGGAGGGTAACACAGGAGAGACTGGGATGCTGGTCAGGCCTGAGAGTTGCCTAATGAAACCATTCAGTTCAGTTCAGTCACTCAGTCGTGTCTGACTCTTTGTGACCCCATGAACCACAGCATGCCAGGCCTCCCTGCCCATCACCAACTCCCAGAGTCCACCCAAACCCATGTCCATCGAGTCGGTGATGCCATCCAACCATCTCATCCTCTGTCCTCTCCTTTTCCTCCTGCCCTCAATCTTTCCCAGCATCAGGGTCTTTTCCAATGAGTCAGCTCTTCGCATCAGGTGGCCAGAGTATTGGAGTTTCAGCTAACAGGTATAAAATGCTGTGTATATGCAGCTTCCCCCCTCACAATTGGCCTTAGTTGCAGAAGTGCAGGGCAGTGCTTAGTAGCTCAGTTGGGTTCAACCCTTTGCAACCATTTGGACTGTAGTATGCCAGGCTTCTCTGTCCATGGGATTTTTTCAGGCAAGTATACTGGAGTGGGTTGCCATTTCCTCCTCCAGGGGATCTTCTTGACCCAGGGATCAAAACTGAGCTTCTGTGTCTTCTTCATTGCAGGCAGATTCTTTACCAAAGACAACCCAGATCTGAAAAAAGTTAAAGACACGAGAAGCATAGTTTATATAAAAAACATTGGCCTTCATGGACCATAAAAAGAAAAAAATCCACCTTTCCCTGTATAATCAAAAAGTGGGCGGGTGGGGGAAAGGCAAGTAAGTTTCTTTCTGCCCCCTGGTGGCTTTTGGAAAACTTAACGGAAAGGGCAGAAAGAGGAAAGACTGTTCCACTTTAGGTTCAGCGTCAACTGTGCAAACAGCACTCTAAGCAAGAACAAAGACGTTCCAGACATTCAGACATTTCAGACCTTCCCCAGCACCGCTCACTTTCTGCCTGAGTCTGGCGAGTCGAGGTGGGGCCTTGGCCAGCATCCTCTCTGCTAAGCGTGAGCAGGTGCTTCTCCCACCTCCTCACGGGATGGGAGATTCGGCCACTGAGATGCTGACCCGCTTCCACTGGGGCGCTCGCAGCAGTTGCTGGAACGTGACCTGCGAGCAGAGGGCTTCTGACAAAGCCCAGGAAACAGCTCGGCTGGCCTCCGTGTCAAATTGTGCTGGCCCAGGGGTTGGGTTCACAGCTCCACACACAACAGAAGCCGCTTTTAATTAGGCTGGAGAAAACTGCCATTAATATAGAGAGACTTTTGCGTGGGGGGAGGCGTGGTAAAACCTAACAAATCTATTTCTGGGTCTCATCTCACTTTCCCCCACCTAGGCAGCACGCTGCAGTCCTATGCAACATCACCACTTTTCCATTCTCAAAAAAACGTGCTTTTGCTTTCCCAACCTCGTTGATGATGCTTGTCGGCTCACTGTGGCTCTTTGATAAGCCGATTGGAAGAGGGAGTGCCTCCTCCCGAATTTGCCTTCATGCAGAGGGATAATGCAGAGGAGGGGAAAAAAAGCAGGAGCCCGTGGGGGTGAGATGAAAACAACCCCGGTCATTATCAGCTAGGCTGTAACTGGATATGGCAGCCCGCTGTGCGGAGGGGATCGGCGGAGACTGCGCAACGCTGCTGGCCTTCCAGATACCCTGTTGTTTAGTTTTGTCCCCACCAGAACAAACAAAAGTGTGCGTAATTGTCCCAGGCCTCAAAACCCACTTTATTCTCCCATTATACCAAGGAAGTCCTGAATAGTGGCCCCACCGGAGTGAGGTTCTCTTCGTGGGTTCCCGTGAATAACTGTTTACAATTATTTCTCCACATTCTATTGGAGAAAGGCGGCCATTAGGAAGTTTTTATCCTCTGAACATTAAGAGTATCTTTTGAGCAGACGTTGCAAGTGGATTCTAATTCCACGGTCCTGAAGACCTGTTCTCAATATCATGAATTTGGCAGATGACTGTAATTTATCCGGCAATAGAGCCTTTTCATTGCTTTAAAACAATTTTGAATGGAAATGTCTAAAATAGATTCTACATTTTCCTGTATTAGAGTATGTTGCTGTTGTTATTTTAGGTGCGAAGTTGTGTCTGACTCTTTTGCAACCCCATAGGCTGCAGCCTGCCAGGCTCCTCTGTCCATGGGACTTCCCAGGCAGGAATACTGGAGTGGGTTGCCATTTCCTTCTCCAGGGGGATCTTTCTGACCCAGGGTTCAAACCTCTGTCTCCTGCATTGGCAGGTGGATTCTTTGCCACTGAGCCACCAGGAAGCCCATATTAGAGTATAATGAATGACTTTTAACTGTTTCCTTGACAACTCAGCTCTGCCATCACCAAAGTCAACAATGACTGGCCTGAAACTATGTGCGCTCAGGGACTGTTGAGATGCTTAGGGTTCTCTGCCTTGGATTAGTAGGATTTACTCTTTTTATAAAACAAAAACAAAAATATTTTGTTAAAATCTTATTTCTATGACCTTTCTTTTTGGTGACGTCTGCTTTGGCGAGGTACGATGGGCAGAACAGCGGAGCAGCACACTCAGTCTTCTCCGTGGCCCCAGCACACCCGCCTGATGACAAAGATGAGCTCTGCTGACCTCAGGGCTTTGCCCAAGGTCACGCAATGAGTTAAAGTGATCCCGGAAGCTGAAACTGCTTGCCTGTAGAGTCCAGGTTCCCCCGCACGTTTTTTTTTTTTTTTTTAACCTATTAAGGCTTATAAAATGATCCAGTTGCTAGTGGAATATGGTCAGAAGGTTGCTCTAGGCCTGACGTCAACAACTCCCCACCCTGGTCCATCTTCCTTCCCCGTGTCCGGATGCCCTGTCCGTGGGGCCAGTGCTGGATACCCGCTGTACCTTCAGCACCATCGTGTGCCCCTTCCATTCACTTGTCATTTCCAGATGGTGCTATCCTTTCACTGTGACACCCCAAATTTCTCCTCCTTATGCCACAATCACTGTGACACCCCAAATTTCTCCTCCTTATGCCACATGGTCTGAGTGGCCTTCCCCGTGAGTAAGGCATGAGTCCATTTTAGCTGCTAACAGGCAAGCCTGCTTCTTTTTTTTCTCCTTACTCTTTGATTCTCCACGTATGATCCAGATGGAGAAGTGGCTAGATGAGCAACCAGCAGATAAGCAAGACCCACGACCATCACTCATTGATGAGGCTGACATGTAACAGTTTCCGTAGCTTAATGTAGTAAAGGCTAATAGAGACTTGGTACAATAAGCTCAAACTGTTCTCCAGATTTCTTCTCTAGACTTGGTTTCTTTATTTCCAGACTTTCCCAACGGAATCTTTGGTGATGTTAGCAGAAATATTAACAAACTCGAGCGTGGCCACCAGCTGTTGTAGGCGCAGCTTGGCCGTGCCCGGATGTCTCGATGGCCTTCTTAATAAATTAGGGGATGGAATAGTATTCAGTGAGTCACAAGATGGATCTCAAGAATAGGCAGAAAACCAGGGAGACTAGAGACAGTATTTCTTCATTTCTGTAAAAATCGTCACTCATACTGTGTGGAGCTTCCAGGGGCCACTGACCAATCTCGAAGGCTCCTCTGACCTCCCTCCCCACCAGCTCTGCTCAGTTTTGGTGAAGTGAGTCCAAATTAACTTATCTGTATCTAAGTAACATCCCTCTAGTGAAATTCTGTAAGGTCTCCAGGTTGAGAACACTGACACACAGTTTTGGCTAGAAATAGGCTGTACTAGGGGGAAAAAATGGTAATTAAATTACCCTTAAAAATACAATAATAAAGGAATAAAAAATTCTTTAAAAAGCAGAGCTATAAATCAATCTAATCTGTCTTCTGAGTCCACTTACTCATGTGAGGTAACCACCAGCTGTAGATTAAACAGTACAAGAGAGATGAAAGGAGCATTTGTTTTTCCCACTTTTCTTTTGTCAGTCACTGCATTTTTTTTTTTTTTTTTGGTAGACTGCTTTTGGGAGATGCATTTAGATCATTTTATTACTATAGATTCTGATAAGTTTATAAATTTTTTCTATTTGATCAAAATTAACATGTAACCAAAACTAGAAAGATGCAAAAAATGGAAATAATAAATAGCAGAGATCGTGTACGTTTCTAAATTAATCTTCCATTCAAATTGTTCTTTAAAGAGACACTATCTCTGTACTTTATTGTTGTTCAGTGGTGTTTGGCTCCTTGGGACCCCCAAGAACTGCAGCATGCCAGGCTTCCCTGTCTCTCAACATTTCCCAGAGTCTGCTCAAACTCATGTCCATTGAGTCAATGATGCCATCCAACCATCTCATCCTCTGTTGTCCTCTTCTCCTCCCGCCTTCGATCTTTCCCAGCATCAGGGTCTTTTCCAGTGAGTTGGCTCTTTGCATCAGGTGGCCAAAGTACTGAGGCTTCAGCTTCAGCATCAGTCCTTCCAGTGAACATTCAGGGTTGATTTCCTTTAGGAAATCCCTGCACATAGTTTATCTTTAAATCATAAGGACATGGTAGTTACCTTAGGAAACTGACCCAGCCCCAGGGTAGTGAGATACCACAAATTCATACATATTCACAAATGCGCTTTAGTCAAAGATGGGACAGATTGCACAGTGGAAATAAGAGAAACTAGGAAGTGTCAAAATAAGTTGCCCCAAATGGTTTACTGTAGTCATTCCATGGTGTTTTGGCATATAGACACTTTAAACAACTATCAAATCATAACAGTTTAAAAAAATCACCTTCCAGCAGTGCCATTCAACAGAACTTGCTTCACTGAAGAAGTAGGCTGTGTCAGTACTGCCCAACGTGGCAGCTCCTGTGGGTTGAATTGTGACTCCCCCTCACCCAAAAAGTGTACTCCAGTCCTCACTCCAGGTGCTTGTGAAAGTGACCCAAACTTATTTGGAATTAGGATCTTTTGCAGATATATTAAGGGCTTCCCTGGTGGCTCAGAGTAAAGAATGCCCCTGCAATGCAGGAGACCCAGGTTCAACCCCTGGGTTGGGAAGATCCCCTGGAGAAGGGAATGGCTACCCACTCTAGTATTCGTGCCTGGAGAATCCCATGGACAGAGGAGCCTGGGGGGCTACAGTCCATACGGTTGCAGAGTTGGACACGACTGAGCAACTAACACACACACACAAGATGGGGTCATACTGGATTGAGGTGGACCCTAAATCTGACTGGAATTCTAAGAGATGAGAAGACACAGAGAAACATACATACAGGGAAGATGGCCATGTGAACCCAAAGGCAGAAACTGGGACGCGGCTGCCAGCCAAACACACACAGGACTGCCAGAATGGGCAAAGGAAGGTTCACCTGGATCCATGAGAGGGAGCATGGTCCTGCTGATACCTTGATTCAGGACTTCTACCCTCCAAAACCATGAGAAAATAAATTCTTGTTTTAAGATAGCCAGGTTGTGGTGACCTGTTACAGTGCCCCAGGAAACTAACAGAAGAACCAGGGCCATGTGTGGCTACTGGGCATTTGAGATGTGGTTGGTGAGGCTGAGGAACGAAATTTTTATTAATTAAATAGACACCATATGACTAGAGACTATTATCGGACAGAGCAGTTTTATCAGTCAGATGACTTTTACAAATCTTATGTATCCAAATCCTTTATCAAATTCTTTCTTTGAAAACTGAGAATAAATCATACTATTACCAGCAAGCCTTAGTTAAGCAGATACTTTGTGTATATACATATATACACACATACATAATCTTTGCTTTAGTCAATAAAATAACATCAATAAAGATCAGCTTCCAAATTACAAACTGGTCATCTCTCTGTATTTTAAAATGAGCTGGAACACTGCATAGAACTGTCCACATACAACTGAGCTAAGAGTCTTAAGCTCTGAATCCCCCAACCTAAAATGCTGTTTTTCTTGTTTCACGATCAAAAAGCTCCATTAGTTGAGAGATGCTATTCAGACTCACTGAATACTGAATTAACAAAGTGATGAATTGGACTTCATGAAGTATTCATGAGTTCTAATTTAATGCTAATTAAAAAAAAAAAAAAAGGCCTGTGTTCAATGATTTTAAGACCCTGGCACAGACTGACAAAAGCACGAAAAATTAAGGTTCAGGGGAAAGCATGATCCAAAACCCCAGTGTTGAATTACGGACTTTGGGAGTCCAACATTTATACCTTTCTGGAATAAGTGCTCTAGCATGCAACATAAAAATTATTTTTTGCATACTGAGTTCAAATCTAACAATGAAAGAAACAAGATATCTGTGCTAGTCGCTAACCGTCGCTTTATGCATGCCAGATGAGTGAAGAATCTCTCTCTTCCCCCAATGTGGCTGAAATATTTACTTTTGAGTGCCATATGACAGGTAATTAACTACTGAAAATCACAAATGCCATGTAACATTAAGATTTGCTCTGCTAGGTTTTTTTTTTTTAAAGAAAAACATTTCTATTTGGAATACTTTCTTCATATTGCAGGTGAAAAGATGTAGTGAGAAAACCAAGCTATACAAACCTGCAAGCTACTTTGAAGGTCTAAAACAATAAAAGTTTGGCATGCAAATAATACTCAGCAACTTTAATTCCTGGTTTAATTGCATTAGTTAATTTGAAAATATTTTCTGGATAGGACTGGATTGAAGACATGAACTTAACCACCAAATAGACATTCTCTGATGGTAAAGAATCTGCCTGCAATGCGGAAGAACTAGGTTCGATCCCCGGGTTGGGAACATCTCCTGGAGAAGGGAATGACAACCCACTCCAATATCTTGTCTGGAGAATCCCCACGGACAGAGAAGCCTGGAGGGCTACACACGGACGGGGTCACAAAGAGTTGGACACGACTGAACAACTAAGCACAGCACAGGTATGAAAAATGCAATTTATCTCCCTTAGAATTAAAGCTTAACCAATGTACTTTTAAAAGTAAAATACTTAGCTAAATTAAAAATAGTATATGGTTTCCACTCTTTCTAGGTACCCATTTTAAAGATCTCTGTTCCAAAGAATCAATGAATTAGAACCTTAACTGGTTTTAAATAACTTTAAGCTTTTAAACAAGACATTTTCTAACTGGAAATTTTTAGAGGCATGCAGACTGTAAGAACAATAGTGTAGATCTTCCAGAAAATATCTAGTTGGGGGACAATCAGAGGAGGGGCACTAAGCTTTAAAAGCTACACATTTTCCGATCCTTCAAGTAAAGAGAAAATTCCTATCCTCCAGCAAAAGGTCAAGGGAATCAGGCAATGAGGATTAAAAACCATGTTGCCAAGTATTACAAAGAACTGAGAAAAGTAATTAACGTCACTCGATTACAACTCCCATCATCCATGAAGAGCTGAAGTATTCAACTTCCTTTCTCAAAACAGTATAGACACAGTGGAATATTATGCAGCCATTTAAATGATTATTCTTCCTATCTATTTTCATTTTCACAGTAAATTAGGATGCTCAAAAATATAGATGAAAAAATTATGAAACAATATACATGCCATAATTTCACTTTTATTTCAAAATAAAACAAAATACATACATACATATAGGTAGAAAAAAGTTTGAAAGGACATACACCAAAATATGAATGAGAGAAGTGACAGTGACAGGATTATGAGCGATTTTTATTTTCTTTGGTATACTTTTCTATATTGTCAAATGTTTTCTGGTGAACACTGTCCATTTCAAATAAGAAAAACAATAAAGCTATTTTCATTCCGGAGAAAATATTAGTGGGAATTTAATAGTTAAATTGCTTGGGAAACAGGATTCATTTTATCATAAACCTACCAGGATCCCCTTTACTGTAAAAAGACTTAAAATGTATTCTATAAATATACCATGGACTCTTATGAACAATGAAAGCACATCTTGCTTTATGACATATTTATGAAAATTCCTCTGAAAACTGAAGTTTTTAAGAGAAATTAATACTTGAATTGGCTACTTAAATCTTATTTCAAATTCTTCTGGATAAAAGAACGTCTACTCCTTAATTTATCTTGTGAAAATCCAGACTTTTTGCTTAAAGCAAGATTCGCTCTACTTTTATTTATTCCTGAGAGAGAAATCCATCATGCTTTGATTTAGGAAACCAAGTGGTCTGGAATTCTAATCACTGAAAATTAAACACTATCATTCATATACAGTCAATGTCTTACCTCTGTTTTCTGCATATTCACTATAGGTAAAATGTATCTAAGAATCTGACAGATGAAAACACAGGTCTTTTAAGTAATGACCAGCAAGAGCCATTGCAGAAAGAAAGTTTTATTCAAGCTTTATCAAATGGACTGTTCAAAAAGCATATACAAGTGCAAAAAATGTCACATGCAATCAAACTTGTTTTGCCTTTTATAGTCACTGGTTCTCTTTTGGAAAATAACACACATTTGAGTGACTTCTTCTAATTCAAACATTTCCCAACTGTTTCTATTTATTTCCTTCTTTAAAGCAAGCAACAATAGATACATTTTAAGTCACTGATCATCTTTCTCATCTTTATCCTACCAAAAAAAAAGCCTATAAAATCAAACCATAGACTGTCCAGAAATCTGAAAAGGTTCATTTACATAACAAATTCCCATACATAAGAAGTCATATACAAATGATATTTTGCAAAATGGATAAAAATTAGAATAAGCAGTTTGAAAGTAAACATAAATTTCTTATCTAAATAATTTTAATCAAATGAATAATATATTCATCTGATAATAGCCTCTATCTTTCAGAATAAAAAAGAAAAGTGCTCAGAATACATTTAAAAAAATAAGACAAAAGTCTCACAGAACTGAAATGATTTAAATAAAGATGGTATCATGGAGAGTCTTTACTACATTTTTGTTCCCAAGACAGGGAGGCAGGTGTTAAGTTTAATCTGAAACCAGAAACAGACTACAACGTGAAGATTGCAGTTGCAAAGCTTCTAGCCTTGAGAAGGTATAAACTGTCTTGGAAATGTCCTCACATGTCCTTCTTTAGATGTAAGCCATTAACATAAAATCAGATTCCTCAGCTAGACTGTCAACTGACCAAGTCAAGTCACTTTCCTTGACTGTACTCTCCTAGCCCACTATCAACATTCACTCAGGGCTCCAAAGAACAAATAATTGTCTTTTGAAGAGAATTTGTTCATTAGGATTGATACAGTCCCTACTCTCAAAAAACCAACACGAGAATAGAATACAGCAACTGCGTAGTAGAGTCGTCACTCTCTCTGGAGCTTCACTGGAGCCAACCCAGAAGGCCAGCCTTAGGGACAGCACCCCGTTCCTAGGGAGGGGGCTGCATTCTGCAGGAAGAAGCCCGAGTCGTGGTAAAAAGGAAGATTCAAGCTTTCTCTTCATTTGGTACTTGAGTTGTGATCTTAATGAATTCCATCCTACATGCTAATCACTACGATAAGAGTAGTTTAACACACCTGATGACATCACACTGGACATTCCAATGCCTAGGGTACCAGTACTTTACTATGGACTTTAATACTGAAATTACTTAAAATACTTCTAAAGTCCTATTTCGAAGTTTCTTTCAACTCAGTAAGATTTCAGGTCACTCTTACTTTCTTATGTATGCTTTTCTTCAAGTTTATTTGCTTAACAGTACCCTTTTCATAAATGAAAAAATTAAGCTAACTTCACTTTAGAGGGAAATTTTTTCTTAATGTTCTATAGATTCTGAAGGCAGTTCTAAACAAGAGCCTATCAAATGCTCTTGGGAGACTATTTTGAAGCACAAAATTCCAGAGTATGCAAAACCCATGTCACCACTACTGTCTCCCGTTAGCTAAGCGCCTGCCCTCTGGAGGTGTTACCCATACACACGCATTCTCTATGTGAATGAATAAATACAATTTATTTGGATCTTGAACTCCTAGACATTTGATTTTTAAAATCATTCTCTTGGGATCCTTCTTTGTAGTCTAGCTAGCTGGAATTATTTTCTAATATTTTATATCTCAACTCAGTGCATTTAGGAGAAAAGTTTAAAATCAAGCCACTAAGTTTAATAAAATTTTTTTTAAAAAAAAAAGATCAGTAGAAAATGGGAAAATGGACAAAACAGGAAATGAAAAGGACTCAGTGGCCAGGCAGGTGGCAGCAGACGGTGGCCAGCTGCAAAGACGCACAGGAGAGTAAGCTCCTCCGTCCATCCATCCGTCACTGTCTCCAGCACGGCTCAATTATGAGGGGATGTGCCTTCTCCCTCCCCTGCCTCCCGGCACAGTGCCTACCACATTCAAGGTGAGGGACAAGGGACTGCTGAGTGAGAGAAGGACCAGAGAGATGAGACAGAGGGACACAGGGCCCACCTTTGCTGAGATTACTACGTGTGGTATCTCCTCTCTGACTGCCAAATCAAAGAGCAGGAAGTGGATGCTTTTGCCTCCTGCCCCGGAACTGAGTTCACAATGTGAACTAAATGCGATGTGTAGCACAGCTATAAAAGTAGTCAGAGAGAAACTAATTTTTAACCAATAACCAAAGACCAGTGTCCTGAGTTCTAAGAAAATAAAAACTAGTGTATATGTATCCTTCAAGGGGCTTAGCTCAAGGCAGGAGGCACCAATTTTCTAAAAACAAAACCTCTTGTTAGATTTTGAGAAATAAAGCAGACTACCCCAGTTTGGACAATATATAACTAGGGTAATCACATATTTTATTGTCCAAACTGGGATATCTTGCAGAGTAAAAAGGAACATGATTCTAGGAAAAATAATCGCGCCAAGACAGCAGACATGAATAAGACTGTCCTGGGTAAACGGACATTCGATGTTAATACAACATCCTTTTTTGTACGTTTGTACTGTTTCCTTTTCTCAAGTTTTCTGTGAAACTACATGATGTAACATTCAGCAGTAAAGTGATACTGAACACTGAACAGCATCCCAGTTCTGATCCCTTGAGAAGACGTGTTCTAAGACCAAACAGAATTCCAACCTTCCCCACACTTGACGTTTTTTCAGCAGAAACTGATGTTTTAAGTGGATCTGAAGAAAAAGTCTGTTTTAATTTCTCTAACATAATAACAAAAAAAGTACAACTGTGATTTAAATTACTTAAGGTTCACTTATACATTTTTACCTCCCAAAATATTAACAAGAGAAGTTAATCGTCTCTTGTTCATGAAGCAGACTTCGGAAACGATAAACCCCAATTATGAGTCGATGTCATAACATAGTTTTAAAATCTTTTATCATTAACCATGAGGTTTTCACAAATACATATGCCACAAAATATTTTAGAAAAGCTACGCAGCCATCAAAATTAGAAAGTCTAATCTGTGGAGGGTTAGAGAGTTTCCCCCGAGTGATGAACTCGCACCGTGGCACACGTCGGCAGGGCAGCACGGGAGCGCCCAGGAGCTCGGGTGGGGGCGGGAGAGGCGAACAGGCTGATCAGTTTCGGAACAGCAGCATCCGCTCGGAGCACGCCTGCCCCACCAGCCTCGCGTACTGCAGCACGGCCGCCGCCTCGCTCGGGTCTCTCTGCTGCTGCTTGTAAACACCGTAAGGCATTATGGCTTTCTTGTAGAACACCTGCAGGCGGTCAGGTTCCTTGCTGCGACCTTCGTCCACTGCAAGAACAAAAACTACTGATTAAATAGTCACCTACCAGAGCACTTTTCACGTCCTAATTTAAGAATACTGAAGTATATATAAACCACGTATTAAGATGTCCTCTCTGAGCGGCACATTCAAACGAGGGGGTGCACTATTCAGATCAACGTGAGTAATGTTAATAAATAACAAATGCCTTGCTTTTGTTGTTGCTGTTGTTCAGTCACTAAGTCGTGTCTGACTCTGCGACCCCATGGACTGCAGCATGCCAGGCTTCCTCATCCTCCACCATCTCCTGGAGTTTGCTCAAATTCATGCTCATTGAGTCTGTGATGCCATCCAAACATTAGGGAAAGACAAGGAATTGTAAGCAATTTAAAAAGTGGCCTTCAATCTCTTATTAGTTTATTATACATAATGAACTTTGCAGCTTTCCAGCACCTTTCCTGAATCTGACTTAAATTTATTTTGCTTCTCAAGTCAACATGTAACTGCTGTGCGGCCTTCTGCTGACTCAGCAGTTTGGGCTGACTTGAGCTGGTCAGGTTGGAGCAATGGGCACTCATGCTGTGGGCAAGAGGGCAGATGCTTACAGCTTTCACAGAGATGGCCACTATCAGTTCTCCTCTTCTTCCATATAGAAGAACTCCTGGTTTTCAGCAGAGCAGCCTGTGTCCCAGCCTCCCGTGCAGCTGGGTGTGGTTCTGTGACTAAGCCCTGGCCCATGAAACACAAGCAGACAGGTCTGGTAGGACAGCTGGTCCAGGCCTTTGCCTCTTGGATTTTTTCAGCCCTTCCTTCATTCTGCCTCTTGGAGTAAGAATGTCATGGTAGGAGCTCTAACCGCTATCTTGAGCTTGAGGTTAAGAGCTTTCCCTCAGTCTGGCAAAAACAAAAGCTAGAAGGAACCTGGGTACCTGAGAACTCTGAGGAATAAAACGGCCATTCCAGCCCTGGACTGCCTCTGTCTAGAATTTTACATTAAAACAGAACTAAACTATCTTATTTAAGACAAATTATTTTGAGTTTCTATTCTTGGCAGTTGCTCTTAAGCCTAATTCAGAAAACAGTGTTACAGTTATCTCTAAAATGTATGTTTTTTTAAAAAATAAAATCACTGACTCAGCAAGACCAGTTCTCAGCATCATTCCATGGCTGACTAAATATCAGAACCATCTAAAGAGGTTTTTTTTTTTTTTTTAATGAATCCTATCCTCAGAGATCTTGATCTGAAAACTGACTGGAATGAACCTGCACATCAGTGTTTTCTTAAGCCTGAAAGATGGATTGAGAACCACTCTCCTAGAAAAACACACACACACCAGGGCTTATGTATGCGTTTTGGTCAACTCAATATAAGGATATTTGCAGCAATGCTCTATCACACTGAAAAACTGCAAACAACACAGATGTCTACCAGTGGAGAACTGGGCAAACATGTTAGCGCATATCCACATGGCAAAATGCTATATGGCTATTAAAAAGACAGAGGAAGATAGATGGCTATGAAAAAAAAAAAGTCGGGTTCAATATAAACAACTCTTCTTTTTATGAAAAGCCTACTATACACATAGAAAAAATCTGGACAAACATAGGTCAACCTGTTAACAGTCAAAGTGAAGTCGCTCAGTCATGTCTGACTCTTTGCAACCCTATGGATTGTAGCCCATGGAATTTTCTAGGCAAGAGTAGTGGAGTGGGTTGCCATTTCCTTCTCCAGGGGATCTTCCTGACCCAGGGATCAAACCCAGGTTTCCTGCATCGCAGGCAGAGGCTTTACCTCTGAGCCACCAGGGAAGCATAGAAAAAATCTGGACAAATATACATCAACCTGTAATAGTACTTATCTGTAACTATTCCCTTTGCCTAGAACCACCCCCATTTCTACTATCGCCCTCCCCGAGTCCCGGGCCCCTTTTCTTTTCAGCCGAGGGGCCGCACTGGTTTCCTGCTACTGCTATTCTCTGGATCAACTCTCTGTGCCTTGCTTGGCTCTCAGCAATATCACTGCCTATTATCACCAATCTCCTGAATTAAATGTTCAGTTCAGTCGCTCAGTCATGTCCAACTCTTTGTGACCCTATGAACTGCAGCACGCCAGGCCTCCCTGTCCATCACCAACTTCCAGAGTCCACCCAAACCCATGTCCATCGAGTTGGTGTTGCCATCCAACCATCTTATCCTCTGTCGTCCCCTTTTCCTCCTGCCCTCAATCTTTCCCAACATCAGGGTGTTTTCAAATGAGTCAGCTCTTCGCATCAGGTGGCCAAAGTATTGGAGTTTCAGCTTCAACATCACTGGCTGTGGTATACCTGGCTGGACACACTATGGTCAAAGTATGTGCTTTTTCTTACAAATATCCAACTGAAGCAGAAAACCCACATACTTTAAACCAACTAAATATTTAACATTTACTAGGTTGCCGCATCCTTTAGCAGGATAAATGATAAGCAAAGGAAAAGGCAGGAACCTGGTTCCTGCTGTCAATTTCAGAGAGTTTAAAGTACATGGATTGCAATACAGGAATCTCCATCACCCAGCAATAGATGCTACTTGCACGGAAAGATTAGATTCAAACATGCTTAATGTGCTCAGTTGTGACTTTTTGTGGCCCCATGGACTGTAGCTTGCCAGGCTCCCTTGCCCAGGGAATTTTCTGGGCAAGAATACTGGAGTGGGTTGCCATTCCCTCCTCCTGGGGATCTTCCTGACCCCAGGGATCGAACCTAAGTCTCTTGACTCTCAAGCATTGGCAGGCAGATTCTTTACCACTAGTGCCACCTGGGAAGACCCCAAGTATGCTTAGAAGCTAATACAAATGGAAAACTAGTAAAGATAAGTAAGAACAGCAAAGGAGAGAAGAACACTGACAAAACTGCACAAAATTTTCTACATCTTTTTAAAACCTTGAATTTTTTAAATGGAATTTTAAAGCATGTTTATATTTAACTATGTAGAATGATGTTTAACAGTTTAAACCCTTATCCTAAAGTATCTTAAGACAGACATCTTTTAAGATTCAAATGAATAGAACACACTAACAAATAAGAACTTAAAGTTTGACATGCCGTTATCTTATCTAAAATGAAATGCTACCCTCTAATTTTTACCCTTTTCCAGTTTGACATATAAACATGAAAACAGAAGATTAGGAAAAACCCACCATTATGTATAATTTATATCAACTATTTTAAAGTGCACACTCCTAGAGAACAGGAAATTTTGCATTGTTTTATTTGTCAAAAATATATTTCATTTCTATTTACTAAGATTACAGGAAAAGCTTTAAAATTATATGTGTATCAAATTTGGGGGAAAACACTATGATATACAAGTTTTAACCACTGAATTCCAAACAGTTCTGTGATGCTGCTCAATCTATTTTTAACTTATATATCTAATTTAACTTCATTGCTGTTGTTCAGTTGCTGAGTTGTGTCTGACTCTTTGCGACACCATGGACAACAGCATGCCAGGCTTCTCTGTCCTTCACCATCTCCTGGAGCTTGCTCAAACTCATGTCCACTGAGTCGGTGATGCCATCCAACCATCTCGTCCTCTGTTGTCCCCTTCTCCTCCTGCCTTCAATCTTTCCCAGCATCAGGGTCTTTTCCAGTGAGTCAGCTCTTTGCATCAGGTGGCCAAAGTACTGGAGCTTCAGCTTCATGATGCCCATCCAATGAACTTTCAGGGTTGATTTTTCTTTAGGATTGACTCATCTCCTTACAGTCCAAGGAACTCTCAAGAGGCTTCTCCAACACCAGAGTTCGAAAGCATCAGTTCTTCAGTGCTCAGCCTTCTTATGGTCCAGCTCTCACATCCATACTTGACTACTGGAAAAACCATAGCTTTGATGAGACATACCTTTGTCAGCAAAGTAATATCTCTGCTTTGTAATATGCTGTCTAGGTTGGTCATAGCTTTTTTCCCAAGGAGCAAGCGTCTTTTAATTTCATGGCTATAGTCACCATCTGCAGTGATTCTGGATCCCAAGAAAATTAAGTCTGTCACTGTTTCCATTGCTTCCCATCTATATGAAATGAAGTGATGGGACTGGATGCTGTGATCTTAGTTTTCTGAATGCTGAGTTTTAAGCCAGCTTTTCACTCTCCTCTTTCACCTCCATCGAGACTTCTAAATTAATTTATAGCATTTTGGAGAGCCCTACAGCACAGAAATCAAATTCAATAGTTCTTTTTATTCCAAATACTTTCAAGGTCTTTGTTCTGGATTAAAGCAGTTAAATGCTCAAGATACTTAAAAAGTAGGTGTCAACTAGATGTTGGCTTTTTAACATCCTATATAATTACCACAAAAAGTGGTAATCATGAATTATAAAATCCTCTCCTAATTCCCTTCAATGTTAGTATATCCAAGTCATTGGAGATGCAAACATATCTGACCTCAGTGCTCAAACACCTCGGAAGTTCAGGGAATTGTGTTACTGTTATTGTTGTTTAATATCCAAATGCTGTATTCCTGGTGCTCTATCAATAATTCACCAGAAATAATGAGAATTGAAACTTTTTATAAATTTATTGAAATACAAATTAGCTTCCTTAATTGTCCCAAATTCTTTAATTTTCTCATCACACTTTGACTGTAAAAAGGGGACTAAAACATACACATAAAAAGTAGCACTAAAGTGTATCTTTCTCTACATAAAAAAAACTTAGACTGCAACTCAAATTTAGAATGTAAACTTGGAATTCTATCTACCCAGTGGTGCCAAAATATCAACCTAAGACTGCCAGTAGTTTTGAAACAGATCAACAAGACACACAGTAAGAGAAACAAAGAAATGATACATTATGAATATTTTAAAGCCTGATACTTCAGTAACTTGAGCAAGCTCCAGGAGCTGGTGAAGGACAGGGAAGCCTGGCGTGCTGCAGTCGACATGGTCACAAAGAGTTGGACACGAATGAGTGACTAAACTGCCTGATTTCAGTAACTTGAACTAATTTGACATTTTCTAGGAATTAGCCATCAATGAAATTACAGAATATTCAATAAATGCACATTAATTTCTTATTTTGTATCTTTTCAACAATAATGCTTTTTTAGGAACTCAAATAATACAGAAACAGAGAGAGGGATGTCAGCTCTCATATACAATCCTTTCTCCTACCACTCTACGCTTTGCCTCAGTAAGTTATCAATGTGTAACAATTCCAAGAGCTGCATTTAAATACTTAAATACAGATGGGGGTGGGGGGGTCCACATTGTAGCCACATCTTGTATTAAGGCCAGGAAATCAGATCAAATACCCGCTTAATGGGTACTGTATTATCTCCAGAAACCACTGATGATTATTATACAAAACAGTGCTTTCTGGATTTAATGGTCTGCAGTTTTATAATCATTAGTTACATCTGCAACAAAGGCAGAAAATATACTGTGATTCTCAGTATATTGTGTATAACTGTATTAAAATCTAAGTTTAAAACCTAAACAAGAAAAATTCTACCAGATACTTAAAACACTGAATATTAGTTGGTCTATTTACTAAAGTTAAAAAGAAAATGCATCCCAAATCCTTAGGAAACCCTCTTGTGAATCCTATTTGTTGCCTGCCTGACAGATGTTATCAGTGTTTGTAGACAAAGGTCTACATAACTAAATCCACACAGTACAACAAGTCTCTTCTTAAGAGGACCTTGAAGATACAGAAAAACAAAACCATCCTGAGATTAAAGGCCATTTGCCATGATCTAAGATACACTGCCATCTTGTTTTGAGATGTTTTTAAAAATGTGTGCCAGCAAGAACTTCTTCCATCTTTTCTTTCTCTAATGCATCACAATTTTATTCCATGAAATAAAAACCAAAAGCAATTTTGCAAACCCTTTTCTGAAATGAGTGTTTGATCACAAGTGATACAAACATGCTGTCAACTCTGTGATGTTTTAATCTTCAAGGAAAACTCTGGTGGGCAACAAGTGCTTGATTTCCTCCCAACTTTTTATTCACAGGAGATGAACTGTACATCTCAGGTGCTTTCAAAGGAAAAGAATCTAGAGATCAAAGCTCTACTTTTACTTCTTATGGGGATTTACCTCATTCATTATTCTTAAAGAGACTTTGTAACTTCTAGGCTTTCCAGAAACTGATAAGACAGTCTATTTTCTGAACTTCACTATTTATTGTTACAGCATTGCATGAACGTGACAACATAAACATAAAAACAAGTTACATACTTTACAGATTTCCATAAAGATAGCGGTCTAAATGGCAGACACGGCAACATTAACAAAACTGAATACAGATGGGCAAAACTTTGACAAGATGGAATTTGAAAATCTGAACAAATAAATATGTGATAAAATTCAACTGCGAAACCAAATTCAACTCTGTGAAGTTCGAAGTCAAATATGATTTAGAACTTTTTAAAGTGACAAGAGGTTTAAATTGCTACGGTTGAGTATGTGGGGAAGGTGGAGAGAAATTTGAGGAAGCTTTTTAGTATGGGACAGCAAGGGCCAGGCAAGGGAATGCACAGCAGTTAAGACAGAAATCAACTGAACTCAGTCAGCAAAGCCTTCAAGCCCATTTGGTGGGAGGCTGAAAAATCGATTTGGGAATCCCATCAGGGAGAATTACACATTTTCAAATTCTATAAGGAACATTGTTGCTAGTCATTTCACTCATAATTTTTTGTAAAAATGAAAACTAAGAAAACAAATCTAAACTTAGTTTATTTGTAAAAGATTATGTAATGACAGTTTCAAATATGGGAGACATGGATTCAATCCCTGGGTTGGGAAGCTCCCCTGGAGAAGGGCATGACAACCCACTCCAATATTCTTGCCTAGAGAGTTCCGTGGACAGAGGAGCCTGGTGGGCTATAGTCTACGGAGTTGCAAAGAGTCAGACTCGACTAAGCAACGAACACTTTCACTTTATGGAGACAATTCTCGTATCACACAATTCACCCATTTAGGGTGTATGAATCAATGGTTTTCCCTAGTGGCTCAGACAGTAAAGAATCTGCCTGCAATGTGGGATACCTGGGTTCGATCCCTGGGTCAGGAAGATCCCCTGGAGAAGGGAATGGCTGCCTACTCAGTATTCTTGCCTGGAGAATCCCATGGACAGAAGAGTTTGGAGGGCTATAGTTCACAGGGTCACAGAGTTGGACACGACTGAGTGACTAACACTTTCACTTTTACAGAGACAACTCTCACACCATACAATTCACCCATTTAGAATGTATGAATCAATGGTTTTTAGTGTAGTCACAGAGAGGTGCAATCATCACAACAGTCCATTTTAGAGCATTTTTAGCATCCTACAAAGAAACCCCATACCTATTAGTGGTCACTCCTCACTTCCCCCAATTTCCTTAGCCCTAAGCAATACCAATCTGCTTTCTTTCTCTATGGAATCAGACAGTATGTGACCTTTTGTGACTGATTTCTTTCATTTAGCATGATGTTTTCAAGGTTCACCCACATTACAGCAGTGTTAGCACTTCACTCCTTTTTCTGTAAAGTAATACAGTATTGTAGGGGTATACAGTGTCCCCCTTGACGGCAGTTTTGCTTTCCTTGGTTTCAGTTACCCTTGGTCAAACCATAGTACAAAAATACTAAATGGAAAATTCCAGAAATAAATCATTCATAAGTTTTCAATTGGGCACTCTTTTAAGTAGTGTGATGAGATCTTGTACCATCCACCCCACCCCTCCAGTCATCCATTTGTCAGGTGTATTCCACCAGTTAGTCACTTAGTAGCCATCTTGGTGATCAGCAACCAGTCAATCCTAAAGGAAGTCAACCCTGAATATTCATTGGAAAGACTGAGGCTGAAGCTGAAGCTCCAATACTTTGGCCACCTGATGACTCACTGGAAAAGATCCTGATGCTGGGAAAGATTGAAGGCAGCAAGAGAAGGAGACAGCAGAGGATGAGATGGTTGGATGGCATCATCGACTCAATGGATGTGAGTCTGAGCAAACTCTGGGAGACAGTGAAGGACAGGGAAGCCTGGCATGCTGCAGTCCATGGGGTCGCAAAGAGCTGGACACGACTGGGCAACTGAACTGAACTCTTACTTAATAATGGCTCCAACGTGCAAGAGTAGTGATAGTGGCATTTGGAGATTCCCTAATGATGGATAGTTTATAAATTAACATCATAGGCATGTACATATAGGAAAAAACATGTATGCAGGGCTCAGTATACCCATGGTTTCAGGCATCCACTGCAGGGTTAGAACACCTCCCCTGAGGGTTAAGGGGGAATGACTATATCCATTTTTATTTATCTGTTCAGCAGTTGATGGACATATGGGATTATTTACACTTTTAAACTAGCAATATTGTAAGTACTGTTGTATGGACATTTGTATACAAATTTTTGTGTGTTTTCATTTCTCTTGAATATACACCTAGAAGTGAAATCGCTGGATCATGTAACAGTGCTGAATCTACTGAAGAACTGCCAGATGTTTTCCAAAGTGGCTGAACCATTTTTCATTCCTACTTGCAGGGTATGGAGGTTCTAATTTCTTTACATCCTCATCAACACTTCTTTTTTTTAATTGCAGCCATTCTAGTGGGTATGAAGTGGCATCTTACTGTGATTTTCATTTGCACTGGGTCAAACAAAGCAAATGACATTTTCTTTTCATGTGTTTACTGGTCATTCATATATTCTCTTTGTATTCAAATTATTTGTCTGCTTCTAAACTGGGTTTTTTATTTAGCTCTTAGAGTTGTTTATATATTGTGGATATTAGATCTCTGTCAGATAATATGATTTGCAAATATACCTTCCTATTCTACGAACTGCCTTTTTACTTTGTTGATGATGTCATATAAAAGTATAAAAGTTTTTAATTTTCATGAAGTTAGTTTTTCTTTGGTTGCTTGTGCTTTTGATGCCATATGTAAGAACCATCACTGAATCCATGGTCATGAAAAGGTACTCCTATTTTTGTTCCCTAAGAGTTTTAAGGAGATCCAACCAGTCCATTCTGAAGGAGATCAGCCCTGGGATTTCTTTGGAAGGAATGATGCTAAAGCTGAAACTCCAGTACTTTGGCCGCCTCATGAGAAGAGTTGACTCACTGGAAAAAGACTCTGATGCTGGGAGGGATTGGGGGCGGGAGGAGAAGGCGACGACAGAGGATGAGGTGGCTGAATGGCATCACTGACTCGATGGACGTGAGTCTGAGTGAACTCCGGGAATTGGTGATGGACAGGGAGGTCTGGGGTGCTGTGATTCATGGGGTCGCAAAGAGTCGGACACGACTGAGCGACTGAACTGAACTGAAGAGTTTTGTAATTTTAGCTCTTACATTTAGGTCCATTTTGAGTTAATTTTTGTATATAGTGTGAAATAGGGAATCAATCCCATTCTTTTGCATGTGGATATCCAGTTGACCCAAGACCATCTGTTGAAAGATTATCATCTTTTGCCCACTGAACTGTCTTGGTATCATTTTTGAAAATCAACTGACCATAAATATGAGTTTCTTTTCAGACTCACAATTCTAATCCATTAATATATATGTCTATCTATATGCTAGAACCACACAGTCTTTAATTTTATTCTTCTTTTTCAAGATTGCTTTGGCTATTTTGAGTTCCTTTAACTTTGGGCTAACTTTTAGGATTACAATAAATTTCTGCAAAAAAGCCAGCTGTTACTTTAACAGGGACTGCATTTATTCTGTAGACCAATTTGAGGGGTACTGCCATCTTAACAATATTAACTCTTCTAATCCATGAACATGGAGTTTTCCCCCCATTTAAGTAATTTTTTCAACGTTTTGTATTTTTCAGAATATAAATTTTTTTACTCCTGTTAAAAACCTATTCCTAACAATTCTATTCTTTTTGATGTTGTCATAAATAAAATTGTCTACCTAATTTCATTTTGAGATTGCTCACTGCAAGTATATAGAAATGAAACTGAGTTTTGTATGTTGATCTCTTATCCAGCAACTTTGTTGAACTCATTTATTGGTTCTGAGAGTTTTTTTAGTACATTCTTTAGGATTTTCTATACACAATATCAAGTCATCTGCAAATAAAGATGGTTTTATGTCTTCCTTTCCAAACTGGATGCCTTTTATTTCATTTTCTTACCTAACTGTCTTGGGGGAAGTATCACTTTTTAAGGGGAAAAAACCTGCATAATCAAACTCATGATATTATAATGACTAGAAAAACCTCTTGACTCCCAAAAACAATATAAAACTTAATTCATCAAAATGATTCCAATGAGAAAGAACTCCAGATTAGTTCTGATATTATGGCATCAAAGCCCTGTAGAAGGTCACCAGAGGAAAACAGGACAGTGCTGGATCCACAGCCAACAGTATACAAAAGTCACACCAATTTTACCTCCTGCTCATTGCCACGAGGACTTTACTTATATACTGGATACTGGTTATCTAAGTAAAATGCTAATAAAAACCTCTTCTGATGCTGAATAAAGGTTGTATTCTTTCAAATTTCTATTCTATTTGTTTTGATCCTTAAATACACTCTTTAATACTTCCTTTTCCACCAGTGTTTACCCTTATAAAGGCTAGACTTAAGAACTGACAAAATAATAAATGTCAATTGAAACATGTAAAATGTGCCATTACAGAATTTCTCAAAGACAAAGGGGAAGTTGGTTTGTACAGCTGCTGCTGGGTATTGAGTCAGGGCCAAAGAGGCTGCGAGTTCAGGGCTGACAGGCCCAAGCCATTTCTGGCTTGTGTGGTCAAGAGATTAGTTACATAAAAGGAATTATATAATAAACATATCGAGAAAAATGAGAGTTGGATTTTCTCTGTCTAGAGCGGGGCTAGTACAGGAGAAGACTAGAACAAATTCTGCTGGGTTAGATGAGAATTGGAGCAATAAGTGAAAACTCGTGGCATTTATACACTGCACCAACATATAGACACGAAAGTGGATAGAAGTATGTGTGTACGCAAGTGTATTTCCTGGATCCGTCTGCGGAGAGGGCTTGGAAGCAATGAAACCCCAGTAGCAATGAGCATACATATTGCCCAGATCTTATTTTCCTACTTGTACTCTCCACAAAAGGGAACTAGAATTCCTTGGAGAAGAGCCTGAATGCAGAGCTGGGTCAGAGAAAGTACAAGATGAGCCTGGAATACTTTGTGCCAGAAAGTAAATGCTCAAAAAATATTGGAGATATGTCAAAAGAATACAGGAGTCATCTTGAAAAAGGCGCCTGCTGGCCAAGTCTGAGACAATCTGAGCATTCAAAGTAAACAATGAGAGTAGTGGGTTATATAACGGTGGTGGTGGCTTAGTCGCTAAGTCGCATCCGACTCTTTGCGACCACATGGACTGTGGTCCAGACAGGCTCCTCTGTCCACGGGATTCTCCAGGCAAGAATACTGGAGTGGGTTGCCATTTCCTTCTCCAGGGGATCTTCCCAACCCAGGAATCAAACCCAGGTCTCCTGCATTGCAGGCAGATTCTTTACCAACTAAGCTAAGAAGGTTATATAATAAATTGACCAAAATATTAGGATTCCTTGAGTCCACATTGATATAAACAAGCAAACAGGGAAAAGGGACAGCTTTCTTATAGTAGAATAGCAACTAAGAAAAGTAGAAGTGATGACTGAAGGAGAAAAATCATATGGCAGCTATTTCAAATAATAATCATCAATGAATGTAAAATTTGATAAAGTAAAATATTTACATTGTCCCAGAGCATCTCCCTATAAATAATTATTTACTAAAATATACAAAATAACTTATCAAGTTTATAGAGATGGCACCTACATACTTTACAAAGTGATACAAACTTAAGCTGTTGGCTGTGAGGTAAATCAACAGCAGATGAATCCACAGCAGGTGCCCCTCCTCAGATGACACAATAAAAACACAATATCACTCCCAGGATATTCTTGCCAAAACTACTGAACCTGAATCCAGTTATAAACCTTTGATGAACACAAATTAAGGGACAGTCAACAAAGTAATTGGGCTGAATTCTTCAAAAATGTCAAGGTAATAAAAAAAACAAGCGTACACACTAAGGAAAAAAAGCACACAGAGAAAAGAAGACCAATGAGACATGACAATAGACACAGCCCCTGACCTCAACCTGACTCTGGATCAGAAAGAGAAAGGAAAGGAGGTTCGTGAGTATGTGTTTTGTGTTACAGAGGACATCATCGGAAAGACCGGTGACATCTGAATAGGGTCTGTGGATTGGATGGTAGTAACATATCAATGCTATTTTCCCGGCTCCGATGGTTGTACTCTATGTACGAAACTGTACCTGTTTTCAGGCAATACACACTGCAGTATTTAAGGATAACAGCTCAAGAGACTATAACAACTTACCCTCAAATAATTCAGAAAAAAATACAGACTATAAGGAAGGAAATGATAAGAAAAATGTGGAAACACATTAACAACTAGGGAATCTGGGTGAAGCACATGCAGAAGTTCTTTGTATTAGTCTTACAATTTTTCCGTAAATTTGCAATTATTTCATATTAAAAAATTAACAAATACTAAGCTATATTATGGGTTTCCCTGGTAGCTCAGAGATTTAAGTGTCTGCCTGCAATGCGGGAGACCTGGGTTCGATCCCTGGGTTGGGAAGATCCCCTGGAGAAGGAAATGGCAACCCACTCCAGTATTCTTGCCTGGAGAATCCCATGGACAGAGGACCCTGGTGGGCTACAGTCCACAGGGTTGCAAAGAGTCAGACACAACTGAGCGACTAACACTAAGCTATATTATATTCTTCAGCCTCCCATCATAATCCCTCGTATCTGTGTCTTTTTGAAACCTAAGCATTAAATTTTTACTTCTTTCATTGTTAAGTTTTGTTCTAATATATTCTCATCACTCCAGCTTACTGAGGCATTTTCATATTCTCTCTTTTCTGGCAAGTTAGAGATCCTTACCAGCTTCATAGTATCTGGAAATTTAGCTATCAAGAATAACAATCTTAAGTACAGTTCTGAAACAGGGCAAAGCAAAAGTTAATACTATTTTTTAATATGTCAATATATGAATAATAGCTAACATTTTTTTTTTTTTTTAGTTTTCAAATACACAGAATCAGTTCATTTAAGGATCCATGCTGCTCACTTGGTTGGACAAATTAAGTTTTTTCTAAATCAATACCTTTAAATTCCACCATATTTGATAGCCCATGAAAGCTATTACCATGATGGTAATGACCTCACTGGTTACAAAGTCAAATTCTCAATTACAATGAAAGTTAGCTATAATATTAATTTCAAGTGAATCTGGCATTGGGCTGATTTTGATTCCTTGCCAGGGAATTACGTTAGAAACTTCTTAAAGCAGCTTCAGGCAGCAAAAACAAAATTTTAAGAATTTCCTGGGGCATAACATCAAATATGAAATTACAATATTTACCACGAGGGCAAACACAAATTCACTTCTCTTTGCCGAAGGTCTCAATCCAGAAATCTGCCCTCATCCTCATTCTTGATCTCAGCTCCATCCCTGAGTCATCCCTCAGCCTCCATGGAGGACTGGTTCCAAGACCCTCAGTAGACACCGAACTGCAAGGGTGCACATGTTCCTTATATAAGACATGGCAGCACCTGCACATAGCCACACAACCCTCCCATATACTTCAAATCATCTCTAGATTATTTATAAATCCCAACTGAATATAGATGCTATATAAATAGCTGCCGGCGAGTAGCAAGTTCAAGTGTTACTTTTTGGAACTTTCTGGAACTTTTCTACTAATTCCTTTACACTAACTTTCACAAAAGCTAAAGACTCTGCCATCTGGCAAAAACAAAACTCTCTGTGACTTCTACCTTTTCTTACAGTTATTTTAGACTACCTTTTTTTAAAGAACATTTACATTACTGGCCATTTCCTCACCCCCACTCACTCCATAGGTTATTTCAACGTGTACCTTTAGTCACCTTCCCTCTATTCACTAAGGTCAAAGGGTCTCCCCTGACCTTCAACACAAAAAACACAGGCGGTCTTCATCATCCTCAGAAAAATGTAAACTCAGAGAACCGCTTCCTCCTCCTTGAAACCCACTCTGCCTTCTGCTTTCCTGACACCACTGACCCTGATTATTCTCGTACCTCCAAGGCAATTCTTCACTTGACTGCTAAATGTGGGCAGTTACACAGTGCTCTGTTCTAGATCGCTCTTTCTTCTTGTTGTACATTTTCTCCCTAGGAAATTTCATCCACGTCCATGGATTCAATTACCACTTCCAAGTCCGACCTCCAAATCCTCAGGTTCAGCCAAAACTTCTGTGAGCCTTGGGAGATTTGATAATATTATGTGCGGCTGAGGGCAAATTCACATTGTTTGGTCAGAGCAATCCTACTTCTAGGAGTCTATTCTACATAAATATCAGTATGTGTGCAAAAAAGATGTATAAACTCTGTTGTAGTATTATTTGTAACTTAAATTTTAAAAATAAACAAATGTTCATCAGTGGGGGAGGGGAGTTATTATCAATAATACATATCACAGTATGCAACCATTAAAAAAGAACGGGTAAATATACTTATACCATATAATCCAGCAGTTGTACTTCTTGGTATTTGCCCAAAGGAGCTGAAAACATATCTACACAAAACTTGCACATAAATGTTTACAGTAGCTTTATTCATTAACTGCAAAGTGAAAGTGAAAGTTGCTCAGTCTTGTCTGACTCTTTGTGACCCCATGGACTGTACAGTCCATGGAAATCTCCAAGCCAGAATCCTGGACTGGGTAGCCTTTTCCTTCTCCAGGGGATCTTCCCAATCTAGGGATTGAACCCAGGTCTCCCACATTGCAGGCGGATCCTTTATCAGCTGAGCCACAGGGAAGCCCATTAACTGCAAAATGTGGAAGCAAATGTGTGCCAAGATTTCCTTCAACAGGTTGAATGTACCACAACAAACTGTGGTACATGCATACAATGCATTATCATTCAGTGATGAAAAGAAATGCATTATCAAGTTATGAAAAGGCATGAAGGACACTTAAATGCGTATTACTAAGTGAAAGAAGCCAATCTACATACCATATGATTCCATTACTATATGAAATTCTGGAAAAGGCAAAACTATGGAGATAGTAAAGTGATCACTGGCTTAAGGGACTGGGAGGGGAGGGAGAGACAAATGAGGAAGCACAGGGGCTCTTCAGGGCGATGAGACTGCTCTGCACAGTAACACAATGATAGATACGTGTCATTATGCATTCTTCAGAATCCAGAAAATGCACACCACCAAGAATGAGCCCCAATGTAAACTCTGCACTTCAGTTAATAATAATATTATAATTGATAAGCCAATATTGATCCAATGTATCATACTAATGCAGGATGTTAATAACAGGGGAAACAGGGAGTGGGGGACTACTGGAGAGCACAGAGACTCTGTACTTCACACTCAGTTTTTCTGCAGACCTAAAATAGACTTTTTTAAAAGTCTATTAATAAAAAAAATTTTTTTTAAATGTTAAGATTTAATGACGGGAAATTTCAGACTCTCAACAGAACACATTCAATACAGTAAGCCAAATTCTAGTGCAGTGGTTCTCAATCTTGGCTGCATGCTACAATCACACGAGAAGCTTTAAGAAATGCTGATGTCCAAGGATCATCAGTACCCGGAAGTGAGGCCTACAGATAATGGTGCAGAATGACCCCTCCCCAAGTAGTCAGAAGTACATAACCCCTAAAAAATATTACTGCATGGATATAAGGGTATAGTAACAATTTCTTGCTTCTTGGCTTTTAAAATATTGTTCAGCACAGAGAATTACTTGGGGAAAAAAAAAAAGAATTCACAAGGATGTAGCAGTAAAAATCCTATATGGCCACATTCATAAGGACACTTTTCATCTCTGCTTCCATTAAAATTTCAGAATGGAGAGCCTAACACTCAGGTGTGCCTTAATAACAGCGCAAATAAAGCACGGATAAAACCAACTCAGTGGTCATTTTATATCATAGTACAATAATGTTCTGATTCACTATTTTTATATTAGAAGATAGCAGGTTTCTATTTAACTTCATTTGTTCATATGATAAAATGAATCTGGGGAGACTAAAAGCCAGTATATTAATGATAGATGAGAGAAAGAGAGAAGTTGAGGATCCCTTAGAAGCCCATCTAACATTTAAGACCATCAAAGCCTAATAGTAAAGACTGTCACAGTGGAACCATCTATATCATAAATGTGCTTTGTTACTGTCACAGATCTACTCTTTTAAAACTTGATTTTAAATCCTTTTTTGAAGTTTTAGACTTAAAACTGGCAGCTCTAATCTTTCTGTAAGTTAATATAGGAAGTAATAGTACAGTGATATAAAAAGTCCATTTATAAGATTTGGATCAGATTTTATTAGGTTCAATTTTGACCCCAGGTAATACATTAACAGATTTTTCTCAATTATCTATTTGCTGCAGATGAGCTACTTATAAAGTTTAATATTTTTCAAGATACAGTCAGAAATACACAGCTAAAACAAGAATGATAGCTTAAAAATTCCTAACTAGTAAAAAAAAGTCCTTTGGACTTTTCAAAAATTAAATAAAAGACAAGAGCTTCCACTCGCAGAAAGGTGAAACAATCTACTTTTCCCTATTGTCCCACTAAGTACTACAGGAAGCCCTGGACAGCATCATATATAAAATAAACTTAAGAAGACACTGAAAGTGAGAGAAGGTGACAGGCAAGTAGGGACTCTGACACAAGGAGGGACATGGTTGTGAACTTCCTGAGTTTTCTTTTTTTGCCCTTTTATTCCAGATGGCATACTGGAAAAGCTGGTAAACTTGAAACACCAACATACAGACAAAAAGGAAAAAAATAAAAAACAAAAGAAAGAAGAAAAGCCTTCTCTATCTAACCAGATGACCAGGAAAGAGACAAGCCTAGCAAGAAAGGAAACTTTTAGACAACAACCTCAAAAAACACAAACTGTGACAACTTATGCAATAAAAAATAATTATTTCTATAATTAGTGAAGAAACTGAACCTGCAATTAATTCCTGAAAAAGAAATATCTAGACCCAGATGGTTTCACTGGAGAACTCTACCAAACAAAAAAGAATTAACATTAATTTTATCAACCTCTTTCAGAAAGTAAAAGAGAGTGGACCCCAGTCAAAGACAGTACAAAAAAGAAAGCTACAAATCAGTATCCTATATGAATACAGATGCTAAAATCCTTTCCAAAATGTCAGTAAACAGAATTTAGCAGTTTAGTTTATTCCAGGGATGCCAGGCTGTTGCATCCTGGATTCGAAAACCGGTCAACATAATCTACTACAGAGAAGAAAAATCACATGATGACATCAACTGATGATGTAACAGAGAATCCAGAAAGTCCCATACAAGTAGGCCAATCAATATTTTACTTCAAAAAAAAAAAAAAGCAATTAAGTGATTAAGTGGAGGAAGAAGTTTTCAACAGTGTTGGAATAACTGAATATCCATAAACAAAAAATTAAATCTTGACCTATACTTCACACCTTATACAAAAATTATTTGAAATTCTAAAGTGTGTGCTCAGTCACATCCGACTCTGTGTGACTCCACCGACTGTAGCCCGCCAGGCTTCTCTGTCCATGGGATTTCCCAGGCAAGAATACTGGAGTGGGTTGCCATTTCCTCCTCCAGGGGACCTTCCTGATATTCAAGGATCGAATCCTCGTCTCCTGCATTGGCAGGCAGATTCTTTACCACCAAGCCACCTGGGAATCCCTAACTCAAATGGATCATAGATTTAAATGCTATATGTAAACATATAAAAGTTTTAGAAGATATTTGAGACCTAGGACTTAGTGAAGAGTTCTCAGACATAACACCAAAAGCATGACACATAAAAGAAAAAACTGGACTGCATCAGAATTAAGACTTTTGCTCTGTGAAACCTTTTAAAGGGATGAAAAGACAAGTTGGTAAGGACTTGTATCTAGAGCATATAAAGAACTCTTGTGACTCAACAATATAAAAGGAAACAATCCATTTAGAAAATGCACAAAAGATGGAAGGATACATCTCACCTAAGGGGATGTCTGGATGGTAAATAAGTACATGAAAAAGCATTCAAGGTCAACACTCATAAGGAAACACAAAGACCACAGTGAGATACCACGACCCATCTATTAGACCAGGTAAATTTAAAAACAGTAACAAAACCAAATGCTGGCAAGGATGTAAACAACCTATGTCTCTGATATTTTGTTAGTGGTAATATAAAATGGTACAGCCACTTTAGAAATGTCTGGCATTTAGTTTGGCAATAACTAAATGGAAAATGGTTTGGCAGCTTCTTAAAAACATACAACTTACCATACAACGCTGCAATTGTATGGTAAGCATACAATCGTATGGTAAGCATACAATCCCAAGCATTTTGCCCAGAGAAACAAAAACTAAAGTCTAAGACAAAAACCTGTATAACAAATGTTTATAGCATTTGGGGTGGGGGTGGGGGTGGGGGGTAACAATCCTAAATTGGAGACAATCTTGCTGTTGCTGCTGTTTAGTCACTAAGTCGTGTCCAACTCTTTGCAAACCCATGGACTATAACCCACCAGGCTCCTCTGTCCATGGGATTTCCCAGCCAAGAATACTAAAGTGGGTTGCCATTTCCTTCTCCAGGGGAGCTTCTTGACCCAGGAATGGAACCAGCATCTCCTGCACTGCAGGTGGATTCTTTATCTCTGAGCCACCAGGGAAGACCTATTTTAGCACGAAAGTTCCTAATACCCTCTGAGATTAGCTGTCAAAATTTACTGATTTTCATCAGTTCAGTTCAGTCGCTCAGTCATGTCCAACTCCTTGCGACCCCATGGACTACTGATTTTCATAAAAAAAAGCAAAACTGTAGTGCTTTATATACAAACTTAAAATATTTCAGGTTTCACTATGTATCATGTTGTTTAAGACTGCTTGCTTTTGAACCTAAAGATCAATTACTTCTTTGTGGTTTAAAATTCAAACAATGCTATAATGGACAGCAGGGAGATGAATCCAGTCAATCCTAAAGGAAATCAACACTGTGTATTCATTAGAAGGACTGATGCTGAAGCTGAAGCTGTAATACTTTGGCCACTTGATGCAAAGAGCCAACTCATTGGAAAAGACCCTGATGCTGGGAAAGATTGAGGACAGGAAGAGAAGGGGGAGACAGAGGATGAGAAAGCATCACCAACTCAATTGACAGGAGTTTGAGCAGACTCCAGGAGATAGTGAAGGACACGGAAGCCTGCAGTGCTGCAGTTCAAGGGGTCGCAAAGAATCAGACACAACTTAGCAACTGAACAACAACAATGCTATGAAATAAATACTTTAATCAATAAAGCCAATTTTTAACAAGTCTGATCTGATTTAATAACTTATTGTGTTTGATTTTCTTAAGTCATTTATTATTAAAGATGAGTAGGGGAATAAGATACTTTCTTGACTGAAAAAAGAGTCTTATTGGTATCAGGACTCTCCATTTATCTACTGCAGTTAAGAGCTATCTCAAAATGAAATTTGAGTATTTTTTCAATAAATGAATGAATGTATGTCTAAAATTTCTTAGTAGTAGGATACAGTCCATGGGTCGCAAAGAGTCGGACACGAGACTGAGCGACTTCACTTCATACAAACACTCAAACCATTAAAGCAAACCTGGATATCTACAAGAAAGGCACTTAACTAGATTAAGCTTACAAAAAATTTTTAAAAATAAAGTAATATTTAACATGAGCAAATGATACCAAGGCTGTCAGGGGGAAGAAAAAAAAGCCAACAGACAAAACAAAACATCAAATTAGATCCCTCAAAAACCTTAACAAAAGGCTGAGCTGAGTGAAGGCAAGTTACACACAACCATCTCTCCCCACTGTGAATTCTGTGATCCTCTGAATGTCAAAATAATAATGACCTGCTGGGTTAAGTTACGAACCATGTTTAACACAAACACAGGTATGCTTATCTAGGAAGAAAGACTGCAGGGAGCTCCTCTTTTTAGGTCCAGAGTCACCAGCCACAATCCAGCTTATCCCAGGATTCTACAGCTTTTCTTTCTCAAGACATGCAACTGTACTTCAGGGTTTTATTTTTAATCTCAAACAACAGTAGGAGTACAAAGGTCAATGAACAGAGGTAATGGCTATAGCAACATTTTCCAGTTTCCAAAATCTTTTATGCAAACAAATTAGAGAAAGCACAACTCATGTCCTTTGTAAAAGATGCAGAGATTTTACGTGTCTATCTATTCATTTCTAACTGTTCTCACAATTTAGAAGCCAAAATGGAATGGGCAATAAGCTTAATACGTGAAAACAATTAGCAAGGAAAACGCATGCAGTACTCATTTATTCTTCTGTCACCTTTGCTTGGGAAAACAGTTAAGATTTCCAGCAATTTGTTCCTGCAAACCATCTTAATGTCACCTTAGCATCTTCTCCTTAATTATGACCAGTTAAAAGTGGTGCATCTCCTCCCAGTTTTATTAAGTTGTATTTGAGAAATAAAAATTAAAATTGTATATACAGTTGCCCTAAAACAAAGCGGGATTAGGGGTACCAACCCTCTGCACAGTCAAAAGTACAAGTATTGATTATAATTGTCCCTTTGTATACATGGTTCCCCTGTACCCAAGGTTCTGTATCTTATTAGTTCTGTATTTATTTGTGTTCTGTTCATTCTGATTCAACTAACCTTGTATAGTGCAGTACTGCACTATTAACTGCTGAAAAAAACCCATATATAAGTAGACACTCCTAGTTCAAATTTGAGTTGTTAAGGGTCAACTGCACTTAATGTATATAACACAAAGTTTTGATATATGCATACATCGTGTAAGGATTACCACAATCAGCCACTTGACACATTCATCAAAAAGTGTTTTTTAATACAGAAAAAAAAAAAAAACCCTTTTATTTATAGGAACAATAATCTAGCTGCTCCTTAGCATTGTTTGTGGATGGTCTTTCCAACCTGACAGTGAACTCCTCAAGGGTGGGAACTGAACCAGAGCCCAGACACCACATGTCCTGGGCTTTGAGGATACACAGACATATGATTTGCGGCACCGGGTAGGCTCCGAGTAAATGTCTGTGGTTCATGCTGCTGATCCTAAGCTCATACTCTTCAGAGACAAGCAACAGAGACCTATCTTCAGAGCAGCTACCCGACTTTCATCAGCTCTCTCATTAATTAGTACCACATGTTGATTACTCAATGTCTGAATTCTCAAATCATTTTTGGATTGTTTTCTTTCATTTCTGAATGTGTAATAAATGTTAAAATTAATCAGGTCACAACAGCTTTAAATTGGGCTTTGGGGGTTGATCCACTTTTAGAACGAGAGTGGTATCCGAAATCTTCGTCAAACTCCCGTCAATTAACCACAATAAAACGGAGGGAAATGATGTTAATGCAAACAACCTATCAAAAATGCCTCTGGCTCATTTGGAATGAAAGGCTCTGTCTCCTGCCTCACATTCTGGACGCATCTATGTCTGCATCTCCAGAGAGGCCGAGAATTCCAGAGACAAGTAGAGAATACCCATGCTCCAGATTTTTTAGAACCTGCAAAGTTAAAGCGATGATGTGGCTGGAGAGAGGAATTTGGGCCCAAACCCAACGGTGACTCACAGCCAAAGTCAGCTGCTTGACCAGAATTTAGATTCTTTGGAGAAAGCCACGAGCTACAGGCTGCTCTGCTGCTGCTCAAAAGCTTGGTTACGGAGTCCCATCATCACCTGTCTCTTTTAATTCTGTTACCTCTGGATACCAGACTAGAACACGCAACTACTTACACAAAGCAAGCTCCCCTCTCCGAGGTGACAAACAAAAAGTATGGAACGGAATAAGCTTTGCCACATGTCTTCCGGTATACTACCCTCTTGCTCTAAGGAAAAATATTTTCTTTTAACCTCTTATAGCTACCCAGGTTCTGGTGTTTTTGCTTTAACCTTTATGAGGCTCTTCCAGCCCTTTTTTGTGCCACCCATCCAGTCCCATGCACTTCAGACCTTCTGCTGGGTTTGCACTAGCTCACATTTGCTCAGGATGGAATCCATTTGTTACCTGCTAACTCAAATCTCCCCAAATGATCTAATGCTCCAGGTTTGTTTTTTTTTTTCATTTCATTGCACTGAAAATGCCTACTTTGAAGCAAAATGTTTTAACAATGAAAAGGTGGAGGGGCTACTGTAATAAAAACATTAAAACTCCTTTCTTGTCATCACATAAGCAAGCTAACCAGCAGCCAGTTACCACAAAATATTACCATCAAGACATAAAACCTATGGACAACAAGAGCATAAGAAGAGACTCTGCTTTGTTCCAGGACATTCCTGGGTCTTTTTCCTGTGAGCCCCACAACCCTAGCTTCTGACATGGACACCAAGTCTTGTCTTCATGTTGCTCAGCTACACAGTCACAAGTCCCTAAAAGCTGAGACTTTCTAAAGTTAATTTCAATTTCTTAAAAGTTTAAAATAAATTTTTAAGAGCTCTTCCTATAACCTAAGTATTTCTTCATAAGTCTTGAATCAGTTACACATTTAAATAGTTATGAAAGAAATGGCTACAGCTTGCCATTTAAGGCCAGGACTATCTCCCAAAGCAAATTCTAGCACTAGTTCCAAATTCAGAAATAAACTAAACGGTTGGTCGCCTTCTGCTTTTACTTGCCTTCTTGAATGCACTTTTAAGTGCTTCAGAAAACATGTTCAAAAATTCTAATTTTTAAAATGACAATATAATATGGTGACTAAGTGCATTGCAAACAGCCTTTGTTTTAACAAAGGATTCACAAAACGAATTTAATACTCAGGTGTCTTTTAAAAGAGACATTATAAAAAGATCAATTTATAATCACTAGACTCCATGAGACTTTTTCTGAAAACATTATTCATTATTTTAAAGGACAAGGATATCACAAATTAAGGACAATAGTTCAAATATACTTACTAACATTTAGTCAGTATATCATAGTATCATATCTAATTCTCTCCCTCCTCATACCCTCTAACTTTACTGACCTGGAAAATTCTCCTTTGCTGGAATTGCCTGATATTACATTATCCTCAATGGTAAAAAAATGAAAGCATTTCCCCTAAAGTCAGGAACAAGACAAGGGTGCCTGCTTTCACCACTACTATTCAACATAGTTTTGGAAGTTTTGGCCACAGCAATCAGAGCAGAAAAATAAAAGGAATCCAGATTGGAAAAGAAGAAATAAAACTCTCACAGTTTGCAGATGACATGATCCTCTACATAGAAAACCCTAAAGACTCCACCAGAAAATTACTAGAGCTAATCAATGAATATAGTAAAGTGGCAGGATATAAAAGCAACACACAGAAATCCCTTGCATTCCTATACACTAATAATGAGAAAATAGAAAGAGAAATTAAGGAAACAATTCCATTCACCATTGCAATGAAAAGAATAAAATACTTAGGAATATATCTACCTAAAGAAACAAAAGACCTATATATAGAAAACTATAAAACATTGGTGAAAGAAATCAAAGAGGACACTAATAGATGGAGAAATATATCGTGTTCATGGATCGGAAGAATCAATATAGGGAAAATGAGTATACTACCCAAAGCAATCTATAGATTCAATGCAATCCCTATCAAGCTACCAACGGTATTCTTCACAGAGCTAGAACAAATAATTTCACAATTGGTATGGAAATACAAAAAAAACCTCGAATAGCCAAAGCAATCTTGAGAAAGAAGCATGGAACTGGAGGAATCAACCTGGCTGACTTCAGGCTCTACTACAAAGCCACAGTCATCAAGACAGTATGGTACTGGCACAAAGACAGAAATACAGATCAATGGAACAAAATATAAAGCTCAGAGATAAATCCACGCACCTATGGGCACCTTATCTTTGACAAAGGAGACAAGAATATACAATGGATTAAAGACAATCTCTTTAACAAGTGGTGCTGGGAAAACTGGTCAACCACTTGTAAAAGAATGAAACTAGAACATTTTCTAACACCATACACAAAAATAAACTCAAAATGGATAAAAGATCTAAACGTAAGATCAGAAATTGTAAAACTCCTAGAGGAGAACATAGGCAAAACACTCTCCAACATAAATCACAGCAGGATCCTCTATGACCCACCTCCCAGAATATTGGAAATAAAAGCAAAAATAAATGGGACCTAATTAAAATTAAAAGCTTCTGCACAACAAAGGAAACTACAAGCAAGGTGAAAAGACAGCCTTCAGAATGGGAGAAAATAATAGCAAATGAAGCAACTGACAAGAATTAATCTCAAAAATATACAAGCAACTCCTGCAGCTCAATTCCAGAAAAATAAACAACCCAATCAAAAAATGGGCCAACAAACTAAACAGACATTTCTCCAAAGAAGACATACAGATGGCTAACAAACACATGAAAAGATGCTCAACATCACTCATTATCAGAGAAATGCAAATCAAAACCACAATGAGGTACCATTTCACACCAGTCAGAATGGCTGCGATCCAAAAGTCTACAAGCAATAAATGCTGGAGAAGGTATGGAGAAAAGGGAACCCTCTTACACTGTTGGTGGGAATGCAAACTAGTACAGCCACTATGGAGAACAGTGTGGAGATTCCTTAAAAAACTGGAAATAGAACTGCCATTCGACCCAGCAATCCCACTGCTGGGCATACACACTGAGGAAACCACAACTGAAAGAGACACGTGTACCCCAATGTTCATCACAGCACTGTTCATAATAGCCAGGACATGGAAGCAACCTAGATGCCCACCAGCAGATGAATGGATAAGAAAGCTGAGGTACATATACACAATGGAGTATTACTCAGCTATTAAAAAGAATACATTTGAATCAATTCTAATGAGGTGGATGAAACTGGAGCCTATTATACAGAATGAAGTAAGCCACAAAGAAAAACACCAATACAGTATACTAATGCAAATACACGGAATTTAGAAAGATCGTAATGATAACCCTGTATGCGAGACAGCAAAAGAGACAGTCTTTTGGACTCTGTGGGAGAGGGCAAGGGTGGGATGATTTGGGAGAATGGCATTGAAACATGTATAATATCATATGTGAAACTAATCGCCAGTCCAGGTTCGATGCATAATACAGGATGCTCGGGGCTGGTGTACTGGGATGACCCAGAGGGATGGTATGGGGAGGGAGGTGAGAGGGGGTTCAGGATGGGGAACACGTGTACACCTGTGGCGTACATGTTGATGTATGGCAAAACCAATACAATATTGTAAAGTAATTAGCCTCCAATTAAATAAATTTTTAAAATAAATAAAATGAAGATCAAAGTTTCCATAAGAGCAATAATTTGCTCTGCATTGTTAAGGCTGGTATAGATGGCAGGTGAGAAAAATGCAAATGAGAAAGTTTAAACTGCATAAGCCCTTTGGAGTACTTTCATTACATTCTTTCATAAGCACTGTCACACTTCACCACCTACTCTTTGGAAGAGAGAAAGATTTTCTTTAAGAAGAGAATTTAACTTAGATTTGTGAAATCAGAACTCAAGAGTTCTTGACACTAAGGCTCAGACTGCATTAAATGACTCTGCTGTGGTCTGCAAAGAAATTATCTATGCAACTTGAGACTGAGTGAGCTAGAAAGGAATTAAGAGAAGAAAACACAAATTATCCTTATTTAACTTTTCTCTAGCATATTCAAATAATAGCTATTTAGAGTAAAATATTTTTTAACAAGCATCTTTGTGTAATAGAGTCACCATGCATAGTATTTCAGTCCAGAGTCTGTCCAAGGAGACACATCTGCAGAAACCGGCCATTTGGAAGACAAAGACAGTTACACTGAAAATAAAAGTGGAGAGTTGTTTTAAAAATAAGGAATATGACTGTGTGGTTTGCTAGATCATATATGATAAAACAATGATATTATTGTGTGATACCATAGAATAGAATTTTGTTTAGCTCTAGCCAGTTTTCAGTTAAGTAGCTAGCTAGTTAGGGACAGAATCTTTGGAGTATTGGATCAATATAATTACAAAATTAGACCCCAGGAAAATATAAAAATATTAAAATCTTGACCATGATTGACAGAAGACTCCTTTAAAGGAATATAAAAATGTGTGCTGCAGTCCTAAGTCTAAATGTATTGTTACAAAGGCGATGGGGAAAGAACCAGACACTTATCAATAAACAACTGACATTTCCTACCCAAAGCCCATGTATGTGCACGAACCTAAGAGTAAAAGGTGAAATGAAAACATGAGAAACATCGGTATTTAAGTTATTATCACTAGAATTAAGAAACAGAGAAGAGGCCTGTTAGCAACAAACAAGCAAAGCCCAGAGAGGTACAACTACAATGAAATAAAGTGGCTCTAAATGTGTACTTTTTCCCCCCTTGCCTATGTAGTCCTTGGCTGAGCCAGAACTTTCCTCGGGCTTTCAATGAGCGAGTACATTATTTCCAATAGTTGAATTTCATCAGCCAGACCCCAAATATCCAATCCGGAAGCCCTCCACTGAAGCTATCCAGGGTAGTAACTGGTCACTCAAATATGGCATCTCAAGAGAGTAACTGGGTTGTGTGAGCACATTCCTTGGTCTGACCCCAGGTCTTAGGGCCACGGGCTGGGTGTACCCACCATGGACAATCTCCAGCACTTGGTAGAGACCTCTAATGAACCATAGCAGTGAGGCGTGAAGTCAGTCATCTGTACAAGTCTTTTCAGCGACAGGAATATTCTAATATATGCTCTTCATCCCGACCCCTTTCTACCTCTAACCAGCTGTTTGCCTCATGAATGCAGGTTTAAAGAAAAGAACAAGACAGGCATTGTGAGGATGAAGGAAGATGATACGTGTTAAGGGTTTAGCACAGGGCTTGGACTGAGAAATATGAGTTCCACGAGTCTCAGCTACCATTACTGCGTACACCAAAATAGAACTGGTGGCGAGATGGAGTGAGACGCTAGGCCCCCTCATCTTTTGGTTCTCCCAGACTAGTGTGTTTCAAATCGTGAGTGGCATTTACGGTTACAGAATCAATGTAATGGACTGTGAACAGCATTTCCTAGAGAGTGAAAAAAACTACAACAAATTTAAAATGTGGGACTTCCCTGGCTGTCCAATGGTTAAGACTTCGCCTTCAAATGCAGGGGTATGGGTCTGATCCCTGGTCAGGGAGCTGGGATCCCACATGCCTCATGGCTAAAGGACCAAAACATAGAACAGAAGCAGTATTATAACAAAGTCAATAAAGATTTAAAAAACTTAAAAACAAAATGCTACGGAGCATCAAATGAGAAAGGATGCATATTGTTCAGCATATTTTTGTTTCAGCTGTGTGTGTGTGTAAGAGAGACAGAGACACAGACACAGAAGGCAAGCAGGTAGGTATTCAAGGAGACGTGTATTACGTCACAATGTAAAGGGACGTTTCTAACAGTGGCCTAGAGTGCATGCACGTGTGCATGCTCAGCTGCGTCTGATTCTTTGCGATCTCAGGGCTGTAGCCCATCAGGCTCCTCTGTCCATGGGATTCTCCAGGCAAGAATACTGGAGTGGATTGCCATTTCCTTCTCCAAGGGATCTTCTCAACCCAGGGATCAAACCTGCATGTCCTGTGTTGGCAGGTGGATTCTTTACGGATGAGCCATCTGAGTAAGTTGACTATCTGAAACTGCTTGGCTGCACTTAAAACTACAGTGGAATTTCAGTATTCTGATCACAACAGTGAGGAAGATTTAGGCTGGCACCTCCCGACACCTCTACCGGATGTCTACAAACACCTTTAATTCATCTGGTCCAAAGTAAAACCCATTATTCTTTTCCTTCTCTGCTCATCTTCATGCTTCTCACTTCAGAAATGAAGTCAACATGAACCCAGTTCCTGTCAGAACCCATAACTCTCTTGACAACTTTCTCCCCTCCCCATTATCATCAACAATGAACCAGCCAGTCCTGTACATCCTACTTTTGAAGAGCTTTGCTAGTCTCTCTCTCCCTATTACCAACCATTCCCACCCTCTCTCAGCCACCAACATCTTCTGCTTAGTGCTGTATGCAAAACCATTCTAGTTGGTCTTCCTACCTCCAATCTTCACCAAGTCCCATTCATTCTCCACTTGTGAAGTAGATATGACACTCTGTTAATGTCACTCAGGGCTGAAAACCCTTTCATGGCCTTCCAGTGTTTTCAGGAGAAAAAGCTGAACTCCGGATAATGATTCACAAAGTCCTGCACTGATCAGCTGCCTCTCCTTGCTCCAAGCCCATGGCCACTCTCAACTCTAGCAGTGCCCCCTGCTCCTCAGATCTTCTAAATATGCTCTTCTTTGCCTAGAGCTCTTGGATTCTGTTCCTTTTAAAATTCTAACTTAGATCACTTCATCAATTAGTCTTTCATCTCCCACACCCTGTCCAAATCGGAGCTGAGGACCCTGCTGTGTGAACTAACTGCATCATCCATTACCCCCAATATACTACTTTTTTCATTTTACTGAAACAGCTGCAGTATCCTTTGCTAAATTCCTGAGGGCTGGGATGAGTCATTTACACCATCATAAAGCACAATACCGGACTCAATACTTGTTTGTGGTCCTTACTCTCTCTGCTCCAATGCACCTGACATGTTCAGCTGACATCAGAGACCTGTCACCTCCTTCCGCACCTTTCGGTGGCCTACACTAGACATCTCTTGGGATTGCCTCTTACAGCCCTTGGCCTCACCTGACTCACACTACAACTGTGGCGTGTAGTGCCATGAAGGACAAAAGGTCTGTCTCTCTCGCTTTCTGCCTTTCAGAGACAGCAGCCTGTTGGGCCGCAGGAGGCTGCTCTGTATTTGTACAAGTACAAACTGAAAGTGCAGAGGTGTTAACACCCAATGAGACAACCATCGGCCAGGGGACAGGCCTCAATCCCTCAGGTGGCCAACTCTGAGACACGCACCAGAAGGGCGCTCAGAAGGACTGACCTCCAGTCCTAAAAGTGGTAGCTCACACAGTAACAGGGCCTTCTAGCCTTTCCCTCCTTCCCTAGTTCACTCTCTCTAGTCCTCTACTCCCGTTCTCTAAGACAATTTCTCAAATGAATCATCTGAGGGCAAACCCATGTGTCAGATCTGCTTGTGGAAAGAAATCAGACTAAGACAGTCTCTCTCTATAGCATTGGAAGCGCTCCGATTTTTATTCCTGTTTTCTTATTTTGCTAGGAGGTAGGTAACTTTATTCTTTCCCTATGTGTCAAAACTGTCTTCCCCATTTTCAGCAAATTTTATTTTATTATTGGTGAACACTCCACAGAAGCATGAACAAGTCAATTCTGCTCTAAATGAGGTCTATTTCAAATGAATGGCAGCTAGGAAAATACATTTCTTACAAGAACAGGAATTCTACCCCAGTTTCCATGTTTACATTAAAAACATTTTGCCAGCATCACATGAAAGAACGTTCATAAAATAAACAGACCTCCTCATACCTTCATGTTACAGCTTGCTTATTTTTCTGCAGAGAGAATGTATATTAAACATCCACAAAACAGAATCTAAACAGTTTAAAAGTACCTTGCAGGCAAATGCAGCGACTCCTTCTCACACTGAAGTTGGGTATGAGTGATTTCAGAAATTCAGGCTGCCACACTTGCCATTTGCGTCAGTTTCTCCAATAGCCAAGAGGCACTGGATTGAATATCACATGATACAGGCTCCACAATACAGAGTATTTACCGATAATTCACAAGGCAGGGAGATGTTCAGTCAACTGCAAATGATTTTAGGGCTGATGACATTCTGGGATATCATTGTTTGCCCTTTCTTTACTTATTTAACCTTTAAGCATTCCATTAACTGTCAGAGATTACTAAATTTACTGGCTAAGCAAAGTTTTTAAATTCTCTCCTTTCATTGCTGCTTTCCAACATCAAACAAAGTTTAAAAATTTGTTTTTAAATTTGTTTACAACCAGAATGTATGGAGATTGAGAATGCTTAAAGCATTTCAATGATTTGGGGTAGTAAAAAGTTTTCACTTTTATTACAATAAAATATCTTTGTAGTTACATGTCTTCTCCAAATTTTCTAAAGTACCTAGATGAGAGTATTAAAAGAACTCTATTATCACCAATGACAATAAACTTATTTTTATATAAAAGCACCTGATATCAACGTCTTCCAACTCTGATATGTGTGTATACTCTCCATGTATAACATATCTAATGCCTAGAATTAAGATGCCACAAAGCTCCCTAACAGCTAGAAACAAGCCTCCTTGACACTCCTCGGCTTTGTCAGCTATTAGAGGGCACAGACTGAATCCCATTTCCTCTGTTAAGATCCACATTTTTACACATTTTAATGTTTCTGAAACCCAAATGCATCTTATAATTCATGGAGTCACAGTCTAATTGGCAACATTGTTTCTCAGTGGTATCTAAAATAAAGGACTAAAACTTGACAATGTCTCATACTCAACAGAATATCACAGTTCATTCAGCATTTGAACAGCAGATATGGGCTTTATTTTTATTCTTTAACTGACATTTTGGACAATCCCTTCATGATACAAAAAATGTCAGTCTTCACTCAAACAATAAACAAAATAGCATAGCAAGGTGTCACACATTTTTTTTTTTTTTTTGGGCATTATGATTTTTATTTTTTCTTTTTGTTTTTCCGTACGTCACACATTAGAACCAGGCCTCACTAGCATTTACAGACATATTCTGAAGTATCATGATATTTTTAAGCCTTTTAGAATTATACTGAAATAATTTTTGTTATAGAATTATATATTGAAAACTGGGTGACTGTCAAAAGGATTATTTAAAAAATTATTTCTATTACATAAGCAAAAAGAAAGAAATCAGAGAAATACTTCCTTAATAGCTAAATGGAAATCTTCAGTCTGCTTTTCAAACCTTTTCAGACGTATTTCAGTTTCCCTCTGGCCAAGGCTCTAACAATTATCAGTCACTGACTTAGTGCTCACACATACATGCCTTATTGAGTAAAGACTGGCTGGTAAAAATTTGTAAAACAGTATTTAAAAAATTTCTCTGTAAAACTGGCTTTTAAAAAACATTCTTAAAAATGAGAACAGTAATTTACAACTGTTGAATTTTACCTTAATGAGTCTTAGCTTCACATTTTAATAGAAAATGCAAATATTAAAACACTATAATACTTTACTCTTATGCATAAATATTGTAGGAAAGACTTGTTTTGCTCCTTAGTGTCCTCATTAAAAGATCATGCAAAAAAATAAATAAATAAATAAAAGATCATGCAAACTAGGGAAATGTAGCTTCTAATTTTTAAATCAGCAGTCATGTTAGTGCTATACTACATTTGAATAAAGAAGGCATATCTTTGAAAAGGAGTTAAGTGGGAAAATACACTAATAATAAAGTGATATCTTTAAGTGGAAAGGAATAAACTGAAAAAAATTAAGAGACCGTAACTTTCTACATTTTCCATATCAAAACACATTCCGCAGATTCACCAAATATAAGAGCCAAATTTCCAAACATATTTTCTTGGTTTGATGCCTGATCTCTTTATGGGGCTTCCCTGGTGGCTAAGACAATAAAGAATCTTCTGGCAATACAGGAGACCCGGGTTTGATCCCCAGGTCGGGAAGAACCCCTGGGGAAGGGAATGGCTACCTATTCCAGTATACTTGCCTAGAGAATTCCATGGACAGAGAAGCCTGACAGGCTACAGTCCACGGGGTCACAAAGAATCGGACACAACTGAGTGACTAACACATGGCTGCTTACATGGTTCTTTATGACATATAGTAAGCCACAATAAATTCTATCTTCAGCTGGCTATATCTAACAGCACCGTCTTTACTGGCAACAAAGAATTTATGCTTATTAAGTACCCAACAGGGATTTCCCTTGTGGCTTAGCTGGTAAAGAATCCGCCTGCAATGCAGGAGACCTGGGTTTGATCCCTGGGCTGGGAAGATCCTCTGGAGAAGGGAAAGGCTACTCACTCCAGTATTCTGGCCTGGAGAATTCCATGGACTGTATAGTCCATACGGGGTCACAAAGAGTCAAATATGACTGAGCGACTTTCACTTTCACTTTTTCAAGTATCCAACAATCAACATTATTCATGTTGCAACTTCAAATGGGTAGGTCAACATCAAATCAGGACTTGAAAAAATTTTTACCCAGAGGAGAATTAAAAGAGTAACAACTTAATCCCAAATCTAAAATGGTTTAGAAAGCCACTGTCTCCTTAACTATAAGTTATCACTGAGGCACATTTTTAGGGACCCCAGGAAGTTTCAGTACATTTGCTTTCTCACAGGCACTGTTTCTCAGTGATTAGGATGACATTATGGCTGAGGTATATCCTCTTTTGAGGGACCATAAGCACAACATTCAGGCTGTGATATCAGGCTTGGAGGAACCAAGCAAGCTGGTATGAGCCAGAGCTCTTTCTGAACCTGGCTACTTCACACACACAGACAGTCAGAGTGGGACTTGCTTTTTCCTATGGGCATCCATGACAGAAACTGCAGAGGTATAGAAAAAGTGCCAGGGAAAAGGGGGGATGGAGTAAAGACAGAAAAGAGACAAATGAAACAACATAAAATAAAATCTGGAGGCTCAGAGTTTCAGGGGATGGGGATCAAATTAGGAAAAAGCTTCCTGTACTAGTTTAGATTTCTGGCAGCTGCTGGGAAGACTTTAGGTGTCCTAGAAATAACCTGGGTAAATGCATAAAAGCACTAAGTCAGAATTAGGGGCTATTATTTTTTATGGTAAATTTAAATTCGATATCCTAATAATTTACTAGTTACCTTATAGAAAAATTAAGAAATTTCTTGCAAATATTTCAAAACGTGTACAGAAAAAGAGAGTGAAAGCTAATCTGTGATAAAATATATGCTTCTGTAACTATAAGTGGAAACAGAAATAAAGCTGATTCTAATCAGCACCTCTGAAATACAGAAAGTACTTATATAAATATTACACTGTAACATTTGAATTCAAATTATATTTCTGATTAAAAGACATCATTTTTGTAATAAATAATATCCGAGGGGTCAGTGGTGAAGCATTCAATTATGTTCTGAGCATAAAATAAGGTAACAGGGAAACACAGAGTAGAACACTGCTTGGGAAAAAGCATATGCTCAATAAAGTTTTAATTTTTTTAATAAATCTGGAACCAAAAGGATTTTACTACCAACAAAAATAGTACTGTCAACTGAGAGAAAAAAAAAGCACAACATCAGAGCTGTGAGTTAAGTTTTATTTGGGGCAAAACAAGGAATACAGCCCAAGACAGTATTTCAAAGAGGTTGGGGGGCGGTCAGTAGTAGGTGTGAGTCTAGTGAAGGGGTATGTACACTCAAGCACACATCTTGTAAAGGTTTGCTGCTAGTCGCAGCGAGAAGATGTCTCTGTTACTGATTTTAGTGCTTTTCTAGATATGAGGAGATGCAAAAATTGGGCTCCACTGGGATCATAAAAATATTCTCCTAAAAATATCTAACTATCTGAAGGCCTGTTCTACTCATTTTTCACAGAGCACAGAGTGCCTCATTCCTGATCCTGAACTCCTTTCAGGAGTGTTGAAAGTCAGTGGCTACAGAATTTTGTAACTTAATCCTTGTAGAGGCAGTTGGCAAATGCCAATTTTCAGTTGGCAGTACAATACTCTGCAACATTAAGAATCAAATCAAATTACAGCTTATCATGGTTCTCAAACAGACTCCAAACCACCTGGTTTACCCTTTCAGTGATGCTTGTGAAGTATCTGTATTAGATACTGTCTATCACGAAAGCAGTGGCATCTGTTTGGTGAATCATCAACCATATTAGTGGTCAAGCAGTTTTTACTAAAAGTAAGAAGCAACACAAAGTATTACGAATAACTACAAAATGAAGCATGATTTTTTTAAAAAATACAAATAGCTAAGTACACACACACAAAAAGATCAGAAGATCATTAAAAAATTAACAATGGATCATTTTATTTTCCTTCTTAGTAGTGGTTTTATACTAGTGTTTCCAATAAACATTTTTAAAAGTAAGTTAATCCAAAAAAGTAACAGGTAATTGTGATGCAAAAATTTTCAGGTCTATACATATCCAACTATTAATTTAAAAAACAATTTACCACGTTTACTTAAAAATCATTTGAGGAACTTTGGAAATCCCTTGTTTAGAGGAGACAGAGATCTATTTATGAACAAAAGAACCTCTTTAAAATTTTCCAAGTTACTTTACTTTGCCAGCCCCTCCCCCCATGGTACTGTAAAGCAGTGAATACAATAGGTTTTTATCAATGTGCAGGCTTCTTAGCTGAGCAAATAACCATAGAACCCAAATCCCCAAAATGTGCGGGGTTGGAGGAGGGTGGGTTGAAGGCAGGGAAGAACAGAATTTCCAGACATTCTCAGCAATTCAGAGTTGGGGAAATGCAATTTTTCTTGCAAGTAGCCACTGATGCACTTGTAGCCAAAGACTGTCTCACAAACACCCATGGTGATCAGCTGTGCCTTTTGCAGAGAACTTTACTGAAACAGCTCAAAGGAGGAACAAGATCTTAGTGAAAAAAGCACCATGCCGACTAACAATATTGCCCATGTTAAGCTCTGTATTTTCTAAGTCAAGGTTTGGGTCATGTAAAAGTAAAGCTGGCCCCAGAGAAGAGAGCAGTTTTTCACAGACTGCCATTTAAATCTCAAATGACCATGTTTCACAGCATGCTCAATACATTCCAGCATGTAACTGCATTTTAATTTCCTAAAACCACAGGTTATAAGTCTGATTTCAAATAGTGTCTGGACTGTGATCTTCAATACTGATAAAATTATACGGTGTTCTTCAGAAAGTCCCAAAGATTCGGCATATGGAAAAGGATCTTCATTTTCTTTGAAGTACAATTATCAAAGAAAATTAACTCTTCAAACTTTTGTGAATGAATCCTAAAGAGTGAATATTAAGAGCTGAAGTTACTACCATAGAAATGTAGCTTAGATTACAGGAAAGGAACATGCTGTATATTCCTCACTCACCAGGTATAGTACACATCACGTGACAAACCCGCATACATGAGACTTTAAATTTTCTTTGCCATGAAATGCTCATCAGTGCTTACTTTGGAAAACGAATTCGAAATATATTGACATGAATGAATCATTATATTTGATTGTCCATTCGGTACACAGAAATCATTCAGTCACCTTTTCAATTTTATAAAACAGGGAGAGGCTGTTGACTACTTTAACCTCCCAAGTATATGTAAGAAGAGAAACAGTCTTTAGAATAGATCAAGAGAGAAAAAGGGAAGGTGAAGTTGTGTCATGAGTTTGGGAGTCACAAGCAATTTAAGATGGTATTATTATTCAGTTGGAAGGAATTTATAAAGACAAATTTTTGCATGTGAACATGAAACAATGCACTACGATGGTCAGCAATTTTCACTACAGGGACTGGCTCTGACCTGCCCTTGAGAAAAGATAAAGGGAAAAATTTTTTATAAGGGGATAGAGTGGTTAAGCACAGTTGACTTTGAACAACATGGGTTTGAACTTCTTGAGTCCACGTATACTCAGAATTTTTTCAATACTGAAGTACGACACAATTCAAGGTTGGTTAAATCCAAGAATGCAGATAGAATGGACCAAGTCTAAGTTATATGTGGATTTTCAACTGGGTGGAGGGCTGGTGCCTGCCCCTGGGTTGTTCAAGGGTCAACTGTATATGCTTTCCTCTAAAATACTACTGGCTTTTATTTTGAGCCTGATTCCAAAACTAATAGACAAATTCAATACATTTGTTTTTAAGCAACAAATCTATTTCATCAATGAGGTAGAACTTAGAATGAAATTCTGATCAGTAATTTAAGCTGAAGGAACTACAAAGCATTGGTTGCTTCATGAAACTAAACATCTAGAAAACCTGGTGCCTAGCAAATGGGTCCCTCTAGCTGTTCTTCATTGGATTCTAAGGTATCATCATGTGTAAGAAGTGCCCACTCTTAAATTCATAACAGCTTTTTCCAGGAGTTAACAAAATATATGGGCACATAAATCAATTTTTTAAATGAAATTTTTTTAATGAAACCTAACATGTGAATAAAAAAAAAGACTGCATTTTTCTCCTTGTCCTCTGTCTTCATATTTAATTCTTCCAATTACTTTCTTCTTTTCCCCTGACCTCTCCATTTCTCTTTCCTTCTTTTTCCCTAAACTTAGACTAGACTACAGGTGGCTAGTTGGAACATGTTTGTATTTTTAAGAAGTAAGCATAGGGCATCTCCTCTGGTGGGCTATGTTGAGAGAAAGGTCAACGAAGCGCACACTGAAATATCTGGGAACTTCAGTCTGGGGGAAGACACAGACAGCAACTGAATGGATCCACCACAGAGCAAGAGAGCATCAGGACCACAGGGAATACACAGCGAGGGTGGGGAGGGCTGTGGGGAGGGAACTGCTGTAAAGGGGAGGTGGTACTCAGATGATGGGGAAGTGAACAGACCTCCATGTCTTTTCTGAGAGAGGCTTCAGGGCAAAAAAAGGCAAACGCAGGAGAAGCTGGTGGCTTACACAGGATGAGGCATGTTAATTGGCCTAACAATCACCAACACAACAAGAGGGGGTCTTTGTTCTCAATGTGATTGTTTTAATCCTTATTACAGTCCAATATGAAAGATCTTATTATCATCTTGATTGTGAAGGCCAAGAATCTGGGGCCAGAGAGATGATGAAATTGCTGAAGAATATCCAGTTTACCAGCTGATGATGAAGTTAGGTGAGAAAGCAGGAAGTCTGGCTCCCGGGCTGTACTCTCAGTGACTTTACCTGCTACCAGTGTGCAGTATCCAAAGGAGAATATTAAGGGAGAAAATATGGCTGGGGTTATTCTGGGCAGGAGAAGACGCACCAGAGATGACAAGAAGTCAAGAAAGTGTCATCACAAAACCCATCGGAGCCACCTGGGCCCCTGTGAAACCATTCCACAACTATATTCAGTCCAACTGGTCAATACTTCTATCTTCTTGACACTGGCTAAATAATAGTGAACAATTCATACACACTGTGATAGCGGTCAAAGTAATGGATAATGGTGTCAGCCCTCAAAGCATGTGAAAACCAACCAAAATGGAAGAAGCTGGGTCAGTAAGTAGCACAAGCACAGGAGGCTTCTGCATTTCTTTGCAAAACCATGATTTCACAGCGTTTGACTGCTTTGTGTACATGTAGCGTCTCTTATTTTAGAAACACACACGTCTGTGCACAGGCACTCACACACACTCTGTAATGTTTATATCAAAAGTTATTGGACCCCGTCAAGGGCCACAGTCACACATGAGGACCCTGAAACAGATCCAACGATTTCTGGCTGAGCTCCATTTCAAACATACCTGCTTCCGGGTCCTGATTGAAACGGCAGTACTTGGATTTCTCAAGTGAAGGCAGGCATTGCTCAATGGGAACCCAAACATATGTCTCAGGACACAGCAAATCTGATGGTCTGTACTGACCCTAAAGAGAAGTGAAGAAAAAAGGCACTGACATCACTAACACAGTGACTTCCTAGTTGCAAGGCTCCAGAATTCCAGGGAAAGTATTACTCACAAGTTTAAATGAAGTCAACCAGGGACAGCTTTACTGTAAACACTAAACAATCCTATTAGTAATTGTTTTCCTAGCTCAAGAATGCACATTTGAAGGCTCTCAAACTCATGTATCACCCTTTGGGATGCCTGTGTTGACTCAGAAGATCTGAATTTCTACTTTCTTTTGGGATAAAAACATATTCCTGCTGATCTGACTGCTAAGAATACCACTTCCAAATTCAAGTGGACACAAGTGCTAGTTGATAAGTGAAATTTTGTATTTGAGAGCATTCGGATTTATACATGAAATAAATTTATTTTCCAAAGTGGAATTTCACTACCCTTAGTCAAAATTCTTAAATTCATAAGCTCAGCTGATAATATTGATTCCATTCTAATGCACTGAAAAGTACTGTCTGGTCAACATGCTTCCATGAGCAATCTAGACTCATAAATAGACTATACAACAGATACTAAAGAAAAAAATATCATTCCTCTAAGGGTAGTTTGGTAGCCAATTAATAGAGGATAGTACAAATTATGTGAAATCATTCAGTTAAAATTTTCAGAAATATTAATTAAAATTCCAAACATCTCTTCTCTAAATTTTAACATTCAAAATTCATCACAGAGGTTAAATCTAAACATTGGTTTTCCATTTTTTTTAAACTACAGCCCATAGTAAGAAATACATTTTACATTATAACCTAGTAAACCTATATGAAAATATAAAACTATTAATAGGAACAAATCTTTTACTATATAATGCTTATCCATGTTATGTAATCCTCTATTTTCCATTCTATTTCATTTTTTTAAAAAATTATGCTCTTGGACCATTTAACCACCAAAACTGCTTTCATAAATAGCAAATGGGTCACAAACTCAAGAGTCTGAAAAACACGACCTAGTGCAAACCTCATGACACAGACTACTCCTGTTTAAGGGCGTAGCACTGTTACACAGCTTGAGTCAGAAAGGTGCTCTATAACTTATATTTAAAATGAACACCACGCCCTTCCAGCATTCAAAACATTCAGCAGTCTGTAAGATAATGGAGAAATTATACATAAAATGTACACAAACAGATTAATTACTGCTTTTGAGATGTTGGAAGAGAATTCAAGGAGGATATGGAGTTTTAATGGGGACTTAGATTGACTGGCTAAGTCTGGGACAGGCTGAAAAGGAATGAGAACAATCTAGATGAAGATTACAGCATAAACAAATGTAACGCTGGGAAACAGAAACAGCAGAGCACTGCAGAAATAGAAAGGTAGGTCGTGGATCAGCTTCAGAAATCATGTTCTAGACTTTATTCTAGATGAAATGGGAATGCTTGCTGACTAGGACAGAAGGCAGACAGTATGAAGACCAGACTCAGGTCTCTGATTCTGATCTTCCTGCAGTGTTCACGGCACTGCTGATGCCTTACTGCCTCAGAGCAGTAAAGGTCACCCAGACAGGGCAGGTCCAGGTGGACACACTCACCTGATACTAAAATTCATAACACGGGATTATTTAGAAATGAATTAATGATATACTTAGGAAGTATAGTAAAGCCAGTTATTCAATTGATACCTACCTTATCAAAAGTAATGTCATTCTCTCCACCAATTCACAAACACTTTTACTGCGGAGGGACAGTACGATGCAGTGCTGTCCACGTGAACAAATGTGAACACCAGACAGCAGTCTACAGCAGTGCTTCTAGAGCTGCGCCCCCCACCTTTTGGTTATAGACTATTTCGAGAATCTACTGGTGGTAGGGGAGAGCCGAACATATAAGCTAAAGAAATTTTTTAAAAAGGATTAACTTTTCTTGACTTTAGAGTATACAAAGATTCCTTAGAACACAAAAAGCAATAAGTATAAAAGAAAAAACTGATGAACTGGATTGTATCAAAATTATACCATCTTCAAAAACTTATTAATAAATAGGCAAGCCAAAGATTGGGGAAAATATTAATAAAACTTGTATTAGACAACATATTTGTATCCAAAACATACAAAGAATTTAACAAGTCATTAATAGGAACAATCCAAGTTTTTTAAAAGGCAAAAAGACTTAAACCATTTTGCCAAAGATATATGAATGTCTAAGAAACCTAACATCGGTTACCAGAAATGCAACTCAAAACTACAATAAGATACCACTGAATTCCCACTGCAATGGCTCACCACAATTCCCACTACAATATTTAGAAGACCAAGTTCTGGCAAGGTTCTGGATCATCTAGAACTTGAATACTGTTGGTTCAAAGCGGCATAACCATTTGGGATAAAATAAATATTCCTGTAAACACATTATCTCTGCGTATGTCCAGGATAAATCCTTGAACTGGATTGCTGGGTATAAGGGTTTTAGGTTTTACAGCACAAAACGATTTCCCACAGGAGCTGTGTGGATTTATACTGCCACCAGCAATGGTGTGCATGCAAGTGCTGATTTCCCCATATCCTTATCAACAGTGTGCTACTGAAACTTTCCATATCTGCCAATATGAGAAGTGGCATTTCACTGTGGTTTTAATTTGCATTATGAATCATTCCACACGTTTAAAGGAATTGGTATTTCCTTCTCTATAAAGCTGGCTCATTTTGTTGTTAGGCTTACAGACCTACTAATCAAAAAACTCTTTATATATTAAGGAAATTAACCCTTAATTTGTTAACTATGTTGTATTTTCCATGTTTGTCTTTTGACTGTGTGTGCTATGCTCTTCTGTCATGTAGAAATCTAATAAATGGTCAAATGTTATCATTTTCTTTTAAATGGCATCTGGGTTTTGTAATATAAATAAAAAGGCCTCTATCACTCTAAGACTATAAAAACATTTTCATGATTTTTCTCTAGTACTTTTATGGTTTCACAATTTTACATTTACATTTATGCTCCACCTGGAATTTATTCTGGTGTAAGGTAGAAGACGATTCAACCTAATTTCTTTCAGATGTTTACCAAGTGGCCTCAAGAGCATTTTTTAAACAAGTATCATTTTCCCTGATGATTTAGAATTTAAAACGTCTTTGATAACTTACTAAATTTCCAATTATACTTAAATCTCTTTCTGGACTTTCTACTTATTCTGTTATACTTCTGTCTGTGTACTCATATACCAGTGCCATATAGTTTTAAATATTAAAGTTCTATATTTTAATATAATATCTGGTAGAGATAATCCCCTCTTATTGTTCTTCATTTGCACAATTTCCTAGTTCTTCTTGCTTAATTATTTTTCCAGGCAATAGTACTGGAGTGGATTGCCATTTCCTTCTCCAGGGGATCTTCCCGACCCAGGGATCGAACTCAGGTCTCCCGCATTGTAGACAGACGCTTTACCGTCTAAGCCATCAGGGAAGTCCCACTCATATACCAGTGCCATATAGTTTTAAATATTAAAGTTCTATATTATATTTTAATATAATATCTGGTAGAGATAATCCCCTCTTATTGTTCATTTGCACAATTTCCTAGTTCTTCTTACTTAATTATTCTAGGACTGTTTAGTACAAAAGACCACCAATATGAACAAGGAAACAGTAATAAAAATGGATGGTATATCTTGCCTATTGTGATCACACAATATAAAAGAGAATCCCAAGAGAATTCCTAGTAAGAGGAAAATATATCATTCTAAGTTAAAAAATAAACAAGAAAAAAAGAAACCCAAAATATACAAATGACACCATTTTCTAATTTAAGGCAGAACTAAATGCTGACTAAGATGCACAGATCAAATTCTGGGGGGAAATCAGCCATCAACTGTGAGTCTTTAAGACAAAAACAGACATATTCCATGCAGATATGCTGATTCAACAGCAGCCACCTGAACCCAGTGCCTGGATTTAACAATATGCTGACAATAAAAAATATTCAGTCAATGAACGCTAAATGACTCCTGACTTTGTGACAGGCACCAGATGCTGGGAACAAAAAGATGAACAAATTGGCACATCTCTAGATAATTCACAGTCTACTGGGAGTTACTGACCTGGAGAAAGATAAATACATAAGAATGTATGAAGTGTGATCAGGCACAACTGTCCAAAGCTCCTATATTTTTACAATGTTCTTCTAAGGCAACACTTGCTTATAATAGATATTTTATTTTTAACTCTTTAAATACTCAGGTTATCTCACTGAAAAACCATAAATGTATACATTGTAACTTCTGATTATTTAAAATCAAAATTTTAGATTAGGTAAAAACATTATTTTTCTCCTAAGTACAGGCTTATTTCAGTGTTTCAAATATTGTCTCAAGCCATCAAAGAATGCCAAGAATTTCATGAAATAAACCACTTTGAAATGTTATGCTTTCTAAACTTAGCCAGTAGAGAGTTACGTGACCGAACTGCTTGCAGTTCAATCTAAAGTTGCCATCACACAAATGGAAAATGCAGAGGCTTGCAAGCTGCCCTGACTTTCCAGCTAGTGTAAGAAAATGAGAAAGGTCTGTATTAAGAATGCAATTACTTAAGGATTTGGACATACTTCCCCATGGTCAGAAGGAAAAATATTTAATCAACCTCTAAGTACATTCATTCATATTGGACAATGAGGCAAAAGCAGATTAATCTTCTCCTAGGGTGCTGACTTTCTGTAAATAAGAAATCTGAGTTACCACGGATTTTCTAAAGTACTCAAAATTTTGAAAATGTAATTGGTCTGACAGGCTTATCTTACAATTTTTTAGAACACCCTTTTCAGTTTGATCTACATGTTAGAAGATGAACTCAAGATTTCTCCCTACTCCTACTTCTCCCCCAACCCTCCCCGCCCCGCCTCGCCACAAAATAACCCCAGTCAACAAGGACAGCACCACATGAAACCTTACCAAGCAAGGGTCCCTAAGAGCAAAGGTTACAGGAGAGGATGATGCAGTTCAAGACAAGAAGCCTGGAAAAGGCAAAAGCTGTCTGCTAAAAAGCCTCAACACGACAAGGAAATGCATGGTTTTCTTTATTAAACACTTCTGGTGAGGGGTAATTACCCAATCCAAAGTCCTCAAAGAGAAATAAGTTCAGCAAAGCGTGATTTGTAACTTCTGGAGCTATTCACAAACCGGCACTGTTTCAGCACTAGGAAGCAGACAGACAAGGCGCCCTGCAACGTGAGCTGCCGGAGAAGAGGGGAGGTTCTCCTCAGGGCGCAGCTGGGTGTTCAGTGATTCTATTTTCTTTAAAGAAACTACATAGACTATTTGTGAAAACACAAATTATACTACACCTCCCCCCTGGGAAAAAGAAAAAAGTAAAATACAGTCATAATATTTCAATCAACTTTACTAGGTGGCACAGATTAAAATTCGAGGAAATGCCAAAGTTAAATCTAAAACACAAGGGGGAAAACATTTCTTGATCCATTTCTATTAAAAATAATTGCTTCTTCTGGAAGAGGACAGCACACAATTTGGGGTTTTGGTTAATGGAATGAATGGACATTCTTTTTTACTTCCATGCTCTAGACTATAATTTGAAGAACATTTTATCATGCTGATCTAATTTTCTACACTATTAAACAATCACAAAATAAATTACATGTCAAATATCTTAGTTTAGAAAAATATAATAGTCAGAATTTTGGCCTAAAAATTACATTTACTTGATAGCCAGAGGTTAAAAACATCTATCATAGCTTACTGAATAATAGTGAACACAGATAGCTAAAGAGCACATAAAAGGTGTATTTAGAAAACTTTGATTTCGCAATCATTAACAATCTCAGCAAAGAGGGTTCAGGATGGGGAACACATGTATACCTGTGGTGGATTCATTTTGATATTTGGCAAAACTAATACAATTATGTAAAGTTTAAAAATAAAATAAAATTTAAAAAATAATAAAGATAATAGAAAAAAAAAACACATTAAAATACTTTAACTTCTAATGAAAACACAGTCAATAACACGAGATTTTTCCCTCAGTTAAGGTATAGTTAGAAATCTGAATTTTCAAAGGCAACAGTTACATTAATTAGTTAAAAGAGAAGCAAAAAAACAAAAACAAAAACATGGTTCCAGTAAGCCCTGACAATTTTTTGCAGCATTTTTACTGATATGTAATTCACAATCCATAAAAATCTACCCTTTTAAAGTGAGTTTTTAGAGTATCCATAAGATTGTGCTATGCGCTTAGTCACTCAGTCGTGTCTGACTCTTGGCAACCCCATGGATTGTAGCCCGCCAGGCTCCTCTGTTCATAGGGATTCTTCAGGCAAGAATACTGAAGTGGGTTGCCATGCCCTCCTCCAGGCGATCGTCCCAACCCAGGGATAGAACCCATGTCTCCCACATTGCAAGCGGATTCTTTACCATCTGAGCCACCAGGGAAGCCCCACCACTATCTAATTCCATAATATTTTCATCATCCCAAAAAGAAACCCTGTACCCACTGGCAGTTGCTCCCTACTTCCTCTCCCCAAAAGTCCCAGCAACCACAAAATCTACTGACAATATTTTATTATTTTTAAAGTTTTTATTTTATACTGGAATATGGCCAATGAGGATGAAGAGCCTTTTAATGAGGGTGAAGGAGGAGAATGAAAGAGCTGGCTTAAGATTAAATATTAAAAAAGCTAAGACCATGGCATCCGACCCCATTACTGCATGGCAAATAGAAGGGGAAAAGGTGGAAGTGGTGACAAATTTCCTCTTCTTGGGCTCCAAAATCACTGTGGACGGTGACTGCAGCCATGAAATCAGAAGACGATTGATTGCTTCTTGGCAGGAAAGCAATGACAAACCTAGACAGTGTGTTGACAAGCAGAGACATTACTCGGCCAACAAAGGTCCATACAGTCAAGGCTATGGTCTTCCCAGGGGTCATATATGGCTGTGAAAGCTGGACTAAGGAGGCAGAACGCCAAAGAATTGATGCCTTCGAACTGTGGTGCTGGAGAAGATTCCTGAAAGTCCTTTGGACAGCAAGGAGATCCAACCAGTCCATCCTAAAGGAAATCAGTAGTGAATATTCATTGCAAGGACTGATCCTGAAGCTGAAACTCCAATACTTTGGCCACCTGATGCAAAGAACTGACTCATTTGAAAAGACCCTGATGCTGGGCAAGATTGAAGGCAGGAGGAGAAGGGGACAGAGGATGAGATGGTTGCATGGCATCACAGACTCAACGGACACAAGTTTGAGTAAACTCCAGGAGTTGGTGATGGACAGGGAAGTCTGGCGTGCTGCAGTCCATGGGGTCACAGAGAGTCAGACACAACTGAGTGACTGAAGTGAACTGAACTGGAAAAGTCCCTGAAGCTGGGAAAGATCGAATGCAGAACGAGAAAAGGGCATCAGAGGATAAGATGGCTGGACGGCATCACCAATGCAATGAACATGAACTTGGGCAAACTCTGGGAGATGGTGAAGGACACAGAGGCCTGCCTGGCGTGCTGCAGTCCCTGGGGTTGCAAAGAGTTGGACACAACTAGGCGACTGAACCACATGGCCGATGAACAATGTTGTGACGGTTTCAGGTGGACCGCAAAGGGACTCAGCTATACATATCCATGTATCCATTCTCCACCAAGCTCCCCTCCCATAAAGGCTGCCATGTAACATTAAGCAGAGTTCCCTGCACTGTACAGAAGGTCCTGGCTGGCTATCCATTTTAAATATAGCAGTTTAAAATGGAGTATTTGTTTGCATTCCCATCCTCCCTACTGGAGGCAGAATATAGACTAAACCCAGGACACAGCTGAAGCAGCCCTACGTGACGCAGCCCTCATTACCTTCCTGGCCTGTCTTCTACCTCCTCCTCCACCACTCTGCCCTGGCCACACGGGGTTCTCTGCTGGTCCTGGAACACTTCAGGCTTGCTCCCACCTCAGGGTGTCTCACTGACTGTCCTCTTTTCTGGTCCTACGGGTATTCCTATGGCTAATTCCGTCACCCACTTTAAGGTTTTGCTCAGCTGTCATCTTCTCAGTGAAGCTCAACTATCCCCTTCTCCTGTTTTTCTTCCCTAGGACTTGCAACATTCTTGTTCACTTTCTTCACTGTATCTACAGGAAACTCCCGGCTAGAATGACGCATCAGGGGTTTCAGTCCGATTTGTTCACAGATGCATCCCCAAACCTGCTGCAAGTGACGGCAGGATGAACTACGAGCCTAGTACATACTGCCTGGCCCTTCCCTCTCCCTTTCTCTAAACACAGCAAGTGTTTTTTTAACACGCTTTCATACCTTTAATGTGGCACACACAAATCAATCAGTATTTGCTGAATTTGCATTTACGATGCACCTCCACCACACTGTCACTGTTTATGACTAGTTCTCAACCTTTGGGAAAATACTAAAAGTGTAAAAACATAAAATAGAAAAAAGTACAAGAACATTACCATGACAGGGTATGTAAGAACTGTGTGCGTGCTAAGTCACTTCAGTTGTGTCTGACTCCTTTCAATCTCATGGACTATAGCCCACCAGGCTCCTCTGTCCATGGGGATTCTCCAGGCAAGAATACTGGAGTGGGTTGCCATGCCCTCCTCCAGGGGATCTTCCTGATCCAGGGATCGAACTTGTGTCTCTTATGTCTCCTGCACTGGCAGGCAGGTTCTTTATCACTAGCGCCGCCTGGGAAGCCCTTGCCTTACTCAAGAAGGTTAGAAACTACTAGTTCAAGTCAATTTGGTTTTTTTTTCCCCCTCTCAAAATATTTTTACTTATTTCACTGGCATACACTCTCCTTTAAAGAAACGTACAGCTTTTCATATTAAGCTTCATATTAAGAAAAAGAGGGGGAAGCATGACTTGCTTGGGGAGAGGCCTCTTCCTCTGCTCAGAGCTGAGCTGCGTCACTTTGGTTGGTAAGGACAGTAACAGTAATAACGAGTCCTTCCTGTGTTTGTTAGGAACACAGCCCTCATCATGGTACTGCATACCAAGAGTTAAATCTTATAATGACTTAAAAAGTAATGGACATAATTTCTATCACACAGAGAAAACCTAAGATCATTAAATGGGCGTGATGAACTCAGAGCCAGACCCTTGATTCTCATTCTCTTCCTATACCTAATTTAAAAATATTCAACACATCTTTAAAGTATTTTCAAAATAACTTCAAAAAAATCTTAAAAATCTGAGGAGTCCAATACGCACAGGGACTCTGCTCAGCATGGAGGATGGTGAGATGAAATGAGCCCAGTGAGGCACCACTGTCTGCTGGGGAAAAGGAGGCAGCTGTGCCCCAATGCCTTTCACAACGAGTGGTGAACGTAGGGTGGAGGGCACAAAGACGCTATGGAAGCACCAAGACGCAGCCAGAGAAGCCCAGCACAGGCCACACCTCTGAGAAGAGCACCAAGGACTACAAGCAACACGTGCTTAGAGCACAAAGGTAAAACCAGCAGCTTTCTCTCGAGACTCCTCCGAAGGGGTCTCCTCTGCAGAGTCTTAAGATCTGAGTAGCACCATGTTTGGAAAGAAAAATCAAGACACCACAGCCAAGTGTGGGCAGACCTAAGACCTACATAGACCATGTCTGCCCTCAAGTTCCCAAACACATGTCTGTTGAAACTTCACCAAATGGAAAATGAAATTAGAAAGAACTATTTCAGCTCTACAGACAGTATGCAGTCCTGTGTCTATGGGTTGGGAAGCTTCAAAAATAAATGCACATTTTGCTTTACATTCAAAATGTTAACATCAGGTTAGTCATAAAGAATAACTCCATCTTCTCTCTGAACAAATGCCAATTTCCATAAATTCACATTTATTACCAGTAGGCATCTTTCTTTTTAATACAGAATGTGTTCAAAGCAACTTTCAAGTTCATGAATGGATCTTACTGTAACCTGGTATTATCCTGAGAAATATTATGAAACACATGGTTTTCAAGTTACATTCTGGTTTCTTTTATCTCATCCTATCTAGATTCGTATAGAAATACTTCTTACAACTGAATGCACAACTGATCAAAAATAAAAGAAAAACATTATTTACATTATAAGTGGAAAATTCCCTGTAACAATCCTGAAAAAAAGCAATGAAATTACTAAATACACCTTTTAAAACAAATTCACAATGTTAGCAGGTCCACTTCTTGATTACAATGAATCCAGAAGAACATGATTTTAATTTCTAAAGGGCTTTAATCTCTTTCAAAAATCTTTTTTTTTTACAGGGGTATTTTAAAAGGATATATGTGAACCCCAATGCATTCAGGACTACATATGACATGTAAAAATTTTCTTTGAATATTACATGGGTCTTTGTATGAGTTTAAAAAACATGCAAATGAGAAGTTATTTATTTCATTAAAGTTAAAGGATTTGAGACTGTTATTTTTCGTAGAAAAAAATCAGAATAGTAAAGAAATACTTTCATATGACATTCACCCAAGTTAGCATTCTTGCCTTTTAACTGGAAACATCTGGGGATGGGCCTGGCCGATTGCAATAAAATTGAAGTTACCAATTCACACCCTGCCATTTTGAGGGTATTTTGTTTTTACAGTTTTCAAATTAAAACCAAACCAACTTTCCTTTGAACTCTGGTCCTGAAGCAAAGATCTTTATGAGATTTCAGTCTCAAGAATACTTATAAATATTTTGAAAAATAGGGAGGATTTTGAGTACTTGAGGATAAACCAGCAGAGTTTGTTTTAAAAGTTCAAGTTAAATTAAAATGTAAGAACACTAGAAAGACATTATTATTTAAATACACACATACACATTCACCCACAGTGACCACCAGTAGCACTGGGGAAAAAAAAGAGAGTTTAACTAGACATTTAAGTCTTTTATCAGGTAACGTTGTTATCAGTATCCCATTTTTCTACAATAAACCTACTGATTTTACTAAAACCAATTGCTTAAAGAGAGGCTCTAATACTACATAAACAAAAATAGTTCAAAATAATCCATCAGAGTGGGCTGTGCCTCCAAAGAAAGCGGGTAAGAACAGGGCTTATTAAATCCAGTCTTTTCCCTGAAAGACAACACCAATGGAATCCCATCCACAAAGTACTACAGCAGACCCCTTGCTCCCTGATTTCATTACATAAACAGAGATTGACTTTATCAGTCCCCAAGAGAGTGCTTGAGAAGTAACTCGAGCTGCTCTGTTTTCAGAAACTGTGTTTGGATTGTGCCACGCTCAGTTGGCGAGGTGAACTGAGCCCAGTGAAGACAAAGGGCCTAAACATCTGAATCCATTTGTGTTCCCCAAATTCTGAAAGCCAACAGATGTACTCCATGTGCTGCTGGGCTAAGCTTTGAAAATTTAAAAATACATATTTTTTCCACTGACAAACAGAAAGTGATGGTATTCTGTGTTTCTTTAATTAAAATCCAAGGGTTCGCAAAGGCTCCAAGACTTACTTTAAATCTTCCTTAAGACTGGGCTATTTATTTAACTATTAGCAAATAATAGGGCATAAAGAGTCTAATTCAGTTTTAATCACAATCTTTGCTTTTATTTTGGAAACCCTGGGTTAATCTTTTTTCTTTTAGAAAATACAAAGAAAGCTTGTGAAGAAAAGATTCAGGGAGTCAACTTACAGCCCAAATTTAATTTCAACCCGAAGGGTCATAAGTTGAAAAGCATGAGGGGAAAAAAAAAAGAAATATAATGAAAGATGAAGACAAAGACAATAATGTAAGAAAAAAAGAAAAAGTAAAACCCAAAACTTCTTTAATATGTTATAAAATGAAATATTCATATAAATGTTCATATATGTATATGTACGTGTAAACTAAATTTGGCCTTCACCATATTGGTCAGAACAATCAGTTCAGGGGTTTGCCTTTTTAGGCTGCTGCTTACAAAACAGCCCTTGGAATCACTGGTTCTGCACCATCAGAGGTAAAGTAATCCTCACCTGCATGACAGTGAGAAAGGCTGATTTCAAGCTCTGCCTCCTGAAACTGTCCTCCTAATGACACCAGGGAGAAATGATTGTGTACATTCTCTATTTTTAAAACCCTTTACTGGCTCTCCAAATCTACAGGGAAGTAGGATGACCCTTTTAAAGCAAGCAAACAAACAAAAAATTCATAGACCTTTATTAGATAACATAATTTTAGTTTCACTTGATGAGAAATTATACAAAATAAAAATCCATTACAAATTCATTCATGCTTTTAAATGAGTTTGGATTTTACTAATCACAACAGAACCTACATACGTTTGTAGAAAATTAGCACCATACTCACGTTTATTAATCTGTACCCACACTGTGCATATGGATTCACAGACTTCTTGTGAAAGCACTCTGGTTTACAGACATCAGGGATCTTGCGTGTACAGTACAAAGCCTGCTGTCAGCCTACTCTCTCGCCCCGCATACTTGTACTGGGGGACTCCCATCTAGGCACAGGCTGTTTTGCCTGGTGTGACTTCCCATCTGGTCTACATGCCTACTGCACGTTTGAGGCCAAACCTAAACGCTGCCTACTGCTTCTTTACCAAGCTTTCCTTGGCCTCTGCTTGACCTCACCACCAACTGAGCTCTCATTCCTACAGTCAGCAGGTAATTAAGAAATGCCATCCACACCAGGCTGCATGATTAGGTCGTGGGCACGCCACAGCACACAGTAACATTGCCAGTTCAACAGTAACATTTTAGTTCTCAGGGACCATTGAGTCTAGAAGGGGAGAGGACTTTAAGGAAATAATCATAGGGAAACATCATTAAAGAGTATGGCAAATACCGTGAAGAAAAAGCAACCTGAAATAGCACAAGAGGAAATCTTATTTAGATTAGGAGGGTCAGGGTTGGGGTCTTTTGGGTTTCTAGAGAAATCCACCCTACAACTCCATACGATCTCCTTGAGCTGTCTGCTCACATGCTGTGCTTCTCACACTTTGGACCACCACTCCTCTACCTCTCACAATCTCAACTTGGGAGTTGCCCAACAGCCCGAAGTACATCATTTCTTTGCATGCCTTGTGCCTTGGCAGAATTCCCTCAATGGACTGAGTTCTCAAAGAATACTTATTGAATATTTACTGAATTAAATTAAACTGTGTCAAATTATATTTCTTAAAAATAGAGAATCAGACCATTTGAAAACCAGAAGAGCCTTAGTCAATATACTCCTTAGTCAAAATCCAGTTTCATTATCATATTTAAAATGTGTGGTAATTCTAGCAACTTAAGGGTAATTACTGGTAAAGCCAAGATTAGAAACTCAAACTCTTTTATGTTAAAATTCCCAAGCTAAAACCAGATATAAGTATAAATACCTCAAATGTGTCAGCAACATCCTATATTCCCCTTTATGAAAATTTGCCTAATTATTTCAGATCCGGACCTTTTAAAACACCTTTTATTGGCTTTTATCCCCCTGATATTCTTTTTTAAATTGATATACCGAGTCGACCAAATGCTCAAAAACAGTTTACAGCAAATCCACAGCTTTAATAAAGTCAGTAAGCTGTGTCTGATTGATCATGTCTCTAACTGGCGCTATTATTTTTTGCCAGTAAACATTTTTCAATGCCTAAAACCCTTAATCGTAAAAGTCTGTTTAATTACACCCCTGAGGGAAATAAGAAGTTAGCTATAACCTTATATTTATCCCAGGGGTGTGATCTTTGGTAATCATTCCTTTTTTTCTGCCTGATGGAAAATTCATCACAAATGACTTAAATGCTTCAAGTTAAGGATAACCTTTTCCCTCTCAACTGTGTAGCAGTAGGAGTCCTGGTAGAATTTACATCCTACCCCTTGAATGTCATCAGTATCCTGTGTGTCTCTGTAAGAAAGGGCTTGGCAGAAGGTTAGTAGAACAGTTTTGTGCAGGGCCTACACTTCAGCATGACAAAAAGATATCTAACACATTACTTCCTTTCTAAATGATCAGTTATGCAATTATGAAGGACACATCAGTTTAAATTTAAACACAGTTATTTACAGGGTGAGCAAATCAAGTCCACTCACAGAATTTTAGATAAATTATTGAGAAAAATTTACTGTCTTACAAACACCAAATCATCCTGGATGACAACTTGAGAAACCTCACTTCTTCATTCCGTCTAAGACGTCCACCTTAAAATACCATTATTGATCCAAGCCCAATTAATGTTGTTAGAATAGAATTTTGAATTACAAAGATCCTTAGGAGCATAGTAACATCAATGTCTTTGTAAATGTCATAGTTTTATCTATTTTCAGCCCATTACAAAACCACACATGCACCAAACACAAAAAAATCTTTATGACATAAGGATTTTTAATATATTTATGCATGGTTTTAAAGTGTTACTTCGGACTTAATTTTTAAATGTTGTTGCTCAGTTGCTCAGTCGTGTCCCACTCTTTGTGACCGCATGCACTGTAGCACGCCAGGCTTCCCTGTCCATCACCATCTCCCCGAGCTTGCTCAAACTCTTGTCCATTGAATTGGTGATGCCATCCAACCATCTCATCCTCTGTCATCCCCTTTTCCTCCTGCCTTCAATCTTTCCCAGCATCAGGGTCTTTCCCAATGAGTCAGCTCTTGGCATCAGGTTGCCAAAATACTGGCGTTTCAGCATCAGCCCTTCCAATGAATATTCAGAGTTGATTTCCTTTAGGGTTGACTGGTTTGATCTCCTTGCAGTCCAAGGGACTCTCAAAAGTCTTCTCCAACACCACAGCTTGAATGCATCAATTTTTCAGCCTCAGCCTTTTTTTAAACATATGTATTTTAAAAACTTAAATATACAAAAGGAAGTTTTCAACAGCTACACCATTAAAATAAAGTTCTTCTATAACAGTACTGTCTTTGACCTACACAAAAAGTATATTATCTTAAAATTTTAAGCAAGCGATTACTACCTTTCCACCCAATAAGAGTTTGGATAAGTTAAAACATCATAATTACCTTGTCAGCTTACTACATCACAACTCTCTAGAAATAATATAAATAAGATTGAAGTTGAAATACACAACTTTCTAGTGTAGGAAAGTATAATTTTGAGAAGTTACTATTATGCAGAGCCTGAAACTATGGTGTCTCTATGGTTTTGAGCCTAAAAGTGTGGAGCACTGAGTATGTATGGAAGCTACTGGTCTACAAGCTATCTACAGGCTTCTGGTGATGTAGCAGCTAAGTGCTACAATGTGGTACGTAGCACAAACTCCAGCAACTTGACTCTTCAGTATCTTTACGAGCTCATAGGTCTAAAGATATTTAATGCGTTTCAGTTCACTACAGTTATCCTTTTTGATGCTCAAATTGTTCATATTTTGGCCAGTGGGAGTCAATTTAACTTGGTTCCAGAATTTCCAACACAACTGTAATAGTTTATGACAGTTTCCATCCTTGCTAACTTCATTTTATCTTCATGTAGACTGTTTATTAAAGGAACTTTAACTATCCTCAATCTTCACTATGTGTTTCTGAGCAATGGATTTGGAAATCTATCATTACATAAATTAAGCCTTCATCCAGTTACCCAACTTTAGTCTTGGGAAATAGTACAATCTATGAGAATCTGAGTCTCCTTCTTGTAACAACAGCATGAAGAATTTACCAGATGACTACAAAGGATCACACAAGACAGAATGAAATGTAAGCTTTCCAAAGCACTTTAAGCAAATATCTAGCCTTAACTGAAGGGTATATAAAAATATCAAAAAACCAGAATTAATCAAATGTATTGGGAGCAATAAAGAAAATTCATATTTTCAGATAGAATTCAAATAAAGAACTAAATAAATGTTCAATTTTTTTCTTTCAATAAGCCGAAGTCACCTATTTTTAGTAAAAAGTATGTCTCTAATTAAATAAATAACTTTAATATTATTAAGGAGTGGTGATTATGCCCATTTTGCAGATAAAAGACACTGAGGCTTAGAAAGTCTGTACATATAATAAGGCATGAAACCAAGATTTAAACTCAGCTTTTCCATCTTCGGGAGCTTGATCTTAACTCTGCTTTCTTCTGATGAAATGGTAATGTTTAAATTCAGTAAGAAAATATATTTGTAGTCCAACTTTCAACAACATTTCATTAAAGGAATGCATACATAATTAAATTTTAAATATCTGCAGACAATTGGGGTTATGAAACATGTTTTTACAGTCCTAATGTTCAGATGAAACTGTGAAAAAGAAAAAATTCTACCACAGGGTAAAAGGTTGGGGGAACAATTATTCACAGTCTCAAAGGATGACCCCACAGATTACTTACTAATTACAAAGGGAAAAACACCAGCTCTACAGTGGAGCAACCTGGTAGAGTCCACCTGAACCGTCACCCATAATGGAACAAACTGACTTCAGGGGACTCTGGACGTGATATCCTGAGACTGCCCAGCATCACCTGGGTACTATTCTGACCAAAAATGCCTGACAAACTATACTCACTTAAACTTTAAATAATTTTTAAATTGTCCTAAATTTAAAAAAAAAGAAATGAAAAGTAAAGGTAATCAAACCATCACCATTATGTTTAGTCTGTAAACCACTATGAAATAAGTCATGGTTTATTACCTCCTAGAGTTATATATGTTTCAATTTATGTAGATAAAAATTCATTTTAAAATTTGTATCCCAAGTCAGTAGGTGTATTCTAGAGACACAGGGCCATTTAATCACTGAACTTCACACAGCGAGTTGTTCTGATAGTTGGGTTTCCTCATTGGAGAAGAATGGCTCTAATGTGCTGTATGATGAAGATGATGATGGTGATGCCACCTTAGAGGAACAGAGGCTGTTTCTGCAGGGAGTGAGCTGAAGGTTAATGGCATCTGCAGAGTAGAAGTCAGCAAACTACAGCGATGGGCCGGATCTGGTCTGCTGCTTTTCCACAACCAGCCCACGATCTAAGAACGATTTTCACATTTTTTAATGGTTTCAAATAAATCAAAAGAAGAGTAATAGCTTATGACATGTGAAAATTACATGACATTTAAATCTCAGAGTCCATAACTAAAGTTTCACTGGAGCCCAGCCATGCCCATCTGTTGAAATATCTTCCACGGCTGCTTTCACTACGACGGCAGACCACATGGCCTGTAAACCTACAAGATTTACAGCTTAGTCCTGTACAGAATGACTGCCAGGGAGAGAAATTTCAATTTCCAGTAGACAATAAGGATCATGGGTGTGTTTACCTTGTGATTTCCATAGGGGCTCCACACTTTGGTTCATTTTTCAATATGTATAATATGCTACTGAGGCATAAAAACGTTTCTTTCAAAAAAAAAAAAGTCCTATTATTATGAATTGAAGGATGTTAAGAAAGATGTAAGACATTTATGTTTCAAAAACTGAACATGTAGAACATTGGTTTTTGAAAAGCCATCATCAGAACCAGAGTTTGATTTGTGACAAAGAGTCCAGATTATGGCTGGCCAGAGATGGAACCTACAGAGATGAACCTGAGCAAGTCATTCAGAGAAGGTTCCAGAGAACTAAAAAGAGCAAGGAGGCAGGTAACCGTAGAACCTGCCTTCAGTAACAGACACCAACATAGATTAAGGTTCAAGAGCAAAATTCCAGGGTCTAGGAGGACTGAAAGAGTGAGGCAAATTTAATAAGGCTTTGATGTAAGACTTGAGTGGCAACTATGGAGAGGTAAGCACAAAACCACACTAAGTGACTCTCAAATTCTAATACACCAAGACTGAAGGCTTGTATGTAGCTATATAGCAATATTTATTTGTTAGATCTACTTAGTCACAACTTGAGTATCTTCCAGCAAAGATATATTTATACAGATAAAAAAGTCTATAAATATTATAGAATCAGATCAGATCAGTCGCTCAGTCGTGTCCGACTCTTTGCGACCCCATGAATCGCAGCACGCCAGGCCTCCCTGTCCATCACCAACTCCTGGAGTTCACTCAGACTCACGTCCATCGAGTCAGTGATGCCATCCAGCCATCTCATCCTCTGTCGTCCCCTTCTCCTCCTGCCCCCAATCCCTCCCAGCATCAGTCTTTTCTAATGAGTCAACTCTTCGCATGAGGTGGCCAAAGTACTGGAGTTTCAGCTTCAGCATCATTCCTTCCAAAGAAATGCCAGGGCTGATCTCCTTCAGAATGGACTGGATGGATCTCCTTGCAGTCCAAGGGACTCTCAAGAGTCTTCTCCAACACCACAGTTCAAAAGCATCAATTCTTTGGCGCTCAGCCTTCTTCACAGTCCAACTCTCACATCCATACATGACCACAGGAAAAACCACAGCCTTGACTAGACGAACCTTTGTTGGCAAAGTAATGTCTCTGCTTTTGAATATGCTATCTAGGTTGGTCATAACTTTCCTTCCAAGGAGTACGCGTCTTTTAATTTCATGGCTGCAGTCACAATCTGTAGTGATTTTGGAGCCCCCAAAAATAAAGTCTGACACTGTTTCCACTGTTTGCCCATCTATTTCCCATGAAGTGGTGGGACCGGATGCCATGATCTTCGTTTTCTGAATGTTGAGTTTTCTGAATATTATAGAATACTTTATAGCAAAAGGGATCTTATCCAAAGTGAACAGGATTAGTAGTGGTGCATCAATTAAAAATGCCCATTACAGTATATATGTGTACAAACATACATACCTTTAACAGCTAAAATAAGTAACTGTACATTCATTAGCCATTCTCAGATTTAGGACCAAGCCTCTTCTCTGAGGATGCATCACTGGGACTTTCGGTTACTAGTCTTTAAAGCGCACTGAGCACCTATTCTTAGGAAAGTGCAGAATCTTTCCAGATTATTACGGGCTTTTTTTTTTTTTTTTTTAACCCTAAGTGCTTTTATTTATCTCATCCACAACAAATGCAGCAGCAATTTTTTATGACTCAGCTTTGAGTCTATCTACATCATTCAAATTAAGCTTAATGCAAATAACTAAAGCATCTTTCACCAGTTTACTTTGAAATAAACTGTATTATTACCATAACTAGTAAAATAGGCATAAAAAACTGACAAAAACAGATATGCATGCATATATTCATGCATATATTAAATTGAAGCTTACCAGCCATAAGCATTCAGACTGCCATGGCACTGGATGAGTTTTATGGAAGGAATGGAAGGGCATCAACAGATAAACTGAACACAAATGGAACAGATTCAAGGCACTGCACAGAGAGGCACAAAAGATAGTCCCAGCAATTAAACCTGGATACAGTGCTGACCCACCACAGCACAGTTCCAGGATTCTTCTGCTTTGGGAGCTGAAGGTGAAAGTTGAAAAGGTTTATCTACAGAAAGATTAGGTGACCCTACTTAGGTGTTAAAAGAAAAAAGTGGAATAAAGTCAGGACAGAGCCACTGTTGCACTGTATATGGCCTAAAAAAATAAAGCTAAAGAAGGGGGAAAAACAAAAAAGAACAAAAATGGCAAAACACAACTATCTATCTTTATATTGTTTGAGGTATCCCTCATTTTTTCCTGTTAAACTGTCCTCTTAAGAGAAATAAAATTACAAAGAGAACTTTTACTTCCCTTATCACAAAGGGGACTGACATCACCGAGTTATTCCACTTTCCTTATAATCCTCTTGAGAACTCACAAACTAAGGCTGGGAAGTACTAAAAGAACAGAAGCAACCTTTTAGTACTTCAGCTTAAAATTAAAACCGCCACCAGAGAACAGTACTGCTGACTCCTAAAAGGCAGGATACATCTATCAGTACCTAAATAAATCCAAAACACTGTACAAACAGAAATAAACTTATATTTCATCAGTTTATAAGAACTAAAGGCAGTCAAAAGACTTGTTAGTGTAACATTTTAGGCGATAAAGAAAAAAGGAAAATCAACTGGGTTATTTTTCCTAAAACAAGATGTTTCCTGTTATATTCCTGCATGTGTTTCCTGGTCTAATTTTCAGTAGCTTCTAGTATATGATGTCCCTCTACTCATCCTTCCCTAACGGCTCAGACAGTATAGAATCTGCCTGCAATGCAGGAGACCCAGGTTCAATCCCCGGGCTGGGAAGATCCCCTGGAGAAGGGAATGGCTACCCACTCCAGTATTCTTGCCTGGAGAATTCCATGGACAGAGGATTCTGGTGGGATACAGTCCATGGGGTCGCAAAGAGTTGGGTGGCAAAGAGTCAGGTGGCAAAGAGTCGGATGGCAAAGAGTCGGACACAACTGAGCAACTTTCACTTCATTTCATGTCACTTCACTACTCTTCCTGGAAGAAAATGTCCCAAATGAAGAGACACACGAAATGGGTGAATTCCTTATGTACAGCATGAATGCTCAAAAGAACAAATTTTGTGACAATGTCTCAAAAAGAAATATACAAAAAGATGTTGAGTTATTTATAACAAAGAATTAAAAGAACTTAACATACAGTAAGAGCTCGAAAAATTATGGCACATTATTAGAACATTTAAAGCCACTTAAAATCCAAGGGATATGAAACACTTAAGAACAATAGGAAAATACTCATGAACAAGTATAAGAAGGTAGAAAAGAGTACTGCATACATCATAACAACTGTGAGGAAGAAAGAAATGCATGTATATTTACAAAATACAGCAAAATGTCAACAGTGATTAGTCCTGGGTGACAGAGTTGTAGGCAATTTTTATTTTTAATATTCCCCTTATTTATTTCCTCTTCTACAAGAACTATGATTTTAAAAATGGAAAAAAAAAAAAAGGAATAGAATAGGGAAAGGGCAGAACAGAAAGAAGAAAATAGTCATCTCAAAGCAAGGTAATTCTGCAACTGCACAAATTATTCCACCCAATCAATTCTAATAATCCTCACACCACAAGTGATACAAATCCAAACAGCTCTGGAGGGTTCAGTTGCCTTTCAGAAATGTTTATACCTTTTACTTGTAAAGACTCAGCATGTCTGATCTTTAAGCAAGTCTACAATATTAAATAAAACACAATAGCTCCTCCACGCCTTGGAGCTGGTAACCTAGAATATCATTTTCCCTTTCAAGTGGGAAACAGAAAACACATATACCCACACACACAGAAGCTACCTCTGACTCAGTGTCAAGACACATACCCCAAAAGTAACAACCAAGTGTGCACACACACATTTATAATGTCAACAACATCATTATCCATTGTAAGATACACATCCAGGTTTTTCTAAGGTGAAAAAGAGAAAAGAAAATGCATATTTTAGAATAGATGAAATCTGTACTTTAACGGCCTATGAGATCAGGAGCGCTTTTAAAACCTACATGAAAGTCTTCACACTGGAAACATCCTCCAAGAGAAGCAATACAACACAGCTTTAGCCTCAATCTAGCTGAAGGCAAATCCTCTAACAGTAACTAGTTGTAGGTTAGTTACAGTCTTATCCATAAATGGGGAAAAAAATAACACCCATGTCTAGAATTGTATTATCTGAGCTAATAATTACAGAACACTTATTTATAAAATGTACCTGGCATAAATAAGCAAAGTAAAGAATCACATAGCATAACCAATTTACTTTGAAACAGCTTTAAAAAATGTGTGTACATGTATAAACACACACACGTATCTATGTATGTACAAGGGTGTAGGGGAGACAACGAGGTAAATGTGAGTGAAGGGTATATACTTTCTCTTTGCATCATTCTTATTCTTACAACTTTTCTGAAAGCTCAAAAATATTTCCCCAAAATGGTTAAATAAATAAAGTCTACCACTGGACCAATAACTATAATACAATAACAGAACTGAGCCCTCTGCTTTTAAGTCTCACTTAGAATACTAATTGAGGGCCTCAGGCCATGTCTGGAAATGGCAGGGTTTCCAAAGCAGAGCCCTGGGTTAACAAAACTATCACTCCCCATGCTCAGAACACAAGTAGAACTGTTTGCCAGGCTCTCATCTAAGATTCACTCACCAATCCTACTAAGCTGACTCCAACAAAGAATTTAGCAAAGCCTCCGGGAATTAGTTTATTAGGTTTAATCTGAACGAAAGCAATAAGAATACTTATCTCTCTAGATTCTTCTTCTAAGATTCAGTATCCAAAAGTAAGAGAATATTTTTACCATTTTCATGATGTTTTCCTTAAGAGCCAGGAGCAATGCAACTACAAGGTGCTCTACTGGAATATGAGACCTTAAACATGGACAGGACAGAAATTTCCCCTCTAGGAGCCTTACTCTAAATTCTTACTAGGATAGGTGACTAAAGTCTGTAACTCCATGATAAAACCAGAGGCACACAAACAAACAGTCCTAGGGCACTCTGATTTTTCCTCGGTTCATTGAAAACTGATGGAAAGAGAATTAAAAAGTAAACAAACAAAAAAATCCCCAAAAAACCATAAATGATAACAAGAGGGAAGAAACAAACTTTTTAAAGTTGCCTTTTTTTAAACAGGGACCATTTTTAAAGTCTTTACTGAACTTGTTATAAGACTGCCTCTGTTGTTTATGTTCTACTTTTTTAGCCACAAGGCATGTGGGATCTTAGCTCCCATCAGGGACTGAACCCACACCCCCTACTTTTGAAGGCGAAGTCTTACCCATTGAACTGCCAGGGAAGTTGCAGAAATGGATCTTATTAAAAAAAAAAAAAAATTCTTATTTTCCTAAGTCTGCTTCTGAGTATTTATCATTTCTGACCCATCAAGGTGGCCGAGTAGCACTCAAAACTTTTCTCACCTTGAAATTCAAAGAAACACAGCTAGTTAGTTTAAATGAGTTATATATTTCTGATTTTTACTGCTTGAACTATTTGTCCTGTAATAGAATTATTAATGAAAAGAATTAAAAGCTTTATTGGGGAATTAGTGAAAAAAGAAAACACACATTTTCTGTCTGATACCCCTTCCCTTCAATTCTTTATCATAATTTGGTTTGAAAAACAAGTTCAAAACTTTGGCCAAATATGTGATAAAAAGCAGCAAAACTCTGTAAAAATTAAACACATGTTAAACTTGGGTAGTTCCAAGTTACAAAAGCAACTATTACATTTCCTAGGAAAAACTATAAACTCATTATCACCACCATCTTGGTCTCAGTTTTCATAGATTTAGGCCAAAGACCTGAGATGACCCTCTCTGTGTCTCTAAGGTATGAAAGCCATGTATCTCTTTCTTGACCACAAAGATGTCTGCCATCACTGTTTCTCAGAATTCTCAGGGAAGAAAATTCTCAACCCCAGCAATCTGTTTCAATACGTTAAAACTTGAGATAACATAATATTCTCTTCCATCTGTTCACATTAATTTTTGAGTCAATGTTTTCTGTGTAGCATTTATCTCACTAAATAACAACATCAAGCCCAGACACAAACATGGTTAATCAACCACTCTTTGAACCCTCCATCACATCCCTAAGGACAAGGTCTTGGAAACAGAAGATAAAATGTTTCACTGGCTGGAAAGAGTAAAAACTCCTTATGGAATTTTATTGAGTGTTGTTTATACAGAATACTTGACCAGCTCTTTCTCCCCTTATTCTCCATCTCAACCTTGGATGAGTGAGTGGTTCACTTACATGAACATGCCTACAAAGGTACTGCTCATTATTAACAATGGGGATACCTAGGGAACTGGCACAACTGTTGCCTTTTCTAACACATCCATGCTGTTGACAGACAAGCTTATTCGTTTGGTTCTTTAGGTTAAAGAAACAAAGGAATTCACTCAAGTGATCCACTAAGTGGCTAGTACTAATGGTAGAGGGGAATAGAGCATTTTAGGGAGTAACATAAGAGAATGAAGGCAGAAATGTTACCCACCTAGGGTCAGGCTCCAGAGAATTCCAGGCTATCCAGGGAGGGAAGGAAACCTAGGCTAGATGAAGGCCTTGTGGATAACAGATTGTAATTCAAGATCTGGCAAGTAGGTCTAACAAGAGGCCATCCACATGCCTTCAGCAGCAGGAGACCCCAATCTGTGTTTTCATCTGCCATTCTCTGTCTCAGCTTCTATTCTCCCCACCACCTCTCTCTTCACTCATCTTGCTATCTTTTGATTCACAAGCCCCTTTGAAAACCAGATGAAAGAAATCCATGAACTCTATTCTCAAGATAAATGTGCATGTGTAAAAGGTCTGCCTATAATTCAAACTTTACAGACCTGTGCTTACAAAGCCCTAATCTAACTCTGAGCCTTTGTTACTGTTCTCTATGTTACTAATCTCTGTGTCTACTCCCACTAACTACTGATCCTTCCTACTGTCTTAATTCAAACTTCCTTAAAAGAGTAGATCTGAATGGTTTAGTCATCCACTATTCAGCAGGCAAAGCTTTAATATTACAAAATACATCATCTTACATAATATTACTGCTACTTTACCCTAGAGTGACCACCTTTGGGTTAGGCACTCATGCTTAACCCACTGGAGTGGAAATGGCTACCCACTCCAGTATTCTTGCCTGGAGCATCCCCATGGAAAGGAGCCTGGTGGGCTACAGTCCATGGGAGATCCGCAAAGAGTCAGACACGACTGAATGACTAAGCACCCATGCTTAGTTCAATTAACCGAGTTACATGGAGCTAAGCATTGTAACCTAAACTCAAAGACTCCATTTCCTTGGGCAGACACTATAGGAATAGGAATTTCCATCAGAAGAGAGGTATGGGCATGGCAGACATTTGAGTGCAGTGGATTTCTCTGCATAGGACAAACATAATAGAAAAATGGGGGGCAAAGGTATGTCTACAGGCAGACGGTGAAGAAACAGGAGAAGAGGGAACCCCTGAAGACCAAGCAAAGAAAGGTGGATCTAAGAGAACTGTGGGAGAGACCATGGATTTCCTAGCAAAACAGTTCTCACAACATAAACCATCCTCAAACAATTCCAAGACAGTGGGGTGACTGCTGGGAAGGTCCTCCAGCAGTGGACACCGGGCTTCCTCTGCCTCTCACCGTTGTCACTGTCACCTCACTGCTGTCTGTCTGAGATAATTACACTCCTCAAGGCTGCTTCCCTTTAGCTACTGCCACTTATTTAGACTAGAAGGCTTCTGAAAGAAAAGGGTCAAGTGTAAAAATCTTACAGTTGCCTTATTTTCTTCAGAAGGAAGATATGAGACCCAGGAGAAGATGTATAAATCTAAGAAGGAAAGAAGACCTGAGCCATGCTAGGGAGTCCTGGAGGCACGGGGGAAGGAAGGCTGAGGACTGGTTTTATTCTCACATCAACACCAAGGTAGCATACTAGGCAAGAAAAACAACAAACACTTCTGTGCATGTGCCTCTCTGTAACAGCTTAGTTCCAACCACACCAGGGTGCAGTCCAGGAGCAAGGGATGCGCCAAACAGCCCTATGCCACTAAAGCTGAAAAGGACTATAAGTGCCCATCCGAAAACGTATAAGCCAACACTGTGCTCTTTGTACTAAAAAAGATGAACTGAATTTAGCTGCCAGGGACAGCAATTCACTTGGCTATTATGAAGATGCCAAGTTTCTCTCTTTTTCTACAAAGAAAGAAAAACAAAACAATTTATAAACACTTAAGACAGACCTTACCACACACATCAGAACTAAAACAGCAAAGTGATGCATTTTGGAAATTTTAACCTTACTTGTTTCTGTTGCTCCTTGTAAGAGACCTCAAGATTTGCTAGAGATAAATCGCATTGTACAGAAACATTAAATTACCTTTAAGCTGACATAAAGGCCACACATAAGCCCCCAAAGAAAATTTAAGACAGTCCTGGGGTCATCAATAAGCTTATGGCTGCACAGGGTCATGAATTAGACACGAGAAACTTCTCTCTGGTGTGTCATACAGGATAGTTTATTTCAAGACTGTTATGGTGAACCCAAAATTAATCTTTCTGGCAGTTCCTTTTTGACAGCAGTAGTCAAATTACCTGCGGTAACTCAGCAACTGTAAAGCCCTACAGACTTCAATGCCAAGTAGGTAACCCCTGAAAACAGGATTTCTCAAGCCTTAGCACTACTGATACTTTGAACAGAGAATTCTTTTTTGCTGGAGACTGTACATTGTAGAATGTTTAGAGGCATCCTAGCCTTACAATACACAGTCCACATCAAAAAAGAATTCTCTGGCTCAAAATACCAGTAGCATACATACCTCTCCCCCACTGGCTCAACTGGGACAATCAAAGTTTTCAGAAATGAGATGAGGTGGGGACAGGGGCACAAACCGCCCCTGATAGAGAACCACTATTTTAGGATAAGCGGAAATAGGAACTCAGTCAAAGCTAGGTCATGAAACAAATTAATGTTAATTAAAATAGTATTTAGGTTATATACTTACATAACTACCAAAATCTATAATTATACTTCCTAGAAAAAATTCTTTATACTGTGTTCTGTTATTTGAAGGATTTTACAAATTATTAACTTTATTCAAGTAGATAAATCTCTAAATCAATTTAAAAATAAACTTTTAATTCAAATATAAACCACATATTATACAGCACTATCACTGCAGAATTACAGATGTTTTAAATTATTTGCAATGCTTTGTCAATTTAAAGAAAAAAGCAAATTCAAGAGTACCTTCACTGATCACCTGAAAATTAAAACAAAGTAACTTTCTCATTATTCTAAAAGTAAACATTTTAATAAAATTACATTTCACTAACCTTGCCAAAGTTATAAAAAGATCTATTCTGTAGAAATCCCAAATGGGGCCACTTTATTTGGCGTAGATATGTACTTTCCCTCTAACCTGTAATCAAATTATTCAATATTCTTTTATCTCCATCCAGTCATTTAAAGATACACTGAACATTTACTATTAATCAGGGGTTGCTGCTACAGTAAGTAATAAATGAGCTCAAACTCTATCTTTCAAGAAGCTTAGAGCCAAAACAGACAAGAAAACAAGCAGTTGTAACACAGTTGTAACACAGAAAGTTAGATGGCATCATCGACTCAATGGACATGTGTCTGAGCAAACTCTGGATAAAGCGAAGGCCACGGAAGCATGGAGGGCTGCAGTCCACGGGGTCACAGAGCTGGACACAACTGAGTGACTGAATAGCAACAACAGCGTAACACAGCGCAGTGCACGTCAGGTATCAACACGCAAGCTGCAATGAAAACACACACTTGTATGTAGGAGAGTCGGGCAGCATTTCAGAGTGGAAACAAACCTAAGATGACTCTTGCAAAGTGAAAAGAAGAGGAGGATGTAACAGTTTTAATACATGGGGGAGGAAAAGGTCTTTTTAGAGCATGTTACTGAAGCCAGAAACCATAGAGAAAAAGGATTATTAAATCAGGCTATATAAAAATTTAAAACTTTTGTATGATCACACATACATATACACATATACATACCATAAACAATAATACAGGCAAATGATAAAATGGAATGTGACTGCCAAATGATGTTTGGTATTACAACTATTAACAAAGAGCTTTTCATTGTGTTTTAATCATTCAAACTGAATTTGCATACAATGTATCATCCTGTTTCAAGAGATTCTCCACAGCTTTTATTTTCACAAGTTATTTGGAAGAAATGTACAAGTGGAAGTGATTTATCTGCACATCATTCGTACTTAAGTCAAGTATTCCCTGTAGGACCGACCAATATAATTCTAAGTAAGGATTTTGGTTATTTAATGGAATCAATGCTAAGTGTGAAAAGGTAAAGCTAGGATACTTTACCGTAACACAAATATAGTGATGGAAATAACTGACATGTTTATTAAACTAGTATGTGCTGGACAGTACCCTTAAGAAACTAAAAGTAATTATACAGTTGGAAAAAAAATTCAGTCTTGACCTCTGACCCAACCATACACAAAAATCAATTTCAGACAGATTACTGAATTGTGAAAGGTAAAAGAAGAAAATACAAAAAAAAAAAAAACATTTCCATGGCCACAGGGTGGGCAGATTTCCATTGAACAAGACACAAAAGCAATAAGATAAACCAGTTTACATGAAAATTAGAAATTTCTGCTCATCAGAAAAAGAAAAGGTAAGCATTGAGTGGAAGAAGATATCTGTAAAATATTTATGCAACAAAGGATTATACCCAGAATATATAATGTCTACAAGTACTGGAGATCGACATTCCAGGAGATAAATGGGCAAAAGGCACGAACAGATGCTTTACATATGGCCAACAGAAAAATGACAAGATGCTCAGCATCGCCAGGCAACAGCAATGCAAATTAAACCCACAATGCACCATCCTTGCTACACAGCTATCAGAAGGTCTGCTGCTGGTGAGAGTATAAATTAGGATAATCAGTTACAAACATGCTATGCAATATGAACTAAACCTGAATATTCCCACAATCTCCAATCTAGTCTATATGTGTGAGAAATGCAGACATATGTTAATGAAGGGACATGTAAGAAATGTTCAAAGTTGCAGTTGTATATTAGCCAAAACCTAGAAACAGTCCAACCACAACAGAATGAACATAAAGGCATGAAAAGCAACCACACACTGTACACACGAGAATGTGGGTAAATCTTACAAATGTACTGCTGAGTGAAACAAGCCAATCACAAACTAAAATACACCAAGTGATTCCACTCCTGTCAAGCGTAAAAACAGGCATTATTAGTCTTTTGCAATTGCCTTTGGGGGTGAGATAACAATCAAGGGGGACATGAAAGAGGTTTGTGGGGAACTGGAATGTTCTGTGTCAATCTTGGTGCTGGTTGCACAAGTGTGGTCACCATGTGAACATCTGCCAAGTTGTACGCTTAAGAACAGTACACTTTTCCATATACACATCACACTTAGATGACAAGCTGACTTAGAAAAGAAACAACTACAGACAGGCAATTCATGGAAAGTATAAACTGTACTCTGAGATGGGGCTCAGATTTTCCTGAAGCTCAGTGTCTCTGTGAGAATGGCCTGCAGAGAAAGCCAGCCCTCACTTTAGTTCCTCCACTTCTTGGTTTTAACCATGCAGGTGGGTGCCTGCCTTCCACATGTCATGCGTGTCAGTAAACTCACTGAGCACCTTCTCTTTGCCAATGGATTTGGTAGGCCCTAGGGACAGTGACAGGTAAGACACAGTTTGCTCAAGGAACTGACAAGCAGGGACCACGTGTGATCACTTTCCTCTTGCCCTGGCATCCAGCGTGATGCTTTATACAGAGCTGGCCTTCCATGAACGCTGGCTGAGAGCACGCCTGCAACAGCAGAGCACAAGGGGAGCCACAGATGAAGCACTGAGCCAGGACCAAGGTCAAAGGACCGAGGCGGTTCTCCACGGGTGGAGTGGGCAGGGGCCCAGGTGGGAGACACAGAGAAGGCTTCCCTGAAGAGCAAGTGCCCATGCCGGGTCTGGAAAGGGAGAAGGGATGAGTGAGATCGCTTTCAGATCCAAGAAACGCAGGGTCAGGTGGGAAGGAATGGCAGTTCAAAGGTACCTACAACAGCACGGGGAGTCAGAGAACAGGGCTATCTAAAGGAAGATGGCAAACAATAGGTTAGGGCAGAACTTGAGCTTGAGGATATTTTAAAAGCTCCAAAGATGATTCAGGTTTTTCAAAGGTTAGGAAATCAGGTTCTGTACCAACCTTTCCATTTCACTGTGGAAACAGACATGAGGAAAAGGATGGGGAAGATCAGGTATTGATCAACAGTGTTCTTATTTCCCAGTTAATGTTTGTCAATGCTTCCACTTTCTAGTGATTTAGTCACTAAGTCGTGTCTGACTCCTGCAACCCCATGGACTGTAGCCCGCCAGGCTCCTCTGTCCATAGGATTTTCCAGGCAAGAATACTGCAGAGGGTTGCCATTTCCTTCTCCAGAGGATCTTTCCAACCCAAAGATCGAACCTAGGTCTCCCGCACTACAGGCAGATTCTTCAACAACTGTGCTACCAGGGAAGCACCAGTTAAAGTTTACTTTTACTTAATATGCAAGCATTTTAGGTTTCTCCAAAATAAAAAGTTATATATACCTCATTGTAAGTCTGATAAACAATGCCATTTATATGAATTTCAATTCTTACAACTCTCCAAGTTGCTAAAATTATAAAATGTGAATTAAAGCAAACTCTGGGCAGGAATCACATTGAGCGTTAATTTTCTCATCTGCAATGAGCAGCTTAGAACACATGACCATGCTTTTGACTCTAATGTGGTGAAATTCCACGTGTGACAACTTTAAAAATAAGAATACATAATGAGCGTGTCATTCTTTTACCTCCTTACTGCCTGGAGGAGCCATCAGAAATCCCTTACTACACCACGTGTGACAACTTTAAAAACAAGAATACATAATGAGCGTGTCATTCTTTTACCTCCTACTGCCTGGAGGAGCCATCAGAAATCCCTTACTACAGTTACTCTGTGGTCATTTTTTCTGACCACGTCTAGTTCACTGGACACTTATTTTAACATCAAGAAAAAAAGACGCTGAATCAAAAATTCGAGTGGTTTGTTCTGTGCTATGGGTAAGTGATGAGATCATCTGTATTTCTTTCAAGCCAGCAGTAGCGAAGTCACTACCACAACCACTCAAATACATCGGCCTGGGTTTCAAGATTGCAGTAAAATAACATTTGCTAATTTGTCTGGTCAGGAAACTTTCAACAGTTTGGGAGCTTGGGGATCTCAGCAGTACAGGATTCTGCAGATGCAGCTCTGTAAACGCCAATTTTTTTTTTTAATTTTAGGTGCTTTTATAACAATAATAACCTTCTTTTAGGCAAACTCCTACAGAATTCCACAAGTGCAGTTTGACCGCAGTCAAGCCAAGGCACTGAGTTTAGGAATGATTAATCACTGATGAATTAGCCTTTTGTTCCTTTTCTGACACTTCTGAACTCCTTCTGATGTTTCAACTATCTGATGTCTGGCCATGTCATGATACCAAAGCGGACTGCCTGAATCACTGTTTACGTTGGCCTGCACACAAATCTGGATAAAGAGCTCAGTAAAAACACCTCCTTCAGATCACAGAACAGCCTTACGTTTGCAGTCTGAGGGACAACATGGAGAAGAAATTTTGAACAGATATTTGTACATCCACATTCACAGAAGCATTAGTCATAACATCCAAAGGGTGGAAGCACACCAAGTGTCCATCAATGAATGTATGCATATACAAAATGTGGCATATACATACAATGGAATATTATTCAGCCTTAAAAAAGAATGAAATTCCGACACCTGCTACAACATGGATGAACCTTAAGCACATGCTAAGTGAAATAAGCCAGTCACAAAAAGATAGACAATGTATGATTCCACTTATATGAAGTACCTGCTGCTGCTGCAAAGTCGCTTCAGTAGTGTCCAACTCTGTGCGACCCCATAGACGGCAGCCCACCAGGCTCCCCCGTCCCTGGGATTCTCCAGGCAAGAACACTGGAGTGGGTTGCCATTTCCTTCTCCAATGCAGGAAAGAGAAAAGTGAAAGTGAAGTCGCTCAGTTGTGTCCGACTCTTAGCAATCCCATGGACTGCAGCCTACTCTGCCCATGAGAAGTCAAATTCAGAACAATGGTGGTTACAGGGTCTGGGGGAGAGAGGAATGCTGAGCTATTAGTAATAATGCAGCTAGGGGAATGGGGAGCTATTGCTTAATGGGATCAGAGTCTCAGTTCTGCAAGGTAAAAGGAGTTCTAGAGATGGATGCTGGTGATGGCTATACAACAGCACGAATATACTTAATACTTCTGAACTGAGCACTTAAAATAAGATAAATTTTGTTATGTACATTTTATCACAATTAAAAATTGTATTAAAAAAAAAAAAGACACAGCAGAGTATATCACCTCTTCTGATTCTAGACACCACTGATGGCTAATGATGTCGGAAGGCCAGCAACCACCCTGGAACTGAGAGAGGAGCAGACAAAGAAGACAAGCATTCTCTGAGGACAGAAGCCAGAAAACCATCCCATCCACCCCCACTCCGCAGGACAGTTCCTCCAAGGAGAAACTCTCCTAAGCTGAAGATATAACTTCCATTCATTTCAGCCAGGTCCTGAGTCTCCAGTTCAGAACTGATTTATGCCAAAACAGTAGCAACTCCCATTAAACCAGTCACAATTATAACAGTTAAAGTGAGCAATGACAACACAACAAATCAAGACAATTTTCTTTTCTATTTTCCAGCCCTCATTGAATTCCTCTGTGACTATTCTGTGCCTTCTTCTAAGACTATGGCCATAGACAAAACCTATATGACCTATATGACCAGGTACTATTTACATAAATCAACCTTTATTTAAAATATACACAAAGAGAGAACAATAAAACCAAAATAATTTAGTAACAATGCATTTTAGAGAATCTTACACACAAGAATAGAACTGCTATCACCTAGCAAACCATGAGTGCTCTGAGAGGAGGCTCTATAGCCACACATGTCATCTATGTAACTACAAAAATGACCATGTGGTGATTTTCATCTTGCAGTGTTCAACATTAGCAAGACAAGCAAACTCAAAATGTGTCATCATGTTAACAAATGCCTTGTAAGCCCAAGTCTGGGTATTAAATGAAATGCTGTATGAAGATGAATTCTCGTAAGCCAAGTGGGGGGCACATCTGTAGGTATGACCACACGTATGAATTTAGCAACTTTGCCAAAACTCTCTCACACTGAGCTGTCAGCAACTTCACAGATCAGTTCAGCTCAACTCAGGACACGAGTCTGCACAGCTCAACACAGAATGACTTTCATCTACGTGGAAATCTACAACTGTATCTACTCATTTCCACCTTACATCACGTGTTTCAGCCATCTGCTGCTGAATAAGAAAACCACCCCAAACTTAAGAGTTTAAAACAACAATTAATTATACCTCATGATTCTGTGAGTTGGCTACAGCTCAGCTACATGGTTCTTCTGCCCCTGTCTGTTCAGCTCCATCAGGCAGCTGCATTCAGCTAGTTGTTTGGCATTCAGCTAGTTGCCTGGCTGAAGCTGAAACATTCAAGATGGCTTGAAGCTTCCCAAGTGGCCTCTCACGCCAGTAGGGTATTTGGACCTTATACATGATGACTGGCTTCAAAGACCAAGGAAGCAAAAGCTGTCTGTCTTCCCCTTCTTAAGGCTTGGGCCTGAAATCTCAGACAGTTACTTCTGTGCTATCCTATTAGTCAGCGCAGGTCACAAGGCTGGATCAATCCTGATGGATGGAGCAACACACATAAACAGGGTGCAGGGTAAGAGGAACTATGACAGAAGCTCTGGAAACCACCCATCAAATGATGGTCGTTCCCACACATAAAGATAGGCTCTTCACTTCAACATGTCTTCAGGACAACACATTATTCAATAAAAGAGAACAGGTCAAACCAGCTCTTGGTGTATTTCAAACCTGTTAAATACTTTAATTTGCCCTACATTATAAATGCATTATATGGTGAAGATTATAACTTAATATGTCTAAATCTATACCAGAAAACTCAAATGAAACATTGTCCCAGTTTCAGGTATAGTCGCTCGGTGCCACTTTATGTCCTGGATTACAAGTATGTGCCCCCTCAGATGTAACCTCCATTAGATCAGAGCCCACATCTACACTGTATTAACACCTGTATTCCCAGCGTCTAGTGTATACCAGGTACCTAAGAGACTACTTTTTCTTAGTTATTAAAAATACTCCTATTTTAAAATATATTCCTTCTTTCTTTAGTATCAGGTAAAAACCACTTCTGTATATTTTCCACCATATATTTTACAATATGGCTAAAAACATGTCACTACTAATCCCTGAACACTTAGTTATGCTCTAAGAAAGAAGATAATTTTAGCTATTACAGTAATATGCTAAATTTATCCTCAATTCAATCTTATAAGTGAGAAAAATTTTAATAGTCATTTAGTCATTTAATAGTCATTTAACTAGTCATTTTCTGTGAGTTATCTTTTACTGGTCTTTAGTTTCACACATTCAACTTGAAATGAGAAATATTCAAGCTTGGACCAATACCCATCTTACAATTTCAAACAGTACATTTTCTGGTTGAAAATTCCCATCTGTGTTATTCTCTCAAAATGGAGGGTTCTGATCTGCTCAAAATATAATAAAATATCCTTAACTGAAATGAAAATATTTTTACTCTTCAGTTACTTAAAATGACTTATTTTCAATCATGATGTAATGAAAACAATTTTCTTAAAACAATACAAAAATTTAAAACACCATGTTTTTAATGTTAAGGACCCAAAAGTGTTCAAACCACCATGCCAAGAAAATACTGGCTTTATAAAATTAACTTAATATTCAAAATTTTATCATTATGATATTATCTCACAAATATTTACAAAGTCACTAAATATATTACAAATTTTCAGAACCGTCTTTCCCAAGATACATGTGACTATGTATACGTTATATTGGGATATATATGTGAATGTGAATATGATATAATATACTGGGAAAATTTAAACTTTTGCTTTGAATGGTTATAGTGAGTGTTCCCATTACCTGCCTTTCCACTCAGAGTTGCACTCTAGTTTTACAGGTTTAATACTGTTCCCAAATTTCCAACAGATATTAATATTGGGGATGTGGAAAAGCAAAGGTGAGATTCCTAAAAGTTATTCTTAAAATACTCCCAATATCTTCATATGTTTTACTCACTAGTATGAGTAATTAAAAATGGTATAAAAATTAAGAAATATCAAGTTTAGTAATACAAGCACACACCATTCTACTGCACTTTCCTTTACTGCTTTTTGCAGATATTGTGCTTTTTTATAATTGAAGTTTGAGGAAACCCTGAGTCAAAAAGCAAGTCCATCAGCACTGTTTTTCCAACAGCATTTGCTCACTTCGTGTCTCTGTGTCACATTTTGCTATTTCAAACCTTCTACCAGTGAAAAGATCACAACTTGATGAAGATTCAAATGATGGCTAGCATTTTCAGCAATAAATATTTTTTAATTAAGGTATATGTAAAAGACCTTAAGGTATATGTAAAAATACATTGTATTTTTAGACATACTGCTACTGCACACTTAACAGTATGGTGTAACTTTTATGTGTACCAGGAAATCAGAATATCACGTGACTTGATTTACTGCAATACTCACTTTATTGCAGTGGTCTGGAACTAAACCCACAGTATCGATGAGGTATGCCTGTATTTACAAAGAACTTTAGCCTGAAGAGAGTATTAAAACACCGGGAAGTGCTAGCAAGCATTACTAGGTACTATTTCTAATAACCTAACATTTGCATCTCTTACCATGTTAAAAGCATTATACAGAACCACAAACTAAAATTACCAATTCATTAACTTATTTTGCTTCTGAGTTATTCCTTGAAACACTGTTAACATGCTTTATACATAAACCAATTAACATTTATAATATTTACACTGTTATGTACATTGTTAATAGCAGACAGGGCCCCAAAACACTCATAACAGCTATAGCTACAAAAGAGACTGGCTGGCTGGCTGGCTGGTGACTGCCCTCCCCGTCCTTTTTTATATGAATATATATGGCACTGTCACCTATTAATTCTTACTTAAACGCTCCTTCTCCATGAAATGTGCTTCCCCGTCATATGTACTCTCTTTTCGGGGGGAAGGGGGGTCTCTATTCCCTTTTAATTAAACTCTTCCCTATTCCATACCTTATGCATCAAACCCTACAGCCTGCTAGGCCACTTACCAGAGCACTGTACTGACCTGATTTTACATAAAATACCCGCAATCTTTATCTATATTACAAGTTTTAAGATGAAGGTTCATGTTCAAATCTTTACATATCTTCAGCGCTTAAAGCAGTGCTCCGAGTAGAGCAGAGGTATTTGGTTACTGTTATTATGGTGGGCAGGATGGCTGTTCCTTTATAATGTTCTATACTTTCCAGAGCTTTTACAGTGGGCTACTAATACTTAGAAAACATCAAAGAGTTTCATTAAAGAGAGTTGTAAAACTTAACATCAAAAAACAAACAGCTCAATTAAAAAATGGGCAGAGGACCTGAACAGATATTTTTCTAAAGAAGACATACAAATGGTCAACAGGCACATGAACAGATGCTCAACATCACTGATCAGTGGAGACATGTAAATCAAAATCACAATGACATATCACTTCACACCTGTCAGAATGGCTGTTATCAAAAGACAACAAATAAGTGTTGACCAGGATGTAAAGAAAAGGGAACCCTCATACACTATAGGTGGAAATACAAACTGGTACAGTCACTATGGAAAACAGTATGGAACTTTCTCAAAAAATTAAAAATAGAACCATCACACAAATCTGGCAATTCCACTTCTGAGTATTTTTCCAAATAAAAGTACTAATTCAAGTAGATACATGCACCCTTACGTTGACTGCAATATTATTGGCAATAGCCAAGACACAGAAGCAACCTCAGTGCCCATCAAGAGAAGAATGGATAAAGACAGGTATATATATACACACACACACATACATACCTTGAGGATGTACCTTAAGAAGGTAGATTTTTAATGGATATTACTGTGCTATCCCAAGTAAGCAGGGTCTTACTGAAGTCCTAGAATAGCTGGGATTGTTACATCCTCAGTGAACTACAGATTAACCTATATTAAACAAATACTAAGTGCCTATTGGTCAGGCACGGCTTTATGCAATGAAGAAGCTAGATTCTAAGAATTAGTTTAAGACACATAAAAATAATTCATGATTTACATTAAAATATACAATCATGTTAAACTAACATGATGAAAAATTACAAAATCACTAATTTTCATAACTTGAATCTACACAAGACACATATGAAAATCAACTTTACCTTATATTTCATCTTGGGACATGAATGAATGTAGAAACCCATATAGTAATAGCTGAGTTGAGGTGTTTTCTCATGAAGTTGCCTAGTAAAAGCAATTTCTCTGCCAAAAGAATAAAGATGAAAGTACAGTTAAATCTAGTTCCAATTTCAAAGTACTATTTAATTTGGTAATATATTTGATCAAATCTGACATTAAGCTATCAAAAAAACCCAAGTGTTGCAAGAAAAACAATTTTAGAAACACTTTAAGACGATTTTTACTAAAGAGACACCAAAAAAACTGTATTATTTTGAGCAAATGCACCAAAGTTCTGGTTTGCACTTTAGTGGGCATAGCAGTGTATAAAAACTCAAATGGCATAAAAGTACAAAGATCTATTTAATACAATTTCAGGTCATTATTCATTATCACCTGGAGTTCTCAAAGACTGGGTGTATCAGGTTAAAAACAGTACAATAAATTTTAGAAAACTCAAAAACCAACAAATTTCAATAAGAATGTTTTTATGACCCTTTACATGCAAACACTTTCAACTATATATAACATATTACTCTTTCCCGTGTCCAGATGCGATGCTTTATTTTCTCTAAAACTAAAGAGCGGGAAAACATGTTATCTCACTGCTTTTTCTCTACTTGTTGGCACAGGCAAGGATTAATTGAACAAAGAAGTTGTCAGCAATGCCTATGCTTGATGTGGTTTTAATTTGTATCCGGATAAATCTGGGCACAGAATTCCATTCTATTTGCCCAACTGAATGACCGCTTGCATTGGAGAAGTTTAAGCAAAATTTCAGTACATTTCTGAAGTATGAGAACAGCTGTTTTGTTTTTATGTTTGTTTCCCAAAGGTTTTAATTTCTTTTTCTTTGTTTTTAGTAGCAGTGGATGCTTGAAATCCAAGGAGAGGTTTATTTTTTAAGGGAATACTCTGTGCATTTTGCAAGCTCTAATTTAAATCACTGAAGGGCTGATACTCTAAAAGTTCATCTTTACAACAAAAGTATCTCTAAATCCAAACAGACTTAACATTATGAGGCTAAATCAGAAGAGATCCTATTATTCCTAAAAGTAGTTCACTCTCAAAGTTCAACCAGGGAAGAATGCACTGATACTGAAATGCAGGACCACCCGGCTCTGAAAAGGACTGCCCAGCCCTCCCCCACTCAGCCCTGTTCATCTCAGTGAACTGCATCACCACTCCACGCCTAAGCTGTTCAGACCCTAAGCCTATGAGCCATCCTTAAAGATTCACCTCCAGCATCCACCCATCAACAAGTCCAGCTGGCTCTATCTCCAAATACCCTGAATCAGACCACTTCTCACCACCCCCACCTCAGAAACTTTGGTCCAAACCACCATTATGGCTCCCTTGGACAATTCTAACAGCCTCCAAACAGATTTCCAGTTTCCACTATTGCCCTCCATAACCGCAGAGAGCAATCTAAGCAGTCTTTTATTAATTATCAATCAGGTGAGGTAACTTCACATTAGGTTGGTGTTACACTCACATAAAATGGTGGAAAGTTCTGACAAAATGTGGTCCACTGGAGAAGGGAATGGCAAACCACTTCAGTATTGTTGCCTTGAGAACCCCATGAACATTATGAAAAAGTAAAAAGATACGACAATGAAGATGAACTCTCCAGGTCGGTAGGTACAAATTTGGCCTCGGAGTACAGAATGAAGCAAGGCAAAGGCTAATAGAGTTTTGCCAAGAGAACGCACTGGTCATAGCCCAATATGCTACTAGATATCAGCTGACTAATAACTCCAGAAAGAATGAAGAGACGGAGCCAAAGCAAAAACAACACCCAGTTGTGGATGTGACTGGTGATGGAAGTAAAGTCCAATGCTGTTAAGAGCAATACTGCATTGGAACCTCGAATGTTAGGTCCATGAATCAAGGCAAATTGGAAGTGGTCAAACAGGAGATGGCAAGAGTGAATGTCGACATTTTAGGAATCAAAGAGCTAAAATGGACTGGAATGGGTGAATTTAACTCAATGACCATTATATCTACTACTGTGGGCAAGAATCCCTTAGAAGAAATGCAGTAGCCATCATAGTCAACCAGAAAGTCCGAAATGCAGTACCTGGATGCAATCTCAAAAACGGCAGAATGATCTCTGTTCATTTCCAAGACAAACCATTCAATATCACAGTAATCCAAGACTATGCCCCTACCAGTAAGGCTGAAGAAGCTGAACAGTTCTATGAAGACCTACAAGACCTTCTAGAACTCACACCCAAAGATGTCCTTTTCATTATAGGGGACTGGAATGCAAAAGTATGAAGTCAAGAAATACCTGGAGTAACCAGCAAATTTGGCCTTGGAGTACAGAATGAAGCAAGGCAAAGGCTAATATTTTGCAAAGAGATCATAGCAAACCCCATCTTCCAACAACACAAGAGAAGACTCTACACATGGACATTGCCAGATGGTCAATATCAAAATCAGACTGATTATATTATTTGCAGCCAAAGATGGAGAAGCTCTATACAGTCAGCAAAAACAAGACTGGGAGCTGACTGTGGCTCAGATCATGAACTTCTTATTGCCAAATTTGGACTTAAATTGAAGAAAGTAGGGAAGACCACTAGACCATTCAGGTATGACCTAAATCAAACCCCTTTTGATTATACAGTGAAAGTGAGAAATAGATTCAAGGGATTAGACCTGATACACTAGATCTGACACACAGATGGACAGAGGTTCATGACATTGTACAGGAGGCAGTGATCAAGATTATCCCCAAGAAAAAGAAATGCAAAAAGGCAAAATGGTTGTCTGACGAGGTCTTACAAATAGCTGTGAAAATAAAAGACGCGAAAGGCAAAGGACAAAAGCAAAGATATACTCGTTTGAATGCAGAGTTCCAAAGAATAGCAAGGAGAGATAAGAAAGCCTTCCTCAGTGATCAGTGCGAAGAAATAGAGGAAAACAACAGAATGGGAAAGACTAGAGATCTCTTCAAGAAAATAAGAGATACCAAGGGAACTTTTCATGCAAATATGGGCACAATAAAGGGCAGAAATGGTATGGACCTAACAGAAGCAGAAGATATTAACAAGAGGTGTCAAGAATACACAGAAGAACTATGCAAAAAAGATCTTCATGACCCAGATAACCACGATTGTGTGAACACTCACCTAGAGCCAGACGTGCTGGAATGCGAAGTCAAGTGAGCCTCAGGAAGCATCACTACAAAGAGAGCTAGTGCAGGTGATGGAATTCCAGTTGAGCTATTTCAAATCCTAAAAAGATGATGCTGTGAAAGTGCTGCACTCGATATGCCACCAAATTTGGAAAACTCAGCAGTGGCCACAGGACTGGAAAAGGTCAGGTTTCATTCCAGTCCCAAAGAAAGGCAATGCCAAAGAATGCTCAAACTACCGCACAATTGCACTCACCTCACATGCTAGCAAAGTAATGCTAAAAATTCTCCAAGCCAGGCTTCAACAATACATGAACCATGAACTTTCAGATGTTCAAGCTGGTTTTAGAAAAGGCAGAGGAACCAGAGATCAAATTGCCAACATCTGTCGGATCACCAAAAAAGCAAGAGAGTTCCAGAAAAAACATCTACTTCTGCTTTATTGACTCTGCCAAAGCCTTTGATTGTGTGGATCACAATTAACTGTGGAAAATTCTGAAAGAGATGGGAATACCAGACCACCTTATCTGCCTCCTGAGAAATCTGTATGCAGGTCAAGAAGCAACAGTTAGAACTGGACATGGAACAACAGACTGGTTCCAAATTGGGAAAGGGGTGCTTCAAGGCTGTATATTGTCACCTGGCTTATTTAAGTTATATGCAGAGTAGATCATGAGAAATGCTAGACTGGATGAAGCACAAACTGGAATCAAGACTGGCGGGAGAAATATCAATAACATCAGATACACAGATGATACCACCCTTGTGGCAGAAAGCGAAGAAGAACTAAAGAGCCTCTTGATGAAAGTAAAAGAGGAAACTGAAAAAGTTGGCTTAAAACTCAACATTCAGAAAACTTAAATCGTGGCATCTGGTCCCATCATTTCATGGCAAATAGATGGGGAAAGAGTGACAGACTTTATTTTTGGGGGCTCCAAAATCACTGCAGATGGTGACTACAACCATGAAATTAAAAGACACTTACTTCTTGGAAGAAAAGGTATGACCAACCTAGACAGCTTATTAAAAAGAAGAGACATTTACTTTGCCAACAAAGGTCCATCTAGTCAAAGCTATGGTTTTTCCAGTGTTCATGTACGGATGTGAGAGCTGGACTGTAATGAAAGCTTAGCACTGAAGAATTGATGCTTTTTGAACTGTGGTGTTGGAGAAGACTCTTGAGAGTCCCTTGGACAGCAAGGAGATCCAACCAGTCCATCCTAAAAGACATCAGTCCTGAATATTCAATGGAAGGACTGATGCTGAAACTCCAATACTTTGGCCACCTGATGTGAAGAACTGACTCATGTGAAAAGACCCTGATGCTAGGAAAGATTGAGGGTGGGAGGAGAAGGGGATGACAGAGGATGAGATGGCTGGATGGCATCACCGACTCAATGGACATGAGTTTGAGTAAACTCCACAAGCTGGTGATGGACAGGGAGGCCTGGCATGCTGCAGTCCATGAGGCTACAGAGAGTCAGACACAACTGTGCGGCTGAACTGAACTGAACTGAACCTCCTTACTGTCGCCTGTAAGCCTTTCTCCATCTGCCCCTCATCAACACCACTGCCTGGCTGCCCTCCTTACACAGCACTGTCTAGATCCTATCCTACATCCCAGCCCTTAAGGCCTGCCTTCTCTTCATTCCAGCACCTCAGGACACTTGGACTTGGTACCTTTGACCTGGACTTCTATCCTCAGATTTTCACACAGCTGGCTCCTTTTTGTTCTTTCTTGGCTAAAGAGGTGTTTCCTGACAACCCTATATAAAAAGGGCCTCGTGCCCACTACCACTATTTTATTCCTGTTATAATACAAAGGCAAAGTGAAAGTGAAGTTGCTCAGTCGTGTCCGACTCTTTGCGGCTCCATGGACTGTACCCTACCAGGCTCCTCTGTCCATGGAATTCTCCAGGCAAGAATACCGGAGTGGGTTGCCATTCCCTTCTCCAGGGGATCTTCCCGACCCAGGGATCAAAGCCTGGTCTCCCGCACTGCAGACATACGCTTTACCATCTGAGCTACCAGGGAAGCCAAACATGAACTCCTTTGAGCAGGACAGACAAAGGAGTCTCTAAAATTCTGCTGTTTTTAAATTTACTGTTTGCTTTAACAAAGCTGGAAGTGTCTGATTCATACCTACGTACTTCCAGAACACAGACTGTGCTCAAACATCTATTAAGCAAATTAATTACACTTCTAAAATTCATCTTACCAAAAAAGAAAAAGTAAATAAATTCCATACTCACAAACCCCAATTCAAACATTTTTAAAATCTGCAGACCAGCTTACATACAAATCTATACTTGATTACGAATTAAAATATAGAAACTCTATACTGACTGTACGATTGCTTAAGAAACTGAAGAAATGGAGGAAAAATTTGACATGTTTCACTGAAATACACTGAAATCAACAATGGAATTGGTAACTTGTAACCTATTCTCCCCAGCTTTGCTTCCTAATGTCAATCTGCTGGCTGCGTCTCCTCTTCTATAAACTCAGCAACTGAGATTCTCCAGAGCACTGAAAGGCTGCAATGCAGTAGCAGTCTCCTCATCCTCCACTGGCCCCAATTTTCATGCTCCGCAGGCTCCTCTGCTACTTCCTCAAAGCTCTACAGCTCCAGAATTTTCAACAGCTCAATCAAGCAGCAAATAGACTGCTGGAAACAGTTTTTTCTGGGAATTGATTATTTGCTATCTCAAATGCAATAGGATTTCTATATCTCTTTGTTCATTGAGAAATAAAATATTTCATACAGAGGATGGATTTATTCTGTAAGAATCAGATCAGATCAGATCAGTTGCTCAGTCGTGTCCGACTCTTTGCAACCCCATGAATCGCAGCACGCCAGGCCTCCCTGTCCATCACCAACTCCCGGAGTTCACTCACTCACATCCATCGAGTCAGTGATGCCATCCAGCCATCTCATCCTCTGTCGTCCCCTTCTCCTCTTGCCCCCAATCCCTCCCAGCATCAGTCTTTTCCAATGAATCAACTCTTCACATGAGGTGGCCAAAGTACTGGAGTTTCAGCTTTAGCATCATTCCTTCCAAAAAATCCCAGGGCTGATCTCCTTCAGAATGGACTGGTTGGATCTCCTTGCAGTCCAAGGGACTCTCAAGAGTCTTCTCCAACACCACAGTTCAAAAGCATCAATTCTTTGGCGCTCAGCCTTCTTCACAGTCCAACTCTCACATCCATACACGACCACAGGAAAAACCACAGCCTTGACTAGACAAACCTTTGTTGGCAAAGTAATGTCTCTGCTTTTGAATATGCTATCTAGGTTGGTCATACTTTCCTTCCAAGGAGTAAGCGTCTTTTAATTTCATGGCTGCAGTCACCATCTGTAGTGATTTTGGAGCCCAGAAAAATAGTCTGACACTGTTTCCACTGTTTCCCCATCTATTTCCCATGAAGCGGTGGGACCGGATGCCATGATCTTCATTTTCTGAATGTTGAGCTTCAAGCCAACTTTTTCACTCTCCACTTTCACTTTCATCAAGAGGCTTTTTAGTTCCTCTTCACTTTCTGCCATAAGGGTGGTGTCATCTGCATATCTGAGGTTATTGATATTTCTCCCTGCAATCTTGATTCCAGCTTGTGTTTCTTCCAGTCCAGCGTTTCTCATGATGTACTCTGCATATAAGTTAAATAAACAGGGTGACAATATACAGCCTTGACGAACTCCTTTTCCTATTTGGAACCAGTCTGTTGTTCCATGTCCAGTTCTAACTGTTGCTTCCTGACCTGCATACAAATTTCTCAAGAGGCAGATCAGGTGGTCTGGTATTCCCATCTCCTTCAAGAATAAACATTTTTAATATTGATCTGACAAGTCTAGACAAATCCACAGCTACACATTATAAAGTTAGAGATACAGAAAATAAAGGAAGAAGAAAATGGCAATAATTTCGAAGTACTGAATAATTCTTGTACAAAGAAAAAGTATCTTTTCTGAAATACACACTTCCAAAGTTACAAAATATGAATGCTTTTAAACAATCAGTTCTAATTTCACAGAATCACAAAGATACCACAGAGTCCTGAATAGTTTTTAATTAGTTTTATGCAAAATGCAATTAAATAAATAAGATAAATAAAAGATTATTATAGGGATCAGTTGTAAACACTGTATTTTTAAAATTTGCTATATAACATGGTACTGAGAGACAGATCAGGTCATGTTGAAAATATCAGTACATGGGCCACTGAAAAACACATAAAAAATCAACTATGGACCATATTTCTTTTTAAATCAACTAGTGATTTAAAAAAACAAATCAACCCTGATACTTTTATAATTCAGAGAAAAGCACATATGCAATAAATAAAATAATCTCAAAGTATGTTTTACCTTGATGTGAAAATCATGATTATCAGAGAAAACAATGGGAAAAACAAAGAGAAAAAAGTGATTCAATGACAAACAAGGAGAAAAGAGACAAGCTCCCAGACAAAACTCTCAATCCTCCTCTTTCCTCTACCACATGTACAAACAGACAGGCAGGAATGAAAATAAAAGTAAATTATTTTCATGAGACAAGACCCTAGTCTTTTTATCATCAGGATAATGCACCTAAAAACATGTGTGCTATGTTACATACATTTGCAGCAACGGACATAAAAAGGAAACCATTTTTGGATGAGGTCATAGAGTCAATGGACAGTCAGGGACTCCCTGGTCCTGTTCTATATACTTTATATAATTGTACATTTCTTCCAACAGACTCAGAGGGCTTTAGTTCATTTATGTCCGATTCATATAATGTTTAATTAATTATAATACATACACACAAACATCTGGTCCCATGACTTCATGGGAAATAGATGGGGAAACAGTGGAAACAGTGACAGACTTTATTTTTGGGGGCTCCAAAATCACTGCAGATGGTGATTGCAGCCTTGAAATTAAAAGATGCTTACTCCTTGGAAGCAAAGTTATGACCAACCTAGATAGCATATTCAAAAGCAGAGACATTACTTTGCCAACAAAGGTCCGTCTAGTCAAGGCTATGGTTTTTCCAGTGGTCATGTATGGATGTGAGAGTTGGACTGTGAAGAAAGCTGAGTGCTGAAGAATTGATGCTTTTGAACTGTGCTGTTGGAGAAGACTCTTGAGAGTCCCTTGGAGTGCAAGGAGGTCCAACCAGTCCATCCTAAAGGAGATCAGTCCTGGGTGTTCATTGGGAGGACTGATGCTGAAGCTGAAACTCCAGTACTTTGGCCACCTCATGCGAAGAGCTAAATCACTGGAAAAGACCCTATGCTGGGAGGGATTGGGGACAGGAGGAGAAGGGGACGATAGAGGATGAGATGGCTGGATGGCATCACTGACTCGATGGACATGAATTTGGGTAAACTCCAGGAGTTGGTGATGGACAGGGAGGCCTGGCGTGCTGTGATTCATGGGATTGCAAAGAGTCGGACACGGCTGAGCGACTGAACTGAACTGATATATATACACACAAAATAGGGATGACAAAAAATATATAAATAATGTAACATTTAAAAACCACTGAGCGGCTCTGACAGGGGAGCTTAAATAAATGCATAAACTAAACAGCAAAAGCATCGCAATGACCTCTCACACACTAGGTAAGATGGATACCTTAAAAAGGGAATTACCATCAGACAAAAGCCAACACAGGAGCTGTGGGTTTGATCCCTGGGTCAGAAAGATCCCCTGGTGGAGGAAAAGGAGAATCCCATGGACAGAGGAAGCTGATGGGCTAAAAGTCCATGGGGCTGCAAAGAGTGGGACACGACTGAAGCAACACACACACACTGTGGCCTCAGCTCTACAAGTGTTGTATCTAAATACGGATATGCAAGAGACTACCAGAGCAACAAATTACGTGCTATCTAACAGAGTTTCTACTGTTACATAATGAAATGTAATCAAATGAAGAAATATATGAAGTTCTATACGACCCATTACAATTGTCAAAAGCAATCTTACCGGAGCGCAGAGTAGACACCCAAAGACAGAAATGAATAATCAGGATCGTAGTACAAATATACAGATGATACACAGTATGGAAGAATGTCAATCACCCCCACAGCAATGATCTTCCCATCAAGCCAGTACTGCTGGTGAAAGGAGCCATAACCACAATCTGGTCCATTAGGGGAATTCTCTATCTGTGAAAAAGTAGACATAGAAACAGCTTGTCACTTTTATCCTTATATTAAAAAATATTAATAACTAACTTTTTCTATTTGTATTTTACTCAGCGAGTAACTCCTAAAATTTCTTCTTTTTTGCAACTATCTTCTGACTCTCAGAAGAGTATATCCTGCAAAACTTTTTAGTTGTAGAAACACTGATATAACACAACAATAGAGAAAAATTAACCTAACATTTTTTTCAACTTATTTTTTCTGTTCCACGCAAAAGCTGGGAAAGAAATGATGAATGAGAGAAAGATGGAGAACATAAAAGTGAGGGCTAAGTGCGAACAGGTGACCTATCCTCAGCTGCCAGCCAGGCCTGGTCTATGACCACTCTTGCGTTCATAAGGCATATGAGCTCATCATTTTTTCTAGGTACAAGTTCCTGCATAAGCATAAAGAGCTATGACATTTCTCCCTATTAGCCAAAGGATAGTGCAAGTTATCCCCTTACCATTATTTTAATGCACCCATAATCCCACAGAAGAAAATGCCACAAATTTTTCTAGAGATTGCAAAATATAACCATTTTCTGTAAATAGTTTATGATATCTCTCATTTTAAAATTCAACATGAATTTAAATATAACTGTTATTAAATGAAAACCATACAGTGAAAATTATGGAGCACCATAAGAAAATGCTTTGTCAGAAACTGAATGAATGTTAGAGATTAACAATTTAAATGAACAAATATATTAATAACAAAACTTGTGTAACATATTCACACACTCAAAGTCACTGAGAATGTATATGGAAAAAGGCTAGAAGGGAATGAAGGAGAATGAAAAAAGCAGGTTTGTTAACAATAAAACCAGAAAAAGACATTACAAGACAGGAAAACTATGTAACAGTATCTCATAAACACAGAAGGAAAAATCCTCACAAAATATTAGCAAATCAAACCCAACAATGTATATAAAGAATTACACACTATGACAGAGTGGGATTAACCCCAGGTATGCAACGTTGGTTCAAATATTAGAGAATTTAAAAAAGAAAAGCAATTAATGTAATCCAACCATCAAAATAGGCTAAAAGAAAAGTACGATCATGTTGATTGGTAGAGAAAACACATTTGACAAAATCCAACACCCATTCATGACTAAAAGTTCTCAGCAAACTATGAATAGAGAAACTTCATCAACTTTGTAAAGTACTCATACAAAAAAATCTACAGCTAACATCATACTCAACTGTAAGAAACTGGATCATCTCCCCCTAAAATGGGGAACAAGACAGTGATATCCTCCTTCATTACATCTATTCAACATCATACTGGAAATCTTAGTGTAATAATATGAGAAAAAGAAATAAAAGATATTCATATGCACTGAAAAGAAAAAAAAAAAAACTGGTTCACAAATGACATGACATACCATGCAGAGAATTTCAAAGAATCAACAACAAAAGCTGAAACTAATGAGCAATCACAGGCAGATTACAGGACACAAGGTTGACATGCAAGGCAACTGCCCCTATTCACAAGCAATGGCTGGAATTTGAAATTAAAAACACACCATTTAAAAAACCATCAAAAAAAATTTACACACATAAGTATAAATCTAACAATATATTCAGAATCCATATGCAAAATACTACAAAACTATGACAAAAGGAATCAAAAAAGACATAAACAAATGGAAAATATTATATGTTCATTTTGACTGAGATGTCCATTCTTCCCAAGTTAAGTCTTCAGACTGAATGCAATCTCAATCAAAATCCCAGCAATTTTGTGAATACTGGCAAATTAATTCTAATGCTTATATGGAAAGGAAAAAGAGTAAGAATACCAACACAATACTGAAGAACAACAAAAGTCGGAAGACTGACACCACTTGACACCAAGACTTACTATAAAGCCACAATAATCAAGCTTGTGTGATACTGGTGAGAACAAATGAAACAACAGAACAGAATACAAAACCCACATAAATACAGTCAACTGCCCCTTGACAAAGAAGTAAAAGATAATTCAAGAGAGAAAGATCGGTCTGTACAACAAAAGGTACTGTACCAACTGGACGTCCAGATGCAAAAAAAAGCAGTATCTAGTCAAATACCTCGCACCTTTCAAAAAAAATTAACTCACAATGGATCACAGACTATGTAAAATGTGAATCTTCTAGATGATAATGCAGGTAAAAATCTAGGAGACCCTGGGTATGGCGATGAGTTTTTAGATAAAACACCAAAAAGCACAATCCATGAAGGAAATAATTGTCAAGCTGGACATCACTAAAATTAAAAATCTCAAGTCTGTGAAATACATTGTTACGAGAATAAAAAGGCAAGCCACCGACTAGAGAAAACATTGCAATATATATCAAAAAGAACTGGTATTCAAAAAAAAAAAGCACTCTTAAAATTCACAATGAGAAAACAACTCAATTAAAAACCAGGTAAAATATCTAGTGAGACACTTCACCAAAGACGATGTACAGACGCCAAACAGGAATACAAAAGATGTTCAAATAATAAAAAGACGCTCAATATCATTTGTTGTTAGGAAACTGAAATTTTTACAAAAACAGAGTATTACACAGCTATTAGAATAGCTGAAATCCAACAACCTGAATATCAAATGCTGGTGAGAATGCAGAGCAACAGGAATTCTCATTCACTAAAGGTGGGAATGCAAAATGGTACAGACACTTTGATACCGACACTGGACATCCAGATGCAAAAAAAGCAATATCTAGTCACAGGCCTTAGATCTTTCAAAAAAAATTAACTCACAATGGATCACAGACTATGCAAAATGCAAAACTTCTAGATGATAACATGTTTGGTGGCCAAACACAAAATGGAGAAACATTAAATATTTATTGCTATGTGAATGAGATCAGTGTGAAAATGCGACAGATTATACAATTCCAATTACATTCTATAAAAGGCAAAACTGTTGAGAAAGTAAAAGATCAGTGGTTGCCAAGAAATTGGGGGTGTGGGGAAGGATGAACAGATGTAGCACGGGGGACTTACAGGATGAAACTGTTCTATGTAATAGTGTAGTAGAGCAAACATGACATTATGCACTTGTCAACACTCACAGAATTTCACAACATGAAGAGTGAGCTTTAATACAAGCAAATTAAATGGCTGATTCACTTTGCTATACAGCAGAAACTGTCCTTAAGTCCATACTGATATAAATGATTGAATAAACTAATACATGAGGAGGAAGACACCAATCTCCCACGCAGAATTGTAAAGAGCTTATGCAGATACTCTGCCTAAACTGAGGGAAGCATGAGTGAGTGAGTGAGTGAGTGAGTGAGTGAAGTCGCTCAGTTGTGTCCGACTCTTTGTGACCCCGTGGACTGTAGCCCCCCAGGCTCCTCCATCCATGGGATTCTCCAGGCAAGAATACTGGAGTGGGTTGTCATTTCCCTCTCCAGGGGATCTTCCCGACCCAGGGATTGAACCCAGGTCTCCCGCATTGCAGGCTGAAGGGTTTAGAGGCCATCAAATGGACATGACCTATAAAGGCAATTTTGATGGTTTTACATAGAAATGACCTCTAATGGAAGAGAACACAAATGGCAACTATTTGAGATACATTTCTATGTAAAATATAGTTTGCACACAATTCAGCATTTTAAATGAGCACTCTGCAACGGAGACCGAGTATCAATCATCTCTTGAGGTTTTATAATTCACTACTATTTCAGTGGGGGCTGCACACAGTGACTTCTTTCCCAAAAGCACAGTTTGGGAAAGGGGTGGGAGAGTAACGGAGCAAATAAGAGAACATCTACCATGGTGCTAGCAACATCAGTGATTTCTACAACTTCCGATGCTGTAGTTAAAATGGTGCTTAGACAGTAAACACATCTTTAACCTTTTAAGAGCTTCTACCAACTATAATAATAAATGTCAAACCCTGGTTTTAGCATTCACTGTCACACATGGCATCACTCTTTTAAAAAATCATTACTATTTCTCTAGAAACAGATACAGCTTGAAGAGCAGAAGGGATAAGCAAACAGAAGTATTATACAAAAGGAAAGCAGAAAGGATATTAACCTACTGTATCTGCAACACCTGAATTAATGTCAATCCTCTAAATTGTTAATAGACGTGAGGCCTAATCACCTTAGAAAATAGAATGTTCCAACTATGTAATAAAAAATAAACTCTACATATCATAGAATTTTATGAAAACCATCTTTTAAATATAAGCCCCGAGGCTCACAGGAATGAACTCTCTGTCTTTAGAAGTACTCGTGCAGGAGAGCAACCAGTGCAGTGACACAGAGACAGAAACAAACTGTCAGTTCATGATGGGGAAGCTGGGGAGCCTGTCAAATGTGAGAAAACCTCCAAGGCAAAGCTAACTGGATGACTCTGAAATGAGTCTAAATTCTTCCATGAGTTCAGTTTAGTGTGTCATTCCAAGGCTCATTAAATCAAATGAGTGTGTTCATTCATTCATTTAAAAACGTATTTATCAAGAACATAGTAAGTACGGACTCAATAAGCACATTCTCAATAAATAAATAACCAATATATTCTGTTAGCCCTAAATATGAATCAGCCCTACATGGTGTACTAGCCTGAAACCTTTTTTTCAAACTGCAATTACCTTCTCAGTTTTCAAAGTCCATCACCGCTCTCATCTCCTGGATCTCCCACTGGTTCCTTCTCCTACGAGTCCAGTCATCACCAATTTGCCCTACCAGAGGCATTACTCCCCCCTCTCAGTTCCACGTGAGTTAGGTATCTTCCCTATCTGCAAAGCATTGCATATAGACAGGGGCTGTTTTATAATTACTTAGCAAAAAACTACCTACTCTGACTCCCATCACATCACCTGAGGAAACCGGAAATCCAGGAGTCAACTAAGCAATAAACTGGTCATAAAATCACGGAGTTATTAAATGACACACAAATTGGCCTCCGAGCCCCTAAGTCAATGCAAAACAAGAAAACCAGCTACTTTTAAATGCTTTTAAATACGCTCACTTCTCAAATATCCTTCATCTATCGAAGCTGGTAAACAAAGCAGCATGAAATACAAAGTGCTTCAATGCAGGGTTAAAAAAATTTTTTTTCTGAAAATCTGCTTTGCTGTACTCCTTTTCTTTCCATCATGCTTTCTGACAATTAAAACATGAGTGATTTCCTTTTCCCCTCGTGGGGTCTTCACTGACCTAATTTTAAAAAACAGATTTCAAAAACGGAACACACTCCAATTAAAGACAGATACGAAGGTATTTTTCTAAAACTATATCTGAGACGTCAGCACTACTGTTAACAATGATCTACTAGTCTCAACTTGCTAAGTTAATCAATATTTTCAAGCTTTTCAACAAGTACTTGGCAGCTGCGGAAAATAGATTGGAAGTGAACCTGAAATATTGATTCCCTCAGCCCCCTTTGCAGCTGGAACAGCCAGAGAGCCCCCAGATCACTCACTTCTGGCTGGGGAAGTCTGAAAAATAGCAGTGTCCAACACCATATACTGAGCTGATCTAACTAACATACTTGATGTCTGTCTATGCACACATATATGTGCTGAATCAGCTACTTTTAAACACTTTTAAATAAACTCGCTTCTCAAATATGCCTCATCTATCCAGGTCAGTAAACAAAGCAGCATGAAAAACAAAATGTTCCAATGCATGGTTAAAGAAAAAAAAATTTTTTTATCTGCTTTGCTGTACTCCTTTTATTATTCCACCTGACATAAAACTGCCGTAATAGAATTTCTTTCCCTCAAACACAACCCCTTAATTCAAATTATGTAATACTTTAAAACATGGAAGGCGCACAAAGAGTTTGAGGGACAGAGTGAAGGAGATAAGAACAGAAAGAACAATACTTAGATCTGTGAAATCAGAAATCAGCAGAACTCTTGGACTTGATCTCCAATCTTTCAACAATATCCTTAAAACCCAGACTCACTGAACTTGAATAAGCCACAGGCTTCACCATGCTGTGACGTGGACACTTATTGATTACAAGTGTGTTAATAAGCTGAGTTCAGTTCAGTTGCTCAGTCATGTCCGACTCTTTGCAACCCCATGGACTGCAGCACGCCAGGCCTGCCTGTCCATCACCAACTCCCGGAGTTCACTCAAACTCATGTCCATTGAGTCGGTGATGCCATCCAGCCATCTCATCCTCTGTAGTCCCCTTCTCCTGCCCTCAATCTTTCCTAGCATCGGGGTCTTTTCAAATCAATCAGCCCTTCAAATCAGGTGGCCAAAGTACTGGAGTTTCAGGTTCAGCATCAGTCCTTCCAATGAACACCCAGGATTGATCTCCTTTAGGATGGACTGGTTGGATCTCCTTGCACTCCAAGGGACTCTCAAGAATCTTCTCCAACACCACAGTTCAAAGGCATCAATTCTTCAGCACTCAGCTTTCATCACAGTCCAACTCTCACATCCACACATGACCAGTGGAAAAACCATAGCCTTGACTAGACGGACCTTTGTTGGCAAAGTAATGTCTCTGCTTTTTAATATGCTGTCTAGGTTGGTCATAACTTTCCTTCCAAGGAGCAAGCGTCTTTTAATTTCAAGGCTGCAATCACCATCTGCAGTGATTTTGGAGCCCCCCAAAATAAAGTCTGATACTGTTTCCCCATCTATTTCCCATGAAATGATGGGACCGGATGCCATGATCTTCATTTTCTGAATGTTGAGCGTTAAGCCAATTTTTTCACTCTCCTCTTTCACTTTCATCAAGAGGCTTTTTAGTTCCTCTTCACTTTCTACCATAAGGGTGGTGTCATCTGCATATCTGGGGTTACTGATATTTCTCCCAACAATCTTGATTCCAGCTTGTACTTCTACCAGTCCAGCGTTTCTCGTGATATACTCTGCGTATAAGTTAAATAAGCAGGGTGACAATATACAGCCTTGATGTACTCCTTTTCCTATTTGGAACCAGTCTGTTGTTTCATGTCCAGTTCTAACTGTTGCTTCCTGACCTGCATACAGATTTCTCAAGAGGCAGGTCAGGTGGTCTGGTATTCCCATCTCTTTCAGAATTTTCCACAGTTTGTTGTGATCCACACAGTCAAAGGTTTTGGCATAGTCAATACAGTAGAAATAGATGTTCTTCTGGAACTCTTTTGTTTTTTCGATGATCCAGCCGATGTTGGCAATTTAATCTCTGGTTCCTCTGCCTTTTCTAAAACCAGCTTGCACATCTGGAAGTTCACGGTTCATGTATTGCTGAAGTCTGGCTTGGAGAATTTTGAGCGTTACTTTGCTACCGTGTGAGATGAGAGCAATTGTGTGCTCTTGACCTTGGACATAGGATATCTCCTCTTGGCTGCTCCTGTGCTGCGCTGCGCAGCCGTGTTAATGAGTAGCAACTAGAAATCATCTTTATTGTAAATTTAAACCATCAGGTAATATAGATTTGTCACCTTTACCTTCACTAGGTTACAAAGAGCCAAATCATTCTGTCCCTTCCATTAACTCCCCAAGGGGTTCAGGCTCCCAGTATTAGATAGGCCTCCCAAGTCACTGACTGGTCTCCACGGAGTGTTTTGAGAATTCTACTTCAATTCTTGGGATCGCTGCATTTCTTTAACCCCTTACTAAGTTAAGGACTTTTAATGGTTAATACTCTTAAAAACACAGCAGATGAGACAATGGCAGATTGTACAGGAAAACACATTATTTGGGAAAGGGAAAGTAACAGCGGTGCTGCCTCAATGAAACAGCATCACGAACTCAGCAACATTCAAACTTCTCAGCCTCAAAACCCCTTTACACTGACAAAACTGAGGACCCCAGAGAACTTTTACTTATTGAACTGTGTCTGTATACACTTACTGTATTAAATACAAAGACCAAATTATGTTCCAAAAGTATTTTCCTATTAATTCACTTAAAACAACAATAAATCCAATACATGTTAAACATACTTTAAGAATTCTTGTATTTTCCAAAACCAAAACAAATCTAGTCAGGAGAACAGCACTGTCGAACATTCCTGCACATCCTGTGCAGGTGTGTGTGTGCTCAGTCATGTCCAGCTCTGTGCAACCCCATGGACTGTAGCCCATCAGGCTCCTCTGTTCATGGGATTCTCCAAGAATACTGGAGTGGGTTGCCATTTCCTCCTTCAGGGGATCTTCCTGACCCAGGGTCCAAACCCACATCTGCACTGGCAGGCAGATTCTTCGCCACTGAGCCACCAGGGAAGCCCCCATTCATACTTTTCAAATGTAGATGGAGAAGGAGTCTATAAACTGTAAACTGCAAACAGAAAGGAAGCTGGCCACAGTGACAGACTCCAGGATTCATAATCAAGATACCTGAATTTGAGCCCTAACTCCCCCCACTGTACAATTTCTGTCTATTTTATCTTAGCAAGACAATAACTTCTTTTAAAAGCATCCATTTCTGCATTATAAAACAGGAATACTACTAGGCACCTTCAAAGGTAGCTCTGAAAAATAAATGACAAGGCACAAACACTCTGCAGATTGAGCAAATTTAAGGACGTTTTTGTTTCAGCTTTAAGGGGTCTGAATGACACATCCTAAAAGATTGTGTCTAAGAAATTACATCAGTAGCTCACTGAATAGCAAACTTATACAAGCTAACAGAACCTATCTTCAATTTCCTTACAAACAGCTCAGTAATGAGATTAGCAATATGCAATAGTTCATCTTTCTCATGCCTGCAGTTTATCACAGTTTCAGATAAGTGAAAGAATAAGCAAAGTTATTTTTATCAGTTCCTAAATTTCAAGAATTTAGCTGATAACAGGAAAAATACAACAATAAAGCTCATGGCTAGCTATACAAAAGAAAAAAATGACTTAAATGTTGGGGAGGATGGTACGGCTTCGGTGATTAATGAGCTATGCAGTACAATACCAAAGGTGCTCTGTAGAAACGACATCAATATTAATGGGAGAATTCAGGCTTCCGGCTAAATGGTTCCCAAAATGCATGTATATTTACACTGATAAAGTACACCTGTCTCCTTACCCACCTGCTTCGATGTGCCTCAGTTATGTTTAAAACAGACACTGTTACAACTTAAAGAAACAGGCAAATGAGGAGTCATACTCCATATGCACTAGAAACAGCACTGGGAGGACTGACTCAGGGGTTCAAAGCCTGGAAAAGCGGAAGTCGTCAGGGGCTACGCAAGGGCAGGACCTGTGTTCTCCTCCCTGCCACACCATCCAAAAGTAACTCTGCAATCACACCTGTTCACATACAGATCTGTGATTTGCCAACTGATGTCCTGAATTTTTTAAACAACAGTTTACTGAGGCTTCCTAAGGTAAGCATTTTAAGCACCTGATTAAAAGTGCACTGCCTGAAAATGACAGTAACGCTGAAGAAGCTGAAGTTGAATGGTTCTATGAAGACCTACAAGACCTTTTAGAACTAATGCCCAAAAAAGATGTCCTTTTCATTATAGGGGACTGGAATGCAAAGTATGAAGTCAAGAAATACCTGGAGTAACTGGCAAATTTGGCCTTGGAGTACAGAATGAAGCAGGGCAAAGGCTAATAAGAGTTTTGCCAAGAGAATGTACTAGTCATAGCAAACACCCTCTTCCAACAACACAAGAGAAGACTCTACACATGGACATCACCAGATGGTCAACACCAAAATCAGACTGATTATGTTCTTTGCAGCCAAAGATGGAGAAGCTCTATACAGTCAGCAAAAACAAGACCAGGAGCTGGCTGTGGCTCAGACCATGAACTCCTTATTGCCAAATTCAGACTTAAATTAAACAAAGTAGGGAAATCCACTAGACCATTCAGGTATGACCTAAATCAAATCCCTTATGATTATACAGTGGAAGTGAGATATAGATTTAAGGGACCAGATCTGATAGACAGAGTGCCTGATGAACTATGGACAGAGGTTTGTGACAATGTACAGGAGACAGGGATCAAGACTATCCCCGTGGAAAAGAAATGCAAAAAAGCAAAATGGCTGTCAGGGGAGGCCTTACAAATAGCTGTGAAAAGAAGAGAAGCGAAAAGCAAAGGAGAAAAGGAAAGATATAAGCATCTGAATGCAGAGTTCCAAAGAATAGCAAGGAGAGATAAGAAAGCCTTCCTCAGCGATCAATGCAAAGAAACAGAGGAAAACAATAGAATGGGAAAGACCAGAGATCTCTTCAAGAAAATTAGAGATATCAAGGAACATTTCATGCAAAGATGAGCTTGATAAAGAACAGAAATGGTATGGACCTAACAGAAGCAGAAGATATTAAGAATAGGTGGTAAGAATACACAGAAGAACTGTACAAAAAAGATCTTCATGACCCAGATAATCACGATGGTGTGATCACTCACCTAGAGCCAGACATCCTGCAATGTGAAGTCAAGTGGGCCTTAGAAAAACATCACTAAGAACATAGCTAGTGGAGGTGATGGAATTCCAGTTGAGCTATTTCAAATCCTAAAAGATGATGCTGTGAAAGTGCTGCACTCAATATGCCAGCACATTTGGAAAACTCAGCAGTGGCCACAGGACTGGAAAAGGTCAGTTTTCATTCCAATCCCAAAGAAAGGCAATGCCAAAGAATGCTCAAACTACCGCACAATTGCACTCATCTCACATGCTAGTAAAGTAATGCTCAAAATTCCCCAAGCCAGGCTTCAGGAATACGTGAACCGTGAACTTCCAGATGTTCAAGCTGGTTTTAGAAAAGGCAGAGGAACCAGAGATCAAATTGCCAACATCGGCGGGATCATAGAAAATGCAAGAGAGTTCCAGAAAAACATCTATTTCTACTTTATTGACTGTGCCAAAACCTTTGACTGTGTGGATCACAATAAACTGTGGAAAATTCTGAAAGAGATGGGAATACCAGATCACTTGATCTGCCTCTTGAGAAACCTATATGCAGGTCAGGAAGCAACAGTTAGAACTGGACATGGAACAACAGACTGGTTCCAAATAGGAAAAGGAGTACATCAAGGCTGTATATTGTCACCCTGCTTATTTAACTTATATGCACAGTACATCATGAGAAACGCTGGGCTGGAAGAAGCACAAGCTGGAATCAAGATTGCAGGGAGAAATATCAATAACGTCAGATATGCAGATGACACCACCCTTATGGCAGAAAGTAGAAAGGAACTAAAAAGCCTCTTGATGAAAGTGAAAGAGGAGAGTAAAAAAGTTGGCTTAAAGCTCAACATTCAGAAAACGAAGATCATGGCATCCGGTCCCATCACTTCATGGGAAATAGATGGGGAAACAGTGGAAACAGTGTCAGACTTTATTTTGGGGGCTCCAAAATCACTGCAGATGGTGATTGCAGCCTTGAAATTAAAAGATGCTTACTCCTTGGAAGGAAAGTTATGACCAACCTGCTGCTGCTGCTGCTAAGTCGCTTCAGTCATGTCCGACTCTGTGCGACCCCATAGACGGCCTCCTACCAGGCTCCTCTGTCCCTGGGATTCTCCAGGCAAGAACACTGGAGTGGGTTGCCATTTCCTTCTCCAATGCATGAAAGTGAAAAGTCAAAGTGAAGTCGCTCAGTCGTGTGCGACTCTTCACCACCCCATGGACTGCAGCCTACCAGGCTCCTCTGTCCATGGGATTTTCCAGGCAAGAGTACTGGAGTAGGGTGCCATTGCCTTCTCCGAGGACCAACCTAGACAGCATATTAAAAAGCAGAGACATTACTTTGCCAACAAAGGTCCATCTAGTTAAGGCTATAGTTTTTCCAGTGGTCATGTATGGATGTGAGAGTTGGACTGTGAAGAAAGCTGAGCACTGAAGAATTGATGCTTTTGAACTGTGCTGTTGGAGAAGACTCTTGAGAGTCCCTTGGACTGCAAGGAGATCCAACCAGTCCATCCTAAAGGAGATCAGTCCTGGGTGTTCATTGGAAGGACTGATACTGAAGCTGAAACTCCAATACTCTGGCCACCTCATGAGAAGAGTTGACTCACTGGAAAAGACCCTGATGCCGGGAGGGATTGAGGGCAGGAGGAGAAGGGGATGACAGAGGATGAGATGGCTGGATGGCATCACCGACTCGATGGACATGAGTTTGAGTAGACTCCAGGAGTTGGTGATGGACAGGGAGGCCTGGCGTGTTGTGATTCATGGGGTCACAAAGATACGGACACGACTGAACTGAACTGCTTGAAAATAACTTATTCCTACAACTGTTTTGTTTTTTGTTAACAGTTCAGGAAACACTATAAATAATCTTCAGATTAATTTTAAGAATGGAAACTCATGAAGATATTCAAATGGCCAAAAAGCACATGAAAAGATGCTCAATATCATTAATTATTAGAGAAATACAAATCAAAACTACAATGAGGTATCACCTCACATTGGTCAGAATGACCATCATCAAAAAAATCTACCAAAAAAGGAAAAATCTACAAACAATAAATGCTGGAGTGGATGTGAAGAAAAGGTAATCCTCCTACACTGGTGGCAGGAATGTAAACTAGTACAACCATTTCCAGAGAACAGTACAGAGGTTCCTTAAGAAAACTAAAAATAGAGCTACCATATGATCCTGCAATCCCACTTCCAGGTATATACTCAGAGAAAACCATTAATTTAAAGAGATACATGCATCCCAAAATTCACTGCTAACTATTTACAACAGCCAGGACATGGAAGCAACTTTAATGTCCATCAACAGAGGAATGGATTAAAAAAAAAAAATGCGGTACATACACACAATGGAATATTAGCCATAAAAAATGAAATGATTTCATTTGCAGCAACCTGGATGGATCTAGAGACTGTCATACTGAGTGAAGTAAGTCAGAGAAAAATAAGCATCATGGTATCACTTACATGTGGAATATTAAAAAAAAATGTTTCAAATGAACTTATTTATAGAACAGAAATAGAGTCACAGATGTAGAAAAACTTATAGTTACCTGGGAGAGGGATAAACTGGGAGACTGAGATATTTCAATAGAATTTTTAAAAAAAACAAACTTAAAGGTGTACTAAACCAGTATGACATCAAAATTTACGTAATTTCTTAAAAAGACCCAAAAATGAAATTTAAAAATTGGAAATAATATAGTCTATAAATAAGAAACTAAAAGTAATAAATTTAACTTGGAAAATGCAAACAGCAGTACTCATGGTTAATACATCACACAGCTTTGCATAAGCAACTTCAAATTGAATGCAACCAATTCTTAATTTTCTGGAGACAATCAGTACACTATAGATGGCTACCAAAACTAACACACTTCCCACTTCATAGCTGTACTGTAAGTAGATATAATGACAGCCTACCTGGAAAAAAGACTCCAACCTTATTTCCAGTTAATGTCCAAACTATTTGAAATTAAGATATTTTAAGGGACAGTTCTGAGAAAATACGTGGTGGCTGGACATGCAGTTCCCACCAAGGAACATTCCATTAGAACAGATCTGCTTTCAAAGAGTTTTTGTTCCCTGGGCAAAATCCCCCTGCTGAAAACACAACTATAGCCTTGAAATAGTTGGGAATATTATCAATAGTTAACCAATATTCCTTGTAATCTCCACCAGCAAAAAAAAAATTGTTTACATTTTGAAGTTACCTTACCTTCTTCTTAGCTGATTCTGACAGTTAACACAAATTAAAACTACTCTGATTTGATATTACATTAGACATCAATGTTTTACGTTCATGTGTGTGCTGTCATATCCAACTCTTTGTGGCCCCATGGACTGTAGCTCACTAGGCTCTCTGTCCATGGGATTCCAGCCAAGAATACTGGAGTGGGTTGCCATTTCCCCATTTCCTTCTCCAGGTGATCTTCCTGACCCAGGGATCGAACCCACATGTCCTGCTTGGCAGGAGGGTTCTTTACAACTGAGCCACCAGGGAAGCCATCAATGTTTTATAGCCCATTTTATATTCTAGGAGCCAAATTTATTGATATTAACCTTTAAAGTATGAGATTATCTTACATATGTTTAACAAATAATGCTAACTCTACACAACTTAGCAACTGAAAAACAACTCTGTAACAGGGCTGCACCAAAAATTTTAGTCTATGAAAGCTTATTCTAAGCTGATTATTTCCAATTATCACCTATATTTCAAGCCAAAGACAACCAAGTTTAAATGATCCTTAAAAAAGAAAAAGAATAGTTTTTCTACTTTAAGAAACATTTTCTCTATTCACAAAGGAAATACATAAAAGTAAATTTTACTAATATAAATGACATCATTTTTACAGCCTGCAGATTAGAAAGAACTCATTCAGTCTTCCTATTCACACTCTTAGGATATAGTACACTACTTTATGATAGGTGAGCATCTAAAGGCCTTAATTTCACCAGAATCCCTGAGTCAGTGAAGATTATCCATTCTTTATAGAGGAACGTACTCTTTATATCATCTACCTCAATTTCTGGTGGTAATCTCAATAAAAAATACTCAGCATTTAACCTAAAAATTTTATTCAGCACCTATTAAAGAAAATCATGACATTGATAGCATAACAACTTCTATTCACTTCTAAACTGGGGAGAATGAGCCAGATTAAAATTAAACCGTAAAATAAAATAATTATGGTAATTCATATAAAGAACTATTATGCAGTAATTTAAAAATATGTTTAGCGAGATTTTTAATAACATTATAAACATTTCTCCAAATTTAGTAAAAAAAAAAAAAAAAAAGCCAAAAATGTAAAATGAGATACGATCCCAAGCATATGAAAAATTTCTGTAGGACACACACAAAAACTTGTAAAGATGGGAAAAACATCTGATATTGTCAGTAGAGAGTTTATAAGTGATTTTTTTCTTATTCTTTTATCATCCATATTTTTAAAAGTCTTATTTTTAATGACATATATTAATATAGTATCAAACAAGTTTTAAAAATCCAAGGTTGAAGAATTACCAGCAAGTGTTAAATAGGTGCTTAATAGGGGGTTATTGAGATTACCACCAGAAACTGAGGTAGATGATATAAAGGTGAAATTTGACAAAGGTCAAAGAAATTACTGAGTGTTCTTTTCACTGCAGTTCTGGGCTTGATTGTCTATTAATTAAATTATTTTCCAATTTGGTTGGAGTAGAGGTTAACTTATAGACTTTTGTCTAGTGGAACAAATAACCCAAAAGTTATTGCCTCTAAGACAATAACCAGTTGTATTTATCTAACTCAACAATCTCATCTCAATCTTTTATTGTTTGCAGATATGTATCATATATATACATATATATATATATCAGTATTTTCATAAATGCTCCTGGCATCAGTTCTAATGTCTTAAATGGTTCCTGCATTAATTAATGAGTCAAATAAAATCTGATAATGTGTTCATGCCCTACTGCATGAAGATCATGAGTTCAGCTTTTGGAAAATTATAGTTTAACAATTTTGGAGGCATCCACCAAGAAGCTCAAGTGAACTAATTCACCCGATGGAACTAAGTAAATTTTTAAGTGCCCTCACAGTACCTTACACCTAACATGCCTTTTCTTGACTCCCAAAGAGATTCCTGTGCAGCAAAAGAGTTCAATCTAACTTTACCCTGTTTCTGTTTTTCTCTCTACTAAGCCTGTGCTTCTGTTTGTCTTATGACTAGGAAGTTATCCCCATTACTGGCAGCAATGGCTGACTTTGGTTCATAGTCCCTGTTGGACGGATGATGGAGATCTATTCTCTACTGGATGAGAGAAGACAGAGAATCTGGTTTGTTAGTTTTTGTGTATTTATGAGTTCAATCAGTTAAAGAGAACAACTCTTTGAGTACTCAACCAATGAGTTTCTTTTTGTGTGTGTGTGTGTGATATTACAGTACGTGTTTATTGAAAAACATCTGCATACGAGTGGATCCACACAGTCCCCTTGTTGTTCAAAGTGTACTTACAAGAAAAATGTTGTCTTAGAAAGAAGCATATACCTAGGATACATCCACTGAACTACAGCACTTTCCATGTTGTAAGGCCACACACATACTCATGCTAATCTAGAGAAGAGAAATACCTTCTCTGAAAGATGAGGAGTGGGGAGTGTCTCGCTCAGTCGTGTCCGACTCTTATGCAACCCCGTGGACTGTAGCCCGCCAGGCTCCTCTGTCCATGGGATTCTCCAGGCAAGAATACTGGAGTGGGTTGCCATTTCCTTCTCCACCAATGAGTTTCTGTATATATTTTTAACCTGAAGCTGAAGTTGCAGAACTGAAGCTAAAAGCTCTCTATATGTTTTGAATCTATAAATCAGAAAAGCTGTTTCTTCTTGTTGTACACAGAATATTTTCCTATATCCAGAGAGTATTAATAAACCATACAGTTGCATCTCTTGGTTAGAGGAGCTCTGTAAATCTGGCTGGATTATTTTACTTGGCATCATGTCCTCCAGGTCTGTCCACATGCAGCATGTGTCAGAATTTTCTCCCTTTTGAGGGATAAATAATATTTTACTCCTGTGTACTTATCATATTTTGTTTATACATTCATCTGTCCATAGACACATGGGCTGCTTATACTTTTTGGCTGTTATGAATAATGCTTCTATGAACATTGATATACAATAACTGTTTGAGTCCCTACTTTCAATTCTTTTGTGTATATACCCAGAAGAGGACTAGCTAGATGACACAGTAATTCTATTTTTAATTCTTTGAGGAACCACCATACTGGTTGCCATAGAGGCTGCACCATTTTACATGCCCACCAGCAATGCACAAGGGTTCCAATTTCTCCATATCCATGCCAATATTTATTATTGTCTGGTTTTTTGATAACGGCCATCCTAATGTGTGTGAAGGTGATATGTCTTTGTGGTTTTCATTTGCTTTTCCCTAATGACTGTTAATGTTGAACAACCAATATTATTTTTATGTTTTGTGCTGGCTTAATTTCTAAGATACTTATATAATTTTAAAATGTGGATTAATGTAAATCAACAAATTTAATGAATAACCTTTGGATGCCTCAGCAGTTTCTAAGTAAGAACAAACACTAAATCAATGAGCATAATTTAAGTTTATATACTTTTATTTCATAGGTCCGTCTAGTCAAAGCTATGGTTTTTCCAACAGTCATGTAAGAATATAAGAGTTGAACCATAAAGAAGGCTGAGCGTCAAAGAATTGATGGTTTTGAACTGTGGTGTTGGAGACAACTCTTTAGAGTCCCTTGGACTACAAGGAAATCAAACCAGTCAATCCTAAAGGAAATCAATCCTGAATATTCACTAGAAGGACTGATGCTGAAGATGAAGCTCCAATACTTCGGTCACCTAATGCCATGAGCCAACTCATTAGAAAAAAACCTGATGCTGGGAAAGACTGAAGGCAGGAGGAGAAGGCGATGACAGAGGATGAGATGGCTGGATGGCATCACGGACTCAATGGACATGCGTTTGAGCAAGCTCCAGGATGGTGAAGGACAGGGAAGCCTGGCGTGCTGCAGTCCCTGGGGTCCCAAAGAGTCGGACACAACTGAGTGACTGAACAACAACAATTGCTATAGAATGGTCCTATCTTTGGGTCACGTCAATAAACATCTTCATCTTTGCCACAAAAGGGATGTGTAAGAAAGTTGTGATATTCGTATTTCTGCACTGTCTCAGTCTTCTATAATGCTCACCTAGAATAGGTAATTCTCAATTTCCTACCTCCCAAGTCCTCTCTACAAGATGAAGTTATCACTTTATTAAAAATATAATGAAAATGTATAGTTGAGACCATATTAAGGACGAAAATAAGAGAAATAACATCTGTTGTGTATGCAAGATAAAAAGAATTTTTTTACAGAAAAAAAAAAAAAAACAGGTGGAACTGTTCTAAGTAAAATGTCAACTTGCTTCAGAGCACAGAAAAGCGTAGTGACAGTGAAAGCCCAAACCTGAAGGACTCGAGCAAGCTGTCGTGTGCGGAAAGTTTCTCTTATTTTCCTGGTTTAAAATACCCAAGCCTGAAAGGAAGCTATAAAACATGTTAAAATGTTAGCTAAGTTTACTCACTTTTGAGGGACGTCATCATCTGGGATACTCTTCCTAAGTTTGCAAGTGAAAAAGTGAGGGTCAAGGAGCTTAAGAGACTCGCCCAAGGTCACACAGCCAACTTAGGAGAACGCTAAGAAGGACCTGGAATTCCCAACTTTCAGTTCAGTGTTTTTCTCAGTGGACAAGGTTTATGTGGTACACCACATTAAAACACAACCAAAATATATTAACATGTTCAGTTCAAAATAATGAATGGAGATACTTCAGCAATTTACTAAACCAAAGTATGAGTCAAGAAATATACTTCTTGATGACAGAAATCTTAGGAACTAAAAAGCTTCAAAGAAAGCAAAAAAGTTTCCCCTAACATTTACAATTTCAAACTAGGAACACTGTAATGACCAAAATTTGAACTTTAAACATAGGAAACTGAGAAAAGATTTACAGCAAATGTTTGTAATAAATGTGACAGAAGTAAAAAAAGGAATTTATTTCTTTATTTTTACTGCAGAGCAAATAGATAAAAATTAAGATGTGAATATATTGTTTAGTTTGACATTTCCTTATATTTATATTTTCCTTTACATTTTCATGGACAGAGGAGCCTGGTAGGCTACAGTTCATGGGGTCACAAAGAGTCGGACATGACTGAGCGACTTCACTTTTACATTTTCAACCCTCATCATCAAACAAAAAGACATTTATGAGGCACTATCTAAATGCTCAAAAAGAAAAGTAACAGGATCCCAAACTTCTCAGTTCTACACGGTATTTATTGAGCACTACAACAAACACACTAGAAACAAGAGTGACTGTCCTAGTGTGAGCACTTACTTAAAGTCAGCTCAATTTAAGACTCCTGCTTTTTCAATCTTTCTTACAGAAGAGAAAAACATCCCATGGTGACAACCCAAAGCATATTTTTATTTAGAACTCAATGACTGCCAACATCAAACAAGACTGACATCCCCATGGAAACTAATCCATGCCTGGATCTACCATTCAAACATTTTCTGAAGCATTCATGCACATCTAATAGATAATGAAAATCGTCAAGGCAGATCACCTTAAGTGTGAGCACAACTGAAGATGCTCAGAGTAATGATGAATACCACTACTTGCTCAAGACAAGCTCGCCTGGCAACAAGATATCTTCAAGGAACTTAGATGCCTAAACTAATTGATGTCCCATACAGAAAAATCTGCAACAAGGAAACTTAACAGCATTTTTCTATTTGATGTTTGGCTTTCCATTCTAGTGTGCTTTCTTTTATTCTCTGAATCAATTTTTTTTTTTTTTCCTCACATGACATCAGTTTCTGGGCAAAGACTTTCAGTGGATATAATTTCACTGAGAAATATAAAGTTTCAGCTTCTACTGATTCAACTATGATGTGACATTCAGAAACTAACTAGGAATAAGTTCATTTCTGAACTCAACCCACATCTGCTGAGTACCACTGTAAGCCTGGGGAATACTGTTCTGACTACCACATGGCTGCTCAAGCATTACTGCAGAGAACTGAGAGCAAGGAATGATGTCTTCAGTTCAACTGGATCTTTGTCAGCAGCCTACCCCAAACAGAACTGCCCAACAGTCCTCAGACTCAACTGAAAGGGAGAGCAATCAATTACAATCCAAATGATTTGGGGGATTTAGCTTCAGAATGCTAACGGTTGCCTTGGCCAACACGCCCTTGCCTATTCAACCTCTGATTCTAAGCGTAAGGTTCAGCCCCTGGAAACTCCAAGACTGTTTCCCAACCCAGGTAACTAGAAAAGCAGCGGTCTTCACTCCTACTCCCACTTTTGACCCGAGGCTCAAACCACTGCCCAGCATTCCATTTCTAATTAGTCAGTAACAAACAGCAGACTGACAACCACTCTCTTGAAAAGGTCCAGCCCCTCTACCTGTCTGCCCTGGCCTCAGCTCTTTCAAAGCAACTGGTCCTCCCAAGCACTGTATCAACTCACCAGTTCAAGCCTTATCTCCACAGCGCTCCAATTCAGGCCAGCTCTCTGTCTATCACGCTGGATATGTCCTCTTTATATGGTAAAGCTGTTTGAACTCCCTTCTCATGATTAGCAACTCAACCTTCTGCCCACCTCGCCCTCCCCGCTACTATCTCTGCAAGCTCCCTTCACTTCTACAGGACCGAGTTTAGGTAAGAGCCAGTCCCTCTTTCAAATTCTGGTTACTGGTGACATCATGATACCTGCCACAGCCATCCCAAGGTCAATGCTATTTCATATGCTGAGTGAAGAGATGGTTAGGTTCTCACAGTCCTTTATCTTCCTGACAGCAAAATGAATGAATGTCACCGCAGGCTGCAAAGCCAGATCCCGACCCGCACTACCTGCAGTTTGCAATCAGCACACAAATGTGCACACGCACACACCCTAATATACACATATGACCCCCGAGTTTCAAGTAAGACACAAAGTAGTTCCCAACTTCAAAAAAATTTGTAAAGTTGTTTCTGCAAACTACCAAAAAATGCTAATGTCTAACAATACTTAATATTGGGTACAACTAGTTACTATTTAAATGTTAAGGAAAACACCCACCTCTTTCAATACACAATACTATCCTGGCAAATGTTTACACCATATAAACAGTTTACATTCCCATCAGCAATGTTTGAGGGTTCCAATTTCTCCACATCCTCACCAACACTTGGTGTTGTCTTCTGATTATAGGCATCCCAGTGAGTTTATGCTGGTATCTCACTGTGGTATTAATCTGCATTTCCCTAATGGATTGTGAGCATCTTTTCATGTCTTATTAGTGATTTATATGTCTTCATGGCAAAATATATAATCAGGTCTCTAATCTATTTTTTAACCAGTCTGCTTGTCCTTATTATTGCTAAGCTGTAACAGTTCTTTCTGTTACTGATTCTAATTTAATTTCACTTAGAACAGAGATTATTTCAATCCCTTTAAATTTACTGAGATTTGTATAATGTTATAGCATATAATCTGTCCTGGAGAATATTCCCTATATATACTTGAAAAAACATGTGTTTTTTCACTGTTGGGTACAGCTTTCAACGGGTATCAATTAAGTAGAAGTATATTAATAATTTTGTCCAAATCTTCTATATTGCTTGTAATTTTCTATTTGTTTTATCAGTTACTGAGAAAGTTGTTCTGAAGTCTCCAATTATAAGCAATGAATTTGACTACCTCTCTTTTCAGTTCCATGTATTCTGAGGTTCTGTTTTCAAGTGTATCCCATTTTGGATTACTGTCCTCATTTGATGAACTGACCATTTTATCATTATGAAATGTCCATTTTCCTTCTGCTAAGAGCCATTGCCCTGAAGTCTATTTTGTCAGGTATGAAGACAGCCACTCCTAACATAACATAATCATAATTTATTATGATTAGTATTTACATGGTATAGTTTACTCTGGTCTTTTACTTTTAACCTACTCATGCTTTCATATTTAAGTTGGATTTTCCTTTTCTTCTTTTATCTAGTCTAATTTTCTGCCTTTCAAATGGAATGTTTAGACCTGTAATGCCCAATAGGACAGCCAATGGCCACATGTGGCTACATAAGTTAAATAAAATCTAAAAAATTTTAAAATCAGTGCCTGAAGAGCACAGTGTCTATGTATGACCACTGGCTGCATACATGTTTTCAACTGTACAGACATAAAACATTTCCACAGAGCAGACTTTTGGTTTAGATCATTAATATTTAGTGTAGTGATTGCTATGGTTGGGTATAAGTGTACCTGTTTGCTATTTGTTTTCTATTCAACTCACTTGTCCTTTTTTTTTTACCTGTCTTTTTTCTCACCTTTGGGGAGACTGAAAACATGTTACCATTGCTTCTACCACTACTGGATTATTAACTCTCTTTGTTCTTTTTTTGTTAAGACTATTCTAGGGCAACAGTTTTTAACAGGGAGTCATTTTACTCCTTAGGGACACTTAGCAAAGTCTGGAGACATTTTGTTTCAACTCAGGGGAGGGTGCTACTGGCATCTCTAGGGTAGAGGCCAAAGACGTTGCTGAGCATCACACGATGCACAAGACAGGGCCCAGAAAAAACATTTACCCAACCCAAAATGTCAACAGTGCTGTGCTGGCATATCTCAAATTTTTCACTGTTTTCCTTCAAATAATATTATCATCACTTCATGTAATATAAGACATGTTGCTGTTTGGTCACTAGTAGATCTCGAACTCAACTAAACTACCTCTCCAGGTTCAATTTTCTTCATAAGGAAACTGGAAATAACTGCATAGACATTCTGTGAGAATAATGTAACCCAAGGGTACGCCCATATACTACAGGTGCTAACTTCTGGAAAAATTATTATGATAACTGCTAACGAAGAAGATCTTAAGCTATCTGGAATGAAGGAATAGGACATTCTTGAAGAGAATCCTAAGTGACCCACATTCCCACGTGGCTTAACTTTTCTTACAAATGCCTCTTCCAATAGTTCTCTACCTTCAAAATGATGGCGAGACTGCACCCTACTGGACTGGCTGGCAAAGTCTGACTTAGAATTTCAAGAATCTCTCAGCCTCTGATACATAATCCCTTTTATTTACCTACATTTAATTGAAGACATCTGTAGGTGGTGCCACACAAATGTAATTCAGGCTTAGGAAATGTCAATAAAAATGTCTGTAAGGGAGAGATGCCATGTAAACCTAGCAGGGGAACGCACATCAGCAGCTACAGAGCCACACGAAATTAGGAATATAATGGAAATATGCTGCCTGACTTGACGAGGTGATAAAAGCTCTTTTCCCATAAAGCTTAATGAGCTCTATTAGTCTTCAGCTTACAGGAATGTAAAAGGGTCAGCCCCACAGAGGGAAGTAACTGACTCTCCACACATGGCTCCATTCAAATGACAGCAGATCAAATTACTGATGTGATTACTATAACCTGACAATTTCGTTAGATTCATGTGGCAGTTAACTGTTTAGGACTTCCAACAAAGGAACATGGTTCATTCACAGTAGTTTTTGCGGAGAGAATGAAATTTAAAGTCTCCTTATTTTCAACTGCAAACCTCATATATTTTACTTCCTCTACTGAACTATTTTTATTTTATTCAAAATAAGGTATTTGGGGATTAACCATATTTGCAATTTTCCTTCTCTAGCTAAAGCATAAGCTTAATGGCAAAATTAAACATTTAGAGATTCTCAACATTCTTCTGCCTTGGCTTTGCTTTGGCTCTCAGGTTCTGCGCTGCAGCAAAGGAACAGAATCCTAAACTCAGCACTGCTGGAGACCTGGGGGGAGCAGTCACTAACTATGCCATCAGGTGGCCCCTGCGAAATTCCAAGCTAGAAAATACCAACAGAATGCTCTCAAAAAAAGAAAAAAAGATTAAAGTATTTCCCAAATGCTTCAAGAAAAGAAAGCGCATTGGTCATCTTCAATTTTGCTTCTTTTGCCTCTTCCATGTCCATAAATCCAGTAAGAAAAAAAGCTCAATTTAGTCAAGGTAAAATACAACTCCAGATCATTAAATGGAGAAAGCAGATTAGACAGAAAAGAACAGAAACTATCACTAAACTTTGATCATGATGCTTTCCTTTCTACTTTTCACCAAAGAATGAAGCTTCTACATAAAGATTCCCCAGCATTTAACCAGAATAATATATAATTTTTATAATATTTGTTTGGTACAAATCTAGGTGTATGGTTGGCACCATTCCAAGTCCTATGTATACTTGAGATCATCCAAAGGTGAAAAAAATAAAGATCTTGATCTTAAGTAGCTACAATCTAGCTGGGAAGAGAGACTGTTAACCATATTGAGACATAAATATTAGCCCGTGTGTGCTCTGGCAGCCCTGAGTTCTGCCAGATTATGCGGAAAAGCTTGCTACTCTCAGCCTTCGCGGTGCCTACTTACTTATTCCTTCATTCATTCATTCAACAAATGTTAGGGGAAGCACACTGATTGAAACTGTCCACCCTGGCCAGGCATCATAGTAACCATTTGCATAACCTGTTTTACGACAGGAGGTCCCGGTAAGGAACAAGGAACTAATAAGCCTCCACCAAGTGGAAGAGTTTGGAAAAGGTCAAAAGGAGACACTACATGTTCAACCACCTCCCAGAATCCTTCTCTCTGGCATCTACTTGGCTGAACAAGGCGTGCACCACCAGGAAGAACTCTGAGTCAGAACGATTGGCTAAAGACAACCCGGAAACTAATCCCATCACCATAAAACTGGAGACTGCGAGCCATGCGGCAGAGCAGTTCTCCTGGGTTCCCTTACCCTACTGCTCTCCATCCAGGTACCCTTTCCCAATAAAATCTCTTGCTTTGTCAGCACATGTGTCTCCTCGGACAATTCATTTCCGAGTTAGACAAGAGCCCAGTTTCAGGCCCTGGAAGGGGTCCCCCTTCCTACAACAAATACATATTCAGTGCTTCCTATGTATCAATTGTGTGCATCCTGTCGTGTCCAACTCTTTGTGACCCCATGGACTGGAGCCTCCCCAGGATCCTCTGTCCAAGGAATTCTCCAGGCAAGAATATTGGAGTGGGTTGCCATTTCCTACTCCAGGGCATATTCCCAACCCAGGGATCAAACCCACATGTCTTGCATTAGCAGGTGGACTCTTCACCCCTGCACCACCTGGGAAGCCCATGTATCAGTAGTACTTAACTACATATGTAAACACAGGAAGCAAGAGGAACAGGGTCCTCTCTTACTGAGCTTACACTTGAGAGAAATCTACCAGTGAGGGCTATTTAAAATATCTCTGCTATTGTTCAGTAACATCTTCAAACTGGTAGTTTGTCCCAGTGAGGCAGACATCAAGCTCCAGCCTCCTCATTTACTCCCTGTGTAGGTAAATTCATCTAGCCCAAACGCCTTCTGCTCAAAACTCCTATTCCTGGCAACTCCCCTGAGCTCTTGCTTAAATGAGAGTCCAGCATTAAGCATTATCAACATTAGCTCTTCTAAGCTCCTGCCACTCCCTTTTTTTCCCAAGACTAGACCCTGTTTTGACATTAAAGATTTCCCTGATGTACATCTCAGTCAAAAGACAACATTATACTTAAAAACTGATTCTAAGAGATTATATTAAGTACAATAATCATTTTATGACACTTTCCCAAACTGCCTTTTAACTATGCATGTTTTCATGAACCAAATCACGGATTTTTTTTTTTTTTAACAACATCAAATTTAATTTTTCCATCTTTTCCTTTGTGACAGTTCTCATTCTATGTTTAGAAAGCACTTTATCAACTAAAGAGTAGATTATATAATTTATATTGTCTTCAAGTTTCTTATGTTATAGTTTTAACTTTTACTGCTTTTACACCAAAATTCATTTAAAACTCTATGTGACAGGTATTACATTTAGCGTTTATCACACATTATCTCATTTCATTTTAATAACCCTGTAAGTATTATTATCATCTCCATTTTTTAGATTAATTGAAAGATGAAATGACTTGCTCACGGGTCACCCAACGATCTCTCATTTCAAAGCCCAGAATCTTTTCAAGCTGTGTTTCTCCCTGGTTGGTGGACGTAGAAAAGGGAACCAAACCTGGATGGTACTACCCCTCTGGTCTGCTCCGCTTCCCCTGAAACTCATTCAAGCTGGCCACCAGGAGGGCGGGCCACACCACATAACAACAGTAGCTTCAATAATCAGAGAATATAATATGGAAACAGAGAAGGGAACAACTGCCTCTATGTGGAGCAGTTAGAGGGCCTCGCAGACTACACAGCATCTAGGCTCGGCCTGAAGCAGGATGTGTCTGAAGAGGTTGGGGGCGGGGAAGGGAACAGAGTGAGGTAAACAACAGAGGCAAAAGGAAGGACAAGTGAAAGGCAGGGACAGTCTTGCCATGTGAGGCTGAAGGCACAGCCTGAGAGGAGAACACAAAATATCAGTAAGACTTGAATAGCACTTTATAAACTGCTCCCATGTCCACTGCCTCCTTTGAGAGGTAGAAATCATTATCTGCATATTAAAGATAAGCAAGCTGAGGCTCAGGGACGCTGTGACCACCCCGAGTTGTGTGGCTAGTAAGTGAAGACCTGGCCTGAACCTCGGTTTGGTACTGAGTCCAGTGTCCCTCCACGTGCCCCGCTGCTTCCCCTCTCCACTCCTTTCCCAAAGTCTCACCATCTTCTCCGATTAATTCCTTTTCAACCACAGCTCACACCCATATCTGGTTCTCTGATTATCTAAGTTTTTGTTATCTCACAATTTTATCACTGGATTTTCAGCTCTAAATTGCAGAACCATCATGAGAATTAGAGGAGAAAGTGAGTCGGGCACCTAGAAGTCTATCTGGGCTATAATGAAGCTCAATACAAGTAAGTCCTTTGCTCTTCCCTAATCAATTCACGGATTTTAAAAAGTTCTCTCAAACTAACTGAAACCTCCTTGGACGCAGCCTCTGCCCAGACTTCTCCAACTCCCCTTTAACACCAGGGCAGTTTACAGAGGATAAAGTCAATGTGAGACCGTTATGGGAGGAAGGAGACAAAACAAGGCTCTAAAATAGATTGATCTGGGCTTCTTTGACGGTTCAGTGGTAAAGACTTTGTCTGCCAGTGCAGGAGACACAGGTTCAATCCCTCATCTGGGAAGACCCCTATACACTGCAGAGCAACTAAGCCCATGCACCACAACTATTGAGCCTGTACTCTAGAGCCTGGGGGGTGGCAACTGCTGAGTCCATGTGCTGCAATCCTGAGTCCATGTGCCACAACCACTGAAACCTGTGCAACCTAGAGCATGTGCTCAGCAACAAGAAAAGCCACTGCAATGAGAAGCCCGAGCACCCCAATTACAGAGTAGCCCCTGCTGCTGCTGTGTCGCTTCAATCGTGTCCATCTCTGTGGCACCCCATAGATGGCAGCCCACCGGGCCTCCCGTCCCTGGGATTCTCCAGGCAAGAACACTGGAGCGGGTTGCCATTTGCTTCTCCAATGCATGAAAGTGAAAAGTGAAAGTGAAGTCGCTCAGTCGTGTCCGACTCTAGCGACCCCATGGACTGCAGCCTACCAGGCTCCTCTGTCCATGGGATTTTCTAGGCAAGAGTACTGGAGTGGGGTGCCACTGCCTTCTCCAAGAGAGTAGCCCCTACTCACCACAATTAGAGAAAGCCCGCACAGTGAAAAATAAATAAATAAAATAAAAAATAAATAAGTAAAATGGGCTGATTTCACTCTACCTGATAAAATGAGGGCAATCATCTATTGTGAAGGTGAATGGCCCTATAACTACTGGTCTCATTTATGGTATTGAAGAATATACATCCTGACAAAATGATCACTCCTAAATTATCAAATAAATGTCTCACAAAAGATACCAATAGCAATATTAAGGTCAATGATTTACAATATTAAGGTCACCTTACCTCCAAAGGTGAGCTGCAAAGGAATCTTGTGAACTGTAGAATCACATTCGAAGAGAATCAGTTTCATCCAATAAAGGAGCAGCAAAAGAGAACACACAAAAAAGAAAAAATTATTACAAAATTTTTCAAAAATGGCACATAAAGTGAACCTAAATGTCTATACATAATGCTTCATACACCATATAATTCATTTACAGAGTACAGAAAAGCTCAACCTAGACCATAGCATGAGTTTAAATATTTGTCAAAATCTGTATAAAAACAATAAAACAGATATTTTCTTTTTTAAACTTTTATGTCACAACCCTTATGCAATAAAACAATCCCTGTGTAATAAAGGAGGAATCGACAATATAAATGTCACAGGCAAAGTTATATAAATGCCTAACTTCAGAGAAGAAAAATATACAAACCAAAAAGGAAAGCAAGAAGAGGGAAATTAAAAAGTCAAAACCAAGAGAGCAGGTTGGGTAAGTGATAGTGAACTAAAGGGAAAGTTATTTCTCTAGAACCCAGGCTGTTCTGCCCTTCCTCTTTTTTCAACCTCATACACACATTTTTTCTCTCTTCTCTCTGACTTAAAAATTTCATAAATTATAAATTTATGGCCTATAAATTTCATCTGAAACTAAGTGTTACATGCTGTTTCTCAGCATTTAAATAAATAAACAAATTTTGGAACTGGGGAGGAGCCTGAAAAAATTGACAAAGTAAATCGCGGGTTAGCTCTGAGATGAGGACTGTTACATACCTTCATACATATTCATGATGGTAATCACGTTTTCTTAGATGTTATTTACAAAATCAACACTCCAAATCCTTTGAGACTTATTGTAATAATAAAAAAGCCAAGTAATATAAACTCTGGATCTTACTAAATGCAAATTAACTACACAATGTGATAGCAGGCCAGTTAGCAAGCACTCTTGAACTTCCTCTCCACAACAGAGCTAGCTAGTACTCACTGGGAATATAGATATTTTGATTCTCTTTTAGAGATACATACTGAAGTACTTCTCAATGAAATTACATGATCTCTGGGATTTCCTTTAAGAGCACGGGGGGTTGGAAGGCAGGTTATGGTGGGGAATGTGGAGACAGAACAAGAAGCGACACTATATGAAACTAGTGAGGACAGGAGATGAACATATGAAGATTCATTATACAAGTTTCTCTACTTTGTGAATGTTTACAATTTTCGTAATAAAGTTTAAAAAACATACCAGACATTTCCTACCTCCAAATCTAAAGCAAATAAATTCCTAAAAGATTACCAGTGTACGCCAAAGCCACATAATTAACTAGTAAGTATCATCTGGGCCTTAGATGATAGGGTATAATGCAATGTAGGCACTATTACGACTTTTCTCTTAATTTAAATGATATTAATATCCAACTCAATTATGTTAACTGCTAAAAGAGAACTTTCTGAAAGTGCAATATATACCAAAAGTTTTTAATTTCATAATGCTGATATGAAGCATATAATTCTAATGAAATTTAAATTGCAACCTTGATAGTCTTGGATTCTTTTTACATTAGCCCAGCATAAAATAATCTCTACCCTTTCTCCCAAGAGTAAAAAGTGCTAGTTGAAAGACTACCCAGTTTTCACAGTGGAGGAAAACGAGGCATGGTGCATTTTTATATTAAAGTTGAGAAAGTTTCTACTGTAGGCTTTCCATGCTTTTCTCCACTCTGTGCCTGTTAACTGTGTTATACATACTAAGGGAGAATTTAGAAGGATTTCTGGTTCAGTTGAAATTAATGAATTAATTATGATGGAAGTGTAAAATAAAATTCCTATTCTATGGGAAGACAAGAAAACTGTAAGCATAAAAAGCAGCGCCGTGCCCTCGGGCCTCCTCTCCGCCCTCTAAGACGCACTGTTTATCTGCATCACGCACCCATCACGCCTCCCCCAGGAGCAGAAATACCTGCTCAACCACGAAGAGAACATCCTCCCAGCACATCAAGACAACTGCTGCGAAGCTAACATTCCTTCTCGATCCTGTGAGGGGTCACACGACCCATCGCTTTGTACCTGCAGATCTGGGCTGTGTATCATTTAAAGCACAGGCCCCTCTGTCATAAAAGTTCTATAACTGTGTTTCGACTTCTAACAGGCAGAACAGTTCTTGGAGCTTCTGAATGGCTCCCAGGTTATAATCCTCATTTTAGCTTGAACAAAAGGTTCCATTTCTTTCTTAGATCAACTGGACTGATTACTTTTTTGTCTGACAGAAGTCACTTTAAATAACGGAAGAATAGCAAATACTCTCCAAGAAAACTACCGTCTCCTTGAAACTCAAATAATTTACATCTTCGTCATGTATATATGTAACATTCCTGTCAGTTTTTTTCAAAACAGACCTAAAAATTCTTTTCCTGTTTGATGCTGCCAAAACATGAAATATATAAATTTCTCAATCAGCAAGGCTGTATAAACAGAATAACAAATCACAAGGCACGCATTCACCATCCTATTCACAGGACATGAGAAAGGATGAAAATGCTTCACCTACTTTATTTTTAGTGCACCAGAAAAACCCACTGCTATTTTCCCTCCGGTTAATTACTAGTATTTAGTAAATTCATTCATAATGAATGACACATAATATATTCAGTAGAAAAGAAGGTAATACTTTGAAAAACAACAATCATTAAAAGGCAGATATAATTTGTAAAGTACATTTTGTGTATACACTAAAATTGATAACGAAAACAGACACCTTTTTAACAAATACCATGAAGTTAGATCAGTATCAAAAATGGTTCAATTTTGCTGTGAATGTAAACGTCTCTAAAAACAGAGCCAGTTATAATGTAGGGGGAGCAGAATTTGCCACCCCAAAATGTGTCTGTTTGGAATATTATTTAAGCTTGTTATTTTTAAGACATAGCAGACTGGAGAAAACTCTGAAAACCAAGAAGGAGTTGCCTCTTTGCAAGAAAATATTTATTATACATCGGTAATGGAAATCTCCATTTGTAAGGGTGTCTCCCTTGCTATACCTGAAAGAGGAAGAAAATGTAGCCACCCTACCAAATACATAGAAATAAAAATAGCAAATTAGGTGACAGAGGAATATGTTTCAAATAAAGGAATAAGATAAAACCCTAGAAGAAGAATGAAGAGAAGTGGAGATACGCCATCTATCTGATAAAGAGCTCAAGGTAATGATCATAAATAAGCTCAAAGAACTTGGGACAGAACGGATGAACAGAGTGAGAAGTCAGATGTTTTTAACAAGGAGAAAATGTCAAATACAAAAAAGAACCAGAGATGAAGAACACAATAACTGAAATAAACAATAACACTACCAGGCATCAACAGTAGATTAGATGACAGAGAGGAAGAGAGCGGCAAGCTGGAAGGTAAACAGTGGAAATCACTGAAGCTAAACAGAAAAAAAGAGTAAGGACTTCCCTGGTGGTCCAGTGGTTAAGAATCCGTCTGCCAACGCAGGGGACACAGGTTCACCATCCCTGCTCCAGGAAGATCCCACATGCCGTGGAGCAACTAAGCCCATGCACCTCAACTACTGAGCCCACATTATAGAGTGTGAGGCGCAACTACTGAGCCCAGGAAACTAGAGAAAGCCGCACGCAGCAACAAAGACCCAGCGCAGTCAAAAATCAATCAATCAATAAATTTTTGAAAACAGAAATGAGGACAACTTAAGAGACTTCATGCAGCATCACAGGTACTAACATTCTCGTGTGCAGGGGTCCCAGAAGGACGAGAGGGAGACAAAGGGTAGAGAACATACACATACATACTATCAACAGCTGGAAACTTCCCTGACCTGTAAGAGGAGTCAGACATCTACGTCCAGGAAGCACAGACAGCCCAAACAGGATCAATGGAAAGATCACACAAAAGACACATCATACTTAAAATGGCAAAAATTAAAGATAAAGCTACAACAAAGGAGGCAAGACTACACAATGGGGGAAAGACAGTCTCTTCAATAAATGGTGTTGGGAAAACTGGACAGCTAAATGGAAAACAATCAAACTGAACTACTCTCTCACATCAAGCACAAAAGTAAATTTTAAATGCATTAAAGACAGATTTATTTAAAAAAATATTTTATTGTAGTTGATTTACACTGTTGTATTAATTTCTACTGTACCGCAAAGTGACTCAGTCATACATATATATAAATTCTTTTTCATACTCTTTCCCATAATGGTTTATCACAGGATATTGAGTACAGTTCTCTGTACGACACAGTAGGACCCTATTGTTTATCCATTCATCTAAAATAGTTTGCATCTGCTAATTCCAAACTCCCAATCTTTTCCCCCCACCCTTCTTCCTCCGTGGCAACTGCAAGTCTCTTCTCCATGTTAAGATTTCAATTTAAATGTAAGATGTGAAACCACAAAATTCTGGAAGAAAACAGAGACAGTAACTCTTTGACATCAGTCTTAGTAATATTTGGGGGGGATGTCTCCTCAGGCAAGGGACATAAAAGCAAAAATAAATAAGACTATTTCAAACTAAAAAACCTTTGTGCACAGAGAAGGAAATTATCAACATAATGAAAAGGTTATCTACTGAATAGAAGATATCTGCAAACGATGTATCTGGTACAGGGTTACTATCCAAAATATACAACCCAACATCAAGAAAACAAACACCCAGATTAAGAAATGGGCAGAGAAACTGACTAGACATTTTCCAAACAAGATATACAGATGGCCAACAGGCACATGAAAAGATGCTCAACATCACTTATCATCAGGGAAATGCAAATCAAAACCACAGTGAGGCAGCAACCTCACACCTGTTAAAATGGTTATTACCAAAAAGACAACAAACAACAAGTACTGGCAAGAATGTGGAAAAAAGGGAACCCAGGTGCACTGCTGGTAGGAATGTAAACTGGCACAGCCACTATGGAAAACAGCACAGAGATTCCTCAGTTAAAAATAGATGTACCATATGATCAAACAATTCCATTCCTATGTATTTAACCAAAGAATATGAAAGCACTAATTCAAAAAGATATATGCACCCCTATGCTCACGGCAGCATTATTTATAACAGCTAAGAAACAAAAGCAACCTAAACGCCCATTAACAGATGGATACGGCGATGTGGTATACACATACATACACACACACACACACACACACGCACAAAATGGACCTTTCTTTTTCGCTGCGCCATGCGCCATCTGGGATATCTTAATTCTCTGACCAGGGATCGAACCTGCGCCCCCTACAGTGAAAGCGTGGAGTCTTAACTACTGGACCATCAGGGAAGTCCTCACACAATGGAATATCACTCAGCCATAAAAAACTGAATCTTCTGATGCCTTTCAATCTTTCAATCTAAGATCCTACAAGCCATGTGGCCTTAAACAATTACTTAATTAAAATGAAATCTTGCCATTTGCAAAAAATGGATAGAGCTAGTACTCTTGCCTGGAAAATCCCATGGACGGAGGAGCCTGGTGGGCTGACGTCTATGGGGTCGCTGAGGGTCGGACACGACTGAGCAACTTCACTTTCACTTTCATTCATTGGAGAAGGAAATGGCAACCCACTCCAGCGTTCTTGCCTGGAGAATCCCAGGGAAGGGGGAGCCTGATGGGCTGCCGTCTATGGGGTTGCACAAAGTCAGATACGACTGAAACGACTTAGCAACAGCAGCAGAGGATATTATGATAAATGAAAGAAGTCAGAGAAAGAAAAATACAGCAGGATTTCACTCATATTTGGAACCTAAAAAACAAAACAAATGAATAAACAGAAAAAGTTATAGACACAGAGAACAAACAGGTGGTTGCCAGAGGGGAAGAGGGTGAGTGGGGAGAGAAGTAGCTGAGGGAAATTAAGAGGTACAAACTTTCAGGTGCAAAATAAATGAGTCACAGGTATGAGCTGTATAGTACGTGGAGTATAGTCAGTAACAGTGCAACACTTTGGTATGGTGGCAGATCATAATGACAGTTACCACGGTGATCATTCTGAAATGCACAGAAATATCAAACTGCATGTTGTGTAACAGGAACTAACACAGCCTTGTAGAAGAGTTATATTTCAAAAACAAAAACTCATAGAAAAAGAAGTCAGATTTGTGGTTACCAGAGGTAGCGGTAGGGGGAAGGAAAACTGGATAAAGGCAAGTCAAAAAGTACAAACTTCCAGTTATAAGATAATTAAGTACTAGAGTTGTACACACAACATGATAAACGTCATGAACGCTGCTCTGTGCTATATATGAAAATTTTTAACAGTAAATCCTAAGAGTTCTCATTGCAAGGAAAAAAATTTTTTTTATTTCTTTAATTTTGTATCTTAATGAGATGATGGATGTTTACTAAACTTATTAAGATCATCAGTTCATGGTGTCAGTCAAATCGTTACACTGTACATCTTAAACTTATACAGCTCTGTATGTCAATTTTTATTTTTCAATAAAACTGGGGAAAAAAAGAGGAAAGGGATACATACAGATCAATATTATCGCTACGAAGTCACTCACTAACTTTGCTTCTCTTGCAGCATTCTGACTCACCACTCCTAGTACCGTTATTCTATTAACCATCAGCAGCCTATCTCCTAACACCTCATTCCTTTCAGAGAAGCACTTAATGCTTACCAAAATTTTCTAAACAGTTTTCCAAGCACACAAAATTGCATTTAAACCTCCTGTCACTTACAATTAGTAAATTCTTTCTTTTTCCAAGACTTGTTATTAACAATGTCAGTTTTGGGGGGCAGAAAGGAGTGGGGGAATAAAAAGAATACACACTACTAATTTTGCCAGAATAGCCCAGGAAAACTATTAATATAATCCACTATTTATCTTTACAACGTTAAGTATCAATATATAAGTAATTTAAGCTAATATCTTCCTGAAATGCCTTTTTCTGTGTAATAAGGATCATGTTAAGTTCCTACATAAAGAAGCACCAAACAGCATATTTTATAAGGTAAGCCACAGTTTTCCCCCTAAACCAAAGAATATCAGTGAGGTGTACCTATTTGTCAAAGTGGAATTCTAAGTCTTAAAACTGCTCACATGAATTATCCAGAATTTTCTCGCATTAACAAAATACTTCTGCTGCTCCTGTTTCTTGGCCTGTCACCCTGGTACATGGTGTGCTGTGCTGTGCTCAGTCACGTCTAATTCTTAAAAAAGAAGTCTGACCATATTAGGCTATGATCTAATAAGATATTTCTTTAAAATTTTATAACAAACAAGCTAAATCATACAAAATGTAAAATATTAATGTTTTTCTATCAGGAATATGGAAGGTTTAATTAAGAGTCACATATAATAAGCTAAACTCTCTCCCTACCCCATTTAAGAAGTCATCAACAGAATGAAATTAAACCTGTACATAATAGGAAGTCAAAACTAATGTTTGAGAACTAAGATCCTGTTTATCCTAATTTTAGTGGGGAGTAAAAAGAGCAGATTTAGGTAATTCTGCAAATTCACCTTTATAGATATTCCCTATTCCATTTGTGAGCAATGCAGCTGAAAGACATGACCACCTGTACTGCCTTTTCTGGTTAGACCTTAGAACCTTGGACAGGACATGAAGCTTCAGTAAATCTTAAAAGATGACAATGAAAGCCTTATTTACAGTCTAACATATTCAAACCTCTGTCTTCTGAGCCATTACATTTTTTTTTTCCTGACAGAAAGAACAGTGATCTTAGAATTAGTCTGGAATCTTACTAGCTCTAGCTACTTGAGTACTTAAATTATCTTAGTTTTCTATCCACAAAACGATTTCAGCCTAATCACCTTCACCGATGGTGTCCTCTAGCATGCCAAGTTCCCAAGACACTCTAAAAAATGACTCCGTGGCCAAGTAAGTTTGAGAAATGCTGCATACTATTGCTGTCTCATCTCCTCTCCTTCATCTTACAGAAAGAATACAAGATATACAGACAAATTACAGGCCCTGAGAATCCCTGCAGTCAAACAAAAAACTATACTGTATCCCAACATAGCTGGAACAACAAAAAACCCTTCAGCTTATTTTAATCTAGTGCTTTGCAAAATTACATAACCAGAGTTCTGTTTGTTGGTTGGTTTTTAATTTCATGTAACATTTATTACCATTTCACAGAACCAATATTCCACAATTCTTATTCTAAGAAACACTGGTCACTGCCAGCTCAGAACCGTTTTGCCCCATCTATACTTAGTAGAAATGCTTACTGAAAATATTCAGCATGGCTGTTTAGTGTCTGAAAAATCTAATATAAACTATCAATGAGTCAATGGCTCTTTCCCCCCACTGTAATTAAGAGTCGTGGTCCCCAGCCACTAATATCTCTTAAGGGGATCCTTGTAAGATTTAGCACTTTGGAATGGTGAAGGGACTAACACTCAAGTCCACACCATGAAAAGAACTATAATAAATGACTCTTAAAAAATTAATACCTGCCCAGAATCACAAAAGTCCATTAACACTAACACACAGAGTGAGCTATAAACGTTTTGCTCATAGTGTTGATTCCAGTTTGCTAATGCACATCCTAATTAGTGAGCTACTTCAGTGCATATTCTTTTACTACTTGCAACTCTTCCCCCAATTTCTAAGCGCAACAGGGATTTGAGCTATAATTAAGTCATTCACTAACACCTACCTCATGTGTTCACTCTAATAATTGAATATTTTATAAATAGTGGCTCTGTATCCATTAACACAAATAGTGTACATCTGAACTTATTAAAACTTCATTATTTACTACCTCCAACTTTGGTGTTTGTTTCTAAAATTAAAAGGTTACATTTGAAACATGAGTCTATAAATCCAGGGAAGAAAGTCCTAATTCTATAGCTTGAAGAGGTGCACTCAAAGAGAACGGAATCTAAAAGAATTTTGTTGCTTTTCAACACTATCAGCAGTGAAAAAAATCACCACAGAGTGTACATCAAAATGCAAAGAAAAGGGGTTCTTGGTAAAGTCCCCAAAAGGAATGCCCACAAGAGAGACACAAGTGCCGGTGGCGCCGTGTGCTGAGCGGCTCGCTTCTCTGATGAGAGGGTCATTCTACCCCAGGACCCTGTCACCCGCTTGTTTGTAATATTAAGTAAGTTAAGCACCAGCACAAAATATGAAAAAACTCTCACAAGAAGTGTGGAAGCAAGTTTAGAAGTATGTTTAAGAGAAAAGGTACCTTAGCATTTCTTTAAAGTCAATGTTGGGACCAAAGTTTTATGTAGTAAGAGAAACCTTGACATCTGTTGCTTTCTTAATCTATAAATTAAGTGTACAAAAATGCAACAAAATGGGAAAGCTTTAAAATTCCATTCTTCTTACAGTATACTAACACATATATATGGAATTTAGAAAGAGGGTAACGACAACCCTGTATGCGAGACAGCAAAAGAGACACAGATGTATAGAACAGTCTTTTGGACTCTGTGGGAGAGGGAGGGGGGGATAATTTGGGAGAATGGCATTAAAACATGTATAATATCATATAAGAAACGAATCGCCAGTCCAGGTTTGATGCAGGATACAGGAAGCTTCGGGCTGGTGCACTGGGATGACCCAGAGGGATGGTATGGGGAGGGAGGTGGGAGGGGGATTCAGGATGGGGAACACGTGTACACCCGTGGCAGATGCATGTTGATGTATGGCAAAACCAACAGAATATTGTAAAGTAAAAAAATAATAATAATTAAAAAAAAAATTTTTTTAATTCCATTCTTCTAAAAATAGTTGCCTAGGTATTGAATATAGGCATTTCCAGATTGGGAAAAGATATTTAGAATATACATGTACAGGCAGCCCTCCATACTCTCCCATCCACAGACTCAATCAACCACAGATGGACTATATATATATATATATATATATTTTGTTTTTTTTTAAATTTCAGAGAGGTCCAAAAAGAGCACATAATATGTAAAAATCCAATAAGTTGTACATCTAAGATTTGTGCACCTCACTATATATAAACTTAAGAATTAACTTTAGGGTTTCCCTGGGGGTCCAATGGTTAAGAATCTGCCTTGCAATGCAGGGGACAGCGGTTTGATTTCTGGTCCAGGAGGATCCCACGTGCTGCAGGGCAACTAAGCCCATGCACCACAACTACAGAGCCTGTGCTCTGGAGCCCACGGGCCACAATTACCGAAGCCCACAGGCCCCAGAGCTTGTGCTCCACAATAAGAGAAGGCACTGCAGTGAAAAGCCCACGCGCCACAGCTGGAGAGTAGTCCCCACTCACGGCAACTAGAGAAGCCCATGAGCAGCAACCAAGACCCAGTGTAGCCAAATCAATCAATAAACATTTTAAAAAACTATTTTAAAAAAAGGAGATAGTATTCAATTTCTCCTGGGGAATTTTTGTCAAAATCATTGAAATCACAGAATTTTACAGAGGAGGAATCTTGGCAGTTATCTAATCCAACTCCTTTAGTTTACACCTAGATAAACTGTGGTCCAAAAATGTTACATTATTTTACAATCAGCAACAAAACTAGGGTTAGAACCTAGATGCTTTTTCCAACCCATGATTCCCTTTGTTATACCCATCACTAAAGAGCACTATTCATTAGAATTGACGAAGGAAGCAACAAAGCCCAGGGGTACCAAGTCTCAGTGCTATAAAACAACACTAAGATGTGGTGATATATAGGTGTTGAGGTAACAAGTCTACAACAAAACATAAACATTTTTACGATAATGAATATCTGTCAATGAACAGCAAAAATGGGAGATTAGAAAAACAAAACCTTCAGAAGCGTCACAGAGATGCCCTACTCTGTTTTCCGGCCTCAGCAGTGCCCCTGCTGCTCTGTGAACATGTCAGGCCTGAGATGTACCACCCAGAGATACACACAGGTGCACGCTCTTCATCCAGGGGTCTGCCAAGGAGCCCCCTCCTCAGAGCCTCTCCTGACATCCTCATATAATTATCCCCGTCTCTCACCTCCTCTTCCCTTTTCTCGTTAGCGCACATTATCCTGACACTGTACAGCATACTGCTTGTTTATTCATCCTCCTCAGTTCAGTTCAGCCGCTCAGTCGTGTCTGACTCTTTGCGACCCCATGAACCGCAGCACACCAGGCCTCCCTGTCCATCACCAACTCCCGGAGTCTACCCAAACCCATGTCCATCGAGTCAGTGACGCCATCCAACCATCTCATCCTCTGTCGTCCCCTTCTCCTCCCACCCTCAATCTTTCCCAGCATCAGGGTCTTTTCAAGTGAGTCAGCTCTCCACATCAGGTGGCCAAAGTATTGGGAGTTTCAGCTTCAACATCAGTCCTTCCAATGAACACCCAGGACTGATCTCCTTTAGGATGGACTGGTTGGATCTCTTTGACCATAGCCTTGACCAGACGGACCTTTGTTGGCAAAGTAATGTCTCTGCTTTTTAATATGCTGTCTAGGTTGGTCATAACTTTCCTTCCAACCATCCTCCTCACTATCACATAATCACCCCTAGGCAAAGAGCGTTTCTCTCCCATTCCCTGTGCTACATCCCTGGAGCCTAAAGTGACACCTGGCACACAGGAGGGACTCAGCAAATATTTGCAGCTTAATTGCCTAGATGCATTCATTCATTTGTAAATTGGATTAATCAATTCATAAACAAGTAAATGAATTTTCAACTCTTTTTGCCTATTATGTCTTCATGGCCACTGGCTACTTTGCAAAACTGGGTCATCTGCCCAAGGTGAGATGCCACAGAGATGCAGTCATCAGTAACCTAAAGTTGGTATCAAGTGAAGAAACACCAGTGTGCTTTTCATCAGATCTCCCCAGGACCACCTATGTCCTCAATACACTCCTTTAATTTCCTGCAGAGAAACTTCCAATATTATTTCTGACGAGCAACTACTCAACAGATTACTGAGGACAAAACTAGGTATCACTTAAATGGCACTAAATTGATAAAGGAATTCAAATTGACCTTGAAAAATGGGTATCTTTCAAAAATCTGAATGACATGAATTAGGGATAGCAGAAAATACCACAAAACCTTGAAATAAAAATTAGCAAGAAAGCACAGCCAAAATAAAATTACTTTAAAAGCTCTCTGACCACAGCACTAAGAGACTGGAAATATTATCAGCAACTGACTTATTATTAAAAATACTTGACTATATTAACAACCATACTAATAATGGTTATAGGCACTACTTCACATACGTATCAGACCAACCAATTCCAAGCAAGATCAAATATCTCCACATCATGCCAGGTACATATACTGGATTAACCAAAAAGTTCATTTGGGTTTTTCAATAAGATGCTATGGAAAAACCTGAATGAATTTTTGGGGCAACCCCGTATTTCCAGTACTCTTTAAATATTATCGCCATTTTAACATTTTAAACATTAATGCAAACTTCTGAAAAGAAGCCTTTAAAATACTGGCTAGTTAAAATGTACAGAGGACCATGTCTTATTCATCTATGCATCCCCAGGACCTACCACGGTGACTGGAACATGCTGGGAATCACATATTTATATGACTGGCTGAACAGAACAATCACACTCCTCCACAGACAAGGAGCCACTCTAAGTGTGAAACTTTGAGCTATTTCTAGAATGACTGTCATGGAAAAGCCAGTGTGTACGTTACTTTACAGACAATATTTATAGACCTAGACATATTCTGGATTTTTAAAATCACATATATAATGTATATATTTTACTTTTATAATTAACTACTGACTGGAAGGAAATCAACTGCTTTTTAATCATGCAAGCAGTTAGCTAAGTTATTTGGCATATCAAATGAATTTCCACAGCAAAAACACAAACTTTCCTTGTTTAGGCCAGCCAGTCCTCAATAGGTGGCATTGTTCACTTGTCAAGTCATTACCAGGAGGTCGTAAAACCAGAGGCTCCTCAGACTTAATGGAAAAAGCAGACCTGAAATACAAAAACTACAGACAAACGACAACGGTGCTCCCAACAAGATGATCCCTTTCACGTGAGCTCTGCACACACTAAAATGTACTTAACTTTCTCAACACTCTCCCTCAGCTTTTACTTCGTACAAGACAACTGTCAAGAGCTTTGACATCATATGAATTTTCCTTTGGTTTCACATCACAGGTTTCAAGAACACATTTTCTTTCTTGTAGTTTTCCATTTGGCAACAGTGAGTTCTCTCTCCAGCTGTTTCTGAAAAATGGTCAACTCAGCTGCCCATTCATTCAATGAATGTTCCACTGGGCATCTACTCCTTTCCTGGCACTCTGCATTGTGCATTTCTTTTGACTCTGGCAGAGAATTTTTGTAAGTCAGTGTATGAACACAAATTATAGCACAGATTATGGTGGTCTAATAAAATATAGCTTATTTTTCAAAAGGAGGGATCTATTCGCAGAGTAAGCAAGAAGCTCCACCACCAGAGGCAAGGCACAGAAACATCCACAGTTCCTTTATTTCCAGTTCTAAGTAAGGCAATTAAGAAATATACACATGAATCTTCACCAAATGATATATTTTAGAAGTTGCAGGTGGTATAATAGGATTTTAAAGAGTAAAATTACACGTTGATGAACCAAACTGAATGGTTTTGAGTATTACTACTTTTGTCTTTTGAAAGAACTAATTCTAATTTAATATTAAAATTTAAAACATATGCGATCTTTTAATTCAAACAAATCTAAGAATTAAAATGGAAGAACAAAATGAGGAAAACTATAATTTGCAAATGCTGGCTGGATGAACCAGAAGTATCACTTGTCTGCCCTTGAGCTCGGTGTCTCTGATGCTTCCAAATGGTTTGTCATCGTCCACAGCCCAGCAACTCGTTTAGCTGATGATTATCTAGCCAAGCACCTTTACCCTGACTTAGTTCTCATGAGCCCCATGTGCTGTTCTCCCCATGCTCACAAACGAGGAACCTGAAGAGTGGAAGCAGAGGAAGCAGAAACCTGCTCCAAGCCACACAGGTAGTAAGTGGGGAAGATGAGACTTAAGGCAAGTGTCTGATCCGAGTCCACACTGTTACCTATGATGCTCCTCAGACTACCTGTCATCAATATTCTCATCCAAAATGTCCAGAACGATAAACACACCAAGGCTATCTACTAGTACTGGTATCATCTTCACACTATTCAAGCCAGATCATTTATCACAGGGCACGTCTCTCCTCCTGCAGGTGGTTAATCAAGAATCAGCGTCCACTCAGTGCCACACATTAAATTTGACACCAAACATCCTGCTCACAGTCTCATTCCTCAGCTTCCAGAAGACAGTATAAGTAGCTACATATTAAGTATAAGCTATTATATTAAAGTATACCTGAACTAGAGATCAATTAGCAAACTACGCTAGAATGTCAGACATTCAAACTACAGAAGAAAGCTAAAAAGGCTAAAATGAGGACTCAAAAGGCATGCCCTAGTGCTTCTGCCCCAGCATGCGGAGGAAACCCTCCAGCTCCCTTTCCCATTTTCCCCTTGACTGTTAGTTAACTTTACTAACAATTAACTTGGTGATCCAGTTTCCAAGCCAGTAACTAAACCATCCTCTCTTCTCTTACACCTGTTCTGCCTTCCTTTAGTTACCTGCTGCTGACCTATTGTGTAATTTGCTCATTTAGTACAGCTACTCTCAAATGACTACCTCTGACCACTCCCTCCCACCATAGGGTGTGAGTGCCACAAGAGCAAGGGATCACTGATCTGACTTACTCATTTGCTCACCAGAGCAAATGCCTCTCAGACACCACAAGGCACACAGCATGTGCTCAATAAATATTTTTACAAACACATCAAGAAACCACAAATGAGGAAGGGCAAGAATGCCAAACTAGAAAAACACCGCAAAAACCAAGTGCAAAAAGAGAAGGGAAACAGGATGAAAGAGAGTAACTTTAGAAAAAAAAAGCAGTTGGTGTGAGGGCATGTGGTACGTAGAAATGCTGCGATGGCAGAACGTGCCTGAGGATGTGAGTGCCACTGTCGCACGTCTTGCTCAGTGCTCTGGGACAGGAGGCAGAGAAGCACACGACACATTTGGAAAAGACTCATTTCAAACGAGCAGAATACATAAAAGCTTAACAATGAAAATGTTTCAATTGTCTGGAAACTTTGCTTTCTGTGTAACAGTTCATTCACTGGTGTCGGTTATTTGAGGTTAATTATCTCAGCCCACTTTTATGCTTTCACACAGCAACACCATGGTCTAGGGCAAAAAGCTCTTAAATTTGGAGACACTGCTCTGCCACTCACCACCTGTGTTACCCTGGACAAATTAATTCTCGAAGTAAGAGGAGTGAATCCATACCCTCTACGCAACCATGAAGGTCCTTCCATCTCTAATGCTTTATGATGCTATGATTTTATGATCCGAAGCTATGATTTTATGATCTGAGACGAGTTTTGGAAATTCTTGACCTAAAGGAAAAAATGTTCCCACTGCTGGTTTAACTCTACCCCTATGCATCTTCCTCAGAATTAACAGGATGACATGGGGATAAAACCATGGCCTCTGTTCTAATTTAAGTAAATGATTTTAAAATTTTGATAATTTAACTATTATTAATAAAAAATGTTATGCAGCACACCTCAAGAGAGACTATGACACAAAACTGTCCTGATTTAGGGGCTACTCACAGAACGAGGCTTTTCTGACTAAACTGTACAAATGTTGCCCTCTACTTCAAGCCCTCTACTTGACTCAAAAAGTAGCCTGAAAAAATATCTTAAGATTTCAAAATGCTCACCCTTTGCCATCACTCAAATTCTATTGATTATGACAGTTAGGTATTTATACAATAGTATAGTATATACCAGAGATCAAATTGCCAACATCTGCTGGATCATGGAAAAAGCAAGAGAGTTCCAGAAAAACATCTACTTCTGCTTTATTGACTATGCCAAAGCCTTTGACTGGGTGGATCACAAGAAACTGTGGAAAATTCTGAAAGAGATGGGAATACCAGAACACCTGATCTGCCTCTTGAGAAATTTGTATGCAGGTCAGGAAGCAACAGTTAGAAGTGGACATGAACAGCAGACTGGTTCCATATAGGAAAAGGAGTTCGTCAAGGCTGTATATTGTCACCCTGCTTATTTAACTTCTATGCAGAGTACATCATGAGAAACGCTGGACTGGAAGAAACACAAGCTGGAATCAAGACTGCTGGGAGAAATATCAATAACCTCAGATATGCAGATGACACCACCCTTATGGCAGAAAGTGAAGAGGAACTAAAAAGCCTCTTGATGAAAGTGAGAGTGAAAAAGTTGGCTTGAAGCTCAACATTCAGAAAACAAAGATCATGGCATCCGGTCCCACCGCTTCATGGGAAATAGATGGAGAAACAGTGGAAACAGTGTCAGACTTTATTTTTCTGGGCTCCAAAATCACTACAGATGGTGACTGCAGCCATGAAATTAAAAGACGCTTACTCCTTGGAAGGAAAGTTATGACCAACCTAGATAGCATATTCAAAAGCAGAGACATTACTTTGCCAACAAAGGTTCGTCTAGTCAAGGCTGTGGTTTTTCCTGTGGTCATGTATGGATGTGAGAGTTGGACTGTGAAGAAGGCTGAGCGCCGAAGAATTGATACTTTTGAACTATGGTGTTGGAGAAGACTCTTGAGAGTCCCTTGGACTGCAAGGAGATCCAACCAGTCCATTCTGAAGGAGATCAGGCCTGGGATTTCTTTGGAGGGAATGATGCTAAAGCTGAAACTCCAGTACTTTGGCCACCTCATGCAAAGAGTTGACTCACTGGAAAAGACTCTGATGCTGGGAGGGATTGGGGACAGGAGGAGAAGGGGACGACAGAGGATGAGATGGCTGGATTGGCATCACTGACTCGATGGACGTGAGTCTGAGTGAACTCCGGGAGTTGGTGATGGACAGAGAGGCCTGGCATGCTGCGATTCATGGGGTCGCAAAGAGTCGGACACGACTGAGCGACTGATCTGATCTGATCTGATATACCTATTCTATACAAAATTGTCTGGTTTCTCCACATAACTGAAGGAAAATGTCAGTACAATACACCGAATAAGTTTCTAAACATAAGCTGTTGTTATTATTTTCATATACATAGAGTAAGGCTATTAAGAAGAGAAAACAAGTCTGAAAAGCTTCTCTCTAGGTTAAGTTCTGGAAAATTCTTACATCTTTAACAAGCAAAGAATCATTTGTAATTACCATGTTCAATGCCTCAATGCAAAGTAATTCTTATGGCAGAAGAAAAGCATTATCCATACTTCTTAAGCTGTAAACACACATCCCGTGGGGACTGAGCCTGATGTTAAGAGCAAACCTGTTCTGTATCTAGAGCACCACCTGGTGGCTGGAGTGAGACAACAGTCTGGTATTCTCAATATACTACTGCTTCCTTTCAGTTCTCCACCGGGTCAAGAGAGACCCACGGCAACCTTCTCTTTATCACACTTACTGTCTTATCATTTATGCCGGACTCTAAGACAACTTTCCCCAAAATAAATATCCCTCAGAAGTAGAGATCTCCTGATGTGTGAGTCTCTCACAGTAAGTTCTCTGAACTAATTTTAGAAAACACTGCTTTCTGAGAAAGCAGGATAGCATGAAATGACCTCAATCACTGTTAATTTTTAAAGTTATATGATTGCCTGATGGAATAAGCAAAAAAAAAAAAAAAGTATTTATAGATAAAAGAGCATAATTTCAGGGACAACAAACAAAAGGTGGCAAGCGGAAATAAGGCTAAGTGCTGACAGTGTTGAAGCTGGGCAATGGGCACACGGGGTTCACTGTACTATTACCTCTACAAACGCCTGAAATTTTCCATTTTAAGGTTCTTTATAAAATTAAAGTAAAAATACATAATTCAGATTTATTAATCCTACTGATATGTCTTTCAAATAATATGTGAACTTCTTTCCAAAAAATCTTCTTAATCTAAAACTATGTAAAAAACAAACCTCGTTCATCTTTTCTTTTAGAAAAGCCTGTTTAAAGGTTTCTTTAAAAACAATAAACGCTAAGTAACACTGTCACTGTCATGGCTATCTACAAACAAATAGAGAGTAACTGTCTGGTGTTATTCAACTGTGTACTTGTGGCCTAGGAAAACATTTCCACTATCTTCATCCATAGATTCAAAGAGCGCTGTGTTTCAAACAATCTGAACAGAAACAAAGATGATGGGCTCTGTGACCTATGCCAGAAAAGTGACTTTACTGTTGACAAAGACATCGAGCAAGTGGTAAAGCACTTTCATCTCCCACTATCATATTTTCTTGTCACTAACCTGTGAATGTGTGACATAATAAAAGGGAAAGTGAAAACATGGAACGGGGTGACCACGAAGCCTGAGAACCTCCTCTGTGTAATTAGATAAGAGAACAGCACGCTTATAGGAGGAAGTTCTCTGTAGTACAGACCTGTGAAAGTGAAAATGAAAGTCGCTCAGTCCTGTCCGACTCTTTGCGACTCCGTGGACTATACAGTCCACGGAATTCTCCAGGCCAGAATACTGGAGTGGGTAGCCTTTCCATTCTCCAGGGGATCTTCCCAACCCAGGGACTGAACCCGCATTTCAGGCAGATTCTTTACCAGCTGAGCCACAAGGGAAGCCCAGTATAGACCTGTAACAGTGACTTATTAAAAGGAGGCAGGTGTCCACTGCAGATAACAAAGCCACACAACAAGCAGTTCAAGAAAGATCATTGTGAACACATTGGAAGAAGAAAGTCAGAGGAGTCACAACCCAAAGGCAGCATCTGCCCAGCCCCTCACCCCAACCAAGGAGTGGCTGGCAATGAAGAGGGGGCAGATAACAATGGTGCCACCAGAGGGCCCTCCCCGCATGACACCGGATACGCCCAACACACTGCCACACGGTGACTTACGAGCAAATCACTCAAGCCAGGTTTACTTTCCATGCAAAGCCCAAATCCATTTCAGGCAATATACAAAGCTGGTTTATGTCACATGAGCAGAGGATCACAAGTTTGGTTTTGATACCTTTCATTCCTCTTTGTATTCAGTTGTATATACAGTACCTCCAAATTCAAAATGAGAAGAAAAGTTTTTCTGTATCAAACTATCTAAGCACTAAATGATATATATTTTAAAACAAGGAGAGATACGAATATATACTGCTCTTAAAATTTAAATTCCCTTTAATTCTATAATAATGCAACTATGATATGATATACACACATATAAACACAAAATCACATCACACGATTATCCTACAATGAGGACAGAAAGGGACACAGTGTAAGCCAACCTCCTGAGTGCAGACTTCTTATAGACCAGACAAGGTCTAATCTATTGCTGCTTAAGAGTTTTATTAAGGAAATAACCTGAATTCACTCATTAAATTTAATACAGCAGATTCCTATTCTAATTGAGAAAAATGTTGAGTCATTAAAGACACTTTTAGGAAGATTATTTTTAAACCTCATCATTAAAAATATTCCTAGTCAGGACAGCAGTCCTGTCGACTTCATGATCCCTTAGAATCAGATCAGATCAGTCGCTCAGTCGTGTCCGACTCTGCGACCCCATGAATTGCAGCACGCCAGGCCTTCCTGTCCATCACCAACTCCCGGAGTTCACTCAGGCTCACATCCATCGAGTCAGTGATGCCATCCAGCCATCTCATCCTCTGTCGTCCCCTTCTCCTCCTGTCCCCAATCCCTCCCAGCATCAGAGTCTTTTCCAATGAGTCAACTCTTCGCATGAGGTGGCCAAAGTACTGGAGTTTCAGCTTCAGCATCATTCCTTCCAAAGAAATCCCAGGCCTGATCTCCTTCAGAATGGACTGGTTGGACCTCCCTGCAGTCCAAGGGACTCTCAAGAGTCTTCTCCAACACCACAGTTCAAAAGCATCAATTCTTCGGCACTCAGCCTTCTTCACAGTCCAACTCTCACATCCGTACGTGACCACAGGAAAAACCATAGCCTTGACTAAACGAACCTCTGTTGCTTCTGCTTAATTCTTTCCACTTTTCTGTTCCCATCAGCATCAGTCTCTCACCTGTTTCATTAAACTACATAAAATATAAATAAAAAATTCTTTATATACATTTCAGCTTATGATCACAGAGGTCATCCAAAATAAGACACTTCTTCCTAACATCCTTTCCATACTCTAAAAACTAACTAAGGATACAAAAAAAAAAAGAAAAATCCACAGTCTGAGACCAACTCGTTTGGGAGTACTATGGAGAAAGACATTCTCATACTCTGGAGTAAAGACAGTACACCCATGGAGGGAATCTGGCAATAACTAGCAAAATTCTATGAGCTCCTGTCCTTTGATGCACTAGGTCAGATCAAGCAAAAAGCACACCTGCACCCGAAGGCACAGTGACAAAAGTATACTGTCTAAAGCAGATTAGAAACAAGTCCCATGTCCATAACTAGGGATTGCTTCAATAAACCACAGTACATGCAATCAAGAAAAAAAAGCATGATTCAACACACAAAAAGAGATAAAGCAAACACAGGAAACTAACCCATGTTGAATCTAGATGACGGAAACAAGGTACTCAGTATACTATTCTCTCAATTTCCCTTTGTCTGAAAGTCCATAATAAAATCTGGAAAACAATTCAGCCAATGCCTCAGAATTGTAATGCGACTACTGGAGCTATGGCTACAGCCTGTTCTTCACACAGTTTAGAAGAGCTGAGATCTACTGGCACTTAATACTATTAGATAATGGTATTATCTACAACATCAATGAAATTTTAGCTAAAAATCCCATATTTGTATCCTATGGAATTACTTGTATTTTGAAAAACAAAGATTCTTTTTTTTTTTTGAAAAACAAAGATTCTTAAATGGCTGGCTTTATATTGTATTATACAAAAGATAGGTCACAAATTACTCCTGCTTTATTTTATCTAGATAGTATTATTTTCTGAAAATCTGATATCTACCTGAATGATTGAAAACAGTAATGCAAACAAACATACAGAATCATTTATGAAGTCTCATACAATCTCACCCTCTGCAATTATGTGCTACTTTTCTAAAGATGCTACTAAAAAGAACTGACTTGCTATTCTGGATATCAAAGCTATCTATATTTATTTATATCCTCATCAAATCTCTCAGAAAATAACTTACTTCTTGGGGTGCCTAAGTGATTTTATTTTACAGTTACCAACAGAGCTAAAAATGGATTTTCTGCATTGATATGGTTGCTTAAAATTCCCGTTAGTATGCTGACTGTTATTTACTTCAAATGTTTTACAACAACAAAAGCAAAAATGTATTTTCTTGAACATAATTAAATTAGTTTGGCCCATTATATGGACAAAACCACAAAACAGAGAGCTGCTGCCTGGAGCCAGGAAAGCAGGTCAGATCATTTGAACTTTCCAGAGGAGAGCTTTTCTGGCTTTTCTTTCTGTCTCTGAGCACTGGAACACTAGCTGGTTACTCACATAGAAAACAGTAGCCAAGTACAAGGAAAACTCCTACTCCATGACAAGAATGCCACACCTGGAAACTGAGAAGCAGAGCAGCATGCCCACATCAGTTTCTCTAGGCAGCCAGCACCACAGACAGCTGACTCTCTGTGAGCAAGGATTTGCCAAGTGAAGGAAGAATTTCTAGGATAAAAAGCCAGCAAGTAAAGGAGTCACCTGAAGCAGTGACCATCTCCCTACACAGAACTACCATCAGGGCAGCTCACAGGTCTTAAAATTCCCTCTTAATGAGCCCCAAGTTTAATAATCTACCTAAAAAAGATCAGACCTAGGACCAAGCTCCTGATCAGCGCCCTGTTCATAAAGCAGAAAGGAACTGTCCCTGCTCGCAGCTCCAAAGCATGGACACAAGGGGGCGCAGGAGGGCCATAAGAACAGAGACAGACACACACTCTCTCTCCCCTCTCTCCCCTCCCCCCTCCCCCTCTCTCCCTCCCTCCCTCCCCCCCCACCCCAGTCCCCAACTCCCTCTCCCTCTCTCTCTGTCTCTGTCTCACTATCTCTCAAGCTAAACTGTAGGCCAGCTGGTTTACCAGAAGGAAAGTGGAAAAGAGACAGTGGAGAAGAGCCCTGATTGCTCAGCAGGTAAAAAATCCACCTGCAACACAGGAGACACAGGTTCAATCTTTGGGTTGGAAGATGCCCTGGAGAAGGGAAACAACAACCCACTCCAGTATTCTTGCCTGAAAAATCCCATGGACAGAGGTGTCTGGTGGGCTACAGTCCAAAGGGTTGCAAAGAGTCGGACACGGCTTGAGCAACTAAGCATGGGGTCAGGAAAAAACCTCAAAGACTGGCCTCAAGAACTGAAGCTGCAAAGGCAACTAAATTTAATAAATCAAACTAGAGAGCAATTTATGCTCCAGGGCACTGTTGAAAATACAGCAACCAGTCAGCAAATGGTGGAGCCTAAGACCTAGATGTGAAGCAACAAACACTTTAACGGAGAGATCAGGGAAAGAGACAAAGAGAACACTACTAAAACCACTGTCGTCGTGGGTGACTATGCAATGCCCAAGGCTGAGACTTCAGGGAGTATCAGCAGAGGCTTCTTGAATACAAATGCATATTCTCCTTTCTCCTCTGATTTTAAAACCAAATGCATCAAACGATATGTATATAACTGCACTGTTGGGACAGTAACATATAGAAAAGTAAAATATTTGACAACATCATAAAGAAGGTGGATGGAAACAAAGGTGAACTACAGTAAGAAAATTACATTAGATGGTAACTCGAATACACAGGAATAGATGAACAGAACCAGAAATGAAGTTAAGGTTAATTTTAACAAATCATAAATAAATACTTGTTCCTATTTCTCCTCTCAGCTTTATAAAAGACATAAAGTCATATAAGGTAATAACTAAACAATATATATTGAGATCACAACATATATAAATTATAAATAGCACACAAAGTGGGAGGAGGGACTGGAGCTCAACAACAATAGCATTTTATTCCTCACTGGACTCAAGCTGGCATAAATCTGAAGTCACTCCTGTAAGTCAATAGGTATATGGTAAGCCTAGAGCAGCTACTAAGAGAACATCTCAAAAATACATAGTGAAAAAATTAGAGGAACTGAAATCCTACACTAGAAAATATTCATTTAGTGCAAAAGAAAACAGTAAAGAAATAAAAGAAGACAGACATGAAACATAAAACAAAAGTGAAATGAAGACATAAATCCAACTCCATCATTAACAACATTAAATATGGATTAAGCACTTCAGCTAAGTGGAAGAGACTGCTCTCCCTCCAAATTAAAACAAACAAAAAAACAAGACCCAAATACACAGTGACTAAAAGAGACATACTTGAAACTCAAAGACACAGACTGACAACAAAATAGTATAGATATTATCAATGCAAACAGGAACCACAAGATGGAATGGCTATACCAATATCAAACAAAATGGATTTTAAAATAAAAAATCCTACTAGAGATATAGATAATCCACAGAATGGGAGATATTTTCTAATTTTTTAAAAATATTTTTATTACTTTAAAATATCTAATATTTTTCTAATATTTTTTTAAATGGGCAAAAAATTTTAAATGGGCAAAATATGTAAGCAGACATTTACTCAAAGAAAATATATAAACTGCCCCAAAAAGCATGTGAAAAGATGCTCAATATCATTAGCCATCGGTGGTGGCCATTTAGTCGCTAAGTCATGTCTGAGTCTTGCGATCCCACAGACTGTAGCCTGCCAGGATCCTCTGTCCACGGGATTCTCCAGGCAAGATTACTGGAGTGGGATGCCATCTGCTCTGCAAATCAAAACCTCGGTGAAGGGACTTCCCTAGTGGTCCAGTGCTTAAGACCCTGCGCTTCCAACACAGGGGCTTCAGGTTCAGCTCCTAGTTGGGGAATTGTGCTGAGGTGCAGCCAAAAAAATAAACACACCTTCAATGAGATACCACTTCACACCAACTCGGATGACCAAGAATTTAAAAAGGGTAGCACTTTGAAAAACAGTACGGCAGCAGTTCCTCAAAAGGTAAACACAGAGTTTTTATTTATTTATTTATATTTATTTGTTCCTATGACCTAGCAATTCCACTCCTAGGTATATACCCAAGAGAAATGAAAACATATGCCTATTAATACATAAAAACCTGTCCATGAATATCCATAGCAAAGCTTTCTATATAAGCCCCAAATGAAAACAACCCAAATGGCCATCAATGGATGAACAGAGAAACAGAATCTGGTATATCCATACAACGAAATATTATTCAGCCACAGAATGGAATGAACTACTGACACATGCTACAACATGGATGAAGCCTGCAAACGAGCTAAGCGAAAGAAGCCAGTCAACAAGAGACCAGTATGATACAATTTCATCTACCTGAATCGTCCGGATTAAATAAATCCAGGAACAGAAACTGGAATATGGTCGCCTAGAGCTGGGATGTCCGAAGGATAATGAGGAGTGACCACTCTGGGGATGAGGTTTCTTTTCTGGATGATGAAAACCTGGTGTTAGTGATAATGGTTGCATGACTCTGAATATACTAAAAACCATTCAGTCATGTACTTTAAAATGGGTAAATTATATAGTATGTGAATTATACAACGAAGGTCCATATAGTCAAAACACGATTTTTCCAGTAGTCATGTACAGATATGAGAGCTGGACCATAAAGAAGGCTGAGTGCTGAAGAACTGATGCTTTCGAACTGTGGTGCTGGAGAAGACACTTGAGAGTCCCCTGGACAGCAAGGAGATCAAACCAATCAATCCTAAAGGAAATCAACCCTGACTATCCATTGAAAGGACTGAGGCTGAAGCTAAAGCTCCAATAACTGAGCTACCTGATGCAAAGAACCAACTCACTGGAAAAGATCCCAATACTGAGAAAGATTGAGGATAGGAGGAGAAGGGGATGACAGAGGATGACAAGATTAGATGGCATCATCGACTCAATGGACATGAGTTTGAGCAAACCCCAATGAGACAATGAAGGACAGGGAAGTCTGGTGTGCTGCAGTCCATGGGGTCGCAGACAGTCAGACACGACTTAAGTGACCAAACAACAAAACTGTTATAAAGAAATAAAAGCACAGCACAGTCTCAACTTACGAAATGCTATCTCATGCTACTTCAGAGACATGACAAACTGACCCATATGAAAAACAGTATCATTTCAAATATCTCTGAAAACTCCATATGAATTCAGTTAGATACAAGATAAATAAAACACTACAAATGAAGTTAAAAATTTTATCAAAGCCAAATATACTCACTTGTATGAAATCAAAGCACTAAACAGTCACAAACTTTCCACCAGTATGAATTTTCTCTAAGTATGTGATCCTACAAAATAAATCATTAAGGCAAACCTACGAAAGACTGAAGGCAGGAGGAGAAGGGGACGACAGAGGATGAGACGGTTGGATGGCATCACCAACTCGATGGACACTGAGTTTGAGCGAGCTCCGGAGTTGGTGATGGACAGGAAAGCCTGGCGTGCTGCAGATCCATGGGGTCGCAAAGAATCGGACACGACTGAGCAACTGAACTGAACTGATTTGGTTATAATAAAGAAATCCACTATGTATATTTCAATGTAAACACAAGATCAAATCACGTATTCAGAGTCCCGTACTGCTGATGGTAGTGAATGTAAATGTAAGCTATTTTAAAAAACCTCAAATAAACCTTGAGCCTAACTACAACACTGCCCTAGAGCCCGCCTGGATGCTAAGTGGCACTCATCTTGGACTTGGCTCAGATGTCACTTACTTCAGAAAACCCTCCCTCACTCCAGTCTCACACTAAGGTGGCTTTCCTTACTAATCCACCAGCTAACTCGAACAGCATTGGAACTGCTTACCCATCTGTTTCCCCAATGGAATGGATTCCATAGAGGCCTGAAGCCCAAAATTGGAGTCGGGGCTGGGGGAAGCAGTCGAAGTTTAGCGGGAACACATCAGATGTGTTCTGGCCCAACTATCCATACCTGGGAAGCAGGCAGGCACAAGACCAGAATCTCAAGGGTAGTAGGGAAGAGTAATGTGCAGAAAGGAATTAAGACCTCCTGAGAGTATCAAAGGAGACCTGGCAGAATCCATTATCTATAAATGCTACCACGCACTGCTACGGGTCTCAACAGGGAATTTGTGGGAGCACTTCTCAAATCGGAACGTGCACGTGAAATCACCTGGAGACCTAGTTCACAATGCGGACTCTGATTCAGTAGGTCTGAAGGGAAACCTGAGATTCTGTGTTCCCAGTGACACTGATGCTGCTGGTCCACAGGCTACACTTTAGCTAGAAAGGCGCTGGGAGACCCAGAGTCAGCCTTCTCACAGGGAACATGCAGCATTACCTCCTGCCCTATCAACCATCTTTTTTAAGCTAACACATTCTGTGTCATTAAAAAGACACAAAAATCAAAACTTCAATCCTTCTGCATCTGTTGGCATCTTTCTTCCAAGACATCACCGTCCAACTTTGAAAAGTAAGCAATCTCTTACTCATCTACATATCTGCAGCTGGAAAACACAGGCCCTCGGTAAAGGCTTGTCAAATAATGCTCTATACAACCTCAACCCTGGGTGATGGACAGGGAAGCCTGGCACGCTGCAGTCCATGGGGTCACAAAGAGTCGGACACGACTGAGCGACTGAACTGAACCTCAACGCGTTCAGTTTTTTCCACGTGCTTTTGTTGAGCTATACTTGTTCACTGATTCACCTTTCCCGCCTCCCCGTGGGCTGCGGCACACAGCCTGCACACACAGTGCATCCACTGATGTGGGCTGACAGCCCAACGACTGATCTATACACACATGACACTCGGGCTCCTGGAGAGAACACTGAGTAAGAACACATCCTTTTTTTCTGAGGGATTTAAAATGATCACATGTATGACTCGTTTTCACAAAAGTTCAGGAGTACACCCTGCAAGGACCACCAGCTCCACATGACAGATAAGAAAATGGCATGAGAAGGTTATACAGTATGCTCCTTCACAGACAACCTCAGCACAGGAAAAAATGTTTAGTGAACGGTACCTCGGTCTTCCCACATTCATCGGGCGGATCCTGGTGTATGGCCATTTGATACTTGACATACAAAGAAAATGACTGGCTGAAGGACGACTTGAACTCTGGGTCCTCAAAGGAGACAGGTACTAACCTCACCTTCAGAGCAAGGAAAATACAAGCAAATGCTATTGAAACATCTCTAACTGATGACATGCTTCTGAAGGTGAGGCTAGAGTAAGATCTCCGCAAATCCACTGCAAAGCTCAGCACTGGCATTGTTTATAAAATGAGTAAACCTTGGAACAGGCTGACGACCACAGAGCCTGATGCATGAACTTTACACTGAAATTATGAAAAATGTAAACTCACAAGGGCCGGGACAATTTCTTTTATTTGGTTTAATTTTTCCCTTTACCCATGTAATTCTCTGCGTATAGCAGAGTCAATACTGTTGCTCATGGTAACTGACACTAGCTGTCACTTCTACTAAGGGCTTTTTCCCCTTCCAGATCTTTCTTGGGTAATTTGATTTATAAATTATAAATCAAGGACTTCATATGAGAACTTCAATTAAGACATGCTACTATCCATTCTAGTCCTACTCAGTTGTATACAGCCTGTACATCAATAAAGAGTAATTTAGCTATTAGGAACTCTCTCTACTCACGACTTCTACATGGAGATAAAGCATGTTAACTGTGCTGGGCAAAGTATGGCTACCATAAAAACTGGGATTTTTTTTAAAACTTTTTTTTCCCAATAAATATTTTAACTTAGAGATCTGTTTTCCACTGAGTCTTAAGTAAATGCATCTAAACACAGTGATTTTTAAACAGAGATACTTCATTTTATGTGCTACTTTTCACATTGAAATTATACATAAAAGGCACTTAACATGGCCTGTGGTAAAATCTGCACTTTCAGAATGTCCATTATTCCACAGTCCTATCTCTTTGCAGATATACTGCAAATTGAACATAAATAAAATGCACCGCATATAAACCAAGAATTCACACAGTGATATCAAATAGAGGGGAAGTTTCATTTGTTCAGAAACATAACACTTGCCCTGCTGACCTGGCTCACAGTTGGTTTATCGGGCGGGTCCCTGTGAACAACCATCTGGTAACGTTTATAGACCTGGTAAGACTCCTGAAATGTGGCTTTGAACTGTGAACTTGGTGGAGATGATCTCACCACCCTCACCTTCAGAAGGAGGTAAAAAACAATGTTCATTAATTCATTTATTTATTCCATGGAATATGCATTAACAGTTACTCCCACCCTCAAAGACCCAAAAGTTTCAATACAAATATTAAAGCAGAAACACGTAACAGCAATATTTTAACTCTAAAGATCAACTGTTAATAAATAGAGAAAAATGCTATTTCTCCAAATTATAGACTCATTAACAGAGTCTATATATATATATATCTCATTAAAGGCAGAGGCTCCTGCCCAAACTCTAAGACTAAGCTCTGACTGAATTATGTAAGACTGCCTCAGCTATAAAACAACAGATTAGTTCTGGCATTCAAAACACAAACACAAACAAATACTCTTTAATATTAGCTGTACACAACTTACCTTTAGTAAAACAATTCAAAAGACTGAACATCTGAATATACTTTTTGGACACTCATTCATACATTATTAACCCCAAACTTACAACTTTTTAATGTAAGTATAAAAGACAACTTTCAAAAACTGTTCCTATTTCATAGCAATTCCATAGCATACTTTAAAAAGACTCTAAAGTCAGGTTCCCTGTACACAAATCTCAAAGTTATCATTTTAGTCAAGTGAATAAATTAACCTCTCAGTGCCTTAGTTTCCTCATGTAAAATGAGGATGCATTACACGCGGTAACTGTACATAGTAACGGATGGCATTTCTTTAATCTTATTCACTAACCAGTTAAAATATGTTAGCAAAACAGAATAGTAAAATACAAAATCAAATGTAATGTAATAGAAAGGCCTAACCGGAAACTTCTTGTTTGTGCCATGAGGAGTTGTTCTCATGAAAGAGTGACATCTAATGGATAACAAAAATCCATCCATTCTGGATATCATATTAAAAGAACAAAAGCTTATAACACAAGGAGCTTTATGACAACCTACAGGGTGGGAGGGAGGCTCAAGAGGTTGGGGACACACGTGTACTTTTGGCTGATTCACACTGTCATATGGCAGGAACCAATACAACACTGTAAAGCAATTATCCTCCAATTAATTAAAAAACTAAAAGCTGCCCACTTAAGTGTTGTATTAGGTGAAACCTGCTGCCCTGAACACATTACTAATAAAGCTAAAAGACTCTTCATAAAGTATTTTAAGTGGTAAGTTCCATTCTTTTTACAATTTGGGAAAGACAAAGTTAATACCAACAGAGCAGCCAAGGAATTATAATAATCAAAATTGTCAAAACTTATGTCTAAGAATATATAGTGTCCTAAGGTTTAAACTGCGCCAAAGTAAAATTTTGACATCAAGTTTTCAGTGATAAGTGATATTCTTAGATGATATTAAGCTATCAATTCCAAGGCTGACCAGTTACTAACGAAGTAGGAGAATATAATGAAATCATTATGGCAAATGTTATAGAAAAAAATTTTATAAACATATCAAACTAATACTGAAAAACCTAGACTTAACCTAGAATGTAAATCGACTTGGGAAAAATAAGAGGAATACTCTAAAACTATTCATATTATGTCTAAACTGTCAAAAAAAATAATAAACTGTCTAAATTCAGACATATTTATATTTATAATATGTCTAAACTGCTGGCTTGCACAGGTAATACCATTTGTTCCCTTGATCAAGACCAGAATATCAAAATCAATGAAACAGTGATTTGCCTCCTGTGATCTATTTCTTTCACTACCTAAACCAAAACTGCCAAAAATGAAATTTTAAATAAGTTATTTAAAAATTTTTCACTCTAATGAATAAATTTCAATTAAGGTATACAAAAAGCCAGAGTACCTCAAATAATAACAACACTAAAACTGGACTTTTCACAACTTTAGTAGCCACCTTTTAAACCTTAAGAAAAAAAAGTTTTCCTCAAGAGGCAACTAACTTAGTAAATATTAAGTGCCACTCCATCCCAGTTCACTTTAATTTCCCATTATATAAACAGTAAAACATCAACTGTATAATCAAGTGAAAAGCAACAAGGTAATCAACAAAAACAAAAAAATGTCCTCCAAGGTACCTCTAACTTGTGTGATGCATTCTCTGGTAAAGATTCAAAAATTAAATCTTCAAGTGACTTGGGTTGGTTGGATTTAGTCTTTGGCGGGAGCGAAGATGAGGGCTGACATTGAGCTTGGAAGCCCTCGCGTTCTCCAGCTGGGTTCTGCTGCATGAGTTTTAACCTTTTCCTCTCTTTCCTGATTTCCTTTGCTTTTCGACATGGAGGCTTACTCAAATCTGCGCCTCTGCCTAAAAAGGAATTTTAAAACAGCAGATCAATCACATTTGGCTCCAGAAATATTTTTCAAAAATCTCAAAGGTTCTACAGAACCAGTCCAAAGAGTTCCAATTGTTAGGTTAGCCTTGAGTGGAGGTCTCAGAGGTTTCATGGTGTAGACCTCTAAGTCGATCTTTAAATTTATCTCAGAAGAACTGCCAGAGAAAGTAAATAGCAACAGAAACTTCACAGGCAGCTCTTTGAGACCCCATGGACTATAGCCCACCAGGCTACTCTGTCCATGAGATTATCCTGGCAGGAATACTGGAGTGGGTTGCCATTTCCTTTCCCAGGGTATCTTCTCAACTCAGGGATCGAACTCACGTCTCCTGAATTGGCTGACAGGTTCCGAACCACTGAGCCACCTGGGAAGCCCCTTATTTTAATTTAAAAGAGCAAATATCAAGCTGACAACCCTTTAAAATATAAAAAAATGTTTACTATTAAAAACTACAAAATTGAGTCAATACCCTTTAATCTAGGAAGCTATTTTCAAGGAATCTATTCCAAGAAAATCACAAGAGATAAAGGCTAACAATGAACGCAAATTAAAACTTCAAAATAATCAAGATGCCCAGTTACAGAACAACTGCATCATTTTTAAAATAAGCAACAGAATATCAAACAGCCATTTTAATTACTTTAGAAATTTTAGGGGTTCTGTCATTATTCACTATTAAAACATTATATATTATACAATTAAATACTTAGGAAAAAATCTGAAATATACTACATTAACTGCCATTTTAACAGTTAAAAATGTTTAACAGTTTAAAAATAAAGAAAGGATTTTCCCTTTTTTTTGGTAGTGTTCTCTTTTCTCCCAATTTTCTAACATTACACATAATTTTTTAAAACTATTAATAAAGAAAAATGGTTTTATAAAAATTTAGGATCCTGAAACACAGTATTTACAAATCATAAAAAAGTCAATCTTATACAGAAGAAAATTAAGACCAAGAGTGTTAAGAGACAGTCAGAGACCAAGACCTGGTCAAAAGAAACTAGTTTAATGAGAAAACAGTGATAATGAGACCAAATTACAACTTCATTAACTCAACTAAAAACAAAATGTACCTTTAAAAAAATGACTTTTTAATAACCCGTAACAAAAAACTAACTCTATAATTAGCCATCACTCTGCTGCCTTAGAAAATTCATTTTCTTTGGCCAGAGAAATGTGTCATTTCTCAAATTTATATGTCAACCATATCCCAATAAAACTAGAAGAAGAAAAAAAAAGACTGCCATCATGAGTCAATAATGTTTCAAATGAGGGTAGGCTCCATGGAAATCCATTATAATATTCAGTCTACATTTGCCTCTGAAATTCTCCAAAATGAAGGTTTTTCAAATTATGTAAGCCATTATTATAATAAACAATAAAAATAGTAAACAATCTGACCCTAATGACCAAGAGAGTAAGACTTGAAAGAAATTATCTAAATCATTCAAAACATTTTACTGGACCGTTCTTATTAGGACGAAGTCTCAGACCAGCAATTTAAACGCCATGAAACCTTAAAGAACAAAAAGCATCAATAAAAATGCAGAGTTTACTGTGTTTTAAACACACATATAACTTATAATTTAAACAAAAAACTAAAATAATACTAAAAAATCTCTCCCTTGGATTATTTTGTACAAGAACGAACTCAAGAACTGAAGTATAGTAACTATGCAAATTGACATTTAATGAAATTTTTTCAAAGAGTCATATATACACACACACATATATATAATAAACCCATTTAATGCTGGATAAATTTTCCAAGCCTAATTTTTTTATAAGTGGTAATACAGAAAAAAGTCTCACCTTATTAAAGGTGAAATTAAATATCAAAATGTGGAATTATTTTTCTTGGCTGCACAGCTTGCACAATCTCAGTTCCCTGACGAGGGACTGGACCCAGGCCATGGCAGTGAAAGCCTGGAATCCTAACCACTAGGCCACCAGGGAACTACATGGAAATTTTTGTTAATTTGTAAAATTTTAAACTAAAATTAATTGTGATTACATAAAGAAATCTAGTAGGCTTCCCTGATGGCTCAGATGATAATCTGCCTGCAGGGAGACCCATGTTCGATCCCTAGGTCAGGAAGATCCTGTGGAGAAGGAAATGGCCAACCCCCTCTAGTATTCTTGGCTGGAGAATCCCATGAACAGAGGCTATAGTCCACGGGGTAACTAAGAGTTGGGCACAACTGAGCAACTAACACACACAAAGAAATCTAATGGCAAATTTGAAGAATTTCACAACGTCTGTATTTCAGACATAGTATCTACTGTGTCTCAGTTAACACTAAAAATAAAAATGTTTAACACCCTACCTTCTCACAGACAAAAGTTTGATTCTCAAACCTCGAGGGCCTTAAGGTAGTAAAAAGATATGGAACTCTTAAAATGTCTGTGTTAGGGCATGATAAGGCTATTATTTTAGGTTTTTTAAACAATTTGTTCATCTAAATTCAAGTAATAATAAGGTGTACAAAACAGGGGTCCATGTTACAGATTTCATGAGTGTTTCACTTTTTTAGCTCAGGAGAGGGCTCAGGGATGATGATGTCTCAAGCACAAAGACAATCTTGGCTTTAATGTGGCCTGATGACAAACTTCCACTACCTGGCTGAGGAGCTGTATGCACTTTAACTGAACACGACGGTTCACCAGAGCCCAACTTCTCTTCCATATCTTGTGAATGGGTTATTTCATTAGACTCTTCCCTCTTTGCTTTCTTCTTCTCTTCACTCTCTAAGCTCTTTTTGAGGTCATCATTGAGTGTTTTAAGGTCACAGTGTATATCCAATTTATTTATTAACCCAAAGTCACTGGAAACGGCATCCTCCACGGTGGGCTCCATGGGCTCATCTACAAATCAAAGAGAAATCACAGTCCATCAGCCAGGCCATCTGACACAACCAAGAGACATGTACGGAAAATGTGCCCTCTTCTCTCCAATGTGGCAGAGACTACTGAGTGTTCACCAAGTCCATTCTCCCATCTTGCGGAGTCAGGGCTGTGATGGAGACAGTGGGGCCCTGGAAAGGGAACGCGCCAGTCCCTTGGTTACAAGCCAAGTTGTAACCGAGCTCCCATCAGTGGGACAGAACCAAACTGATAGGTTCAATTTTGCTCATTGTTTTAAAGGAAATCTGTGACCCTGAACTTCTACCCTTTCCCTTACCCGCTGGCTAGATTAGTAAAAACCAGAGTGACCTCAGAAATCACTTGAAGAGAGACCCAGAATGGCGAGGGGTGGTGGCGGGGAGGAGAAAGTGGGGTGGCGGGCTGCAGGCCAACCTGGAAAACCTGCCCTGGACTGTGATGCAAGGACAGAAACAGACTTCTATTAATTTTTAGTCATTGCATTTTGGTGTCTCCTCATTACAGTTAGTTTTATCCTAATGAATACATCACTCTTATGAATTAAGTTACAGACATAAATAATTCAAAAGCCTACAAGTCAAATAAAAAACCAAATGTAGAAACTATATAAAAGGACAAGTAATCCTCAACTTACAAATGGACAGTATCCTCAAAACATATCTGAATATTAATCTTTGAAACTCAGAACATGATTCCTACCGACACCACCAAGCAGAGCTACACCAAAATTCTGATGTTTTCAGAATGACCTGGAGTCTTCTGGCCTCTTTGTTGCCCCCAGCTCTGCCAAGTTTGCTCCAAGTTGTCCTGAATCCTGCTCTGTTAAGGGCAGTGCATGAGGGCAAAGAATGTACCTGTTTTGCTGGCCACTGTATCTCCAGTGCTTAAAAGAGGGACTGGGACATTGTAAGCATTCAAAACATACTTGGGGGATGAATTAACAAGCTAACACTGGGGTGGGAGGCTCCCAGGGTAGGCCATTTCTTATGGCAGAAATGAGAAAGAGCTATAAGGATGGGTAGCATTCCCAATTCTTATGGTCATGTGTTAGGGAGTGCCTATGGGAAAACGCTAAAATAAAAAAGAAAGAACAGCAAAACATTGAAAAAACTGAAAAAGCAAAGAAACCCAAGTTAATTAAATGTTACTAGGCAATTTGAGGAAATACACCCAAATTCAAAATTCATAAGAAAAAAAAAAAAAGCTTCAGGCAATATAAGAATTCTTATTATCAGGGATTCCCTGATAGCTCAGTTGATAAAGAATCTGCCTGCAATGCAGGATACCCTGGGTCAATTCCTGGGTTGGGAAGATCCTCTGGAGAAGGGATAGGCTACCTACTCCAGTATTCTTGGGCTTCCCCTGTGGCTCAGCTGATAAAGAATCCACCTCCAATGCGGGAGACCTGGGTTCAATCCCTGGGTTGGGAAGATCCCCTGGAGAAGAGAAAGGCTACCCACTCCAGTATTCTGGCCTGGAGAATGCCATGGCTGTATAAGTCCACTGGGTCACAAAGAGCTGGACACGACTGAGCGACTTTCACTTTTCACTTTCAGGCAATATAATTTACTGAAGACCTTACTCAAACATGGAAAATCTGAGCTTTACTCTGCATGATAAATAATTATGTCATCTTATGTAAGTTGTAGATAATAAGCATTTATTTCTCCAGAGACAGTGCTGTGGTTGCTGTTTAGTCACCTCAGTCGTGTCTGACTCTGTGCTACCCTATAGAATGTAGCATGCCAGGCTCCTCTGCCCATGGGACTCTTCAGGAAAGAGTACTGGAGTGGTTGCCATGCTCTCCTCCAAGGGATCTTTCCAACCCAGAGATCAAACCTGGGTCTCCTGCATTGCAGGCAGATTATTTACCGCTGAGCCACCAAGGAAGCCTAGAGACAGTATCGCTTTCTATTTACTTCATAAGGTATCATTAGGATCAAAGAAAATGAAGAATTCTCAGAGAATCAGGAAAACTAAAATTTCAATAAATTCCAGGAAATGACATCTTTAAAATGGTCCTGTCTTCCCCCCAAGCTAGACGCTCCCTGGCATATATCCCCCTCTCCCTGATTTGGGGCCAGTGGTAGCAGTGTAACGGCAGAGCTAAGAGTAGCATCACCATCACAGTAACAGTAGCTCCTAACTGTAGTGGGACTCCTTCCGCTACCTAAGAAATTAGTGAAAGTGAGAACCTTGGAAAGAAACATCTATTTAAAATAAATAGTTTTTAGCCGCCATCTCATCTTACCCTCACAATTTCCTTTTGAAATTTCCCCTTTAGCCAGAAATTTCAACATTTTTTTCAAAACCTTCTTGTGAGATTTTGATGGCTGAAACTGTAAAGGTCGGCACCTAGGAAAGCAAAATAAGTATTTAAAAAGTGAACTAAAACTGTGAAGAAATAAAATCAGTTCTAGATAATAGTACAATGAAGAAAAGCTCATGACTGCGATTTCTGGGTAAAGACAAGGCTTAAAGTAGTCTCTAATCCCATCTCAAAAGTCACTAAAATACAGTTAAGGGATTATTAGGGGAAAAAAAAGCAAAAGACATAAAGCACTAGGAAAAAACAATAATGGGAGAAACGCTGGAAGCTAGAAAGCAGATGTACAAGTGCTAACTGACTTAGCAGACCAGAGAAACTGAATCCTAAGCCAACAGCGGGAAAAGCCAAAAAGATACCCAATTTTCTCCACATTACCCCTAAAAGTCTTAGGGATTGGCGATACCTGATACCGTGGGAGAGAAGACTGAAAGCAGGTATAGAACTAGGAAGATCCCTCAAAAGTCTGTTTTGCAAGAAGTTATTATCTCATACTCTCTGCCGCTCAGCACAGATGAGTCTCTAAACCCAGCAGAAAATTGCAACATTTTCAGAAAGGGTTAAAAAACAAAAACAAAAAAAAGGCCTCTTCTGTGAGGAATACAGGCACAGCTGAAAACAGTTAAGTTCACAGCCAACAGTAAGCTTAAATGAAAGCCTTCATGCTAAGCGCTGAGACCTCTGTCACCCACACCCCCAACCCAGTCCCAGAACATCAGCAGATGATACTTTCTCTCCAGAATGTGATCAGAACGAAAAATACTGACCCAGAGATCCCCCCAAAGAAGAGGTTAGCCAGACCACCCTACTTAACGCCCATAGTAAACAAGACCCACCAAGGTACATAAAATTTCCAATAGGACACTTGAAGGTTGGAATCACCAGACACTTGAGGAGGGCCTCTAAAGCAAAGATAGGTGCCAAAAGGTTGAAGAAGGTAACCTGCAGAATATCGAGCGTACAGGAAGAAGGAAACCTTAAAAAACTTAAAGAGCCCAAGAACAAAAATCTCTCTTAGAAGTAAAAATAGAGTAGAAAAAATTAAAAGTTAAATAGAAAACTGAAGACCTGGAAAATGAAGTTGAGAAAATCTCCCAAAAGACATGGAAAATCAAGGAGAAAAATAATAATAATAAGAGAATCAGTCTAAAAGGTCCAATGTCTAAATAAAGACATGAGAAAAGAGAAAGAAGAAAATGGTAAGAAGAGGATCAACAAAATAACACAAGAAAATTCCCCTGGGACATGATGGGAGGAGCCCCTAGACAAGAGGAGTCTTATGTAAGGAATGAAAACAGATGCACTGCCAAACATATTATGAAACATCAAAACACTGAAGACAAAAAAAAAACTTCCAAAGAGAAAGAAAACATTTTGGACAAAGGAACAAGAATCAGAATGCCACTGAACTGCTCAACAGCAATAAGACAACAATGGAGCAAAGCTTTCAAAATTCTAAAGGAAAATTATTTTCAATCTACAGTGCTATACCCAGCCAAACTGTAAGTTAAGTATGAGCAGTCAATGGAAACATTTCCAAAGTCTAAAAAAATTTACCTCTTATGCACTTTTTCTCAAGAAACTATTAGAAAAGGTGCTTCACTAAAATAAAGGAATAATACAAGAAAGAGTAGAAAAGACAAGATGCAAACCAAGACCCAAAAGGAATCCTCAAGATTGAGAATCAAAAAGAAACTCCAGTGATTTATCAGGCACAGAGGCAATCTATTCAGATCACAGCAGGTCACAAGATTCCGTTAAGATTTTCATCAAGGAGATAAAAATGATACAGTACCTAAAGCATCTAAACATAGCAAGAGGAAATTTACACCTATGGGGGAGCACTTCTAGATAAACTGGTAATAGGTGCCTCAAAGACTGCTGCTGCTGCTAAGTCGCTTCAGTCGTGTCCTACTCTGTGCAATCCCTTAGATGGCAGCCCACCAGGCTCCCCTGTCCCTGGGATTCTCCAGGCAAGAACACTGGAGTGGGTTGCCATTTCCTTCTCCAATGCATGAAAGTGAAAAGTGAAAGTGAAGTCACTCAGTCATATCCGACTCCTAGCGACCCCATGGACTGCAGCCTACCAGGCTCCTCCGTCCATGGGATTTTCCAGGCAAGAGTACTGGAGTGAGGTGCCATTGCCTTCTCCGGCCTCAAAGACTAGGTAAACAAAAATGACAATGAGCAACACCAGGGAAAGTAAAAACTTGTGCAGGAAAGATAAAGTAATACTTTGGACACCTAATGCGAAGAGCTGACTCACTGGAAAAGACCTTGATACTGGGAAAGATTGAGGGAAGGAGAAGGGGATGACAGAGGATGAGATGGTTGGATAGCATCATTGTCTCAACGAACATGAGTTTGAGCAAACTCCAGGAGATAGTGAAGAACAGGGAAGCCTGGTGTGCTGCAGTCCACAGGGTTGCACAGAGTTGGGCATGACTTAAAGACTGAACAACAACTACATGGCTGAGCTGTGAAGTCTATTTACACAGCCATAATGAGATGACTACATCCATCCAAAATTTTGGGAAGTTGGGGATGAAGACAAATAGGAGTTTGTGACAAGGGGAAGTGGGGTAAAATAAAATTTAACCCTTATCTTTCAGAGCAAGAAGCCCAGAGATAATGGAGAAAACCAACCTTTTAGTAATGAAGTATTACTATATAAAAATGAAAGTGAAAGTTGTTCAGTCATGTCCAACTCTTTGCAACCCCATGGACTGTAGCCTGCCAGGCTCCTCTGTCCATGGAATTTTCCAGGCAAGAATACTGGAGTGGGGAACCATTCCCTGAACCCCAGTCTCCTGCATTGCGGGCAGATTCTTTACCACCTGAGCTACCACTGAAGCCCCATCATTATATAAGCATGTTACTTAAAGACACAGAGATGAAAGAACAAAAGAATCAGTTAAAAGATCTGAAAGTGACTGCAATGAGAAACAGAAAATAGGAATTGGAGGGGAGAGGGGTGGTTCAGAGGACTGCCATTTTGCAAAATAAGCTTTACAGGAACTATTTGATTCTTTAAAGTGTTAGCAAATATACTATTAATTAAAATTAAAATTGAAAAAAAAATTCATAGACAGGGAAGTTCATCCTCATTTTTACTCACACACTGGCCAGGCCCTAGCATCTGCCTAACAAAAAAGCAAAGTTGTAGGCTAGACCACACTAACTTTACCTCAGGCCTCACTGCACAGCTACTGTAGTAAACAGCAAAATAACCCAAAGAAATGCAAAATGACTCCAAAAAAATCAACATGTAAAAATGAAGTTGTATAAAGAGTAACAACTCAGGAAATTTCTTTTTCAATTTGGCTGCACTAGGTGTTAGTCGTGACACTCAGGATCTTTTGTTGCAGGATATGGGATTAGGTCCCCTGACCATGGATCAAACTGGGGCCACCTGCATTGGGAGCTTGGAGTCTTAGGCACTGGATCACCAGTGAGGTCCCTTCAGGAAATGTTTGATCCCATGTAAAATTATAAAATGCAAAACAAACAAACAAACAAAAAGCACATTTTGTAAGTACTTTGCCTTGCAATGTTCACAGAGTCCCTTTTCATAAAAGCAACACACCTGAACAGTGCTTTATATGAGACAGGAACCCAATAAATTACAGATGCTTCTATCTTTTTCTTAACCCACTGAAATGGGCCTTTTCTGAATAGAGATTCTCAGGGTTCAGGCCAATCAACTTCAGACTTATTTGAACAGAATCCTAGCCATAATCCAATGAGAAACTGCTATCGGAAGGAAAACAATTTCTGTCTTTGAAGACATTACCACTTCGTAACGGCTAAAGCTGAAAGAGGTACTCTGTCATTTTATACTAAATGAGATGTTGTCAGTGAACTAGATAGTCATCTTTCTTCTTTATTGTACCAGTCCCTTGACCAGTTACAGAAGAGAAAGGATTAACCAGGAATCAGTGAATTTTGAAAGTCAGTGATCACCTTAAAATTAGTATGTTCAATGTTACATTATTTTTGTCTATATGTTCCCTGTCTTGTTTTGTTATTAAATTCTCAAAACAGTCTACAACCTCAAAACAAGTTAAGAGTAACTAAGGGGAACAGATGTGAGGACCCACGGAGCATGATGGACACAACTGTGCTTGCTTTATCTAGAGTATACATACAGGCTGAAACTGTAGACATATTCTTCACAATGTTAACCAACTTTCCCTATTTTTGCTACCAGAAGAAGGGGAAGAGGGAGGGGAAAGGGAAGAGGAAGGGGGAGGGGAAGATGATGATGAGGGAGAAGAGGAAGGACCTTCCTAATCAGAGAAGAAGGGAAAAATCCTTCCATGTTAGGGTGGAGTTAAGTGGGGGCACAAGAGAAACACAAAATATTAAGAAAAACCAAGCAAACACTCTGTAGGAAACCAGACTTTTTAGTTTGAGTTTTCCAGTGAAGAAGACTAGATTCTAAACAGATGCAGGTTAAGTGCCAGCCTCCTCTTCCTTATTCCTTATACAGGATTCTGCAGCATTGGCTGAATGAAACCACTGTGTCAAGTACACAAGGGAACTGGAATTAGTGCTGTTGTTGTTTTCAGTCGCTAAATCATGTACAACTCTTAGCGACTCCAAGCTAAAGTGATAAAAATTTGATACCTAAAAGTAATTTAAGTATTTGCCAATATTCTCCCAATATTTCATGTATCATTGACTAGATTGCTAAATAGTATATTTTTATATCACATTAATATTTATATCTGAACTAATCAAACCATATTATTAAAAGCTATTGATTAGCATATGAATACAGCATCAGTATACAGAAAAAATTTGTCTGCTTTTTTTATAAAGAATGTGTACCTAGAACAGAAATACACTTAAAAAAGGAGGATTCTACTAAAAAAATTTATATAATCTTCATATTAATAGAAAATAATCAAAATTCTTACCTTATGGTATACTGAGGACAACATGTTTGATTCATGACAGGTTTGTACACATATTTCCCGCTTCTAAAATTATAGAATAGCTTTGTTAATTTCATACACATTTCTCACAGGCAGCAAAGTAGATTAGTACAGGAATATGAAATTAATTAAGGTAAAAATCTAATCAATAGGGTAAAAACTGAGGTTGAGTTACTCTTCACAAGCTAAATGATCTTATATGGTGGGTAATCCAAGGACCAGGGTCAAAGTTTTCCTTTCCTAAACCCTGGCATATGTACTCCACAGCTGATAACCGAGGTAACCTCAGTTACCCTCTCATCAAGCATGTGCAATCTCTTCCATGCCTCCCTCCATCCACCGCCCACGTTGATACTGAAAAAGCTGCCCAGGATGCTGTGGGGCTGATGCGTGTTGCTCCTACAACATCCACATGTGTGGGTTCCACGGGCACCAGCATGATGTACTCCCAAGCCAACCCGATCCTTTCCATGCTTTCTGGATCTCAGCTCATACAGAGCCATGACACTACAAGCTCAATTTTGTCCAGATTTGGATATGCCCTAATCCAAGTGGACTGGTGTTCTTATCACAAGAGGAAATTGGACATAAAAAGAAACATCAGGGCTTCCTTAGGGGCTCAGTGATAAAGAATCCTCCTGCCAATGCAGGAGATACGGATTCGATCCCTGATCCGGGAAGATTCCACATGCCCGGAGCAACTAAGCCCATGCACCCCAACTATTGAGTCTCTGCTCTAGAGCCTGGGAGCCCCAACTGCTGAAGGCTGAGGGCCTCAGGGCCTGAGCTCCACAAGAGAAGCCACCACACTGAGAAGCCATGCACCGCAGCAAGAGTTGCCCCTGATGACCGCAACTAGAGAAAAGCCTGCACAGCAAATGAAGACCCAGCACAGCCAAAAATAAATAAATAAATAATTTTTAAGAAAGACATAGCCTACAGAACCATGAGAAAATACACTTCTCTCACTCCAGCGGCCCAGACTGTGGTGTTCTGTTATGGCAGTCCTAGCAAACACACAGGAGTTCAGTTCCCGAGCCGAAAATCTGGGCGTCCTCCTAGGCTCTTCACTCCCGCACACCTCCATATGCTGCCAGCAAGCATTCTACCTCTGAAACGTCTCGTGAGTGTGCCCCCTCCGATCTAGCTCCTAATCTACAGTCACCGCTCCTGACTAGGACAGCAGCTCCTCAGCACCTCACACCAGGACACTACAGTAATCTCTAGGACTCCTCTTCCTGCCTTCAGAATCACTCCCTCAGACACCTCTCTGCTATCTGAATCATTTCCAGACCTCAAATTCCATTACTTTTCTCTCTGACATAAAAGCCTTCAATAGCTCCCCCAGACCATTAAAAAAATAAAAATAAAATTCCTTATCATGGCACACAAAGTCCTGCCACATCTGACCTACATCTATCCACATTTTGGGCCTCATCATGTTTAAGGAAAGCTGTGAAGTTTCATTTGCTGTGCTCAATCTGGGCAGTACTGGTACAGGGCACTTAATACTGCTCATACTTATGTAAGGAACCTTACCTAATAGTTATTCTAAAATCATCTACACAAAAATAGCTGCGAAAAAAACATGGCCATCAAAGGCAATGTGTGGACCTTAAAGAAATCCTGATTCAAATAAACCAATTGTAAAAGAAAAATTTTTGAGATGACCAGAAAATCTCAAAACTAGGTAACAGGTGCCATTAAATTATCATTAAATTGGAAAGCATGGTAATGATATTGTGGATATGTTAAGAAAGCGAAAAAAAATCCTTCTCTATTAGAAACACACATTTAGTCCAAGTATAATGACATAATATCTGAAATTTGCTTTAAATAATTTTGTGGGAGGAGGGGAGGGAGGAATATCTCATCCCATTGAAGCTGCTATAACAAAATACCATAGACTGAGTGACTTATAAACAGAAATACATTCCTGGTAGTTCTGGGGCTGGAAGTCCAAGATCAAGGTGCCAACAGAAATGATGTCCAGTGAAGACAAGCTTTCTGGTTCATCTTTTCTACATATCCTCACATGGCAAAAGGGGCAAGAGAACCCTCTGGGGTCTCTTCTATAAAGGCACTAGAATCCCATTCGTGATCCCATCCATCTTCATGACCTAACCACCTCCCAAAAGCCCTACCTCCATATAGGACTTAACATATGAACTCTGGGGGAGACACATTCAGTCCATTGAAGGGAGCAAGGAAAACTGATGAAACAAGACTGGCAAAATGTTAACAACTTTCGATGCCTGGTGATTAGTACATGAAGTTCATTACAGTGTTCTTGCTACATCTGTGAAATATTCCAAATAAACATCCTTAAAAGGAGAAAACAATCTCTACACACAAAATATAATAAAAATTTTATTAAACCTATTTCCAACCACAGGAAAACATTTTAAAGGCAAATAATATGTTTCAATTATAAGAAGAGCCTGAGTACCATCAGAAGGATCTTTACATTAACGGCATTTACCTTCGCCATCCTCGGTCTATGAGATCCTGGTAATCCTGCACAGTCATTGAATGTGCCCACATGCCTGAAAAATAAGTGCCATGTTCATAACAACGGGTGGAACTTTTTACTTTTCTAAATTCAAAGCATTATTTTTAAAGTGTGAATACTGAAGCAAAAAAAAATCCAGCTCACACTGGAGAAATCAAAGTCCGCACATACTTCGTCCTTTTTTAACACAATACACAACACAAATGAAACACATGATGTATTTAACCTTAATTTTAAAAATAAAACACAGAAAGTGATCACATGCACTTAAGAATTAGTCAACAGTCTATGACACCATAAATTTAAGATCCCACTGCAAACTACATCACACCTTTAAGCCATAATAATGACCCCAAAAGTTTAATAAGCTGGTCTCTTCAGAAGAATTAGAAAGCAAATGTTTTCTTGTGCATATAAATTCTCCTTATTTTAATTTGCTTACACTGAAAATAAGACAAAAGTATACATACAGCAATATTCCTTTTAAGTATAAAAAATGAAAGTAATCCAAATGCCTTTGAACAGAAAAGTGATTCCAGACACTAATTTGTTATCAACATGATGAAAAAAGTTAGGCAACCATAAAAAAATGAAGATTATGAGAAAACACCGAATTAATGGTAAAGAAAAATGAATTTTACTCTTGGAAACAGTAAACCCATCCAAAGTATGGAAAAACAGACAGGCTTAATAGGACAGGATGTAGTGAGAAAAGCAAGCGCATAAATACAACAGAAATGTCAGAAGCCGGCTGGTGCTCACTAACCAACAAGTTACTCTACGGGGCTCAGTTTCCTCATCTGTAAACGGAAATAATAAAACCTTCCTACCTAATAGGTGGAGCGCCCTATAGTAAAGATTATTATTAAAATTAAAAACAAGACGATAGAAGTGATAGAAATTTACACGTATCTCTTTAGGTGAAAAGGGCGAAGGTAGGTTTTTTCCATAAAACTAAACAAAGGACATATATATTAATCGATTTTCTCTTACTAAAATTACTAGGAAACTAGTTAAGGACCTAATATTAATTTTAGACATGTATAACTTAAGTTATCATTACATACAGAATTCCCTGGTAGCTCAGCTGGTAAAGAATCCGCCTGCTACGCAGGAGACACAGGATTCCTGGGTCGGCAAGATCAGCAGAAGAAAGGATAGGCTACCCACTCCGGTGTTCTTGGGTTTCCCTGGCAGCTGGTAAAGAACCCGCCCGCAATGCGGGAGACCTGGGTTTGATTCCTGGATTGGGAAAATCCCCTGGATTAGGGAACGGCTACCCACTCCAGTACTCTGGCCAGGAGAATTCCATAGACTGTATTGTTATATAATAAAGCTATATTATAATCTATACTATAAATTTCTTACATATATAAGCATAATACTAAAATTTGAAACAGAGAAGAGAAGGAACCTCTACTACCCTAAGGCAGTCACTGTTACCTTACGGGTTTCTCCCTCCCTGGGCTGTAATCATCTCACCTTTATTTGCATCCTCCTTATTTCCGAAATAAGGGTTATAGTCTTGGGTTATAGTCTTAACCCAAGACTATAAATTTTTTTCACTTTAACTCATCTTTATAACTGTCACTAACGACTGCGTTAATACTGCATTCTACCGCCTCTCACAAGAAGTTAATAAACTTTTAATTTTTAAGTTATTAAAAATTTTTAATTAATGAGTACACGGACACACCATCATCGCCCAAGTCACTGCCCCAGGGCAGGACAAAACTTTTTTTTTGTTTTAAATACGGAAACCACCCAAATTTAAGTCTCCATGGATATCCCGTTTCCCATAATGCTAGATTATTCTTTAAAATAAGTGTATATACTTTTGCCAAAGCATGACACTGCAGGAAATAAACATGACGTTCCGTTTACAAACGAACAAAAATTCTTCCAAAAGAAACTTGAATCACGGGAGGGGGCACTGTAGGCTGGCTCTGTCGTGGTCACCGAGGTGGGTGGAGAAATGACAAGCACCTGGTACCATTTCCAAGCACAACAGTACTAACAGGGGCCCCTCGCAAGCAGCGACTACCATCAAGCAGTTTCTTGTATATTTTTCCAGGGACATTTTATCCACGGATATCCACGCACGTGTGTTTTACACACACACACACACACACACAGCTGTCTACACACATAGCACCCGACACCCACTGTCCCGCAACCCCTCGTCTTGCGCTGACCACCGGGGACACTCCGACAGCAGCATCTGAAATCCCAGGTCAGCCCCTGTAACTGACCACGCCACAGCGCTCCCCGACGGGCGCGTAGTTAACGGTCTCCCACTGACGACGGACACCTGTTTCCACACTTGGCTCCTGCGAGACACACATTATCTCGCAAGTCAAACCGCCTGTGTGAAATGTGTCTCTAGAAGCTTCCCTGCTCCATCAGGGGTGAGGTCCGTTTTCAAATCCTGACAGCCACGGCACTCGGGGAGAACCGCATTCCGCATTCGCTCCACGAGGGCCGGACGGCGCAGGGGCTACGCCTGGGCCGCAGCCTGGACACGACCCTCCAGCCACTCGGCCCGAGACGCCGCGACCCCCCGAGGACACCCGCAGGCCGCCGAGCCACCGGCGCCCTTCCCCGCCCACTAGCCCGGCCCGCTCACCATTGGAGCGACTGCCCGACTCGTTCTTGCAGTAGCCGCAGCGGTAGAAGTCCTCGCCCTCGAAATATTCCACGATGCTGGGCGAAAGCGCGGCCCAGGACGCCATGGCCCCAGCCCCTCAAGCGCGACGCGCGGCCCAGCCCAACCCCGCAACCGCCGCCGCCACCCCACAATGCACCGCGCCGCCCGGGCGCCAGCAGGCCGAGCCTCGCCGGGAGCGCCCTCGGCGGTGAAGCTGCCTGCGCCATCTTGACCGAGGGCAGCCTTCCGCTATTTCCGCTCTTTCTCCGAAAGAGACCGCCATCTTCGGTAAGGGTGAGACCAAGAGACAGAATGTGAAGGGCAACGGTCTGGGAAGAAACGCGTGGGGAAGGGAAGCGGGAGCTGGGGAGTGGGGCCTGGGTGCTTCCCCCCCGCGAGGGTCTGGCCTGGAGCGCGGCGGGCGGTGTGGGGGTTTGGACGCCAGGCGGCCGCGCCCACCCCGTTGGCCGGACCACTCACCACAGGACGCCTTGCCCTCCTCGGAGTCGCAGTAGCCGCAGCGGTAGCCGGCCTTGAGTCCCTTGTACTCCACCATCGAAGCCATGGCTGCCTCCAGGTTCGCGCGGGCCGGCCACGCCTCTCGGCGCCCCGGGGCCGACCTCGGCGGAGCGCGGGGGCCCGCGGCGGGGAGGAGTGGATAGCGAGGCCGGTGCGGTGGGTCTCAGCGCCTAGGGGCCCCCGGTCGGTGTTGGGTCCGGGGGCCTCCCAGGATGAGCGTGGATTGTAGCGGTGCCCCCCCGCCCCGAGACCCCGAGTTCAAGCCAGCCCTTTGCAGTTACTCCATCGCCGATCCTTCCCACAACTACAGGTTGTCAGCCGCAGTTTACACATAAGGAAACTGAGGCACAGAGGTTGTGATCACTGTTTCCAGATCCTGCAGATCTCGGTTTAAAAGTTAACATCTCAGACTGTCCTCGCCAATTCTAGCGTCTTCCAAACTAGCAGGTACTTACTAAATATCCCCTAGGTTGGAGTACACATGTAGGCGTTCTGTGGATTGGCAGAGTAGGCGAATTGAACACTTCCCTCTTTTAAAGAAGACAAATGTCAGAGCCAGTTGCTGTCTTGTGCCCAGTGCCACCGTATCTTGCAACTTTCAAACAGAAGCTGAAATTCAGACTTTTTTTTCCCTTAGTACAGCTTTTAAATGTTATTTTAAAAGAACTTTTTAATTGTACAGGCCAAACACAACATGTATGTAAGTTGAATTCTGTGCACAGGTCTCCAGTTTGTAACCACTATTTTAAAGGGGATTTTTCAAAGAGTAACGATCCAGGAGTAAAGTATAAAAATGAGTGACTGCCTCCAACGAAGTAGTATTCCTTAATCTTTAACTCTATATAGGCAAATAATTTAAACCAGTCTGTCCTTACGTTTTCCTCCTGTTGGCAATAAAGTTGATCATCTTTTTACAATGTTTAAAAAGGTGAAATCATGAAACTTGGAGAAACAGGTAAACTTTTGAAGTCAGTTTCAACATTCTTGACCCCAACACCCACTGTGCTGGCTATGTGCCCATTAAGAGGTCATATTGCTAAGCATCACCTGTGCCTCACACAATGAGAAAAAAAAGCCTAAGGATAGCTATGTAGCATGCAGGAAGACCCTAGCTTTATCCAGCTCCTCCCAACTCCTTAGATTTAAAGCCTCCTTACTAGATCTCAGTACCCATGTTCTTAAACACAGGCTTTGTCCATTTTATTACAGCAGATGTGATTATTTCTTGTCCTTTCCTGGACAACAAAGGAAACAAAGGCCAGAGAGGCCATATAACTCACCCAAGATCATACAACTAGTAAAAGACAAATAGGAGGAAAAGGTGATTTTTTAAAAATTAATTGAAGGAGAAAAGAGATTGACAAATACGAGGTTTGGACTTGTGTCACAAAACAGAGCCAGATTCCATCCCTGGGTCAGGAAGATCCCTGGAGGATGAAATGCCAACCTACTCCAGTACTCTTGCCTGGAAAATCCCATGGATGGAGGAGCCTGGTAGGCTACAGTCCATGAGGTTGCAATGAGTCAGAAACGACTGAGTGACTTCACTAGACACAAAATTTTCATCTTTCAGGCCCCAATGAGAAAAACAATGCAAAGTTTCATTTAGGTTCGATCTTGGGGCATAAGTTTGGGGAGTTGGAAGAGGGCACTATTAAAATGTCCTTTTATTTATGAAACTGCCAATTATAGATAGTTGTCTTTGTTTTTAACTTTCACACTTGACAATAAAATGCTGACAACATGTTTGGTTCCATTAACAGTTTACATAAACTTGAGTGTGAAATTGAGTTTACGAAAGTTAAGTGTGAGGTTCGATCCTAGGCACTAATGATGTGAAGGACTCTGCATGGTGATAGACTCATGATTCTTGTGTTACAGTGAAATGTGGGACTTCCCTAGTGATCCAGTGGTTAAGAATCCACCTGCCTGTGCAGGGCACATGGGTTCAATCCTTCATCCACATGCCATGGGGCAACTAAGCCCATGTGCCACAACTGCTGAGGCTCTTTAGAGCCTGAGAGCCACCTGCATGCCCTAGGGTCCATGCTCTGCAACAGGAGAAGCCACTGCAATGATCAGCCCATGCACCACAACTACAGTAGCCACTGCTCTCCACAACTAGAGAAAGCCCTTGTACAGCAGCAAAGATCCAGCACAGCCAAAATAAAAGTTAATTGATTTAACTAAAATTTTTAAAAATAAAGTGAAATGTGTTTCTTTGAATAAAGTGTTATTGAGTAGATAGCAAGTTTGGGAGGGATGTGCAGTTAAATACAGAGAAGAGGGACATGCTAGGAAAGAGCTGTGTTATGAGCAGAGGCAAGGAGCTAGATAGGAGCACCAAGTATCTCAGGTAAGGTTGGGATCCTAAAAGACACTTTCCTCTGTGGGGCACTCACTGCCAGGAGACCTCAGATTAGATCCCTTCCTCCTCTGTCTAGATGTTTCCGCTCCAGTCAGTATTCTTGCCTGCAGAATTCCATGGACAGAGGAGCCTGGCAGGCTGCAGTCCGTGGGGTCACACAGTCAGACACGACTGAAGCAACTTAGCATACGTGCAAGTACGCACTGGTAGCCACTAGCCACATGTCCCTACTGAGCACCTAAAATGTGGATAGTGTGACAGGGAAACAACTTCTATTTAAATTTATTTGGATTTTTTTAAATTGAGGCAGTACAGACAAGCAGGATAAATACCAAAAACCTGCATGTGGGCATATCATGTTCAAACTGCAGAAAATCTTCAAAACGGATTCTCGAAGACAAAAAGAAATCTTCAAAAAAGCCAGAGAGAGGAAAAAAATTTATCTATAGAGGAACAAGGATAAGAATTACATCAGTCTTCTTGTTAGAAACCATGCAAGCAAGAAGAAAGGGAAGTGAAATATTTCAAGTATTGAAAAACACCACCAGCCTAGAATTCTGAATCCAGCAAAATTATCCTTCAAACGTGAAAGAGAAGACTTTCTCAAAAATGGAGGGGATTTGTCATCACTAGATCTGATTTGCAAGAAATGTTTAAGAAATTCCCCAGAAAATAATACAGGTCAGAAACTCAGACCTACTTTTAAAAGAAGAGCATTAGAGAAGGAATAAATGGAGAGGTAAAATACCTCATGCGAAGAGTTGACTCATTGGAAAAGACTCTGATGCTGGGAGGGATTGGGGGCAGGAGGAAAAGGCAGAGATGAGATGGCTGGATGGCATCACCGACTCGATGGACGTAGTTTGAACTCCGGGAGTTGGTGATGGACAGGGAGGCCTGGCGTGCTGCAATTCATGGGGTCACAAAGAGTCGGACACGACAAGTGACTGAACTGAACCGAAAATCAATTTTTAATGTTTCAAAATAGTTGATCTGACAGATAACAGATTTTTTAGTTAATAATACAGGGTGCAAGCTTGTAGATAAGTGAAATGAGTGATAGCAGTGTTTTAAGGGATAGGAGGCAGGAACTACGAGGGCTTCCTTCATAGCTTAGTCGGAAAAGAGTCCACCTGCAAGTCAGGAGACCAGGGTCAATTCCTGGGTCAGGAAGATCCCCTGGAGAAGGAAATGGCAACCCACTCCAGTATTCCTGCCTGAAGAATCCCATTGACAGAGGAGGGCTACAGTCCATGGGGTCACAAGAGTCATACACGACTTAGTGACTAAACCACAACCAGGTACGAACTGTGAATACTGTTATAAAAAAGTACCTGCACTGCCTGTGTGGTAGCTGTTTGAAGAAGAACTTAGATTAGTTGTAAATATATGCTGCAAACTCAATGGCAACCATTTAAAAAAGCAAACATAATTGTTATGCTAAGAGAGGAGAACAAATAGAATCATAAAATGTTTAATACCAGATATGGCAAAATACGACAAGGATGACAGGCAAGATATGACAGAGGATGAGATGGTTGGATGGCATCACCAACTTGATGGACATGAGTTTGAGCAAGCTCTGGGAGTTGGTGATGGAAGGTAAGGCTGACGTGCTGTAGTCCACGAGGTTGCAAAGAGTTAGGTACCACCGAGTGGCTGAACTGAAGGCAAAGTAAGAGTGGAAGACAAAAGTAAGGTAAAGCAAGAGCAACAAGTAGAAAACAGCAGCACATATGGTAGGTACTAACCTTATTATATCAGTGATCACTTTAAACACCAGTGGTCTAAATACAGGAATTCAAAAAGACTATCAGACTGGATAAAAAATGAGACCTTACAATGTTATCCACAGGAAATGCCACTTTAAATATAAAAACACAGATTAAAGGGACAGAGAAAGATAAACAGTAATAAAATACTTTCATGACGATGTTTGAAATTCTTTGATTATTTTTTCATCATAAAATACCCATATTTACTTTTTTAACTCATTTACTACTGAATGAGTTGGAGACTATGGTTTCAAGCGCATCTCTACAAACAGCACGTTTTAGAAGGGGTAGGTTTTATTTCTCCTGAACAAAAAGCCAGGTTGTAATTAATCACTGTATTTTCTCCTTTTCACTTTTTTTTTAAGAACTAGAGACATCATAATGGGCTACATGAGGACTTTGTTTGAATGGATGCCGCTCATATGTATGGTGAAGGGTATCATGATGTGACTATGCAGTCATTTTCATTAATGTTATTTCAACGTTGGTGTAATTTCTGCTTCTTCAGTGACCTGTTATGAACATATCAATAATTAGTATATGACTAGAAGTATATTAAACAGTATCAAAGCTCAAAACATCATTGCAGGAACAGTATTTAGGTGAGTGACAGCCAGCTAAGTAATAATGAGACCACGCCACTTGCCCACCTGCCACTTAATCCAACCTCCTCTTGCTCCTGTGAGTGTGCCTACAGCATCCACTCCAGGGTTCTCCACCAACCACAATTCCATTCCCACGGAAGGGACACAATATATATTCCAAAAAGAGAAAGATGCTCCTATTACCTCGAAAGATGCTTTCTCTAACTGCCCTAAACTGGGACACTTCTATGTATAAAACACAGGCCCTTCTACTTTGTGTCTATGGCCATTTAGCCCAGCTCTCCATAAAGCTCATGTGCTGCCAAGCAGACGCTGTCTCCACCTACCACCTCACAGTAGTTTCAATCTAGGATAGTGATGACACATAAAAAAAAGCTTGTGACTGCTTCTGGTTGCCCTAGAAATCAGACCAAGGCATCCTGAAAGATCAACAGTAGGTAGCTGAAAAGTCTGCAAGAGGGCCAGAAACTTTAATGGCTGGAAAACAGGAATTTGCAGAATTGAGAATGGGAGATTAGAGCTGAGAGAAGAGGACACCAAGAGAGGAAGAGTGAAGAGCAGAGATGTTGCTCGTAAAGCTGACGATTGATAGGGCAATGGCTGAGGCAGAAGACACCAAAAGTAAACAGCGTGGGGCCCTAGGAGCAGCGGAAGTAACCAGTGATGCTCAGAGGAGACAGAACAATGGGGGGCTGCGGAAGGAGCAGCTGGCAGTGCAGACCCAACCCTCACGGCTTCCTTTGGTGACCGACTCAGAATGGTTGGCTCTGAGTGCAGAAGAACAGTAGGTATTACCGTCCTTAATTTTTGAGTAAAGGCAGGAGAGTATCATTTGTATGGGGATGGGTGCAGCACAGGAAAGAGGACGTGGTCTGGAGTCACACAGACATCCCACCTCTGAAACAAACTGTGGGACTCTAACAAGTCACTGAACCTCTCTTCACCTCAGTCCACTTGGCCGTGAAACGGGGGATAATGAGGCTGTTTGGAAGACTAAATAAAGGAATCTATTTGCGTTCTTAGTACAATGCCGAGAGTATGATAAACTCTAAAATGTTGCTATGGAGATAATGTAAGAATTGCTTAACAAAGAAAAAATATGAAAGCAGAAATGAGTCTTTGAGAAATTAAATAGCAAATAGTGGTTTTTTTTCTAGTTCTGTTATAAAATCCTTCTCTTTTGCTAAGAAAAGTCAGAGAAACAATATTTACAACCCAGATTGCTAAACAGAGAACCCTGTTTGCTAACTGAGCAGGTTAAGAAGCAAGGTCTTGAGGATGCCTAAATATGATTGTGCTCTATCATCAGTGGTAAATGTCTCTGCTTTATTTTTCTGCATTAAATTAAAAACACAACCCTTTCTTGCTGTCAGATTGTTTTATTATCTATTTAAAACGTAAATCTTTCACAAGATTAATGAAATGTTATAGTTACATAGCGGTTATTGGAAATTAATGATAGCTTATAGATTAAATTTATTGTTCATCACCTCATGCATAAGTGAACTTAAAATGGACTTAACTTCGAAAACTCAACTTCTCATCAAAGGCAAGTTCTCTGTTCTACTAACAATATACACAAACTGTGGTTTGTGGAAGTTGAAATTGTAACGTAACTCAGCCTCTCCTCTCCACTGTTGAATGTACTATTGACAGCTTCAACCTCAGACACAATTTGGCTCTTTGTTTATGCTTTTACCAAAGAGCATTTCTTCCTTGATTTGAGAAAAGAAAAAAACATATCGTAGAGCCCTGCCTATTGACACACAGAAACACCTTTTGCTACATATTAAAAGTGAGTCCCCAAATCAACTCACATTACCATTCTATCAGAGTATGTTTCCCAGAACCTTCCTCCAAGTCTTAGTATAATTTCTCTTTTTGCTCTTCTAGATTGGCCTGGGCCAAAAATATTCAAGACCCTCGGATTGCAGTAGGTTCCCACTCCCCATTAGAAAAGAAGATTAAGGTGAGGAAATACATTTACCGTGAACATTGGAGCCAGTCATAGAATCATAAAAATGTACCACCCAGGTAAAAAGGGCCCAGGAATTTCAAGGGAGCATGCTTTGCTTGTACTGTTTGATTCATTGAGCACCAGCGGTGCTGGCTGGACAGCAATGAAAAAAATAAGGACTTAGTCTAGTGAGGGATGTGGACATTAAACAGATAGTGGCTACAGATTGTGAGAAGTGTCGTGAAAGGAATTTTGTTTTATTTGAATGAGTTTAAGGTCTGAAGGAGTGACACTTAGGCTTAAAACCTAAAAACTATAATATATACATACATGCCCTAGTGAGAGTTGCTATATTTTGTGTTTGGGAGTATATAAAGGAAGAATACCTGAAAAGGCTCAGATGGGAAAGTTGTTGTGGAACAGAAGAGTCAGTGTGGCTGCAGCAGAGGGAGCAAGGAGTCCGCCTGAGAGACTCGTTTGGAGCTGTAATCAGGAACCAGTTTATGGATGCCACCCTGGACTCTGTGATTTTTCTCCCAAAGCAGTAAGATGCCATCCCAGGTTTCTGTGCAGGAGAAGTGGTGTGTTCAGATTTATGTAACACGGAGATCGTGCTGGCTGCCGTGTGACCGGTCTGATGGGGCTGGAGACAGAGGGAGAGAAGTGGATTCAGGGAAGCTAATAAGAGGCTGCTTCCCTCTAGGGTGGGGGCATTTTGAAGTTAGAAGGGACAGGACTGAGAGGGGAAGACTGAAGGAAGCACTGTGGGAGAAGAAACACGTGGGGCTGTGAAGTAGGCATATCCAGGTGAAGCAGAGGTGAGCTCCGAGCAGCCTGTGTGCCCAGACGGTCTCGCTCACCCCTCACTCCCACTCCAGTGCCGGACGCACACGGTACATCACTTGTTGAATGATCAAGACTGTCTTGGTCCAAGGAAGCCCGAGTGTGACTTCTCTGTCCTAAGTTGAATTTCTGTGCTACACTTTTCTCCATTACATGTAGAAGGCAGCCAGCGAAGCAGGTGGAGGGGGTGGCCACGAGGTAGGAAGAGGATGAGGGACCTTTCGGTTACTTGGGGACATTCGGCTAATGGCTGGAGTAGCGCGGGGGCCCAGCGTAGCCTTAGTCACACGCTCTCGGCTACCGTCTGGAAGTAAAGTATTCCAAGGAGCAGAGAGCGGTCCCCTCTGGAGAATGGTGCTGAGAGGCCCATGTGACAGCCACAAAAACGAGATCACAGATGACCCAGATGAGAGCAGGCTCAGACGAGGGGGTGGGGGGAGGATGGAAGCCAAACTTAAGAGGTAACTGCTTCAAGTTACACAGCAAAGGGGAGCAAAAGGGGATGGTCCGTAGAGGAAGCGTTTTCCTTTTTTTGTTTGAAGATGATATATACTAAAGCATAATTTTATGCTGATGGATTGATTCAGTAGACAGGAAATTTTGAAGCGGGGAAGGGAATTTGATCATTGTAAACTGAAGTTCTCGAAGCTCAACAAACAGGTGGAGGAACTGACATTTTTTTTGCCTGCTCTGGGCCTTCATCACTGCATGCGGGCTTCCTCTAGTTGCGGCGAGCAGGGGCTACGCTTGTCGCAGTGCACGGACCTCTCATTGTGGTGGCTTCTCTTGTTGCACAGCACAGGCTCTAGGGCGCACAGGCTTAGCTGCCCCACAGCATGTGGGGGTCTTCCCAGACCAGGGATCAAACCTGTGTCCCCTGCATTGGCAGACGGATTCATAACCACTGGACCACCAGCGAAGTCCCAGAACTGGCTTTTGATAGGTGAAAGGGCAGGAAGGCAGAGTCCGGGATAGATGCATGGGGTTGTTCCTGCAGTGGGAGGAGTTCCTGAGGGCCTGCTTCTGGTTTTTCGGGGATGTAAGGGAATGCAGGGGGAGGAGAGGGGTGTGGAGGGGAGGGGGCTTGAAAAGGAAGACAGGAAACAGTTACAAGAGCCTAACTGGGACATAGTGTGAGGGTGCCAGGTGGGGCTGTAGCTACCTGAGAACTGTGCCATGGCCTGTATAGAGAATAAAGCACAACCAACTGAAAAGAGCTCTGATACTTCCCTTTGACAAGAATTTAGGTGGTGTCCATTCTCCAGAGGTGAGGAAGTTGCTAGCCCAAAAGACTCAACAGGAGCATGAAAGACTTGATCAACTAAAGGCCATGTCTTTTGACTTCCGGTTCGCCCAAGCAGAGGCATACTACTATCAACGCTACCAGGAAATGCTGGAAGAAGCATGCAAGCACAAAATGGTTCTAGAAGGGGAAATTAAAACAGAGGAAAAGGAAAGGAGACCACAAAACGAAAAAAAAGAAGATGCTAAAAAATGGCACTATTTAGTGTCTGAGAGAGAGCTGAACCAGATACAGAAACACATACACCGAGCTGAACGAGCCAGAGGCCTCAGAGACCACAATTATCAACTGCTCCCTCAAAGCATCTCAAGTGAAATTCCTTCCCACGAAGTATTAAACCTGAAGAAGGATGTTTCAACTGAAAACATCCAGAAAACACACAAAGCTAAGGCCAAGCAGTACAGGGTGGCCTGGGCAAAGAAACAGATAAAGGGACATCAAGACCGAATGATTCGAGGGAGAGAACTCACGGAGCAAAGAAATGGTCAACGACGTGCTCAAAAAATACCTGCACAAGCTCCCGCTTTCCTGAAACCTCGAGTGAAGAAAAAGGAAGTAAAAGAATATGAATGGGTCACCACCTATCCCATTGTCCAGCCTTATGCGGAACCACTTTTAGAAGTGACCATTCTGATGGAAAAGTCCAAAAAAGAGAATAAAATTGGAAAACCACTCCGAAGAGAGCTCTTGAGTATACCATCATTTTTGAGAAGTCAACTACAAAAACATAAAGTTTAAATTATTTTCTAGATTATTGTATTTCTTTTTCAGGTGAGCATACCTTCATAGATATTGGTGCAGTAGAATCTAATATCTTATAATATTGTTTCTAAATGCGTCACACTGAAAAAAAAGAGGTTAAACCATGAGCTCAGCATTCCCAATGTTTCAGCTCTGTACAGCTAACCCAAAACCTTGTGAATTAAAACCACCACCATTTTATCTCAATTCTGTAGCAGGCATTCCAGCAGAGCTCAGCTGGGCCATTTTTCTGCCCCCACGTAGCACCACTGGCAATGCTTGGAAACATTCAGTGATGGCTGGGCTAGTCCGTAGGTCCCAGATGGCTTAGCATGGATAGCTAGGGGGCTGAATCTAGCTGGTCCCTCTCCCTGGCTTCCCTCCCCAGGTAGTTTAAGGGCCACATAGTAGTTGGACTTATTACCTGGTGATTCAGGGCTCCAGGAGGCCTGTCAGATGCTACAAAGGCTTCTTATGACCTAGCCCCAGAAGTCCCAGAACATCACTTCTGCTTATCCTACTAATCAAAGAAGCCACCAAGATCAGCCTACATTCAAGAGGGGACAAGCAGACTTTTTGTCTAAAAAAACATGGACTTTTTATTTCAACCTACCATTCCAAACCTCCAAAAAGTTGGTCACACACCTCTATTCTTTATTATACTTTTCATTTTTCTTTTATGTGAACACTGCTCATAGGAACAAATATTTTTATACAAAGAAACCCGCAATTCCACAGCTTCTGCATTGACCTTGACTAAAGAACCCTGGCTCCCTCTCTAAAGACAGTGTAAAAGTTAGAATTATGATGCAGATAACACACTGTCTTGTGTTTTCCAATGCACCTAAAATTTAATTGGATATCATGTACCTGGGCCCAGGGCATCCCTGATGGCTAGTTGCCAACGCAGGGACATGTGTTCAGTCCCTGGGTCGGGAAGATCCTCTGGAGTAGGAAATTGCAAGCCAATTCAGTATTCTTGCCTGGGACATCCCATGGAGCCTGGCAGGCTAGTCCATGGGGTCACAAAAGAGTTGGACATGACTTGGTGACTAAATAACAACTTGAGTCTAAGCCCTAGACCTGCCCAGAGACTCTAGAACATAGTTCCTTAAGTGGCTTACAGTCTATTAAGGGAAGAGAACAGCAGATGAAATAAAACAAAGCTGTGTCCAGTCCTATGGTATAAAAAGGTATACTGACCATAAGGACTAGAGGAGGGTAGCAGTTGGTGGGGATGTGGGGTGTGAGAATGCGTTTTGGATGACAACTCCTTGGGCAGGCAGAACAGGAGAAACTCACACTGATGCCTGCCTCCTGCCAGCCACTGTCAGCACAGGAATGAGGCACAGACTCAGTTCCCCTGGCGGATCTCCACTGCAAACAAGCAGCCCGAGGAGCACAGAGTAACCGAGGTAAGCACATGTGCTTTCAGAACACAGCGTTCTAGAGCAGTGGTGCGCAACTTTTTTGGCACCCAGGACTGGTTTAACGGAAGACAGTTTTCCACAAGCCCTGGGGAAGGGAAGGAGGAGGGCTTCAGGATGGTTCAAGCGCATCACACTTATTATGCACTTCTATTATTATTACATCAGCTGCACCTCAGATCACCAGGTGTGAGATCCCAGAGGTTGGGGATTCCTATTCTAAAGGAAAAGATGTTTTGGGGATCCTATATGACTGATTTTTTTTTTTTTTGACTGATTTTTGAGAACAGATTAGTTTGGTTTTTTTTTCCTTCTCTTCAGAGAGTTAATAATTAAGTGGCCGATAATCTCACTGTCCAGATAACTTCTGTTGATAATTTTTTAAAATAACGATAAAGTACATGGAAAACTCAACTACAGAAAGATACAAAATGCAAAAGAACAGCTTTGCCACCTTAGTTTGCAAAAGGTAACCACTTTTAGGATTCTTAATGATGAGAGTCTGAAACAAGTAGAATGCACATGGAGGAAAAATTGACTGTAAACATACATGCTTGAAGAAAATAAAATGTTAAGACCACATGTGATTCGATTTCTGCAAAATGTCCAGAATAGGCAAATTTATGAAGATAAGAGATTCATGGACAGAATGCAGGTTACTGGTTGGATAGGGCTGAGGGTTTAGAGTGGATGGAGGGGGGCAGTGACTGCTACTGGGTTGTGGGGACAAAAATGTTCTAAAACCAGATTGTGGTGATGGTCGCACAACCCTGAAAGTGGACTAAAAAACAACGGATTAATTACACATTTTAAATGGGTGAACAGTATGATATGTAAAATATATCTCAGTAAAGCCATTTTACCAAAATGAAACCAACAGCAGGAATTCAGAGAGGAGGATGGAGAAGGCAATGGCACCCCACTCCAGTACTCTTGCTTGGAAAATCCCATGGATGGAGGAGCCTGGTAGGCTGCAGTCCATGGGGTCGCTAAGAGTTGGACACGACTGAGCGACTTCACTTTCACTTTTGTGCATTGGAGAAGGAAATGGCAACCCACTCCAGTGTTCTTGCCTGGGGAATCCCAGGGATGGGGGAGCCTGGCGGGCTGCCCTCTATGAGGTCGCACAGAGTCAGACACGACTGAAGCGACTTAGCAGCAGCAGAGAGGAGGAAGCAAGCCTGGAAATGCAGGTAAAAGGCCTGATCCTCTTGAGGCTTTGAACATTGGTAAAGAGCTCAGGGTATCAAATCTCAAAGGCAGTGGGGAGATAACTGCGAAACTGACAAGTGGTCTTGAAGACATGGAAGAGATCTAAAGGAGAGACAGTAAGTGGGGACACAGACAGGAGCCTGTAGCAGAAAGCTGGGCAAGATGCAGAGAATCAAGAGGCCGGATGGTGATTAGTGACTGATGAAGGCAGAGCCTATGGGGGTAAAAGAGAAGAGAAACCCTAGGTTTCTTTATGATTAGTAAAGGTGCCATCCAGGAATTACATGGACAATGAATTTAGGAGCTGTTTTCAGTTCAGTTCAGTTCAGTCACTCAGTTGTGGCCTACTCATTGCGACCCCATGGACTGCAGCACACCAGGCCTCCCTGTCTATCATCAACTTCTGTAGTTTACTCAAACTCCTGTCCATCGAGTTGGTGATGCCATCCAACCATTCCATCCTCCGTCGTCCCCTTCTCCTCCTGCCCTCAATCTTTCCCAGCATCAGGGTCTTTTCAGATGAGTCAGTTCTTCACATCAGGTGGCCAAAGTAGTGGAGTTTCAGCTTCAGCATCAGTCCTTCCAATGAACACTCAGGACTGATCTCCTTTAGGATGGACTGGTTGGATCTCCTTGCAGTCCAAGGGACTCTCAAGAGTCTTCTCCAACACCACAGTTCAAAAGCATCAATTCTTCAGCACTCAGCTTTCTTCACAGTCCAACTCTCACATCCATACATGACCACTGAAAAAACCATAGTCTTGACTAGACAGACCTTTCTTGGCAAAGGAATGTCTCTGCTTTTTAATATGCTGTCTAGGTTGGTCATAACTTTTCCTTCCAAGGAGTAAGCATCTTTTAATTTCATGGCTGCAGTCACCATCTGCAGTGATTTTGGAGCCCCCCAAAATAAAAGTCTGCCACTGTTTCCCCATCTATTTCCCATGAAGTGATGGGACCAGATGCCATGAACTTAGTTTTCCGAATGTTGAGCTTTAAGCCCACTGTTTTACTCTCCTCTTTCACTTTCATCAAGAGGCTTTTTAGTTCCTCTTCACTTTCTGGCATGAGGGTGGTGTCATCTGCATATCTGAGGTTAATTGATATTTCTCCCGGCAATCTTGATTCCAGCTTGTACTTCACCAGCCCAGCATTTCTCATGATGTACTCTGCATATAAGTTAAATAAGCAGGGTGACCATATACAGCCTTGATGTACTCCTTTTCCTATTTGGAACCAGTCTGTTGTTCCATATCCAGTTCTAACTGTTGCTTCCTGACCTGTATATAGATTTCTCAAGAGGCAGGTCAGGTGGTCTGGTATTCCCATCTCTCAGAATTTTCCAGTTTATTGTGATTCACACAGTCAAAGGCTTTGGCAATCAATAAAGCAGAAATAGATGTTTTTCTGGGAACTCTCTTGCTTTTTTGATGATCCAGCAGATGTTGGCAATTTGATCTCTGCCTTTTCTAAAACCAGCTTGAACATCTGGAAGTTCATGGTTCACGTATTGCTGAAGCCTGGCTTGGAGAATTTTGAGCATTTCTTTGCTAGAGTGTGAGATGAGTGCAATTGTGCTGTAGTTTGAGCATTCTTTGGCATTGTCTTTCTTTGGAATTGGAATGAAAAGTGACCTTTTCCAGGCTTGTGGCCACTGCTGAGTTTTCCAAATTTGCTGGCATATTGAGTGCAGCACTTTCACAGCATCATCTTTCAGGATTTGAAATAGCTCAACTGGAATTCCATCACCTCCACTAGCTTTGTTTGTAGTGATGCTTCCTAAGGCCCACTTGACTCTACATTCCAGGATGTCTGGCTCTAGGTGAGTGATCACACCATCATGATTATCTGGGTCATCTTTTTTGTACAGTTCTGTGTATTCTTGCCACCTCTTCTTAATATCTTCTGCTTCTGTTAGGTCCATACCATTTCTGTCCTTTAATGAGCCCATCTTTGCATGAAATGTTCCCTTGATATCTAATTTTCTTGAAGAGATCTCTAGTTTTTCCCATTCTATTTTTTCCTCCATTTCTTAGCATTGATTGCTGAGGAAGGCTTTCTATCTCTCCTTGCTATTCTTTGGAACTCTGCATTCAGATGCATATATCTTTCCTTTTCTCCTTTGCTTTGGGAGCTGTTTTACACATATGTTTAAAACAGGCCCACGTGCTGTCCAGCAAGCCACTGGTTATGTGCATCTGTGGCTTTTCAGAGAAGTTTAGTTCAAGAAACTTGGGGGAATGTTCAGGATACAGATGAACTACAAATCATGAGATTCCTAAACTGGTGGAAGGGGAACCAGGGAGAGGACCAAGTAAAAGGATGTACAGTTTTCAGAAAGTAAAGTTTTCAAGTGTCAAATGCCTAGTATTTATCCACTGGATTTAACAATTTTGGAAGCATCACCAGCAGTGAGCCTTTAGGATGGTGGGAAAGGAGGTGCCCCACAGCATGGTGGGAGCACTCATGAGGAGACAGCAAGTGATTGTTACTTTAAAAGGAGGTAACTTGAGAAGGGTCACAGTAATTTTTAGAAGACGAGAGATAAACAGGGTTGAAGGGCAAGTGCTGGGTCTGGAGAAGGGATGACTCACAGCAGAGACCGGGGATGGGGACACAGGAGACCAAAGCCTCTGCAGATGAGACAACTCTACCTCTGACATAAGAGGGAAGGAGTGAGAAAGGACGGGTGGAGAAGAGCGGGAAGAGGAACCAACTAGGACTCAGAAAGAACATCAAGGACGGACCTGACGGCCCAGCACCCCTGGGAGCAGCATCACTTGACCCGAAGCTGCACAGCTTTTCTCTGTGGTAGTCAGCAGCCCTCAGGTGCAGAGAGGACTACTGTTAAGATGAATCCAGGGTTGGCGTTGCCCCAAAAAGTGGTCTGGCTTGGCTTGAAAGAGGATTGAACAGTTCCTTGTGTGTAAATCACAGGCTGAAGCACATAAAATTGCTGATATTTGACTGTATCTTACCTATGAAAACAATTTCATATGGTACAACCTAATAAGTGTTGACCTGACTGGCTAACTTTACAGCTAAAAAAGATGCACAGAGAACCATAATGATCTTTAAGCCATTAACAACCTAACTAAAACTTTCAATGGGATAGGGCTAGATAAAGCAGAAACTCTCCCAAGAACAGAAAATACAGAATAACTGCAATTATTTGTGCATATGGCAATGAATTTCCTTTAATCCAAGACAAATATGACAAATTCCTTAACTATCAAAAGCTACATTTTATTAAAAACAATCTGTCTTTAAAAATGTTTGATCATACAATATATACAATACATGCTGCTTTCCTTTTTGGATTTCAGCACCCACTTGAGTCCTAAAAAACAAAGGAGGGAAGCATCCACTTGAGTCCTAAAAAACAAAGGAGGGAAATAGCTGGTTAACAGTTTATAAATGGTAAATCAAAAGTTCATTTAAGATGCATAAAGGAAATCTACCAACCAGCTCCTCCTCAGGGAGGAGGGCCCAAGTAAACCCACAGTATAGATCTAATGTCAGTTCTCCTCTTTCCTTCAATTACCTTGGAACAAAAGCTCAAATAATTGAACCATATATTAAGAGTTTACACTAAGTACTGAAAAGCTAATTTTAACTTTAACTCAGAACCCCACTTTACAAATTTATAGAGAAGGAAAACCAAGCAGAGTAAGACTGACTTGCCTGACATTTTAAAGGGGCAGAGCCAACAGGATCCCATCTCCTGATCCCTACCCACAGCTGTGTGCAGTACAGAATACCAGGTCATTTCTAAGATTCCCTTTCCCATCTCCTTTATAAAAATGGAGAATTATTTCATAAGCAAAACACAGGTTTCAGAAATGCCTATTACCAACATCATTCCAAGATAGTTCTACTTTAATTTTCCTTTTCTACTTTGTCTGCATAAAGTAAGCAAAGCTAATGGGACAGTGAACAAAACTGATGGGAGGATTCAATATTCCATTATCTCATTTATCCATTTATTGTGGGGGTGGGGAGAATGCCAAACCAAGAACAATCTCTGCTCTCTTTCAACTGCACATCTTAAGATGACCAAAGTAATCAATCCAAAGGTGGGAACTTGCAACCAATGGGTTGTGTTCTGCCCTTCTCACCAGTTACACACAATTTTAAGAATGGGGCACTAGAGGGAAGCAAAATCCAAATTTCACCAGAAGATGAAAAAGTGAGACAGAAACTATGATAAATACATGCAGCTGTCCCATGGGAAATGTTACCTTCAGCTGGTGTCAAGCACTTAGCCTCTGCTGGCTCTGACTTGAAGTAATCACAGGCTCTGAGATCTCAAAGGTCCTCACAATCTCCTGGTAGAGAATAGACAGCATGTGGGCACTGAGTTTACAGCAAAGGAATTCTTGGAAAAAAATTGCCTGGGGTAACATGCAGGGCTTTACCTCCCAGTCTCGATAACTCAAAGCTATAATTGCTTGATTCCTAATTTGAGTGTTTCCTCCACTTTCTTCATTAATATTAACAGGCTCTGTTTGAGAGGCAAAGTTTTCAAATCAGAAGAGGTAATCTGAACAGAAACCAATGAATAATAGGAAAGACACCTGTACCAAGCAGATGCTTAGAATATTATATCCTTATTAGGAATTCATGCATTAGTGTTGTATTATTACAATAGAAAGTAACCCCGCTTGCTTCCATTAAAAAAAAAAATACATATGGTAAAATAACACATTCCAATCATTTGAAAAACTCGGCATATCTACGAACCAAACAGAGAGCTAAGGTCTAGTGTGTCCAGTATGAAAGTAAGAACTTTTTAAAGGAACTGGTAAATGCAATGAAAACACTTCATTCTGTACAGTAGGCCTTAGAAGGCAAAGAGTAATGGAGAATGTGAATCATTCAACAAAATTAAGATTCTCTCTGTATTAACCATGCTCTTTAATATTTACTGACATTTGTAAATTGTATAGCAATGTTCTTTTTTGACATCAATTTTCTAACTGTGAGAGATATTTAAATGAAACTTGTATATAAGAGGCAAAAACATAAGAAAAAAAAAAAAGATTCTGGAGAGGAAGAGCTGACATTAGGGATAAAATAGAAGGAAACTACAAAAATAACTGTAATTACAGACTTTCTAAATTAAAATTGAAGGGAAACTACATCATTTCTTGTTATTCTTCACAGCAGTAAATATTGAATCAATGACAGAACTGAATCCATCAGTTTTAAACTATGATCAAGTTTTCAGTATTTTCAGTTAGTTGAGGAAGACATTGTAAAAGTTTGTCGCCTAAAATAAAAACTCAATTTACATTTAATAAAATACATTTCACACCCTCCAGTAACAAATACATTTTCTTTAAAACTAACTTTTCTGGACATAGAATCATTTACCTATTACTGGCAGTCGGTCTCGGTCAAGTCTTATTCTTGCAAAACCATCCTGTAACACAAAGACTAAAATTTAGATTCAAAACCTTCAAGCATTGGATGAAAAAATTACTCAGTGAGAAAATTCTAAACCTTATACAATCAAAATATACCATAACAATAGTGTGGAGTGTATACAGACAAGCCTTCTCTAACATCTCCCTCTACATGGGGTATCTTTCGGGTTCTAATCAGCTTGCTTACCCAGGCACAACCTCATCCCCAAGATCTCTTAAATAAAACTACAACCATCTTGGCTCTTTGACTGATTCATACTTTTTGAGTACTCCACATTTTATTATTATGATTATTTTTTGGCTGAGCCATGCAGCTGGTGGGATTTTAGGTCCCCCACCAGGGACTGAACCCAGGCCCTCAGCAGTGAGAGCGAGGAGTCCTAACCTTTGGACTGTCAGGGAGTTCCTGAATACAACACATTTTATGATGCATAATACTATCACTGACCGTTGACCGAATATGCTTTAGTTATCATTTCTGAAAAAACACTTTTGTCCAAAAAAAAACCACTTTTGTCAACACAAGATTCTATTTTGTTAAAATTGAATTAATCTTAGAAGTCCAGGATTGCAACCGGACATAAGACTGAAGACAGCCTAGAGAAAATTCTCAAGGTACACTTCTGAGAATTTTTCTTTTTTTTTCCTCCTGAACCATCTGTTTTGAAATTACTTCAGACTTAAGAGTTACAAGACTACTGCAAAGACCTCCCATACATTCTTTCCCCAGGGTCACCAACTGTTCGTGTTTTGCCATATTTATATTACTGCTTTCTCTCTGAAAGTGAAAGTGTAGTCACTCGGTCGAGTCCGACTCTTTGCAACCCCATGGACTGGCTTCTCTGCCCATAGAATTCTCCAGGCAAGAATACTGGTGTGCTTTGCCATTTCCTTCTCCAGGGGATCTTCCAAACCAGGGATCAAATCTGCATCTCTTGCATCTCCTGAACTGGCTGGCAAATTCTTTACCACTGTGCCACCTGGGAAGCCCTTTTCCCTACAACTTCGGGATATATTTCTTGAAAACAAGGGTATTTTCTTACATAACAACTAACAAATTTGGGAAATTTAACATGTATATCACATAGTGACCTAATCTGTAAGCTCCAAAAATGTCTAAAATGTAAAAGCAAGCACTTAATTTTTTAGCTAGTTTCTTTGGCCTGTGACTCGTCAGTGTTCTGCTGCTGCTGCTAAGTCGCTTCAGTCGTGTCTGACTCTGTGCGACCCCATAGACGGCAGCCCACCAGGCTCCCCCGTCCCTGGGATTCTCCAGGCAAGAATACTGGAATGGGTTGCCATTTCCTTCTCCAATGCATTTAAGTGAAAAGTGAAAGTGAAGTCGCTCAGTCGTGTCCGACCTTCAGCGAACCCAGGGACTACAACCCACCAGGCTCCTCTGTCCGTGGGATTTTCCAGGCAAGAGTACTGGAGTGGGGTGCCATTGCTACAATGGGTCTAAAACACATACTGGTCAGTACAAATTCCTTAGCCACCTCTCATCTATACCTGTTATTATTTACTCTTTTAAAAGCAAAGAAAAACAGAGAAATAATCTTAAATCTTACCCTTATAATAAAAGAAACATGAAAGATGTTTTCCACTGTCCGGGGGAAAGAATGTGGATCAACCACAAAGTCAAAGAAGGACATCGGAGTATCAGCTAAAGACAAAAGAGGAAAAAATTCTTCAACAGAGGAAAAATTACTTTTGCTCATCAATTAAGACTAATATTCTCTAGTATTAACCAAAGAAAGGAAGTGGGCATTCATCCTGTTTTGGGATGGAAATCAATACAACCCCACTGGAAGACAATCTGGTATATCTATTAAAAATCTGCATGCCCACTTCCCCGGCGATCCTCCTTTAAAAAGCCATCCTACAGAAATATTAGCACACGTGCACAAAGTGGTGTGCCCAGATTTTTCACTCCAGCAGTTTATACAAGAGAAAAATGCTATAAAGAACTTGTCCACTAACAGAGGATTTGTTAAATGTATGATACAGTCACCCAATGGGAATCATTGAAAAGAGTAAGCAGGATCTGCATGTACCAATATGGGAAAATGTCCAAATGGACAAGTCATCTTGCAGAAAAATGTGTATATTATTTTGCTTTGAAAAAAGCAAAACACCACCATCACCAACAACAAAAAATCCCAACTACTTAGTTGTATATTTATTATGACTGACATAGACATGAGAAAGTCTGAAAATACACACATCACATTTTGTAAGTGGCGACCTCGAGGGAGTGAGGTCAGGTAGAACAGGAACTTGGCTTTTTACTTTTCTCACGTCTTTGGCATGTTTTATTTTGTAACAGAAAAAATATCCCGTCTTTGAAAAATAAAAATGAGAATTTCCTTCACCAATGTTCTCATGGGATTTCTAGAGAAGTCTCATAAAAGACATATCAAGAAAAATCAAAATGATTCAAGCATTACATATATGCCTTTTAAATAAAAATAGCTTCTCATTGCAAGTGACACAGGCCTAACTGACAAATACAGGTTGCTCCATTTTGAGCTTGGTATCGTACTTACGATCTTCTTGAAAGTATGTTTGCAACAATCCCAAGATTCTTTCCACTTCTTTTTCTGTTGCTTCTTGATGAGACTCTTCCATTCTTTTTAACTGAAAATATAAAGCTGTTATCAAGCAGACTGACCTACTTGCCTGCCTGTTAACCTTTTCTGCTCTCTTCCCCAGCCAAACTCCTCTAAATATCTTTTACTTAGGATTTCTAACAGTTTTTATTCCTGTCTTAAAATTGACAGTTAAAAAAGATTTTCCTAGCTTTAGTAACATTTTCATATGAATTATCTGAGAGGAGTAACATGACCAAATCCATCATTTTCAGGTTGAATGTAAAATAGCAAATTATAAAAGGGGCAGTGGTTCTCACCTGGGAGTGATTTTTCTGCAGCGCCACCCCACCCCCCACCCCCACGATGAGACATTTTCTAACACTTGGTTGTCATACTTGGGATGGGAGGGGGGAACATGAGAGGAGGCTGTTACCATCTACTGGGAAGAGGCCAAGGATGCTGCTAAACATCCTACAATGCACAGGAGAGCCTCTCACAGCAAAGAATTATCCAGCCCCAAATGCCAACAGTGCCGAAGTTAAGAAACCTGTTTTGGGAGAACTAATCCATACTACAGAAATGGGTTAAGAACTAAGACAAGTGGCCCATCCAATAAAATGTTTAAAGACTAAACACCTCAAAAATGATTCAAACATTAAATGGTTACTTTTTAAGTGACAGAGCCTGACTCCAGACCCAAACCCTGAGAAAAGACAGCCAAATTACAGGTATATGATACTAATGGCTATTTTAAATTAAGCGTTTTAAAAAAGCAACATTTGAACAAACAAACCTGGGCAGGCATTGCCTGCTGCTCTTCTATCATACGAACTTTTCTTGGACGTTCAATTCGTGGCTTTGGCACAGGGCACTCTCCTTGTATTGAACCCAACCTAATGAAAAATATGCTTTCATGTCTTTGTTTTTAAAACAAACTAATTTCACTAACTGAAAGCAGTTCCCACAGCATCCTCAAATTCAGCCCAGGCATCAGTGGTGTATGAGTGACATGGGACCAAGACTCTGTCGGGTTTGTGACAGCCTTTCTGCTCCTTCTGTGTTTCTCAAAGAATTCAACCAGGTTCCTCCCCAATACCTTTGTATTTTACTCTCAATAGTAAGTCAATCAATATGCCCTCTGTGGTCCTCCCAGCTAGCCTGTTGTCTGTTTCGCAGAGCCAGCTTCAGAGATCAGGGGAAGGACGAACGTGTGTGGGGGACGGGGATGAATAGCCCCACTGGGCTTTTGGGGGTGCCAGAGCAGAGCCCCACTGCCTGGGACTCCAGAACACACCTGTCTTACGAGATAACAGGTAAGGCAGAGGCCATGCGATTCCTTTCCCTTTTGGACTCCCTCCACCTCCCAAAACCCTACAGCAACAGACATAGCAGGCAGAAAACAACCAGGGCCCAGAGAACGCAGTCCCCTGTGGTCCCTGCACTGGAGGGAATCAAAGCATACAGTAGAGATCATGTGGGCGCTAAGCTGCTTCAGGCATGTCTACTCTTTGTAGCCCATGGGATTCCCCAGGCAAGAATACTGGAGTGGGTTGTGGTGCCCTCCTCCAGGGGATCTTCCAGACCCAGGGATGGAACCCGAGTCTCTTACATCTCCTGCATCAGCAGGTGGCTTCTTTACCACTAGGGTCAACCGAGAAGCCCAAGCAAACCTTACCAGATGGAAAGAAAACATGGGGGAAAGGTCACTGCAGGCCAAGGCAACAGCAAGTACAAGCTGCAAAGCTGTAAGTAAATCATTAGCCGCAAATTGGGCTAGATGATGACAAAGGGTTTAAGTTATATAACCCAAGGCTATCTTTCTGTTTTTTTTGGACATGCCTCGAGGCTTGGGGGAATCTTACTTCCCCGACCAGGGATTGAACCCACACCCTTGCCAGTGAGAGCTTGGAGTCCTAACCACTGGACCACCAGGGAATTCCCAAAAGGCTATCTTTAGATCCTGCATTTATGGTGGAGCCTAGTTCAACAGCAAAAAAAAAAAAAAAAAGATTTAGACTTTTCCTATAATAAAGAAATTTGATCTTTTTGCTGTAATATACAGTGATTCTGGGCACTTGAATTAAGGGAAGTCTTGTTAAAAACAGATGCCTTGGAAAATAAGAAGAAAACCCAGATGCCTGGCCCTGCACCATAGACTTATTAAATCTACATCTCCAAAGCCTTCTGAAGCACTACCAATCTCAGGAGGTTTAGAAGGGCACTCAGGATAGACAAATGCCCTAAGCTAACCACTTAAGGAAGAAACCACTTGAGTGGTTGCCCTGGAGAAATTATCTGCTGGTTATTTTAAAGGCTGTCTTACAAAAGAACCAGTAAGGGTTGTTCTTAGCGTCTTCATATGACTGAACTAGGAAATTAAGACAGAAGCCAATTCCATTTGAGTATAAAGAAAAGCTTTTCAAAATCAAAGCTGCATCCAAAAAAAGAGGAACTGGGCAGTTTATGTGACAGTGACTCAACTAGTCTTCAAATACAGGACAGCGATCATCTGACAGGGATTATATATAATAAATGGCACTTTACGTATATTGGTAGACTCTTAAGATACCTTTCATAGGAGGTATCATCCTCCTACGTAATAAGGACTTTTAAAGATGATAAAGCCAGACATTATGTCACAGACCTAAAGTCTCCCATGCTAGAAGGCAAAGGTGCCAGCAGAGTGCCCTGATAAGGAGGTGCCAGCCCACGGCCTTTCCTGCTCCAGTTAAGCTGGATGAGGATCCATCCACAAGATATTATGGGCTTTTAAATCAAACTTTAGAAAGTCTCCAAGCGATGGCATCATGACTGTCTCCTCTACAATACCAAATAATTGTTGTCCCTACAATAAAATACAATTTAAGGTTTACAAATGGCTGGTCTGTCAGATTTTCAAAATAATCTTACAGAAAGTGGAATGTATGGGTTTTATTAAAGGTGTTTTCTGCTGTTTTGCCTGATATTTTCCAGGAGTCATAGACTATGAATTCCAAATCAGAACTGTCTTCATCACGGATGAGTTCTTCAGCTTCTAGCGGATTTACACCCATATGAGTCAGCTACAAAAACGAAGGGAAACAGAAACCCCAGTTAAGCCACGAGCAATCATTCAGGGCACTCAATTATCTCTATCACTACACAAAAGGCCAGAGGCAAAGTCTGTTTTCAGTGTCCTAACATATTGGCTCAATTTCTTATTACAAATTTCCTGTTTTCAAAGGCACCTTTCTTTTTGGCAGAAACTATTCTTCAAGGTACTCAGGACTTTTTGGTGAGAAAGTGAGATGATCCAGACCAACGGGTCCCAACTGGAGCAATTTAACCCCCACAGGCATTCTGTCTAGAGACACTTTTGATCGTCACAACTGGGTGGATGGCAGGGAGGGCTGTGTTACTAAATGCCATAGAGGGCATTTAGTGGGTAGAAGCCAGGATAGTGCTCAGCATCCTACAGCAGGTGCCAACGAAACAAAGACTCAACCAGCCCAAAATGCACTTAGTGCCCAGGCTGAGAAACCCTGCTCTAGCCCCTGCAGGCCGAGGGGCGGGCAAACCAGAACTTAGCTCGCTGGGCCTGATCTCACACAATGCATTTTTATAACTATCAGCAATACTGAATTAGCATAAAAATAGAAAATCACATCCCTAAGCAAACACTCTGAGATAGAACATGGAAGTTTAGCTGGCTTTCAATTTTCGTTTCCAGCCAACCTCCTGGAGACCGCTGATTAGCTTGCAGATTAGGTTTTCCAGGGAGCAGCACCTAGCATAAGGGAGATTCACTCATCTTAAAGGTTACTTCCTGGGAAGAGTTGGCGGAAGTCTAATAATTCTCTTATCTCAAGCTATCTTGCAGAAAGTGTATTAAATTTGCTTTTATGAAAGTACATTTTTATTACATTATAAAATTATGAAATGCCTAGAAGTTATCAAATTAAAACAGCAATACCATATATAAACAGTAATCAAAAAGCCCTCAGAGAGCTTAACCCTTTAAAGGCAGTTAAACTTTGAAGAAAAGAGAGGCTGCCAGAACCCAGTCAGAGACACAGTCAGCACTGTTCCATTCTCGTGCCAACCATTCTACCACTGCACACTGGGAGGAAGACATTTCAGTTTTTATCTGGTCAAATCTACCAATTTTTTCTTTATAGTCCTTATATTTGGTGTAATACTTGAAAAAATCCTCCCGCCAGAGTCTAGACAGCTATTAAATTGGGGGTCTGCATGGACCGCTTTAAGACTTACGGAATTTAAAGTACAAAGCTCACCCTGATAAATAAAAGTAATTTTTAAAAAGATTACCCAATATATAGTCAACTTTATTGAGCATTTTCCAAAATGCACTTCACTTCAAGTTTTAAAAAAAGAAAAATTTAAGGTTTAAAATTTAAGTTAAATTTTTTTGTTGTTAAATTTTTTTAAAAACATCAAAAACCTCATCTGCCTCATGCCTTTACAAAATAATTTATCTTTTCGGATCTCATGGTACTAAATCATTTTAATAACCTTTTAACAAACAGAAAGTCAATGTCCTAACAGAAATGCTAAGACAGAGGTTGGCTCAAAGTAAAACCAAGATGAAGAAAAAAAAAAGTAAAATACAAAGTTCATCTCATTGTGTTTTTTGGGGGCAAAAAATTCATCAAGCAAAAGTTTCAAAATTTCGGGTAACCACCATCCAATCACTAAGAGGCAAAGACAGTTGAATAAAACAACAACAAAAAACAAAAGCAGAACCCCAACCATACGCGTATGGTTCTGGAATATTCTCAAAGACAAATCAAAACATGCCCCTCCACCAGACATAACTCATGTCCAGCTGTACTTTACCTGCATGTGGGCTTCTGCCCAGCCTAGGACAAAGGTCCCAGGTCACTGAGAATGAACTCATGAACTGACAAGTGAGTGAGGCAAAAAATGTCCATTTGAAATAAACCTAGCACCCTGAGTCTTAGAAGGCTAGGAGATTTTCAAACTGTTCTAAACTTCCAATCTAGATTCCACCACGTAGTTCGATTGTCCTGTGTTTAATCTGGTTAAGATCTCTCTGGAGGAATCTCAGGCCCAAACAAAAGGGTAAATAAGTGAAGACCATGTGATATGGATATAAGCAAAGTGGATAATTGTACACTATGTGAGATGAAACATTGTTTATTACGATTCTGTAGCTTTGAACTTACTAGAGTTTCCACGTATCGTAACATATCAAACGAGTTCAGGTCAGAACGCAGCTGCTTTGCCTTCTCTTTGCCCAAATCTGAAGCCAGAACAAGAAAGTGGGCATCTAGAACTGCTTCTCTTGCTCGGGACACTGTTCGAAAAAGAAGGAACATGCTTATCCACAGGCATTTTCCCAAAACTTCCAACTGCACTTACTCCCCATTTCCCATTGGACCAAAAGAAAAAAAAAAATCTCAAACACACTCATCTCGGTGTAAAAACAGGTTCCCCTGCTCAGCTCACCTAAAAGGCCAGCTCTCTCTACTACACTGTTCCTGCTTCTGGGAACTGAATAAAAATTTCTTCATTAACCGCAGTTTAACAAAACCTCCATCATCTCTAACACTGGCTGTTCCCTCGGACTCCAGTAACCCATCCAGGCACTATTAACAGCTGTGTTGACGATGGAAGCCAAGCTGAATGCCCACGGTGTGTAAGGCGCTGTGCTTGGGCGTGGCCAAGACCGGTAACAGGTAAGTTGTCAAGGAGCTTCAGGTGAAGTTCCGTGCTGGGCAGGTAGTGGGAGATGCAAACTCTGCCTGGCAGCACAGGTCCCACCAAATGAACAGCCTACAGGCAGCAGGGCCATGACCTCCAAGGAGGGATGATCCAAAAAGGTTCATCTTTTAACATTTAAGATAAGCTACAGACAAGAAAGGATTTAAATAAAAAGAAACAAGAAGGAAACGGGGCCAGGAAACAGGATGAGGTCTAGGGAGATGGGTGGGGAGGGTTCATTAGAGAAAGACACAGCAGGACTGAGGGAATCAGTTAGACCAGACCCCGAAAGGGAACAGGCAGTGTGGAACAGTGCTCCGGGAACACCAGCAAAGGCGAACTGAAAAAGCAGCCAACAGACAAACCCGGCAGGCAGAGTTCAAACACACAAATGCCTCTCCCTGGCTTGCTCCTCAAGGCCACTTCATTTTAATTTCTGATTGCCCAAACACTCCTCAGGCTGATGAACGCACTGACTCCAAGTTTTGAATTCATATGCACAATTTTCTCCCCGGTTTTATTTCAGGAGAATTACTGTGAACATGACAATGAATGAGAGACAAGAGGCAAAAGCAAGGGACCAGTTCCTGGGCTGTTCTAGACCTCCCCTCCCCGCTGCCGGCCCATCACTGCCACAAAAGCTGTGAGAAAAGTGCCCATCTCCCACCGATGGATTCAAGCCTCTGAAGAGTTACAGAACATCCAATCCATATATATGGAGGATGCAGAATTCTTTGTTGGCTGACTGTCTCCTAGGGCCCGGTTGAGTAACTGTGTCTTAAAAAGGCGACCCAGCTAGCATAGTGGAATTGGCCAAGCAGGAAATGATCTGTTAATCAACAACTTTTCAGTGGTGGGTGAATAATAGGGGACAAGGGGTCAAGAGCAACCCTGAAGAGATAGCCTGGGCAGGGGGTTCCAAGCTCAGAAGAGAAGAAAAAGCTAGAGAGAGTGGAGGAGGGGTTGCACCAGGTGGAAAGAAAGAAATGTTCTGGTTCTCAGAGAACATGTGGAGTGGTGGTGTCCAGGCAGCGGCCAGCTCTGTTGACTTCTTCACCTGCATGGGTCTGCACTCTCCTCTTCTGCTCCCATAGAATTTAGAGAAAGGCCAGGAGGGAAAAGTAGTCTGAGGACTTGTCCCCAGGCTCTGTGACCCAGTGCCCACACCATCAGGGGCTGCCTGACCTGTCCTGTCTTCAAACACAGAGACCACTCTTAGCACTAACACTGCTGCTGCTTTTCATTCAAACCAAGCTTTTATTTCAGAGCCCTCTTCACCCCCTACAATGCTAGAGTTCAGTGCTGAGATTCTTCTTTTTCTCAGGCCCCTCCCCTCACTGGAGACCAACAGGGCCACCTGAAGACACGGCCATCCCCACTGGGTTATATTAGGTGGACCAAGAGCGAGGAGCTTAGGGATGGGAGGTCGGGAGGAAGGCAGGAAAAGAAACAGGGTGTCAGAAACCAGCTCAGTTCTTTCTTTAATACATCCAATGCATCCTGGGTAGTCAATAGAGTAGAAAGATAAGACATAAAAGTTCTCAGCAGTCAATACAGTAGAAACAAAATACACAGGAAGTTCTCAAACTTGAACAAGCAACAGAATCACCCGGGGCGCTTGTTAAAACTGGCTGCTGCTCCCCACCCCCACCCCAAATTTCATGTAAAGCTCTTACTACCTGCTTGTACTTTTGAAAGTGAAAGTGAAGTCGCTCAGTCGTGTCCGACTCTTTGCGACCCCGTGGACTGTAGCCCACCAGGCTCCTCTGTCCATGGGATTCTCCAGGCAAGAATACTGGAGTGGGTTGCCATTTCCTTCTCCAGGGGATCTTCCCTGACCCAGGGATCGAACCCAGGTCTCCCGCATTATGGGCAGACGCTTAAACCTCTGATCCACCAGGGAAGCAGGGCTTAGGGCCTGATAGTGCACAACCACAGTAGTGGTGCTACAGGGAAAAAGGTTCCAAACCTAGGAAAGCACTCTTATAAATGGGGGTTGTTTGGTGTCAAGCATTCGGTTCTCAGGCAAAACTAATTAAAATTACCCTAAAATATATGATCACAGAAAGCTTCCTTTCATAAAATAATGAATTACCTCCATTAAAGAGAGTGTTGGCCTCTTCAAGGACCTCTGTTAACTTGTCGCTGGCATTCAATATATCCTCCCGGTTTTCTATTTTAAAAAAATAGAAGCTTTGGGAAAGGTGCTCATCATAGGCTAACAAGTCATTGACAGAGTAACCAGCTGCAGCTGGAGAGCCAAGTCCCAGCCCCCACCCCCAACCCCACCCCCGCTCCCCGGTGGAGTTATTTTCAAGCTGTATTTCTTTAACCAAAACGGCCTGACAACAGAAAAGATGACTACCCCTTTAGCAGAATGAACTTGGAAAGGGGACCCACTTGGTTGCCCCTAACCTTCACCCATGGGCTTCCACGCCTTCTGCAGCCTCTGAGGAGCGCTCTTAACAGAAGGGTTCTCCAACTCTGCAAGCCACATCTTGCAGAACCGGGCCACCCGGAGTCAGAATAGGTAGGTCCAGGGTGCGCTGGAGAATTTGCATTTCTGGCAGCTACCGCGGGCGGGCGACTGCCGGCGGGGAATCGCTGGATGTAAGAAAATGCGCCCCGGCTCCTAGTGCCTCCTCTCCCCCGCTTCCAGACCGCGCCCGGCCTCGGGCGGTTCCCCGCGCTGGGGAACTCGGGGGGTCCCCCCCCCCCCCCCGCCGCCAGGGGGCTCGCGCGCCCCCGCCAAGGTCGTGCATTGCGATCCGCACGACAGATGCGCGAGCGCCTCGAAAACCCCGAACCCGGGCGCGGCCGGGCGGCGCAGGGCTGGTCCCGGGCTGCACGAACCAGCCGGGCCGCGCAGGGCCTGCGCGAGGTTCCCGCCTCGCGCCCCTGCCTTACGTTGGACCGAGTTGATAAGCGCGCGGTACTGATGGCGGATCTGGCGGCAGAGGCTGGGGTCGGTCTCCTCCTCCAAGCTCGCTGGGTCTATCATCTCGTCCCCGGAATCCGACGGTTCGGTATCCTCCAAGCCCGGGCGCTCTGGGGCCTCCCTGCGCTCGGGCGCGGCGCCGCGGCGGGAGCCGGGCGACAGCGGGGACCGCGAGCGGGAGCGGGAGCGGGTGCGATCCCGGTGCGGGTCGCGGCCCCGGCCCCGGCCCTCGGGCCGGCGGCCGCTGCTGTCCCCGGACATCGCGCCAAGCCTCCTTGCAACTTTGGAACGGCGGAAGTTCGCGCCAGAAACTGAAAGCCCTGCACAACTGAGCTCCTGCTCTCCGCGGAACGCGGCTCCCTTGCCGGAGCGAGCGCACAGCGACGCCTGTGGCTGGAGGCCGGCGGCAGGGGCCGAGGCCGGGGGCGCAGTGGTCACAGCGCCGCCAGGCGGGCACCGGGCGGCTCAGGCCCCTGACCTTGCGCGCCCCTGACTTTGGATACCACTTTAGGTGCTTAGAATCTTCGTGGTCTGGTCCTCCGTGCCCACCCCATTAGACTTTCACCTTCCCCGGGGTCTCCCTGGCTCTCCCGGACCCAGCCACACCCTTAAAACAAATATTTAGCATTCTTCCAGGTGGAAATTCATTCCAAGCTCCAGACAGAAATATCTGGGACATTGCCAGGTCATGGACACGCAGACCGTGTTTGTTGATCAAGGCTCCTGCAGTTAAGCAGGATGCGCGCTGGATATGGAGACGAGATGAGATTCTGCCACTCACTATCTGTGACCTTAGTTCCTTGAGCCATTATGGCCGGGACCCAGTGGAGTTTATGAATAGCTGGTAATCCCCCCTCCACTTTTTTTTTTTTTTTGAAAGTGAAAAAGTGTTAGTCACTCAGTCCTGTCCAACTGTTTGGGACCCCATGGACTCCAGTAGCCTACGAGGCTCCTCTGTCCGTGGAATTCTCCAGGCAAGAATACTGGAGTGGGTTGCCATTCCCTTCTCCAGGGGATCTTCCTAACCCTCATTTCCTGCCTTGCAGGCAGATTCTTTACGGTCTGAGTTTATTTTTGACTGCACTGGGTCCTTGTTGCTGGGTGGGCAGGCTTTCTCTAGTTGCCACCAGTGGGGGGCTTATCACTAGTCGTGGTTCTTGGTCTTCTCATTGCCTTGGCTTCTCTTGTTGGGAGCATAGGTTATAGATTTCTGGGCTCAGTTGTGACACAGGGGTTTAGTTCCCCTGTGCTATGTGGGATCCTCCCAGACCAGGGATGGAACCTGTGTCCCCTGCATTAGCAGATGAATTCGTAACCACTGGACCACCAGGGAAGTCCCAATCCCACCTTTTTTGAGGACAGAACAACTGAACAAACAGAAAATTGACAAGGTTCCTTGATTTTCTTGGAGTAAACTCTGTTAACCATCGTTTTAAAATATCTACACCTCGACAGTTTATGTTCATATTTGGTCCTCAGGCTGAAAGATTCTAAAATACTTTTAAATGGGTCTAAAAACGATGAAATTATATTAATATAGTTTTAAAGATAAGTATATGAATCTCCCATGTATTTTGGATTGTATTGCAAATGTTTCTCAAGAGTTCTTTTTGGTGCTGAGAACCCATTTTTTTCAAAGGAACAATGTCAGTTGAGTTACTACCCAAGTCTACAAAAATACCATGTCGTGAATCAGATGTACTGTTTGAGATAAGCACTATTCTCTGCAGCGTATATCACACCTCATTCCTGCTTAACCTGGATTTCAGGAAAGGTATGCCCTGAAGTCGGAGAAGGCAATGGCACCCCACTCCAGTACTCTTGCCTGGAAAATCCCATGGATGGAGGAGCCTGGTAGGCTGCAGTCCATGGGGTCGCTGAGGGTTGGACACAACTGAGCAACTTCACTTTCACTTTTCACTTTCACGCATTGGAGAAGGAAATGGCAACCCATTCCAGTATTCTTGCCTGGAGAATCCCAGGGACGGGGAGCCTGGTGGGCTGCCGTCTATGGGGTCGCACAGAGTCAGACACTACTGAAGCGACTTAGCAGCAGCAGCAGCAGCAGCATGCCCTGAAGTGAATCATGGTAATATCATCCCCGTTCCCTGAAGATTGGGCTAGGGATAGGACGTGATTCTGTTCTGGACAGTGATATGGGAGGCAGATTCACATTTGGATCACTCACAAAGCCTGCAGAAAAGAAAGTCTTTATCGCCATCCTCGCTCTTCTTTGTGATGCTGGCATGAGGAAATGGAGTCTGGCATGATGGCAACCATCTATCTACTACTGACGAGAGGACAAGCATGAGAAAAGACCAGAATACTGGGAACACTGGAGGGCAAGGATGGACATAGACGTGACGGAATTGCTGAGTGTCTGGGAGTCTGCCTACCTCCAGACTCCTTGTTAAGTCAAAATGTTAGACGCTCAGTCGTGTCTGACTCTTTGGAACCCTGTGGACTGTAGCCCACCAGGCTCCTCTGTCCATGGAATTCTCCAGGCAAGAATACTGGAGAGGGTTGCCATTTCCTTCTCCAAGGGATCTTCCTCACCTAGGGATTGAACCCGGATCTCCAGCATCTCAGGCAGATTCTTTACACTCTAAGCCACCAGGGAAGCCCCCTGTAAGCCACAAATATCCTGTGGTTTGCTAAGTCGCTTCAGTCGTGTCCGACTCTGTGCGACCCCATAGACGGCAGCCCACCAGGCGCCCGCATCCCTGGGATTCTCCAGGCAAGAACACTGGAGTAAGGTGCCATTGCCTTCTCCAATGCATGAAAGTGAAAAGCGAAAGTGAAGTCACTCAGTAGTGTCCGACTCTTCATGACCCCATGGACTGCAGCCCACCAGGCTCCTCCGTCCATGGGATTTTTCAGGCAAGAGTACTGGAGTGGGGTGCCATCGCCTTCTCCATCCTGTGGTTTAGGCCATTGTTAATTGTTTTGTAGTTGCTACTTGCAGCTCAGTGCATTGGAACTGAAATGAATACCTAGCATTATTTCCAAGTGGAAATTCCCTCTATACTCAAGACAAAAATCCCTGTAGTATTTCATTGAGTTCAACAGCTTTTGATGTGTACTAATGGGCCACACATGCAACAAACCAAGCAGGTCATGAAGATGAGTCCAAGACATGCCTTTGCCTTCCAGGGTCTCACCAGGAGGCAGATATGAAACTGATCCTAAAATTCATGTGGAAATGCGTGGGACCCAGAATAGCCAAAATAACCTTGAAAAAGAAAGACCAAGTTGGAAGGATGCATGCTTAATTCCAAAACTTACTACAAAGCTATAGTATCTAAGACTGTGATGTTGTCATGAAGATAGACATAAAGATCAGTAGAATAGAATTTAAAGTCCAGAAATCAACCCATACAGCTACGTGTGCATGCGTGTGCATGTTCAGTCATGTCCAACTCTTTGCAACCCCATGGACTGTAGCCTGCCAGGCTCCTCTGTCCTTGGGATTTCCCAGGCAAGAATATTGGAGCAGGTTGCCATTTCCTCCTCCAGGGGATTTCCTTACCCAAGGGAGTGAACCCGAGTCTCTTGCATCTCCTGCATTGGCAGGCATGTTCTTTACCACTGAGCCACCTGGGAAGCCTGTCATACATGCATGGTCAACTGATTTTCTACAAAAGTACAAGATAATTCAATGAAGTGTGTAAATACTATATAAATAGCTTTAAATACAATGTAAGTGTTACCTGGGTGTTGCCAGTGCATGGCAAATTCAAATTTTACCTTTTGAAACTTTCCAGAGAAAAAACTTTTCCAAAATATTTTTTATCCTTGGTTCATTGAATCCGTGAATGCAGAAACCTCTGATCTGAGGGTTGATGGTATACTATTAATACTGCTTACCTGGAGTAGAAATAAGAGAAATAGGTTATTAAATCTGTACTGCTTCAGTGATATGTTAATTGTATCATTTCAGAAGAGAAATTAAACTTTAAAATGTTAATTTTCAATCTGTACCGTGGAACAATAAGTACAAATTAGCAATCAAAAAGTGCAAATCAACATTTCAAGGATATAGGGGTTTAAGGGTCTCAAGGTCTAAATATGGTTGTCTGTTAACCTCCGCACCCTACAAGCATCGCCCTGTGTTTTTTAGAAAAGAGTCCAGAGCCATGCTAGTCAACAGCACTTAGAACAACAGCTGGTCAGAGAAAGTTCTACACTTGAAGTGATTTCTAGCTAACAAAAACAACCACAAATGATATTAGCTCAAGGACCTTTTATAGCATGCTTAAGCCCTGGACTTCACACCATTATCCAAAACTTCCCCCACCCCCGATTTCTTTTCTTTCTTTTTTTAACATTAAAGAGCTTATAGGAAGTTCTCTGGTGGTCCAGTGGTTAGGACTCTGAGCTTTCACTGCCAAGGGCATAGGTTCAATCCCTGGTTGGGGAACTAAGATCCTACAAATAAATAAAAAGGATAGTTTTTTTTTTTTAAGCAAATTATTGCTTATAAAAGAAAAGAGAAACTTGTAAAGAAATAAAGGCCAACAAATTAAACAATTCTTTTTCTAAATTAAAATTTGTTCTAACATTTTTTTCTAATCTCATGCCTTTGAAATCAAGTGTGTTAGTATGATGACTTCTTCTATATCCTTGTCACTCAATGCTAGACTCTTAAGACCTCATTAATGTTTTGGATCATGGTGTCTTGAATTTGAATGTGCATATGAATTACCGGGGAAGGGGCCTTGTTAAGGTACAGACTGTGATTTCCGTAGGCCTGGGAGAAGCCTCTCATTGTCCATTTCTCACCCTCAGGCAATGCCTATGATGCTGCTCAAGGACCAAGCCCTGAACCAGATGATTTGGTAGAGCAGAACCATTTCAATATGTAGTGCTCACCTCGGAGCACTATAGTAAGATTTTTCTTCTCATCAAGATATAATTCACGAGCCAATACAATAAAATTGAATTTAATTAAAAAAATTTAAAAAAGGTATCATTCACATATCATAAAATCCATTCTTTTACAGTGTATCATTCAGTGTTTTTTTTTATTATATTTACAGAGTTTTGCAAATATCACCACAATTATTTTAGAACATTTTCATCACCTGAGGAAAAAACCCCATGCCTATCAGCAGACTCTCCCCTACTACCCCCAAGCCTCCCCCAGCCACTGGCAACCAGGGACCCATTTTTCTGTCCCTCCAGATTTTTCATTTTTCCCTGGACATATCATATGAGGGGAATCAGACAGTCCTATGTTGTCTTTTTGTATGTGGCTGCCTTCATTTAGCATGATGCCTTCAAGATATGTCCATGTCGTAGCGTACGTCAGTACTTTTTCTGGCTGGATGGTAGTCCACTGTGTGGACTGACCACATTTGGTCTATCCATTCATCAGCTAATGGACACTCGGCTACTCTTACCTTTTCACTGTCGTGAATGCTATCTTGGCATTTTTCAAGCGTGCAAAGGGGCCCCTGTTGTGTCACAGTCACTTGTTCATCCAAGAGTTGGTTACTGCTACTTTTTTTTTTTTTTTTTGGCAGCATGTAAGGCATGTGTGATCTTAGTTCCCCAACCAGAGATCAAACCAGCGCCTGCATTGGAAGCCCTGAGTCTAAACCACTGGACCCCCAGGGAAATCCCAGGAATATGATCTATTGTGAACATTTCATTTATGCCCTCCTTCTCCTCTCAATATTCTTATCATATTTTTCTTTTTTTAAAATCAGCCTTAGCTATGCTATTTTGCCTCATAATAAGGATGTTAATAATGTTACAAAATTGCTGTTATTTTCATTTTTAATTATTGATTTCATGAGTAATATTTGCTAACTTTTAAATATCCCAATCTCAAAACATAATTGAGATAGTTTTCAAAAATTTTTTGGCACAGAAAACTTATTTGGTTTACATATTAATATTGGTCTTCTCAGTTGTGTAAAAGAATGCTAACATTTGCCTAAATATAATTGTTTCTTCGTACACAGAAATTCTCATTGTATTTATCTCACATCAGAAACATGATATATGTCTACTCCTTTCTGGTCTATTGCCCTGTTATATTTATACACAGCACTCTTTTAAAAATACATACGAAACCTGATACTCAGTGTATTTATTTAATTTTAATTGTAGAATAATTACTTTACAATATTGTGACAGTTTCTGCCATACATTAACATGAATCAGCCATAGGTATACATATGTCCCCTCCCTCTTAAACTGCCCTGTCATCTCCCTCCCCATCCCACCCCTCTGGGTTGTCACAGAGCACCAGCTTTGGATTCCCTACATCATACAGCAAATTTCCACTGGCTGTTTTACACATGGTAATGTACATGTTTCAATACTACTCTCTCAATGTATTTTAAGATATAGAGAGTAATGCAGTTTAGCAAAGCTCTGAACATTGAAATTAGTGGTTGAAGTTAATATTGAAAATATTGCAAAGGGGATGAAATTTTCATTACATTCTAGCACTCTTTGGGAATGCTCACTTAGGTTGATATTCTGGATCTCCAGTTTTAACACACACACACATAGCCTCATGCACAAACACACACACACTCTCTCTCTCTCTTTAGCTGATATACTTCTCTGACCATGGAAAAACAGCACACTCTTTCCTTCTGGGCAAAGCTATCAGATATCACAGGAGAGATTTCCTCTCTTGGCCAAATGAAACAGATGAGACTGTAGGCATAATGGTTAACCAGGCTTCATTGTAAAATAGACTTGAGCTAATTTCTTACTAATTTAGGCACATTACTTAACTGTGTTGACTTACTGCCCTTACCTCTAAAATGAGGACAATAATTTGGCATCAGAGAGTTATTATAAAATATTAAAATCAGTATTATCCTATCTAAAGTTCTTAGCACAAGCTAAGAAATACATATATTTTAGCTTAAGTATTTTTGTTCTTGTTAGTTTTGTGTTACTTAAGGAGTGCCCTGGTGGGAAATATGAAGGGAAAAAAGGCAGGAAGGAAAAATAAACATGGGAGGTGATTAAGGGACTAACAGGGGTGGATAATTTACACTTAATACCGGTTGGAACCTAGCTTAGGAAAGCTGATCTAAGGCATGTCATGCATGCGTGCATGATAGGTCTCTTCGTGTCTGACTCTCTGCGACCCCATGGACTGTATCCTGCAAGACTCCTCTGTCCGTGGGGTTTCCCAGGCAGGAATACTGGAGTGGGCTGCCATGCCTTCTCCAGGGGATCTTCCCAACCCAGGGATCAAACTCAAGCATTGGCAGGCGAGCTCTTTACCACTAGTGCCACCTGGGAAGCCCAATGCATATTATAAATGGCTTCAAAATAGAGCAGCTTTGTTTTTCTTTATTATTATTTATTGACCACTCTGTGTGCAAAGTGGACAGTTTGCAACTTGATTTGATGTATAGAACTTTGCATGCATAAGAATGCACATCTTTCAAATACTTATGGAAGCTTCATGAAAATGGATCAAAGGCAATAAAGAAAAATTAAAATCTACAAAGTAGAAAAACTGTAAAAAGTGAATCATGTTAGTTAACACATATTATTCTTTTCTTAATCTAAATTTTTAGACTTTCTCTATTCATTGTAAATATTGTTTGTAACTAGGTTTTAATTACCATTATTTGTTTTTAAATTTATTTTAAATTCAAATTTAGATTAAAATAAATATTTTTAAATTTATTTTTATTTTTTAAAATATTGATTTGGCTGCACCAAGTCTTAGTTTCGGCATGTGGGATCTAGTTCCCTGACCAGCAATCAAATCTGGGCCCCCTGCGTTGGGAACGTGGTGCCTAGGCCACTGGGCCACCAGAGAAGTCCCTAAAATGTATTATTTTTTATTTTGAATTTATTTATTTTTTAATGGAAGGATAATTGCTTTGCAGAATTATGTTGGTTTCTGCCAAATATCAACATGAATCAGCCATAGGTATACATATGTCCTCTCCCTGTTTATTTAATTTAAAATTTAGTTAATTTCTGCTTTTATCTTCATAGCACTCCTACTTTCTAATGTCCGAAGGTTAATTTAGCTCTTCTTTCATAATACCTTGAGTACATTTATTTATTTACTTTTAGTCTTCCTCATTTTGTGTTCCTTCTTTATTTTAAAATAAATTCATTCATAGTGTTAGTTTTCCACTATATACCTTAAACTTGAGAGCTAGTACTTTCATTTCATTTTTTAAGAAATAGGCATCAATTTTAATTTGTATTTTTCCTTTTTTTCAGCTAAGGATCCTGTGTGCTTAGTCGCTTCAGTCATGTTCAACTCTGTGACCCCATGGACTGTAGCCCTCCAGGCACCTTAGTCCATGGGATTCTCTAGGCAAGAGTACTGGAGTGGGTGGCCATGCCCTTCTCCAGGGGATCTTCCTGACCAGGGATTGAACCCACATCTCTTACGTCTCCTGCACTGGCAGACAGATTCTTTACCACTAATGCCACCTGGGCAACCCTCAGAGAGGAAGTTTCAGATTTCTGCTCTTACACTTATAAACTATGGGACTCTGGAAGCTACCTCACCTCCCTGACCTTTAGTTTTCCTATACCTCAGTAGGATTAATGATAAGGATCCTCAGTTCAGTTCAGTTGCTCAGTCATGTCCAACCCTTTGTGATCCCATGGACTGCAGCACGCCAGGCCTCCCTGTCCGTCACCAGCTCCTGGAGTTTACCCAAACTCATGTCCATCGAGTCAGTGATGCCATCCAACCATCTCATCCTCTGTTGTCTCCTTCTCCTCCCATCTTCAATCTTTGCTAGCATCCGGGTTTTTTCCAGTGAGTCAGTTCTTTGCATCAGGTGGCCAGAGTATTGGAGTTTCAGCTTCCAATGAATATTCAAGACTGGTTTCCTTTAGGATGGACTGGTTGGATCTTCTTGCTGTTCAAGGGACTCTCAAGAGTCTTATCTAACACCAGAGTTCAAAAGCGTAAATTCTTTGATGATCCTGCTGCTGCTGCTAAGTCACTTCAGTCGTGTCCGACTCTCTGTGACCCCACAGACGGCAGCCCACCAGGCTCCCCTGTCCGGGGGTGTTATAAAATTTTTTACATTGGCTTTTGTTTGTTTGCTTTTGTCATTCTTTGAAATTAGTCTCTAGTTCCACTGAATTTGGGTTAGGAATTTGTAGAGATTTTTTTTCTTTAAAAATTCAGTTCAGGGGCTTCCCTGGTGGTTCAGTGGTTAAAAATCCACCTTGCCATGCAAGGGACACCGGTTCCATCCCCAGTCCATGAAGATCCCACATGCCGCTGAACAACTAATTCTTTGAGCCACAACTACTGAGTCCATGCACTGCAACTACTGAAGCCTGAGTGCCTCGAGTCCGTGCTCTGCAACAAGAGAACCCACGGCAACGAGAAGTCCACACACTGCAACGAAGCATAGCCCCTGCTCACCACAACCAGAGAAAGCCCACGTGCAGCAACAAAGACCTGCTGCTGCTGCCAAGTCCCTTCAGTCGTGTCCGACTCTGTGCGACCCCATAGACAGCAGCCCACCAGGCTCCCCCGTCCCTGGGATTCTCCAGGCAAGAATACTGGAGTGGGTTGCCATTTCCTTCTCCAGTGCATGAAAGTGAAAAGTGAAAGGGAAGTCGCTCAGTCGTGTCCGCCTCTTAGCGACCCCATGGACTGCAGCCTACCAGGCTCCTCCATCCATGGGATTTTCCAGGCAAGAGTGCTGGAGTGGGGTGCCATTGCCTTCTCCACAACAAAGACCTACTGTAGCCAAAAAATAAAATCAATACATAAATCCTAAAAAAAAAAAAAACTTTAAATAATTCAATTTAATTAAATGAAAAAAGCAATTCACTGATTTCTTCCATCCACACCCTCCCCTCTGGAAACCACTTTTCTCTGTATCTATGAGCTTGATGTTACATAGGTGTATATGTATGTATATGTATTAAATTCCACATAGAAGAAAAATCATATGGTATTTGTTTCCCTCTCTCTGACTTGTTTAGCTGAATACCCTTGAACTCTATCCATGTCATCACAAATGGCATGATTTCATTCTTTGTTAATGACTGAATAATATTCCATTGTAAGTGCATACCAGAATTTTCTTTCTAATTCATTCATCTGTTGATCTTAGGTTGTTTGCATATCTTGGCTACTGTAAATAACGCTGCAATGAACATAGAGGTGCATACATCTTTTCAGCTTAGTGTTTTTGTTTTATTTTCATAAATACTCAGAAGGGGAAGTGGAATTTCGGAGCCAGACCACTTGCCACCTAGCTGACACTGAGGACATTATCACTGGTGGCAGATGACACACAGATTGTCCCTGGCAGAGGGGTGGCACTGCGATTGTTAAGTGAACCATTTGTGCTTCTTCCTAGATTGATTTCCAAATCTGAAAATGACAATGTTTTATTGGATTTCTGTGAGTATTGTTTAGCAAGGAGCTAGTGATCAATATGATTACTGGTTACATTTTTTTCTTATACTTTATATTTCTCCTACAGTTTATGATTGCTTTGATTGCACTATTTGAAGAAATATTTTGTCATCTTTTCCCAATTTTTTTGTTCAATTCAGCTATTCTACTGGAATTCTCCTTTAATCTGGAGATTTCTGTCCCAGCGCCCTCTACCTGCCCACTTCAATTTGAAGGAGCTGCAGTTCCAGCCTTGTGCACAATTGTCCTTGTGGGGCTTCCCATTCCTGCTTCCTTCTGTTAAATCCATTGTTTTCTGGATTCCACGTTTAAAACCTTTCTTAATTTATGCTCTGATTTTGTGGAGGCACTTTCTTAGAAGAATGGTAAAGGGGAAATTTTTATGAGTCTGAAAAATGTCTCTAATCTGTCTTTTGATTTGGTGGATGATATGACTGACATAGAATTTTGAGTTGAAAATGGTGTTTGTTTTTTTAATCAGAAACGTAAAGGCATTGCTTTGTTGTCTGCTTGAGAGGGATTCTGATTCAATAGCTGCTCAACAAACATTCCAGGTAGTGCTCTAGGCATTGGAGATACAATGTTGAATAGGACAAAGTTGCAGGCCTTCAGGGATCATCCAGTGGTTAAGACTTCAGGTCCCAGTGCAGAGGGCTGTGGATTCCATCCCTGATCTGGGAGCTAGGATCCCACATGCCCTGCAGCCACAAAAACAAAACAAAATGGAGACAATATGGTAACACATGCAATAAAGACTTTAAAAATAGTCCACATAAAAAAAAATATTTAAAAAAAGACAAAGTTGCTACTCTCATGAAGGAGACATAATAAAAACAAGAAAAAAAGACTTGGTTTGTGCCATGAAGAGAAGGCAATGGCACCCCACTCCAGCACTCTTGCCTGGAAAATCCCATGGACAGAGGAGCCTGGTGGGCTGCTGTCTATGGGGTTGCACAGAGTTGGACACGACTGAAGCGACTTAGCAGCAAGGATATAAAGGATGGCATCACTGACTTGATGGACGTGAGTCTGAGTGAACTCCGGGAGTTGATGATGGACAGGGAGGCCTGGTGTGTTGCGATTCATGGGGTCGCAAAGAGTCGGACACGACTGAGCGACTGAACTGAACTGAACTGAACTGAAGGATATAAATGCTGACTGCTGCTGTTGCTGCTGCTGCTAAGTCGCTTCAGTCGTGTCCAACTCTGTGCAACCCCAGAGATGGCAGCCCACCAGGCTCCCCCGTCCCTGGGATTCTCCAGGCAAGAACACTGGAGTGGGGTGCCATTGCCTTCTCCAATGCATGAAAGTGAAAAGTGAAAGTGAAGTCGCTCAGTCGTGTCTGACTCCTAGCGACCCTATGGACTGCAGCCTATCAGGCTCCTCTGTCCATGGGATTTTCCAGGCAAGAGTACTATGCTATTTTAGATATGATGAGCAGGGACACCTCAGAGGAGGTGACATTTGAGATGAGAGTTGAAGTGTGAGAAGTAGTGAGTCATGCAAAGATTCAGGGAACATGTGTTCTAGTCAGAGACGATGGCAGAGAAAAGTCCTCGAGGATAAAATGAGTCTGGCATATGTAACTGGAGTATGATACACAAGGGAGGAAATGCTGGAAAATGAGTTTGGTTCTGATTCTCTTTACTTTGTAGGTGACCTAGTGTGTTTTATTTCTAGAAGCATTTAGGGGGTGGTGGTAACTTGAGATGGCTGTGAACTCTTTGATATTTCTCCCACTGAAATGGAAGATCTATGTTTCCTCCCCTTTAATCTGGGCACTGTGACTCTCTGATGAGTAGAATATAGCAGAAATGACACTGTGTCCGTTTCTGGATTCGAAAGATCGGCAGTTTCTCTTTCCTGTGTATGGAAACAGTCGTTCTTGGAACACATCTGCCATGCTGTGAGGAAGTTCAAGACACACGAAGAGGCCATAGGTAAGCCACTGCTGAGCTTCTAGCCAAAGTCTGTGTGACCTGCCAGTGATGGGAGTCAGCGTTTTGAAAACCCCAATCCATGGAGCCTTGGAATGACTCTGGTTTTAGCTGTAGTCTGATTGCAGCCACATGAGAGCCCTCTCCCAACATAAGAGTTCGCTAGCTGAGCCCTGTCAACTCACAGGACAGTGAGAAATAGTTTTAGTTATTGTACCAGACGCCTTTTCAATCCGGAGATTCATCTCCTTCGACTTTGGGAAATATTTTCGTTATTCTCATATTCTTTCTTTGATAATTTCTTCCTTCTGCTTTTTTGTTCGGTGTCTGGATCTCCTATTAATCAGATGTGAGACTTCATGGACTGACTCCCTAAGTCTCTTATATGCTTTCATATTTTAAATCTTTCTTTAAATCTATTTGTAAGTTATTTTATTAAGCTTACCTTTAACTTTCTGGTTTTTTTTTCCCCAGAATACATGGCTAGTTTGGTTTTTGGTTTCGGTTTTGCTTTTGTCTAATTGATAGGCACCAGGAGAGGGTGAGATGGGGAGTTGGCTTCATTTACACCTGGTTTTTATTTTCAGCCCGTTCTCTTGGTTCTCTTGGGAGTTTTCAGCTCTCTGCCACGTTCCTAGTGTTTCATTGCCCCTCTCCCCCCAGCTCTGGGCTGGGACACCTCAGCTCTGATTCCCCTGTGATCAGACCTCCATCCCCTTCCGTTACCCACAAACACGGAGCCATCTCTTGGCTGGCGTGCCGTCCAGTTTGCTTCATTATTGCCCTAAGACACTTGAAAACAAAAAACATCCTTTAGCGATCACTTTAATGAAGTACCTTGAAGGGAAAGAGTTAAGTGTGTACGCTCCAGTTGCTTCCTTAATGGGAGTTTCTTTTTCACTGCATAAGGAGATAATGAACCGTAAACATTATCTTTTTATTTTAATAAATCCACCTGTTTACTGTCATAATAAACATTAGTTTGAATTTACTTTCCTTTTAGAACTTTTAAATAATCAGCAGTTCTAGGCATTTCCTGGGAAATGTTTTGTTTCCTTTGCATTGTCGGCCATATGCTAGTAATTTTCAGCAAGTCTGCATTTACATGAATTTGAATTGGGCAAATAAGTAATACAAAATAAAAATATTATAAAACCTCACTTTATAAGTGAATTTTGAAATATGTCAAATATCCTCAAATTAAAAACAATCTTTTTTTCTTTTGTGAATTAATTAGTTTTTAGGTTAAGAATCCTTTCAAAGCTGACCCGACAAATGATGAAAACTGCATCCACACAGTGGCCACGTGGTGGCGCCACCTCCTCTGGTAAGCAGGCGTGTCCGCAGCTTTTCTTCAGGACCGAGGGAAGGAACCACACCGTTCATAGGCATTAGGACTTTCGCTTGTGATTTTCAGTCAGTTCAGTTCAGTCGCTCAGCTGTGTCAGACTCTTTGCGACCGCATGGACTGCAGCACACCAGGCCTCCCTGTCCATCACCAACTCCTGGAGTTTGCCCAAACTCATGTCCATTGAGTCAGTGATGCCATCCAACTATTTCATCCTCTGTCGTCCCCTTCTCCTGCCTTCAGCCTTTCCCAGCATCAAGGTCTTTGCAGATGACTCAGTTCTTTGCATCAGGTGGCCAGAGTATTGGAGTTTCAGCTTCAACATCAGTCCTTCCAATGAATAATCAGGACTGCTCTTCTTTAGGATGGACTTTCAGTCTATCTCCTTGCGTGCAGGCCAAGGGACTCTCAAGAGTCTTCTCCAACACCACAGTTCAAAAGCATCAATTCTTTGGCGCTCAGCTTTCTTTATAGTCCAACTCTCACATCCATACATGACTACTGGAAAAACCATAGCTTTGACTAGATGGACCTTTATTGGCAAAGTAATTTTAGTGTAATTGAAAGTTGTTGTTTTTTTTAACATCTCAAGGCAATTTAGCCCAACCATGATGACTTGGTACTAATGTGAGGACTAAAAAAAAAATGCTTCTGGGTAAATGAACTGGGAACAGAACTTAGATTTGATAGAAAACCTTGCAGGAAGGCAAAACAGCTCACGACGACAGGACAAGAGGTTGTTTAGAAGAAGATATGGGAGGTGATGCTGAGAAAATTACGGAGAGCACTAAGATGCACATTAACCACAATGACTGTGGGCCCAGGTCCTCTGAAACTATGCCCTTGACTTCCATGCTTGTTCTTAAGGGAAAATACAACTTAAAATACTTGAGGGTTGAATTGCACAAGAACTTCAAGAAAACATGATCAAATGTGATCACCCTGAACCATCCTATTCCTGAATAGGGGTTTTCTGCTTTTAGAGGGCTTTTATATCCTTGTCTTATTTGGACTGTGTAGGCCTGTGGAGAAGGTGAGGTGGGGGACAATTTTACACCTGATGAAACTGACGTATTGTCACGCGAGTGTATGTTCCTTGGTTCTTTGTCTCGTCACAACAAAGGTTTGGAGTGACGGACATTAAAGCCCCCTCAGCGGGTCACAGCTCTCGGGTCTTGGATAGACCGTGTTACAGCTCTCAGGTCTTGAATGGACCATGTTATAGCTCTTAGACAAATCAGTGTTACAGCTCTATTTTATTTAGAAGATAGCAGGAAAATCCATCTTCAAGGCGTGAGGGCACATCGATCCAAAGACGCGAAGAGAAGAGCGCCCCAGCGCGCGGGAGGGAGAGAGAGAGAGAGCTAGCTTTGGCTCCTCTTTTTATATGTTTATCTCTCCCTGGGCCTGTCCTCTGTAAATTGGGCCAGCCAGGAGTGTTGTTTGTTTTACCTGAGGTCCTCACTCCGGTCCTCTGAGCTTCTTTTGTTCTATTTTCGTGGGCTTTTCCCTTCCTTGTCTTTTAGCCACTGCCATTTTGGACTCCTTTTCCCTCTTCTACCTACCTAACATTCCCCCTCAAGAGATGGGAGGCCCAATTCTTTGGGAATAGGGGCGTCGAGGTCTTTCTGGCTACTTCCTGCTGAACTGGGACGGTGAGGGGTATTGGGCCTCCCCCTCTTGTTAGTCTCAAGCCTCAGAGTCCTTATAGCTGTGTCCATCTAAGGGTGTGTGATATTTTCCGTGGTCAGCTGTAGTTTTATGTCTTTGTTGAACTGGCACTGCATGTTGTAGCTGGTTGACCTGGTGGCAGAGGCTTAGCCTCTATGGTCTCAAAATTGGAGACTACTGCATTCCTGGCTCTTCTTTTTCCATCCAAGACAAAGCTGCTTCCATCAGTGTACCAGATTTCCTCAGGATTGGTCAGAGGATCTTCTGACAATCCCTCTTGGGGTTTTGTCCAGTGGTCCAAGGTTTCTAGACAAGAGTGAAAGGGGAGAGAGCCCTCGGGGGTAGGGAGGAGGGTGGCTGGGTTAAGAACCTCACAAGGGGATGTAGTGAGGCCTGGATTTTCTATCAGCATTACTTGATATCTGAGGATTCTTTGATCAGACATCCATAAATAGCATCTCCCATTGAGGAGTTGTTTTACTTGGTGGCTGGTAAAAATAGTTAGTTTGCCCCCAAAGGAGAGTTTTAAAGCATCTTCTATCATGATTGCAATAGCTGCAGGATTTCGAAGGCAGGGGGCCCAACCTCGGGTAGTTGGATCTAGCCTCTTGGATAAGTAAGCTACAGGCTGGGGCTCAGATCCAAACTTTTGAGTTAACACTCCCAAGGCTATTCCCTCTCTTTTATGGACATAAAGTTGGAGTGCTTTTTCTGGGTCTGGCAACCTCAAGGCAGGTGCCTGAGTTAAGGCCTGTTTTAGTGTAGCCTCTGCCTTCTTTTGAGGAGTTCCCCACATAAGTGGGATTGAATCATCTCGTCCCTTTAAGCTTTCATATAAAGGCTGGGCAATTAGACCATAGTTGGGTATCCAGCGGAGAAGGCAATGACACCCCACTCCAGTACTCTTGCCTGGAAAATCCCATGGACAGAGGAGCCTGGTAGGCTGCAGTCCATGGGGTCACTAAGAGTCGGACACGACTGAGCGACTTCACTTTCACTTTTCACTTTCATGCACTGGAGAAAGAAATGGCAACCCACTCCAGTATTCTTGCCTAGAGAATCTCAGGGACAGAGGAGCCTAGTGGGCTGCCGTCTATGGGGTCACACAGAGTCGGACACGACTGAAGCGACTTAGCGGTAGCAGTAGCAGTGGGTATCCAGATTCTACAATACCCAGTTAGCCCCAGGAAAGCTCGAAATTGTTTTCGAGTCATGGGGGAGGGCAACTGGAAGATTCCTTGTACGTCAGAGGACAGCCTCCTGGACCCATGTGTAATCTGAACTCCCAGGTAAGTGACCTTTGTCTCGACCGTCTGTGACTTAGCACGGGAGACTTTATATCCCCTTTCTGCCAAGAAGTTTAGAACCTGGATTGCATGTTGTTGGGCACTTTTCTCATCTGGAGAGAAGATTAGTAGGTCATCTATGTATTGTAATATTTTCCTATTAGGTCCCAGATCCAGATCTCGGAGATCCCAGCTAAGGGCCTGTCCAAACAGGTGGGGGCTACCTCTGAACCCCTGAGGTAATACTGTCCAAGTCATCTGTTGGTGTTTTTCTCCTGGGGCCTCCCACTCAAAGGCAAAAAGATATTGGGATTCTTTAGCCAGTGGTGTGCAAAAAAAATGCATCTTTGAGATCCAAGACTGTAAACCACTTGGCACTGGGTGGGATTTCTCCCAAGATTACATAGGGATTGGGTACTGTGGGATGGAGGGGGACTACAGCTTCATTTATGATCCGGAGATCTTGAACCATTCGCCAGGTTCCGTCTTTTTCTTTACTGAGAGGATTGGGGTGTTACATGGCGAACTGGTGGGGACCAATAGCCCACAAGCAAGGAATTTATTTATTAAAGGCTGTAGTCCCTCCCGAGCCTCTCTTTTGAGAGGATATTGTTTCCGGTTAGGAAACCGAGTGGGATCTCGGAGGACAATGATGACCGGTTCAGCTTGGTGGGCTCGTCCAGGAATCCCCTGGTCCCACACCTGGGGGTTAATTTTGTCTGCCCATAGTTTTTGGTCCCTCTCTATTGAAGGTGTAACGGGTTCTTCAGTAGTAACCAGGAGCTGTAGAGCTCTACGGGCTCTATGGGCTCTACCCATCACAAGGGTGGTCCCCAGTTTAGTGAGTATATCTCTTCCCAATAAGGGGGTAGGACACTCAGGGACCACCAGAAACTGGTGGGAAAATATTTGTCCATCCCAGCAACAAAGAAGTGGTCGGGTGAATCCTTTAGTAGTTGCTTTTCCTGTAGCACCCAAAATGGTACAGGTTTGGGAGGAGAAGGCTCCGGAGTAGGAGATCAAGACAGAGTAGGTAGCCCCTGTGTCAACCAAGAAATTCTCGGACCTACCTGCCACATCCAGTTGCACCCTTGGCTCCAGCCCCGTGATGGTTATCTGTGACAGCGGGCTGGCTAGAGCAGGCCGCTTCAGTCCTGTTGAACCATCGTGAGGGAAGGCTTGGCGCTTGACCTTGAGGCTCTTGGGTCTCGAGGGCAGAGTGCCGCCCAATGTCCCAGTTGATGACATTTGTGGCAAGCCATTCTAGGAGACTGGTCACGGTTTGGACACTCTTTGGCCCAATGCCCCACCTGTCTACAGATCAGGCATTTGTCTCGTGCCTTGTCCTTCAAGGACTTGGGGTTTGCCACAGGGCTTCTCTGGAGGGTGGCCAGCATCTGGGCATGCCTTGTCTCTTTCTTTCTCTCCCTCTCCTGGGCCTTGGCCTCCTTCTCCTGTTCTCTGTTATAAAAGGTATTGGTGGCTGTCTGAACCATCTCATCTAAAGAAGCAGCAGGGTCCTGCTCTTGTAGCTGTTGTAACTTAATTCTGATATCTGATGCACACTGGGACAGGAATTTAACATTTAAAATCACCTGTCTCTCGTAAGAGTGTAAGTCCAGATTGGTAAACTTTTGGAGGGCCTCTTTTAGCCTTTCCAGAAAGGCAATGGGGTTCTCATCAGGCTCCTGAGTTATAGTCCCACAAGTAATAGGCTTCCTTCTGTTTCCATGGGAGGACTTCCTTAGGGTTGAGTCTTTCTGAAGTTTATCCTACCCAGAACTGTTGCAACCTGAGAGCCAGGCATCCCCGGGTCAGGGTGCAGATCCCCAGGCAGGCTGAGGCGTGACAGCCTTCTAGAAGTTGAATCCCCGGGCAGGTCGAGGTGTGACGACCTCCTGGGACCCCTGGGACTGGTGGATCCCGCCTCTACTGCGGGAGCTTCACTGAGTTGGGCTCCTGCTGTGCTTGGCCTCTTCTGCACGGAGGTTGTTTCAGCCGGGTTAAATCCTAGTCACAGCACCATAGATGTCACGCAAGTGTATGTTCCTCGGTTCTTTGTCCTCGTCACAACAAAGATTTGGAGTGACGGACATTAAAGCCCCCTTGGCGGGTCACAGCTCTCAGGTCTTGGATAGACCGTGTTATAGCTCTCAGGTCTCGAATGGACCATGTTATAGCTCTTAGACAAATCAGTGTTACAGCTCAGTGTTACAGCTCTATTCTATTTATAAGATAGCAGGAAAATCCATCTTTGAGGCATGAGGGCACGTCGATCCAAAGACGCGAGGAGAAGAGCGCCCCAGCACGAGAAAGAGAGAGAGAGAGCTAGCTTTGGCTCCTCTTTTTATATGTTTATCTCTCCCTGGGCCTGTCCTATGTAAACTGGGCCAGCCAGGAGTGTTGTTTGTTTTACCTGAGGTCCTCACTCCAGTCCTCGGAGCTTCTTTTGTTCTATTATCCCGGGCTTTTTCCTTCCTTGTCTTTTAGCCACCACCATTCTGGACTCCTTTTCCCTATTCTACCTACCTAACAATATGATGTTCAGACACTTGATCCAAGTCCAGGTTAGAAAGGAGATGAATTAGGACTGAACATCCAACCTTCAGACGCCTCATTCAAAACTCACTCAGGTGTTTTGCTACTATAGGGTTTTTACACACACACACACACATATCACAGAACTCCATCTTCTTAAAGAATTCCTTCTCAATTCAATCAAAATATTTAAATATATGAGAAGTAGGATTTATGGTCCATAGAATTCAGTGCTCTGAATAGTAGAATAATTTTGAAAATTAAATATTTATGCTAATGAAAATTAGTATTCACATTATGAATGTGGATGTGAAAAATTCCTATTCACATGAGATAAAATTCCTAGACCCTAAGAGGAGGCGATCGTCCTCTTTCTCTGGACCCCAGTCCCCACACCTCCCTGGCTCATGCTGGCCCGCCCCCCAGAGGCAGCCACTGACACTAGTTTCTCCTGTGAATTTCTAAAAAGAGTCATTAATTTTTATATCATAAGACAGTATAGTATGAGTTTTTCAGAACATAGAATTTATATACTATACATAGTGTAGTATACACATGGAAACTTATACCCTCCTTTTTTTTACATAGATGGTGGGTGACATATTAGACACACTGTGCTGCATCTTAATTTTTTTTCACTTAATGATTTATCTTGGAGAGTTTTTGGTGTTGGCACGTAAAGAGCACCCCATCTATCTTGAAAGCAGGACTCCATCTTGGGCCAGACTGTGGACTTTGAGCTATATGCCCAGTATCTATGGAAACGACATACCAACTGAAAAACCAGGCCCCCAGAAGGAAGAGCCCCAGGGCTCTCCATCACCTAAAAGAATACCCTAATTATCCGTGTAACTGAATAGAATCATACATTCTATTATGGTTATTGGGGAATGACCACAACCTGTTGATAATTGTCCGCTGTTAACTACCTAGGCTTCAGTTCAGTTCAGTGGCTCAGTCGTGTCCAACTCTTTGCGACCCCATGAATCGCAACATGTCAGGCCTCCCTGTCCATCACCAACTCCTGGAGTTCACTCAGGCTCACGTCCATCGAGTCAGTGATGCCATCCAGCCATCTCATCCTCTGTTGTCCCCTTCTCCTCCTGCCCCCAATCCCTCCCAGCATCAGAGTCTTTTCCAATGAGTCAACTCTTCGCATGAGATGGCCAAAGTACTGGAGTTTCAGCTTCAGCATCATTCCCTTCAAAGAAATCCCAGGGCTGATCTCCTTTAGAATGAACTGGTTGGACCTCCTTGCAGTCCAAGGGACTCCCAAGAGTCTTCTCCAACACCACAGTTCAAAAGCATCAATTCTTCAGTGCTCAGCCTTCTTCACAGTCCAACTCTCACATCCATATATGACCACAGGAAAAACCATAGCCTTGACTAGACGGACCTTTGTTGGCAAAGTAATGTCTCTGCTTTTGAATATGCTATCTAGGTTGGTCATAACTTTCCTTCCAAGGAGTAAGCGTCTTTTAATTTCATGGCTGCAGTCACCATCTGCAGTGATTTTGGAGCCCCCCAAAATAAAGTCTGACACTGTTTCCACTGTTTCCCCATCTATTTCCCATGAAGTGGTGGGACCGGATGCCATGATCTTTGTTTTCTGAATGTTGAGCTTTAAGCCAACTTTTTCACTCTCCACTTTCACTTTCATCAAGAGGCTTTTCAGTTCCTCTTCTTTTTGCCATAAAGGTGGTGTCATCTGCATATCTGAGGTTATTGATATTTCTCCCGGCAATCTTGATTCCAGCTTGTGTTTCTTTCAGTCCAGTGTTTCTCATGATGTACTCTGCATGTAAGTTAAATAAGCAGGGTGACAATATACAGCGTTGATGTACTCCTTTTCCTATTTGGAACCAGTCTGTTGTTCCATGTCCAGTTCTAACTGTTGTTTCCTGACCTACATACAGATTTCTAAGGCTTATGAATCAAGCACGGGTTAACTTTGACTGTATCTCTCTTCTTCCTTTGTTCAGACTAGTTTCAGGGACTTTTGGGGAGGTGGATTTGGACACATACGCTTAGGGTATATAAGGTTTTCACAAAACCTGGTCGGGATCCTTGGCTAAGAGGAAACTCTGCCTTGGGCCCGCTGGTGTAATAAACTGCACTCCACTATCTGCATTGTCCTTCTGAGTGAATTTGTTTCCCAGAATGTGTGGCTACAACAAAATACTGATGGAATTTTTTTTAGGTATCTTTGCCATTTAGAATCGGCATTAACAGCCTTTGCTCACTTCGCCTTTCCCAAAGGGGCCTAGTGACATTTTCAAAAAAGACAACTTGATTTTACAAGGCCAGTAGAAGTTGACAGTGACCTGTCCCCATTTACCAAAAGTACTTCTCATTTTATAGGTTTTTTTTTTTTAAGACCGTTTTGTTTTGAAAAGTAAGATATAGAACTGCCCCCAAGTAAATCTGATTGCAGCTCGAAGCAATCTGGCTTCAGATCCCAGATACACGTAGAAAAATAGAGCACCTCAGGCTCCCAGTACCTGCAAGCTCTCTGCCCCTTGTTGTCCTCCTTCTGGGCAGCAGAGGTTTCTGGACAGTTGCCTCTGGCCTGGGTCAGATTGCTTACACACTGCCGGCTCCCAGGCCAGCGTTCCGAACCTTAAGCCAAGGCACATTTATAGAACGCTTCCATGTGATCCTGGGAAGACAGACTGCGAGCGGAGGGCAGTGCTGAAGAGCCGTAACATCAGGAAGAGAGGGCCTCTCCCCCTCTCTGCCCCTCATGCTGAGAGGATACTGGGTAAGTAAGCCTCAGATTGATGGCTTTATTCCTTTGAGCAACATGTGCTTTAAACTGGTTTGGCTGCTGAGATTAGCGGGGTAAATGCATTTCTTTCTTTCTTTTTTTCCCTTATAAAGGGAAATTGAAGGCCCATCTGTGCTTCTTATTTCTCCCCTTCTGATTGTCTCCAAAGCCACATAAACCGTATTTTTTTCTTTCCACTTAGTGATTTGTTGCTTTTGGTAGGACAAGTCCTCATTAACCTAGACCTCCATCTCTTCCCTGGTAAAATAAAGTTTGGGCTAGGTGATTATTGAAATTTCTTCTGGCTTCTGTGATGATTCTGCCGACAGCAAACTGGATTTTCAAGTATTTATGAGCCTGTGGAATGATGATTTAAGAGAGCCCTGAGGGCCTGAGACACCAAGACTTTATGACAAAAAGTTATTTTAAAGCTGGCGATGCTGTTGATTTTGACATGTTTGCACAGCGTCTCTCTAGACTCCACAAGTACCTTTTCAGACCTGCTTCTGACGTCATGGCTGCCAACTTGAGCTGCCATGTGATTTCAACAAAAGCCGAGTGTTTCTGAGTTTGACTTGGTGTCAGCTATAACCCAGTCATCAGATCACACTGAAGTAAGGCAGTGAACTTAGCCTCATGAGAGAATCTAGCAGCTGAGTTAAACACAGTGGAGTGAGGGAGTGTGTGTGTATGTGTGAGCATGTGTTTTATTTTACAGCACGTTCCGTGCAACAGAAATGCACAGACTGAAATTCTTTATCCCACTTACTCTTGAGTATAATCCAGTGTGTAATAGCTGAGTTTGTCTGGATGCAGCAAAGCCCCCCCCCAGTTCTAGCTGCTGCTCCCACACTGGCCCACCATCCTCTCCACTGACACCTGTCGGCTCCCTGGGCGGGTTTCCTGCTCTCAGGTCTACCTGACTTTGCCCTGTTGCTTCTCTCTGGGTCCTCCTGCACAGGTGCCGAAACCAGGTGGGCCCTGTGGATGGCTGAGGTTAGGGGAACCCTTATCATCCAGTTCTGTTGTGAGTGTCCACAGGTTTTTACTTTTACTATGCAATTTGTTCTGTCTGTTTACAAGAGGGGATTTGGGAAGACCTGAAAACTCTGCTGCCACCATCTTCCCAGAATTCCACTCTGCAGGCATTTAATTGCACTCAGAGAGACCAGCTCACTTCTGCAAGAGCGCTTATAGGTGGTGATGAGGGTCTGGCCCAGGAGCCAAGGCAACGGGCAGGAAGGGGACAAGAAGAGACCTCAGGAAGGAAGAATTCAGAGGGCTTGGTGAGTATGTATTGGAGAGACCAGAGGAATGAAGCAGAGGGGCAAATAAAAGATAATCATCAATTCATTCAGCAAACATTTAAGCGATCCCCATGTACCAGACCCCTGGAAACAGTGGAGGGACAGAGGCAATAGTCTGCACACCAGTCACAGGATCCAGGCCCTTGTGGAGCCCCCAGGCTAGTGGGGAGATAGAGACTAAGTAAGCCATCACCACACTGTGTAGTGTTAGGTGAGAGCCCCAGGGGATGTGGCTGAAAGAATGCAGGCCTCTCAGTCAAAATGGGAAAAGTCAGGAGAGGGATTGGCTGGGAGATATCAAATGTGCATTTCAGGAGGTTGAGTGACTATGCATCATCCAAGTGGAGATATCCGTCAGAGAGTTAAAAATGCGGTGGAGGTGGAAGGGAGAGGTCAGGGCTGGTGTCTAGACGGGGAGTCTTCTCCATGGGCTCAGTAGAGGAAGCAAGGGGACCTGTGGAATCTTCTAGGAGCAACCCAGGCCGGAAGACCAAATCCTGAATCTCATTAGAAGGCTTTACAAAGAGGGGAAGAGGAGCACTGGAGAAGGAAAAAGAGGACGAGGTTTTGCAGCACCTTTCAGAAAAGTCCTAAGTGGAGGGGTTTGTGGAGGAGGGTGGGGTAACAGTGTCAGGTGCTATGGAAATGCTGGAAGATGAGGACTGTGAAGAGGCCAGAGTGTGAAGGTCACGGGCAACTTTTGAGTGTGGTTTTAATCCAGGAACATTTGGTTGCAAGAAACAGAAACTCATTTAAAAAGAGAAGGGGGGATTCGTTGAGAAGACACAGCTCTGGGTTGAAGCAACTCTTTTAACCCCTACTTCTCAGTTCCTACCTGCTTCATTCCAGTCTGAAGGTGGGCCCGTCTCTGCTGGGCGCCCACACCCAGTCCCCACTCAGGTCAGCACGCACTGGCTCTGGGGGTCTCTGGCACTGAGCTAAGCCCTCCTTCTTATTGCCTCCTGGCTTGTAGCCTCCTTCATTGACTTCCAAGGCCCCTATCAAATAGCAACAGAGGGCTCAATTCTTGTAGCCAGGCTGCTTATATCTGCGCGAAGTTCTGGAATGCCTAAAACTGGTTGTGTCTCAGGGTTCCAGGGCACCAAGGAAACATCCAGACTCTACCAAGGTCCAACTCACCTCTGAATAGTTGCCTTTGATGCTGGTCAAATCCTGAGTTGCAAGATTTAAACCATGAAATATTATTTCTTTCTGCTTGTGCTCCTTTAGTACAAAAGGGCTGTGAAGGGTTTGGAGGTGGGTGGAGCTGGAGTAATGATTCCTACGTAGGACCAGGTTTCTCATTTTGAGGGGACACAATTTTGTAGGTGACTCAATGAGTTTAAAAAACATGGCCCTGGGAATTCCCTGGCGGTCCAGTGCTTTCACTGCCAAGGACCTGGGTGTTATGAGTGCTCAGTCAGTGTGTGGTGGGCAGAGAGAAGAAGGATGAAAGAGTAGGTTTCACAGCAAAGGATAAAGGCAAGCCCTTGTAAGTCTCCTGCTTGAGTGTGTGATTTGGTGGGAGTAGAGAAGTATAAGCTGGGTAGCTGTGACAAGTGCAGGCAAGGATGTGGATTTAATAGGCCAGGGGTAGGGGACAGCAGTGGATGGCTGATAGGGAAGGGAGAGAGCCAGGACAAACACCGTTGACCAGATTGTGGAGTATCGGCAAGCAGAAAACCAAACTCACTGTGATGCCCACACTAGTCCAATGCTCTGATTCCTAAGGAGGTGACAAGCCTGGGTGAGATTTGTCCAGCTCAGCACAAAAGATCCCATCCCAACACCAAAGGCAGGGCATGGGGACCAAGACTCCATGTGGTGAGACAACAGAGGAGCAGCCAGAGACCAACTAAGAAACTCACACAGAGAGACAATCTTTGTGGGCTTGGCTGTACCCTCTGATGGTCGCTGAATAACCCATGACCCTTGTCCTAGGGTTCTTGATTCAGTTGTGTTCAGAAGAGGTGGAGATCCATGTGTTTTTACCATTCTAGCCTGGCAGGCAAGTTTGTGTGTGTGTTTCAATCTTGGGCAATGCCTACATACGGCAGGGGCAACTCAGGATAGCTGCCACTTTGCTAACATTTCATAAATGTTAATGGAGATGTTTAAAATTGACACAGTGGAGTCATTGGTGTGAGTGGGTTCTCTGAGTTTGTGACCTAAAAAGGGGAATTTCTGCTCCACACTCGAGTCAGGGAACAGCTTGGCTGAGCCCAGTGCCAGAAGTGGTGCCAAAGAATTATAAAGAGATTAAACCCAGCAACGCAGGCTAATGTTGTTCCAGCAAAGAGGGCCCACTTTCTGTAGCCAGGCTGCTTATATCTGCACAAAGTTCTGGAATGCCTAAAACGGGTTGTGGCTCAGGGTTCCGGGGCATCAAGGTAATGTCCAGACTCTACCAAGGTCCAACTCACCTCTGCATAGTTGCCTTTGGTGCTGATCAAATCCTGAGTTGCAAGATTTAAACCATGAAATATTATTTCTTTCTGCTTGTGCTCCTTTGCTATGAAAGGACTGTGAAGGGTTTGGAGGTGGGTGAACCTGGAGTGACGATTTCTAAGTAGGACCAGGTTTCTCATTTTGAGGGGACACAATTTTGTAGGTGACTCTATGAATTTGGAAAACATGGCCCTGGGAATTCCCTGATGGTCCAGTGTTTTCACTGCCAAGGACCAGGGTTCAATCTCTGGCCAGGGATCTAAGATCACGCAAGCTGAGGGGCATAGCCAAAACAAACAAAGAAACAAAAAACAAACAAGGAAAAACATGGCTCTGTATTCACTTTTGGTCACTCAAGAAACCATCCCTATGGCTACACTTCTGCTGAAACATAGGTTCAAGTTAGGATCTGATGACGTTACTTTGCATCTCGTATTTCATAGCAAACAGATGAGACAACAACTCTTGAATCCTGTCAGTCACAAGATCATCCCCTAATGTGTTCCAGTTCTTTGAAGAACACTTGGTGAGGGTATTGTGTGCATCACCTGGCAGAAGCATCACAATTTGACGTCTGTTGCGTGTACTTCCCTCTCCGCCAGCACCAGCCCCAGCTTGTCTAAGACTGAGATGCTTTTGCAAACGCCTCATTCCTTGGTGGCTTGGGCCTTCCCAGGTGGTGCTAGTGGTAAAGAAGCCACCTGCCAATGCAGGAAACAGAAGAGACATGGGTTCAATCCCTGAGTCAGGAAGATCCTCTGGAGAAGGGCATGGCAACCCACTCCAGTATTCTTGCCTCGGAAATTCCATGGACAGAGAAGCCTGGGGGCTTCTTGCGATCCATGGGATCACAAAGGGTTGGACATGACTGAAGTGACTTAGCACACTGCGCTGGTGGCTCACTCAGGAAAGAATCTGCCTGCAATGCAGGAGACCACCTGCAGTGTAAGAGACCTGGGTTTGATCCCTGGGTCAGGAAGATCTCCTGGAGAAGGAAATGGCCACCCACTCCAGTAGTCTTGCCTGGGAAATCCCATGGACAGAGGAGCCTGGCAGGCAATAGTCCACGGGGTTGCAAAGAGTCAGACACGACTTAGCAACTGAACAGCAACAACAGCAAATTAGCAGCAGGTCACCTTCACACATCTGGGAAAGGGATGATCCGATTGCACTCATCACCATGGATGCAGCAAAGATGGGCTCAGTTGGGGTTGCTGGAGAACTGGAGTCACACGTGTAAGAGGAAGAGTTTCCTTCCCTCTCTCCCAATCTCCTTCCCTTTCTTCACTTTTTATTGTGCTTTCCAAGCAAGCACAAAGGTAAGGAGAATATTATAAGAATCTTCATATACCAATTACTAGTTTCAGTGATTATCTGCATCTGGACAATCTTATTTCATTTATAACTCTACTTGCCATTAATGTCTGTCCCAACTATGATATTGTTTTCGAGCAAATCATTCCATCATTTAATCAGTAATATTAGGGTATGTATCTCTAAAAGATGAGGACTGTTTTTAATATGTGTATAATGATAACATCATACCTAAAAATAAATGATAATTCCTTAATATTAAAAATCCTGTTGGCATTCAAATATCACTGGTTGTCTCATTTTTTAAGACAGTTTATTTCAATCAGGGCTCAAACAAGAACCGCAGATTTCTTGGGTTGATCTGTCTCTTAAGGTACTTTTCTATTTCACACCCCCCTTTGCCCAAGCTTCCATAACTCTCCTATATCCTCCATTATATGTGTCCTCCACAAACTTCCTGTCTTTCACCACCATAGTTACGTTTTTTGGTCCTGTTTGTAAGAGTTATTTTTAAGTTCTTGCCTGCTACTTCCGCCTCTAGGACATCTGTGTGTCTGCTTTTATTGATCATTCTCCCTCTTGATTTCCGTTTTCTGTTCTGTTTTCCTCCTTCCTCACATATCCAGCAGTCTGTTATTATGTATTGGGTATTATAGTAGGTACTACATTCTATTCTCTTCCTTTAAATAATATTGTATTTTCCTCTACAGGCAGTTAAGTTACTGGGAGATTGCCTTGATCATGTGGTGGCTTAGTTTTAGACCTTGTAAAGTTGAGTTCAGTTCAGTCGCTCAGTCGTGTCCGACTCTTTGCGACCCCATGAATCACAGCACGCCAGGCCTCCCTGTCCATCACCAACTCCCGGAGTTCACTCAAACTCACGTCCGTCGAGTCAGTGATGCCATCTAGCCATCTCATCCTCTGTCATCCCCTTCTCCTCCTGCCCCCAATCCCTCCCAGCATCAGAGTCTTTTCCAATGAGTCAACTCTTCGCATGAGGTGGCCAAAGTACTGGAGTTTCAGCTTTAGCATCATTCCTCCCAAAGAAATCCCAGGGCTGATCTCCTTCAGAATGGACTGGTTGGATCTCCTTGCAGTCCAAGGGACTCTTAAGAGTCTTCTCTAACACCACAGTTCAAAAGCATCAATTCTTCGGCTCTCAGCTTTCTTAAGGTAGGTCTATTTTGATTTAGCCCTTATTCCTAGGGGATAATGTTTAGCCCTGAAATATAGTCTTTATTCATATGGTGTAGTTCTTCCAGGGTTTTAATGAGAAGTGCAAAGCATTAACCAAGCCCCTCTAATTCCATGGAGGGGGAGGCTTCCCTGATGGCTCAGACAGTAAACAATCCTTTGGCAGTGCGGGAGACTCAGGTTCGACCCCTGGGTCATGAAGAAACCCTGGAGAAGGGAATGGCTACCCACTCCAGTATTCTTGCCTGGAGAATTCCACGGACAGAAAAGTCTGGCAGGCTATAGTCCGTGGGGTTGAGAAGAGTTGAACATGACTGAGCCACTAACACTTTCACTACACTTTAATTCCATGGGACTCTGAACTGCAAACTACCCTCTCGACACTGCCCCTTTTAGCTTCTAGCTGTTGCTTTTTCTTGAGCTCTTTGGAGCTTACCCTGAGGTTGTGCATTCTAGGAACTGGTCAAAGACTTAAGGGGAATCTGTGTACAGATTTTGGCTCTTTCCCTAAAGAGCTTCCCCCTTCAATTCTATCCTCTCTGGCAGACTCAAACTCTGTTTCTTTAACTTAGCAACAGTGAGATTTTCTGCATGAGTTTTGGTCCCCATTTATCAAATAGTAAAACTATTAGATTTCAAAGATAAAAGATAAAATTCTCATGACCTCCAGAGAGAAAGATCAAATAACTTATAAAGCCAAAAGAATTAGAGTGCTATCATATTATTAAAAATCAACACGCAAAGCAAAGTTATCATGCAATAGCGTTTTAAAACCCCTCCAAAACCCAATGAACTAAAGTATGAATGAAGGAGTTCATTTTCAGTCAACCTGTTCTTCATATATCAAGGCTAGAATAAAACAGGTTTCAGCATATAATAACTTAGGAATTCTGCTGCCTCGGGAATTGATTGTTCTGGGTAAATTTTCCCAGGTATTCAGTGATTCCTTTCAATGTGTACAGATTCAGGTATTTTTCTCTTTCAGGAATTTTTTCTTGGATCAAAGTTTTTAAATATCTGCTTTCCTCCATTGTTTTGTTTTCTTGTTCAAGGACTTCAACAAAAGGGATATTACTCTCTCTCTTTGTCTCCCATTCCCATATTTTCTCTCTGATCCTATTTGCTTCTTTCTTCTTTTAAAAAAGTAGTTTTAATTATGGCCGATGCCACAACTAGAATTTATTTATTTTAAAATTTTGTTTATTGTTTTTGGCTGCGCTGGGTTTGCATTGCTGTGCATGGGTTTTCTCTAGTTGTGGCGCGGCGGCTGCCCTCTAGATGCAGTGTGGAGGCTTCCCACTGAGGCGGCTTCTCCTGTTGCAGAGCACAGGCTCTAGAGCATGGGCTCAGTAGTAGTGACTCATGACTTAGTGGCCCCATGGCACGTGGAGTCTTCCTGGGCCAAGGATCGAACCACGTTCCTTGCATTAGCAGGCAGATTCTTGACCACTAGGTCACCAGGTAAGTCTTATTTGCTTCTTTCTTGTGTCATTTCTCATTCTTTTCATCATTTATCTGATTTTCTTCAGTGCCCTTGTTTAACTTTTTTTTTTAATCTATTCTTTTTGGGTGCCTTGTGATTTATTTATTTCTGAGGTAATCCAGCCATTTTCTATTTCCTTCCTGAGTCCAGTCAACTGTCTTTACATTTCTCCCTGATTTTTGTTCATTGAATTTTTGAATTTCCGATTTGAAGTGTTTTACATATGCGCGACAGCATGTTAAAAAGCAGAGACATCACTTTGCCAACAAAGGTCCATCTAGTCAAAGCTATGATTTTTCCAGTAGTCATGTTTGGATATGAGAATTGGACTATAAAGAAAGCTGAGCACTGAAGAATTGATGCTTTTGAACTGTGGCATTGAAGAAGACTCTTGAGAGTTCCTTAGACTGCAAGGAGATTAAACCAGTCCGTCCTAAAGGAAATCAGTTCCAAATATTGTTGGAAGGACTGATGCTGAAGCTGAAACTCCAATACTCTGGCCATCTGATGCGAAGAACTGACTCATTGGAAAAGACCATGATGCTACAAAAGATGGAAAGTGGGAGGAAAAGGGGACGAAAGAGGATGAGATGGTTGGATGGCATCACGGACTTGATGGTCATGAGTTTGAGCAAGCTCCAGGAGTTGGTGATGGACAGGGAAGCCTGGCATGCTGCAGTCCATGGGGTCACAAAGAGTGGGACACGACTGAGTGACTGAACTGAACTGACATATGCTTGAATGCTTGTTTAAGAACATTTAATTGTTGGGTGGTAGTGTTGTTCAGTCGCTAAGTTGTGTCCAACTTTTTGTGACCCCATGGACTCCAGCACACCAGGCTATTCCGTCCTTCACTATCTCCCAGAGTTTGCGCAAATTCATGTGCGTTGAGTCGGTGATACTATCCAACCATCTCATCCTCTGCCACCCTCTTCTCCTTTTGCCTTCTATCATTTCCAGCATCAGGGTCTTTTCCAATGAGTCAGCTCTTCATCAGGTGGCCAAAGGATTGGAGCTTCAGCTTCAGCATCAGTCCTTCTAATCAATATTCAGGGTTGGTGGACTGACTTACAATTTTCTTCTACTTTCTAGCTATTTTGAGAGTGGGGGAAAGATTTTTCCCAGGTGATATATATGAATTGCTGTCTCCTAATATTTCTGTTTTGCAATAGCTCTGTATAGATTTGTTGATATTCCTCTTTTGCATTTTTATAACATTGGGATGCTCTCCAGGATTGCTGGGTTAATACTGCCCTGTTCTGTCTGTACAGCTGCCAAGTTTGGTGGCACAGGGTGGGGAAGGTTTTGTGGTTTTCTTTTTTCCTTGTCAGTCTCTAAATTTTCTCTTGCTCCTTCTTTTCCCCATTTAGCACACAGTTGCGATAGAGTGCTTCTCCTGTGGTTTTTGCTTTTTTTCCCCCTCTCCCAGAGCACTGCGTTTTACATCATGCCTGTCTCTTTAAATGCCCTGTGTTTTGAGGCCCTGCCCCTTTGAAGTCCAGGCTCTGATTTGCTCACACACTATTTTTTTTTTTTTGGTATTTTCTGACTTAGAGTGGACTTAATCATTCTGACAATAATTTTAGACCAACTTTATCTTCCTTCTGTCTTCACTGTTTTGCTAATAGCAAAGAAAAAAAAGTCATTCAAAGTCAATCTGAGAAAGAGAGGAAAATTTCATTCCATTCAAATCGAGGATTATAATCCATGAGACAGCCTCCCAGAGAGCTCTGAGAAATGCTCTGAAGAGGTAAAAGAGGAGGCCAGTATGTCTGTGATTTGGCAGAAGAGGATACGTGCAATCAGGAACACACTTGAACAGAAGTTTGCTGCTAGCCACAGGAGCAGACATTTTAGTTAATAGTTTTAGTGCTTTTTTAAGTAAGGGAAGATGCAAGAATCCAGGTTCATAAAAATTTTCTCCTGAAGATATCTAACTATCTGAAGGCCTGTTTTGTCAGTTTTCCCAGAGTACAGAGTGCCTCATCCTGATGTTTGCCCTGAATTCCTTTCAAGGTATATCATATGCAGGTCTGTGACTGTGGTGGCTAATGACTAGTGTCTGGTAGAACTGGGTAGTGCTTATCTTTTGGAAGCATATTAATTCCTCCCAAGGTTTGGGAAGCATTTCATGTCTAAATTTGTCCCACTGCACTGGGGATTCTCATTCCTATTTCAGGTGATTTTGTTGATAAGCCACTCAATGTGCTGTTGCTGGACTAGCTCTGTTAACAGAAGTCCAAAGCCTCTCGGCCATCTGTCTTATTAGTCTGTTTGGTTCAGGAAATGATTTCTTCTTGTTGACTCTTCTCTAGAAGTTAGACTATTATCATCACGGTCTTATAGGACTGTATATTTGATCAATCATTTCAAGTAATCTAATCATTTTATTTATCTGCAGCTCAGTCACACATTTGATAATGCAAGAACCAAGGATCTAGTAAATAGGCAGAAAACAGGTAATACCCCTGGTAACACTAATAAGGTCCTAAGTAAGTACGGGGGCTTTCCAGACAGTGCTAGTGGTGAAAAACCCACCTGCCAGTGCAGAAGATATGAGACTCAGGTTCGATCCCTGGGTTGGGAAGATCCCCTGGAGGAAGACATGGCAACCCACGCCAGTATTCTTGCCTGAAGAATCCCATGGACAAAGGAGCCTGGTGGGCTACAGTTCCTAGGATTCCAGAGTCAGACATGACCGTAGCGACTCAGCACATATACGCAAGTAGGGACTTAAGCAAAGAACTTCCATTAGGAGCCACCCAGTATCTTCCCAGGTTATCTGACCTGTCTGCTCTGCACCAATCACTATCTTTAATGGAAATGATATATCGACATTATACATAAAGTTCACCAAAGATGTCCACATGGACAAGGCAAGTGGTGGCTCATCACAACCCCTTACAAGACTGAGAAAGAAATATTTTATTCTAAGGAGTTACCCGACTCATGCCAGAAGGAGAAAAATTGGTCCTTATGGTTGAATGGGTATTTCTACCGCTGTTGGGGGGCAGTCTGTTGAAGTATAATACAGATACATGATACATCCCAGAGGGGAGAGAGGAAGCTCACGTGGGCAGAGAAAATTTCTCTGTTTAAAGTTTTTTTATCTTGCCTTGAAGTGAATTTTTTTTGGCTACACCATGTGACATGGAGGATCTTCCCTGACCAGGAATCAAACCTGTGCCCGCTGCACTAGAAGTGTAGAATCTTAACCACTAGACCACCAGCAAAGTCCCTAAAGTGGGAATTTTTATTTCATCACTAGGGTACTAGGGCTGTCTGTGCTTTCTACAAAGTTCCGTGCTGGGGGGAGCATGGGAGCTGAGGAATTGTGCCCTGGGACTGTCTGACTTTTCTCTTTTTATTACAGTTATTTTGAAGACTGCTTGAACTTCTCCTTTTTACTAAGGACCTGGTTTTTGTATACAGTTCCTTTTTCTTTCTCATTGTTTTGTATCATTTGGGGTGGAAATAGCGGGAGGCAGGTGGTTAGGATGCCTCCGTTGTTTCAGCTGTCCCCAAAGCTAACTTAAAAACAGGAATACAGGGGCTGGCTGTAGCTCAGTGGTTCTTTCGACTACAGAGTGATCAAATTACTCAATTACCCTCTCTGAGGCTGGTTCGAGACCAGCAGATGCTCTCCAGTCCTTCAAAATAAAAAATAGGAAAATAGGATTAAGATATTCTTTTGTTCTTGCTGAAAAGAATAGGACGTAACAAAGTCTTAAAAAAAAATAAGACTTAACAAAATTTTATTTATTAGGACTTTAAAAATTATATCATAACTTTTTATCCTTAGGACTTTAAAAATTATATCATAACTATTTTTATCCTTATTTTAAAAAATCAATTAATTATTTTTTCTGGCTGCAGCGGTCTTAGTTGTGGCATGTAGGATCTAGTTCCCTGACCAGGATTGAATCCAGCCCCCCGACATTGGGGGCATGGAGTCTTAGCCACTGGAACCACCAGAGAAGTCCTCTAATATTTTAAAGATAAATTTACAATAAACTTACCTGAAGAACAGAGGTTTTAGAAAGCTATTTTCTATTTTACATAATGAAAGTACCTGATGTTAGCCAAACTCTCTCTAAAGCCTAACAATTACATTTGCAAAGGCTTACTAACTGTGTCATGTCACTATGTGTCAATCTCCTAGCTGTGTTAACTCTTTGCAATCCCATGGACTGTAGCCCACCAGGCTCCTCTGTCCGTGGGATTTCCCAGGCAAGAATACTGCAGTGGGTTGCCACTCTCTTCTCCAGGGGATCTTCCTAATCCAGGGACTGAACTTGGGTCTGCTGCATGGCAGGCAGACTCTTTACAGTCTGAGAAGGCAAATATCTTCCATTTCTTAGTTTAGCTCTAACTCGTGACTCATCCGTGTTAATATCTTTGGCTCTGATATGATTGGCATTGGTACTACATCTACACTCAAGATCTTTATCGTGTTGTTTGCATTGAAACAGCCTTCCTAGCCCTCATTCCAGCCTCCTTCCACCCTCCCCTTAGCCTACAGTTCCCAATTAGGTTGATACTGTATTTAATTTCCAAAAATGACAGCACAGTGCAGCTTTTGGATTCAAAGTGATGTCTGAATTTTTGTGGGTTTCAACAGCTTGTTTTCATAAGAAATAGGTTTTGCTAGTATCCAGTCCACAGAGAAGGACTGTATGGAAATTATGAGTAAGGACAGCCTTATATTTAAATGTATCACCAAAGATCTGTTTTGACAGAAAAAAAAAGAGAGACCCCTTATTGCAAATCAGTACTCAGCTTCGTGTTTCCACTTTGGGCTGAGGCTTTATGCGTGGTTTGTAACATGGGATGCTGAGAGCAACGTCCTCAGGGAACGACAGGGCAATGACACTCAGTCTGGTCCAGACCACAAGGCCACAGTGGCCACCGGTCAAGGAGTTGTTCTTGTAAGCTGTCATCTCGCCGCTCAAGAGGGATTTGATGCATCCATTGATCCTCTCTTACGTAGTGTTCTTTGTGATGTTTTCAAGATGGCCAAGCGAATTGGGTACGGGCTGGTATGAAGGAATATTAAAAGGATCCCCCCAAAACCAGTCAATCCTAAAGGAAATCAAGCCGGAATATTCATTGGAAGGACTAATGCTACAGCTGAAACTCCAATACTTTGGCCACCTGATGCAAAGAACCAACTCATTGGAAAAGACCCTGAGGCTGGGAAAGACTGAGGGCAAGAGGAGAAGGGGATAACAGAGGACGAGAAGGTTGAATGGCATCACCAGCTCAATGGACATGAGTTTGAGCGAACTCCAGCAGAAAGTTAAGGACGGGGCAGCCTTGTGTGCTGCAGTTTATGGAGTCATGAAGAGTTGGACATGACTTAGCGAGCAAACAACAACAATGTAATAAACCATCCCAAAACTTGGTGGTTGACAACAATAACCACTCATTTAGCCTCTGATTCTGTGGATTGGCAATTTTGTCTGGTCTCAGCTACTATCCCTCACGTGTCTGTGGTCAGCTGTGGGCTGGCTAACTGACAGCTACCACTCATCAGTCATGAAGACAAGAGAACACGCTGATTGAATGCAGTCTCAGAACAAGGCAGATTTAGATTGGCGCTTGAGTAAAGGTCTGCACCCATGTCTAAGATAATGGTCCATAAAGTCAGCTAGATTGGCCCTGTTGATTCTCAGGCCTCAGCACTGGCTACTGCCCAGCCCACGTCCAAGTTGTAGTCACTGTTGTCCAGAGCCCTTAGTTCAGTTCTCATGGAATCATGAGTGGGAATCTAGACTATGAGGCAATAGAAGTAACTGTCCAGTGAACCAGTATACCTCTCTCCAGACAAGATGCCTCAGGATGGAGTGAGTTTCCCATCACTGCAGGTATTCAAGCAGGGATTCCAAGATTATCCCCAGGTTCTAGTTTAGAGGTTCAAAATTTAGAGGGCATCATTACCGTGAATACCTGGCCTCTGTCCCCAAAGAACCAGATTCCAGCTCATGAACTAGACCTTTCAAGACCTGTGTCAAATATCCTGGGATGTGACTGCCAGTGGAGACCCGGGGTCTCCCCATTAAAAAGCAGCATAGGGCTCCAGAACTCTCCTGACCCAAGAATCCTCCCCTCTCCACCCTATCTGCTTGTGCTGGCTCTGTCCTTGCCCCAATTTCTGATCCTGCCAACCTGATTGTGCCCCTAAGTCTATCCCCGCTTCACAAGTCTCTGGATTCAGTACCTTCCTGCTTCATCTAACCTAGGGCAGCCGGTCTAGGCTAACCACACACCGTCCCCCGCCCGCCCCCCACCACCTGCCTCACTCTACAACCTCCCCCACCATCCCAGGCAGAAAGAAGGTATAAGGAATGAGATGTGTGTTTTTAAACAGCTAAAATTTGTCAACCACTTAGTATGCACTGTAGCTATTAAATACGATACTGTAGCCATGGGAAAATATTTTTGATATGTTACTGTTAAATGGGAAAAAAAGAAGTTTCAAAAAGAATACAAACAATATGTGTGATCCCCGACTTTTATTTTTGTGGATTTTATTTAGGTTTATAAATACATGTTTACCCAGATGTCAGCTGGGTTCTCCCTGCCCTTTTTTAAATTTAAAATTGGAATAATTTATTTGGAGAGATTTAGAGAATAGGCATTGAATTCTGATTGAATAACAGTTGCCTGTGATGGTTCAGATGCAATTTGAAATGCAGAGAGTCTGATAAAATGACATGAGCAATGAACAATCATGAACACCTCTCTGGGTCCAGACGATTCCTCAATGGGGCATGGAGATCAGAGGCACGGAACTTGTTTATGGCGTCTGCCATAATGCCATAAACAACAAGCAGCTTTGAGAAATGCTGTAGCGTTCTTCACTTGCTAGTGTTGGAGGGTCTCCCGCGGAGGCGTGGGTCACGACGGCTCACCACAGGGCTGGGGGCACTGGCCGCAGTACTTCTGGGAGGTGCCCCTTGGTTTGAACTCTTTTGGAGGTCGCCATCAGCTCTGCCACAATGCCTGCAGACCTCCCTGCCCTTCTAGACTCCAGTTCAAGTCCATGCCTATGAGATCTCCAAAGTCCACTCTCAGATTTCCAGGAATCCCCAAAGGTTTATGGTACTCTCTGTCTCCTCTACGTCAGGCCCCTACTTTATGCTGTCTTTGTTCCATATTGTACTGACTCAAATATGAATAAAATGCAGCCCTTTCTTCAAGCTGCAAACCCCAGTCATAGCCAAAAACCAAACAAAGCAAGACACAGTACTTGCGAAGCATTGGTGAACGCAGCATGAAAATCTGGGGAGAGAGAAGGGCTTTGTGATCTGTTCTGCCCAGTCTCTCAGTTATGTCCGAGACTCTTTGCGACCCCATGGACTGCAGCATGCCCGGTTTTCCTGTCCGTCACCATCTGCCGGAGCTTGCTCAACTCATGTCCATTGAGTCGGTGATGCCATCTAACCATCTCATCCTCTGTCCTCCCCTTCTCCTCTTCAATCTTTCCCAGCATCAGGGTCTTTTCCAATGAATCAGCTCTTAGCATCAGGTGGCCAAAGTACTGGAGCTTCAGCATCAGTCCTTCCAATGAATATTCAGGGTTGCTTTTCTTTAGGATTGACTGCCTTGATCTCCTTGCTGTCCAAGGGACTCTCAAGAGTCTTCTCCAGCACCACGGTTTGAAGCCATCAATTCTTCGGTGCTCGGCCTTTTTTATTGTCCAGCTCTCACATCTGTACATGAGACTTTGTGATACGATAACAGAAAACAACTTTAAAATAATGTTAGACATTCTTATTATTCAAATTACCCCATTTCAGGGGAAGTTCCACCGCCCCTTTACCTTTTTCTCTGTCTCACACAAAAGCCCAGGTTCATCTCCTCCAGCCCCCAGTTCCTTTCTCTGACCTTGCGACCTCTTCTCTGACCTTCCACTTCAGGAACCAAACCCCAAGTGCTGTCATTTTACACGGGAGCCGGGTAAACAACTCATTTTCCTGAGCTTCAGCTCCTGCCAGTGTTTGCATCTACACAGATTAAATCAGGTTGTTCTGCTACAGGAAGACCATTCCTTCTCTGGAGGAATATTGAGCTGGGCTTGAGAAGGAGCCCAGCCTGGCCTGCTGCAGGATGGAGGAGAGCTGGGATGCTCCACCAAGAGTGAGGCTCTTTACACTGGGGCCAGTTACCTAAACTCTCTGGCCTGATGCTCAACATCTGTCAACAAAAGCCTTATATTAGCTCTCTGCTTCTCCACTCTAGGCCAGTGACCCTCTGCTGGGGAGACAGGTTACAAGATTTTGATATCCTCAATTCTTGATGTGACCAGGTGGGGACTGGACAGTGGACAAGCCATCCAGGAGCCTTGTTCCCAATCAGGGGCTGTATTTATGTGATCGTAATCTGTGTGTGGGGGCTTCTCTGGGGGCTCAGCGGTAAATAATCCACCAGCCAATGCAGGAGATGCGGATTCGATCCCTGGGTCGGAAAGATCCCCTGGAGAAGGAAATGGTAACCCACTCCAGTATTCTTACCTGGGAAATCCCATGGACAGAGGAACCTGTTGGGCTGCAGTCCATGGGGTCTGCAAATGAGTCGGGCACGACTTAGTGACTAAACAACAACAATAAATTCTGTGTGCCATTATGTGAAAAGCTTGGGAGCCTTAGAGGCCAGAGCTGTAGTCCCTCCCAATTCTAATAGTTGGAAATAGAGATTGACATTTGGATGACAGAAACGCCAGGTTGTAATTGGGTTCAAGTACGTTGTTGGTGATGGGGAAGCCTAAACAATTCCCTTAAGCGCTTCCCTCCCTGGTGGCTCAGTTGGTAAAGAATCTACCTGCAATGCAAGAGATCACCTGTAATGCAGGAGACCTGGGTTCCATCCCTGGGTTGGGAAGATCCCCTGGAGAAGGAAATGACAACCCATTCCAGTATCCTTTCTTGGGAAATCCCATGGACAGAGGAGCCTAGTGGGCTACAGGCCATGGGGTTGCAAAGAGTCAGACACGACTTAGCGCTAAGCCACCATAAAAATTAGAACTGCTGATGGAGTGAACTCGCTTTACTTTTTCATTTAATTGGACCCATGGTTATTGGGTTTCAAGACAGAGAGTCTGGAACCAGGAGAAAGAAGACTTGGGTTTGATCTCAGCTCTGCCAGCATATCAGAGTCAAGTCAGAAGGCAGAATGTTCCAGGTATTTCAACAGCAAGAATTTAATATAAAGGATTGCTATCTAGGCAGATAACAAAGGCAGACTCTAAGGGATGATGGAAGGCAGCCACTGCAGGAAGCAGGTGTCACACTTAGGGCTTAGGGAGCACAGAGAAGTAGGGGTTATTATTTAGGGGTGTGGAGGAGGGGCCCCACAGAAGGGGACCTCAGACCTCTGTGGAGGGATTTCCAGTCAGTTGGGGCTGATGTCTGTGAGGCTAGCTCTGTGAGAGCTGGGAAAACTGGACTGCTCTGCTGCCCCCGGGGGGGAACTGGCTGCTGAGGGGGAGCGGTGAGCCTGGGGTGATGCTTCCAGAAGCGGGAGGCAGACAGGAAGTTGCGTGCCTTACTTCTGCCTCACTCCTCTGGGCTTTGCCTTCCCCTGGCAGAGACTCTCAAGGAGCAGTTGGCAAAGCAGAAATGGGGTTTTCAGAGTCTCCCAGCATCTGAATAGAGTGGATTTGGAGCTGAGAAACAAGAACTTAATAACTGGCCCAGCCGCTCACCAGCAGAGTCTTGTGTCTGATCTCCATGGTGTGAGAACAGGTGAATTCTAAGTTCTGTGAGACTCGACTTTTCACATCAAAGTTTCCAGGTGGCTTCAGAGATGGGGGGGCTTCCCTGATAGCTCAGTTGGTAAAGAGTCCACCTGCAATGCAGGAGACTCCAGTTTGATTCCTGGGTCAGGAAGATCTGCTGGAGAAGGGATAGGCTACCCACTCCAGTATTCTTGGGCTTCCCTGGTGGCTCAGCTGGTAAAGAATCTGTCTACAATGCAGGAGACCTGAGTTCGATCCCTGGGTTGGGAAGATTCCCCTGGAGAAGGGAAAGGCTACCCACTCCAGTATTCTGGCCTGGAGAATTCCATGGACTGTATAGCCCATGGGGTCACAAAGAGTCAGATGCGACTGAGCAACTTTGACTTTCAGAGATGAGAGAGAGAAGAAGACAAGAGGCTAAGGGAGGATATGAAGGAAGAGTTGTGATTTCACTCAAACCCCTGGAGCAGCCAGGTCCGCAGTGCTCAGGGAGGGCCTCTGCCAGGGCAGAAAGCAGGCAGTGCCTCTTAATATTAATAAATCCCCTTCCCAGGCTACGGGTGTTTGTTTGTATTAAAACAGGAACATGATAACAGAGCTATAAGTAGCTCCGTGCTCAGCTGTGCAAGGTAGGGACTTAGAAGAACTGAATTCAGCCACTGGAGGAAGAGGCTGAGGCTGCTGCTTGCCTGGAGTGAGGGTTGGGGCCATTTGTGGGAACAGCAGCTAGCTGAGGTCACTGGGTTTGCCAAGCAGCCAAAGGAGCTGCTGGGTCAGGTGAATCTGAGCTCGCTGCCAGTGAGCAAGCGTTCTCTCCCAGTCAGGGCCCCCCACACCCTGGGCTGACACGGGGCTCGAATGGCCGGAGGCCACTGTGCCCGGAAGGCAGTGCCAGGCAGGAAAGATGGGTCTATCTGATCTTGCTAGGCTGGTCTGGAGACCACTCCGGAGCCTGCCGAGGCCTTGGCAGGGCAGCCTGCCCCTTGGAAGCAAACCTGGTCTGAGTCCAGTTCTGGTTCCAGCTCGGGTTTGCTGTGAGAGGACAGGCAGATCATTTTCACCCTCTAGGCCTCCACTTCCTCATCTGTGTTGGAGAAGGTGATCTCCAAGGTCAACAGTCGAGACGATTCAAAGCTGAAGAAGAATCAAAATGTATTAAGCCTGTAAAATATATACATTTTCCCCCATACACACAAAAAAGAGTTTTTAAAATAGAGAATTAAAAGCCCAGCACAGAAAACTCAATGAGATTGATGAATCGACACATCCCAGTAGATTGTTCACAGGACAGTGGGAGTTTGGCTGCAAAACCTCTCTGAGTCCAGGTGTTATCATCGATGAAACCAGGCCTGCAAGATCTCAACTTCGTTTCTCCAACTCCTTGTGCCTCCGACCCTGTCCACAGCAGATAAAGTAGGGGGTCAGCCCAGACAGCACAATCTGGGTTCTGAGCCGAGTCCCCCACCCCCATTCTGCTCTGCACAGGTTAGCTGCTGTGCTGGTTCTCCTGGCTTCATCCCCTCCTCTGTCGGACTTGACTCCAAGTCCCATTTCCCCAGTGATGCTTTTGGCTTCTCTCAGCAATGCTTCTGGCTACCCACCCCCGCTAGGCTACCCCAGCCATGATTGTTCATCACCAGCCCAAACTTTTCCTTCTACCCTCCTCCAGATTAGTGGGCGGAATTCATAAGCTGGGGCCTTTCCAAGAAACTTCAGTGGACAACAGCTAGAAACTCCATGTTCTGCTACAGAAATAAATGAGTGAGCAATAAAGGCAGTTAGTTACCTTTGGACTCTAGGTGAAAATCTTCCATGGTGACCGCACTACATTGTTCATTGAATACTGGGGTTGGGGCCAACCAGACTCCATTCTTCCTCTTACTCTCTCCTGGACTTCAACTGTTTATCCATACAGAAAGAATACACCTGCCTCATATTAATAGTTTTTCTGTAAGTGCAGGGGAACATAAGCAACTCAGTGCTTAGCATGTAGAAAGAGCTCAGAATTTACTAAATAGATGAGTAACTGAGTGAATGAACTGAAGAGAGTCCTGATTTGGGACTTCCCTGGTGGTCCAGTGGTTGGAATTCGACGTTTCCAATGCAGGAGTTTGATCCCTGGTGGGGAAACTAGATCCCTCATGCCACAACTGAGACTTGACACAGCCAAATAAATGTCTTTTTAAAAAAGAGAAAAAAGGCTGTCCTGGTTTATATTTGCAGCTATGATGATGTGACACCAATCCATACACCAGTTGAAAAATAAAAATTCTTGCAAACAACTATCTTTTAAAACAAAGTTTATATTTGAATCTACAGGAGATTAGGTGGGTAGAAGAAACCTTTGTGAATTCAGTCTTGCTTGTGGCGAGCTGCCTTGAATCAATTAGAAACCTAAACCGTGGATCATTTTTGAACAAGTGCAGTTACATTCACCCAGGGACATAGAGTAACTCTAGTTAGATTACCATTAGGCACCTAGCGATGATCATATAGAGGGACAGAATTGGAACGACGTGTCACTTGCCCAGTAAATATTTCAATGTCAATTGCTTTGTCAATGTTCTTGAAACCATGTACTTCTCATTGGCCTATGTTATACATAGTCTTCATCAACATTTGTCTCTTAATGCACGAGTCAGTTTAGCTGATATACCAATTTCTAGTTAGTAACACCTGAACTAGTGACTTTTCTGAAGGGATAAAAAAGAAGGCAGCATAAGCTTTGTTTCGCTGTGGGATTTGCCTGCTGGGGGCTCCAAAGAAACCCACTGCCAGTAATAGTATAATAGCCAACAATTTATCAAGTGCTTAATCTATTGCAAGAGCTTTATGGAACGTATCTCCCCATAGTCATGAGGGACGAATTGTTATGATTCCCATTTTAGAGATGGAAAAGCTGAGCACAGAGAAGTTAAACAATTTGCCAGCAGAAGGCAATGGCACCCCACTCCAGTACTCTTGCCTGGAAAATTCCATGGATGGAGGAGCCTGGTAGGCTGCAGTCCGTGGGGTTGCTAGGAGTCGGACAAGACTGAGCGACTTCACTTTCACTTTTCACTTTCATGCATTGGAGAAGGAAATGGCAACCCACTCCAGTGTTCTTGCCTGGAGAATCCCAGGGACGGGGGAGCCTGGTGGGCTTCCGTCTATGGGGTCCACAGAGTCGGACACGACTGAAGCGACTTAGCAGCAGCAGCAGCAGCATACATCAGGTACGTGGTGGAGTTGGTGTTCCCTGGGCAGTGCTCTGGCCCCAGGGACTTGTTCATAATCACAACCTTATCCTGCCTCCAAAGGCAGGTTGTCCCAGAGACAGATGACGGAGCTCACATACATGAGCCTTTCGCCATCTGTGGCAGGAAGCGAAGACTGGTCAGTTGCTGAATGTCCAGCTTGGAAGAAAACAGCACAAAGAGAGGGAAGCTGATCAGCTATGAACACGTATAGACTGTGATAAGACTGCTGTTGGGGTCCCATCAGAGTATTGCCTTGAAAAGGGGTCGTGGCTAAGGAATGAAGGTACTCTGGAATCCATGGTGTCCCGCCTCTGGGTCCATCCCCTGTGTCTGGAAAATCTGTCTTTTTAAGAGGCTGAGCACTGGTTCCTGGGATAGAAACTTCCTGAGTAGAAGTCTGTCTACTCCTTCACTCTCTTCCCCAGTGGCAGTGACTCTGATGCCTGGTGGTGGTCAGGACAACAGCAGTGAGACAGCTGTCAACGACGATGCTTAATGTCCGGTGGTCCAGGGGCTAGTGGTGGTCACAGCAACAGATGAGGCTGCAGAGTTGACCGAGGGAGTGGTTCCTGGAGGGGATTTGCCCTGCTGAAGTGTACACAGCTGAAAATTGAATACCGAACATCCCTCACCTTCACGGTCTTTACTGGGCTCTGCCATTTGGGTTGGCCATCTTCTCTCTGCCCTTCACCCCTCTCCTTGGGAGGGAGCCCCCCATTCCCTCCTTCTCTTTGTCAGGGTTTTGCTATGTTTACTCACCTGCTGGAGACTTGCTTGGGACCTTTCTTCATTCCCTATGGACTTATCTAAGATATTTTGCTTAAAAAGTTCCTCTTCCCTAGAAGAATTCTCTTTTGACTTGTTGATGGGCGTCGGGGATGAGGGTAGGCCAATGTTCTTGTTTTTTATCCCTTGAATTCTCAATTTTATGGAATTCTAGTATTAGTAAACCCAAAAGCAATCATTTGCAAAATTTTCCCCCAGTAGTAGATTTATTTTTTTCAAGCAATATCTTATGCAGAATCTCAAGATATGAAACACATTCACGTTTAAAAATTGAGGTGAAATTCACATGACACAAAATTAACCATTTTATTTTATTATTATTAGAGTATAGTTGATTCACAATGTTGTGTTAATTTAAGGTGTACAGCGAAGTGAGTTACCCATTCTTTTTCAGTTTCTGTTCCCATATAGGTTGTTACAGAATACTGGGTAGAGTTCCCTGTGTTATACAGTAGGTCCTTATTAGTTATCTATTTTGTATACAGTAGGGTATATACATTAATCTGCACAGCACATGTGGGATCTTAGTTCCCTGACCAGAGATCAAACCCTGCCCACCACCCCTGCAATGGAAGTGTAGCATCTTAACCACCAGATCTCCATAGAAGTCCCTATCTCTGCTTTATAAAAGTTTCTTAGTATCATTTTTATTAGATTCCACATATAAATGATATCATATATTTGTCTCTGTCTGACTTCACTTAGTATGATAATCTCTAGGCCCATCCATGTTGCTGCAAATGGATTAACTATTTTAAAGTGAGCAATTAAGTGGCATTTGATACATTCACAATGCTTGTATCTGCCTCTCTGGATTTACCTATTCTGGACATTTCATGTCAAAAAAAGTCACATAATATGTGACCTTTTGTGTCTGGTTGCTTTCATTTAACATAGTACTTTCAAGTTTTGTCCAAGTTACAGCATGTGTCAGAATTTTATTCCTTTTTATGGCTGAATAATATTCCACTGTATGGATCGATCTCAACTCACTTATCCATTGCCTGCTGAAACATACACACTTCAGCTCTGTTTGAACCAGAAGTGGAGCCCTGAGATCCCCCTCCACATCCAAGTTTCCCCTCCAAGGAGGTCCTGACACTCCTCTGAGTTTGTTGACACCTGGTCTTCAGGAAACCTTTGATGAAATGCTGACTTGTTTCCCTGGAGTAGTCACACAGTGGGGACAGAAGTAAGGGTTTTCTGCAGAATGAATGAAAGTCTGCCACTACAAAAAATATATGCATATTATATGTTAAAATTGGCTGCATTCATGCAAATAAGTGGCTGATCATTAATCACTGGAATCCGGGGGAGGAAAGAAGCTGCCGGACACAAGGGTCTTCGGGGGCCCGCCCATCTCCAGCCCCACCCTCGGGCTGCAGAGCCTCCTCCTTCTTGGGCAGACAGGTCTGCCTACCCGCAGTCTGGGCTTTTTACAACTTCACTTGTTGAAACTCAAGCCACGCCTGGGTAAGTACATTCTGCACGCATCACACCATAAACATGTGCCAGACTTCTGGCGTCATCCTGTTTCCACAAGTTTTCTTTGTCTTTCCACGTTATTTACGGTGGAATTTTCCCAGGTGCAAACAGGAAGCCCTTGGACCATTTTCTAGAAGGAAAGGTTTGGCCCCCTCTCTGAACTGCAAGGACGCGAGAGTGACTCATGGTGCCCCTGCTCCCGGGGCAGGGCAGCCCTGCTCCCCTAGGTGCGGCCAATCAGATCATAGGGGCCACTGTTGGTTTAGATAAGCCTTTGCTGAAAGGAGCCCAGCTCATGTACAAACGGGGAAAATCCTCCTCGTGAAAGGCCAGCCTCAACGGGCTGGGAAATGCTGATGTCTGTGTATTCACTGCGCGGCTTGCAGGCTCTGCCCAGGTATGGGGTGCAGCTGGTTTGTGTCAGCGTCGTGGGTGGAGACTGGGCTGCTTGCCCGACGGCTTTAGGTGGGTCAGCGCCTCTGCTTAGACCTCGCCGCTTCTGAATGGAGGAAGAGAAAGTCCAGTTGCTGACACGCAGACTTTCCGTGGGCCTCGGCCTCCAAAGTCAACAGACTATCCCCGACCGTAAGTAGATGGCAGAGTGGTACTTACCCCTCTGGTCTTGGGGAAGCCCAACGCGGGGCAGTTCTAGAGGTCAGTGGGAGAGACTTCCAGACACAGTCAGGCTTCCCTCCAGGAGGTTTTGAAATTTACACTGAGCCAGAGGCCGTTTTAAAAGCTAGTTTAAAAAATCTAGTTCAATAGATAAGTAATGAGAACCTGCTGTATAGCACAGGGAACTCTACACAGCGCTCTGTGGTGACCTACATGGGAAGGAAATCTAAAAAAGAGGAGATAAATGAATGTGTCCAGCTGATTCACTTTGCTGTAGGGTAGAAACTCACACAACATTGTAAAGCAATTGTACTCCAATAAAAATTTGAAAAAGTGAAAACCTAATTTAGATGTTCTGATTCTTAAGAAAATTGATTGAATTTTATTTGGTGAATGAGTTTGAAAAATGAATGTTGCATCGAATCATGTGTAATTCCAGCTGTGTGTGATTTGACCTGGCAGGTGCAAGGAAGTTATTTTAATGGAGAAGGGCGCAGTGATTTTAACACTCACCATGTTTCCTAGGGAGGCATCATTTTGAAAATGAATAGAAAAGATAAACTGAAGTGACTGATTTTAAATAAATGAACATTTTACATTCTATAATTGAGCATATGCTTCCTTTTTTTGGTCCATCTTATAAACAGCAAATGGCAAAAAAGGATTGAGCAATTGCAACTTTTTGATTAAAGAGTTAGGAGGGAGAGAGTTGATCATTACAGTGATGCCACTCATAATTTTCTCTGGGGCGTTTTATTTAATTTTTTGAAAAACTTTTTATGTTGGAGTATAGCCAGTTAACAATGTTGTGATAGTTTCAGGTGGACAGTAAAGGGACTCAGCCATGCATACACATGTATCCATTCTCTTGGGGGCTTTCTAACTGGACTTGTTCAAAAATTTATATTTTATTTTCCTGGGACTGTTAATTACACATAGTATGTGGTAGCTACTCACTCAATGTTGGTTGAATGGCTAAGCAAATCGATGGACATGTTTTATTTTGAGTAAGTCCATCGCTGAGCCATCCTGCCATGGAAGAATCTTGAATCAGAAGGAAGGAGACTGGGGTCTGTTTCCAGCTTTGGCTTCTCCATCTGGGTCTTCGGCAAATGCCTGGCCTTCTCTGCAGCCTGTTTTCCCACTGGATTAAATTGGTGATCTCTAAGGCAGAAAGTGAAGAACTCAAAAGCCTCTTGATGAAAGTGAAAGTGGAGAGTGAAAAAGTTGGCTTAAAGCTCAACATTCAGAAAACGAAGATCATGGCATCTGGTCCCACCAGTTCATGGGAAATAGATGGGGAAACAGTGGAAACAGTGTCAGACTTTATTTTTCTGGGCTCCAAAATCACTACAGATGGTGACTGCAGCCATGAAATTAAAAGATGCTTACTCCTTGGAAGGAAAGTTATGACCAACCTAGATAGCATATTCAAAAGCAGAGACATTACTTTGCCAACAAAGGTCCATCTAGTCAAGGCTGTGGTTTTTCCTGTGGTCATGTATGGATGTGAGAGTTGGAGTGTGAAGAAGGCTGAGCGCTGAAGAATTGATGCTTTTGAACTGTGGTGTTGGAGAAGACTCTTGAGAATCCCTTGGACTGCAAGGAGATCCAACCAGTCCATTCTGAAGGAGATCAGCCCTGGGATTTCTTTGGGAGGAATGATGCTAAAGCTGAAACTCCAGTACTTTGGCCACCTCATGCGAAGAGTTGACTCATTGGAAAAGACTCTGATGCTGGGAGGAATTGGGGGCAGGAGGAGAAGGGGACGACAGAGGATGAGATGGCTGGATGGCATCACTGACTCGATGGACATGAGTCTGAGTGAACTCCGGGAGTTGGTGATGGACAGGGAGGCCTGGCATGCTGCGATTCATGGGGTCGCAAAGAGTCGGACACGACTGAGCGACTGATCTGATCTGAAGGCTCCAGCTCAAAAAGTCTGTAGTTTAATTTATTTATTTATTGAAGTATAGTTGATTTAATACAGTGATATGGTGGGGGTTCCCTGGGCAGTCCAGTGATTTGAGACTTGGTGCTCCCCATGTTTGATCACTGGTTGGGGAAGTAGGCTCCTGCATGCCACATGGTGCAGCCAAAAATAAAAACAAAAATTTTTTAAACGACATTTATTTTATTAAAAAAAAATACAATGTTGTTAGTTACTGCTGCATAGTCAAGTGATTCAGATACACACACACACACACACACACACATATGTTGTTGTTTAGTCGCTAAATTGTGTCTAACTCTTTTGCACCCCATGGACTGTAGCCTGCTAGGCTCTTCTGTCCATGGGATTTCCAAGGCAAGAATACTGGAATGGGTTGCCATTTTCTTCTCCAGGGGATCTTCCCAACCCAGGGATCGAACCCACATTACCTGCATTGGCAGGCAGATTTTTTACCACTGAGCCACCAGGGAAGCCAATACATACATATACACATTCTTTTTTAGAATATTATTTTCCATTATGGTTTATCATAGGACATTGGATATAGGTCTCTGTGCTATATAGTAGGACCTTGTTGTTTATCTGCTCTATATATAAAAGCTTACCTAGTAGCCATATTGCTGCAAATGGAGTTATTTTATTCTGTTTTTATGATTGAGTAGTATTCCATTATGTATAAAGTACCACATCTTCTTTAGCCATTCATCTGTCAAGGGACACTGTGCTTCCATGGCTTGGCTATTGTGAATAGTGTTGCTGTGAACACAGGGGTACATGTATTGAAAAGTCTGTAATTTTAAAAGCTTTCTGAAACTTGGTTTCTCCACCTGGAAAAGTGAACAAATAGTCCCACTCCTGCTTCTCTTATGGGGTCTCAGAGCTGGAACTCTGTTGGGTGATGTCAGCAGACATCCTGGGTTTCTCTGTGGGCTGTATGGGAAGCACCTTCATTACGATGATGATTAATAAGCAGTGTCATCAAGTGAGCCCGATGCAGTGACTCTGGGTGTCCGGGCAGCAAGCCGCCTTTCATGATTATTTATTCACTGTCTGGCTACAACAACCCATTTTCCTCAGCAAGAAAACCATGCTGCCTTCAGAGAAATACGTGCAGAAGTGAAACTGATTTGCTGAAACAAGTGTTTAGAGTAAAAAATATCAAAACCACATGTTCCCGAGGAGCAGTGGATTTCACGCCTGCTAATGTTAGGCACCCAGCTCTGCTGTCCCCGAAGATGGGACCCCAGCCACACTCTGGATTTCCAAACTGAACACAATTGGAAACAGAAAACACTCTGACAGGGCGTGTCTCATGCTCTCCTTGGCACACCAGCCCCTTTTGCCACTCCGTTTGTATATATCCGTATGTGTGTACATTGGCGTTAAGTCAGAGACTCAGTAACAAACTCGTCTTTCAGAAGTGTCTGCCAACCATGGGTGGGAGTTAAACACCAGCCTGTACTGGGAAAGACGGCTGGGTGGCACTTCGCAAAGGAAAACCCTTCAAATGCAGTTTTCCATGATGTGACTCTAGAGATAAACACTCCCCATCATCTGGTTTTTAAGTTCGGGGAGATGAGTAGGCAGAAAAAAGCCCCAGACCTCCTTCAGTTTTACAGATGTACATACCCTTTCGTTTCTTCCAGTCGGCACTAATCAAATCCGGAGGGACGCTGAGCACCCTGAGTCGTCATGGGCAACGAGAACAGCTCCTCAGGCAACCAGGTGGGTGTCACGGGGTTTCCCCTTGACCTGCGCCGGGCTCTTGAGTGACACTGACTAGACATTTCCAGCATCTCCTCTCTGCCCGTCTCCTCTCCTCTCTGTATTCGTGTAGGTGTTTCTCATTCCATTTTCAGAAGTTTCATATTAAGTGTATGTTAGTCACTCAGTCAGCTCAGTCATGTCTGAGTCTTTGCAACCCCATGGACTGTAGCCCCCCCCACCCCCAGGCTCCTCTGTCCATTGGATTCTCCAGGTGAGAATACTGCAGTGGGTTGCCATTTCCTTCTCCAGGGGATCTTCCCGACCCAAGCATCGAAACTGGGTCTCCCGTACTTCGGGCAGATTCTTTACCATCTGAGCTACCAGGGAAGCCCTTTGTAGTAAGTCTAGCCCTGATTTTATAAATTATATAAAAACTAGTTTTACTTCTTATTCTATGCTTTTAAAATTGACATAGGAGAATTTGGCTCATTTTTCCCCCCTGGATTTTGCCCCTCCCCCATCCACTAACCTACATGGATATATCATAGGTTAAAATAAAATCATTTCCACACTCCCCTACCACAGCCTCCCCAGCCCCCTGCCACAAAAAAAAAAAAAAAAACAAAACAAAACTTAAGATCTGGAAAAAGTTTTAAAATCTATCAATGTAGAGCAGATTAAATGTGAACTATCATTTCCATGTTAGGTAAGGTTTTCAAAATTGAGGAATAGACTTTGCTTAGTTGTGCGTAATATTGGAATATTAAAATAAATACAGATTTTATCTTAAGTTTGAGAGCTGTAATTCAATGCCCTGGTGAACAAAACTAGGGAAACACTTTCACATTGATCTGACACACAATGGAAATCTTGGATTAATAGTACAGAGTTTTTTGGATGAGAAAATCGGACCTAAAAGCCACCCTTGGGCAATTCATTTTCCCTTAGCTTTTTCTCTTCCCTACTATCTTTTCTCAAGCAGGAAAACAGGAATAATCAAAAGAAAAGGTAGAGAGTTTCCTATTGACCTAGTGGTTAGCATTCTGGGCTTTCACTGCTGTAGCTGGGGCTCAGTCCTTGGTCTGGGAACTGAGATCCTTTAAGCAGCACCCAGTGCAGCCAAAAAAAAAAGTAAAAAGATAATATTTATTTACTTACTTGGCTGTGCCGGGTCCCAGTTGTGTCGCACAGGATCTTTAGTTGTGACATGCCAACTCTTAGTTGGGCATGTTAATTCCTAGTGGGATCTAGTTCCTGGAACAGAAATCGAACCCGGAGCCCCTGAATTGGGAGCACAGAGTCTCAGGCACTGGATCACCTGGGAAGTCCCTAAAAAAAGAAATGAATAGGTGGCCAATTTCAGTCTTTAGAGGCAGAGAAGAAACAGTGATGGTGTTAAATGGCTGGAGGGGGGCAATAGGGAGAGGTGGGGACTGTCGCAAACCGAGGCTTCTGTTCCATTGTCTAAAAGAGAGCGGCGCCATCAACTCCAGCAGAGGTTGCCAAGTGGGAATGTGGGCCCAGTGTTACAAGACCTTCCTGTGCCTTCAAGAGAAGGCAGAAACCTGTGTTTTTTCCTAAAAATCTTGCAGTTTTTAAAATTAAACTTTTTTGTTGTTGAGAGAATGGTGGATTGACATGATGTTGTAAGATATAATACAAAGATGTACTTCCCTGGTGATCCAGTGGTTAAGACTCCGCCTTCCAATGCAGGGGGTACAGGTTTGATCCTTGGTTGGGGAGCCAAGATCCCACATGCCTGGTGACCAGAAAACCAACACAGAAAGCAGAAACAATATTGTGACAAATTCAATAACGACTTTAAAAAAAGAGTTCCACATTAAAAAAAAAAATCTTAAAAAAAATTTTTTTTAAAAAAGAAGTAATACAGAGAGATCCCTGGTACCCTCTACCTAGTTTACCCCAAGGGCAATATTTTACAAAACTAGAGTACAGACTCACAAGCCAGATACAGACATTGCCACGATCTAGATACAGAATATTTCCAGAGGCAGAATTTCTTTTGTTGCCCTTAGAGCCACATCCACCTCCCCTGGGGCCCTATTCCTAACCTCTGGCAATTTCTAATTTGTTCTCTATCTCTATAGAGATGAGCTAGAGAATGTTATACCATGTTACATAAGAGGAACCACACAGTAAGTGACCTTCTGGAATTGGCTTTTTTCACTCAGCATGATTTCCTGGAGATTCATCCAGATTGTCGTGTATGTCAGTAGTCCATTCTTTTTTATTGCTGGGTAGCATTCCCTGCTACCGTTCATTGAAACCGTCATTTAGTGAAGGACATCTGGGTTGTTTCCAGTTTGGGGCTACTACAAAGAAAGCTGATATGGACATTTGTAGACAGGGTTTTTTTTTTTTTTTTTTGGTGAACATAAGTTTTCATTTCTCGGACATAAAGCCCAAGAGTGCAGCTGCTTGGTCATGTGGTAAGTACGTGTATAGTTTTATAAGGAACCACCAGACCGTCTGCTAGAAGCCCTGAATCACTTTACATTCCCACCAGCAGTGTCTGTGTGACCAGTTCTCTGCATTCTGGCCATCAACTGGTATTGTCACTGTTTGGTGGTGATGTTCTGATGTGTCTGTTGTGATACCTCTTTATGCTTTTAATTTACATTTCCCTGATGACAGATGATGTTGAACATCTTTGACGTGCTTATTACCATCTGTTTACTCACTTTGGTGAAATATCTGTGTCTTTTGCCCATTTCCTAACTGGATTTTTCTTACTGTGGAGTTTTGAGAATTTTTATAATGTCTAGGTACTGATCCTTTTTCAAATTGTGGTTTGCAGATATTTTCTCCTATTGATAGCTTGTCTTTTCATCCTCTTACCAAGTTCTCTTACAGAGAAGCTTTTAAGAAGTACAGTAGATCAGTTTTTCCTTTTAGAGTTAGTGCTTTTTCCCTAAACTGAGAAGAATTTCTACTTGAATATAGACAGAGTTAAAGTAGCTTATATTTTCTCTCCATTACCTATACTAAACCTCACTGTCCAGAATTGAAGGCTGGTTTATTTATAATAGATACATAGAAATGGAACTGGTGCAACAAATGGAGGGTATTTTTCAAAGGTTCTTGCTATATATTAATAGCTATACCTATAGCTGTATCTCTATACAAAGCACTTTCTAGAAAGGTGATGAAAATTTATATGTCTCTCAACAGGATGTGAGGGCCCATCTCACTATATTCCTGCAAACAGTGACGATTTTAGTGTCTTAGATTGTTACTGATTAGGGGTAAAAATGCTCAGAGGTTTGAAGACTCTTCACCCACACTCCTCATCTCCTGCCAGCTCCCAACCCCAGGCTCCCTCCCCACAGCCCACCTTCCTGGAGCAGACGGGAGATGTTTTTCTGGCACCACGATTTTTTGCATTTCCAACCTCAGCCAAGCCTGACCCAGTGGAGCATCATGGGTTGCCTTTAGGACTCCAGGATCAGAACAAGGCTTGCCTACCTGGCAGAAACAAATAGAAATTAAGCACAAATACATTTGGCTTCAGAGCTCAGGGTCCCCCAAGGGGCAGAAGCTCCAGTCCCGTCTTTCCACCGTCGCCTGGATGCCTCTGTGTGGATGACTCACAGTCACCCCCAGCTCTTTAAACCTGAGCTCAGCTTCCTTCCCTGATCCTCCCCTCCGCATTCTCTCTCTTGGGTACCATGACCTATCCTACCGTTCAAGACAGAAACCTGGGAGTCACCTTTAACTCCACCCGTCCCCATTCTCTGCCTTTAATACATCACCCTGTGATTGATTGATTGATTAGTGGGCTGGCTGTTGAGTTTTCCAAATTTCTGTTTAATCAGAACTGTTTTGGGTTGTGAGAGGCAGAAGCCCATCTCCAGCGGCCACATGCAGAGAAGGGGCTCATCTGTCCTAAAGAACCGAGAAGTCCTTAGAGAGGGTCTAGCTGCAGTAGTCACTGGGCTTCAAAAGATGTCACTGGCGATCTCTCCTCTCTGGATTTTGCTCTATTTTCCTCTCTGACGCCCTAGTCCTCAGGGAGGTGCCCCCAGCCCTATAGGCAGCTCCACGCTTCTTCCAGCTAATGGTCCAGCCTCTGATCAGCTCTCTCTAAGGAATCTGATGGGCCCTGATCCCTCTCCGGCTGGGACCAATCGCTGTGTCCTGGAATGTGAGACAGCCTGAGTCATGTCCCCATGCCTGATGGGGAAAGGTGGTTCCAGGGCAATGATAGTCCCATCAGTATAGCTTAGAGCACTTTCTCAAAAGACAAAAAATGTAGCATAGATCCATGTGTTAGAATACATGTATATATAGGTGTATATATACACCTATACATGTGTATATACGTGTATATCATGTATATGTATATCATACATACATGTGTGTATATGTATACATATCATGAATGTCATACATCCATATAGTATGTTAGAAGTCCTGCCTTCTAACACCCTTTTCCCTCTCCATTCCCGTCGTCACAACTGTATATCCTCATAACTGGGTCACTGCAAACACCTCCAAACTAGTTCTTCTGCCTCCACACCCTCTCCCATCCCACCCTTGCTCGCAGTCCTCTCTCTCAGAAGCTTTTTCTCTGTGAAGATGCACTTGGAGGTGCCTGTATCCTGCTTACAAGTGAACTCCTGGAGGGAAAGACGCAGGTCCGGGTGAACCTCTCTTCACAGATTAAGGACCAGCAGCATCACCAGTGCAATGGATGAGAGACGGGTCTTCCTAGGCCTGCCTAGTCCTTGCCTCCTTCAGACACCCTCGGGCTGCAGGTCCTTCTGTTGTCTAACTTCCCCTGGGTAGCGGTGGGCAAGGTTGGGAGCTCCTCCAGCAAGGTAGCGTCTCTCTCTGGTTCTTGGGAGGATTACCATTCACTGTGGCCCATCCTAACAGCAAGACACTTTGCTTTCAGCAAGAGGACTCTGGCTTGAATAACGTCATCCTGTGGCCTCCCAACCCTGAGCCTCTGCAGGTACTGAGAGCCGTGCTCTGTGTGGCTTGCTGTGAGACCCTTCCTAACCTCTAACTGGTTGCAGACTTTTGGCGTGCTGTGTTTGTTTGCGTTTTTCGTTTTTCTCCTCCTCTTCCTTCTCCCACTGCCTCCTCCCGCCCACCTCAGATTAGTCATAAAACACAGTTGATATCTGCAATATATGTTTAGATTTCTAAAACTAACATTTTGGTGTGTATTGCCAAACATCTGGGCTTCCCTGGTGGCTCAGTGGTAAAGAACCTGCCTGCCAATGCAGGAGACCTGGGTTTGATCCCTGGGTCAGGAAGATCCCTTGGAGGAGGAAATGGCAACCTGCTCCAGTATTCTTGCCTGGGAAATAGCATGGACGGAGGAGCCTCACGGGCTACCGTCCATGGGGTCACGAAAGAGTCGGACATGACTTAGCCGTTAAACAACACCCAAGATCTGGCTCGGTTGCTATGCTGTGAGATGCTGAGTATGGCTTATGTTCTCAAGGTAATGAAACTGCCAATACTGACCCTTCCAAACATTTCCGCTTTGATTTCCTTTATCCTGGAGGGAGGCTGAGTATGGGGTGCTGGCCGCCCTTTTCCACCAGTGGGCAAAGCTGAATTGTCCTGAGGAATATTGCTTTCCCAACCGCCTGCAGTGTGGGTGTGCATCATGCAGCTGGCTGAGTCCCCTCGTTTGAGCTCTTCCCGAAGTGTTTGCCATCCACTGGGAAAGAGGGCAAATTGGGGGCTTTGCCTCCCTTTCACGGGGATTCTTCCTGGAGACAGCGTCAAGGTAGGTGTGTGCTTATGGATGTGGTCAGTGTGAGGCGATAAAATGTAGCCTGCTGTGACATCCCCACAACCAGGAGGAGGCGTGTTAGTCACCCACGTGCTGAGTTCCTTGCCTTAAGGAAAGAGTAGCTCCACCCACCAAGCGTGGCTTCCAGAAGCTCTGCTTGGTGCTGTTGATGAAAATAATCAATAATAAGAAAAGAGTTTTATTTAAGCCAAACTTAGGACTAGCCCAGAATCCCAGCTTCCCAGATTACTCTGAGAAACTGCCCCTGAGAGTTTTCAGAGGAGGAATGACTTGAACTGATTAGATACATATTTTTTTAATTTCTAAAAATTTATTTGGCTGCACTGAGGGGTCTTAGTTGTGGCATGCAAACTCTTACTTGCAGCATGTGGGATCTAGTTCCCTGACCAGGGATTGAACTCAGGCCCCCTGCCTTGGACCACCAGGGAAATTCCTGGTTGGAGATTTTAAATAGAAAGTTGTGGTTGCTATGTTGGGCATGGTCTTTAGGGGGCAGAAGGCAGGAGTAGAGAAGGGGCATTGATTAAGAGGTTATCTAGAGGTCAAAAAGATAGATGATTATGGCCTGGAATGAGGTATCAGGGAAGAGGGTTCCTGGAAGGGGATGTATTTTGAAGGCAGAGAGAAATGCTTAATGAGGGATCGAACCTAGAGGGTGGGGGAAAGAGCAGAACCGAGAAGGAGCCCTAGGTGTTGGGCCTGAGCCTTTGGGTAGAGGGGAATGTCATTTCCTCAGATGGGGAGGATGGGAGGAGAGGAAGTTTTAGGGAGAAGGGAGAAAATCAAAGGTTCTGGTCTGGCATAAAACCTGAATGCCTCTTGGGAGCTACAGTGAAGAGATCTGGTGGGCATTTGGGTACATAAGAGATGGGGCCTGAGATGTATATTTCAGTCATCAGCACAGGTATTTAAATCCATCCGACTGGACCTCTGTCCATGGGATTCTCCAGGCAAGAATAATGGAGTGGGTTTCCATTTCCTCCTCCAGGGAATCTTCCTAACCCAGGGTGAAACCCGAGTCTCCTGTGTCTCTTGCATTGCAGGTGGATTCTGTACCCGTTGAGTCACCGGGGAAGGCCACTGGGAGAGAGTGAAGGACTTGATTAATTGGAGATGCTCCAACATTTAGACATAAGCCCAGGGGGAAGTGGGAGAACCAGGGTGGGCGTGATTTTTGAAGGAGTTGAAGCTGGTTCAACACAAAGGAGAACGAGGGACCTAAGGGATCATGAGTGTCGAGGAGCAGACAGGGTATAGTGGCGTCGGACGCTGCTGACAAACAAGGAGCAGACACCTGTCCATTGAGCTGATGATGTGTCGGCCGTGTGAGGAAAGCCTCACATTGCCCTGCAGGTCCTTGACAGGCACAGGTCCAGTGAGGACAGGGATGCAGGTTGCAGGTGGGAGATCTGATGCGGGAGTTGGAGATAAGGAAGTGGAAAGAGGTGTGTAGGTCATCCAAGAGGTTTTCCTAGGAAAAGGAGCAGAATATTGGGACAGTAGCTAGTGGAGAAAGTTGCCTGGAAGGTTTAATTAAAGACTGAGATACTGGATGCCCGTGTGCCAGTGGGCTTGTAGAAGAGAGACAGGGATCGGTGGAGGATGGATGAGAAAGGTCAACAGAAAGAAGGCTGACCTTGAATGTTTGAGAGGGATGGGGCTGGAGCAGAAGTGGGCTTAGAGGAGAGACATTTCCACCAGTGTGGACTAGGGGAGAGAGGACAAAAGCAGATACAGCTGGGATGGCTGATAAGGATGCAGAGAAAGGGGTGCATGTATGTGGGGCAGGGGGTGGAGATGAGGTCAGAGGAGGCACGAGGTATACCAAGCGTGGAAGCTGGGGGGATAACAGGTACCTGGGGAGCCTGGGCCTTCATGTAGTCACTGAGGGAAGCCAGGTACGAGCCGCCGTAGGACCTCTCTTCATAGTCTCTTGGCAGAAGGCCAGCAAATTAGCTTAGTGATTTTCTGCTACTGGCATTTTTTGGAAGCAACTGATGTGTCAAATTAATTATTCACCGTTTTACCTTAAGAAGTCGTTTAATAACATTACAATTGTCCTACATCTAGAATCTGCCAAAGAGCACAGTTATTTCTTCCTTCATCAGCACAAACACTCTTCAAACTCTGAAATTTAGTCGTGTGGCCTTGGTTTCTTGTCTGTATTCCCAAGGGAAGAGAAGTCATTGGTGGGGAAATTCACACACGCAGACTGGACCAACTCCATCCATTTATTGAAGGTTCCTTAGTGACTGAGACCTTTTGACCTTGGAGGAGACTCAGCCCCTCCTGGATGCCTGTTCCTGCATGCTGAATCCTACTTGTTACTCCCACTCCTTCCCTCCTGCTGACTGATTCACTATACCTCCTGGCAGGCGGACTGCTCTCAGGAAGCCCAGAGCAACCACAGCCACTAAAATGCACAGCTGTGACTCATAGGCCTTTCCTTGCTGGTGACTCATCTTCCTGTGGGCATCAGACGTGTTGGCTGGGAATGAGAAGAAAGCCGTATGTCCAACCAAGGCTGTGAAGGGGGACTGGCTCCGGGGCAGGAAGGTACAGTGCAGTGGGAGGTCACTAGAGAGTCTTAACACTGAGCCAAGGGCAGCTGAGCGGCCTGAGCCTGAGCTGCTGACCAACACACCAGTTAGTCTCAGGGTCCTAACTGGCATGTCCTCTTTGGAACAGAGGTGGAGGTGGTATGGTAATGAGGGTAGCTTCCATACACCAGCCCTTCCTGGGGTTTCATGCATCAGGACTCTCACAGAAGGATTTATGGTGAGAAAAGGGCCACGTCAGCCCACAGCCCCAGCACCTGAAAGCGGACGTGACGGTGATTCAGTGTTCTTTCCTGAGTGTCTGGTTCTGGGGAGCCCTGCAGAGACACCTAAGCTCTGAGCACATGGATTCCAGAGCAGAAGGGCAACACTCATCCCACCCTGCTTTACCACTTTTGAACTTCCTCTTGGCCTTGGGGCTGTCATAGGACCTGTTTATGGCTCTGAAAGCATGGGGAGGAAAAGAAAGACAGTCAATCCTATTATTTTTTTTATTAATATTATGGCTTGACTTAAAAAATATGATCATTAATAATGCTCTTTTAAAGCAGCTCCATTGTTTGGATGTTTCTGTAGTTTGAAAAACAGGATTTTCCACTATAGAAACTGTGGTCAGTGCTGTGAAGCAAGAGGGTGGGAGCAAGGACAGCTGAGCTGGCCCTGGGCATCCCAGAAGACTCTGGGGTGCTGGAGGATGAGCAGGAAACAAGCAGCGTATGGAGGCTTGAGGGCAAGTCACCGCGCAGGCCTCCCCAGCCCAGCCCTCACTGGGGCAGGTCTTTCTGGTTCTGGCTCAGGGCCCATGAGGCAGCTGGGTCTGAGGTTCATTCCTGAAAGCGACCTCAGCACGGTGGCTTCAGATTCTCTGACATCCACGGAGCAGAGTACCAGGACAGGAGAATCTGTGCTATGCGAGGCACCCCAGGGCATGCTTCCACGGGCTGAGGTCAGCTGTGGCCCAGGCACTGTGTGGTGATATTTTGCTTCTAGGTAAATGGCCGCTAAGTATCTGCACGGGCGTCCCTGGTGGCTCAGATAGTAAAGAATCTGCTTGCCAGGGCAGGAGATGAGGGTTTGATCTCTGGTTCGGAAAGATCCCTTGGAGAGGAAATAGCAACCCACTCCAGTATTCTTGCCTGGGAAATCCCATGACAGAGGAGCCTGGTGGGCTACTGTCCTTGTTGTTACAAAGAATCAGGCATGACTTAGTGAATGAGCACGCACACAGACACACAAGTATGTGCATATGTTGTTTAAATCTACCAATGCCTGGGATCCCAAGTTCAGCTTGGAGGGTGTCTCTTTATTTCCAGAGGAACCCAGGGTACTCAGCATTATGATGGCATTGGCAGAACAGCATCTTCTAATAGTCTACTGACAGTAAGTGGGCACCTGGGATGATTTAAGTGTGCTTAATGAGAAATAAATTGAACAAAGACAATTAAACAGCATGAATGCAATGCTGGTAACAGTGGAGAGAGTTTGTTTAGTATGACGTCTGATGGCCCAGCCCAGAGGGTTGGTGCTGATTTTTGCTGCAGTAATTATTAAAGTTTGTGAACTGCATGGCTCCACGTTTGGCCGGATGCCGCTTCTGAAGGATAGGACTTACTGTTTTAACTCCAAGCTGAGAAAGGCACTGGGGCTCCTAGTTAATGAGTTCTGAATCCGTTTCTTCTTTATAATTATAACTAACATATATGAGTGTCTACTATGATCTAGCCTTGTACCTGGTGCTTCACACATATTATTTTATTTAACCTTCGAAACAACCCTGTAAATATGATCCCTCTTTTCCAGATATGATACTAGAGGCAGAGAAGACTTATGGCTAAATATACACTATAGTTGGGCTTTGAACCGCTGGACCTGGCTTCCGCACCCTTGTTCTTTTTTTCTTTTATTTTTATTGGAGTATAGTTGCTTTCTTGAACCCTTATTCTTTTTAAAATTTACTTATTTTTAATTGGGGGCTTCCCTGTGGTTCAGCTGGTAAAGAATCCACCTGCAATGTGGGAGACCTGGGTTCGATCCCTGGGTTGGGAATATCCCCTGGAGAAGGTAATTGGAGGATAATTGCTTTTCAATATTGCATTGGTTTCTGCCATATACCAACATGAATCAGCCACAGGTATACATATGTCCCCTCCCTCTTGAACCTCTCTCCCACCTCCCACCCCATCTCGCCCCTCTGCATTATCACAGAGCACCAGATTTGAGCTCCCTGTGTCATGCAGCAAATTCCCACTGGCTATCTATTTGACATATAGTGATGTATATGTCTCAGTGCTGTTCTCTCAATTCATCCCATCCTCTGCTTCCTGCACTGTGTCCACATCTGTTCCCTGTGTCTGTATTTCTGTTGCTGCCCTGCATATCGGTTCATCGGTACCCTCTTTCTAGACTCCATATACATGAGTTAATATACAGTAGTTGGTTTTCTCTTTCTAACTTACTTCACTCTGTATAATAGGCTCTAGGTTCATCCACCTCTTCAGAACTGACTCAAATGCATTCCTTTTTATGGCTGAATAATATTCCATTGTATATATGTACCACAACTTCTTTATTCATTCATCTGTCAATGGCCATCTAGGCTGCTTCCATGTCCTAGCTAGTATAAACAGTGCTGCGATGAACATGGGGTGCGTGTGTCTTTTTCAGTCATGGTTTCCTCAGGGTATATGTCCAGTAGTAGGATTACTGGGTCATCAGTTCAGTTCAGTTGCTAAGTTGTGTCTGACTCTTTGTGACCCCATGGACTGCAGCATGCCGGGCTTCCCTGTCCATCACCAACTCCTGGAGCTTACTCAAACTCATGTCCATTGAGTTGGTGATGCAATGCAACCATTTCATCCTCTGTTGTCCCCTTCTCCTCCTGCCTTCAATCTATCCCCAAATCAGGGTCTTTTCCAATGAGTCAGTTCTTTAAATCAGGTGGCCAGAGTATTGGAGTTTCAGCTTCAGCATTAGTCCTTCCAATGAATATTCAGGGTTGATTTCCTTTAGGATTGACTGGTTGGATCTCCTTGCAGTCCAAGAGTCTTCTCCAACAACACAGTTCAAAAGCATCAATTCTTGGGTACTCATCCTTCTATATGGTCCAACTCTCACATCCATACACGACTACCGGAAAAACTGTAGCTTTGATTATACAGATCTTAGTCGGCAAAGATGTCTCTGCTTTTTAATATGTCATCTAGGTTTGTCATAGCTTTCTTTCCAAGGAGCAAGTGTCTTTTAATTTCATGGCTGCAGTCACCATCTGCAGTGATTTTGGAGCCCAAGAAAATAAAGTCTGTCATTGTTTCCCCATCTGTTTGCCATGAAGTGATGGGACCGAATGCCATGATCTTATTTTTTGAATGCCGGGTCATGTGGTAGTTTTATTCCTAGTTTTTAAAGGAATCTCCACTGTTCTCCACAGTGGCTGTATCAATTTACATTTCCACCAACAGTTCCACCCTTATTCTTGAATCAAGCGTCATGCTACTTTAGCATGAAAATGAATAGATGTATTAAAGAAATTCCGAGGAGCAAAAAATAAGATTTATATCTGTATTTCAAGTGCAATCATGTAAAAAAAATCACAGGACATTACAGTCCATCTGACAACCCCAATTCTGAATAAAGGGACTCTGCTCCATTTGGACAGTTTTGTTTTTGTTTTTTTTTTGCCATATTGACAAAGTTCTCTCATCACTCACTTGGGGCAGGCAGGTCGGGGATTGGGGTGAAATGATTTGAGTTTTCTGACCTTATGTATCTCTCTTTAAATCACATTGATACTAAAATATTAAGCACAGACAAGACATTAATACATTAATATTGAGCAGTTTTTTGAAGTCCCAGAGGTTTTCCTCTCCTCTCAGACTCCAGATGTCAGAACTTGTGAACTCTGGCATCTTTGAGGTTCCTGGGTCCTTTGGGGGGTAATTCTTACCACTTTTGATGCCAAAAATTTTGAGGAAGGGAAGACAGGTATTATTCATTGAATGTTATCTCTCGTTCATTCACTAAACTGTAAGTTCCATGAGGGTAGGAACCATGACTCTTTTATTCTAATTAAATGTTTTATTTGGAAATATTTTCAGATTTACAGAAAAATTGCAAAGAGAATAGAGAGAATTCCCTTACTCTTTCCCTAAACTTCCCCTAAAGTTAGTATCTTACACCATATCTTTTAAAATATATATATATTTTTATAATACATCTATCTTTTAAAAATATATTTATTTTTGGCTGCACTGGGTATTCGTTGTTGCACACAGATTTTTCTCTAGTTGTGGCAAGCAGAGGGTCCTCTCTGTCTGTACTTGTGGTGCTAGGGCTTCTCTCTGCGGTGGCTTCTCTTGCGAAGCCCAGGCTCCAGGGCACGTGGGCTTCCGTAGTGGTGACCTGTGGGCTTAGTTGCCCTGCAGCCTGTGGAATCTTCCAGGACCAGGGATCGAACCCGTATCCCCACATTGACAGGCAGCTTCTTAACCACTGGACCACCAGGGAGGTCCACGCCTTATCTTTTAAAATCTTCTGTATCAACCTAAAGTCTAGACTCAGCCCTTCCTGAACATGAGATGGAATCACCCAAACCCCCACGCAAACTCGATTCTCTTATTTTCTCCACCTTCTCAGGGTAGAGTTGGGGTTCAAACCCAGCTCTCTCTGACTCCAAAGCTCATTCATTTATCCTACCATGTCTCACCATGTTTCATGAGAAAGCGTTCCATTTGGGGAAGCCTAAAATTCCACCTGGGGGCCTCCCCGTTCTTGGCCTGACAGAGAGAGAGGTGAAGAATGGTTGGGATGATCTAGCAGAACCGGTCTAAGCCTCTGCCCTCGCTTGACAGGGAGGATGGGCGGCCCACTGGCCCTCGCACAGAACATGTGTTCCCCCTCCATATTTGGCAGCCTGGCAGTTGTTTCTGAAATCCGATTCCTAATGCCATGGGGATGACCTTTGGTCTACTTCCCAGCATTCACCTGCAGTCACACTGCTCCCCAGAAGCTCATTCCAAGAGGGGCCGACTTGGCAAGACACCCTGGTCATGATCTAACCGTGTTAATTAAACCTTTTTATTGGCATGACCAGTAAGCCGTGGTCCAGAGAGGTGGAGCATATTTGAGAGGTAAGGTCAGGAGAATTTTTCTTTTTTAGTAGGGAAGCACTTTAGCTTTGGATAAAGTGTATTTTTTAGGACTGGAAAGTTGTGACTGTTTGAAGATGGACTGCTTTTGAATAAACCCAGAGCTCTGGAGTATTCCTGAGCCAAAGAAAGACTGTTTGTTTACTCAAGCAATGGCAGCAAAGGAAAGATTTGAAGAAGCAACTTGACAAGGCTGTTTGTCATGTGGAGCATTGCCAGTTTTTTTTTTTTTTTTCCCAGCCTGTAGTTTGGAAGTGTAAGGGGTAACTTTAGAAACGTATCCTGTTTTGTAGTGACGCCTGTTGACACAGCAGACCCCTAGGAATCCTGTAAGCAACAGGGCTTAGTCCTATTGCTAGGATGGGGAGCCTGGATGGGGAGCGGTGGGGTGGGGAGGAGGAGGGATGGGGGAGGGAAGAGCTCAGAGGCATTGCGGGCAATGAGGCAGAGGTGAGAGCTCCACAGACCGAGTTTGCGCCCCTCGATTTGCAGAGGTGGCTAGCAGACTAAACAAGAATGATCTATTTTTCATACATTCAACAAGTATTTCTGGAATGCCTCTCCGTGCCAGGGGACCATTCTGGGCATTGACTCCAGGCCTCTGTACCACAGTGTTCATAGATGTCCGGTTGGTTTAGTTCCTTGGAGCATGGCAGGAAGATGATGGGAGTCATAGGCAACTATTTCCACTGCCTGGTGAGGCGGCATAAGGCAGGGCGGCAAGGGCGCCAAACCATCTGAGTCCAAGTCCTGGCTTCACCGCTTCCAGACAGTGTGATTTGGGGCAAGTGGCTTAACCTCTCTGTGCTAGGTGATCTTAGTGGTAAAATAGGGTTGTTGTAAGAACTGGATGAGTTCAAATATGTTACGCACTTAAAAAAAATAGTACAGGCTACCCCAGTTGTCCGCCTTCTGAATGTGGAGCATTTCTAGGAAAGCTTTTGGAAGCTGATATGGCTTAAAGCGAAGAAGTGATTACCTTAGGACATCTTGCTGATAGATGCACAAAATAAACTGGATAAAGCCCAGGTGCTCACAGACACAGTTCAGAGATGCGGCGACGTGGTGCTGGAATGTTGAGTGTGGCTTCCAGGGAAGGCGCGTGGTGTGTGGACTTCAGTAGGTGGAGCACGTGGACCCAGTAGTTGTGGTTTCGGGAAAACATGTACAGGCCTTTTGTAAAAGAGAAGTGATGTAAAGCAAGCTTGAAAAATCAGTGGAGCCCTGTATGTGGCACATATAAAGTGTTCATGATAATGTCTGCTATGGTTATTATACCAAAAAATATGCAATGCAGGCACTGGGTGTTATTACTGTGAAAAGAGTATTGGACTTCAAGGCAGGAGACCTGGCAAAAGTTCCTCAACCTTCTGCTTCTGAGAAGTGGAAAACAGCATTTTACCTGCCTGCTTAGCACACAGGGATTTTTGTAAGAATCAGAGAATGTGAAATAACTTTGCCAGTGCAGTGTGCTGTCCCCATAGATGGTACAACTGCCTTTATTTTGACTCCATCCAGGTCTGTTTTCGCTGGAGAGAACTGCTGTTCTTTTTACAGATTCGCTTTCTATTAGGAGGACAGGTGGGGCTGAAAAGTGATAAAGGTCTACCCTCTTTTCTTCTCTGAAGACAAATCTGAGGCCTTGTCATATTTCCTTTGCCGGAGGAAATTCAGCACGTGGTCCCCTCCCCACCTTTGGTGAGAGCAGAGCTCTGCCTCCCGATTCTTCTGTTGTTTGCATCTGTCTGAGCTGTTAGATACATCAGTGTCTTTCCAGAATTACTTTAAATTACCCTTGATCATGGAATAAAAAGCAGGAGATTTATCTGTTCAATTATTTGCAGATAATAGGGTGATTGAAAGGGAAACCTGGCTGCAGAAGAGATTTGGAGCTGAGACCTGTATGACAGTTAGACAAGCAGGAATTGGGTTAGAGTTTTAAAAATTCAGGACCCTGATATGAAAATGTCATTCACTCTGTATTATGATTCTGGAGTCGTCATAGTAAAAATTGTAAAGCAGGCACCCAAAGGTAGTAAGATGGAATAAAGAGCCTTCATCAGAAGAGTCAGGGACACTTTGGAGTTGGAATTTACTGTGACTGGAAGTTTGTATTGTGTTGATACTGCTCTAGAGAGTGATTTCTGTCCAGGACTCACAGATCAGAAGACTGAGGTCCACAGGATAGAGCAGGGAATGGGCCAGCCAGCATGGAGGTCAAGCCAGCCTGGGGTCCACAGTTCCCCTCTTAGGTGAGGAATCGACCCCAGCTCCCCACCTCCACTGAGATGCCTCTCCCTGGCTTTGGGATCAGAGAGGATCGGGTTCACCAGATTCCCCTGCTGTGTGATCTTGGCCAGATACATAACCTCTTAAAACCCCTGTTTTAAGATAGCGACATGAGTGTTGATAATACAGCTCAAAATACTTCAAATTTTTGTCTGGAGTGGCTTCATGTAGAAATTTGAGTAATGGGATGATAAATCAAAAATAAGCCCATAAGAAGATTTACTGTTAATTTTTTATTTTTAGTTGAAGTATGGTTGTTTTACAGTGTGGTGTTGGTTTCTGTTGTACCGCAGCATGAGTCAGCTCTATGGGTATATTTGTTGTTCAGTCACCCAGTCGTGTCCGACTCTTTGCGACCCCTCTTGAGCCTCCTTCCCACCCCCGCCTCACTCCTTGGGGTCATCCCAGAGCACCGAGCTGAGCTCCCTGTGCCAAGCAGCACCTTCCACTAGCTATCTAGAGATAGTATATGTATGTCAGATTTACCATACATGAGATTTACCATTAAATTTTTAAAATAACAACAACAAAATCCCCAGAGACACACATAGCATCTTCCTCGTAAGGCTGAGGTGAAGACTGGAAGCCAAGCTGCTGGCCCAGTGCCTGGCACTTAGTCAATGCTCAGTACACAGGTGCTGTTATTATTATTGTGTTCTTTCCCTTCATTCTGTCTCAGCAAGAGTGAATGAAGATTTTTCGAACTGTAGTATTCCTATTTAGCACTGGAAAGTTTGAGCTCTCGAGAGCTGAAGCATCTTTTATACTTCACCTCTGGACACAATGGGGTGAATACAAGCAGCCGACCACTCAGTGAAATAGACCAGATGGGGAAACATTCCGTCTTGGCTTTTCTCTACCTGCTGAGTCTGTACTCTCTGCTGCAGCCTGCCTTCCTCCACAGTGGCCAGAGACAGACTGCCAGGAACTCTTGCGTTCATATTCTAACAGAGCCAGCGGCCAGCTTACCCTTCCTCTGCTTCTCTGGGGAGTCTTGAGGAAGGACCTGCCTTAAGCTGAGTTTTGTGCATATTCGGATAGGCAGGGGTGAGGGGCTCTAGGACTGACGTTTCCGTGAGAACCTTAGGGACAGACGGACAGAAGAGCCGTTCTTTAGAAGAGGCAGATCTGGCCCCAAAGGAAAGTGTGTGTGTTGTTTCGGGGAGCGGGGGTTCAGGAACCCCGCTGCGAAGACAAAAGACAGCCACTGGGGACTTCCCTGGTGGTCTAGTGGTTAAAACTCTGTGCTTCCACTGCAGGAGACATGGGTTCAATTCCCACTGCAGGAGACATGGATTCAGTTCTCCGGGGAAGTAAGATCCCACAAGCCTCTCAGTGCAACCAAAAACCAAAATAAATACTTAAAAAGTTGTTTAAAAAAAAGAAGACAACCACTGCTTTGAGGAATACTGCTGGGGATTCCTAGAAGTCCTTTCCCCCATTTCTGATATTTGTATCAGACTTAAATGAGCATCATTTAAATTGAGTTTTTAAAACATCTCATCTCTTTCTGTCCTATGATTTGACGTTTTGACTGTGCTTTAAATGTTTGCGTTTTGGTTTGAAAAATTGTGTGAACATCAGACAAGCTTATTGTGCCATTTAAGAAATGATGACCAACTCTTAGAATGGTTGAGACCTCAGTGAGTGGCCCCAGGGTTCCTCCTCATTTTCTCCCTTCAGTATTTTTTTCTGATTTCCAGCTGAATTCCAGCGTGCAAACCATGGGGCAGGGGCAGGAAGTGTATTTTCATTGAGGTGAGGCCACAGACAAGATGCACGGAGATCTTAGATTCAGTACCCCACTTTCTTCAGAAGCAGATGGCCCCCAAAGTGCGATGGGTGTCCCCAGTATGTTCCTTTCCTGAAACAGTCAGCGACTCAGCTCAAATCGCTGGTTTGCTGTGTTTCTCCTCCATTAGGTGAGAGCAGGGCTTTGCTCACCGTGTGCCTCCAAAGCCTTGCTCAGCGCCTAGCACCGTCAATGCTCAGATGGACGGTAAAGCCAAACAACGAACAAACAAAAACACCCCTGGCTCTTCAGTGTTGTGATCAGTGACCTATTGATAAAGTCTCTGTGTTTTCAAAGACTCCTACTTGATTTCCTTTCCAATGTCTCTTTCTCGTGCTCCAGAAGACTTCTTTGGCGCGAAGTCCAGGATCTGTGCAACCACCTGGGAACAGTCAGAGAGTAGAAAGGAAGCCCGAGGAGGCACCCAAAGGCACGGACCCAGGAGACCAGCCCAGGTAGGACCAGGTCCAGAGGCGTGACCCAGCCCGAGGCATGGCCAGCTCTTGGCCTGCTCAGCGTTTGTTTTGCTCCGTTTGCTTCGGGAATTTTATCCTAAAATCCGTGATGTAGTCGTCCGTGGTGAGATGTTCCAAGCAGTGGTTCCTAGACCTCTTTGTGATTTGCCTAGACCTGCCTGATTGGAAAATTAATATTTTCCTGCCCAGAGATGCATAATAATGATAGGCTTCCATGCCACAGCATTCCAGGTCTTTTATCCTCATTCTCAGAACTTACAATAAAAAAGATCAAGGCTGCCAAGGGCCTTAGGAGGGTGTGGCTAATTGGTGGCAAAGCTGGAGTCTGGATTCCAAGACAGAAGTCAATGTGGGCTTCCGGAGGGTGAGACAGAGGAGTCAAAGAGCAATCATCCAGTCCCAGGGAGGCTGGTGGATGCATTTCAGAAATCAGCAAGGCTGCCGTGCCACAGCAGAGCACGGCCAGTGCAGGCACGGCCCACTCGTCCGTGGTTTATCAATGTGGCCCGCAGTTGGGTCCTGATTTCCCTGTTGGGGCTACTGTTCAGGACCCACAGGTTTGTAATCATTCAGAAGTAGAGGGTGGGCAGATGTGAATGTTCTGTCCCCAGGACAGACACAGGTCAGGACACTAGAAGCAATGAATAATTGTGAGTTCAACATATGGTCTGGTTAGAAAAACCTTCCTTAACAAATTGAAGCCCAGCTTCTGGGACGCTGTAGTTACAGACCTTAAAGGAACAAATGAACAAAAGCTGCAAGGACCAAAAATGCAAAACTGAGTGATACACACTGTCCCCCGTCCATCACCACCCCGCCACCCACCACCAAGTCCCTGTCACTGACTTTGGGTTTCAAAAGCTTTGCAATCCCTTTTCACTTGAAGCGTTTTAGCAGCATGTTTTGCTTTGGCTTTGAACTATGGAAGGTCCTGGGAGAAGGCAATGGCACCCCACTCCAGTACTCTTGCCTGGAAAATCCCATGGACGGAGGAGCCTGGTGGGCTGCAGTCCATGGGGTGGCTAAGAGTCGGACACGACTGAGCGACTTCACTTTCACTTTTCACTTTCATGCATTGGAGAAGGAAATGGCAACCCACTCCAGTGTTCTTGCCTGGAGAATCCCAGGGACGGGGAGCCTGGTGGGCTGCCGTCTCTGGGGTCGCACAGAGTCGGACACGACTGAAGCGACTTAGCAGCAGCAGCAGCATGGAAGGTCCTGGGTGAGTAAGAGCGGCCCCTGGTGGCCGGAATTTCCATGCCTTCTGGTGTTATTTTCTGGGTGGCTTTGGTTACGCAGTCCCCTGGGTCGCAACAGAGTGGGACACGACTTAGCAACTGAACAACTGATTATGCGGTTTGAGGAGAAGGCAGTTTGAATGTCTTGCATAAACATTGGATTTCTTTAGGGAAATGATGATCATATGGGGCAGAGGTTTCTTTTTTTGCTGAGAGAGGCATGAACTTGAATGGTACCTTTGATCTCAGTTCTTTGCAAAATGGGAGCCTCCTTTGCCTCCCAGAGTTCCATGGCTGTTCCGCCTTCATGAACTTTTTTTTTAAAAATCAGGACAAAGGGTTTAATATTTGGCTCTAAATTGACTGGGTGATAGTCTAGATTGGCTTCCCGTGATCATGAATCGAATGATCTGGAATCCTACACAAGGGAAGTCACTCCTTCCAACTGGATACTCAATGTCCATCTCTTCTGTCTCCATCTTCATGTGGTTCTGGGATTATTTGAGAGGTTTGGGAATTACCTGGGGAGGCCTGTGTCCCAGCTGGACTGGGGAGGAATGGCAGCTCAAAGGTCTTTCATTTCTTGTTCCTCAGCTTTAGTCAATTAACTTTGCCTTGAAGACGAATTGTCTCTAATTGGCATGCAAATTGAACATAAGAGGTGCCTTCTAAGAGCAAGCTCAAAAAAAGCAACTTTCTGTTCACAATTAAAAACATGATTCCCCTCCATGAATGTGCCCAAGTCTATCTCGCAGGGCTCTGCACTAACTCAGAAACTAGCAAGAAGCGGCCGGGAAACAGGATGTTTACAGGAAGAGAGTGTGAACCCAAGTTCCCCCGTGCGATGCTTCAGTGAGGCATGCCACCCTTGGCATCTACAACAATGATCACCCTAGCATTTGACGTTCATTTTGCAGATGGGGCACCAAAAACTATGCCAAATGCTCTACGCGTACGAGACAAAAATTTTTTTTTTCTTTAAATGAATTCATTTCCAATTGAGCCCTTACTCCACTAGGCTGGTGGGAATGCCCCTGTCATCGTCCTTGGGAACTCCTGACCTGATCTACTGAGACCGTCACCTGTCTCCTCCCACCCCATCATCACTGAGATGTCCACTGGCTCAGGCCCTGTTGTCCCTCGGGCCCTAAGACGGCTGCTTTCACGATACACCTGGCACAGGGGGATCTTTGGTGAGGCTGGGAGCCCTGGTCATTCCCTTCGGCATTCTGGGCTCATCTTATCTTGAACCTGAGGGCACAGTCAGGAAGCAGGGAGGGAGGCTGGGAGATTCCCGAGATTCCCTACTTCCCGTGACCTTCCCCTGCTCTCTCCTCATCGTTCTTGAATGCATTTATCTTCTCCTTTTCCCTCAACGGATAGCCAGCACTTTTTCTTCGAAGGACACGCTACAGATTTTTACAAAAGATAGAAAATGCCAGTGACCTCAAACTATTTCTACTTTCTACTTGGAAAACACAGAAAGGGCTGCAGTGGCCCTCCTGGGCCCGAAGGCAAGAGAATATAAGGAGGAAGGCATACATTAATATTGCCAATGATTAGTGAGAGGGGAAAAGGAATTCCCTAGTTTCCCAGTGGTTAGGACTCTGTGCTTCCCTTTCAGGGAGCATGGGTTCAATTCCTGGTCCAGAGAACTAAGGTCCTGCTTGCTGTATATATATATATAGCCAAAGATTTGTCCTTCTGCACAAGCCGTCATCTCTACTCTCCAGAGGAGGAAACTGAGGCTTGGAGCACTATGCCATCCAAGCCCTAGTGGTAGAAAGTCCATTGTATCCCCCTGGAAGCTCTTCTATCCTCTGAATACATAAAAACGGGTTCATACATCCCCAAAGAGGTTCTATCTTCATCCAATAGGGAGTCCCCGCAGTTCAGCTGCTTTGCTTTCCAGTTGTCACAGGGTGTCGCTGTTGTAACTTAGCCCTGCATTGGCCAAACTGTGCAGCGGCTGGGCGGAGCCTCCCAGGTGCTCCGCCCTGCCTAAATCCCTGGGCTCTTGAGCATGAGGCCCATCCCCACTCCCGGCGAGCACAACCCTAGGCTGTTCCTCTTACTGCTCGTCAGTGTCCACCCTCGAGCACAGCTGCCCTGGAGACGCATCTGGACTGGTTCCAGCTCCACTGTCCAGTCTCTAGGAGCCCTTCCCCTCTTTGGGTACCAAGAACCCTTGCCTTTTAAACACTCACAACATGATGGATCTTATGATACAATCTTTCCCCAGATAGTGAAGCCATTAGGTTGCACCAGAGGAAACTACAGTTTTGGCAGGTTAAGAAAGATCTTGGATAGTGGCCATTTCCTGTGCTTCACCATCATACTTGCTCATTCTCAGAGGCAGGCGCCAAGCAATATTTCAGAGATAACTGACCTTTCTCACGGAGGGTCCCTAAGAAATTCCTGGGTAAACTTCTGGCACCGCTTTGTCCCTGAAAGGAGAGTGGAAACTCAACAGCCACCAGTCTTAACTGCTCTTCTTTGGCTCTCAAATGTGAGCAGGCATCAGAATCACCTTTAAGGCTGGTTAATAGCCTGGTTGCTGGGCCCATCCTCCAGAGATTCTGATTCAGTAGGTCTGGGGCTAGGCCTGAGAATGAGCATTTCTGACAAGTTCCAAGGTGCTCCTGGTCCGGGGATCGCACTTGAGAAGTACTGCATTATGCCCGAGATCTGCGTGAGCTGTCGGTCTGTGCTGCTGGGGTCCTGGGGAACTTGAACCGAAGGGATGACTGTAGAGGCCATTCCAGGTAGGGGCAGAGTTCCCAGTTGGACCTCTCAGAGGCAGCCAGACCTGGGGGTGGATGTTCATTAAAAACAAGGCTGGAGAAGTGATGCCAGATTGAAGAGAACTTGGAGGTCAGGGGAAGGGTTGAGATTTTATCCTGCAGGTAACAGGAAGCTGGGGAAGTGCTTTGTGGTTGGTTGGTTTGTATTTAAAGAAGGGTTTATGCATTCAAGCAAAGTGTTCCAGGAATTTAGGGCCTGATTAACGCACTGGAGTTGGGAGGCTGGAAGGGCCCTAGGGGATACTCTTTAGTAGAAGGATGGTGGCTGGGAAACCATCCCAGGGTAGAACCTGTTACTGAACCAAACTCGGGTTTGCTTGCTGTACTTGCAGCAAAGCTGATCTATTGACACTGAGTTGTGGTGAATAGAAGTACAGTGTTTTTTTCAGGCTACCATGTAAGGAGAATGGGCATCTAATGCTCAAAAGATCTAAACTGCTTGATGGCTTTCAGAGAAGGGAGTTTAAAGGCAATATTAATAGATGAGGGTTGATCAGCTCATGAACAATTTTCTTACTGGTTGATGGTAGGTAACAGAGTGATGCTATGACAAGCCTAGACAGTGTATTAAAAAGCAGAGTCATCACTTTGCCGACAAAGGTCCATATAGTCAAAGCTATGGTTTTTCCAGTAGTCATGTACGGATGTGAGAGTTGGGTCATAAAGAAGGCTGAGCACCGAAGAATTGATGCTTTCAAAACTGGTACTGAGGAAGACTCTTGAGAGTCCCTTGGATAGCAAGGAGATTAAACCAGTCAATCCTAAAGGAAATCAATTCTGAGTATTCACTGGAAGGACTGATGGTGAAGCTGAAGCTCCAATACTTTGGCCACCTGATGTGAAGAGCCAACTCATTGGAAAAGATCCTGATACTAGGAGAGACTGAGGGCAGGAGGAGAAGAGGGCAGCAGAGGATGAGATGGTTGGATAGCATCATTGACTCAATGGACATAAGTTTGAGCAAACTCCAGGAGATAGGAAAGGACAGGGAAGCCTGGCCTGCTGCAGTCCAGGGGGTCGCAAAGAGTGGGACATGACTGAGCAACTGGCAACAACAGCAGGGTGATGATTGTGGAATCTCAGTCACCAGCTTTCTAGTCCCAACTAGTCTGGTATCTACATGCTTTTGGTCAGCATGCAGTCACCATCCTCCACCAGGAAATTTTTATTTATATCCCTTCTGGAGGAGCCAGAGTCCTGTGACTCAATTGTTCTAATCATTAACTGCTTGAGTCTGCTCTTTGGAATTCAGGGAAGGTCGAACAAGAGGTAGGGAACAAGACAATGGTTTGTACCCAGAAAGGCCCCACAGAGTCTTCCTTGGTTTCAAACTCACAGAACCTGGAGATGGTCTGGATGCAGGCAGAGGAGAGAGTCTAAGAAGATGCTAAGATTCTAGACCAAGAACCTAAAAGAAGGATGCAGCATTGGAAACTAGAATGTCCAAAGTGAGAACTGCTATAGGGAAACTGATCAATTTCAGACACACTGAAGAAAAGACCATCAGGCTTTCTGGGAACCCTGCTGGCCTGGTCTTTATGTAAGCTGGCCCCCAGCTGGGGAGGAGTGACATTTTAACGGGGTGATGATGGAGCGTTGTGGCCTCAAACGCTCTAATATCCTCTTGGTGGCTTCAGTTATTTGCACAAGTTATTCTCAGATAGCTTGGCTCGTTCCTGTGCTGCTGCTTCCGTGTGTGTGTGTGTGTGTGTGTGTGTGTGTGGTGTGACTCTAAAACTATATTTAAAAGCTTAGAGACAGATCAGGGTTGGGGTGAAAGATTGAAAGATAGTAAGTGAAATCATAAGGGACGGTGTCTTCCAGACTTCTCAGATCACGGGACTTACCGAGGTGTTTGTTAAGTATATAAATTCCTAGGCCCCATCCTAGTCCTTCCGAATCAGAATCACTAGATGTGGAGTCAAGGAATCTGTGTTTTGAATAAAGACCCTGGGTGATTGTTTCCAGCCAGGACATTTGTGAATAGTGATCGACTGCCAGGGTCACCTTCTTGTGAATTAAAATACCCCGTGTCTTGACCCCCTCCCTTGAAGAGGCTGATCTAGTAGGTTTGGGGTGAGGTCCCCAAATCTGTGTTTAATAAAAAGGCCATGTGACTCTCATGATAAAGTTTGAGACACACTGACCCAGGGGTTACTCTCAGGTCAATAGCCATAGCTGACTTTTGTTTGCTCTGCTGTGAAGTTTATATATATACATAAATTTATATATATATATATGTATATATATGTATGGCTCAGAAATCAGGGATAATTAGCACACATTAAACTCATGCCCCCTCTTATCTTCTCCTCTGTGTTTTTCTTTCACTGAATGTCTGTCGGGAATCCACTTGGGGCCTGTTTTTCTGGAAGGCGCTGGGGACACACGCATCCTAGGAGGCTGGGGACTTCGGCTCCAGTGGATGAGAAGGTTGCAGTGAGGAAGTCAGACATAGAAGTAGGAAACCAGGGAAGACGGGCCCTTTCAGGCAGTGTCACAGCTCTGAAAGACACCAGTGGGTGTTGTGACAGATGGTAAGGAAGAAGGGAGTGGCTGGTTTGGATTAGACTGGTGATTAAAGTGGGGATCTCAGATCAGCAGGCTCCACATCACCTGGGAACTTGATAGAAATGCTAAGTCTTGGGCGCTTCTCCAGGCTCCGGGGTGAGCCCTCCCCAGAAGCAGTTAGGTTGTTCTGATGCACCCTAAGGTTTGAGGACCATTGGATTAGATGGTCAAGGAGGGGGATGATGTTGTAGCCACACATTCCGGGAAACAAACTCACTCAGAAGGACAATGCAGGTAGTGGAGTGCAGTTTATGACACCGGCGGGCCCAAGGCAGAGTCTCCTCTTAGCCAAGGACCCCGACCAGCATTTGTGAAAATCTTTTCTACCCCATGTGTACATATCTGAACCCACCACTCCAAATTCCTTGAGACTTACATAAACCAAGGAAAACACAATCCCAATAACCCCATCATTCACGTGCTATGTGTTCAAACAGTCAAACAATTAGCCAATAATCAATAAACCCGAGGTTACACTCTGATAGATACAGAAACATTTATGGCCTGTCTGGAGGAAGGGGTGATTAGTGTATGTTTTCTCTTAGGCGATGACTAACCTAGATACTATCTTCAAGGTTCCCCTGTCTGGAGGAGGTCTTATCCTTCTGTTCTTGTTTTCATAGGCACTAAACACAGAGTTCAGAGTTCATTGGAAAGGTGACCGAGCATGATCAGCATGAACAGGCCTAAGGTGGAGTCCAGGCCCTATGAATTCCTTCTTCAGTGATACTTGAACTAAGTTTGGAATGACAGAAGGGGGGCAGGCAAGCGAAGATCTGGGGGGAGGATCAGGCAGTGCACAGACCTGAGGCGGAAATGAATTTGTTAGAGAAACTAAAGGAGGCTCATGAAGGAGCGGGAGGTGGGCAGGGGCCAGATCAGCCAGGGTTGGGCCTTGAAGGCCAGCTATGGTAAGACATCCAGATTTAGATACTGTCAACCAATATGTGTTCAGCAGGACCGCTCTGGTTGCTGTATGGAGAATCAAGGGAGCAAGACCACAGGCCAGGAGGTCTGAGGAGAGGCCATTGCAGGACCCTGAAAGCTGCAGGGATGCCTGGAGCCAGGACAGAGAAACCCATCCTTACTTTCATGATCTTCTTTTCTCTGTCCTCCCATGGGAACCTCTGTAGATACATCATTCCCCGTTGCCTTCCCTTTACCCAAGAAAGTTCAATCCCATAGATACATTGTGTATGTCTGTGGACTGTTGTCTTTGCAGGGCCACAAACCAGGTGGTGCCAGTGGTAAAGAATCCGCCTGCCAATGCAGGAGATGCAGGACACTCTGGTTCAGTCCCTGGGTAGGGAAGATCCCTTGGAGGAGGAAATGGCAACCCACTCCAGTATTCTTGCTGGGAGAATCCCATGGACAGAGGAGCCTGGCAGGCTACAGTCCATAGGGTTGCAAAGAGTCGGACATGACCGAGTATCTGAGCACATAAACATGCTCAGATGTAATAGCTAAGGGTTTTTTTCTGCCTCCTGAGAGCCAGTTTTACCCTTCTGTGGGTGATATTGACCCACTGATGATGCAAGGACTAGGGTGATAACAGTGAAGATGGAGAAACATATGCAGCTTTGCATATCTTGCGTATTTTGAAGCTAAAGATGCCAGGACTTGCTGAAGGATGGGATTTAGGAGGGAGAGAAGAATCAAGAAGATTCCTGAAGTTTGGGCTTGAGCAGTTAAGTAAACGGAGACATTTGCTGAGATATGAAAAACTGGCCTGATCAGGTCTACCTGCCAGGTTCCATAGTCACCGACCCAGTGTCCAGGAGGAAACCCTGTTGCTACCAGGTACCAGTCTGACCAGACAGCGAAATGACTATCACAAACCCTGTCTCAAACTAGGGGAAACTTAGGGCGGCCCCCCACATTTAGGAGAAGAGCAGTGTTCTCCTTTGTGCTTCACAGATGGCTCATTTCCTGCTGTATACCTGTGGTCTTGTGATTGATAATAAGAAACATTTATTTGGTCTTCATCCCAGCCCTGGTACTGAGCTCCTAAGACCTTTGGAATTTCCTAAGTGGTGAGAGCAATAAAGGTGTCTTTTGTTATGCTAATGAAGCAGCTTTTGGAACGCACTCAAAAGTGGGGGCTGGCTGCCAGGGGAACCAATTCTGTGATTGGAGGGTTGGGACCTTGAAGATTAAAAACTTAGAGGTTCCTCTGTAGGGGACTTCTTGTGCTCACTTTTTAATTTTTATGTATTTTTAAAAATATTTGTTAATGTATTTATTTTGTCTGCATTGAACCTTAGTTGCAGTCCTGGGATTCTCTCTAGTGTGTGCCCTGTGACATAGGGGATCTTAGTTCCCCATCAGGGACTGGACTGAGTGCCGTGCATTGTAAGGCAGATTCTTAACTAGTGGACCACCAGGGAATTCCCGCGTACTGACTTGTTAAAAACTCATTTTTATTTTTTAATTTGAAGTGTGTTAGTCACTCAGTCATGCCTGATTCTTTGCAACCCTGTGGAGTGTAGCCCACCAGGCTCCTCTGTCCATGGAATTCTCCAGGCAAGAATACTGGAGTGGGTTGCTGTGCCCTTCTCCAGGGGATTTTCCCAACCCAGGGATCAAACCGGGGTCCCCTGCATTGCAGGCGGATTCTTTACCATCTGAGCCACCAGGTGAAGTATGCTTGATTTATAATGTTGTGTTAGTTTCAGTTGTACAGCGAAGTGATTCAGTATATATATATATGTAGGCTTCCCTGGTGGCTCAGTGGTAAAGAACCTGCCTGCCAATGCAGGAAATGGGGATTCAGAGTCCAGTCCCTGGGTCGGAAAGATCCCATGGAGGAGGAAGTGGCAACCCACTCCAGTATTCTTGCCTGGGAAATCCCATGGACAGAACAGACTGACGGGCTACATGGGGTCAGAAAGAGTCGGACGTGACTTAGCGACTAAACAACACCAACTACATATTCTTTTTCAGATTCATTTTCCTTATCGATTATTTTTGAACCAAGGCCACTGCATGCTGGTCAGTGGGCTCAGGACATAAACACATACCTTACCCAGCAACTCTGTGGATGAATGCAGGTGACCTGAGGGGTTATATGAGGAAACTGAGGTTCAGAGAGGTTAAGGAACTAGCTAGCCCCCAGGTCACACAGATAGAACCTGGCGTGCTAAGGGCTGGAATCCAGTTTGGTTTGATGCCAAAGCCCAGGCCCACAATCATGAGGCTGAGTTCTTACAGGTGCCTGAAAAGATTTGTGTCGTGGTCTCCATAATTAGAAAGCAAACCCCAGTCTGTTTTAAAGAAGGTCGGTTCTCAGACCCAGAAAAAAGAAAAATCGAAAAAGATCTGGTCAGTTTTATGAGCAGCGGCCGAGGGCCGGCGCTTCATTACCGGCCCTCCCCCCATGTTTCTTAAAGCAGTGGATTCTGTTCCTTTAAACGAAGCTTTGTGAAGTCCTGGATTCCGGATCCCGGATCCTTAACAGGCTCCTGCCAAGGCAGGGTGTGTCGCAGAGCGGGTGCGGCCGGTCCAACTTCTGAGTCACTGTTTATCTCTGGCAGGAAGTAAACACGGGGAGGAGAGAGGGAGGGAGGGAAGGAGGGCGCTCTCGGACTTTTGACGCTGGCTGGGAAAGAATATCGTGTGCTGAGTTAGGTGTGCGTCTGCTCCTCTGGTTCCAGCCCAGAACCTTTAAGAAGTGAAGAGGAATGGTGCTGTTCCAGCCTGAAACAGTACTTGGGAACAAAGGAAATTAGAAAGTAGAGTGGGAAGAGCAATCAGCACCTACAGACAACTGTTCTTAAAATATTGGTGTGTTTCCCTCAGAGTTCTCTGTTGATTTCTAGTTCTTCCTTGATTGTGATAGCTCTGTACATGCATACATTTTATGTATCATTCAGTTCAGTCGCTCCGTCGTGTCCGACTCTTTGCGACCCCATGAATTGCACGCCAGGCCTCCCTGTCCATCACCAACAGTTCCCCCTTATTATTAAGATTGTGCATTAATGTGGTACATTTGCTACAGTTAATGAACAAGTGTTGATAATTATGAACTAAAATCTGTACTTTCCGTTAAGGTTCACTCTGTATTATACATTGTCATGTGTTCACCATTATAACATCGTACAGGATGGTTTCCCAGCCTTGAACATTCCTGGGTTCCACTTATTCATCCCTTACTCCCTCCTTCCTTTCCTCCCTCCCCTGGCAAGCACCAGTATTTTTGGTCTCCGTAGTCTCTTTTTTTCCCAATTGCCTTTTATTTATCGGTATAAACTGCACACTGTTTAAGTGTGTAAATCTGAGCTTGACGAGTATTTGCACTCCTGCGCATCTGTAATCACACTCACATCTGTTTCCATCGCCCCGTTCATGCACTCACGTCACTTCCCAGTGCCTCTGTCCTAGAATAACAACTATTTGAACTTCTACCACCGGTGACTAGTTTTGCCACTTCTTGAGCTTCGTGTAAATGGTACTGAACAGCATGTATACGCTGGTATCTGGTTTCTTTTACACACTGCTACTTACTGATTTTTTAAAATTGTTTTTACTGTGGTTTAAAAAGGCAAAGCGTTCCATTTACCACCTTAACCAATGTAGTGTTTAGTAGTACCGTTCAGTAGTGTTAAGTATAACACGTGTTATAGTTTCTTAGTTTCTTAAGGTAGAAACAGGTCATTTCTTTGAATCTACCTTTTTTAGTATAGGTGCTTGAGTGTCTTAAAAGCCACTCTAAATGCTGCTTTAACTGTATCTGACACATTTTGATATTTGAGTTTTCATTTCGTTCAAATACTTTCTAATGTATCAATTTCATTTCTTCTTTGACTCATAGGCTATTTAGAAGTGTATTATTTAATTTCCAAATAGTTGGGGATTTTCCAGTTACCTTTCTGTTATTGATTTCTAATATAATTCCATTGTAACCAGATAATATGCTTTGAATAATTTAAATCTTTTAAAATTTATTGAGTTTTTTTAATGTGTAGAATATCATCTGTCTTATAAATGTTTCACTTACACTTGAAAAAAATTAATCCTGCCACTACTGACTGCTGCTGCTGCTGCTGCTAAGTCACTTCAGTCGTGTCCGACTCTGTGGGACCCCACAGACAGCAGCTCACCAGGCTCCCCTGTCCCTGGGATTCTCCAGGCAAGAACACTGGAGTGGGTTGCCATTTCCTTCTCCAATGCATGAAAGTGAAAAAATAAAGTGAAGTTGCTCAGTCATGTCCGACTCCTAGCGACCCCATGGACTGCAGCCCACCAGGCTCCTCCGTCCATGGGATTTTCCAGGCAAGAGTACTGGAGTGGGGCGCCATCGCTTTCTCCCCCACTACTGACTAGTGTTCAATAAATGTCAGAGAGTCAAGTTGGTTGTAGTAGTTGTTCCAGTCTTCTGTATCCGTGCTGATTGTCTATCTCTTCTATTGATTATTGAGAAAAGTGTATGGAACTATTACCTTTTAATCCTGTATTTGTTCATTTCTCCTTTTATCAGTTTTTGTGTTATGTGCTTTGAAGCTCGGTTATTAGGTAGATAAACTTTCAGAATGGTTACATCCTCTTAATGAATTGACCTCTTTTTCATTTAATCTTTTTTCCACTTGGTAATGTTTTTGCTCTAAAATTGACTTTGATGTAATATAGAGACAACAGCTTTCTACTCATTGGTGTTTTCATGCTATATCTTTCCCCCCTTCATTTTCTGACTCTCAACAGATTTGTGCTTGTTAAGCAAAGTTTGAAGTGCCTTTTTTGTAGGCAGCATATAAGTTGGGTCTTGCTTTTTCGATGCACTCTGAATATCTCCAGCTTTTGACTGGAGTGCTTATAATATTTACATTTAACATGACTATTAATATGGTTGGTTTAAATCTACAGTCCTATTGTTTTCTCTGTCCATCTCTTGTTTGGTTCATTTTCCTTCCTTTTTGGCCTTTTAAAAATGTTCATTATTTTTACAATTGTACTTTACTTCCCTTTAGATTTATTAGCTACAGTATTTGTGTTATCTTAAGTGGTTGCTTCAGGATCTATAATATGTATCTTTAATGTATCACAATCTACTATTAAGTGATATTGCACCTTTCGCATATATTAGAAGAATCTTGCAAAATTATACTTGGGTTTCTCCACTTTGGGCCTTTGTGCTATTGTTTTGTTTTGTTTTTCAACCCCCCACCCGGCCACCCCTCTGTTATTGTTGATAGACATTTTACTCCTACTATTGTGTTACAAATCCTACAATATATGTTATTTTTGCTTTACATAGCCAGTTATCTTTTAAAAGCCACTTAAATAATAAGGAAAAGTGACTTTACATTTACCTGCATAGTTAGCATTTCTGGTGCTCTTTATTCTTTTATATAAATACTGATGGCCATCTGGTATTATTTTCTTTCGATTTAAGGGACTGCCTTCAATATTTCTTGAAATACTGATCTGCTAGTGTTGAATTTTTTTAGCTTTTGTATGTCTGAAAAAAATCTTTATTTCATCTATGTTTTATAAATTTATTTTCAATGGGCAAAGAGTTACAAGTAGACGGTTTTTTTTCCCTTTTATTGCTCCATTGTATTGTAGCTTGCATTGTTTCCAACCAAAATCTGATGTCATCCTAAGTTTGTTCTTCTGTCTTTTTTCCTGCTCTGACTGACTTTATTATATTTTACTTTTTCACTGATTTTGAGCAATTTGGTTATGATATGCCTTGGTATAAGTGTCTTCTTATTTTTTATGCTTGAAATTATTAATAGTTAGATTTGTGGGTTTGTGGGTTTACAGTTTGCATTATATTTGGAAATTTTGCAGTCATTATTTCTTCAAGTGTTGTTTTTTTTTAATCTCCCTTCCACCCTGGGACTCCAGCTACACATGCCTCCAGCTGCTTGAAGTTGTCCTGCTGTTCACTGATAATCTGAATCTGTTCTTCTTCTTTTCAAGTCTTTTTGTGTTTCATTTTGGGAGAATTTCTATTGCTATGTCTTCAAGCTCACTAATTTTCTCTGTAATGACTAATCTGTTTTTAATCCATCCCAGTGTGTTTTTCATTTCAGGAACTGTATTTTTCACCTCTAGAAGTTTGATTTAGGTCTTTTTTATATTACTGTCATCCATGTCTGTAGTTAACACTCTAGCATCCAATAACACTCAATGTCCAATTCATAACACATGTACTTTTCTCTAGCATCCTGAACATATGTACTGCAGTTATATTACTTTAAAAAAGTCTTTGTGTACTAATTCTGTTATTTGCACAATTTCTGGGTTGGCTTTGATGAATTGAGTTTTCAATATGGGTCTGTTTTCCTGCTTCTTTGAATGCCAGACACTGTGGACTTTATGCTTCCAGATTCTGGATATTTTTGAATTCCTATAAATATTCTTGAACTCTGCTCCGGGTTGCAGTTATTTGGAACAGCTTAATCTTTTGGGGTCTTGCTTTTAAGCTTTGTTAGAAGGGACTAGAGCAGTGTTAATTTTCTCTACTACTGAGGCAAGAGCCTTCTTAGCACTCTAACATATGTCCCATCAATTATGAAGTTTTCCACCCTGGTTGGTAGGAATGGGAACTATTCCCAGCCCTGTATTAGCTTTAAGGATTCTCACTTATAAACCTTGCAGGCGGTCGGTACCTCGTCTCCTATGGTTTCCATACATATACACGACAATCAGTATTTTGTGTATCTCTGGAGTTTTCTTTTTGTGCAGCTTTTGCGTCTTGGTAATTTGTCTTGGGAACTCTAGATGCCTTGGTCACTGCTGACATCCAGTTTCATCTCCTTAAGTCAGGGAGGCTAACTGGCTCAAGCTGGGGTCCCCTACCCTGGGACACTCTCCAGGCCGTAAGCTGAGGCAATAGCAGGGCTTACTCTGCTCCTTTCCATCTCCAGGGATCCCTGCCCTTCATCTCCCACGACTCCGAAAGAAGCCAATCTCCTATTAGCCCAAGCCCCTGTTAGTTAATAATTCTTTATATGACATTTTCCAACCCTGGCTCCCTGAAAACCTTGGACAAATTTACTGTATCAAATTTCTTTCTTTAAATGGAAATGCAGCAAAAAACACCTGGCATTTATTTTGGGAACAGTGGGGAGTCCTTCTAGAAAAAAAAAATAAGAAGAGAGAGGATGCCAGGAGCAAGAGTTGTTTCTTTTTTCTCTTCAAGAGCAGCTTGTATTGCAGACACTTGCTGTCTCTTGTGTCTTTCTTACAGCCTCAAATGCCAACTTTGACAGCAATTAATCTTCCAAAATGCGTCACTGCTGCTGTGTTAGAGCCGGGAAGGAGCCTAGGATGGTCTTTATGTCTTTGACATTGAACCAGCTTGGCCCCCACTAATGTTGACTCATCACCCCCCGCTCCCCCGACAAGCCCCCCTGCCATGTAGACCAATAGGATTACAGAGAGACACATCTCAGCAAAATGGCTTGTGGCTGGGGATTGTTCTAACAAGAAATCCTTAGTCACGTTTTTGAATTCAGTCTCACACGGGCAACATTGGTAATATCTTCTTTTTCGGAGGGTGGCCCAAATTCCCTGAAAGGCTTTTCAGTCATCAAGAGAAAACTGCATTATGTTCCCTGTTGTTGTACTTTGTTGGCTAAGGGAGGAAAATTTTTATAAAATATGTCAGAAGCCTTATCAAGAAGGAATATAACAAAAATATGTTTACCACTATTTCTTATTCAAAATACCCTTGTGGTATCAAAATAAATACCCCATAATCTAATCATATGGGCAAAACTGTCATTTGCATTTTTTCCAAGGACGACTGCTGCTGCTAAGTCACTTCAGTCGTGTCCGACTTGTGCGACCCCATAGACAGCAGCCCACCAGGCTCCTCCATCCCTGAGATTCTCCAGGCAAGAACACTGGAGTGGGTTGCCATTTCCTTCTCCACTGCATCAAAGTGAAAAGTGAAAGTGAAGTCACTCAGTCGTGTCCGACTCCTAGTGACCCCATGGACTGCAGCCTACCAAGCTCCTCCATCCATGGGATTTTCCAGGCAAGAGTACTGGAGTGGGGTGCCATTGCCTTCTCCTCCAAGGATGACTAGTAGGATTTAACTTGCAGTTCAGGAGATCTTCGTGTTCTCAGATAAATATTCTGCCTACTTTCTTGATTTGTGCTTATTAGAGTTTTAAAAATCTTTTTTTTTATTGTGCATAAAAATAAATATCTCTAAGAAAGCAAAACTATCATTACCAAAGAGCACAGTGGAGGCTGGCCGGGGTGGTAGAGGTAAATTGGGAATTTGAGATTAACATATACACACTACCATATATAAAGTAATTAAGTCACAAGGACCTACTATGTAGCACAGGAAACTCTAGTCAGTATCTTGTAATAACCTATAATGGAAAAGAATCTGAAAAGGAATATATGTGCTGTGCTGTGTGCATAGTCACTCAGTCGTATCCGACTCTGTGACCCCATGGACTGTAGCCTGCCAGGCTCCTCTGTCTATGGGAGTCTCCAGGCAAGAATACTGAAGTGGGTTGCCATGCACTCCTCCAGGGGATCTTCCCAACCCAGGTTTCAAATCCAGGTCTCCCACCTTGCAGGTGGATTCTTTATCATCTGACCCATCAGGGAAGCCATATGTATTTATATATAAATATGCATAAGACAAACAAAAAACTACCTGTATACAGCGTTAAAGACATTTAATGACTAATTGTGAATAACAGTTACAGAAATTTCACTTTGTAATCACATCTTACTAATTTTATCCAATAAATATCTTATTAGATTAAAAATTAACAAAAATACACCTAAAGCAACTAGAAAAGGAAGAAATGAAGAACCCCAGCATTAGTAGAAGGAAAGAAATCTTAAAAATTAGGGCAGAAATAAATGCAAAAGAAACAAAAGAGACCATAGCAAAAATCAACAAAGCCAAAAGCTGGTTCTTTGAAAGGATAAATAAAATTGACAAACCATTAGCCAGACTCATCAAGAAACAAAGGGAGAAAAATCAAATCAATAAAATTAGAAATGAAAATGGAGAGATCACAACAGACAACACAGAAATACAAAGGATCATAAGAGACTACTATCAACAATTATATGCCAATAAAATGGACAATGTGGAAGAAATGGACAAATTCTTAGAAAAGTACAACTTTCCAAAACTGGACCAGGAAGAAATAGAAAATCTTAACAGACCCATCACAAGCACGGAAATTGAAACTGTAATCAAAAATCTTCCAGCAAACAAAAGCCCAGGTCCAGACGGCTTCACAGCTGAATTCTACCAAAAATTTAGAGGAGAGCTAACACCTTTCCTACTCAAACTCTTCCAGAAAATTGCAGAGGAAGGTAAACTTCCAAACTCATTCTATGAGGCCACCATCACCCTAATACCAAAACCTGACAAAGATGCCACAAAAAAAGAAAACTACAGGCCGATATCACTGATAAACATAGATGCAAAAATCCTTAACAAAATTCTAGCAATCAGAATCCAACAACACATTAAAAAGATCATACACCATGACCAAGTGGGCTTTATCCCAGGGATGCAAGGATTCTTCAATATCTGCAAATCAATCAATGTAATATACCACATTAACAAATTGAAAAATAAAAACCATATGATTATCTCAATAGATGCAGAGAAAGCCTTTGACAAATTCAACATCCATTTATGATAAAAACTCTCCAGAAAGCAGGAATAGAAGGAACATACCTCAACATAATAAAAGCTATATATGACAAACCCACAGCAAACATTATCCTCAATGGTGAAAAATTGAAAAAGGTTTTGGCCACAGCAATCAGAGCAGAAAAAGAAATAAAAGGAATCCAAATTGGAAAAGAAGAAGTAAAACTCTATTTGCAGATGACATGATCCTCTACATAGAAAACCCTAAAGACTCCACCAGAAAATTACTAGAAATAATCAATGATTATAGTAAAGTTGCAGGATATAAAATCAACACACAGAAATCCCTTGCATTCCTATACACTAATAATGAGAAAACAGAAAGAGAAATTAAGGAAACAATTCCATTCACCATTGCAACGGAAAGAATAAAATACTTAGGAATATATCTACCTAAAGAAACTAAAGACCTATATATAGAAAACTATAAAACACTGGTGAAAGAAATCAAAGATGACACAAATAGATGGAGAAATATACCATGTTCATGGATTGGAAGAATCAATGTAGTGAAAATGAGTATACTACCCAAAGCAATTTATAGATTCAATGCAATCCCTGTCAAGCTACCAACGGTATTCTTCACAGAGCTAGAACAAATAATTTCACAATTTGTATGGAAATACAAAAAACCTCGAATAGCCAAAGCTATCTTGAGAAAGAAGAATGGAACTGGAGGAATCAACCTACCTGACTTCAGGCTCTACTACAAAGCCACAGTCATCAAGACAGTATGGTACTGGCACAAAGACAGAAATATAGATCCATGGAACAAAATAGAAAGTGCAGAGATAAATCCACGCACCTATGGACACCTTATCTTTGACAAAGGAGGCAAGAATATACAATGGATTAAAGACAATCTCTGTAACAAGTGGTGCTGGGAAAACTGGTCAACCACTTGTAAAATAATGAAACTAGAACACTTTCTAACACCATACACAAAAATAAACTCAAAATGGATTAAAGATCTAAACATAAGACCAGAAACTATAAAGCTCCTAGAGGAGAACATAGGCAAAACACTCTCCGACATACATCACAGCAGGATCCTCTATGACCTACCTCCCAGAATATTGGAAATAAAAGCAAAAATAAACAAATGGGACCTAATTAAACTTAAAAGCTTCTGCACAACAAAGGAAACTATTAGCAAGGTGAAAAGGCAGCCTTCAGAATGGGAGAAAATAACAGCAAATGAAGCAACTGACAAACAACTAATCTCAAAAATATACAAGCAACTCCTACAGCTCAATTCCAGAAAAATAAATGACCCAATCAAAAAATGGGCCAAAGAACTAAATAGACATTTCTCCAAAGAAGACATACAGATGGCTTACAAACACATGAAAAGATGCTCAACATCACTCATTATCAGAGAAATGCAAATCAAAACCACTGTGAGGTACCATTTCACGCCAGTTAGAATGGCTGCGATCCAAAAGTCTACAAGCAATAAATGCTGGAGAGGGTGTGGAGAAAAGGGAACCCTCTTACACTGTTGGTGGGAATGCAAACTAGTACAGCCACTATGGAGAACAGTGTGGAGCTTCCTTAAAAAACTGGAAATAGAACTGCCTTATGATCCAGCAATCCCACTGCTGGGCATACATACTGAGGAAACCAGAATTGAAAGAGACACGTGTACCCCAGTGTTCATCGCAGCACTGTTTATAACAGCCAGGACGTGGAAGCAACCTAGATGCCCATCAGCAGATGAATGGATAAGAAAGCTATGGTACGTATACCCAATGGAGTATTACTCAGCCATTAAAAAGAATACATTTGAATCAGTTCTAATGAGGTGGATGAAACTGGAGCCTATTATAAGCCAGAAAGAAAAACACCAATACAGTATACTAAGGCATATATATGGAATTTAGAAAGATGGTAATGATAACCCTGTATACAAGACAGCAAAAGAGACACTGATGTATAGAACAGTCTTATGGACTCTGTGGGAGAGGGAGAGGGTGGGAAGATCTGGGAGAATGACATTGAAACATGTATAATATCATGTATGAAACGAGTCGCCAGTCCAGGTTCGATGCATGATACTGGATGCTTGGGGCTGGTGCACTGGGACGACCCAGTGGGATGGTATGGGGAGGGAGGAGGGAGGAGGGTTCAGGATGGGGAACACATGTATACCTGTGGCGGATTCATTTGGCAAAACCAATACAATATTGTAAAGTTTAAAAATCAAATAAAATTTAAAAAAAAATTAACAAAAAGTGCCCCAGATATCTCCTCTGATGGGATTGTAGTTTTATTTTTCATGTTTGACTGTTAAGAAGCATTCAAATGACCAGAAATAATTATTATGCCATAAATGTATTTAAGTGAATTTCTGTTTTCTTGTGCTAATATCTACATTCATTTGAAGTACAGTGACAGACAGAAGGAAGAGACACAGAATTCATTCCAGCTACAGGGAAGGCTTGTGGGTCACACTTGAAGCCCAGCACTGAAGCTAGGGACCACACAATTGGGTCAGCCCCACGTGAGGAGTGCTGAGAAAAATCGATGACAAGACAGTTTTTTAACTTTCTTTGGAATTCAGTTGCCTGTACCCACCTCCATTATGCTGGATAATTGAGTTCGTGAGTGTGCCAACACATCGACCTTTCAGTTCAGTTCAGTTCAGTTGCTCAATTGTGTCCGACTCTTTGCAACCCCATGGACTGCAGCACGCCAGGTCTCCCTGTCCATCACCAGCTCCCGGAATTTACTCACACTCATTTCCATTGAGTCGATGATGCCATCCAACCATCTCATCCTCTGTCGTCCCCTTCTCCTCCCGCCTTCAGTCTTTCCCAGCATCAGGGTCTTTTCAAATGAGTCAGTTCTTCGCATTGGATAATGGAGTCTCATGAGTGTGCCAACACCTTGACCTTAAAGTCATATAAAAGTTCACGTGGCAAAGTGTAGGCTAAATATTAAGAATGCTTTGGTATTTTATTCACTTGCACATACCCGTTTCTCCCCAATAACGTTTTAGACCCTACCAATATTTTCCTTTCATCTATTGCTTGAATTGCCCTAGCATTGTGGTCTTTCTTTTTTCTAACACAGAATGAGCACAGAAAAGAGTTAAAACTGCATTTAAAATATACAGTTGAGTCTGATGGGGTTGCCAAGGTCAGCAGCTCCCTGCCATCCATGTAGGGAGTGTTGTTCGGACAAGTTAGGACCGAGAATGTGGATCGGACCTAATTTGCTAGGATCACAAAGAAGTTGCTGAAGAGGTGCCTTTCTCTGAAATACCATGTTATGGTTGTTAAAGCATGGCGGTTGTCATTGCCTTATTAACTTGAGAGTTCTTTGCACAGATCACTCAGAATGTAAATTGCTTCTCTGAAGTCTCTGGAATGGTGATCCATATCCACAGTGCAAGAGTCAACCTAAGTGAGCAGTTATGGTGTCAGTTAAAAAAATTTTTTTTCTTCACTTATCTATTCATCCCATTGTCAACTGGAAAAAAAAAAGAAGAAGCACAATGTGAGAGTTGTGAGTTAAGTTTTATTGGGGGCAAAATGAGGGCTATAGACTGGGAGACAGCATTTCAGAGAACTCTGAGGAACTGCTCCAAAGAGGTGGGGCGAAAGTCAGTGTTATATATGATTTCAGTGAAGGGGGTACGTGCAGTCAAGCACAGATCTTGGTAGAAGCTTGCTGCTAGTCATGAGAAGATGTCTCCATTAATGATTTTAGTCCTTTTCTAGATATGTGAGTGAAAAAACTTGTTTAAAGTTCAACATTCAAAAAACAAATATGGCATCAGGTCTCATTGATGGGGAAAAAGTGGAAACAATTGCAGATTTTATTTTCTTGGGCTCCAAAATCACTGCAGACGGTGACTGCAGCCACAAAATTAAAAGGAACTTGTTCCTTGGAAGGAAAGCTACAACAAACCTAGATGACATATTGAAAAGCAGAGACGTTACTTTGCTGACAAAGGCCTGTATAGTCAAAGCTATGGTTTTTCCAGTAGTCAGGTACGGACGTGAGAGCTGGACAATAAAAAAGGCTCAGAGCTGAAGAATTAATGCTTTTGAACTGTGGTGTTGAAGAAGACTCTTGAGAGTGCCTTGGACTGCAAGGAGATCAAACCAGTCAATCCTAAAGGAAATCCATCCTGGATATTCATTGGAAGGGCTGATGCTGAAGTTGAAACTCCAATACTGTGGCCACCTAATGCGAAGAGCTGACTCATTGGAAAAGACCCTGATGCTGGGAAAGATTGAAGGCAGGAGGAGAAGGGGATTACAGAGGATGAGATGGTTGGATGGCATCACCAACTCAATGGACATGAGTTTGAGCAAGCTCAGGGAGATAGTGAAGGACAGGGAAGACTGGAGTGCTGAGTCCATGGGGTCGCAAAGAGTTAGACATGACTGAGCGACTGAAAAACAACAGCCTAACCATCCATCCATCCATTCATGCACTCATCCATCCATCCATCCACTGACACATTCATATATTCAGTGTTTGCTATATGCCAAGCACCAGAGACATAATACTTAAAAGAGGCAAGACCCAATCTCCATCATACTCCAGAGGGAGGAATGGTCATCCTTCTTAATGGTAGCCGTGACTACTGCCCTCACTCAGTGGGGCTGTCGAAGGAGATCTGATCCCAGAGGCCAGGCCAGGGAGGCTTCATTGAGAAGTGGAGATTGGGTCTGAGATTCTCAGGGAGAAGCAGGAGCGCTCCAGCTCCAGGAAGATGCAGGGATGGGGAGCTCTGTGTGGGATGCTGCGGGAAAGGCAGGCTGGGGGCACAGATGACTGCAAACTGAAGTCATCACCGGAGGGTCTTCCCACGAGGGTGACAGGATCAGGCTTTCGTGTCTAAGCTGTAGTTCTGGCTGCAGCCTGGAGAACAGAGTGCAGGGCCCGGAGTGGGTGGGAGAAGAGTTTGCTGCCCTGGTTCAGGAGAGGCGAGGCCAGCAAGTACGAGGCAGCCAGAGGCGGCGGGAGCCTGGAGCCAGGCAGGGCTTGGTCTCACTTTGTACCAGGAGTTCTGCGTGTGACCCGGGTCTGGTCTGGAAGCTCTGTGTGGATATTTTTTCATTTGTGCATTGAGGGGTGGGGCGACATCCACTCTGCTGGCTACTGTGTGGATTAAATGTCATCAGAACTGAAAAGTGCTTAGCGTGGGCTTGGCCTTAGTAAATACTCAGGATGTGGCAGTTGTCCATCTTGGCGATTTTGCTTTATGGTTTTGCTGGTTCCCTTGAAGCCTGGTAGTGCAGAGACCATGTTTGTTTTTCCCCCAGCCAGTCTCCTTCCTCTTCTCAAGCATTCCTAGTTGGCTTGAGTGTGCGTCTTCGGAACTACGCCTTAGGAACCCATCTGGATGTGATTGTCTCCAGCTCGGGTGGTGGGGAGGGCCTTCTCTGCATCTTCATCATCTGCTCAGCCCTTTGCTGCAGCAAATCAGCCCTCCTCCCAGGTCTCTGCACTCCGTGCCTCTCCCTTTGTTGGCGGGGGCATCAGGGCTGCACCAGGGCGGCTGTGGTCTGTATGCTCTGCCCTCCTCAGCTCAAAGGCAGTGCCCCCTCCCTTTGGGCTGAGAGCCTTGCATTTAGAACACACTGCCCAGCCCATAAGAGCTTGCCTTTAGATTCTGAGCTGAACCTCCATCCTACACATATTTTATTCCATCTTGAAGCACAGAAGGACATTGTGCAAGCTCCAATTAATACAGGGCCCTTTCAAAATACTTTGTAGAATTTTTCCTGTCCTTGGGCAAATCTCCTCCTGGTAAGTGACTTTAATCTGGTTTAAAAATTGGCTTCTGATGGGCAGTCACGGAGATTACAGGTGCTTAGTTCAGGTGAATGAGAGCCAAGACTGGGTCATTATTTTGAAGGGAGTCCGTGTTCACACTCTGGGGGATGTATTCCTGGTTGCTCTCTTATAAGACCCGCAGGTCTTCAGGGTGCGCCAGTGGAGTGAATTTATCATCCTGTCCCCAGACGATCATGACTTCAGGCAGCCTGAAGGGAAGTCACACACTCTCCTGAGTTGGCCACTGCTCTCAGAGGCATATCAGTAAAGCCGCTTTGTTCTTTTGTTGCCAGCGCAGAGGGAGCTGTGTTCTATGCTTCTTGAACAAGCAGACATCAGTAGGAATGCTTCATTTCTGAATTACATGCTATTAATCTCATTAGCTACTGAACGATTTGACCCCCTGCCTAATGAGTGGAACACAATTAAGCATAAAGTGCCTATTAAAAGGAAAATAGGTTCACAAGTACAGAGTTGCTAGTTCTGGAACAATCCATTGAATTTCAGAAATCCTGCTCTGCAGAGGTCAAGTCAAGGAATCTTACCTGCAATTCTAGGGGTTTCACCCCTGTCCATCAGCACAAGGCCAGGACTCTCCATGGGCACATCTGTCATAATGACCACTTGAGAATTGGAGGGATTCATGTAACTTAACCCTCTTTAGTTTTCTCTTCTTTGCTCTTGTGAGCCCTGTTTTTTGTCTGAAAATGCTAATCTCGTTGAGATAGTAGCCAACTCTCTCTCGGGTCCATCTGAGATAGTTTCAGTGTCATATGTGCAGAGGCATTACTTTACCATTAAGGTCCGTCTAGTCAAAGCTGTGGTTTTTCCAGTAGTCATGTATGGATGTGAGAGTTGGACTATGAAGAAAGCCGAGTGCCAAAGAATTGATGCTTTTGAACTGTGCTGTTGGAGAAGACTCTTGAGAGTGCTTTGGACTGCAAGGAGGTTCAACCAGTCCATCCTAAAGGTGATCAGTCCTGAATATTCATTGGAAGGACTGATGTTGAAGCTGAAACTCCAATACTTTGGCCACCTGCTGCGACGAGCTGACTCATTTGAAAATACCCTGATGCTGGGAAAGATTGAGGGCAGGAGGGGAAGGGGACGACAGAGGATCAGATGGTTGGATGGCACCACCAACACAATAGCCAAGAGTTTGAGTAAGCTCTGGGAGTTGGTGATGGACAGGGAAGCCTGGTGTGCTGCAGTCCATGGAATCTCAAAGAATCAGACACGACTGAGCAACTGAACTGATACTGAACTGATGTGCAGAGATGGGCATTAAATCAGGATGACTGGTGTAGTAACACCTGAACACACCTCCTCCGAGGTTGTCATGTGATGTCATGTATAATTCATAGGTGAGGGGCTTGGTGAGAGGCTAGAATGGAGTCAAGTAAAGAGCCTCTTGCCTTCTGTCCCAGTTCATTCAGGCTGCTATAAAAATGACATAGACTGGATGGCTTAGCCAACAGGCACATGTTGCTTGTGATTCTGGAGGCTAGAAATCTAATATCAAGGTGCCAGCAGATTTCAAATCTGGTGAGGACCCACTTCCTAGTTTGTAGGTGGATGCCTTCTCTGGGAGTCCTCACATGGCAAAAGGGTCAAGGGAATTCTCTGGGGATCTCTTTTCAATTCAGTTCAGTCGCTCAGTCATGTCTGACTCTTTGCAATCCTATGAACCATAGCACACCAGGCCTCCCTGTCCATCACCAACTGCCAGAGTCCACCCAAACCCGTGTCCATTGAGTCGGTGATGCCATCCAACCATCTCATCCTCTGTCATCCCCTTCTCCTCCTGCCCCCAATCTTTCCCAGCATCTCTTTTATAAGGGCACTAATCCCTTCATGGGGGCTCCATCCTCATGACTTAATCACCTTCCAAAGACCCTCCTTTCCTAATACCATTGAGAGGGTTAATAGGTAGGAAGGCCAGAGGTCCCCAAGTGGCGGGAGGAAATAAATTGCAAGTGGCAGACATTTCCCCCCCCTTCTCTGTTGAGGACACCTGGTTCTGCCTGAACTTAACTTTTTCAAACCTTGAGATAACCAATACATTTTTCTTATAGAAGTGTTTTTCTTGAGCTATGTTAATGCAACTGTGTACTTGCTTTAAAATTTGCCTTTCTTCAAACCAGTTCACCTAAGATGAACCTTTTTTTTTTTTTTTTTTTCTTTTCTCAGACCTTGGGCTGATGATGGCTCAACAAACCAATATTCATGTCAGTTGTTTTATGGCCAGGGATAACACACTTTGTGCCATTCTATCTCAGAAATGCATGATGTGGGAGAGGGGCCTGGTATAACTCCCTCAGCCTTGAGGTGTCTCTCTTGTCCGATTAACAGCTTGCTAACAGACATAAAACATCTTGGTGAAAACTAGCAAGCAGACACTCTTTCTGTCCCTTTCTGATGTCTATGTCAGAAGTTTTCCCTATCTCTATTGCGCTTTTATAATAAAACCTTGCTATACAAAAGCTCCTTGTAGTCAAGCCTCGTCTCTGGCCCCGGACTGAATTCTCCTTTGGAGGCCATGAATCCCAGTGTAGCACATGGCTTGCAACCTCAGCCTTTCACCATCATCTTGGGGATCAGTTTTCAAAATGTGAATTTTGGGGGACACAAACATTCAGTCTCCCTTCTTAAAAGTTTTTGCTTTCGGAGGCATAGAATGAATAAGAAGATCATGATCCGTCAGATTCAAGCTTAACCCTTCTGTTCTCAGGATTCTTCTCTGCAAAATGACAGTAGTAATATGCACCTTGCAAGGCTATTGGTAGGGTTAAATGAGATAATCCATGTAAAGCACTGATGTTCAGGAAATTTCATCCATTAGTATTTTCCCAGCTTTTCATTTGGACAATTTGAGACCTTAAAAATGTTGAAAGGATAGTAGTATAATATCCAATATACCCACTGCAGCAGTTTATTCACAGTGCCATAGAGAAACCCACAGACTGGGTAGCTTCAGCAACAGAATTTTGTTTTTTCACAGTTGCAGAGGCTGGAATTCCAAGGTTAGGGTGCTGGCAGAGGTGGCTTCTGGTGAGACCTTTCTTCTTGGTTTGCAGATGGTACCTTCCTGCTGGGTCTGCTATGGCCTCTTTGTATGAGTAACTCCTGGTATCCCCCTTCTTCTTACAGGGACTTCAGTTCTCCTAGATTAGCGCCCCACTCTTATGACCTCACTTAAATTTAATTACCTCCTTAAAGGCCCTATGTCCACATATACAGTCACATTATGGATTAAAACTTCAATATGGATTTTCAGGGGGACACAGTTCAGTCCATAATTGCTGTTTTTGTTCAGTCACTAAGTCACATCCAACTCTTTGTGACCTCACAGCATGCCAGGCAGGCTTCCGTATCCTTCACTATCTCCCAGACTGCTCAAACTCCTATCCATTGAGTTGATGATGCCATCCAACCATCTCATTCTCTGTCCTCCCCTTCTCCTCCTGTTTTCAATCTTTCCCAGCATCAGGGTCTTTTCCAGTGAGTCGGCTCTTTGCATCAGGTGACCAAAGTATTGGAGCTTCAGCTTTAGTATCAGTCCTTCCAGTGAATATTCAGGGTTGATTTCCTTTAGGATTGATTGGTTTGATCTCCTTGGTATTTAATTTCCCTATTCACTACTGACCAGCATGGAAAACCTCAGACTGAATGTTTGAGATTCTCTGCATTGATTTTTGGAGAAAGTCATGGTTATGGGCATGGTGGGATGGGGAGGGGACTCTCTTCATAGGGAGGATGAGCCGCATGAGGATGGTGTGTTACGTCCTCTCGTGGGAGAGGGGCGGGGTGATTCTGCTTGTGCTTTACTCTCTCCTTGCCATCCATGAGAACTGATGAAACATTACATGTTTTCATTGTTGGCAGCATCTGGCATGGAGGTTCCAGCTCTGCTTCTGAAGGTGCTGCCAGTCCAGACCCCTGCCTCGTGTCTCCAGAGGTGACTGAGCCGAGAGAGCACCCACAGGCAGCCAGGGGCCCAGAAGATTCTCCACGTCCCAGTGCACCGGAGCCCCAGGAGCGGGAGAGTCCCTCGTCCTCCATGCGCTTTGCCGAGGGCCCCCTAGAAGGTTCCTTGGCAAGCCCAGAAGGGGAACCTGAAAGTTGGCCCCTCATTCAACACCCTCAGAGGGAACTTTCTCCAAATGGCCCAGGAGAGGCCCCGGCAGCCTCGGTCCCTCAGGACGACAACTTGACTCAGTGCAAGGTGGTTTCTGTCATCCCCAGTGCCGGAGGAGAGACAGGCTCGAAGGAAGAAGAAGGGCAGAGACTGTCTTCCTCCAGCTCCACTGACCAGTTGGCAGGAATTCCACCAACTGCTCCTCCAGAGCCGATGAAGGTGCAGCTGCGTGGAGAGGATGCCCGGCCTGGTGATTTCGAGTCCCAAGGGCAAGAGGCTGCAGCTGGCTTACCACGGCCAGAGTCCTGGCAGGGAGCCCCCAAGGCCCCTGCCGCCCAGCTAGGCCAGGAGAGTTCAGCCAGCCTGGAGGAGCCTCCCCTAAAACCCGAGACCTCAACCTCACAAGAGCCAGCCCCCGAATGCCCAGTGGAGGGGCCACCTCAGGATTTTACCGATGATGTGGGATTCCTTGGGGCCTGCCCTCCCACTGGGACCAGTTCAGGGGCCGCCCAAGAAGCCAAAGCAAAGGCCGATTTCCAGGAAAGCTGCCAGCAGCCAATGGGAGCACTCCCGCCCACAGGGCTGCCCTGGGATTCACTGGGTGCTGCCCTGGTGCTGGGGGACAAGGGCTCTTGGGAGGAGACTCTGGGTGCCCCTGATGCTCTGGGTCACTCACAGACCGGGAGCCAAGATGCTGAGCCCGGTCAAGTCACTGGGGCGGTGACAGGTGACCAGTCCGAGGGAATTTTGTTCATGAGCTCTGAGCCTGCCCCACACACCGCAACCAAGGATATGGGTCCAGCTTCAAGCCTCCCCTCCCAGCCAGCTGCTCTGGCCTCCATGGCTGCAGAACAAGCCAGGGAGATGGTCTCCGTGGCTGAGGTGCCTGTTCTCACAGATCCGGCTACAGAGTGGGCAGAAGCAGGGTTGTCAGGACTGGAGAAGCAAGCATCAGACCTCAGAGGAGAAGGAGAGGGTCTGGAAGGAGGCCCCAGCGAGATTCCTGCTCCTGTTCCCCCGGAGGAGAGGGCAGAGCTTGGGAATAGGGAGCTAAGCCATGAAGTCCAACCAGAGGTTCCAGCTCTCCCTGCTCCCAGTGCGTCAGATGAGAGTGCCAGCAAGTCACCAGGGCTGAAGGATGAAGCTGAGCCCCGCGAAGGCCCAGCTGTGGCTAACGAGGAAAGCAGAGTCTCTGGGGCTGATCCTAGAGGACAGGGAGCAGCCCCAGGGCCCCTTGGTGGTGCAGATCCTGGGAATCTACAGGCAGAGCAACCCGAGGCCTGGGACTGCAAGCCTGACCCAGAGGTGGATAAGGACAAGGTTTCACAGCTGACTGGAGATGAGGAGAGCCGAGGCCTTCCGAACACAGTCCTAGCACAGCCACTCGGAGAGGAGATCCCCGGGCACGTGGACAGGTCTGACTCTCCCTCAGAAGATGCAGCTTGGAACGTGGTGGCCCGTGGGATGATGGGAGAATCTCAAGTGGACCACGTGTCGGGCTCACTGCACCAGCTCCCTGAACAGCATCCCAGCCCACCCTCAGGGCCAGAAGGAGCTGGTGAACGTGTTCTTCCTGGGGGAGCCATCTGGGTGGGGCCGGGACCGCCGACCAAATGTCCCGACACCCTTCAGGACGTGGAGGGACTGGGAAGAATGGACTCTCTTCCTGCTTTAGAATCTGAGAAATCGGATTTCCTGTCGGCTCCTGCTCCAGAGGTCGTCCCCAAAGCCCAGGAGGCGGAGAGCATGCCTGAAATAAAGTCGGGGAGCCACCCATCCGCACAGAGGCCCGGCCGTGGGGAGGGGGAGGGCTCGCTGACATCTCCCTACCCCCGTGGGCTGGGGCGTGACACAGCTGGACAGGAAGTCCACGCCGATGGGCCCCCTCCCCCCGAGGAGGAGAACTGGGCAGTGGACTGCAGGCTCACGATGCTCAGCCTGGAGCAGGATCGGCAGGGAAACCTATCCCACCCGGGCGACAGCAGTATAGAAGTGACTGCATCCGAGAGGCCCTTACTGTGTCCTGAGAACCATCTCCAAACATCCCAGACACACCTAGAAGCGTCGGTCTTCGATATGCTCAGGGAGACATCCCAAGGGTGCGAAAGCAAGGAAGAGACTTATCCAGGTGATACGGATTTTAAGAACCTGGGTGCTGATTCTCCGCAAATCCACATACCCATGGGACCGCGGGAAGATGTGAACTTGTCCACTCATGGAGGAAAGCAACAGGCTTCTGAAATGGAACTTCCAAGTGAGCTCCCCAAAGGCAGTCTGTCTGATGCTCCGAGTTTACCTCCCAGGGACACAGTTCCGGAGAATCCTACGACTGAGAAGTCGCAGTTGTCAGCACCCATGAAGCCTGAGTTGCCTGCACTCAAGGAGAAGGGGCAAGAGGGAGAATGCAGCAGCAGTCAGCCGTCCAGGAGCTCATCTCCTGCAGCAGACACTTTCCAAGACCCTTCTCTTGCAGGTAGCTTGAGCAGAGAGGAATATAGCTGTGCTGGGCAGGGGCCAAACGAGTCCCAACAGGAGCTGGTTGATGGGCTGAACGCCGGCAGCCAGCATGAAGAAGCATGTCTTGAGGACGCAGGCATTTCAGGAGCAGCTGACGCTTGGCCCCAGCTCCAGGACTTGGGCAAGACAGAGAAGGCAAGTGGAAACACCGTGGGGGCCCCGCCTTGTCGGCCTGACTCAGTAGCTCTCCTGGAGGCAGCTCACAGCCAGCCGGTTCCAGCACCTGCCAGCCCCCGAGCCACACCCTCCCAGGATGCCCCAGTGAGAGAGGCAGGTGAAGAAACCCAGGAGGGCGGGCAGCAACCGGGGTTGGTCCCACAGAAGGAAATGGAGCACCTCACTGCCTCGGATGCAGAGGTCCCGAAGCTTTCTGGAATTTTCCCATCAGCCAAGGATCAAGGTGTGGATGGTGCTGAGACTTGTGGGAAGGCAGACAGAGGAGTCCTGGGGATGTGGCAGGCTCTGGGGGAGCCAGGCTCCCTCCAAATAGAGCAGCGCTCCTCCCCTGGGGAGGAAGCCTCTACCTCTACTCTAGGTGAGCAGCCCTCGGCCAGCAGCCAGGATGCCTGGCCACTAGCTAGGGAGCTGGCTGAGAGTCCCAGGAGCGTAGCAGATCTTTCTGCAGTGCAGGTTGTCCCCGACCCAAAGAGGCTCCTGCCGTCTGGACCCCCGGAGGAGGCTGTCCCTGGTACTCCTTACCTGCACATCGAAGGTGCTGCCAGGAAAGGGCTGGAAGACAGTGTCATGAAAGCTGTTTCACCCCAAGGCCCCGGAGCCCCTGGGGAAAGCCCTTGTTCCACTCGGGAGCCCCTGCTTGCCTCGGAAAAGGCTTCCTCCAGGGAGGGCTCTGCTGAGTCCTCCTTGCAAGCAGGAGCTGCAGGTGAGGGAATCTCTGCAGCTCCAGTCAGCCGTGGAAGCTCCAAAGCTGCAACCTCGGAGGGTCCTGTGGACTCTGTGCCCTACCTGGACAGGATGCCATTTCTGGCCAAGGGTAAGGAGACCACGGGGGAGGAGAAATGGTCAGGAGCTCCTGGTGCAAGTGCTGAGCCCAGTGAAATTCCAGCACGCCCCGGCAGTGAGGAGAGCAAGGCAGGGGAAGCAGCCAGAGAGACCGAGGGCAGCAGGGAGAGGATGCTAGAGCCTTCCAAGGACCCCAGGCAGGGAGCATCAGCTGGTGTAGACGCAAGCTGCAGGCAGACTGGGATGCTTTCTGGGTTGCCTGATTTCAGGGAGCACATCACCAAGATCTTCGAGACGTCTGTGCTTGGAGCCCTGGCCACCGATTGGCCCCAGAGCACAAAGGGAGAAAAGGTGGGAGCCAGGAAGAGGGTGATGGGCAAGGGCCTCACGGTGCCAAGCCCAGAGAAGCTTCCAGATGGGACTCAAAGAGTGGCCGTCGCCCCTCTCCCCACCCTTCCCACTGGTCTCTGGGTGGACTCAAAGGAAAGGAAGCAAGAGCTGGCTATAGAGGCTGAGATTTCTCATCTGGGTCCCCAGGATCCAGCTCCAGGAAAGCTGCCCGGGCTGGCCTGGCTGGCCGCAGAGCACACCCTGCCGGGCGCCAGTGAGGAGAAGGAAATAAGTGAGGCCCCGCAGATGCTGGCAGACAGCAAGAAGCCGGAGGGGGCCGGGGAAGGCTGGTGGCCTGGACCTGGAGGAGGCCAGGCCCATTCACAGCAGGCAGGTGGCCCGCAGGAAGCAGCTTCAGGTCTGTCTGCACAGGCGGCTTCTCCAGAGATTTCCGGGGCTGAGTTGCAGGTGGCTCCCCAGAGCCGCGGAGAAGGGGACTCTGGTCCAGATGACAGCATTCCTTCTGGAAAACAGAGCCAAGAAACAGCCGGCCAGGACAGTCAACCCAGAGAAGATTGTCCCTGGGGCTCTTCTCACCCCAGGGCTCTGGGTGATATGCCAGGATCCACCTCTGCCCAGGGAGCATCTCCCCACAGGGATGTCCCACCTCTGCCCGAGGCCATCGGTGAGCCCTGCACCCCAGACCCACTTGGGGGTGAGAGGAGGCGTGCAGGTGCAGCTGGCATCTCGGAAACACAAGATGCCCTGGGCACCCAGGGCGCCCCGGAGCCCCCAGCTGGGAAAGTAGCAGAGAATCCGCTGGAGCCCGGCTTGGAAGCCGGAGCTGCTGGGGAAGCAGAGGGTGACGTCACTTTGAGCACAGCTGGGACCTGGGCATGTGTGTCTGAGGACCTGCCTGAAACAGGTACTACGAGAATGTTCTCTGGTGCGGCTGCTGCCTCGGCTGTGCCAGGAAGCCCTGGGGACCCAGGCTGCTTGGAAGGGGCTCTGAGGATGGATGCTGAAGTTGCCCCAGGAGGGGGCCGCCCGGCCGGGCCCCCACAGGCAGAGGAGCAACCCAGGCCTGAGTTCCCTGCTTTTGCAGAGGACGGGAAGATAGGTGTCTCCTCACCCCCAGAACCTGACGAGACTCGGGACCTGAAGCTGCAAAACCTGGACCCAGAAGCACTGGACGCTGAGAGGTACTTAGAATAAATTCACACGCTAATGCGGGGTCAGCCGTAAAAGTGATTCTCATTTTTAAAAGTCAAAGTGATGAGTGGCTTTAAAGAAGCTTCATTTTTCCGTATCTAATTGTTTAAATTTCCCTTCTTACAATCTCTGGATGTGCTGAGAGTCTGAAAACATGTGAGAAATGGTTTGGAGGCGTCTGTTTGGTTTGGAGGAGCTGTCTGTTTAACACATCTTTTTTCCTCTCCTTGTGTTCTTTAATTCTTCTAACTGAAACTGTAAAGCATGAAATATTTACAGGCCAGCAGTGGACTGTGGGGTCATAGGTTATGGTCAGTCAGACTCTTTCTGGTGTCCAGATACATTTGTTTTTGAATCTGGATTTATTTAGGCAGAGAGGCCTAAACGATCCCAAAGCATCTCAAAGCCTTTCACTGCCTGAAGCTAATGTTTTTTTTTTTCTAGAGATTTTCATGAAGTAGCCACTTAAAGCTTAAACTGGGAAAAGGGCTTTTCAATAGGACATGGAGAAAAATGCCATTTCTAAGATGTATTGCTTTCTTTACATTATCCCAGAAAAATCCCCAAGGCTGGCCCATCCACGTTACCTTTGGTTCCTGAGAAGGATGCTGCAGACATCACGGACGAGGTTATTTCAGATGATGCCAGCAGTGCGGGAGGAGCAGAAAGGTCAGTGAAAAGGCTTCAGCCTTTGGAGAACCCTGCCTTCCTTTGGCAGAGACATGCTGGATGCTTTGCAAAGGATAGTACTGCTAATGTGTGCGTCTTAATCTAAGAAAGATGCACATAGCCGTTCTGATTCTTTATTCAGTGCCTGAGATAACTATGATCTCCATTGCTTATATAAAGGAGGTGTTTTCACATCTGAGCTTTGTTTTTCTTAACATCTTTATTGAGACGTAATTCACATACCATCTCATTTGTTCATTTAAGGTATACAAGTCAGTGGCTTTTAATATATTCACAGAGTTGTGCAGTTCTCAACTCTGTAGTCAATTTTAGAACATTGTCATCCCCTCCAAGAAACCCTGCACCCCTTAGACAACATGCCCCGTATCTCCCAACTCTCCGAGCCTGACACCTCCTAATCTAGGTCATTACCTTTTGAGGTAAACGGGTTCAAGTCTGATTTAATCTTGAGCAGGAATGTCTAATCACCAACAGCAGTCATGCCCCCTAGGGAGGAGGACAATGACAGATGCAACAAGGAATCCCAGACCTTCACACTTTGCAGGGTACCTGCTTGTTCTTTCCTAAGTGAAATGCCACCCGTGGCTGGGCACCAGCTGCTGCTGGGAAATGACATCCTCCAGGGGAGAGGGAGGTGCTTTGGGCATAGACACATACTGAACAAGCTTTGCAGCATCCTTAGCTCTTTGGCTCCTCCAGAGGTGTGTGTGTGTGTGTGTGCGCGCGTGCACACGCTCATGTGAGCGAGGCGGGGTTGGATTTTAAATTAGTACCTGTGGCTAGCCCAGAGTAGCCTACCAAACAGCTGCAGGCATTTTGTAAATGATTTGATGCATATTTTGCACACGCCAAAAGAATGCACGATCACCTGTTTTTCAAGTCTGAGCACTTCCACCCAACTGCCTTGCCTTCCAAACCAGGGCAACTCTCATAACTCTGGGCCAACAGAGTTGCAAGCCCTGTTGCCAAGACAGATGCAGTTTAATCTGCACTGGACACTTGTCTCTGCTGCTGACTTAGCGCAACATTCCCCACAGCTCTTGCTCATATGTATTTTTGACATTCCCAGTAAAAGTGTAGGAATAGATGTCTAACTTGAAAAATCCTCCCCTTCCTCTCCCTACAAATGTTATATTAGCTCTTTCTTCAGTCCCCGGATGTTTTATCATCCTTCCTGGAGAACAAGAAGGTCTTAGGACCAGGCATATAGTAATCCAATAAATATTTCATGACTTGATGTTTTAATCACTTTTAATTTTAAAATTATAATTTCTAAATTAACATTAGATATGTGTAAGGTGTAGAAAAGTATAAGGAAAAAGAGAAAAATCCACAGCCCCACCACCTAATGATTGCTGGTATTTATGATGTTAGTGTGTGCACAAACACACATTATATTAGGGTAGTTTCATCCACTGTCTTTTTTGTTTTTTCTGTTTAAATTCTCAGAGTCCTTTTTTCCAGCTGCCATCAGAACTCTTTGCAGACATAAATCTTAGTGGCTTAAAGTGTATGACTTATCATAGTTTACAGAGCAGTAGATATTGACCTTAATATAATGGGGGTTCTGTGCACTTTGCTCTGGTTGAGGATTTGTTGGGTGATAGACGTTCAGATTCTCGAATTGTGCCGTTCATTTTGGCAGCCCTGGTCACGTGTGTTCGGAGGTGTGCTGTGAGGGTAAAACGCATCTCAGATGTTGAAGATTTAGTGCTGATAGCTTATGGGGACCGATGTTGGATTTGTGTTCTCCGAAGATTTAGCTTCGGGACCAGGGACCAGGCTTGATCACTCAAGAGCTTTTGTGTAGCAGAGTTTTATTAAAGTATAAAAAGGGACAGAGAAAGTTTCTGACACAGACATCACGAGGGGGACAAAGAGTGTTCCGCTCACTGGTCTTACCAAGGCCTTAAATGCTTTTACCAGACCCACTCCCTCAACATGCATTTTAAATGAAGATTAGAACTAACAATAGAAAGGTCTTACCAGACCCATTCCCACAACCTACATCTTTTTTATTGTTTAATCATTAGCTCTGGGCTTAAAGAAAATAACATCTTATGTGACTAAGACTAAGGAATGTAGGGAAAAAAGTTTGTCCTTTTCTCCTCCTTGAGAGCCCTGGACCCTTTCCTGCTTGAGGGCCCCGACTCCTTATCAACCTACCTAAGGATTGGCTCTCTCAATGTGAAGAAAAGAATACAGGGAATACCCTGGTGGTCCAGTGGTTAGGACTCTGCACTTTGAACTAGAATCCCACAACCTGCCTAGTGTGACCAAAAAAAAAAAATATATATATATATATATATATATATATATATATAAGAAACATCACTAATAATTTTTATATTTTATGTTAAAATGGTAATATTTTGGATGTACTGGGTTAGAATATGTTATTGAAATTATTTTCATATTTTTTCTTGTTTTTACTTGGCTACCAACATTTAAAAATTACCTGAGTGGCTTTTGCGTTCGTGACTTGCATTTGTGACCGTGTGGCCTTGAGTGCACAGTTGTGTTCTTCTCTTTGAGATCCCATGGACTGTAGTCCGTCAGGCTCCTTTGTCCATGGGATTTTCCAGTCAAGAATACGGGAGAGGGTTGTCATTTCCTCCTCCAGGGGTATCTTTCCAACCCATGGTCTACTTCTATTTAGATCATTTGCTTTGCTCTGGTCCTTGAAGGAAATGAGGATAGAAGAGGGCTCACCTTTCCTGTGCTTTGGGTTCTTAGGAAAAAAGCCTGCTACTCTCCCATTGGCTGAAGATTTCCAGAAAGAATTCCAGGTGGGGTGACCTCTGGCTCTCCTCCCTCGAGGGCAAATACAGGGACAGCCACATCTGAGCAAAGGAACCACAACAGAGTCTGCTTTATACTCAGTAGACAATCAAAGGTCTCCAGAAGGTACAGACCAGGTCTGTCCAATTGAAATAGGATATAAGCTGCAAATATAATCTTAAATTTTCTAGTAGCCATATTCAAAACAAATAGAAATTATTAAAATTATTAAAATTTACATGTGGACTTCCCTGGTGGCTCAGTAAAGAACTTGCCTACCAATTCAGGAGATTCAGGTTTAATCCCTGGGTTGGGAAGGACCCCTGGAGAAGGAAATGGCAGCCCACTCCATATTATTGCCCAGGAAATCCCATGGACAGAGGAGCCTGGCAGGCTACTGTCCATGGGGTTGCAAAAGAGTCAGGCATGTCTTACCAACTAAACAACAACAGCAAAACCCAATATATGACAGATATTATCACTTCAACATGCAATCAATGTATAAATTATTAACTTGGTATTCTGCATTCTTATTTGCATATAAAGTCTCTGCATGCTGGGGTGTATTTCATACCCACAGCACATCTCCGTTTGGACTAGTCACACATCAAGCACTTAACAGTTCCATATGGTGAGTGGCTGCTGCCTGGGACACCCCAGCTCCTCCCAGAGCTCTCAGAGTCATCGAACGATCTAACACCAGTGCTAGGAATGCTTCTTTGCCTTGGGGGGAAGCTCAGTAGCTCCGGTGGACTTTCCACCCTGAGGGAGCTGTGCTGTGGATCTGAGCGGGCCTCAGAGAAAGTCCGGCCAAAGTCGGGCGTGTGTGCCCCGGGAACAGCAGGTGCTGTACGTGAAGGTGAATTCGGCAGCAGTCTGGGGGAGGTTGTGTGGTCACACTATGGCAGATGCTACCAGGAGCTGGGTGGTGGCGGAGTTTGGGTTCACACCCAGCTGTGTCCCTTACTTGTTTCATGCCTAATCTCAGTTTGCCCATCTGTAGAATGGGGAGGTCACAGCTATAATTGCCTCCCTGAGTTGCAGTGAGGGCCAGGATAAGTGATCAAATGCAATCGTGGTGCGTTCCCGCTCAGGCAGAAGTTAGGTTTTCTTTTTTCAGTTCTGTGGGACAGTCCTGCAGTGAACTGAGTGGCCAGTCCTGTTCGTCTTCCTGGGGTTGAGGTTCCAGCCTGGCCGTCTTTCTTTTCCAGAACTATCTTCTTTGTTAAAATGTCTTCATGGCAGAGGAGAGGGAATTTACTGCCCACAACGATCTGCTTCAAGTTTAAAAAATTTGAGATTGTGTTTTATTGTAAAACTTTATGTGTTTTTTTTTATTGTGTATTGTATTGCATTTCAACATAAAAATAATACTTTGAGTTGCCATGAGAAGAAGCAAGTCAAAACCAAATTTTCTACTTTCTTGGTTATCAGGTGACACAGTTCTGTTGAATCTACTGAAATTTAGAGATTGTTTTGACTTGGTTAGAGCTGATCCCACCGATCAGACTCAGTACCTAAGAAGTGTCTCTTTTCCGTCTTGGTGACAGGATGATTTGAAAACTCAATCTCATTTCCATGTAGATGCAGGGAGCAGATACTTTGCTGCTTTATTTCCCATCTTTTGAAGTCAGATTGGGCCTGCTGGTGCATGTGCTGTGGGTATCCTGTGGCTTTGCTCACCTCCACCTAAGGGGCATGTGTACACCCAACTCCGAGAAACAGGCGATGACAGACAGCTTGGCTGTGGATTTCTGTATATGTCATGTGGTCCCTCCCTGTGGAAGATTCTGGAACCCATAGATTTTATTTTTAGAATGTTCTACAGAAGACGCTTGAATGATTTTGACTTTGTATCCATCCACTGTCTTCAGGGGACGGAAAGTCTATTATTAGAATTTGCCATTTTGCTTTCATGCCACTGATGATCAGATGTGTAGTTCTGAATCCATTGTGGACATCACCAGGCTTGCTCTTGCTGAATATTTATTTCAAGGGTTCTCTCTTTTCTTCCATTTGAGGAAATGGCTGGAAAGGTATCGTTTTCAATTACTAGTGCATTTGAGAGAATTAAATTATTCCCAGATGCTTCAGGTCTTTGAGTGCACCTAGGCTCAACCGCAAGGGGCAGTTGGCTGAGGAGCGGAGGGAGGGACCAGCGAGGTCCAGCCGGCCTCTTGCCCAGGAGGCCCTGGCTGGACCTGAAGGCGGGGCTGGAGTGGGTTGCCACCCTTCCTGCTACTCTGTCTGCTTCTTCCTTCTCTCTCCTCTTCTTTCTAAAATTAGCAGCTGTGACACCATGTTTTCAAGTTTAAGAATAAGGTTTTGAAAAGGGCTATAGTCATATAAATTAAGGAAAAGAAAAGAAGCTAGCAGGCCTAGCAGATAAAGCCAGGACAACAGACCCATCCCGTCCCCACCCCCATCCTTCTGGCTTTGATTGTATATGATGTTGCTTGGACTATTTTAAACTTTCTTTTGAGAAGTTTTGGGCTATTACAGAGCTACAAGTCTGACACTTCATTCCCTTGGAGCAGTTTTTTTCCCAAATAGGAAATGATAGAGTAAGACAGAGGGTTCATATCCCAGCAACCTCTTCCAGGCTGTGTGATGCCTGGAGAAGCTGCCTGACTTTTCAGTCCTCAGTTTCCAAATCTATAAAATGGGAAAAATAACACTTCCCCGTTAGGGTTGGAATTCAGATTAAAATGGAATGTTTCCAAAGCGATGTAGTATAACGCCTGATATATGGTAAGTGTAAAATACAAATGGGAACCATCATTCTCATTTTCAATATATTTATTCAAAAATGCATCTCGAAAATTAAGCAAACAAAGAAAATTCCTGAGGTCTCCAAATGAAATGGAAACAGACCCTGCAGGGAGGGGGGATGTGAGGCTGGGTGAGACTGTGCATGCCTCTGCTTCTGTGTGTCTCTGTCATATGGGAGCCCCACTAATGCTGCCCGGCTCACAGGGCTTGTTAATGGTTCAAAGGGACCGCAGAACTAACGACTCTACAAATGATGTGGACTTATATTACGATCAGCAGCTTCAATCATTGTGAACCATCGTGTTATAAAAGTCAAAGGACCTTTTAAAATTCTGCCTTTATGTTCTGAAGGTTTTGTGTTCCATAATTAAAGCAATTTTTTTTAGAGGTGAACCCGTCCTTTGGAAAAACGCCAAGTCGCCGTGGAAAGCTGGGTTAGGAGACACCTGCACTGGAAGCCGGCAGCCTCTTCCGAGGCCGGGGGCTGACTCTGCCTCCAGGTGCCTCTGATGGGACCCAACGCCTTGGTTTCCCGCCCTTCTGGGTTTCTGGGCCTCTCTGCCCTGAGGCCTGTGTTATGTGGATCTGAGTGGGGGAAGAGCCACTTGAGAATTCCCGGCCAATTTCAGGGCAAGGTGGTGATTTTCCAAATGAATGTGTCCAGACCGACCCTCTTTTCTTCCTGGAACCTCTCATTACTGCTACTCTGTTAGACAGGGATTCAGGTTTGTTTCAGCAGCCGTGTTTGAGAAATGGATATTTTAGACTCTAGCTGGCTATCTGGAAGGAAATTTGAGTGCATTCTTGTTGAGACTGGGAATAGGGAAGGGACCAGGGAGCACCTAACAGAATCTGACCTCCGATGGCAGGCTTCCCCACTGGACAGCTGAGCTGACCCAAGGACCTGCCATGGGGGAAGGGGCTGTTCTCAGTAACTCCACCCCGAACCTGCTTCTAGGCTTTAGAGAGCAGACTGTATAATTGAGTTCTATGGTCTGAGACCAGCTTCTGCCTCGAGGTCTACAGATAAGTTCCTGCTGAAGTTCTAGTTCTGTGACTTTGGGGGCATCACCTTTGATGAACCTGTGTTCTTACCTGTAAAGTGGGGGCATATAGAACCTAGGATTCAGTGAGTCACTTTGCCCAACACAAAATAAGTACTACTCAGTGTAAGTTCCTTTTTACTTATTCCTCCCTCTGAGCCAAAGTACTTCGACATCCAGCGTCTTATTTCATCCTCACCTTGAGCCTTAGTAGGTATCATTTGTGCCCTTCTTCTGTAGAGGAGGAAGTGGATGCTGGGATAGGTGACATGGCTTGCCCAAGGTCAGTGGGCTAATGAGAGTTAGAGTCAGGACTGGAATCTGTCTTCTGGAGAGGTCTTCAGACATCAAATCCGATTTTGGATCTCTGATCAGTAATACTAGCCAGAAGGAATCTTGGAGATGTTACTCTACAACATGCTGTTCACTGGAACAGAGATTTCTATGATGATGGAAGTGTTCTGTGTCCCCAGTATCAAGTAAGGCAGTCACTAGTCACATGTGGATATTACACACCTGAAATGAGGCCACTTGAAAACCTGGGGTCCGTTTCAGGGTGACGTGGCTTCAGGGTCACGGAGGAACTGAAACTGGATTTTATTTAACTGTGATTAATTTTTTATTGATTTTTTTATGTGGACTATTTTTAAAATCTTTATTGAATTCATTACAATATTTCTTCTGTTTCATCTTCTGATTTTCACCTCCGCATTGGAAGGTGAAGTCTTAGCCACGGGACTGCCAGGGAAGTCCCAACTTTCATTGATTAAAACTGAAGTTGAAATAGCCATGTGGGACTCTGCATGGCACAGCCCAACCTGAAGACATAGTTTCATCTCATGTATAGGAGATGAGTCATCCCTGCCAGCAGTGTGGATTCTGAGAGTTTCTGGGGGAAGCGCTTACAAGGCTCAGATACCTGGCTGTGTCCAGTGAGTGCTGGGTTCCCTCCTCACTGCCTCCCCCCGGCTCTGCCAGTGGGAAAGCCAGGCAGCTGTGTCTCCAGAGTGGAGACTGGGTTGTATTCATGGGACATGTGCTTGACAACACGGATCAGCAGGAGGCGTCTCCCTGGCTCCTGAACCAAGGAGGTTCACCACTGGGCCGACCAGAGGCCTTGGGCTTATCTAGTGCAACCTCACGTCCAGGCCTGGTAAGGAGGCTCAGGTGATCCAATCACCTGGCTTCAAACACTTAATCTAGAACCCTCTGTGCTCACCCATCCCCACTGGCTGCACCTACAGGGGTGCCCCTCCAGGCTGTTAGGGAGCTGGCATGGGTCCACAGCAGAGAATGGATTGCCAGTTGCCATCTGTCCCTAGAAACTGGCAGCGTGGAAAAAAGGCTTCCTGTGGGGTGTGCAGGGCCAGTGGCCCCCACTAACTGCATCTCAGCCTCCCTTTCTTCTCAGGCCTGTTAAGTCATCCAGCATTAAATATTTTAGCAGCCTGCTGACTCCGAGGTACGTGAGTGTTTCTCTGTTTCCAGGGAAGGCGTTGGAACAGGTCTGATTACTGAGACTTGTAATGCCTTTTCCTTTTGTAAGGCGGTCAGAGGGTGTTTGGGAAGCAAACCCTCAGGGCAGGGGGAACATCTGTGCCCTGGAGTGGGCGGTCTGGGCGAGAGAGGACTGCAGTGCGCAGAGGACGCAGTCAGCGCTGAGTCCTCAGGCTGGGAGCGTCTGTAGGTGGAGGGAAGCCGGGCGCCCGAGAGGTGAGTGTGGAGGGCGAAGGAAGAGGGACCAGAGGCCGAGAGAGGGAAGCCTTAGGTCCTGGAGTTGAAATCCCTCCCCCATCTTGGACCGTGTTGGGCGATTAGGTCACTGCACCAGTCTCAGCTGCTTCTTGGGTCAGCGGGCCACTGATGTCTCCCGGGGCTTAAAGGAAAGTTAAACGGGTTTAGAGGAGGCAAGACGCAGAGTAGCCTGTACAAGCCGGCCCTCCATAGCCAGGAGCTGTGACCTCAGAGCAATAGACAAGGCCCCTGGGCCACAGGGGCCTCAACAGGCAGATCCACCCCCACAGCCGGCCCAGTCCTCCAGCAAACGTGCACCAGGCTGGGTGCTTAGAAGGGAAGCCAGAGCCTCCCCGTGATAGGGAGGAGCCGGGACACTGGACAGTCCTCCCTTGGAAAGAGGGCTGGGGTGGCTCGGTAGGTGGGCAGTCGGTGGGCAGACACACTGCCAGGGAGTGATGCACGTGGTTTGTTGACTCCCAGCCCAGTGCTCAGCAGCCTCCATCCCGAGAGGCCGGGTGGCTCACTAGCTCCTGTCCGCTTACGTGTGCCTTCGTGCCTTCACCAACAGACAGCCTTCCTTCCCCTCCCTGGGCCTCAGTGTCCTCTGACACAGGTCAGGAGGTGGGTGTCATAAGCCTGAATTCTCCACCTAGAAATGTTTGCTCAAACACACACAGTGGTCATGTCTGTAAAGAGTGGGTCTCAGCCTCTGGCTAAGAGAAGAAGTCACGATCTTGTTTCTTTGGGAAGGTTAGACTTGCAGACGCGGCTCTTGGTTACCCAGCACCCGATACTCTGCCTGGCACACAGTGGGCGCTCCGTAAGCCCTTGCTGAATAATTCATCCCAGCTCACTGTCAGTTGGAGGCTTTCTGTCCTGGAAAACCAGGTCAGATGAGACTCTGGAGGCAGACGGCTGGGTCTAACTTCTGGCACTGCCGTTAGACTCTTGAGTTCCTCTTAAATTCCTTAGCTACTCTACGCCTCAGTTTCCTCATCTATAAAATGTATATAATACTAGCTGCCACCACAGAGAGCTATTAGGGAGATTACATGTATGTTAAAAGCTTAGTAGAGTTCCTGCCTGGCACGCAGTAAGCACTTACATATAAGGGGTAATTTTTATTGCTCTCATTATTACTCTGATAATGGGGCTTCCTTGGTGGCTCAGATGGTAAAGAATCTGCCGGCAATGCCGGAGACCCAGGTTCGATCCCTGGGTTGGGAAGATCCCCTGGAGGAGGGCACGGCAACCCACTCCAATACTCTTGCCTGGAGAATCGCATGGACAGAGGAGCCTGGCGATCTACAGTCCATGGGGTCACAAAGAGTCGGACACGACTGAGGGACTAATAACACTTTTCACTCACTTTGAATGATAATAATGCTATTATTATTCAGGCAGGTTCCTGGTAAACATTCATGCTTTGACACAGGGACTAGTTGAAATTTGCTGAAGTTCATTTACATCTGCCCTGGATTCTTCAGAAGGTGTCATTACCTTCTAAAGCTACCTCCCATCCCGCGGCCTGTAGCCTCCCCAATGGGGTGGCCCTGAGTGTCGCAATGTTGTATTTGATGCAATGCAAGGCTTCAGGCACATAGGGGGAAAGGTTCTCTGCCTTGAGAAAACTAGGGCTTTGGGGTTAACCTCTTGCCAAGAGTGGCTGCAAAGAGGCTGAAACCTAACATTTGTGGCAGGGAGGGAGTGCCTATGTGGGGGAGCCCGGCGGGGCCTGCACCCGAGGAACGCAAGCTCGGAGTGCATCTTATGGGGCACATTGCCCGGCTGTCTGGCCTGACGTTTGGAGCGGCTGGCCCATCCCAAACCTCCTAGAGGAAAGGGCAGGGATGAAAGTTGTCTGGCCCTGCCTGCCTGCCAGATGCTGTAGCACAGTAGCTAGTGAAGGAGACCCCTTTCTGGCAGATGACCAAGCAGCTGGTATTTAAATGGGCACAGCCGGAGTTGTCAGAAAGTGAGAATTTTGGATGAGGGGAGAGTGCCAAGCTTGGGCTTGAAGTCTCAGTTTAGGCCAGACTGCCTTTCAGCGGGGGCCACCTATGAAGAGTGTCTGGGGCAGACAGTCCCTTAGGCTCTTAGCAGGATGCTCACTCTTGGAGATGGGTGCCACCCACCCATCTCAGGCGTTCACAGTCATGAAACATCTGGACCAGAAGGATCTTTGGGCTCCTCATTCTACAGATGAGAAACTTGAGACCTCGAGAGGATGTGTGACCTCCTTACAGCCCGCACAGCTTGTCGGGGTACCACTGACTCATACTGGATGCAGTTCTTCTGGCCTTGAGACCAGAGCTCTTTCCAGCAAACCCACTGGCGCTGTAGTGAGCAGGCACCCCCTTTCCTCTACACAACAAGCACCCCAGGTGGGCCTGGTATGAACTGGCATTATAGAAGGTTTTCTGGAGGTGGTGGCAGCATTCTAAAGTAATCTTGTTGTATCTGAGAAAGCTACATATGCAGTCTTTTAAAAATAATGTTATGTGTTTATTTTTGGCTGTTCTGGGTCTTTCTGAGCTGTGCGGGCTTTCTTCAGTTGTGGCAAGCGGGGCCTCTCTTCGTTGTGATGCTTGGGTTTCTCATCGTGGGGCTTCTCTTTTGCAGAGTATGGGCTCTAGGCGCCTGGGCTTCTGTAGCTGTGACACATGGACTCAGTTTCTCCGTGGCACGTGGGATCTTCCCAGACCAGGGATCGAACCTCTGTCCCCTGCATTGGCAGGGGAATATTTTACCACTGAGCCAGGGAAGCCCCTGCATATGCAGGCTTGCTCCAGCTGTTTTGCAAAATGAGTTAAACTGCAGCCTCTGTGCTCTGCTGACCCTGGCTTTCCTTTGCTTGTGGCCAGTAGCATTTGCTGTAGGATTGCAGGAAAACCACTGTGAGAAGCTGGTTGGACAAGGGCTCACAGATTCTCTAATTTGCTATGATTTGGGGAGTGTGCAGATACTGGTGGGGAGGGAAGTCTCTGATTAGAGTTAACTCAGGAGAGAGCTGTGCTGAAACTTGAGATCTCTCCTTCTGTCCCAGTGTGTCTGTGTGAGCAGTTTACTGAGGAAACTCTCAGAGGATACTGCAGTCTGTGTCAGGTTTCTTCACAAACAGTTGAGCCATGAATCCTTGGGAGATAAAACACTCTTAATGATCACTGCAGGGTCTAGTTTTGTTTTTGCATGAAGATGGGAAGTTTATATTAGAAGCCACCAGACTCCCTGTTGACTTGCTGTTTATACCTCTTCTTTGGTTCATCTTTGATCTTCAGTGGAGAGAAACTATTCTGCAGAAATAGTCCTGCCTGGGGGCGGTGTGGGGGAGGACAGTTTTGCTTTTCAGAAACTGGCTTTGCATTTTGTGTTCAGGAACTATAACTGCCCCAAATGGAAAAGTGTTACCCCTTCCTACTTCTTCCTGGCAGTCCTGAAAAGCCACTGGCTCTACAAGGCTCAAGAAGGGCATTTTATATTTTCTGTTCTAAATCCCTTTTCTTTTGGTATAAGAATTGCAGGAATGTGTAAATGCAGAGGCAGGTCCAGACTTAAAAAAAAATTATTTATTTGGCTGCTCTGGATCTTAGTGTAGCACGTGGGATCTTTCATTGAGGTGCACGGACTCCTGTTGTGGTGCGTGGGTTTAGTTGCTCATGGCATGTGGGATCTTAGTTCCCTGACCAGAGGTCAGACCCATGTCTCCTGCACTGCATGGCAGAGTCTTAGCCACCAGGGGAAGGCAGACATTAAAGGCATTAGAGGCAGGAACTCCAGTGTGGCTGAGAGATGCTGGCCAGACTCATCCCTGGGTGAGCCCTCTGCCTGCTTTGCCCCTCCCCCTACGTCTCCGCCCTCTAGGGAACCTCTTTCTCCTGAGACCATAGATGATCAGATAAATGTAGTGCCTACGAAGCTTTCTCACCCTCCAGCTCCCCAGGAGTACCCCTACTTCTGCCCTGCCCAAGCATCAAGAGTTCTTTCTGTAGCCTGAGCACGGTTTTAAGACAAAGCAAATGTGTTATAATTTGTGCCTCCCTCAAAAGAGAAATCCAGGTCTACTGGCCAGGTTAGTTCAGTAACACAGTAACAGAATGACTGTAGTTATAAATCGTACATTCGTTCATTATTTCATTCACTCAGACTGAGGGCCTCTTCCATGAAGGTCAAGGCTAGGTGCTCCAGGCAGAGTTTCTGATCTTCAGCACTATTACCCGGCACTTAGCTGGGTAACTGATGGAAGGGTCGTCCTGCACATAGTAGGCTGTCTGGCAGCCCTGGATGCCAGTCGCATCCCCCAAGTCGTGACAATCAAAAATGTCCCCAGGTACTCCTGCACCAAATGTCCCCAGCGGGCAAAACTGCCCTTGGAGAACCGCTGCTCTGGGGCTGTGCTACCCAAGGTGTGGTTCCTTAGGCCAACAGCCTGGCATCACCTCGGAGCCTGTTCAGCTGTGCTTGTTTCATCAATACTCTGTTTTCAACCATTGCTTTGATGTGACAAAGACGTCCGACTCTGACTTCCAGGGAAGATCGCTTTTCTGCCCAGCAAGGTGGTATAGCAGTCAGGGCTTGCTTTATATTTAGTCAGACTTACTTAAAATTAAGACTAGGTAAAATTCAAATACAGGTACAGCTGAGTACATGTTCAAGCGATGGAGACCCTTGTGTAAAGTGGGCTTCATGTCCACTCAAGGAAAATTCCAAAGCCACATCTAGAAATCCTGGACGAGGCTCAGAAGTCACATGGAACTGCTCCCGCCCTTTTTCTGCGTAGATTTCGGGTGCAGGCTGACATTTCATCTTAGCTTGGGTGGAGGTTGTGGCTGAATTTTTGAAGGCCTGAATCCAGTGTTTCCTTTGTGCTTACAACTACATTTTGCTGGGCTGCAGTTCAGAAACGTAACTCCCTGCCTGGACAGCCATTCACAGAATGTGAGGATGTAGCTCAGAAGCCCAAAGCAGGGATTCCTTCTAAAAAAATTTTTTTCCCAGAAGTGGATCTTATATTATTAGTTGTGAGAGCTGAACTCTCATGCTCGAGGCAGGCACTGGTCCTGCGTTCCTCATGGCATATTCCTTTGCTGACGTGTTCAGAGTATATAAAAATATCCTGAAGGTAGTTTGTCACTGTGGTTGGGTTAGGAGTTCGGGTCGTAGACACACAGCCTCTGCCTGAACCTGGCTTTGCTTGGGGTGACCTTGGGTAAGAGACATCACCACTCCAAGTCTGTTTCTTCCTTTGCAAAGGATAATAGCAGTGCCCACCACATAGGGTCATGTGAGAATGAAGTCGGAGGAGAGATGGAAGCCCCTTAGCAGAGTGCTGGCTGGGTAGCAAATGCTCAGAAATGTCAGCTAATATTAGAGTGGTCATTTCAAAACATTTTTTTAAATTGCCTTTTTGGTTTTCATGATCTGATAATTGAGTGGGGACAGCAGAGTGCACACTGTCTTATCGGTGGTATTTTGTCATCCTTCAAAGCTGGCAGATGACAGGATAATCTAGGTGAAAATGCCCTTTAGGTTTGGGTTTCTGGTAGTTGGATGAAGGCCTGAGACGTTTAAAAAGCAGAGACATTACTTTGCCAACAAAGGTCCATCTAGTCAAGGCTATGGTTTTTCCAGTGGTCACGTATGGATGTGAGAGTTGGACTATAAAGAAAGATGAACGCTGAAGAATTGATGCTTTTGAACTGTGGTGTTGGATAAGACTCTTGAGATCCAACTAGACCATCCTGAAGGAAATCAGTCCTGGGTGTTCATTGGAAGGACTGATGTTGAAGCTGAAACTCCAATACTTTAACCACCTGATGTGAAGAGCTGAGTCATTTGGAAAGACCCTGATGCTGGGAAAGATTGAGGACAGGAGGCAAAGGGGACAACAGAGGATGAGGTGGTTGGATGACATCACCTCTCAATGAACGTGAGTCTGAGTAAACTCCAGGAGTTGGTGATGGACAGGGAGGCCTGGCGTGCTGCAGTCCATGGCATCACAAAAAGTCGGACACTACTGAGTGACTGAACTGAACTGAACTGAACTGAGATGTTGCCATGCTGGAGAAGGGCCTCAGGAAACAGGGAAGTATGGGCAGTAGGGAGGGCTGGGGGAGTCTGGCCCTGCAGCGGGGGAGTCTGCTGGCCACGCAGAAGGACAGTGGGTGACAAGCACTGGGCTGAGTGTCAGCACCACTGCCGGCGGGCATAGGAAGTCCTGTTTTTCTGCCCTTGAGCTGACAGTCTGGTCCAAGAGACAGCATTAAAGGATTACAACAGCACACGGCCCTAATTGTCTTTGCATCTCATTTGGTAATTAATGTAGATGGCCATTAGTATTTATCTAGAAAGTATTAAAAAGCAGAGGCATTACTTTGCCAACAAAGGTCCGTCTAGTCAAGGCTATGGTTTTTCCTGTGGTCATGTATGGATGTGAGAGTTGGACTGTGAAGAAAGCTGAGCGCCACAGAATTGATACTTTTGAACTGTGGTCTTGGAGAAAACTTGAGAGTCCCTTGGACTGCAAAGGAGATCCAACCAGTCCATTCTGAAGGAGATCAGCCCTGGGATTTCTTTGGAAGGAATGATGCTAAAGCTGAAACTCTGGTACTTTGGCCACCTCATGTGAAGAGTTGACTCATTGGAAAAGACTCTGATGCTGGGAGGAATTGGGGGCAGGAGGAGAAGGGGACGACAGAGGATGAGATGGCTGGATGGTATCACTGACTCGATGGACATGAGTCTGAGTGAACTCTGGGAGTTGGGAGGCCTGGCGTGCTGCAGTTCATGGGGTCGCAAAGAGTTGGACATGACTGAGATTGAACTGAACTGAGAAGGTATTCTCCACAAAGGCAGATATCTTGTCTCTTCTGTTCACTCCTATCTCCCTGCTTCTAGAAAGTTCCCACTGAGAAATACTTGTTGAATGACTTAATCACATGCCTCCTTATCACAGCCAGTTCCTGGTTATATTCAAGAGGAGATTTCGTTCCCACTACCCAGAACATTCTATTTCTCTTCTCCAAGTCCATTCACCTCTTTTTTGGCTCAGTGTTTCATCAATGTGTGTCTCCCCTGTACCACTTTGAAGACTTTTTATCACATCTGTATACCACTTGTATTATTATCTACTTACTATTTTTCTTTACATTGATTCTTTTTTTTTATTTCAACATATTACATTAGTTTTGTTTTAGGTAATGTCAGTGAAGTTACAGGTTTGGCGCACTAATAACTTTTCCCTAATATGCTTTAAATGTATAACTATTAAAAATATCCTCATATAAGAAACTTGACTATGGTAACACCTCCTTACCCTATAAAACTCCAAGTATTCCCTCTTCTGGAAAATCTCCCCAGACCTCTTCCAAGGCGGATTTAAACATGGCTTTTATGTTTCTGTCATGTGGTAACCTTTCCATCAACCATCTACAGAAGTGGGCAAGGGACCATGAGGCTTCTGACTTGATACAGGGCCAGGAATGCAGTCAGTCCTTAGTACCTGATTTTGAAAGACTGAAGTAAACCCCTCGAGTCTAGGAGAGTTTGTGCTGTCGGGCCACACATAGGTGCCCTGAGTGGATGCCCTAGGATTCTCTGAAGACAATTGGCTGTAGCCAGCCTTCCATGCGGGTGCCATCCACAAGTCAGATATGTGAACTTCCATTTCGACTCACACCCCCAGCAGGGAGCTAGTGTGTTCTTTGCAGAGGGAGAGTTTGGCCTCTGCCCTTCAGCATCACATAGTCCCCATCAGTTAACCAGCCAGCCTTGCATATTTCCAGTCTCTGGTTTTGCTTCCCAGGTTGCTTCATCTATGAAATCGTGCCATTGGCAGACTAGGGAGGTGCCATTGGCCCAGTGGGGCAGACACAAGTAAAACAGAATGAATAGAATTGGAGGGGCTGAAGGTTCCTTTCAGTCTCCTGAATAACTTATTATACACACACTGCACTCTCCATTCTTCTTAATCTGGACACTGACTGCACCTGGTATCTGCCAGTGCTCTTGATCCCATACTCTGGCTTCTCGCCCCTCCAGCATGAGTCTGTCTGTACAGGCAGGGTCCTGTCTTATACAGTTTTATGACCCCCTTGTGCACTTGGGACAGTGCTCAGTGACTATCTGATTAGCTCCTGATATAATGTACGTATCAGGCCAATTTGGGCATAGTTTTCTAGCTTGGCTTCCCATTTTTCACTTGACTTCTCACTTCTCAGCTAAAACAAAAATATTGTTGCCCCAACAGAGTGTAAAGGAAGCTGCAAACACAGAAGAGGGCACTGCCTGGTGGACAGGGCTGGGGATATTTCCTAGGCACTGATTCTCCTTTTGTTTTCTGGAGAACTCTGTTGGCAAAGATCTTCGATTTGCTTTGTGGTTTTACATTCTTTTCTGTAACTGAGTGCTTCTCAGTGTCACAGTTGACAGCCTTTTCAGGATGCTTTTGGCTTCAAGTAACAGATAACCCAATACAAGAAAACAATGTTTGTTGTCATTCAGTTGCCAAGTCATGCCAGACTCTTTGTGACCCCATGGACTGCATGCAGCACACCAGGCTTCCCTGACCTTCACTATCTCCCGGAGTTTGCTCAAACTCGTATCCATTGAGTCGATGATGCTATCCAGCCATCTCATCCTCTGTCATCCCCTTCTCCTCCTGCCTTCAGTCTTTCCCAGCATCAAGGTCTTTACCAGTGAGTTGGCTCTTCACATCAGGTGGCCAAAGTACTGGAGCTTCAGCTGCAGCATCAGTCCTTCCAATGAATATTCAGGGTTGATTTCCTTTAGGCTTTACTGGTTTCATCTCCTTGCTGTCCAATGACTCTCCAGAGTAGCTCTTTTTATCTTCCTTTACCTGAATTCTGTGTGTTGGTTCATGTCTTTTTCATTGTTTCTAAGTGGCTGCAGCAGCTCTATCAGGTCCCACATGACAGTGTCGAGTGGCAGGAACATGTCTGAAGAACAGAAAATCTACAGTCTTGAATCTCCTCTAAAGACTGAGAAAAATGTCTCCAGAAGCACAGCTGGCTTTCCTTTCTGTTTCATTGGCCCAAGTGTATGTCACATGACCATATCTAAGCTAATTATTTGAACATTAGTAAGTATGTAAACAGGAGAGGGAACGTACGTTTTGGAGGCAACAAATGACATCTGCCACAAAAGTTCAGATTCAGAGTTTCTCCCAGTGTGAATCGGAAAGCATCTCCACCAGAATCATCTAGAATATGCTTGCTAAAATGCACCTTCCTGAGCTCTTCCTGACTGTTTTAGTCAGAAGCTTTGGGAATATTTTAACAATAATCCTGGGAGTCTTAGATGCAGTAGGCTTCAGATCCATGGTCTGGTGTTTGTAGTTGTCACTTATCAATATTTACAAGGTTAAGATGATCCTTCAGCAGTGCTGATCCTCTTGATAGGAGGAGAAGACAGATTCAGCCTTCAAAAATTCCCTTCCCAGCCCTAGCCCTTTGGAGATTCAAACAGAAATATTAGCTGATACAAGGATGATATCTAGGATTTGCTTTAAAATAATCTGAATAGCAGGGGAGAAGAGAGTATGTGAATACAACAGAGTTGGCCCTGATCTGATAATATTGAAACTGTTTGATATAATAGAGTTCATTATATTGTTCCATTTACTTAAGTTAAAAAAAAAGTCTCCTAGACATCCCTGGTGGTCCAGTGGTTAAGAATCTGCCTACCAGTGCAGGGAACACCGGTTTGATCCCTCCTCTGGGAAGATTCCACATGCCTCGGGGCACCTGAGCCCATGTGCCACAACTACTGAGCCCATGCTCTAGAGCCTGTGCTCCACAACAGGAGAGGAGTCCCTGTTGACGGCAACTCGAGAAACCCGGAGTGCTGCAACAAAGACCTAGCACAGCCAGCGATATCTCAAATTCATCTAACCCCCACTGCCCAGTGTGCTCAATCATGTCCACCTCTTTGTGACCCCATGGACTGTGGCTCACCAGGCTCCTCTGTCCATCGGGATTCTCCAGGCAAGAATACTGGAGTGGGTTGCCATTTCCTTCTCCAGGCAATCTTCCTGATCCAGGGATCAAACCCATGTCTCTTTTGTATTCTCATTGGTAAGCATATTCTTTACCACTGTGCCACCAGGGAAGGCGGAGAAGGCAATGGCACCCCACTCCAGTACTCTTGCCTGGAAAATCCCATGGATGGAGGAGCCTGGTAGGCTGCAGTCCATGGGGTCGCACAGAGTCGGACACGACTGAGCGACTTCCTTTTCACTTTTCACTTTCATGCATTGGAGAAGGAAATGGCAACCCACTCCAGTGTTCTTGCCTGGAGAATCCCAGGGGCGGGGGAGCCTGGTGGGCTTCCGTCTATGGGGTCGCACAGAGTCGGACACGACTGAAGCAACTTAGCAGTAGCAGCAGCAGCACCAGGGAAGGAAGCTCTATACCTAATTGGAATGCTCAAGCTTAGGAGGTGGTGAGTGGAGCTCCTTTTTTATGTAAGTGGGTATGACCTGGGATCAGGGTACAGGACACAGAAGACTGGGCATTCCAATTCTTGTGTTACCAATAGCTGATGGTATACAGTCTAACAAATTAGCCTATTTGAATGTCAGTTATTACAGTGAAATAGGCACTTTAATAGTAAACCATGGAGTCCATGATAAGCACATGAAGAAGGAATCTATTTAAATTTCCATCAGAAATGTGACTTTTAGAAGTATGTGTGTGTTAGTCGTTCAGTCGTATTCGATTCTTTGATCCCATGGACTGTAGCCTGCCAGACTCCTCTGTCCATGGGATTCTCCAGGCAAGAATACTGGAGTGGGTTGCCATTTCCTTCTCCAGGAGATCCTCCCGACCCAAGGATTGAACCCAGGTCTCCTGCATTGCAGGTGGATTGTTTACCATCTGAGCCACCAGGGAAGCCCCTGGTGTTTTGCAATAGAAGTGTATTTCTTTCTTTATTATTTTTTTTTTACCTTTTTGGCATCTGGGATCTTAGTTCCCCAACCAGGGCCTGAACCTGAACCCCCTGCATTGGAAGACAGAGTCTTAACCACTGGACCACCAGGGAAGTCCCAAAAGTATATTTCTTTATGCTGCAGAGAATTCTTGTTTTGGGCCATCAAGCCTTGGGGCATCTGTTTCTTTAAGAGGAAGAAATGAAGCCTGGAGTCTGTGAGTCTCTTGCCCTTTGGTCCCAGAGGATATAAAACATAGCAATGCTTTCTTGACTCTAAAGATAGGAAGCCTGGTGTCCACCTATAGCCACAGTCTCTTCCCCATGGGGGCCTAGATGCAGAAATTTCCAGAGAAAAGGTGCTTCCTTTTAGTGGTGTGGGCAGGTAAGCGCCACTCTTTGTGAGAGGTCTGTGTCAGCCAAGGAGCTGATCTGGGGCCCTCTGAGGAAACAAAGCAAAATCCACAGCTCACAAATGGCACTCCTTCCCTGACAGTACCGCCCAGGAACGGGCTGTTAGATTTAGCCTCTGCCCAATTCAGTTGGTCAAGATTTTGCCTGCAATGCAGGAGACTCAGGTTCCATCCCTGGATGGGGAAGATCCCCTGGAGAAGGAAATGGCAACCCACTCCGGTATTCTTGCCTGGAGAATCCCATAGACAGAGGAGCCTGGCCGGCTACTGTCCGTGGGGTCGCAAAGAGCCAGACACGACTTAGCAACTAAACCATTTTAGAGGGTACCTCAGCCCAGGAGAAGGCATTTTGCAAACTGTAGAGCGCCGTGTGCTCTATGGATCCGGATCCGTGGTTAAGCGGCGTTAGGACTCCGCAGGTGAAGAAATAAAGGGCCAGAATTTGGCTCCAGGAACAAGTGAGGCCCCACAACACCCCAGCTTCTTTCTGACGCTCCAGAGGGCAGCGGGCCGGCATGTCCCCTCCTCACGTCCGTCCCCACAAGCGCGCCTGGAACTCCGAGTTGGGGCACCGGCCTGTACTTGGCCTTCTCAGTGGGTTCACACGCCGGTGCCTTCCCCGAGGTGCCCTGCGTAGTGGAAAGCGCCGTGGAAAAACTTAAGAACTGTGACAAGTTGTCATGACTCAGACTTCTGGAGGAAGTTGGCAGTGCCGTTCAGGAGCCACGGCCGGGCCGCGGGTCCGTGCGTCGGTCCCACTGGCCCTCTGTCCCCTGCGCGCTGTGCGGCCGCGGGGCGAGTGGGCGCGCCGCCACGTGGGCCCCTCGGTGGCCTGGGCGCGCCGCGGCCGGCCCCGCGCATTCCTGGCCCGGGAGGAGAACGCGGCGGGCGCCCTGCGCGAGCAGCTGGCTGCGCGCTGGCCGGCCCGGAGCGCCGAGAGCTGGGGGAGGAGCCTGGCCCGGCCGCCGCCGCTCTCCCCACTCCTTGGCCTTTTGTGCCGCCACTTTGCCCGAGCCCTTCAGGGAGCCGCGCCTCCCCGCGCCGTTGCCCCGGGAAAGTTCGCGTCTCCGGGCCGAGCCGGGCGGTGGAGACTCCGCGCGCCGCGCCGCCGCCGGCCTCGGAAACCTCAGCCTCTCGGGGGGTGGTTCTCGGGCACTTGCGTCCCCCCGAAGGAAGGCGGCTCCCTGGCGGGCCATCTGCAATCGCCCCCAACTGGTAAGTGCCCCGCGGCCAAGAGCGGGCGGGAGGGCGAGCGCCCGGGGTCGGGGAGGAGACCCGCGTCCCCCGGACCTTGGCCGCCAGACAAAGGCGTGCTAGAAGTAACCAAAGCTCATGTCATCTCTCTCCACCGGGGACTGGTTAAGGGGAGGAAAGGGACTGGACACATATATGTCCCCTTGCCGGCGGAGTGTGTGTGTGTCTGCCGGGCAGACGCCCTCGGCGTCGGCCCAGGAAGCTCGTGCCGTCGGGTGAGGCGGGTAGGACTCGGTCCCCGAGGTTGGGGTGCGAGCCTGCGGCTGCGATCCCACCCACGGTGGAGGGAATCTGTGCCCGCGGCCCGGGGCCCCATCCGAGGTCGGGGTTCCCGCCCGCCCCCGGCTCCGCGCCATCCCCGCCGGGTTCCTGGCGAGCTGGTGTGGTCCCACCCGGTAGCGCGGGGGGCTCCCCTGGCGGGCCACCGCGGCGCGTGGATGAGACGTAAAACTCCGCACTGGATTGCCTCCGAGTTTGGGACTTTTAAATTCTCGAACAGTTACGTCAGCCGGGTGAGCGCACTTCGGGGCTCCGGAGCACCACGTGACCGGCCCCCTTTCACCACCGCCCCCGCCCCCCCCCCCCCCACCTCCTTCGGCGTCCTTGGCTCCCGCGGCCTCGGAGGCCGGGTCTTCCCTGGCCTTCGGGGCGTCCTGGAAAGGCAACTTCAAAAGTAGTGATTGACAGCGGGATTCCTGCGGCAAGCTGTTGTTGCATGGTGCTCCCACAACGTTTATTGTCCTCCGCGGTGCCTGTCTTTTCTGAAAACGGCATCATCACCGTGATATTATTATTGTTGTTATCTTTTGCCTCCGTCAAGTGCTCTGACAGGAAAAAGTGAGAGTGGGTTGAGCTGCAATGAAATAGACACGGTGAGACAGATGTCTCCAAGGTGGCCTGGGGGGATGGAAATAGAAGCCAAGTCTGGGAAGGGTAGCCAGGGGTCTTGGTTGGTGCCCGAGTGTGTGTGTATGTGCGCGCGCGCGCACGTCTTCATATGTGGGCGTGCATGTGTACACATGACTGTCCCAAGTCATTTCTATCACAGTACATGGAAAAGCAAGGGTCCTAGTGAATTTCCTTTCAGTTTCATGCTAGAGGAGGGTGCCACTCTGTTAATCGGTGGAGAACTTTTTATTTCTCTAGGATTCCCTATGGAGGCCACATCTCAGAAGCTGTTTTCACTGTATTTGGAAATGACTTTGTCAGGGGTCTTGTCCCAAGGCTGGGTGTCATCTGGGGATTCCATCCATTCAGATTCACTTGTGTATTTCAGAGCTAGTCTTCACTAGTGTTTTTATGGGGCCCGTTTCAACAATTGATGAGAAGCAGAGGAAGGATTTGGTTGGGAACTGTGGAGTGAGTGACCTCCTAGACTGGTTTCCCTGTTCTCAGGTGGAGCTGGGAGCTCCTGCAGAGAATGGGGCCAGTTGTGCTGGGCAGGTGAGAAGGGACTGAATTCCCATGGGGCTTCTCACAGGCAGTGTCTGGGGCTGGGCATTCTCCTCCGAGGAGAGTCGGAGCAGTAAATAGGTCAGGGACCCACCTCCTTGTGCAGACACCACAGCCAGCTCTCAGCTACCCAGAGCCTCATCTTTGGCTCTTGCGTTGTTACTGGTTTCTCATCAGAAGTTAACTTCCTGAGTCTCAGATAGACCGGGCAACAGGGAGTGTGACATACAGAGGCATTACTGCTTATGGAAACCCATGGAGCCAGGGGGCCTCTCCTGGCTCCCCCTGGGAGAGTTAGAATTGGCTTCTGGTCCCTCCATCCATTCCTTTTGTTCTCCATCCCTTTTATCTCTCTAAGCTTGGCCACTTAGAATATTTTAGCTGGAAGGAAACTTGAAGATCAAGGTTTTATCTTGTAGATATGAAAAGGGAGACTCAGAGAAGTCTCGGGTCTTGGCTACGGTCACACGTGAAGGTGGGACTCAAACCCTAGACCACAGAATGCTGGCCTGGCGGCCGAATCCTGTGGCCTCTTTGGTTTCATCCCGCTTTGTACCATGGTTATTTACATTTGTCATTGCCATGGAAACAGGCAGTGCTTGCCAGATACTTGTCTAGTTTGTGGTACTACTCCATAAGAGTGAGGAGGGGCCTGGGGGCTGAATGGTGGTTGAAGTAAGTAAGCCTGTCCCTACTTGCTGGGAGGTGTGTGTGTGTGTGTGTGGTATAGCTGAGCATACACACATTGGCCAAAGGGGTGTGTGTGTGTGTGTGTGTGTGTGTGTGTGTGTGTGAGATATTCCTGACATACACACATTGGCCAAACTTTATGGTGAGGATAGTGTGTGTGTGAGTGTGTGTGTGTGTGTGAGATATACTTGAGCGTACACACATTGGCCAAACTTTATGGTGAGGATAGTGTCTCAGGAAGGGATGTCTGGATATGCATAATGATGTTGTGGTCGCCTCAGTGACTAGAGCGGGCCCTATCTGGTAAGAGCCAGTGATGCTGTGTACGGGGACAGTCCTGTCCAACTGAGAACCGCCTCGCTACAAATGCTGATAGCACCCCCTGTAAAGGACACCGAAAGGGCTTGAGGAGTAGGGAGAGACCAGTTCTAATTGGGAAGATGAGAGATGCTGATCTGTGGGCTTGCTGGAGCCCAGGCTTCAGGATTGGGTGAGGCTGGGAGAGACTGAGGATGGAGTCAAGAGCACGTGTGTGTGTGTGTGTGTGTGTGTGTGTGTGTGTGTGTGTGTGTGGTGGGGGGTGGGGACTCAGTTCCACAGCCAAAAGCAGATGGTTCTTGAATTAACTGTGGTTTGAGTCTAGCAGGCCCTGGCACCTTTTGCACATTCAGGAGAAGGTTTAGGAAGCTGGTGGTGGTATCGCTGACTAGTTCGGTGGAGGAGAAAATCTAGGGAGAAGGGCTGGGTGCCCTAGTCTCTCTTGCTGTGACCTGTGGCCAAGGTGCGTGAAGTCCATCCTGGTGGCTGGGTTTTGTCCTCCCTGCCCCCACTGAGGTCACAGTCCTTTGTTTATAGACTCCATAAATCATTTCTACAGCAACTCATCCTGATGACAAAACAGCCCATGAATTATGAAATCATTCGAGAGGAAAGAAGGCATGAAAAAGAAGAGCTGGAGAAACAAGTTTGAGGGGAAGTGCCTCTAAAAATAGAGTAGAGGGCAGGGGAAATTCTCCAGGGACTACAGAGCAATGATCTGTGATGGGGGTTTCGTTTCAGATCTGCTGGGTATGAGTGGCAGCCCCCTGCCCTTCTTATCTGGTCCTCTCTGGTGTGTAGTTTCAGTCTGTCATTTAGCAAATGTAGTCAGTGCTGCCAGTTAAAAGAAAGCAAAGTTCCCAAGACTTTTTTCCCGGGGCTGGAGGAAGGCAGGACAGAGCTAGCTCCAAATTTAGGCAGAGATTCTCCATGAGAATTCCTGCCCGACTCTCACCAGCTGTGTGACCTTGAACATGTCATGAAGAGTCTGTCTGAATCATGATTTCCACTTTTAAAGGCTGGGGATACTTACCCTGCCCGCCTGGCTCACAGATCTGTGGGGGCAAGAAAAGTCATGTGCGTGAAAATACTTGGCACACTGTGAAGTGCTATGCAAATGGAAAGTCATGCAAGTATTTTTCACCTTGTTAGATTGAAAGGGATTTAATTAGAAGAGCTCATTTTCCTAAGCCCTTCTGAAGCTTATTTTTGTTGCTTATTGTTTTTAATTGGAAAGGAGGTGCTTCCTATGTGGCGCTAGTGGTAAAGAATCCTCCTGCCAATGCAGCAGATGCAAGAGACATGGGTTCGATCCCTGGGTTGGGAAGATCCCTTGGAGGAGGAAATGGCAACCCGCTCCAGTATTCTTGCCTGAAAAATTCCATGGAAGGAGGAGCCCGGTGGGCTAGAGTCCATGAGATTGCAAAGAGTCGGACACGACTGAGCACACATTATTTTTAACTGGGAACGAGGAAGGGTGCTCTTCCATGCAGATCTGTTTTGTTTGGAAGCTGGTTATATAGGTTTTCTTTCTTTACACCCTCCCGGGTTTTGTCATCCTCCATTTTAATTGCTTGTTCATACGTTCCCCCACAAAACAAGTAAAAATAAAAGAATAGGAAATGCATGTTGGTTCTGCTTACAGAGAACAAGTCTGGGGGAAAAAAAGGAAAGATAAAGCAGTTGCTTTACTGGCTCCTGTTACTGACTGTGTCTCAGTGGTCCTCTGAGGTCCAGAGCTCTCCCATTGGGGTGGTCATTGAGAGCATACAGCTCCTGGCTGGCATCCTCAGGTTTAAGCTCCTGAGGGCACAGGTTGGTTTCATTTCCCTGATGGGGGCTCATTCCAACCTGAGAAGAGGCGGTTGGGTCATGTCAATGTCAGGAGCATCTTTTTCTTCCTTCTTGTCAGGACGCCTCTCCCTCCAACCCACGGGCTTCCCTTGATGCCTGCTCTGCAGCTGCGTGCTTCACAGCAAACAAGAAAAGTTCCAGTGTTTCCTTCAAACCTTGACCGAGGCGTGCTCACCTTGTGAATTATCTGGCCAGGGAACCTGCGTTCCACTGCTTCCTGCTTCCAGCTCACAGGTTGTCTCGTGTCCAGCTGTGTGTGCTAGGGTCCCTCTCCTCCAGGGCTGACAAGACCCTGACTCACTTCTTCCAGCTTCCTTGTACCCAGTACTGTGCCAGGCAGGATGCATTTCCAGCAGTTCCTTCTTGGATTGGTGACTCTCTGCCTTGACTCCTCTCTGGAAGGGCGGGTACAAGCCTTTATTCCTCGCATGAGGTCTAGACCTCTCTTTGCATTCATGGGTAGGGAGAGCTTTCAGAGGCAGTGTTACTACTTGTGTGGTTTTGGAATCAGGAAAAGTCTGTCATCGTTATGAGGTACTGAGGACTCCAAGAGACTTAAAAAAAATTATTTATTTCACTTTTTTGGTTGAGCTGGGTCTTCACTGCGGCACTCGGGCTTTCTCTAGTTGCGGGGGACTACTCTTCGTGGCAGCATGTGGGCTTCTCATTATGGTGGCTTCTCTTGTTACAGAGCATTGGCTCTAGGGTGCCGGCTCAGTAGTTGTGGCTTTGTTGCTCCATGGCATATGGAATCTTCCCGGACCAGGGATCGAACCCAGGTACCCTGCATTGGGAGGTGGATTCTTATCCACTGCACCACCAGGAAAGTCCCCACAAAGCTTTTTTAAAAAAACAAACACTACATTTTGCCTTGTCTATAATGAAGGCATTTGTGCAGTCCTCAGCTTAATTGTAGACTTCCCGGTAGCTCAAACTGTAAAGAATCTGCCTGCGATGCAGGAGACCAGGGTTTGATCCCTGGCTAGGGAAGATCCTCTGGAGAAGGGAATGGCAATCCGCTCCAGTATTCTTGCTTGGAGAATTCCATGGACAGTGAAGCCTGGAGGTCGCAAAGGGTTGGATGCAATTGAGCGACTAACACACAGCTTAATTGAGCTGAGTTGCCTGCTCTCAGTGCAGAAAAGTTAGAGAGGAAGCTGGTTCTGGCCCGAATTAAGTGGCAGCTAGATAGCTCTGGTGGCAGCATCTTTCTGTCCATGTTACTTTCCGCACATCCATACGTCCAGCTTATATATATCAGACACTTGCTATTTGTTGAGGACCCGTTGTGAGGTCCACGCTATGCTTTACATACACATTTTGCACTTCTTTTCTTAAAAAAAAGTATGATTATTTATTTTTGACTGTGCTGGATCTTCATTGCTGTGTGGGCTTTTCTCTAGTTTCAGCAAGTGGGAGCGACTCTCGAGTTGTGATACACAGGTTTCTAATTACCGTGGCTTCTCTTGTTGAGGAGCATGGGCTTTAGGGTACATGGGCTTCGGTAGTTGCGGCTCCCAGGCTCTCGAGCACAGGCTCAATGTTTGTGGCGGAGGGCCTTAGTTGCTCCAAGACATGTGGGATCTTCCCGGACCAGGGATCTAACCTCTGTCTCCTGCACTGGCGTGAGGATTCTTTACCACTGAGTCTACCAGGGAAGCCCTCTTATTTCTTTTAGTAATCTTTCCCAGTGATTTGACATGTCCCCATTTTACAGATTCAGAAACTGAGGCTCAAAGAGGACTACAGCAGGCTGGTCAATGGCAGAGCTGAATTCAGGCTCACGTCTGCCTGAACTGCGCTGTCTGTCTGCACTGGCTGCCCTGCTCGTGCATGCGGTGGATGCCTCAGGTTGATTTCTTTGATTTCTGTGTCTGGTGTTCTGGTGAAGTCGGGGCACCTGTTGGGTTTCACACCCTGGCTCTTGGGAGAGGTCGGCAGCCTTGGCTGAGGTCTTGCCCCTGAGGTGCTGGCCTGATCAGCAGGCATACCCCCTTCACTTTGTGCACTCTGATCAGAAGGATAGTGACATCGTCACTTAACCTGAGCATGCAGCTTCTCCCAGGGCTTGGATGGGTTTATTTCTTTGTCTTTTAAAAAGAACAGTGACTGCTCTCTCCTTGCCTTGTCCTAGAATAACTTCCTCCCCTTTGAGCTTTGCATAAACCCCAGTCCTCCAGCTCATTAACCCTGAGAGGTGTGGGAATGATAGTCCAATTTTAAGGAGTGCTGAAGTTGTATGCGAGAGGAAGGCTCCCCCTCTGCACCCCCTCCCCACCATCAGGTCTCCCAGGGAGCTGGTGCCCTCCACCTCCCATCCGTACATCCTGACTAGGATCCTGGCCTCTGGCCAAGGCACCAGGCCAGCCGGGGCTGGGCCACCCTGGGCACTACCCAGCGCCTCCTCCAAGCTGTTCCTTCTTAGCCAGCCCAGAGGGCTGCGCCTCTGGAGCCTTGGGTTTTTGAGATCAGAAAATCAGAGGCCTGGAAGGGACCCTGGGGACCCAACAGGCCAAGCCCTCCTCACTCTACGGAGGAGGCACTTGCAGGCCAGGTGGGGAGGGGTCTTGCCCACCTCCCTTGGATCAGAGCCATGCGTGCGGCCCTGCTGGCAGCTGACAGGCTTTCCGTGGGGAGGCCGACCCCGCTGGGCAGCTTTGCACCCACTGTCTTCGCTCTGCATCCTTGAGAGGTAGTGCTTGAGGCCCAGGGTCCTGTGGGCCTGCGGTCTGTGTAGCAGCCGGATGGAGCTCAGCTCAGCGAGGCCACGCGTGGAGGGACTTTTCCCACCCGGGGGGCTCCATTTGCTCCTCCCGAAATGGGCTGTCCCGTGGCTCACAGTGGTGGAGGGTCTGCATGGTGCCCAGCAGCCCACAGTAGGTTCCCACAGCCCTGGTTCCCTTTGCTTGTTGCCATGCCCGTTCCACGGCCCCAGCCGACGTGCACACGGGGCCTGGGATGGCTAAGGAGCAGTGCACACCCGAGGGCATTCACCTGGCCAGGGGCAGCCGGGGGAGGGCATGGGTACTCTGGAAAAGCACATTCAGCGTGTCCTGTTGGGGAAAACAGCGCGCCCTGTTGTTTGCATTGCTGACGCCGTCGCTTGTAGAGCGCTTCCCACGTGCCGGGCCCTTTGCTAGAGAAACCTTGACCTGACTGCTCTCAGTGGACCCTCCTCATGCCCTTTCCAGGCAGAACGGCCCTTGCCCTCGCTGACAGGTGGGGGGGCCGACCTCGGAGGGAACTTCTCGCAGGCTCGCACAGCTGTGTCGGTGAGGGCTGCCCCACCTCCCAGGGGTAGGGGCTGACCTGAACTTGGTTGGGGGCTGCCTGATCCTGCTGAGTTATCTGTTACTCACTCTGTGTTAGAAAAAGTAAAAGCACAGCAAAACCACCGACTCATAGTTTTCTGTTCTTAGAATGATGTATCTTTATTTAATTTGAGCAGCGGATTTCACTGAAAGTTGAAGTAAATAATTGTACGGAGTCGGGGCTGGAGTCTGAGGTGTTATCTGTGAAGCATGTGGTTAATAAGGTGACCTTCCAACCAATCAGATGCTCAAAACCCACGTGGTCTTTTTTTAAAAGCATCTGTTTATCTGTTCGGGTGCAGTGGCTCTTAGTTGCATCATGTGGGATCTAGTTCCCTGGCCAGGGATTGAACCCGAACCCCCTGCATTGGGAGTGCGGAGTCTTAACCACTGGACCACCCAGGAAGTCCCCCACTTGGCCTGCATTGCTCCCCAGGGCCCTTCCCTCACACCTGGTGTTGGGTGGATGTTGTGAAGTTCGATGCAGGACTGATCCCATCTCCTCTGCACCTGCTGGGATTCCACCCCACGTTCCTTGGCCCTGCTCCACGGTTCCTGCATCTCCTCCCACTCCAGTTATTCTCTACCCCACCCCCCACTTGCAGGACAGCCTGTTCTCAGCCTTCAAGGCCTTCTCTGCAGGCTGGCCCGGGCCCGGCTGTCTAGGTGAATGAACGCCCCATGGACCCCCATTCAGTGCTGCTCCCCTTGTGACCATGCTCTGCCCTCCCGAGCCCAGATGGGCTCTGCGGGTGCTGGGAGAGGCTGGTTGCCTGCATGCCTTTACTCCAGAACGTTTTTGTTCACTTCTTTCTGAAATAATTTCCTACTTAGAAAAGTTGCACAAGTAGCCCAAAGACCTCCCTACTCCCTTTGCCCAAATTCTGAATTGTTGCCGTTTTACCTCCTGTGCTCTCGCCGCTCCCCCCCCAATATGTGTAGGTGTGGATGGAGATGCATTTATTTATCCATCATCACTGTATTTCTGAATCATTTGAGAGCCAGTTGCAGACTGGAGAGGGGAATGGCTACCCACTCCAGTGTTCTTGCCTGGAGAATTCCATGGACAGAGGAGCCTGGTGGACTATAGTCCATTCGGTCGCAGAGTCGGACACGACTGGGCGACTAACACTTTTTGCGACTCAAAGGTGTCCCCATCCAAACGAAACTGAACAGTCCAGTGACCAATTTCCCCAAACAAGGCCCCTCTCCAGCACGACGCCGAGCCAGCCATCCAGTTGGAAATCACTATGATACGTCCCAGCATCACTCAGTCATCAGAAGCCATTCGGATTCATCCACATGGTCTCTTTTCCATCCGATCTGGGGTTCAGCCCAGAGGCATGTGTTGCACTCTAAGAATGCCCGCAGACTCTCCTTCAGTCTGGAAGGACTCCTCTGTCTCTTGCTGTCTTTCATGACCTTCTGGGGTACAGCTCCTTCATTCTGGAAAGATCCCTCAACCAGCGTCCTCCAGAGCTTCCCCGTAACCAGACTCTCGCTGTCACTTGGGGCAGGGGTCCCACAGAAGTGACGCCGGTCACTTCTGATCCCGGTCAACACCTGGCCAAGTCGGTGCCCATAGCGTTTCTCTTACTTTGAGTCTTCGTACCCCACCACCCCACAGTCAGGTGGGAGAGTCCTCCAAGCCCACGCACTTGCCCTTCACTTCTTTGAACCTCTGTCCACCTGCCTTAGAGTCCTTTGATAGCTCCTGACTGACTTCATCACCACTCTGATGGTTCTTGCACGGGGCATTTTCAGTTTTCATCACTTCTTCTACATTTACCAGTGGACACTACAGTAAAAAGGAACTTTCACCCCTCCCCTTTTATGTATTTGTTCATGTCTTTGTATGGACTCATAGATTATTACTTTACTCAGTGGGTTTTATTACTATCTGTATTTTTTTTAACGCCAAAATAGTCCCTGATCTGGCCGGTGGCAGCCTCTTTGAGGTGGTTCTGATGTCCTTTTGACATGACCTCTTTCAGCAGACAGAGCTGGAAGATAGATGTGTATACACACACATGCACATATACACACACCCCTTTTATTTATGAGTTCAGTTCAATTCAGTTGCTCAGTTGTGTCCGACTCTTTGCAACCCCATGGACTGCAGCATACCACGCCTCCCTGTCCATCACCAACTCCCGGAGCTTACTCAAAGTCATGTCCGTTGAGTCAGTGATGCCATCCAGCCATCTCATCCTCTGTCGTCCCCTTCTCCTCCTGTCTTCAATTTTTCCCAGCGTCAGGGTCTTTTAAAATGAGTCAACCCTTCACATCAGGTGGCCAAAGTATTGGAGTTTCAGCTTCAACATCAGTCCTTCCAATGAATATTCAGGACTGATTTCCATCAGGATGGACTAGTGTGATCTTGTTACTGTCCAAGGGACTCTCGAGTCTTCTCCAACACCACAGTTCAAAAGCATCAATTCTTCGGTGCTCAGCTTTCTTCACAGTCCAACTCTCACATCCATACATGACCACTGGAAAAACCATAACTTCGACTAGACGGACCTTTGTTGGCAAAGTAATGTCTCTGCTTTTTAACATGCTGTCTAGGTTGGTTATAACTTTTCTTCCAAGGAGCAAGCGTTTTATCTATAGCTGGTGTTTATCTGATACCTCTGATTACAGCCCAGCCCTGAGAGTTCTTTCAAGCCTAAATTGCCTTTGTATAGGCAAGTCTTCCCCTGACTGTGAGAACCTGCTCCCTTTATCCTTGATACAGTTATTTTTCTGCTAATCTCCATGTGGGTAACAATTTCCTTAAGACACCAGTCTCATCCTCCCTGCCATTGTGGCCCCGACCCTTCTCCTGTACTTTTTTCTTTTCCTGCCCAAACTGTCAGGGAGAGAGGGAGGGAGAAGCATTTTTAATCTGGAAAGCCCTCTGCACACGTGTGTCTGGTGAAGCACTTGGCTTACTCCTGTCCCCTCATAGGCCCTTCCCAGATCGCCCTGGCCTGAAAGGAGCCCGTTTTTTTTTCTGCTGCAGCTTGTTTTTCTATTACCAGCCTTCTTAGTTTTTTTTTCTGTGTTAGGTTTTCAACTTGCCTTGCTCTCACTTAGCCTATCAACCCTGCGGTGTGCAGTCCTTCTCGTCTTAAAAACTACTTTATTGAGATGTGATTGACATAAATGAGGGACTTCGCTGGTGCCTGAGACGGTAAAGAATCTGCCTGCAATGTGGGAGACCCAGGTTCAATCCCTGGATCAGGAAGATCCCCTGGAGAAGGGAATGGCAACCACTTCAGTATTCTTGCCTGGAGAATTCCATGACATATAAAAGCTGTGCTATGCATATTTAATGTATACAGTTCAACGGGTTGAGGGATAAGTATATGCCTGTGAGACCATTACTGCCATCAAGGCGATAAACATATCCATCACCTCGCAAAGTATCCTCCCACCCCCATTACTGTTACTGTTATTATTATTAATATACGTGCTTAGTTGCTCAGTCTTGTCCAGCTGTTTGCGACCTCATGGACTGTAGCCCGCCAGGTTCCTCTGTCCATGGGATTCTCCAAGCAAGGATAATGGACTGGGTTGCCATTCCCTTCTCCAGGGGATCTTCCCGATCCAGAGACCAAACCTGGGTCTCTTGCATTGCAGACGGATTCTTTGTCATCTGATCTACCAGGAAAGTATGAGGATTATTAATCTGATCCCCGTTTAGCTTCTCTTGGTGCTGGCACCAGAGCTGTTCCTTTTGCATGGGTCTCATGTGTAAAACTGAAGGTGTTGGCTTCTTAGACCAGAATCTGAACGCCTGCCTCTTCGAAGCAGAGCTCCGCTCTGCCTCAGCCTCTGCAGGAAGGTGACTCATGGCCCTTTGGAGAAGCACTTGTTGATGCAAGCCTCCCTCCCTGGCATTCCACTGGAAAATCAACCCTTTGCTGGCCTGACTAAATTTATAAAGGGTTGGCCCCAGCAGCTGGTGGCAGCAGCTGGTAGTTAAAATCTCTGACAGATTTTTTTTTCTCCTCTGAAAAATATTTCAGACACTCTGGTCCCAGCACCACCACTTGTAGAATTTGGAAGCCATTTATAGCCACTTACAGTTGGTCTGAGAAGAATTCCCCTCTGTCCTTATAAGTCAGCCCTCCGCTGTCCTTAAGCCATCTGGAGCATGACCGATCCCTTCGAAGTAAGACAGGAAGATGCAGGGGCTGAGGGTGCAGTGTGGATTTGATGGTTTTTTCCTTTACAGTCTCACTTGGTTCAGTTTAATATATATGTATACACACACATATATGCATATTTAAATCATCCCTGAATATTCATTGGAAGGACTTATGCTGAAGCTGGAACTCCAATCCTTTGGCCATCTGATGCAAAGAGCCAACTCATTGGAAAAGACCCTGATGCTCGGAAAGATAGAGGGGGAGAAGCGGGAGACAGAGGATGATGGTTGGATGGCATCACCGAATCAATGGACACGAGTTTGAGCAAACTCTGGGAGATACTGAAGGACAGGGGAGCCTGGTGTGCTGCAGTCCAGGGGGTCGCAAAGAGTCGGACACGACTGAGTGACTGAACAACAGCATGGGAGGCTTATAAACCTTTATCTGAGCCTATTAACTCTGCACACTATTCGAATGCCCTTTAATCTGCAGTACATTAGGAGCAGAGAATTGGAAAGCAGAAAGTAAAAAGATAGTCAGGTGAGGTGGTGGAGGCAGAGGCGCTGGCTCACAGCCTGTGAGGGAGAGGCCAGACTGAGCTTGCAGAGTCCTCAGCCATGGTACTGTCCAGGGCCTTCCCTTTCAGAGATGGAAAAGTTAAGCTCAGAGCAGTCACCTGGCTGAGATCCCAAGGTGGGGCTTGGTCTAGAATCCAGCTTTCATGACTCCATATACAATTGTGTTTTAGGGCCATGGCATACCTCCTCACTTACATCATAGGCGCTCAAGACGCTGATCATGTGTCACTGACAAAGTGTTTAATTATATTCAGGATTCTCTGTTCCAAAAAAATCCCAGCCGTCAAGCAATTGTCCAACATGCTTTGAAAATTAATTCCGTCCTCAATGAGTTAAAATGCCATCTCATTGACTGTGCGGGGAGATACTGTCATCTGACAGATTCTCCACCAGGACCTTAATTTTCCCCAGTGGTGCCAATTGAGAGAGGAACAGCTGGGTTTCTGCCCTGGGATGAGGCTGGCAAGCCTGGGTCCTCCCAGGGAGGGAAGGTGTGAGTAGAGAAGTCACTATAGGTGTGAGTTTAGAAGCGTTGCTTTGCTGGCCCCCTCTCTTAAAATTTTCACTGAGCTATGAATTGAAATTGCTCCCTGGCATCGAAATTTTCCTCCAAGATGCTTTTTCTTTTGCTTATAAAAGCCGCATATGTTCAGAATAGAACTGGAAAATAGAGTTAAACTCAACGAAAAAGAAAAGAAACACTGCTAACTTTACTACTGAAAGAGAATTGCCGTTGACTCCTTGATGTGTATCCTTCCACATTGCTTGGTTTGTTCACTGTCAATTGCTTCCTGTGTGGGTGTTTGTACATACACGCATGTGTATACACATACACACAGATACGTGTATATTCATACACACATGCACGGAAAGTCTGGATCATGCTGCCAGTAGTTTTTTAACCTATTTTCAGTTAATAATGGATGTCTTTATTTTTGAATGCATGGAGATCTACCTTCTTTTTGAAATTTTTAAAGTTGATTTTCTAACCTTTTTTTCACATGGCTGCAAATGAGTTCATTCTGTGACTGCTTTAACTTGCCTGACTGTCCCCTAGTGTGGACATTCTGGCTGTTTCCTTTTTGTTTTTCCTATTGTGGTCACAGCTGTGATTGGCATCTTTGCTCACACCCTTAATCATCTCCTTAGAATAAATTCTTGGAAGTAGAATGGTTGTGTCAAAAGAAACAGTCTTTTATGGCTTTCGGTGTGTGTTGCCAGAACTCCTGGGCCGTGTTTTTCCGCTCAGGTTTTATGACTTTGGAAGGCCGATATTGCCTGTGGTTAAGGATTCTCCGAACCGTGGTCCAGCAGAGACATCCTGAGTCCCTGCGGGCCTCCTCCTCCAGGCCCGCCCCTTCCTTCACTTCGCTCTCTGCTCATCTCCCTCTGACTCCTCGGGTGTGGTCATCACAGGGCTCCAGGGTCGGAGGGCTTGGGATGGTGGGTGGAACTGTGAAGGAAGAAGGAAGCGTCACAAGATCCATGGGAGTAAATAGAAAGACGTGGGCACAAGTGTGTGCCAGTCTGGCCCTATTTAGAACATAGTTTCGGAACGCTCACCCTGGGCCTCCCCGCCTCTCTTTCGTCTCAATGCCAAGGGAAGCACTTTGGGGTGTTTTGAGGCTTTGGGCTGATTCTTCAGCTTAAGATCGACTCCCAGCCCCTCACCCTGGCCTTGTGATCTGGCTCCGGCCCTTCTGTCCCCTTCCTGGTCATCTTGATCTGTGCTCCAGCTGCAGTGGCCTTTCCAAATTCCTCCAGACCGGCACTCTCCTTCCTGGACTGGGCTTTCAGATCTTCGGCTCCCTCTGCTGCAGGCTCCCTCTGCTGCAGGCTCCCTCTGCTGCAGGCGCCCCTTCCCTTACTCTTCTGCCCTTGGGATAAAACCCAGTGGGGCTGTTAAGGGCGTGGCTCCTGGTGTCTGGCTTGGGTTTGTATCCTGGTTCTGCCTTTTACCAGCTGTGCAACTTTGGATAAATTACTCAACTTCTCTATGCATTGGTTTCCTCATCTGTAAAGTGGGACTAATGATAATACCCACCTCATAGGGTGGTTGTGAGCATTGAATATGGTGATGGCTGTGAACACTTACATCTTAGTTCCTGGCACAAAGCACGTGTCAGCAAACATTAGCTGTCACTGAGCTGATTGATGGCTGGCCTCAGCTTATAATGTTACAAAGACGTTTTCCCTGATCCCCACTCCAGGCTGGGACCTCCTAGTTTATGTTCTAGCCGTTTGTATCTCTCTATCTTAGCAGTTACAACAGTTTTTACTGGAGAAATAAGTATTTTTATTTTATTTTTAGAATTGTTATTATTATTTTTAACACCAAAAACATTTTGTATTGGGGTATAGCTGATTAACGGTGAAGGCAATGGCACCCCACTCTAGTACTCTTGCCTGGAAAATCCCATGGACAGAGGAGCCTGGTAGGCTGCAGTCCATGGGGTCGCTAAGAGTCGGACACGACTGAGTGACTTCACTTTCGCTTTTCACTTTCATGCATTGGAGAAGGAAATGGCAACCCACTCCAGTGTTCTTGCCTGGAGAATCCCAGGGACGGGGGAGCCTGGTGGGCTGCCGTCTATGGGGTTGCACAGAGTCGGACACGACTGAAGCGACTTAGCAGTATAGCTGATTAAAATGTTGTGGTAGTTTCAGGTGAACAGCAGAGGGACTCAGCTATACATACACAGGTATCCATTCTCCCCCAAACCCCTCTCCCCTCCAGGCTGGCACATGACATTGAACGGAGTTCCATATGCTATACAGTAGGTCACTGTTGCTTATCCATTTTAAACGTAGCATTGTGTGCATGACCTCCCACAGTCCCTAACTATCCCTTCCCCCTGTTTACCATAAGTTTCTTTTCTGTTTTCTAAGTAAGCCCATTTGTGTAGTTTCTTTTTAGATTCCATGTGTAAGGAATGTCACGATATTTCTCCTCCTCTGTCTGACTTACTTCATAACTCTCTAGATCCATCCATGTTGCTGCAAATGGCATTATTTCATTCTTTTTAATGGCTGATTGATATTCCTTGTATATATGTATCACATCTTCTTTATCCATTCCTCTCTTGATGGACATTTAGGTTGCTTCTGTGTCTTGGCTATTGTAAACAGTGAATACGCATTAAGAAAAAAAAATTTTTTTTAAACTTTGACTGTTGCCTGAGACTGTAAGCTCCACGAGGGCAGGGACCACTTTACAGGGTTGTTGTAATAATAACATAGTTGTTATTCAGTCAGTGTCTGCTCAAGGACTGAAGGTAATGGTCTCGTTACTGACTGCTACAGAGCCAAGTTCATCAGAAAGAAGTAATGACCCTTCCTGATAAGCTAAGACATGACTGGTCACGGAAGGGGATTCCCAGAGAGTAAAAGGATGTGTGTGACCAGCGACAGCATCCGGTGTCTCTCGGAACTTTCAGAGCAGCCTGCTCTTGGAGATTGTCTGATGCCAACCTTCTCAGAGGACAAAGGGCCAGTGTAGTTTTTAATTTCTAACTCACTTTAAGGTCTAAACTTCTGAAAACATATTTAAATGAATTACTAGAAAGCAAAACAAAGCTCAAGGCCAGGGTGTCTCTACCCGGGTGTACCAACCTCTGGGGCCAGATAATTCTTTGCTGTGGGTCTGCCCTGTGCATTGTAGGGTACTTAGCAGCATCCCTGGATTCCAGCTGCACCTGGCCCTCTGGTTGTGATGATCAGAATTGTCTTCAGATATTGCCAAATGTCCCCTGGTTGGCAAAAGTCACCCCTGGTTGAGAACCGCCCATCAAGACCTACAAAAGACAAACCCCGACTTTAATTACTGGAGTCAACAGACAGAATGAATACCATGTTCCTCTAAAGACCTGTAGGCCCTTACCCCGGGTGTGTGTGCTGTGTCTTCATGGAGCAGTAACCAACCCCTCCTGGATCAGCACCGCCATGGGCCATGCTTGGAATAGCCCAGCTCCTTCCTCTACAGGAAGGGAAACTGAGGCCCTGCGTGGGACCCAGAGAAAATGTGCAGTTGAAACACATTGAAGACGTTCAGGAACATTTCTGAGCCTTGGTTTTCTCCTCTCCCAGTTCACTTGTAGCAGATGATGTCATCCAGCCGGCTGCCCTTGAAGACCTGGAAAACTCACTCTTAGCTGCCTCGACCTCCCACAGTGATGTCAGCAGCCACGTCTCCAAGGATCTGATAGCCCAGAGGTGGGGTGGGGGTGGGCCGGCGGCTGATGGCAGGACCCTGGGGCCCACTCTCTGAGGCTGCCTCCTTGTCCTCCCCTGCCCTCTTCTGCCCACAGTTCCAGCCCCTCACCCCTACACCCCTAGCCCCGGTGTGCACACTCCCCTGCATGGGGCTGGGCCAAGTCGCTCAGTGGTATTTGACTCTTTGCGACCCCCTGGACTGTAGCCTGCCAGACTCCTCTGTCCATGGAATTCTCTAGGCAAGAATACTGGAGTGGGTAGCCATTCTGTTCTCCAGGGATCTTCCTAATGCAGGGATTGAACCCAGGTCTCCTGCCTTGCAGGCGAGGCTTTACCATCTGAGCCACAAGGGAAGCTCTCCTGGGGCCTTAGGGATGACCTGAGGGGACCCCAGGAAGGAGCTTTCCCCGCCCCCAACAAAGGCCATTTTAGAGATTTGTCCTCCTGTGTTCTTATTTAAATAGAAGCCCTCCAGGAATGACATTGTGCTATTCATACTTTCCCAGGAATGACTTAGCTGCCTCTGTCCTCCCAGGACACAAGCTGGGGTAGGTGCTTGTGTTCTTTATCTTTGGGAGGTGGGCAGAGACTATAGGAGCCAGCAGCCCACAGGAAAGGGACCAGATCCTGTGTCTTCGCTCCGCAAATGGGCCTGGCTGAGGACTTCTCCTCACCTTCGAGCCGCCCACCCGCCTGCCCTGGCCCTGCCCTGCGTGCCCCACACCCCACCCCTCACTGTTCTCCGTGTGCAGTGTGTTCATCGTGCATCTGCCTGCAGACTTCACACTTAGTTTATTGAAACCAGGCTTGTTCACAGCCAGCCTTGGGACTTGGCTCAGATGCCTTTACACACACACACACACACACACACACACACACACACACACACACAATCTCTCTCTTTCTCTACACACAGGTGTATATATATGTATGTCTCTATAATGTATATGTATGTGTATATATATATACATACTTCTGCTTTATATTGATATATATATATGTATAGTATATATTATATAATGTATAATTATATAATACATAACATGTATTTATATATATGTATGTATATACTACTCCTGCTTTATTGACTATGCTAGAGCCTTTAACTGTGTGGATCACAGCAAACTGTGGAAAATTCTTAAAGAGATGGGAATATCAGACCACCTTATCTGCCTCCTGAGAAATCTGTATGCAGCTCAAGAAGCAACAGTTAGAACTGGACATGGAACAACGGACAGGTTCCAAATAGGAAAGAAGTATGTCAAGGCTGTATATTGTCAGCCTGCTCACTTAACTTATATGTAGAGTACATCATGTGAAACTCCAGTCTAGATGAAGGACAAGCTGAAATCAAGATTGCTGGGAGAAATATCAAGAACCTCAGATACGCAGATGACACCACCCTTATGGCAGAAAGTGAAGAGGAACTAAAGAGCCTCTTGATGAAAGAAAGTGAAAGAGGAGAGTGAAAAAGTTGGCTTAGAACTCAACATTCAGAAAACTAAGATCATGGCATCTGGTCCCATCACTTCATGGGAAATAGATGGGGAAACAGTGGAAACAGTGACAGTTTATTTTTGGGGCTCCAAAATCACTGCAGATGGTGACTGCAGCCATGAAATTAAGATGCTTGCTCCTTGAAAGAAAATCTATGACCAATTTAGACAGAATGTTAAAAAGCAGGGACATTATTTTGCCCACAAAGGTCCTTCTAGTCAAAGCTATGGTTTTTCCAGTAGTCATGTATGGATGTGAGAGTTGGACTATAAAGAAAGCTGAGCACAGAATTGATGCTTTTGAGGTGTGGTGTTGGAGAAGACTCTTGAGAGTCCCTTGGACTGCAAGGAGATCCAACCAGTCCATCCTGAAGGAAATCAGTCCTGAATATTCCTTGGAAGGACTGATGTTGAAGCTGAAACTCCAATACTTTGGCCACCTGATGCGAAGAACTGACTCATTTGAAAAGACCCTGATGCTGGGAAAGATTGAAGGCAGGAGAAGGGGACGACAGAGAATGAGATGGTTGGATGGCATCACCGACTGGATGGACACGAGTTTGAACAAGCTCCAGGAATTGGTGATGGACAGGGAAGCCTGGCGTGCTGCAGTCCACGGGGTCGCAAAGAGTCTCCAACACGACTGAGCGACTGAACTGAAAGGACCCACTGGGGGATCAGGGCAAGCCCACAGGCTGCCTCCAAACCCTGGTGGACTGCGCCCTGTCCAGGGCCCTGGTTGGCCGTGTGGGTTCTCCCCACCCCGCGACCCTAGACAGCCCAGCGCCTAGACCTTTGCCTAGGTAGTGCCTGCTTCCTGGTGTGCCCTTCCCTACCATCAACCCCAGGTCTTTCTGGAAAAAAGCTTCCAAACTGGGGAGAGTTCGACAGCTTTTGGAGGAATTGCAGACTGAATCCAGGGGCCCTCGATGGGTTAAGTTACCTTGCTTATGAGCGAGTTACAGCTAAAAAGCTCATGTGAATAGATTATGGATATGGATATGGGGGGAAATGGCAAAATATGGAACGCTTCACGAATTTGCGTGTCATCCTTGCGCAGGGGCCATGCTAATCTTCTCTGTATCGTTCCAATTTTAGTATATGTGCTGCCGAAGCGAGCACAAACTTGGTGAAGACTCCAGAGCTATTTATAGTGGACAGAATTAAAAACTTTTCGCTGAGGGTGAATTCCATTAACAACCAATTCAGCAATTCTTCCCCCCCCCCTTTTTTTTTACTGCATTAGTGCAATAGTAGCTTAATCTAAAGGAGTTATTCACTGAAACTTAGAAAGTGTTGCTTCACTAATTATAATGCAGATCGCTGTTGGGAATCAACGAACGTATGCAAATTACCCCGGAAGAGGGGCGGAGCCACTGCCGTCCCGGAGGTGTCCCGGAAGCTGAACCTGAATGTATATATACATGATGTTCATTGTTTTCAGTCCCTCAGTCGTGTCCGACTCTGCCACCCCAAGGACTGCAGCCCGCCACGCCTCCCTGTCCATCACCAACTCCCGGAGCTTGCTCAAACTCTTGGCCATTGAGTCGGTGATGCCATCCAACCATCTCATCCTCTGTCGTCCCCTTCTCCTGCCTTCTATCTTTCCCAGCATCAGGGTCTTTTCAAATGAGTCAGTTCCTCACATCAGGTGGCCAAAGTATTGGAGTTTCAGCTTCGCCATCAGTCCTTGCAATGAATATTCAGGGTTGATTTCCTTCAGGATTGACTGGCTTGATCTCCTTGCAGTCCAAGGGATTCTCAAGAGACTTCTCCAGCACCACAGTTCAAAGGCATCCATTCTTCGGGGCTCAGCCTTTTACACTGTCCACCTTTTTCATCCGTACATGATTACTGGAAATACCATAGCTTCCACTATATGGACCTTTATTGGCACAGTAATGTCTCTGCTTTTTAAAAGAGCCTTCACTGTGTGTTTCTTTTTTTTTTTTTGACCTCAGCGTGCGATTGTGGGATCTTAGTTTCCTGACCAGGGATCAAACCTGGGTCCTGAGCGGTGCAAACACGGAGTCCTAACAACTGGTGTGTGTGTGTTACTTTACTTCAGTCCTCTCGGAGTGTTTGCAACCCTGTGGGCCATAGCCCACCAGGCTTCTCTGTCAATAGGTTTTTCCAGGCAAGAATACTGGAGTGGGTTCCCATGCCCTCCTGCAGGGGATATTCCTGACCCAGGGATTGAACCCACCTCTGTTAATTTTCCTGTGTTTGCAGGCGTGATCTTTACCACTAGCACTACCTGGGAAGCCCTCTCCCCCCACCCCCCAACAACCAGACTGCCAGAAAATTCTCCCTACACACATTGTAATTATATCTTATTAGTAAAACTGCTTTTGGCTGCCTAATGCGTGGCACTGGGGAGCCATAGTGAATGAAACAGGCTAGGAGTCCCTTCTCCCCAGGCTGAGACCTGAGCCTCCCTCTGAACTCTTTCAGCCACCCTTGCCCCAGGTGTCACTGCCCTTCTCAGATACCTATGAATGATCTGTCTCAGAGGCCCTCTCTGTGAATGGAGGAACTGGATCAGTTGCGACCTCCAGAACCACAGCACCCAGCCTGAGTCCGGCTGGCCCTTGGGAAATGTTGCTGAACTTGAAACGGGTTAGAGGGGAGTGATGGGGTGGGCCTCCTTCTCTGTCTGCTTGGGGGTCAGTGTGTGCTGACCACCTCGCAGCCGGCTTTGTCGGGGGAGCAGGCCGTCCATTCCTGCTGTCCCGCTGGGACAGTGTCAAGCGACCTCTTCATAAACTGGGAGGTTTACCTGGTGGAGGAGAAATGTTAGGGTAGGGTTGACACAGCAGGAAGCTCTAGGCCAGAAACAGATGCTGTGAGGCGGCTGCATGTTGACATCGAATTCTGAATGTTTCTGTTACTGGTGGGAGCCAACTATAGTTTTTATGTGCGAATTTAACTTCTTAAAGAGAAATCTAGCTGGGGAACAAGACCCTCAGCACCCAAGGAGTGTGCAGAAGCTTCTAGGGTGAAGTCAGGCATGCCTTGCCATCCTCCTGCTTGGCTTCCTCCCTCCCCCATGGCTCTCCCTGACCCCCACCGTTTTTATCTTATTTTTTTAAATTTATTCATGTATATTGATTTTTGGCTGCACTGGGTCTTCTTTGCTGCGTATGGGCTTTCTCTGCTTTTGGTAAGTGAGGGCTACTCCCTAGTTGTGGTGAACGGGCTTCTCGTTGCAGTGGCTTCTTTTGTTTTATGGCACAGGCTCTAGGGTGCCTGGGCTTCAGGAGCTGTGGCTCTTGGACTCCAGAGCACAGGCTTAGAAGTTGTGGTGCATGGGCTTCACGGTCTTCTCCAACCAGGGATCAAACCTGCGTCTCCTGCATTGGCAGGCGCTTTCTTAACCACTAGACCACAAGGGAAGTCCTCCCCCACCGTTTTAGCAAGGCCGAGGGACCTCCAGCTGCAGTGGGAGGGGCTCACCCTTAGTGGGGCTTGGAGGGGGGCTGAGATCATCCTTATTCAGAGCTCCGGGGAGACCCAGGGGCGTGGGAGCAGAGGCTACAGGAGCCTCTGATGTCTTGGCTGGGCGGCACTCAGGACAACTAAAGTCCACTGGGGGTGTTACTGGTGCCCCTAAAGTCCTCTCCGCACCCCGAGACTGTGTATTTTAAATGGCTTGTCCAGGCCCCACTATAGTCCAGTGATGTCTGCTCTTCAAGCTCCCGCTGAGGGCACTTTCTGTGGTCTAGGGCCATGCAGACTGCTCACTGTAAATGCTCACAACACCCCCAGGAGGCAGGGGGTTCTGTTATGACTGCTCTGTTACAGATGAGCAGACCGAGGCACAGAGATGCCAGTGTGTTCAAGGACATGTAGCTAGTGAGTGGCAGAGCTGGGCTTTGAAGCAGGTCCAGCTTGGCTACCAAGCCTGGTTCTGAACTTCTCCATTGGCTGCAGCGAACTGGGTTCCTTCCTTCCCCCATGCCATGGAGTCCTGCCTACATCATGGCCTCTCTCAAGTCCGAGGAAGACACGAGTAAAGAAGCTGTGTCTCCTGTGACCATGACCAAGCGTGAATACAGGATGCAGGAAGGAACCGATGACTAAGTTCCAAGGACTGATTACATCCATGCTGAGAGCCTGGCCAGCCCTCTGGCTTCATTTTCCAGTGGAAAGATTCGGTAGATCTCTGTGCCGACAAGCAATTTTGGTGCCTTGCCAGTGTGATTGGACTTTTGTCCAGAGTTGTATTGTCCTATTCTGACTGGAAATTGGTGGGAAGGGGGTAGTCCATATTTAGTGCCATGCTTTTCCTGATTTTGTGCGTTTTGTTGGTGATGTTGCTGTTTCAAAGCACAAGAAGGCTATGATGAGCCTGATGTAGAAAATGCTTGTGTTAGATAAGCTTCATTTGGGTGTGCATTATAGTGCTGTTTTCTATGAATTCAACATTCAGTTCATTTCGGTTCAGTTCAGTCGCTCACTTGTGTCCAACTGTTTGCGACCCCGTGAATTGCAGCATGCCAGGCCTCCCTGTCCATCACCAACTCCTGGAGTTCACTCAGACTCACGTCCATCGAGTCAGTGATGCCATCCAGCCATCTCATCCTCTGTCATCCCCTTCTCCTCCTGCCCCCAATCCCTCCCAGCATCAGGGTCTTTTCCAATGAGTCAACTCTTTGCATGAGGTGGCCAAAGTACTGGAGTTTCAGCTTTAGCATCATTCCTTCCAAAGAAATCCCAGGGCTGATCTCCTTCAGAATGGACTGGTTGGATCTCCTTGCAATTCAGGGGACTCTCAAGAGTCTTCTCCAACACCACAGTTCAAAAGCATCAATTCTTCAGCGCTCAGCCTTCTTCACAGTCCAACTCTCATATCCATACATGACCACAGGAAAAACCATAGCTTTGACTAGACGGACCTTTGTTGGCAAAGTAATGTCTCTGCTTTTGAATATGCTATCTAGGTTGGTCATAACTTTTCTTCCAAGGAGTAAGCATCTTTTAATTTCATGGCTGCAGTCACCATCTGCAGTGATTTTGGAGCCCCCAAAAATAAAGTCTGACACTGTTCCCACTGTTTCCCCATTTGCCATGAAGTGATGGGACCAGATGACATGATCTTCGTTTTCTGAATGTTGAGCTTTAAGCCAATTTTTTCACTCTCCACTTTCACTTTCATCAAGAGGCTTTTGAGTTCCTCTTCACTTTCTGCCATAAGGGTGGTGTCATCTGCATGTCTGAGGTTATTGATATTTCTCCCGGCAATCTTGATTCCAGCTTGTGCTTCTTCCAGCCCAGCGTTTCTCATGATGTACTCTGCATATAAGTTAAGTGAGCAGGGTGACAATATACAGCCTTGACGTACTCCTTTTCCTATTTGGAACCAGTCTGTTGTTCCATGTCCAGTTCTAACTGTTGCTTCCTGACCTGCATACAGATTTCTCAAGAGGCAGGTCAGGTGGTCTGGTATTCCCATCTCTTTCAGAATTTCCCACAGTTTATTGTGATCCACACAGTCAAAGGCTTTGGCATAGTCAATAAAGCAGAAATAGATGTTTTTCTGGAACTCTCTTGCTTTTTCCATGATCCAGCGGATGTTGGCAATTTGATCTCTGGTCCCTCTGCCTTTTCTAAAACCAGCTTGCACATCTGGAAGTTCACGGTTCATGTATTGCTGAAGTCTGGCTTGGAGAATTTTGAGCATTACTTTACTAGCGTGTGAGATGAGTGCAATTGTGCGGTAGTTTGAGCATTCTTTGGCATTGCCTTAAGGAATATATATTGTGTGCATGCCTGCTAAGTTGATTCAGTCATGTCCATCTCTTTGTGACTCTATGGACTATAGCCTGCCAGGCTCCTCTGTCCATGGGACTCTCCAGGCAAGAATAGTTGAATGGGTTGCCATGCCCTCCTCCAGAGGATCTTCCTCACCCAGAGATCAAACCTGCATCTCCAGCATTGCAAGCAGATTGTTTACCACTGAGGCACCGGGGAAACCCCAAGGAGTACATATAAATTTATATTAAGGAATCACTACAGATGGTGACTGCAGCCATGAAATTAAAAGACATTTACTCCTTGGAAGGAAAGTTATGACCAACCTAGATAGCATATTCAAAAGCAGAGACATTACTTTGCCAACAAAGGTCCGTCTAGTCAAGGCTATGGTTTTTCCTGTGGTCATGTATGGATGTGAGAGTTGGACTGTGAAGAAGGCTGAGCGCCGAAGAATTGATGCTTTTGAACTGTGGTGTTGGAGAAGACTCTTGAGAGTCCCTTGGACTGCAAGGAGATCCAACCAGTCCATTCTGAAGGAGATCAGCCCTGGGATTTCTTTGGAAGGAATGATGCTAAAGCTGAAACTCCAGTACTTTGGCCACCTCATGCAAAGAGTTGACTCATTGGAAAAGACCCTGATGCTGGGAGGGATTGGGGGCAGGAGGAGAAGGGGATGACAGAGGATGAGATGGCTGGATGGCATCACTGACTCGATGGACGTGAGTCTGAGTGAACTCCAGGAGTTGGTGATGGACAGGGAGGCCTGGCGTGCTGCGATTCATGGGGTCACAAAGAGTCAGATATGACTGAGCGACTGATCTGATCTGATCTGATTAGCTGCATATTAAATAAAGTATTTTAAAACAGAAACTCACATAAAACAAGGTTATATTTTGATCAGTTGACAAAAATACTATGGCCAGTGGCTCACAGGAACCTACCCCTATATTTCCCCTAGGACCAGTGGTTCAGTGTTTGCTAATTCAGTGTCTACATGGCTTTATAGAATGTAATTACTGCAAATAAAGAGAATCAACTGTACTTAACTTTGCTGCTCTGTGGGAGTAATTAAGAAGGGCATTCTGGGTGTGTGGTGGTGGCTTTTTAAACCTCAGAAATGGCCCTGCCTACTCACCCCATCTGTTTTCGTCTCTTCCTGCTGCCATAACAAAATATCACAGACTGGGTGACTCATAAGCAGCAGAAATTATTGGACCTCCCTGGTGGTCCAGTGGTTTAAGACTGAGTTTTCAGTGCAGGGGCATGGATTCAGTCCCTCGTTGGGGCAGATCCTGATGCCACGAGATGCAGCCAAATAAACAAAACAGCAAAAAGTATTGCTCACAGTTCTGGAGGCTGGAAGGCCACAGTGAGGGTGCCAGCATGGTTCGAGTGAGGGCCCTCTTCCTGGTTGCAGATGTCTCACTATGCCCTTACACGATGAAGGGACCTGGGGAACTCTGAAGGGTCTCTTTTATATTGTCACTAACCCCTTTCATGAGGGCCCCACCCTTATGACCTAGTCACCTACAGACGGCCCCACCTCCTAATGCCATCACCTTGGGCATTGGGATGTCCATGTAGGAATTCCAGGACACAGACATTCAGGCCATAGCATCACCCAGATTCCTGTTCAGAGCAGGGACAGGAGGGGCAGGAGAGGTGAGCAGAGGCAGGGAGGGAAGAAAGCAGAGGGCAGTCTGGAACATCCTCCCTGGAGTTTTGCCACCCTGCCCGAGCAGGTTTGGGACCTTAAGTTAAAAAATTAAATTTAAATAAAAGCATGTTTAAAAAATTCACTAAAACAAGGAAAGTGGGGCTGGAGCATTTTCTTTAAGCCCCTGGAGAGAAAGCAGAGCTTTCTCCCTCCTTTCTGCCGCTACTATTTCTTTGGCGCTGGATCTTTCCCTTTTAAGAACTCTTCTTTCTGAATGAGAACCGACAGGACACCCTGGTCCTTGCAGTAGTTCTCACATACAATGGATGGGATTTCAGTGCCCCCCCTCTCCCCGCCCAATTAAAGCCGCTGGAGGACATCAGACTTGCCCCCTCCTCGGGGAATAGCCTCTGAACCTGCTATCGGTGGTTGGGCTTCCCTTTGGCCTTCGGCCTCCCAAGATGGCACAGAAAGTCCAACTCAGACCTTCTAGAGCATTCTACAAATGACCAGATTGCCTGTGGCCACTTGTACTCCCATCTGTTCAATATTTTCTATTTTTTTTTAATAAAGCAGCAGGATTGCTTTTCAATTGAAACCATGCAGCTGTACTACCATTTGTTAAACAGAGTAAAATAGGGCACCCTGGTTACATCTGGGAACTCCGGTGTTTTTCCCATAGTCAGGACTCCGAGCAGAGGGGTCTCTTTAGATCTTGAGGACGCCCTGGATACAGCTAGGAAACTCTTCACCTGAGTCATGTCCACGGGGTCCAAAGGTTAGCACGCCTCAAAAGAACCCGGGTCCAGCCCAGATTTCTGCCCCATTCCTTGAGTGTCTGATTCAGGAGGTCTGCAGAGAGGCCCCCCGCCTCTGCAAACCATTTTTTACAAGTTCCCAGGTGCTACTGCTTCTGCTGGTCTGGGGTCCACACTTGGGGAACCACTGGGTAAGGCAGTCGTGTCCAGATGCTTTCTCCTCACCTGTCAGGCTGTTCACAGCTCCTCAGAGTAGGGAAGTCCTGACCCAGCAGCTGGTGTCTGAAGTTTCTGATTGATCTTCGACTTCAGACAGGAGAGCCAGGGACGAGGGAGAGCCCCTGCTCTGTGTGACAGCCTCTATAGAGTTTCCCGATTCCGAAATGGAGCTTCAGAATTTTCCAAAGTTGAAAGTACAGGGAATTCATACTGACTTGCAGCTTCTGTTGCTCCTCTTGCTCCAAATAGTGCAGTTTATTTTGGTTTCCTCTGTTTGTACTGTAAGATTTTTTTTTTTCGTCTTTCTGCTATGGATGTGCCTCAGTGGGTTTAACTACTTCAGAAAGGTTAGCTGAACCTTTATTTAGGCAAGTACCTTAGTAAAACTGAATGATAAAGTGGAACTGTTGTTTTTTTTTTAATTTAGAAAAGGAATCACCTAAGCTTCCCTGGTGGCTCAGAGGTTAAAGCGTCTCCCCACAATGCGGGAGACCTGGGTTCCATCTCTGGGTCGGGAAGATCCCCTGGAGAAGGAAATGGCAACCCACTCCAGTATTCTTGGAGAAGGAAATGACAACCCACTCCGGTATTCTTGCCTTGAGAATCCTATGGACGGAGGAGCCTGGTGGGCTACAGTCCACGGGTCGGGTTGCAAAGAGTTAGACACGACTGACCGACTTCACTTTCACTTTCAAGTCTCTTCTGAAGAAAGGGATTCCTTTACACCATTTCAGAAGTACGTGTTGAAGGTATTCGTGCTCTTGAGACAAATTTACGTAACCAGCGCCCAGCAGGCTGAGTCACTCGGTTGCACCTAATTTGTTCGGAACCTGTGAGTTTCCAGTGTCAAGCTTGGTGCTCTTAGGTTGATGCACATGAATTGCCACACTGGCAATTGTCAAAATATCGGCCATTTCATATGGTTCAAAGTAGTACAGGATCTTGTTCTTGGTCTGGTTTTTCATGGTTCTGGAGCTGCTTTATGTAGTAGATAGGTTTTGACTTTTGAATAAGTAGTTAAATCTTGGATATCTGATATCAGCTTCCGGTTGGTCCTCTGAATCCACATCTCTACATTCTCTGTAACCACGCGAGGAATCTTGCACCTGGAGAAAGGATGCAAAGGACTGGGAAAGACAATGGTGGGAATTAATGGGCTGGATGGTCCAACCCAGATCAAAGCCTCTTGTGGTCTTGGGACGGTATTTACGACTTTTTCTTTAGTTAATATTTTCCTTCCTGATTAAGTTTTGCTTCAGCCAAGTTTAATACTAATTTCTCCCCTCTGAGCACAGACTCGCTCTGTGAAAAGGGTATGAACATGCTGGGTCAGAATTGACAAGCCAGCTCAGGGTTAACATGTGCGAAGCCAGCCTACAGCCAGCTGGACATCTGAAGGTCAGTGGTGTTTAGGGGCTGTGTATATGCTCACGTGGGCTGCTGCTGGCAACTAGAGATCTCTTGATGTGCCTGCTTTGGAATTTCCAGCCAATTCGCAAGCGTCTCTGGGCACCTTCTCATTTTGGCTTGGCTACTTCTCGGTGGTTGTGTCTCGAAGGAGGACGATCCTGGAACTCCCATCTCGGCGACTCCTTGTATCAAACCCCAGGGCTCTGCTGGACTGATTGTCTGGTGCTCCTATGGACTGAGCGTAGCTCGCTAAGCCAGCAATTTCCAATTGCTTTTTTTCCTTTGGCTTGCGTCGCGCTTTCAGTCTGAGCCGAGTCTTGGCCTTAGCTCTTGTCCTATTACGTAATCGTGTGCGCTTGGGGATTCAAGAAGAATAAAATCAAGGGGCCTGTGAGGAAGGGGCTATTGGGCTAATACCTTCCAGATGGCGATGTGAAATGGGAGATAAGATGCTGCCGCCCATCTGGCCCGACAGGACGTGATACGCTCCGCTCGTATCTTTGGGGCTGTTATCACCCTCCCGTGACAGCCAGGTCAGTCTGGTGTTTGTCCTTGGACAGGGGCTTAACTTGGCAACTCGAGCCGCTCTCCGAAATGAAATCTGCTATCAGGTCAGTGGGGGGTCTGCCAAGAAGGACTCAAAAGCCCTGAACAGGGACTCAAAAGACAACAGTTGGTGACAGCAAATCACTACAGCTGGGCCTGGAGGACTGTCGGGCTGAGTGCAAGCCCCGAAGCAACATCCTCTGTGTTCTCTGGTCCTCTGCGGGCAGAGACTGCATCCCTCACGGTTAACAGGGCCAGCTGTTGGTAGTGCCGACCTTGGTGAGGTCCTGCGTCAGGGACGACCAGCTCTGACCCATTAGTAGTGGTTCCCCAGGGATCTGTGTCGGGAAGGATTCAGAGGTCTTGTCCAGCTGGGCCTCTCAGGAAAGATGCCTTGATCAATAGGCCATTTCTGTCTGCTAACAGTATGGTGAGTTTATTTGCCTTTTTGGGGGTCAACTCTTCTCTTAAAAAAAAAAAAGGAAGCGAGGGCTTAAATTAAATCAGTGTTTCCTGCATCTTTCAAAAATACAAAAACTTAAAAAAAAATACAAAAACTTGACAAGAATTTGAATTCAGTTTCTTTGTTATTCCACAGGAAATATTGATTAACTCCTTAAATGGGAAAAGGGGTTAGTGGACTTCTAAAACTGGAAGGGCCTTCACAGTCCCATTCCTGGCCTGTTTTATAAGGACAGAAGTCAAGGGCAAGTGAACGTAAGCATCTTGCAGAAGCCACCTGAGAATGCACTGTGCACCCCGTCTCAGGGTGCTGCCCTCCTCAGTGCTGGGCTTGGCAGCTGTCCCGGAGTTCCCACTGAGGTTGGGAGTGGAACTGGACATCCGAAAGGACCTGACTCCCTGGGGATGAGGTCTCTAAGATGAGTCATTGCTGCTCAAGGGAGGCTTCAGTGGACAGGAGCTGGCAAGGGAATGCCAACCTGGTTAACTGCTTCCCATCTCTGCTCCAGCAGCATGGCCCTTTGGCAGCTCAAGAGGCTTTTCCAGGCAGGGGGACCTATGAAAGCTTTCCCTCGGAGGCCAGAACCAGGGCTGGCTTCAAGGGCATGTGACTTGGGCAGTTGCCCGGGGCCCCGTGCTTGGTTCAACACTCTGCCATCACCTTCCTGAAAGTCTAACCCTTTTGGAATGCAGGGCCCTGCGTTTTCACTTTGCTTTCATTTGCATTCCTGCGGCTTATGTTGCTGGTCCCACCTCAAGCTGGTTGCACTCTGGGATTCCAAGAAGAGAGGACAGTTGTCCCACTGTCGGTGGCCCTCGTGTTTGGGAGGCCAGGGGCAAGAGTGAAAGAGCTGCTCGGTGTTTCATCCTTGCTCCTGGCCTGGCTCTGTGCTGGGCACTGGAGAGACCACCGTGGCCGAGACTCTAGTCGGAGAAGAGGATGAGTTAGTAGAAAACAGCAGGAGATGCAGAAGCCAGGCTCAGCCCGGCCCAGCAATGCAGGGCGGACATCATTACCCCTGCCGGGGGTTGGGGGCACTTCCTCTCTTATGGGGTCAGCTAGGAGCGGTGCTAGGAGGGCTTCTTGGGTGGCACGAATGGTAAAGAACCTGCCTGCCAATACAAGAGACACAGGAGATGCGAGTTTGATCCCTGGGTTGGGAAGCTCCCCTGGAGAAGGGCATGGCAACTCACTCCAGTATTCTTGTCTGGAAAATACTATGGACAAAGGAGCCTGGCAGACTAGTCCATAGGGTCGCAAAGAGCCAGACACAATTAAGCCACTTAGCACAGGAGGGGATTTGAGAGAGGTAGGCGGGGATTCAGGGGCAAAGACACAGAGGCAAGAAACTACCAGGAGCCCCCAGACTGGCTTGGTGGGGTCAGGACAGTGACAAGGTAAACCTGGGAGGGAACAGAGGCAGGCTGATGGAGCCCCAGCTTTTGAAGCCCAGGAGTTTCACCTGCATTCTGTTAGACGTAAGATGTGGAAAGTGGGCAAGGGCTTCTGGCAAGGAAAGGACCTCATCAGGACTCAGGGTGGGGCATTCTGGTGTCTGGGGGAGATGGATGCAGGGGACAAAAAGCAGGATGTGCCGGAGCCCCGCTCAGAGAGGCTGCTGGCTTGGACCAGTGGGACAAAGAGGGCAGATTCTAGAAGGAAAAAGGAGGTGACTCAGCACAAAGGGTGATGAAGGGGGGAGAGTCCAGGGCAGTTTCAACTTCTGGTCCAGGACCTGGATGGCTGGTGGGGCCACTTGCCAAGCTGGGGAGAAACTGGGGAGGGGAGGAGGGTTAGGAGGGAAGAGGAGGAGTTCTATGGGGTCGGGAGGCATCAGTTGGTGCCACGTGCCAGAACTTCAGTCGTGAGTCACTGAGTCCTTCCCTGTTGGGACCTGACCTTCCTGTTTCTGGAGTTGGGCCAAGGGCAGGCTGCAGACCAGGAGGGAAGGGTGCCGTCATTCTTAAGAGAGCTGTTGAGTCATTTGTTTGGTGCCTTTAGCTGATGGGAACAGGCAAATGCAGGACGGGTGTGGCCCTGGTGATCAGGTGCCAACGGAGTGAAGGGTGGAGGGGGCAGTCACCCTGGTCTTCTGGCCAGAGAGCTGAGGGGACCCCAGGGCGTTCTCAGGGGCGGGGACAGTCAGCCTCGGGGCATCCTCATCACAAGGAGATGGCCTTTGTGCTTCCCCTGCGGGCCTGGCCTTCTTCTGAGCCCGAAGAGCCTTCCCTCTGCCAGCGTTTTCAAAGACAGAGACCTTTCCTTGCACTTTGATGGGAGTCGTAAAGTGCAGAACCACAAACCGCGTCACCTGTCCTCGGTTTGCGTTAAATAAGACACTTCATGGCAAATAGAAGGAGAAAAAGTGGAAGCAGTGATAGGCTTTATATTGTTGGTCTCCAAAATCACTGTGGACGATGACTGCAGCCATGAAATTAAAAGACGCTTGCTCCTTGGAAGGAAAGCTATGACCAACCTAGACAGCGTATTAAAAAGCAGAGACATCACTTTGCTGACAGAGGTCTGTCTAGTCAAAGCTCTGGTTTTTCCAGTAGTCATGTGTAGATATGAGAGTGGACCATAAAGAAGGCTTGAGTGCTGAAAAGCTGATGCTTTCAAATTGTGGTGCTGGAGAAGACTCTTGTCCCCTGGACTGCAAGATCAAAGCAGTCAATCCTAAAGGAAATCAACCCTGAATATTCATTGGAAGGAGTGTTGCTGAAGCTGAAGCTCCAAGCCACTTGATACGAAGAGCCAACTCATTGGAAAACACCCTGATGCTGGCAAAGATTGAAGGCAAAAGGAGAAGAGGGTGGCAAAGGATGAGATAGTTGGACAGCTTCACCAACTCAAGGGACATGAATCTGAGCAAATTCTCAGGAGATGGTGAAGGACAGGGAAGCCCGGTGTGTTGCAGTCCATGCAGTCACAAAGAGTCGGACACAACTTAAGCAACTGAACAACAGCAAAATAAGATCTTCAGGGGTGTGCAAAGAAAGGGGCCTGGCCAGTGTAATTTCTTTAGAAAATAAATTTTAGACTAGGAGTTTGGTTTTGTGAGTCGCCTGTTCACTTCTTAGAATAGGAATAAATGTCACTTTCCAGACGGTGAAATGGCTTTCTTAAGGAGTTTAACAGCCCCCAGTAATTTGCACTATTCATTTGAGTCATTCTTTTATGAGATTCCTTCCCAGGTGGCCCTAGTGGTAAAGAATATGCCTGCCAATGCAGGAAACGCAGGAGACGCAGGTTTGATCCCTGGGTTGAGAAGATCCCCTGAAAAAGGAAATGGCAACCCACTCCAATGTTCTTTCCTGGGAAATCCCATGGACAGAGGAGCCTGGTGGGCCACAGGCCACGGGGTCACAAAGTGTCAGACGTGACTGAGCACGTACATTTACAAAATATTTCAGCCACTGCCCATGTTGTTACAACCAGCAGTTTGAACGGCGGAGGCATCGTGCCGTCTGCAAGCCCACTCTGCACGTTTGCTGGTCCTGTCCACGAACTCACTGTAATTTTTGTTCACGTGTGGATTGCCTTGCTCTGGGCTTATCCAAGGTCATTACTCTCAGGTCTCTTCTGCCCCTTGTTTCCATGAGGCCCAGGGGCGAAGGTCTTGGAGGTTCCAGCTCTGCTCCTGCTCCCCAAACCTTGCGTGGTCATAGCCCTTCGGGACCCCTTCCCCGCTCTTCCTCTGCCTGTCTGAGTGCGTACTGGTGGTGGCCCGGCTAGACATTGGGCTACTGGGATGACTCTTGACAGGTACAGCCCCTGTCCTCAAGGTATTCAGTCTCCTAGTGGTCTTCAAGTCCCTGTGATGCGTGTCACTGAGGAGGAGTTAGGGGCTTCCAGGTGTGTGCTGGGGAGTCCATTAGAAAGTAGACATGGAGGTGGTTAAGGATTCAGAGTCTGGGTTCACATCCTGGCTCCACTTCCCACTCTGTGACCTTGGGCAAGTGACCTCACCTCTCTGAGCCTTAGTTTTTTTTTTTTTTAACTTATTTATTTTTAATTGAAGGATAATTGCTTTACAATGTTGTGTTGGTTTCTGCCATACATCAACATGAATCAGCCATGGGTATACATATGTCCCCTCCCTCTTGAACCTCCCTCCCACCTCCCACTCCATCCCACCCCTCTAGGTGGTCACAGAGCCCTGGTTTGAGCTCCCTGCGTATGTGAGTGCGTGCTCAGTCGCTTCAGTGGTGTCCGACTCTGTGCAACCCTATGCCCTGTAGCCCCCCAGGCTGCCCTGTCCATGGGGATTCTCCAGGCAAGAATACTGGAGTAGTTTGTCACACCCTCCTCCAGGAGCTCTTCCCAACCCAGGGATCGAACCCACGCCTCATGTCTCCTGCTCTGTCAGGCGGGTTCTTTATCACTGGTGCCACCTGGGAAGCCTTCGAGCTCCCTGAGTCATACAGCAAATTCCCACTGGCTGTGTATTTGTATATGTTTCCATGCTAGTCTCTTCATTCAAAAATATCAAACGCTTCACAGGTTTGCGTGTCATCCTTGCACAGGGGCCACGCTAATCCTCTGTATCATTTCAATTTTAGTGTACATGCTGCCAAAGCAAGTACTGAGCTTAGTTTTAATCTCTGTCGAGCGAGGATGATGGCATATGACTCAGAGGTTGTTGTAGGGGTTCCTGAGGTTACATATGTAAAGCTTCTAACACAGGACTAAGTACAAGGATCAGGCACGTAGAACAGAGCCACTCATGCCTGGGCACCCAGGATCAAGCATGTAGGACCGGGCCTCAGCCAGGTTGAGCTGCTGCTGTTTTTTATAGCTGTTGATGAGTGAAGACCAAGCCAGGACTCAGAATTGCTCGCCTGGGCAGGGGTCGGGGCTGCGTCCTTCAGGCCAGGAAGCCACCTCGTAGGTGGACTTGGAGGAGGTGGAGATTAGCAGAACCTTGACACGGAAGGCCAAGCCTCCTACCTTCCTGCAGTGGGGGAGCTTCCTGCAGGAACTCACACCCACAGGGAAGAAATGAGTCCCCGCCATGAGGCTGTGAAACTTGTAACCCCAGCTTTGACCTCTGGCTGGGCTTCAGGCTCTTGGTGCTGAGTCCCTTCTAATTCCAGCCCCACCCCGGACAGCCGTTTGGACAGCCGGAGAGGCTGGGAGGGCTGACCCTCCCTGGAAGTCTGTGGGCGGCATTGCTCATCTTGATTTTGCCAGAGGGGAAAATGAAAACCTCTTTTGAGCTCCAGGCCTGGTGCCTTTTGACTCCAAGGGCCTGTTTGCAGGTCCTTCCTGCCTTCCCACCTGCTGGAGACCACCCTGCACTCCCGGCGTTTCCCTGTGTGTCCAGCAGGGGGCACTCACCCACTGAACCAGGGACAGAGCTCTGCTCTGAAACACCTTCACCAGGGAAAAGGCATCCCGAAAGATCCCTAGTGCAGTTTCCTTGATTACCGCTGATTCCTTGATCAGCCGCTCCACCTTGACTTTTCTCAGCCTCAGATTTTGTGGGGGCAAGTCCTGGGGAGTTTGCAAAATTGTATTTTAATTTTCAACTCGGAGAGATTCACTGCCTATTAAAAAGCAATTAGAAATGATCCTGTGAAACAAACACACAAAATTCAGAGTGTTCTGACACCCTAGCTGCTCCATCAAAGAAACCTTGGGTTCTGCTGCAGCCTCGGTGGGGAGGGGGATTCACGGCCTGGCCTGGGGGCTGCTGCACAGGAGGATGCACGCCCCTCCACTCTGTTTAAGCAGAGGCCTGGGGAACTCTGTGGGGTGCCCCGGCCAGCAGTGTGCTGGGTCTTTAAATACCCCACGCCGTGTGTGGGTGGGTTGGGAGGGATGAGGGGGGCTGATGAATGTGCCATTAATGAGCCGAGTTCCACTGGGAATAATTCTCCCTTTGTGTCCCCAGCACCATCCCAGCTGCTGCCCGTGTGGATCTCACTGCCCCAGCCTCAGAATATGCATCTTTGCCTTCCGTCCCAGCTGGTGATGGAGTCGAAGCTTCCATTCCTTCCTGCCAACGTCTGGCCAAGGACTTAAGCAGGTATTGTACAGAACCCTCCCTCCTAGCTGCTGCCCCCAGAGAGGAGGGGCCTGGCCGTCCCTGTCCCACAAGCCCTGTGGGAGCTGCATTTAGGAGGGTGCCAAGAAGGCATTGACAGCTTGGACCCGTGATGCCATGTATGATCGTTTGGCCTGTGGTTGATCTCAAGTTTACCCTTTCGAGCAAGCTCTCCACGTAACAGTGGGGACACCCTGTGTGAGCGTTCGTGTATTAGTATTAGTAATAGTCGGCATATTCCAAAGAAGCAGTACCAATAGGATATATATTCACATATACAGGCATAACTTATTTTATTGTGCTTTGCAGATACTGAGTTTTACAGAGTGAAGGCTTGTGGCAACCCTGAGTTGGGAAGTCTGTCAGTGACATTTTTCCAACAGCGTTTTTTCACTTCATGTTTCCGTGCCACATCAGACTTTCTCACTGCTATATATGTTATGATCATCTGTGACCAGTGATCTTTTTCATATTTACCTATTTTATTTATTTATTTGCCTGTGCTGGCCCTGAGTTGTGGCATGTGGGATCTTTAGTTGTGGTATGCAGACTTCTAGCTGTAGCATGTGGGGTCTAGTTCCCCGACCAGGAATGGAACCCAGGCCCCTTAGCCACTGGACCACCAGAGAAGTCCCTGTGATCAGTGAGTTTTGATGTTACTATTGCAAAAAGATTATGACTCATTGAAGGCTCAGTGATTAGCATTTTTCACTGATTAGCATTTTTTAGCAATATTTTTTTTTAATTAAGGTATGTGCATTGGTTTTTTTACACATAGTACAGTACACTTACTAGTCTACTGCTGCTGCTAAGTCGCTTCAGTCGTGTCCGACTCTGTGCGACCCTATAGACGGCAGCCCACCAGGCTCCCCCATCCCTGGGATTCTCCAGGCAAGAACGCTGGAGTGGGTTGCCATTTCCTTCTCCAATGAATGAAAGTGAAAGTGAAGTTGCTCAGTCGTGTCTGACCCTCAGCGACCCCATGGACTGCAGCCCACCAGGCTCCTCTGTCCATGGGATTTTCCAGGCAAGAGTACGGGAGTGGGGTGCCATTACCAGGCTCCTCCGTCCATGGGATTTTCCAGGCAAGAGTGTTGGAGTGGGGTGCCACTGCCTTCTCCCAAGTCTACAGTATAGTATAAAAATAATTGTTTTGCACTGGGAAACCAAAAAATTCTTGTAACTCACTTTACTGTGATACTTTCTTTATTTTGGTGGTCTGAAACCAAACCTATAATACCTCTGAGGTCTGCCTCTTTAGCCTGGAGTAGGAAATGGCAACCCACTCCAGTATTCTTGCCTGGAGAATCCCATGGACAGAGGAGCCTGGCAGGCTACAGTCCTTGGGGTCACAAAAAGTCAGACACGACTGAGCGACTTAGCACGCACTGTCTCTTTAGAGAGAAATTTATTTTAAGGAATTGGCTCATACAAATGTGGAGACTGGCAAATCCAAAATTTGCAAGGCAGGCCAGCAGGCTGGAGACCTGGGGAAGAACTGATGTTGTAACTGGAGTTTAAAGGCCATGTCCTGGCAGACCTCCCTCTTCTTTGGTGGATCTCATTCTTTCTGTCTTAAAGCCTTCAACTGATTGGGTGAGGTCCATCCACATTATAAAGGGTAATCTTCTTATTCAAAGTCTACTGGGTTAAATGCTACTTTCATTGGAAAAGTCCCTAATGCTCGGAAAGACTGAGGGCAGAAGAAGAAGAAGGCATCAGAGGATGAGATGGCTTGATGGCATCACTGATGCAGTGGACATGAACTTGGGCAAACTTCGGGAGATGGTGAGGGACAGGGAGGCCTGGTGTGCTGCAGTCCATGGGGTCACACAGAATCCAACAGGACTGGGTGACTGAACAATAACGACTCATCTAAAAAATATCTTCACAGTGACATCTACAGTGGTGTTTGACTAAATATCTGAGTACGATGGCCAAGTCAACGCTTAAAATTAACCCTCACAGCAAGTAGTCAGAAATCCTGTTTCATGCAAAACAATTGATGCTGATTAGAAACTTTTCTGCTTAGCTACTAAGTCCTCCGAAGAATGTGCTTGGACAGCCTTTTCTTGTGTAGAGTGATGTGTTGTGAATGGGCAGCCTGTGACCTCAGAAAGTCTGCTGCTGGGGAGGCAGTAGGTGGGGATGGAGCTAGTCTGGAGTCCCTTTTATCTGGATGGTGCATCTTGGAGTAGAAGCTCTTTCCCTCCCATCATCTCCTGAGATCAACCTGCTGCTCTGTTGGTCCGGAGACCCAGAGGGATGGGTGGGATAATTTATCTGCAATCCCTCCACCCCTTAATGGCAGAGCAGGAACCTCATCCTACCCCTCCTGGTTCCAGGGCCCTGCCTTATCTACTGCTGCTGGCCTCAGGCTGAACGAGAACGGTCTGGGAAGCCTGGCTTCTGGTGGTGAGACTGCATGAGCGATCATTCGTGGGAGTTTGGGGAGACCCTCTTGATTTGCCTTTGGACATAGTAGGTGCTTGATAAAAATGTGTTTAAGAAAGAAGTAAGCTTCTTAAATAGTCTGCCCTTTAGTTTCTTAAAAAGTAAGCACACATCTATCATCCGATCTAGGAAAGCCACTTTCAGATATTTATCCATGAAAAATGAAAATATGTATCTACCTAAAAACTTGTATGTTTATAGCAGCTTTATTCATAATCACCCCCAAACTGAAACAACCCAAATGTCTACCATTTGGTAAATGGTAAAGCTGGTAAATGAATAAACAAATTCTGGTCTATTTATCCTATAGACTACTGCTCGGCATGAAAAGAAACAAACCACTGATTCGTGCAACAAAATAGATGAATCTTAACTATATTATGCTGAGTGGGAAAGGTCAGGCTCAGAAGACTACATGTTGTGTGAATATCCATTTATTTGATATTCTGGAAAAGGCAAAGCTGTAAGGAATGGACACCATGTCGTTGGTTGCCAGGGCTGGGAGCGGGGTTTGGGAATTGACTACGGAAGGCCATGGGCGATCTTTAGCGGGCGATAGAAATGTTCCATGTTTTGATGGTTGTGGAGGCTACATATCAAAGTTCGTGGAACTCTACATCTGAAAAGGATGAATTTCACTGTCAATAAGTTATATCTCAATTTAAAAAAAAGTTATGACAGCCCATACCTGCCACTCGGGGTGGCCTCTACCTTTAGGTTACATCTTTTAAAAAAGTAAAATTTGAAACATAAAAAGAAAAAGAACCAAGCTTATCCAAGGGCTGGAGTAAGTTTTTGATGGAATCACACACACACACACACACACACAAACTGCACCCAAAACAACTATGTCATCTAGACTGTACTGTAAGTACAGTCATCCAGGCTGTACCCTAAGTACAGTCTGGTACCATAACCCATCTGCTCAGGGTCCCCGCCCTGAGGTCACCTGGGTTCCACATTTTAAACCTCGCACACAAGGTGCATCTGGTTCACCTCACCCCTGGGGTTTATTCCTGGGAGCCAGTCTCCTTGGGTTGCTTCTGAATCTCATTCATTCATGTATATGAGGGTTTAGTAGTATGAACTTGGGGTTTTCTGGGCCATAGACAGGCACTGCCCCTGTGGCTCTTACAGCTCGCTGGGGAAGACAGCTGAGCAAGTAGTTTTGAATGGGTCAGAAGAGGGGTGCAGTGCAGGGTGGTAGAGGAACCTCTTTCCATCTGGGTGACTGGGGAAGGTTTCCCCGGGGGAGGTGACTTCTAAGCTGAGAGCTGAAGGCTGAACGGACTTAACTATGTATGGGCAGGGCAAGGCGCAGCATCTGCAGAAACCTCAAAGATAGAGACGGGAGCAAAGCTGAAGGGTCTTGTGGAGGAGGCGGGGCTGGGGGTGGCCCAGGGCACAGGGGCAGGTGGTTGGCACACCGTGGCTCAGGAAGGGTTAGGGGGCTTTATAATTTTTCTTGGTGGAATTTTTAAAAAATGTATTTCTTTTTAAAAATTTTTATTTATTTAATATTTCTTTATTTTTGAGTGTGCTGGATTTTTTTTGCTGTGTGCGGGCTTTCTCCAGATGCAGGGAGTGGGGGCTTCTGTCTGGTTGTGGCGCATGGGCTTAGCTGCCCCGTGGCACGTGGGGTCTTCCTGGACCACAGGCGGATTGAACCCGTGTCCCCTGCATCGGTGGGCGGATCCTCAACCACTGGGCCACCGGGGAGGTCCTAATGGATTTATTTTAAGAATAGTTTTAGATTTACCAGAAAAGTGAGACGATAGTGTAGAGTTCCCATTTACACACGCATAACTATCACTCACTCACTCACCATTTCCCCTGATACTAACACCTTAACAATAGCATGGTACATTTGATACAATTCATGAACCAATACTGGCACATGATTATTAACTCAAGTCCATAGTTTATTCCGATTCCCATATTTTTTTCTCCTAATGTCCTTTTTCTGTCTCAGGACTCCATCCAAGACAGGACATGGCATTTAGTCCTCACGTCTCCTTAGGTCCCTCTCGGCTGTGACAGTTTCTCAGACTTTCATGTTCATGGTGACCTTGACCATGTTCGTGGTGACCTTGACCATGTTCATTTTGAGGAGGGGACGGGTCAGGTGTTTTGTAGGATGTCCCGTAGTTGAGATTTGTCTGGCATTTTTCTTCTGATCAGACTTATGGGGTGTTGGGAGGGAGATTACAGAGGCTAAATGCCGCTTCCATCACATCATGTCAAGGGTGCTTACTCTCAGCATGGTTTATTCCTGTGCGTGTTGACCTTGATCGCTCGGCTGGGGTTGTGTTTGCCAGATTTCTCCACTGTCAAGTTTCTCTTTTTTCCCCTTTTCCATGTTGCCCTCTTTGGAAGGAAGTCACTGTGGACATACCTCAAGATTGGAGCGCTGTACCCCTTCTTTTACGGGGATTATCTATCCACAAATTTTTGGAAATTTATATGGGAGATTTGTCTCTTCTCCCTCATTTATTAATGTATTTAGTCATTTAGCTATATCACTCTGGACTCAAGGGCATCTATTTTATGAGTTATACAGTGCAATACTACTTTATTTGGTTACTCAGATTGTTGTTTCAACTTTGACCACTGAACCGTTGGCGCTTAGGGCTTTATTTTAAGAAGATCCAGAAGCCCCAAGGCAGGCAGAGATTTGAGCAGATTTGCATTTTTGAAGGATCTCTCCAGCTGCTTGGCAGGGCTGGAGTGGTTTCAGGGTGGATCAGGGCCCCCAGGGTTTAGGGCTCTGTGTCCTGGCCCAGTGGATTGGATGGGATGGGGCAGCTGCGGTCCCATCGCCCTAAGTACATCTCAGCTGTGCCTTCAGGGTTGCCAGCCCCACCCTCCACCCCTTCCATGGCTGCTTTTTACAACAGGGCTGTGGCCTGGATCCAGGGATCCACATAAATCCTGTCTTTTTGCCTTTGCCGGGTCCTTGGAAGTTTTCAAAGCAAGTTTCAAAAATGCACAGATGAAGATTTCATTTCACTGAGATGGAGGTTGTTATTCAGGTCTCGGCTAGAGTCCGAGGTCCCCGCTGGTCTCATGGTTCAGAGATATATCCTTCATCAGTACGATTTCCAGGTTTACCTGGTGGCTCAGTCGGTAGAGAATCTGCCTTCAATGCAGGACATCTGGGTTTGATCCCTGGGTCGGGAAGATCCCCTGGAGAAGGAAATGGCAACCCACTCCAGTATTCTTGCCTGGAAAATTCTATGGACGGAGGATCCTGGCGGGCTACAGCCCATGGAGTCACAGAGAGTCGGACATGACTGAGAGACTAAACCACCAGCGGTGCCCGTTTCCAGCCAGACTTCTCTCGCTGGAGCTGGCACACGCTCTGTGTGTTTCTGTGTTTACTCCATGCTCAGGCGACTGCAGTGGCTTTGTCTTCCCCTTTTTGGGCTTGGAGGGGACCAGGAGGGCATCAAGACCCGGCATCTTAACAAAGAAAGCCCAGGGCACAGCTCATCACAGAATCGACAGATGTTCTGTTCTTGCAAGCACACCGGGTGACTTCCTGCAGCCTCCCCCTGCTTCTGATGGCTGCTGTGGAAATGATGACATCAACCCACATTTCCAGTGCAAATGGCTTTTCTCCGGGGTTTTCCCACCCCACCCCTCCCCCGTGCCCACTGCTAATCATTAGGCCGCAAGCCTCAGGGAGAACAGATGTGACTTTGACAGAGTCCAAGGGAGGGGAGGAGGAAAGAGAGCTTCAGTTTCTCTGCTTCCCAACTCTGCCTGAGCTCGTCCTGGGAGGGACACTGTCCACCAAGGTGGCAGCGCTCCGACAGGCCCCCCTTGCTCCTGCAGCATGGCCTGTCCGTGGCCTTTGTGCTCAGCAGACACTCTGACCTACTAAAGCTGTTTGGAAGGCGTTATGCAGCAATTAATTGAGCTTTGAGAGGCTGAAGCCAGGCACAGCGTCTAAAGATAAAGCATTTCCAGGAATGCAGGTCCAAAGCCCTCACTCTTAACCAAGGCATCCACCGCTGACCGCGGGTTTTGGGACCTCAGGGGGCTTGTGGCAAAGAGCCTGCTGTGTTTGGCGTGTGGGCCAGGCAGACGTGAACTTGAGTACACGAGAGCTGACCTCCCACTCTGCTTGCCGGGGACAGTTGTCCTTGAGGAAACTGTAACTTGGAAACCTGGCCAACGGCTGCCTGCATGGTCCGGAAGGAATGAGACGGGGCAGGGGGTGGGGGGTGGCAGCTGAGCTTCTTGCAAAGAGGAAGCTGGTTCCATGTTGATGCAGGAAGGCCAGGGAACAACATCCCTGAAAAACGCCACCCTGAACGCAGCCAGGGGTTTGGGGAGAGGCAGGCGGTCTGGGCTCACCAGGGTGTCTGGTGAGATGTCCCCAGCCCCTGCTTGCCATCAGCAGCCCCCAAGAGCTCTTGGCTCTCTGTCAATCCTTCTCCTGGATTTGAGAGGTTTGCCCAGCGGGAAAGGGAGCAGAAAGCCCTGCTCCCTGGCCCCACCTAGGGTGGTCCCCTCCTCCTGCCAGGTCTGGGGAGTGGACCCCTTGAGAAATACTGCACATCCTTGCACACAGAGCCAGTTCATTTGTCCACTCACAGCTCAGTGGTTCATTTTGTAGGTGGTAGTTTATCGTGTGCAACTCTTGTGATTCCACGGACTGTAGCCCGTCCATGGGATTTCCCAACCAAGAATACTGGAGTGGGTTGCCATGTCCTCTTCCAGGGGATCTTCTCCACCCAGATATCGAACCCCAGTCTCCTGCATTTGCAGGCGGATTCTTTACCGCAGAGCCATCAGGGAAGCTGATCAGGACCATTCTTGGGTTTGCTGATGATGAGCCACTGCACCAAGCAGACTGGGCTCTGATCCGGCCTCATGGTCCATTTCAGCCACTCTCCTGCCTATCAGACCCACTCTTGCAGGGCAGCCTGGGCATGGCTATGTTGCCAAGCATCCCCATCCTGGCGGGACCAGCAGAGGCCGTCTGACCTGGGCCTCCCCGGCTTTCAGTCATTCTCAAGAACAGGCCCCGGTGTTTGTGAGCTGCTCGGCTTCCCATTGTTTGTGGCGGGCGTATCTGGGAGCTATACCTGACTGACTTCAGCCCTGGCAGCCCAGGGAGGGAGGGAGGCTGGTACCCCCTCTCCAAACTCAGTGCAGCAGAAGGTGGACTTCCCAGTCTGGGCGAAGCCTGCATGGAGTGGGCGGGCCCCATGCTCCATCCCTCAAATTCTTCTTCCCATTTCTGGGGGGCCACCAGGCAGCGCTCCCCTCATCCTGCTTATTGGGGCACACCTGGGAGACCCCCGCTCTGGGCTGAAGTCCCAGGACCCTCTCCAAAGCCTGGAAGGGAGTCCAACCTGATTTGGGGCTTAGTGAGGAGCAGGGGGTGGCCTTGGAAGTTTGCGGAGCCAGTGAGGGCCTGCCTGGCCCAGCTCCGGTTTGGTGGGAGGTATCAGGGCAGCGAGAAGCCTGCAAGCTCACTCCCCATTCCCAGTGGTGCCCCGGACCCTATGTTAGATTGGCTGCCACTTTATAATTGTAGATTTTGCATTTCAAGGGGCTGCTTTTCTTCCAAACCAAGGATATGCCTTTGGACCCTCAGACCCAGCAGGAGGCATAAGGGTGGTTGCCAGGAGCAGGTGGAGAAGGAGACCCCCGAATTGAAGGAGGAGCCAGGAAGGAGACAGAACCCCAGGGAGGTAGAGTGGGAGAAGGGCTCCTTGTCAAGACATGCTCAGCTCAGGGCCCCCCATCTCCAGTTGTGGGGGCCTCTGTTGGTGAGTCCGTTTCTGTTACACTTTGACTCAGGAGATGAAGTCACAGGCGTGATGCTCTGAGCGGCAGGACGTGCTGAGTGCACTGAGTCTCAGTGGTCCTGTAGTGTGTCTTCTGCTTTGTTTCTGTCCATCTGTCCGTCTGGGCATCCCCCTATCCAGTCCTCCACTGGTTTGTGTCCATCCGCCCACTCAGCACACACATCCTGGGTGGATTCTATGCCATATCCCGTGTATGACACAGCATAGGGGAAGGTGCACAGAGTCAGAGAGATGGGCTCCTGGCCCATCTGTGAGCTGTGTGACCTTGGACAAGTTAGTTACCCAACCACTCTGAGCCTTTGTTGACCCATCTGTGAAATCAGTCTGGGTAGTACCCACATCTTGGAGGTAACTGTGAGGAGTAAATGAGGTCAGTGAAAAATGTCGCTTGGTGCTCCGCAGGTGAAAAGTGAATGTTGCTCAGTCGTGGCCAACTCTTTGCAACCCCATGGACTGTACACAGTCTGTGGAATTCTCCAGGCCAGAATACTGGAATGGGTAGCCTTTCCCTTCTTCAGGGGATCTTTCCAACCCAGGGATCGAACCCAGGTCTCCCGCATTGCGGGTGGATTCTTTACCAGCCGAGCCACAAGGGAAGCCCAAGAATACTGGAGTGGGTAGCCTATCCCTTCTCCAGGGGATCTTCCTGACCCAGGAATCGAACTGGGGTCTCCTGCATTGCAGGTGGGTTCTTTACCAGCTGAGCTATCATTTAATCAGCATCAACTCCCCTGATGCCCAGGGGTGCTGGGAGAACGGGGGTAGACAGAGAAGGCTGTTCGGTAGACAGACACAGTGTGATCAGCATGTAGGCTCTCCAGCAGAGTTGAGAACAGAGGACCCAGCAGAGCAGGCTGGAAGGCACCCCGGGGAGGGAGAGCCACACATGCAAGGCCTGGTGGGAGGCTCAACAGTTTCCAGCAGCAGGTTGGGAGAAGCCTAGAGGGACCAGGAGGAGGATGTGGCAGTGATTTTCAGATCTGCAGCCAGGCTGGGAAGTTCCACTAAGTGAAAGGATTGTCTCCTCTTTTTAAGCAGGGGACAGTCAGGACCGGATTTAGTCTGGGGAACTGTCTCTGGAGGCCAAGGAGAGGGTGGATGGCGAGGAGAGGCTGGAAGTCTCTGGACCACTGGAGTTATTACCATGGTCCAAAGGGAGGGGATGGTGGCCTAAACTAGGGCAGTGGCCATGGGATTGGGGAGGATAGGAGTTGATCTTTCGGGCTTGCATTCGTTCATTCTGCTCTGGGCTGGCCTGAAGCCTGGGGCTGGGGGTACAGTGGTGCCCCCAAAGACACAGGCACATTCTTCTGAAGGGGACCCTGCAGGAGTGGCCGTTCCCGGCTGGACTGTGATTCTGGGCAGGAGCTCCTGGACGAGCCTCCCGGTCTCTGAGGCCCTCCCCCAACATTTCCTCCCATCCTGCCCGGGCTGGGCTCAGGGTGGAAGGGGTGTAGGGCCCACATGGTTCCACCCAGCACAGAGCCCCTGGTGTTTTCTTCTGGCTCCTTGGGGATGACTTGCCCACCTTGTGACCCACCTCAGCAGCCCTGACCCCGACTCTGTCTAAAAACCATCTCACTGAGCACCATCATCCCCCGGTGGCTTCGTGAAACCACAGAATCTGAGGCCTTCTCAGGTTTCCATAACACGGCTCCCCACGTTTATTGTCCCCATTGTATAGATGGGAAAGTTGAGGCTCAGTGAGGTCAGGGCCTTGCCTAAGGTCACAAGCTCCTAGAGCAAAACTGAGGTGGGAGGCGTTTGGGTTGGGTCATCTTCGGGACTCCTGCAGGACGCCTGCCAGCTTCTGACTCCGGAATGAGGCACTCTGGGTTTGGTGTCCCAGAGATGCAGTTAAGAGTCAGTGAAGCAGGGGCACGGAGTCCTCCGCTGGACACAGTGACTTACTTTTTCACAAAGCGGCTGCAGCAGCAGGTAATCTGGATGGAGCACTTGCTGTATGCCTGGTGCAGCTGTACTAAGAACTTTTCATATATCATCTCATTTAAATCTTACACTGTCCATGTTGGTGGGAAGGTATGATTATTATCATTTCCATTGCACAGATGAGAAAACAGAAACAGGAGGGTTAAGTAACTTCTTTGGGTCAGTTTAAGGATTCAGATGAGTGAAAACATTCCCCACTCATCTTTTTGATTTAGGTATCTGGGGAAGAGAGTTTAAGTCAGACCTCATTCCTGGGCACCCAGCCTGGCCGTCTCTCCCAGTATCACACACACAGAAATCAGGACTTGCCATCGAGGAGGGTGATGAGGTTGGTGGCGGGGCTGGCACTTGCATGGGATACCAGTGAGAAGATACATCCTTGGGATCACTCCGCTGATCCTTCTTCAGCTCTGGCCTCATGGGAAAGGACTTTGGTTTCTGCCTCTCTCCTCTGTGTCTCTTAAGTACAGATCTGTCCACCCATCTGTCCACCCATAGCTGTTGAAGGTCTCCGAGTGCCAGCACTGGGCATTCTGTGGGGCACATGGGAAGCGTGGCCTCAGCCCTCCGGGAGTGGACCTGGCCCAGACCTCTGCTTTGTAAGGAGAAGCTGGGTGCTGGGGGTGCCTGGGGAAGGCGGCCACCCTAGTTTGTAAGGGTCAGAGCAGGCCCCTCTGGAGAGCGAAGCTGACCTTCCAGAAACCAGGAACCTGTGGTACCCCTGATGCTAGGGGACCAGAGGCATGTTCCTGGGCTGGACAGTCACTGCCCCATGGAAATGTTCACATAAAGTAGGACCCCTTCGTCTTTCTGGATTAATGGCGTAAAGAGATGCAAAAAAAAAAAAAAAAAAGTGAATATACCAAGCACTTAACTCTGCACTCAACTTTTTTTAAGTCATCAGCCTCTGTAAGCTGTCAGGAGACCTAGAAATGTCTCTCACACATTTTCTTAAGGTCAACAGGATGAGGCAGAATTGGGTCAGTCTGTTGTCATGGAAAGAATGTCTTCCGTGGAGAGATCAGTTCTTAAAAATCTGAGTATTGGGGAAAAATAATCCCTTTTCCTCAGGCACAGTTAAAAGCTAATTACATCCAGTGACAGATAGGCAAGTGCCTTGGGAATTACACAGACAGGGCCTGTGGGGGTGGTTATGAAAAGAAGGATGCATTTTTAGGGTTTGGTAGCACATGGAGAAGGCAGGGCACCCCATTCCAGTACTCTTGCCTGGAGAATCCCAGGGACAGGGGAGCCTGGTGGGCTGCCGTCTATGGGGTTGCACAGAGTCAGACACGACTGAAGTGACTTAGCAGCAGTAGCAGCAGCTCATGGGTAGACAGACACATGCCTGCACGCACACGCGCACACACACACACACACACTCATTCACCCCCTCTGCTCTCAGATGCTATGCTAATTATCTCTGAGAAGATGCTCACGGCTGCTATTTCTGGCCCAGCCGTTCTGGATTGCTCTTCTATCCCAGAGCCTTGAGTCAGCAGTTCTGGGCCTCGGTGCTCGGTTTCCACTGCTCCGCTCACAAGTAGGGCAGTCCCGTGTCAGGCTCTGTGTCAAACCGCTCGTCGGGGGTGGGAAGGAAGTCAGTGATTCCAGACTAGCTGACAACCTGGCCGCCCTCCTGAAGGGGCCGCTGCTCCAGGGCAGGGGGCGTCCCAGGGACCCAGCGAAGCAAGGGCCACAGAGTCCAGCACTCTGGCCGCGCTTGTTTGCATTTCCATCTTGGAAGCGTTTCCCCGCTGAACGGCCACGGTGGTGGTGCCGCTGAGGAGAGACCTCCCCGAGTCCAGACGGGCGGCACCTGCACTTCTCAAACCGCTTCTCCAGTCCGGCTTCGGAAAGCAGCTTTGCTGTCCATTTTGGCAGCGGGGAGGTTCCCTCTCTGTTTACCCCTGGATGTTCTGTTTAAAAGGCCTCTTATTCCTGGTACACAGTAGTAAGCTCTAGAGGAACTCTGTGGATTAACACATCGACAGTCCAATCAAATACAATATTTAAGCCCTTCTAACAAGGACTGAAATGTTTTTACAGTGATTTTGCAATATTCGGTTCTTCTTGGAAATAGTTCTCTGGGAAGAAAGATGGATTTCACTGGTTATGTTTTTGGCCCCAGTCAGTTGGTTCTCTGCTCCCTGGCTTGAATGAAATTCCACTATTTCTACACAGAAGCTTGCACTCCGGAGGTTGGAGTTTTAGTTGGCCAAATGTCTACCTGTTTGGTTTTGCCTGTGATCTTAAACTTAGTTGATAAAATTAGCTACAGGAAGGAGTCCAGATTATCTAAAGAAAACTGTTCCCTGAGAAAGGCCACTTGACATGAATCCACTTACTGAATCGAACTTTTAAGGTGATTGTGTGGAAAATGTTTGATTGGGCCTTGATGTTGAAGAAAGAAGTGAAAAAATTATGAAAATGATTTATATTTAACAAAATGTGGACTTTAATGATAACCACATGTTAATGCTTAGCATGAACAAAGGATTTTGGCCATATTTTTCTGGCAGATTTTCAGACTCACATATTCTTCACACTTGACTCCTGCATCTCAAGAACAGTCACTTTTAACATAAATGCTTCAGTTTTAACATAAATGTTTCATTTAATATACATGCTTCAGCAGTTTTCTGAAGGGCTCTTTCCATTTTTGGACGTCCTATCTTGGAAGCTACCTTCTTCCTCATTTTTGAGAGTTTTTCCTCTTCAGTTGTTCACAGATTGCCATTTTTCAATGGCTCTGGGTGGCTTTTGAGCAATTCATCAGGGTCAGATTCGTCCACTTCATGGTGTCCTGCAGCTTCTGCTAGGTTTGCAGTTTTCTTTGCAGTTGGTGGTGGTGTATGCTGCTGCTGCTGCTAAGTTACTTCAGTCGTGTCCGACTCTGTGCGACCCCAGAGACGGCAGCCCACCAGGCTCCCCCATCCCTGGGATTCTCCAGGCAAGAACACTGGAGTGGGTTGCCATTGCCTTCTCCAATGCATGAAAATGAAGAGCAAAAGTGAAGTCGTTCAGTCGTGTCTGACTCTTAGCGACCCCATGGACTGCAGCCCACCAAGCTCCTCCGTCCATGGGATTTTCCAGGCAAGAGTACTGGAGTGGGGTGCCATTGCCTTCTCCGGTTGGTGGTGTATATTTCCCCACAATCAACGAGAGACCCTGGCAAGGACTCGTGAAGCCAGGAGGATGTGAGGGACAGCTGAGTCCAGAAGTGGCTGCTTTGTTGATGAACATCTTCCAAGGCTGACCTTGGCTTCCTCTTTGTAACCTTCACCTTACGTAACTATAGAAACACTTGAGTCTTTTCAGGAGCATAAATGAGGGGACCCTCTCTGCAGGATGGGACAACCAGAAATATATCCTCAGGGAAGTTCATTTATTTTTTCAATATCATTTTTTGATGTGGACCATTTGTAAAGTTTTATTGAATTTGTTACAATGTTGTTTCCATTTCATATTTTGGTTTTTTGGCCTTGAGGCATGTGGGATCCTAGCTCCTAACCAGGTAGCAAACCCTCACCTGCCTGCACTGGAGGGCAAAATCTTAACTACTGGACCACCAGGGAAGTCCCTATCCTTCCCAGAACTTCTGATTGTATTAATTGGTGGTGGAGCTGGGTAGCTGCTGATGTGCTTGCTGAAGTAGCCACATGAAACTGAAGGTCGTGTTGGTGGAAGGATATTGTTGAAGGCACTGTCTACTGTATACACCATCTCCTCATGGAGAATCCATAGGAATGAACATATTGAGAATGGCAATCATGCAAAAAGCTGTTTATCCATGGAATGGCCGTTAAAATCTGCTAGGTTTTATGAATTGTGTAACTGAAAATGATTGTTTCCCTTTTTGCTTGTTGTTGTTGTTCAGTCGCTCAGTCGCATCTGACTCTTTGCGACCCCATGGACCAGCACACCAGGCTTCCCTGTCCATCATCATCTCCCAGAGTTTGCTCAAAGTCATGTCCATTGAGTTGGTGATACCGTCCAACCAGCTCATTCTCTGTCATCCCCTTCTCCTCCTGCCTTCAATCTTTCCCAGCACCAGGGTCCTTTCCAACTAGTCAGTTGTTTGCATCAGGTGGCCAAAGTATTGGAGCTTCAGCTTCAGCATCAGTCTTTCCAATGAATATTCAGTGTTGATTTCCTTTTTGCTTTGGCTGCTGGGGAAGTTAGATCCAGGCCTGCAGCTGACTCCAGCCAGGGCTCAGATAAGTCCTTTCAGGATAAGCTCACTCTCTCTGGCTTTTATCTAACTTTTCTTTCAAGATTCTTTTGCTGTCTTGAGTTGCAAGCTTGAGTCATTTCTTGAAATGAGGTAGGATATATTTTCTAAAATGTTATCTCAAGAGTGTCTTCTACCATTTCCATCTCAAAAGAGCTGAATTTATTTGGTAAAGAAAGAAGGATTTTAAGGCTTTTATTTAATCTTTTGGGATGTGGTGTTTGTGTTACTGATTTCTTTTTCATATGTGATGAGACTTCTTAACACAGTGCTGTCCTAACTTTTGCGTAGCCCTGGGTTTTAGTGTTGGCTTGCTTTCCTTCCTTCTTGTAGGAATCAAAGATGTAAAATGTATCCTGAATTCTTAATTTTAAAATAAAAGTGAGTCTTGGGACTTCCCTGGTGGTCCAGTGGTTAAGATTCCACCCTCCCAGTGCAGGGGTCTCGGGTTCGATCCCTGGTCAGGGAACTAGAGCCCCATATACTGCAGCTAAAGAGCCTGCATTCAGCTATGAGGATCCTGCATGCCACAATTAAGACCCAGTGCAGCCAAAAAAAAAAGAGATGAGTCTTATCTCTCTTTACTGATTCCTTTTCTAGCACATTCTGGGTTGCCTTCCTGGATCTAATACCAAAATCCTCAGCCTTTACCTTGTATCATGTTGTTCAGTTGCTGAGTCGTGTCTGACTCTTGGGACCCCATGGACTGCAGCACGCAGGCTTCGCTGTCCTTCACTATGTCCCGGACTTTTGCTCAAACTCATGTCCATCGAGTCAGTAATGCCATCCAACCATCTCATCCTCTGTCGCCCCCTTCTCCTCCTGCCTTCAATCTTTCCCAGCATCAGGGTCTTTTCCAATGAGTCAACTCTTTGCATCAGATGGTCAAAGTATTGGAGCTTCACCTTCAGCATCAGTCCTTCCAATGAATCTGAAGGATTGATTTCCTTTTGGTTTGACTGGTTGAATCTCCTTGCTGTCGAAGGGATTCTCAAGAGTCTACTCCAGCACCGCAGTTTGAACAGCATCAGTTCATTGGTGCTCAGCTGTCTTTATGATCCAACTCTCACATCTGTACAAGACTACTGGAAAAACCATAGCTTTGACTATGCGGACCTTTGTCAGCAAAGTGATGTCTGCGTTTTTTGATATGCTGTCAAGGTCTGTCATAGTTTTCCTTCCAAGGAGCAAGCATCTTTTAATTTCATGGCTGCATCATAACAGAAATGAAATTTTCCCCCATGAAGAGTAGTAGCTGTTGGAGTGGTCCTTGCTTGAAAGGATCTTTGAAAGATCTCAGGTGTAACTATGGTAAAGGAGGTGAAAAAAGCATAGAAGATCAGCGCTTTTCAAAGAGTGAGCAAGAGCACCCTGGAAAAGATGGGGTTCTACCTGAGCTGGCTCTTCAACCCAAGTTAACCACTCAGAGTCCCCAGGGTGACCACATGAGATTCAATGTTGGAGTGTAGAAGACAGTCAGATCTAAAAATGAGGGAACCTGACGATGAGATCAGTAGCTCAGTCGTGTCTGACTCTTTGCAACCCTATGGACTGTAGCCCGCCAGGCTCCTCCATTCATGGGATTTTCCAGGCAGGAATACTGGAGTGGGTTACCATTTCCTACTCTAGGGGAATCTTCCTGATCCAGGGATTGAACCCAAGTCTCCTGCATCTCTTGTGTAGGCAGATGAATTCCTTACCACTGAACCAGCTGGGAAGCCTGACAAGCTCCTCCCTTTTCTCTATTCATCGTAAGAATGAAGACTTTTGCCAGGGCAGGCCAGAGAGCAGGGACGCCAGACACAGGCACAGGATACAGTGAGATTCCGATGAGGCGAGAAAGCACCAAAGCTAAAATTTGCTGGAGGTAGCACATGGAGGGGGACATCTGTGGGCTGGAGGAGACTTACGCCTCGTAGAAGCTGGCCGGGAGCTGGGCCCTGATGCACAGGAGGAACGGGGGACCTGGGCCCTGCTCCAGTGCAGGATGGACCCAGTGTTGGGATCAAGGCCAGGATATTGAATTGGGAGTTTCTCCTAAAGACAGTGGACAACTTTTGGAGCAAGGCTGTGCGACATAAAAGCTGTGTCTTCAAAAGCCCAGGAAAATGGACCCCAAACGTAAACCCTGGATGGATAAAGTGCCAGCAGCGTGCCACTCTTGACCTGCAGGCCGGTCTCCTGCTCGCTGGTCAGCTTCGCTTGTCTCACGCTCCTGTTTACCTACGGTTGCTGAACATGGGCCTGAACTCGGGTCTGAAATCAAAGGGCTCCCAGCTTTTACAGTCCTTTATTTTTTCTTTTTATGTATTTGGCTATGCCGGGTCTCAGTTGGGATCTTCGATTTTTGTTGCGGCATGTGGGATCTAATTCCCTGACCAGGGAATGAACCTGGGTCCCCTGCACTGGGAGTGTGGAGTCCCAGCCATTGGGCCACCAGGAAAGTCCGCAGCTCTTGCAGTTTTAGGCAAGGCAGCATGTGACAAGCTGGGTGGAGTTGTGGGGTGTGCAGCTGGACTTCCTGGGTCTCAGTTGAAGGAACAAGTTGCAAGCGGGTGGTGATGCTGGAACCTATGGAAAGGTCAGCTTCCTAAAGAGAAGGTCCACGTGCTTTTGTGCAGCCTCTCTGCAGTACCCCCACTAGCTGCCCCCCCGGCCCCCCCCCCTGCCCCGCCCCGTGATGGTGAAGGCGAGAGACTTGAAGAAACAGGACCTTGCCCGGGCCCGTTTTCCATCTGTATTTACATTCCCAGTGCTCTCCAGATGGATTTTCCTGTGATCTGACCTACTTTCTTTTAGCAAGTGTGCACAGGCTAATTAGCAGCACAGGGGTCCATTGGTCTTGTTTGTAGAGCGTTGCTGCTATGGCAACTGGAGACTTCCTTGAGGCTGGAGGCAAAGATAAAGCCGCTTAAGTGTGTTTTCCTTGGGGTGTCAGAGGTGCTTCAAATTACTTGCCCTTTCTGACTATGTGTGGTTCAGTCCCTTGGACTCGAGTGGGATTTCAGAGTCTGTATCATATATCTTATCTCTCAGCTACAAGGATTGGGCAAGTTTGCTGAACTTTCTGGTACGTATGTGTCAGGAAGTAACTTGAGAACAGACTCATCTTCTATAGGCCAGGCAGATGCTAAGTGCACTAGTAAATGTGGAATCTCTAATTGTTCTAGAAATGATGGGTGCTTTCTTGGATTTATGTAGGTTTCTAGGATGTTTTGGGGACATCAGTAGGAGGGTTGGCAGTGGAGCCCATCTAAGTGGGCTTAGCCTACCTTTAGCATCCTAGAATATGCATGCTCTGGTCCAGAGGGTGACAGAGGGAGGGACCTCAGGGTCTCCCTGGTAGCTCAGTGGTAAAGAATCCACCTACCAGTGCAGGAGACGCAGGTTCCATCCCTGATTTGGGAAGATCCCTTGGAAAAGGAAATGGCAACCCCACTCCAGTATTTTTCTTGCCTGGGAAATCCCATGGACAGAGGAGCCTGGTGGGCTACAGCCCATGGAGTTGCAGGAGTCAGACACGACTTAGCAACAAGGGCCATGGTTAGAAAGTCTGGGCATCCCTGATTTGGTGGAGAGAGGAGGTGCCCTGTTGTGGTGGCCTCTGCCCCTCCCAGGGTGGCCAGGGTAGAGTCTGGAGTGTGGGCTGGGCGTGAAGAGGCGGTAAGGAAGGGAGGAGCGGCCCCCTGAAAGCAGCGGTCTGGGAAGGAAAGTCGGGATGAAGCAGAGCGCACTGATAGGTTGTCTGCAGCCTCAGCTCCAGCCAAGGGCCTGGCCCAAGTGAGTGCTCAGTGCAGGTTTGAATACACTAGGGAATGTGTGATTGCAAGGCTAGCTGCTGGCATTTTAATAATTTGGGGTGGAATCTGTGCTTTCTTATTGTGCAAACCCATTATTTAGCTTCCTTGGCCATCACTTGGGGTGGGGGTGGGTGAAGAAGAGAGGATTTGGAGGCAGTAAACAGGCCAGAGTGGGATGTAGCCAGTGGTTTCTGAGCTATCAGTGGTTCCTGTGGATAACAAGAACCCAGGAGCTGGGTTAAATGGCCCTGAAATTGTTTCGAATTTCCTTGGTCTAACTTGGAGAGTTGTTTCTTTCTTTCTTTTTTTTATCTTTTCCCTTCTTGTTAGTTATTCTTGGTCCCTTAGCCCTGTATCTTAAACAGCCTGTCTTGGTTGGTCCGCTTGGGCCGCTATAACACAAAGAACTTGAGCCGGGTGACTTCAACAAAAATGTTGATTTCTCACAGTTGTGAGGCGGGAAGTCCGAGATCAGGGTGTAAGCATGGTCGGGTTAAAGAGAGCCCTGCTTCTGGTGTGCAGATGGTTGCCTTCTTGCTGTGTCCTTGACATGGCAGAGAGAGAGATTATGTGTCTCTTTCTCCTTTGGTCGCTGTAGTTCTAAGTCGTGTCTGACTCTTTGCGACCCCGTGGACTGTAGCAAGCCAGGCTTCCCTCTCCTTCACTGTTTCCCAGAATTTGCTCAGATTCATGTCCAATGAGTCGGAGATGCTAGACACTTGTGACTTAATCTAACCTAATTACATCCCAAAGGCTCCCTCCGGATACCATCAAATTGGTATCAGGGCTTCAGTATATGACATTTTGGGGGTAGATACATTCAGTCCATAGCATGGCTCTTTTCCTCTCTAATCACTCCCCCTCTCCACGTTTTATACGTTTTCCTTTTTTTTTTTTTTCTGTAGGCTGAATTACTAGATAACCAAGCTTGTTTTATTATTATTATTTTTGGGCTGCACTGTGTGGCATGCAGGGATCCAAGTTCCCTGACCAGGGATCAGACCCATGCCCCCTGCAGTGGAAGTGTGTCGTGTTAACTGCTGACTGCCAAGGAAGTCCCCAGGCTTGTTTTGAACTGTGTGTAAAGTAAACCATCAAATGTCTTAAATGAGAGTCTGAAAAGTTCTTCCAGAAGTTTATTATACAAACTAGTAACGCATGGATTTCAGTTGCATTGACCTCAACGGCATCCAGATTGTTTTTCCACTGGTTCTTGGCCATGTTGTTAACATCACTGCGATGGTGTCAGTGACACACAAATGAAGTGTCACTAGGTCGTAACTTTACGATTGTTGAGATTCTAAATAAAAGCCCTTCGCTGCAATGCCCCCTCATTATCTATGTGGTGCTGTGCTTAGGGAAAAATGTTTCTAATAAAGAAGGAAGGAAAATTAACACCGCTCAAGCACCAGTTAGTCCTGGTCCCGGGATTTCATATATATAATTAGGTTTTCCTAATACTCTGCAAAACAGATGCTTTCTCTCTCTTGCCAGCTGAGGAAGCAGTGGTTCAGTACCGTCAAGCATTTGGCTCAAGGCCACACACCAAACGAGGGAGAGGTCAGGATTTGACCTCCTGTCTCATTTCAAAGCCCTCTCTAGTTATTGCAGCAGACCCCTACCTGTTACGGATCAGGACACTTGGAAGGTTTGGTGCTTTTCTGTATCATGAAAAAAATGAGCGGATGAATTCTAATTGTTGTTTCTCATTTTTTCCCTGTGTATTTTCCTAGGGCTGGGTTTGGCTACAGGCCATAGATACCATCAGTGCCCAGGGAAGTGGTCACTTTCCTCAAAAGGTGAAGTCTAGGTTTGTTGTTCTTCGGTCGTTAAGTTGTGTCTGACCCTTTGGGACCCGGTGGACTATCGAACACCAGGCTCCTCTGTCCTCCACTGTCTCCCTGAGTTTGCTCAAATTCATATCCATTCAGTCAGTGATACTATCCAAGCATCTCATCCTCCGTCGCCCCCTTCTCCTCCTGCCTTCAGTCCTTCCTAGCCTCAGGATCTTTTCCAAAGAGTTGGCTTTTCACATCAGGTGGCCAAAATATTGGAGCTTCAGCATCATTCCTTTCAATGAACACTCTGGGTTGATTTCCTTTCGAATTGACTGGCTTGATCTCCTTGCTCTCTGAGGGACTCTTTAAGAGTCTCCTCCAGCACCACAATTCAAAAGCATCAATTCTTCGGCGCTCAGCCTTCTTTATGGCCCAACTCTCACATCCGTACATGACTACTGGAAAAACCATAGCTTTGACATAATGATCTTTGTCGGCAAAGTGATGTCTCTGCTTTTTAATATGCTGTCTAGGTTTGTCATAGCTTTCCCTAAGTTAGCACTTAGGAAGTTTTCAGCTCCACGTGGTAAGGTTCTTTGGACTCCTAGCTGCATATGAGGCCCAAGAGTTCTGTTTTCTGATGAAAAAACGAACCCTCGGGGTGCTGGGAATGACCGGATGAGCAAAGCTCAGAATCCCTGCCACCAGGTGACTCCGGGCACTGATTGTGAGTGACAGGTTATGGGAGGTGCTTTCAGGAGCAAGCTTCACCCGGCCACCCCCTGACAGTCACCTTCTCTGCGAGACTGACGGGATCATTAGCTATTTTCATATAAATTCGAAAAAGTCAACCTTCTCAATGTAGCCTGGACATTTCATGTGGTTGCAGCCCAGGAAACAATTTTGACTTTCTGGGTCTCTGTTTGACACTAATTTTAAATATCAGCAGAGGAAAGTCAGCCCACCATGAAGCTCTGGAACCATCCTGACATTTGAGTCACAACTTCAAAAGTAGCCGTCCAAACATCCTCAGCCACAGTTTTAGGAAACACTCAGTATGTGGAGGACATTTCAGAATGTTTTGAGCAGTTTTGTTTCCATTTTATTTTTGTTTTGGCCACAAGTTACATGCATTTTAGGCTGACTCTAAAGAAATGCTGGGAAAATGAAGATGAGTTTTCAACTTACACATCAGATGTGCTCAGTAGCTCAGTCTTGTCCGACTCTTTTGTGACCCCTTGGACTGTAGCCCACCAGGCTCCTCTGTCCCTGGGATTTCCCAGGCAAGAATCCTGGAGTGGGTTACGTTTCCTCAGAGGTTCCGCTTTAATTCCATTGTGAGTCTGATTGGACCTCAGAATGGGGATGGACCGTCAGTTTCCAGGTGGGCCCCCAAACTTCCTGAACCAAAAGGAGTTGAGTAGCCTGCGAGGAGGCCCAGGAGCCCAAGGAAGTCTGGAGGGTTTGGGAGCAGCCAGAGCTGGGCGAGGGGGCCTGGCTAGCCGGGCACAACTTGCCCCAGCAGAGGAATCGGGGTGGGGGCTGGGGGCACTGAATGGGGTGTCACAGACATTCCTGCAGGCCCGGTTTGGGCTCAGAATCACGGAGACAGATGGTTAGATCGTGTGTCATGGAGAGCTATCTTTCCCCTGGACACTCTTGTGGTCTTAAAGGCCGGACACGGATGGGCCCTCTCAGCTGGCCTGACCTCTGACGGTTGGGAATGAGCCTTTGCAAGGGGCGTCTCCGTGGAGCCTCCTGTGGTGGCTAAAGATGGGGGGTGCTTCAGACTCCGTAGCAGGCTTTCCCAATCCGCCCTACCCCCAAACTGTGTCCTTGGAGGCCGGACCTGGGCTCAGGTGAGGTGGGGAGTGGGGGTGGCAGGGGGGAACCCGGGAGCCAGGCCCTCGCATCTCCCTGGTACAGGCCTCAGCCTGAAGAAGGCAGAAGCCACCGGGACACTGCAAGTGTCTAGCACATTTTCCGCGGCAGCCTGTTTACCTGCCCGCCCAGCCCTGGGAGAGTCCATTGCCTCCCTCCGGGAGGGGTGAGCCGGCCGGAAAGAGGATACCCTCCCCCGCCCCCCACCATGGTTCGCCTGGCCGGGACCACCGCGGCCCTACTCCCTGGGGCCCCCGACTCCCGGGTCCGAAGTGTATTTGCATTTCCAAGCCACACAATGCCGGCGATCGGGGCGAGGCTGCGGAAGGCTGGGGGAGGCGACTCGGGGCTAGAGAGGGAGGGTCTTCGCCCGCCCTCCCCCTGGCCCGGTTTCCCGAGCCAGCGCTGGAGCTTTGTGAAGATGCAGGCGTCGGGGGCTGCTCGCGGATGATGACATCACCGTGTCCTACGCGGGAGCCGAGCTGCCGGGGGCTTTAAGAGCAGATCCCTTCGGACCCCGCCGGCGCTCACGCTCACACTCGCGCGCCCCGGGCAGAGCCGCGCGCGCCGGCCACCCTCGCGCACACACTGGGGGCGCGCGCCGGCCAGCCTCGCGCGCACACCTCCGCGGCGCTCGCTCCCCGGGCTCCGGCTCGGGCCCCGAAGCCGCAGCTCCCCGCCGCCGCCGCCGCCGCCGCCCCGGATGCCAGCAGCTGCTCCCATCTGCAGTGCAGCAGCCCCGGCCGCAGGCCGGCCCAGCCCGGGCTCCCGCTGGAGGTACCGTGCCAGGACGCTGGCCCTGCTCGCGGCTAGCCTGCACTCCAGGGCGCAGCGAGGATGGGAGGGTCGCAGTCTCTGCAGCCAGTCCCAGCCAGCGACCTGAACCAGGAGGCTTCCGAGGCAATGTAAGTGCTCCGCCCGTCGCCCCGGAGGGCCCCCGAATCCTCCCAAGAGGAGAGGGTGCTGGGGCTTTGTTAGTATCCTCTCACCTGATGCCCCGTGCAGCCTGGAGCTGGGGCTGGCCTTGACGTTCTCGGGCAGCCTAGCGTGGTTTTTACCTGGTGGCTCCCCTTCTAGCGTTTCGCGCCCGGCTCTGGAATGAGCATCTGGCAGCCCCTGGAGATTCCTGGGGGCAGAAATGACCCCCCTGGAATTTGATGGTTGTTCAGCAGCCCAGTGCGTGCTTGGGGGGGCTTCTCCCTGCATCTTAACACCGCACCCCCCCGGCACAGTGGTATTTCCTGCAAAGGGAACAGCCGGGCATTAACAAGGGCCTCATGGGAAGAATCCTTGAGGGTGGCAGTGCCGTGCCCATGGAGACAGACCAGTTTAGGGGCAGCCACTCACATAGCTAGCTAGACGGATGGCGTGGAGCTTCGTCGCTAGACGTCCAGTCGGGTTAATCCAAGCGTCCACACACTGACTGGTGAACACCGGAGGACAAGGCTTCTCGCTATTATTAGTAAAGCCAGCCAAACAGTCTCGTCATTGGTCCATTGGTGGAAGCAGCATTTGACTGTGCATCCAGTTTCTGTAAACCAAGAGCCAGTGGGGCCTTTATACTGGATGGGTGCTTATTAGGGTTCCCGTTTTTAAATGGTCATCTCCATTACCCACCTGGGCCTGTCTGGAGGATGGGGCTTATTGAATAGATCTGGCTGCAGGTCATCCCCTCCTTACCTGCTCTCCTTTCCCAAAGAGAAGAATGTGTTTCAAAGAAGAGTGTTGTGTGGGGGTTTGGGGGTGGGGAGGCAGTAAAGTGGTCATGGGAGCCATTGATGTGTAGACGAAAGGACTCCAGGAATTGGTCTGTGTGTTGTAGTAGGGACGCGGGGTGCCATGTGGGGCTTCCTCACTCGTCCCTGTGCCTGGGGTTTCAATGAGGACCTGGCTCAGTGTGGTGATGTAATGCTAGACTGAGCCTCGTGGTTTTCCAGGCTCCAGCTCTTTAGCAGCGAACCATTCTGAAGAGCAGGTGTGCACCGATCATTTGTCTTTCTCCTTGTAGCTCGAGACAGCATCATCTTACAATGGAGGTGCGTCGTGTTGGAGGCTTTTCAGTGCCACGAGCCCTGCGCTTTGCCTGCCCTGGTTTTCGTTCGTGTGTAGTATTGTTCGATGCATGGAAATATGCACTACCTCCCGGGACTTGAGCCTAAGCCGAAAAGAACAGTTCCAACCTATTTTTGAGAAGTCTCTAAACTGAAAATCAGTTAAAGAGTGGTAGGCGCTAATCGGCTACTGAGCTAGCTAGCTCTCAGGGCTCAGATCTGTCTAAAAGCTTTCGGGAGACACGAAAAAGATACTGTGACCATGTGTTTGGGAAAATCCGCTCCTCAGCCATAAGGAATTCAGCTCACGTGTCCCCAGTGTCCCCGCCCTCTTTCCCAGTTGAGTTAATAAATGACCAGGCTTCTGTTGGCTGAGGGCTGAGTTGGGAGAGATTCTGTTAGATGGAAGCTGGGATAAGGTGTCCTAAGTCCACCCTAGGGGGATGTTATCATTGTTTTAGTCACTAAGTCGTGTCTGACTCTTTTGTGACGCCATGGACTGTAGCCCTCCAGGCTCCTCTGTCCATGGGATTTCCCAGGCAAGAATACTGGAATGGGTTTCCATTTCCTTCTCCAGGGGATCTTCCCAACCCAAGGATCGAACTCACATCTCCTGTATTGGCAAGCGGATTCTTTACCTCTGAGCCACCAGTGAAGTGTGTGTTAAGTTGCTTCAGTCATGTCTGACTCTTTTGAGACTCTGTGGACTAGAGCCCACCAGGTTCCTCTGTCCATGGGATTCTCCAGGCAAGCATGCTGGAGTGGGTTGCCATGATTGACCCAGGGATCACACACATCTCTTATGTCTCACTGCATTGGCAGGGGGGTTCTTGACCACTAGCGCCACCTGGGAAGCCCACCTACCAGGGTGTTTAAATAAAACTCCAGGCCAAATGGCCACGTTGTAATGGAAGCTCCTTCTCAACTATTGCCTGGATGAGCCGGTCCATGTGTACTAGCCAGAGTGTTCTCTCCTTGAAACTATTTCTGAAATGTCTTTAGATCTTTAAGATAGTGTATTTACTCCTTCACAGAATCCCACCCTCCATCCCCTAACACTTTGGTTTTTTAAAAATGGAGAGAGTGGAAATGATTGGGGCTGGTTCCATACCTGGCAACTATTCTCTAAAATCACATCTCTGCTGTCTGAATAACTGGGAGTTTTTCTACTATCCATTTGCTTATTTCCAGTCTAGAGATTTTAAGAAGTGTATTAAGAGAGTGCCTTTCCGTGCACCTAAAATCACATGCTTGTGAAGAATAATAAGACAGGGTAGCCATGTGTGGTCTGTGGCAGGAAAGAAGCTTCCACTGAAGGATAATGCTGTCAGGGCTGCAGGAGTGGAGAGGAACTCAGGGAGCACAAGCTGCCTTGGCGGGGTACAGTCCATGACAGCTGGTAACTAGACTGAACCTGTGTCTCTTTTTCTATGATGGTTCCCTGTGAAAGAGCAAATCAAGGAGTACCTGGGTAAGAGTGAAACCGAAGACGGGGATGTTTTAAAAGTCCCTGCAGAATATTTTCTCTTTTAGTTGCAGGATTTCTGTGCTTCTGCGTTCAGGTTTGGGGTGCCTTTGGGCAGCTTTTGTAGCCCCAACTGATAGCTTCATTCTATCCCTGGAGAGCAGTAGAATAAGAAAGGAGGAAGAGGGGGAGTCCTGTGTCTCCCCTCTGGGGTGCAGCAGCAGACTGGAGGTGCAGGATGGCACATGGGATTGGGAGGGGAGGCGGGGATGGAGGTTCACGTGTTGAAATCCCTGTGACTCCTGGGATGGTCCACTCCTCCTCGGAGGGCAGCATCACCCTCTGCTTTGCTTCTTAGAAAGGCAGAATCAAAGGGCCCACCTTTGAGTCCAAGTCAGAATCTCCATTTACCCAGTGATTTGTAAAGACGCCTGGATGACTTTTAGGCAGGAAAGTTTGAGAAGCCCTGAGCTTCTCCATCCGGGTGAGTCCCTCCATCTGGGTTCCTGAGAAACTGCTGGACACTTCTCTAACTGCCGCTTTCTTATCTGGAAAAGAAGTTCTGGTAGCAATAGTAGCCTTTGTTTCCAGATAGAAGACGGCGGGGGGCAGGGGGGCGGTGGGGGGGAGTCAGGGAGAGGAGAATTCCACTGCAGAAGACACTTCTCAGCACGGACGGATGGGACACACACAGGAAAGGGACGGGAAGTACTTGAGTCAATGTGATCTGAGTCCATCGATTAGACCCCGCCGCTGTGCCCCCCTTCCGCTGCAGCCCCTCGAGGCTGGGCTTCTGCTAAGAAAAGCAGCGTTAAGTGCTCTGTCTTTAGTGTAGCCAGAGACCCCCATCCCGGGGGCTCCCTCCGCTTCCTGCAGATCCCCACACCCTGGCTCTGCAGGGACAGCCAAGGGCCATCAGCATCTGAGGGTAAAAGTGGTGCTTGTATGGGCGAGTTTAGCCTGCTTCGGCTGTGGCACTGCTCATGACCCAAAAAAAAAAAAAAACAAACCCAAAATCTCAGATAGGGAAACTGCTGCCTGTGTGGACCCGTGAGCAGCAAAATAGAAGGGCCAGGAGGGATGGCGGGAAGTGATGAACGATGAAGCAACAGGCCACAGTGATTGATGAGCAGGGAAGGGAAGGTTATAAAGACAGCGGGGAATACAAGCAGAGGATTTATGCTTAGATGTCCAAGGAGAGGATGTGGCATTTGCCAAGACAAGGAAGTGGAATTTAGGAGCGCATCTAGGGGAACGTTGATGAGTTTGGGCTGGGATCGGAATTATAGCTGAGAGAGTGCCCAGGACCCTAGAGGCCCTGGGCGCCAGCTGCACCAGGAGAGTGCTTCTGGGATGGGGTTGGAGCTCTCTGGGCGGCTGTGGTCACAGATGGGAAAGTGGAGTTTTGGTCTTTCCCATCCTCGTGTGGCTCCTCTCTCTCTCAGTCTGGGGGCTGTCGAGAGGGTCTAGCAGCTCCGAGCTTGCCCGGCCTGCCTCTTAGGGCTTCTCAGGGGTGAGGTTCTGTGTCTGTGAAGACCCTGAGAAGACAGAGGCACCAGTCAGCAGGAAAGGCAGGAATGCTCCTGCATCTGAAAATTGCCAGCATGTCTGTTGCTCAGAAGCCCAGAAAGGGCTGCTGGGGCTCCTGGCAGGAGCTTTCTTTAGGTCTCATTGGATTTCTTTCAAAGTCTTACTTCTTAAGGCGACCCTTGGCTAAGTCATTTAGCTTCAGTGACAGCATCTTGACTGTGGGCCTCTCAGTTCTTAGAAGCAGATACTTCACTTTGGATATTATGGTTGGATGAAAGGATGAGCTGTTTTCCCCCGAAACTGAATAAGCTGTTAAGTTGTTTGTAGAATGGGCGTTGCCTGAGTCCCAAAGGTGCTGTCTTAGTTCAGGTTGCTGTAACATAAAATACCACAGAGGACACGGCTTAAACAACAGATGGGTATTTCTCATAGTTCTGGAGGCGGCAGAATCCAATGTCAGTGTGTGGTGAGGACCCGCTGCCTGGTTTATGGACGGCTGTCTCCTTGTCCTCATCTTGTCCTCAGACATCAAGGCAGTGAAAAACAGCAGAGCAAGCACTCAGGTTCTCTTCTTACAAGGGCACTGATGCCCGTATAAGGCTCCAGCCTCATGACCTGCTGCTGCTGCATCACTTCAGTCGTGTCCGACTCTGTGCGACCCCATAGACGGCAGCCCACCAGGCTTCCCGTCTCTGGGATTCTCCAGGCAAAAACACTGGAGTGGGTTGCCATTTCCTTCTCCGTTGCATGAAAGTGAAAAGTAAAAGTGAAGTCGCTCAGTCGTGTGCGACTCTTCGCCACCCCATGGACTGTAGCCTACCAGGCTCCTCAGTCCATGGGATTTTCTAGGCAAAATTACTGGAGTGGGGTGTCATTGCCTTCTCTGACCCTCATGACCTAGAAAGTAGTGAAAGTGAAGGTCGCTCAGTCCTGTCCGACTCTTTGCGACCCCATGGACAATAAGTCCATGGGATTCTCCAGTCCAGAACACTGGAGTGGGTAGCCTTTCCCTTCTCCAGGGGATCTTCCCGACCCAGGGATCGAACTGGGGTCTCCTGCATTGCAGGTGGATTCTTTACCAACTGAGTTATGAGGGAAGCCCCCTCATGACCTAATCACCTCCCAAAGGCCCCACCTCCTAATACCATCACATTGAGGGGTAGAGTTTCAACATAACAAATTTTGGGGAGACGTAAGCAGTGAGTCCATCCACAGCAGGTACTTTTCCTTGGTTATCATTTCTGAATATCTCCATCATGGGCCCTGTGTCCAGAAGGATCTTGGCCCTTCCTATCTTCTCTCTGCTTATCTGCTGGCTTCTCTAAGGTGGGCCGAAGGCAGGAACATTCTGAAGCCATCCAGGTAGCTGCCAGTGATCCGGGGAGTGATGCCACCTGCTTCTGCTGGGGCCCTGGGCAGGGCATCTGCTGATGGCGGGTGAGCAGCTAGGATTGGGAGATGGATTAAGTGACTGTGGGCAAGTGTTCGTCTAGGTCATTGGCTTCAGGGCACTCTCTGCATCAACCCTCTGTCCCTGTCTTCATGTTTCTTCCTGCCATCAACAGCCTGTTTCTGTGGCTATAGTTCCGGTTGCCTAGGAACCAGTGTAGTCTGAATAGCCAATATGATTGGCTGTTCTTGCCAGATGGATAGCCTGAGCTGGGGCAGTGTTCCGGGGTAAGCAGAGGATGGTGAACAATTCTGTCCTTTTCCGCTAAGATTAATGATGAGGACATAGGCTTTGTAAACAACTTTTTTCCATGAAAACCAGTTGTTCATGGACTCATGCTTTTGTTTCAGGTTGGATGGGAGTCAGAGGGAGACTGGCTGGCCACAAAGAGCTGACTTAGAACCGCTCAGTATACATCCATTCTACGTTGGAAGTGGTGGCTTGGATGACACTGGCTCTGTTTGTATTTACAAATTCATTTTAGCAGTTGTTTCTAGAGAGCGGGTGGGTACTGGGTGCTTTTGCCCAACGTGGAAACAACGCCGGATGCTTTGAGAATGAAGAGCTCCTCTCTTAGCCTTGTTGAGTAGACTCAGGTGTTTCCCATTACAGACACACATCCATTACTGCGACCCAGGCACTTCTGCCCCCATTTTATAGATACGGAGACTGAGGGCACTCCATGCTTAAGTCAAGGGATTGACAGGCACTTTCTGTGAAGGGCCAGACTGGCTTTGCAGGGTGTAAGGTCTCTCTTGCAGCAACTCAGCTCTGCCCTGAGAGTGTGAAAGCAGCTGCGGACAGTTAGTAAATCAACGTCCCAGTTACGCTTTAGTTACAAAAAGAGACAGTGAGTTGTATTTTGCTGGCACCTGATTGTATAGGGCTTTGGACCCGTGTCCTCACCCCTCATGACTTCATGGCCATTTATCAACACTAGAGTCCTCGAGTCTTCGGCCTGGGCCACCTTCTTTGTTTCTTTAAGGCGTCTCCTCCACACTCATGGATATAGTACCATGATGTACTCAGAATGCCCCCGTTTATATCCTCCCGTGTTGTCTGAGCACCATGCTTATCCAGCTGCTTACTTTGTATCTCCTCTAGGGTTTCTCATGGAGCTCTCAGGCCTAACTTGTCCAAAATAGAATGGATGACCTTCCTTGTATCAAAAACAAATAAAGTATATATAAAGTGACCCAGCCCTCACCCCAGTTCCCCATCTCAGCACGCGGCACGTCACCTCCCAGCTGCTCTGAGCAGAAACCTGGTGGTCAAGCCTTGTCCTTTTCCCTTACCTCCCTGTTTCCTAAAACAGTTCAGATGATGGTTCTTCACTGTGTCTGCTTGCTGTTGCTTTTCGTCTTGTGTTGGAGCCCACTAGCACACTGGTCACCTGTCAGTTCTCTGAACATTCAATGCCCACCTGCCCCGGGGCCTTTGCACATGCAGCAAGCTGTCTAGGAAGCATTCTGCCCTATGCTGGCACGGCCGGCTCCTTCCTCAGCTTCCATTCTCGGTGGATTTCCGTGCCCTCACTCTCTGATGCTGTCCAGTAGAGCCTGTGACCATGGAAAGATCCTGTGTTCTCGTCCCATATGGTAGCCACTGGCCACACTTGACTCTTGCACACTTGAAATGTGGATAGTGCATCCAAGAAACTGAATCTTTAATGTTATTTAGTGTAATTTAAGTTAAAATAGCCACATATGGCAAGTGGCTGTTGCAGCAGACGGTCATCACAGCTCAGTCTTCACTCTTGTTTGAGGCCTTTGTAAAACTTAGCGGAAGGTGGAGTTTCTTGATTTGTGTCTTTAACTGTTGTTATCAGGATGTGAGCCATGTGAGGGCATTGTCCTTGGGTTTTGTTTTGTTTTTTTTTTTTAGCTTTTAATTTATGTATTTGAATTTTCTCGAAGTATAATGAATGTATTTAAAGTGAAGTGAAAGTGAAGTCACTCAGTTGTGTCCGACTCTTTGCGACCCCATGGACTGTAGCCTACTAGGCTCCTCGGTCCATGGGATTTTCCAGGCATGAATACTGCAGTGGGTTGCCATTTCCTTCTCCAGCGGATCTTCCCGACCCAGGGATCGAACCATGTATTTAATTTCTGCTGTACAGCAAAGTGACTCAGATGGACATATATTCTTTTTCATATTCTTTTCCATTATTGTTGCTGTTTGCTGTTTAGTTGCTAAGTCGTGTCCGACTCTTTTTTGACTCCATGGACTGTAGCCCACCAGGCTCCTCTGTCCATGGGATTTCTCAGGCAAGAATACTGGAGGGGGTTACCATTTCCTACTCCAGGGGATCTTCCCAACCCAGGGATTGAACCCAAGTCTCCTGCATTGGCAGGTGGATTCTTTACTTCTGAGCCACCAGGGAAGCCTTTTTCCATTGTTGTTGTTCAGTCGCTAAGTCATGTTGACTGTGCAACTCCATGAACTGCAGCACGCCAAACTTCTCTGTCCTTTGCTATCTCCCTGAGTTTGCTCAAGCTCGTGTCCATTGAGTCAGTGATGCCATCCAACCGTCTCATCCTCTGTTGCCCCATCTCTCCTCTTGCCCTCCATCTTTCCCAGCATCAGGGTCTTTTCTGTTATTATAATTCTACTTGTTTATGCTCGTGTACCCACATCCCTTTTCTCAGTAAACAATTTGTTAAATAAATGAATGCATGAATAAATGAATGAATGTCTCACTAGCAAAAAGAATTCTAGGCATATCTGCTCCACACTGGGCTGTGCTAATGAGGGGCTTACAGGGGCAGGGAGAGACTCAGCTGGACCCTAGGCATTAAGGTTCTGTGGGACTTGACCCAGGAAGACAGCCAGTTCAACCCTCAACCTTCCTGTCACTACTGTGTGACACCTCAGGATCCTGCCAGAGCACCAGCTTAAAGGAAGCACATATGTGCGTCTTGCACAGTCGTTCAGCCACGTCCAACTCTGCGATACTGTGGACTGTAGCCCGCCAGTCTCCTCTGCCCATGGGATTCTCCAGGCAAGGAAACTGGAGTGGGTTGCCATACCCTCCTCCAGGGGATCTTCCTGGACCAGGGATTGAACATGAGTCTCTTCTGTCTTCAGCATTGGCCGGTGGATTCCTTACCACTGAGCCACCTGGAAAGCCCACATCCCTGCCTCAGTGCTCCTGCAGAATATCCCAGCATGCACTGTAGCCTGCAGGTTACTCAGGTCACCATTGGACACGTACCATAGCCTTTTCCTCTCCCCTCCTGGATGGTTTGTTTCTCTTGGATGTCTGTTGTCTCCCAAACCTCTGTGCCCCTGAGAGTGTCTCTGTCCATCTCTCAGCTGGTCTCTTTTCCTTTCATCTCCTTGTCCATTTGGAAGCTGCTGCTTGCTAGGTAGATAAGGCAGAGCAGAGGCTTGCAGGGAAACTGGGCTTGGGCTGTGAGTGGCAAATTGCCTTTGTTCTCTCACTCTTTGCCCTGGCAAAGGAAAGCACCTCCTGGGGTCGGGAAGGTGGGCCTTGTGCACACTGCGTCCCACGGCTGTGCGATGAATTACCTGTTGGAGAGGTGGACTTCCCGCAGGTTTTTTTGTACTTGCCAACCTTCCTTATTTAGAAGGAATGTTCCCTTTACTGCTTTCAATGTTCCCTGCTTTCTCCTTAAATGGAAGCAGCAGCAGCTCCTGGCTCTGGGCCGGGGAGGGTGGGGTGGAAACAGGGGTGGGGGTGGCCCTTCTGCCCAGGGTTTGCTCCAGCCCTGCTCTGAGGCGGATCCTAGCAGCTCTGTGTCCTTCTGGGACTGACTGCTCAGGCCAACTGCTGGACTCAGTTTGCAGTCAGTATCCCAGCTTCATTTCCTTCAAGGTGCTGCTGGAGTTCCAGAGCCTGAGAATTTTAGAGCTGGAAGCATCAGGATCTTAGATATCACAGGGACTTTTTCCTAACAGAAAGTTTGTCTCATGAGTGCATATCATTCATAAAATATCACTCAGGCCTTTCCTGCTAGTCACGATTCAGACTCAGTCAGGTAATCCTTTTAATCTTTTCCCTTTAACTTCCAATTTGCTGGAAAATATATATTTATTTATTTATTTTGGCGGCATGTGGGCTCTTTGTTGTGGCACGCAGACTTCTCTCCAGTTGCGCTTCTTGGGCTTTGCTGCTCCGCGGCATTTGGGATCTTAGTTCCGGGACCAGGGATCAAACCTACATCCCCTGCATTGGAAGACAGATTCTTAACCACTGGACCACCAAGGAAATCCCTAAAACAATATATTTAGATAAATCATTTGGTGAACTGGAATCAGAGGTGTGTTCCCAGTGAAATCTCTTGAGAGTGGAAATTCTCTACCTGCTGAGAAAATGTAGTGGATAGTTTATTTGGGGATAAAAATGACTGACGGGGCCCTTGGTCCAGGCCAGTCTCAGCTTGTGTCTTTGCCCTCACATGTCTTTTTCTTTTCTTATTCCTTGCATCATCTCAGGGATGTTCCAGAGGTCAGTTTCTAAGGGAAGCGGGTATTTACCTTGTTTATCCAAGTGGGAGGCGGCTGAAGTTCATCTACGTTGAATCTGACATTATTAAACACCCAGCCACTGTTAATCGAGGCCAGGGGAGAAAATCATGCTGATATTTGCCAGCCCATGAGTGCTGCCCGCCCAGGAGGAGCCATCCTTTCTGCAACTCCCCACCCCCACCTCGCATGCAGCCTCCATCTTTAATGGGGTTTGGATCTGGATTTTGGGGACTTCGGAAGCAACTTGGATCAAAGAGGGCTGCAGCATCTGAGAGTTGCTCTTTTGTCAGGGCCTTGGTGGGATGCACTAATTATTCATTGTTCTCTTTAAAGGGACTCGCCTTTAAAGGGAGCGGTCTGGAAGTATTTTCCCTCCAGGAAGGAGGCAGGAGAGCCTGGCTTTACTTTGGGAACATCTGCACACATGTGGTCTTGCGTGGAATTTCCCAGCCCGACTTTGTTCAGAGAGGATTCTGTGACTGTGTTCATTTCCTTTAATGCCCGAGGGGAGAAAGACTGACCCTGAAGACACTTCCCTGCCCAGCAGGGCTGCTGGGGGAGTGAGGTCAACACTCATGGTATCGTCTCCAAGGAACTCTGCTCCTGGGGAGAAGGAAGAGGCAGGGCTGCCCAGAGAGTGTGTGAGAGACAGATGGTGGGGGGTGTGGGTGGTGCAGGGGTCAGAATGGAACTCCAGCCCGAGTGTGTCTCTTTCTCACAGGGCTTTGCCTGTGGCCTCTGCTGGGCACCTTTGCTGGCACTAGGAAAACCAAAACTTCAAACTGACTTTAAGAAAGAGGGCAGGGAGAGATAAATTAGGAGTTTGGGATCAACAGGTACACACTACTATATATAAAATAAATAACCAACAAGGACCTACTGTTCATAGCGCAGGGAACTGTATTCATTGTCTTGTAATAACCTGTAAGGAAAAAGAATCTGAAAAAGAATGTATATAGATGTGTATGTAACTGAATCACTTTGCTGTATACCCAAAACTAATACCACTTTGTAAATTATTAATATAATAACTATACTTCAATTTTTTAAAAATGGCTAAAACGATAAAGGTCCAGAGCAATAAATAAATAAATAGAAGGAGAGAAAAGAGGAAAAATGTTTCCTATAATTGATAGGTGGTCATTATCAGGATGGCTAAGAAAACAGAATCTCCTCCCCACTCCACTCCCTTCAAAAAAAAAAAACTGGACAAAACCCTGAAAAATTTAAAGCATCAGAGTTTGTAGCGTTTAGACTCTCGTTCTTTGATCTACAGCAGCTGAGTTCCTCCTGGAGCTGCCCATCTAGCCTTGGGATGCCTCATGGGCTATCAGCTGCTGGGGTTCGGACCCGGCTGGGCATTGAGGAGACGGGTTGGTGCTCTGGGCTGGTGCTCGCTTGGCCGATGAACTGACCTTCGGTGGCTCAGCCTGTGTCTGGGGCCCTAACAGGCGTGTCGTGGAAGGCAAGTCTGCCCCTGGGATGATTCCCGGGTGTTTTGGCTCCCATAGTTGAGTATTTTCAGGTCCCAGGGCCAGGCCTGGAAGAAGACCCCAGGCGCCAGGAGAGGTAAGGAGTAGGAGGAGCATGGTCATGTGTGGCTGGAAGCTTCTATCTGCAATTTCCCCAGAGACTCGCTGCTGCTGATGGTTCTGGGGGATACCCCGGGGTGGGGTCAGTGGGAAGGACCGCCAGGTGTGAAAGGCAAGGCCAACTCTAGGGAGAGGTGATGCTCAGCGTGCTGCCTTGACGATGGAGAAGCTGGACTTAAGGAGTGGAGAGGTGCTTGTTCTCCACGCCCCTTACACCCAACTGTTCCAGTAACAGATGAGGGAGAACAGGTCTGAGCCCACCCTGTGGACCATACACCATGATCGCTGACCCTGCTGCAGGACATAGCTCTTATCACCCGCCAGACTGTGCAGAATGGGGGCTGTCCCCAGCTGCCAAGGCCACCGCGGGATTGAGTTATAGCCCTGAGGTCACTGGCCACCTGGTCCTGATAAGACAGCGGGCAGAGGATGCAGCAGGCAACTTCTCTGCTGCCTGCCCTCTTTGTGTGAGTCTCTCCGTATCGCCTGGCCCTGCCCCTGAGCTCTGAGGACTGTCTGAGGTCAGGGTAACAAATACATCAAAGGTAACACATACCACCTGAAAAAACAGTGGACCGCTGCGTGCAATGCAGAACTGTGCCCGCTTCCTGGATGCAAAGCATTGCCGGCTCGGTTACGACATCCATGAAATGGGGTTACACCCCATCCTTTCCTTGTTGCAGAAGGATTCTGCACCTAAGAAAGGGAATATATGTGAAGAAATGATATGAACTGTTCCTGTCTTTTTGTGGGTTTGAATATAACGTAGTTCCTTTGGGGCTTCCCTTGTGGCTCAGCTGGTAAAGAATCTGCCTGCAATGCAGAAGACCTGGGTTCGATCCCTGGGTTGGGAAGATCGGAGAAGGGAAAGGCTACCCACTCCAGTATTCTGGCCTGGAGAATTCCACGGACTGTATAGTCCACGGGGTCACAAAGAGGCGAACACGGCTGAGCGACTTTCTCTTCACTTTCATAGTTCCTTTGAAGTCTGCTGAAGAAAGCCCTGAAATGCCAGCATCTTGGGTAGCACGTGTGTGCATCGTTAGTCACTTCAGTCGTGTCTGACTCTTTGCAAACCTATGGACTGTAGCCCGCCAGGCTCCTCTGTCCATTGAAGTCTCCAGGCAAGAATACTGGAGTGGGTTGCCATGCTCTCCTCCAGAGGATCTTCCCGACCCAAGGATCAAACCCGTCTCTTATGTCTCCTGCATTGGAGGGAACATAAAGACGGGTTCTTTACCACTAGTACCCTACATTAATATCACTTGTCTGAATGGTTTATAACAACAGGAAAACCCCTTAGTGCTTGTGAAGTGGAAAAGAAGATGCTAAATCTCAGAGCCAGCCTGCCGGGGAGGGGGAGCCTTAATACTGCTCTTTACTTCTCTTTGCCTACTCTCTTGGGTTTACATGTTATATTTCCCAACCTGTGCTCAAAGTATTAATATATACTGTGACAGGATGAGATGGCTGGGTGGCATCATCGACTCAATGGACATGAGTTTGAGCAAACTCTGGGAGATGGTGAAGGACAGGAAAGCCTGGAATGCTACAGTCTATGGGGTTGACTTTGCTACAGTTGCAAAGAGCCAGACATGACTGAGTGACTGAACAACAGCAACGTACTGTGACCTGACATGATATTTGTTATTTCCTGGATGTTGGCTTTCTCCCACCTCTCCAAATGTGACCACCCCTTCTAAACCTCGAGGCTTAAATGCCTGCGGTGGTGGGTGGACTGGGCCAGAGATGTAGGGGTAAGTGGGTATCGCTTTCCTGGAGATGGTATGGATTGCCCAAATATCAGGGGCCCTGGGGAATAGCTCCCCCACACCCAGACGTAACCTTTTATTGGTAAGAAAAGGAACCTGGGGATGAACGTCTATGAAATAGGAGCAGTCCGGTTGTAAGATAGAAGAGACCCACGTGACAGAGTGATGGCTGCACGTGAGGAACTGGGGGCCAAAGTGCTGCAGCAAGCCCACACCTGCTGGGGAGGCCGATGCCACACACCCCAGCCGAGCATGTGGGCTTCCGAGACGCCAGGCTGAAGACCTCAGCCTTCAGCGGGGCTGGGGACGTGACAGAGCAGCGTTCCGTGTCTTTGGGAGATCTCCACGTATCTCGTTGACAGTGTGTCCATGTGTTAGGAAGTGAGTCGTCTTCTTCTCTTGTCTGGGACCTGGAGAATCTAAGGTGGAGAGCACTGGATACTCCATGATAAGATGGGTGAGGGATTTCCCTGGCGGTCCAGCGTTTAGGACTCTACCCTCCAGTAGGGGCTGTGGGTTCCATCCCTGGTCGGGGAGCTCAGATCCCACGTGCCTCATCACCAAAATGCCAAAACACAGAACAGAAACAGTATTGTAACAGATTCAATAAAGACTTTAAGATGAGTCACATCAGAAAAAAAAGATGGATGAGTGGACCTCTGGACATCCCTTAGACAAGCATCTCTTACGGGCTCAGAGGCAAGCGTTTGTGCCCATGGAGTCCTTGTTCTGAGTGACAAATACCCACCCCTTCTCACCCTCCTTTTGGCTCATTCTGAGGCATTGCTTCCAAGGCCTCAGTCAGTTCAGTCGCTCAGCTGTGTCTGACTCTTTGTGACCCCATGGACTGCAGCACGCCAGGCTTCCCTGTCCATCACCAACTCCCGGAGTTTACTCAAACTCATGTCCATCGAGTCGATGATGCCATCCAACCATCTCATCTTCTGTCATCCCCTTCTCCTTCCACCTTCAATCTTTCCCAGCATCAGGGTCTTTTCTAATGAGTCAGTTGACCAAAGTATTGGAGCTTCAGCATCAGTCCTTCCAGTGAATATTCAGGACTTGCTTTCCTGATTTCCAAGGCCTAAGGTGAAAATAGTGTCTAAGAGGGAAATTGAGGGTTTGTGGGGCCTCCGTCTTGAAATGGTGCTTAGGAAGTGTCTGATTATTTTTCCACATCTGAGTACTTTTCATTCTTTGGCCGAGATGCTCTTTTTCCGTCCCTGTAGCCTTTGTTGTAAGATTTCTGTTTACTCGAGGCTAGCGGCTGTGGAATGAGGATTCGGTTGGTTGGTTTTCATCCAGGAGTGTGAACTCAGCTGACCAGTCTCTCAGTGGTCCTGCTGATCCTCATCAACTGAGCCAAGCAAATGAGACCCTTCTGGTTTTTGAAGGAAGTGCGGGTGTGGAAATGTCTAGAGTCAGAGCTTTTCCATCTTAATTTTGGGCAAAATGTATCATTTTCTCCATTCATGCTCCCCCAGTTTTGTGAGGCAAGGCTTGAAGGAAATTTCCTGATTCTTTCCTTTTCTTCTAACCTAATCCACTCATGTGTCCTGTGGCCTCATCCATCCACATATCCTGAGACAAAGAAGAGATAAGCCTCTAGTTATTTATTCATCTTACATTAAGATTTTGAGCTGAAACCAGAAGCACAGGACTTTTACATAGCAGGAACCTTGAGATAATGGAGAACTTTGAGCCTTTGATGCAAGAGATTTGGAAAACAAAGCACAAAGCTGGCCTTTAACCTCATGCCCTAAAAATAAGAGAGGGAGGAGGCTGGAGCATGCTTGTAAGTGATTGGGCTTAAAGGCAAGATGAACAGAAATAACCGGTGACTGTGGTCGGATTTGTGCCATGTTCTGGTCCTTTTATCATGAAATTGAGTGTTTTGTGGCAAGAAGGCTAGCCCTGAGAGTCTATTTTAACCCAGTTGGCTTATTGTCACAAATTCCTTAACTCTGAGACAGTTTGCCTGTTTGATGAGGGAGATTGTGTTGTTCGTTGGAGCTTTGTTAACCAGCCTTGTCATATTTAAACTAGTTATATGACTCTGCTATTTTTATTATATCAACTGGTGTAAAAAATGATTCAGAGTCTCTCAAAGTCGAGAAAAACTCTTTCCTTGTATCAGTTATGGTGCAATTAAAAAGACAGGTTTAACCAGAAGTTTTTGAAAGCATTCTCTGCTCCATTCCTGACAGCCAGCTCTGAACTTCCCACGGGCATCTGGGAAGCTCTGGCTACTGCTCATGACCATGGTCCTTGCTCATCTGCTGGCCTGAGCCCCTTCTTCTCTGGATTCTACTATCTCTTTGATGATCTGATCATCTCCCCCTCCTCCCACCCTACTTCTGCCGCTGCTGCTGTTCTCTGAACAACCACATGACCTTTTTTTTTTTAACCTTTTTATTTTGTATTGCAGCTTCCCAGATGGGCGTGGTGGTAAAGAATCTGCCTGCAATGCAGGAGACTCGGGTTTGATCCCTAGGTCCAGAAGATCCCCAGGAGAAGGGAATAGCTGCCCACTCCAGTATTCTTGACTGGAGAATTCCATGGACAGAGGAGCCAGGCGGGCTACAGTCCATGAGGTCACAAGAGTTGGACATGACTGAGCAGCTGACATAGCCTATTTAACAATGCTGTGATAATTTCAGGTGAACAGGGAAGGGACTGGGCCATTCAGATACACGTATCCATTCTCCCCCAAACTCCCCTCCCTGCCACAGAACGCTGAGTAAGTCCACGTGCGGTGCAGTAGGTCCTTGTTGGTTATCCATTTTAAATATAGAAGTGTGGACATGTCCATCCCAAGCTTCCTAACTATCCCCTCCCACACTGACAACCATATGTTCCTTCTCTTAGTCAGTGAGTTTCTTCAGAATGACCTTTTAGAAATATAAATCGGGGACTTCCTTGGCTGTCCAGTGGTTGGGACTTCGCCCTCCAATGAAGGGGATTCGAGTTCCATCCTTAATCTGACAGCTAAGATCCCACATGCCTCGGGGCCCAAAACAGAACAGATTCAATAAAGACTTTAAGAATGAAAGTGAAAGTAGAAATGTGTTAGACGCTTAGTCGTGTCGGACTCTTTGCGACCCCGTGAACTGTAGCCTGCCAGCCTCCTGTGTCCATGGGGATTCTCCAGGCAGAAATACTGGAGTGGATTGCTATTTCCTAATCCAGAGGATCTTCCTGATCCAGGGATCAAACCCAGGTCTACTGCATTGCAGGTGGATTCTTTACCTTCTGAACCACGAGGGAAGCCTTCAAGAATGATCTACATCAACAACAAAAAAACTTAAACAAACATAAAAACACGAGTCAAGGTGAGCTCTTGCCCTGAGTAGAACCCCGACCCGTGTCCAGCTCTTCAAGGCAGGCTTCTCCTCCCACCCACCCACTGTGCCCTCAAGATCTGGGGCCTTAGCCCCATTCCTTGCACTTGGCAAACTCCTCACCTCTGGGCACTTCATCTTGTGGTTCCCTCTGTCCAGAACCTTCTTTCCCCAGCTCTGTGGGGTCTGGCTCCTTCCTCCTTCATGTCTGTCTCTAAGAAGCCTTCCTTCTAGGGAACGAGAGAGAGAGAGAAGCTCCAAGTGCAGCCCAGAGCCTGAAACAAACCAGTGTCAGCACGTCCTCTGTTTTGTTGATTGCACTTCCTCTCCCAGTGGCTGTGAACTAATGAATTAATTCAGTAAATATTCGAGGGGAGTTTCTTGCTTCATTTTACAATTCCTCGCCCACAGCCATTTTAGCAGTGCTGGTCTGGGGGCGGGGGTTGGTGTTAGGTGTGTGGGAAGAGCAAGAAAATCACACTCTTTTCTCATGACTCTGTAAACTCAGAAATCACTGGTACAGCTGTTCCCTGACTACAGGGGGCTTTAAAGAAAGAACACTACGCTTAGTGTTTCTCTAATTTATTCTAATTCTCTGAATTATGTTTAGGTGATGGATATAATGATCTTGGTTGTAGAATTTTAACACTTTGAGGACTGGCGAGGGTAAATGTGTTCTAACTTCCTGGCCTTGTGCTTGGCACTTTCCAGGTGTAAACTCACTTCCCAAAACCACCCCATGTGGCTGGTGGCTATTACCACCACCTATTACCCGCTACTAACCACACTGCATAGACGAGGAGACTGAGGCCCCGGAGATGTTGTGGAAACTGTCCTGAGTGTTTAACAGGTGGCAGAGCAGGAATTTTGGAACCAAATCTGTTGATCTCATTTTTTATATTCAGTGCGTGTTCTGTTGTGTGTATTTACGAAATGATAAGAATAATAAGTTCATATGTTATACACGAAGAAAGTGCTTTCATTTAGATTTCATCAGTTCAGAATTTTTAATAAGTGGGTCAAAGACTGGATTGATGTCGCTGCATTATGTATGAGCGAAAAGGGCGTGACAATAAACTGAGACAGGCAGTGCCTCAAGGGAAAAGCACATTTTCAAGGCGTTGAACAATACTTATTTTCTGCAACTGGCATGCTGTTTACAAGCTGTTCTTTCTCCTTTTTATCGTGTAAAGAGATGGGAAAGAAAGGGACAGAGGATTGAAGTCCTCCTCTCTATTGTACAGAAGCACTGTTTGCAGTCGGTGGTAAAAAGGGAGCTTTTAAAGCTTTTAAAACATCGGACTTCTTACCTAAGTGTTCTGGCCACTCCATGCTGAGTCGAGGTTTGTGCATCTGTTTCTATGCGCAGCATCATGACTGAGGCTCATCGAGACCCACAGAGGACCACAAGTTACTCATTTCGCAGAGCTGGGGAAGAGGTTTTCCGCAGAATGCATCTTTCTGCTTAGCAGAAAGCGGAACATATTTGTTCAGATAAAAGAAATACAGCAAAACCCAAACCACTTCTGGAGGCACGTGCTCAGCTGTCAGAACCTCAGGGTCTCCACATGCCTCACTCAGGGTCACTGTTCTGCTCCCCGGCAGAGGCCACTCTCCTGACCCCAGAGGTCTGGGTGGCCCGTGACCTCCCCTCTCACTCCGTGTAGGTTCCCAGAACCTTAAGCTTAGACACCCACTGCTTGAATGAGGGAGGGGATTAAGGTTTGGCCAAAAGGAGGGGGTGAAGAAGGAAATGGCAGCCCATCCCAGTCTTCTTGCTTGAAAAATCCTACGGACAGAACATGGGATTGTAAAAGAGTCGGGCATGACTTAGCAACTAAACAACAAACGAAAGCAAAGGGAGAGGGTGGGCCGGGGCAGGAGGCCCAGGCTGGCCCGGCTGGCTGCCCCAGTGGCCTGTATGGATCCAGATGCAGAAACTCCGTTTCATCTCTCACCTTGGAAGGGACGATGCTCAGGGAAACCGACGGCATCCGAATGTACCAGGGGCTGAACTGCAGGTGAGGAGCACAGCCTTTCGCCGTCCAGGAGCCCCTCGGATGTGAGGATGGCTCCTGGTTAGGGTGAGAGATGGAGGACTTGGCTCCAGTCTTGGCTCGAGCCTTTGACAAGTCACTGAGCCTTGAGAGTGGGAAGAAGAAGCGTGCTTCTTGAGAGTGGGAAGCTGATCTGACTCAGCTGCCCAGGTGCCCAGCACCTGACAGGTCCTGCTGAAATTGTCATGGAGTGAAATCCACAGGCCTGCCCTATTGTGAGGATCACATGAGAGGGTGGATAAGGATATTCCGAGGTGCTAATTGCACAGTATCGGCTGAGATGAGCAGCCTGGGCCTCGGAGTCCCAGGTAGGGCATCCGCATCCTGGGACCCAGGTACCTGCCTGGAAGACCACCTTGTTACCAGAAGAATGCTTGTTGAGTGTGGAAGGTGAGGGTGGAAGGATGGGTGCTTCTTGCAGGCTGTGAGAGCACATGGACTGTGGCCCCACGGCACCCTGAGGGTGGAGCCCCCAGGGGCCTTGCCCCCAGGTGGGCGTGTCCACCCTGAACTGTGCAGTGGGGGTGGGCTGGGCGTGGTGCTGCATCTTAGCTGCCCGTCTGCTTTCTCCAGGCTCGTTGTTGGCGCCTTCCCTTTTACCAGTGTCACCTGGACATAATCCAGCTAATCAGACCCCAGCTGTGTTCTGTTCCTTGTGTCCTGGACCAGAATGAAATCTGGGAGAACAAGCCAAACAGATCTGGAAAGATCCCAGGTGTTCCCAGCAGCTGGGTTGGGCTCCACCCTGTTCAGGCCTGCATCTTCCCCTATACCCAGCCAAACGTGTCCTCCTGTTTAAACATTTTCTTCTGATTACGATCATAACACATATATGTTGCCTAGCCTTGAAAGTGGCTCAGTCTTGTCCAACTCTTTGGAACCCCATGGACTGTACAGTCCATGGAATTCTCCAGGCCAGAATACTGGAGTGGGGTAGCCTTTCACTTCTCCCAGGGATCTTCCCAACCCACGACTCCTGTGTACATGTTGCCTGTACGTGTATATATTTGTCTCTGCATAGGTATGTAGTGAGTGAAGTTGCTCAGTCTTGTCTGACTCTTTGGGACCCCATGGGCTGTAGCTTGCCAGGCTCCTCCGTCAATGGGATTTTCCAGGCAAGAGTACTGGAGTGGTTTGCCATTTCCTTCTCCAGGGGATCTTCTCGACCCAGGGATTGAACCCGGGTCTTCTGAATTGCAGGCAGACTCCTTACCATCTGAGCCACCAGGGAAGCCCTGATGGATCGGTAGATAGGTATTAAATATACATATGTGTTTATGTGTATTTGTTTATGTTGATATATAATTATTGTATCCCAAATAAGCTCATACTGTATGTACATTCCTTAATCTGCTGTCTTTTTCTACTTATTTAGCTTGCAGTTTTCCTGACTGTACATGTAAACAGCATGTGGTTCTGAGGGAGGGTCTGTTATTAATACTTGCCAGGTACTGGCGGAAGTCCTAGTTTTGACCAGACTTGACTGCTCTTTTTGAGTTTTTACGTCCTCTCCTGTCGTTTTTCTGTCTCTTTTTTTCTCTTATTCTTTATAGATGTTGTTTATCTGCCTGTTTTTAACACCACCCTTTGTCTTCTAATTTGTTTTGATTTCAGAAACCAGATTATCGAATTGTCTTTGTTTGGGCTGCTGTAAAAATTACCATAGGCTCATGGGTTTAAGCAGCAAATGTTACAGTTCTGGAGCTGGAAAGTCCACACTCAAGGCATGGACAAATTTGGTGTCTGGATGTCTTCTCACTGAATCCTCACATGGCAGAAGGGGCTGGGAGCTCTCTGGGGTCTTTTATAAGGGCACTAATCCTGTTCCCAAGGGCTCCACCTTCATGTCCCGATCACCTCTTAGGACCCCACCTCCTAATACTGTCACCTCGAGGATGAGGTTTCAGTGTGAATTTGGAGAGACACACATTCAGTCCATAACACCAACCTGTTGGAATAGTATATGAAAGAAAGCTAAGTATATTGTTGAACAAGACCAGAAGAGGTTTCTCTGAGTTCAGGAGCTTTAGTGCAAGCTCTGGGTCATATGACTTGGTTGAGCAGAGACATTTTTGTATTTTCTTGGAAGCTAGCTGTCTCTTGGCCAGCTGAAGATACTGCCTGCATGTTGAGAGGCTTCTCACTAGGTAGGGTGTTCTATAGTTCTCGCTGGAGAGAAGAGAAGGACTTTTAAATGACAGCCCGTCAGAAGCGCCTCCTTGTGTCTTTTACAGTATTTTTTTTTTTCCACTAGCATCCATAAATGTCTTTGGAGAAGGGAATGGCAACCCACTCCAGTATTCTTGCCTGGAGAATTCCACGGACAGAGGAGCCTGGCGGGCTACAGTCCACAGGGTCACAAAGAGTCAGACATGACTGAGCGACTTCCATCACCATGAACGTCTTATTTCCAGTTAGGTTTTTTTTTTTTTTTTTTTGAGAATTTGAGTTTACAGATGCCAATTTAGGTTACTCAAGCAACGAGTTAGGCTACAAAGATGGGATTTCAGGGCTATCAGTGTATGAAAGCAAGAACATAAAAAGGCTGCCTGAGTCCCTTCTCCCTCTATTTTTCCTAAGACTTGAGTCAGTCTGGCCTTTCTCCAGGAAGGCACAACACGATCCAGTTACAAATCTGTGGCGTCAAGAGCCCAGAGCCCATTCAGTGCTGATTCTTTACTACCTGCGGTGGGGCCTGAGGCCACTGAGAGTCCCTTCCCCTTTGCTAAGTACTTGGTGTCATTGCAGTTAAGTCAGTTTCACAGCTTGTGCTGTGTGTGTGTGTGTGGGAGGGGTAGCGGGGTTCATTGGGCGCCTGTGTACACAGCCACGTGTGCACAGTGCCACACCAAGCCTTCTCCCCGTCCCTGGCGAAGTGGGTTGTGTGCATCTCAAGGGAAGGGTGAAGTCCAGCTCGGCGCAGCTCCGACAGGGTCCACGTTCTCCTGGATACACTCGTGTCCACGGACCACCTGGCAGGACAGCCCTCCCACACTGTGTGTGGCCTCCAGATTCTCTTTCATGCCTGACTCAGGAGCTCTGACCACATGGGAGTCTTAACTAGCTAGCAAATCACATTTCCCAGAATTTCTAATGCTTGGATGCCAAGGGCAGAGCCGGAGCTGCAGGGACGTCCGTGCTGGTCCAGAGGCTGAGGATCTGAGCGCCCAGCCCAGGTTTGATTCCCGGTCAGAGAGCTCGATCCCACGTGCCACAACTAAGACACGGTGCAGCCAAATAAATAAATAAAGATTAAAGAAAAGAATCCGAGCTGCAGTAATAAGGTGGAGAGCAGTATCCTCACTGTTTTTATTCCCACTTACTGGGCAACAATCCAAGGGCCTGGAAGGTCAAGGGACTTGTCTAAGCTGACACAGTTGCAGCAAGTGACGTGGTTATAGTGTAGTGAGAGCTTGTGGACAGCGTTCCAGTCATTCCAACTTCTGATTTCTTTGGGGGACAGTCTGTCTCCCCCATTCCATCGAGTCTGGATCGTGCTAAGTCATGTCTGACTCTTCTGCAACCCCATGGACTGTAGCCCACCAGACTCCTCTGTCCGTGGGATTCTCCAGGCAAGAATACTGGAATGGGCTCCCATTTCCTTCTCCAGGGAGTGTTATGGGTTGCTTATTTATTAGGGTTCCTCACCCTTTCTGGGCTTACCCAGGTGGCTAAGTGGTAAAGAATCTGCCTACTAGTGCAGGAGATGCAGGAGATGCGAGTTTGATCCCTGGGTCATGAAGATCCCCAGGAGGAGGAAATGGCAACCCACTCCAGTATTCTTGCCTGGATAATCCCACGGATGGAGGAGGGTGGCAGGCTACAGTCCATGGGTAGCAAGAGTCAGACACAACTTAGTGACCGAGCACTCAGCACTCACACCTTCTTCTAGCTAAATGATGAACATACGACCCAAGGTGGGCCAATTGGATGCTTAGTCCTGTCTCTTCAAATCTGACTCCTCAGCCACCATAGCCTTTTAATAAATTCCACTGTTGCTTGAGTTATCTAGTTGCTTCCTGTTTCTTACTTTAGTCAGTTCACAACTGGCCATCACCAGGTCTGCGGGACTCCTCTGTCTCTGAGGATACTCTTCCCCTTTGTGATTGCATTTTCCTTTGCAGCCAGTGTGTTGATACCCCTGGGAACCCTGCTGACATCTCTTCGTAACCACCAAGTGAAAGCTGCTTGAATCTGAAAATGCATCTGCCTTATAACCCGACACACGCTAGGTACTGGGAGTCTTAGGATGCGGGTGTCAGCATCAGTGGGACTTTCCCTCGAGTGTCAGGCTGGAAGATCCTAGCTGCCTGGCTAGGATGCCTGGGAGCTATGTTCACAGGAGACAGCACCTGACTATGGCTCCTCGGTCACCTGACGGACCAAGAAGCACCTCAGCCTTTGACTGTGTTGAAATCACAGTCTCCCTTTACTGATTTATTGAGGAGTCATGTTGCTGAGCAAAATCCTGTTTCTATATCCAGGATGGGGAAATTAAAATGAAAGACACTTTTCCGTCAGCCTGAAAAAAATGACCAGTGTGGCCAAGTTGTTTTAAGCAGGAGGGAAGAGTGTGTGTGTGTGTGTGTGTGTGTGTGCACACACATGCTCGTGCATGCACATTGGGGCAGAGACAGAGTTTCTTGACAAGGTTGTTACAGTGGAATATTCTGATGAATAGAATTTAGGGCACAGCAGTTTCTAAGATATCTGCTCACTCACAAATGCATCAGATTCTTACACGAGGTGCAGAGATGAATGAAGTGGTCTGATGCGCCGAGAGCCCGAGTTCCTTCCTGGAAGGTCTCCCTCTGTCGCTGGGACGGCGGATGGTCTTCCGGCCTGGAGGACGTGAGCCCTTCTCCCTGGCTGGGCTTTGGGCCCACACTCTGCGTTTGTCTTCAAGGGGGAGGACCACCAGAAGGAGCGTTCACACTTCTTGCTCAGGTGGTCTCCCCTGGAGCTCAGAGGCTGGGGCTCGTATCCTGGGAAGACCCCCCCACCTCTCAAGTGTCTGCACTGTGTCCTTTCCCTCTTGGTGGGCGGTGGCAAGAACTTACAGTGCCCGGATTGCTCTCATGGTGAGAAGTGCAAACTGGAGTTCTGAGGAGCTGCTCTGCATGTGAGGAGTTGATCCACATGTGGAACTCCCCTTTTCCTGTAGCCATCCTTAAGCTCAAACTGCATTTTGATAATCACTGTAAGTATAAGTAATTTTAGATTTCTGGAATAGGAGGGCATTAATTATATTAATTATATTAGTTATATTTAGAACTAAAGCTCTTACTTGGCAGCAGTTTCATGCAGGCAAGCCCAGTTCCATGGAAGACCTGCCAGGAATAGGCCTTGGGAAGCACTTCAGCTCTCCAGGCCTAAGTTTCCTCACCTGCATAAAAAGATATGATAAGTGTACTGAAGTAGGAAATAGTCTCTAAATTTTCTTCCCGCTTTGAAGGTGAAAGATTCTATGTTCTCTGAAATTTATTCTTCCGAACGCTTTAATGATCTGTAGTAAAGCTTAAGCAAAATGTGAAAGATTGAGGGCAGGAGGAGAAGGGGACAACAGAGGATAATTGGATGGCATCATCGACTCAATGGGTGTGAGTTTGAGCAAACTCTGGGAGATGGTGAAGGACAGGGAAGCCTGGTGTGCTGCAGTCCATGGGATTGCAAAGAATTGGGTACGACAGAGTGTGAACAACAAGCCATTTAATGATATGCTGGAAGATGGCATTTATAGTTCTTCTTTATTAAAAGGTTCCAATATTTTATTTGTAGATACATATATTCACACATATATTTGTGTTTATATGTATGCATGTGTATGCCATTCCCTTCGAGGATCTTCCCAACCCAGGGATCGAACCTGGGTCTTCTGCATTGCAGGCAGATTCTTTACCATCTGAGCCACCAGGGAAGCCCAGGATTGTATTATACTAGCTTCTCATGTATATATTATATTATGTTACATTATTATTATGTGAATGTTGATCTTATACTCCTTCACTATTGTAGTTTACAGAAATAAAACATAATGTATTTAAACCAAACCAAAAATATAGGTTGATAGGCCTCAGGGTTCTGCATGTTGCTGGCTAACTGTCTTGCTTTGGGGAGAGCTGCCATAAAATACTCTTTTGTCTGGATGGGAGGGAAGTTTGGGGGAGAATGGATACATGTATGTGTGCGGTGGAGTCCCGTCACTGTTCACCCGAAACTGTCACAACATTGTTAACCAGCTGTACCCCAACACAAAGTAAAAGTTAATAAAGGCAACTCCCTCCCCGCAAAAAAAACCCCAAAGATAAAATACTCTTTTGATACAAGGTGCCATCTATGAAGGGTCTGGGTTCCTCGTTGTGTGGAGGAGGTTTCCAAAGTGTGCTCGGTGGGGCTTTAGGTCCTATAAAGACTTTCCAAAATCTGAGAAAAATATTTGAGGAAATATTTTTAAACTTTACAAGCACCCTGGGGAGCCTGGCAGACTCGGGTGTCAGCAGGCAGCACAGTCTCTACGCCCGTAGTTATGCGTTTCCATCTTCCCTTCTCTGTACACACATGCTGTGTGTATCGCCTGCCACCAGCATATGGCCTTGTGCTGATTGATAGATTAATTTGGTTTTGCCCAGTTAGGTAGTTCTCCTGTCCTGACTGCCTTATTAAAGAATGTCCCATGATCACAGGACAAGCTGTTCAGAACAGGTGCTGTTCGTGGTTACTCATCAGGACTTCTCAATAATGTGCAACCAGGAGAGAAATCAACAGACCCAGTGCTGCATTAGGCATCCTCAACCCCCAGGGTCAGATTGTTTAAGTTCGTAAAAATAGCTTAATGGTTCTCAATGATGGGCTTCCCTGGTAGCTCAGCTGGTAAAGAATCCGCCTGCTATGCAGGAGACTCCGGTTCGATTCCTGGTTCAGGAAGATCTGCTGGAGAAGGGATAGGGTACCCACTCCAGTATTCTTGGGCTTCCCTGGTGGCTCAACTGGTAAAGAATCTGCCTGCAATGGGGGAGACCTGGGTTTGATCCTGGAGTTGGAAAGATCCCCTGGAGAAGGGAAAGGAAAGGCTATAGACTTTATAAGAATACATCATACAGTGACCTTATAAAGTGAGTGAAATACTACTTTTCTCTGTGCATAGGAAATTCACATAAGATGCATTTAGAAAAATAGTTTTGTTGCTGGAAAGGTTTAGAAGCCACTGACGTAGTAGTAAGACAGCACAGATTTTAGAGGCAGACAGTTCTAGATTTGAGCCCTGCACTTCCCTAGTTTACTAACGAGGTGGCCTTGGGCTAAGCAGTGTGCCTCTCTAAGCCATAGCTGTGTCATCTGCAAAACGGGCCTGCTCTCCAGTAGCGGGATATTTTTGTAGCTTATAGAGAAATGTGCAAATGGCCTAGTCCAGTGCTTGATATGTAATAAAAAAGTTCAACATACGATAGCTATTAGAATGCTCTTTATGCTGGGAATTAAAGTCATTATATTTCATGCCCGGCCATTAAGAGGTACACCTTTACACTCTGGAAGTGCATATACCTTATTATATTTGCGTTCATTTACATATTTACTTATAGAGAACTTAGCATTTGCATATCCTGGTAAATACATTTCTCTGTAATTTAGAGTCATTTTAGCAGACTGTAATGGCACATTTCTCTTTCTGACACAGCTTCTTGGCAAATTAACTTACTTGCATTTTCATTTTAAAAACGTGTGGTGCCTTCGCAGAATAATTTCCCGTACTTTCAGTTCTTCTTGTAGGAAAAAAATAATTGCACAGCCAAGGAAAGCTGCTTTCATGCATTGGGACTCTGGAATGCTGCTTTATGTTTATGTCCAGGCTCTTTGTGGGTGGACTGTAGAAATCCCCACTCTTGGGAATGTTTCTGAGCCCCCTCTGAGAAACTGAATAGGGAGAAAAGAGCTAATTAAAAAAGCTGCCGTCCGCCTCCTCTAATTAACTTGCTCTCCACTCCTGGGGGAGGGTGTGAAAATATGAAAACGGCACTCAGGCGGTGCTGGAAGTGAATGCCATTCTAGGGGTCCCTGGTAGCCTCTGGTGTTTTGATGCAGAAAAGGTTCGTAGTGAACAAGGCGAGGAGCCTCACAAGGGGCCTGGTGTACCCTTGCCCTCCCCGGACACTGCCTCCCACATGGGGTGCTGGTGAATAGTGGTCCCCTCTGAGCAGGTGTGCACGCTGGGCAGCTGCGAGCTGGGGAGACCTCATTGGAATTCAGCAGCTTGAATCCATGAGCGTCCGGCCCTCCCTGTCGCTTGCTTATGCTGCTGGGAAAGATCAGGGGCCCTTTGTGCTCTCAAGCCACACATCACTGGAGCCCGGGGATGCAGAAGCCGTGGGAAGAGCTCCCTCTGCATCTCTGCTGGGCGCTGGGGAAGCTCAGAACATCCCTGCCTGGTGGTGCGGCGGCTAAGTTTCTCGTGACATCGTAAAGAGATTCAGAACCCAGACGTATCGGCAAAGGAATTAGGGGTGGAAGTTTGGGGACAGAAGCTGTTCTTCAGCGGAAATGGCTTTGGCCTCCTGGTGGACATGGCCCCCGGTGGAATGGGCCCGGTGGATGTGGACGACGGTAACCGGCAGTGGGGATTCCAGTCTGCGGGTCCTTCACGGAAACCCAGGAAAGAGGCAAGTTGTCTGTGTGCGTCTCTTCAACATTGCCGCCGATGAGTGCAAAGCTGGGGGCCAGGTCTACACCCAGAGCCCACCAGGCAGATCTAAACTACTGTTCCTCTTTGATGCTTGGCTGCATGACTTTCTTGTGTTTTTCATGCCAGTAAAAAGATTCTGCAGAAGTTCAGCTACCTAGATCTGTGGTTGTCCAGGCATGGATCTTAAATCTCTCCCCCGCTCCGACCCCAGACGAAAGCTAAGTCTTTTAATATTAACATGTGTTTGTAAAAGTTGGTATGGCCCCTGTTGCATTTGTATAAATTAAGTCTTGTGAAATTTGATAGTAAACAGGCTTCAGCTCATTGGATTCTGTCGAATCCAGCTCTGATGTTTCTCTTCATCTCTTTGTGTCCCTGGAGAGCTCTGTGGCTGGTTGCAGGAGCCAGAGTCCTTGGAAGGATGGGAGTAGGGGATCTTTGGCTCCGATAAAGTGAGTCTCTGACACACAAGTTGTAAAAATCTCGATGGAGATTTTCTGAAGGAGACTCACCAAATGGCTCTTTTTCTCCTGTCCTGGCTGACTGCAGAGGGATTGGTTGGTCGTGGTGCTCTCTGCTGGCTGGCAGTCTTTAGAAGATGCTGACTTCTGCGGAGGACACTGGTCCTTTGATCCTTGTGGATGTTCAGCTCTACGAGCGTTTCAGCGTCCACACGTACCTGATACATCGCTCTCTGATTATATATCTTCTACCAAATTGCCTGCTGTGTTGCTTGTGCCAGCAGCAACCCTAAGTATCCACTGTCTTGATAATTACCTTCCTTGTTGCAAATAAATAAATGGCATTTTGGTCAACTTAAAATATCCTGAGATGGGAGTGAGCCTGGGTGATGCTGCTGATCCTCAAAGTGAGCTGAAGCCGGCACCACAGACCCCTCCGCATCCTGAGCCCGTTAAGGAGCTGCCCTCCAGCCTGAGGACACATGCCTGGCTCAGTGATCTGGGGACGCCTCATCCTTTCTGGCTCGAAATTGAGTCCCTAGTGGAAGCAGGGTGATGAGAAGGGCTGGCTGCCCTTGGTTTTCTCGAGCCAGAATAAGGCTTTTTTTAGCTTTGTGAGCCTGTTCCCCTTTTTACAGGGTGGCATGGCGGGCATTCCTCTGGGTGGGGTTTTGGTTCCTTTCTCTGGGTGAAGAATCTTCCTTGAGAGCAGACATCACTGCAGACCAGCAAGGGTGATTTTCATGCAGCTGGGATCAGCAGGCTGTGCTTTGAGCTTTAGTCTGACACACCCTCCTCTGACTTGCCAGCTTTCATGCCTTCCTTCATTGACTTAACAGATGTTTATTCACTGCCTCCTGGTTTGGACTCGGGGATGCAGTGATAAAAAAACACAAAACAGAAAAGGCTGCCCTCTTGGCCTTTTCAGCTCAGTCGAGGAGAAATATAATTAACATGATTAGAAAGTGAATACATCTATAATAACAAGTTATGTGATGCGCTGGGGAAGGAATGGCAGTGGGAGAGAGTGGTGGGGTGAGAGGAAGAGGCCAAATTCATGGGAAGAGATTCCGCTTCATGGGGTGAGGGTCCTTTGAATGTGTTGGAACCACAGCATCGCCAAGTGTCCCTGGGAATGCTTCCCTATCGGTTTGACTGAATTGATGCCAAGTAACACCTGCCAAAGTTGATCAAAGGATTCTACTGTTGTATTTGCCACTGAGGTCAGAAATGTGTATTTCGAGTAGAGCTGAGTTCAAAGACTCTGTCATTTTGCCCCAAAGCTGGTGATAATGAGATTCACTCCTGGGAAGCACACTGCTTCAAGGCTGGTCCTGGACCATTTAATTGGGCCGCGGGCCTGGTTGCGGTGGTCCCGGGAGGGGTCATTAGGCCGTGCACTGCTCCTCAGCACCAGCCCCTTGGAGCAAATACAGCCCCGGCCCCTGTCTAACCTGTCCTTCTCCCTGTCTCTCTCCATCAGGAGTTCTGACTCTGAAGAAGCATTTGAGACTCCGGAGTCCACGACCCCCGTCAAAGCTCCACCAGCACCACCCCCGCCACCCCCCGAAGTCATTGCAGAACCTGAGGTCAGCGTGCAGGCTCCCCTGGAAGAACCAGGTAACCAAGGGCCCGGCACCCCTGGGGCGGTGTGGGAGCAGCCCTACTGCTGAGCCCTGGGGACACTCACAGCGGCTCCTCTGGGGACCCGCCTGGAGGAGGGCACCCACCCCCGGGGACTGTCGCTGAAGCTCTTTATGTCCTCCCCAGCCTCTGGGCCTCTCAGCACTGGGCTTTGTTTTATGTGGTGAAAACTTAGGGTGCAGGAGTACAATGGGTTATTTTGTGTTTGCTTTGCAGAAGTTTAGAGGTGGTCTCTGAAGAAATAGTGCATTTAACTCTGGGTGCCTTTCAGCCAACCCCCAGAGCTGGGTTTGTATGGGACAGTGGGGTCTTGGAATTTTCTGGTGCAATCTTGGATTCTAATTTCTGGCCCCTGGCTCCCGTAAAAGCGCTGGTTCTGGTCACCTATGTGACCTGCATTTTTATCAAAGGACACAGGCGAGAGGAGAAGGGGAAGACAGAGGATGAGATGGTTGGATGACATCACGGACTCAGTGGACATGAGTTAGAGCAAACTCTGGGAGATGGTGAGGGACAGGGAAGCGTGGCATGCTGCAGTCCATGGGGTCACAAAGAGTTGGACACGACTGAGTGACTGAACAACAGAAGCCCACACGGGCTTGGGGATGATAATTGGTAAATGGGCAAGAAGAGAAAGTGATGGGCGGTTGAATCTGTGCAGGGGTGACTCCTTTATTCCTCATTAACTTCAGACTATCCAGATTTCCTGTCACGTCCCCACACCCATTCTCCGCTAGTGTGACTTAAAGACCTTTCAGATGCAGCGATTACCGGGGGTGGGGGATGGGGGAGGACAGGACAGATCTCGGGCCCCAGCCTCCAAGCTGCCCACCTGACCGCTGCCATCTGTGTGCATCCTCCAGTGACGACAGCAGGGGTGGGACCACCTCGAGCATCAGAGTTTAACATGAGGCCTGGGAAGAGATGGAGACTGCCGGAGATGACCCCATGAGCTGGTTGGGGGCCAGGTGGTCCCAGAAATGTCCACACAGGCTGGTCAAGAGACCACGTGGTCTCAGAAATGGCCCCCCCAGGCCAGTCAGGGGGCCAGGTGGTGCCGTCTCCAGAGCTGGATTGCCTCCTGTGGACCCTGAACTTCAGAGGGCCCCACTCTGGCCTTCCTCGGCCGCAGCCCTGGCAGTAAGATAAGTCTGTAGAGCTGAGCTCCCCCGGACCATGTCCCGGATACCTGGGAGCAGCCGCTTCCTGGGCCCACCCAGGCTCCTTCTTCTGTCCCGTCTTCCCGAAGCTGACTGTGCCCACGTTTACACCCTTTAGCCGAGAAGGAACCAAGGCTGGGGCTGGGACGTACGAGTGGGTGTCCACACATCTGTGCTTAGAAGATGCCCCAGGTGAGGGGTGGAGGCCGGGGAATGGAGGAGGGGGCCAGCGTCCATTCGTACTCCTGCCCTAGCCAGGAGCCAGGTGAATGGCAAAATAAAAAGCCATTTGACCTTGATGTTGGTCTTAGAAAGAAATGGGTGGAATCCATTCCACCCGCTCTGGCTTCAGCCTGGCCGTTGATTAAAGGCAGACACTCCTGGGGCTTTGTTCCTAAGCACACATGCTCCCTGGTGCTGGGGGGAGAGGAAGAGACACCTTTGCTGGGATCCGATGAATGCAATTTTCACAGTCTCCCTTTTCTGAAAGCTATCAGTTAGTAGTACCTGATTCTGCATCATTAGTCTAGGTGCTAAGCTCTAAGAGGGTGATGATTGAAATTTATTTGATTTTAAGGTGGGGAAGAAGCAGGAAGGGCTGCTTATAGTTCTCAAAGAGTCTTTTGCACCCTGTGTTCTCTCTTGCATATAGTAAAGTATATAAAAATTCCATTTCCTACAATATCGTAGAAATTTCACCCTGAGGTTTTAATGGAAAGCAGCTGAATGACAAATACATTTTAGTCCTTACATCAAACATCCAATTAAGAATAAATGACCCATTTTTATGGGTGTAATAAGTTCACACTCTGCATGCGTGGGATACCTGAGAAAGGATGTTAGAAGGAGAACGAAGGCCTAAGACAAAGTGTGGTCCATCCTTGAGCATCACATGGCGTCCCAAAGGTGGTCACTGCTGCCAGCCTGCGTGTGTCCTCTGGGATTTCCAGTTTTTCACGTCCTGATCGTTTCTGGGGATGGTTTGCCACCCCCGTTCTTTTCTTCAGCCTGTCTTTGTTCCTTCTGCCTACTTCTTTTTTCAATAAAGCAATGAACAATCTCCATTCTAACATACACACACACACTCAACCACAGTACCCGCCCCTGGCTTAGATGGCAGTTTCTGAAAGAGTGAATATTATGGAGGATTAAGAGAGACCCCCCACCAGAAGGGGTTGCAGCTATGCATGGCCATGAGTCACAGCCTCACAGAACTTTTGATTGCACCGGTTGGAGTCTGACTTTATGCTTCTCCTCCTTGGAAAACTACAGTGAGGCTACATGTGGATTATACAGTGAGGACGCTGAAGGTCGGGATCGTGTCTGCCTAAAGCCCCCTGGCTTGGGCTGCACAGAAGTCCGTCTGATGTGCCACATTCATTTGAAAGATCTGCTTGTCCCTTCTGTAGACATCATGGGACATTACCCAGAGTGGGGAGGTGGCTGTGCATGCCCGTGGAGGAGAAGAAAGCATCCTTCTGGGAACCAGGAGAGAAAGGGCAAGAGGGGAACATCTGTTGTTTGGTTTGCCTCTGTGAAGTGCCTGCAGTGTTGCTAAAGGTACCAAGAGAACCTCGGGAAATAATAGACGAGACCTTTGGCTGTGCATAAGGACATAATTTTTCCTCCTGGAAACTTACATTTTGCAAAGTAATCCATCACTTTATTTTGGGCTTTGCATGATTGTGCGCCATGGGAGAGGAGGGTGGCTGAGACGCTGGTGGCCACCTTGAGTCTGCTGCTCTTCTGGGCTGTGCTGGGATGTGGCTTACCACAGTCCAGTTTTCTTATCTGTAAAATGAAAAGAGTGACCCGTGAGTCCTCTGAGATCCTCTCCACTCCCACTTCTCTTGCTTCTGTGATCAGGACGCTTGGTTGCTGTAGGGTGGCTGCATTATTAGAACTTAGGACTGGCCACTGAAAGATGTAATGAAATGTCCCGTAATTAAACAATAGCTCCATTTAGTGTCTGCCATGTACCAGACCTGTGCTAAGTTATTTGCATGTTTCATCCCAGCTTGGATGAGGGAAGGATCCCCACGACTCCAAGTATCTGTGTGTGGGGCATCTCATCACCTGCTACCCAGTGAGATGTGGGAATAAACCCTATAAAACATAGCCCACTGTTTCCTCTGTCCATGGGATTCTCCAGGCAAGAATACTGGAGTGGGTTGCCATTTCTTCCTTCTGGGGATCTTCCCAATCCAGGGATCGAACCCACATCTTCTGGGGCTCCTGCGTTGCAGGCAGATCTTTACCCCTGAGCCACCAGGGAAGCCCTTACTGATTACAATCGGTTATTCATATACTTGGAGGATGTAGAGCTGGGCTCCCTCTGTATGGGACCATTTCCCTTTTGATATATTGGATGAAGCTAAGCGTCTGAGGGCAAGGGTGCCTTGTGTTAGCACCTCTGTGCCTCTGGGCCCGTGGATCCCTGCCCAGGGTGAGCTCACAGTGGATGGGGGGAGGGGAGAGACGCGCAGCACAGCTGGCAGAAGTGCTCCAGTTAGAAGCGGTCGGCGCGGCTAAGTGATGTGGCCTTTGAAGACAGTCAGGGGAGAGGAGACGTCAGGAGGTGAGTTCATATTGAGCAAAAGTCATGAGCGATACATACAGAAGATGCCCGTCGGCAAGTCAGGGAGGACTGGGGACATCCTGACCTTGGACTTCCGGCCTCCAGAGCTCTTCATTCAGCCTGTGGATTTGTTCCAGTGGCCCTAGCTGGACTGCTGCAGCTGGGAACCACCTAGTGAGCCTTTGAGTGTTGTGAAACAAGGATGCTGACTTTGTCCTCAGAGTGAGCCAGGATCTGGAGCCAGGGCAAGCGTTGTCCAGGTCTGCCCTGGTGGGGTGGATCCCTCTGGGGTCCTGACGTTCCTCGCCTCTGTGTCCACAGTGTGCCTCCCAGTGGTTGACTGGGAAGCACCCAGATTATTTGATGTATAGGAATGCGTGTGTGTGTGCTCAGTCCGACCCCATAGGCTATAGCCTGCCAGGCTCCTCTGTCCATAGGATTTCCCAGGCAAGAATACTGGAGTGGGTTGCCATTTTCTTCTCCAGGGATCAAACCTGCATCTCCTGAATTGGCAGGGCAGTTCTTTACCACTGAGCCACTAGGGAAGCCCCAATATATAGGAATGAATGAATACATTGTCTTCGTGTTGATGTGGTGTGTGAGCATTTAGAAGTCCAGTGCGGGCGACTGGGAATCTAACTGGCCCACACCTGCTCTGGAAAATCAAGGCCTGCGTGTGGCAGTGGCCCATTTCTCTGGTCTAGGGCTTCTTCTGAAGAGAACCAAAGGGCCCTCCCACCTGCTCTGGTTGCCAGACAGTAAGATGGTGGTTCTCAACCAGGGATTATTGTGCCCCACCCCTGGGGAACATTTGGCAATTTCTAGACAGGGACGACAGAGGATGAGATGGTTGGATGGCATCACCAACTCAATGGACGTGAGTTTGAGTAAGCTCCGGGAGTTGGTGATGGACTGGGAAGCCTGGCGTGCTTCAGTCTATGGGGTTGCAGAGTCGGACACAACTGAGTGACTGAACTGAACTGAACTGAGTGAGACACGTTTTTGACACATTTTGGATGGCATCAGGGACTCGATGGACATGAGTTTGAGCAAGCTCCAGGAGTTGGTGACGGACAGGGAAGCCTGGCATGTTGCAGTCACAAAGAGTCAGATATGACTGAGCGGCTGAACTGAACTGAGACACATTTTTGGGCTTTGCTGGTGGTTCAGATGGTAAAAAGAATCCACCTGCAATGCAGGAGACCTGGATTCGATACCTGGGTTGGAAAGATTCCCTGGAGAAGGGATAGGTTACTCAGTCCAGTATTCTTGCCTGGAGAATCCCCATGGACAGAGGAGCCTGGCGGGCTACAGTCCATGGGGTTGCAAAGAGTTGGACACGACTGATCAACTAAGGCTTTCAGATACATTTTTGGTTGTCACAGTTCAGGGTTGGGGAGGGTAAAGGCATCTTGTGGGCAGAAGCCAAAGATTCTTCTAGATATCCTACAATGAACAGTATCTCTCCCAACTCTCCCCCACCCACCACACACTGAGACAAAATACTTACCATCCTGACATGGGCGCAGTAAAGAGGCTTAGAAACCCTGCACCAAGATTCGATTTCTTGGTCCATGATGATTTAATTATGGTATGTCACGTCTAAAGAGGAAAGCCACATTAAGCAGTCAGAGAGCTTTTCTTCTGGGGAAAAGAGTGAGCAGATGGTTAAGCTGAGTATCTGCTGCGTGTTTCGTGGTTTGGGGAGAACTCCTGACCTGAAGGGCCTCAAAAGGCTGCTGGGGTGTGCCTAGTAGCCTGGGAGAAAACAGGCTGGCAGTTGTGGGCCTTGCTTTGGAAATGATGGGAAGCACTGAGGCTTCTTCCTCCTCCCGCAAGGCCCACTTGAAACGCTGGGTCCTCTGCATTCCCTGGTCCTTCTGTGCCCTCTGCACTGTGTGTCCAGGGCAGGAAGAGGAGCCAACTGCTGATGGAAGGAGGGTGCAGGTCTCTGGAGGCAATTGGTTTTAGAAAGGAGGAGGGAGGGGACATCTTTTGAGACGAGCATGACTCAGGAGTGTGTTCGAGACATGGCGAATCTTTTGGTGGAAAAGGTTGAGAGGTTCCATCTTCTAGGACATCTGCTCCAAGTAGGGCCTGGGTGGCTTTGGATGCCTAAGAGAAGGGAAGGTTTGAAACCATGATTGGCGAACAGACCTGCTTCCAGAAGGTCATCTCAATGCCAGAGGCATTTATTCAGCTGGCAAGAGAAAGTGGGACAGGTCTGGGGAAGACAAAGATAAATCAGACCAGCTCCTGAACTCAAGAGGCTAGAAGTTTCCTTATGTTGTCATGTCCCAGGCAGCCCTTCATCTCCTCGGGTTCTCTGCCAAGTGCTCACCCCTTCGGAGTTGCAGCCATGAGCATGAGTGGCCCTGAGAAAATCTACCGTGAGCAGCCAGTTCGGGTGTTAAGTGAAAAAGAAAGTGAAAGTCGCTCAGTCATGTACGACTCTTTGTGATCCCTCTAGGCCAGAATACTGGAGTGGGTAGCCTTTCCCTTCTCCAGGGGCTCTTCCCAATCCAGGGATCGAACCCAGGTCTTCGGTATTGCTGGCAGATTCTTCACCAACTGAGCTCTCAGGGAAGCAAGCATCTCCCAAACTTGTTCGTTTGTTGGAATGAGGTGTTAAGGCTGCCAGATTTAGCAAACAAACATACAGAGCATCCAGTTAAATTAGAATCTTAGATAAATAATGAGTGATTGGGACATATTTCAGAGAAGACAATGGCAACCCACTCCAGTACTCTTGCCTGGAAAATCCCATGGACAGAGGAGCCTGGTAGGCTGCAGTCCATGGGGTCGCTAAGAGTTGGACACGACTGAGCGACTCACTTTCACTTTTCACTTTCATGCATTGGAGGAGGTAATGGCAACCCACTCCAGTGTTCTTGCCTGGAGAATCCGAGATGGCAGGGCCTGGTGGGCTGCCGTCTATGGGGTTTCGCAGAGTCGGACACGACTGAAGCGACTTAGCAGCAGCAGCAGCAGGGACATATTTATATAAAAAACGTGTTTGTTTATCTGAAATCCGTATTTAACTGAACATCCTATATTTCATCTGGCAACTGTTCCAGCAGGCGATGGGGTGGGTACTGGAGGATATAACTCCTGTCAGTGAACCACACTTTGGGAATGCTGGTCCAAGTCATATATATGCTAGCTCTCTCTTTTTTTCCCCTTTTTTGGCTTCACTGTGCAGCATGCAGGATCTTATTAACAGTTCCCTGACCAGGGATCAAACCCATGCCCCACCCCTCGCAGTGGAAGTGTGGAGGCCAAACCACTGGACCAGGGAAGTCCCTGTGCCAGCTCTTTAATTCCTTCTTCTGTGGACCACTTTGCAACGTTTCCTCCCTTTTGTCTATTTACACATCTTTGGTTTTCTGGCCAATCGTTTTCTGGTATCTAGACTGCCCAGGGTCTCTGTGAAGCCAGGAGTGCGTGCAGGGCACCGCCTGGTGCAGGCAGAACCCAGGGCAGCTGAGACAAGGCCAGGCTGGTTGCATCCCCGTGGAGCAGCCGGGCCATAAGATGATGGAGCATCTCTTGACCAGCATCTGGAGTGTCCATGTGCCTGTGTGCTCTGTTGTGTCCTATTCTTTGCGACCCCATGGACTGTAGCCCGCCAGGCGCCTTTGTCCATGGGGTTCACCAGGCAAGAATACTGGAGTGGGTTGCTGTGCCCTCCTCCAGGGGATGTTCCCAACCCAGGGATCGAACCCGCATCTCTTCTGTTTCCTGCCTTGGCAGGTGGGTTCTTTACCCCTAGCGCCACCTGGGCAGCCCAGAGGATCCACAGCATGTTTTAAAATAAGAAGCAGCATCCTTGGCTGGCAGTGGCTGAGCAGGAGGGGAAGTTGGGAGGAAGCTGCAAAAAATGGAGAGAGAATGGATGAGAGGGAGGTTGAGAAGAGAGGCGTGGCAGGTAGGGTTGGAGGGAGAGATTTCAGGGGGTGCCTAGAGTCAGGACAGGTGGCAGATGCATAAGCTTCGTTCTGCTGCAGTTGCCTGGGGCCTGCACTTAAAGGCTCTGCATGCTCTAGAGCAGGCTGGGTGGTGATAGTAGCTAATATTTACTGAAGGCTCACTATATTTTATCTGCGTTATTTCTCTGCCTTCCTTTCCTGCTCCTCTCCTTTACTTTAGCCACACTGGCCTTTGGGATTTCTGCAACACCCTGTGTGCGGACTGACCCCAGGGCCTTTGCATTTGCTGTTTACTTGGCCTTGGATGCTTACCCCCCAGATATCCCCATGGTTCACACTTTTACCTTGTTTCTTATCTTGGCTTAAATGTTTTCTCCTTGAAGGGCTTTGCCCAACTACCTTATTTTAAAATTGCAACACTCCTACCCTGACTTTCTTTTTTTCCTTAGCACTTACCACCATCTGACAGCCCATACATGTTACTTGTTAATTGCTTCTTGACTGTCTTCTCCCTAAAGAACCTAACTTGCAGGAGGGCAAGGGTTTTGTTCGTTATGGAGGCCCCAACGCCCAGAGTGGTGCCTTGCTTTGACCTGGCGCTTGGTAAACGTGTTTTAAATTTTTTTAATATTTATTTTTTGGCTGTTTCAGGCCTTAGTTGTGGCACACAGGATCATCGATGTTCATTGCATTTTTAGTTTTGGCATATGGGTTTTTTTTTTTTTTCTTCTGCTTTTTTTAAAGTTGCAGCAGGAGGGCTCTTTAGTTGCAGCATGTGGAGTCTAGTTCCCCGGCCAGGGGTCGAACCCTGGGCCGCCTGCACTGGGAATGCAGAGTGTTAGCCACTGGACCCCTGGGGAAGTCCAGGTAAATGTGTTTTAGATGACAGTATTTAAAGGTACCCTTTAAACAGCTCTTATTGCTCCCATGTTATGGATGAGAAAGCTGAGGGTCTGCTTGTCCAGGGCCTGGAGCTGCCTGGTGAGAGCAGGATTTGTACCCAAGCAGCGTGCTTGTTGTGGGGTGGGCAGGCTGGCCTGGGGCTCTGGTGTTAGAGGGTGATGATGGTCTGGCACGAGATGAGGGACTCTCTTAAGTGTCCTGTGTCCTTCAGTGATGGCTTTGTCTCCGTTCCTTCAGGATGCGGCTCTGAGCCGGTCTCCATCCCCGATGGCCCCCGCAGCAGCTCCGTGGAAGGCAGTCCTTTCCATCCCCCGTCACACTCCTTCTCCGCCGTCTTCGATGAAGACAAGCCGATAGCCAGCAGCGGGACTTACAACTTGGACTTTGACAACATCGAGCTGGTGGATAACCTTCAGACCTTGGAGCCTCGCCCCTCAGACCCTAAGAATCAGGACTGCAAGGTGAACTCACGGAGGAAGTCCACGGACTCCGTCCCCACCTCTAAGTCGACGTTGTCCCGCTCGCTCAGCCTGCAAGCCAGTGACTTTGATGGTGCTTCTTGCTCAGGCAACCCCGAGGCCACGGCCCCGGTCGCGGATGCATACAGCGCGGGTTCGAGCAGTGCTTCCAGTACCCTTAAGCGAACTAAGAAACCGAGGCCACCTTCCTTAAAAAAGAAACAGATCACTAAGAAACCCCCCGAAACCCCCCCAGTGAAAGAGACACAGCACGAGCCAACTGAAGAGAGCTCTGGCCCCAGCAGAGAGAGTCAGACAGCCAAAACGAACACAGAACTGGCCAGGGCAGAAGCTTCTAGCTCAGCCCTATTGGAGGAGGCACCCCTAGAACCTGCTGCTGCCCCCAAGGCGGCCTGCCCTCTGGACTCCGAGGGTGCAGAAGGGGCCGTCCCCCCAGCTTCGGGGGGTGGCAGAGTGCAGAACTCACCTCCCATTGGAAGGAGAACCCTGCCTCCGGCCACGGCCCCGGAGGCAGTGGAGGTGACCCCATCAGATAGTGGGGGGCAAGAGGACTCCCCAGCCAAAGGCCTCTCAGTGAGGCTGGAGTTTGACTATTCTGAGGACAGGGGTAGTTGGGACACCCAGCAGGAAACCCCGCCTCCCACCAAAAAGATAGGCAAAAAGCCGGTTGCCAAAATGCCCCTAAGGAGGCCAAAGATGAAAAAAACACCGGAAAAACTCGACAACACCCCTGCCTCGCCTACCAGGTCCCCTGCTGAACCCAATGACATCCCTATCGCTAAAGGTACCTACACCTTTGATATTGACAAGTGGGATGACCCGAATTTTAACCCTTTTTCTTCCACCTCAAAAATGCAGGAGTCTCCCAAACTGCCCCAACAGTCCTACAACTTTGACCCGGACGCCTGTGATGAGTCCACTGATCCCTTTAAGACGTGCTCTAAGGCCCCCAGCTCACCTTCTAAATCCCCAGCCTCCTTTGAGATCCCAGCCAGTGCCATCGAAGCCAATGGAGTGGACGGGGATGGGCTGAACAAGCCCGCCAAGAAGAAGAAGACGCCCCTCAAGACGTAAGTTCAGGGGAGCAGGTGGTTAGGTCAGAGGCGGGGCTGGGCACTGGCTGTATAGCTGCTCACTTGCCTGGAAACCTGGGCTGCTTTGCCCCCCCACCATTTGCCACAGCGCCACCACGCTTGCAGCAGGGTACCCGTTTTCGTTCCTCTCTGCACCCATAGTCGTGGCATGTCCCATCCTCACATCCCTTTGGGTCTAGAGTCCTTGACCGCTTGCCTCGATCAGTTAGGGGTCTAAAGCTTTACTTATAGCTGAAGACCTGACCTTGAACTTCACGAGAGAGTGGGGAAATCAGTGGAGAGGGAGCAGCCCAGTGGTGGCCTGGTCAGCCTCCCTATTGGTGATTTAGCATTTTCTGTTTAACACGTGAATTGCTTTTTGGAGTGGCCTGGAAACTAAGGGGTCCACCCTTCAAAATATTATTAAAATTTTGTAGTATTTGTTTCTGCCCTTTAATGAGACATTAGGCCATTGGAAAGACCCTGATGCTGGGAAAAATTGCAGGTAGGAGGAGAGGGGCTGACAGGATGAGATGGTTGAATGGCATCACGGACTCAATGGACACGAGTTTGAGCAGTCTCAGGGAGATACTGAAGGACAGGGAAACCTGGCGTGCTGCAGTTCATGGGGTCGAAAAGAGCTGGACATGACTTAGTGACTGAACAACAACAAGCCCAAGAGGCAAACACAATAGACTCAAGAAGCCCATGAGAGAGAGGCCTGGTCTGGGCCGCTTCCTGTACCCCGGCTACCCTGTAGGAAGCACCCACGTTGTTTCTGCCCCTTTATCTAGTCATCTTCGTAGATGAGAGTCCACAGGCCCTGTGGATCCAGAAAAGATCAGTGGAACCTGGAAGGGAGAAGCGGTGCCCACAGTCTCCAGGAGGCCATGAGTAATCGGGTCTGCTGTCCAGACCGTGGCTGAGTAGATGGCACTTGATACACGTGTCCATGCCTCTGGAGTCCAGCCCAGGATGGCTGCAGGGCCATCCTTGGGGCTTTGGTCCAAGTGTAGTGTGGTTTGGTGCTCGGAGCCTTTCTCCTTGCTCTCGAGTGAAGTATCATCAATAGTTTGACCAGAAGGCTGGGCTTCTGGTGGCATCTCAGCAGAACAAACCAGGACTGCTGGCCCCTCTGAGTCTGCCTGGCACAGATCAAGATGGGGTAACATGCTTACCTCTCCTTCTGCACTCCCCATCCCCGCCCCCAACATTTAACATTTGAGAAGAACCCGAGGCTTCCTGAGAAGAGGGTCTCTAAGCAGTCTTTGACCTTGGGTGGTGGTGGATGGGAGACGGTCCTGGCCAAAAATGTGGACTTTTTTTTTTTTTTAGATCCCCCGCTAAACCAGGCCCTTCTTAAAGATTCCCTAGAATCTGTGTTGGAAGCTTTATTTTAAGCCTCGAACAGGAGAAAATGGAAATGCCCACACCACAAAGCCATTTCTCTCATTTTGGGGGATGAGAGTCAACTTGAAGCCATCACCTTCTCCTTCCCCACAAGACAGCTTGGTTCTGTTCTGTTCTGTCACCAGAGCTGACTGAGGTCAGGGACACCTACCTGTCCCCAGGTCTCACCTCTGGTGCAGATGGCTAGGATTCCTTCACTTGGGGTGGCAAGGCTCTTTGAGCCACCAACACTTTATGGGATAATTGGAACCAAGAGAGGAAGGTGTTCTCTAGTAGCTCCTCTCCAAAAACCTGGGATGTCACCCCACGCCCAAGCCCAACACCGGATGGCCCCTTCATAGCCAGTCACCTGCAGATTTATCTTTTTTGTCAGTTCCTCTGTCTGTCTCTCTTTTTCTTTGTCTTCTTGTCTTAGGATGGTTGAAGATGTGATGTCTGTATGTTCTCTGTTGTAAGTAAATTTAACGGAATCTGCCTCTTATGCCAAATGTGCTTTTTCCTGCCTTTGCTTTTGCTTCCAAGCTCTTTTTTATTTCCTTTCCGTGGCTGCTGCTTACATCTTTCTGTGGCGGGCCTGGGAATGACGGGGCATGGGGCTTCCCAGTAGCAGAGGTTATTTGTCTGTTTCATAGTGATTAGCATAAGTGAAACTGCTTGGCTGTGAAAACGTGATTATCCAACATCTGCCTGCTTGTCAGGAATGGAACCTTTTTTTTTTCTCCCCTTGCATATTGGATGTCTTCATCTGAAACCCATACATTTTTTTTTTTAACTCTCATTCCATTCTTCCATTTTAAATGGGACATGTAGGCGATTGCTTTCAAAGTATTGTGGCTTCACCTTAAAATAACCATCCAGTCCGACCACAGGCAGGAACTGCTGTTGCTTGTTCTGGCTACATGTGAAGCAGAAACATTTGGGCTCTGTCAAATTGAGACCGATGGGAGCCCCCTGAAATGCAGGGTCAGCTCCGAGTGGAGCTCACGGCTGTGAGAGCCATCGCCAGGCGGCTTCCGGGCAGGGTATCCGCATGCCATGGGGGGGGGGTTGCCTTGTTGAGGGAAACAGCAACAGGTCGGACCACGTCTGCCTGTAGTGCTGTGCATTCCGGGCCATGAGAGATCGTGCAGGCCGCTCCCAAGGGCCCGTGGACAGGCATCTTCTTTGCCTCAACGTCTTTCCAAGAGAAGCTGGCCTGGTCCCAGGCTCCCAGCAGCCCTGGAATAGAGTGGAGTCTCTCAGGGTCTCTTCTGCCCCAGGGATTTCTCCAGTATTTTAGAGCCACTTAGCAACTGTAAAATACACAGTTGCATATTTATATGCTTGAATAAATATATGCTTCAAGCTGTAATTGCGCTGTTCACATGACAAATCCCACAAATGCTGTAAATAACCATTTATAGTATTTCTTTCATAACTGAATGCCATTGTTGGAGTGTTTTATCTGAGAGAACACTAGGAGGAACTCGGTGCCCAATTGCTCTGTCCGTGTAGTTACTGACTAGAGCAGGAGATGGGGAGTGGGAGTGTAAGATGAGGGGATCCCCCCAGGCCCTTGCCTTTCGGGGGGCCAGACCAGACCACTGAGGGGCCTGAGACCATGGGGCAGAGTCTGGTCTACAGGTGGAGAAGTCTCCATTCTGATTGTGGAAACAAACCCCCGATCACCCAGGAGATATAACGGAACCATCTATGCTAAAAAAAAAACCTTTCCTTCTGACTCTTTCAGGAATCTGAGCTGATGTCTCCTTTGCCTAGGTCCTCCTCTCCCCGACCCTCATCCCCAGTTATTTATATGAAGGAGAAAAAAGCGACCAGAGTCGTTAATTGTGATTAGGAAAGGCATTTTTTTTTAATGATCTCGTCTCTGAAAAAAGAGTTCTGGAGTTGGGTTGCACAGCAGTGTGTATGTACTTCACTGGACTGTACACTTAAGAGTGTTTGAGATGGTAAATTTTATGTGTATTCTACCATAAATGGGGGAAAAAAAATGATGTCACCCCTGGCCCTGCCTTTAGTCAGAATCCCACCCAGAAGGTCAGAGGTGCCGGAACCCATTAAGCTCAGAGTTCCTGCATATAGGAGGGAATCTTCCAGTTCCCTCCGAGACCCAGACCTTCCCTTCTGCACGGCTCCTTCAGCTGTTTGAGTGCTGTGTCGGCTTGGCCGTCTGTCAGTTGGTTCCTGTTCACTGGTGTCGTGAACTCACATCCCCTCCCCCACCTTAGCTGGTTCAGACCCTCCTGGATGAATGCAGATGTGTTAATCCGCCTACCAGATTCTGCTTTTTTAAAGTAAGAACATCTGGGCAAAGTTAGCTTCACTTTCTGGGTCAGCTCTCCACAATGGCATCTCTTCAAAAGACTTCTGGCTTGATGAATCTTTCCCTCGAGGGCAACAGTGTCTGTTAAAAAATCAGAATGGATTGTCGGTGTGGACGTCTTTCAGTCGGGGTGGGAGTGGTGTGGACGGGAGGGTGGTCTGGGCCAGACACTCGGCACTCAGCTGCGGGCCTCGGTCGGCTCTGGAATGCTCTGTGCCTCTGTCTGTTGTGTTTACATTTCTCATTTTGTTTCCAGTGACACATTTAGGGTGAAAAAGTCGCCAAAACGGTCTCCTCTCTCTGATCCACCTTCTCAGGTATACTGTTCCCTTGATATTTATCATTTTATCGCTCGCCTGGCGGTGGGGGGGGTGGCGGTGAGTCAAGACTGATGGGTGATTGTCCCCTACTAGTCAGTTGCCCATCATGGCTATGTTTCCAACATCCTCTTCCTTGTCTTCTGCATGGAGGGTCCCTCAGTGTTTGCAAGACTTGGTTTTGATCACTTCCCTTGGGGAAATGTCAGAGAATGTCCCCAGAATTGGCAGATGCCCAGGAAAAATGTTAGTTCTCTGGGAATCGTGCTGGTCCGTTCTGTCCAGTTAATCTGCTGAGAACATCCTTAAATATCAAGTTGAGGAAGTCTGTGGAGATAAACGCATATACAGTGAGAAAGAACTGAACGTGCGCGAGGAGCCCTGGATTGTGTAAGGACTGGGGCGGAAAAGGGACTCCATCCCCTAAAGAAATGGGGGCTGGGCTCTTTCTTCATACAGCTCTCTGTCTCCCTCTTACCAGTTCCTCTCACCTTCTTTACAGACCAGGAATGTGTGTCAGGCCATTCAAGGTCATAAGCAGATCTCCTCTGCCGCCCTCATCCAAGCCAGTGAGACCCCAGCCAGGCCAACCCTGGCCAGGGTGGGGCTGCAGAGAGGCGCCCAGCCCCACCAGAGGGGTCTTGGGTCCAGTGCCACATCTGTTGTAACATTTTGGGCTCCCACCCTGCCCTGCTCAGCTGCACACCTCTGTGGAGATGGGGCTGAAACTCACTTTCTCTACCTCTGGCATCAGGCGTGACGATTGTTGGGCAATGTCGGTGGTATTGATGTCCAGCCCTTTGTGGGCATAACACTATAGTTGTCCTAATAAAAGTGCCAGATGTAAAAATTTTCTTTATTTTTCTCAAAGTGAATGAGCAGGAATGTCTCAAATAATCAAAACACAAAATCCTAATTCCTTTTTAAACCCATGGTCATCACCCCCTGAAACAAGCCATCAGAAAAGGAAATTCATAGAGGAAAGAATTTGTTTCCTTAGAACTGTTTTGAGCAGAGGAATGTGACAGGGTCCCATCCTGGGTGGAGGTACCCAGACCCCGTGGGTGGGCGCAGATACGGGACGAGACGAGAGATGGCTTCCCTTCTCCTGGTAGGACCCCACGCCCGCGGCCACGCCGGAAACACCGCCCGTGATCTCGGCGGTGGTCCATGCAACTGACGAGGAGAAGCTGGCGGTCACCAATCAGAAGTGGACGTGCATGACGGTGGACCTGGAGGCTGACAAACAGGACTACCCCCAGCCCTCGGACCTGTCCACCTTCGTGAACGAGACCAAATTCAATTCACCCACGGAGGGTAAGCAGCTTGGTGGCCAGCTGGACTCCCACCCTGCCTTGGAGACCACTGCCCCTAGGGAGCAAAAGGCCAGGAAAGAAACTGCTAAGCCAGGTAACTGTGCTGTGGATCGCCGCCTCCCCGGGCTCCCTGAGCTAGGCTGCCTGTTAACACAGCCTGAGGCTTGAACCCTGCTGTGCCGTGACCCGCAGGCACCTGCTGAGAGCTAGCAGAGCACCCACTAACACCTGGCCCTGAGCTCCCCCAAGCTTTGTACCTTCTCAGCTGTATGGCTTGTGTTCCTTGAGGATTTTGTGTCGAATGCTCGGCTGGGTAAACTAGCCTGGGGGCCTCTCGGGGTCCCTACAGTTCATCGGCCTCTTGGGACCTTCCACCATGTAACCAGCACCTTATGCTCAAGCCCTAAACCAGAGGCTTTCCCTCGACTTGCCAGCGAGAACCCTGAGTCCCTCTCACAGGCCCTAGGCGTGTCACTTACGTCATTCTTATCTTCTTCCCCCTTAACATGTATCGACTTGCAGCTGTCTGCCAGGTTCTTTGGCTTGAAAAATCCGTATATCTTAAGTTGGCAACTAGAACCTTCCAGGGAGGGATATGATGGGACCCTGCATTCCTAGTCCTCACAGGGCCTGTCCTCCACCCACCTCATGTGGGGCTTGTGAGCCTAGTCGTGGGCCATCATTCCAGTACTCTGGGCTGTCATTGATGGGTCTAAGTTTCCCTCTCTAAGATCTTAATTTCTAGCAAGTCTTAAAAACTGAGTAGCATTCAGTATGAGGATAATCATACAGGGAAACCTTATCCACTTCTTTGCTGCTAATAAGGAACCGTGAACTCTATGAGGCCACCTCCTGCCTCCGACCTGGGTGGAGCAAGGGTGTAACCAAGGACATTTTAAAAATTTATTTATTTTTAATTGGAGGAAAATTGCTTTACAATATTGTGTTGATCTCTGCCATACATATTGGAGAAGGAAATGGCAACCCACTCCAGTGTTCTTGCCTTGAGAATCCCAGGGACAGAGGAGCCTGGTGGCTGCCATCTATGGGGCTGCACAGAGTAGTACACGACTGAAGCGACTTAGCAGCAGCAGCAGCTGCCATACATCAGCATAAATCTGCCATAGGTGTACGTATGTCCCCTTCCTCTTGAACCTCCCTCCCACCTCCCCTCTGAAAGTGAAAAGTGAAAATGTAGTCAGTCAGTCACGTCCGACTCTTTTCAACCCCATGGAGTGTAACCTGCCAGGCTTCTCTGTCCATGGAATTCTCCAGGCAAGAATACTGGAGTGGGTTCCCATGCCTTCCTCTAGGGGATTTTCCTGACCCAGGGATCGAACCTAGGTCTCCCACATTGCAGGCAGATTCTTTACCGTCTGAGCCACCAGGGGACTCCCACCCCTCTAGGTTGTCACAGAGCGTCTGATTTGAGCTCCCTGCGTCATACAGCAGATCCCCACTGGCTGTTTTATCCGTGCTAATTTACACATGTCCATGCCGCTCTCTCAATTCATCCAGCCCTCTCCTTCCCCAGCTGTGTCCTCAAGTCCGTGCTCTGTGTTCTTGTCTCCACAGCTGCCCGTGTAACTTGGAAAGCTTCCCCTGGAGGCTCTTCCTGATCCAGGGCCTGGGTGGCATGCTTTGTGCCCAGAGGTTTCTGAGTAGTGGTACAGTGAGAGCCATTTCAAGTCTGGGGGAGACTGTGGATGCTTATCTTATGACACGCCTTTCTGTATTTTGATGATGAAAGACTTGGACTTCAGGGCATTGTATTTTCTGAATAATGGAGGCTTGGGTTGGCTGTCGGGTTAGCCCTGCGGCCGGGGGCTTGGGAGACTTAACAGTGGCCATCTTACTCCACCGTGACCCTGGGGGCCTGGGGTCTGGCCTCAGCTCTACTTCAGTCCTCCTCTTCCTCTCTGCACACACCCCTGGGCCAGGAACCCCACCGGATGGGACCCCCCTCCAGCCCCTCTGCAGTGGCTGCTGCAGGATGCCCCGCACTTCCCTGTCTCTCGGGCTTGTCCTGCCCACTCCCAGCCTTTCCCTGGTCATGGCCCCTCGCTGCCTGTCCTCAGTGCCTGGTCTGAACCTACTTCGAGGTTGCTTGATGCAGTAACAATGATTCGAGTGCATCTCTTGCCTCTCCACTAGATTGTGTGTTTCTTGACAACAAGAACCCTATCTGAGGCAGCTTTTCTCAGAGCGCCATGAACACAGTGGGAGCTAAAGACAGCTTTGTCGGGAAAGAAAACAGAAGGCTAGGCAGGTATACAGGGTAGTGTCCACATAGTCTGAGTTTTGCATCACTCACCTCCTGTGTGAGGGAGATGTGCGGAGGTGTGTGGACATCCCAGAAGCAGCAGGGGTAGGTGAGGACCAGGAGGGACCTGGCCATTCTGATAGCTCCTGCTGGTTCACATCCCTTGAGGTTTGGAAAGGATCTGTTAAATGTCATAGAAACGTACAGAAGCCAACCTGAACTTGACATTGAAGGCAGGAATCAAAAAGTATATGTGTTTTGTGGTATATGTATGTGGTTGTATTACCAGGAATCAGATAAATGCATGCATTATTTTCATAGAAAACAGAAAATCCCTGGGTCAGGAAGATCCATTGGAGAAGGAAATGGCAACCTATGGACAGAGGAGCCTGGCAGGCTACAGTCCAGAGGGTTGCAAAGACTCAGACATGACTGAGTGACTAAGCACGCAAGAAAATAGAAAGATCCTAATAATACCTTTTAAGCTAATAGGTGCCTCATTCAGTGGTGACATCCATTTCTTCATCTTCAACTTGGAATGAAGACCACTCACTAGCTCATTGACATATTCGAGAATTGTTTTCTGCTAAAAAATTTTTAAAATAGGGAAATCCATCAGTTTGGAACAAAACTCTAGTAAACCTGCCTTCTTAGAAAATGACTGAAGATTTGGGAAGCCCTGCCCGTATTTGTCGCTGGTGGGTAATGGGAAATCCACTGGATGTGTGAATCCAGAAGTTTCAGTTTCAGGAGGTGTGGTCTGTGTCCATCTCTCGGGTGTACCTGTTCCCTCCAGCAACCGGACATAGAAATGGCTGGAGCCCTGTTCTTGAATTGTCCTTCCTGTTCATGAGGTCATGTCTGGCCACACCAGGTGGAGGCGGGGAACAGATATGTCCCCCAGAAAGAACCTGAGAGCGGAGGATCTGAGCTGTTAGAGATTTGCTCAGTGTTGAGGGGCTAATCCATGTAGGACCAGATTTGCCCGACTTGAAGGGCCTCTTCTTCCCCACCGCAGTCTTTATGTGACCGTTGTTGGGGACTTTCTCCCCGGGACTTGGAAGCGATGAACCTGAAAGAATGATGCTCGGACAGTCTCTTGCAAGGACTGAGAAGTTTATTTCTGCAGTCAAGACTTTTTATAGAAGCAGGAACAAAGAGCTTAGAGTATACAGCCAGCAGAGCACGTACGGGGTTAACACCTAATCAGTAAAAATATTTCAAGGACAGCGTGCTCTAAGTGACCCATGTGCTCACCCATAACCTGTTTTCTCAAGCAACATCTTTAATATTTATTATTAAATCTTGGCACCGGGCATAACCAAAGGCAGGAGATGTTTTTCTGCCCGCAGCACCAAGCCAGGGTACTTCTGGCCCTTCGCCATTTTCCCAAGGACTTCCTCCAACCGGCTATTTTGTACTGGGCTTCCCAACAACCGTCTTTCAGGCTTCCTTTCGTTAAATGTAGAATGAGGATGTTGAACTTCCTAACCTGGGTCCACAGGAGATTCAAATCGTCTTAATATTCCAAAAAAAAAACCTGAATAGACCTAGTTTAGATGGATGCCCAGCTAGTTAAAATTGCATGTTTGGGGTCTATAAGCTCATCAACTCTCTGTGGTGACATCGATAGTCTCCAGTTGCTTAAAACCGGAGCTTGATGATCAAACAGTTTTCTTTGAACCCTTGCTTAGCAAATGCCATTTTCTAGGGCAATCTTTTGAAATGTGATGCCTTGAGAGGAAACTTAGTCCATGTGGTTCCCAGGGATGAAAAGTTTAGAAACCACTGGGCGACAGAGCCTCTGAGATCTCCCCTGTCTCTGGTCCGAGACCCTGAGGGAGTGGTGGCTTTAGATTCACAGATCTGGATGGCCCATTGCTAGGGCATCAGCCTCTCCCTCTTACAATCCAGCAGAGAGGAAGGTGTCCTCAGGAGGAAGCCTAACCTATTCTTCAGTTCACTTCAGTTCAGTTGCTCAGTCGTGTCCAACTCTTTTTGACCCCACTGGCTGTAGCATTTCAGGCTTTCCAATCTATCCCCAACTCCTGGAGCTTGCTCAAACTCATGTCCATTGAGTCCATGATGCCATCCAGCCATCTCATCCTCTGTCGTCACCTTCTCCTCCTGCCTTCAATCTTTCCCAGCATCAGGGTCTTTTCCAATGAGTCAGTTCTTTATATCAGGTGGTCAAAATGTTGGAGCTTCAGCTTCAGTGGTGGGCACCATTGCCATTGAGATACAGACATATAGAAGGGCCACCCAGGGAAATCGGAGCAGTGTCCTTGTCCCTTTCTGAAAGCCTCTTCTCCTCTCATCGCGTATGTTAAAAGTTTCAGAAATATTAGCAGTGAGCAATAATAGACCTGGTTGCAATCCATTACCTTTTGCATGACCAGCTGTGGGGCTTTACATCAATTCATTTTATCCTGTAAGAGGTGTGCACTTTGAACTCCATTTTATGAATGAGTTAATAGGCCTGGAGAAGTCGGTGAGGTGGCTTCCTTGATCCTGGGAATGACAATCTGGACTCAATTGCACCCTTCTGGCTTCTGCTCAGGCTCCTTCCGGTCCTCTAGCAAAGCTCCAACAAGGAGAGTCCAATGGAAACAGCAGTCCAGCCCTCTCACGGTGCATTGCCTTCAGAACGACAGGACCTATTGACAATAACGTCAGGCCTCTTCAGCTCAAAGCAGCACGTGCTTTAGCGAGCTGCCTCTTAGATGTAAAGACATGGAGCCGCTTGGTATAATTGCTGTTACCTTTGCTGGTCTGCCAGCATGTGTGTGGCATGAGGTAAAAATGGGGCTAAAATTGCGTGTGGCTCCCCTCTCCGAGCCTACCCTCTGGGGCTTAGAATTTAAGGCAGGTGAGTGAGGTTTTTAAAAGCAAGTTCAGTAAGATGTTTTCTCAAAATATCTGAGAACCTGGGACTTCTTGGTGGTCCAGTGGTTAAAACGCCACACTTCCACTGCAGGGGGGTTGTGAGTTTGATCCCTGGTCGGAAAAGTTAGATCCCCACCTGCCACGTGGTGTGGCCAAAAAACAAGAAAAAATGTATCTGAGATGCTCTTGGCAGGTAGGAAAGAAGGCAGATAAATGAGCTCAGTGACCTAAAACTCACCCAGATCTGCTGCCAGGAAAACAAGCGCAGATTCCAGGTGGGACCCTGAGGCGAGCTGGTAACCAGAGCTAGCTGACCCGGGGTCCCAGGGCCCAGAAAATCTCCACGGTGGCCCCCAGGTTGTTCGGTGCATCCCGGGTACTCTGTGCCATTGTAGGGTATGTTTGTGTGTGTGGTGGGCGGGCGGGTGGTGGGAGGCTTTCTGTTAAATCAATTAGGATAAAATCATGCCTTGGCAATAGCAGTGATACCTTGGAGGAGCAAAGAGCTGATTCGTAGAATCTTCTCCAGTTAGTCTTTAGCAGAACAATAAAAATGAGCGCTGGCATCCTCCAGAAGAGGCCCTAGAAATCACTCTGTCCTTCACTGTCCCCTGCCTTTAGAAGATAGTAAGTCTTAATAAATGAACGCTTCTGTGTCTTCAGTTGAGGCAGACCCTGGGGACAGGTTCACAGCACGGTTACAGACACTGAGCTCCTGCCCAGCATGCGGTTCGGCTTATTTCATGTTCTTCCCCAGTGATGAACAAGTCAGCGCCTTCAGGATGTGTGAGGTCTTTCTGACCATTAAACCACAAAACCATCTCCATTCCCGTGAGCAGGTCACGCCTGCCAGAAAGATGCATTTGCTTCATCCCAGAGATTCCTGAAAAGTCATCCACGGGGTTAAGTACTGCAGTTGATTCAGCCAAAACCACACACACTTGCAGGTTTTGAGAAAGTCTTTGAGGAAATCCCTCATTTATTATTTTTTTGGCCTTGCCTCACGGCATGCAGGGTCTTCGTTCCCTGACCAGGGATCGAACCCATACCTCCTGCAGTCTTAACCGCCGGACCACCAGGAAGTCCTGGATATATCTCATTTTAAAGCTCATATTTAAAGGATCATTTAAAAACGATCCCTTCTGTTGAATATGCTTATGAATATGTAGGAATGAGGGACTTTAAACCAGAAGAACTGCTGCTATTTCTGTTTATTTTTTATTTAAAAAAATTAAGGCATTGGGCTTTAGGGATTGCCATTGACACTCTTGCTTTCTGAGTGGGTCATGTCATGTCTTGCTTTTCTTCTTAAGTGTAAAAGAGCCATCGGGTAGCTGTGGATTGGGGTTCTTGCGACGACAGGATCCTCTTCTCTCTTGTTCACTACCATATCCACCGTGCCCTGCACAGTCAGGCACTTAGTCCATTCACCAGACAGGGACTTGGATGGAGTGGCAGAGCTGGGTCTCCATCTGTAACTGCCTGGGAGCCGAGGCAGGCAGTGGGATTTCTAGTCTCCAGTGAGAGTATCTGGAGTTTTCCTTGTAGCCTAAAGTCTCCTGTCAACTTGAAATAGGCCATTACTCCACCAGATTGGACTTTAATAGTCTTTGTGTCTGAACATTTGATTCAGACCAGCCCCTCGGTACTGGCAGAATTGGGGGAAATGTTCTAAGCGACTTGCAGAGCTTCTCTTCTAGCAGCCCCCTTCTTCCCCCTTGCTTCCATCAACCAGACGGGCAGCTTGGGTCCAGTTCCAAAATTTCACCAAGTCTTGGGGAGATTCCCTGAACCGCACTTGAGACTTTCAGAGAAAGCAACACCCAGAGGGCACGCGTCCTCTGATCTGAAAACTCAGTGCAGGATGCTCGGATCTTTTCCCAGTCAAATCCATGCTTGGTCTTGACATTTAATTCCCGCGGGACTCTCTCAGACTCCCAAGTGGCTGAAGCCCCTTTATGGTAAGAGGTTTACCAGTTGTCTGAAAATAGCTAAGGCGAGCCTCCCCTTTTGACTGTATTGGAAATTTCAGTCAGTGGACATTCTCAGAAAGCTTAAGGCCTTGTTCCAGGCCCCACCTTGCCCAGCCAAATAATCTTTTGTTTTCGTTTTTCCCTCTCTGATGCTCACTTGTCCTTTTGTTTCTTTTGCAGACTTGGATTACAGAAACTCCTATGAAATCGAATACATGGAGAAAATCGGTTCCTCCTTACCTGTAAGTTCTTCTGCCTCCAGCCAGCAGGGGACTTGCTCTCTACCCTGTTTTGGGCTCAGTTTAGTGACCCGGGGCTGGAGTGGGGGACGGGGTTGAGGTTTGTCTCAGTCCACTTCAGATGCCATTTTCAGGGAGGAAATGATAGGATGCTGTTAGACTTCCTGCAGAATTATGTCCTCTGGCTGAGAAAGAGCTAGTCTGAGATTTCTTTTGAAAAGGCAGGAGTGGTTGTTTTTAAGGTGTACCATGATCTGGTTTCTTCCGACTAACTGCTTTCTGTAATTGAAGATGATCCCTTTGAGCAGTAAGTTTCTCCCCCATTCCTTTTTCGTTTTGAGTCACTATGATGGGCGGCTGCCTTCCCTGGCTTCCTATGTGTTGCCCCCGGGCGTTTGGTCCTGAGCACGACCTCTTGCGCTGTGCTGTTTTCAGGCAACACTCACAGGGGCGTGGCGATGCCCAGGGTGGGGGTGGCGCTTGTGCGACACTCAGGATCCCAGAGTTGTTGCTCTTCTATTTCTTTCTCTGAGTTGTTCGTAGATGTGGGGTCGCTGCTTCTAAACCACAGTTGCTGTAAGTCAGTGAACCTCGATGGTGATGCTGATCACACTAGTCCATCACGCCCGTGTCCCCCCATTCAACTCTGGGCAACACCTGGGCGGGCTGTCTCCGACCCCTCTGTTTATCCCGGGTGGCCAGCGTGCTTGTGCACCCAGAGAGGATGGCCACTAAAGGCAGTGGCCGAGCAGCAGTGAGCGTGTCTCACACCCACCCCATCGCAGTCAATCCTTCCCGGAAACGTGCCCCCCAGGTGGAGTCGCATTTTCTCTTTCCGCCTTCCCCTTCCTGCCATCCGTGCCTCCTCTCTCCTAGCCGGTACCACTTTCTCCTCTCTTGCGGGTGGCTGGAGAGAAAGGAAGGCTCCTTCCTGACCAGTTAGCTGTCCCCATCGAAGTGCTCTCTGGTTTTCGACTCGGTAGCGCATTTAGGCCACAGTGGCTGAGCTGACATGTGACTTTGATCCCCGCAGCAGGACAATGACGCCCCGAAGAAGCAGGCCTTGTACCTTATGTTCGACACGTCTCAGGAGAGCCCGGTCAAGTCTCCCCCCGTCCGGATGTCCGAGTCTCCAACGCCGTGTTCAGGGTATGGCTGCCGCGATGCCCTGGGAGGGAGGTCCCCGGCCTCCGAGCCTTACACTTCTCTCCCGACCTCGATTCACTTGCACACACACAGCCCCGTCTCCATCTCGGCATCCACTCTGACGCAGATGCAGCGGTTTGTCCCTGGCTGCCCTTTGGACTGGGCTGGGGTCCTTTAACCAACTGAACGTGTGCAGCCCTGGCATCACCTCCCAGCACACACACTGCTTGATTCTGTGATTTGTGCCGTGGGGAGGCGGCATGCTGGAGCATTCCGAGCTGCAGTCCCACTCCTGGTCCTCACTGGTCACTTGAGCCCTCCTGGGCTGCACTTCCCTCATGTGTAAAGTGAGACTGAGGAATGCAGTTGACCTTGTAGGGATTTTATGAAGATGAATTGAGGCGCTCAGTCTTTACAGGCATCCCCCATTGGGGACGGGGCTAGGGGTCCCTGTCCAAAAAGTCATCAGGGGAAGTGAACGGAGATGCTGTAAGGAGAGCGCTGGTCACGAAGCCTGGCACAAATAAAGTGCCTGATAAATGTTGATTGTTAATAAGATGTGAATGCAAGCCTTTGTCAGGGTCTGGTTCTGAGCTGTGTGGTGCTGGGTCGGGTGTGGGTGGGGTTTCATGCTGAGACTGGGAGCTTCCTGCCCTCCCCTGCTGGCCCGGTCACTAAGCAGGAGTGAAAGCACTTGGTTTGACTTCCCACACTTACTCCAAAATCTGCCCGGGGTGGGGAGAATGAAATGATGACATTATCACAGCAGCAGTCATGGTGCCTTGTGACCGGCACGGCGTCAACGTGCGTTCCATGCAGGCAGCGTCTCCCTTGATCTTCACTAAGTTACAGCCCCTAACCTCTCCTCCTGAGGTGCACAGCCAGGGGCCTAGTGGTCTGCTTAACTCCAGAGCTTGTGTCCTTGGGCTTCCCTGGTGGCTCAGACACTAAAGAATACGCCTGTAATGCAGGAGACCTGGGTTCAGTCCCTGGGTTGGGAAGATCCCCTGGAGGAGGGCATGGCAACCCACTCCAATAGTCCTGCCTGGAGAAACTCATGGACAGAGGAACCTGGTGGGCTACAGTCTATGGGGTTGTAAAGAGTCAGACACGACTGAGCAATTAATACTTTCACACTTTGTGTCCTTAGCTAGATGGCATCTGTACTTCTGGTTCTACCATGTCAGCAGGACGTAGGGTGGGACTGGACCACCCTCTGCTCAGCCAGCAGGCCCCTTGACTGTCTAAGACCTGTCCATTTTCCTGGGGAATATAACCCTGAAAGTCCAGCATCCCTTGGCATATTAGTCGAGGCATCCTGGCTGATTTTGGTGGGGTTTCCGGTACAGACTCTAAAGATGCCCTTTCTTCCTCAGCTCAAGTTTCGAAGAGACTGAAGCCCTTGTGAATACTGGGGCAAAGATCCAACATCCCGTCGCACGAGGGCTGGCCCCCAACCAGGAGCCACACTTGCAGGTGCCAGAGAAGGCCTCCCAGAAAGAGCTGGAGTCCATGGCCTTGGGCACTGCGTCGGAAGTGATGGAAATTGTAAGTGGGGTCGGAGGGACCCGGGATCACTGTGGATGAACCCAGGACCACTGGGCTGCCATCGCTGCTCGGGCCAGGTCTTTAAAGCACCACTTGCCTGGTACCGGGCATGGGGCCGGAAGCTAGCCTAGGTCATCCCACCCTGTAATGATCAGAGGAAGGCTCTCCGTCCTCACCAAGGTGGTTTTGCAGTTCTCACCTAAGTGCGTTATTTGCTGTCAGGGTTATTAACTTTCCACTTCCAGCCCCTTCCAGCTGGACTGTGGCTTTGGAGCTGTATCCGTCTATATCCTGCCTCTCAGTCTTCTCCGGCAGAGGGCAGAGAATGGTGGAGCAGGTAAATGCTCTCCTTTTGAGAGACAGTTGGTTCTCCTGGGCCTTGGTGATGGGAAGTGCCTTCTGTGTATAGACCAGGACTTAATACCTCTTCCTTCCCCAGCCCTGTGGGGCTTTCTCAGAGTGAATAGACCTGAGGTCAAGGCCCCGCCCCCAACCTCCTCCACACATCTAAAGTGAATCATCCTTCTAGATGAATTTTCTTTTGCTTTTTTTACCTCCCCACCTCGCAATCCTTATGAGGGTTTGAGGCCATTGACTTAGCATGGTACCTTGTTGTTCCGGATGAGTAGACGTTCATTTATCTCATGCATCAAGTACTTAATTTAGCACCTACTGTGTGTCTGGCTGTTGGACACTGGAAAGATAATTATGAGCAAAAACATGGTCCAGACAGGACTCAGAGCATCTTTCAAATAGACATCATGAGGGACTCATGCTTAATTCAACTTTCTGCCAAGTTGGCTTCTGATTTTGAAGTCTTTCTGATCTTTTTCTTTTGAAAGCATCTTTCCATTATTTAGAACATAACCTTTTACCAAAACCTTACTTTCAATATTTACCTGGAAGGTATTTTCCTGATGAGTTATGTTACGTTTGGAATCCCCATCAGCTAGCTTGTCTCCCACCTGCTGAGGTTTTCAGGTACCTAAGGACAGCTGTCCTCCCAGCAACTGGTTATGGAGTGGGGGTGGTGTGGGGGTGGGGAAGGACCCTAAGATGGTGCTTTGGGGGAGGGGGTTGGACCTGTCAGTCTCGAGATGCCCGTCGTCAGCATGTGGACATCCGTCCAGATGAAGAGGGAGGTATTGGCACCTGATACTCTCTTTGGCCTTACGGCAGAAATGTTCAGCCGATAGATGGGTGGTCCTTGCTCAGAAGCTATCACTCTGTCTCCTCTGTTTTTCCTCTGTGTCCTCCTCTGCCGGCCTTCAGACAGCTCCCGAGGGCTCCTTTGCCTCTGCTGACGCCCTCCTCAGCAGGCTAGCTCATCCAGCCTCTCTCTGTGGTGCGCTTGACTATCTGGAGCCCGACTTAGCAGAAAAGAACCCCCCAGTCTTTGCTCAGAAACTTCAGGTTTGTAGCCCATGTGTGACTTTGGGGGAGTTTGTCAAAAACCTCAGTAGAGAATGAATCTCCGAACTCCAAAAGCCGCGAGGCAGGAGTTCATGGAGCATTGCTGTGAATGTTCCAGATGGAATCGCTTCCCCTCCAAGACTGATGTATGTGGCGTTCTCTACCCGGGACGCCAGAGTGATATAAATCGTGTCGTTCCATATGGAACAAACCATTTGTATTTCAATTTGGAAATTGGATCCAAACAGTCATTTTTCAGATGTCTTGATAGCCCCAAAAGCAGCTTTTTGTGATTTATTGATGGAACCAAGGGTATTAGCTCACCAGTGAGCCAGGCTGTTTATATATATGAGATTATCTCAGACCCCCATTGAGATAACATCTGGACTCAGGTCTCGCATCTGGAACCAAAACCATTCTCTCTATGCTGCGCTTTAAATTTGACCACTTAATTTGATACTCCCCTAGACTGGGACGTGCAGAGCAAACCTAGAGAGATGGCTTATAGTCCTTTGAGAGATGCAGATCCACTCATGGAAATTGTTGGCCAACCTTACATGAAATGAACAAAAGGAGAGAAATCGAAGGAAACAGTGCACTAAAAATTCGGATCCCGTTTTAAAAATCACTTCATATTTGATGGCATAATACTTCTGACAGACATTCCAAAGGGTGATTTAACAAAACAAAAAAAAAGGAAATTAAGCACCTATTTCATTATCTGCTGAGGTGTTAATTGTGAAAGAAAGCCAGTGCGTGTGTTTTCCCGAGTACCTGTTACGACACATTCACGTGGCCCATTCGTTTCTTGGATGTGGACAAACATTTCCGTCCTGTCTCGCTGCATTTTCCCTGCGGTCTGCTCATTCCCCGCCCCTCCGGCAGGAGGAGCTAGAGTTTGCCATCATGCGGATAGAAGCCCTGAAGCTGGCCAGGCAGATCGCCCTGGCTGCCCGTAGCCGCCAGGACACCAAGGTACCGGTTTGCTGCTGCTGTGTGCTGCCTCTTGAGAATGTTGTGTGGTCCAGAAGCTTCTTTGCTAACTGCAGCCAGGCTGGTGTTCAACAAAGAATATCTCCAAAAAGCTAAAGGCATAGCTCATGCATAAGTACACGCTGAGTGCATGTCTTAAGATCTGGTCCACTCAGTTAGGGAGGAACCAAGCAGGGTGGGTGGTAAAGCTGGTTGAGTGGAGGAAAGTACGAGAAACTCATGTACAGTCAGAGGAGGGAGGAAACTGGAATCAGATCGCAAAGTTAGATATAAAACTGGTTAGTTCTATTCATAGTTAAACAGGACAGATAAATCCTAACCCTTGAAGTTCTTTTTTCTTCCTACAGAAACCATTTGCTTCTCTGTTGATGAAAAGTAATTTGTAGCTTTTCCGTTTTCTATAGTTATTATAGAATAATAGTAATGATTATACTGAGACCAGACCCTAATAAATAGGTGAAATAGTAAATAGGTGAAAACAAGACCTTCTTGACATGTCAGATGACCCTTAGGTCAGGGTCAAGAGGATTACAAAAAAGCTATCCTTTTCTGCAAGTAAAGAGCGTAACGTTTGAGGCTTTGCGGTTATCTATCTGATCTCTGACAGCTACTCAACTCTGCAGCTCTGCCAAAGCAGCAGTGGACAGCACTGGATGAATGGCTCTGGCGAGGCCCGGTAAAAACCTTTTACAGGAAATGGCATTAGGCCATTAGGCCCACACGCTATAGTTTGGCTCAGATGGTAAAGAATCTGCCTGGAGTGCAGGAGACCTAGGTTTGATGTCTGGATTGGGAAGATCCCCTGGAGAAGGGAATGGCAACCTACTCCACTCTTCTTGCCTGGAGAATCCCCATGGACAAAGAAGCCTGGTGGGCTACAGTCCACGGGGTCGCAAACAGTCCTACACGACTGAGCGACTCACACTTTTGCTTTCTCATTATAGTTTGCCAGCCTTTCTCTAGAGGAGAATATGATGTCGACAGTCCCTGCAGAGATTGTTTTGCTGGCTTCCAAGCTTGGAGTCATTTTACTCAACAGTTGGGATGAGTTACTGCTGCCGTGCAATACAGCACGTGGTCCACGGAGGTTCAGCCCATCCCCAGGGCTGACGGATGCCCTTGGAGTTTGAGAAGCCTCCTAATTCCCTCCCCCATACCCAACCCCCAGGTGGCAGCCCAGTTAGACAAGAACTGGGCCCCAGTGCATTCTGTGGCCTTGAACCAGTGGGTGAGCCTCAAGTTTTCCATCTGTGTCAAGAGGCTCATAGCAAGCTTGCTGTGAGGACAGTGGGTGATGTGCAGAGAGCGGCACCGTGCGTGGTGCACAGTAGGCCTGCGATCAGTGAATGGGCGCTAACCTTCACTGGGGCCTCTGTTTCCCAATGAGACGCTCCCAGCATCTCTCCTCATACGGCAGGCCCAGGTCCCGTTTTACACAGGGGGAAAACGGAGCCTGGGAGCCAGCCCAAAGCCTGATGGTGATTCACTGGCTTTCTGAGAGCTAGTGCTCACACCTCCCGATGGGAGCCTGTTGCCCATCCATCTCAAGTGACAGCTCGCCTAGCAGCAGGACCATCTCTCATCCTGGATACAGGATCAGGAATTCACGCTGCTCCTGCCTTGAGGGCCCCCTGCATGTGGTCCCCCTGGAGCCAAACAGGGACCCCCCTCTTTCAGATACATCTCTTGAGATGTCTCCCCATGGATGTCCATACCAGGAACACTTGGACCCAGAGTTGAGACAAGAATGTAAAGTCTAATTGTTGATGTCCTTGTTCTTCTGGCCAACTCATAAACCTGTGTTAAATTTCTGTGAAATGAGATTTTTAGAATACATTATGCAGTTAGGAATTTTTCCCTCTTAGGTTTATTTCTTGATATTCTTGGTTAGTGGCTTAAACACAGAATGAATTGCTTAAAGTTTGGTCACTATGAATACAGGTTATTCTTGTCCAGAAGTTTGTGGCAGAATCATGTTTTAAGTAGTTCTTACTGAGTATGAAGTGTTTGGAACTGCGTGGTACCCTTGCCTGCTTTCTCAGAGATGGCTAGCAGTTGACTCCCAGGCAGTTACAGCCTGTTCTCAGACCATGTGTCCTGGTTCTGATTTAGAAAATACTGTCACGTGAATCTCCTGAGTGTAGTTTGGAGAGACAGCACCCGCTCCCTCCTTCCATATTCCAGAAGGGCGTGTTAAAAGATTCCATAGGGTCTTGGAGTATGAGGAGTATTTTCCTCCACTGTAGGAACTTGTTCCACTTTTGTAAGAAGTCTATTATCTAGGGACCTTGGCCCATGGAAAATAGATGCTCTTTCCTATAGTTGATTAGCCTAGGGTGATCCATTTGCCTGAACCCAATTAGGTCCCTCTGGGTTTCTTGTTCGTGAGATGCTTGATAATCCCTTAGTGCATTGGAAACTGTTGATATATAGGAAGAGAACACAGCAGCTGTATATCCAATTGGCTCTTTTTGCTGCCCATATATTTCAGCTGCAAGTGACACAGCCCCCGTCTTTTTGGCAGCGTGGTCTTAAACTGTGGCTCACACAAAATGAAATCTCTCAGAATGAAAAAAAAAAAAAACAAACTCACACCGAGGGGATGAAAAGCATTGTGAAATATGACGGGGGTGATTTCCGGTCGCTCCTTGGAGCCGCTTCGCTCGTGTTTCCCTTTAGACTGAGGGTCAGCAAAGCCAGGCTCCCAGGGATTGCAGTGGGGTTTCCTTCTCCTCATTAGTCAGAAAAAGTTAGAAATGAGGGAAACTCCAGGGGCTGGGGTGTCAGACTCCAACTTGTTTTCCTTCCACACGCTTCTGGCAGTGTGGTATCCTCCTGGGGGTAGGTCTGAGCAGTCCCTGGCTCTGCGGTGCCGTGACCCTGAATTCACCAAGAACCAGGATGGGCAGATCCTCGGAGTCTCATCCGCATGGCTGTCCAAGGGCTGCAGGACTCAAGGACGGATTGCATTTGTATGTGTAACAGACGCTGCTTGTGGCCCTGAAAGTTGTTGGCCTTTTGGCAAGAGGGTGACCCTATATAAAGAATGAAGGCTGTATCTGGGTAACTTAGGAACAGGGATCATACAAATGGCAAGCTTTGGGGCCGGAAGAAGTCCTAGAAGGAGGCTCCTCTGGGCAGGAAAGGGCATTACTCCTAGTATATGGTTCCTGCAGGAGTCCTAGCCGATGAAGGCAGAGACCTGGCTTGTTGCAGCAGGAAAAGGAGGAGTCAGGTCTGGGGCAGTTGTGTGGTTGCTGAGCAGCCTGATATCCTAGGGTCCCTTTCTCCTGCTGTGTCCAGGGCCCCGCACATGATGCCTCAAACCCACAGTGACCATCTGAAGAGCAGTGACAGAGGACTCGCACGTGGGTTTCAGCTTACTGCCCAGTTGCAAGAATTTGTGGTCATCGCCTGCAGCCTAATGTTAAGGGATCAGGCCATGCCTTTTTTTTTTTCTCCAGAAATTTTATTATTTTTTTTAAAGGGAGAATACATTATATTTTTTTATTTTTAAATTTATTTTTTTAATGCACGCTTTTTTAATGTATGTTTTAATTGGAGGATGATTGCTTTACAGTGTTGTGTTGCTGTCTGCTCTACGACACCGTGAATCAGCTATAAGTATACGTATATTCCCTCCCTCTTGAGCCTCCCTTCCCGTTGCCCCCATCCTACCCGTCTAGGTCAGAGCACTGAGCCGTGCTCTACAGCTTCCCACTCGCTATCTGGTTTGTACATGGTAGTGAATATATGTCAGCTACTCTCTCAATTTGTTCCACCCTCTTTTCTGAGGCCGTGTCTTGACCCACTGGGATGGAGTGGCCAGTTGGCACTGGCGGTGCCTCCTGTGAGAGTGGATTAAGGGCACGTATCAACTGCCTTCCTCTTGTTTGTCATCCTGAGCTCAAGACCGCCCGTTGTCAGACTTGGGTAGCACAGCAGCAGGGTGAGGCTGCTCTCTGCCTGACCTGGCACCGTGTGGCCCAGATACCCCCAAGTGTCCAGCCTGTGTCCATGCTCCATGACCTTGACCCATGGCCCGGTCTCGTCTCCTGGGCCCCACTCCCGTGCTCTCTCACTGCTGTGCCACCCGGTTCTGCGGGACAGCAATCCTGCTTTGGTCCCGGACATGGCACCTTCCCATAAACCTGGCAACAGGGGATTAATTGGCCACGAGTGGGACTGTGAGCCCGGGTGAGGGGCAGGGCCTGCAGCCCCTGGCTGCAAGGCCAGAAGGACCCCAGGCATGTCTGTAGGTCTCACTGGGGTGACCGTGCCCCAGGGATCCCCCTAGGGATCAGGGTTTGAGGGAGAGGATTGAAGGCATGGACGTCAGTTCTATAGTCAGTCCCATGTGGTCTGAGTCATGGCCATTTCACATTTTAAATTGCTATTTTAGGGGCTTCCTGGCTCCTCTTAAGTAGCAAGTGGGAGATTATGTGAGAGAAATACAGCTTAATCTAAGTCTGATCTTAAAATACCAGGAAGAGACAGAGCTATTAATTTCAGTTTAAAACAATCCTTGGTTGTAAGAAAAAACCAGGGTGTGTATCTTGAATTTCATTGACATGCAGCTACTTGGGTGATAATTCAGATGGACTCTGAAAGTCATTGTTTCTTTATTGAAAACACAGGTGGCCAGGATGACTGGCGATGGTGAATCACTGTTTCGCTAGTAACCATTTGCATTTACTCAGAAAGCTCATCCTCTTGTTTGTTTTTCATCCTCGTCCTTGTTTTTACAAAGGACATGAGGCAGCTTAAAAGTCATTAATTCCTGCATTGATCTTATTTCATTTCTGCCCAGTACAGTAAAATTAGTTTTCATTCATTTTTCTCTTCCACTTCAGAGAGCTGGTTTATTTGGAGTCAGAATTGAATCTCATTCTGGGAAATGATTTGGCCAAATCTTATTTAGATTCTCATTTTTTTCATCATCAGAGGGACCGGGATGTTCTTTCCATTTTGAAATTTTATTCTGATTTTTTTTTTCAAAGAACACATTATTTTATTTAACTGATAGGAACAATTTTTTTTAATCCTTTTCAGAATTTTATGTTTTTGAACTTTGATGATAAATTTAAGTACTGAGTTTTGATGCCATTATAATTTTCCATTTACTTCCTGAGAAGTTTCCCTTTTGACAAGCAGAATGTTGAAAGCATTGCAGACATCACAGAGTAACCCCTAGACAGGAGAGGTTCTGCCCTCCGATCTGGTGGCCCTCTTTCTTCTAAGAGGTCAGTCTGCCTGCTCCCGACAGCTGTTAGCTCTGGCTGTTAGCTGTTCTGCTCAAATGTCCGGCCTCAGAATACCTTTAGGACCCGAGGCTGAGGGACCCTGGCATTCCATTGGACGGTGGGTATCCCTGATGTCTGGTTGAACAAAACTGTGTTCTCCCCTCTGAGAGCAGTCGTTCCGGCTGCGCGTGAGGGTTAGATACCCAAGATCAGGCTGGGGTGTGGCAGCCACACCCCAGACGCTTGCTTCCAGGAGAACATAAACCACTGAGCTCATCGTGCATGTGTACGACTAACTAGTCCTAACCCTGTGACCTCCAGTCCTATCCATTAAGCTTCTACCTGCGTTTTCCGAGCTGTCTCAGGTTCCTTGTCTCTGAGGCCACAGTAGGGTAGGCGTACCTGTTCCCATGATTGAAGAGAGAGGTTGTGCTCAAGCACCTTCAGGTCACTCCTTTCCCACTTACTATTGGTTCTTTAATCTCTGCTTCCACCTACATGATAAGTCCTCACTGTTCCATCCCCACATTTCTTTCTTCTACATCACTGTTCTGTTCACGACTCCGTTTCTTCTACACGTTTCCCAAGGAAGAAGCACTTGCCCTCCTTGCATTGGACCACCATTGCTTTGCATCGAATCAGACTCTAGTAACCAGGGTGGAGGTTTGCCTTGGCCACCATGACGGGCCAGGAGGTTAATGAATGGGACTGAGAGTGTGATTGGTTTGGCGTTTCTTTGCAGTAGAGCTAGATTGACAACCCTGCTGCGCTGCTTGGTGATGTTCCTAACATTGCATTTCAAGTGTGTTGGAAATGGCTGAGCATTTGTGCAGAAGGAAGAATAGTCAGTGTAGCCCTCCCTGGGGACTGTCCAGTGTCAGTTGTGGGTGGTGGGGAATCACAGTGCTTGTCGAGGGTCTTATTTGCACACATTCGCGCACATGGATATTGTCAGTAATCTAATTTTCTATTTTCCCATTGACACCGTTGAACTCCAGTGTAACACTTACCTTTCGGCATCCAGAAACTCATTCACTGAAGGTGACATTGCTTGACGTCTACAGTAGATCTTAAAACTTTGTATGACTTATATACTTTCAAAGAGAGCTAACTGATGCCCCCTAAATTAAAATGTGGACAGTCTCACCAAACCATCAGATCTGTGGTTATTCAAAACGAGGCAAACGTAGAGTAGAATTCAGCGTTGTTCACCGTCAGGCTTTTATTTGGGAAGTGGTGCCTGCTGGAAGGTGGCCTCGGTAAACACTCGCTGTGGCTAAGTGCCTGAGTCTGATAAACAGCAGTGATAAACAGGCAGTAGACATGCCTGACTCCAGGGCCGGGAGCTGGGGGCGCCTCCCCACCAGCCTCTTCGTCAGCCTGCGCAGGTGCAAAATGATAAGACTGCCATGCATTGTATCCGGCATTCCCCTGTTCATCAGTCTTAGCATTTTCTCATGCTTTCGATGTTCTTTGTTTCAAAACCATACAACCGACCCATTCGTGAGAGGATGAATGCAGTTCTCTTTGTCAGAAGCGTGATGGTCACTTTTTAAAATTAAAAACCATTCCACAGAGAGAAGCTGCTCACCCACCGGATGTCTCCATCTCCAAAACAGCCTTGTATTCCCGCATCGGGACGGCCGAGGTGGAGAAACCCGCAGGCCTTCTGTTCCAGCAGCCCGACCTGGACTCCGCGCTCCAGATCGCCAGGGCAGAGGTACTGTGGTGTGCGGGTGCCCCCGAGAAGGCAGGGCCAGCTCTGGGTGCCTGCGAACAGCTCCCATTCTGCCACTTGTAAATAAACGTACATCCCCATGGCCCACAAAGCCAGCATCTCTGGACACAGACCTTCTCCTCTGACCACTGCTGGCAGAGACAGGTAGCAAACCATGGGTTTTGATCTTGGACACTGTTGTTTAATAAGCCTTTGTGGGCCTCATTCGATTTATAACAAAAAAAAAGCACACACGTTGTGTTGCTTTCCAAGGGCACTGTGAAAGTCTGGTGTATGGCTTATTTCTGTCACGCTTGGGGAAATTCTCTCAGTACAATAATTGTTTGGTGCAGCAGGTTTTAATCCCATGTTTGTTAATGTCTCCTTGTCTCGGTCTGTGAATTGCTCACATCAGGATGGACACATCTGGGACTAACCTTTCCTCTTCTTTACCCTGATACTAGATCATAACCAAGGAGAGAGAGGTCTCAGAGTGGAAAGATAAATATGAAGAAAGCAGGCGGGAAGTGATGGAAATGAGGTCAGTTGTGATGCTCGGGCTTCCTGGTTACCTGGGGAATGCTTACCTGTGGTTTGATAACAGCTAGAACTGGTGTGGCCCATGAACAGTGTCCTCTATAGAAGTTACTCTTTATTCCACGAGGATTCTTAGTATATTACGATTATTAAAATACCATGAGCATGAGTTAAATAATGCACTCATTGGGAAAGACCCTGATGCTGGAAAGATTATGGGCCGGAGGCGAAGGGGCAGCAGAGGATGAGGTGGCTGCATGGCATCACCGACTCAGTTGACATGATTGAAGAAGCCTGGCGCGTTGCAGCCTGCAGGGTTGCAGGGAGTCAGGCACAACTTGATGACTGAACAACAACAAAATATACCTACAATGAAAAACAAATCTCCTTCCCACTCAGCCTCTGGTTCCACAGCCAGGTAACCGCTATGTACCATTTCAGGGGTATCCTTCCTAGACTTTTGCATTTCTGATCCCAAATGTGTTAAGGTATCAGTATAACCTCCTTTTTTCTTTAGTGTAGTATAGAAGTATACATGACCCTACATTCTTTTTTAACTTAAGATAACTTAGATTTTTATACATCTCAATCTTATTGTTCAATTGTTTGACAGTCCTTATGAGGGTCTAATACAATTAATTTCACCAGTCTCAATGGATAAACATTTAGGGTGTCTTCCAAATTTCACTTGAGTGATTTATTTTCATTTTCTGCATATAGTCATAGAGGTATGACGTCTACCACACGAGGAGCACCTGCTGTGTGCCAAGCACTGTGCTTTTGTCTAGAGACACATGATCTGTTTCTCCCCACAGCCCTTAAGGGGATGGTCAGCCCCGTTTGAAGCCTCAGAGAGGTTAAGTGACTTGACCAAAGCCAAATTAAAAAAAAATAAATAAATAAAGAAAATGTTCTTGGGTTCTAAAGAGAAATCAGGGAAGACTTCTTGGAGGAGAGAGTATTTGAATTGGAACTTGAGAAACAGATTCTGACAGCTGGAGATAGAGAGGAAGTGAACAACCATGTTCAAGGCCACAGAGGCAAGAAAGCTCAGAGCAGATAGGAAATCATTTGCTATCACTGAATCACCGTGTCTACAGGATAGCATGGAAGGAGGTACAATTGATGAAGATCAGGCCTAGGTTACAGAAGGCTTTGACTATCAGGCTGAAGTTTTAGCCTTATTTTTTTCTCAGTGAGCAGTGAGACACGGAGTGTTTTGTATTATACAAGAGAGTGATGTGTTCAGAGTCGTGCATTAGGAGCATGAACTTACATGGGTATGCAAGGAGAGGGCTGAGGTTGGAGGGGCCCCACGGCCTCTGAGCCACCTGGGACCCTGAGGACTTGTCCTCTTGGACGGTGCTGAGGCTGTTGATGTCCAGCGCATGGGCACCCGTGTGAAAGTAAAAACCATTGTGTGGTCTTAGTACCAACCTGTTTCCACTTCTTTTACAGGAAAATCGTGGCTGAGTATGAGAAGACCATTGCCCAGATGATAGGTGAGTGTCTTCACTGGCAGGGGCTCAGGCCTGCCCTGAGGTTTCTGAACTGTGGGGAGGGCTTTGAAGGCAGAGACCCAGAGTGTGTTCCTCTCAGACTCCTTTTAGAGCATGAAGCCCTTTAGGGAGGGACCAGAGCCTCCCAGAACGAGGCTCTGCTGCAGGCGGTGAGTCTGGGGACCTCCTGGAAACACCCGCCCGCATGTCCCTTAGTATGCAGTGGGGAGCCATGGCCATCACCTTCATGGTCACCATTTGACCCAGCCAGGATAGTCCACCTCATGGGGCCCAACCCCAGCCAAAAATTGGGGTTGGTTCCTAGGATGTTTGGAGGCTTTTTTGCTCATGAGAGAGAATTAGATCTCTAACATCAAATCGCTAAACCCTAATATAGATTAGATGCAAGTAAAAAAAAAAAAAATATCCCACTGGCCTTTACACAGGGTCCAGGACAAGGAATATTAGAACATGTGACAGCCCAGCTGCCTGCCCTATTAACTGATCACTGCTCTTCCTTCCTGAGGTTGGATACTACCTCAGAAACTGTCTTAACACAGCATCCCTGGCAGCCAGTAGTGACGGATTACTTTGGCCTGCAATGAAAGAAGGCCTCAAGTAACCAGACCTCAAGTAACTGGCTCTTCTGCTTTTAAAGAAAAATCGAGAAAAGACCTTGCAGAAGTGCCAAGCCCAAGATTTTTCACTGATGATCACTATTCAGAAATGCTGTTAAGACTCTGGGGGTCAGGTGTGGAATTTTTGCTTATTTATTCATTTGCTTAGGTCCATGATACTGGATTTAAATTTTTTTTTTTACTCCTAAGGACATGTGCTCACTGCAGACCACAGTTTCTGTGTCCCAACTTGATGCTTGTTTCAGCTGATGACTTCTCATCATATGAGTCACACCATACCTCTAGCTTTTGTCCCAAGATAAGCATGACAGGAGCCTTGGGAACACTGAAGAAGCTGCCTACTGAGTGCTTTCCTTTCAAAAAAGCTTTCATTTTGGTTTATTTTAATAAAGGCCATTTCTCCTAGAGCTCAGGGGAAAGCCCATTGGGATCTTTTTTAAGGATCAGCCTCATGGTGTATGCTTTCTATTAAATGAAACTTCTTTGTTAAATGGGAATAAAAATTTATGGATACATATGGATGAGATTAAAAAAAAAACTCTTGGAACTGAAACTGCTGCTGAAAGTGTTCAGAAGGAAGCATTTATATCTTCCAGTATACACTGTTTAGTGAGCTGAATGAGACCTTTCCACCTCCTGGAGTCAGGACACAAAAGCATCACTCACACCTACCTGGCTCATCTAGAAACATCCTTCCACACCTTGGAGTCGTACATTTTAATTTTTATTCTTGACGATGATGGTTAGGCCAGTGTTGAAGAGAATGTGAGCCTTTGCCCTGACAGCAGGCTGCCCACAGCAGCCTAACTTACTTGCTCGACTGGCAGTTTGATAGAAGCCGACACTTCCCTCTTGAAAACTGACGAGAGTCAGAATCTCTAGTTGACGTAAGTGGCCTGTCCTTACGTGGTCGCCATAAGTGGGGACAGAAAGCTTATTCCCCTATGATGCTTTCCTTGCTGTGTATCTGCAGGCGACAGTCGTTAGAACAGTGTTTTCACTTCTAGACCATCTGAGGAGCGTGTGGAACCCTGACTCCAGGGATTAAGGCCACGCACACCCAACCCTCTCCCCTCCCAAGAGACCTGGTGTGTTTGACCTGAGGGTCCATCTCTTCCAGAGCTCTAAGGTCACCAGCTTTGAGCGATTTCCTGTTTGGGGGTGCTTGAGCACCCTCCTGGTGGCTCTGCCAGCCCCCAACATCCCCGGCTGGAAGCCACTCTGGTGGCACCCCTTTGTGAGTCCCCATTGCCACTGACCGTCCTCTGTGTCATCCACGTTCCCAGAGCGGGTGTCTCGGCGCATGGTGGCGCGTCTGTGCGTGTCATCCCTGGTCATCACTGCAGGTCGCCGACTGGGGCCCCTGTCGATTTCAGGGCCCTCGTCCTTGCTGAGGACAGTGTGGGGCTGCCGCACGGCTGGGACTCACTGTAGCTGTGGGCGGGACCTGCCTTCTTTCTGAGCAGGAAACACCCATGTTTCTCATCTGGATCCTGTCTCTTTCTTCTCGTTCCCACTCACCCATGCAGCCTTCCCTGCCCCACACAGGGCTAACTCAGACAGCTGGGCAGTTCAGGGCCCAGAATAAATGTAACAGCATTCTGAGGTTAAAACCAGCTTCCACTCCACCTCCACTAGCGTCTCCTGGTTCCCACCTGGCTCCCTGGCTTCCATTTAACCTCTACAAATGCTGTGTGTCAGTGTAACATCTGTCCTGCCATCACTGTTCATTCTCGTCGTATGATACTAAAGAGACTATATTTCATTAAGTTCAAATATCGACTGTTCAGAATTCAGAACGAAAAGGGATTTCTGTGCTTTCTGCATTCCGGGTTGTTGCAGTTGATTTTTTTTTTTTCCCCCTGCTTTCCTAACAACTGCCCTGATTATCTGTTTTGCTTCCATTTTCTGTTGCTTCTTGCCCTTTGCTTGCAAAACAAACAGGCAAGCCTGGTAAGTAAATGCTTTTTCACCTAATTTGATACCCACCCATTGCAACCCTTATTTGTTTGTTTTTCTATTTTTGTTATTTTTGCTTTTGTGTTTTGGCTACATTCCCCACATGGTTTTATAGTGTTTTGCCTGAAAAAGCCAAAAAAATCTCCAGGGCCATTGTTTTACTGTGTTGTCTAGAACATCTTGGGTTTTGAGCTGATTTCCTGATTTGAAGAACCTAGCAGCATTTGTCATTTACAAAAAAAAGATGTGTGAAGCATTCTCTCCTTTTCGGTCTCCTGGGGAACAGGGAAATTCTATTTTTACAAGGGTTATGGTTGTGGGGAGGAGGAAAGGAAGCCTGAGGCAGTCTAATCTCAGATCCAGGAAATCAGATGGATTCCGTTTGATAAATGACTCCTTTACCAAGCCAAGTGAAATGTATACATGGCCTGAAACCAGCCCAGAATGTGTATTATACAGCTTGCTGAGAACTAAGGAAGCAGTTAAAATTCAAAGAACAAAAACAAGCTCTTGGTTACTGGTGGAACTTTGAAGTGCCCTTTCTTTTAAGAGTCTAGATGTAGCAAGCAGATTGTTGGTGGTTCTGGTCTCACTATATGTTCAAAAGCTCCCTCTTCGTGGGTCCCTGCAGTTCAGGGAGATCGTGATGTTGTTGATAACGGATCACTGATACTAAGTTCTTACTATATGTAGAGGGCTTTATATTTAATCTTCCCCAAATGCCATAGATATATCCTCTCATCCCGTGTTTCAGATGTGGAGGACAGAGCTGAAAAACTCTGCCCAAGGTCACACTGCCAGGAATTATCAGAGCTAAGACTGGGACGTGGGCTGTCAGACTCTGGCTCCTGGTTCTTTACCTCTGTCCTGGGAGGAGAAACTGAGAGGCAGGATGTCAGGTGTCTTCCTGGCCTGCGGTTCTCTAGATGTGGTCCCTAGACCGGCTGTCTCAGCATCGCTGGGGACCTTGTCACACGCAAAGATCTCACCGCAGAATGACTGAATCAAACCCCGTTGGGTGGGCTCACTCTCCTGCATTTCAACAAGCTCCCAGCCGATCAGGGTGCATGCTCACATGTGCGAAGCCCCTCATTTTGGAGCTGAGTCCCTGGGACCTCAAGTGAGGACTTTGAGCAAGTTTACAGTCAGGACTGGAGCCAAAACCCCAATGCGGTCCCTGTTCTGTGCTCTTCACTCCTGTCCACACACAGACAGGAAAACGCCCGACGTTGGGATACAGAAAGGTGCCCCTCTGTCAAGAATCTAAGGGGAGAGAACCCAAAGCGACATCTCCCCACTTTTAAGGGAACTTCTTCCTTCCATTGGAAGGACTGATGTTGAAGCTGAAACTCCAATACTTTGGCCAGCTAATGCAAAGAGCTGACTCGTTTGAAAAAAGACCCTGATGCTGGGAAAGATTGAGGGCAGGAGAAGGGGACGACAGAGGATGAGATGGTTGGATGGCATCACCGACTCAACAGAGATGAGTTTGAGTAGACTCCGGGAGTTGGTGATGGACAGGGAGGCCTGGCATCCTGTGGTCCATGGGGTCTCGAAGATTCGGACACAACTGAGAGACGGAACTGAACTGAACTGATCCTTCCAGTTGCGTTAGTAAGAGGCCCACGTAGAGACGCAATTGCGAGCACAGCCTTGGGTCTGGTTCTGGCTCTGTTGCATCCTCGGTGAACGAGGGACTCAGCTTCTCCTGTGCGGGAGATTGGAGTTCAGCCTTAGGGCCGCCCTGCTCGTTCATTCACTGCACGACAACAGGCATGTGTTGCTGTGTCCTGAGTCAGGATCTGGGCCTGCGACAGAGCCGAGGACAGAACAGACTCACAGGACCCTGCCCTCGTGGAGTGTGCGTTCTTTATACAAACATGCACACCCACACGTCTGATATAACGATAAGGAGTGGTCACTGCTGGACGTGGTGCTGGGTGCTCAGTCGCTCCATCGCTCGGTCGTGCCCCACTCTTTTGCGACTCTATGGACCGTATATAATCCGCCAGGCTCCTCTGTCCATGGGATTTAGCATTAAAGAATACTGGTGTGGGTTGCCATTTCCTACTCCAGGGGATCTTCCTGACTCAGGGATCGAACCTGCGGCTCCTGCATTGGCAGGCAGATTCTTTTTATCACAGAGCCACCAGGGAAGCCCATGCTGGGCATGGAGATGAGGCGTTTCCCTCGTGGGTTCAGGAAAGGTGTCTCTGAGCAAGGTGGGGCCACGGGGGGCTCCAGGTCGGCTTTCCCAGCAGAGTCGTAGCAGTGCTGAGAGCAGAGAGCATGTTGGGTGGGGGTTTATTCCAGTGCAAAGGGGAGCCCCTGGGAGGAGGGGTGACCCGGTTTGGACTTCTTAAAGCCCAGACCAACTGCCGGGTGCTGGCTGAGGAGCACGGAGTCAAAAGGAGGGTCAGCCCAGTGCCTGACACGTGCAGGAGTACACACGGGCCGCTGCTCTGCCGTGGTGCTATCGTCGTTGACAGCTGCTGTCCATCCTCTGGCCCAGGTGCCCCCCCAGGTGACCTGAGGACGGACAGGAGCTCCAAGCAGGGGTGCTCCCCTCCACTGACTCTCTGCTGCCAGCAAAGTTCCAGAGCGATCAGAGCAAGCGGCTCCTTGCCCACGCAGACCAATGACAGACTGGTATGCAGAGCATGCCACCAGGATCAGCCACTCCAGACTGGGCCAGAATTTAATTGTTTTGTGCAACACTGAGAAAGTCACTCCAACAGAAATAGCTCCATTTTCCTGGGAATTAAAGAAGACACTCGCCGTATCAAAAGAAATGGCCATTTTTGTGGAGCAGGATTTCAGGGCCACGGTTATGTGGGCTTGGAGTTCATGGGATGTTTTAAGGATGAAGAAGGCTTTTTCTTTTCCAATGCCCATCTCTTTAGCTTCATCACGTTTAAGAAGGGGTATTCCTTCCCTCACAGCTCAATCTACAGCACATTTTATTCTGGCTCAACACCAAATTCAGGAGTGATGTTTTCTTTTTTACCTTATGGATTGGCCCTTATGCTATCAACAACCAAATAGAATCAGCAGGGTCTCCAAGGTAGTTTAAGGGGCTGCAGTGTTCAGGTTAAAGGATACTGGTTCATTTCCATCCCATGTAATGTGGCACAGGCCCAGGTCTGGGACGCTGGAGCTGTGGATTTTGTTCCTTTAGAGGAGGAGTCTGGGTGGGCTCGAGGGAGCGGGTCTGTGTCAAATGAAAGCCGAGGTCCTAGATGGCCCACAGGTCAGACTTGAGCTGTACCCAAGGCCTCTGCTGGCCCCCGGGACCAGGTCCAGAAGCTGTGGGCTCCATCATTGTGTTCCTGTGTCTCCCACCAGAGGATGAACAGAGGGAGAAGTCGGTCTCCCACCAGACTGTCCAGCAGCTGGTCCTGGAGAAGGAGCAAGCGCTGGCCGACCTGAACTCCGTGGAGAAATCCCTGGCCGACCTCTTCAGGAGATACGAGAAGATGAAGGAGGTCCTGGAGGGCTTCCGCAAGGTGTGTGGCGTTTGTGGGGAGCGGGGGGCGAGACCTACGTGGTAGGGGAGGAGGCGCGGGCTGGGAGGATTGTGGGGGCGCTTTGGAGGGCCGTCCTCGCCAGACGGGTGGGTAGGACGCGGTGGTCAGGGGTTACACCCACATCCGTATCCCTCGGGGTCCCCAGCCCTCCTTGGATTTTCTTCTGTGGGCTTTACCCCCATCCTCTATCATTGTCAGAATGAAGAGGTGCTGAAGAAGTGTGCACAAGAGTACCTGTCTCGAGTAAAGAAGGAGGAACAGAGGTACCAGGCACTGAAGGTCCACGCGGAGGAGAAGCTGGACAGGTAAGGCCACCCGGAGTCTGCTCCCAAGGGCCCCTCAGTAGCCAGCCCCAGCCAAGGCTGGCTGGGAGCTCCCTGGCACCCCTGCCATCGCCTTGGGATAATGGATAATTCCCAATCCCAATCCCACAGCTAAGTGGATCATCCAGCTGCATTTTTCAGTACAGTTTAAGATAACACACTCTCCACCAGTATCTATCTTGATAAGTGAGGGATGCGTGTTGTAATTTCCAGGGTACCCACTGGAAGCACCTCGGCATTACAGGGATGGGGGTTCTCATGGGCTCCTGTGCTCAGGGCCCCGTTGGAGGGAGCTGGAGCCAGATGGTTGGTTCCCCCTGCCCAGATTTGAAGGGCTTCCCGGGTGACGCTAGTGATAAAGAACCCACCTACCAATGCAGGAGACATAGGAGACACAGGTTCGATCCCTGGGTCGGGAAGATCCCATGGAGGAGGGCATGGCCACCCACTATAGTATTCTTGCCCAGAGAATCCCATGGACAGAGGAGCCTGGGGGGCTACAGTCCATGGGGTCGCAGAGTTGGACACGAATAAAGCGACTGAGCAAGCACACGTGCCCAGACTGGGGAGGAAGAGGGTGGGAGGCATCTCCAGGGAAGAGTGATCATCTCTGAAGCCCATCCCCAACCCATTCCTACAGGGCCAACGCCGAGATTGCCCAAGTCCGGGGCAAGGCCCAGCAGGAACAGGCTGCCTACCAGGCCAGCCTACGGAAGGAGCAGCTGCGAGTGGACGCTCTGGAGAGAACGCTGGAGCAGAAGGTAACAGGCTGAGATTGCTGCCTCCAGACGGGCGGAGCTGGCCAGAGGCTCAGACACACGGAGCTAGGCTTCTCACTCTGGGCCACATGTCAGGCATTCCTTGGCAGGTTCATGCTTCACAGGTGTGGCCTTGCCCTCCCTCTAGGTTAACCGGCCCTGAGACTGGCTCCCTCTCTGCCTTCCCCGGAACTGCCATTTTCCGTTCCTTCTCAACTTTCATTCATTTGTCAGATGTTTGCTCAGCAGCTACGGTGTGCCAGGCATCATGCTTTAACCCCTGCACCCAGCGAGCAGGATGGTGCCCAGCAGGCAACACCCTGGGAAGAGACACCTGCAGAATATAGGCAGTGCCAGGGTCAGAAGGCCCCCAGGTGTCCTCCTACTCCTGTGGATTAGAGGGGGATACTCCTGAGGATTCTGAGCTTGCACCCAGATTTCCTGATGTCCAGTCAAGGGCTTGGATCACCTTACACACCAACTCCCTGGGTGTCCTACAGAGAAGCCTCTCCCACCCAGGAGAGCCATGAGGCTGATTCTGAGTGAGTGTGCACCAGTCAGGCTCCCTCCCTGGATTTCCAGACATGCACCCCCCATTCTGGTTGGTTTACTGAGCCCCAGGATGGTCATCGAGAGCCCAGTGACTGGGAGTAACAGCACTTCTCATGCACTGGGGTCTTGATGGGCATTGGTGGGGGTACTTTAAAGGCAGGTGGCATCAGGAGTCGTTTGTCTCCCAGATGGCTTCTGCTCCTCTTGAAGCACCCAGTTGGCTTCCAAGGTGGCTGGCTGGGCCCCAGGGGTTCTGGGCCAAGTAGTACTAACCTCTGCAGTAGGCGGATACCACCTCTCACATCTCCTACACGGTCTCGGGGAAAGAGCTCGGAACTCAGGAGATTCAGGTCCCCACACCTCCCTGCCGTCCATCCTGCCCCTCGCAGGCCCGGCACTTCACCGTGGTTTCTAGGTTTGTAATGCTGGGGGACTAAACCGGAAGAGTTTGAAGGTGTAAAGTTGTTCCCTCCTGTTTCCATCAGGGTATGATGGTATTTAAATCGCATCATAATATTAGCTAGAACAATAAATCTAAAACCAGAGACAGGAGAGATGCTTTAAAGGCACATGGCCTGTTCAGATGACTATAGTTGCAAAGTGAAGGTGATGGATGTTAGGTTTTCTGGCAAACTAGAAGACAAGGAAGAAAGCAAGTAAGCTTTGCACTGATTTGGATAACAGAAAAAAAAAATGTATCCGCAAACATAATTTTGTCTTAAACTAAAACTCAGGAGGAGTGGGTCAACCACATGAGTTCTTCCTTAAAGGGCTCCAAGTGGTATGGAGGGGGTGGTCTCTGTTTTCAAGAGATTCAGAAGCATTATTCCCCCCAACCCCACCCCAGGCAGCTCTTAGGTGAAGGCATTGGGCATTTTGCCCAGCTGGGGCTTGATAAAGGACCTGCGACTTCTGCCTGGTGAGCTGAGCTCCGTGATAGGGCAGGTTCCTGACTGGTGGCTGACAGTGCAGGGATAGAGCTTGGAGAACCTCCAAGAATCCACAGCTAGTGGGTCTGCTCGTGCCCCTGCGTCATCAGTCAATAGGCGTTGTGCCTAACACGTGAAATAGCCAAGCTGTTGGGACCAAGGCTGACTGGAATTCGTGTTTCAGGTTTGCTGTGTCTGACTGTGTGACCTTACGCACAAACGCTTAACCTCTCTGAGCCTCAGTCTCCTCACTGAAAAGCAGGGGTATAACAATGGCTTCCGTTAAGAGATTCTGATGAGAATGGAGTGCGATCCAGGGCTCGCGCTGGGTTTGCACGGTGACCAGCATGTGCTACAAGTGCTCCAGTAAGAGGAAACATCACTGCGAGCAGCCGGAGCGGTGATAACAGGAATTCCAGGATTAGTGGCTTGTCCTGCATCCCATGCAGAATCCATCCCCCAAGAGGCATTTCAGTGCTTCCGAGAGCACAGGACTTGAGGCAGGAGGTGGGCCGAGGTGATATTCCTGGCGGAGCTGTCTCCCTGTGGGGACTGGAGGCAGGACTGAATCTGCAGCTGCAGCCAGGACTGAACCTCCTCTGCTAAGGAGTCCAGATTCCTCCGGCTCAGCACCGGCTCAGCGATGAGTGGCACCTGGAGCCCAGCCCGGGTACCCAGGGCACGTGGCTCCCAGCTGGAGGCCCAGAGCTTTCTAGAGAAGGGCCTCAGCGCAGCCTCAGAGCACAGCCTTGTGACTTAAGACTTGCCTTCCACGGGGACCTCAGGGAAAGCTGGCTGCACCATGTTCCAGGGATACAGAAGAGTCTCGCCCAGTTAAAGAGGACCCGTCAAGACTGGCTGCTGAGCCAGATGGGCATCAGGCATGGCATTTAGTCCATCTGAGAGCAAAGCCACCACCGTCCGGATGGAGGTGCCACCTCATCGGATGCCTGTTGAAGATCTCTGGTGTGAGATGAACACGTGGTTGGCTCCTCTTGATGGGGCTTCAGAGGATGGGCAAGGTGTGGCCCGAGAAGCCCCTGAAGATGTCCTGTGTCTGCCCTCACCCCTCTCCACATGCCCTGTATCCACAGGACTGCCTCACTTGGCATCCTCTGAATAATGCTCGGGGTCCCATCCAAGTAGAATTGCTTAACCCCTCTGGTGGCATTTCTCAAAAAGAGCCACCAAAGAGCTCACCGCAGACCACCTTTTTGTGCCCACAGCCTTGGAGGCAAATAAGCAGAAGACAATGAATGCTGGTTAAGCCATACTCTGTGCTGGCCACTGTGCCAGGGAGCTTGGCATTTCTTACCCCACTTAATTCTGAGAGGGACGGATGTTATCATCCACACTTTTGAAATAAGGAAACTTGAGGCTCAGAGAGGTTGTGTAACTTGCTCAAGGTCACACAGCTAGAGCTGGGATGTATAGATTACTTGGCTCCAGGTCATTTCTTTTGCTGCTTTAGATATCCTAAGGGGGGCCAGTCAGCCCAGAGAACACTAAAAAGCCCAGTGACATTCTGATTGGCTTGATTTCCAACAAGCAGGAGATTTCAGCAACCTCTTTTTTTTGTCTTCACTTGCAGAATAAAGAGATCGAAGAACTCACCAAGATTTGTGATGAACTGATTGCCAAAATGGGGAAAAGCTAACTCTGAACCAAATGTTTGGACTTGACCGTTGCGTGCAATATGACCGTCGGCACACTGCTGTCCCTCCGGTTATGTGGACAGGTTCTGTTTTCACTTTTTCGTATGCACTACTGTATTTCCTTTCTAAATAAAGTTGATTTGATTGTATGCAGTACTAAGGAGACTATCAGAATTTCTTGCTATTGGTTTGCATTTTCCTAGTATAATTCATAGCAAGTTGACCTCAGAGTTCCTGTATCAGGGAGATTGTCTGATTCTCTAATAAAAGACAAATCGCTGACCTTGGCCTTGCCCTTTGTACATGAGTTTCCAGGGTGAGCGGCTTTTGGATTTAATATGATCATGTACAGCTTGCAAAGGGACTCTTGCCTTAAGGAGTGTAAACTTGATCTGCATTTGCTGATTTGTTTTAAAAAAAAAAAAGAAAAAGAAAAAAGAAAAATGCATGTTTCAAATAAAATTCTCTATTGTAAATAAATTTTTTTCTTTGGATCTTGGCAATAAGTGTGGCTATGATTTATTTTCTGAGAAGGGTTGGGTCTTTTCTCGCCTTTGTTAAATCATATCAGATTTAGCCTTTTGCTCTCTTTATCTAGGCTCACTTTTTTGGCCACAGATTTAAATAATGTTTCCTTTGTTATCATGGCTGTGTTTGTAAGATGGAGCAATTGAGGAATATTGACTTGCTACTTAAATAATTAAGTGAGTGTATTAAATTAGCTTGGACTTTGTTTTTTACAAGTTCTCTTTGACTTTAGGGGGCAAAATCTATTTCCCTTTATTGGCTCAAAGCAGCAGCAGGCTGTCACTTTTCCTGTTCATTCCTTTAGTCTGTGCAGATCAACCCTGAAATGTCCATTCCTGTCCCAGGGGAATAGGAAAAGGTGGACAATTCACCATGGGTGACAGATAATTAGGCCACTTTGGAGATTAAACGAGGGATATCGGCGGTTAGATTCTCTAATTACTCCTGACCTTCCCAGGGACCCCAGTTTGGAAGGATGGTATATATGGGGAGTAAAGGGGTAGGGGAGGTGTCCAGTTTCCCAGGATGGCCATCATAAATCACTTCACAGCTTCAACAACAGAAATTTATCCTCTCACAGTTCTGGAGGCCAGAAGTCCAAGGCTACCCTCCAGCTTAGCCACCTCACTGTACTTGCCTACGCGGCCACCATGGGGAGTGCCTGGCCTCAGGGACCCCTGTGGGTTGGGATCAGCCACTTTTTTCCTACATTCAGTGTATATAGTGCCACATGCATGTGCCAAGTCACTTTAGTTGTGCCCAGCTCTTTGCAACCCTATGGACTGGAGCCCGCCAGGCTCCTCTGTCCATGGGATTCTTCAGGTAAGAATACTGGAGTGGGTTGCTGCGCCCTCCTACAGGGGATCTTCCCGGCCCAGGGATCGAACTCGCATTCCTGCATTGGCAGGCGGGTTCTTTACCACTAGCACCACCTGGGAAGCCTCATATAATGGCACCTATGCTTGCAAATGTTCACGCAGGTGGTGGCCGCTGAGGACCATTTAAATTACTTGGCTTTGCAGGAGAAACAGGAGAAGCCGGCACCTGACCTCCTGGCATTGCAACCTTTGAGATCTCAGCATCTTTTAGAACTTCAATTTGCCAAGTCAGTTGACGGCTTGAGCTTCTTGTATCATTTTTCTTTTCTGAGAGCTCATTTGGGGCTCTCATAGGTGACTTTAGGGAGATACTAAAATTACCTTCTGAGGACGGGGCATGGGGCGGGGGAGAGAAAAGAGGGAGGGGTCACTGGCAATGGAGGGGGCACGTTCTGGGGACTACCCCTTAGATGTGAGATCTGAGGGGCCCGAGGTCATGCCAGGGAGCACCCCCTGCCGGTGCCCCTCCCCACTCCGGGATTCTGAGTCTCGAAGAAAGAAGTGGCAGGTAGGAACGGGTCAATCTGGGGGAAGGCTTGGGGAAGCAGGACTTTGCTCCGCATTGGCGGTGACGGGCCCAGACAGGGCTGCCCGACTCCCTGACCAAATCCATTAACGAAATCCTTGGCCCTTGTGGGATGCCGAGGTTTCTCAGCAAAGCCTCTGTGCTTTCCAGGACGTTGCATTTGAAAAATTGAGCAGGAGGAAGCGGGTATCCCCGCGCGGCCGGGGTGGAGGTGTGCGCATGTGCAAGGCGCCGGACAGGCGGAAGGATGTTGACACGTGCGCACCCACCGGGGCACCCTCAAGGTAAGTGTTCTCTACCTTATTTCCCCCTCGAAATATTCTGGTGCGTGAGAACTATTTTTATTTCTATTTTACAAGAAGGAAACAGAGGCTCAGAGAGGTTTAAAAAACCCCGCGGACTTGACTGAGTCACTCAGCCAGGACACTGAATTCCGGATCCTCGGTGACTGCGAAGTCTTTTGCTTTTCCCCAGGGTAGGAGAGTCCTTCCCCAGGAGGTCAGGACAGGAAGTGGCGGGAAGAGAAGTGGGGATAGGGGATACTCTCTGATGCCTGCCGTGGCCCTCACGCCCATTCTTCCATTCGTCTGATTGGTGGCTCTGCCTTGAGTCTGGGGCTGGCTCCACTGTTGTTTTTCACAGACGATGAAAAGCCTGCTCGTTCATTTCAATGGGTGGGAAGGGCAGTGGGGCTGCCCCACGTGTGCACTCTTGGGCTGACCTGAGTGGCTTTGCTCTTCTGGCCTCTTGTGTGTTTCCCTCTGCAGTCGGTGGACCCGTGGCGCCTCCCCAGGCTGGTGGCACCCAACCAGGCTTCTGGGTTCCCTGAAATAGCAACGGCAGAATCTGGAGAGTTCACAAGTCAGTCTTTTGGACAGTTTGTTGTTTAGTCCGACCTTTAGTGACCCCATGGACTGTAGATCGCCAGGCTCCTCTCTCCACGGGATTTCCCAGGCAAGAATACTGGAGTGGGTAGCCATCCCCTTTTCCAGGGGATCTTCCCCACCCAGGGTTTGAACTCGCCTCTCCTGCATTGCAGGTGAATTCTTTATGACTGAGCCACTGGGAAGCCCTTGGGTTTATTAGGAGCTGGGAAAAACAACCTGGGGGTCAAAAGTGGTAGGACTAAACAAAACCCAGACTCTTTGGCCCCGCCAAGCCCTGGAAGACCTGGACCCTGCTCCCTTTCTGACATCCCAGCCCCTGTTCCCACCCTTTCCTGCCATCAGACTACATGGACATTCTCTTCCACTGCAGTCCAGCAGGTGCTGTTCCCTCCACCTGCGACACCCCTGCCTCATTGTATCTCTCAGCCAATCCCTACCCCCTTGAGGCTCATCCTTAATGTCACTTCCTCCAAGGAGCCCTCCCTGAAGCCCCAGGTCCCCGGTGGATGTTTTAAAATGTAGCTTTTATTATTATTCAGGGAGGATGAGGCCAACAGATGAGGAGACAGTTGCCACTGAAAACATTGTTACAGCTCCCAGGAGGAGGGGAGCAGGACCAGGTGGAGACACACTAGGGCCGATCAGGAGGTAGAAGGGGAAAGGGGGAAACTTGCACAAGAGCCTTCTTCGTGGTTCCCGAGGGAAGGACCAGGTGAGCAGGGTAAGCAGGCTTGGGACTGGCTAGCCTAGGACTCCAGCCTTGGCCTGGACCCGGTGCACAGACAGCTCCCCATACCTTGGGAGCCAGCTGATCCCGATATCTATGGGGCCTTCCACTGCACACACACAGAGTCAGGGCCCTGATTCTTCTAGAACCAGAGACTTTAGAGCGAACACTCAGGCTCTGAGACCTAGATGTTCCAAACTGCCAGCCCCAGAGGCTCTGCGTCTGCGCTTTCCACCAAGGGAGGATAAAGTCATGGCCAGGGTCATACAACTAGTCAGTGCTGGTGTGTGTGTGAGTCACGCAGTCATGTCCAGCTCTTTGTAATCCCACAGACTGTAGCCTGCCAGGCTCCTCTGTCCATGCAATTCTCTAGGCAAGAATACTGGAGTGGGTTGCCATTCCCTTCTTCAGGGGATCTTCCTGACCTGGGGATCGAACCCAGGTCTCCCACATAGCAGGCAGATTCTTTACCATCTGAGCCATCGGGGAAGCCAGTGCTAGAACCAGAGCCAAATCAGGTGTTCCTTCCCATGTATTCCACCGCCTGTCCATATGAGTCACCAGATGGAGTGGCTGAAATGGACCATCTGGGACCCTCTGGGAAGGTAGTGAGCTCCTCATCTCTGGAGTGTTCTAGAATAAAATGGACATCACACTGGAGTCCTGTCACTATGGCACGGGAGATTTTGGTACAATGTGGTTGTAGCTCAGAGCTGTACTCAGTGAGGTTTGGTGTCTGAGCCCCTGAAGTGAGGTCTTGGGACTGCCGGGGTCCAGCCCCGGTGGATCCAGGGAATTCGAAGTGGGGACAGCGTCGGCGAGGATCGGGAAACAATTGCTTAATTAAACGTTAATTAAGGATATAAAGAATAATAGAATGAGGATGGCTCAGTGAGGAAATTCAGTGGAGAAAAGAGGCTGAAATAAGGATAGCTCAGTGAGGAAATTCAGTGGAGAAAAGAGGCTGAATAATTCAGCCAGAAGGTAAGAGAAAGAACGACATGGTGAGACCAAGTTTCGGTGAACAAGGCCCTCACTTTAATTTCCAAAGTAGTTTTTATACCTTAAGTTATGCATAGAGGATAATGGGGGAAGGGGTAGAGTCATGCAGTAAGCCAGGCTTTCTTCCTGCAAACTTATCATATACAAAAGTTTAGGTGATTTGCATCATCTTCTGGCCCGGAGGCCTTTTTCTCTAAAGGTGATTATTCTAAAGTCAGGCGCCAGCCTCCAAAAAGCATTAGATAAAGTTGCATTCCTACAGAGCAAAGGTGTGGTGGGGTATAACAAGAAAAAGAATTAATTCAAGGGTCCCAGGTTACAAACATTAAAGCTACTATTTACACCAATTATATTAATCAATACACTGCCAGGGACACAGCAGGTAAGGGATATGGAGACTTAGCAGCAAACATTGGCCCAACAAGTGAAAATCCCTTCACCAATACAATTTCTAATCAATCTTTTAACTGCTCAAAGGAATCTGTATTTAGACAGTTTAGAACATCTCATGCCTCTCACAGTTTGGAGGCTCTGAGCAATCACATGTGGCCAGAAAAACCTATTCAGGCAGGCTAGAGGACTTCCAAGGGAGTTTGTAGGTTGAAACACTGTCACACCCAGGAATTATTAACTGGAGCTGTAAGCTAACTCTTTTTCAGAGAGGTAGTGGGGGACAGCCCCCCCCCGTAAAGTCAGAGGTGTAGGTGAAAGCACAAAGCAGAAAGTAGGCAGACTCTGGTTTTGGGGGTAGATTGCTCGAGAATTTCCAGGGAGACTCCTGAGGCTTGATCCCGCCTTTGCGTATGCCAAGCCTCCTTCCTCATGACCTTTGCCAGGGGCGGAGCTCGCTCCCCGCATGGGACCACCGAAGTCTTGGGATTTCTGACTTGTCTGGGCCTATGGGGCTGGGTCACTACACATCCAAGCAACTGGACACCACCAGAAAAAGAGCTTTAGGGAAGCATTTGTTGTTCGGTTGCCATCTGAAGCCCTTAGGGAAGCATGCTGGGGCGGCATTTCCATTTATTTGTATTTGTTGTTTTTGACTCTGGCTAGTAACTCAGCTCCCAAGATTTGTGGAGAGATGTATGTAAAAAGGACGTTCAGCTTAGAACGAGCTGTTAGGCTGGATGCTCGAGCTTAGAACTGGAGGAAATGATGTACACAGCCAAGGCCAGGGTTCCTGTTAATGGACAGAGAAGTGGGCCACCCTGGGATGCTTTCTTAGAGTGGACACCAGAGGGCGCCCAAGGGCCTGTTTTCTGTGCCCTAAGAAGTGGTACCTGAGAGCATCGGGGAGTGTGGCCCATAGTGGAGTGAGTGGGATTGCTAGATCTTTCAAACTTAAACTGAAATCTTACATGGGGCCCTGCACTCCAGGGACAGGTGACTGGAGAAAGCTGGGTGGATAAAAGGGAGCCACAGCGAGGGAGTGAATCTGCTTATTTGCAGACAAACTTCTGCTGAGATGGAACCTTGACCCACAGAGAAATGCACACGCACACACATACACACACACAGTGCTCATCCATGTGCAAAGACAGAGCGGTGGGTAGGGACTGGTTCCTCCAGTTATCCAAGCTGAGACGTTTGTTGAGCATGTTCCAGGGGCCGAGTTTGGTGCTGGGCTCTGGGGGGACACAGGGGTGTGTAAGCCCCCAGCGGACACTCCTCTGTCACCGACTGCACAGCAGGAAGTGGGTGTCAGGGGGGTAGAACCACAGAGCTGAGGGTGAAGAGGGAAGTACATTCGGAGATGCCTCTCCTTGATCAAATGTGTTATAGTTTCTAGGGCACAGTTACCAGTAGGTAGAGTAGCTACCGGAGAAGGCAATGGCACCCCACTCCAGTACTCTTGCCTGGAAAATCCCATGGACGGAGGAGCCTGGTGGGCTGTATAGTCCATGGGGATGTGAAGAGTCAGATATGACTGGGTGACTTCACTTTCACTTTTCGCTTTCATGCATTGGAGAAGGAAATGGCAACCCACTCCAGTGTTCTTGCCTGGAGAATCCCAGGGACGGGGGAGTCTGGTGAGCTGCCGTCTATGAGGTCGCACAGAGTCGGACACAACTGAAGCGACGCAGCAGCAGCAGCAGCAGCAGCAGCAGAGTAGCTACTCTCCTATCTTGCTGTATAATTTATGTGACTTAGAAGAGGCTGTGCTTGAAGACCCTCAGGCCTTAACGAGCTGCACTAACTCCAGGCCCCTTTTACTGTTGGCGTTTCGATGAGCCCTGGGGTGGAGGTCCAGGACTTCGATGGGCGAGGCTTCACAGGTGTGATAGAGGAGGGTCCCACCTCCCTGCCTCACAGGCTTCACAGACCAAGGCACCGAGAAGAACACTGTGAGATTCCACTTTGACCCCTGCAATGAAGGGTCTCAGCCTTGTCCCCGACTTTTAGACAGTTCTCAGAGAGAGCAGATTAAACATCATCTACCAGCAAAGTAAGTCATAGGCACAGCTTTGAATAATATGCTGCTGCTAAGTCACTTCAGTCGGGTCCGACTCTGTGTGACCCCATAGATGGCAGCCCATGAGGCTCCCCCATCCCTGGGATTCTCCAGGCAAGAACACTGGAGTGGGTTGCCATTTCCTTCTCCAATGCATGAAAGTGAAAAGTGAAAGTGAAGTCACTCAGTCGTGTCCGACTCTTGGCGACCCATGGACTGCAGCCTACCAGCCTCCTCTGTACATGGGATTTTCTAGGCAAGAGTACTGGAGTGGGTTGCCATTGCCTTCTCTGTTGAATAATATAAAACACTCCAATTTTTGTTTAAATATTTCTGTCCAAGCATTTCTGGATACTAGAGCTAGGAAAGGAGCTCCCCAGAGTGTCAAGGCTGGGAGCAATATGAGAACCTTCTAGTCTAATCTTTTTTTTTTAATTTTAATTGGAGGCTGATTACTTTGCAATATTATAGTGGTTTTGCCATACATTGACGTGAATCAGCCATGGGTGTACATGTGTTCCCCATCCTGAACCCCCCTCCCACCTCCCTCCCCATCCCATCCCTCAGGGTCATCCCAGTGCACCAGCCCTGAGCACCCTGTGTTATGCATCGAACCTGGACTGGCGATCTGTTTCACATATGATAATATACATGTTTCAATGCTATTCTTTCAAATCATCCCACCCTCGCCTTCTCCCACAGAGTCCAAAAGTCTGTTCTTTACATCTGTGCCTCTTTTGCTGTCTCGCTTACAGGGTCATCATTACCATTTAGTCTAATCTTACGTTACAGATGAGGCCTGAGGATTTGGGGGTTGGTTCTCACCGTGGGCCCCTTTTAAAGTGTTGCGTTCCCCCAGGCACTGTAAGAAGCCTGGCACTACATAGAAACAGTAATGACACTGCACGCCTAAGGAGGGCGATTGAGGTGGAGGTCGGTGGCACCCCAGTTGGTCTCTGTAAGACTGCATCCCTCCCACAGCCCCCAGCCTGCAAGGGGACTGAGCCTAGAACAGGAAGTGCTCAGAACCTTCCTTGATGTTGCCATGGTGCCCACAAAGACCCGAGGAAACCAAAGGCCGGCTCCCCTGCCAAAGCTCCTTGCCCTCAGGAAGAAAAGAGTGAGCCCCGCGTGTCATGAGCGCTCCGAGCATTCAGCCCCAGAAGGTGAAGGGCCATCAGCTGTCCTGTCGTTCAGAGACCGACGTAACAAGAGTGCCTCCGCTCCGCTAGCTCCCCCGTCAGCACACCCGCGGGGGCCAAGGAGCCTCAGGACAGCAGGTATCGCTGGTACTTCCATCCGTGTTGGAGACAGAGGACATCCCGAGTGATGGGCACTGCTTGGACTTGGTTCCATGTGGTCAGCTGGCAGAGGAGGGCTTCGGGGGGTCTGGGCTGGGAGGCAGGGGGGGTCTGAGAGCTCAGGCACCCTCGCAGGTAGCTCCTGCCGATTAGAGTGACCCAGGAACTGACCCTCAAAACCCGTTAAGGCGACGGTCCCCAGCCTTTTTGGCCTTAAGGACCAGTTTCATGGAAGACAGTTTTTCCATGGACTGGGGTGGACTGGGGTGGTGGTTTGGGGATGATTCAAGCACATTACACTCGCTGTGCACTTTCTTTCTTTTTTAAAAAGATGCTTTATTTTGTACTGCTGATTAACAAACAATGTTGTGATAGTTTCAGATAAACAGGGAAGGGACTCGGCCATACAGATACATGTATCCATTCTTCCCCAACCCTACTCCCATCCAGGCTGCCAAATAGCATCCAGTAGAGTTCCCTGGGTTAAAGAGTAGGTCCTTGTTGGATACATTTTAATTATACCAGTGCATACGTGACCTTCCCAAACTCCCTATCTCTTCCCCACTATCCTTCCCCGCAGTGTGCACTTTATTTCCAATCTAACGCTCCAGGACAGTGCTGGCCAACGTATACTGTCCAGATGTAACTGTTAATATCACCCCTTTTAGTGCCCTGATCTGAATGACAGGTTACATGATCAGTCCACATATAGGTCTCCATTGGTTCCCATCACCTGGGTAAAGAGTGGAAAATTGTGGATTAGCTCCTAGTTTGCTTTATCTGAGCCACTTTCCCTGCACAATAGCAGGGAATCATCTTTCTACTAATGTACCTTCAAAAATTAGATTTTCACTTGATTTGATCACTCAGTCACATTTGAGGCTTACTCATTCCTTTTGTGGCAAAATAAAGATTCTTTGAGCCAATCTCCTCCATAATGTTTTGAAAACACCCTTTGGAAGTTTTTTGAAAATTTAAAATTTGCCTCTTTCACCTTCCAGGTGCTTCTCTTTTGTGCAATCTCTGGGATCCTTCATGAAAATGCTGAATCCGGTAAGCAGCTCAGTTTCACGGAGGGCAGGCGATGGTGAGGAACAGAAGCGCTGGGTGACAGGTGTGCCACTGGGTTCCCTCAGGGGGATGGTCCCACACCCCCAGGGACCTCAGGCTTTATTGGCTGACTCTGCTGGTGGCGGGGGTTGGGGGGGGGGGGCGTGTGTTTGGAGCCCCACGGTCAGAGACCACTGTTCACACTTTAGCAGGGCTGTATCTAGATTCAGACTCCAAAATCATCCACCATATTCCAGGCGCTATACTAAAGCAGAGTTCCCAAACTTTTATTTTATCATTTTAACAGCATCTTCATCCTCATGGTTCATAGTCACCTTCATCCTCATTATCATTGGCATTATTCCCATTTAACCTATGAGGCCTAAGAGGATGAAAAGAGCAAATACTTTGCCCAAGGTCACACAACTAGTTCATGGCAGAAACAAGACTTGAAATCAGATCCTCCGTTCCGTGGTCCCTTGCCTCCCCACCACCTTGCTGGTACCTGGTGTGGCTTAGAATCAATTTCACCCATTCCTATGGGTCTCTCGTGGTGCAGTTGTCCTGGATAAGTTTCCTTGAGCCGCCACACCTGAGGTTTTACATCCATGCATTATTGGGACGGCTTCCTTAAGGAAATTGCTGAATCCTAGGCCCTCAAGAAGATGTCTAAGGAAAAGTCTCTGCCCAGTGACACAGCTGTTCCGGTCCTGGGGTGATACCCAAAGAACTGAAAACAGGTGTTCAAACAGAAACGCATACATGAATGTTCACAGCACTACTGCCAGTGGCCAGAAGGTTGTAACAATCCAAGTATCATTCTATCAGCTGATGAATGGACAAACAAACGGTGGTCTGTCCACACAATGGAGTGTCAAAAGGACTGAAATTCTGGCACGTGGCTGAACCTTGAAGCATGCCGAGGGAAAAAACAGACATAAAAGGCCACTATTATAGGATTCCATTTATATAAAATTTCAAGAAATCCATAGAGACAGAATGCAGATGAGTGGTTTCCAGGGAGTGGGAGAGGGGGGAATTAGGGGATGACTCGATAAGCAGAAAGCCTGCTTCTGCAGTGATGACAACATTCTGCATCGTCTGAATGCATAGTTGTCATGGTTGTGAGTGAAAGTCGCTCAGTCGTGTCCAACTCTTTGTGACCCCATGGATGTCCACGGAATTCTCTAGGCCAGAACACTGGAGTGGGTAGCCTTTTCCTTCTCCAGGGATCTTCCCAACCAGGGATCAAAGCACCCATCACCAACTCCCGAACTTTGCTCAAACTCATGTCCATCAAGTTGGTGATGCCATCCAACCATCTCATCCTCTGTTGTCCCCTTCTTCTTCCTTTGAGAATGTCTGTGGGTGGTGATGAAAGTCCAGAGAAATGGCCTTCAATCTTTCCCAGCGTCAGGGTCTTTTCCACTGAGTCAGTTCTTTGCATCAGGTGGCCAAAGTACTGGAGCTTCAGCATTAAAAAAACAAAACAAAAATAGACGTTTTGTGTATTTTAGTGCAATTAAAAAAACAAAAAGTCTCTGCCCCAGATCTCCTAAGTTTGGTATCTTTCTCCCTGGCACCTCCTGCCCCAGATGCTAAATTCCAGGTTACTTTGTGGCTTAAAGTCTTGTTTCCTAAATGCAGTAGATTTGCCTTGAGAATGTGACTCTGGAGAAATATTGGCCAGCTTTGAAAATTAACCAGCTCTTTAAATTTTGTCTTAAATTTCCTTTCTGTTGTACAGTTTGGAAAATCTGGTATTTATGAGAGGTTAAAAGAAAAAGACATTCTCTCTTTCTTTGCTTCCCAAGCAGCAGAAACCCCGGCTGGAACGCCGAATCGCTGGCTCAACCAACCGGTGGCGTTTCCCCAGACAGCCTTTCTCGGGAGACCTCCTGGGGCTCTCCCAGATGTGCAAGGCTGCCAACATAGACTTTGATGAAGTTCTGAAGAACCCAGACAGGTAGGAAGCTCAAAGGCCCACGGCAGGGTGAACTGCCCTTCTGGGAAGTGCCCAGTACTTGGGCCACACTGGTTGGGCAGGTGGGCTGTCCTGGGTATTTGCAAAAAGGCTGCCTTTGGGACCAGCCCTTAAGGATGGACAGGGTCAGGGTGACAACTTCCTTTGAGAACGTCTGTGGGTGGTGATAAAAGTCCAGAGAAACGGAGAATTTTTTTCCCCAGATTTTCCTTTGTACTGGGAACTTTGGACCCTAAGAGGATTCTGAGTTTATCAGTTGGATTCTTGACAAACACAGCGAGATGGCCCCGCTCAGAGTTTGAACTCGCATCCCCAGGAACATGCATGTCCAGCAGGGGGAGAAGCCGGCTCCCTGGTCCCTCCCAGAGTGTTCTAAGCAGATGGCTTGGAGCATCACTTCTCTAGGTTACAAGTTCTTTCCTGCCTTTCCTGGGGAAGCAGAGCTGGAGCTCTTTGCCAAAGAAACACTTCATTTCCTTGGCCCTTTGGTCCTGCCTGGCTGCTGCTACTTCCTTGGACCGGTGGCATCTGCCTTGTGAGCACTCAGTCTGATCTACCTGAGTGTGGGCTGTGCCTGGGCAGCACCTGGCCCAGAAGAGCTCCTGGTTCCACGTTTACTGAGCAAGTAGCCACGTCTTCTCTTTCTAGACCCACCAGCCAGCCTCTCTCTGTTGCCCCCCACCCCACGGATGATGGTACTGCACACGTGAATAAACCGAAACCCATCTGGATTTGGTCTCCAAATTCTCGGATGAACCCAGCTTAAAAAAAAAAAAGTTGAATGCTATGAGTTGCTATTTTTGGCACTGGCTACTCATGGCCTTAAACAAATTTGAATTTATTTTATATTTTGTTTGGTTAGAGCCCTGAAGAAATCTTAGGATTTTTGCCAAAGTTTGTTGTGTTCCTTAGCGCCAGGGCCAGGAGCTGGAGCTGGGCCTGGGAATATAGGCAAACTGATCCAGAAACCTGAGGATGGTGACTGGGCCACAGGGGCAGAGGTCTCTGGGACTCGGTTTGCGAAATCGCTGAGCTAAGCTGGGAGTGGTGGCCATTGGCACTTGGCTAAGCTGGGGGTGGTGGCCTGGGGGTGATGGCCATTGGTGCTGGGCTTTAGGACTATTGTGCTATGCTAAGTTGCTTCAGTTGTGTCCAACTCTTGGCAACCCTATGGACTGTAGCCCACCAGGCTCCCCTGTCTATGGGATTCTCCAGACAAGAATACTGGAGTGGGTTGCCATGCCCTCCTCCAGGGGATCTTCCTGACCCAGGGATTGAATACACATCTCTTATGTCTCCTGCACTGGCAGGCGGGCTCTTGGCGGGTTCTTTACCACTAGCATCACCACAGCAGTCTTATTTGACAGGGTTGAAATTCCTTCTCCTACATTCACTCTTTCTGTGACCTTTAGCCAGTGGCTTAACCTCCTTGAGCTTCAGTTTCCTCATCTGTGAAATGGTGATAATATCATCTCCCTTGAAGAGTTGTAGATTTAAGGCTTCCCTGGTGGCTCAGATGGTAAAGAATACACCTGCAATGCAGGAGACATGAGTTCGATCCCTGGGTTGGGAAGATCCCCTGGAGAAGGGAATGGCAACCCACTCCAGTATTCTTGCCTGGAGAATTCCATGGACAGAGGACCCTGGAGGGCTACAATCCATGGGGTCACGAAGAGTCAGACACAACTGAACAACCAACACACACACACACACACACACACACACTTGAAGAGCAAGCTGGAGGATTAAATCAGATGGTATACTGAAAATGATCAGTGTTGTTCCTGGCAAATAGTTAGATGCTCAATGAATAGAGATGAATCTTTATAGCCTGAGCAGCAGTTTTAAGTACTAATCCTGGCCTTCGATTTGGGGGAATGTCAGCCCTGTGCTCTGTCAGCCAATGACTGGTGTCCCACCTAGGCGATCACCTAGGCCTAGAGCACCTAGGTGCTCAGTCCACATAGGCTCAGCTCAACTGTGAATTTCATCTGCTCCATTAGCCCCTTGTCGTGTTCCTGAGACAGTCGACTAGCCTGGGCATGTCCTTGTCGTGGTGACAGCAGAGGGTAAGAGGGCAAGCCCAGTTGCACCTGTGCTGTTCAAACCTTCAGCCACCTCATGTCCGCTAACATCCCATCAGCCAAGGCAAGTCACATGATCAAAATCAAAGTCAAGGGGCAGGAAAGACACTTTGGAGTTCCTGCAGGAAAAGGCTGTGTATTTGGGGCCATGGATGCGGTCCACTACAGTGTGGGAGGAACTGCTTTTCTTTAACAAACACAAAATTTCATCTTCTTTATTTCCTCAGTGGGGATTTATTCCTTGTGGTCGTGGGAAACATAAACTTGGAGAGCCTAACAAAGGTTTTGTTTAATTTAGGTAATAAAATAAAGGACTTATTCTGGTAACCCTTCTGCACGTTCAGACTTGTCAGCTAACAAGATCGATACGGGGAGGGTGGAGTCCTGAACGGTACTCACGACACACACGTCCTTGGGCACTTGCCCCCTAGCCCTCAGCCCGCCCCCACCAGCAATCCTGTTCTTGGCGCCAATGCTGTTATTGTTGCTTCTCCCACTTGGGGGCGCTGTTGACTTTGACAGGCGCTGGATCAATCCGTATTTCACAAGTTCTGTAAAGCAGATCACTGGCAGTGGAAAGCTGAGTTAACTAGCTCCCAGCTTCGCATTTATTTCAGAAATGTAATTGTGCCTCTCATAGGTCAATGCCCTGGGTTCTGCCCAGCTGGCCAGTACTTGTGGTTGGGTCTGTGGGTTTCTGTGACACAATGAGCTTTTGGCTCCATCACTCAGAGATGCCAACGACTCCATCTCTCTGTCTCTTCTGGCTCTTCATTATGCTTCCTTCCACTGGGACTGGGGTGTGGACTGCGGGGAGAAGGAACCTGAGAGATGAGGCTCCTTGCCAACAGCCTAACCTCTTTGTGCCTTAGTTTCTTTATTTGCATATTGGGGATGCTCTCTTACAGGGTTGTCGTGGGAATTTATGCGACATAATTTAGTGAGAATTTAGAACGGAGTCTGGGAAATAAATACCCAATTAACACGTGTCATGCGGTGTCCCTGGGGTTCTTTGGCATGTACGGACACAGCTAACATCTGAACCCAGAGATCCAGGATGAAGAAGTACGGCTGAGGAAGGACCTCTCCCCGGAGGCTTAGGGGGCTTGGACTCTGGGAAAAGGTGATCCTGCCTCATGTTTGCTCCCATTCTGATCTCAGTGCCGAGTCCACTCGGAGAGTGGGAAGAGGCCACTCTAAGAGCCAAGGATATAAAGGAACCCATCGGTTTTTATCAGAGAGCAGTTCTGGGAGAGGTGGACCAGAGACCATGATCCATGGGGTAGCGCTGATAGAACTGAGTGCTCAGCGCCAAGTGTACCAAGAACCAGCCGTTTTATGCCCCTAGCGACCACCACGTGGTCCCCGTTTCCCTCTTAGGAAGGGAAGCACTGAGTCCCAGAGGTGGGTCCAAAGTCTGCATTACTCTTCCCAGAAAATTAAATTGGAGTTTTGCATGTTGAAGATCCCCTGGAGAAGGAAATGGCAACCCACTCCAGTATTCTTGCCTGGAGAATTCCAAGGACAGAGGAGCCTGGCAGGCTACAGTCCATGGGGTCACAGAGAGTTGAACACGACTGAGCTACTAACACTCACTCCCCTTCATTTTTGCATGTCGAAGGTATCAAGTCAGAAGCCCTTTGGGTGGTCTGCTGCAGGAAGTCTTTTTGTCTTTGAGAAACTTAATAGACTTTCCTCTTTTCTTCTCTCTCTCTTTTTAGTCTTTTATTGAATTTGTTAGAGCTTCCCTGGTAGCTCAGTTGGCAAAGAATCTGCCTGCAATGCAGGAGACCCTGGTTTGTTTGATTCCTGGGTCAAGGAAGATCCCCTGGAGAAAGGGTAGGCTACCCACTCACTCCAGTATTCTTGGGCTTCCCTGGTGGCTCGGTTGGTAAAGAATCTGCCTGCAATGCGGGAGACCTGGGCTCGATCCCTGGATTGGGAAGATCCCCTGGAGGAGGGCATGGCAACCCACTCCAATATTCTTGCCTGGAGAATCCCGGTGGACAGAGGAGCCTGGCAGGCTACAGTCCATGGGGTAGCAAAAGAGTCAGACACAACTTAGTGACTTTCACTTCACTTCGTTGAATTTGTTACAATATTGCTTCTGTTTTATGTTTTGGCTTTTTGGCTCCAAAGCATGTAGGATCTCAGCTCCCTGACCAGGGATTGCACCCACACTCCCGGTATTGGAAATCAAAGTCTTAACCGCTGGACTGCCAGGAAAGTGTCCCCCTACCTTTTCTTCTCTCATTTCTCTATCTTGGGAGTGAGCCCCAGACTTACAGCATGTTCCCAACATCCTGCTTCATCCCAGGCCACTTAGTCCCACAGAGTGAAGAGGACAACTCACAGATGCCATGTGTTCCATCAGCTTTTCCGATGAGCCTGAAATTAGCCTCAACTTCGGGAGCTGCAGAGCCTGCGGAATAAACGATCTTTCTTGGCAAGCAGCCAAGACACCAGGAAAAGGCAGTGGGATTACTTCTGTTGCCTGCCGTCTCCTGGCTCAACCGATGACTCGAATGTTTGTTGAGGATAGTTGAGTTCATGGCCATTGCCCCATTATTTCCAAAATCTGTTGCTCCATTTTGAGATCACAGCCTGAACTCCTGACCTTAGCCAGCCATTGCCAGATGTGTGACCCAAGCCACTAGGGGCTTGGAGTCTGGCTTGGGTCAGTCCCCCTGCTCCTGTGGGATAAACAAGTCTAGCTCCCACTGCCTTCCTGAGGCTGAGTCACTTGCAATCATCATTTCTGCTTGGAAATGGCAGCATGTGGTCAATATTATTCTGTACACAGGCTCCCCCACCCAAGCCCTCCTGCAGACACCCTGGTCCACCAAGATTTCCGGCATCACGGGAAAACAGCATGGCAAAGGCGACCCTGGCTGGATTGTGGCGAGTGTCCCTTGGCTGGTTGGATTTCTTGGAATGACTGTGAATGTGTGACTCCAGCTTTGTTGCCTGTCCTTGCTCAGTGGGATGAATCTAGTGTTGAGGGGAAAGAGTCTTATCTTTGTCACCACCCAATCCTTGATATTATTGAGCACATTCATCATGGCCTTGCCTGGGCTGCTGCTGCTACTAAGTCGCTTCAGTCGTGTCCGACTCTGCACAACCCCATAGATGGCAGTCCACCAGGCTCCCCTGTCCCTAGGATTCTCCAGGCAAGAACACTGGAGTGGGTTGCCATTTCCTTCTCCAATGCATGAAAGTGAAAAGTGAAAGTGAAGCTGCTCAGTCATGTCTGACTCTTAGTGACCCCATGGACTGCAGCCCACCAGGCTCCTCCATCCATGGGATTTTCCAGGCAAGAGTCCTGGGCTGCAGCAGTAAATAAAACACCGACTTTGTCTCTAAAGGCTGCGGAGCCTAACCCAGAGAGCGTGTGGGGAAATAGGTGACTAGAAGACCCTGCAGAAGGAGTTTTAACAGGGGGAAATCTCGGGACAGGCGGTGTTTAGGGCTTCCCACCTAGCCTCCCCAGCGGAAACAAACACTAAGCTTATCTGGAGGACGAGTGGACGTTCGTCCACTGAGAAGGAGAGGGAGCTATGCGTCCACAGATGGGAAGCAAGAGGTGCTGGGTTCCGACTCTTGAGAAGGGCTGGAGCAGGCAGTGCAGGGAAATGAGGCTGCAGAGACAGGCACAAGCTGGTTAGCCACGCTACCGAGGCTGGCTTGCCCCTGGGAGCAATGGAGGAGACATCGAAGATTCTCAGCAGGAGAGAGGCAAGATCAGACTGGCGTTTCAGATGGTCAGGCTGCAGTGTGCGGTGTGCATCAGAGGGCACCAGATGGACGCCTGGTACCTGGCAGCGACTGGGGGGAGATACTGGTGGCTTGGATGAAGGTCACAGTAACAAGGGCAAGGATTCACCCAAGGAGATATGGATGAATTCAAAAGACATTCCATTAGATCTGGGCAAATGATCAGGTGAGACAACACTCAGGATACTGGCTTGGGCAACTGGAGGCGGGTGGTGCTATATCCTGGCAGAGGATTGGGGTCTGGCTCAGGGTGGATTCTTCTTCATTTTTTGGCCACGCTGCTTAGCTTGCAGGATCTGTTCCCTGAGAAGGGATTGAACCCAGGACCATGGCAGTGAAAGCCCAGAATCTTAGCCGCTAGGCTACTGGGAAACTCCCTTGGGAAGATTTTGAGTTTGATGGTGGACACATTGGGGCATGCATGACGCTAACCAGAAGTATTGCTGAGTTAATTTCCCAGACATGTGCAGAACCCTCTCTTCCTTTCTCCAGCGGTTATTTATTGAGCACCTACTATATGCTAGGCTTTGTTTTAGACACTTACCCAAAGAGGTGTCATTCAGCATCCAGATGCAACCTCACATACGTCCGTGGTAAGGATGCTCACAAACTGACAACAGGAATGAGTGATTTGAGCTGGTCATCAGACAGAGCTTACAGTTTGTCAGACTGGTAGACCCCTGGGGACCTGAGGAAACTGTCCCAACAGGAGAGAGGTGATAAGTTTGGTTCAGGAATGCTTTAGGGATGCTTACACTGGAATGATAACTTGTTGCAGATCAAGAAAAATGTCAGTGTTAACTCCTGGATTTTTTTTGTGTTTGTATTTTTTTTTCTTGAGGTTATGCATTTCACAAATTCAGAGGATTTTCCCTGAGAATTTGAAGAACAAGACCATCCAAAGCAGAGAGGCAGGTGAGTTCCTGTCACCAGTGAACTCCTCAGAACGTTGCTAATCTCAGAGGCATCATGTGGTCTCTGTGGAAGAAAACCAGTGGCCAGGTCACTAGTCTGGAAGCTTCTGTTCTTGCTGACTGCACAATGTCCCACGTGTAACGTGTGCTAAATCGCTTCAGTTGTGTCCGACTCTCCAATCCCATGGACTGCAGCCTGCCAGGCTCCTCTGTCCATGGAATGTTCCAGGCAAGAATCCTGGAGCGGGTTGCCATTTCCTACTCCAGGGGATCTTCCTGACCCAAGGATGGAGCCCACATCTCTTATGACTGCTGCATTGGCAGGCGGGTTCTTTACCACTAATATCCCTTGGAGAAGGGAAAGGCTTCATTCCAGTATTCTGGCTTGGAGAATCCCATGGACTGTATAGTCCATGCCATCGCAGAGACCTGGACATGACTTTCACTTCATTTCATTTCACTGGGAATTCCCAACATGTAAATAGGTGCCATCAAAATTATTTCCCAAAAGCACAACGAATGAAATCAAGCTTGGCAAACACATTTTCATATGCTAATGGCCGTGATGAATATAGACCTGCCGAGTTTACTAAGTAGACTGGATTGGAAGACGAAGCAGAGGCTCATCCAGCCTGGGGCAGCTGTTCTGGGTCCCTCGGGGTCTAAGCAGTCACACTTGGACGCCCACATCTGCATTCATCCAAGAGGACTAATCTGCAGTAGGATGAGGCATCAGACTGGGTCTGTCCAGCTGGGAAAGTCCCACTGAGCTCCACGAGGGGCCTGGACAGTCAGCTCCTTGGTGGAGCTTTTAGGGATAAACCCCCCCCCCACAGCATGGCCGTCTGAGGTCAGAGCCAGCCTCCCTCTCCAGTGGAGGCTCATCGATTTCTTTTTACCTTTCAATTCTGGTTGATGGTGGGGTGGGAGGGGGGTGAGAAGTACTGTGAGGCTGTCTCCAGACTCGGGAGAAAGAGTTCCAGACGGGTTGTGTTGTCAGCCCTGCGTTGCCAGCCTGAAAGCAGAAGTGGGGGGGCGGGGACACTCTTTATCTGCAGTTCTGCCCTTTCTCTGCAATCTTGTCTTGGGGGAAAGTTCCTTCTAATCCAGCAGAGCCAGTCTGTCACCTAGGGTGACCCAAGATTTGAGATGAAAACCCAGGTTCTCGACTCCCAGCACCGAACAACATCGTAAAGCTGGTGAATAACAATAATTGTAACAGAAGAGGAAACAGGTGCCCAAGGTCACACAGTCAAAATAATAACAAAGCCAATAAGTATAGGAGGTGGGGCTGGTGAACCCCAGGTCCTGTCCGGCACTGGGATTTAGGGTTTGGAGGGGTCACCCCGAGCGTGGCTCCCTTCTCCACAGCTCTGTGCTAATTCAGGAGTGCAGCCTCGGAGCCCCATTTACCCACAGCCTCTCCTGCCTCACTGGGCTGGGTGTCTCTGGATCCTCCATCTGCCTTCCTAGCCAAGTCTCTTCTTCTTTTTTTTAAAATTATTTATGCTACCGCATAAAGAGCCCTCTTCACACTGTAAGCCCATTTCATCCCTGTGAGCTTGGGCTTTCTGATGACCTCCATTCCCTTGAGGAAAGCAATGCCGATGAGAACTCTGCTCTCTGGGGATATGGGCTTTTTTCTGTAATGCAGTTGCCTTTCTGGTGGTAATAATAAGGCACTAACGGCCCAGCTTCACTGGTGGCTCAGAGGTAAAGAATCTGCCTGCCATTGCAGAAGCCAAGAGTATTATCCTTGGGTCGGGAAGATCCCCTGGAGGAGGAATATACCCACCCCAGTATTCTTGCCTGGAGAATCTCTATGGACAGAGGAGCCTGGCGGGCTGCAATCCATGGGGTCACACAAGAGTCAGACACGACTTAGCAAGTAAACAATGACAGCCCAGTACTTTTTCAACAGGGGACCAGGTAGCAATTTTTCTCCTCAGAGGACATTCGACAATGTCTGGAGATATCCTGGGTTGTCACAATTCTGGGGTGGGAGACTGGCTACTGGTATTCAGTGGGTAGAGGCCAGAGGTGCTGCTGAACATCCTCCCGTGCTCAGGACAGCTCCCTCCATCCCCCCCAAAACAGAGAATTGAAAGTGAAAGTGGTAGTCGCTCAGTCGGTAATGGGGGAGACAAGGTGAGCCCCACTCCAAGAGTGTGGCAGCCAGCGTCCCTGCCCCATGGAGCTTTTCTTCCAGCCCCCGAGTTGGAGGGCAGCCTATGTGCCCCTCTTGGTCGGCAGCCCTGGTGGACATTTATCGCTTTCTAAGTTACCCTGTGAGTCTGCCCATCGGATCCACCTGGCTGTCAGGAAGCTCCGTGGGGCTGGAGCTTTGTTCCTGAAAGGCCCAGCGAGGCTGCCTGTCCACTCGTCTGCTCAGTAACGGGACGGACAGAGAGGATGGGGGAGAAAGAGTGACAGCGTGTTCAGGTCGGGGCGTTGCGACACCCTTTGCTCAGGATCTTTTCCCGTCCTCAGATGTGATTCTCGAATGCCTTGGCTTCAAATGGGAACTCCACCAGCCCCAGCTTTTTCAGTCCGAGACCTTGGCCAAGCTCTACCTGATGGGCCTGGCCCGGGGCAACGCAAACCCTGAGAAGGAGTCAGTGAAGATTCTGCAAGGTAGGTTCTCACCCAGGGCGGGCGCCCCAAGGACCTCTGGTTAGAGAGGCCCCAGATGGGCATTTGGATACTTGTTGGGGGACCACGATCACCCTTACAATTAAGAACAAGGCTCGTGGTCTGACCTCATCACCGGACTTAACCTCAGTCTCCGTGGCTGTAAAATGGGATAATGGTTCTGTTGTGTTTCGCTGTGGAGGAGGAACAGGTGTAAAGTTCTAGAGCAAAGCCTGGCACAGCGTGAGCACTCAGTAAGCGTCAGGTATTTTTTCACAAGAACACATTCTTTTCCACCTGCTACGGAGGAGGCTCTGCCTACTTCTTTGAGAATATGGGTGGGTGCTGAGTCCGAAGATGGGTTTTCTAGAAAGAGGGCATGGTTTTGACATCTGTGGCTTGTTTGGCCCTAAGCGTGCTTGTTGGAGCTTTACACGTGTCCATCAGTTTTCTTTGTTCTTTTCCTTTCGTTTCTCTTTTCTTAATTCCACCTCACACCCAAAGCTATTTAGGTCACTTCTTTCTTTTTTCTCTTGATTTTTAATCCTAGTAATCCCCAGTCGCTCCTTATCTGTCCCACACGTTCCTCTCCTGCAGCCTTGCCAGCTTCTTCTCAGGTAATATAGAGTGGCGTCTCCTCCAGACACCTCATAAGCAGGTGCCATGGAAAAATTCGAGGCCTGCGGGGCAGCCGGCATGCCAGCCAGGATGGAATCACATTTCCAGGACGTGGCAGTAAAGCTCTGATATTCCAGAGCCAGATAGGCTGCCGGAGCCCTCTGTCACCGCCCTGCCCTGAGCCAGGAGGAGGAACCTGGCTGCCTGCCGGAATCTTCCCGGCCACGGAGCCTCTGACTCAGCCCTTCCCGAGTGAGCTGGGAGCCCAGAGCAGGCTGCGGCATTCCCACAGAACAGTAACGAGCTTCACACTGCCTCAGAATCTTCTTTGCTCTTCCTATGCGTTTGTCCCACTGTCTTCAAAGTGACACCAAGCTCTTTGCCCATGGCCCCTGTGCCCAGGTCACAGCTCTTCCTGGGAAACCAGTGAAAGGCTGTGGAGGTCCAGACAGTGGGTGCCTTGAAAATCAAGAGAATTTGTGTTTTTTTTCCTATTCTCCCCCAAACTTCCCCTCCTATCCAGGCTGCCACATAACACTGAGCAGAGTTCCCTGTGCTGTGCGGTAGGTCCTTGTTGGTTATCCATTTTGAATATAGCAGTGTGTACATGTCCATCCCAAACTCCCTAACTACCCCTTTCCCCCAGCAACCATAAGTCTGTGAATCTTTCCGTTTTGTAACTAAGTTCATTTGTATCATTTCTTTCTAGATTGCACATATAAGGGATGCCTTAAGATATTTCTTCCTCTCTGTCTGACTTCACTCAGCACGATACTCTCTAGGTCCATGCATGATGCTTCAAATGGCATTTTTCCATTCCTTTTAAGGGCCAAGTAATGTTCCATTGTATACACGTGCCACATCTTTATCCGTTCCTTTGTCGATGGACATTTAGGTTGCTTCAGCGTCTCAGCTCTCATGAACAGTGCTGCAGTGAACATTGGCATGCACGGATCGTTTCAGCTCATGTTTTCCTCCGGATGTATGCCCAAGAGTGGGACTGGAGGGTCATATGGTGTTTGAAAAAACTCTAAAAATAAGAAAAAACTCTATTTTTACTTAAGGAACCTCCATAGTGGTGGTATCAATTTACCTTCCCACCAACAGCGTAGGAGAGTCCCGTTCTCCCCACACCCCCTCCAGCACGTATTGTTTTGCTATAGCCATTCTGGCTGGTATGAGGTGATGTCTCATTGTAGTTTCGGAAAGTCAAGAGAATTTGGAAGGGGAAAACAGTGCTATCGTTAATGCCTTTAGTAAGTCTAGAGTGGTGTCAGTTGGGACCTCCCTGGTGGTCCAGTGGTTCAGACTCCAAGCATCCATTGCAGGGGCACAGGCTCAATCCCTGGTTAGGGAACTAAGGATCCCACATGCCATGTGGTGCGGCCAAAAAACCACACACACAGAAGACATAGAACAGGCTCACTTGAAGGATGGGGCCCTCCTAAGACAGCCGTTCTAATTGCAGCCCCGTGCTAGAGGCTGGGCCCGGCTGGGGGACATCAGGCAGGTGCGGGAATGAGACTTCAGTGGCCGAACTGTCACAACTTCTCAGTGTCTCCCCTGCAAGCACCACCAGTTGTGTCCAGCCCTGGGACTCTTGTTTCCAAGATTTTCAGTGCATGCATGCGTGTTAAGTCACTTCAGTCCTGTCAGACTCTTTGCAATCCTATGGACTGTAGCCCGCCAGGCTCCTCTGTCCATGGAATTCACCAGCCAAGAATACTGGAGTGTGTTGCCATTTCCTCCTCCAGAGAATCTTCCCAACCCAGGGATCGAACCTGTGTCTCTGTGCCTCCTGTATTGAAGGGGAATCTTTACCACTAAGCCACCTGAGAAGCCCTCAGGCTGCTCACAGCCTAATGAGAGAAAGAGGGAGGGAAGGGGGAGGGCCGCTGTCAGTGTGACCTTCAATGTCCCTGCTTTGAAAGTCACAGTAGTTGTGTCTGATCATTGGGAAAAGTTGGCCCATGGGGACATGATTCAGTTCAGTTCAGTTCAGTCGCTCAGTCGTGTCCGACTCTTTGCGACCCCATGAATCACAGCACGCCAGGCCACCCTGTCCATCACCAACTCGCGGAGTTCACCCAGACTCACGTCCATCGAGTCAGTGATGCCATCCAGCCATCTCATCCTCTGTCGTCCCCTTCTCCTCCTGCCCCCAATCCCTCCCAGCATCAGAGTCTTTTCCAATGAGTCAACTCTTCGAATGAGGTGGCCAGAGTATTGGAGTTTCAGCTTCAGCATCATTCCTTCCAAAGAAATCCCAGGGCTGATCTCCTTCAGAATGGACTGGTTGGATCTCCTTGGAGTCCAAGGGACTCTCAAGAGTCTTCTCCAACACCACAGTTCAAAAGCATCAATTCTTCAGTGCTCAGCCTTCTTCACAGTCCAACTCTCACATCCATACATGACCACAGGAAAAACCATAGCCTTGACTAGACAGACCTTCGTTGGCAAAGTAATGTCTCTGCTTTTGAATATGCTATCTAGGTTGGTCATAACTTTCTTTCCAAGGAGTAAGCATCTTTTAATTTCATGGCTGCAGTCACCATCTGCAGTGATTTTGGAGCCCCCAAAAATAAAGTCTGACACTGTTCCCACTGTTTCCCCATCTATTTCCCATGAAGTGGTGGGACCGGATGCCATGATCTTCGTTTTCTGAATGTTGAGCTTTAAGCCAACTTTTTCACTCTCCACTTTCACTTTCATCAAGAGGCTTTTTAGTTCCTCTTCACTTTCTGCCATAAGGGTGGTGTCATCTGCATATCTGAGGTTATTGATATTTCTCCCAGCAATCTTGATTCCAGCTTGTGTTTCTTCCAGTCCAGCGTTTCTCATGATGTACTCTGCATAGAAGTTAAATAAGCAGGGTGACAATATACAGCCTTGACGTACTCCTTTTCCTATTTGGAACCAGTCTGTTGTTCCATGTCCAGTCTGTTGTTCCATGTCCAGTCTGTTGCTTCCTGACCTGCATACACATTTCTCAAGAGGCAGATCAGGTGGTCTGGTATTCCCATCTCTTTCATAATTTTCCACAGTTTATTGTGATCCACACAGTCAAAGACTTTGGCAGTCAATAAAGTAGAAATAGAAGGTTTTCTGGAACTCTCTTGCTTTTTCGATGATCCAGCGGATGTTGGCAATTTGATCTCTGGTTCCTCTGCCTTTTCTAAAACCAGGTTGAACATCAGGAAGTTCACGGTTCACATATTGCTGAAGCGTGGCTTGGAGAATTTTGAGCATTACTTTACTAGCATGTGAGATGAGCACAATTGTGCGGTAGTTTGAGCATTCTTTGGCATTGCCTTTCTTTGGGATTGGAATGAAAACTGCAACTTCTTACGAGTCTTCAACTATTTCAAAATAAATAATCATTTCAACCACACATTCACTAAAAAAAAAAAAAAAGCAAATAAAGATAAGCAAAGCACAGCGTGATCCACGCCAAGGTCAAGGTTGTGCTCACGGTCCTGCAGCCTCACACTGTGCCTTGCACTGCGGCTGTCACACCTGTGCACCCTGGTCCCGTTTCTCTCCCTAGCCCAGCAGCCTGGGAGGAGCCGAGAACAGCGCCCCGTGAAGAAGATGATCCTCTCCTTGAAGATCAATGACCCTCTGGTCACGAGAGAAGGTAACGTGCCCCTGTCCTGGCATTCTGAGAACGTCGTTGAACAGCAGCCCTCTCAGGTTTGAAAGCAAATCAAACACCACAAACTGGAGGCGCACAGTGCTCAGCGCCTCCTTAGTAAACAGCTCGGAGGCGCAGAAGGCGGGGCAGGAGGCGGGGCCAACTTGGGGAAATGAAAGAATGGGAAATTGTGCTACAGAGAGGTGCTCATCCTTGTAAAGAGGCCGAAGCAGCCTTCCCAGATGGACCCGGGAAGGACGATGTCACAGCCCTTATGGGCCGTAGCGCCCAGGCAGCGCTCTCAGGCCCATCCTTGCCCTGGGCATCGCCCCCCTGCCCCCGCAGCCCCCAGCCCCCGCCATTCCCCGCAGGGCCCCTTCCGGCTGCCTTCCAGCAGCCCAGAGGGCTTCCTTGGGCTCAGCCTCTCCCCCTCCCATCCTGGCCACTTAGAAATACCTGCTGACAGGCGTTAATACAACCTGCTGTCTCGTGCCCTCAGGAAATTGTCCAGCCTCGATGGGGCTAGTTGTCCTCTGAGTGCCCGGAACGCACTCCAGCACTGTTTGGGATCAGGCAGGACTTGGAATAAGCTGGGTCCGTCTGCCCCTAACTGGGGACTAGCACATTATCCTGGCTCTTCCCAGGGGTCCTTAACCTTTTTGAAGACCCCAGACTCTGAGGAAGGCTTTCTTGATAGATCAGACAGTAAAGCGTCTGACTGCAATGTGGGAGACCGGGGTTTGATCCCTGGGTCAGGAAGATCGTCTGGAGAAGGAAATGACAATCAACCCACTCCAGTACTCTTGCCTGGAACGTCCCATGGATGGAGGAGGCTGGTAGGCTACAGTCCATGGGGTCACAGAGAGTCAGACAATCTGAGGACAACCTGCTGTTAAGTATGTCCAAAGAAAACAAAGCGTGCCTCCTTGCACACATGTTGGGCGGTGACCACCTCCCTGTCCAGGCCGCAGACCCACCAGGTTAGGACAGAAGCCCCAAGGCCCAGACTCACACAAGATTTTTCATAAGAGCCCTGTTTTCTTTAGCTTCATCCTCAACTGCTTTGGGGGCTGGGAGCCTGGGCAGCGTCTGCACCCAGGTCCGAGCGGGTGCGTTCTGGCTGCTGCATCTTGCCCGTCCCCAACTCGGGACACTCTTCCAGCACGCTGGTGGTGAAGGGTAGAGGGCAGGGGACGCCTGGACGTGGGGGACAGGGGGCTGCAGAGCCCCCAGGCTGATGGCTGGCCCTTGGATGCTGCCTCCCCAGCCTTCGCCACGGCCCTGAAGAACCTCTACATGCACGAGGTGAAGATATGCCTAGATGACGTGCTGGGCGTGCTGGCCGCTGCTCACATCCTCCAGTTTGGCAGCCTGTTTCAAAGGTGAGGCCGCCCAGCCTCCTGGTAGAGCAGCCAGGACCCCGAGGGCTCCAGGGGCCCCAGAACCTGCCCCCCTAACACCTCCTGTTCCGATTTGCTCAGACGAGGTGGTGACGTCACTCTCTCATTGGTGGTCCCGACCCTTCCCACTCCCCCTCGCCTCAGTGGCCCTGGGCCAGGTGGATTTGGCTCAGCCATTGATTGAACCACACCTTCATGCGTGTGTTCCTTTAAGAATGACTTCATGGGCTTTTCCAGGACACCAGAGAGGCAGTGGGCGCCTGATGGGCAGGGTCCCTGCCCTCTGAAGCTCCTGTCCAACTGTCTTCGAGACATTGGGAAAGAGTGAAGTGGGGTGGTGTGAAAGGTGGGGGATTCTCAAATGGAAAATTCTGTGTTATATAAAATTAATTTCAAGTAAAATTGGTACCTGCAGTTTGGAGGAGCATTTCTTAGAACTCCCTCCCCCACCTTTTTTTTGTTGTTGTTCAACCACTCAGTTGGGTCAGACTCTTTGTGACCCCATGGACTGCAGCACGCCAGGCTGCCCTGTCCTTCACTGTCTCCTGGGGTTTGCTCAAACCCATGTCCATTGAGTCAGTGAAGCCATCTCATCCTCTGCTGCCTTTTCCTGCTTTTGTCCTCAATCTTTCCCAGCATCAGGGTCTTTTCCAACGAGTTGGCTCTTCACACTTTTTTTTTTGGTATCATCTAATAATCCTACACTCCATCAATGCTTATGAAAGGTAAGTGAACCAAATGGAAAAGCATTGATTAATTTTTCTCGAATATTCTGTCCCTTCTCTGGGGATTTTCCACAGATGTGTGCTTACTACTCTCACATCCTGAACACAGGGGTGGTTTCTTGTCGCCCTTTGATTTCTTACTTCCTGATGCAATTCAGTAGACAAGAGATTTAGGGCAGGGGTGCTTTGCCTGGTTTGTTTCACCACCCTAAGCTTCCGTTTCTTCATTTGAGGGAATGAATGAATGGACTTCCCATCCTAGCCTACAGAGGACATCCGCAGCTCTGTAAAAGGCAGGGGCAGTATCTCTTCCAAGGACCTAACTCATTTTTAATAGAATTCACCTCGCCAGATTCAACCCCACAGATTTTTTTTTTTGAGTCAATGCCTCATTTCTGGGGTCACCTGAAATAACTCTGGCCAGATCCTCAGTCTGGAGCATCTTGAAGCCTCGTTGGTGATGCAGATGCCTCTTGAACCCAGGGGTGCAGGCGGTCAGAGGTCTGGTTGTGGCCGCAGAGGACACACAGACAAGGGACTCCAGCATGTCAGCCTGGCCAGACTGGTGGATGGCTGGGGGATGGGAGGTTAGCTGTCATAGGCAGGGACAGGTCGTGGAGTCTCGAGGTGAACCAAGGCGTCTGACCTTGACCCTGGTCCAGGTTTTCCTGAGAATCCCCGCTCCCCGGCCATTGTGTGTCACGTGACTTTAGCTGAACGTAGCCTTGTGACGTATCATCACTATGAAATCACAGCTTCTGTACACAGGTGTTTCTCAGTGACTGGTGCCATGCAGGGAGATATCTCTGACCCCAAATCTGGAAGGCCAGCTTCCCTCCAGCCACCTCCTGTCTGTGAGGCTTGGCTGCCGTACCGGGGGCCAGATTTGAAGCCCCATGGTCCTTCTGGAGCCCTCACTCTGGCTTATCTGGGGCAGAGTCAGGAATGGCAGGTCATCCTTTCTTTCCTCCTCCACATGCCTTATCTTGAATGCCTGAGCAGGGAGGGCTCCGGATACTGAGCCAAGACTATCATTCCGCTGATGGGCAAATCTGGGCCCGCCTAGGGCTCACGGGCCCTCCCCGAGGTGCTGCAGATGACTGTGGTGGGGCTGGAATCCTAGCTCAGAGCCAGGCGGGCCTGACACCCAGCTGGGGTGGGTGTTGCCTGCCTTCGAGAGGCTGATGGTGCAGCTGGCAGGGATGTGGCAGTGCAAGCCTCAGTGTGCATGCACACGACTGTGTATGTGGGTGAGCAGAAGTCCCCCAGGTCACTCTGATAGCATTGCCACCCCAGGTGCGCTGGATGGGCTCTCAGAGGTCATCTTGGCTGAGATCCCCGCCAGCGCAAAACCGCTGGATGGCCACTGTCTGAATCACCCACCCTCGAGGCCACCCATCTTCAGGGGATGAAGTGTGTGTGTGTGTGTGTGTGTGTGTGGATTATACAGGGCGCTGCTCCTTAGACGCACACATCATTTGCATCAGTGACTGCTTTGACACAACTGGGATCATAGTTACTGGTTGTTGCCTGCACACACACACACACACACACCCTCCTGAAGAGTCACTTGGGTCCCTCCAGGCCCACAGGGCTGGAAGGACATTTCCTTGCATCCGTGCAAAGTTGAACTCCATCTGTGAGTTACTGCCTGATGCCGCTAGACCTTCCGGAAGTGGAGATCCCCGGCCTCTCTGAGTTCGCAGGCAGCTGGCCTGGGTGGCCCCAGAACTTGCTCTCTGTCCTCCGGTCTGGGAAATCTGACCATTCCAGGCCCGCCCAGCTAGGGAGGCTCACGGTGAGGAGGGGGACCATGGGGGAAGGTGTGAGGAGCACTGTTTTCTGCGTCCCAGCTTCAAACCCAGCTAATTCCGCCCACGCATCTCCCCTGGCAAAGCCAGCACCTGAAGAACACCGCCCGTGGTGAGGGGTGGGGCCTGAACCTTCCGCATGGCCCCTCTCACAGCTGGTTTCCCCTCGCTGATCTGTGAGCTTGGCTCACGGCGAGCCCAGGAGCCCCAGGAGCGGAGGAGCCTTGTACATGGCAGGTATTTCCAGAACCTGCCACAGAGGCTGCCGCAGACGAGACTCTTGGGATGCATATATGCTGGGAGGGCTGCTGCCTGGCAGTCTCTGGCTTCAAGGAGGCAGAAGCCCCAGGCTGAACAAGGGCATGGCAATCAAAGCAAAGGGAACACGTGGGAAGTAGCAACCACGGAGACTTCCAAGAGGAGGTGGTACTTGAACTGAGCCTGGGAGGAGTCCAGCTGTCAAGGGTATGAGAGAGGGGGCTTCCTGCCGATGAGAGCATAGAAATTGGAACTGCTTAGTCACTGAGAATCAATGTGGCTAGAGTCAGGGAGGGATGTGGAAAGATGATGGGAAAGGTGGGTGGGGCAGTTAGGCTGACTGCAGGTCATGCAGACCTCGAAGGCCATAGGAGCAGGTTCTACCTGGTTTTGCCAGCAGAGGAGAGCCTGAGGCTTGGGAGGAGAGTGACCAGAGCCTCTCTGTGTTATCGGCTTTGGGATACAGCTGTCATAATGTGGTCACCTGTCTGTATGTTAATGTGTGCTGGGCCCACTGGCTTTGTTCTTGGTAACCCAAGTGCCTCGAAGGGTGCCTGGCGCACAGTAAGTGCTCAGTAAACAGATCCTTGATAAATAAATGAACCAAGCTCCAGTACTTTGGCCACCTGATGCAAAGAGTCGACTCATTGGAAAAGACCCCGATGCTGGGAGTGATTGAGGTAGGAGGAGAAGGGGACCACAGAGGATGAGATGGTTGTATAGCATTGTCGACTCAAGGGACATGAGTTTGAGCAAACTCCAGGGAGATACTGAAGGACAGGGAAGCCTGGCGTGCTGCAGTCCATAGGGTTGAAAGGAGTCAGACATGACTGAGCGACTGACTGAACAACAAGTAAATAAGGCCTAGGTGTGAAAAGGATGGAGATTTTCATCAGAAAGTTGCTTTTTCAGTCTACTCTCATACAGAGAGGAAATAGGACTGGAGGCCCCTCTAAGAAGCTCTCAAATGGTCTGTACAGGAAAAACTCGCCTTCAGCAGGAAGGCAACCAAATGTCATCCTGGCTAAAATTAAAACCTAGCAAGGCGCTTTTCAACTTCCCTTTGGCTCAGTGGTAAAAAATCTGTCAACGCAGGAGCCGAGGGTTTGATCCCTTGGTTGGGAAGATCCCCTGGAGAAGGAAATGGCAACCCACTCCAGTATTCTTACCTGGGAAATCCCATGGTCAGAGGAGCTGGTGGGCTACAGTCTATGGGGATGCAGAGTCAGACACGACTTAGCGACCAAACAACAACAGCAAGGCTCTTTTAGGGGCTTAATCTCTAAATAGTAATACTTCTCCTTGGTGCCAAAGCTACTCTGTTTTCTTTGGAAAGATTTGATCTCAGAGCTCACCTCCCTTAGCCCAGAGCTCTTTGCAACAAGCCTTGCTGGTCTTGTCCTCCAACCCTATGTCCACTATCTTAAAATACGGCGCTTTCCCTTGCATGAAAGGACCCTGTTGCCGGCATGGGGTTGAGTAAAACCTCTGGGGCTTCTCACTTCCCTGAACGCAGCCCGGGGCTTCCAGGAACAGTGTTCTGTCTCTGCAGGTGTGTGACCGTCATGATGAGCGGACTCACGCCGAGCACCATCAAAAACTTCTACCTGGCTGGCTGCAAGGTGAGAACAACCTGGGCGGGCACACAGCATCTTGGGGACCCTCAAGAGCACCCAGACTCTGGGATTTCAGCGCCAAGAAATCTGTCTGATGGCACCAACCTAACTGTGCCCACCTTTTATTTTGCCAAGTGAACAATTAAAAAAAATCATTTTATCTTTAAAAGAATATTTTAACACCCCCCACCCCCAAATAGAAAAGCTTTAATTGGGAAAGAGGGCGGGAAAAGGGACAGCCTTTCTCATCAAAACAGCAGACAACGTTCCAGGACATTCTTGGTGGGACTGAGGGAAATGCATCCCATTTGGGCCCAGTCAGTACGTCAGGGTTGGCAATAAATGCTGTATTCTAACTCTCATTATCAGAGGAGAAAAGTGAGACCCAAGGCCGGTGGAGCTTCCGTGATCAGTCACAGACGTCAGTCCAGAGATTTCGGCATACAAGCCCATGTAACTAGTTGCATTGCAGCATGCAAGCCCACTTAACTAGGTCAGACCACTTAACTAGTTGTATGACCTCAGGCAAGAGCAGGAATGTTGGAGCCTCAGATTTTCCATTGGTGAAATAGGAATAATGATGAACCAACCTCATAGGGTAGCAGGATGGATTTGAATCAACCTAGTGCAGCGCCTTGAGCATCGCAAACACTCAGAAAATGTTATCAGTGCATGTGTTTTGAAGAGGTTTGAGCAGGGCTGCAGCACGGCCCTTCTAAGAGCACGCTTGTTGGATCATCATATTCCAGCAGAGGGCGCTGAGATATCAGCGATTCCTTTCTACCTTAATTTTTTTTTTTTTTTTGCCTGCACCCTCGGCGGGTAGAATCTTAGTTCCCCGGCCACGAATCGAACCCACACCTCTGCAGTGGAAATGCAGACTCGCAACCATTGGACCACCAGGGTAAGTACCAGAGACTCCTTTTTCAATGGGCGTTTCCTATCTTCTCAGTACAAGGAAGAGCCCCTCACCACCGCCTGTGAGAAATGGATGGAGATGAACTTGGTCCCTCTGGTGGGGACACAGATCCACCTCCGGAAAGTCCCAAAGGAGCTGCTCCACAAAGTGCTGAAGTCCCCCAGGTCAGAGCTGGCTCTCAGGAAGGAGTCTCTGGGGTAGGAGGTGGGGATGGGAGGGGGGATGGGTAGGGTAGACGGATGGGGCGGGGAGTGCCGAACTCACACCGCTGCTGGACATGCGCAGTGTGCAGTGCCTCCTCCATCCCAAACGTCCCGGCCTCCTGGACAGCCCGGCCTCTGGAGGGGCCAAAACGTGGGTCCTGTGCTCGGGCAGGGGGAAGGATGCTGTTCAGCAGAGTAAGGATCCTTTGGGTGCCCGCTGTTTCACTGTGAAAGTGTTAGTCGCTCAGTCGTGTCCAGCTCTTTGCGACCCTATTGACCGCCAGGCTCATCTGTCCGTGGGGTTTTCCAAGCATGAATACTGGAGTGAGTAGCCATTCCCTTCTCCAGGGGATCTTCCCCACCCAGGGATGGAACCTGGGTCTCCTGCATTGCAGGCAGATTCTGTCTGTCTCACTCACATGGTAATGAATTAAGCGATTGCATAAATAATTTTTAAAGTTCTGTCAGTATTAAGACACATGCATCATGGAAAATTTGGAAACTTGGGAAAAGGGGAAAAGAAAAAAAGCTCTCAGGCCTAAATCAGTTTCTGTCTCCAGCCCTGGCCCCTCCCCTCAACGGCTCTAGACCCAGGCATTCCACTGCCTGTATGACCTCTCTGACAGTTAAGGCTAAGCCCTGATGCTTGGTGCCCTTGTCCTTTATGGCACCCCTTACCCAGTGTTCCTCAACCAACTGTCATGCCCTTGGGAGTCCTTCTGGACACCACTTCATCCTCCCCCCAAGAGCACCCCATCTCTGTGGGCTTCCACGTGGGCACCAGCCAGAGGCCAAACCTCCGCATCTCCCACCCGGATCAGCGCAGGGCCGGCTAACCCAGGCTTGTGCCTGCTCTTAACCCCGCTTCCAATCAAATCGCTAACCCAAAGGTCTTTAGCTCTGCCAGTTCGGCTCCTGTCTTATCCACGTGACCACCACAAGGCTTGCCTTAGACGCCAGCCAATGCTTGGCCTATTAGGTTATTTCCAATGTTTCACTGATATAAATAGCACCTTGGTGACATTCTTCGATATATATTTATTTTCATCTCAGATTATTTTCCCACATTGAATTCCTAGAAGTGAAGTTCCTAAGCCAAAGGCACTTTAGTTTTTATTAGTGTTTAAAAGTATATTTTACTTGAAAATAGTTTCAAACAAATTAGATAACAAGAATAGTGCAAAGGCTCTCTCAGTACCCTTTACCCTGTTTGGTTCAGTCTCTGACCTGTTTGCTTTATTATTTGCATCTGTGTGTGCCTATTAGCACACATTTTTTAATCCTTTGAGGACAAGTTGCATACATCATGTTCCCTTAACCTTGAATACTTCAACGTTTCATAATAAAGAGAATTTTTCTAATATAATCACAAAGCAGTTAACAACTTGAGGAGATTTGATACTGATGTAATACCTTAAGGTCTTTTACTCAACACTAACCTTCATAGCATCCTTTTTCCTCCAGTACAGGATCTGATTAGGACCACATATTAAATAACAATCTTGGGAACTCGGGTCCTAATGGCATCCCCAGGCCCTGGGTGGGCTCCCACCATTTTTCCCTGCTGTCCATGGCCTGTCCAGAAGCGTGTACTCTCCACCCTCCATGGAGCAAAGGTTGTGCAACGCTTGAAGAAAAGATAAACAGGGCAGCCCTTAGACTTTTCGTAACACTGTCCCTCCCTTGGAAAGTCTGAGCTGTCCCTCCCCCACTTGGTAGCATTTAACCAAGAAAGGGGAAAAAAATGTCTGACCACAGCCAGCATGGTAGCAATGGCACAGGCCCTAGAAAACGCTGGCTGGGCAGGAAAAGAGGTCAAGAACATTACGTGTCAAGTGTCTAGACTCAGGTTTGGGGAGACATGACTGATGTGGAAACTGGGTCCTGCTCCTCTGGCCCCTCCCCAGGAGATGGCTGTCAGCACCGATGGTGCCAGGCTCTCCGGGCAGAGGTGGAAGCGAGGGGAGCCTGCATGACCTCGGGCATATCATTAGCTAGTGTGCCCTGGAAGGATCACACTCTCAGCTACCAGACCTCGTGCTCACTTCTTACCTTCCCAGGTGAACTCTCCCCACCTGGTTGCTGTCCTTAAAGCTGGTCATCTTTAAAGCTGATGTCCTGCCTTAAAGCTGGAGGAGGGAGGTGGGGAACAGAGGGTCAGAAAGAGGGGCCCAGGCTAACACCCAGTGCCTGGGGACATGGTTAGAAATTTACCTGGCTCGGGCTTCTCATCTGAGTGTCTGGTGGGCTTGGCACCCAGACCACACCTGATTAAGAAGAGGCCTTTGGACGAGTTAACTTTTACCGAGCGCTTCTGGGTGTGTGCTGTGCTGTGTGCACTGGCCCTTTTAACCCCCACAACCCTATGCGGTAGGTATGATCATTGTCCCTAAGATAGGAGGCGTAATAAAAGGCAGGGCCTGAGCTCGGGGCTCCAGGCTCCAAGGTCCAGGCTCCCAGCCTCATGGCTGCACAGTCTCCTTGTGTGTAGCAGAAGCCAGGCTTCCCAACAACCAGAGCTCAGTGAGATCTGGACTGTCCTGGGAAGTCACATGGCCCAGAGCAGCTGTGGAAAGGCCAGCCCGGGGTCAGGGATGGAGAGTCTCTTGGCCCCACTTAGCGCAGACTGTGACCCATCCCCGGCTTGTGGTCATGGTGTTTGGGTTGGAAACAATGTCCATCTCAGCAGATGTTTCAACTTCAAGGCTATTCACCTTCCCCAAAGTCCCTTTGACCTCATCTTCCTTTGGGTTTTCTTTCCATCTTGTAAATGGCCTTCGGTAAAATACAGTTTTCCTGACCCCCTGGGCCTCTGGTTTTCAGTTAATTTTCTTCATAGAGGTCATCACTCAGTGACCCTGTTTCACTCACTCTAATATTATGGAAGCTTCATTCCAAGGTCTGTTTTTCTGGAAGCCAATCTCCATGTCGACTTAGGAGGGTGGAGAATTCAGACGGTTATCTATCTAGTTCTAGCTGCACGGAAGGCTGCCCTGCAACCAGGGGGAACGTGTCTTCCTCCCTGACTTCCTGTCTATGATACAAGGAGTCTCGAGGGCTCAGGAATTCCCTGAGAACAGCTGCCACGTCCTCTACGGCATCTGCAGCACCAATGGGCTTCCCTCTCAAATGTAGTATTTCCCAAAGCTATTTGGAAGGACTGATGCTGAAGCTGAAGCTCCAATATTTTGGCCACCTGATTCATAAACCTGACTCATAAGAAAAGACCCCGATGCTGGGAAAGGCTGAGGGCAGGAGGAGAAGGGGAGGACAGAGGATGAGATGGTTGGATGGCATCATCGACTCAATGGACATGAGTTTGAGCAAGCTCCGGGAGATAGTGAAGGACAGGGCAGCCTGGTGTGCTGCAGTTCATGGGGTGGCAAGAAGTTGGACACAACTGAGCGACTGAACAACAATGCTTCTCTGGCTGGTAACACCACCACCTACCAGTTATGAAGCACTGGGGTGTATGGAATACTCTGAGTGGGCAATCAGGTCTCATTCTTACAGCGGCCCCTTTGGAGGGTGTTCCTTGTAGTTTCCCCTGCAGAATGGAGATCACAGGAAGGGATTGCTCCCCTCATGCAAAATGAGAGTTGAAATTTGAAGCCAGGTCTGAGTGGCCTCAACACCCATGGTTATTATCAGTCCACTGATGTGCTCTGCTCCAAACCTTCTTATTCCTTATTGATGGCCAGACATATGGATGGTCATCTTTTTTGTTATAAAAAAAAGTTACAAAGGTAGGCAGATAATACAAAATACAGTTGGATTATCCATCTCCTCAAATGAACACATGGTAAAATTTTGTCATAAATTAAGAAATAAAACATCCAACAAAGCAGAAGTCACCTTCCCCAGCCCTCCCTCCACCTCACAGCCTTATTCTTCATCTTTCCTCTTGTCTTCCTCCCCTCCTTAAAGTCAACCAAGCCACTGTTGTGAATTTGTGTGCCTCTAACCCATGAGATTACATGCTTGCTACATATATGTACATGCGAAAATTATGCACAGTATGGTTTTGCAAAGGTTTAAATTTCTCAGATTGTGACATTCTGCTACTATTCACGAACATCATGTGACTTGTTCTCTCCATGTTGATATTTATGTACTTAATCAGCGTTTTTAATTTTAGTTGTTGTACAGGGCTCCAGTGGGTGAACAGACAGCAATTTTTTTCATTCCCTTTCTAATGTCTTTGGTTTGGTTTGGCTTCCTGTCTTGCTAGGACAGTCAGTGCTGCAATGGGTAACCTCACTCATATTTTCTTGTTCACTTGGACATGGCTTTCTCTAGGGCTTGTATTCAAAAGGAGACATTTATTGTTTATATATAGTTTTCTCACACACAAAAAATAGAGGACAGTGTCTTGTTAAAGGCATTCTTACACTCATTACATCTCAGTGGCCTCTTGAGAGCCCCTGAAAACACATGTAGAGCAGTCCAGATGTTTGCCTGTGCTAGAGGGAAGTTTAGGACCTCTGTGAGCTCCATCTCGATTCAGATCATCAGAACTCTTAGGTAAATGAAAAAATGTTTGAATGTCCTCAGTGTGATGATTTCCTGTAGGAACTAATATTTTAGGGTGATGCTTGGATTTCATCCTAGTGCAAACCCAGCTGATGCTTGGGTTTCCCGGGTGGCTCAGTGGTAAAGACTCTGCCTGCCTGTGCAGGAGACACAGGTCTGATCCCTGGGTCAGGAAGATCCCCTGGAGGAGGAAACGGCAACCCACCTCAGTATTCTTGCCTGGGAAATCCCATGGACAGCAGAACCTGCTGGGTTACAGTCCATGGGGTCGCTAAAGAGCTGGGTACAACTCGGTGACTAAACAGCAGCTGATACTTGGCCTAAAAACCGAGGCCTTTATTTCGACAATTATCTTTCGTCATAAAATTGTAACCAGGGTCCTTATCCGTGGGGCTCTTCATTACTCCCCTTGTGTCGTAAACCCCTCTTTAGTAAGATCTCAAAGAACCTTCTGGGCGTGGGGACCTCAAGCGTGGGTTCTGCAACAGAAGACTCGTAGCCCCCCAGCCCAGCAGTGGTTGGAGTCCTGGCAGAGTTCTTTTTTGGGAACCTCGTTCCAGGAGGTTCTATGAGCCCTCCCCTCCTGCCTCTCCATTATTGCCCAGACAGTGACAAATTCAGTCCTGTCTGCCCACAGTCAAAACCAGTGCATCTGTAGGTGCCTAAAAACAAAGAATAGGAAAGAGACCGTTCTTCCGCATCCAGAAATAGTGGGGGAGGTGGGAAGGCGACATTCCTGCTGCCCTTGGAGTCACGATTGAGCTTGGCTTGCACCCATCATGACCGCTGAAGTGGTGGGTGAAGAGGCTGTGATACATTTTGAAGCCAGGGTACATCTCCATGGTCAGAGACAGAAAATATCAATGGGTTTAAGAAATGGTGCAATGACTCCTTGGAGAACTAAGTCATCAGAGGCTGTGAGAGGAGCTGTTTGGGAAGCATCCTTTACAGAGCTGACTTAATGGACAGCAACATCCTCTTCTCCTCATCCCTTATTTCTTGATTTATTCTCTCTCTCTCTCTCTCTTTTTTTTTTTTGGTGCTGCGCGGCATATGGGATCTTAGTTCCCCAACCAGGGATCAAACCCACACCTCCTGCACTGGAAGCGCAGAGTCTTAACTGCTGGACTGCCAGGGAGTCCGCCTTGTTTCTTATTGAGATGCCTTGCGCTGCTGCAGGCACAGTGTGGGCTCTGGAGCCAGGATCGAGCCCCACCACCTAGGAGTTGGAGCTGCTGTCCTCTGAGCCCATTGCTGTGTCCAGGAACTGTGCTAGGCAGGCTGTATGTGTGGTCAGCTCAGTGTGTCTGTGTGTGTGTGTTAGGCACTCAGTTGTGTCTGACTCTTTGCAGCCCTGTGGACCGTAGCCCGGCCAGGCTCCTCTGTCCATGGGATTTTCCAGGCAAGGATACTGGAGTGGGTTGCCGTTCCCTTCTTCAGATGATTTTCCTGACCCAGGGATCAAACCCTAGTCTTCTGCCTTGCAGACAAATTCTCTACCATCTGAGCCACCAGGGAAGCCCAGAGGCACCAGGGAAGCCCAGTCAGCTCAATAATGGTCCCCCGAAGATGTCGACATCCCAACCCCTGGAACTTGTGAAAACGTTGGGTTGCACAGCAAAGGGGAATCAAGTTTGCAGATGAGACTAAAGTGGCACTAGAATGACCTTGAGATGGGGAGGTTACCCTGGATTTCCCAGGTGCCCCTAATGGAATCACCGGACTCTTCAGTGTGGGAGAGGGAGGAGGAAGAGTCAGAACCAGAGGGAGATTTGAAGATGCTGTGCTGCTGGCTGGAAGATGAAGGAAGGGGCCACAAGCCAAGGCATGCCAGTGGCCTCTAGGAGCTGGAAAAGGCAAAGAAATGATTTTCACATAGAACCTCAGGAAGGAGCATGGCCACGCCCACACCCTTATCTTAACCCAGTGAGGGTCATTTTGTACTTAGGGATCCTGGAACGAAAGACTGAAGGCAAAAGGAGAAGGGGGCAGCAGAGGATGAGATGGTTAGATAGCATGACTGACTCAGTGGACATGAATCTGAACAAACTCCAGGAGATGCTGAAGGACAGGGGAGGCTAGCATGCTGCAGTCCATGAGGTCGCAGAGTCAGAAATGAATTAGTGACCAAACAACAACAAATTTGTGTTGTTTTAAGCCTCTTGGTTTGTGGCAGTTTATTACAGCAGTGACAGGAAACTCACACAGATCATACAAACTCACCCCACACAGCCTTCATAGTACAGTCAGTCTCCTACCTGCTTCAAGTTTCGAGCTTTCAAAGATGTACGTGCATTCATTCATGTCCATTCATATAAGATAGTGCACATGCCTGGCATACACTGTCACATGTGTGCACCCTCTATAAGCAATTGTGGTTTTGTGTGCTTTACTGTACTGTATATGGTACAGTATCTTTACTTCAAGTCTAGGATGTCTGGAAACAAGCATTAAAAAAGTGGTAAATAGCTAATTGTGTTAGTTGGGTACCTAGGCTAAGTTTGTAGGAAAATGTGAAAGTGTTAGTCACTCAGTTGTGTCTGACTCTTTCCGACCCCATAGACTGTAGCCCGCCTGCTAGGCTCCTCTGCCCATGGAATTTTCTTGGCAAAAATACTGGAGTGGGTTGCCATTCCCTTCTCCAGGGGATCTTGCTGACCCAGGGCTCGAAAGTTTGCTGGATTTAGGGACAAATTGGACTTCTGAGCTCGCTCTCAGAAAGAGCTTTGTGTGTGTAGGGAACTTACTGTACCCTCTTAGCAGTGGCTGTAATCGCTACATTACAGATGAGCGAGTTGCAGCTGCAGGGCCGGAAAGCAGCCTGCAAGAGATTCTGCAGCCAACTTGGGGCAGAACTGACCCCTGCCCAGGTCTGACCTCAGAACTGTGTGACTCTGGACAAGTTATTCCCCAGTTGGGCCCAGAATTGGAATATGACCAATGAAGCATTCACCTTGGGTGCAATACTTAAGGGACACCAAAAACCTTCAGCCATTGAGATAAAGTATATCTTAGTGCCATATTTTACAGTGAAAATTAATATGCTGAACAAAACATTAAATTTTTAAATAAACAGGGTCAGTCTTAATAATATCCATATCTATAAAGTATGAAGGTGAAAGTGTTATTCAGTCATGTCCAATTCTTTGCGACCCCATGGACTGGGGTCCACCAGGCTCCTCTGTCCATGGAATTCTCCAGGCAGGAATACTGGAGTGAGTTGTCATGCCTTTCTCCAGGAGATCTTCCTGACCCAGGGATTGAACCTGGGTCTCCTGCATTGCAGGAAGTTTCTTTCCCGTCTGAGCCACCAGGGAAGCCACATCTATAAAAGTAAGAAATATATCCCAACTTTGCAGGGTTACTGGGTGGAATTTAATAAAAGGACATATGGAACCACCTTGAGAACACCGCCTCCTACTAGGAGCTCATTCAATGAGATGGTCATGATTTTACAGTGCACAGCAGGTGGGTGAAGGCTCAGGTTGGCTGAAGATCAAGTCCCAGCCGTGCCAGTTACCAGCTGAGTGACCTGAGACTTGGTATCTCTCTGTGAGTCCACATACAGACTCAGGGTGGCGTCGCCTCCTTCCTGAACTCACTCTCAACTTTTCACTCTCATACACACAGCATGGTTTTTGCTACTCCTCAATTGACTTCTCAATCTTTTGTTTTGGCCAGGTTGTTTACTTTTAGTGAGTTTCACCTTCTGAAAACGCTCCTTTTGTGGGTCTACTTGCAGCTGAACAACAAAACTCAGACGTTTCCGATGTACCAAACCGTGTTGATGTTTTTTAGCAGGTAACGTAACATAGTGTTGATTGACGAATTGTGCACACACTGTTTCTTTGCTCCTAATACCGTGGAGGAAGCGTTAGTGATACTGTTTTTCATAGTATCATTCAGAGGGCTTACAGTGCGGTTTTCTTATGGGATCTAAGATCATGGGATAACTTTGCACCACTGCTGCTGCTAAGTCGCTTCAGTTGTGTCCGACTCTGTGTGACCCCATAGATGGCAGCCCACCAGTCTCCCCTGTCCCTGGGATTCTCCAGGCAAGAACATTGGAGTGGGTTGCCATTTCCTTCTCCAATGCATGAAAGTGAAAAGTGAAAGTGAAGTTGCTCAGTCGTGTCCGACTCTTAGCGACCCCATGGACTGCAGCCTTCCAGGCTCCTCCGTCCATGGGATTTTCCAGGCAAGAGTACTGGAGTCAGGTGCCATTGCCTTTTCCATGTATAATAGGAGTTATGAGACAGTCATGTGCATCTGTGCCACGACTGTGACAGTCTGTGTCATGTCTATGACAGTCACGTGTTCTATGTCCAGTAAAAAGCATGATACAAAAGGTACTTTTTTTTCCCTCAGGGAAATTACCATTCTGTATTGGCCTTGAGTTTTTCATACTTAAAATATGCCTAAATCAGACCAGAGCATTCTGGTTTGTGTCTCACTGGATAGCAGCATTCCGAATGTTCTGGACAGATGAAAAAGCATTTGAACTTAAAAAGACTTCATAGCATTAATCTAGTCTCTTAGACTCTCTAAGCTTATAAATTCTAAAAGTTATATATCTCAACATTTCAGTGAAAAATGACAATTACAGAAAGAGGGGATATAGGTATACATATAAATGATTCCTTTTGCTGTACTGCAGAAACTAACAGAACATTGTAAAGCAACTATACTCTAATAATTTTGCTATACTCCGATAATTTTACTATACTCCAGTTAATTTTAAAAATAACTTACAGGATAAGGATGGGCACCATTTAATTATGCTTACTAAATGCAGCAATTCTGATCAGTACTTTCTGTTTGTAATCTCATTTAATCTATGTCATACTTGGGGCTGGATTTATTATTCCCATTTCACAGATGAGGAAACTGAGGTGGAGATGACTATCTTGTCAGAGATCATACAAGTGATAAGGGGTTAGAGCCTGACTTGAACCCAGACTTGCCAACTGCCAAGAAGCTTTGCTTCCCATTCCTGGAATGAGAGGGTTCCTCTCTTGTGCATGCTGCAGTTGGTTCAGTAGCGAACCCCCAGGTTTGGTGTTTGGAACAGTCCTGAGGCTGCCGATCAGTTCAGTGCTGTTATTAGCCAGTTGCTTCTAAACTTGCCTTGCAGCGCATCTCCTTCCCCTGCCCTGTCCTCCTCTGCCTGTGTTTTCTGTCTGTTCGGCCCATTAGCAATGTCAGCTTGGGCAGTTTGGGGCCCTGGAACAGGCTGGGGGTGCAGGTGAAAGCAGTTACCTATTTTGCATCTCTTTGTTGTTGTTTAGTCTCTCAGGCATGTCCAATCTTTGTGCCCCGTGGACTGTAGCCCACCAGCCTCCTCTGTCCATGGAATTTCCCAGGCAAGAACACTGCTGTGGGCTTCCAATTCCTTCTCCAGGGGATCTTCCTATATCAGGGATCAAACCCACATCTCCTGCCTTGACAGGCAGATTCTTTACCACTGAGCCACCTGGGACACCCACTGTGTCTTTTTAGCCTCTATTAAAACCTTGTAAATACTCTCATATCATCCATGCTGGTTGCTGAGTGTGGTGGTCCTATGGGCAAAGACAGCGCCAGGAAGATCTACCCTAGATGGACTGTCTTACCTTCATGGGCAGGCTTACCTTCTCTTCCCCACATCAGCAGTGATGGGGGCTTCCAAGCAAGATAAGGTGTGTTCAAGGAAATCAGGAGATGCCTTTCCTTTTGCACAAGTGCATTTAGCAAACACACCTTCCACACATTCATCAGCACGTTGACCAGCTTATGCCAAATTTCACTGGCCTTGTTCCGAAGTAGTTAATCCTTTCCTAGAGCATCTGTGCACCACGTCAACTAAAGAGCCCGTTTTTTCCTGTCTTATCGGGGGAAAGCAGTATTCATTGCCAGAATGATATGTCCTTGCTTAGCTTCTATATAATTTGCTTTGAACTCGAATGTCTTAAATCCACACCCCGCCAACTCTTTTAATAGCCCAAGAGGCACTTTTTCCAGTGAGTCATGCACACCAGGAAAAGTCACTACTTGGCACCAGGTTAGGTCTCCTACTGGAAACGTCTAGAACCGGGAGATAGGAAATGAGCTAGAATGTAGGTGATTCATTTCAACTGTTTTTTACTGGGAGAGGAACAAGTGGAAGTGAGGGAGCTGAGGCCTATGGCCCTGAAAGTGAGGATTCCTGGGCCTGCCTGAGCTGGGGTCTCGAAGCTTCCTCCTGCCTGGGGGTAGGTCTCACAGTTATAGCTTCTCCATTCCTCCTGAATCTGCAGTGATTCCATTTTGATCCCAGACCTCAGCCCTCTGCGTCGTGCATTTCTCCAAGGCCCCGAGCCTGCTGGGATTCCTTGTTGGAAACCGTTCATGTGTTTCCAAATGGCCTCCCTGCCCAACCTGAGCAGTCGGGATGGTATCCTTTACCTGGCGCTATATTCTCTGACTGCAGGGTGGGAGAGAGTCTTGCCAGCCTGCCCACCTGCCCTGCATCCCTCCTTCCTTTCCCCTCCCTCTCCCTCCGGCAAGTTTGGTGTCCTCTTGGGAGAAAAGACGAGACAGTTCTGGACCTCAGATGCTCTTCCCCCTGGTGATCACCGAGGCTCACCCCCAACTTGGAGGCCCATGGCCCATTTTTAGGACTATGGGTGGCTTGCCTACCATCCCAGCTCACTACCCACACTCAGCATGGTGGCACCTACAGGTCTCCCTGGTCAATGACTTCACCTCCCAAATGTGTGTCCTGAGTGTTCATTGGAAGGACTGATGTTGAAACTGAAACTCCAATACTTTGGCCACCTGGTGCAAAGAGCTGACTCATGGAAAACACCCTGATGCTGGGAAAGATTGAAGGCAGGAGGAGAAGGGGATGATGGAGGATGAGATGGTTGGATGGCATGAGTTTGGACATGAGTTTGAGTAAACTCCTGGAGTTGGTGATGGACAGGGAGGCCTACTGTGCTGCAGTCCCTGGGGTTGCAAAGAGTCGGACACGACTGAGGGACTGAATTGAACTGAGCCAAGGGATCAGCAGTCTCTCTCCCCAGCACCCCCACTCCAGCCAGCTGGCGTTGCCCCTTCTTCTCTGTCCATCCATGGAGGGGACCCTGTGGGAGCTTCAACCACTGGTTCCTTATGAACGGCTTGGTGGGCACATGCATTTTGCCTCCCTGGGCACATCATAAGCAGCTTGAAAGGGAGGGTTTGTAATCCTATATTGTGGCCCTAGCTTACGGAGCACAATGCTGAGCATGTAACAGCTTAGGGAATGATGAAGTGAAGTGAAGTCGCTCAGTCGTGTCCGACTCTTTGTGACCCCATGGACTGTTAGCCCACCAGGCTCCTCCGTCCATGGGATACTCCAGGTAAGAATACTGGAGTAGGTTGCTATTTCCTTCTCCATCAAACATTCATCAGAGAAGTGGGTCTTACTATGCCGATGCCAGACTCAGAGAACAGCATGTCTGCTGCAACTCAAAATAGGAGGTGTGGCTTTTTTTTGTTTATTTATGTGTTTAGACCACACCCTGCGGCATGTGGGAACTTAGTTCCCTGACCAGAGATGGAACCTGCGCCCCTTGTAGTGGATAAGAGCAGAGTCTTAACCCCCGGAATGCTAGGGAAGTCCTTCCATCTTTATTGATGAGTAGGGTCTGTTTGGTGGACTAGACTAGGAAGAGTTCTAAGGCTTTCATGAGGCTCAGCAAGAAATAATGTCTCACTAGGTTGGTGATGCCGACCTAGGACATGAGCAGGCGCTGGTGGTGCCCAGGCTCTGTGTTGGCCTGAGGATCCTCAGGGCTGAGCTTCAGAGCTGCTGGCCTGAGGGCTCAGGCTTCGAGAAGGCACCTCTACTCCTGGGGTGGAGGAGGGAGCCTGTGGGAAGCCATGGTCTCCAGAACTGAGTCACCAGGAGAGCTGAGCTCCACAGTCCAGTGAAGACAGAGGGAACAGCTAGGCAGGGAAGTTTCCATGGCCACTGACGGGGACACGTCAGGAGCATTGAAAGGTGGGGCAGAAGAGCAGACCTTGGGAGACAGTACACGGGCCTGGGAATGAGAACCAAGGAAGTTGGCTGGCTTGCCCCATTTTTAAAGTTGCATCTGTTGTTGAAATTATTTAAATGACAGAGTGGTTTAGAAGAGAGGTCAGAGTGGACCTCCGCAACAGGACTTTCATAGCATGACAGCAGCGAGAGTAGCTGCCTGAGTGTCAGACCAGCCAGGAGTGAGGCTGAGCTGCAGCTCGGGGTTCCAGCTGGGCCAGCAGTGGCCCAGTGTCCAGAAAGGAGAGTTTGGAGCAGCAACTGAGCCAAACAGACCAGACACTCCTTTGCTCATCTGTCTTGGCAATGTCTTGAGCTAGGAGGGAAGGTATCTAAGTAGTTAACTCCTTCGGCACCACTGTACCTGCAAATAAAGATATATGTCCAAGTCTTTTGTACTCACTTGTGTTTTATTCATCTATTTTCTTTCATTCATTCAACATATTTATTGGACATTTTCTCTATGCCAGGGGCACCAAGGGGGCTCAGAGGGTAAAGAATCTGCCTGCAGTGCAGGAGACCCAGGTTCGATTTCTGGATCCATAAGATCCCCTGGAGAAGGGAATGGCTACCCGCTCCAGTGTTCTTGCCTGGAGAATTCCATGGACAGAGGAGTCTGGTGGGCTACAGTCCGTGTGGTCACAAAGAGTTGGACATGACTGAGCGATTAATACTCCTGGGGACACCAGTGGAAAGTTAAAGGGGCGATTTATTTGCTCATCACCATGTTTAAGAACATCTTCAAGCTTATTTTCATTTTTGTCTAAACTCATCAGTATAGAAAGGACACAGGCATGTGTGTACACTTACATGCGCACACATACACACACACACACAGGCACACAGCTCAGCACCCACAGCCTGTTTTCCTGGCAGTAGTTAATTTAGAAAAACAAATAGGCTGTCCAGAATTAAATTTAACATTTCCTTGTAAGAAAAACAAAAAATGTAAGCAAACCCACTGCCTTCATTGGTCCATGGAGGAAAAGTCATCCTTTCATTCCACTTAGCAGTCTGAGAAGCCCAGGGGAGCTGCAAAGACTCATCCATGGGAAAAGGGCCAGAGGCAAATTTTCCACTTTTTTTTAAAGTACATTTTTCATCAAAATATAAAACATACAGCAAAGTTCACAGACCTTAAGTGAACAGCTCAATTAATTTCCGCAAAGTGCACACACCTGCTTAGTTACTCACTCTTTCCCACTTTTGCAACCCCACGAACTGTAGCCCACCAGGCTCCTCTGTCCATGGGATTCTCCAGGCAAGAATACTGGACTGGATTGCCATGTCCTCCTCCGTGGGATCTTCCCAACCCAACGATCGAACCCGTGTCTCCTCCATTGCAGGCAAATTCTTGACTGTCTGAACCACCAGGGAAGCCCATAACCAGTACCCAGACCAGGAAACAGAACTTGACCAGCCCCCTAATGTGTCTTATCTCAGTCACTACCTCTCCCACACCAAGGTAAACAATATCCTGCTTTCTTTTTCTAGGAGATTGTCTTGGCTGCTTTTGGATTTTACATAAATAGAATCTTAGAGCATAGACTTTTCATGTCTGGCTTCTTTTACTCAGTAGTATGTCTGTAAAATCTATTCAGGGATGAATGGCCAGGGAGGGTAGGGGCTTACTCTTGCAAATTGGTGGTGGAGCTGGGTAGACCTGGGGCGCCTAGATCTTCAGACACATCTTTTGAGATCTTAGAGTTAAGGGCAAGTCATGAACAGACCTGTTATTCTTGTCTTTAGCTGCTTCATTAAGCCCTAAATGGGTCCCTCGCAGACACTGCAAGGGTGGATTCCAGCAACCTCACCAGAAGGAGGTCATTGAAAGCAGTCAATGAGGTCAGTTTCCACCCAGTCCCAAATATTAGATTCCCTGACGTCTGCAGTTAAGTCTTCTCCTTCCTAGTGAAAGTAAAAGTGCAAGTCGCTCAGTCATGTCCAACTCTTTGTGACCCCACGGACTGTAGCCTCTGTCCATAGATTTCGCCAGGCAAGTCCCTTCTCCAGGGGATCTTCCCAACCCAGGTCTCCTGCGTTGCAGGCAGATTCTTTACCGTCTGAGCCACCAGGGAAGCTCCTCCTCCTTCTCATGTCCTGTCCAAATCTGACCCAGTTTTTGCAGAGCTTAGGGACTCCTCCTGGAAGTCTTCCTGGATCCCACCTGCACACTGGACGGACTCCTTCTGAGTCTTTTGCAGAGAGAACAAGAGCATGTGCTGGCTGTGTGTGCACCCTGGTCTACAAACCCAGCACCACCTCCTCACATACACCACTCGAGAGTAGCCTCCAAGGAGAGCCACCCAGCCATGCCCTGCACCCCTCGTGGCCCAGCCCTCAGGCGTCTGGAATGAAATGCACTATAACTCTGGGTGCCAGGTCAGGCAGAAGCCATGCATCTCTGGTGATTAATGGGTGGCGTTTGTAGATGTAACCATGCAGTGTTCATAAAACCGGGCAACCCCGGTGTGAAACTCAGATCTCTTTACAGGAACATTCATTTTGAAGTATTCCATGAGTCATGGAATTGAAGGTGGTTAAGTTGTTCTCTCTCAGAGTCTCTCCATTGAGCCCTATGCAGGGAGGTTCATATATTTCAAGTCAGGATTTCTCATGACCTGACTTTTGCATTTCTTGGTTTGATTTCTTCTCTGACTCTGACCACATGGCTCCCTTCCCCCTTAGCTTGGCTTCCAGGAAATTGAATCTCCTTCTTTTCAAGGTGCCTAAATATCATTGATTCCTATTCCTTACTACCTTTGCACTTCCCTCACCTGGCTTCTTGGCTTTCCACCCAAACTGTGCATGCCTGCTCAGTCACTCAGTCGTGTCTGACTCTTTGCAACCCCAATGGACTGTAGCCCTCCAGGCTTCTCTGTCCATGGGATTTGTCAGGCAGGAAAGAATACTGGAGTGGGTTGCTATCTTCTACTGCAGGGGATCTTCCCAGCCCAGGGATCAAACCTGCCGTTTCTTGCATTACCAGGCAGATTCTTCACCACTATGCCTGGGAAGTGGGAAGGGAAGCTACCCGGGAAGCCCTTCTACCCAAACTGGGTGAACCCCAAACGTCCTCTTCAACCATAAGAGTGGAGACTTTGGAGAACACAAGGAATATGTGTCTGAAGGCAGGAGGCCTTTGCAAAGGGCAGTTAGAGTCCTTATTAGATAACATTTCTAGTCTCAGTTCTGCCTTTGGGCAAAGGTCAGGACCATCTTCATCTTCCTCATCAAGATGACATTGACTACTCTCGATAAATGACCAATAGGACTTGGCCTGACAAATAAGCATGGCAACAACAGACAGAACCCCATGAGGAGTTAGGAAAATTGGCATAGAATAGCCTGGCCTGTGCATGCACATGTGTGTGATGTGTATATGCGTGTGTGCACACACATGCCCTGGGCTGGAACTGCATTCCTAGGAACTACGGGTAAGCGGAGGGGTGGGATGGTGGGACTGAGCCTGGTGGGTCGGCAAGGACCAGTTCATTCATCTGGTTAATTCAGTTAACATTATTGCAAGCTGGCGGAGAGCCAGACACTGTAAAGGGTGCTGTGAATATGAGTAAACAGAACAGATGAAAATCCCCATCTTCACAGAGTTGACAGTCCAGGAAGCAGAGCCGAACGTATTCCATAAATGAAGTGTGTGTTGAAAGGTGTCAGCCGTGAGTCTGAGTCCCACTACTGCTGTTTACTGACTGGAGGTTAACAATGCTCCCTCCTCAGTCTGACGTAGGTTCATTCTGACTCAAAGCAGAGGCCCAGCCCGGCACTTGGCAGGACGCCCTGAATGGCAGTGGCATTTGGTGGGTGATGGTGGTGCTGGTGACATTCAGAACTGTTGTTTCTTTACCACACTTTGGTGTCGGGAGCTGTGGGGACCGTTTCCTGCTTCTTGGGTTTCACAAGGCGTCCGGGTCTTCTGCACCGAGTTACCTTTTGAAAAAAAGCCCTTTCCCTTTCTTGTCGTGTATTATCGCCCCCAAGTCCGTCATGTATTTCAAACTTCACTTTAAAATATTCAAACATTTCTCATAGGGATGAAGTAATTTTTAACACCAATTTCTTTATTGAGGTAAAAAGCACATATGAACATAAAAATGACCATTTTACCCGTTTTTATGTGTATATCTCAGGGGCATTACGTACGTTCTCACTGTCATATAACGGTTCCCATCATCCTTCTCCTGAACTTGTTCTTCCTAAACTGAAATTCCCTACACGTAAAGCAGTAAATCCCCATTCCTCTCTCCCTCTGCCCCTGGCAACCAGCGTTCTATCTTTGTCTCTGTGAATTTTACTGTTTAGGAACCTCATCTGCTTCTCAGGTTGACTCAGTGGTAAAGAATCCACTTGCCAAGCAGAAGACATGGGTTCGAACCCTGGGCCAAGAAGATTTCCTGGAGAAGGAAATGGCAACCCACTCCAGTATTCTTGCCTGGAGAATCCCACAGACAGAGGAGCCTGGTGGGCTGCAGTCCATGGGGTCGCAGAGTCGGACACAACTTAGCATTTAAAGAGCAGCAGGAACCTCATGTAAGTGGAGTCACACAGTATCTGTCCTTTTGTGTCTGGCTTATTTCACTTAGCATAATGTCTTCAAGTTTCATCCGTGCTGTAGCATGAGTCAGAATTGTAGAGTGCATTTAAAAGGCTAAAATTTGAAATGCTGGGCTAATGGGGCTCTGAGTCTGAAGGGTAAATGATTCTGATGACAGGATGGAGGAAGGGAGAAAGTCATGGCTCACAGCAGCTCTGAAGTGACAGCCTGCGCTGGTGTGATGGAGACTTTTCCTGGGCGCTGTCTTTCAGGAGGTCAGAAGGAGGGATGTGTTCCCAGTGCCTTGTGAGCAGAACCCAGAGGTGACCTGAGTGTGTCTTTCAGGATCAAGGATCTATGAACCATCCTCCCTAAGGGGCTCATGCTCCAAGGGTTTCCGATGACCTTTAAAAGTCAGACACCATAGCCTGAAGCTTTTCTCAGAAACGTTAGTCAGTGCGTGCTCAGTTGCTCAGTCATGTTCAACTCCTTTCGACCCCATGGCCTGTAGCCCACCAGGCTCCTCTGTCCATGGAATTCTCCAGGCAAGAATACTAGACTGGGTTGCCATGCCCTTGCTAACCCCAAAGTGTCTACAGACAGAGCACAGCACCAGGGGAAGCCAGGCCAGCCTTTGAGTCCACCAAACAGCCATGCAAAGGGGCTCTAACTCCACAGCCAGCTTCCCCACTTTATGTGACATAAAGAGACTGATGAGTGTGTTTATCCTTGGCCTAGAAAATCCAGATGCCACCCCCTCCCCACCCTGACCAGCGGAATTGAGTTAGACTGATATGCTCGGGCTGTCTCCAGAAGTCTCAACAGAGTCCGGGCTCTGCTGTGGTCCACCCCCTTGGCTCTAGTGGCAAGATTATGCCCATTGATTCAAGGGGTTGGACCACACCACTCAGATGTTTGGGGAATATAGAGAATTAGCAGCTGAGGCCACTGTTTACTTCCTTTGAGGTGGCCTGGAGCTCCATTGAGTTAGAGGGTGGCAGCTTTGGACAGCAAGGAGATCAAACCAGTCAGTCTTAAAAGATATCAACCCTGAATATTCACTGGAAGGACTGATGCTGAAGCTGAAGCTCCAATACTTTGGCCACCTGATTCGAAGCGCCGACTCATTGGAAAAGACCCTGATGCTGGGAAAGATTGAGGGCAGGAGGAGAAGGGGACGTCAGAGGATGAGATGGTTGGATGGCATCACTGACTCTGTGGACATGAGTTTAAGCAAACTCCGGGAGATGGGGAAGGACAGGGAAGCCTGGTGTGCTGCAGTTCGTGGGGTCCCAAAGAGTCAGACATGACCGAGCGACTGAACAATAAGTGATAATGAGCGCCACCAAAAGCCTGATCTGCATTTGACCGGCTCCAGTCCAGGTCTCTCCCTGGGAGGAGGAGACGGTGGTGGTGATTGGGAGGACCACTGGGACCAGCAGCTGTGCCCAGCACTTCACAAGAACTGTCACCTCTGCTTCTCCCAGGGAAGTACACTGACTATTGTCCCCCCCGACGGAGAAGAAGATGGAGCCTGGGGAGGCGGGATCCCGTGGCTGATGGCTGGCTGCCCCAGCACTGGAACCTGGTCTGTCTGACTCCAGGGCCCGAGCTCCGGGACCCCAAGCATGGCTGGGCAATGGATGAGCTGACTTGTGACCTAGCCAAGTCAGCCACCATCAGTCCCACTTCCTGTGACCCAAAGGGGCCTGTCTCAACAAAACCCTTCCAGGGTCCTCTCGGGGAGGAGGTCTGTCCGTAGAGGTCCTGGCTAATGGTTGTTAGGTCTGAGCGCCTCTTGCAGGGAGCCTCGGGTCCCTCCTTACCCTCCCAGCATCCTTCCCACAATCTGTGGAGTTGTCACCTGGGGGCTTCTGAGCTGGAGGGGAAATCTGTCTTCTAGGTGGTCCTTTCCCTTCTGGGCTGAGACCATATTAACCTGCAGCTCCAGCAGGTTTGGTCTTCTCCCAGGCTGCTCTGGGTTGGGGGAGCCCTTGCCGAGAGTACAGGCTTATTCCTCAGAGCACGAATCTGGACTGGGGGGCTGTGCCATCAGCCCCTTCTTCCCTCCTTGATGCCTGAACCTGCCACAATGCTGCCCAGCTTCTTCTTCCATTAAATGGTAAGAAAGAGGCAGAGAAGGAAGTGGCATTCAAATCAGAAAAAGGAGGCAAGCAAGAGTTTTTGGTCCAGCTAAGAGGTCCATGTTTCTCGGGGTACTGGCATGGCCCCCACCAGCCCAGCTCTTACTGCCCTGGGTAATGGAGGGCTGGTTCCAGGATCAATAGCCCTGCACTCCTGGAAGTATCAGCCTTCCTTTATTTATGCCTGGTCCATCCACTCCAGAGATAGGTCCCCAGTGCTTGCTTGCTAAGCTGCTTCAGTTGTGTCCAGCTCTGTGCAACCCTATGGACTGTAGCTTGACAAGTTCCTCTGTCCATGGGATTCTCCAGGCAAGAATACCGTGAAGTGGGTTGCCATGCCCTCCTCCAGGGGATCTTCCTGACCCAGGGATCGAACCCTATGTCCCTTATGTCCCCTGCATTGGTGGGCAGGTTCTTTACCACTAGCACCACCGGGGAAGCCCAGGTCCCCAGTGGATTCTAATAAATAGTCATTGAATTTGCATTCGCTCACTCGTCCTCGTGCTCCATCCCCTCTCCCGATGCCTCAGCATCCCTGATCTTCTCTCCTGGGACCACTGCCATGAAGAGGAGTTGGAGAGCCCCAGGAATTCTCAGATCTTGTGAAAACAAATGGTCCCCAGGCAGGGCAGTAGGCACCCCCAGCAGAGGCAGGACACAGAGCCAATGGAGCGTTCAGTCTGGCTGGGACAGGGTGTGATTTGGACACCACTCCTGATTCATGGAAAAATATCCTAAAAGTGCCCTTGGCTGGTCTCATACAGGAACTGACTTGAGGGAATGGCTACGTTTCCAAAGGGACTTGGAAAATTATCCCTTGTTGTCCCCACTGGTCAAAAGTGACTATTTTACAAAGCAAGTTGTTTCAAAACAGGAGTGGATGTGTGTACGTGTCTTCTCAAGGTGAGTGTGATCTCAGCCCGGCCCTGACGTCAGCCACGTGTGGAAATTAACCGAGTTTAGTATTAACAGTGTTGCAGAGCTGATCCCGGAACCAGCTGCTAAAATGAGTTACCCACTCATCTGACCGTGCCTTTTAATTCTACCAGAAAGTGCTTCTTTAAAAACAGTTTTATTTAGTTTTGACTGTGCTGGGTCTTTGTTGCTGCATGGGCTTTTCAATTGGGGGCTTCTCACTGAAGTGGTTTCTCGTTGCAGAGCACGGGATCTAGGGCATTTGGGCTCCAGTAGTTGTGGCTCCTGGGCTCTAGAGCAGCTCGACATTTGTGGCACATGGGCTTAGTTGCTTCATGGCACGTGAGATCCTCCAGAATCAGGGACAGAACCCATGTCTCTGGTGTCTCCCGCATTGACAGGCGGCTGCTTTACCACTGAAACACCAGGGAAGTCCCAGAAAGTGCTCTTGAAATGCCTCAGCTGCCCTTTGGCCAGTTACTCAAAGGGCAGCATGTGTGCAGGAAGAATCAGCAGCTACAGGTTCAAGTCCTGGCTGAGTCATCGTTTTTTCCTCTGTAAAATGGAGCCGATGGTATTAGTCCTGTCTGCCCCCTTGAGAAGCTTGTGAGACTCAAGTGAGAAAATGTATTTTGAAACCCTCTGTACAGTCCCATGTGTTCCATCATCACTTAATAAGTATTTGTCAAGCACCCACTACGTGGTACACACAGGGATATATAGCCTTTTGTCTCGTAAAAACCTCAGTGGCAGCTGCCCTCTGCTTCCACACTCCCCATCCATCCAAGAGAGAACCAGGCACCATCTACCTCTGGTGGGTGGACTCACTTAGCCCCTGATGTGACTTTCATGAGCCCCAGCCTATTCCAGAAAGGAGGGTTCTGAAAGCCTTTTATCCTCTTTGCACCTCTGCTAAGCTTCCCCAAGAACTGTGCCTTTCTGGACCGTGATGTGGGACAGAACTTGATCCCGCTCTTCCTTTGCCTGCGTCTGCACAGCATCACCAAAGGTAAGTCCTGCCCGTGGGAGGGCGTCCAGGGGAGGCTGTTGGCTGCCCCGCCCCTCAGCACTCCCAGAGAAGCCCACCAGCCATTTCCAAAAGAGTCAGCCGAGATCGAGATCTGGCTCTATCACTTCCAAAGTGTGTGATTTGGGGAAAGTCATTTAGCCACCCAGCCTCAGTTTCCTTGTCTGTAAAACGGAGATAATCAGAGTTTCTGTGAAACATGACGATGGATGGAAGAGACCCAGTGATTGTGAAAGTGCACTCGGCACCCAGGACTGGGTTGTTGCCAACTAACCAAATGCCTGGCCTCTTAGTGCGGCAGCCCCTCTGGGTCATTCCCTTGCTCGGTGGGTCTGTGCTCCGGGCTAGAGTTTCCTCATCCTTATGCTCTGGGCCCAAGGCAAGGCAGCTGTGACTTGGAAAAAGAGGGCACTCTTGGGGAGTGTGTTTGGGGCAGCCCAGGTGGCCACTCGGTGAGGTTTTTGCATCTGAAAGGACATTGGAGAACTTTTTCAAAGCCATTTCTAGTCATCCAGATTGAATGAGTAGCTCTAAACCCAACAAATGGTTGATGGAGCCCAGCTAGATTTGTCCAAATGGCTTCTAGACACTCCAAAAACACTTGTTTATAGGATCTCAACCCTCCTTCCTGGGCACGATTGTGGGCGGGGCATGGGGGAGGCTGGCTGTGGACACTTTGGGAGAAAGTGCCTTGGAATGTCCCACTTGGGTCCCGCATGTCTAAGGATGGGATAGGAATGCTCTCCCATTCTCAGCTCCTGACTTCCTCCTCTTCTCCTCTGTAAGCAAGACTTTTGCAGTTCTGTGAGGAATAAATCCATAAGAATGTTCCCTTTGTGCATCTTCCCAGGCAAGGATCTGGAAGAGCTTAGGCACATAAACTTCTTCCCTGAATCCTGGCTGGTCCGGGTTACAGCCAACCACTACCACGCGGTAAGTCGCCAACTCAACAAGGAAACAGTTAGCAAAATTTATTGCCTTTGCTTTTTTCTGGGGATGTGTTTTGCATTTGAAACCTCTGGGCTTCTGAGGTTGGGAAGTATCTGGATCCTTCCCCAGGGGAAGTGGACAGAGCCAAGCCTGGAGGGGAGGAGGGAGGTGGCCCCGCCTTGGAGCCCAGGTGTTTAGAGCATCAGCCCTGTTGACCTGAAGAGTCAGAGACCATTGGCCACATGGCCCTCCACACTGAGTCCCCTCACCAAAGCAAATGTCATGTACTTATTATTGGACATTTTCAAAATGCAGAGAAATTGAAAGAAAGCAAACGCATACCCTCAGACCCATCACCCAAAACAACTACTGCTAACATCTCATTGCATATGACCTTCCAGTCTTAAAAAAGAAATGCGTAATGAAATGTTCTTTTATCACCATTTTTAATGGCTGCAAACTCACCAAAAGGATGTGCTACAAAACCTAACCCTAACCCTACCACTTGGTGACTGGCCAGTGCTACTTGGCTTCTTCTTTGTTGTAGAGAAGTCATGGTGTTTCTGATTGTTAACTATTATAAATAGACTGTATGGTGAATGCATTTGCACATGATGGTTTATTTTGACTGAGAATTATTTTCTTATAGGATAATTTGAAGAGTAAAAAATACTGGCTCCAAAAGGAGTGTGCACTTTTGTTCTTGATATATATTAGCAAACTTGGGACCAAATTACTCCTTCCCCAGTGATAAATGAGGTGCCTTCCTTTGAGCTCAGTAACACAGAGCATTTTCCTTTTCCATCACTTGCGTCAATTGTGAAGTGAACAATGGCATCTCATTTTTTAATAGGCACCCCTTTTATTACTAGTAAATATGAATATTTTTCCATGTGGTGTTTCCCCCTTTGTGAATTGTCCGTGCAAACTATTGTGCTTCTTATGTGCTTCCAATCGTGCATTTTCAGAGATGAAATGGGGCAGTGTTTGAGTTCTGAAGGTTTATGAGTCACTAGTTAAAATTCAATTCAGCTCAACAAACACGTATTGTAATGTGCAAACCACAGGGCTCAATGGCCCCCGCACAGCAGATAAGGTCTCCACGGAACTGTGCTCTTCTGGGGTGTAACTCAGAACTGTGCTCTGATGGAGCAGAGAAGGAGAGGGGTGACAGAGAGAGGGGGGACAGTCTCGGAGCTGGAGCTGGACACCTCAGGGAGTCCCCCACCTCCCTCTTCATATCCTCTGGCCCACACACCTCCTTCCCTTTGCCCTCTACCACCAATGTCATCCTCCTGAAATGTGCTCCCTCCTGACCCCAGTCATCACGTGGAGCCTGCCACGTGGGGCCATACCTGGTCTTGAGTTTGTAGACAAGAATATGCTCTGCCTTGTGATTGGGCTCCCAATGAACACATTTTATTTCTCAGCTAAGAAAAAAATGCTGGGGCATTTTTCGTGTCCTCATCTTTGCATCCTGGGAAATCCTTGAGCAGGGTACCTGACTAGCAGGTTTTCAGTAAGTACTGTGGACTGGATTCATGGGTGAATGTAGGCTCCAGAGACAGAACTCTTTTGAACACAGTGAGGGATGTTGGGATCGATGCAGTGAAGATGTTGTTGGGGAATCAGGTTGCTGGTAAGTGGTGTGTGTTTTCCTTTCAGCTGGAGAATGGGGGCGACATGGCCCACGTGAAAGACCTAAGCACCCAGGCGGTGAGATTCGGGCTGCTTTTTAACCAGGTACTGACCACCAGACTGAGCCAGGGGAAGGACCATCCCACCTCGTGCTTGGTTAGAGACCTTTGTACAATGACCGTGGTCAATTATTACCTGTGGCAAGATGGCCAAGGCAGAAAAGGAACTTGTAGGTGTCGCTCTTGAACACTCACCATCTGCTCAGGGGTAAAATTCACAAGACAGGGCCCTGGGATAGGCCATTCAGTAACTTGATATACACAGCTACAGCACCCCATGGGGTTGACCAGCTGTCTCAGTTTTCAGGATTGGAGTCATTTCCCTGGGGATGTGGAACTTTCTGTTCTAAAGTCAGGAAAGACCTGGGCAACCTGGGATGAGTTGGTCATCCTCTTCACCACAAATATGGTGAGCTGCCAACCGCTCAAGAAGAGATTCCACTCCAAGCCCGTGGTTAAGGTTGCCAAGGTGGCTAATCTGGGCAGCTATTTTGTTGGAGCCCAGACTCGAACCAGCTGTGAGTCGTGAGCTCGGCTGCAGAGCACCCGGGGGCTCAACTGCCGGAGGAGCCCAAGGGACCAGCAGCTGCACTGTCTCGGGCTCCCTGGATAGGCGTGGCTCTCCAGGAAATGACTGCAACCCTCCCTCTTCACTAAAGCCACTAAGAAGTGACCTCAAAAGAGTTCATATTTTAGGGGTTTGGGGTCCTGAATCTATCATCAGATACTGCCCCTGGGTCAAGCCTGGAAGGGCTGGGTCCAGCCCCTTGCTTGCAGAGATCTGTCCAAGTGGACAGACTGCAGACAGCAGTGGCCAGGACACCCTGTAATGCTGTGGGCATGGAGGGTCTCTTAGGCCCACTGAATTGTAGCAAAACACTCTGTTTTAAAGGTCTGCAGACTGAGGGTCATCCAAGAACGTGCTTAACTCCTTCTTCTCCCCACTAAGGGGCATGTAGAGTGAAAAGTATAGCCCCTGAGTGCCAACCTGTAGAGCTTTGTAAAGTCACTACAGTTTGTCCTTTCTTCTCCTTCCTAGGCTAAAATTGTTGTCGTGTTTTAAATCACAAATCAGTCCCTTTAGTCCTTCTCATCTAAAATTGGTTTTGCTATGTCCTCTTCCCTTTGAATACTGGAGATTTTTTTTTTTTCCTGTCACTTTGTTGCTTACCTTTCCTCATTTAGGAGTATACAACACATTCAAAAGTGATTACCTTATATGGATTCTTCTTTGAGATAAAAGGAATCAAGCATGACACTACCTCCTATAGTTTTCATATGCAGGTAAGAAAGACAGCAGAGCAGAGGTATGTCTCTGAAACAGCCTTTGAGATTCAGTTGATTCATATTGAATAATTGATTAAACATGAATTGCTAATTCATTTGGAATGTGTTGTAGGCCTGGTGTTAAGAGAGGTATGTCTCTGAAACAGCCTTTGAGATTCAGTCAATTCATATTGAATTAATAATAATTGATTAAACATGAATTGCTAATTCATTTGGAATGTGTTGTAGGCCTGGTGTTAAGAGAGGTATGTCTCTGAAACAGCCTTTGAGATTCAGTCAATTCATATTGAATTAATAATAATTGATTAAACATGAATTGCTAATTCATTTGGAATGTGTTGTAGGCCTGGTGTTAATCAGGCTGATAGATTTGACGTCATTTGATTTTTGCAACAACGTGGTGAGGTTGCTGCTATTAGCCCATTTAACGGATAAGGATCTCAAAACTGAATGTCTTCACGTTTGTATGGCTTCCACTGCTAAGGCCAGGGTTAAATGCTAGTCCTCTGAAACCACATCTGGGGCTCAATTCATTTTCTTTCTTTTTTTATTTTAAGGATTTTTTATATGGACCATTTTAAAAGTCTTTATTAAATTTGTTACAGTATTGTTTCTGCTTTGGTTTTTTGGCCATGAGGCATGCGGGATCTTAGCTCCCCAACCAGGAATTGAACCCCTATCCCCTGCATTGGAAGGCGAAGTCTTAACCACTGGACTGCCAGGAAAATCTTTCAACTTGCTTTCAACTTGTACATGCTGGGTGATGCCTTACAGGTGGCCCTTCTTTCGTGGAGGTAGCGCGTAGTGCTTGTAAAGACAGAGGGAATGGTCTTGTTTAGGGTGGCAAAGCAGAGCTGTGGACAGGACCCTGGAGGAGGCACGAGGGTGAAGGCCTTCACTTCCAAGCTCCTGCTGGACTTTGAGGAGAGGCAGGAGAGCTGGTTTTCAGAGTAGAGACTGAATTCAAACTGCCTGGTGAGCTGCATGATCTTGGTGAGCTCAGGAACCTCCTAAGGTCCACTCTCCAGAACTTTAAGATAGAGAAGGTAATACAACCTACCTCCCTCGGTTGTTGTGAGTATTAAATGTGTTAAATTGTGCAAAAACCTTGGAACAGGCCCCGTGATGATGGTGACAACTCTGATGGTGGATCCTTATGCTCCACTTGGGATTGGATTAGAAGTCTCGTAAACTTTAAGCTCCTTGAGAAACTGTATCTTTAATACTACCATATCTCTTTAAAATTTATTTATTCTCAGCTGCACTGAGTCTTCATTGCTGTGAGAGAGCTTTCTCTGGTTGCAGTGTGCGGGCTCCTCTTTGCAAAGTGCGTTGGCTTCTGTGGTTGCTGAGCACGGGTTCTAGGCTTCAGTAGTGGTGGCACATGGGCTTAGTTGCCCCATGGCATGAGGGATTGTCCCAGACCAGGAATCAAACCCTTGTCCCCTTCATTGGCAGGCAGATTCTTAACCACTGGCCCACCAGGGAGGTCCTATCATATCTATTACCACTGCCAATCACAGTATCAAGAAGGTAGGGGTGGTACATTTGGATCATGAATGGATACATGAATGAGAAACCTGGGTTTTCTTCCAGCTTAGCCACACCTCTTTATGTGTCCTTGAGTGGGTCACCTCTCTTCCTTGGGCCAGTCCTTGGTCTTCAGTGACTCAGGCATTTCCGTACATGATGGATTTTACTGGATGGAAGAGATGAATTATTTAACAGTAGTCGAAGAGCTCATATGAATACTATGTCAGTTTCTAAATTCTGGCAAAGCCATGTGAAGACCTTCCAATTCAATACAGATTGACTTCCTGGCATTTTCCTGAATTGTCCAAACCCCAGTCCATCGGCCGTTACTCACGGTGAGGGTTCAAATGCCAACTGACTCAGCAGCAAGTGTGCTCGGGAAATGGGGCCATGGGGAAGTGCTTGCTCCCTGCACACATCAGACAGGAGGGCTTGCCAGGAACCAGGTTTCGCTGACTCTGGGTCCCTGGTTTCAGTCCCACCTAAGGCGGGTCCCCCTTCTTGCAGAGAATAAGGCACACTGACTTGGAATGTGCCTCCACGGTCTATGAGAACACTCCCATCAGCCTAAGAGCCGAGCGCCTGGTGACATACGAGATCAGAGCCCAGACCACGGTGGACGGCAAGTGGCAAGAGTTCAGGACGAACCAAATCACGCAGAAGTTCGGGCTGGCCGAGCCATCCTGCAAAAGCCACGTGCGTGCTCGTCTTTTCTCTTTGATTTCTTTTTTTTGCTCTTTCTCTCCGCACCTTTTTTGGGATCACTGGCTTTACATCTCCAGTGCTCTACGGGAGAAGTTTGTTAGGTTTTTAAAGGATTATCACAGCTTCAAATTACACTAAAGAGAAACCTCCTAGAATGAAATCTGGGCATACTGAAAACCCTTAAGTCAAACCAGACTGCTTGACTTGGGTCACACCAGGTCCTTTCTCCAGCTTCCCTAGTGGCTCCGCAGTAAAGAATCCTGCAGTACAGGAGATACAGGAGGCATGTGTTCAATCCCTGGATCGGGAAGATCCCCTGGAGGAGAGCATAGCAACCCACTCCAGTATTCTTGCTTGGAGAACCCCATGGACAGAGGAGCCTGGTGGGCTACAGTCCATAGGGTCAAAAAGAGTCAGACATGACTGAAGTGGCTGAGCATGTATGCACACAGGTTCTTTTTATAAATATGGAAGGGTACTTTTAGGGGGAAGCAGGATGTTTGGTGGAGGGTATTTGCTGCCAGCACCTCCACTCTTGCCTGGACATCACCTATCACTTCCAGCGAAATCCACAGCCCAGCCCACCTGCCTGTTGCTCATCCGAGAAGAACTGAGGTCATCTGCCTCAGTGGGCTGCCCTGGCATCCAGGTGGATTCAGTACCTGGCTTTGCTCCTGATGACTGCAATCCAGAACCTGCCGGAGAGCCTGTCTGCAGTGCTGGGAGGCTGTGAATCCAAGCCCTCACTGCCCTTCAGGGAATAGGTGTGTGTGTGCACACCAGTCCTGGCTGCAATCAGAATCACCTGGTCCTTTGCAAAGTTCCCAGGTCTGAGTGCCTCCCAGACTTGAACAGATATCCTGTGGGGGTTGTGGGGGGGGGGCCCAAGTATTAGTATTTTTCAAAGCTTCTCAAGTTATTCTCTATGATGTTAGAAATCAGAATAGCAATTTCCTTGTGCAGGTGGGAGGCAGGAGGAGAAGGGGACGACAGAGGATGAGATGGTTGGGTGGCATCACCGACTCGATAGACATGAGTTTGAGCAAGCTCCGGGAGTTGGTGAGGGACAGGGAAGCCTAGCGTGCCACAGTCCATGGGGTCGCAAAGAGTCAGATACGACTGAGTGACTGAACGGAACTGTGGAGGCGGGAGCAGGGGAAGCTGGAATGTTGACCAGGAGGGAATATGAGAGAGATTTCAGAAGTAACTGAAATGGTCTTTATTATGATCAGGATGGTGACCACATAGGAGTGCTCACCTGGGAAAATCCATTAAGATGTATCCTTAAGTTTGGTGCACTCTCTTGTGTTCAAGTTAGACTTAATTTTTTCAGGTTTGTTTTAAAAACCTTCTCTACATGATTCTTGGTGTGCAGCCAGAGTTGAGAAGCAAGCACCTTACACAGTTGCTAGGCCTTCCTCTTTTCAACCCTTCTAGAGGGTGATTGCATTTATCCTAAAAGTTTCCTTTGCTTTGTTTTATCTTTTAGGCCTTGAAAATCCAGACTGTGGGCATCCCTATCTATGCAAGTTTTTCATTTGTCTTCTCATTATCATAACAGTTTTCAGAAGAATTTCTTCCACTGGTCCACATAAGAAGAAATAAAATAACATGAAAGGGACTGCTCAAATACTCAGCTGACTCTCCTTGTTAGCAGTGGTCGCATTAGCCCTTTTGTTCGCTGTCTTGGTCTGTTGGGCTGCTATAACAAACCACCGCAGACTGTGGGGGCGGGGGGCTTATAAACAACAGAACTGGATTACTCACAGTCTGGAGGCTGGAAGTCCAAGGTCAAGATGCCTGCAGATTCCACGTGCTGTCTGGTGAGAACTTGCTTTCTGATTCGTAGACGGCTGTCTTCTCCCCATGTCCTCACATGGTGGAGGGGGTAGGGAGCACTCTGGGGCCTCTTTTAATGAGAGCAGTAATCCCATAGGGAGGGCCTTGCCCTCCAGACCTATCCACCTCCCAAAGGCCCCATTTCCTAATGAGATTACCTTGGGAGGTTAGAATTCTGGGGAGACATGTTCAAACTATAACACTCTCATTTGTGTTGTTTGAGGATGGAAAGTACCAGAGCCATGAGTCTGTTGCCATCACTGACCCCAAAGCTCCCTGAGTTCAGCTCTAACTTGATTACATTCAGGAGCACTCTGAAGGGAGCACCAGCAGCAACAACATAGTCCAGTGGGGAGCTGCAGGGATTCCCCTTTCGTGACGCATTCTCTGCCTGCTACACAGAACAACATACCTGACCATTGACCATGGCAGACGAAGAGGTAGGAAGGGACGACAGTAATTATAAGGTATGGAGTGACTTACTGACTGTCCCACCTTTTTAAATGGAACTCTGTGGTTTGGAGAAAACAAGGGAAGAGAGTTTCTCTTCTCACTCTGTGGATTAGTTTTCTATCTCAGTGTAGTCAAGCACCACAAGTTTAGTGGCATAAAACAGAGTGTATTTATTATTATACAGTTGTGGTGACTCAATAGTCCAGGTAGCTTTGCCGCATCACCTGCTCAGGGTCAGGTCTACAATCCAGTGGTGGCTGGGCTGTGTTCTCATCTGAAGACATGAGTGGGGAGAAGCCATGTGCAAGCTCGTGAGGTTGCTGGCAGATTCATTTCCTCGCAGCTGTATGACTGAGGGCCTGACTGCTTACTGGTTATTGGGAAGAAGCTACCCAGGTTCTAGAATCCCCCTGCACTTCCCTGCCACATGGGGCTCTCTAGAGACATTTCAGAGCATGGCTGTTTGTCCTTCAAGGCCAGCAGGAGAGTTTCTCTCACTGTGGTCTGCTAAGACAGAGCCTTGCATAATCTAAGGTTATCTTGGTGATGACCCATCACCTTGACCATGTTCTCTGGGCTACAAGAGAGTCACATGTTGTACCTATACTCAAGGGGAGAGGCTTATACAAGGGATCACTTTAGAGTGTGTCCATCACAGAGTGTTATCCGGTGTCTTTGGGAACGTGATGGAGCATTGCTGATGCTGTATGGACAACAAGGTGGTAGACAAAACTTAGTCTAATGATCACCTTAGAAGCAGATGGGCTAAAGGAGCCCCCTTCCCAGCAGAGGAGTGATGCCCTGGGCAGAGTGATCTGGCAGGGAGAGAGGTTGGTGGGAGTGTGAGAAGGGGCCTAGTGGAAGAGTTGGACAAAGGAACTGGGAGATGGGTCTGTCCTGCAGGCCTGTTCCCCCGCTTGCATCTGGCCAGGTCCAGCCAACAGGAACTGGTGTTGGGAGTTTGGAGAATAGGAGACTGGGAGAAACTTGGGGATTTCTCACCCTCTGGGCTGTGGACAGCATTTTCCAGCAGGAGCTGTGTCTCGTCTATGGCTCCAGCTCACGCTGTCATCCCAGTACCTACCTGGCAGACTCCTGCTGTGGTTTCAGGACCATCAGATAGACTTGCTCTGCTTCTGGGGACACCACCTGTGTATCCCTCCAGCCCCAGGGCAGTGAAGATTTCCTGCTGGTCTCCAGGTTGCCTCATTCTCCTCTGTTTGCCTTCAGAGGTCTTCCTTCATCTGTGTAATCTGTTCTCTCTATTATATTTATTCTGTTTGAAAACCCTGGAATACTTTATGCTTTTCAGACTGTCCCTGATATGAAGTGTTTTGATAAACTCATAGGTGTGACCCAGTGGGGTAGCCTGTTGGAAAACATGGCTTCAATTATTCCTCCCACCCCTGCAGGGCTGGGACAAGGCCAGGCAAGTGAGGCAGTCTCCTTGTGTCAAAATATACCATCTTTCAAATAGGAACTTGGTGAATTATCATAAAAACTCAAAACCAATGCTAAAAAGCTATGATGTAGGTTGATGAATCACCGCAGGTGAACACACCCCCATCCCAGCCACCTGATCAAAACCAGAGCACGATCAGCACCCCAGGTGCCCCCCCCCCCAACTTGAACCCTTTCCCAGGCACTGCTGGTCCTCGAAGGTAAACACCATCCCAACTCTCACATTCATTATGTCGGCTGTTTAGTTTGAATATTTAATGAACCAGATCGTGCAGCGTGCCCTCTTACATGCCTGCATCCTTTTGTTCAATGTTATGTTTAAGAGACATCTGAGTCTTCATAGGGAGCTGCAGTTTATTTTCAAATAAGCAAGATCATTTCCTTTTTATACCTGAAATGCTACTTCTGTATAATAATATAGGCTTGTCTGAAAAAAATGAGAAAATTCAAAGAATAAAATCCAGTGGGACTCCCATCATTCAGACATTTGGCAGGTGACCTTCCTGAATTATTTTTGATGTATTTAGAGTTTTCTTCCCATTCAAAATGGGATTATGCAATGAGTTCTTCCTTAGAACCTGATGGTTCTTAAATAGGATGGGTTGTTTTTTTTTTTTTTTTTTCACAGAGAAGCACAGACTTGGGAGAAGAAACAACGATAAATTTGCCTTGCCTCCAAAATAATTGTGCCAAGTCAGAAAAGTCGCTTGTCACTTCCTGTCTCTGAATGGTGCTTCCTTGTCTATAAAAGGGGGATAAGGCAGCCCCTCCATCTCCCATCTCTCCAGGTGCTGTAAGCCCTGCAGCCACTCCTGCATGTAACAGCTCCCCCTGGAGCAGCTCCCCAGGCAGACGAGGGGATGGGGATCGACATCACTGGGTCTGGAGACAGAGCAGCCTGGTGGCATTTTTACCATGGTCCAGGGGGTAACAGGGAAGATAAGAACTAAAAGCTTCTGAAAAGCAAGTCTGCAGATGTCCAAGAGGGAAGACGCTGTGAGGAAGTGCTGCTGAGACATGAACGATTGCCCACTTGCTGAGGGAAACCCCTGTCCTGGCTCAGCTGTTTGGAATACGCAATGTCAGTTTTCCCAGAGTGCGCAGGACTGGGAATAACTTGCAGAACGTCAGTTCCCAAAAAGGCCCCTGTAGGGTGACTAGTTGAACTGTGAGACTCCAACAGCCAGGGATGTGGGAGAAAGATATCCTCGCAAAGGATGGGGAAGGGTCTAAAGGGCTGATGCTTTATCCTTTGCCTCCAGGAACAGCAGTTGGAGACACTCAAAACGGACCTAGGGCGTCAGGGACAGGGGATGATGTCATTTCCATATGGGGTGGGGAGGGTCAGGCCCAGAGTGACAGTTCTGGTTCGAAGAAGCTACACTTGGGCTTCCCTGGTGGCTCAGCGGTAAATAATTTACCTGCCAGAGCAGAGACATGGGTTTGTTCCCTGGTCTGGGAAGATGCTGCGGAACAACTAGGCGCTTGTCAGAACTACTGAGCCTTAATCTAGAGTCCCGGAGCCACAGCTACTGAGCCCTCGGGCCCAGTAAGAGAAGCTTTTTCACAACGAGAAGCTCATACATCACAACTACAGAAAAACCTATGCAGCAGTGAAGACCCAGGACAGCCAATAAATAAAATCACAAAATGCTACACTCGACAGCCTCCCTGAATCCTCCCAACTCCCCGTGAGGTAGGTATATTTTCCACCTCGGGGAGAATGGCAGCTGAGCCTCAGCGAGTTCAAAATTTGTGCATCCCAGTTTCCTCGGACTGGCAGAGCTGGGGGAGGCCCCTCAGGTCTGGCCAGAGAGCCCACCTGTTTCCACTTCCCTCCACAGCCCACCGAGAAGAGGTGAAAGTTTAGTGCTGTGTGCTAAGTCGCTTCAGTCGTGTCCAACTCTTTGCGGCCCTATGGACCATAACCCACCAGGCTCCTCTGTCCATAGGATTCTCCAGGCAAGAATCCTGCAGTGGGTTACCATGCCCCTCTCCAGGGGGTCTTCCCAACCCAAGGACTGAACCCTTGTCTCTTACGTCTCCTGCACTGGCAGGCAGGTTCTTTACCATTAGCAGCACCTGGGAAGACCCAGAAGTTTTAAGGTGTTTCATTGAAGTATTTCTTGAACACCTAATATTCACCCCAACAGGGCTATTCATTGGCAAGAACCTGCATTTTTATCTCCTGGGCTGCTGGGAGGTCTTGATGCAGGAGGTCTGGGGTCACACCCAGAAACAACTCTGATCTGAATATGTCGGTTCCCCAGCAGGGTTCCCCACTGAACCCCACACACCCAACTGTCTTCCTCCACCAGTGAAAAAAATTCAACAACAGCAACAAACCTGTGAATCTATTTCACCACATTGGCCAATTTTATTTTTAAAACTAAATTTCCTGTAATGTGAAATAGAGAACATTAATGAGGCACTCCCCTATGGGTTGAGCATGGTAGCTCAGCTGGTACAGAATCCACTAGCAATTCAGGAGACCCCGGTTCAATTCCTGGGTCAGGAAGATCCGCTTGAGAAGGGATAGGCTACCCCATCCAGTATTCTTGGGCTTCCCTTGTGGCTCAGCTGGTAAAGAATCTGCCTGCAGGGCGGGAAACTTGGGTTTTTCCCTGGATTGGGAAGATCCCCTGGAGAAGGGAATCTTCAGTATTCTGGCCTGGGGAATTCCATGGGTTGTATAGTCCATGGGGTCGCAAAGAGTCAAGACCAGACTGAGCGACTTTCACTTCCACTTCTATGGGTGGACAATTTATTGTGATGCAGAGTCCACCCCTTTCCACTAGGGGGCGAGGTCTGCCTCAAAAGTGGGAACCAGAGTTTCAGTGGCAGAAATTTGCAACCTAAAAACCCATCTTGCAGGTTCTCCTTGCTTAAGTGGGTCAAAGGGAACCTTTTACATCCCAGGTGAAGCTCTGGGCATGCAAACATCAGCAGTGTTCACATCACAAAATCTCTGGACCTTGGAAGTAGCAATCGAGACAAAAAATTCTTCAGATGATCTTACACGTGAGAACTTCTTAGACTGGAATTTAAGAAACCCATAGTCACAATGCCAAAAGCAGTGACCGCGAGTGTTGGTCAACATAACATGTTAAATGCCACATCCATGACCTTCTCTATGTGTTCTTATCCCGTCACCCACCATCTGGCTCACCTCCCCAAACCTTCCCTCAACAGAGATAGCCTAGGATTCACTCTGTGCATAGCAACTCTTTTGGGTCCTGAAGTAGCAAGACAGGGTTTGAGTCCTAGCTCTGCCCCCTTACTAGCTGTGTTGCTTTAAATAAGTCACCTAACTTCTTGAACCTCAGAGTCTAATCTGAATTGGGCCATAAGACCTGTGGTATTAAATAAGTTGATGTGATTGGTAAAGCACCCAACACAGAGGGAGCTTGATACAATTTATCTCTGTTCCTCCTTAATGTTTGGAGTCATTCAGTATTTACTGCAAGCCACCCCAGTATTCTTGCCTGGAGAATCCCAATGGACAGAGGAGTCTGGCCGGCTGCAATCCATGCGGTTGCAAAGAGTCGGACACGACTGAGTGACTAAGCACAGCACAGTATTTATTAGGTCAAGATGGATGCTCCGTGATATTGGTCAAGTAATTTCCTCCTCTGGGCGTTTCCCATTATGCAAAATGAAAAAGTCGAGACACGTACTCTTGGTAGACCTTCCCAGTTACAATCATTCACTGAGTCCTCTGATTCCATGAGAGGAGAAGCATGGAAGTGAATGGCTGTACCTATGACCAGGAAAAAGAGGACCCGGGGAAGAAATGAACTGTCTTTTCCCATGAGCTCATCAGGATGCGAGTGAATTAGAAAGAGCAGAGGCTTTTTTTCCTCTTTTTTCTTTTGAGAGTTTTACACCCTGGAGACGAGCGTATCAGACGAGAGAGGAAATTTTTGCTTGTAAGCCTGGGATGAGAAGGGGGCGTGCTGGGGCCTGCAGAGCTGCTGGTGGGGAAGGGTGGGCTCCCCAGGAACTGGGTGGGAGAAGTCCCAGCCCCATGTGCACACAGGGGGATGGCCTGGGATGTGTGGGAGTGTGGCCCACAAGCTCTGAGGCCTTGAGACCTGGGAGGCAGGCAGGACGGACTCTCCTGGAGGAGACAGGAGAGAACCCTCTGCAGGGAAATCTCTGGGGCAGGGCTGTCCAACAAAACTCTCTGCAGTGATGGACAGGCCCTATATCCACCCTGGCCTACATGGTAGCCACTAGCCTCGTGTAGCCACTGCACTAAAACGAGGCTAGTGTGACCGAGAAATTGAGTTAAGTTTATTTCATCTTAATGTAGTTGAATTTAAATAGCCATAAGTTCAAGTAGAAGGAACAGGATTGGGTCCTTCCAGTTTCTAGAGATCCCCCTCCCCCGAGAGCACTGAGCATTTTGGTCTCTCCCCAGGTCCTGAAGCAGGGAGCGGCAGTGGCCAGCCGTGCCTGAGGCTCACCCTTCGGCCAACCCAAACATTTGCCTGGTCTGCGGGCCGCCTCCTCAGGGGCAGGGAGAAGCATGTTGGGGGAGAGGAGGCTTCTGATGTCCAGGAAGCCGGACTCAGCTCTTGTGTCGAAGGTTCCAGTGATACCCCAGTTTTACCTGCACTGACAATTATTTAAATTTCATTCAAAGTGAAATAAAACCAACAACTTAATTTCTCAGTGGCACTGGCCACATTTTAAGTGTTCAGTGGCCATATTTGGCCGGTGGTTACCATATTGGACTTCCCTGGTGGCTCAGATGGTAGAGAATCTGCCTGTAACGCAGGAGACCTGGGTTCAATCCCTGGGTGGGGAAGATCTCCTGGAGAAGGGAATGGCTACCCACTCCAGTATTCTTGCTGAGATAATCCCATGTACAGAGGAACCTGGTGGGCTATAGTCCATAGGGTTGCAAAGAATCAAACACGAATGAGCGACTAACACTTTACCATGTTGGACAGGGTGGAATAGGATGAAAGGCTCCCAGGGCTCTACTTGGTGACTCTGAATGAGTCATGTACCTTTTGTGCTTTCAACCCTGACTCATTCGTTCATGCCAAGAGTTCCTGTGGGCGGCCGCTGTGGACCGGGCATGGGTCAGGGCTTCAAAGGGAACAACACAGTCTCCACCGTCATGGAGCCCACAGTGTGGGGAGAGATGGGTGTTGATGGAATCCTTGCACTGACTGATGCCTCAGTGCCCTGGAGAGAGGAAGCCCACTTCTTTGAACGCTTAAAGCAAAGAAGCTGACCTAGGTCCCAGGAGGGTGTGCACGGCCCAGCGAGAGCCCTCCACACGGAAGTAACACCTGGGCTGAGACTTGAGTAGGAGTGGAATTAAAATGGGTTAGGGTGGAAAAATCAGAACCTTCATATGCTGCTGCTGGTGGTGAAATGATGATGATGAAAATGAATGTGAAATGGTGCAGCCACTTTGGGAAACAGTCTGGCAGTTCCTCAAATGATTAAACATAGAGGTGCCATATGATCCAGCAATCCCACCAAGTATACACCCAAAAGACACGAAAACATACGTCCACACAGAAACTTGTGCACAAGTGTTCATTATTCATTTCATTTCATTTATCCCTGCTGTTTGATCATATTTCCTCTTTTATAAATGTATTTTCTTTGTGGAAAACACAGGAAAATATTTTAAAATAAAAAAAAACATCCGTATTCCTACCTTTTAAAAATGTTCATTATTCATAGTAGCCAAAAGATGAAAAAAACCCAAATGTCTATTAGCTGATAAACAGATAAACAAATTTAGTAGAGCCATTGTTGTTCAGTTGCTAAGTCATGTCTGACTCTTCGACCCCATGGATTGCATCTAGCCAGGTTCCTCTGTCCCTCGCTATCTCCTGGATTTGCTCAAATTCATGTTCACTGAGTTGGTGATGCCTTCAATGGAATATTGTTCAGCTGTAGATAGGAATGAAGTACCTACTAATACATGCTATAAGGTGAATGAACCTTGACAACATGATGTTAAGTAAAAGAAGCCAGCCACACACGCAAAAAGCTCTATATGGTTCCTTGCATGTGAAATACCAGAACAGGAAAATAGACACAGAGTAGCGTAGTGGTTGCTTAGAGCTGGAGGAAGGACAAGGCTGGAGAGAGAAGAGGGGTAACAGCTAAAAGGTACAGGGTTTCTGTTTGAGATGATGAAAATGTTCTGAAATTGATAGTGATGGTTGCTAAACTGTAAATATACTACAGATCATTGCTGGACATTTCAATGGGTGAATTGTATGATACATGAATTATATCTCAGTGAAGCTGTTTCTTTAAAAAAGGAAAAGTTGGGGGCTCAGGAAATTCAGTCCAGACAAGTACATGGGCAGAGGAGCCAGCTTCATTGGAGGACAAGGAAGAAGGCCAAGTGGCCAGAGCCAGGGCAGCAGGCAGAAGTGGCTGGAGCTGTGATGGGCTGGACATCAGAGGGATTTGCAAATGAAACGTGTGCCTTGAAAGATCATTCTGAATGATATATGGCACAGAGGTGGAGACTGGGGTGGCGCAGACTGGAAAGGAAGCTTAACACTTAAGAGCATTTTGTGATGGTCTGGGGAGAGTGGAAGGGCTTGGGCAGGAGTGACAGACAGACAGACGAGGAGAGACAGAGCTCAGCCCCTGCTCTGCCCAAAGGGAATGACCATCCCTTCACCGCCCTGCACGGATGCTGGCTGTGCTGTCGTGTCCCCGGGTGACCACCCCAGGGTATGACCGTGGCCACTCAGGAGACAGGAACCTCCACTGCTGTCACATACTGTGTGCATTCTTCCAGAAGTGCTTGCCCCAGTTTGTTTAAAAATAAATATTCCCAAAGGACGCTGGCTGGTGGCAGTGTCAATCGGTACTGCCTTTCTGAGGGTAATATGAAACATTTTAGAAAATGTCTTAGGATGTAAATTACTATGGTGATGGTTTAGTCGCTAAGTTGTGTCTGACTCTTGCAACTCCATGGACTGTGGCCCGCCGGGCTCCTCCTCTGTCCATGGGATTTTCCAGGCAAGAATACTGGAGTGAGTTGCCATTTCCTTCTCCAGGGGATCATCCTGACCCAGGGATCAAACCTGTGTTGGCTGCATCGAAGGCCAGTTCTTTACCATTGAGATTATAAGAAGGTCCTCAGTGAACCCCACCTCCCTGTGTCTGTGCCTCTTGGCCTTGCTTCTCCACTCATCGAGAGACAGAGTCTCTTTCTCACCCTCCTGAATGTGGGTTGCCCTGGGCCTTGCTTTGGCCAAAGAATGTGACCGAAGTAACATCGTGTGAGTTCAGGAGTTGGAACCACAGGGGCTTGCAGCCTCCACCCTGGTCCTCTGGGAGCCCTGGGACCAAATTGTGCAGCAGTCCAGACTAGCCTACCGGAGGCTGAGAGGCCACATGAAGAACTGAGGTGTCATCCAACTGTCAGCTCCAATTGCCAGACCTGTGAATAAGGCCATCTGGAACCTTCCAGCCCATTGCACCCTCCGGGGGATTACGGTTGTGTGAATGACCCCAGAAGGGTATTCCCCTCAGAACGATTTCTCTAAGTAACCCTCAGAATCATGGAAGTGACAAGAAAGAAAGTGAAGTCGCTCAGCCGTGTTGGAGTCTTTGCAACCCCATGGACTGACAGCCTACCAGGTTCCTCCATCCATAGAATTTTCCATGCAAGAGTACTAGAGTGAGTTGCCATTTCCTTCTCCAGGGGACCTTCCTGACCCAGGGATCGAACCCAGGTCTCCTGCATTGCAGGCAGATGCTTTACCTTCTGAGCCACCAGGAAAGCCCTATTTCTCAGAATCATGAGAAATAGTTAATTGCTGTTTTAAGCTACTACGTTTGGGGGTGGCTTATCACCCAGAAATAATAGAGTACTGAAAAAGTAGCCTTTTGATTAAACAAATCCACATTAGGCATTTATATTGATGAAAATGAAATCCAGAAAAGAGCCAATGACTTAGCTACCAGTTGTTCCTTGCAGCATTGTTTACAGTGCAACACATCAGCATGATCTTCGCTGTCCAACAGTAGGAATTAGAATACTGTTCACCATGCAATCATCGAAAAGTTATTGTTGAAGTGTTCTAGTGGCAAGATTTCCAGGTATACTATTAATTGGAAAACCAGAACAAATTCTAAAAACCTATGTGATCTCATTCAAGTATGCATATTTTAAATACACCTTTATATAAAGTTGGGCTTCTCTGATACCTCAGTTGGTAAAGAATCCAGCTGCAATGCAGGAGACCCCAGTTCAATTTCTGGGTCGGGAAGATCCGCTGGAGAACGGATAGGCTACCCACTCCAGTATTCTTGGGCTTCCCTTGTGGCTCAGCTGGTAAAGAATCCACCTCCAATATGGGATACCTGGGTTCGATCCCTGGGTTGGGAAGATCCTCTGGAAAAGGAGAAGGCTACCCACTCCAGTATTCTGGCCTGGAGAATTCCATGGGCTATACGGCCATGGGGTCACAAAGAGTCAGATACAACTGAGTGACTTTCAGTTTCACTTTATATGAAGTTGGTGGGTCCAAGGGCAAATTGTAAAATTGCTCTGTAATGTGGATGGTACACTTTCTTTCCACCAGCAGTGAGTCTTCCTGCTTCTCTAGGTCCCAGTCACTTCCCACCAGCCACATTTGAGAGGCAGGTCAATCCATTCTTGGAGCTGATGCAACTTGAAGCAAAGATAGCTTCAACTTTTATTTCACTGAACAGAATTTCCTGGTTTCTCGGCCACCCGGAGCTATCTTCCCCTGACCCATTTCTCACCCTAAAAAAGGGGCCCGATTGACTCCTGGACCCCCTTAAGGAGAGACCTTTCGAGCCCAGCATCACACAAAACCAACCAGGAAGCCGGACTCCTGGGCGTGGGGTGGGAGGGCAGCCGGCAGCAGGGGAGCTGTCGTGTGTCGACCCAGAGCCGCAGAAAGGGCTCAGCGAGTCTCGAACACAGTGATTAACTCCTCTTTGTCTCCGCATCACTGAGCAGCCCGGCCAACTGCCCGGCTTCCCCGGCAAGCTCTGCGTGAGTCATGCTGTCTTACTGTGGCTGAGCATGTTTCCCGGCAGGCAGGTGCGGCTGCTCCTTTATGTGCCCTTGAGATACCCAGGGAGTGAATAACGCTTTCTGTCCCCCTCTAACACCAGCTAAATATCGAATCTGTAATGCCTTCCTTAACACAACATAACGTTGCCCCCAGAGTCTTTTTTTTTTTCTGCTGGTTTCAGCACCCAAGAGATGAGTCTCCATTTCCTCCCCTCTTCTCCTGGCTGTTGAATCAAGGCTGAAGGTCCCTGGGGTCTGGGGCATTTCCTTAAGTAACAGGAAGCTTACTAACTCACGGGTTAACTGAGAAAATCATTTACCAAACCACATGTGAGCGTGCGTGTGAGCAACCCTTGAACTGCCGTGAAGACCGGAGACCCAGCGTGGCTTGCCGAGCTCCTTCTTCGAATGTGGGTCACTCCTCGAACTAGGACAGGCTGCAGGTGTTCCCTTTGTGCTCAGACAGACACTCAAATCTTAACCCCCGAGAAAAGAAGGAGGGCCAAAGGCCAGCCCGGGCACGTTGAAGAGCAGAAATCTCAGAAGGAAAACACCAAAGACCTCTTTGATGATGCAAGTGCCTTGTTCGCCTCTTAAATGACTATGTAGCCTGTTAAATTCAGTTAGCATCACACAGACCTGGAGTCCACTTCCCCTTTCCTTCAACCTTCTAGCTGTGTGACTTTCAGAAATCAAGTAACCTTCCTGAGCCTCAGTGTTTCAGCCTCCCAGAGCCACCGTGAAGATGAGATGCTGTGATGGATGGAGGTGTGTGGCAGGCAGAATACTGGAAATAAGATATCCATGTCCTGATCCACAGAGCCTCTGAATGTTACCCAACACGGCAAAGGGGAATTTGCAGGAGTGATTACATTAAGGATTTTGAGATGGGGAGATTATTCTCGATTATCCAGATGGGCCCAAGGCAGGCATCAGGGTCTTATAAGAGGAGGCGGGGCAGCAGATTGGAGAGGTGGAAAGTGAGGAGACAGTAGAAGCAGACACTGGAGTGATGTGGCCACAAGCCAGGGAATGCTAGCAGACTCTGGAAGCCAGAGGCGGTGAGGATCAGCTTCTTCCCTAGAGGCCTCAGGAAGAACCAGCCTTGCCGACACCTTGACTTTATCCCAGTAACGCTGGCCGCCACACCTGTAGGGGAGTATACATGGATGTGGTTTTAGGTCACTGAGATCGTGGTAATTCATCATAGCGGCCACAGGAAATGGATACAGGATGTTGTGAAGATAGTCCTCCACAAGGAGAAGGATTTGCTGTAACGTCGTCAGAGCAGGTGAGGCCAAAGGCAGTGGGTGTGCCTGATAAGCCAGCAAGGAGGCTGACCACAGGTGTCTCTTTGCATGAGCTTATTCCCCTGAGGGAAGGTGCTCCCGAGGCGAGCAGCTGTGTGGCTGGAGCACAGCTGCGCCCAGACCCTGCCTGGTCACCAGCTTTGGCGCCAGGGCAGTGGGGAGAGGCTCTGGACAGAGCCTCATGGGGACAAGCTGTCCTGCTCTGGGGCCCAGTGACAAGGCAGGACACAGAGGGCGTAGGCAGCATTTGTCCCATTTCTAGACACACCACAGCCTGGCTAAGGCCCAGGAGACATGGCCGGGCATGTCCTGGCACCCTGAAGCCTGCGTCTCAAGACCGCTGGCTGACCTCAGCCTTGGCCTGGTCACTGTCCAGGTGGCAGTGGAGAAACAGCCCCCTTGGAGCCTTGCATGCAGCAGCATGCGTGCATGCTCAGTCGCTTCAGTGGTGTCCATCTCTTTGCAACCCTGTGGACCATAGCCCACCGGGCTCCTCTGTCCATGGGGATTCTCCAGGCAAGAATACTGGAGCGGGTTGCCTTGCCCTCACAGGCATCACTGGGCTTCCCTGGTAGCTCAGCTGGTAAAGAATCCACCTGCAATGCTGGAGACACCAGTTCAATTCCTAGGTCAGGAAGTTACCATGAAGAAGGGATAGGCTACCCACTCCAGGATTCTGGGGCTTCCCTCGTGACTCAGACAGTAAAAGAATCCACCTGCAATTCGGAAGACCTGGGTTCGATCCCTGGATTGGAAAGACCCCTTGGAGAAGGGCATGGCAACCCACTCCAGTATGCTTGCCTGGAGAATCCCCATGGACAGAGGAGCCTGGCGGGCTACAGTCCGGGGGTCGCAAAGAGTCGGACACGACTGAGCAACTAAGTATAGCACAGCACAGCACAGGCGGCACTAAGAGATTGGAGCTAAAGACACAAAGTTCCCCTGAAACTTCCTCAAAGAAGTCATGCAGTGAGCACTCGGGGAGGCGAACTCAAGCTACTGGAATGTGGACACTCTGTGATGGTGTCACTGGTGAAGCCTTGGCCACTATCTGGCCTTCCTGTCACTAGTCAGATTTTCCCTCCGGGACATCTGCTCCCTGAAGGTCCACTGACCCGGTTCACAGCCACCACTCCACTCCCTGCACAGATGTGACCACACCTAACATTTCATAATGTAGCTTATTCCCTGATACTCACGTATGACTCTCTGAGAGTTCCTCCTCCTCTTGGACAGTCTTTTTCTGGGTCCATCCAGACAGCCATCAACCCCAGCGACCCAGCAAGATGCTGGGTGTCACAAGACTTCTCAAGCACAGGTGTCTTAGAGAGTTTTGTTAACCCATCAGCACTGAAGCTGATGGCAAGGGTGCCCTGCCCACTGGGGGTAGCCCTAGGATTGGGGTCTCTTCTGCTCAATTAGTCAGTCAACAAACCCCAAGTGGGTGGCCTGTCCTTATGAGCAGACGCTCACCTGCCCAGCTGTGCTCCTCAGCTACCAGCCTGGTCAAGCAGCCTCTTTTCCCTCCTGATCTGCAATTCCCACTTCTCCTCATGCCTCCCCACCCCGCAGCCCACAGCCCACAGAACAGACCCAACAACCCAATCAGGCTACAAATTAGATCAAATTGTCATTCCATTGTTTTAAAACCCTCTGTGCATGCTAAGTCACTTGAGTTGTGTCCAACTCTTTGTGACCCTATGAACTATAGCCCTCCAGGCTCCTCTGTCCATGGGATTCTCCCAGCAAGAAATACTGGAGTGGGTTGCCATGCCCTTCTCCAGGGGACCAACCTGGATCTCTTACATCTCCTGCATTGGCAGGCAGGTTCTTTACCACTAGCGCCACTTGGGAAGCCCACTTAAAACCCTCTCTGCTAAGTTGTTTCAGTCGTGTCCGACTCTTTGTGACCCCGTGGCTTGTAGCCCGCTAGACTCTTTTGTCCATGGGATTCTCTGGGCAAGGAACACTGGAGTGAGTTGCCATGCCCTGCTCCAGGGGATCTTCCCGATCCAGGGATTGAACTCTCTTTAAGTCTCCTGCATTGGCAGGTGGGTTCTTTACCACTAGCACCACCTGGGAAACCCACTTAAAACCCTTTACTGCCTTTCAAATAGGACTTGGAAAATACATTTCACAAATAAAAACACAGAATGCCAGTTAAATTTGAATTCCAGGTAACACATGAATGATTTTTTAGTATAAAACTTATTTGAAATTCAGATTTAACTGGGTGCCCTCTATTTTATCCAGCAACCCTAGCTGAATATTGATGGATGCCATTTCAATTCCTTACCTTGGCACAGGGATCCTGCAGGGCCCACCTTCCCCTGCCCCCCCACCCCCGGTGGATTCACCTTAACCCTTTACCTGCTCCCCATACCTCCCACCACTCTGAGCTTCTTCCTGCTGCTTGAGCATTGAGTCCTTCCCCGCTCTGAGCCCTTGGGCTTTCTGTCCTCTCCCTGGAACATTCCTCCCTGGATCCTCATACTGCTGGCCTCTAGGTCCCAGGTCTCATCTCCTGGTCACCCCCTCGGGTGGCTGCCCTGAAGCCTTCCAGGCTCTCCCTGCCCCATCTCTCTCTCCTGTTTTCTTCCTGCTGCTCATCTAAATCCACTGCTCACTGGGCTGGAAAATCTCAGGAACCAGCCAAGTGGAAAAGGCACAGGAAGCCAGTGAACTGATTTTCCATCGGGATAGCCTGAGCTGGGGTCAGTGAAAGCTCTGGAAGCGTTGTCCTGGTTCTCCTGCCACATTACAGCTTACTCTTCCCTGTGGGGCTGGAGAGATGGGGCGGGAGAGGGACGTGTGTCTCTTTCAGGGTCTTTCTCTCCCCACCTCCTCCTTGGCCATGTTTTGTAACATTATCGCCCACGGCATCTCTCTGTCCTTGTCACTGCCTTGCCTTCTTTATTCTCTAACTTGGCTCCCCTAGTCACACATTAAGGAAGGCTTTCCCTGGTGGCGCTGTGGATAAGAATCCGGCGGCCAACACAGGGGACATGGGTTCAATCCCCAGTCCAGGAAGATTCCACGTGCCACAGAGCAACTGAGCCCGCTTGCCATAACCACTGAAGTCTTCATGCTCTAGGACCCGAGAACCACAATTACTGAGCCCCTGTGCCACAGCCACTGAAGGCTGAGAGCCTAGAGCCCGTGATCTGCAACAAGAGAAGTCACTGCAGTGAGAAGAAGCTAGAGCGCCAGAAGTAGAGAGTAGCCCCCGCTCCCTGCCCGCATGCAGCAAAGAAGACCCAGCACAGCCAAAATTAAATAAATACAGCAGTGTGTATATGTCAAAAAATAAACTAATTAAAAAAAAAAAAGAAAAGAAAACTCTGGAAGGTTTCTCCTGGTCAATGGGTATCCACACAGATCTCACAAAAGGTTCTTATTGTCACTGTGAGTTTTCCTCTGAAAGCCTTTTTCAGAACTGGGCATCCTGAGTGATTCTAGAATTTCAAAATCTGTGGAGGGGAGCAAGCTGGAGAATCCTTTTGTTCACGCAAGTTCAGCTCCTCTGGAAATTGGGAGCCAGCCCTCAAAAATCTCAGATGTTCTTGATGTGAGCCTCTTGGAGACCTTCAGAGGCGATCCCTGGCTGAGGACTTGCCAACCTCAAGGGTAACCTCTGTGCCTTGAAACTGTGAAGTTAGAGCAAGAAGCCGGTCACACAAATAGCCTTGCAACCTGAGTGTGCACGCATCAGGATCGCTTGGAAGGCTGCTGATGCAGACTGCTGAGCACCCCCCGCCCAGGGAGACTCAAAGTATCCACGCTGAGACTGGACAATTTGCATTTCTTCGTTTGTTTGCTGAAATGTGACCCATTCTTGTGGGATGATGCCAACACTGGATGCAGGACTATTTTAAAGTCATTTGGACCTAATCTCACTTTCACAGATTCTGCTCCTTATTACATCAAATATATTAAAACTTAGCCCATTACACATCAAAGCAAGTCTATTTTGCTACAAATTTTACAAGGACTTTTATAAATTTGCTTTTAATAAATATTTACTGTGTTTATAAATAAGTCATTAATAATAATATAATTTATAATAAATGGTTTGTTTACTGTAATTCATAAATATATAAATAATTTGTTTAATAAATAATTTACTGTAGACTGTCTATATGATTTCTTAACAGTCATATATGTTTGGGAACTTCTTGTGAAGTAAAAGAAATCTAATCTCTGTTATTAAACATTAAGACATTCAAACACGCGATTGAGAAACTCAACAATTAAGGAAGTTGACAAAATGTTATATTACAGGTGGACATATAATTCAATGTTTATTAATTTCAATATGGTCATTTTTAATTTTGAAGCTAATAGATTCTTCTCTTCTGGTTGTAAACACTTTCAAAGGCTCATGGGTCCAGGTGGTGTCTTTTTAATGCCTAAAGTTTAAAATATTCTGCCACATAGGCTCTTGGGATGCTCTTGGCACAAACAGCACAGCCTGGGCACCTCTCCTGAGAACACTGGTGTGGTTCATTCCTTTACCTCCTTCAAGTGTGTACACAAGTATCACCTTCTCTTTGAGACCAAGCCTTACTGCACCTGCCCCTTCTTGGCATCCCTAATCCTCTTCACTTGGCTTGACTATTTCACCTTCCATGTACCATATAATCTACTCATTCTTTTTGTTTATCTGTCCCCCTCTCCTCGTGCCCACTTACCACATCCAGCCAGAACTGGAGAACCAGAGAACTAGAATGGGAATCTTTGTATTTTTCACTGGTGTATCCCAAGTACCTAGGATGCTGCTGCTGCTGCTGCTGCTAAGTCACTTCAGTCGTGTCCAACTCTGTGCGACCCCATAGACGGCAGCCCACCAGGCTCCTCCTTCCCTGGGATTCTCCAGGCAAGAATACTGGAGTGGATTGCCATTTCCTTCTCCAATGCATGAAAGTGAAAGTGAAATCCCTCAGTCGTGTCTGACTCCTAGTGACCGCATGGACTGCCCCTTACCAGGCTCCTCTGTCCATGGGATTTTCCAGGCAAGAGTACTGGAGTGGGTTGCCATTGCCTTCTCCCAGTACCTAGGATAGTTGTTGTTATTTAATTGCTCAGTTGCGTTTGACTCTCTGTGACCCCATGAACTGTAGCCTCCAGGCTCCTCTGTCCATAGTATTTCCCAGGCAAGAATACTGGAGTGGGTTGCCATTTCCTTCTCCAGGGGATCTTCCCAACCCAGGAATCGAACTAGCATCCCCTGCATTGGCAGGCAGACTTTTTATCAACTGTGCCACCTGGAAAGCCCTGTGGGGAGGGAGTAGCCAAATCATAAGGGATAACGAATAAAGGGATGAAAGGGATAAAGGGATAAAAAGATAAAAGATAGAGTGATATAGTGACAGATTTCTTCCTCTTGGGCTCTAAAATCACTGTAGATTGTGACTGTAGCCATGAAATCAGAAGGCAGTTGCTTCTTGGCAGGAAAGTGATGACAAACTTAGTTTGTTGAAAATCAGAGACATTACTCTGCCGACAAAGGTCTGTATAGTCAAGGCTATGGCCTTCCCAGTGGTCACGTATTGTGAGAGCTGTACTGTAAAGAAGGCAGAGCACCAAAGAATTGATGCCTTTGAACTGTGGTGCTAGAGAAGACTCCTGAAAGTCCTCTGGACAGCAAGATCAAGCCAGTCAATCTTAAGGGAAATCGACCCTGAATACGTGTTGGAAGAATTGATGCTGAAGCCAAAGCTCCAGTATTTTGGTCATCTGATGCAAACAGCTGACTCATTGGAAAAGACCCTAATGCTGGGAAAGATTGAGGGCAGAAAGAGAAGAGGGCATCAAAGGATGAGATGGCTGGATGGCATCACTGAAGCAATGGACATGAACTTGGGCAAACTTTGGAGATGGTGAGGGACAGGGAGGCCTGGCGTGCTGCAGTCCTTGGGGTCACAAAGTGTTGGACACAACTGGGCAACTGAACAGCAACAAATAGCGACAACAAAATAAAGATAACGCTGCCTTCGTATTAGAATAATAGCAATAACTAAGATTCATTGAGTTTACTGTGACAGACCCCTCACACACATCATTTCATTTAATCTTTAAATAACCCTGCAAAGTTCCAGATAACATCTGTATCTGCCCTTGACAAATAAGTCAAGGAGACAGGCACAGAGAGGTTAAGGAGCAGTTTCTAAGCCACACAGCCAAGCACCAGCAGAGCCAAGACCTGAGCCCAGGACCGTCAGACTCGAGAACTCTCACCCACTTCCCTGCTGGGAAAAAAAGACCCACCTCTTGTTATCCAGCTGAAGATTGTTTGAGGCTGGCTTTGAATAAGGCAAGAGATACTCTAAGAATGGTCTGAAGCTGTGAAAGTTCAATGGCTTAGTCATGATGGATGAAATTAATTAAAAAAAAAACTACACCCCACGAACATCGTTTAAATTCATCTTGGCTAAAATTTACTCCATCATTATGAAAGGAAAAAACCATTATCTTCCCCGATAGTCCTGAGTTGGCTGATGCATTTAAAAAGCATTTTTGGTAAATTAAAGGATATTTTTGCCCACTCTTCCTGAATGAAAAGCCAACAGAGCAGAGAAAAGGGCACGTTTGTCCTAAGGAAAATGAAAGATGATACACTTGAGAATTCTGCCTGGATGGAATGGGTGATGACTGTGTGATGAAACCTCTGAAAAGAGCCTGTAGCTTGATTACCTGTCCGCAGACACGTCCTGCTGCCTAGAACTCCACCTTTAGAAATCTGTGCTTTTGGGGTTAGACACAGTTGTTTCTAGAAGTCTTCTGCTTTCGCCTCCTGAGAGGAGGGGCTGTGTCTTGTTTGGCTGTTTATCTTTGGGCCAACTCAGCTCTTTCACTAACTTGCCGTGGGAACTTCGGTGGCCACTTTGGGGATGTGTTAGACGGGACAGGTGTGGGGGGAGGCGGGGGTGAAGGGTGGTGGAAGAAGGGCCCTGCTCTCCACTGAAGTGCTCAGGCCCAGCAGCAGAAAGAAGACAAGACTTACCTGCAACTCAGGGAGGAGGAAAGAAGGACTTGAACAAAGTGACCTGAGGCTTCAGAGACAGATTCTTCTCAGCTAGCCAGTTGGAGAGTGACCCAGGCAATGAGTTCAGCACAATTTTAGAGGAGTAGCAACAAAAAGCAACTTGTTTAGGGGGCCAGAGGATATCCTTCTCCTGCTTTGTAACTGAGTCCCCTTTGGCCTGTAGAGACAGGCTTCCTTGGTGGCTCAGATAGTCAGGAATCTGCCTGCAATGCACGAGACCTGGGTTCTATACCCTGGGTTAGTAAGATCCCCCTGGAGAAGGACATGCTTACCCACTCCAGTATTCTTGCCTGGAGAATTCCAAGGACCGAGGAGCCTGGTGGGCTACAAACCATAGGGTTGCAAAGATTCGAACATGATTGAGTGATTAAGCACACACACACAAAGTCTGCAGAGAAGGATGGAGGTATGGAGAGATGGGGTGGCAGGGGGTGGGTTTCATTCTCTGCTGTTGCACTCTCATACCTTGGGCAAGTCTTTTTTTCCTATCAGGGCCTCTTTATCTGTAAATGGGTTGACAGAGAGGCAAGTACTGCCAGGCTGCCTCCCACAGACATTGTAAGAATTGGGGCCCGTGTTGTGAATGGCTCCTCAGTCAGGGCGCCGTTGCAAATGGGTCTTTGTTCGTTGCCCCCAAGAGGCTGCTGTGACTGACGGAGCCATCTCCTGACCCACGAGCTCACAATCAGCAGGATGGGGACCTCTCTGCAGGGCCTCCTTTCCTAGGAGTCTAATCCACCTCCTTAGCCTGCTCAGGCCAGATGCCCCCTTCCTCAGCAGGAAGTCGATGACCACCAAGGATACAGCCCCAATCCAAGCTGGGAGAGCACCCGGTCCGAGCTTGCCCAGTGGCAGCTCAGAGAGGGCACTGCCTCTAGTCCATGAAATCCTAGAACATTTGTCCTTGTTGCCACGATAGGCCTAGGGGGGATTGCCAAGGAGCCAACAGCTGCCTCTCTTCAGGAACCTGGTTACCCTGGTTACCTGGCAGGGGCACCTGGCTGCTGCTAAAGAGAGCCTTCAAGGTAACTGGTGCTTTACTCATACCATGAAGGCCGGGGGGAGGATGGGCCTCTGGCCTGAAGGAGATCAGTCATTTACTGCCAGGCCCCTCCTGTCACTCATTTAGTGATGTACTCACTCCATTCATCATTCATTCATTCAGGCATTCCTTTGCGTCTTGATTTTTTTTCAGCTATCTGTTTGGTCATCCACTCATTTATTTATTAGTTTATTCACTTAGACATTTGTCCACCAGTCCACTCATCCATTATTCTACCTACCCATCTACCTACCTATCCATCCCTTTATTGGTATGGTCCATAATTAAATCAGCCAGGCAATCAATAGACACATAGGTATTCCCATAGCCAAAGGACTGCTGTTTGGCAATGAGGAGGGCGTGGTGCTAATATCTATTGCCAGGCTACTATGTGCTGGGCAATGTGCCGGGCAATGTGCCGACCTCTTAACATATCTGACCTTCACATTAATCCCAGAGGCAAGTACTAAGCTCCCCACCTACAGAGGAGAAAAGCAAGCCCATAGACTCTTGACCTGCCTAGAGACAGTCAACCAGTGGGAGCCGGAGCCAAGGTCCCACCCCAGGTCTCCCCGGCTTTGCAGCCCATGCCTCTTCCCATTTCTTTGTTTACCATCATTGTTTGCACAGCAACACCATCACAACAGTGAACATTTTCATTGCACCTCAAACTTTGCAATCCCTCCTCTTGCCCCACTTTACCGCCCCATCCTCTAATTTCTCTGTAACTATAAATCAGTTTTGGAGAAGGAAATGGCAGCCCACTCCAGTATCCTTGCCTGGAAAATCCCATGGACAGAGGAGGCTGGCGGGATACAGTCCATGGGATTGCCAGAGTCGGACCAACTTAGTGACTTCACCACCACCATGATAAACTAGTTTGCATTTTCCACAGTTTCTATCATAAAACTGGAATCATGGAGTATGTTTTTTGGACAGAGAGTAGTGGATTGTTTGTTTGTTTGTTCTCGGCTGCACTGCATGGCATGTGGGAATCTTAGTGCCCTGACCAGGGATTGAACCCAGGACCTTGTCAATAAAAGCATATAGTCCTAAACACTGGACCACCAGGGAATTCCCATGGGAGAGCAGTGGGTTTTTTTTTTTTTTTTCTCTATTTATGTTTTTTCTGTGTGTGGGTCTGGCTTCTCTCACTGGATGGTATATAGAAATAAAATTGTTTTTGTGTATTGCTTCTGTATTCTGCCACCCTAAACTAATTTGACGAGCTTTTTTGGGTAAATTTCTTCAGATTTTGTGGATAGGCAATCATGTTATCTAGAAATAAAGATCATTTTACTTTTTTTAAAATCACTATTTACAGTGTGCTTTTAGTTCTTTTGGTGCTTATCCCAGTCCTGAGAGTTGCATCATATGGTCCTATTGAGCAAGTGATTGAAGTGTGGCTCAGAGAGGTTGAGGGAGATGCTGAAGATCACAAGTTGCTAAAGACAGAACCTGAACTTGAACTTAGATTTGCTGACTGCACAGCTTTGTTCTTTCCACAGCATTGCGTGCTCCAAGAGTTAGCCCCACAGAGTAGCAAGTTCCGAGTGGCGCTGGCCCCCGGGGTTTGGGAAAGAACCCTGGGGTCTGGGAAGAGAGCCGTGAACATGTGCTGAGGGGTAGGAAAGAATTTCTGGAAGAGGAAGAATCAAGCCAGGCCTTAAGTACAGGGAAAATGTTGCCATGTGAAGAGCACTCCAGTGGGGTAGGGGTGCAGAGAATCTGTGCAGGGGGTTGGCTAGAGCAGACAACCTGTGCAGGGCAAAGGAAGGAGAAGATACTGGAATCTTGGTGGGGTCTTTCCTTCCCAAAAGACTCATCAAAGAATTCAGAGGACTTTTCTAACCCACAACTCTGATCACTTCCCTTTTTTATTTAAAACATTTTCATGCCTCTTCTCCAAATCCCCCAAGACAAAGCTGACACCACGTGCTTGGCCTACAAACCCTCTGTCCCTGCTACTCTGCCTGAGCACCCACCCTGCACTCCCACAGTCCTGCCCACAGAATCCTACCTCTGACATGCCTATGTAGGTCCTTGGATGTGCTAACTTCTCCCAGCAGTGACTCAGGGAGCAGCTTTTGTTTCAAGGAACCGCATGGGCAAGCCTGCCACTCCCTGGCTGCCCTCTTGCATCCAAAACAAACAGTCTGGCGGGCGGCATGTGGGCAGCAGAATGAAACAGAGGAGGGCATTTCAGGATAAGCTGAGAGCGCCCAGAGCAAATCTTGTTTGTTGCTGTTAGGAAATAAAGATGATGAACCCAGGGATGAGTCTGGAGAGGGGAGGGGTGTGAGGCTTCTTCAATGGTCAGGTGGACACCATAGTGGTAGCCTTACTGAGCACTGGCCAGGCACTAAGCCTCATCCTGACAACCGCTATGCAGCAGAGAGACCATCTGACAGAGAGGAAACAGAAGCGCAGAACATGTGATTGAGTGGTTCAGTTACACAGCCAGCAAGCAGTCGATTTGAGCTCAGAACAGCAGCCCTTTGCAACAGCATTGGGGGTCAGAAAGCTTAGATCACAGAGATGTGAACATTTAGATCTTTGAGAAAGCAGAATTTCTAAGCAATGCTAATCATCTATGACCTAAAGCATGAACTGTTGAAGAGCTGTTAACTCAGAGACTGAGCTTTCTAAGTCATGCTACTGGGTTGCCATGTAGAATTAAGAACTGTATCTGTAGCTTTATTTAAGTGATGTAAGTGAAGGACAAGAAAGAAATCAGAAAAAGGAACCCTGCAGCAGGAAGTCCACTGAATCCCACTCACCCAGCAACCTGGGTAATGCCAAATGTCCTACTGGAAGGGGTGTGGCAACCATGAGGGATGGGGGCCACGTGGCAGTTCTTAAGACAGAGTTCTGGGCCATGTCAGAGTTAGGAGCCCCTAGTCCCTCAGAGCAGAGGGCCCACTGACACCCTGCTTCAGGGTTCCGTCCTCCCAGGTCCCTGAGCGCATCTCCACAGGTGCCATGTGGGGCTCGGCATCCCAAGTTAAGCCAGGAACTTGGATTTAGGACATTGGGGTTACTGTCAACAGTGAGGCCTGGGCAGCTGCAAGCCATGCTCACACCCAGTCTGTCCCTCTGGGGCTTCCTGTCAGGCGCCTTCGTGGAGCACGCTGAGTTCCTGCCAGCCGCCCTTCCCAAAGCCAGGTCTGCCCCCAGGTGTCCCCACTGTCCCTGGCAGGAGTCCCGCCTCCCAGAAACCGGTCATTCTTTCTTTTTTGGGTGGTGTACCCCTGAGAAACTGGATCACTGATTTACTGCTGTTACGTGCGTGTGTGCTAGGTGGCTTCAGTCGTGTCTGACTCTTTGCGACTCTTTAGAGTGTGGCTCGCCAGGCTCCTCTGTCCACGGGGATTCTCCAGGGATCAAACCCACCTCTCTTATGTCTCCTGCATTGGGAGGCGGGTTCTTTATCACTAGTGCCACCTGTTCAGTTCAGTTCAGTCACTCAGTTGTGTCCGACTCTTTGCGACCCCACACATTTGCTCCTTGGAAGAAAAATTTGACCAACGTAAAGAGCATACTAAAAAGCAGACACTTTACTTTGCCAACAAAGGTCCGTGTAGTCAAAGCTATGTTTTTTTCCAGTGGTCATGTATGGATGTAAGAGTTGGATTTTAAAGAAGGCTGAGTGCCGAAGAATTGATGCTTTTGAACTGTGGTGTTGGAAAAGACTCTTGAGAGTCTCTTGGACTGCAAGGAGATCCAAACAGTCAATTTTACAGGAAGTCAGTCCTGAATATTCATTGGAAGGACTAATGCTGAAGCTGAAACTCCAATACTTTGGCCACCTGATGTGAAGAACTGACTCATTGGAAAAGACCCTGATGCTGGGAAAGATTGAAGGCAGGAGGAGGAGGGGATGACAGGATGAGATGGTTGGATGGCATCACCGACTCAATGGACATGAGTTTGAATAAGCTCTGCAAGTTGGGGATGGACAGGGAGGCCTGACATACTGCAGTCCACGGAGTTGCAATGAGTCTGACATGACTGAGTGACTGAACTGAACTGGACTGCAGCATTCCAGGCTTCCCCATCCATGATCAACTTCCAGAGCCTGCTCAAACTCATGTCTATCAAGTTGGTGATGCCATCTGGGAAGCACCACCTGGGAAGGCCCTTATTGCTGGTAGGAATGTACAATGGTATAGCCACTCTTGAAAACACTTTGGCGGTTTCTTTTTTCTTTCCTTTGTTGCACTGTGTGGCATGTAGGATCTGTTTCTTACCCAGAGTTTGGACCTGTGCCCCCTGCATTGGGAGCACAGAGACTTAACCACTGGACCTCCAGGGAAGTCCCCAGGTCATTATTTCTTGACCCCTCCTATCTCCAGGCCACGGTGCCGGAGGCTGAGATTATCAAGATAATTAAGATATGGTTCCTGTCCTTGAGGAAGTTGTGGTCCCTTGACAGAGATGCCTCTAAATAATTTCAAACTGGAGAGCAGTGGGGTCACAGAGGAGACAGGCTCATTTCTCCGAAAGGTCAGAAAGGTTCTCAGAGACAATGAGTTTGGCTTGGGGTCTTCGTGCTTGCCTGTAGGAGTAGGCAGGTTTTATTTGTAAGAGATCAGGGGGTGGAATGAAGCTGGAGGGAAGAGCCATTTTGGGCAGAGGGAGCAACATGGAAAAAGAAACAATGGGGGAAACAACCAAAATGTCCATTTATAGGAGAATAGATAAATTGTTCTTAATTCATAAAATGAAACGTTACATAGCAAGAAAAAAGAGCAAATTGTTACAACTCCCGGAGACATAGATAAATTTCACAGGTAGGATGTTGAGCAAAAGAAGTTAGACCTCAAAGAGTATACAATGTAGTATGTAATTACAATTACGTGACATTCCAGAACAGGCAAAACTAATCTACCGGTGATAGAAATCAAGGAGTGATTACCTCTAGCTGGCATAGGAAGCCTTTGTGGGTGTTAGAAGTGTAGTATCTTGATCTAGATGGCGGTTACATAGTTTATTGGTCTGTATGCTTAAGAGTTGCAGACATACATGTCTTAGCTCCAGCTGCTCTAACAAAATACCAGACTGGGTGGCTTAAACAGAAATTTATTTCTCATAATTCTGGAGACTGGAAGTCGGAGATCAAGGCACTGGCTGATTCAGTTCCTGGTGAAGGCTCTTTACCTGATTTGAAGACAGCCACCTTTGCACTGAGTATTCACATTTTGGGGAGGTGAGCTTTCTGGTGTCTCTTCTTTTTTTTAGTATTTATTTATTTGGCAGCACTGGGTCTTAGTTGTAGCACGCAGGATCTTTGCTCTTTAGTTGCAGCATGCAAATTCTTAGTGAGAGCATGTGAAATCTAGTTCCCTGACCAGGGATTGAACCCAGACCCCCACATTTGGAGCAGAGTCTTAGCCACTGGACCACCAGGGAAGTCCTGGTGTCTCTTTTTGTATGGACACCAGTGCTATTGGATCAGGGTTCCATCCTTACGACTTCATAAAAACCCCAGCTCCCAAACAGTCACATTGGGGATGGGGCTTCAATGTACAATTTTGGAGGGACACATTCAGCCCACAATACAGTATTTATCGTTGTTGTTATTCAGTTGCCTAGTCATGTCCGACTCTTTGCAACATACTCCAGTACTCTTGCCTGGAAAATCCCATGGATGGAGGAGCCTGGTGGGCTGCAGTCCATGGGGTCCCTAGGAGTCGGACACGACTGAGCGACTTCACTTTCACTTTCACTTTCATGCATTGGAGAAGGAAATGGCAACCCACTCCAGTGTTCTTGCCTGGAGAATCCCAGGGACAGGGGAGCCTGGTGGGCTGCCATCTATGAGATCGCACAGAGTCAGACACAACTAACGCGACTTAGCAGCAGCAGCAGCCAGCAGCAGCAGCAGGACTGCAGCACGCCAGGCTTCCCTGTCCTTCACTATCTCTTTGCTTAAACTCATGTCCATTGAGTCCACGGTGCCATCCAACCATCTCATTCTCTGCTGTCCCCTTATCCTCGTGCCCTCAGTCTTTCCCAGCATCAGGGTCTTTTTCAGTGAGTCAGCTCTTCGCATTAGTTGGCCAAAGTATTGGAGCTCAGCTTCAGCATCAACTATGCCAATGAATATTCAGGGTTGATTTCCTTTAGGATTGACTAGTCTAATCTCTTTGTCCAAGGGACTCTCAAGAGTCTTTCCTAGCACCATGGTTCGAAAGCATCAATTCCTCTATGCTCAGCGTTTTTTATGGCCCAACTCTCACATCCACACATGACTACGGGAAAAAACTATATTTAAGTTTTACTTCAAAGAAAAACAAAGAAACAAATAATGCTAAGGTCAATTCCTTATTGCCAGAGATTCTGATTCAATTGGTCTAGGGTGGGGTCTCGTCCTAAGAAATATTTTAAAGCACTCAGTGATCCTGACATGCAACAAGGCTTAAGACTCACTGGAGTGGTCCCTTTTAAAGACTTCTCTCTGAGGTTCTAGGGCTTGAATCTTACAGGAGAAGCAGCCAGCTGCCAGGCTTACCCTGGGTTGCACAGACTGCAGTACTGGATAAGAAAATCAGTGTAAAGCTCTCTTTTATCTGAGGGCAGTCTTGCATGAATTGCTGGTGCAGAGACAGCTGCTGAAGTCTCCAGCCTCGGGGCAGTCTGGCCCTGTCCCCCTGCGACTGTGCAGACTTCTCAGGGCCAGCCACACATGCACACCTGCACGGGCTGCTCTTGGCAGGGGCCCAGGCTTGGCATCCCCTTTCAGCTTCTCGAAAGCCCTGCCGAGGAGGCAGGAAAGCTGGGGATTCGAATAAGCCGCAGAGGGACTAGGACCAGGCGAATAATTGTGAATGGAATCCATGCTTGAGACTTCTGGTTCTCACAGCTGCGGATGGGGGATCACCATGGGAATTCTGGGTATTGTTCAGCACTGACTGCAGCCTCCATTGTTGGGCTCTGATTACAGCTTTTGTTTCACCATAAAGTACAGTTATTAAATGCCCAGCCGGGAACAAAGACGTATTTACATGCCAGGGGGTCGGGGAAGGCAAGTTATTTTTAGAGTTGCCCTGCTGTTAAGACTGTGGATGGGGGAAGGGCTTGGAGCGGTGGTTCCAGTTTTTAGGTATAAGTGAAAGATTTCTAAAGGAGCAAAGAGGATGGGAAATGAAGTCATCACAATCCTGCTCTAATATTCCTACATCAATTTATTTATATTTATTTATTTTTAGAGCCAGGAGAAGCAGGGTGGAAAGAGCACTTGGGAAAGCAAATTGAAATTCCCCTGTATTAGAGATCTCCAGAGAAACAAACAGGAGATGGATGGATAGATAGATACATATACAGACATAGATACAGGAGGATATTTGTTATAGGAGATGTCTTGCATAGTTATAGAGAAGTTCCATTATCTGCTGTCTACAAGCTGGAGAACCAGGAAAAAGTGGTGTAATTCAGTCTGAGTCCTACGGCCTGAGAATCAGGGGTCCAACATTTTAGGGCAGGAGACGAGGGATGTCTCAGCTTGAGTAGAGAGAGTGAATTTACCCTACCCCTGCCTTTTTGTTCTATTCAGGCCTTAAATGGACTGGATGGTGCCCATGTTGGGGAAGGTGATCTTGAATCAGTGTACTGATTCAAATGTTAGTCTCTTCCAGAGACATCTTCATTGACACACCCAGAAATAATGTTTTACCAGCTATCCGGGCATCCCTTAACCCAGTCAAGTGGACGCATAAAATCAGCCATCACATCCCCTGAGACTGGCATCCCGGGTCCTTCCAAAGCAGGCCCTTTTTACTTCCCTGGCACCATATCCACATGGCCCTGCTCCCCAGCCATATCGGATTCCCCAAGGTCTTAGACCAGAATGACCACTTCTGTCATCCAGCTATGTGTGTGGTCCACAGTGATTGAAAGAATTCTAGAACGTACTCACTGCCCAGGCGAGAGGCTCCGAATGTGTCATCCGCCTTGCTCAGACAGGCTCAGGAAGTGGGCCAAACAAGATCACACTGATGGAACCAGTAATACGTGCCAGGCACTTGGCTAAGAGTTTCACATGCGTTATTCCACTTAAGACTTACGATGAGGCTGTGAAGTAGGAATTGTTACCAATTCCATTTGATAGGTATTGAGGAAATGTTGAGGCTCAGAGAAATAAGGTAACAAGCCCAAGGTCATGGCTAGTCAGCTCAGATGGATTCCAGAGACCAGGGTGTTTGCTTGTCTTTCCTGGTGTCCACAGGGTCACCTGGTGGAAGCCGTAACATCTGCTTCTCTTCCCCCGGGGGTCATAGCACGGCGGCACGTGTCAGCCCTCCTGAACACTTGAGGCACTCGTTCTTGTTGAACAGAAACATTCTTCTGACAGATGGCAACACGGATGAGAGAAACCACTGGCCTCTGATCTGAGCTGGGCTTAGCTAGCCTTAGACAGGTGAGTGGCAAGGGTCTGAGGAGGAATTTCCACTGCCTAAGAGGGGCTCATTCCCAAATTCTCCCCCAGCTTTGTCTGGAAAGAGCCTTCTAGAATGTTCCCCACCTCAGTGTGGCAATTAGCTACTCAGGTATGACCCTGCACAAGCACTTTGGCTTCAGAACATCTTCCTTTGCAAGTTTTCATGTCACTTTGGAGCAAGAGTACACATGTTTGGGAGATGCAGGCATTGTGTGCTCTGCAATTTTGGGGCTTATCCGAATTGCAGACCTGCCACACGTGGTCAGGATAGTTAATGCATGACCTAACTGGGGTCTGATGGGGCTGGGACCTCACCAGACCCCAGAGATCACAGGGCTTGTTGGGCACCCTTAGGGCTCCCGTGGCACCAGGTGATACTCCATGCCAGGTTCCTTCTTTGTTGCCTGATTGTCCTAAGGCAGGAAAGTGCACCCAGGGCAGGTAGTCCTGCTTTCCAAACATCTGGGAGGCAGTCATCCTCCCCAACCCTCAATTTTCTTCCCTTTGTGAGCCTGGAATTCAGGTTGGTTGCTGACCTGTTTGGAAATCCTGTTCTTGAACCTCAATAAGTATGACATATGGGCAGTCCCTCAGATCTCCTCCCTGAAGGATTGTATTCCAGCTCCAGGACACAAGAATTAGCTCCAGAAGGAGAATCAGTCACCTTATCTGTATTTTGAGCAGGTCACCTCATCCTGTTCCGTCCAGGGTGATGACTGAGAATCACCCTTCCTACGGCATGGCTGAGACAAGGTACACGGGCGGGCCAGTCTTCTGACTCCTCAATCTCAAAAGCAACGCCCACAACTCCCCTCCCAGGGTGTGGGGTTCATTTTCACACCAAAAAAAAAGGAAAGAACTGTCTTTCACTCTCTGCTAGCCAGTTTCTGAAGGGGATAAGAAAGGATAAATGCTGGGTTCAGAGAATGTGTGATTCATATTTGCATTTTGGTGTCTCTTAGTTCTGATTTTTAGTAAAAACAGAAGTTTACTTCTGGAGTTGTTCCTTCATGTTAATTTCTGATTCTGACTCTGTCCATGAAGAGAACTGGTGGTATCCATCATTCAACAGATATTTCTACTCTAGGCACTGAGGATCCCCTGGCGGTCCAGTGGTTAAGACTCTGTACTTCCACTGCAGGGGGCAAAGGTTCTATCCCTGGTCAAGAAATGAAGATCCCCCATGCCACATCCCATGGCCAAAAACAAACCAAAACAAAACAGATAAAATCCCTGTGTGTGTGAATGTTACATTCTAGTGCGACACGTGGAGAATAAACAAGATAAATAAGTAAAATATATAATGTGTGGGAATGTGATCATTGCTAAGGAGAAAAAAATAAAGCAGAAAAAAAAAATAGAGCAGGCAAAGAGCTACAAAGTGTCTGTGAAAGGAGGAAAAGTCAAGTGCTTGGTCTCTTTGTGTGACTTTGCATTATTCTCCTGACTTCTCTTCACTGTTTTAATTTGCATTGTCAAAGGAGCTAATGTCTATATGGAGGAGCAAGAGCCCAGCAGGTAAGCATACAGGAGGGGCTCAATAAATATTTTTGCTGGAAACAAGTGCTTTACACCTGCAAGGCAGGATGATGGTGATGACAAGGATGTTTTAAAGGTAAACTGCAGATTCTTGAATCCAGACTCCTCCTCTCCCTTTTCTTCAGATGACAAGTATCCATGGAATATTCCAGCATTCCTCAGTGCTGTCTGTGGGTCCTGAATGTTCTTGGTTTGCTCCCAGACTGTAATTTCAACAAGGGAATATTCCACATACTTTTTTTTAAATGACACTGAAAGCACTGTTATGTAATGAACCTCTCCATCCAAAAAAAGACTGGAGGAAAAGCAGAGAGTTTTTTTGTTTTTTTTTTTTCTTTTTCTTTTTTCTGTTTTTTTTTTTTTTTCTGGAGGGGAGAGGGGATGGTCGTGTTTATTGGCTGATCCAGAGCCTTCCACACAGAAGGATGCTGACAGGTTCTGGTTATACTGCAGCCTCAGAGTAGCCCCGAGCTTACTTTGTTGTGTGTGTTTGGACAATTTGAGTCACCTCTCTGTTTTTCCTCATTGTCTGTAAAGGTGACTGTCAGAATCAAACCACCTTTGGGGCTTGTTACCCAAAAAGAGCAAAGGAATAATTTAAAACCACTCAGTCAATGATGTCAAATGAGAATAACCATCAGGAGAAAGAGTTGCTCTGGGTCCCATCTGGAGGGAGTGAGAGCTCTCTGCTTTAGTGGTCTGATCTCTGAGCCAGGATTTTCAGATCAAACACAAGATGTTATGTTTGAATTTCAGATAAACAAAGGAATATTTTTCATAAGTTTAAATATGTCCAGTCTAGAATCTTCTAGGATTCTGGAGCTGGAGACCCTTCCAGACCCTCTAGCCAGGGACAACAAGCTCAAATGCCCAGAGAGATCAGGCAAATGACATCTGGTGAAATCTCCCTATTTTTAAATGTTAGCCACCCATTCAGTTAAAAATAAAACCCACTGTGTGGACAAAAGGAAATAGCTCTGGCCAGTTTATAAACTACGATGAGGCCAAATCCTTTCAACCATTGTAAAGATGAGGAAATGCGGCCCTGGGAAGACAGGTGTCAGCAAGGCGACCCAGCTAAGGTTTCTCAAAAGATAACAGAACAGTCATCTTGGAAATGCTGAAGACAAGCAGCCTGAAAGAGCCAGGGCGGGAGCATTCCATGCAGTCTAAAGAGCACTTTCCTCTCTATCAGCTTAGAGGACTCTGAGAACATTTTGGAAGGTGAGCAGTTGAGGTCACTGAGCATCAGAAGGGTAGAGTGTCACTAAGGTCATACAGGGGAATGTCCACAGGTAAGTCTAGGGCTATTTTTAACTCCACCTCTGATTCAGATGAGATAATACCTAAGTTTCCTCAAGGATCCTAAGGAAGGCAAACTCCAAATCTGGTTCTCTGCCTCATAAACAGAATTGAGTCAGGAGGCCAGCCCAAGTGCTGAGACTTTTGACCCAGTCCACAAATAAAGAAGGGGTTAAGTCATCAAGGTTCCATTCGTGTCATCAGGCTCGTCCGCACGTACCTTGTGCCTTTTGCCCCAGCAGCTTGATTTGTCTTCTGGACTTCTTCACATAAGGAAGGATGTTCTGAAAGGTGTTGCTAAAGATTTTGATGGGGGAAGGATGTGATCTAAGGCTGGGCAGGAGAAGGAAAGGAAAAAGGACACAAACGGAACAAATATTTATTGAGAGCCTAATGTTTGCCATGTGCTGCGAAAGCCGTGGCATATAATCCTTTGCCAGCTCTTTGCGTGTCTGAATGATTTTTTTTCCCCTCAGGTTTCAGCTCAAAATTCACTTCCTCAGAGAGTTTTCCTTGACCATCCTGTCCAAAGAACCTCTCCGTCTCCCCGATCCCTCTCTTTTTAAATATATAATTTTATTTGTTTATTTTTGGCTGTGCTGGGTCTTCCTTGTTGGATGGGCTTTTCTCTAGCTGAGGCAAGTCAGGACTGCTCTCCAGTTGCTCTGTGCAGGCTTCTCATTTCAGTGACTTCTCTTGTGGTGGAGCAAGGGCTTTAAAGCCTGAGGGCTTCAGTAGCACGTGGGCTCTAATGCACAGGCCTAACTGCAGAGAAACTCGTCCCCACTACCTATCTCTTTAATTTGCTTGATTTCTCCGTTTCCTAAACAGGGGTGTATATCCTACGGGTTTAAGCACTAGCTACTAACCGCAGGCTCCCTGAGGGCAGGACGACCCTCAAGCGTGTGCCTAATGCCTCTCAAGAGATTTGGCATGACATGGTAGGTTTAGGAACAAATATTTATGATAAGACATCTATGTTCCAACTCGTCAACTAATTGAATACCGACTAACTGAATTTTGACTAATCATTCTTTAAGTTTCCCTAAGCCTCCTGTCCTAGTAAGTAGGAGGCGGAGCTAGTTCTAGGAAGAGAGAAATTCTTAGGAGAAAGAATAATTGGCATGAAGAGCTGGTAAAGCAATTTTTCCCTCAGGTCACCCAGCAGCCTTTGAATTTTACATTTCCCGGACTGATTTATGGGATTGCTTGCAAACAAATTGTCTGCCGCGAATGAAGCCTATTTTTAAAGATCCCTGTGCCTGGGAGTTCTCGGCGGTGACACAAGAGAACCCCGAGCTCCACTCGCGAGCCAAGCCCCGCGTTCCTCCAAAACTACGGATCCCAGGATGCAACGCAGCGCGAGGGCCCAGAGCTCCGCGCGCGGCCCTCCCCTTGGAACCCAGGAGACGCCCAGAGCCCGGCGCGCCACGCCTCCGGGGGTCCGCGCGGTGCCTGCTGGGACATGTAGTCCTCCCCCCGCCGGCTGGGAGTGCCCGCTCCGGAATCTCGGCCGCCGTCTGGGGGGCTGAGGCGGCGCGGGCACGCGTGCGCAGTGCGCGGGCGGGCCGTCGTGGGCGCCGCTCCCGGCAGCTGTGGGTGCGTGTGGGACACCCCGCCTCCCAGGACCGTGGCGGTGCGGGTGCTCCGGGGGCCGAGGGCCGCCCGTGAAGTTCGGCGTGAGGAGTGTGAGGAGCGGCGCCGGGGCAAGGGTGAGCGGGGCCGGGCTCCCGGAGCGCGGCGCCTACTGAAGCGAAAGCTGGGAGGCTTGAGGGGCCGGTGAGTGCGGGGCGGCGGCGGCGGGCGGCGGCGCGGGGTCCCGGGCCCCGCGAGGCGTCTCCTCAGGCGGGGTCGGTCGGCCGGCCAGCGCGGCTGCACCTGGGCGAGGCCGCGGGGGGCCCGGGCTCACCTGCGCGCGCGAGGTCAGGGGCGGCGGGGGTCTCTCTTCCCGCGCAGCTCCCGAGCCCTCATTGTTTTCCTGACCTCGGCCCTCGGCGGCGTCCGGCCGAGGAGGGTGTGGGGAGCGCCCCGGGCGGCCGTCGCCGAGGAGCTCTGTGGTGGCTCCGTTCAAAAGTACCGTCGCGCCCTCGCCTCCCGGTTGGCCCGGCCGGCCGGCCAGCTGTCGGGGGTGGTGGTGGGGATTCCCGGCGGGCGACGCCTGTCGAGCAGGGGTGACTTTCGGGGCTGTGCCTACCCCCACCCCCGGAGGGGGTGCTCAGCTGCTTTGGGCACGGTTTTCTATTCTTTTTCCTGCGCTTTCGCTTTAGGACTCGCCGAGTCAGAAGTCGACTCCGCCCAGTGTCCCCCCGCCGGCATCCTGCAGTATTCGTGCCTTTTTTACCCTCGCACCTTCGTGGTGCGATGACCATAGGGCGGTAAAAGTTGGCAGTGACTCGTCCAGGGTCACGCAGGTAGGACGGATGAGGCAAACTCAGGTCTTGAAAGCTTAAGAGGCCAGCAGCTGCCAGTCGCACCGCTTTGGGACCTGCTTGAATGGTTTGTGGTTTCTTTCGAATGCTTTCTATTGACCGCCCTGGACAGACCATCAGAGGGGAGAGTGTTGTCATAATGAAAGTGGTGTTTGGTAGAATTCTAGTTGTGTTGTGTCCCACGGCTGAGCGTCTGACCCCGCTGGGCACCTCAGCAATGAAACTAGATCGCTCTTGTTTGGGGGCAGATCTAAGAGGAAGTTATAGAAGATATAGCCAGGCAATTTGTGCCATTTTTCCCCCTCCTATTTCACCGTCCAGTCTTAAACTGCTCGTTTTCTTACTTTACGGTTGATCGTTGTCAGTTTTGTTACGATTTTCTTTGCTTTAACGAAGCCATTGCCGTTTGTGAATTAGTTTTTCAACTAGAAAAAATCTTATTTCCTGTGTGCTTAATGACTGGAACCAATAGCGCACTATGCGGTTTATACCTTTGTCTTTTGTCCTAGAACTACTCATCAGTCGGCTTTATTTCCCCCAGGCACTCGGCTTCCAAACTTTCTGGGTTAGTTTAATGCCGTTGAAATACTTCTGAGTAAAATTTGGGTACCCTTTATATGATTCAGACAAAAATTTGAAAAAGTAATTTTGTAAAACTGTTTTTCTTCGCAAAAGACTTTGAAGAATTGTTATTTAAAAAAATAGTAAGATTCTTTCTGAATAAAAAGCCTATTTTTTTCATACTCAAATTTTCATATTAACATGTTTGTGGCAAAAAATATTTCCCCAAAGAGTTTGTTTAAAATATTCCTTAATTTGGTCATATCTCCCCAGGGGAAATGACATGTTAGAATATTTGTAGATTTAAGCAAGAATAAGCTTAGCAGAATTTGAGTTAATAGTCAATTTTGTAGAGCTGTAAACCCTACAGTGTATCCACTGACAGGGTTCTCTTGAAGAGTATACCCATATCAAAGGATATGGCCATGACTTTGTGGTAAGCAGAGGATAACTTTAGTGACATTGAGAAGATGTGATTTGTATGAAACTGCTTTCTACCTCACTTTATCTTGTTAATTAGTATTTTTATTGTTGCTTTGGCTAAAGGCGGGAAGTAGCAGGTTTGTATCCCCCCTCTCCTAAGTTTTAGCAACATAGCAAAATAGGAAAGAACTGGTGTGTAAATTTGAGTTTGTCATAGATTAGGAGAGACAGTGAAACAGGATAAGTAAACAATTGTTAGGAAACTGCCATGAGTTCATAAGCCGGAAGGACCTTTTTAGAATTGTTTAAGGACATTAAGAATACCATTGAGTTATTTAAAAAGTCACTGTGGGCAGTACTCACAGGTTGGTTGTTAATATATAGGATGTGATATTGAAGACTCCTTGAAAAGTACTTGGGAAAGGTGGAAACATTTTATCTTTTTATAGGGCATTTTCTCAAAAAACATTTAATGCACCTTAAAAAAATAAGACTTTTATTTAAGCCTGAAAGTTTTTACAGCCCTACTGCCAAACCCACAGTGAGTTCTGCTGATGACAATTTGTAATCCAGAATAAAATCTGTCAAGTAATTTATTAGTGTAATTTAACTTGGGCTTTCACATTGATGCACTGCTTGATGTTAAATAATTATTCTTGTTTAAATAACTGTCATTTAAGAATGAGGGAGATAAATAGTTTTCTGAACAAAATGTAGTAATTAGTCAGATGTGACAGTAGTTACATTCTGCCTTTATTAGAAAATTCCAAGTTCTGTGGCAGTAACTGCCAAAGCTGTGAACTAAGGTAATATACAAATATTGCTTTTTTACATGCTTGAGCATTTTATTTTTGATAATATTAAAATTTGATTTTAAATTTCAAAATGATTTGCCTCACATTTAGATCTACAATAATACAATAAAATGGCTTTGGTAGGAGATAAATATTAAAATTTAGCTTTATTTCTTTTGAGCATTTGTAAGTCCATAGCATTTGGAAATTTTATTGACTGGTATCAGGAAAGACTTCTTAGAGTAGAAACTTTCTGTGGCCTTAGACACTTGTCTGTAATGCTTAATTATTTTTAGAAATATAAAAGTGTAGGATTTTTCAAATATAAAAATAAAAATTGTTGGTATTTGCTGTAGCCATAGGACTTTGTTGTGCTTAATGAGTGACATCAAACCATTTGAATTCTGAGTGATTTCTTTTCCTAGTAGCTGCTGTATGATAAAGAACATGTGAGTTTGTAATTCCTAGAAGATATTTAAGCAAACATGTGTTTGCTGTTTATTTTGGTAAGCCTTTGATTAGCTGAGTTGCTTTGATTCAGGAAGATGGTATTTTGAGGATTTTATATTGTAAACATTCTTTGAACTGGAATTTCTGTTGAATATAAAAGAAAATCAAAGTCATTTAGGATTTTTTTAACACTTCAATCTATTTAAGTCATGAGAGTTTTAAAAATATTGAAGTCAAATATTTTTTCCTTCATGAAACTCTTATCAGACTTATCAATCTGAGAGTTTTATTGTTCAAAAAGTTGCGGTTTTACTCTGTTGGACAACCTCGCCTTTAATAGTTTAACTATTGAAATCTGGATTCTGGATTCAAGAAGTTTAACCTCTTTTTGAAGAAAGGAGAGTCACAAACGCTTAGAATTGGAAGCACTCTCAGAGGACTTCTAATGTAGCGTCTTACCGGGTACAGTAAATCCCCCTTGGGAATTTCCACATCAGGTGTTGCTCTCATTAGTTGAGGGCAGTGATGCTGTTCCATGTGTCCTCAGGTCATTGAGCAGTCTGAGCTTGGTGAGAACCAGACTTAAGACGATTATATTTTTCAGCATCGACTGCTTTCAACCATGCTTTGTTGGATCTTCCCTCTTGCTACCTCATGACTCCATGGGCAAGTGGTAGTTTTTCTATCATTTACAGCTTTTAAAAGCTCCAGTCTAAACTATTTCAGTTTATACCTTCAGTCTATGAAAGCCCCTCTTCTTTACCCCAGTATCTGGCCACATCATCCCCGAAGCACTTGCAGTGGGGAGGGGTTGTTACATGCTCCCTGGATACCTCTTTTCCCTCTTTGTCGGTCTATTTGGACAGGGACTAGTTAGAAGAAAAATGGGAAAAGGCAACTATTTCTCACCATCTTAATAAAGTTCTTTTTTGATTAACAATGGCAGGCTGTTAATGTTGACTGGTAGGCTTCCAAACTGGAAATTTTGGTGAGATCTTGCAGGGAAACTCCCCACTGCACAGTCCTTGGGTATGACATTTGCTGTGGGTAGACCTTTACTAACCTACACTCCGTCCTCCTTGTTCCTGTCCTCTCAGTCTGCCTGCTGACCGTATGAGTGTTTGGGGATGAGGTGGGTTTCGCTCTGCCATCCAGATTTTTTGATAACAGAAAGACAGCTCAAGTCCAGCTACCTTCTGTAATTTTCACTTAACTCACTGGAAGCTTATTTCCTCTTGATGTCAGATGTCAGCATTCAGGCTGCTTAAGTCTGCTCCCTTTCTGTGCACTGCCTGCCATTTCTCAACAATTCTCCTTGTCCCCCTGCTCATGTAGGCCCTGGGACAGTCACTCAGTCTCCCTCATAAGCCGACATCTAACTGGAGAATGGGGTGATGCTCTCTTCTCCTCGTGGGCACTTCTGATCTTGGTGAATGATTCTCTTGGGGCCCCCTTCTGCAGTTTGTGGGTAGACAGCATCTTCAATTCCCTGTGTTCTTCCTGAACACTGAAATACTTTTCATTTTTTCCCCTGTCTTCTGTCAAGTGATTGTATGGAGTGGAATGATGGTAAGGCATCAGTTAGGGTACCACAGCCCTGGGTTGTGTGTGTGGGGGGGAGGGGGCGCGGGTGTTGGTGCCAGACTTCACGAATGTTTGATCCTTGATCTCTGTATATCTTTGGCTTTGTGTTTGTCAACAGTTTTGGGACAAGAGTACTTCCACTCAACTTCTAATCAGCAAATAGTACTGAAGTCCTGTGGGCCTCATGAAGTCTCACTATGCAGAATTTAATTTTTCTTTTCTTTCTTTCTTTCTAATTTTTGTTTTATTTTTATTTTTTACTCACTTCATGGTTCCTGACTGATGAAGTGTTTTTAACTGTGTGTGTCAATTTATGAGTGTTTGTATGCTCTAACTACTCCTAAGAGCACAAGTAAATCTGAAGGATAGACTTTGTTTTAATACAATTTTATCTGTTTCATCATCTAAGCAAATCAGTTAAATCTAAACAATTTCTCATCAGATGAGGAAAAAGGAGCTTTCTGTCTGGAAACTTAAATGTTAATATTTAATGCAATAATTATGGATTCCTTAATATTTCATTCAGCAAATTGTTACTTAGTCCCTTCCATATTCCAGCCACTGTTTTAAGCACTGGAGAAACAATAGTAAATAGGAAAAAAAAAATGTTGCTGTCATGAAGCCTACTTTCCAGTGTCGGGAAACAGACAAGAAATAGATAAATAAGTAAATGATATTGTTTGTTAGCATTAAATACTAAGAAGAGGAATGAAGCAGAGAAGGGAGATGGGAAGGGGCAGGACAATTTGGAGCATTTTCAGTTTTCAATAGGATGTCAAGAAGGCTTCACTAAGAGAGTGATATTTGAGTGAAAAGGCTTTGAGTGGGGAGCTTGTCTAGTGTAGCAGGCATCCAGTGGCCAGATGTGTAGCTAATCAAGGGCGTTTGGGACAGGTTGAGTGGGGTAGGTGAAGCCTGTGTATCTTTGTAAGAGCTATGGTTTTTACTTTGAATGTGATGGGATTGAGTTAAAACAATGATTCTTAACCCTGGCCGAACATGGGAATTATTGGGGAAGCTATAAAAATGTATCGATGCTTAGATCCCATCTCCAGAGTTTCTGATTTAGTTGGTCTGGATGCCCTAGTCTAGGCATCAGGTAATTCTAATAAGCAGCTGAAGTTGCAGAGTTTTTTTGAGCAGAGTGACATTATACAGTATTGAAGAGCATGGGCTTTAGAGCCAGATTCCCCTGGTTTGGATCCTGGCTCTGCTACTTCTTAATCATGTGACCTTGGACAAGTTATTTTTAAAACCTTCTGTGCTTTGAAAGAGATCTTAGAGAAAGGAATTCCCTGGAGGTCCAGTGGTTAGGACTCCACACTTCCACTGTAGGGGACCCGGGTTCAATGGAACTAAGAGACTCATGGAACTAAGAGACTCATGGAACTCTGCTCAGTGTTACTTAGCAATCTGTTTGAGTTTGGGGGAAAATGAATACATCTATATGCATGGCTGAGATCCTTTGCTGATCACCTGAAACTGTCATATTGTTAGTCAGCTATACCCCAATACAAAATAAAAAGTTAAACAAAAAATCTTCTATTCTTTGGTTTTCTCATCTGTAAAATTGTTGTTATAAGGATTAAATGAAATGAATGTTTAATTGCAGATATTGAATAAACACTTGACTATGTGTTTTAATGAGATCACTGACAGCTTTATGGAGAATGGAGTGAAGTGGGAGGGGAGCCCTTGGAGTAATCCAGCTGAGAGGTAATGATAGCTTGGGCCACAATGGCAGCAATGCATCTGGTGAGAAGTGGTGGGATTCTGGATGTATTTAGAAGATGGAGCAAATAGGATTTGCTTATGGATTGGACATGGAACGAGAGAGGTCTTGATCCAGTGTGACTCCAGATTTTGCCTGAACAGCTGGAAGAAGTGAATGACTGTTTACTGAGATGGGAAGGACAGAGGGGAACAGATTGCCAAGGGGGTATATCTGCACCCAGTTTGTTAAGTGTGAGATGTCTCCACTATCTCCCGAAGTTTGCTCAAATTCATGTCCATGGGGTCAGTAATGCTTTCCAACCATCTCATCCTCTGCCACCCCCTTCTCCTTTTGTCTTCAATCTTCCCCAGCATCGGCATCTTTTACACTGAGTCAGCTCTTTGCATCAGGTGGCCAAAGTATTGGAGCTTCAGGTTCAGCGTTAGTCCTTCTGGTGAATATTCAGAGTTGATTTCCTTTAGGATGGACTGGTTGGATCTCCTTGCAGTCCAAGGGACTCTCAAAAGTCTTCTCCAATACCACAGTTCAAAATCATCAATTCTTCAGTGGTCTGCTTTCTTTATGGTCCAACTCTCACGTCCATACATGACTACTGGGAAAACCATAGCTTTGACTATACAGACCTTTCTCAGCAAAGTGATGTTTCTGCTTTTTAATATGCTGTCTAGGTTTGTCATGCCAGTCCATTTTACTTTGCTGATTCCTAAAATGTCAGTGTTCACTCTTGGCGTCTCCTCTTTGACCACTTCCAATTTGCCTTGATCCATGAACCTAACATTCCAGGTTCCTACACAATATTGCTCTTTACAGCATCGGACTTTGCTTCTGTCACCAGTCACATCCATAACTGGGTGTTGTTTTTGCTTTGGCTCTGTCTCTTCATTCTTTCTGGGGTTATTTCTCCACTGATCTCCAGTAGCATAATGGGCACCTACCGACCTGGGGAGTTCATTTTTCAGTGTCCTATCTTTTTGCCTTTTCATGCTGTTCATGGGGTTCTCAAGGCAAGAATACTGAAGTGGTTTGCCATTCCCTTCTTCAGTGGATCACGTTTTATCAGAACTCTGCACCATGACCCGTCTGTCTTGGGTGGCCCTACACAGCATGGCTCATAGTTAATCACTGAGTTAGACAAGGCTGTGGTCCATATGATCAGATTGGTTAGTATTCTATGATTGTGGTTTTCAGTCTGTCTGCCCTCTGATGGAGAAGGATAAGAGGCTTATGGAAGCTTCCTGATGGGAGAGAATGACTGAGGGGGAAACTGGGTCTTGTTCTGATGGGCGGGAATCATTTTAGGAATCAGCAAACTAAAATGGACTAGAATGGGTGAATTTAACTCACGTGACCATTATATCTAATCTACTACTGTGGGCAAGAATCCCTTAGAAGAAATGGAGTAGCCATCATGGTCAACAAAAGAGTCCAAAATGTAGTATTTGGATGCAATGTCAAAAACGACAGCATGATCTCTGTTCATTTCCAAGGCAAACCGTTCAATATTACGGTAATCCAAGTCTATGCCCTGACCAGTAACGCTGAAGAAGCTGAAGTTGAACAGTTCTATGAAGACCTCCAAGACCTTCTAGAACTAACACCCCCCAAAAGGTGTCCTTTTCATTATAGGGGACCGAAATGCAAAAGTAGGAAGTCAAGATAACACCTGGAGTAATAGGCAAATTTGGCCTTGAAATACAGAATGAAGCAGGACAAAGACTAATAGAGTTTTGCGAAGAGGATGCACTGGTCATAGCAACAACAGAGAAGACTTCCAACAACAGAGAAGACTCTACACATGGACATCACCAGGGGGTCAATACCAAAATCAGATTGATTATATTCTTTGCAGCCAAATATGGAGAAGCTATATATAGTCAGCAAAAACAAGCCCGGGAGCTGACTGTGGCTCAGATCACGAACTCCTTATGGGCAAATTCAGACTTAAATTGAAGAAAATAGGGAAAACCACTAGACCCTTCAGGTATGACCTAAATCAAATCCCTTACAATTATACAGTGGAAGTGACAAATAGATTCAAGGGTCTAGATCTGATAGAGTGCTGAAGAATGATGGATGGAGATTCATGACACTGTACAGGAGACAGGTATCAAGACTGCCCCAAGAAAAAGAAATGCAAAAAGGCAAAATGGCTGTCTGAGGAGGCCTTACAAATAGCTGTGAAAAGAAGAGAAGCAAAAGCAAAGGAGAAAAGGAAAGATACACCCATTTGAATGCAGAGTTCCAAAGACTAGTGAGGAGAGATAAGAAAGCCTTCCTCAGTGATCAGTGCAAAGAAATAAAGGAAAACAATAGAATGGGAAAGAATAGAGATCTCTTCAAGAAAATTAGAGATACCAAGGGAACATTTCATGCAAAGATGGGCACAATAAAGGACAGAAATGGTATGGACCTAACAGAAGCAGAAGATACGAAGAAGAGGTGGCAAGACTACATAGAAGAGCTATACAAAAGAGATCTTCACAACCCAGATCATCACGATGGTGTGATCACTCACCTAGAGCCAGACATCCTGGAATGTGAAGTCAAGTGGGCCTTAGGAAGCGTCACTAAGAACAAAGCTAGTGGAGGTGATGGAATTCCAGTTGAGCTATTTCAAATCCTAAAAGATGATGCTGTGAAAGTGCTGCACCTAATATGCCAGCAAATTTGGAAAACTCAGCAGTGGCCACAGGACTGGAAAAGGTCAGTTTTCATTCCAATCCCAAAGAAAGGCAGTGCCAAAGAATGCTCAAACTACTGCACAATTGCACTCATCTCACACACTAGTAAGTTCAGTTCAGTTCAGTCGCTCAGTCATGTCTGACTCTTTGTGAACCCATGAATCACAGCATGCCAGGCCTCCCTGTCCATCACCAACTCCCAGAGTTTACTCAAACTCGTGTCCATCAAGTCAGTGATGCCATCCAGCCATCTCATCCTCTGTTGTCCCCTTCTCCTCCTGCCCCCAATCCCTCCCAGCATCAGAGTCTTTTCCAATGAGTCAACTCTTCGAATGAGGTGGCCAGAGTATTGGAGTTTCAGCTTTAGCATCATTCCTTCCAAAGAACACCCAGGACTGATCTCCTTTAGGATGAACTGGTTGGATCTCCTTACAGTCCAAGGGACTCTCAAGAGTCTTCTCCAACACCACAGTTCAAAAGCATCAATTCTTCGGTGCTCAGCTTTCTTCACAGTCCAACTCTCACATCCATACATGACCACTGGAAGAACCATAGCCTTGACTAGACGGACCTTTGTTGGCAAAGTAATGTCTCTGCTTTTGAATATGCTATCTAGGTTGGTCATAACTTTGCTTCCAGGGAGTAAGCGTCTTTTAATTTCATGGCTGCAGTCACCATCTGCAGCGATTTTGGAGCCCCAAAAAATAAAGTCTGACACTATTTCCACTGTTTCCCCATCTATTTCCCATGAAATGATGGAACCAGATGCCATGATCTTAGTTTTCTGAATGTTGAGTTTTAAGCCAACTTTTTTCACTCTCCTCTTTCACTTTCATCAAGAGGCTTTTTAGTTCCTCTTCACTTTCTGCCATAAGGGTGGTGTCATCTGCATATCTGAGGTTATTGATATTTCTCCCGGCAATCTTGATTCCAGCTTGTGCTTCTTCCAGTCCAGTGTTTCTCATGATGTACTCTGCATATAAGTTAAATAAGCAGGATGACAGTATACAGCCTTGACGTACTCCTTTCCCTATTAGAAAGCAGTCTGCTGTTCCATGTCCAGTTCTAACCGTTGCTTCCTGACCTGCATATAGGCTTCTCAAGAGTAAAGTAATGCTCAAAATTCTCCAAGCCAAGTTTCAATAGTACGTGAACTGTGAACTTCCAGATGTTCAAGCTGGATTTAGAAAAGGCAGAGGAACCAGAGATCAAATTACCAACATCTGCTGGATCATCAAAAAAGCAAGAAAGTTCCAGAAAAACATCTATTTCTGCTTTATTGACTATGCCAAAGCCTTTGACTGTGTGGATCACTAAAAACTGAAAAATTCTGAAAGAGATGGGAATACCAGACCACTTGACCTGCCTATTGAGAAACCTGTGTACAGGTGAGGAAGCAACAGTTAGAACTGGACATGGAACAACAGACTAGTTCCAAATAGGTAAAGAGTACGTCAAGGCTGTATACTGTCACCCTGCTTATTTAACTTACATGCAGAGTACATCATGTGAAATGCCCGGCTGGATGAAGCACAAGCTGGAATCAAGATTGCTGGTAGAAATATCAATAACCTCAGATATGTAGATGACACCACCCTTATGGCAGAAAGTGAAGAAGAACTGAAGAGCCTCTTGATAAAAGTGAAAGAGGAGAGTGAAAAAGCTGGCTTAAAGCTCAACATTCAGAAAACGAAGATGATGGCATCTGGTCCCATCACTTCATGGCAAATAGATGGGGAAAGAGTAAAAACAGTGTCAGACTTTATTTTTTGGGGCTCCAAAATCACTGCAGATGGTGACTGCAGCCATGAAATTACAAGACACTTGCTCCTTGAAAGAAAATTTATGACCAACCTAGATAGCATATTCAAAAGCAGAGACATTACTTTGCCAACAGAGGTCTGTCTGGCCAAAGCTATGGTTTTTCCAGTAGTCATATATGGATGTGAGAGTTGGACCATAAAGAAAGCTGAAGCGCTGAAGAATTGATGATTTTGAACTGTGGTGTTGGAGAAGACTCTTGAGGGTCCCTTGGACTGCAAGGAGATCCAACCAGTCCATCCTAAAGGAAATCAGTCCTGAATATTTGTTGGAAGGACTGATGCTGAAGCTGAAAGTCCAATACTTTGGCCACCTCATGTGAAGAACTGACTTATTTGAAAAGACCCTGATGCTGGGAAAGATTGAAGGCGGGAGGAGAAGGGGACGACAGAGGATGAGATGGTTGAATGGCATCACTGACTCAACGGACATGAGTTTGAGTAAACTCTGAGAGTTGGTGATGGACAGGGAGGCCTGACGTGCTGCAGTCCATGGGGTCGCAAAGAGTTGGACATGACTGAGGGACTGAACTGAACTGAACTGAGGTTTGTCATAGCTTTCCATCATACTAATTCAGATGCATTGTGTCGAATTTTTCCTTTTGTGTTGCATTTGTATATTTTTTCTTTTACTCTGAAAATCCAGATTCCTAATAACAAATAAAAATTGTTTTATTTTAAATATAATCATAGCATCAATATGTTTGCATTGTCCTATTGTTGAAGTACATGAAATACTATCATTCAAATAAAAGAGTTTGAGAATTACAATAGCAAGTAGGATTGTCAGTCATAGGAGAAATGCACATTTGATTTTGTTAAATGATGTCAAATTCACCTCGGCAGGGCTGTACCATTCTGCATTCCCACCAGCAATTTAAGAGAGTTCCTATTTTCTCACAGCCTTACTGTTATAGCATATTGTCAAACTTTTGAATTTTTGCCAGTCTCATAGATGAGAAATGGTATCTCTGTGCAGTATAGATTTTGGGGGGAACTTTTGTTTTTGTAATGAAGAGCTGTGATATCCACAGATATCACACTCAGATATAACACTTTGTGTAAATAAATATCTCTAGATTATAAGGATCCATTTTCTTAGTAATATAACCACAATGTCATTGCACTGGAAAAAAAAATTAGCTATTTCCTTAATATCTTGAGGCAGTATTCAAATATCCAGTTTCCTTAGATAAGCCAGTGTTGTTGTTATTAACAAGATTTAAATAAGGTCCACATGTTGTGATTACATCTTTTCAGGTCTTTTAATCTATAGGTTCTTCCTCCAGTTTCTTTGCCGCTGCTCCTTTCTAATTTATTTCTGAAGAAACCATGTTGTTTGTCCTGAGAAACTTCAAGAGTTTGAATTTTTTCTATTTGAATCTCTGATATAGTTGAACATGTTCTTTTCTCTGTCTTCTCTGTTTCCTATAAATTGGTAGTTAGATCTTGATTCGGGTATTTTTTACACTTTTTTTCCCCCATAAATGATAGATGGTATATAAATTCCACAAGGAGGCACATGAAGTCTGTTGCCTTTTTTTGTGATGTCAGTAGCAATGGCTATATCTCTGTATGTTATTTTGGGATTTTGTTATATGAGTGAAGTTGAGCATCTCTTCATATATTTAAGGGTCATTTTTATGTTTTTTCTTGTGGAATATGTGTTCATGTCTTAATTGATTTTTCTATTGAAGTTTTGATATATTTCCCTTGACATTTTTTGCAAGCTAAATTTTAGGGAGATTAGCCTTTTGTCATGTAAGGTGCAAGTATTTTTTACTGGTTTTGACTTACTATCAGGACTTGCCACACAAAATATTTTTTAAAAAATTATTTGTAGTCACATTTATCAGTGAATTTTTTGTTCTGGATTTAAAAAAATTTTTGGAGTTAAATCACATACACTAAACTTTTAAAGTTAACAATTGATGAGTTTTGACCATTTTGTTGCATGCATTACGAGTTCCTTTATATTGTAGAGTGCTATTCCATACTATAAATATACTATATTTTCAAAATCTATTCACCTTTTGTGAATACTGACATTTGTGTTGTTTCTGGTTTGGAGCTATTATCAATCAAGCGGCTATGAATATTTATGAATTACTCTTTGCATGAATATACTTTCATTTCTCTTGAGTAATACTTAGGAATAGAATGGCTGGGTTAGGTGTATGTTTGGTTTTATTGCCAGAACTTTTCCCACAGTGCTTGTACCATTTTACATTCTCATCAGCAGTACATAAATTCTGGATGCACCACACCTTTGACAATATTTGGTGGTGTCAGTCTGTTTTAATTTTAGCCATTCTGGGTGAGTGTGTATGTTTCAAAAACATATCACCATTATTGAGGTATAATTTTACATACAGTAAATTTTACTCCTTTTAGTGTACAGTTCTATAAGTTTTGATGGATGCATGTAATTGTTTAAGCTGTACCACAGTCTAGATATGCAACATCTGTGTTGCCAAAAAATTTTTTCTCTAGTGTTCTTTTGTAGTCAGGCCTATGACAAGCCCTAGCAACTGTTGTCTGCTTTATATCACTGTAGGTTTCTTTTTTTTTTTTTTCCTTCATATGCAGTATAGCTCACTCTGTGTGGTATGTGAGCCTACTATTTTTGATAAATGTATGGTTGTGTATCTTATCACAATCATGATCAGAACAGTTTCGTCACTCCATAAATTACCCTTTGAAGTCAGCCACTCTCACTGATCTGTTCTCTATCCCTGTAGCCTTTTGGTCTGACTTCTCTCACTTAGCAAAATGCATCTGGCATTTACACACTTTGTATATATCTCTACTTTGTTCCTTTATTTTGCTAGGTAGTATTCCACTGTATTGGATGTAACACAGTTTCTTCATTTACCAGTTAAAGAACATTTGGATTGTTTCTGCTTTTTGCCAATTATGAATAATGTCGTTTTAAACATTTGCATATACATGGGCTTCCCTGTGGCTCAGCTGGTAAAGAATCTGCCTGAAATGCAGGAGATCTGGGTTCCATCCCTGGGTTGGGAAGATCCCCTGGAGAAGGAAAAGGCTACCCACTCCAGTATTCTGGCCTGGAGAATCCCATGAACTATATAGTCCTTGGGATCTCAAAGAGTTGGACATGACTGAGTGACTTTCACTTTCACTTCACTTTGTGTAAAGGTAAGATTGCAATTCACTTGGATTAATACCTAGGAGTGGGATTGCTGGGTTGTATTGTTAAGGGTAGTATAACTTTCTAAGAAACTGCCAAAGTGTCTTCCCAAGTTGCTTTGCCATTTTGCATTCCCTTCAGTAATATGAGAGAACGTGTTCATTTGCTTCACATTCTTGACAGCATTAGGTATTGCCAGTGTTTTCTTTGTTTTTGTTGTAGCCATTTTAGTAGGTGTGCAGTGGTATCTCACAGGTTTTATTTGTAGCATCTTCTTGACTAATGATGATGAGCATCTTTATATGCTTATTTATTATTTGTATGTCTTTTTTCTTTTTATTATTTTTAAAAAACCATTATATCTTCTTTGTTGACTTGTCTGTTCAGATTTTTTTTGCCTATTTTCCAGTTTTTTTGTTTGTCTTATTGTAATAGTTCCTTGCCTATTTTTGGATATGTGTTATGTGATAGATACATGTGTACTGAATTTTTTCTCATGTTCTGCAGCTAATCATTTGACTTGTTAACTGGTGTCTTTCAAAGAGCAGTTTTTAATTTTTATTAAGTCCATTATATTAACCATGTCTATGGTTTAGGCTCTTCGTGTCTTACCTAAGAAATCTTTATCTAACCCTAAGGTCATGAAGACTTTCATTCATATATGTATATATTCATGTATGTATGTGCACTCTCAGTCGAGTCCGAGTCTGTGTGACCCCACAGACTGTAGCCCTCCTGTCCTTGGGATTTTCCTGGCAAGGATACTGGAGTGGGTTGCCGTTTCCTCCTCCAGGGGATCTGCCCAACTCAGGGATCCAACCCACATCTCCTGAATCTCCTGCATTGACAGGTGGATTCCTTACCACTGAGCCACCTGGGAATCCCATATATTCATAAAATATATATCGGTATATATTTTATATATGTGTATATATAAATGTATTAGAATTTTAATCGTATATTAGGTTTCCAATCCATTTCAGGTTAATTTTTTTTTGACATGACTCACTAATTGTTCCAACATCATTTATTAAAGATGTTTGGAATTGCATTGACATCTGTTGAAAATCTGTTGACGGTATATATATGAGTCTGTTTCTGCATGCTATTCTGTTCCCTGTATTTATTGTTATCTTTTCACCAATCCTACACTATCTTCATTGCTGTAGCTCTATGGTTAGTCTTGAAATCAAGTAGTATAAGTCTGTTCTTTGAAAATAGATTTAGCTTTTCTAGATCTTTGCATTTCAACTTACAGAATAGAATCACCTCATCAGTGTTTATAAAATATCTTGGAATTTGACTGAAAGTATTGATAGCTCATTCCTTTCTGTATCTGGATAATGTTCCATTGTATGTATTATACATGTTGATGGACATGGGTTGTTTACACTTTTTGGCTCTTGTGGTTAGTATTGCTGTCAACGTTCATGTATAAGTGTTTGAGTATAAGTTGAGTATAAGCATAAGTTCATGTATAAGTGTTTTAATTCTTTTGGATATATACCTGGGAGTGGAGATGCTGAGTCACATGGTAATTCTGTGTTTAACTTTTGAGGAATCACTAAACTGTTTTATGCAGCTGTTGTGCCATTTACATTCCCACCAGCAATGTAGGAGGGTTCTAATTTCTCTCCTTCCTTGCCGATACTTATTATTTTCCTCTCTTAATTATATTCATTCTAGTGGGTGTGAAGTGGTGGCTCATTGTGCTTTTGATTTACGTTTCCCTAGTGACAAATAATATCGAGCATCTTCTTGTGTTCTGGTTGGCCATTTGCTTCTCTTCTTTGAGAGAAATGTCTTTTTAAGTCCTTTGTCCATTTTTAAACTGGATTTGTACTTTTGTTGTTGAGTTTAAGAGGTTGTTTTTTTTTTTTTTGTATATTCTGGATATTAGATTGTGACTTCAAAAGTTTCCTCCCATTCTATATACAGTTTTGTTTCATTTTCCTGATGTCCTTTGATGCAAAAAATTTTTTAATTTTTGTGAAGTCCAATTTGTCTTATTTTTTCTTTTGTTGCTTGTGCTTTCAGTGTCATATATAAGAATTCATTGCCAAAGCCAAGGTCACGGATTTTCTTTTGTTTTCCTAAAGTTTTATAGTTTTAGCTGTTATATTTTGATTAATTCATTTTGAGTTATTTTCATTCATTTTGAGTAAGACAATTAATTCATCTTATTCAATTCATCTAATTCAACAATTCATCTAATTCAACTGAAAATGAATGATTAATTCATTTTGAGTAAGATGTGAAAGTGAAAGTTGCTCAGTCATGTCCGACTCTCTGTGACCCCATGGACTATACAGTTCATGGAATTCTCCAGGCCAGAATACTGAAGTGGGTAACCTTTCCCTTCTCCAGGGGATCTTCCCAACCCAGGGATCAAACCCAGGTCTTCCTCATTGCAGGCGGATTCTTTACCAGCTGAGCCACAAGGGAAGCCCAAGAATACTGGAGTAGGTAGCCTATCCCTTCTCTTGCAGATTTTCCCAACCCAGGAATCAATCTGGGGTCTCCTGCATTGCAGGCAGATTCTTTTTTCTTTTTTAATTAATTTATTTTAATTGGAGGCTAATTACTTTAAAAAACCTCTTGATGAAAGTGAAAGTGGAGAGTGAAAAAGTTGGCTTAAAGCTCAACATTCAGAAAGCAAAGATCATGGCATCTGGTCCTATCACTTCATGGGAAGTAGATGGGGAAACAGTGGAAACAGTGTCAGACTTTATTTTTTTGGGCTCCAAAATCACTGCAGATGGTGACTGCAGCCATGAAATTAAAAGACGCTTACTCCTTGGAAAGAAAGTTATGACCAACCTAGATAGCATATTCAAAAGCAGAGACATTACTTTGCCAACAAAGGTCTGTCTAGTCAAGGCTGTGTTTTTCCTGTGGTCATGTATGGATGTGAGAGTTGGACTGTGAAGAAGGCTGAGCGCCGGAGAACTGATGCTTTTGAACTGTGGTGTTGGAGAAGACTCTTGAGAGTCCCTTGGACTGCAAGGAGATCCAACCAGTCCATTCTGAAGGAGATCAGCCCTGGCATTTCTTCGGAAGGAATGATGCTGAAGCTGAAACTCCAATACTTTGGCCACCTCATGTGAAGAGTTGACTCATTGGAAGAGACTCTGATGCTGGGAGGGATTGGGGGCAGGAGGAGAAGGGGACGACAGAGGATGAGATGGCTGGATGGCATCACTGACTCGGTGGACATGAGTTTGAGTGAACTCCGGGACTTGGTGATGGACATGGAGGCCTGGCGTGCTGCAATTCATGGGGTCACAAAGAGTTGGACATGACTGAGCAACTGAACTGAACTGAACTGAATTACTTTACAATATTGTGGTGGTTTTTGCCATACATTGACATGAATCAGCCATAGGTGGACTTGTGACCCCCATCTGCAGGCAGATTCTTTACCAACTGAGCTCTTAGGGAAGCTCTATAAGATAAGGGTCCAGTTTAATTCTAAAGCATATGAATAGGGCTTCCCTGGTGGCTCAGGTGGTAAAGAATCTGCCTTCAATGCAGGAGACCTGGTTTCAATCCCTGGGTTGGGAAGATTCCCTGGAGGAGGGCATAGCAACGCACTCCAGTATTCTTGTCTGGAGACAGAGGAGGAGTTACAAAGAGTTTGACATGACAGAGAGTAAAAAATATAACAGTTTCATATGAATAGCCAGTTGTCCCAGCACTGTTTGTTAAAGAGGCTTTTCTTTCCCATTGAATGGTATTGACACCCTTGTTGAAAATCAGCCACAAATGTATGGGTTTGTCTCTCGTCTCTTAATTCTGTTCCTTTGGCCTGTGTCTTTCTTCATAGCAGTATACCACACAGGTTGATAGTTTTTACCTGTTAATATGTGTTAGTATAGTGTATTGATTTTTCAAGTTTTGGTTACATTTTAGAAGTTTTTAAAAACTTTGGGTATGTTTATGAAAAAATTGTCTCCAAGTGTCAGATTTATGATAACACATGTATACAAACTTAATGGATAGTTTTTTTTTAAACATTTTGGTGTGTGTCATCATTTCTCTAGCTGCATACAGTTAAGTGATTTAGATAGGCAGTGTATCAGGGCATATTCTAACTGAATTTTCGCCATGAGTTTAATGAAGAACTAGTTACGTAAATAATTCAATCCGTCACAAGATGTTGACACTGGCTCTAGAAGGACCAGAGTAAGAACAATCTAGAGATTTGCATCACATCAGGAGGGAATCACATATCTATAGTTCTAGAGAAAAATGGATGGAAACACTGCCTTTTACCCAAGTCATGATTTTTAACTTTAATCAACACAGCAAAAATTTCAGTCCTTCAGAATCAAAATATGATATACCTCTGAAGTTTCTTTTCATCTGTAACTTCTCTCTTCTTTTTCCTTTAATAATTTATTTGCTGAAGAAAATGGACTTTTGGTCCTAATGTTTCCCACTTTTGCAGTTTGATATGTTCCTCTGTGTTCTTTATTTCCTATGAATTATGAGTTGACCTTATGGAAATCTAGAGACTTGATCAGATTGTGATAAAACATTTTTGTTGTTGTTGTTATATGCACTTCATTGCTGATGTTTGTGTCTTCTGTTAGGAGGCACATAATACCTGCTTCACTGGTGACTCAGACAGTAAAGAATCCACCTGCAATGCTGCAGACCTGTATTTGATCCCTGGGTTGAGAAGGACTCCTTGAGGAGGGCATGGCAACCCACTCCAGTATTCTTGCCTAGAGAATCCCCATGGACAAAGGAGCCTGGTGGGCTGCAGTCCATGGTATTTCAAAAAGTCAGACATGACTGAGTGACTAAGCATAGAATACCTGCTTATCTCTCTTTTTATCATGTTAGCTTACTTTATTTTGATTCGTTTTGGTTTAATAATTCTAAGGGTTTTAGATGGGAAGGTTAAGATACAAGCTCTAGAGTCCAAGAATCTTGGTTCATGTTTTGTTTCATTACCTACTAGTTCACTAATTTTGGAAAGTCACTTCCCCTACTCAGTGTTAAATTTCTTATCTGTTAACATGAAGAGGGGATGATGGTGCCTACTCTTGGGGAAAAAAGTAAGTAAATTATTCAGCTGAGATGAATAGTTCTCCTTTGTCCCCATCAGTGTACAGTTGCATATAGTAACCACTCACAGTAAACTTAATTGCAGGTGATTTTTGCCCTTGCTTTTATGTATTCACATTGATCAGCTCCCAACTAATGTTGGAAAGTAGGCTCTTTGTTGAATAAATTGTACCATAGCATATTTTGTGCTTGAAGTCCACTGAGAAGTACTTACTGCTAATTTTTTTTTTTTACAGTGTAATGTTCAAGCTCAGAAATGCCTTATGTGGATCGTCAGAATCGCATTTGTGGTTTTCTAGACATTGAAGAAAATGAAAACAGTGGGAAGTTTCTTCGGAGGTACTTCATACTGGATACCAGAGAAGATAGTTTTGTATGGTACATGGATAATCCACAGGTTTGTAAAATCCAAAAGGTTCCCTCTTCAAAAGCATATGAATTTTAATTATTAATTATTAAAGTATTTGATATACTATTCAGGTGTTAGGATTTGTCTCCTAAACAACATATATTTAAATTTATTTCTACTGACTACTTATTTCTACTATTCTCCTTGCCCTGTATACCCCCAAATCCTACTGTGATAAAGTTCAGAAGATGAAGCTCAGTTTATTTGATAAAAATTTAGGCATGTGTTTGTTTTTCCTTCCTTGGGAGAAACAACTCTAACTCTGGTAGAAAGTTTTTGGATTATTTAGATTTAAGATACTGTCTCTAAGATAGAGACTACTGCTGCTCTGCTAAGTCGCTTCAGTCATGTCCGACTCTGTGCAACCCCATAGACGGCAGCCTAGCAGGCTTCCCCATCCCTGGGATTCTCCAGGCAAGAACCCTGGAGTGGGTTGCCATTTCCTTCTCCAATACATGAAAGTGAAAAGTGAAAGTGAAGTCGCTTAGTCATGTCCGACTCTTCGCAGCCCCATGGACTGCAGCCCACCAGGCTCCTCCGCCCATGGGATTTTCCAGGCGAGAGTACTGTCTTCTGGTAAATAAGCTGCTTAACCAAGTTGACACTCTTGCACTTGTGTAGTCCTTTCATTTTTTAGTGTCAGATTTGAGTGACAGCCATTTGTGAATTTGGTTGTTGTTGTTGTTGTTGTTGTTGTTACCTTGCAAATTATTGGGGGCAGATGTCATCTATTAAAAATTAGAATACCATTTTTATCATCTTTGAGAGGCCTTGGCCTGGAGATCATCTGTTGAGAAGTTTTAAATTTTCTTTACCCGTGAAACTCTTAATTCAAATTGAGATGTATATTGCAAGAAAGTAAGTGCAAAGCAAGAGATGAGTCCCTAGCAAACTTCTAAGCTGATCTGGTCTAGGGGATGACCTCTACAGGTGAGGAATGAAAAGTTGAGGAGAGCAGGGACTGGTAGGAGGTTCTGTTCTGTTTCACAGAGAAGGAACCAGAGCCCCTAACAACGAGTGTGGTGTTCTTTTCTCTTCAATATTGATTTTAGATTAGGCAAAATGCATATTGCTAATACATTTATATTTGTTCATATAGAATTTGAGTTGTGGGGAACTATATTTAATACTTTCAGATAAACCATAATGGAAAAGAATATAAAAATGAATTCATTTTCTTTCATTTTCTTCATTTATGCAGAAAATATGTTCATTTTGTGCACACGTGTGTGTGTGTGTGTGTGTGTATATATATATATATATGCAGCAGAAATTAACACAGCATTGTAGATCAACTACACTTCAGTAAAAAAAAATCAAAGAAAAAAGAGAATAAGATAAATACTTGATAACTGAAGAAGTAGTAAGTCAGGAGTACCCTTGAAGGCCACAGGGTGCTGAGTAATCCCAGCAGGACTTTGTGAAAAGCAAGTCCAGTCCGGAAGCAAACATCCCCTCATCGTCTCTTCTGCTGGGGACAGACCAAGGAGAGATGGTGAATTGGACCTTGATAGTGATAGGTTTTTTAAAAAATTCTCTTATATGAAAGGTAATAAGATGATAATCAGGGCCTCTAGGGGTTTACAGTGTACACAAGCTCACACAGTGTAACTGGAAGTTGATCATCAGCCATTATTTTAGAAAATATAATGTCATATATCTTGGGTTTGAAGTTCATCCATTTATCATTTACTATACCAGATATTACTGACAACTTCTGCTGATAATTAAAAGAAATTATAAACTTCAAACTAATTTTTTTGAGTTGTAAGGGATCTTAATCCTTAGTATTAATTCAGTCTCCTCCTTAATGCAAGAGACCCATTTATCCCTGATGTTCACTATGTTGTTTGAACTACACATTACTAAAAGGTATTTATTATATTTGAGACAGCTTTAATTATTGTTTTGCATGCCAAAATCTAGTTCTTTGTATCTTCTATTTATTGATCTACTTTACCCTCTGATTCTCTATACATTTGGTCCTGTATCCACATGCAGCCTTTCAAATTTTGGAGGATTATTTGTATTTTAATTCAGTTTACATTATTTGATTGCTGACCTTGTATGAGGCTTTTTTTTTGCTAGGAACTGTGTCTTCTCTACCCTTGTCCTTATTGAACTTATCGATACCCTGTTTTACTCTCTTATCTCTGAGTATGACCAACTTCCTTGGGTGACAGTAACCTGTCTGTGCAGCTACATGATTAATACCTTTATTTACTTGATCAGAGTCATTGGGAGAAGGAACCAGTCAGCAGAAATCAGAAGTTCATGTTTACCCTTTTTTCCCTTTTTTTTAAAAACATGAATCCAGTTCTCCTTTTTATTGCCCATCTCTTAATCTGTAGCACAATCCCACTCCATGTTTCCAAGGTGGGGAGTAACTTGGCCCCTCTTGACTCCCTCTGATTACCGTTTACTAGATTCCAGTTTCTGATTTTCCTTCCCACACAAGCCATTGCTCAGTTCTACCTATGAGCTTCCCTTGATTTGTCTCTTTCATAAGATCTGGTTGACTCTTGTACAGTTTCTCCTGAATGTTATTTACAACTGCTTGATTGTTTCTCTGTCTTTATATAATAGGTTCTTCTCCTTAGAATTTCTCCTTTTGTCAGTACTTCCCACTTAAACAGAACTAAAGGAAAAGAACAAAATAGATTATGTATATTACACCAAAGGAACAATAAACTTGGATTTCAGAGGAAAGCTGTGATTGTAGCTAGCAGAGGGAGTGAAGGTCCTCCCAGAAGTGGTAGTAACATTTGGAATTGACCTGGAAGAAAGAGTATGATTTTGGCCAGGATGTGGAGAAATGGGTATTCAGTGCTCACCCAGTAGTGTGGGGCAGGAAATCAAAGTAAGGAACCCTGTGGCGTACCTGGAAAACAGTTGGCTTTGGCTGTAGCAGGGAGGGTATATGTTAAAGTGTGTACTTAGCTAGATCTTTTTCACGTTAACTCTTTTTTTAAAGCCAGATTTCTGTGGTGTAATTAATTAGCCCATTAGTTTTTTTGAATGGAGTGCAGAATTTTAAATTTGTCTTTTTATTCAGTTTGTTCTTAATAATTTTATCTCTTCATTCCAACTGATAAGAATCTTTTACAATCTGTGTTCTATCATCCAGTGTATTAGCCTTCAATACCAGCTTTAAAGTGTCACTTTAAAATGTATTAAGACATATCTCTTTATGAAAACTTTAGTAAAATGTCTTGCTAACATTATTGTGGTTGAACCACATGAAATTGTCATTTTACTACCATTTTGATCTCCTAAAAAAAAAAAAAATGGCGATTTCATATGATTCAACCTGGTTGCACACTGTTCTACTGATTTAATAGCCTGTACTTAGGGAGCCATTCTTCCTCTGATCACTGCTTTCTTTACATTAACCATTGGTTTAAAAATCCGTTCTAGAGTATTACTAGGGAATCAGTTTGGGGCTTTCTGTGTTTTGTTGATGGTGTGAGAAATGGTGGAGAGTTAATTAAGTAGCTTTATTAGAAAGTGAATTTGAAAAAACCTGAAAGAGGATTTTCGCAAAATGAGTAGAGGAACTCATAAGAATAGTTTGTTTCTCTTTTTATCTTAAATGTCATACTAGTTTATTATTTCTTGTTCATTGTCAAATAACAGATTTGAAACCCATTTCTTTCCTGATTGAAATTGGCAGCAATCATACCACTTTGTAGAAACTAGGTATTTTGAATATCCTTTATCTGCCAGGTACTTATATTTCATTGTACCGTGTCACTAATTTATGACCCTTTATGTCATGCAGTCAGGACATAGTTGCTCATTTCTTTTTCTCACCCATGGGATTAGAGCTGTAGTCACCTAGTTCAAATGATAGAATTATGGAGGACTTGAAAAATAATGATTTCAAATTGTGGAATAGCAGTATTTGGGGAAAAAAACTGTTTGATAGTGGTTAGAAGAGCTTGAAGACATTTTAACATTTCATTTCCTTATCCAAATTGAAAAGAAAAAACCCTTTAAACATAAAACATTTTGTATAAGGACAACCATTTAAAGATACACATTAAAAGTTATAATTTTATGTACATATTTATGATATAAATTTAGAAGCTTGTATCAATATATAGTCTGGAGTTTAAAGCAAAACATAATGCAGTTTTACTTTGCATAGAAGTGAGTTTTGAAAAGACATGCCCCTATAAACAATAATCAGTTTGTGTTTGAGAATCCCATCTTTTAAATGTCTAGGCTTCCATATCATTAACTGTTTCCACTAAGCTTACAGAGGTTTGAGACAGGTACCTCCTAATCATTCATGAGAATAAACCCATAGATTTTTTTCTTTAATGTACATTATTATAAAGGAAGTTAAAAATTGATCCTTAATCTATAGTGGAGGAAACTTTCAAAATCAGGATTGTTTTACTTTTACTTTTGAAATCATCTATCAGTCTTTATGTTTATTACTTTTTTGCAGATTCTTCTGTCTGGTTTTCCCATCTCCATCTTCCCTGATTATTATAGTCCAGTACATTTTAATTAAAGCACAGTTTTCGTTACAGAACTGCTTAGAAGCCTTCTTTAATGGTGTATGTATGTGTGTGTGTGTATATATATATATAATTTTTTTTTTTTTGGCTGCTTGCAGGATCCTAGTTCCCTGACCAGGGATTGATACCCAGCTACCACACTGAAAGGACTGAGACCTAAACACTGCATGCCTAGGGAATTCCCTCCAAGTCTTAACAGTATAAATTCCTTGCTACTTTGTTTCTTATTTAGGTCCTCTATAATTAGGTTGTTAGTTTAAGTTCCTAAACCACTGTTTCCTACTTCAACCCTGTGTGACTCCGTTTTACAGCCCAGCACAGTCTCTTTCCCTTTTCAGTACAGAACATCCTCATCCACTTGGTGAAACTCATCTGTTTCTCTGCCTGGAATATTCGCTGTCCTGTTCTTTGTGTTTCGAACTTTTTCTTTATAAAGTCTAGCTTCAATGCTTTTCATTCTTCCACTGAGTCTTTTCTGATAGCCTCAGGCAGAAATGATTCTCCTTCTTTTAAGACACATACCATATCCCAAACTTGGAAGGGAAGAATAATTATATTTTTAATGAATGTGCCAATATATACATTCCCTGTTTTAAAAGTGTCAATAATTTTCTTGAAAAATGGTATCAATGTAGATTAGTAATGGTATAATAAATACTAACATAATTTAAATGGGGGAAAATCCAGTCTTTTTAAAGCCATATATGTGATTTAATAATTTTAATAAAACAAAGTAGTATATGTACTTTTTTGAAATTTCTTACCTGTTTGTTTTATGTCTAAATATTTTTTCCCCATTGCTTTCTGAAACAAAATCTGATCTTGTTTATGGTTTGTTAAGCTCATGAAAAAAGTTTAGATATAATGATAACAAGATAGCCTTTAGCTATAACAGAATGTGTTGTGGTGGAACAGAAAGAGTTCATTGTTGTTATCCTTGTTGTCCACTTGATTTCAAACCTAGTGAATACTTGAACTGAAAAGTTAACTTGTAAAGTGTGACATCTAAACATCTGATTTCTTAACTTTTTTTTAGTGTGTATAGGATATTTTATGTTAAATAAATTTGTAATGTTGGATATTAATTACATGTTAATAATTTGTTTACAGAACCTACCTTCTGGATCATCACGTGTTGGCGCCATTAAACTTACCTACATTTCAAAGGTAGTCTCTGTGTATTGTCTTACATTCATGCTTGAATGAAGATCCCTAAGAATGAGAGTATGAATAAAGGGAGCCGACTCTTCTCTTTGTCATTTAAGATGATGATGTAGTTCATATCACACTGAAAACACTACCTGATTACTACGTTTAGGAAGTTCTTTGGTAAAATTAGGAAATTTCATCAAATTTAGAAAGAGTACAGAGTTAAATTATAGAATGTAGCAAATTGGGAAGTTAACATTAACTTTTATGATTAGGCATATGAATGTCAGAAGTGGATTGATCTGTTAATAGTTAGGTTCTGTCTTTGGGAAATCTGGTTAAGATTTTTCTAAATCTGTGTTTATTTAAACTAATTTTTAATCTCATTACCTTTGACTTTTTGTTTCTTTACATCTTACTTTGAGGAGAATACGAACTATCTTCATGATGAAAGATGATTTTTCCCTCATTTGACTTTGTCTCTACTGATTTCTTTTCATGTTTGTTGACTTCTCAGAAATTTTTGCAATACTATTTTTCTTTTCAAGAATTTAGATTTGTATTAGGTAGTTTTCCCCCTCTTATTATCTTTTATTACTGTTTTGGGAACTGAGATAGAGAGATGCTGAGGAACTATTAATAGCTTTGTTTTACAGAAAGTAATAAGCTTAGTGATGACTTGAGATATGAAAGTAGCAACACAGTATGATTAAATAATATGCATATACATACTATTATGCATATATTGGGATTTGTTAGCAAAGGTCTTCATCAGAGGACCAGTTTACAAGAATGCCTCTGTTTAAAAGAAAAAGATATTTTTGATAAATAAAAAGCTTTGTATTCAGTATTATAATAGAGCTATTCATTCTCATTGACCAAAAAATAAAATAGTCCTTGGACAACAAAAATTACATATTTAAAGGGAACCATTTTACTTTAAAATCGTTATTATGTAAATTTGCAGAAGACAAATTTTAAGTATACCTCAAGTGTTCCTATAAATTTAAGACATTTAGTAATACTTCAGGGTGGCTTGCAACTTAAATTCTATAACTTTTGTTAGGAAGTGTAGGATTCCATTGTGGAATAAACTGTAGATGCCCCCCAACACCCCACCCCCTCATCAGTTTACTTGATTGCCTGCAGTATACATATACTGCAGTGTAAACGTGCTGCCAGGGATTTTTGACTCTTAGTGAAATGATGTGGAAAGGCCTATTTTATTGGAATAGGCAGTTGAGGTAGAAATTGCCTATGTGCCTGTGTCTCTTCAGTTGCTTATTGCCTGGTCTTTTTAAAAACGGGAGGTCTTTTTAAGGATTAAGATATTAATTCAATAAAACAGGCAGACTGACTGGCCACTGCTTTCCCCTCTTCCATTGCTTCCTTTTTTAAATATAACCTTCTCTATGTGGTGAAGTTTCACCTCTGCCCCATAGCGTACTGAAGTTTGAATTGTACCCTTGTACTCTACTTTAGACTTGCCACTTCTCCCTCAGAATTTATCCCTGGAACAAATTTCATTGTGATTCAGTGCTCTGAATTTGTAGTTGGGATCAGTCAGGACACCTAAACTTAGAATTCCTTCTGAAGGTACAGAACAGATGCTACAATTCTAAGGGCACTGGGCCCTTAGACACTGGGCAGCAGCGTGGCAAACAGCCCTGGATGGTGGCAAACAGCCCTGGATGGGCTTCCATGTGAGCTGCTTTATAAAGGCTAGCAGCAACCAGGGGCAGCTAGTTGTTCACTTTCCAGATGGAACCACGTGCTGCATGTAGTAAAAGGGGTCCCTTATCCTAGGGTATTCTAATGTACAAGTGAGGATCCAGTGCCGTTGGTTTCCTCATTGCAGATGAGTGTCTTCTGGATTTTTGGCCTTTATTAAATATACAATCTGGCCCTTACCCACCACCATTTCCTCATGCAGTTAATTTAGAAATATGCAATTTGGGAAGAATTCGTGGTTTCTTTGGAGTATTCCTTGAGGGTATTTTGAAAATTACATGAAACCAAAAATGTTTATATGTGTGACATAAAACTTACTGGTTTATTTTCAGTTTCTTCATACTTCTTTTGAAGAAAAAACAATTTTGTTAAAAGAGAGCATGGAAGTATCATTTGTTTTTGCGTATCTTACATTTGGGACCCATGTTCTAAATTTAATTTATAGTTGTTTTTCATTTGCCTTAAAGTTTAACTTTAGATCTGTGTTGCTAAATGTGTGTGAGTACTGGGAAATTGTACATGTGGAAGTTCACAGTGTTTAAGGTTGATTATAATAGCATATGAAGAAGTGAGTGATTCATTTCTCTCTCTTGGTAGGTTAGCGATGCAACTAAACTAAGGCCAAAGGCTGAGTTCTGTTTTGGTGAGTAGCTGTATTTTATATATTAGTAATTTTAAGTTAGACTAATATAATTACATCATATTGCAAGAGAAAACAGTCACAGAAGGCCCACGACTTAGTCCTGCGGGTTAATGAATTATTCTAAGGCAGATTGCCTTGAAACTACAGTCTGGTGAAGAAGTAAAACTGCTCCCCTACCCCTGAAGCCTCTTCCTGTGTCCCATCCCAGTCACAACCTCCTCCCACTCTGCCCATGTGTAATCATTATCAGCGATTATGTGTAATCATTATCAGTGATTACAGTGATCACATCCAGCAAGATTAATTTTATTATCATTTGATGTTCAGTGCTTAAATAATGGAAAGGATTTAGTTTACAGCTTATGGGAAATGAGAAGTTCACAGCTTGGGAGCAAGGTAGTTAAGGGTATTTGATTAAGTGCTCAGTAAACATTTAATGAAGGTCCAGTATATATGCACTTTGCTTGGCACTGGGGGCTGTGAGAGTAATAAGAAGCAGTTGTTGCCCTTAACAGTCTCCAGGCTGCAATCTCACAGACGGGTACAGTTCAGTTCAGTCACTCAGTCGTGTTCAACTCTTTGTGACCCCGTGGACTGCAGCATACCAGGCCTCCCTGTCCATCACCAACTCCTGGAGTTTACTCAAACTCATGTCCATTAATTCAATGGTGATGCCATCCAACCATCTTATCCTCTGTCATCCCCTTTTCCTGCCACCTTCAGTCTTTCCCAGCATCAGGGTCTTTTCCACTGAGTCAGTTCTTCACATCAGGTGGTCAAAGTATTGGAGTTTCAGCTTCACCATCAGTCCTTAAGGATGGTCTGGTTGGATCTCCGTGCAGTCCAAGGGACTCTCAAGAGTCTTCTCCAACACCACAGTTCTAAAGCATCAATTCTTCAGCGCTCAGCTTTCTTTATAGTCCGACTCTCACATCCATACATGACTCCTGGAAAAACCATAACTTTGACTAGATGAACCTTTGTTGGCAAAGTAATGTCTCTGCTTTTTAATATGCTGTCTAGGTTGGTCATAACTTTTCTTCCAAGGAGCAAGCATCTTTTCATTTCATGGCTGCAGTCATCATCTGCAGTGATTTTGGAGCCCAAAATCAGGTACAGGGCCAGGGAATTATCATTGCATTTATCACAGGTGGTAGATAAAGGGGTGGCAATCTATTTAGTAGAGTCACAGAAGAAGAGCTTCAGATCCTTTTTTGGGGATCTTGGGAGTCAAGGGAGCCATACTACATGAGGCTAGTGTGATCATCCTTTATCACACTAGGGATAAAAGGTGGGAGGACCCCTGGACAGAGGGGTACAGGGGAGAAGAACGTGGTGTATGGGGGGATCTGAACACTGAATGAAGCTAGAGAGAGTGGTGAGAGACTGAAAAGTGAAAAGGCAGGAGTTAGGGTGTAATATGTTGACAGGTGATTTTTTTCTTGATGTGTTTTGGAAAATGAGAGGTAAGAGATTAGAGACCATCTAGAGAGATGATTGGAGAAGGCAATGGCACCCACTCCAGTACTCTTGCCTAGCAAATCCCATGGACAGAGGAGCCTGGTAGGCTGCAGTCCATGGGGTCACTAGGAGTCGGACACAACTGAGTGACTTCCCTTTCACTTTTCACTTTCATGCATTGGAGAAGGAAATGGCAACCCACTCCAGTGTTCTTGCCTGGAGAATTCCAGGGACGGGGGAGCCTGGTGGGCTGCCGTCTATGGGGTCGCACAGAGTTGGACACTACTGAAGTGACTTAGCAGCAGCAGCAGAGAGAAGATAGAAGGTGAAGGAAGTTTTGTTGTGTTGATAGGAGAGTTTGATGCAAGGAGATGGGTTAAGTGGTTTTTAAACTACTGTTCCTAACATGAGCCTGAATTAGGATAATGGCAATTGAGGAAAAGAGGAGGAGTGAAGAACATTAGAAGGAAAAGCACAAGGACTTGGTGACTGGACCTGTGGGAACTGAAGGGAAGACAGAGATATCAAATAGGTTTGCTTCAAGGAAAGAAATCGAGGATCTAGGAGACCTGATTTGATAGGTTGAAATATTTAATATGGGGTGAAATATTTAGTGTGGAGTTTGAATGGTGGAGAAACATCCAAATGGAAATACTCTGGTGACAATAATTAGGGACGAGATGGAGCTTGAAGATCAAGAATAGAGAACGTTAGAATCTGTTATTATAGTGGGTATAGTTAAAACTGGGAGAATCTGTATGCCCTCAGTGTGTTAGTGGACATTAGTGAGGAAAGGGACAAAAATTAGTAGGAGTTTCCAGCTGACCTCAGAAGAGACTCTTTTACATTAAAGTAGAAGATATTTGTTAAATATGTTTTTTTTTGCTTGGGAAGGGCAGGTTTCTTCTGTAGGCAGTATGGTAGGGATAGCATTGTATATGTCCAGTAAGAAAGTGTCATACAAGCAGGATATAGTATGAGGATCCTCTGTAATGCTTTTATCACCACTAAGAAGCTATAAAAAGTCATGTGTTTTTTACAAATTTATAATTTTTGGTTGCTAAATCGGAAAACGCCTCAGAACCTTGTTGAGTGAAAGGCTCCTGGGGGTAAGTCACATGACAGAGAACGTTGTATTTTAGAGTATATCATGCACACACTCTTGAAATTCATTAATGTAAAATCTCAAACATACAGTTTGAAGGGCTAGCAGTAAGTATACAGGGAAAGATCTGACATTAAGTTATCGCAGTATTTAGAATGAGGGATTTTCGTTGAAATCAGAGATTAAGATTAGTCATCTATTGCTCTGCCAGTAGTTTATTAGTCTTCTGTTAAAGGGAGTGTTGGTCAGTTGTGTCCAAGTCTTTGCAACCCCACAGACTGTAGCCTGCCAGAGTCCTCTGTCCATGGGATTTTCCAGGCAAGAATACTGGAGTGGGTTGCCATTTCCCTCTCTAGGGGACCTTCCAGACCCTCCCCCGTCTCCTGGTCTCCTGCATTGGCAGGCAGGTTCTTTTAACACTGCACCACCTGGAAGGCCCCATTAGAGGAAGGAAGGATTCATAACATGTTTACCTTCAGAAAGAGGCGCTGACTTCTAAAATGGACCGACAGCTTCCATAAAAAGGGCAGCATAAAGACTTTCTCACTTTTTGTTCTTATTCAGTTGCTAAGTCATGTCCAACTCTCGGCTACCCCATGGACTGCAGCATGCCAGGCTCCCCTGGCCTTCACTGTTCCCCAGAGTTGCTCAGATTCACGTCCATTGAGTTGGTGGTGCTCTCTAACCATCTCATTCTCTGCTGCTTCCTTCTCCTCCTGCCTTCAGTCTTTCCCAGCATCAGGGTCCTTTCCAATGAGTCAACTCTTTGCATCAGGTGGCCAAAGTATTGGAGCTTCAGTATTCAGCATCAGTCCTTCCAATGACTATTCCTCCCCCTTTTCTTCTCAAATTGCCCCCAAACAGTGAGAACAAGAAACATTCAAACCATATTCCCTGAAACGAGCAGATTTCTGTAATTCACAGTGTAAAAAGGTGGGAAGTGGATGGAGGAGGAGGAAATAACTTAGCAGAGTAGAAGAGGCCCCTGAAAAGCTAGTCATTTCCACATCCTGCCCCCGTGCCAGCTCCAGACAGACTAGGTGCTGGATCCTGTCTAGGGAAGCATCAGAGAGGAGGGACCCAGCACAGGGACTTTGTTTGCATGTCTCTGTAGAAACAACCTCTGGTCCCTACCTCCAGCTGGCTCAGGCAGGCGGCCACCCTTCCCCCATCCCAGCAAGGAATGGCATGTGTAGTATCTCCCGAAATAGCATCAGTCAGGCTATGTGCCTGCAGACAGTAGTCCTGGAGAAGAGGGGGGAATGAGGCATGAAACGGAAAACGGGAGGATTAAATAAAAGTCAGCACACCAAATGCAACTCTTTCCTGTGTCCAGGCCCAGAGCATCAGCAGCCAGGTGGAAATGGGGCAAGAATCTGAACAGCCCAGAGAAGACAGCCATAGGTACTGACAGCTGGCATTTCTACCAGAGGGGCTTGCTGTACAGTGATGCCCACCAATCAGAATCCCTACATAATATTCAAGAGAACTTCCAAGGAGTTTTTTGGTATCTTGTTTTTAAGTATGAATGGCTAGCCCAGAATTACATGACATTTGAGAAGAAAAAACTGTCAAATAGGAAAAAGAACATGAGACTATGAAAAAACTCAGAAGAACAAGGCAAAGAAAGCTAAAAATGAAGCAGGTAGTAGAAGAGAAATAAAATTAAATTAGAGGCTCCCTTCAGAAAACTGATGTATGACTAATAGAGAAAGAACGGACAGAGAAAGGAAAGAGGGAATAGAGAAAACAGAGGAAAATTGGCAAAGAAATATGATAAACTGTCTCATAACTATTTGATCCATTACCGTATTTGAACCAGAGCAGTTAATTCTTGGTTGTGAGATGATTTTTATTTGGAATCAAGCTAATGTTTGTGCTTCAGGTTTTATCCATTTGGTACATTCACTCTGATGGTAAAGATTTGAAATGAAGTAAGGAAAGTACTTAAGTGAAAAGCTAGTAAGTGCTCAAGCCTCTGCTCTACATTCATTATGCACAATGAAACCTTTGCTTTAAAAGTGTGGAAACTTAACAGGTTTCATACAGTTTATCATTATTCTTATTAAAAGTTTTTTTCCTTTCTTTGCCTGTTCCCATCACTGCTAGTAAATTTTTTTGTAATTTGCTCCAACATTTTGCACAGTGCTTCCTTACTTGGAAATCTCCAGCTGATGCTGACTATCATGAAGGTGATGAAGACGGTGACAGGGAGCTTCTGTTCTCTCCCAGGCCCTGTGCTGGCTGCTTTACACACATTGCCTCCACTCTCAAAGGAGGGATGTGTTATGCTCCATTTCATAGACGAGGAAAACGAGTCAGAGACTAAATAGATAGTATAAGATGGGATTGCTAGTAGGTGCATGAGCTCGTTAGGTTTGGTTAGCTCCAGGCTCAGATTTTCCCTCCTATCAAATCACTATGCCTCTTCCTGCCATGAAAATAATTCTTAAAGCACATGATTTTTTATTTAGACTGCAAATTGTTTTAAGAGTCTTTTTAGAGGTATATTTACCTCTCTTCTTTCCCTGAAAAGATACCTTTCTATAAATGTTACTTATTCAAAAAATACATGTATTAAGCACTTCCTTTATAGCAGGTATAGTGTATTACCAAGTGCTTAGAATTTTAAACTCTTCAGATATTCTAGGCAGATGCCCAGAATAATATTGAGGGGCGAAAAAGCCATTATGAGGGGAGCGCAGCTTCAGCCTAAGTTGGAAAAGCTTATAAAGGATGCTTTACTGAATGTTGGAAATTAAAAACAAAAACTATATATTGACATATGTAATAGCCTAGTGAGTTACTCACTTAATTTATATTTATGGCATTTATAATTTCTCCAGTCACTAGTAGGATATAAAAGAACAGATTTATAGTGTGTTAAACTTCTTTAGGTCCAGACTAATTGTTTTATAGCCCTTCACAAGATAAGACTTGAATCAATTCAAGGAAGCTCTGGTTTAGTATCTTGTTCTCAGTCTTAGTTTCATAATCTAGTGAGTTTGAGAAGTAAGCGTTTTCCCCCCTTGCCTTAGTCACGTTCAGCTGAGTGTTAGTATGCTATTTAAAATTTTGTTGGAGACTTATAGAAGTCATTAAAAAAAGTATATTAAAAACAAAAAATTACAGCACCGTAGTTGTTCAGATGCTTTAGCTCTTAGAATAATGGTTTTTTTTTAAATAAATCATGTAATATATAATTAATAAGCTTTAATTTGAACATGGACTATAGTAGTTTGTTGACCACTATATGCAGGAATGCTTTGCTTTATAGAAGTAGTAGTCACTAAATGGGTATATGTAAATGAAACTGTATAAAAAGTCCTAAATGTATTAAGATTATAAACATAAAATGAATAAGTGCTAGAAAAATAAAGGTTTATTTTTATAATCTTGAGTCAGGGAGATTTTCTAAGTACCATGTGAAAGCTAGAGTCTTTAAAGAAAAGAAAAAGATTGATAGGCTATTTCTGATTCATCAAAATACCATGAACTAAGTGACAAAGACTAATGACAGACAGGAAAGTACTTGAAATAAAACTGAAAGGGTTAACATAAAAGCTCTTCAGTTCAATTCAGTTGCTCAGTTGTGTCCGACTCTTTGTGACTCCATGGACTGCAGCATGCCAGGCCTCCCTGTTCATCACCAACTCACGGAGCTTACTCAAACTCATGTCCATTGAGTTGCTGATGCCATCCAACCATCTCATCCTCTGTTGTCCCCTTCTCCTCCCATCTTCAATCTTTCCTAGCATCAGGGTCTTTTCCAATGAGTCAGTTCTTCGCATCAGGTGACCAAAGTATTGGAGTTTCAGCTTCAGCATCATTCCTTCCAATGAATATTCAGGACGGACTTTAGGATGGACTGGTTGGATCTCCTTGCAGTCCAAGGGACTCTCAAGAGTCTTCTCCAACATCACAGTTCAAAAGCATCAATTCTTGGGTGCTCAGCTTTCTTTATAGTCCAAGTCTCACGTCCATACATGACTACTGGAAAAAACATAGCTTTGACTAGATGGACCTTTGTTGGCAAAGTAATGTCTCTGCTTTTTAATAGGCTGTTTAGGTTGGTCATAGCTTTTCTTCCAAGGAGAAAAGTTCTTATAAATAAAGCTTTTACAAATCAAGAAAAAGTAAATGAACGACTCAGGAGAAATATGGGTAAAGAAAATAAACAGAGCTTACAAAACAAGTGTAGACAACCAGTAAACATAGAAAACTAATTTGTCTCAGTAATCAAAGATTCAGATTTAGACAGGCTATAAGTTTTTACCAATTAGGTGGACAGAGAGTCAGGAAAACACACCACACTTAGTGTTTCAAACCCAAGGGATTTGTTACAGGGAATCGGTTGACCAGATGTTGAGAGGCTGAAGGCGCACGAAAGGAATGCTGAAGTAACCCAGTGATTAAAAACTATATGAAGCAGCTTCCATCACCAGGCTGGAGAGAAGAAAGGGAAGAGGTGATATTACCAGAACCTAGGACTTCCTGAGGGGACTTCAAGGCTGGTGTAGGGAGCAGCAGAAGAGCTTGGAGCCATGGCTGGTTGTGTGTTGTTGCTACTGGAGGGGCGTCAGCAAGAGCCATCCCCTCCCCCACTTTCCTCCTACCTCTCATCTCCCACCAGTACCACCCATTAGCAGGACATGCCCAGGCTGGCAAGGAAGTCTAGGAAATAATGTCACAGTGTCTCAGGGCTGAAAACAAAAGAGGTGCTAGTGAGGAATATTAGATAATTTAGGCCTTTGGATACAGTATTGGTTGGATTCAACCTTTGGGGAAGACAGTTTACTAATATCTGTAAAAATGTTAAATGTGAATTTTCTTATTATTGAAGCCTATGGTAAGAAATCTGTCCTATAGAAATGCTAGCCAAAGTGTGGAGAAGTGTACGTACATGATGTTTCATTGGGATATTTTACATAGTTTAAAAAATCAGAAATAACCAAAATGTCCGTCATTAGAGGATTGGCTAACTATATTGTGATATTTTTACATATAGTGAGAAACGTGACCATTAAAATTAGAGTCTTACTGATAATACTCTATGTTATTGAGTGATGAAAGCAATATCATATATGGTCTAACATTCTGTCAAATTCAAGAGTCACAGTACTGAAGCTGGCAAGGTTTTTCAGCTGTCGCAGACATAAGTTTAGGTAATAAGTACACAATTTCACCTGTTGTAGTTTGTTTTTTCTCTCAACAGTTATGAATGCAGGGATGAGGAAATATTTCCTACAAGCCAATGATCAGCAGGACCTAGTAGAATGGGTGAATGTGTTGAACAAAGCTATTAAAATTACAGTAAGTATATGTATTTTTTGTGTGAAAAAAATGTATTATCTTCATGTGATCTTTACAGATTGTGCAATATACCTACTGAGCGTCCTTAGCTTACCAACAGTTTATCCCAGAGTTCCTCAAAGTTTGTTTAAAAGACAGGTTATAATATGAATGCTTTTTCTTATTTTAATACATGGTAACTATTAGCCCTTAAAAATCGGCCCATTGATGCCTTTTTAACCCATTGTATACCAAATAAAGGTCTGATTACTGTAGATTCTAACTGCTGTTTACACTAAAGTTTCTAAGGGAAAATGCAGATAGGGTTCTACCTTTCGGATATGTTTCCCCCCCTCTCCCTGCAGGGAAGATTAAAAGACTTCTTACCACCTACCCAAGGAATAGAAATGGCATTCTGTCTGCCTTTTAAGCCATAACTGGGACTGGTCGTAGGTAGGTAGGAGTTGAAGATAGGAGCAGGACAAGATAGTGAAGGGCTTAGAAATGACTTCAGGGGTAGGGACTGATCTGAAGAACTGTAATATCCAGGCGGTCCTGCCCACGTGGTCCTTGGGGGTTTGTCTCAGGCTTGAAACTTTTTGTCACACTGTTTTTTCCCCTCCAGTTCCTGGGCACTCATTTTCTTGTGCTGCAGTTTCCTGCTTCCAACTCAGGCTTCTCTTTTTGGTTTTCTGATGAACATTAATATGTGTTGTTTGTCTGTAGTGTGCCAGGCCTTGCACTGAAGGTTTTACCTGAAAGTACCTGAAAAAGTGAGGCTTAGAAGGATCGAGTGACATGTATAGGTTTGACAGCTGTTAAGTTGTGGAGCTGTGAGCCACACCATCTGCTTGACTCTGCAGCTTAACTCTGAAGCTCAGTGCCTCACTGCTTCCTGAAAGAATGAGCCTCCATCCTTCTTCTCTGACCCTAAAGCAGAACACAGATTTCTGGGAGAGTTTAGTACTGCTGCTGAGCAAGTGACGGGAGCTGTTCCCTGATGAAGCCTCTCCTTCCCTTTCCCCTCTTACACACTGGTGGAGAAGCACACACAGCAGGCCCATATGGGAAGGATAGGGAAGGAGGTCCTGGGTGAGGTTGTGTAAATGGAAGGGTGTTTTTACTAAAATGAGGTTATTTACTGACCCAATATGACTTACTCTTTAAAGACATATGCCCTGACAGTCAGCATATGTTCGTTTCCATTTAAATGAATAAGCCATATTTATGTCATAACACAATAAAGAGTTAATATAACTAAAGCTGTTCTCAGAGTTAGGTCGATTTTTTTGGGTCTTGCACCAGAACAGCTTGTTACCACATGACAGAAAACACCCACGCACTGCATCTGATCTGTACATGAAGCAGAAGTTATTTTAGGTTTGTGCAGTTTCAGGAAAGCAGTTTTTTTCAACTGATTCAGAAGTGCATTTTCTTAAAAGGCTTTAACTGATTGTTTTTGACTCTTTGCAAATATTCCCTATTTGGGAAATTTTTTATAAAGACAATATGTAGTAATTTCATGGAAGTAATCCATTTTTCTTTTTTTAACAATTTGCAATGAGCAGCAGCATTGTTTCTTAGTGCTTTAAGAGAAAAAGTAGTGAATTGAATGGTTTCAGACTTTTTACCATTTGGGAGGTCTTTTGAATTGCTGTATCTAATTTATTAATGGTATGAAACTGTCTTATACAAGTGACACTTTAAGCTTACTCAAATGCAAGAGAAACTGATAAGGAATTGGGTAATGTGTCAAAGTATGTGGACTCTTAAATAGCTTTTGTGGTCTTGCAGCTGTTGAAACTTTTATAGTTTAAAGATGAATCTGTTGTATATGTGTTTTTATAATTCACGTTTAAAAATATAAATTTAAGATATAGAAATCCGTGCTTGTCAACAAAGTGGTTATAGCTGTTAAATTGAGTATAGAATTGGTATCACTTAGTAAAAATTGGTTTTCTATAGGTACACATTAACTCATAGGATAGCAATGAAAGAATTTCCCATGCTTTAATAAGAAATGTTTTATTTCACTGTTCTTTAAAAAAAAATCTTACCAGTGTTAAAATTCCATATGCATTTAAGTGCAGAATCTTTAACCTGGTGTACTTCCCTATGGAAGTTGCTTGTAATTTACATGTAGATTTCTTTGTAAATTTCAAGTTTCCATTTTAATGTATGTGTAGTTTACCTTTCTATGGAATCACTCCAAGTGACATTTGGTAAACTGTGTAATTTAGTAGTCTGCTGAGTACAATGTAATATATAAACTTGAAAGTTTTGGAAATTCAAAATTAGGTTTTGGAAGTATATGGTTTCAGAATAGAGGTGATTAGAGGACAGTGGGTAAGGGAATGGTGATTATCTACTTACTAATTATAGTACCATGCCATCTTAATGGACCATCCTCTAGCACCATAGTTCATGGCTTTCCTCACTTTGATGAATTCTGTGTGACTGTGTGTTGGTGGCTGTCATTAAAACAATTTTCCTCTTACTTACAAAAAAGAGAGAAAGAGCAATAGTAGAGAAACCAAGAAGCAAGAGAGTTCCAGAAAAACATCTGCTATATTGACTATGCCAAAGCCTTTGACTGTGTGGATCACAACAAACTGGAAAATTCTTAAAGAGATGGGACTACCAGACCACCTGACCTGCCTCCTGAGAAATCTTTATGCAGGTCAGGAAGCAACAGTTAGAACTGGACATGGAACAACATACTGCTTCCAAATCAGGATAGGAGTCTGTCAAGGCTGTATGTTGTCACCCTGCTTATTTAACTTAAATGCAGAGTATATCACGAGAAACGCTGGGCTGGATGAAGCACAAGCTGAAATCAAGATTGCCAGGAAAAATATCAGTAACTTCAGATATGCAGATGACACCACCATCATGGCAGAAAGTGAAGAAGAACTAAAGAGCCTCTTGATGAAAGTGAAAGAGACGAGTGAAAAAGTTGGCTTAAAACTCAACATTCAGAAATCTAAGATCATGGCATCTGGTTACATCACTTCATGGCAAATAGATGGGAAAACAGTGGAAACAGTGGCAGACTTTATTTTGGGGGCTCCAAAATCACTGCAGATGGTGACTGCAGCCATGAAATTAAAAGACGCTTGCTCCTTGAAAGAAAAGTTATGACCAACCTAGACAGCATATTAAAAAGCAGAGACATTACTTTGCCAACAATGGTCCATCTAGTCAAGGCTATGGTTTTTCCAGTGGTCATGTATGGATGTGAGAGTTGGACTATAAAGAAAGCTGAGTGCTGAAGAAATGATGCTTTTGAACTGTGGTGTTGGAGAAGACTCTTGAGAGTCCCTTGGACTGCAAGGGATCCAACCAATCCATCCTAAAGGAAATCAGTCCTGAATATTCATAGGAAGCACTGATGTTGAAGCTGAAACTCCAATACTTTGGCCACCTGATGCAAAGAACTGACTCATTGGAAAAAAAACCCTGATGCTGGGAAAGATTGAAGGCAGGAGGAGAAGGGGATGACAGAGGATGAGATAGTTGGATGGCATCACCAACTCAATGGACCTGAGTTTGAGTGAACTCTGGGAGTTGGTGATGGACAGGGAGGCCTGGTGCGCTGCAGTCCGTAGGGTCGCAAAGAGTTGGGCATGACTGAGCGACTGAACTGAACTGAGAGGAACCAACCTTGAAGGAAGTATTGATGACTAGAATTTGGAAAGTCAACTTTCAAAGTACACTTTCAACTATTTATATTGATAACTATAAATATGATGGGGTCTGGTCCCCTGTTGATTATTAAGGAATATCCAAGATGCATATGGCATATTCCTAAATAAACCTACTATTTTTTAAAATAGTGTCTTTCCCACTGTAGGTTTTGATTTAAAAAATCAGTATTTGATTTTAATCTAAAAACAAGTGTTTTGAAATTATGGCCCAACTTCCACACTTTTTTTTTTTTTTCCATTTTAATTGGCAACTGGGAGTAGATAGAATAACCTGAATACAGAACTTCTGTCTTACCAAGATGGTGTATATATGTAATCCAAAGTGTAAGGCTTTATACTTGTGTTTTTCAGCCTGTAGGTAGAGCCCTCAGAAAGCTCCTAACATCCAGGAGTTTGTTCTTGAATGTTTTAGGTTTCAGTCTTCAGGCTTGCCATTTTGTTCATCTCTTCTGTAGTCACTTTTACCTTTTCTTTTTCTGCTGTTAGAATTTCCTATCATTAGGATCATGTGCAGATGCTTGCCAAAAATACATGCAGATCTCTCACAGAAAAACCATCACAACAATCAGGGATGGGAAGCAGGGAAGAGTGGATAAGCAATCGGCAGTGAAACCAAGCATGTTCAGTGTCTGACATTTCCCATCTGTCTAGTGAGGTCACTTTTCTGATTCTTATTACAAGTTGCCTGACTGGTTTTTTTTTATTCTGAAAATGTGTTTATTTTAATGACTGCCTTGAGAGCTCACTTTCCATTCAGAATTTTTAAGGGAGTTAACTATATTCATGAGTATTCTGCTTATATTTTTCTTGCTCTTAGAAATGTTTGCAATTTAGATAATTTTGATTGTAAAATGCAATTCTAAGTCAATTGTTGAGCTATTAACATTGGACTTAGGCTGTACTTAGCATTCTGTTATAAGGATAGATGAGAAGCGGTGGGTTTAACGGTATAGGCAAGGGTTTTTTAATATACTATCATTTCTAGAAGAAAAATGAAAAAAAAGTAAATTTTAGTATATTTTTAAGGAGATATTAGAGGTATTTTCTTAGGAAATTCTCACATATGACTAAACCCTCAACTTCTTGAAATAGGGAGTAGCCACTTTTCGTATGGGTCACCTTTCAGCAGCACATTGCAGCTAATACAAATGTTGGAGAGCTAATTCTTTCTCTGGTTTCAAATTCTTTTAGTACATTTTTCTGTTCTTATGGCTAACATGGCCACATTTTCTCTGTCAGAATAGTTGAAGTAGATGATGCTCTTCACTAGAAAACACTGGGACTTCTTTAGCAGATTGTTTCTGGGTATAGTGAACTTTATATAGCCCTTTCACTCTTAAGTATTTTTGCGAATTTTGGCAAGTAAAATTCTGTCTGTAGTCATATTGTCTTTAAAAAGCTCTCCAAAACGTGCAACCTCTTAGATAAAATCTCTTAGAAGAATTTAGGAAACTTCCCCCTCCAGAATTCATTTCTCTCCCCTGTCCTTCTTATTCCCTTCATTCTTTTGTTTCTGCCCACGACTGGTATTATAGTTTAATTATGGATGAGAGGGTGGAGGGTTGGCCTAAGGCCTGGGGAGAAAGCCATTAGGGGGACATCTGAAGAGACGGGATCCCCTGTCCTTGGGATGTTGCACAGTCGGGCAGGACTGGAGGGATGGGAAGGGTAACAGCACAGAGCTGTGACCCATTCTCAAGTGCTCTGATAAAATGGGGATGTCGTTATAGTGGTTAAATGAGAAAGAGAGTTATACGAACTGAGCTAGAACGTGGACCAGCCAAGATCAAGAGTTACATTCCCTGGTGCCTCTTGAGCCTGTTTTCTTACAGCTGTGGTGATGCTCCTCCTATGCATAGGATTGACAGGAGGATTAAAAGGGAAAATATATGAGATAGTACCTGCCCAAGGAAGCACACGGTAAATGATGGCTGTGTCATAAATACTGTAAAAGAAAAACCAGTATGAAAACTTAAAGGGTTTTATATATATATATATAAAATAATTTTTATATATACCAGTTATATATAGACTTATGATTGGTTGGAAATTCTGTGATAAAAGAGGATGTCAGATAATGCTTGTTGCAAAATGATTCATCAAGTTACTGTTTTAGGTCCCAAAGCCATTAGACTCACAGCCTCATCCTGATAACCCAAGTCGCCAAGGCGAATGTGGAAAGAAGCAGGTCTCTTACAGAACTGACATTGTTGGTGGTGTGCCCATCATTACCCCAACTCAGGTAAGAAGTCAGTTCTTCTATTGTGTGATGGTTTAGCTACTGCATATTGATTTTTGTATTGTTATCAAAAGTCAAATGGTACATCTTTATTGAATAAATGCAGTCACTAAAACATAAAACTTTTATACTTATTTCAAAAGTATGTTTTTATTGTAAAAAATCTGGAAAGCATTAGGTAAACAACATTTAACACTTTACATGTTTTCTTCTGAGTCTTTCTTCCAGGCCCTTTTACCCCCTAGACATGGAAATACTTTGTAAACTGCTTTTTTTCCTTAGGTCTGAAATATTTTCTAAGTCACCAAAAATTATTTCACATTGTTTATCATGACTATGTGGTAGCTTTATTCCTAATCACCCAAACGTGGTAGTAACCCAAGTGCCCTTTATGGGTGATTTAGCCAATGGGACGTCCAAACCGTGACATTACTGCTCTCAGTGAGAAGGGTCGAACAATTGGTACAAGGACCAACCTGAATGAATTCCCAGGAGAATAATACAGAGTGGCAAATGCCAGTCTCAAAAGCCCACGTACTGTATGATTCCATTTGTATTAAATTCTCTAAATGTCATAATAATAAGGATGGAAAACAAATTAGTGGGGGCCAAGCAGTTGGGGATGGAGGCTCTAAAGGGGCAGCCTGAGGGAGGCTTGTGGTGGTGGACACTTCTGTGCTGTGGTGGTGGCGGGATCACAGATATGGTAATAAAACTGCATAGAATGATGCATGCACAGAGACAGGCGTGTGAAACTGGGGAAATGTGGACAAGGTCTGTGACGTGTTTCAGTGTCTGTTTTGATAATGTGCCATAGAATAGTTTTCCCTGTTTGGAGAAACTGGTTGAAGGGCACATAAGACCTCCTGTACATTGTGTTTTTACAACTTCCTGTGAATATTTATAATTATTTCAAATTAGAAAGTTAAACCCCAGCATCCCCTTCCAAAAAAAAAAAAAAAGTGCTGGTGGCAAGACTTTTGCAGAAAAAGAGAGATAGAAATCTGGGTTTTAATCAGTGTTGTTAAAAGTTATGATTAAGTATCTCAAATTAATTAGAAAATACTTGAAGATCTGTTTTCCTCACTAATGGATTTTAAGATTGCTGGGATAACAGCATGAATTGCAAGCATGCTTTTAAGCTAAACAAGCAAGAAAAGACTTTATTTTGCTTCATTTTAGAAAGAAGAAGTAAATGAATGTGGTGAAGCTATTGACAGAAATAATTTGAAGCGGTCACAAAGCCATCTTCCTTACTTCACTCCTAAACCACCTTCAGATAGTGCAGTTATCAAAGCTGGATATTGTGTAAAACAAGGAGCAGTGGTGAGTAGTTTAACACAGTATGTGAAATAATGAAAAATGAGTATGCATTAGCAAACTGTCAACATACACATGGTTTGCTTTGTTTTGTGAAAGACCAGCTTGCTGACCAGGAGTCAGGAGAGGGCATAGGGGTTATTGTGTTCAAAACTCAGTGCTATTATTTTCTTGGTCCGTAGGCGGCTAGGTAAGTTAATGCCCATTACAACTAACCTGCAATTTTAAGCGAACTTTCCTAACAATTTAAATTTATTCCAGGAAGGGTTTCTGTTGATTTTTTTTACCCCCTTGGGAGTGGGTCAGGGAAAGGGAACTCTAGTAGGGAGATGGCAGAAAAGGAGGGCAAGGAGGGTGGGGTGTGGATCACTTATTTGGTGCAGGGTTGGGCTGACCCGAGTTGAAAATGCTGAGACCTTGGGTTACTGACTTAACATCTCAGGCTCTCAGTTTTTTTTTTTTTTTTTCGGTGTGTGTGTATGTAGAAAATCATATTATAAAGCCTACCATCCAGAAGGTTTTTTGAAAGATGCAGTTGAGAGAGGTCACAGCATAGCACCTGGCCATTAGTAATAGCTGGTTGGCCCAGATAACAAATCGATGATAAGAAACTGTGGAAAGAGCAAGTACATTCACCAGTATTATTACAGTTCCAAATTCCCTTTCTAAAATATGAACTAAATCTATAGATTTTCATGAGAAAATAAACTTCAAAGTTTAGAAATAAAGTTAAAAAATTTTTTTACTTAAATATCTACTGGCAATTCTGCTTGATCTTATATAGTAACTTCTGGCAGCTCTGATGAGCTCAGGCCAACCAAGGCAAGTTCTTTCACTGCTAATTGTTTGACCCTCTTTAGGCTACAGGAAATGAAGGTGAAAGCTGAAGGTTTTTCGTTCTTGCATGTCTGTAGATCAAATCAGAATTCTCATCAGGCTGTGTGTTAATTAGGGCTCTTGAGACATTCCTTTCTGTTGCACTCTTAAATCCAAAATACTGACCCTTAGAAAATCTGAAGTGCTTTCACAAAAACTATTATTTCATTGACAAAAAATGTTTATACAGAGTAGGTTCACTTTATTAAACATGTTACTTTACTAGTTAGTATTATAAAGTTCCTGTTGAGGATTCATGCATGTTATAGATGAAGAAGCTTGATATAGTTTAATAACATTTCCTGTGCTTGCTTGTTGAACTCTTAACAGTCTTTACTTTGTGGGGGATGCAGGGCATAGGGAAGTGCTTTCTTTGTTTTGTTTTGTTTTTTAACTTTCAGAGCATCAAAAATATAAGACTATATTATAAAATCATATAATAAGAGCTAAAAGCCAAGCACCAAAGTTGAATTAGAAGTTCAAGGCCTGAGTAGCAAAAGAGATGAAATTTCCTGTATCTCCTCTTCTAAGGGAGGGTGGTGAGGTTTTCCGGTGCTTGACATTTCTGATTGTGGGTTCATATCAGAAGAATTAAGTGGTTATTAACATTTGACATCTTAGAAACAGAAGTCTCATGTCTGTGTTCATCTCTGGTAGATGAAAAACTGGAAGAGAAGATATTTTCAATTGGATGAAAACACAATAGGCTACTTCAAATCTGAACTGGTATGTTGCTTTGTCATAAATGTTGCTTTAAAAAGGTTTTAGAAGTGTTACACTGTGGTAATTATATAGTTTCTTGTCCTGTTTTCTATTTTTAAAATAATTAAATTCTGGTTTTTGGAGATATATACAGTGTATTTTGTATTATCAAGTACCTGTGTTCTGCAGTAGATTGTTGGATAAACTGAGCGCAGTTCTACCTCTTCTCTGATGGACATTTGACAGAGGAACCATATGCCTTGATGACGGCAAAGATATATTCAGTGTATTTTGTTGTGATGCTTTTGGTTAACAGTATTTTCGTTCAATACATCTTAGGTAAAAAGAGTGTACCTTCAAAGGCATTCTACTCGGAAAGAATTAAAAACATCAGAACCCCTCAGTCTACACATTTCCTCTACAGGGGCTGTGGAGGAAATGGGAGAAAGTCCACATTTGACCCTCTGTATTTCTGCCTTCTCTTCCCTGCCCTCCCTTGGCATTTTCTCTTCCTATTTCAGGTTGACTTTTTTGTTTCTTCACATAAGATGTTTTCGTCCCATCTGAAGGTAGAATCAAAGACTGAAGTTCCCTCTTTCACTTGTTTGAGTAGCATCCTTATTTAAAATACTCTTGTCACGTGACCTGTGTTCTGCAGTAGATTGTTGGGTGAATTGAGCGCAGTTCTACTTCTTCTCTGATGGACATTTGACAGAGGAACCATATGCCTTGATGACGGGTCAGAGCAGCACTGCCCAGGTGGACTTTGCACTAATAGAGATGTTCTGTTATCTGCCTTGGCCAGATCTAGTGGCACCTGTGACTGTAAAATACAGCTGGAAATATGGCCACTGTGACTGATGATCCTGACTGTATTTAATTTTAAAGTTAAAACTGGTCATATTTAATATTTTAATTCAAATGGTTAGGCAGAGCTAGTGACTCCTCTTGGACAGCAGAGCATTGGAGAATAGGAAGGGCATGTTTTAAAATTCATCTCAGGTGTCTGTTCTTCTGGAAAACTTGTATGCCTTTCCTTTACACATGTGTTACCCGATACCCACCTCGGTCATAACACTTCCCACTATGGTTTGTTACTGTGTACGTATTTGTCTTTACCAGTTAACTGCACGAGCTTCTTGAGAGCAAAGATTCTCTTTTGGACCCTTTTATCAACACAGCGCCTGGTACTTAGAAAATAATCAACAAGTATTTTTGAATGAATTGAAAAATGGCATAGCATAACAGGAATAGCCATTTTAGCTTGGGACCCTTTCTTAGACTTCAAAATCTAAGAGCCTTAGCTGGAAGCAGTAGCTACTTGGTTCAAAAAGTACCAGCCTTGGTGTCTCAGAAGCTGCACTTGTGCTTGGTTTGATGATTTTCTTAGTGCTGCATAGAATAATGGTATGTCTTAAACTCAGTGGTGTGTCATTTTCAGTGAAATACAGTATATAGTATTTCATGAAATGTTTACTGTGAATACTGTGCCAACTAGGAACTGGTTATGTCATACTTGAATCTTGTATCTGGTTTTGTAGCCTTAGTTGAGGTAATTAGTATGTCTAATCCTGTTTGCTCAGGTGAACAATAGTGCATGTATTCTAGAATTGTGGAAAGTGACACATTTAAAACCTAGCACATGTCCTGCCACTTCAGTTCAGTTCAGTCGCTCAGTTGTGTCCGACTCTTTGTGACCCCATGAATTGCGGAACGCCAGGCCTCCCTGTCCATCACCATCTCCCAGAGTTCACTCAAACTCATGTCCATCGAGTCGGTGATACCATCCAGCCATCTCGTCCTCTGTTGTCCCCTTCTCCTTCTGCCCCCAGTCCCTCCCAGCATCAGAGTCTTTTCCAATGAGTCAACTCTTCGCATGAGGTGGCCAAAGTACTGGAGTTTCAGCTTTAGCATCATTCCTTCCAAAGAACACCCAGGACTGATCTCCTTCAGAATGGACTGGTTGGATCTCCTTGCAGTCCAAGGGACTCTCAAGAGTCTTCTCCAACACCACAGTTCAAAAGCATCAATTCTTCGGCGCTCAGCTTTCTTCACAGTCCAACTCTCACATCCATACATGACCGCAGGAAAAACCATAGCCTTGACTAGACGGACCTTTGTTGGCAAAGTAATGTCTCCACTTAGTACATGTTTTGGAGAAGGAAATGGCAACCCACTCCAGTGTTCTTGCCTGGAGAATCCCAGGGACAGGGGAGCCTGGTGGGCTGCTGTCTATGGGGTCGCACAGGGTCAGACACGGCTGAAGCGACTTAGCAGCAGCAGCAGCAGTGGCAGCAGTACATGTTTAATAAACTCTGTTTTTTAAAATGACAAATTTAACTCGGAGAAGCTGGCTATTTACTACTCTGGTCCCTTCTATATGAAAAAAAAAAGAGGAAATACTCGCTGGGTCCATAGCGGTTCATCGAGGAAAAGATGGATGGTTGTTGGCTTTTAATAAGCTTACAGTATCGTTTAGGACATCAGTAGTGTGAACATGGGTTATATGTCAGTTCCCTTGTTTCAAACCACAATGTGTATACAGTTATAATACTTGAGCCCTTCTAATGCTAGATGGTTCAAGAAGGTAGATTTATGTCGTAGATGTGCGTCAGGAAGGAAGCATGATTTTCACAGATCTCCAAATAAGACAACTAATGATCAGAGAGATTTTAAAAATGTATGTCTGTTTATCTGCCCTTTTTACGATAGGAAAAGGAACCTCTCCGCGTAATACCACTTAAGGAGGTTCATAAAGTCCAGGAATGTAAGCAAAGGTAAGCACCCCCTCAGACTTGGTGCCTAACACAACTATTAGCCCACAGTATATAGTTCCTCAGCTTAATCGATGCACTTTCAGATGATGTTTTCCTATATTACTGCCAGTGAGTTTGGCTAAAACTTTCAAAGCCTTCAGATTAAATATTGAGATTTTTTTGTTTGTTTGAAAACTACAAATTAGGGAACAATTCTTAAGCTTATTAATGGAAAGGACAGAATTTAATATGAACAACTTCTGTCATACTTGACAGATGGATGTATTAATAATTTTAATATTTCAAGGTTGCTGCAAAATAGAGCTTTAATAAGAAAGTATGTTAACTGTACCACTGTTTCTTTGAGCACACTCTTTCTTCACAGTTGAAAACTTTGGATTTTAAAGTTGTTTTTGCACTTTTCTAAAAATACATGTAACTGTATAAAATGTATAGAATTCAATGCAAGAATAAATTGAAAAATGATAATTTGGTATTTTTTAAGTAAATTAATATTTTACCTTTAATATTTATTAACACATATTTGGTACTGGGTAAATAAGTGAAAAGAAAACTATCAAATAATTGCTTCTTGAGTACAATTGGAAAATTTGTTTTGTTAACAGTGACATAATGATGAGAGACAACCTCTTTGAAATTGTAACATCGTCTCGAACTTTCTATGTGCAGGTAGGATACTTCTTTGGAGATTATAGATCCTCCTAACAAGGAATTAATAATTTTAGAGGTGAAAATAACATAAATAAACGTGTTTCTCATAGAAGTAAGGAAAAATATGACAAATGTAATTGCCAACTTAATAAAAATGATGCTGTATCTAAGGTTATTGGTAGATCATATGTTCAGCAAAGAGATATTCTTCGCTGTAAGTTAATTGAATAGAATTAAGTTTTATATGGAGGAAGGGAAATGTGCTATTTAGATGCTGTCTGTATTTTCAATTTGGATTATATTTGCACATATTTTGGAATTTCAATTATATCACTTTTTTGGTAATTTTCTAAAAAAAGGGACTCAAATATCCGTAATAAAAGTAAATAGTAGATCTTATTTCACTAATGGTGGATAGGTATCCTATGTTTAAGTTTAAAATATGCTTTTTATTTAACACATTGATTTACTTAAAAGTTTTTTTTATAAGAACATTTAGTTTTGTTTTTAGAAGTTATTACATGTGCTTTTTGCAGAAAATATAGAAAAATACAGAAATATGAAGAGAAAGGTACTTTATAAAACATAGAATTCTACATTCAGGCAGCTGTTCTTTTTTTTGTTTGTTCTTATTAGGCTATATCTTTTTATACCAAGTGGGATCATATGAAATATAGTGTTATATCCTATTTATTTACTATATTATGGTCACTTTTTCCCACGTCATTAAGAATTCTCTGAAAGCCTTTTAGAACTATGCTCTCTCATATGAGTGTTTTACCATTAAACTATTTCTGTACTGTTACTGATCATTCATTAACATAGTTTTTGTACATTTACTATGGTATAAAGTGTTAGTGAACATTTTGTGAATAAACTTGTCTGGATTTCTTACTTCCTTCTGATCAGTTTCTAGATCAGGAGTCACTATTAGAGCACGAGCTTTTTTAAACCTGTCTTTTACCAAACTGATTTCTAGACTGGTGCTCTTGTTTGTAGTGAACGAAAGTATACTCTACCTCTGCCTGCTTTGAATTTTTCCCTTTTAAAATCTCTTTGTTATTATCATTGGTTCAAAAATATTACTTGTGTCTTTAGAATTTTTAAACTTAATCGAGAAGAGGCCCTACCTCGCCACCCCTCTGAGGGCCTTGTTTAATTGAAGTCATCGGAAGGCTTCTAATGCACATTGGAAGCCACAGTCCTATCAAGGAAGAGCCTGCTTTGGCATAGGACTGCCGATACCGCTTTTAGGGTTTTAGGGTACAATTAGAAATTGTTTTTAGAAAAATAACATAAAATGATGTCACAGTGGTTTTTGTTTTTTTTACTGCACAATTACATAAATAATCCATCTTGAAAATTCAGACAAGTACAATGATTGGAGAGCAAAATGAGAAGGTCTTTGACTTCCTCCTCTTGTTTTCTCTCCAAAACTGTTCATGTTGACACTTTTTGACATGTCTCATCTTAGAACATTAAGTGCCCAACTTACTTCTGTGTGTTATAATTTACCCGGCAAAACCTGGTTCAAAAAAGCGATTTCTAAAATTTCTTAGAAACCATTGCCTTAGGCTGATTTTGTTGTTGATGGTTAATTACCAAGATGAACACATTGGATTTATAGACACAAGAGCTGATTTTGAGGAAAACTTGAATGAATGCTTCCTTCCCCTTAGGCTGATAGCCCTGAAGAGATGCACAGTTGGATTAAAGCAGTCTCGGGTGCCATTGTAGCTCAGCGGGGACCCGGCAGATCAGCGTCTTCTGTATGTTTCCTGTTCTCTGGGGTGATACTCCCTTGGATCCCCAATCCTGTCAAGTTATTTTTCTTCCTCTCCCCCTAATCCTTTTGATTTCTTTCTGTTTTGAGATTTATCTGCATGTTGACTTTCATACCGATTGGACTTGCAAAAAAAAAAATAATGCATTTCTAATTTAATGCTTCCTATAGTGTTATGTATACATAACTTTTCTGTGCATTGTATTGTCTTAAATGCACAAACAGGGCAACTAAAGAATGAACGTTTCCTTGTTTTGTTTTAGGAGTTCTTACTTGTCAGTAAGTCCAGATTTGGTATAATTTTACCAAGTCTTAGTGTGGTATTTGACCTAATCATTTAAGGCACCTTTAGTTGTAGCATTACACAATTTTGTGAAGTTTTCTCGGTTTCCTTTTTAACTTCCTGTAATTTCAGTTTAGGTTTTTGCCTTAATAGCGCCATAAGACAGTTGAGCAGCTTGAACCTTAAATATAATGTTCTCTTTGCATTTCATTCTCATTTTTTACTTGGTTAATTTAAAAGGCTTCTTTTCACTATGTTAATTATCTTTGTGGCAGTATAGTAGATTAAACCAGCTAAACATTCTCAGTAAGGAATATGTTTTTACTTTTTAACTTAACATGTACATCATAAGAATAAGATTTAGCTTTAGGATACTTTGGTCACTGATCTGTGGTCTGAAAATACAAATCTACTAAGGAATGAAAAACTTGCAAGCATCTTAAAATGCAGTATGTTTGTCTACAGAAGGCAGTCTAACACTAATACACAGCATGATAGCCTTTATTACTGGGACTCATTGTCAGTGCTGATATTCTGCACTTCTAGTATTTTCCTGCAGTGCTAGTATTGCAGTAATACTGTCTTTTAATCTTTTCTTGTTAGAAATGACTCTAGGTCAGTAAATATAAAAAAAAACCCATCTTTTCTCACTTTTAAAGTTATTCTTCTTATATCCTTTTTGGAATAGCTCAGAAATTATTTTTAGAGGTGTTAATTTTGTAACCACCTGTGTTTTATGTGACCTTTTCAGCGGTCAAGTATGAGACTCTCTGCAAAAACAATATCTGTTGGGAAGAGGAAAAGCTGGAGAAGGGTGTTTGTGTTTTGTGCTTTGTGGTGGGGGCAAAGTGGACTCTCTGTCTCTGTCAGCAGAACTGTCTCTTTTCCTCCCCTTCCCAGGATAGGTTAACTCTAATCTTAGCTTTGCACTGTGTTCCAGATGCGGCAGGCCAGAAGGCTGTCGAACCCTTGTATACAGAGGTATACGTCAAGAACTGGGGAATGCAGCACGTATGTGGGCTCTCACGCACACATGCCTTCTTACTAGAGGGCCCGGACTTACTCACTACTCACAACTGATTCTAGAAAGTTGAGTTAACCAAACTGCCTTCTGCAGTTATCGTAACTGACTTTGTCAACACTAACGCAAACTATTTCACTATAGTTATCAGGTTGAATATGTCTATTAAAAAAATAATGGAAAAAAATAGAACTTTACTAATTTAAAAAGTCCTGTCTATTTTCTAAAGCTTAATTTCCTGAGTTGCCACAAGAATTTTGATTTCTGTATTTCATGTATTTGGGAACTTTTTTATACTACACCACTTGACATGCACCTTTGTGGTAATATGTACAAACTCACAGGTGCACATGCATTGGATAAACTCTATATTACTATAGTTTGCATGGCTTATTAGCTCTTAGGTGAAATTTAGCCATGTAATGGGAATCTGTAGTGTTTTGGTGGTTTGTTTATAGCCCTTTTTTTTTCAAAGCCACCAATGTCACAAATGAACACAATGAAGTAGGAACTATATGGCAGTGCATTTGGAATGGTCATATTTAAGGTTAACTTCAGATTTGATTTAGTCAGAAGCGTGTTGAATACTCACAACTCAAATTATCTTATAACAGTTTTAATAAATGCTTAAGTATGTACCCTTTGCTCTCTTTAAAATGTCAAGCCATGTGAATGTGTGCCATATGCAAAAATAAATAAATGCAGTTAAATAAGAAGCAAAAGGACTATGATATCAGGGAAGCAAAAACTAAGTTTATGAGGCTACCAGATAAAATAATGGGTTTGAAAAATGTTTAATTCTGCTTATTAAAGAAATAATTGCCTTTTATTTTTATATTCTACATTTTCATTGTTTAATCTTTCTAAAACATATGGGATAATTCCTACTGTTTATTGAGAATAAACTCTTAAGTAAAAATGGTAAAGCTGATAGGCCCCCTGTTAAACACAGTTCAGTTGCAGTTGGTACACTGCATTCCAGTCTAGGCTGACTGAGCCTTTGAAGTGTCAAAGCTGCCAGATTGGACTTTGGTGACAGAACTGGTTTCTCAGTGGAAATGGTTGTTGGCTGTCATCGCTCTAAACTCACCCCTAAAAATGCACTGCTTTGGGAAAGAACTTGCACACGTATGCTGCACGGCTCATGCTTCTGCTCTGTGTGTGTCTTGTTCTGTTTGTTTTTCAGAGAATAAAGTCTCACACTGAGTTACTAACCCTGTCGTTATTGATTGCCTGTGTCTGACCACCACTCCTCTTTGCAGGAGCATTCCAACAGTCCTTCCGAGCCCAAACACGCTCTCCTCTCTGCCAGTGCCGCAGCAGCCACCCCACATTCCACAGCCTCTCGCAGCAACTCTTTGGTCTCAAGCTTTCCCATGGAGAAGCGAGGATTTTATGAATCTCTTGCCAAGGTCAAGCCAGGGAACTTCAAGGTCCAGACTGTCTCTCCAAGAGAACCAGCTTCCAAAGTGACCGAACAAGCTCTGCTAAAACCTCGAAGTAAAAATGGCCCTCAGGAACAAGATTGTGACCCCGTGGACTTGGATGACGCAAGCCTTCCAGTCAGTGACGTGTGAGGTGGAAGCTCGTGGAGCCTGACCCGCCTCATCAGCCCTCAGTGTCCTTTTCACAAGGCTTCTCGCCAAAGATGATAAAGGGGAAGTGGGTTTTAATGCGTAGAATATCCTGCCTCGTCGCTGTCTTCTTTATAAGCTGGTAAGCCAGGAAGCTAGCAAGTGGCCAAACTAAATGTAATTTCTTTAAAAGAAAGAAAAAGAAAGAAAAATGCCCTGTTAGTATCAACTGTCTGAAGCTTTGTTCTCATTGGGATGATAACAGTGTGTGTGTGTGTGTGAGAGAGACACTTTTTCCTAGTGAATTTGACAGTTTAGCCGCTTCACAATTTAAAACATGAAAAATGCTTATAATTACTTTGGTTGTTTTAAAAACGCTACTGTGACTTCCTATTAGATGTTCAGTCTCTACACATTCTTACTGGTTAATATTATTGACTGAAATATTGCCAGACAAAGATGTCTAAACTCGTGATGTCTGTGGTGCTGTAAAATTTATACTACAGTGTGGACAGTTTTGAAACGATAACCATTTTTGTTGCTCTGGATCTCAAGGTGAGCAGTGCATTTTGCATAGAGAGGGTATTATTGAACTGTTAGTGAGGGTTGTGGGTTGTACTGTTGGAGAAAAGGGGAGAGTTAGAATTCAGATAGGTAGATCTTGGACATTTGTTTGTAAAATCTTAGTCAAGATGTGCAGCACAGTCATTGCTTTTTATTCAGTGAAAATTATTTGGTATGAAATTTCTTGGAGGCCTGATTTTCTTGTCAAAATTTTGTAAATAGTTCTTCTATATTTGAATCAGTGGAAGACCTCGTTTATATGTAAAGATACTGCCCTTAGTCATGTGGTTGTAGCCTCTGCTTTTTGTCACTAGTAACCTGTATTCAAGTGTTCATATTGTTTAGGAATGTTTTGAGATTAATGTGCGTAAAAGTCCTATGTGATTGGTTTTAAACAATTGGGATAAAATTAATTTTTAGTAGCATAAGTTAATGTGCTAAATAGCATACCATTTTGTGTTAGAGATACCAGAATATTGTTATTCTACTGTCTGTGCAATACATGTTTTAAGCACAAATTTGAGTATACATTTAATCATGGGGATGTCAAAAACATAAGCTCCTCTCTAAAAAACATCGTTAGTTTCAGGTGTTGAATAACAGACCAGTTTGACCAAGTACTGTTTCTACGGTTCAGTCTTAAACATTCGCTTTAAGAAAATAGTCTTGAATTTCATATGCTGCTATTTTTTATGATATTTTGCCATATTACAGTACTGTTTTGTTTTGAATTCATACATGTCGCTGTTTCTCCTTTTCATTTTCTCAGAAGACTTTTTGTTTGAGAGCGAGAAAGTGGGAGTGGATTTCTTAAATCAGAGTGTGGTCCAGAGGTTACTATCTGTTACACTAGAATTATCATAGCATCAGTTTAAAAATCCAAATGCATAAAGAATGCACCACTCAACATTTTTATTCATAAGCTATTATTTTTGAAACTTATATTTAGATTTTTCTTCTTTTTTTGCAGCTACATTTGAAAATGGTAGAATGAAAAGGTTTTAAGTTGTTATTTTCTCTGCAGATGCATCCATTTCGTCGGCTCTTTTAGAAAGCTCTTTTCTCATGAGCACGCCTAAGAAGTCTTATGCAGACAGTGGGCGATATTCAGGAGCCTGATGCTGTTTTCTTTGGTACAGCTTCCACACTGCATGTTCATTTTAATATTTTGGTATTGGTAATTTGATATATTTCATAGTGGCAAAATATTAGCTCTATTTTGGGACTTTTTATAGAACTACCCTTGCATTCAGTAGCATAGGAAAATGTTCTTGTGATTGTCAGGGTCTTCTAATATTTATCTCAATACTTTTATAATTCTATGAAAATTATTTAATTATTTTAAAACATATACTTTTCTTGTAAATATGTCACATCCGAATTGTCAAAGAATTACTTTGAATACCTTAATATTTGCTGCATTTTTTTCTGTATATGTAACATGTCTTCTCTCAGAATGGGAATGTATGTGTGCTTCCCAATGTTTACTTTTATGTCTGGTATGGTATCTTTATACGTCAAACTGGTTAAACACTGTAATGCTTCAAAATAAACTCAGAATTAATTCTAACTTATTTCTCAGGACTGATTCAGTTCTTGTGTAAACAATGAAATAAAATGAATACAAAATATGTTTGGTTAATTGACGTGAATTTACATGTTTAAGAACAGGCTAATTAGTTGGTAGCCTTGGAAAGGCATGACTTGATAAGAAATTGTGCAAGGAAAGATGAGTGTTTTGGGGAAAATGAGCTTATTTTTGCTTAATTAGAAAACATATTCTCAAAGGCAATATCAACAATGTTGGATTCAAAGCACCGTTTGAATCATCCGGGCTGCACTTGTATTGCGTGGTTATTAGTTAGATGGGTGTGAGATGACTACAAATGAGTGCAGAGGACGTGCTGATCCACACGTGGGCTGTGGACACGACTTGTAAAAACACCCCATTAAGTGCTGGAGGCTGCTTCTCGCAAACCTGCTACTAATAACAAATAGGCCACCTTTGCTGTGTATCCAGCATCTAATGAAACTGGCTAAGGATATATTAACTGGTGCAACTTAATTTCTTTCTCTGAAAAGTATTTTAAATGTTTTTAAATTAAAAAAATGAGAAAGTTCTAAAAACTTCGTTACTTTTACAAAAAAGGAAAAAATAGATCCCTTTCTCAGTCGTCTTTTTACTTGTAGTTAAAGCCGTACTTGTGTATGAACAGTTCTAACAGTGAGGCAGAAAATGTTCATATAAAAATGGAATGGTGTAACAGCTTAGTACCAGATTTGATAACAATCTTCCTTGTTATGGGGGGGTTTGACATTTCACACAGGACATGGCTGTAAACTCACTTAGATGGGTTTGTATTTGCCATACGTCAGCTTCCCTGTTAAGCGGGTCTAGAATTGATTGTATGAGTTGTTTATTTTTTAATGACTTAATGAAAATCACGTTTTTGTCAAACTTCATTTAAAACATGTATTAATACTGCTGAATTTACAGTATTCAGTGCAATTTACTGTTGCATTTACGATTTTGATCCATAAGGTCCTAGTGTGGTATTTTTGTGTCAGTGCCTAGGTCTGTGATGTGGCATATTCATGGAGTAATAGCGCCACCTTCTGGTTGTATCATTGTTAAATTTGAAGTAATTTGAAATCTTACTTTATTTCAGTTAGAAAATTAAAACATGTAATTGCCTAGGATGACTTAGAAATTAATATAAAATTTAATGCAACATTTGTGAGTGACTTCTTTAAACCTTTTATTTGAAAATAAGCATAGATTCCTATGAGGTTGTAAGTAATAATCCAGGGCTCTTGTATACCCTTCACTCAGTTCTACCCATAAAACAGAACGATGCCATCACCACAAGGATCTCTCATTGTTGCCCTTTTATAATCACATTTACCTCCCATTTTACAGGAGGAAAATAAAAGTCATTTGCTTAAATTCACATTAGGTTTAAAATCTAGTCTTTTTTATTCCAAGATCTGGGCTCTTAACCATTATGGTATTGCTGCCAGAGTAGAAGTCTTGAGAATTGCTCTGTTAATATGGTACTATCTCCAAAGAGTTGAACTTTCCTTCAACTTATTTTCAGTGTTTTTCAGAACCATAATATTTCAAATGATAGATTTCTTTATACATGCATTTGCATCTAATATTTGAGAATCAATAGTAGATAAATATCCTGATCATAACCTCCCTGAAAGATTTTAAGCCCTGACATTGCCATTATATAAATTAATAAGGTTACCAAAATAAGGATTTTAAAATAGCTTTAGGATGTTGAATTCTTGAATTGGAAAGAGTGTGGAAACTGGTTATAGTCACTGGGTATAAGGTGAGAATGAGGTGTTTTTCCATGTGGAGAAACTTTGGAACTTCTGATAAAGTCAGGTCAAATTGGTGTCTTCAGTGTGTAGTATGAAGTGCACAGGGAACCTGAGAAGATGATCACATCAGTCGCTCGGTCGTGTCCGACTCTTTGCGACCCATGAATTGCAGCATGCCAGGCCTCCCTGTCCATCACCAACTCCCGGTGTTCACCCAGACTCAGTCCATCGAGTCAGTGATGCCATCCAGCCATCTCATCCTCTGTCGTCCCCTTCTCCTTCTGCCCCCAATCCCTCCCAGCATCAGAGTCTTTTCCAATGAGTCAACTCTTTGCATGAGGTGGCCAAAGTACTGGGGACTTGGAAAGGTCCCAGGAGAGAAAAAGTAAAAATTACGTGACCAGACAGTAAATTTGGAAATGTTGATCTGAAATTTGAAGTATCCAAGTTGATGCATAAAATTTAAATTGTTCTCTTGAAGTTTCATTGCCCCTTTCTCCCTTCCCTTTTACCCTGTCATACTGGTTTTCTTTAGCATTGGTCAGCGTTGGGTGGGGGATCCAGGAGAATGGCTGAGTGGGTGGGAATGTGGGGAACTTGCCATGGGCTTCCCACATGGTACAGTGGCAAAGAATCCACCTACCAATGCAGGAGATGCAAGAGACGTGGGTTCCATCCCTGCGTCAGGAAGATCCCCTGAAATAGGAAATGACAACCTACTGCGGTATTCTTGCCTGGAGAATCCCATGGACAGAGGAGCCTGGTGGGCTACAGTCCACAGGGTCGCAGAGTTGGACATGACTGAGCACACACGCACACTTCATGATTTAGGAACTTAACCACCTCAGGCTCATTTTTGCCTGTCTTTGGTAACTTCATGACGAACTTATTCTGTTCCCTGTGGATCCTTATTATTATTTCCAAGTAGAGACCATTGGTCCCAGTAACATCTTTTCCTTTGTGACTTTCATATACAACATGCTTTTCGTCTTGCCTCATGTTAGCACTATCCTTGTTTCTCACTCTCCTTTTGCCTGTCTGTATTGCAAAGGTGGAAGATTTCCTAATGGATTAGAAATGACGAGTGAAAGGAAGTGATGTATTAGAGGTGAAGGCAAGTCCTATGGCCTGAACAACTGGAGAAACACGTAGTCCATGATCTGAGGTAGCCAAGATTGCAGGTAGGATAGGTTTGGATGCAGAGGCTGTAACTGAAGTATTGAGTGTGATGGTTTGAGATGACTATTAGATACCAAGGAGAAACATCAGGAAGGCAGTTGGATATACAGATTTGGAATGGAGGGAAATCTTCATTGGAGATAAAAACTGGGGAGCCTTCAACATACTAGATGGCGTTTGAAGCTACGAGACTGGATTAGAGGGACGAAGAAAGAAGAAAAGAGGACCAAAGAATGGATGGGGCATTCTAATGCTGAGAGCTCAGAAGAGGAACCAGTGGTGGAAAATGAAAAGGTGTGGTTACTGGTCAACTGAAAGCCAAGGGATGCATATGAGTCAAGGGGAAGGGGTCAGACGTGTCAATGATGCTCACAGGTCTAGTAAGAAGCCAGCTGAGCAATTGGGTTTGTCCATGTGGAGGCCACTGGGAATCGATAGGAGCAGTTTTGGTGGAGTGGAGCCACACACAGCTGCTGTGAGGAGTTTTGCTGTAACAGGAGCAGAGAAGTGGGATGCTTGCTGTTAGCAAAAGCAGAATCAAGTTTCGTTTTGTTTTAAGATGGAGCAGTGGCATTTGGTTGATGGGATGACCCAATAGCAAAAGGAAGACTGGTGATGCAGGAGACGGGAAGGATTGTTGGAGCCAAGTCTGGCGGGGAGGCGAGAGGGAATCTAGTGCACAAGTAGAGGGCTTGGCTTTTTATACAACAACGTTGCTCTTTGTCTGTGGTAGGAGGGCAGAGTAAGCGGAGGCATGAGTGGGAGGAAGTCTCGGCGAATCAGGAAGTGACCCTCAGCGGTGAGTGAGGTGGGGAAGGCAGTATTACGGAGCTGAGGGAAGAGTAGGTGTGAACTGTCCCTGCTTGTGGGGAAGGAAGGGACCAGGGACATAGAGGACATCTTGGCAGTTCTGAGAGCCCACCTGAGCCTGTGCTCACGGATTGCAGGTTACAGTTAAATAACAGGTCATTGCAGTCATTTTTGTCATGCTCCTGTTTTGAAAAGCCCTCTAGATTCCCACGGAAGGGCATGGTGCTGGATTCCCACTGAAGGGAACATTTGATTCAACTATTCATATTTTATTTTTTTAAATGAAGAAGGACAGTTAAACTTTATTAATACCTTCAGAATCTGTTGGGCTCCCCTGGTAGCTCATAGGGTGAAGAATATGCCTGTAATCCAGGAGACTCAGGTTCATTCCCTGGGTCAGGAAGATCCCCTGGAGAAGGGGATGGCAACCCACTCCAGTATTCTTGCCTGGAGAATTCCATGGACAGAGGAGCCTGGCGGGCTACAGACCATGGGGTTGCAAAGAGTCTGACACAACTTGAGTGACTAACATGGAAATAATCTTGTTTCTCTCCTTAGATCAGTTAATTTGATGAATCATATTAGTTCATTTCCTATTATCCATCATTACATTTTGGAAATAAATACCATTTGGTCAGGATATGTTATATTTAAATAAGCTGCTTCTGTTTGCTATAATTTTATCAGGAATTTTTGCATAAATACAAGTGATACTGGTTTGTACTTTTCTTCTGTATGGGTCTCGTCTTTGTAGGTTTTGTGGTGTTAAAATAGCTTCATGGAAAAAACTTAGTAGATTGTCTTCTTCTAAACTGTTTTGGAACGACTTGAAAAGAATTGAAATGATTAAAAAGTTGGTGAACTTTCCCCATTAAACATTCTAGACCCTTTTGTGGGGGTGCATTCTGACAACCTCATTTCCTCCATGAAAATTGATGCACTTAGAACCAATCTTTTCTAGAATTCATTTTAATAAATAATATTCCTAGAAAATTAGACAAGTTTTCAAATGTATTTGCATGAGCCGAGCAAAATATACAGGACAAGAACTCACTATGTCTTCAAAATAAATGAACTAACACGAATACTTCATTTATATGACAAGTTGTGATATCTGATTCTTATTTGGCACCAAGATAATTACAGACGTAAACAAGGACCCTAAAATAAAGTGGTGGTATTCAGGTGTGAGAATTCAGGTAAGAGAGTTTCAAAAAATACCTGCTTTACTGACTACGCCAAAGCCTTTGACTATATGAAGCACAACAAGCTGTGGAAAATTCTTCAAGAGATGGGAATACCAGACCACCTTACCTGCATCCTGAGAAATCTGTGTGCAGGTCAAGAAGCAGCAGTTAGAACTGGACATGAAACAACAGACTGGTTCCAAATTGGGAAAGGAATATGTCAAGGCTGTATATTGTCAACCTGCTTATTTAACTTATATGCAGAGTACATCATGTGAAATGCCGGGCTGGATGAAGAACAAGCTGGAATCAAAATCACCAGGAGAAATACCGATAACGTCAGATATGCAGATGACACTACCCTTATGGCAGAAAGCGAAGAGGAACTAAAGAGACTCTTGATGAAAGTGAAAGAGGAGAATGAAAAATCTGGCTTAAAACTCAGCACTCAGAAAACTAAGATCATGGCATCTGGTTCCATCACTTCATGGCAAATAGATGGGGAAACAATGGAGACAGAGACTTTATTTTTGGGGGTCCAAAATCACTGCAGATGATGACTGCAGCCATGACATTAAGACTCTTGCTCCTTGAAAAAAAAGCTATGACCAACTTAGCATTTTAAAAAGCAGAGACATTACTTTACCGATAAAGGTCCGTCTAGTCAAAGCTATGGTTTTTCCAATAGTCATGTATGGATGTGAAAGTTGGACTATAAAGAAAGCTGAGTGCTGAAGTATTGATGCTATTGAACCGTGGTGTTGGAAAAACTCTTGAGAGTCCCTTGGACTGCAAGGAGATCAAACCAGTCAATCCTACAGGAAGCCAGTCCTGAATATTCATTGGAAGGACTGATGCTGAAGCTGCAACTCCAATACTCTGGCCACCTGATGTGAAAAACTGACTCATTGGAAAAGACCCTGATGCTGGGAAAGATTGAAGGTGGGAGGAGAAGGGGACAATAGAGGATGAGATGGTTGGATGGCATCACTGATTTGATGGACATGAGTTTGAGCAAGCTCAGGGAGTTGGTGATGGACAGGGAAGCCTGATGTGCTGCAGTACATGGGGTCACAAAGAGTCGGACATATCTGAGGGACTGAACTGATTCAGGTGTGAGGAAGGCATCTAAATCAAATGTCAGTGAAAGTGAAAAGTGAAAGTCACTCAGTCGTGTCCAACTCTTTTTGACCGCATGGACTATACAGTCCATGGAATTCTCCAGGCCAGAATACTGGAGTGGGTAGCCTTTTCCTTCTTCAGGGGATCTTCCCAACCCAGGGATCGAACCCAGGTCTCCTGCATTGCAGGTGGATTCTTTACCAGCTGAGCCACAAGGGAAGCCCAAATCAAATATCAGGGTCTTCTAAAAATTCAAGTGTGACATGTATAATTTCTCATAAGGAATCAGTGATCCCAGGAGAACAAGTCTGGGTTTCCCACTTGAGAAACACTCTCCTTATGGGAAGTGTTTAAACGTCTTAGCTTCAGGCCCTCACATTTCCACCTCCTAATACTGCTCCTTGTGTCTCCTGCACAACAAACAGGTCCACTGAATCATTCTTCCGTTCCTGATTTTCCCACCTCCCTGCCATTCTTGCTGTCATTCTGCCTGAATGCCACTTCTAGATGTTTAATTCCACTCATTGTTCAATTTCCATTAAGATGCAACTTTCTCCTTGAGATGTTGAACTTGCTTTCTCACCTTCCCCACAACACAAGCCATGATGACCCCAAAATACCTGATTGCCTCTCCCTTCCTGTGCCAATGTTCAATTCAGTTGATTGGAACTGGAATTCAATTTAAGATTTTGTTCTTAAACTCTGGGCTGATTATATAGCTTTTTCTCTCACCGCTGTAGTCTTAAAAAAAAAACAAAACCCAATGACTTCAAAATTTGGAAGAGATTAGAAAATGGAAACACCCCAATCTAGCTTTTGGTTGATTAGATTGGCCCCAAAAAGAAGTAAATAAGACAGGAAGCAAAATTTAAACAGATCCTGGTATTAATGGCAGTTCTGTAAAAATACTCAAGTATGCATGATTTAAGCAGTCACACCCAGCTGTTGGAGGTCAAGGGTCCCTTTCACACTCATCACGTCCAATTTTACATTGACTTTCAGGTCACCCATAATCACCCAATGGCTCTTCTGAGCCTGCAGTGAAAGTAAACTCTAATTCTTGAAAGCAGTGGCTCTTAAAAGTGTGGTCGAACACCATCATCATCATCATCAGAGAACTTGACATGCAACTTTATCTGTCCCTCCCCAGTGCCTGTAGGGAGGGGACCAGCAATTTGTTTTAACATCTCCAGGCGATTCTAGTGCCAGTAGTTTGAGATCACTGCCCTAAAGCATCCATTGTGCGTAATGAATTCTCTCCTGGGCATCTCCTTAGGAGAACTGAGAATACAGTCAACCCACATCACCATCTGGGTTTTGGGGTTCAGTTAAGGAACCCCACTGAGAAAGGCTACTTGGAACCACCTACTTTGAGAGATTACACTCAAATAGGAATAAAAATTTTTCTTTGTTTGATATCATCTATGGGTGCTAACGGAGAAGGCAATGGCACCCCACTCCAGTACTCTTGCCTGGAAAATCCCATGGATGGAGGAGCCTGGTAGGCTGCAGTCCACGGGGTCACTAGAGTCTGACACGACTGAGCGACTTCACTTTCACTTTTCACTTTCATGCATTGGAGAAGGAAATGGCAACCCACTCCAGTGTTCTTGTCTGGAGAATCCCAGGGGTGGGGGAGCCTGTTGGGCTGCCGTCTATGGGGTTGCAGAGAGTCGGACACGACTGAAGCGACTTAGCAGCTTAGCATGGGTGCTAAGTCACTTCAGTTGTGTCCAACTCTTTGCAACCCTATGGACTGTAGCCCACCAGGCTCCTCTGTCCATGGGATTCTCCAGGCAAGAATACTGGAACAGGTTGTCATTTCCTTCTCCAGGGGATCTTACCAATCCAGGGATCAAACCCGAGTCTCTTAGGTCTCCTGCACTGGCAAGTGGGTTCTTTACCACTAGTGCCAACTGGGAAGCCTGATATCTTCTATAGAAACAGAATTTTACCAAGAATCTAAAAAGGTGCTTACACCATCTAGCTTAGCCTCCTGGCAATGGAAGAACCAGGTGTTGAGTTCTAGAAGTCTTTGTTGTTTGATGGAAAGAAGCATGTCACCTTTTCTGAGCCAGAGAACCTTCTTGACATAGAATATTCAGAAGCTCCTGTCATGTGGATGTGTTACAAGTTGCAAGAGACGCCGAGTGAGATGGGACCAGTATCCTTAACACAAGCACAGGAGTTCATCCAGTTTTCTCTGTGTGGTTAGTATTTAAAATCTATTTCTTCCCACTGATTTGAAACAAGGCTTTTATCAGTGTCTTAGCTTGGGTGGCTACAACAGAATACTTTAGACTGGGTGGCTTATAAACAATAGAAATTTATTTCTCACCATTCTGGAGGCTGAGAAGTCCAAGATCAAGCTGTCTCAGTGTCCAGTAAGAATCATTTTCCTGGTTCATAGGCGGATGTCTCCTGACTCTTCTCTCATGTGGTGGAGGGAACTCCCGGGGATCTCTTATAGGGGTGAGAGTGGAGCCCTCATGACTTACCACATTGCAAGGGCCTCACCTCCTAGCATATCTCCTTGAGGGTCAAGTTTTGACACATGAATTTTGGGAAACACAGACATTCAGGTTCTAGCACTAATCACTCATGAAAGTGAAAGTCGCTCAGTCATGTCCGACTCTTTGTGACCCCATGGACTTTAACAGTCCATGGAATTCTCCAGGCCAGAATACTGGAGTGAGTAGCCTTTCCCTTCTCCAGGGGAATCTTCCCAAACTAGGGATCGAACCCAGGTCTCAAGCATTGCAGGTGGATTCTTTACCAGCTGAGTCACAAGGGAAGCCCAAGAATACTGGAGTGGGTAGCCTATGCCTTCTCCAGCAGATCTTCCCAACCCAGGAATTGAACCAGGGTCTCCTGCATCACAGGCAGATTCTTTACCAACTGAGCTACAGGGAGGCCCTGATATGATAATCACTCATAGTGGAGTGCATTTCTGAACTTCCTGTAACCTGAATATGGGTATTTCTCTGCCAGAATCATATGAGCAATTACAATGAATAATACATTTTAATAGCACATAAATATTTTTCTATTCAATTTTTGAACTTCTGGATCTTTATTTTGGAGTTCAAAAATATCCTACCTTTTTTTAAAAAATTGGAATTACATCAAGTTTATCGTATTGTGAGGTGCTAGTTCACCTAAGAAGAGACACCACCTGTGTTTGGTGAATCTGGGCAGATGAGTCTTTCCCGCCCCCAGGGATCTTCCTGGTAGCTGCATTTGGGGAGAAGGAGGTTGCAGATAGGAGGCCCTGTGCACCATGAGAGAGGAAGCCTGGGTGTGGGCTCTGAACACAGAGAAGGCTGTGAGTAACATCTGCCTTTGGAGATAGGATGGTAAGAGATGCTTCTGCTTTAGGGCCAGACGGCAGAGCGGGTGCAGACAGGGGCCTTCTCCCCAGTTCTGCAGAGCCTGGTGTGGACCTGGCCCAGAGGGCTGACATCTGTCTGCCTGGCCATGAGTCACTCCAATCGGTGAGGTGCTGGGGCTGGCTCTGGAGAGTCAATTGTGAGTTTGGGGTAATTGTGCAAGCTGGCTGTTGTCAAACAGCTATAGTTGAAAATCAGACTTATAAACTTAAAATTACATAAATTTCATTAGGAACAAAGGTAATAAAAACTCAAGCTCATCACTTTCTAGTTTTACCACACTTTGCTTTCGCCCAGTGGGTTATTTAGTGGGTTATCTAGGGGTTATTTACAACTCCTGGACCTGAGGGGATGCTGTGCCCTCTCTCACCCCAATTCCACACTCAGTGACGTCATGTTGGCAGCTTGGCGGGGGTATTTACACCATTGGCAAATGCTGCAAATTAGGCCTTGACTTATCCTTTTATTGATTGTGTAAGTGAGACGTTACCAACTTTTTCTGTAAAAGACCAGATAGTAAATGGTTAGGCTCTCCATACAACCCCTGCCTCTTTATTTTTATTTTTCAAATTTAGGTCTATGATCCACTTTGGATTAATTACATTTTATGTCTGTATGGCACCAATGTTCATTTCCCCTCCACGTGAACAGCCAATTAATCTAGCACCATTTATTGAAAATAACATATTTAATTGCAGTTATGCCTTTGTGAAATCAGGTGATTTACACATGAATCTGATTTGGGCTCCTTTCTGGTCCACTGATCTATACTTTCATTTGTATGCCAATACACAGCAGTTCTGATTATTGTCAAATTATGCTGTGATATCCAAACACCATCTTCAAAGGTATCCTGGGAGTTGCCACCTCTATAGATTTTGCAAGGGCAATTTCTTGCATTGGGACATAGAGCACTGGCCCTTAGGAATGGTGACAGTGAAACAGGGAAAACAGAACTGGAGGGATAAACCATGTCCAGATACCAAAGGCTCCTCTGGTGGCTCAGATGGTAACATATCTGCCTGCAACACAGGAGACTCAAGAGACATGAGTTCGATCCCTGCCTGAGTCAGGAAGATTCCCTGAAGAGGGGAATGGCCACCCACTCCAGTATTCTTGCCTGGGAAATCCTATGGACAGAGGAGCCTGGCAGCTACAGTCCATGGGGTTGCAAAGAGTTGGACATGACTGAGCAACACTTTGACTTTATTTCAGACATGAAGATAACTGATATTTCAGATATCTGAAAGATGTTAAGCTTTTTTATTTTTTAAAGATGTATAAAGACTTCCTTGGTGGTCCAGTGGTTCAGACTTCATCTTCCAGAGCAGCGGGAGTGGGTTTGATCCCTCGTTGGGAAGCTGAGATCCCACATGCCTCGTGGCCCAAAAACCAAAACATAAAACAGGAGTAATATTGTAACAAATTCAATAAAGTCTTTAAAACCGATCCACATCAAAACAAATCTTGAAAAAAAAGATGTAGAGATGTTCTGATAGATTAAAAAACTTACAAAGGCACCCTCATATTAAAAATGTCAGAAAATATAGTTTTGGAACACTCTGTAAAATTTTTGTATTTATTTGGTGCTAAGCACTTGACACTTTTTACTCCGTGTCCAGTCATGGATGGAAAGCAGTCATGGATGGGGCAGAAGCTGAGCTCAGAGGAGCGACAAGGTGTCTGAAATGCCTAAGGGACTAGGAGTGACCCCAGCCCACTAGGAATGGAGCACAGCCCACAGCTGGCAGGCCCCAGGAGAGCACGACTGGGCGGGTTGCCCCCTCTTCAGAGCTTTGGCTTTCTTGACATTTCCTTCCTTCGACTCCTCTCTCCCCTCATATTAATGGTTAGTACAAAAAATAAAAAGAAGCAGAAACTACCTTCCACCACTTGTCACGCCTCCACCCAAAATGGACCACTGTTAACACTCAGACTTTGTTCCTTCCAGGTTTGCGTCTGATGATTTAAAAAAAAAAACACAACAATCGGGGGCAAACAGCACGCACAGTTTTATATCCTGCATTTCTTGTTCGGGGTATAAGTAACCCCCTGGGGTCTTTCTTCTGTTTCCTTTTGAGTCTCAAGCTAGGGAAATTGGGCTGTTAGCGGGAGGATTTCCTGAAATCCCTTTGAATGATCGAAGGAGTCGCACTCAGTCTTCCTCCAGTTGAGAGTTCTGTTTTTTTCCTCCCTCCTCTCCTATGAAGCTACAGGTCATGAAGGCAGACGGAGACTCAGCTTGCGAGTCTGATTTCTAAAAGTGGTGGTTATTCTGTTTTTTTTTTTTTAAAGGAATAGAGAATCAATTTACTAACAGAGTGCCAGGCAATGGCTAGGCTTGAGCACCCAGAAACTGTCCCTAAGAAGTGGAGTCCAGGAGGAGAGAGAGACGGAAGTCTCTGCAGGGTGAGGTGACTACAGAAGGATGGAGTGGAGGAGGGGCTGTGGCCGCGGGCCCAGTGGAAAAGTACCTCGTTCGTGAGTCATCACGGATAACACGTGTCTGGTGCCCCGCCATCAGCATCCAGGAGTGCGGTAGTGACTGCTGGAGGCCACATCAAAGACGGAACCATGCGGAAGAAAGTAAAGGAAAATCAAGATGAAAATGTAATACCTGGCTTCAGCTGCGAGCGAGCATCTCCAAGTCAGCCAGCATGAGCCCAGTGTCTGCTATGTGGCTGGCGCTGTCTGGCTCAATGGGCAGGCCAGGCAGCCGATGCAGGAAGCTTCCAGTCTTGAAGTGGGGCGGGGGAATGGCATGGGACGACCCATCAAACACAGTTTGGCTGATTAAAGAAGGGCTGTGGCTTAGACAAATGGAATTCCCAGTGCCACCGAATTTTGGATCTCTAGGGATATTACCCTGATTATAGAATAACTGGATGGTTTAAACATGTGTTTGCATAGTGTCAATATATAGGAATGGCCTGCGGTCGTCAGCTGGGCTGCTCGTTAGAGTTCTTGGAAGACCCTGAAAACTAGACACCAGGGATTTTCAACCACGTCCCAGAGGGTTTTTTTTTTTTAAAACAGTTTTATTCAGATATAATTAAAATAGCATCCCATTCTCCTTAGAAAAGTGTACAATTCAGTGGGTTTTAGTATCTTCATAGACACGTGCAGCCATCACACATAGTCAATTTTGTAATATTTTCAAAATGAAACCTTGTATGTTTTGGCTATTACCTCTCTATCTCCTTGTCCTCCTCACAGCTAGGAACCTACCTTCTGTCTCTAGATTTCCCTGTTCTAGGCTTTTCGTGTGAATGGAAGCATATAATACAGTCTTTTGTGACTGACTTCTTTCGTTTAGGGCAACGTATCCAGTAACCCCACGGAAGGTCTTGTGAATCTCTCACAAGGATAATCCATGTTATAGCATGTAACATGGACTGCGGCATGCCAGGCTCCTCTGTCCTCCTCTGTCTCCTGGAGTTTGCTCAAATTCATGTCCATTGAGTTGGTGATGTTATTTAACCATCTCATCCTCTGTTGTCCCCTTCTCCTCCCACCTTCAGTCTTTCCCAGCATCAGGATCTTTTCAAATGAGTCAGCTCTTCACATAAGGTGGCCAAAGTATTGGAGCTTCAGCTTCAGCATCAGTCCTTCCAATGAATATTTAGGACTGATTTCCTTTAGGATTGATAGGTTTGGTCTCCTTGCTATCCAAGGGACTCTCAAAAGTCTTCTCCAGTACCACAGTTCGAAAGCATCAATTCTTTGGTGCTCAGCCTTCTTTATGGTCCAACTCTCACATCCATAACTACTAGAAAAATCATAGTTTTGACTATGTGGACCTTTGTTGGCAAAGTGCTGTCTCTAACTCCATTTAATTATTTGTGCAACAGATGGATTCTTTTTCAAAATGACTGTACCAATTTCCATTCCCAGTAGTAATATATGAGGGGTCCCATCTCCCTACATCTTTGCCATCTTTTCTTATCATCTGACTTTTCAATTCTAGCCACCCTAGTGTCTGTGAAGTGGCATCTCATTGTGGCATTGATTTGTTGATGACTAACAATATTGAGAATCTTTTCATGTGCTTACTGGTGCTTTTTTCCCTTAACTTTTTAAATTTTGAAATAATGTTAGGTTTAGAGAAAAACTGTAAAAATAGTACAAAACCCTTAGCCTAGATTCCTCAAATGTTAACTATGCGTGCTTGATCATTCTCCATCTCTGAATCATTTAAGACTTGCAGACATGAAGGCTCTTTACCTCTAAATATTCCAGTGTGTATTTTCTTAAAACAAAAACCAGCTTTCTCTTATGCAACCACAGTAAAATGATCAAAGTCCCTTCGCTGTTCTGAAACTATCACAACACTGGTAGTTGTCTATACCCCAATGCAAAATGTTTTTGGTGTTAAAAAAAATAACAATAAAAAAAAAATCAGAAAATCAACATCGACTCAATACTATCAGTAACTGAATGTATCCAAGTTTTGCCAAATTTCTAGGCACCAGCATCTTAAAAAAGCTCTACAGATGATTCTATTGGATATCAGGATCTCTGTCACCTCCTCTCATCAATGAGGACCATTAATTCCAAGGTCACCATTGATTTAGAGCAGAGTTTTCAGAATGTCCCATCCCCCAGGGCACCTTTATGTGACCTAGGGAAAGATGTTTCTCTGCTACAGCTAAATAAATAAATTCGAGCAGTGGCCATTTCTGCCCTGTTCTTTCCAACTTCGATTTAGCCTCATCACATCAGAAACATTGGGGCGGGGGGTGGGGTGCAGGGGTGGAGCTCAGCCATCTGAGTTTTCACCAGCCATCCAGGTACTTCTAAAGCATGCTCAGGTTTGAGACCCCCTGGCCTAGTAGCTATGGCCACAGGGAAGTCCAGGAAAGACCAGCCCTTTTCTGTTTCTAGTTATTCAAAGTATACGTTCTCTACAGCTGGTGAATCAAGAATCATGACAAATTATTTCTAGTGTGCCTCACTTCAGTTCAGTCGCTCAGTTGTGCCTGACTCTTTGTGACCCCATGGATTGCAGCACATCAGGCCTCCCTGCCCATCACCAACTCCCGGAGCTTGCTCAAACTCATGTCCATCCAGTCGGTGATGCCATCCAACCATCTCATCCTCTGTCACCTTCTTCTCCTCCTGCCTTCAATCTTTCCCAGCATCAGGGTCTTTTCCAATGAGTCAGTTCTTCGCATCAGGTGGCCAAAGTATTGGAGCTTCACCTTCAGCATCCGTCCTTCCAATGAATATTCAGTACCGATTTCCTTTACCATGTACTTGTTGGATCTCCTTGCAGTCCAAGGGACTCTCAAGAGTCTTCTCCAACACCACAGTTCAAAAGCATCAACTCTTCGGCACTCAGCTTTCTTTATAGCCCAACTCTCACATCTATACATGACTACCAGAAAAACCATAGTTTTGACTAGATGGACCTTTGTTGGCAAAGTAATGTCTCTGCTTTTTAATATGCTGTCTAAGTTGGTCATAATTTTTCTTCCAGGGAGCAAGCGTCTTTTAATTTCATGGCTGCAGTCACCATTTGCAGTGATTTTGGGGCCCCCAAAATTAAAGTGTCTCACGGTTTCCATTGTTTCCCCATGTATTTGCCATGAAGTGATGGGACCAGATGCCATGATCTTGGTTTTTTGAACTAAGGAGCTCAGATCATGAACTCCTTATTGCCAAATTCAGATTTAAATTGAAGAAAGTAGGGAAAACCACTAGACCACTTAGGTATGACCAGTGTGCCTATGATGTGCCAGACAAAGGAAACAGGAAGATGGCCTGGGTGGGAGAATGTGACTCGGTGAGTGGAATTCCAAAGCTTGTAGAAGGCCATCTGGGCAACCACTCAAGCTGGTGGCAGGGCTTGGGGTTACACTGATGGAAGCCAACACCTCAGCTGCCTGCAATTTCTGGTCCAGGTTAACTAGACTTGACATGGAGAAAATGGCATGATTCTTTCATATTCTCACAGCTTTAGATATCCCATGGTTCCTATTAGTGTAAGAATTAAAAACAAAAAAATTTGGCAGTTATATGTAATAATTCAAATTTGTAGAGAAAGAATCTGGGTCTTCTAGATCAAGTTAATTTAAACTTTGGCTTCCAAGCACATTAGAGATTCTACTGATAAGTAAACTTAGTGAATGCTTTTTAATGCTTATAGAACTTTGCCCACTTTTTGGGTACTTGTGGTTCAGATGGTAAAGAATTTACCTGCAATGCAGGAGACTTGGGTTCGATCCCTGGGTTGGGAAGATCCCCTGGAGGAGGGCATGGCAACCCACTCCAGTATTCTTTTTTTTTTTTTTAAGTTAATTTATTTTAATTGGAGGCTAATTACCTTACAATATTGTAGTGGTTTTTACTATACATTGACATGAATCAGCCATGGGCGTACATGTGTTCCCCATCCTGAACCCCCCTCCCACCTCCTTCCCCATCCCATCTCTCAGGGTCATCCCAGTGCACCAGCCCTGAGCACCCTGGCTCATGCATTGAACCTGGACGGGCAATCTATTTCACATATGATAATATACATGTTTCAATGCTATTCTCTCAAATCATCCCACCCTCACCTTCTCCCACAGAGTCCAAAAGTCTGTTCTTTACATCTGTGTCTCTTTTGCTGTCTCGAATATAGGGTCATCCTTACCATCTTTCTAAATTCCATATATATGTGCTAATATACTGTATTGGTGTTTTTTTTTCTGGCTTACTTCACTCTGTATAATAGGCTCCAGTTTCATCCACCTCATTAGAACTGATTCAAATGTATTCTTTTTAATGGCTGAGTAATACTCCATTGTGTATATGTACCTCAGCTTTCTTATCCATTCATCTGCTGATGGACATCTAGGTTGCTTCCATGTCCTGGCTATTATAAACAGTGCTGCGATGAACATTGGGGTACACGTGTCTCTTTCAATTCTGGTTTCCTCAGTGTGTATGCCCAGCAGAGGGATTGCTGGGTCATATGGCAGTTCTATTTCCAGCTTTTTAAGGAATCTCCACACTCTTCTCCATAGTGGATGTACTAGTTTGCATTCCCACCAACAGTGTAAGAGGGTTCCTTTTTCTCCCCACCCTTTCCAGCATTTATTGTTTGTAGACTTTTTGATAGCAGCCATTCTGACTGGGGTGAGATGGTACCTCACTGTGGTTTTGATTTGCATTTCTCTCATAATGAGTGATGTTGAGCATCTTTTCATGTGTTTGTTACCCATCTGTATGTCTTCTTTGGAGAAATGTGTGTTTAATTCTTTGGCCCATTTTTTGATTGGGTCGTTTATTTTTCTGGAATTGAGCTGAAGGAGCTGCTTGTATATTTTTGAGATTAATTCTTTGTCAATTGCTTTGTTTGCTATTATTTTCTCCCATTCTGAAGGCTGTCTTTTCTCTTGCTTATAGTTTCCATCATTGTGCAAAAGCTCTTAAGTTTAATTAGGTCCCATTTGTTTATTTTTGCTTTTATTTCCATTACTCTGGGAAGTGGGTCATAGAGGATCCTGCAGTGATTTATGTCAGAGAGTGTTTTGCCTATGTTTTCCTCTAGGAGTTTTATAGTTTCTGTATTCTTGCCTGGAGAATTCCACGAACAGAGGAGCCTGACGGACTGCAGTCCGTAGTGCGGCAGAGTCAGACATGACTGAGTGACTAACGCTTTCCTTTCTAGTACCTACATGGTGAGATAACTCAAAGATTGAAGCCCCCTCCCTTAAAAAAAGTCTTTATTTCCTTCAGTCAAAGTCGAACAATCTTGCCTAAAAGATAGCATGTTCTGCATGTGACCTTGGTCCCATGTAGGTGAAGGGGATCATGTGTGGGTCACAAGTGGATGATGGGGGTCAAAATATACAAACTTCCAACTATAAGATAAATAAGTCCTGGGGATGTAATGTACATACAGCATGGTGTCTACAGTTAATAATACTGTATTACATATTTGAAAGTTGTTACAAAAATAAGTCTTTAAAGCTCTCATCCCAGGAAAAATTTTTTGTGACTGTCCATGATGATGGACAGATGTTAACTCGATTCACTTTGGCCATCATTTCATAATATACACAAATACTGAATCATTATATTGTACACCTGAGACTAATATGATGTTATATGTCAATAATACTTTAATAAAAATGCATGCATCGAAAATAATACCCATTTACACTAATACGTGCAGGTAAACAGATGCACAATGAACCATCAGAATGACTGACGGTGGAATGAAGCTGGAGAAATAGATAATGTGAATAAATGAAAATAAAGACATAAAACAAGACAGGGGCCTGGGATGGAAAAATATTAGAAGTATGATTTATTCAATCCTCGGCACCTGAAGTCCAAAATAAATGCATCAATAAAAATACGAAATATCCTTAAAAATACTATACATCCTGAAAAGCCTCCTAAATGTTAAAAAAATATTTTCTTAAAAAACAAGAAAATCCCTTTTTGGAAGGCGGATTTCTTTTTTTCCAGTAAGAGTTTTTTCCAGCTGATTTCTGAATGATATTTTCCAGGGCTCATTTTGTGACTAACCCAAGGGGGCAACAGGACGCTACCTTCTCTACCTAAAGGTGACGTCATCAGCCCACCACCAGGGGCGTCACATTTTGGTTTGTTTTCTGTGAGGAGGTGCTGGTTTGTGTTGACTCATGCGAACTTCTTAGCAAGCATATGTACTTTCACAGTCTTGCCCCCACCTGCCTTCCCATTCTTGTTTCCTACCTGTCTAGACAAATGGGCTCCTTCCTCGTGGCTCTTTCAACAGCCTCATCATAGTTCCGTGCCTTAGGACATTCGTCCTGCACCTCCTTCAAATGTCACTTCCTCCATGAAATTCTTTCCAGCCTGGCCAGGAAGAGTTAATCACACACAGTGGGGAGGAGACAGAATAATCTGGGGACAATCCTCACCTCTACCACTTAAGTGTAGTGAAAGTTGCTCAGTCGTGCCTGACTCTTTGCAATCCCATGGACTATACAGTCCATGGAATTCTCCAGACCAGAATACTGGAGTGGGTAGCCTTTCCCTTCTCCAGGGGATCTTCCCAACCCGGGGATTGAACCCAGGTCTCCTGTATTGCAGGCAGATTCTTTACCAGCTGAGCCACCAGGGAAGCCCTCTAACACTTATGACCTAGATAATTTACTGGATTTTTCCAAGTCTCAAGTTTCCTTGTTAAAAAACAAGGTTGTGATAATAATACCTATGTTACAGGGTTGTTGTAAGATTTGGCTATTTAAACTACTGGCAATGTGCTGATGCTCAAAAAAATGCTTGTTTCCTTTTTCCCCTCGGGGGGTAAAAAAAAAGGCAAATAATCTTGCCTAAAAGGCAGCATGTTCTACATGTGACCTTGGTCAGCTTTTCATGCTGCTCCTGAATAGCAGCAAATCGACAAGCCGTCATTCATTACCCATTGGTGGCTGCCTGTGGATCTATTTGAACTTGTGTCTGTCCAATATGTGAAACGAAGAGTGGAAAAAATTGGTTATGTGCCATGCACTTTTACTTTTTAAAGCAAATATATTGGAAAGAGCCAATTAGGGCATATGGGCTGTTGATCTCCTGTAGTTGATTTAGAGGATGGGTTAGCCTAAATTAATGGAAATTCTGAATTACAGATCTTGAAGGCTTGAAGGAAAACAGAGCAGCAACCAGATCTGGGGTTGTTTTCTAGAGGATCCTTCTTGAATAAATAGCCACGAATGTTTCACGATTTGATATTAGAAATCTTAAATTTCCCTTGTGGCTCAGTTGGTAAAGAATCCGCCTGCAATACAGGAGACCTGGGTTCAGCCCCTGGGTTGGGAAGATCCCCTGGAGAAGGGACAGGCTACCACTCCAGTGTTCTGGCCTGGAGAAATCCATGGACTGTATAGTCCATGGGGTCGCAAAGAGTCGGACACAACTGAGCGACTTTCACTTCACTTCAATATTTTGAAAGCGTTTCAGAAGTTCTCCAGAATACTGGAAACATCCACCCCATTTGCACTATTTCTGAAGATGGGGTTTGCACTGAAGAGGTCCTTGCTGAAGTGAAGGAACTCTCACAGAGCTGATGGAATCTCTTTTCATCCAATCAGGTTATGATAACTGCATCTTCAGTATAACTTGAAGAGCTCCCTCACCTAAAATCTAATAACATATCTGTATTTTAACATGTGTGTTGCCGATTCCACTTTTTAAACTCAATCTACCGTCTATACTGCAGCAGGGTGATTTTGCCAAAACACACCTTCTTAAAAGCCTCGGGGAACTTCTCATCAGTGTCAGTGCCAGCCCAAATTCCTTCAGAGGACAGCCGGAGCCCTTCACAGCCTGGCCCCTCCACTTCAGCTGCCTCTCCTGCCCAGAGGGACCCCTTTCCTCTTTGCAGCCACACTAGAGAACTTCCTCATCTGGATGGACTTATGATATTCCCTCCCCTCTGCCACACCCTTCCCCCACAATGTGTCTCCTGGTCCTCCCCCTCCTTCAAGACGGAGCTCAGTTGCATCTTTCTAACGTCCCAATTTTCCCCTCACAGAACTCCTTCAACCCCCAGCATTTTTCTTCTCATCCTTCTCCTGCACCCGTTTCATGCACCTCACGGCTTGCATTCAAGTGGCTATTTACACTTAAATGACTTAAAACGGAAGAGAAATCAAATGTAGTTCCTTGCTGCCACTTGCAGCGTTTCAAATGCTCAGCAGCCCACACAGCTGGTGGTGACCACCTTGGATGGCAGCAGCTGGAAACCTTCCATCACGGCAGGGAATTCTAGGCTTTGAGCTCCTGGTGGGGAGGGGCTCAGTCATTCACCATCACATCTCTGGTGGTCAGCAGAGTGGTCAGCACGTGGCAGACACTCAAGAAGCTTCTCTTGAACCAAAACAAACTGATTGGAGGTGAGACTGTCTTCAGAGAAGCAGGCTCAGGGTCCCTGGGTCACCAGAGGTCATGGCATTCTGATGGTGGAGTGGAGGGAAGGAGTGGGAGTTTGGCTGGTACTCAGAGGGGAGGGAGCCCAAACCAGTGCAGAGTCATCTCTTTTTCTTTTTTTCTGGGTGGCATGTCCCAGCTAGGATTCTGTTACTATAGAGAGGGTGAAAATGGGTGTCAGGGAGAGCCCCAGAAAGCTGCTGCCCTGGGGCCAGAGGACAGCATAGGGGAGAGCGTGAGGCATGAAGTCTGAACTCCATGTGACTGAGATGGAGAGGCCGAGGAAGTAGGGGCTAGGGGAGTGGTAAGACTTTAGGAAGAGTCAAAAGCATTGCCACAGCTCCTTAGCTTCTGGTCCTTGGGGTGAGCAAAGGGAGTAGAATCCCCCCCACCCAACACCACCACTCTGGGTCCTTCGTGTACCTGGGAGGCCCCAGGCGGGAGATCTTTCTCCTTCTGGGAAGCGCAGACATGGATGCTCTGTTCCAGTTCAGAAGCCGTACTTCCTAACCCAGGTTTTTGGCAGCCCTGGTGTTTCATTGTTCATTATTCATGAATAGACTTGACTTGGTTTGGAATTAAAGCTTCCATGCAGCAAATCTGGCCTGCAGAGGGGATGGCCGGGAACTCGCCTGTGTGGCTCTGGAACTGGCCCCTTCTCTCCGGAAAAATCCTCTCTGGGAATCTGTGCCAAGACCCGGTGAGTGAGAAATGACTTCATGATGTATCCAAAAATTGCATAAGAAACTGTCTTTATAAATGGTATCAGAGGGGGAAGAAAAAAAGAGAGAGAGAGAAAGAAGGGAGTAACCCTTTCAGATCAAAAGCATTCTTTCTAAATATGAAGATGTTGGGGCCAAGGGAAGGTCAGTGCTGGGCCCCCGGGGCTGGGTTTCACCTGACTTATGCTGTGCTCTTCCACATGTGCCCCACTGCCCACACAGCTGGCACACACATGACACCCTCCTGTGTGGATAGTTCAGGTCCCCACAGTCCTTCTGGGGGGACTTTAATTTTCTAACTCGGCATCCATGGTCTGCTTGGGGTCCCTGACTCAAGCTGTCTCCTTGGTGACCCATATTATCCTCGGAGCAGGAGGGTGAGCTGCACTCACGCCTGGGAGGTGATCGTGATGCAGTCCTGGTCCTTCTAAAGCCTTTTGTGCTGTGTTTAGTCGCTCAGTCGTGTCTGACTCTTTGCACCCTATGGACTGCAGTCCGCCAGGCTCCTCTGCCCGTGGGGGTTCTCCAGGCAAGAATACTGGAGTGGGTTGCCATGCCCTCCTCCAGGGGACTTTCCCAACCCAGGAATCAAACTGAGGTCCCCCACTTTGTGGATGGATTCTTTACCGTCTGAGCCACCAGGAAAGCCCAAAAATACTGGAGTGGGTAGCCTATTCCTTTCCAGGGGAACTTCCCAATCCAGGAATTGAACCAGAGACTCTCTCCAACCAGAGTCTCTCTCTGCTTCTCAGGCTTGGCTTGGTCTTCTATTCCTCCCTTGGTTGGCCCCTCGTGATGAAACCACCAGCGTGGTTTCCAACAGCAAAGAGATGCTGTCTTCCTTCCCTAGTGGATCAGCTCTGTGGCCTCTGTGGCTTGCATTTCTGATCATCACCATCACAAAATTCTTTTAGGTTGCGAACCATCACAGTTGTTTCATTGCTGAAAATACACTTTGATTAGTTCCTCCAAGGAGACCCAAGATCACTGCCATTTTCCTGGTGAGCGTCCCTGAGATCCAACTTGCAGAAAGTTACAGAATTAAGGGCCAGAGTGGGATTCTGAATCCAAGCCCATCAGATGATATGGCTCCGACCTGCTTCACTAGGTCATGCTAACTTACCCTGGGAGGGGAGGAAGGATAGCTCAGATAGAGAGGAGAGCTTGAGCTAAGTCAGAGATACCTTAAACAGGAAGGTATGTTCCAGAAAATGCAAGTTATTCAGCACTGGGGGAGCAAAGTAAATGCAGTGTTGGGGGGAATGGAGTGAAGAACTGGGGGGAGAGGGTGATGGGGACTCAGTGGGACACTCAGGGACTAGCTTGGATAAGCTGTGGTCACATTTTGCTTTGAATCAGCTAGTTCACTCTGCGGTCTGGCTACTTGGCTGGAGGGTGGAGAATGGGGGCCGTTGGGCACGGCCTGTTTAGAAGGTGTGCTGGCTCCATCACTCCGAACTTGTGGTGTGACCTGGGAGTCACTTACCCTTTCTGGCCTCCAGTTTTCTCGTCTGTAAAATACAAGTATCGGATGAAAAGAAGTTTTCACCAATCTCTTCACCATGGTGAGCCCGTTTATCTCATCTGCTAGCTGGACTACAGCAGGGAGAGTCTTTTTATTTCCTGACGGACTTTGCATATTATTCCTCTGTGACACCAGGCCAAGCTCCTCTTTTTTGGGTAGTCTCAGCCAGTTGAGCACTTAGAGCCTCTAATCAGCAGAGGTATCACCCCTTCCCACACCCCCCAAATCCAGGGCTGAGTCAGTTTTGAGTGCAGGCCTCCCTTCCCACAAGGTGAGGTCCTGGCTTCAGGAAATACTGCCCTGGGGTCCAGACACTCAGGACAAGGCCGAAACATCTTGTCATGCCCCAGGATGTGGACCTCCTGCTGGCCGGTTTCTTGGGCCCAGGGACCCCTCTGGACCTTGGACGCTAACATGTCTCACATTTTGGAGGTGCTTTTGCGGTGGTGGGGGTAGGGGAGGGGGAGTTATACGTATTCAGATTTTACATTTAAACTATTTTTGTTGGAAAAATACCCCGTTCGTACCCAAGGGAACAACGAAATACAGAAGAACAGCAAAAAGTCACTAAGCCTCCACCACTACCTTCCCTCTAAGGCCAGCCTAGTGCCCACCCAGCCACCCCTGGGCGCCTCTGCCCTGGCTTAGGGCTGCGCAAGCCCTCCTCCTCCTGGCTCCTCCGGTGCAAGCTTTGCCCATCTGCGGGCCTAGCACCTCCCAGGCACGGGGACCACCTCCGGGGTCGCCCTTGCTCCTCCTGGCCACGGCTAGATTAACTTCTGTCCCAAATGATGCACCGAAGACTCTCGAGTGGGAGACCAAAGGCGAACCCTTTTATTTAATAGCTTTTGGAGAAAGACTCAATCAGTACAAAACCCTTCTCCCTCCGGTGACCACCCCCGCCCCCCACAGCCTCTCGTGTCTCCTTCCCGAGCCCTTCTGGGCAGGAACAAGCACGCATCCCACCTGTAACTTTTTAATGGCTCGAATGACTATATTCTAACTATTTCTGCTCTCTGCTTTTTTTCACTTGCCGCCGGGTCTGGGCGCTGGCTTTGTGCCAGCCCTGCGAGCCCCGCCTTCTTCGCTGGGGGGTGTCCATGGTCACGGTCGCGCGTGCTGAGCGCGGGGGTCAGTTCCAGAGAGGTGTTCGCCTTCCTGCCCTGGAGCGCGTGACCCGGCCCGTGGTCTGAGCCACGGCCCCTCCCGCGGCCGGGCGGGTCCCCAACTCGGCAGTTTGCGGGAACTTTCCCGGGCGCTTGCGCGCCGGCCCCGCGCGGGTTCCTCTGTGCGAAGCCTCTTTTTGGTTTTAAGGTCCCGAGTGGCGGCGGAGAAAGCCGCGAGAAGCGGATACGTGGGGAGCGGAGACCGGGAAACAGAGCCCCGCGAGCGGGCGGACCCACACGCGCGCCGCCCCGCCTGCTCGCCCGCGCCCACGAGCCCCGCCGCGCCCGCCCTGCCCCGCCGCGCCCGCCCTGCCCCGCCGCAGGCGGTCCCCGGTTCGCCCGCTTGCCCCCCCGCCGCCCGCACCGCCCCCCCCGCCATCCGGTCGGCCCCCCTCCCGGGCGCTGTGCCCGTCCCCAAGGCGGCTCGTCACCGCCGCGAGGCCAATGGGCTGGGCCGCGCGGCCGCGCGCACTCGCTCGTCCCGAGTCCCTCCCGCGCTCTGCCCGGAGCCGCTCTCCGGCCCTCGCCCAGCCCGCTGCCGCCGCCGCCGCCGTCGGAGTCGCCATGCAGCCCCCGCGCGCCCCGTTCCTCCCGCCGCCGACGCCGCCGCTGCTGCTGCTGCTGCTGCTGCTCGCCGCGCCCGCCTCGGCGCAGCCGGCCCGGGCCGGACGCTCGGCGCCGGGCGCCGCCGGGTGTCCCGAGCGCTGCGACCCCGCGCGCTGCGCCCCACCGCCGGGATCCTGCGAGGGCGGCCGCGTCCGCGACGCGTGTGGCTGCTGCGAGGTGTGCGGCGCGCCCGAGGGGGCAGAGTGCGGCCTGCAAGAGGGCCCCTGCGGCGAGGGGCTGCAGTGCGTGGTGCCCTTCGGGGTGCCCGCCTCGGCCACGGTGCGGCGGCGAGCGCAATCTGGCCTCTGCGTGTGCGCCAGCAACGAGCCGGTGTGCGGCAGCGACGCCAAAACCTACACCAACCTGTGCCAGCTGCGCGCCGCCAGCCGTCGCTCCGAGCGGCTGCATCAGCCGCCGGTCATCGTCCTGCAGCGCGGCGCCTGCGGCCAAGGTACCGGCGCTCCGGGAGCTCCCGGGTCGCGACATCCCGGCCCCGAGGGACGGACGGGCCGGGAGAAGGGCCGCGAAGCTTTGTTGGGTCTTCCGGGGGCACCCACTGGCTGGGAGAGGAGGGCATCGACCCCCGGGGTGGCAGCGATCCGCGGACTCCCTCGGAACCGAGCTTTGCGCCCAGCCCAAGGTCGTTCCGCGCGTGGCGGTCCCTGGCCCTGGTCTATCCCGAAGCCCACTCCACCCCCTCCCGGGGGAACCCGGTGCCGGGGCCTCCGGCCCAAGGCCGCCTGCTGGTTGCCCCGCGGGGAACCACACCGTGCCAGGGCCTGGGGGACAAACAAGACGGGAATGTGGGCATAAAGAGGGTTGAGAAGTTCGGGGCTGGAAAAAGTGTTCAGTGCTGAGTGAGCCCCGGGGTTGGGACCACAAAGTCTCATTTCTGTGGCCTTCCATTCCTTCGCTTCATCCGCGCCCCGCTCCCGCCTCCCTAAAGATGAACAGGGTTCATGTTTCACATTAGCGATCTCCTGGTTGAAAAGTTTTAACTTTTTATTTGAAAGAGGTAGCCATGCCCTTGAGGCTCCCCAGTTTCTCCCCGCCCCAGGGTTTCCCGGTCAAGCACCGGTTTAAGGAGGTGTAGCGGGCACTGATGCCAGCGTCGCTTCCTGGGTTTTGAGCCAACCGCACAAAAATGAAAGTGGCTCGATTTGAATAAGCTGAGCCTGGATCAGGGGAAAGGCAGAGGCAAGGGTGAGGGGAGCGCGTTAGGGGTGAGGGAAAAGTGTAGCCCTTTCCCTCCTGAAGCATCTTTTCTGAATCAGTAAGACCCGTCCTGGCCGGGGAGTTGGGGGTGGGGGGAGCGAAGGGTGGAGCCATCCCTCTAACTCTCTCGCGGGACCTTCCCGAAGGTTGCTTCTCTCCAGTCCCGGAGACCATATGGAAAAACAATGCTGAGTTCAGCCCCGGCCAATCCAGCGGTGTGGGGACGGGCCAGCCCTGCTTGGCAGGGCACTTGCCCTCAGCCTGAAGGCTTCCTCCTCATCGCGGGCAGTGCATGGAGATGGGAAGAGGGGAGCCCAGCACCGGGCAGCTGGGCTAGGTTTTCTTGGTAGGCAAACGGTCTAGGACCAACCGGAGGCCTGGCACAGGCTGACGGGCCTGGGGAGGAGGGTGCCAGAGCCCTACAGGTAAAACGCAGAACCTCTGCCCTCAGGAAACAGCCTAGTTAGAGGGTGGAGGAGACCTATTCCAGAGAGAAGTGAACCTGCCCAGTCTGGGTGTGGGCACCACAATGATGTGTATTGGGTGCCCATTCGGTGCCCCAGTCCCTGGGCTAGGTGTGTTACACGTGTGACCACACTCGGCCTTCACAGCCTCAAGAGGAGGGAAGTCATTTCCATTTAACAGGTGGAACAACTAAGGATGAATTATATGTCCAAGGTCACTCAGCTGGAATTTGAACCCAGACAGCCTTATTCAGAAGCAACCCAATGCTTTACCTGGCTGGGGGAACGGACGCTGGGGAGGGTAAAGGAAGTTTTGGGAGGCCCCAAACTGCATCCCAAGTGGAGTGGGGGGTGCAGGCTGAGCCCAGCCTTGTTTGGTGAGTAGATTGGTGTGGCTGGGGAGGCATCGGGGTGACCCAGGCTGGTGGCGCAGAGTCCCAGGGCCAGAGAGGACGGGCTGGGTTGTATTCCTGAGCCAGGCAGCTCACAACAAAACAAAACAAAAAAGCTGGATAGGACGAAGCTAGCGGTGGAAAGCAGACCACACCGGGGCGCAGAGACATGATGCATGCCATAATTTGGGTGTGAGGTGATTACTTTAAAAAAGCACATTGCATGTTTTTTTTTTGTCAAAAACAAGCCAGCTGTTACTGTTTGTAGTGTCACGGCACAGGATCCTGAATAACTGGCACTATTGGAGCCCCAGATTGATTGCCAGCGAGGTGGAGTCACTTAGCAAGTTTTGGAGTTGGCGGAGTCATTAAGAGTCACCGTGTGTGTATGTACGGAGAACAGGTCGTCTGCTGCTGGCCAGCAAGCCCGCAGCAGGCTCTGGGGAGAGCCAGAGAGGGGACGGCCCCGGGAGGACGAGCGTGGTGAGAGGAGAGAGAGACAGAGGGTGCAGAGCGGTTCTCCCCTGTCCTTCTTTCTTTCTGCAAATATTTACTGAGCTCCAGCGTGCATCCAGCACTGTGTGTGTGTGTGTGTGTCTGCTGGACAAATGGGAGGCACCTGGCAGATGCGTGTGTGGGGAGGATGTTGAATGAACAAATGAATGGAAGACGAAACCAGAGGTACTGGAGATCCATGGCCACCCAGCCTTTCCTTCCTCAATGAAAGGTTTTGCTTTTGCTGCCCTTCTCTGCTCCCCACCCCTCCCTGCCACCCCTCCATCCTTGCATCCAGCCCGCTGCCCTTGACTTTCCAGAGGTACCTCTGAGGACCGGAGCCTGGCTTCATTCAGTCGAAGCCTTGCCCACAAGCAGGTCACCTGAAGTCATTGTTCAGCGCGGTGCACTGGCCGCCGGCTCTGGCTCCGAGGCTTGGCCAGAGCGTTCCTTTAGCCGGAGTGGCCGTGGGAGGTCTTTTGGAGGAGGCCCCGCCATTGGATTGGCAGCCTGGAGTTGGAGCGAGCTACGTGAGGACGTGGGGAAGGAGCTCCCTGGGCAGGAGCGGCTCTGCCAGTCCTGGGATCACAAGGAAGGTTTGACTGGGGCAGAGACAGAGAGGGCAGGGCAGGCAGGGGGGCTCGTGAGCAGCCCGTGGGAGTCTCGGCGGATCTTTGAATGGTGGGATGTGTCCCCATTCAAAAGAGAGCATTTAAAAAAATATATATATAATTTTTAAATTTATTTATTTTAATTGGAGGCTAATTACTTCACAATATTGTAGTGGTTTTTGCCATACATTGACATGAATCAGCCATGGGTGTACATGTGTTCCCCATCCTGAACTCCCTCCCACCTCCTTCCCCATCTCATCCCTCGGGGTCATCCCAGTGCACCAGCCCTGAGGGCCCTGAAAAGGGAGTGCTTTCGTTTGTGTGCTGTTTCACAAAGACTTCAGAGAGGGTCTCTAATCATGGTTCTGGAAATGAGGGCACATCGTCGATTTCAGAAATCAATGCTGCTGTCAAAGTTTGGCTGGGAAAGTGTACAGTTATACCAGAGATTAGAGAGCCGGTGTCTTCCACCAGGAACTGATTGGATTAGTTTAAAGCAGAAACCCTGCACTGGTCAGGGGATTACAAAAAAAAGAAGAAAGGGATTGCAAATAATAATAATCGGATAATAAGGGCTAATATATATTTCGTGCTTGTTCTGTGCCAGCCCTGTGCCAACCCATTTGATCCTCCCAGCAGTCCCATGAGGAGTGTGCTGTCATCCTCCCGGGGTGACAGCTGGGAGACAGAGTCGCAGAGCTGTGCCTTGCCCAGGACTTGAACCCGTGCATCTGGTCCACAGCCCATTCATAATCACTCTGTGCTGTTGACAGAGAAACCGATATTATAAGCCAACCCCAGCTAAACCGAAGCAAATAGCTGGAATAAACAGAGCTCCAGATGGCCGTGGCCTTGAGATGAAGCACAGGACACGTCACATCGCTCGCTCCACCAGCACAGCAGCTGGAGGACATGGTTACCCCCAGATGCCATTAAGGCAGCTCTTGCTGGAAAAAAAAAAAAAAGCAAAAAAGCACAGGGGGAGCTGTACTAGAGATATTTCCAAACCAGAGCCTTGGGCCCCAGACTGTTCTTAGGCAGAGAAAGGCTTCTTTGGATTCCCAGACATTGCAAAAAACTAGCCAGGCTCTCTGACCGGTCTCTGCTGAAAAACGGACAGGAAGCCAGGAAAGAGGCCCAAAAAAGACTCCCCAAGTATCAGAAGCCTGATCTTTTTTCTCCTCCTCGTACACAGTCCAGGAATGCACCCCACCCCTGCCTCAAACAGCAGCCCCGAGCCCAGAGGTCTTGAAGCCCAGGGACTCCCCATCTTGGTTCCACCCAAGGCCTGACAAGGAAGGGATTCTGGTGGAGGCTGGCCACGCATTCCTGGTGAAGAGCCACCACCGGCTTAGAAGTAATTTATAAGGGCTTTGCTCACTCTGGTTGGTTATCTTCTTTGGCTCTCTGTTGGTCTTGCTGTGCTGTGCTTAGTCGCTTGGTCGTGTCCAGCTCTTTGCGACTCCTTGGACTTCTCTGCCCCCAAGGCTCCTCTGTCCTTGAGGATTCTCAAGGCAAGCATACTGGAGTGGGTTGCCGTACTATCTTCCCGGGGATCTTCCCAACCCAGGGATCAAACCCAGTTCTCCCTCACTGCAGGCAGATTCTTTACCGGCTGAGCCACCAAAGAGTTAAAATATTAAGGTTTCATAAAATTGGTAAGCCAAGTGTCTAGAAGCCAAGCGTTTGAGTAACTTCTTCAAGAATTATTTCTTTTCCTTAAGTTATTGAGAGTTAAAGCCAAGGTTGGCGTTGATGCGTGTAGCCCATCTTGGGCCTGGGGGCCTTGTTCTGCAGCTTTGTGCCAGCGGCTGCTGTTCCCCCATGACCACTGTGGAGACACATCTAGACACAGGAGGTGAGCTGCATTGAGCCTGGTGGTCCTCCCTGTGCCCCAGGGGCTCTGAAGATGGGCTGCAGGTGTCCTCTGGAGCAAGATCCCTCCTGGGTCTTTTCTCTTTCCTTCCCCATCTTCTCTGCTATTAAAAAGAAAGAAAATTAATGTCAACAGAGAAACTGTGACGTGTAGCCATCCCAAATGCTTTTCTGAAAGGCTTCCATTGAAGAGGCATGTCTATTGCTGCTGGAAGGGCTCAGATTTCAGCTTTTAGAATTAATGACATGAGTTCTAAGTTCATTCAGAGCATTTATTGAACACCTACTGTGTACTCAGAGGGTCCAGGTAAAAGGACCCTCTACCTGGTAAGTAAGGTAAGTAAGGCTGGGTAGTCCATGATGTCAAGGAATTTGTAGTAGGTTGTATCACACCCAGCTTAAGGAGTCTGATCAGTTCAGTTCAGTTGCTCAGTTGTGTCCAACTCTTTGCAACCCCATAGACTGTAGCACGCCAGGCTTCCCTGTCCATCACCAACTCCCAGAGTTTGCTCAAACTCATGTCCATTGAGTCGATGATGCCATTCAACCATCTCATCCTCTGTCAACCCATTCTCCTCCTGCCTTCAACCTTTCCCAGCATCAGGGACTTTTCTAATGAGTCAGTTTTTCGTATCAGATGGCCAAAGAATTGGAACTTCATCTTCAGCATCAGTCTAATGAATATTCAGGAGTGCTTTCCTTGAGGATTGACTGGTTTGATCTTGCTGTCCAAGGGACTCTCAAGAGTCTTCTCTGGCACCACAGTTCAAAAGTATGTTCTTCAGTGCTCAGCTTTCTTTATGGTTCAACTCTCACATCCATACATGACTACTGGAAAAACCATAGCTTTGACTAGATGGACCTATGTCGGTAAAGTGATGTCTTTGCTTTTTAATATGTTGTCTAGGTTTGTCATAGCTTTTCTTTCAAGGAGCAAGCATCTTTTAATTTTATGGCTGCAGTCACCATCTGCAGTGATTTTGGAGTCCAAGAAAATAAAGTCTGTCACTGTTTCCATTGTTTCCCCATCTATTTCCCATGAAGTGATGGGACTGGATGCCATGATCTTAATTTTTTCAATGTTGAGTTTCAGGCCAGCTTTTTCACTCTCCTCTTTCAGTTTCATCAAGAGGCTCTTCAGTTCCTCTTCACTTTCTGCCATACGGATGGTGTCATCTGCATATCTGAGGTTATTGATATTTCTCCCAGCAATCTTGATTCCAGCTTGCGCTTCCTCCAGCCTGGCATTTCACATGACGTACTCTGCATGTAAGTTAAATAAGCAGGGTGACAATATACAGCCTTGACATACTCCTTTCCCAATTTGGAACCAGTCTGTTATTCCATGTCTGGTTCTAACTGTTGCTTCTTGACCTGCATACAGATTTCTCAGGAGGCAGGTCAGGTGGTCTGGTATTCCCATCTCTTGAAGAATTTTCCACAGTTTGTTGTGATCCACACGGTCAAAGACTTTAGCATAGTCAATGAAGCAGACGTAGATGTTTTTCTGGAACTCTCTCGAGTCAGACCACCACTTTCTAAGGGGATGACGTCTCTTACATGACAGACTCTCTCAGTTTCAGTTTCTTCATCAGTAAAATCATAATAAAAATAATGGTGCATACATACCTATGTCATAGGATTGTTGGAAGATGGAAGCAGCTAATTATATGAACTCAGTGCTTAGAACCGTACCCAGTGCATTACTAGAACTGGATCCGTGTTAGTGGTCATAATCAGCATCAGCATCATTTTCATGGAGCTAGCCAATGAGGAGTCAGCTCAGTGGAGGTAGTGCTGTCATGATGTCTTCCTGGGGATAAGGTGGGAGGCATCACAGAGGATGAGGGTGACGCCAGGCCTGTGTCCTGGAGGCTGACTTGGGGTTTGCTAACAAATATGTTAGGAAAGCTTCTCTGGACAGAAGGACTCAGACGCCACCTTGCCTGTCACCCTTTGAATCCCCAGTCACGGTCTGCATCATCTAGGAAGCTTGTGATTTCTCTGGACTGAAGAGCTGCTTGTCTGGAACACCTGGGATTTTCCAAATGTCATCTGGTTCACGCTTCCTCGGGTTTGTGATGCCCAGGACACAGAAGTACATAGAAACCCTGAGACCCTCTTGATTGATGCTCCATTTGTTTTCCATGCTTCAGGAATTCCTTATGAGGAAAGATTTGTCGCAAAATTGAGAGTCCATGGGTGGCCTATTATTTTAGATCCCCTGGACAAATTGTCATGTCAGCACTTGCCATAAAAGCAGTCCTACCCAGCGTCATGTGACAGCAGCTGGGCCCTCATCAGGAGATAATTATATCTCCTTGGGCACATGGTGGTTTCAGAGGGCACATTGTTGTGGCTGGAATTTTCGATAGTTTTCAAATTTAAATAAGCTCTGTCTTAATGAGTCAGAGCCTTGTGCAATATTTTCAAACCTCAGGAAACATCTTTCTCATTAGTTGTGCAATCTGATCTCGAGAAGAAGACGGTAGGCCTGTGTGCCTGATGAATTTTTTTCCCTCCGAGTCTGGCAAGATCTGCAGTAGAGTTCCCTTGCACACAGTCTCAGGCGAGATTTTACTTGGTCATCCAACAGTTGAGTCATCTTACACCCCGTGACTAGGAGAGCCCTCTCTTTGTTGCCAGTATTCCAAGTGGTCGTCACCACTTGGTGGGGATGGATGGACACAGAGGGTTTTGCCAGCTGGGGTTGCCCAGGCCAATGGCTGCCAACTGGATACAGAGGAGCAAAGGCTCAGCACTCGGCAGTCACAAGTGCTTCTCTCTGGCAGAGACTGAGCTAGCCTGGGGGAGAGGGGAGAAGGGTCAGTGTTCTCCTGGACAGCCAGGTGCTGGGCAGCAGCACTGGACGGAGCCATGACCAGGAGAGCGCCCACTGCCGGGTACTTCCTGGGAGCTGGATGCTGTGCTCTTGGTATCATGGGCCCACCTCCTGCGTCCCTCATCGCCACCTAGGGAGAGAGCACTGTTATCTCATTGTCCAACTGAGGAGTAGATGAGGCTCTGAGAAGTGAGTAATAACTCTCAAGGGCTACTCAGGAGAGGGAGGTGGAGCCAGAATTTGAACCCAAGTCTGCCTCATTTCCCAACTATTCTTGAGACATCTTTGACTCAAGCGTTACTTAGAAGCATGTTATTTAATCTCCAAACCCTTGGGGATTTTCCAGCTCGCCTTCTGTTATTGATTTCTGGTTCAGTTCCTCTGTGGTCTAAGAACATACTCTGTGTGATTTCTGTTCTTTTAAATTGGTTAGGATGTATTCTTTGGTCCAGAACCTGGTGTCTCTTGGTGAATGGTCCGTGTGAACGGCAGAATTTTCTGGTGTTGTTGGATGGAGTGTTTTGTAAACATCATTTAGGTCTAGTGGATTGATAATGCCATTTGGGTCAACTGCATCCTTACTCACTTTCTTCCTACTTGGTCTATTGGTTCATGAAAGATAGGTGTTAATGTCTCCGGGGTCTATTCTGGAGCTCAGAACTGCTGTCTCCTAGGGCTGTCTCCTCCATCCTCTGACGAGTACAACTGTGTGCACACACCTTCCACGACCCCTCTCTAACCACATCAACTCTCCACCTTCATGTTTTCTGGGATCCTGTGGACAAAGACCCCTCCTTTCCTGCAGAGACACTGTTGACTGGTCAGAACCACCAGTTGGCTTGTGGACAGAATCCCAGAGCTCGAAATCTGAGTGTGGAAGGTTCTCGAAGGTCCCATAGCCCAACCCTTCACCTAAGAGAGAGGCACTCAAAGGGAACATGACTCTCACAAGCTGCTTAGCTCACTGGGGCAGGAGGGTTGGTGGGCTGGTGTGGGTTCCACACTGGAGCCCTTCGCTCCTCAGCTGTCCCTTCCTGCTAAAGCAGGGGGCTGTTTGGGAGAGGCTGGGGTCCACACACACCATTTCCATGAGACAGTGGGCACTTTCATTTAGTCTCTCATTACTGCTGCTGCTGCTGCTAAGTCGCTTCAGTCGTGTCCGACTCTGTGCGACCCCAGAGACGGCAGCTCACCAGGCTCCCCCGTCCCTGGGATTCTCCAGGCAAGAACACTGGAGTGGGTTGCCATTTCCTTCTCCAATGCATGAAAGTGAAAAAATAAAGTGAAGTCGCTCAGTCATGTCCGACTCCTAGCGATCCCATGGACTGCAGCCCACCAGGCCCCTCCATCCATGGGATTTTCCAGGCAAGAGTACAAAATGATGCTAAAGAAAGCTTCCTCCACCCCCACCAAAAATAATCTGCTTGGATTGGAAGATGATCAAAAGGCTATCCATATAATGACTGACTTCTCCTCTCAAGAGTTCTAAGCACCTATTAATGCCCTTGAACCATAATTACAGTCCTCCTGCTAAAAAGAAAAAAGTCAGTATAAATATCATAGTGGACATGCCAGATAAGTCAGGGCTGAGATGCTTCAATATCTTTTCACTGTGGTTTGATTTTCTTTGGGACAAATATACCAAGATTTTCCTCTCTCAGTATAAAGGCTCTTTTTAATTTATCTTCACCATGCTGCCTAGACATCATGGGAAATGCTTTGATGGCATATTACACTATACCAGTTTTTGAAAATTATACGTTAATCACATCAAAAAAATAAATAAAAAAGAATAAAAAAGATCTAGGATTCCACCGTTATTCCAGCAGCTTCATTGTTTCTGTCCCGAGTGTTATCACCGTTTGCTTAGCTAGTCCTTTTTATGTTCATTTGGGCTGTGTTTTCCCCAAACCAAACATTTTTTGTGTTTATGGCTTTCTGTTTCTGGTTATTCTTTAGGGATAGATACTAAAAAGCACAGTGACTGGATTAAAGGGTGACAGTTTTTATGGCCCATGGTGTACGTTGCCAAATTATTTTCCAGGGGATTGTACCCATATTTGTTGCCATTGGCTACAGAATTAACCATCTCCTAAGTTACTGAAAGCTGCGGCAACCAGGAAGAAACTGTCCCCAAAGAAATCCATCAGGATAAATGGAATACAATGGTACTAAACCACTCTACTCCATCAATAAATTACCTGGTATGTCTGTACGTGACTTTTATTCTCAGGTCGACTGCTTTTAGGAGATAAATAACGTTTGGGGTATTAAAAATGAGAACTTTTAAAATTTGATTTTACCCGCTGAACGTGAAAGAAAAGAAAGTGAAGTTGTCCGACTCTTAGCGACCTCATGGCCTGTAGCCCACCAGGCTCCTCCATACATGGAATCTTCCAGGCAAGAGGACTGGAGTGGGTTGCCATTCCCTTTTCCAGGGGATCTTCCTGACCCAGGGATCGAACCCTGGTCTCGAATGTCGCAGGCAGACACTTTACTGTCTGAGCCTCCAGGGCTGTCTGACCTAATGGGGACTGTGTGGCCCAATGTTCGTGTTTTGCCTGTGGGGCCAGGACCAGCAGGGGGCTGTGAAAGCCCAAGGTCACAAACCAGGCTGTGACAGAGGCTGAGTGCCTGGACGCCCAGCCCAGGGCTCTCTGCTCTCAGTCTCCCGGATGCCGACTCAGTTCAGGATGCAGGAGGAGGCCAGACTGTTTGTGCTTGTTTGGAAAAATGAACAATATGTTTACTGGAATGTTTGGTTACACATAGACCAAAATACAACAGAAGCTGCATATGTAAAATACAATTTTCCAGTAGCCACAATAAAGAAGTAAAAAGAAACTGACTTTCCCCCTTTTTTTATGCAGTTCTACTGAGATATTATTCACCTACCATAAAATTCACCCCTTTAAAGCAGACAGATCAGTGTATTTACCGACTAGTGCCAACTGTCATCACTGTGTAATCCTAGAATACTTTCATCACTCCGAAAAGCAACCCAGTACCCATTAGCCGTCACTCCATACTTCCCAGAATTCTGCCCTCGGATCCATGAATCTGCTTTCTGTCTCTATGGATTACCGTGTTCTGGACATTTCATATAAATGGAATCATACATCTGTGGTCCTTTGTAACTACCTCGTCTCACTGACTAATATTTTCAGGGTTCATCCATCTTGTGGGTGTCCATGCTTCACCTTGTTTTATGACCAAATAATATTCTGTTGTGTGAATATAGGAAGGCTAGACTTTTATTTTATCCCCTCTTCCTGATTAGGGTTTCCCTAATCCCAGCCCCAAACGTCACTTTGAAAGTCTAGACAGCCGAGGCGGCCCAGAAGAAGCTGGAACACAGGCTGCAGGAAGCCAAGATGGAAAATAAGAATACTCTATAAGGATGGGAATTACGTACTGAAAGGGAAAGATCAGGAAATACACTTTTCATATATATTAGGTCGTATAATTTTTTCAGGAGCTGGAAAGGATGTTGGAAATGGTTTAGTCATCCCCCTCATCTTACTGATGAGGTAACTGAGGCCCAGAGAAGGGAAGTGGCTCGTCTTGGGTCTTAAGACCCACTTTTTACTTCTCACTTGAGCCAAAGATTTCTTCTGAGTTTTGTCTCAGTTTTATAAGTTCCCCTCCTCTTAACCGGAGGACGGTTTACTGTTTAGCCACTAAGTCATGTCCAACTCTTTGAGATCCCCTTTGTTGCCTGCCAGGCTCCTCTGTCTGTGGGATTTCCCAGGCAAGAGTACTGGAGTGGGTTACCATGCCCTCCTCCAGGGGATCTTCCTGATCCAGGGATTGAACTTGCATCTCCTGCTTGGCAGGTGGATTCTTTACCACGGAGTCACCTGGGAAGCTCGAGGATACTGCCTATCAGCAAATGGGCAGAAGGGGTACCTCTCTGGATGGTCCCTACCCGGATGGAGGGTCTTGGTTCACTATCACATCCTTTTCCTCACACTTTCCCATCTTCTAACCCCAAGCACCGGGCCCACCCCTCTCCACCAGGACCTGCAGGAGGATGGCTGCTGACAGCTCAGGAGCGTGTCCCAGGCCCTTCATTGACAGACTGGTCACCTCCAAGCTGCTTGAGGCTGGAGGCTTCTCGGAAGCCTGAACTGCCTTGGCCACTTCAGACACAACAAGCAGGAGGAGCTGGAGCAGGAAAAGAACCGGGCTGAGAAATCTGGGAAGGTCAAGACCGGAGCCAGATGCTTATCAGGAGGAAAGTTAATAGTGTTTTTGTGAGCTGAGCAGTCAGCCATTTCCCCAAAGATAATAATAGACACATCATGCTGGGTGTTCAGGAGACTTCTGAAAAAAGAAATCGTGTTGTGGAATGGATTGGAAACTCTTTTTTTTCCCCCTAATACGTCAAACAGGTCAGGAAAAAAAAAAAAAAAAAAACTATGAAAGGCAACAATACCCAGCAAACCCAAGCATTCAGTATGGGTATGCAAGCGAGGACTTTTTTCTTTTTCGCCAGTGAGACTGAAAAGCGATTATCAATGACAGGCACCTTTAAACATAGACGCTTTGTTCTGGAAAAGGCCTTTTACCTTTTACCAGTAAAGTTGAAACTGCAGAGAACTGGGCCTTGCTTATAGCTGACTGGCCAGCTGGCCGGGCGCCCCCTGAAAGCCGTTCCTCCTCCTTGGGGGAGGCTGTCTTAGACTTGTTTGGGTTGTCTCTCTCCTCCTTTACTTCACCTGCCCGAGTCTCTTCCAGCATCATCGGTGGCAGCCTTGGCCCAGCCCCTACAAACAGGCACTCTCTCAGGGCACATGGAGGTGGGGGACGAGTTTGCAGTCTGAGGTCTGGCGTCAGGCAAGCTTTTCCCACTCTGAGCCGTCTGGGAGACTGTGCCGGAAAGCCAGGAGCTGCCAGACCTTGAAAGTGCCAGTGCGGACTGGAAATCGAGGCCAGGCTCCCCGGCTCCGCCCGGTCTTCCTCCTTTATTCAGTAGGAGCCGAAAAATGGGTCACACGTAACTCTCCTCCATTTTGCTTTTTTATTTCTCTGCAAAAGAGAGAGTGTAGTGGTCCTCCATCCAATTGTGAATTAAAAAAAACAAACACAAAAAACAGTTGCTACCTGTGAATATTCAGATTTTTGCCACAAGAATGGGTCTGAGGGCCTTTGGCCCTGGGACCCTGGGTTCCAAAGCTGTGTCTTTTTTCTGTTGCGTGCTTCCTGACGTTTGCAGACAGTGGCCCTGATGATGTACAGGATTTCCGGGTGGATTTTAGACCTCAGTCGGCCACCTCGGCCTCAGTTAAGTGATGCTTCTGTCTCCCTCCTGTGCGTTTTCCCTGCAGGGCTCAGAGAAACCTAGCTGCACGGGCCCCTCTGCCCTGGAATTTGCAGTCACAGCACTGATTAGAATGGGGGTCTGATTTCCTGGAATGTGCAAGGTCTCGCTTCTGTCTCTGCTGCCTCCACGCTCCAGACCAGCACGGGGCCAGACTCCGCATTGGAGCCATGGCTGACACATGTCCTTGGAATCTAATGGAGCGGGGCAGACAGAATGCAGTCGCTCAAACTGAAAACATGGAGAAAATGAGTCTGGCAAGGCATCTTTGCCACCTTCGCTAGGTGATGCTTTTTTCTTCTCCTCCAGGCAAGTGCTCTGCCAAAAAGGAGGCCCCATCCTCTTTGCGGACTTCCCAGGTAGCTCAGCGGTAAAGAATCTACCTGCCAATGCAGGAGACACAGGTTCAACCCCTGGTCCAGGAGGATCCCCTGGAGAAGGAAATGGCAACCCACTCCAGTATTCTTGCCTGGGACATCCCATAGATGGAGGAGTCTGGTGGGCTACAGTTCATGGGGTTGCAAAGAGTCAGTTATGACTCAGCAACTAAACAACAATCCCCTTTTCACATCCCAGGTCATTATCCATTAGGAACCTGTTTAAGTCAGTGTCTCTCCTGACCCTCAGGGGGAAGGTAGTCCAAGGTCAGTGGAAGAGGAGGAGGCGTCCTGAGCTCCTCTGGCGCCCTGGCTCCTTTACCTGCCGCCTGCCTGCTGTTCCTTCTCCCCCTCAGCTGCCAGTCCTTCTCCTCCTGTGCCCCTCGAGGTAACGCTCAATCCATCGTGCACCCTCACAAAGAGAGCTTTGCTCAGTGAGAAAAGCATCCTTGTGCCTCCCCGGGATGTGGACCAGCCGCTCTCCCAGCTGTGCGGTGTCAGGTTACTTAACCGCCTGCCTCCTGGTGCGGCTCCACGCGCCTACATACCTGGTCCAGCTGGGGCCCTGGGTGCCCACACTCCGCCAGAGGTGTGGAGGCCCACCATCCAAAGTCCTGATGTGGGGGGCGGCGTGGCAGGGCTCGCCGCTCACGGTAAAGCTCAGTCTTTCAGCTTCTGTCTCTCCACGGTGCCGGCGGCTTGCCTTGGCCTGCAGCCCTCTCCCTCTCTCGGGTCTGTTCTGGCTCTGTCAGGAGCTGGGGGGCCTTTGGCTCAGGGCAGTATGATGCCCGACATCCCTGTCCCCCACCCCTACCCAGCCTTGCCAGGATCCACTTGGCTTCGGGGTAAAGGTTCTGAGCAGTGAGTGGAACCGGACGGGTGAGACTGGGCCGCTGGGCCCATGTGGATGGTGTGCGAGTGATAATTTCCTCCTGGGGATGAGGGGCCCTCTCTCACTTGGGCCTGGATTTATTTACCAAGCAAGTAACCTCTTTGTAGTTACTTTTAATCTTGCCCTACTAGGGACAAAGAAATGTTCACATGTGACCCTGGGACCCTCTATAGATGAATAAGGGGACAGCCTTGGGCATACACCTGCTGGCAATACATTCCGAGGGGTCACTGGTTTCTAGGCCTGAATCTAGGCTGGTTCTTGGAAGATGGGGGCTCCAGAGACTGGCCTCCTATGGGGCACACCCTCTTGGGGTACTTTGACTGTGGGAGGGTGGCTGACAGGTGAGGAGTGCATCCCAGACCCCTTATTCAACTGAGCTGTTTCTAAGGCTATTTAAACTTTCCCTGACACCCACTGCAAGCCTGCTGTGCTTGCTCCTTTATTTACCATTTCTGAGCCTATGGGAGACTGGCTGGCTGTGCCTGCTGGTGGCCAAGAGAAATTTCCCAAGGCTTCCGGGCAGACAGCAGTGGTGGGTCCAAGCTGGCATCTCAGGGGTAATTACTCCTCCTGGTCCTTCCAATGAAAATGGAAAGGTTTTCCAACCTCTGTACAATGCATTTGTACCCTTGCCTTAATAAGAACTTGGATTACTTATGCCCAGGTACTCTCAAGGAAGAGAGGGCTGGACCCAAAGTGCTCCGGGGACTGCGTCGAGTGCAGGAGAGCCAGCCGTGCAGGACGGTGGCTGCCCTGACTGGTCTGCCACAGCCCCTTGGCGAGTAGACCCTGGACGAATCCAGCCATCATTTTGTCTGAGTTCCTTTCTCCCTATTTTGTCCTTTCCCCTTTGTTGGTGTTAACTCACTGAGTCGTGTCTCACTTTGTGACTCCAGGGACTGCAGCATGCCAGGCTTCCCTGTCCTTCACTATCTCTGCTCAGACTCATGTCCATGGAGTCGGTGATGCCATCCAACCATCTCATCCTCTGTTGTCACCTTCTCCTCCTGCCTTCAGTCTTTCCCAGCAGCACCAGGGTCTTTTCCAATGAGTTGGTTCTTTGCCTCAGGTGGCCAAAGAATTGGAGCTTCAGATCCAGCATCAGTCCTTCCAATGAATATTCAGTGTTGATTTCCTCTAGGATTGACTGGTTTGATTTCCTTGCAGTCCAAGGGACTCTCAAGAGTCTTCTCCTAGCACCACGGTTCAAAAGTATCATTTCTTCTTCACTTAGTCTTCTTTATAGTCTAACTCTCACATCCATACATGACTACTAGAAAAACCATAGCTTTGACTATGTGGACCTTTGTGGGCAAGGTGATATCTCTGCTTTTTAATATGCTGTCTAGGTTTTGTTGAAACTTGCCTTCCAAGGAGCGAGTGTCTTTTAATTTCATGGCCACAGTCACCATCTACAGTGATTTTGGAACCCAAGAAAATAAAATCTGTCACTGATTCCAGTTTTTCCCCTTCTGTTTGCCATGAAGTGATGGGACCGGATGCCATGATCTTAGTTTTCTGAATTTTGAGTTTTAAGCCAACTTTTTCACTCTCTTCTTTCACCCTCATCAAGAGGCTCTTTAGTTCCTCTTCACTTTCTGCCATTAGAGCGGTATCATCTACATATCCGAGGTTGTTGATGTTTCTGCTGGCAATCTTGATTCCAGCTTGTGATTCATCCAACCTGGCATTTCACAAGATTTACTGTACATAGAAGTTAAATAAGCAAGGTGACAATATATAGCCTTGTCGTACTCCTTTCCCAATTTTGTCAGTTGTTCCATGTCCAGTTGTAACTGTTGCTTCTTGGCCCAAATACAGGTTTCTCAGGAGACGTGTAAGGTGATCTGGTCTTCCTTTCCCCTATATGCTATCAGTTGTCAGGACCGGGCTGTGCTATGATTAGTAGTCTTTAAAGTGTGACTGTCTTTGTGTGTGCTTGTAATCAGTCGTGTCTGACTCTTTGTCATCCCATGGACTATAGCCCACCAGGCTCCTCTGTCCATGGCATTTTTCAGACAAGAACACTGGAGGAGGTTGCTATTGCTTCCTCTAGAGGATCTTCCTGACCCAGGGATTGAACCCATGTCTCCTGTATCTCCTAGCATTGTAGCCAGATTCTTTACCCACTGAGCCATCAGGGAAGTCCATGACTATGCAGGAGACGCAGGAGACGCATGTTCAGTCCCTGGGTCTGGAAGATCCCTTGGAAAAGGAAATGGCAACCCACTTCAGTATTCTTTCCTGAAAAATCCCATGGACAGAGGAGTCTGGTGGGCTACGTCAATAAGGTCACAAAGAATCAGACACAGCTGAGTGTGCACGAACCATCATGACAATATTTGGTGGCATTTAAAGTTGAAGAAATTAGGTGAAAAATCACAAATGAATTCTTCCCTTTCTCTGTGGAGCCAGGAGGGACCTTGGAAGCCCCCAGTTGAGCCTCCATATTTTACAGTGGAGGAATCTTCGGCTCGAGGGGCTTGCCTGAAGTTGTGCGGTTTGCCTCGTGGAGAGTGAACTGGGCCAGGCACCTTGGATCATGGGAGATAGACACCTGCCTTCCAGCACACGGGGTGCTTCCTCGGCTCCTAGACAGGCTGAGTCTGCCTAGGCTCAGCCAGACGACGGCATCATCTCCAGCAGGTCCTGAGCAGTGGCATCATAGCAAAGCAGTGTTGTTGTTGTAGTCTTTAATTCAAGTTTTGGTAGATTTCCCTAGTTGTCTGGAGCTTTCACAGGGTTGGAATGTCTTAGAGACCATCACTCCTGCCCTTCTTAGTTTTCTGTTGCTGGTGATAAAGGACCACAAACGAAGCAGCTTTAAAACCACCCAAAGTCGTTATCTCGAGTGACATGAAAAGGTCCCCAGGCACAGTTCCCTCTGCTCATCGCTTCCCTGGGCTGAAACTGAGGCATTGCCCAGGCTCAGGATTCTCTTCCAAGCCCACTGGTCGTGGACAGAATTCACCTCTTCGTCTTTACAGTGAGATCCCCGTGTTGTCGCTGCCTCCAGATCAGGGAGCTACTGATGCTTCTCAGCTCTTCACAAGCACTTTGGATTTTAAATCAGATGAGGTTGGAATATAGGCAGGGTCTGCTTCATGGGTGTGTAATCTATTCAGAAGGACCCCCACTTCTGACTTAATGCTCTGCTCACCATCCTGGAGTTCTTGATAATTTTGAAACAAGGGGGTCCCTGCATTTTCCTTTTGCCTTGGGCTCTGCAAATTATCTAGCTGGTTCTCAATGTGGGACAGGGCATTAAAATGCCAGTGATTTGACCAATCTGCTCCTGCAACTGATTTGAATTTTGAGAACATGCTGTTCCTGTTGAATAAAGGGGGATTTATTTCTTTTCCCTAGAATACACTGCGTTCTGTTTTCCAAATTAGCCCTACTTATCAACCCTGTGGAGAATTTGGAAAGCACGATTGTTCTTGCTGGAAGCAAAGGTTGGCTTGTTAATCCTAAATCCTGGCTCTGAGTTCTCAGGCCTGGAAGTGAGAAGCTGGTTCCCACAACCGCAGGGGCCTCGGGGGGCTGGAGGCTGGGTGAAAGATCGCAGAGGCAGAGCAAAGAGCTCCTGCTAGGCAGCCAGACAGATGGGGTCGGCCTCCCGCCTCTGCTGCTCGCCAGCTCTGAAACTCTGAGCATCGTGCTTGACTTCTGTGATCCTCCGTCTCCCCATCTCTGTAGATTGGGGGTAACAGCTTCCTGCAGGCTTGCAGGGATAATTAGAGAGAACGGGTATTCAGGGCCTAGATTTGCGCTTGACACATGCATAGAAGATGCTCCATAAATGTATAGTTGTATTCTTATTGCTGCTATTTATTGCCAAGATTGAAAGCTGGGTGGGATTTGACTTGCTGTAGGGGAGGAGAATCCGTATGCTGGCCAGGAAGGAAAATGTGTGTGTGAATGCAGGACGTGGGGTGGAGTGTGGTGTTTTTGGAGGCTTGGTGAGAGGTTTGCACAGGTGGAGAGTGTGCATTAAGGAATCTTGGGAGGTAGAGTTGGGGACTCATAGCCACGTGATGGAGGGAGTTGTGGATGAGATGGGGTTGGCCATGGGCGCCCTGCAGTAATTTCATGCACCCCAAGTGGTAATTACTGAGGGGAGACATTGAAAACTGACCTGCCTGAATTAGAATGTGCAAGTGGGATTCTTAAAAGCTTCAGAAGTGCGGAGGAAACTCTGGGAGGCGTGGAGATGCCCCTGGGAGGCTGAGTGCAGGGCGGAGAGCTGGGAAGGATGACCCAGCCTGTGGCTCGGAGACGTAGGGGGTTTAGCGCTTCTTGTGCTTCTCATTCAGGAATGTTCTGGGGTTGGAGTCCAGCTTGGTCTTCCTGTCTCTCCCAGGAAACCGTCTCTTTTTGAAATTTTTAAAAATTGTTATTTATTTTTATTTTATTTTTTTGCCTCCTGGCATGTGGGATCCCTAGTTTCCTGGCCAGGGATCAAACCCGAACCCCCTGCATTGGAAGCACAGAGTCTTAACCACTGGACTGCCAGGGAAGTCCCCCTGCAAACCATTTCTGTCCTAGGGTAGATAACTAGACACAGAAGTGACTTCAAAGCACCTAACTGTATTTATTAATTAAACCCAAAGAAAAATGACCTCCTAGATTTACTTTCCCTGTAGCCATATCCCTGAATGTCCACAGCAGTCTGACAGGACGGGAGATGACAGAGGGAAGGAGACAAGGTTTTAACCAACTGCAGTTTAAATATTTCACTTCTGCAGATTTTCCAGAAGCTTTTGACAACTGAATGCTTTGCTAGGGCCCTCATGGGGCAAATGCAGGCTCTAGGCCAAAACCTTGTCTACCTTCCCTATAAATCTTCTACTTTGATTATTGTAGCTGTGCTGGACTGCAGCATTATCCACTGGAGAGAGCCCAGGAGACCAGGCTGAGGTTCCCATAGTTTCATGGTTTGTGGACACTGGGTGTCTTAGTAATTGCTCCAAAATCACTGTAGATGGTGACTGCAGCCACGAAATTAAAGGACGCTTGCTCCTTGAAAGAAAAGCTATGCCAGCGTATTAAAAAGCAGAGACATTACTTTGCCGACAAAGGTCCACCTAGTCAAAGCTATGGTTTTTCCAGTAGTCATGTGTGGATGTGAGAGTTGGACTATAAAGAAAGCTGAGTGCTGAAGAATTGATGCTTTAGAACTGTGGTGCTGGAGAAGACTCTTGAGAGCCCCTTGGACAGCAAGGAGATCCAACCAGTCAATCCTAAAGGAAATCAACCCTGAATATTCATTAGAAGGACTGATGCTGAAGCTGAAGCTCCAGTACTTTGGCCAGGTGATGCAAAGAACCAACTCATTGGAAAAGACCCTGATGCTGGGAAAGATTGAAGGCAGGAGGAGAAGGGGAGACAGAGAATGAGATGGTTGGATGGCATCACTGACTCAATGGACATGAGTTTGAGCAAGCTCCAGGAGATGGTGAAGGACAGGGAAGCCTGGTGTGCTGCAATCCACCAGGTCACAAAGAGTCAGACATGACAGAGCGACTGAACAACAACACTGGGCCAAAAGAAGGAGCTGACAGTTCCATTTATCAGATAATTAGGTCTCAACAACTTAATAAGTTTTTGTGTCCTTGTAACATAGTAGTCACCCACTCCAGTGTTCCTGCCTGGAGAATCCCAGGGACGGGGGAGCCTGGTGGGCTGCCGTCTATGGGGTTGCACACAGTCGGACACGACTGAAGCGACTTAGCAGCAGCAGCAGCAGCAACATAGTAGTCATTTGACAAAAAAAGGAAAAGAAAGAGGGATTTCCCTGGTGGTCCAGCGGCTAAGACTCTGCCCTCCCAGTGCAGAGAGCTTGGGTTTGATCCCTGCTCAGGGGAACTAGGTCCCAGATGCCATAACTAAGAGTTTGCATGCCGCAACTAAAGATGCCGCAGGCTGCAACAAAGATCGCGAAGATCCCAGGTACCCAACCAAGACCCGGCACAGCCAAATAAACAAGAAAGAAAAATGACATTTTAATTTTATTAGTCACTATCCACAATTACTTACAAAATTAATACAAATGATCTATGTGCACTCACTGGGAGCCACACAGCCTCTCAAATCTTAGATTCAGATTGGACAGTTCCACGCCTTTCCAATTCGACATTGATTTTTGCATGGTATTTGCTTTTAATCACAGAGACCACCACCACCCGACGTCCAGATTCACAAACATACAGAATCGCTGAAAAAAGGTAACGCAATTTGATTTTGAGATTGTGAACTGCTGAGAGCTTGTGCTGAAGGTGTCCAACAGTGTTTTCCCAGGAAACTTGAAATATCCTGGGAGTTTGCTATGACTCTCTGGGGTGTCTCTGGGCTGAGTTTGAGAATGAATGCATTAGGATTGGAAAGATTGCTTCCTACTTCACACCTTATCTTTACCTGAGTGTTTTGCCTTAAAGATGAAAGAAGCACATGTTTTAATGTATTTAAAGCACCTGTGCAGCTGTGTGCCAAATCTTTGGAGAGAGGCACAGGTAGAAGTCTGTCCTTTGATTCATAGACCCCTCACTGCGATTTTCATTTTCACTGCAGCCAGTTTTCTTCAGTGTGATAACGTATGTCAAATACTTAACTTACTGCCTGGCCTTTTCTCAGTAAACACTTTATAATGGAAGTGTCTGCTATTCTAATTTTTTTTTTTTTTACAAAAATATTTATTTGGCTGTGCCAGGTCTCAGTTGTGGCACAGGGGATTACTCTTTGTTGAGGTATGTGGGATCTAGTTCCCTGACCAGGGATCAAACCTGGGCCATAGATCAATTTTGGGAAAATCGATAGTTTAATAAGAGGGAGTCCTCTGACACAATATGATGTCTCTGTCCATGTATTTACATTTTCTTTATTTCAGCAGTGCTTTGCAGCTTTCGGTGTACAGGTCTTGCACATGTTTTATTAAACATTTTCCTAAGTATTTAATGGGCTTCCCAGGTGGTGCTACTGGTAAAGAACCTGCCTGCCAATGCAGGAGATGCAAGAGACATGAGTTCAATCCTGAGTCAGAGTCATCCCCCAGAGAAGGAAATGGCAACCCGCTCCAGTATTCTTGCCTGCAAGACTCCATGGATGGAGGAGCCTGGTGGGCTACAGTCCATGGAGGTTTCAAAGAGTTGGACATGACTGAGTGACTAAGCACAGCACCCAAGTATTTAATATTTTTGGTGGTGTTATAATTGATATTTTTAAAAATTTCAGTTTCCAGTTGTTTACTGATAATGCATAGAAATACAATTGATTGTACATATTGACGTGTTACCCTGTGATGTTAATAAACTCACTTATTCTAAGTCGTATATTTATAGATTCTTTTTTTTTGTAGACCCTTAATGTCACCTGCAAATGAAGACAGCCCTATGTTCTCCTTTCCAATCTCTATGCCTTTACATTTCTTTTTATAATTAATTATCCTAAGACTTTAATAAAATATTGAATAGAAGTGGTAAGAATAGATGTCCTTGCCTTGTTCTCATTTTTAGCTGTGTGTGCTATGCTCAGTCACTCAGTCGTGTCCCATTCTTTGCAACTCTGTGGACGGTAACCCGCCAGGCTCCTTTGTCCATGGGATTTTCCAGGCAAGAACATTGGAGCAGGTTGCCATTTCCTTCTCCAGGGGATCGTCTAGACCCAGAGATAGAACCTGTGTCTCTTGTATAGCATTTATTTTTTCACCATTAAGTATGACGTTAGTTTTAGGGATTTTTGTTTTGATCTCTTTTGTCAAATTGAGGAAAGTCTCTTTTATTTCTAGTTTGCTGAGGCTGGTTTTATTTTTTTAAATCATGAATGGATGTTCAATTTTGTAGAGTCTTTTTTTTGTACCTATTGAGATGATTGTTCAGATTTTCTTTTTTAATATGTTAATATGTGGAATTGTAAAAAGTTGGGCATAACTGAGCGACCGAACTGAACTGAATAGTGAATTACTTTGCTTGATTTTCAGATGTTACACCAACTGTATTTATCCTTTCCTTGGATAAACCTCACTTAATCATGATATGGTATCCTTTTTATTATATTGATAAATTCAACTTGTTAAAAAATTTAAGGACATTTAGTCTATGTTCGGGCTTCCCTTGCGGCTCAGATGGTAAAGAATACTCATAATGCAGGAGACATGGGTTTGATCCCTATGTTGGGAAGATACTCTGGAGAAGGGAATGGCAACCCACTCCAGTATTCTTGCTTTGAGAATCCCATGGACAGAGGAACCTGATGGGCTACAGTCCATGGGGTTGCAAAATTAGGACATGACTGAGCAACTAATACAAGTCTATGTTCATACTGGATATTAGCCTATAATTTTCTTATAATATCTTTGGCTTTTATATTAGAGTAATGTTGAGTTCATAAAATAAGTTGGACAGTAGTTTCCTTCTTCTGTTTTTGGAGAGAGTTTGTGAAATGTTAGTATTGTTTTTTCCTTAAATGTTTGGTAGAATGCACCAATGAAGTCCTATGGGCCTGACATTTTCTTTGTGGAAAGATTTTTAACTACAGATACAATTTTTTTTTTACTAGATATAGTATTGTTTGGGTTATCAGTATCTTCTTGAGTGAGTGTTAATAGATTATGGCTTAAAAAAAATCTGTCCATTTTATCTGAGCTGTAGAATTTATGTGCATGATTTTGTTCATGATATTTCCTTATCATACTTTTAATGTCTGTAGAATCTGTAGTGATGCTCCCTTTTGGACTCCCTACATTGGCCATTTTTTGTCTTTTATCTTTTTTACGTTAATCAGGAGTGTAGACAATACCTTACTTTCATGCTTCTGAGTTGCCAGCTTTCTATAAATGGCTGGCCATTACTGAATGCCAGCCAATTCTAGCTTTCTGTGATAAGGGAGCAGCTAGAGGTTCCAGGCCTTGACTCTGCTTGAGATTTCCCAAGTTCATTACCTTCTGCCATGTCAGTTCTGGCCTAATTAAACAAGGCCCTCACTTAGCAGAGGGAGTTATATTTGTCTTCTGGGGCAGCTTGGTTGCTCCATGGGAATCTGAGAGTGCAACTGGGCTTCGGTTCAGGCGAGGCTCTTCTGCTGACCCAGCTCTCATCTAGCTCTGCAGTGGCTATGGGGTGCTCTTGCAAGCTGGGGAATGGAGGTGCACATCAAAGCCAGAAAAACTGGCTTACCACACCGTTTCCCTTTGCTCTCTGCCTCTGCACTCCTCCTGTTAGGAGGAGTCTCCAAGACATACACAAATTTGCCGAGGTTGGGAGAGGGGTTCTCTGGACATATTCACCTCTCCCTTTACTTTTCTGCTGTGCTACAGAGGTAATTGGTGCTCAACCCTGTCTGGAGCTGCCTACTGAGCACCTCTGCCAGTTCTTTTTTTTTTTTATTTTTAAGCTGTGCCATAACTTGGCCAAGCACTTTATCATACACAGTAGCTCATAAAGTCAGTGACAAAAACACGTGGAAGTAGGAGACTTCCTTGTGGTCAAGTGGTTAAGACTTTACTTCCCAATGCATGGGGTGCCAGTCAGTCCTTGACTGGGGAGCTAAGATCTCACATGCTTTGGGGCCAAAAAAACCCCCAAAACATAAAATAGAAGCAATATTATAAATTCAGTAAAGACTTTTGAAAAGTGGTCTATATAAAAAAAAATCATTAAAATAAAAAATCACACACACACACACGGAAGTAGATGAGCTTTGCTGGTAGCTCAGTTGGTAAAGAATCCTCCTGCAATGCAGGAGACCAGGGTTCAGGTCAGAAAGATCCCATGGAGAAGGAAATGGCACCCCACTCCAGTATTCTTGCCTGAAAAATCCCATGGACAGAGGTCTCTGGTGGGCTATACAGTCCATGAGGTCACAAGAGTCAGAGTGAAGACACAACTTAGCAACTAAACCACCAGATAAGACTTGGAGGAATCTTCCACCTAAGGTCACACAGCTAGGACCAGGTGTCTCATCTGATCCTTCTGAGACCAGAGCCGGTGCTGTGACCCATCCTCCCCATGCTGAGTGGCTTGGATGCCCCAGCTCTCTATCTCCATCACTCAGAGAGTGGGTCATGACAGAGACAGGTCCATCTCTGGAATTCTTCACCCAAGCTGACCCCTCTGGGAGGAAGATGGTTGACTCACAGTTGAAATCACAGCAGATGGGGCCAATCAGGGTTTCTAAAGACCATGAGGCAGCAGCAGCAGCTTCCTCTAGTTTGATGGACAACTTCTAAATGGAACCGGACTCTAACACTCAGTCTAGCTGCTCTTAGTGATCCTTTTATTCCTCATTTGAAAATTGTGTTTGGAGAAGGCAAACACTTCTTTGGTTTGACGTTTTGCCTATCTTTGGACTACTGGTTGATCCTGCTTTGGTTCAGTTGTTTCTGCTCTATTTATTTCTCCCAATGACACGGATCTACCAATGATAATAGAGGTAACTCATTGCTTTTTCATCTAAGCTGCACAATTAAGGCTTGTCCCTTGGGCTTCTCAGTGTGGTCTGTGTTCCCACAGCCCCTCTGTTCTGTTTACTCATCTGCAGAATTAGGCAAGTCTTGTGATGCTGAAGCTGAAACTCCAGTACTTTGGCCAGCTCACATGAAGAGTTGACTCATTGGAAAAGACCCTGATGCTGGGAGGGATTGGGGCAGGAGGAGAAGGGGACGACAGAGGATGAGATGGCTGGATGGCATCACCAACTCAATGGGCATGAGTTTGGGTAAACTCTGGGAGTTGGTGATGGACAGGGAGGACTGGCGTGCTGCAATTCATGGGGTCGCAATGAGTCGGACACGACTGAGCGACTGAACTGAACTGAACTGTGCCCAATCTCAGATTCCACAATCTCTTTCTCTTGCTGTAGCATGTTGGAATGAAAGGGAGAGACAGGGATTAGATCATAGAATGTTGGAGTGGGAATAGACTTCACAGCTCATTCTAGAGGTAATTGGCCCCATTTTACAGACGGGGAAATGGAGACCACCCAGTAGGCTGTGGCTGGAACTTGGGCCTTCTAGTGTCCAAGCTGGCTCTGGACACTGCTCTCCCATGTTGCTGTCCCAGGTGGATAGACCCTGGAGCCCCTTTCTGTAGTGTGTGTGAGAAAGCAACTGCTTCTCATTTTAGCTGGAAAAACCCATGCTCATTTTCATCCCTGATGTGGGCAGATTCTCCCAGGCCTTTGTGGGAAGTAGAAAGAGGAAGCGAGGGGATGATTTTTAGTGGCAGGGCTCTAGTAACTGTCCTTGTGAGGTTCTCAGAATCCCCACACTTCCCTGGGGTTGCTGGTCTTGTTGGAGTTAAGCCTTCTTTTGGCTTTTCCCAGGGAGCAGGTCCAAGGAAGTCCAGAGGTACTTGTTTACAGCTGTCTCTGGGTGATGTTCGCCAGGTTCTGAGTCGGGGAGAAATGTTTCTATCCCCTTATTTATTTCTCCTATTGGAGAACTTGGAGAGACACACCAGTTAAATCACCACAACTACCTGGAATCCTGGGAGGACAGCAGATATGTTTGGGGCTGGAAATGTTGTATTTTTGCTCAGGTTTTTTTTTTGTGTGTGTGATTCATACACTCTATGAAGGAAGTTTAGTGTCTATGTAGAAGTCATTTATTATCTGTGAGCCTCAGTTTCTCTAAAGGTTGTTGTTGTTCAGCTGGTCAGTTGTGTCTGACTCTTTGTGACCCCTATGGACTGCAGCTTGCCAGGCTTCCCTGTCCTTCACCATCTCCTGGACCTTGCTCAAACTCGTGTCCATTGAGTCGGTGATGGCATCCAACCATCTCATCCTCTGTCAACCCATTCTCCTGCGTGCTATCTTTCCCAGCATCCAGATCTTTTCTAACAAGTCAGCTTTTCACATCAGGTGGCCAAAGTATTGGAGCTTCAGCGTCAGCCCTTCCAATGTATATTCAGGGTTGATTTCCTTTAGGATGGACTGGTTTGATCTCCTTGTAGTCCAAGGGACTGTCAAGAGTCTTCTCTAGCACCACAGTTCTAAAGCACATGGGAACAATATCCAATTTTCCTCTTCCACAGGAAGGGGATCATGCTGCTGCTGCTGCTAAGTTGCTTCAGTCGTGTCCGACTCTGTGCGACCCCATAGACGGCAGCCCACCAGGTTCCCCCATCCCTGGGATTCTCCAGACAAGAACACTGGAGTGGGTTGCCATTTCCTTCTCCAATGCATGAAAGTGAAAAGTGAAAGTGAAGTCGCTCAGTCATGTCTGACTCTTAGTGACTGAATGGACTGCAGCCTACCAGGCTCCTCCGTCCATAGGATTTTCCAGGCAAGAGTACTGGAATGGGGTGCCATTGCCTTCTCCGAGGGGATCATGAGGGAAGGTTTTCTGGTAGTATCATATGAAAGGGTCCTGAAAACCAAAATAACAAAAATGATGCTACTGTAAATTTGCTGAGTTAATTAATCTTGCCTAGTATTTGCAGACCTTTCCTATACCTTAGAAAAATCAAGCTGTGCATAAAGGGAGTGGATTCCAGCCCTGAAATAAAGCAGTGCAGATTCCAGGAGCTGGGACAGAGAGGGGCCCTTTGGTTTTCGATGGTCTCTCACTTCCAGGAGGGAAAGTTGGGAGAGGCAGGCTGGTCCCCAAGATGTCCCTGTGCCCAGGGGTATAGAACTGAGAACTGAGGTCCCTGGTGGGGTCACACAGCCACTGGGGATGCCTGTGGATATGCAGTTCCAAGAGCCATAGAGGACTTGAGAATGTCACAGGTTTCACAGCCTGGAGCAATGGCCGTACCCCAGGCATGGAGGCGTTGTGTGTGTATGTAGTGTAGGAGTGCATGTATGTGGGTATATGTGAACGTAACTGGGTCTATGTGCAAATGTAAGAGTGTGTGTGTATATGAAGCTGTGTTTCTATAAGAGTCAGATGGAGTTTGTATATATGTGTGTGCATGAGTGTGTGGATGTCTTTATATGTGTGTATATGTGTGTACATGTGAGTGTGTGTGTGTGCATGCTCATGAGTATGAGAGTGAGTGTGTGTATATGTGTGTGTGAGCATGTATTCATAAATGTTTAAGTGTAGGTGTGGGCTTTAGTGTGTGTGTGCGTTGGGGGTGGGCCGCACAGACCCTTTGTTCGTTAGCTGCAGTTTTGCAGGCCAATGGTTTCCTTTGAAACTTCAGGCTTCTTGCGAACCCCACTGTGTGAACGGGGAGAGAGGCAGACCAGGGCCTCTCAGACCATCTGTGGTGAAGGATCAGGGTTCCTTTCCTTGTTATTTCCTACCCATCATGGATCAATACATTCATGCTGCTAAGTCGCTTCAGTCGTGTCCGACTCTTAGCGACCCCATGGACTACAGCCCACCAGGCTCCTCCATCCATGGGATTTTCCAGGCAAGAGTACTGGAGTGGGGTGCCATTGCCTTCTCCGCAATACATTCATAGCATACACTAAAAATGAATTACTACCAAGATGTAATAAGAAAAGACACAACCAGCCCCATTAAAAATTTTTTAGATTTCTGTGTCAAATTTCTTTATAGGTTTCTGGAATCTCCCTGTGAGTCCCTTCCCCCCAGGCCGGGTGGCAGTGTGGCTGGCAGAGCACTGGGTGCAGCCCTGAGCTAGATTCACAGCTGAGGCAGAGAGAAGGGGAAGGCAGGGTGTAGGATTCTTGGCTGCAGACTGACCTGGAATCCCTCTGCCATCCAAGCAGAGAGACTAGGGGTACCACCAGGTGGCACAGGTTTGGGGTCAAAGTAAGAGGCTCAGACCGCCTCTGCCACTTGGGTACCCGCAGAATGGGGGCTCGGTATCCCAAGTCTCCAGTAGCTCATTTCTGAGTCAGGTGCTATGGGTGTGTGCATTGGGTTGGTGGCAACTAACTTCTTGCCTTCCTCGAAACCCTATGTGTGATCTGTGATAGCTGGCTTTGCAAATGCCCATGGTATGGGGATTCCCTAATTATAGTGGATATGTTTACATAAAGAATTTTGGTCACTGGATTTTTCCCTTTTTTCCCCCCAATAGAATCAAGGCATCTTTTGGCCTGGGATGTCCTGGGGTGGGAGGAGTGAATGATTAATTAATGATTAATGGAAAATTGCTTTGGGGACAGACAGAGGGGAAGACCCTATCTGTGCCTTTGCCTTAGTGCTTATTCATAGTAGCCTCTTAAATCTCTAACATCTGATGGGCATCTCATCAGAAACAGCTTCAACCCCTCCCCTCGACAGCGGTGGTATGCTGAGGAGGGCTGCTGTGTGGTTCTGGCGGAGTCGGGGAAGGGACACTGGTGGACGGTGCCATGTCAAGGTGACCCTTGGGCCACCCGCTGTTTGTAATAATAAAGGAGGCCCAGGTATCTGCTGATGCCTCTGGGTCAACATTTTCGTGATGAAACAGTTGAGACCAAGGAAGCCAAGTAAACAGGTCATCTTTGGTGGGTGTTGCTGTCTCATCTGGGGCTTCCCTGGTGGCTCAGTGGTAATGAATCCACCTGCAGTGCAGGAGCCGTAGGAGATATGTGTTCGATCCCCAGGCTGGCAAGATCCCCTGAAGGAGGGCATGGCAACCCACTCCGGTATTCTTGCCTGGAGAATCCCATGGCCAAAGGAGACTGGTGGGCTACAGTCCATGGGATCGCCAGGAGTCAGACACGACTCAAGTGACTTGGCACACACGCACGTGCATCTGAGTGGGCATTTCTTCAAGTGCGGGAAAGATCTTTGTCTCTGAGCCCAGGTCTGGGGTCTTGTCTTCACCCTCCTTTTTTGGTTTTTCTGACCCACAGCACAGAGCACAGGATCTTTAAGTGTCTTGCCTTTGTTTCTCTTCTTAGGTCAGGAAGATCCCAACAGTCTGCGCCATAAATACAACTTTATTGCCGATGTCGTGGAGAAGATAGCTCCTGCCGTGGTTCACATCGAACTGTTTCGCAAGTAAAGAGCGCCTTCCTTTTTTTCCCCCAGTCTCCGAAGCTCCCACCAAAACTGCTGCCATAAGCAAAACATCAGAGCTCTTTCTGAGACACTTTAGAGTGTCACTGAATACAGTCCTACAAGAAGATAAGCTCTTCTCCCTTGGGATGTTTTCCTGTTTGCCCATTGAAAGCTACATTCTTGACCCTTCTAAGATGTTTTAAGAACCTCTGGTTCTGAAGAGATTCCCTAAGAATATTTTCTAAGTGGAATTTTGGGATGCGAATAAAAGTCAGTCTAACATTCTATTTTTTAAAGTTTAATAAAGCCATTGGGCAGAGTAACAATTGCTAGTAATAGGTGTGTGTTGCTGTTATAGAACTGATGCATCAATGTGTCAGAGGGTCGATTTTAAATGTTTCAGCTTTAACCGGGTACTCGTTTTGGTTCTAGGCTTCCTTTTTCTAAGAGGGAAGTGCCAGTGGCCAGTGGGTCTGGGTTCATCGTGTCCGAAGATGGACTGATTGTGACAAACGCCCACGTGGTGACCAACAAACATCGGGTCAAAGTCGAGCTTAAGAACGGTGCCACCTATGAGGCCAAAATCAAAGACGTGGACGAGAAGGCGGACATTGCCCTTATCAAAATCGACCACCAGGTAGGTGTGTTCCCCACCTGCAGGACCAAGTTCTCAGGTGCCTTGGCTGACGCTTGGCTAAATCCGGAGAGGTCAAAAGACACCAGAACTCCCTGATTTCATGAGTTTCTCAAGTGGGATGGAACCAGTTAGGTCTGGATCAAAGGAGAGCATTTGGGAGATGCTGAGTGTGGCCTGGGGTGGGGAAAGGGTGGGATCGCATGGAAGCTTCTTGAATAAGCAGGCCATAAGATCAGAGTTTTAGTAATAGTGTTCTAAATTTTTATCAAAGCAGTAGGCTTATAAAGAAATGAATAGGTAAGCAGTGAAAACTGAGTTTCCGTTCCATTCCTACCCCTCAGGCAACTGTTGCTACAGATTTGTGTTCCTTCGTGCACTCACCATGTATAGAGAATTTACTGGGTTTTGAAGTTAACCATCATTAGCATGGAAACAACTACTCTGAAAACAAACCAAGTCTCCCAAACTGGGCTTTTGCAAAGTTACTACATGTGTTTTAAAACAGTACTTCACACTCAAAAGAAGTTTTGGAAACCTTGAATTAAAACAAAGCTAACGGATTTTGTCCTCATAGCGCTTCTCAAAGCTTTTCATATGCCGATGTGCATAGGACCCTCCTGCAAGAGTGTGGCTCTGAACTACAACTATCTGAGCGCAGAATTTTTTTTTTTTAGTTGAGATGTAAAGAGCTCAGTTTGGGAAATGGCTTGCTTTCTGTTGAAATTTTCTCCTTGTAGTCATTTTTGTTCTGTTGATTTGTTTAGCAAAATCTTCATGTGTGTGTGCTAAGTTGCTTCAGTTGTGTCCAACTTTATGCGACCCTATGGACCATAGCCTGCCAGGCTCCTCTGCCCATGGGATTCACCAGTAAGAATACTGGAGTGGGGGGCCATGTCCTTCTCCGGGGGATCTTCCCGACCCAGGGATTGAACCCGTGTCTCTTACGTCTCCTACATTTGGCTGGTGGGTTCTTTACTGTTAGAGCCACCTGGGAAGCCCAAAGTCCTGGCTGAAATCAAGTCCAGTTTTTATTAGACCATCAACAGTTCCCACTTGTTGGTACGTCGATAACAGAGGTTTGGTTTGCGAAGCGGCAGGTACCTAGCGAGATTGTGTTTTCTGGTTTCTCCACACTTTGTCATTTTTTAGACTTCATCTGGAAGGAGGAATCGGGATAGATTGGAATCTTGCTTCTGGACCAGGAAGAGGTCATAAACTGAGAGGCAGAGAGCGGTCTTCTTTTCCAGCTCTCAGTGTCTTTTACCTGATCTGGGCTGTGAAGTCAGACCATGGTGAAATAGCATGGGCTGTTTTCGTTTGTGCTGTTGATCAGAGCAGAAACAGGCCTGGTGCCCAGCGTAGGTAACTGACCTTTAGAGAGGTCTCGATTGCATACTATTTCTGTTAGGTTACCATGGGATTTCTGTAACAACTCATCTTTCAAAATGTGTTTATGGGTCATAGTATAGTCGTACTAACTTCTACTTGATGAGCTCCAAAACTGGACTAGGCTCTGCCTTCGTTTATAACTTTGACCTGTTCTGTCAACAGCTTTTATCATTCCCATTTTACATAGGAAGGAATAGGGATTCAGAGAGCTTAAGTCACCTCCCTGAGACCACATAGCTAATACTGTGGTGAAATTATAGCCTCCTAAGCTGGCCAGGGGTCTTCCCGCAGGAGACGTGGTTCGGATCCCTGGGTCGGGAAGATCCCCTTAGAGGAGGGCATGGCAACCCACTCCAGTATTCATGTCTGGAGAGTCCCATGAACACAGCAGCCTGGCCGGCTGCGGTCCATAGGGTCACAAAGAGTTGGCCACGACTGAAGCGACTGGGCACACACACGCAAGCCTGCCAGGCTCCCCGAGTGCCCAAGCTGTGACCATGAGGGAGGGATGAAGCCTGACCTTTTGGTGTGATGAGATGGCTCAGCTTTAAATAACCCACGGGGAGGCTGGCACACCCTGGTGTAGGATCATACAGCTTGCAAGGTGTCCAGGATGTGGTAGTCTCACCGGAAGGAGGCTGGCCAGAATAGCACATCCTGTGGCCACACGCAGGACTCAGCTCCCCCGAGCCCTGGGGAGGCAGCCAGCCGTGCGGGCTCTTTGTGCGGGCAGGGCGCTGGTCTGGACCCTGCGTGAGCTGCTCCCGCTGAGTAATTTCATGTTTGGCACACATGGGCACATCCCATGCAGCTGCTGTGGCCGGGGGATATTCTTTTCAGCTTCTGAGCCGAGGTGGAGAGTGGGTTCTCCTGTCATCCCTGGCAGGTCCTGGCAGGATGTGGATTATCTTGATGGACCAGCTTTGCAGGGTGTTTCTAACCTGGCTCTTGCTGTTCCCAGGAGGCTAGCCTTCCTGCCAGCAGCAGGCTATTTGAGATGAGTTTCTAGCCCCAGAAAAAGGAGCTTGAAAATTTAAAGTCGAACTAATGTGGCTTTGCAAAATGGAATCGGAAATGAAAGGATATTAAATTGCAGACACCCACACAGGAGACTGGTTTCCACTGACTAAACTGCTTTTTTTTTTTTTTTTTTTGCTGATAGTAGTTGGAAGTGGGGAGAGTGAAAACATCTCTTCCAGCTCTTTCCATTTTGTTCCCTTAGTCGGAGGATTGATTATTTAGGGGAGGGGGGCAGGGACTGGTTTGTAATGAGGCTCAGTTTGGGAGGAGCCCCTTGATTCAGTGAAGACTAAGGTGCCCCAGCGCAGGATTTTATAAATGTGTCTGCAGTGCTGGGGGTGGGGGTGGGGGCAGTGAGCTTACCCTGCACTGTGTCACCTCGGGAGCAAGAAACAGAGCAGGGAATCTCAGAGGAGGCAGAACAGACGCAGCAAAACTTGGACTTGAGGATCGAACTCATTCTGAATGCTTGCCATGTGAGGTCATGGCTCAGTCTCCCCAGGGCCATTTGCTCATGACCCAGTGAAACTGGGGTGACTGCCCCCCACATACACCAGCCCAGTGGTTAACTTGGTGCCTTATAATCTGGGCCCATCTCCTCCCCAAGTGCCAGGATTTCATGTGAAAGGCTCTCCATCACTAACCCTGAGACCCTCCTTCCTGAGTGCACTATTCCTGCCACTGTGAATGAATGGAAATTACTAGAGACACCTGTGGTCACTGCCCACGTCTTCTGGGCGCAGAGGCCAGCATCTCCTTCTGGATCTATTTCTGTCCCCCCTGGACAGTCTCGTGGGGGCACCAGTCATGGCACAACCCCCCCTCCCGGGGCTATGGGACACAGGATCCATCAGACCAAGCAGATCCTTTGCTTGGAGCAGTAACTGGATGCCAACCACAGGAAAATGACGAGGAAGCCCGTGTGGCCCCTGCCGCCAGGGACCCCCGGGCTGTCTGAGCTCCTGCCTTTTCAGAGCCTGATCAGCCAGCCTACTTTCCGTTTCATTCTTCAAGGCCCCCTCACATCTTCTATAAACCCGCCTCGGCTTGAGCTTGCCAGAGACATTTCTGGGCTTGTGACCAAAGAGCGTTTTTGCTCCTCACTGCTGAGCGGGCTCGTGTGCACTCACTTCCCCTGCTGAGTCTGAGCAGGGGAGAACCTTTGGGGGGAACCTCCCTGAGCAGGGTGCCTGCCCCTGCCAAGCTGGAGCAGGAGGGTGTCCCCTCCAAAGGCAGCCTGCCTGCCCAGACATGTCTTTCCACTGCCCTTTCCTCGGGGCCACAGACGGGGGCCAGCATTTGCCCGGGGCCCGGGAGGTGGTGCCAGCTGCAGGAAGGAAGGACAGTGTGCATGCAAACAGTTTAATAGAAAGCAGCTTTGAGGGCAAACTAGTTCAGCCTCAGATAAAAACGGATTTCAAAATGTGTTGAACATGACGCTGGCCGTGTGTGCAGAACACTTAAAAATTTTTTCTCCAGAGGCTGTGTTTTGTTCATGCAGCTTTTTTTTGCTGAGTAGTTCAGGAAAAGAGAGAGAGAGAGAAACATATTTGGTTTCTTTAGGTCAGAGTGCAGGACAGAAATAAGTACTGGGGATATACTGAAGAAGGTAAGAAAGTAACTTTTGTTGCAGCTGTTTTTCCAGCTGTGTTGATTAGGACACAGGAAGGAGAAAAGCATCTGTACCGCCCCCCCAACCCGTCCCTGCCCTGCCACCCCATCCCAGGACTGCAACTTTCAGATTGGGTCCTGTCTGTCTGTATAAAGCCCTTCACACTCTCTCTGTGCTTATGGAGAAATCTTAACGACTTAACCAGAGATTTGAAGGTGTACCCAGCCTGTTGGGGGTCCCGTTTTCCCCTCCTGCACTCTTCTCTCTACACCTCCCCCATTCTGCTAAGCCCCCACTACTCCACACCCCCACCACCTCCCTCCCACAAAGCAGGGCTGTTCTCTAGGGGCCCGAGTCTTGCCTTCCCTGGGGTGTCCCCCTTCCAGCTCCTCCTTAGGTGACCTTCCGGTCCTTCAGTGTGTGTGCATGCTAGGTCACTACAGTCACGTACAACTCTTCGCGACCCCACAGACTGTAGCCCGCCAGGCTCCATGGGGATTCTCTAGGCAAGAATACTGGAGTGGGTTGCCATGCCCTCCTCCAGGGATCTTACAAACCCAGGGATCGAACCTGTGTCTCCTGCATTGCAGGCCGATCCACTGAGCCCCTGGGGAAGGCCCCGGTCCTTCAGGCCTCAGGTTAAATTCTGTTCCCGACAGTCCTTCCCTGACACCCACCCAGGGAGGGTCCATGTCCCTGTCCCCCTCCTCACTCTGGGGATGCATAACCCCAGAGGGGATCTCACACCACTGTTCTTATTTCCCTCCCAGTTGTCGTGTTCACTTGTGGATTTCAGTTTCTCTCTGCTGCTGGGGTGTGAGGGCCACAGCTGTCTTAGTCACTTGTCTTGTTGTAGGGGCTTAACAGCCGTGTGCAGAGGATGAATTCAGAGTCCTCTGCTCAGAGGAGGCCAGGCTGGCTGCTTGTGGGCTTCGGGGGTGGGGTGGGGGGCAGGAAGGCGCTGGGGCTCCTGCAGTGGCTGCTCCCCACTTTCGGAGGAGGAGGTGAGCACGCAGCAGGCGGGCTGCAGAGCAGCACCTCCGACTCCACCCCAGACTCCACGAGGCCAGTGTTTGTCTGATTCCTGGAGTTGGGACAACATGTGGTCTTGCCGGGCCCCGGGGGCTCTGTGGTCCTTGGTCACTCAGAGCCCTGGGAGCAGTGAGGTTTCCTGTGGGCACCTCTCCCTGACGCCAGCACCCCAGGGGATATTTGGAAGTGGGCTTGTCCTGTCCTGTGAAGTGGTTTTCTCCCTGCACCTCCAGGCCAGGCCTGCGACTGTCCGCCACTGTGTTTGGGCCAGATGCCACCTACTGCTGTTTGCAGTGGCTGAAGGTGACACCTCTGGGCTTGGGGGGCTGCTCTGTGGGCAGAGGGTCCTTTTCCTGTTGAGCTGGCTGCTGGGGCCAGAAGATCTGACACCCCCCGACTGTGAAATGTAGAACCCACATGGTTCTGGGAGAGTGAGGGTCCCAGACCCTTCACCCCTGAGTCTCAGGAGCTGCTGAGCAGCTCTGGTCTCTCTCCAGGCCTGTCTCTCAGAGCCTAGCCTGCTGGTGGCAGACCTGCCCCGACTTCTCGGAGCAAGGAGGGTCCAGGTGACCCGGGGACGGTGGCAAGGGAGGGGAGCGGCGGGTGCAGGCGTGACTCATGCCCCCTCCGTCCCTGCCCCCGCCTCCAGCCAGTTCTCCTCAGACAACCTGATTGTCAGAAGGCGCTGACTCAGCCGCCTGAGCTTGTCCAAGAGTGAATCAGATAACACAGGGCCCGGGCTGGCCTGGCTCCCCATCTTCTGGAGCCTGTTACTTCTCCTCATAAAGTAACCAGGAGCTCCCAGTACCATAGCTACCCTGGTATTTTGTTTCTGTGTTTTTCCATTTTGAATTCTTTTCTCCACTCCCTCTGTCCTGGGCGTTCTGTGGTCTCTCCTCTTTTTTTCTCTGAACCGAGAGGCTGGCATTGCATTGGCTACAGAGGCCGCAGACTCTTCTCGATATTAAGAGGCTCCTGTTACTGTATTGATTTTTTACCATTTTTAGGGGGATGCAGATCAATATTTCATTAGATGACATCAATCCAGATGCTGGATTGGAAGCCGGCATTTTTGCTCTGGGTCGGCCTTCGCCCAGGGGCTCATGGGGACGAGGCTCCTCGTTGTTCTGATTGCAGCTTCTCATGGAATGTGAAAATATTTCAGTTCCCCAAACCATCAAAAACCAGAGCCCTAGTGTGTTTTCTGGCCCCATTTCAAGAACTTAGTTGATTGTTAAGGAAATTCTTTGGCTATGTTTTTCTCTTAATATGGTAATGTTTTTTTTTTTTTTTTTTTTCACTTTGGTGATTTCTCTTTAGGGAATTCAACCAAGACTATTATTTATGGTTCTGGCAAAGCAGTTCCCAGGTTGTTGGGACTGAATTTGTAGGTGTCCCATGGGGAACGTCCCCTTCACTGAGGGGGAGGGCATGCACTGGTTCCATTCGCTAATTTTGTTAGTGTGTGGCAGTGTGTTGGGACCCGGCGTTGGCCAGCTGTGACCTGCGGTCCAAATCCGGCCCTCCATTTGCCTTTGCAAATAAAGTTTTATTGAGACACAGCCATACCCATTTGCTTTGGTAGAGTCTACAGCTGCTCTTACTGGTCAGCGGCAGAGTTGAGTAGTTGGGATGGAGGCCACCTGGTCCATGAAGCCAACAGTTATTACTTTTTGACCTTTCACAGAAAAAAATTGCCAACTCCAGTGTGAGATGATTAACACCTTGCTCTAGAGGAGCCAAATGTGCTTGGACTGAAATATGCTCTTTAGATCCAAGTGAGGTGAAGCCTGAAGTAACATAGGGGAAAGGGCAGAGAGGCTGATCTCATTTGCTCTTGTGGGGACTGTGCTTCTTCTGAAGAAGATGCTTTGGTCTTGCTGGATTAAGCAGAGAGGCTTTAGTTTTAACCTCTTTCTCTGTAACATTGATAGAGAGGAATTTTGTGAATTCTGAATTATTATCTAGTTTTAAATCCTAATGATCTTTTAAGGTCTGATTCATTCATTGTTTCTGTTATTCTTTATTCATACATGGTGTCTATAAATATTTATTAAGCATCTATTTTGGAGACTTCCCTGGGGACTCAGACAGTAAAGAATCTGCCTACAATGCAGGATACCTGGGTTCTATTCCTGAGTTGGGAAGATCCCCTGGAGAATGGAATGGCAACCTGCTTCAGTATTCTTGTCTGGAGAATCCTACGGACAGGAGAGCCTGGCGGGCTACAGTCCATAGGGTCACAAAGAATCAGCCAGGACTGAGCCACTAACATAAGCATCTATTTGACCAAATACTGTGTTGAAGATGTAAAAGCAATGGGCAGAAGCCCATGGAGCTTACTGTTTGGTGTAGAGACAGGCAGACTGGAATAAATACGGCGATTGGTTCAATGAAGAAACAGAGAAAGCAGTAGGAGGCATGGAGGCTGGGGTGCCCTCTGAAGGTATTGTCGGCTTATCTGAGCAGATAACATCCACACTGAGATGGAAGAACAGACAGAGCCAGCTGAGGGAAAGAGTCGGGGGCCTAGAGTTGGTTAGTTTTCCCTTTCTGCCCAGCCTGAGTACGTGGACTTTGGACAAGTGCAACCTTGTTTCCCAGTGAGTTTACTAGAGGCTTCCAGAACACAAGTTAACTGGTTCCTCTGCATATTGTCTATGTCTCTTATTGGCCTTGGGGTTCCTGGTCGCACTCTGGAAAGCTCCACTTTCTTATGCAGTTTCCTGAGAGTCTAGAAGTGCAGAGGGTTCATAATGAGCTGGTTGCCTCTCGTTCATGGCAGGATGGAAGTAGTTTCCCAAAAGTGCTTTCCTAAAACCAACCATTTTCCATGGAAAGGCATAAATAAGACATTCTGGTGAGTTGAGGACTGGTTATTCTAATAATTGTGCTAATTAATGAGTCACTTTTGTTAAACAAGGCACAACAATCTGATAATGAGAACCTGTGACTCATGGTATTTCCCTCTTTGCTTTGGCTGCCAGACAACTCATAGAAACCATTGGCCCTGTGGCTAGAATATTTTTTATGCTGCCATTTTATGTCATGAAAATGTAAGAATTAATTTATTGTAATAAGCCCTGTGTCATTGACCAACCCAAATTATTTTTATATAGAGAAAGTTACACATCTTTGGGTTTCCCAGGTGGCACTAGAGGTAAAGAACCCACCTGTCAATGCAAGACAACACGCTCCAGTATTCTTGCCTGGAGAATCCCATGGACAGAGAAGCCTGGCGGGCTACAGTCCATAGAATCGCTGAAGTGACTTAGCATGCATACGTCTTTAAGATTTTTTTAGAATAAATAATATGAAAATGATATATCCTGGGCAACTTCCCTGCTTCTGGAGCCACACACACTCTAAGTGGTCCTGGGTAGGAGGGATCCACACTGCCTTCAATTCAGCGTAGCAGATACCAAGAAGCTGAGCACTGAACCTACCAAATAGAGTGAGACCACACCCCTTTGTGGAACTGGTGGGTATAAGTTGTCTCCTATCACCTGAGCCCCAAGCCTGCAGCCTCATTGACGACTGAAAACCAGGCTGCATCCAGAGTCAGTTACCCAAACTGAAATGCCAGGCCTTGGCAAACCCCCAGTATTGGCCTAATCCCAATTTTAGGATCCTGATGGATCTTTTAAGATCTGATTTGTTTACTCACTCATATATTCACTTTCACATCCCTTGATTTTCATAAATATTTATTGGCCAAACACCACTGTAGCAGTGTTAGCCAACTTGAAGTCACTGGATAGATGCTAAGGAGCTGGCAGATGGAAGAGGCAAGTTGCACTCAGTGAGGCAATGTTTTTCCTCCTCTTGATGCCAGAGAATATATACAGTCACTGGCCCTTGGGCTTCCATATAAAAATGTTGACACTTTGCAGTTTAAACAGCAAGAGTAAGAGGATCTTTGAAATGCCAGTGTTTCTTGATACAGCTTAAGGGAGACTAAACATTATGGAGGTGTGCGTAAACAGTGAGGAGGACTACGTTGATTGATTTGCTTTTTCTCTCTTTTGTTTTTCCATAACCATCCTCTGTTTCTTTCCTCTCTTTCCCTCCTTCTCCCTCACTTCTCTTATCTGTCCCACCTGAACGCCCCCCATTCCAGTCACCCCCACCTGCCACCTCGCACATCGCACCTCTTCTCCTCCCCTCCCGGTACAGCAACAATAACATGTCAATTTGTGGAAACAGATGGTGATAACTTGATGACACTGTCCTTCTGAGTTCTGTGTATGCTGTGATCTCAGTGCCATGTAGGAGATCCTTCCTGGCCCGGCCTCTCGACTCACCTGCTTGCTGCAGCACCCCCTCCCTTGGTTGTACCCTTGACCTTGTCATCACTGATAACCTCTGCCCTCTCTGATCTGAATCCCAAGCTTCTCATTCTTGGTCCGCCTCCTCCTCCTCTGGCACCGCTGCTTTATGGGCACAGGACCTGTGCATTCACAGAAGAGAACCCTGCTTGAGGGTTTAATGCTCTGAAAAGTGAAGTCGTTCAGTCATGTCTGACTCTTTGTGACCCCATGGACCATAGCCTACCAGGGTCCTCTGTCCATGGGATTTTTCCAGGCAAGAATACTGGAGTGAGTTGCCATTGCCTTCTCCAATTAATGCTCTGAGGTCTCTTTTACTTTTTTTAATGATTTTATTTATTTATATATTTATTTATAGCTGTGCCGGGTCTTCGTTGCTGCGAGAGCTTTTCTCTAGTTGCGGCGAGGGGGCTACTCTCCATGGCAGGGCGTAGGCTTCTTACTGCAGTGGCTTCTCTTGTTGCAGAGCATGGGCTCTAGGGCCCGAGGACTTCAGTAGTTTTGGCTCCTGGGCTCAAGAGTTGTGACACGTGGGCTTAGTTGCTCTGTGGCATGTGAGGTCCTCCCAGATCAGGGGTTGAACCTGTGTCCCCCGCACTGGCAAGCAGATTCTTTACCACTGAGCCACCAGGGATGCCCTCTCCATTTTGGTTTTATCTTTGAATTTGTGCTTTGTAAGTGAAGTCTGATGAGTGGAGTATATGCTGGGTGCTTGGAGCCTTCCCACTTTGCTTGTTGCCTTCCCACTTCCCCAGGACGGGTTCTTGGCTACCCTGCTCCTCTGGCTCTTGGGACCCCTGGCCTCACATGGCAGTCACAGCCACCCTCCTTCCCCCAGGGCATACAGACATGGGGTACGTATACCCTGCAGCATCCTGGGCAGCAGATAGATGACTCTTTCTGCCGGCAACAAGGCAGGGCCAAGCCCTGCCCACCCCATCCAGGTACCTGGTGCCGAAGGAAGTTGCAGAATCCTTAGGGGTAGTCTGTCCTCTGTGGGTTGGGGCAGTGGGCCCTTGGGGTGGGGAGAGGGCTGGCTCAAATTCTGAGTCCCTGCTTGGGCACAGTGCATGGGTCTGTCCAGTAGCTGGTGAGCAGAGTACTGAGTCTGAGGCTCTGGGTCTGTACTCACCCCATGAACAACTTCGTGCCCCAGGGAGCACAACACTAAACAGCAAATAAAAACATCAAGACAGATGAAGAGAGAGAGCATGTAGAAGAAAAAAAAAAGCCTTATATTTTAGTGCCTTTAATGGTAATTTTTATGTACTTTGTGAACAAGGGAGTCTACGTTTTTATTTCATCCTGAGCCCTGAAAATTATGTAGCAGAGCCCTGGTTCATCCACTGTCCCTCAGCCCCTCCTGGGCTCACTTCTCTCCTTGCCGGATCCCCATGTCTCAGGCAAGTCTTAGCTGCTGACATCCCCCTGAATTCTATGGTCTACTTTGCCGTTCCGTAGGAAGCACAAAAATTCAGTGGCACCGCTCCTTGCTGTGATTGGGGTACGTGCCCTTTTCTTCCCATTGCATATTTTTTAAAGAAAATGAAAGGTTAGCATAACTGCTTCCAGAAGACCACATTGAATCACTTAGTTGAGTCTCAGCCAGTTCCTGCAACATCAGCCTTTGAAGCAAATTTCATCAGACACACAGGACCAGCCTGTGAGCCTCAGCCCCTTGGAAATGCATGTGCTGGGCAGCTGGCAGACATGGTGGCTTTTGCAGATTCAGCAACAAAAATATTTTTGTAACAGGAGCACTTTATACTCTGCAAGGAAGAGAAAGAAGTCGTTGGCTTGCGTCATGAGGTTAAAAAAAAAGTTGCCAATTTTTCTTTTAGTTTTATTGGTTTGTTTTATGGCCCTTCCTTCCAAGCTTTGGGGAATGAGGTTGCAATGAGAGGAGCGCTCAAGGGCTTTTAGGCAAAACCCAGGGTGGCCAGAAGCTGAAATGTTGATGGATCGTTGTTTTGAGGTCTGCTCTCGATGATTACTGGCTGAGCCAGCGTCTGGAGAATTCCAGGAATCCCCTTTCCTTTTGGGCTGTGAGAGTCTGCAGGAATCATCTGACCCCTTTGGGGAGTCGTATGAGAAGAGATTTATTAAGGGCTCTGAGGCTTGTTTTGACCTCACCAATTTAACCATTGGCTGCTAAGAGGTTTTTTGGAAATCTACCAGGTCTTCTGGAAAGATCCCTAATTGTCAGAGCTGGGGTGACCCTGGACATCACCAGGCTCAACTCCCTTATTTTAGAAGTGATCAAACTGAAACCCAGAGAAGTCTGTCGAGTGACCCAAGGTCAGAGTGAGTTAATACAGATGTCCTGCTCCCTGGGAAATTGTGCTACCAGTCTATCTAGAGACCGAGGGTGGCCGTGTGTGTGTGTGTGTCTGTGTGTGTATGTGTCTGTGTGTGTGTCTGTGTGTGTGTGTGTCTGTGTGTGTGTTTGTCTGTGTGTGTGTGTATCTGTGTGTGTGTGTGTGTCTGTGTGTGTGTGTCTGTGTCTGTGTCTTCACTCTGCACCACCCTTTGTGGATGCTGGGGGATAAGCCTGTGGCCAGCCATAGGCAGGGCGCTTGCTCACCACAGGCCATTTCTTCCTGCAGGAATCAGAGTTGTGATGACCCTGCAGGGGGAGGCCAGGCCACACAGAGGGCTCACGAAGCAAGTGGTGCCCCACAGATTGCCTCCACGCCCAGCCCGGGCTTGGCTGAGTGTAACTTGGGCTCCCACTGGGAGAAGCAGTGTGGCCGGGGTCCTCACCCTGAGGATGCGTGGCCTCAGCTCCCTCAGTCTCGCCTCTGTTCTGACTTGCCCTCAGCTCTCCCACGGCCCTGTTGTGTGTCATCTCTGCTCCCGCTTCCTGCTCTGTGAGAAGGTCTGGCACTGGCAGCTCTTTTCTGCTGCATCTGGGCAGTGGGCAGAGGGGACTGGTGAGAACACCTGCGATCTCAGTGAGATCACTGCCATCAGCTGTGGGACCGTTGGTCCCCTGGTGTGTAGGCTGGGTACGATGCCTGTCCCATCTGCCTGTTGACTTAAATAACAGTCACGACCTAGAAGCTGAGACTTACGTTTTATTGGGTGGGAACTTTTAGGACTTCAGTCCCGGGAGACAGCATCTCAAGTGATCCTGGGGGAACTGCTCGGAGGAGAGGAGAAGAGCCAGATTATATGGAAGTTTTGCAACAAAAGGCAGGTAGTCTTACTTATCAAACCAGTCAATCCTAAAGGAAATCAACCCTGAGTATCATTGGAAGGACTGATGCCCCCCTTCCCCAGCACCTAACTCAGGCGCATCCTGAGGGGCTAAGGCAGCCTTGGGGGCCATGATCACCCCAGCCCCCACGAAAGGATGGTTGAGGGTAACCTTGTGACCAGATGGTGGCTGATGACCCCCAGGGAAGAATGGGATGTCCTGGGCCCTTCTGGACTCTCAGCCCTTCTGAAGAGACACACAAGGGAGCAAAGAGCCTATTACTTCCAGTTAGTGTTGTCACAACCTTGAGTATCAGCAGAAGAGCTGACTCATTGGAAAAGATCTGATGCTGGGAAAGATTGAGGGCAGGAGGAGAAGGGAGCAGCAGAGGATGAGGTGGTTAGATAACATCACTGACTCAATGGATGTGAATTTCCAGGAGACGGTGGAGGACAGAGGAGCCTGGTAGTCCATGAGGTCACAAAGGGTCTGGCACAACTTAGCAACTAAACAGCAAAGTCTTCACATCAAAAGATTATTGTTAATAAAAGCAAACCAGATATCCCAAGTTAGGGAATTTAGTGTTTTTTTATGTATGGGATGAAGCAAGAATCTGGGCTCACTGAAATCATTCCTTTCTTATGCATCTCTGCCATCCTGGGTGTTTCCTGTGTTTTTTTTTTTTTTTTCACATCATGAGCTGCCTTGGGGTTCACCATAGGGAGTGGCTGCAGTCTGATGGCTGGTATCCTTCTCCTTCCTGAGTGCCCTTAGGGCTCTCTAGCTCACATTAGAGGGCTGCAACCGCTGATGACTGTGGCATCCTTGTCTACTGATATGGCAGGAAGTACTTCATTTCTCATGCCCTCAGGACAGAGCATGAGGCAGGTAGGGCATGCGGACAAGGGGGAGGTTTGTCTACAAGCCACTTGTATCTCACGCTGACAGTCCTGGCACTTTGTGATCATTGCTTTCCTTTGAAATAATGCTTTCCATTCCTTCTCCTCTTCCTCCCTCCACTCCCCACAAATCCGCCTGAAGCAATATATACTTGCAGCCCTCTTCAGACGTGTATTAGGATCACCACTATAAAAGGAACCATTTTTTCCCTAAGCTTCAGTGGACACTGATGGTGACCCACCAGGAAGCCCTCCTCCGTCTTGCTGGCACAGCCCTGAGTCTGTTTTCGGTCCACTCCTGACACCCCCGCCCCAGCACCTAACTCAGGCAAATCCTGAGGGGCTAAGGCAGCCATGGGGGCCATGACCACCCCAGCCCCCACCAAAGTATGGTTGAGGGTAACCTTGACCGCCAGGGAAGAATGGAATGTGCTGGGCCCTTTTAGACGCTCAGCCCTTCTGAAGAGACACACAAGGGAGCAAAGAGCCTATTACTTCCAGTTGGTGTTGCCACATCTTCATGTCCTGCCTGGAATGATGGTGGCCCTCTTGTGGCCGTGAGAAAGGCTGCCGTTGATGAGCTGGAAGGAAGGAAGGAGCTGCTTCTCGCCCTTGCCCTTGAGCCTTGGAAGTGATCAGTCCTCGCACCGCTCTGCCCTTGAGCAGGTGGATGTTTATTTTATTTGCATTGGTTTTTCTCTTACTTGCGGCTGGAAAAAAAAAAAAAAACCTAGTTAATGCACTCGAATCATTTTTTAGTGTTGATCTATATTTAGCCCTTAGGGAAGATTCTCTGCTGAGTGGCCCTAGGGGAGGGAGATGGATTTTAGCTCTTTTTATTGCTGTGTGTCCTGATGATTTGTGTGTCTACCCACCCGTCAGACAGTAAGCCTGGTGGGCACAGGTGGATTTCACTTATCTTTTGTGATCCCTGTGCCAGGCCTGGCCCTTGGTGAATACTTGTTGAGAAGGTTCTCTTTCAGTGTAGGCATTATTTCATGGGAGGGGTACTGCCAGGCCTGCTGGTTGTGGGTCCTTCGTTTGTTGTCATCTAAACGAATGGTAAGAGCCTTCTTTAATCATGCTATGTATGTGTTAGCAATAAAACATGCCTCCATGCTTTAGCAGTAAATCTATCACACCATTTGTATCCTGCTTACGGCTTATCATTAGTGACTTAACACGGACATGGCGCGTCTGGAGTCCACATGCAAGATTCTGACACCCTCGTCTGGGCTGTTTCTCCGTCGACCTGGGTGGCATGGCCAATGACCCGGGGGATCCGTGTTCCCTTCCAGCCCCTCTTGCTGACTCTGCTGACTCTGACTCTCATTTAGCACCAGTGAGTCACTTACAGGCTGAGGGCCACGTGCCTTTCAACTTAGACTTCCTGCCTCTCCCACTGGCCTCCCAGCCTCCTCCCTCTCATCAGCAAGAGCATGACCTTGAGAACGGGCAGTATGATGGACTCACGTTGGGATGCCCTTTGTGCTGGAGGGGTTGGGATAACATGAGGCTCTCCTGGTGAGGTTCAAGGGTTCTTGCTTGGCTCTGGTCCAGAGCCTCAGGGTTGAGCTTTCGCCACTACGAGCTCTCCACTCCTGCTTTGCTCCGTGCCTGACTGCATTTCACCTTCCCCTGCAATGGCTGGAGAACCTGAAGACGAGGAACGGGAGCTGTGCGTCTGCCCATTCTTCCTCCTTCCCCTCTGCTCCTCCTGCCTGCCAAGTGGAGGATGAATGTCCGTGCCTGTGCTTCATAGGCGTGCTGTGAGGCTCTGGTGAGGTGATGAGATGTGGGCAGCAGCTGTCAGGAGCCAGGCTGGCATCTCCAAGATGGCCTGTGGCCGGGTCGCTGCAGAGCGAGGCTCAGACACAGTGTCTGCCGCCAGGAGCCTGGAGACAGCTTTGATGTGGGCGGCGTGGGAACCAGCCTATGGACTGCAGTGCAGGGTTAAACTGGGAATTGGGAGGGGGTTGAGGGGGGGCCCCAGGGTTTTCCCATCCCCAGGTCAAGGCTGAGGCATGTCTTGGCGTTTCCCGCTGTATCTGCATTGCATCTTCCCCAGGTTCCCCGGTGGAGTGTGTGTCTAGACAGCTATGGAATAAAATGCTCAATTACCAAGTAGGAATTTGGCCAGCGGAGGTATCACTGCACCGAGCAGACAGGCCCAAGATGAGGAGAGAGACTGAGAACGAGCCCCTCTTGTATCTAAAACAGGCTGGAGAGCCTGGCGCTCGCAGGACCAGCCGGCACCTGCGGAGAGCAGAAGCCAAATGGCCCATGAGAGGCATTCTGACCTCCTGAAGGGCTGTAAATCTGGCCTGGCCCACATCTCCAGCCCCTGTCACTCCCTTGCAAAGATTTCTTCCTACAATTAGAATTCAGATTAACACTGACAAGGAGTGAAGCTCTAAGAGCTGGGAAGCCTGTTCTCTCATTTAGCCAGGCTGCTTACGAGCTGTGAGGAGTCAATTCGGCTCTGAGCCTCAGTTTCCACATCTGTAAAATGGGGAAAAATATGCACTAACTGCCAAGGCAGTTGTGAAAAAGGGCTTTGTCACCTGAGGGGTAAAAGATCATTCCTTCCACATCAGTCCAAGCTTCATAGTCTAAGAATCCCCCTAAAGATATGTCCGCTTGCTTATTTCTGTCTTATGATTGTCCCTTAGAATCTAGGAGATGTTTCTGTGAATAAAAATTAAGCAAGGTGACACCCAGTGCTGCCTTTCGTGCAGGTTTGGCCCAGTGACCGCGTGTGAGCTGAATTTCTTCCCTTTGTGTTGAAGTGAGGAGTGGTCCCTGGGGAGACTCTGGGCTTGTATCACTGGTGTCCACTGGTCCCAGCCTGTGTGGTCACTCCAGTGAGTGACTTTACTGCACTGGAGCCCAGCTGGTACATGGGGTCCTCTGGGCCCCGTTCCTGGCTGCAGGCCTGCTCCTCTGCAGGGAGCGCAGCTGACCTGAGCCGTACGTGAGCCCTGGATTCTCTCCTTCCTCCCGGGGGCTCTCTCCTCCATCCGTACGGCTTCTGCTCCCCACAGCGTTGCCTGCTTTCCTTGGCCCCTGGCTCTGAGCTCAGACTTAGAGACAGGAGTTCCAGGGAGCGCTGTCTTCAGGCCCCTCTTCCTTCGAAACCCACTGTGATGTGGCCCCCTGGGTCTGGCCCCCTTTCCTAGGGGTGGAGGTGCAGGGACAGCGTTGGAAGATGAGTGGATGCTAATTAAGACTCCACGGTGAGTCCTCCCGTGCAACTTTCTGATGTGGTTCCCGGCTTGCTGCTGCACTGATGTGGTCTGGGCCCACCTTCTGGGTTTGAACTTGACTTCTCGCCTTGAAATTGGTGAAAAGCAACTGGAGAACCCAGCCCAGGAGCCATGACCACCATGTTCAGCCCTCCAGCCCAGCTTTGAAGGCTGTCCCTGGATCCTGAAGGAGTGGTAGTGTCATCCGGCAGGCCTCCCCCAGGGTGGCCGAGTGCTCATCACCGGCTCTGACTCCTGTCCGCTCACCCCCTGTGGCTGTTGGATGAAGTCATCCCTGGCAGAGGCAGCTGGCATGGGCCCAGGGTAAACAGGCCCTGCTGAGCTCATTGGCGCACTTCTAGATGAGCTCAGGAGTGGGGGCTTGCAGGCCTGCCCCACTCCAGAGCAGGACCATGCACTTCAGCCTCGGGGAACCACAAGGGCAGTGTCACTGTCAGGGCAGACCTGTGCCCCCAGCCTCCTTCTGGGTGCGGAAGGGGGACGGTGAGGGCTGGGAGACATGGCCTACTCTGTGGGAGTTTACTTGGTGGGGTTTCCCCCACTGAGTCTGCGCAGACCCTGACGTTAATCACAGTAACACAGCTGATGCTTCCATGCCCCACTTACATGAGGTACCATTCACAGAGCTGTTCCGATCCCAAGGCACTGAATTCTCACATCAAATCGATGAGATCAGTGAACTGCATCATTCCCGTTTTCCAGGTCAGAACACTGAGGACCAGAATGGCTGTAAGGTCCGGCCACCATCTAATCAGGCCACTTGGTCTGAGCTCTGGACTGTGGTGCTCTTCTAGGCCTCTTAGTATCTGTGATCTGAGGGACATCATTTTTCACGTGTCTGTGTGTGTGTTAGTTGCCTAGTCGTGTCTCTTTGCGACTCCATGGACTGCAGCCTTCTAGGCTCCTCTGTCCATGGGATTCTCCAGGCAAGAATACCAGAGTGAGTTGCCATTCCCTTCTCCAGGGGATCTTCCCAACCCAGGGATTGAACCCAGGTCCCCCGCACTGCAGGCAGATTCTTTACTATCTGAACCGTGCAAGGGAAGCCCTTGAGTTTTCTGATCCAACGTGTTCCTGACCAGCATCTTGCTTATTTGGGGTCAGAGGGGGTCTTTGTGGCTCAGTACCTTTGTAGTGGATGAGAGTCTGGGTTCAGTGTTGTAGTTTTAAGCCCCTGGCCTATCTCAAGTCACCCAGTTGCTTGGAACCTCAGTTTCTTCATCTGTTAAATGGGCCCGGTGACCTCCCCATCCTATCAGCTGGTTTCTGCTCCGTCCCTGGCAGAGGCGATGCTGAAATAACCGCTGGTTTCCACCCACCGCGCCCTCCCAGCCTCCTCTCCTCTTTGCTTCGTTTTCGAGGCGGACAAACATGAGGACTCTTACATTACAATTAGCATGAGGCCTGGGCCAGGTCTTTGCTTTCTGGGCTGGTCCCCGTTGCTTGGAGCAGCTGCTCATTTTGACTCAGGAAGCAAATGCTAGAGGGACTCAGAGGTTTGCCTGGCTCTGGGGAGGAAGGGAGGAGAGCTTAGAGCTCTCCAGGATGGAAGCCCCGTGCTCCTCAGCCCTTGTGACTCGAGCTGGTTTTGGTTTGAAGAGTAGTTTGGGGCTCCTGACTCTACTGGCCTTCACAGGTCATTGGGGATCAAGCAGGCTTTGTTGGATTAATCAGCCCGCCTAGGGGCGGCGGGAGCAGAGATGGTGGTGGAGGACTTTACCAGGAGAGGAGAGAGCCCACCTCTTGGGTCTTGGTGTCCAGTGGCCCTGGATGCCTTGCTGTCCCCAACCCCACCTCTGCCCATCACCAGGATTAGCACAGAGATGCCCCGGACTAAGTCAGGGCAGCTCCAATCCCTCAGAGCTCCTGATTCTTCAAGACCTAGGAGAGACGTGCCTACAACAAGAGGGGGCTGATCCACTCTTCCTCTCCCCTGGGGCTGTGGGCTCTAGATCCTTCCTTGGGACTTCACTCTCTACCATGCCTGCGGTCGGGCTTGCCCCAATCCTATACTCGCCCCACTCTGTCTCTTGGCCTCAAGGTTTCAGAGCAAATCTGTGCTGACAGGTTCAAGATGTGCTGAGACCCTGAGCTGGCTGGCCTCCAGTATCCATCCCATGTTTTTTCTGGCGTGTGGCGGCAGCTTGCACTTGACCTGCCCTGATTATCTTGAGTGGGAGGGACGTTAGTCCTCAGCTGGGAAGGGAGGTCACGCCTGACCTCGGTTTCCTGCACGGCCTGGTGAATACGAGCGGCCCCCAGTGCCTGGCATTCTGTGACATCCGTGCGTTTACCCGTTTTGTTCACTTAACCCAACGCAGCAACGCCAACTTTGTGTTTCCAGGGAAAGCTGCCCGTGCTACTGCTTGGCCGCTCCTCGGAGCTGCGGCCGGGAGAGTTCGTGGTCGCCATTGGAAGCCCGTTTTCCCTTCAAAACACGGTCACCACGGGGATCGTCAGCACCACCCAGCGTGGTGGCAAAGAACTGGGGCTCCGGAACTCGGACATGGACTACATCCAGACAGACGCCATCATCAACGTGAGCCTGTGTGCCGCAGGGTTGGGCTGCAGTTGGGAAGCTGGGCTGGGGTCAGGAACCAGGCTGGACTCAGGATCCTCATGGTGCTTCCAATGGGGTCTTTTTGAACCCCTAAAGCAGACAAGGCAGAAGGGCTGGTCCTCAGCCTGTTGGCAGTCTCCAGGGACTCCTGTGACGGGCACTTGAGATTTGCCCAAGTCTGCAGCCCGGAGGAGTTCTCCATCCCCTCGCTGCCCTGCCCCGGTCAGCCACCCCTGGGTCGAGCTGCCTGTGCAACCTTGTGGAAGGAGGGATGCTCAGCTACGCACAGGCTCTGCAGCCCCCAGAGGTGTTTCCGCTGTCTTTGGGGCGCACAGTCTGAGCACCAGGCCAGCCCATTCGATGTCCAGTGAGGTCAGGGATTGTCCCACACAGTCTCATCAGTGGAATCTTAATTTTAAGTCACATTTTTCCACTTTAGCTATTTCCCTTTAGGACTGACGTTTCTCAAAAAGCATTTTCCCCTCCATCTGTCTAATAAATAAGAAACACAGCGTGTTTTGTGCACTCGCTGCCTCTAGTAGGCTTTATTGCCAAACCTTCTTGTGATTTGCATGAAGTAATGGAAATAGAGCAAATGGTGTGGATTTTCAGGCCCAGCAGCAAAGTAGGGGTCACATAGACGTGGAGGGGGTTGGCACAGATTTGAAAGACCGCGACACTAAGCAAGTGGGTAGCCAACTTATTGTTGAGAGAGGGAAGATGTGTTAGGTGTTTTGGGAATTTGTTGTTGACCTCTGGGCTTTGGAGAAAAAAAAAAAATATATATATATATATCAATATATAAATACCCCATTTATGGTACTTAACACTCTCTGAAAACTGTTAAGGTCCTTTGTTTTGCCAGCAAAATATTAGGTAGATAGGAAGAAATCTCAGGAAAGAATTTGCACTCAGGGGCCTGCCAGGGAGGGAGGTAGATGGGAACATGTAATGATATAAACTCATAACCTTTTAATTTTTGCTTATTTTCAGTATGGAAACTCTGGAGGCCCATTAGTAAACCTGGTAAGGCTTTCAAAAAATCTATCTACGTGTCTTTTTTTCCCCCCTTTTGATTTCTTTTCAGATATGAACTTGCCAAAGCATATTATCTAATCCGTTCAAATTGAAATCTGTGACTGTACTGTACCTTGCAAATGTCTCTTCTTATCTTTTCTGAAAAGAGTAAGGCATGCTGGTGTTTGGATTGGAAATACTATGCCAGCGGACATGCTTGTGTCTCCACGTTACAAGTAAAGGCATTGGAATTCAGGTTTGATCCAGGACCAGTTAAAGGAGCCAGTCTTTATTTTGAAGGTGTCAGCAGTTCTGGCTTGCCCCCCAGCTGCCTAAGGAGCTGGCTTGGCTCATCCACAGGCTTTGTCTTGGCCAGAACCCTCCCTTAAGACCTGGCTTGGAATGAGGAGTTACCCCACTCACAAAGATGTCACCTAAGTTTGTGTTTTATTTAAACATGAAAAGGGAAGCCTTTGAATCAGATTGTCAGAGCCAGGATGCAGCTCAGGGTCCCCTATCCCAGCCCTCATTTACAGGTGATGAAACCTAAGCCGTCTTGTTTAGCAAAGCCCAGGAGGGCAGTGCCTCCTGGACGGTCTCTCAGAGTTGGGGACTGAATTCCCAGTGCTACGGGAAGTGTGCAAGGAGTGACTTACCCACTCCTGGCAGTTTTCCCCCTAAGCCCAAGTTGGACAACCTTTAAGATTAGTGTTCAAAATAATGGGTGGATGGCACAAGGCAAGCCTATTATTCCAGGATGGTTTCCTATGGTGTGGTGTTCGCTAAACCGTGAATTTATCTTGAATAGAAACACACACACTGGCTTCCTCCACGGTTTAAAGCTGGTTTTCAACAAGCAGAGGAAATGAGATTTGATTGTGAGGTTCCGCCTCTCCCAGATCCCCGAGGCTGCTCGGAGATGAGGGTTTGTTTTCCTGGTGGTGAAGTCTGTCCACCCTGAGCGCTGGATGGTTCCTCCCTGATGTCAGCAGAGGAATCTTGAGACTCCTGGAAACGGGAGAAGCAGGAAGGTGTGGATAGCCACCTAAAGGTCTCTGAGGTTTTTTTTTGTTTGTTTTTTACCTTTTATTTTATCTTGGAGTAGAGCTGATTAACAATGCTGTGATAGTTTCAGGTGGACAGCAGAGGGACTCAGCCAAGCATACACATGTATCTATTCTCCCCCAAAGTCCCCTCCCATCCCAGCTGCCACAGAACACCGAGCAGAGTTCCCTGTGCTATATATTAGTAGGACTCTGGGGCTTTTGGACATGTATTCCCTGCCCAAGGAGCAATTGTACATTTTGAAACTTTCTGATGCTGTGCTTTCATTGTGTTGATCACTCAGTCCTGAGTCCAGTGGGTACTGATTCTTCCATTGCTCAGCTTAGCTTAATGCTGTGCACAAGTCAGGCCTCTCGCTCTGCGACGCAGAAGCCCCATCCGTCCGGCTCCTCCTACCCCAGTCATATCTCTGAAGAAGCTCCAAGACTCCTTCCATGCAAATTCTCCACTCTCTCTCGGTGGGTATCTTGGGGTGAATCTTCCTGGATTCAGCAAGCTATTTGCCTTTTGCTTTTCAGGATGGTGAAGTGATTGGAATTAACACACTGAAAGTGACAGCTGGAATCTCCTTTGCAATTCCATCTGATAAGATTAAGAAGTTCCTAACGGAATCCCATGACCGACAAGCCAAAGGTAAAGCAAACGCCCCCGGCAGCCCACCAGAGATTTTAGGCCTGGGGCTTGGCTACCCCTCAGCAACTGGAGGGCAGGGAAAATGACCCCCTGAAGGTCAGCCACACCTTTCCTATCAAGAAGGGAAAGGAATGCATGTCATTAGGTCATCGATGTTTGACTGTTTTTTTGGCCTGTGATCATGCGTGTTTCATATGGTTCAGTCTATTATGTACCAGGCATGATCCTGGGTGATTTCTGTACATCATTTCACTGTATTATTCATTATGTCATTCAATCCCTTTGCCTGATCAGGTGGGACTTAGTCCCATTTTACTGATGAGAAAACTGAGATTCAAGGAGCTCATTCAGTCCACAAATGTTTAGTGACTCTTCTGCTCAATGTCAGGCTGGGGGTTTGAAGCTCAACAGGGTCCCTGTCAGGTGTGCTGTTTACCTTCTACCTGGGGGAGAGAGGAGGCAGGTAGGGTCCCAATCAGGATTTGAACCACAAGCTGAGAGCATCCCTGTATGGCCCTGACTACACAACAAACTGGGGGGATGGAACCCCACTGCTCCTGGTGTCCCTGGCACAGCCGCCAACTGGGCTGACCTTCTGCTTCCTTCTGTGGTCCCACCAGGCAAAGCCATCACCAAGAAGAAGTATATCGGCATCCGAATGATGTCACTCACACCCAGGTCGGTAACGGGACGTCTGTGTCTGTCTGTGTCTTAAATTCTTTATTCAAATATTTATTTGTTTAAAATTCAAATATTTAATTTACGTGGCTGTTCCAGGTCTCAGTTGTGGCACGTGGGATCTTTGAGTTGTGACACGTGAACTCTTAGTTACCACGTGTGGGGTCTAGTTCCCTGAGCAGGGATTGAACCCAGGGCCCCTTGCACTGGGACCTCTGAGTCTTAGCCCCGGACCACCAGGGATGTCCCTGTGTCTTAAATTTAAAACAGACTAACTTCAGAGGACTCTCACGGGCACCCTGAAAAGAGAAACCTTATTCTGCCTCGAGACAGCTCAGTGTCTGATTTAAGTACATTAGGAAAGAGAGGAGGGGCCATTAACTTTGGCCTCACATGGGCTTCCCTGGTGGCTCAGATGGTAAAGCGTCTGCCTGCAATGCGCGAGACCCGGGTTCCATCCCTGGGTCGGGAAGATGCCCTGGAGGAGGAAATGGCAACCCACTCCAGTACTCTTGCCTGGAAAATTTCCAAGGACCGAGGAGCCTGGTAGGTTACAGTCCATGGGGGTCACAAAGGGTCGGACATGACTGAGCGACTTCACTTTGTTTCGTGTTGTTTTATCCTTCATGTTTGTTTCTGGGGTTCTGAGCAGATCCTTCCTTCTGAAAGATTCTGCTTTTCTTTGAAAGAAAGAAAAGAAAGGGAACTGAACTCTGGGTCTCCCGCATTGCAAGCAGACATTTTACCGGCTGAGCCAGCAGGGAAGCCCACGCTTTTCTTTGAAGGCAGGCCTGATGAGCCCAGGTGTTGGTCATCGCCCCCCCCCCCCGCCCCCCGCCGCCCCCCCCTCCACGCCTGCCTCTCCCCACCTGGTCTGTTGAAACCCACATTCCAGGAGTGCCCTAAGCCCCTCCCTCAGCGCCCCAGAGCGCCCTGCCTTTCTTTAACTCTGCCGCCTGTGGGCTGGGGCTCCTGGAATGCCAGGCAGGGCGGCATGACTGATGGGCTTGTTTTCCCCGAGCTGGTGAAAGTTGCGGTATGTGGCTGCCAGACGCATGACATACTGGTGTTTGAACCTTGATGAAAAAACCTGGTGTGATTGTAGGCGTCTTGGTACCTAAGGGCCTGGTTGAAACTCTTAGAAGTTAAGTCGGCAAAGAGCAGAACCTATTGATATGAATACTAATATCTTAATTACTGTAATTAACGGGCAATTAATTAATTGTGAACACACAACTATTAGTTTAGACACGTGTGATAAATGGTGGTGCCTTTCTTAGCTGGCTTGCCAAGACTGAAATGTGCATCAGGTCTTGTCTTGGAACTCTGAGAGATGGAAGCCTGGGGGATGTAGGGAAGGGAAGGGAAGGAATGTGGGCCTGGGGGTCCAGCTTCCTGGGTTCCTGTCCCAGCTCTACTGTTTCCTGGCTTGTGACCTTGGGATGGCTTGAGCCCTGAGTGCCTCAATTTTCTCCTCTCTGGGATCAGGATAACCGGGCAGGCTTGCTGGTGTGTGGGGAGCACTGAGTCAAAGCTGGGGTACGTGGGTGATGGCAGTGGTCACTAGTCACGGGGAGCCCACCCACCCTTTTTCGCGTGCTTGCTCAGTGCCGGGCACGGGACCAGGCACTAGATCTAGATAAGATCATGGTCCTCCTAACAACCTCATGGCACTGTGCCTGTTTAACAGGTGAGAAAAGCCAGGCACAGAGAGGTTAAGCAACTGCCCAAGATCACACAGTCAGGAAGGGTCAGGGCTGCGGTTCCAAAGCAGGCCGACCATTACACTGTCCTGACTTCTTAAGTGGTGGTGGTTGTGTGTCCAACTCTTTGTGACCCCATGAACTGCAACATACCAGGCTCTTAAGTGGTAGCTACTCTCAATTAATTAATAAAAATGATAACGCTAAAACGTTTCTCTTGCTGTCATCCAGGAAATCTTTGACTCTAGGAAATAAGCAATTTGCAGCAGAATCAAAATCCCTGGGCCCCTCCAGGGATTTGGGACCACTTCCCTCGAGCACTGCCACTTTGGGCCACTGGACCACTTCCCTGCTGTTCCAGTGGCTAAGACTCTGCACTCCCAGTGTAAGGGGCCCAGGTTCGATTCCTGGTCGGGGCACTGGATCTCACATGATGCAACTAAATATCCTGCATGCCACAACGAAGAGCTGGCTCAGCCAAATAAATAAATAAGGAAACATTAAAAAATAATAATAAAAAGGAAACTTCAACAGTAAAAAAAAAAACCTGATTTTTTTACATTGGAATTTGACATTAGAATCAGGGATGGAAGAGAAGCCCTGTGGGAGCCCCGTTGTTCTTAATGGTTAATCCAGGTGTTCTTTCTCCCAAGCAGCAAAGCCAAAGAGTTGAAGGATCGCCACCGAGACTTCCCCGATGTGCTTTCAGGAGCGTATATCATTGAAGTAATTCCTGATACCCCCGCAGAAGCGTGAGTTAGAATCCCTCTCCATTTTCCTGATAATCGTGTGTTTCCTGGAGGTAGGGGGCAGGGAACTGTTCTTTTCGTCTCCCCTCAGGTGACTGTAAGGACCCTTGACAGAATGGTCCAACATCTGTGTCCGTCCTGCCGGTCAGGGCTTCCGACCTGGCTCAGCTCAGGGCTCGTCGGCAGAAGGAGGCTTCCTGGCTAGACGTCCTCTTCAGGAGGGAATCAGATGGACTTGTTAGGAGTCTCCGGGACAAACCTGGCTAGATGGGGAAAGACGGTTGAAGGAGCAGTGTCTCTGAGACCTCAGGCAGTGATCCTGGCCTAGGCTGCTAGAGGCATCTCTTCCTGAGGGCTTCTCTAATTATGCCTGTTACCAGTCAGGCCTTACTTATCCACACCTCTAGAAAAATAGCACAGGGAGCATCAAAGTAACAGGGAAAGAAGTTGCTCAACCCACAGTCAGGTTCATTACCTGTGAAAGTGTTAGTCGCTCGGTTGAGTCAGACTCTTTGCAGTCCCATAGCCTATGTGGACATAATATCCACGGAGACGCGCTAGACCAGGGAGTGGCCAGCAGACTGTTCCCAGGAGCCAGATCTGGTCTGCTGCCTGCTTTGGGATTAAGATTAGATTTTGCATTTTTATTTTATTTTTTGTTTTAAAATGCATTTATTTTTTATTGAAGGATAATTACTTTACAGAAAGATTTTGCATTTTTAAATGGTTGAAATAATTTAATTAAGAACAGTTATTTTAGGACACTTAAAATGATACGAAATTCAAATTTTAGTGTTACGTAAATGAAATCTTACTGGGGCACGGCCATGCCCAGCAGATTATATTTTGTTTGTGGTGGCTTTTGGACTCCCACGGAAGAGTTGGGTTGTTGTGATGGGGACCATCTGGACTGCAAAGACTAAAATATTTCCTCTCTGGCCATTTACCAGAAAACTTTGCTGACCCCTGTCCTAGGCCACTAAGGTGCGTAACAGCTTATTTGATGCTGTCACACACAAGAGTTAAGGTTACAGCAGCAATAAGGCAAAGCGGTGCCTCACAGTGGAACCATACCTGTGGGCACCGTAGAGCTGTAATACCCATGACAAGCAAGCTGGCCACCGTGGTCGCTGGCGTGTCCTCACTTCCTTTGGAGTCAGTCTGTGATAAGATCATACAAATGCCCGCACACATTTCTACAGTGGACATGATTGCTGATGTGGCCCAAAAACCTCAAAAGGCAATAATGCAACCCATGGGTGGTTTAAGCCATTCTCACAAAAGTTAACTACCATCCCACCCTGTTTGCTCTGGGCTCTCGGGTCCTAAACTGTGCCTCTGTAGAGGTGAAGTTGCTCACCTTTCCTGGTGGCTGCACCAGGAGACGTGGAAACATTGCAATCATATTTCCCTTTGTGTTGCAGTGGGGGGCTCAAGGAAAACGATGTCATCATCAGCATCAATGGACAGTCGGTGGTCTCCGCCAACGACGTCAGCGACGTCATTAAGAAGGAAAGCACCCTGAATATGGTTGTCCGCCGGGGCAACGAAGACATTATGATCACCGTGATTCCCGAAGAAATTGACCCATAGGCAGAGGCATGAGCTGGACTCCATGTTTCCCTCAGAGAACTCTCCAGTGGACGATGCTCGGTGACTCTGGGGCTGGTGGCACCGGATGCCCAAGACTTGACTGCCATGTTGCTTGTTCCGCAGAAACACTGGCCAGCAGAACCCTTCTTGATAGTTCGCAGGCAAAAGCCAATGTAAAACGTTGTAGACCCGCAGGCAGAAGCTCCCCCTTCTGTATCCTATGTACGCAGTGTGCTTTTTCTTGCCAGCTTGGACCGTCCCTTCTCGGACAGTCAGCATTTGTCTTCCCCTTTAACTGAGTCACCATCTTAGTCCAGCTAAGGCTGTTGCTGTAACGCATAGATAAGAGGAAGGTCCCATGGGAGCCAGGATGGTACTGGGCGTGTTTATGCTTTCTTCCGAGTCAGCACCCAGAGGAGGGAGATGCTGAGACAACGAGAGGGTGAGCGCTGGCTTCCGGAATGGCCACAGTTGCCTCTTTTAGGAATCTCTTCAGAACTGGGAGCACAGTGACTTGAGTTATTAAAATACTTGTTCATACTTTGCGTCCTGGCGTCCTTCTTTCCCGGGAACAGCTGGTTACAGTCTCTTTGAATCGATTATCATGTCAACAGCCTGCTCTTTAAACCATGTTGTCTGTGAGGGTTGAGCTCGAGGTCTCACCAGTTATTTCAGAGTCAGCCTGGGGGTTCACGCGTGCTGGGAACACTGTGCCCCGTCACCCCGGATTCCTGAAAGAGGCTTGAAGTCAGTTGCCCTTGCATCTGGGGCTTTTCAAACTAAAAAGAGGCTGTCAACCCCACATATCATGCAATCAGTCAGCAAAGAGTCCCTGGGCCTCTAGTCTGTGCCAGGCGAGGCATAGGCTGAGGAAGAGGGGTGAGCACAGAGCGGAACCCCAGAGCTTCCGCTGAGAGACCAGGTCTCTTTCTGAAAGGGAGATGGTTCAGGAGACCAGGATGTGACCTGAGAGCAGTCCTGAGTCTTTAGAAAGTACAGGCTGAAGCTGATTTCAGCTGTCATGGGCTCTGAAATAGAACCTTAAATCTTGGGAGGGTTTGGAGCAGGGCTCCCCTGACACGTCCTAGAACAGACACAGCCTCAAGCAGCTGTGGACCCCTTTATCTCCAGGGGTTTGGGGAGATAAGCTTCCAGGAGTATGGGGAGAAAGCTTCCAGGAGTTTGGGAAGCTGGACCCAGGAAAACTTGAGCTTGGGAATTTCCACAGACCTGAGTGCCTGCACACATCACAGAGGGGGCTGTTTACAACCAGAGCAGAGGGTGAAGGCTTTCTAAGGGTCAGTCATCAGGAGTGGGTACTTGAACAGGATGGAGGTTCAGTTTTGTAGATTGAGAGCTTTAACCGTCCCTCGACCGCTAGACCTCGACGATCCATTCGTAACAGAGAGGCTAGGGCAGGTCAAAGGCCCAAGTGAAGTGGAGGTGTAGCAGAACCAAGCCCTCATCAGTACAGTGCTTGGCAGCTGGGCCGCTGGTGTTCTGTGGGACACGGAGCGTCCCTCCGCTCCCTGCTTAGATGACCTTGTAGAGTCAGGGAGGAGCCAGCAAACGCTCTCCCTGCTGGCGTGGGTTTTGCGTTCCCTCCCTCCTCATTAAAGGTGGTGACTCAGAGAATGGCCTTCAGCTCCAGGGGCTCAGACTCAGATGTTCTGCCTCTTGGTCTGCTCCTCTGGTGGTCCCCAGGGCTGAGGGGCTGCCCCAGGTGGGGAGGATGTGCAGGGTGGCGTGTGGGTGGCATGTGGTCAGAGGCAGCCCGGCCACAGCCCATCTGTCTTCGGCCTGTCATCCACTCAGGAGATCACAGATGGTTCCTCTGGAAGGAACTGGCCTGGCGGCTGGCGGGCCTGGATCCTCCATAAACACTCAGCAACATCTCCCGAAGGGCCACAGGGCTCTGGGTGGGGTCTGAGTTTTGTCTGCCCACGTGGAAGCCTACAAGGCTGCAGAAAGGACAGCGTGGCATGCTGTGGGCACATGCTGTGTTTGGTTACAAGCCTCCACCAGCCTCTGGGACCCTCTGTGCTCTGTGGATTACATATCCTTGCACTCCATACTCATCCTTTTAGATTTCACCAGATTCCTTAAAATAAATATTTATTCCTCTTGCTTTAGGCTGTGATGGAGGTCTTTGCAACATGAATTAGCCTTGAAACCTGGGAGGCAGAGCTTAGTTGAAAGAGCATGGTTTTTGGAGTTAGACAGACTTGGGTTTACTCTACTGTCTAGATCTTACTGGCTGTGTGACTTTTGAATAGTTACTTAACCTCTCTGTGCCTGTTTCCCAGATGGGAATAGCAATAGTACTGACTTCTTATGGCTGTTGTGGGGATTAAATGAACTAATACACAGCACAAGGTAATCACTCAGTAAATGCTAGCAACATATATGTGAAGTGTCTTTGAGCCCTCTGTAAAATGGGGAACAATAACAATGTCCCTCTTGCACTGGAGTTGTGAGGGTTAACCATGATAGCACGTGCCACTAGGTCAGTACAGCTGCTATTGTTTTGTTATTAGCCTGCCAGCCTGATGCTGGGAAAGAATGAGGGCAGGAGGAGAAGAAGGTGACAGAGGGTGAGATGGCTGGATGGCATCACCGACTCAATGAACTTGAGTTTGAGCAAACTCTGGAAGATAGTGAAAGACAGGGAAGCCTGGCGTGCTGCAGTCCCTGGGGTCACAAAGAGCTGGACACGACTGAGCAACTGAACGATGTTAACAAGCCTGCCATTGTTCTGGGGTTTAATGACACTCACAGTAGCTGACATCTGTTGGGTGCTTGCTGCGTGACAGACGCCATGCTGAGCATCATCCATTTATTAGCTAGTAGTTGTCCTCAGTTCAGCCCTGAGGTGGACACTGCATTTATCCCCTCTGACAAGTGAAGAAATGGCTGTTCAGAAATTAGGCCTTTTGCTTAAGACACGGAGCTCATAAGTGGGAGCTCTGATATAAGCCCAGGGGGTCTGAGCTCATGGCTTTTGTATGGTGCCATCTGGTCCATCTTTGTCTTCTTAGGACCAAGCCTTCTGGTCCCTCTGTCTCTGTCTAGCTTAAATCTATCTCCACTTCTAGAAGGTGGTCATGGGGACCTGCGGGCTCAGCCCCTCTGCTGGGTTTCTGTCTCCTCCTTGCCCGTTTGCGCCCATCAACAACCACTTCTCTGTCTCCTGCAAAGCTCCCTCTGCCCATCCACCACCTCCCAATCTCAGCCCTCCAGGCTCCAGCCCTCTGCTTCCAGCTTTTGCAAAACCCTAAGCCACCAATCACAGGGCACATTTGCATTGCTGGCCAATCCCCACCCGGCCCTGCGGGAAGCTTCGAGACAGAGGCCCTGAGTGCAGAGCTCTCTTTGCTGCACTTTCTAGGCCCAGCTGAGTGGCGGTCGTGCCAGCAGCTCTGGACAGGAACCTGCTCTTTTCTGGCTTGATGTCTCCATCTGAAAATTGGAAGAGTGCCCCATGTCTGGTGGGTGTGGTGAAAGGCAGAATGTTTTTACAAGAACTTGCGTGCTGCTCGCCTCCACCCGGTCAACTCTTCAGACAGGCCCGAGCCTCAGAGATAGTGCTTTGATTGGCAGGCAAGGGCACTGGGCCCATTTTAGGTAAGTGCCACTGAAGGCAGGGCCAGTCTTGCTGAGGTTGTGCAGAAGGCTTGTGTCTGGGCGGGTGGACAGGGCAGGTTCCAGATGATGGTAAAAGCTGCCTTCCCCTTTGAAGGTGGTTATAAGCGAGGTCGGGGCCCTGGTGGCTCAGCCTGTAAGGAATCTACCTGCAATGCAGGACACCCAGGTTGGATCCCTTGGTCGGGGAGATCTCCTAGAGAAGGAAATGGCTACCCACTCCAGTACTCTTGCCTGGGAAATCCCATGGACAGAGGAGCTTGGCGGGCTATCCATGGGGTCGCAAAGAGTCGGACACGACTGAGCATCGAACACTTTCATTTTCATAAGTATGGTCAGGGATGTGATGGCACCAGGCTGGCAAGTAGGTTTTTCCTGTGTCCTGGTAACACCCGTCGGTTGTGGGACTGCCTGGAGCGTCAGGCTGAGTGGTTGTAAGACTTGGCGCAAAGGCATTTTCAAGAAGAAATGCAGGACTTCCCCGGTGGTCCAGTGGTTAAGAATTGGCCTGCCAATGCAGGGGGCTCGGGTTTGATCCCTGGTCTGGGAAGATTCCACCTGCCGGGCAACTCAGCACGTGCACCCCAACTACTGAAGCTCGTGTGACTACCGTGCTCTGCAACAAGAGAAGCCTGCCGCAAAGAGAAGCCCGTGCGTGTGACTGGAGAGCAGCCGCACTGCGCTATAACTAGAGAAAGCCTGAGGGCAGCAACAAAGACCCAGCACAGCCAGACATAAAGAAATCCATAAATATTTTTTTTTAAAAATGAAGAGGAACTGCTGTCTGGGCCGCACTTGCAGCCACTCTGATGATGCCACTGACAGCTGGGCTGTGGCGGGCAGTCTGATCTCAGTGCTGCCCTCTGGACCACGTGGCCCTGCCCTCCTGGGTCAGCCCCTCCTGACCCCATGCCTGCCTGCCTGGCAGCTGCGACTCACCTGCTCCACAGGGGCTCCTGCAGCTCTCCCAGGGCCACCGCCACAGGCCACTGCCCAGCTCTCCTGCTGGGAGTGAAAGATTGTTGTTGAATCACGCAAAGACGCCGGGATTCTTGGCCCCCAGAGGAGAAGAATTCCATCTGGAGCCAGAGACAAGGCTTGATCGCTCAGAGCTTTTGTTTAATAAAGTTTTATTAAAGTATAAAGGAGATAGAGAAAGCTTCTGACATAGGCATCAGAAGGGGGCAGAAAGAGTAACCCCCCTCCCCCGCCCCCCGCTAGTCTTCAGCTGGATGTTATACAGTCACTGGCAGTCTGTTAATGAAAGAAAGGAATGTCTTAAAACTCAGAATGGCACCAGGCCCCTCACCCGTAAGATGCATTTTGGGATAATCTTGGCACCAAATGGTTTATCCTGGGCCATAAAATGATTAACTTGAATCTTGAAGAAGGGCAGACCACCACACAAATGGTTTCATTTACATAGATTAGGGGAACAATATCTGAGTATAACATACTGGTTTGTCAAGCAGGTTCTGAGCCAAGAGGCAGAACCGACTTGAAGACAGAGTCTGGGGTAAATGCATAGCACATTAGCATAGCTTAAGACAAACATTTCCATAAGAGAAAGGCCTTGGTTAACTCTAGGTTTGAGAATAGTTAACTTCAGGTGAAACCAGGTGTCATTATGGCAACACAGTATTTGAAGAGAAACCTCCTTTTAAATTTGTATAGAGAAGGAAAAAAATATCGCTAGTTTGTTTCCTCCTGCCGCTTAAGAGAGATAAAAATGTCTGACACTTGCAGGCTATTTCCTCTGTTTGGAGACCCCTGGCCTTCCTGCCTGTTACCCTCTCAGGAGCCCACGCAGTTCTGAGGAACTGTCTTGAGAACCGGCTCAAGGAATGTGACCGTTTGCCAGCTGGATCTGAGAGGACCGTCAAGGATGCTGGCTTGCAGAGTCATCCCTTTTTTTTTTGTAGTATTTATTTATTTGGCCGTGGTGGGTCTTAGTTGTGGCACGAGGGACCCTTGATCTTCGTTGCAGCGTAGGGGATCCTTTAATTGAGGTGTGTGAACCCTTAGTTGCGGCTTGCGGGATCTAGTTCCCTGAGCAGGGATCGAACCTGCGTCACCTGCATTGGGAGCGTGGAGTCTTAGCCACTGAACCACCAAGGAAGCCCCCATCTCTGTTTGGAAACAAGTATTGTTGGTTACACTTCTGAGCACGTGTCCTCACCTTCCCACCCCCACCCACCCCCCTCCCCCGACCGCCTCAGGATACACTGAGCCACAGCTCATAGGAAGGAAACTGCCGAATACAAGGCCATTAATAGAATGGAATAAGGCTGGAGTGTTGGAAGCACCCATCAGAAAGGTCACAGTCTGCAGGATGCTGGGCTACCTGGGCTGCTGATCCCATCCGGGGCCTGTTTCTGGGGCCCAGCTGGGCTGTTTGGCTGCTGTTTGTGCCAGCTGCCGCCCGGAGGCCACAGTCCTCTGTTCTTCCATCAAAATGAGGGCGGAGCACACAGAGAGCAGAGGCCTTCCTGCCAAAAGGCAGTTGTTTTATTTAGAACTTTAAGCCCGCCAAGGATCAGCAAACATCAAATGAAACAACGTTAACGAATGCATTATTAGTTAAAAAAAAGATTAAAAGTGGCTCAGAACACTCTATGGAAACATGTCTCTGTTAAGTGTGTCTCACTGGGCCAGGTGAGCTTTTGTAGTTAAAGTGCCTGATCCTCCTTTACCCCATCTCCTCTTCCTCCTCTGCCACCACCGTGCTGCTGCTGCTGCTAAGTTGCTTCAGTCGTGTCCGACTCCATGCGACCCCATAGACGGCAGGCCACCGGGCTCCTCCATCCCTGGGATTCTTCAGGCAAGAACACTGGAGTGGGCTGCCATTTCCTTCTCCCCGCCACCACCGTAGGATCCCCATTTTTCTGATGGGGACAGTGAGGCTCAGAGCAGTTCAGTAACCAGCCTAATGTCACCCAGCAAGAAGGAAGGTAAAGTTGCTGCGTTGGAACCCAGGTGTCTGGGTCAAGCCCTCTCTTAACCACTAAGCCCTTGTCTTCTTTGGCTGATGCTGTCCTATGAAATTTGAAGCTGAAGAGTCACGTTTCCAGTGTGGTATAATTCTCATTAGACCCATCTCTGAAGCAGTGATAACCTGAGTGGCTGGTTGGTGAGAATGACTTTGCAGAACAGGAAAGCTCTCAAGGGTTCACAGCCATCGCCTCCCCCCTCCGCCCCCACCACCAGGAAGGTGGTAAGCGCTGTGGGCAGTAAGAGAGAGCCTGGAGCATGGCTGCCTAGCATTCATTTACAGATAGTCCAGGCATCAAGATGCCTGGGCCTTTTCTGTTGTGCTGTCTTCTGAAGAGTCATCAGTTCTGAAATGATACCCAGGGTAAGCAGTGTGCTCCATCGTCAAAGGCCAGGCCCTGATGCTGAAAACCTAAACAGCCTAAAACCCCCAGAAGAGATCAGTAAAACACTTAACACTGTGACTTCAAACTGCCTCAAAATCCTGACAGTCAAGAATCTTCAACATTGCTTAAAATACTTTATTGAAGTATAGTTGATTTATAATGGTGTGTTAATTTCTGCTGTACAAAGTGATTCAGTTATACATATATATGCATTCTTTGTTTTTTAATTAATTTATTTAACTGAAGGCTAATTACTTTGTGTGGTGGTTTTCATTAGAATCCTCAGTGTTTTTAGCTGTTACCTGGTTTATCATCCTTGTCCTTCCCCTTGTAAATTAACTGCACCGACAGTTAATGACTGAAACTGAGAAAGTGGGAGAGGGTAGGAAACAGTCCAAGCTGCTCTCCAGTATTAATGAAAGGAGATCAACGTGACCAGGAGTTTCAAAAGAGTCTCTCAAAACAGGGCAGTGAATGAGGGGCTTGCCAAACCAGTTTCTTCTTTTGAAAAACATTTTTTTAATGTGGACCATTTTTAAAGTCTTTATTGATTTGTTACAATATTGCTTTTTTTTTTTTTTTAATGTGTTGATGTTGTGGCCGTGAGCCATGGGATCTTAGCTGCCTGACCAGGAATCAGATCTGCTCCCCTGCACTAAGGGAGCAAAGTCCCAACCACTCTACCACCAGGGAAACCCCAGTTTCTACTTTTCACCTTGGTTGCACACCCGCTCCGGTGACCTCTTATCCAGCACTGTTTTCTGGGCCCTGTGCTGTGCTGAAAGGCTTAACAGCCACCATCCCAGGGAATTCTGATGGCACACCTTTGTCAACTTTGCAGCCCCTCTCTTTAGGGGAGGAAATTGAAGCTCAGAGGGACAGCCAGCCTCATTCAATGACACACTGAAGAGAGTGTGTCAAAGAGAGAGTCAAAATCAGGCTGTTTGCCTCTTGAACCTGGGCACGGGCTCCCACCACAGTGGCCCAGTGCTTCCTTCTGTCCTGGCGGCTTAGTTGGTCTGAAACCCCAAGCCCAGGCCCTTCCACGGATTCGGGTGGAACAAGGGATAGACGTCTGTCACACGTCTGTCTTTCTCATCAGTAAAAATTACTTTACGCTGAAAATCCACAAAGAGTGGAAACAAAAGCATCTAGAAAGAAAAATTCTGTCTACACAAAAACATGCATATGGAGGCTTTAACAGCTTCATTCATAATCACCAAGACTTAGAAGCAACCAATGTATTCTTCGGTCGTTGAATGGTTAAACAAACTGTGGCGATACATCCAGACAATGGAATATGACCTGATGCTAGAAAAATGAGCTGTCAAACCATGAAAAGATATGGAGGAACTTTAAATGCTTGTTACTAAGTGAAAGAAGCCAATTTGTAAAGGCTACCTACTGTATGATTACAACCATATGGCATTTTGGGAAGGGCAAAACTGTGGAGACAGTAAAAAAAAAAAAAAAAAAAGCCAGTGGCTGCCAGGAGTTAAAAGGGAGAGAGATCAATGGCTGGAGCACAGAGGGTTTTTCGGGCAATGAAACTATTCTGAACTCCACTTTCTGCTCAGTTCTGCTGTGAACCTAAAACTGCCTTCAAAAATAGCCCATTAATTAAAGTTCAAAAACAAACATCTGAACAACTTGAACTCACAATCAAGCCCTCGAACCACAGGAAGCTCCCGTCTGTCCCAGAAAATGACCTCGGGCTCCGCTCACCCACACTGGCCTCCAGCATCGCCCCTTTCTGCTTCCTTTGGCTCAAGACCGCAGGTTCAAGACAGGTGTTCCGGGCAAAGGTGAGAGGCAAGTGTCTTTTTTTTTAGTGGTCATGTATGGATGTGAGAGTTGGACTGCGAAGAAAGCTGAGTGCCAAAGAATTGATGCCCTTGAACTGTGGTGTTGGAGGAGACTCCCGAGAGTCCCCTGGACCGCAAGGAGATCCAACCAGTCCATCCCAAAGGAGATCAGTCCTGGGTGTCCATTGGAAGGACTGACGCTGAAGCCGAAACTCCAATACTCTGGCCACCTCATGCGAAGAGCTGACTCATTGGAAAAGACCCTGATGCCGGGAGGGACCGAGGGCAGGAGGAAGGGGACGACAGAGGATGAGATGGCCGGATGGCACCACCAACTCAATGGACATGAGTCTGGGCGAACTCCGGGAGTTGGTGATGGACAGAGAGGCCTGGCGTGCTGCTATTTATGGGGTATGAGGCAAGTGTCTTTGAGAGCCTCCCGAGGAGGAGATGCTCCAGCAGGCTCAAACCTGCAGGGTTCATGCTGAAAGAAAACGAAAGCCCCAACCCCATCTGCTGGGAGTGTGGTTGCTGGCCCCTACGTGGCCCTCTTGTAGCTGCAAGCCAGGTTCCTTGCAACCTACTCTTCCACTTGCTTCCCAATGCGTCCTCTGTCTGGGACAGAAGCACACATTCTGATGGAAGAAAATCTGTCCTTGACTAATGAGGCGGGGCGGGGGCTGGCGTGGAGCGCTATGCCTTGGCTGGGCAGAACGGGGCAGGTGCTGTGAGGTGCTCTACGTCTGTGTGCGTTTCTGTGCCCTGGGAGCACACCCCTCTCCTGCGACAGTCACCTGTCCTTGTGACAAGATCCCTCAGAGCCCAAGCAGGATGGAGGAGGCTTCTGAGGACCAGAGCTGCCTCTGCTCCGTGAAGCCACCGTCTCCTCCCTCCTGGACTCTCAGGCAGTGCCTTTAGGCCTCTGGCGTTGTCCGTCTGCCCCAGGGGCCCCTGTCTGGCTAACATGCCCCTTTCTTCCATGAATGCCCCGCCGAGCCCACTTAGGGGTGTGAGGCTACTAGGTCTGGGACCTCCTGGTTCCTTCAGGGCCTCTCCCCTCCTTCCAGTTCATTTTATAACCTCCACTATCTGTGAAGCAGGCATTTGGCATCTGAAGTCCAGAACCCCTGAACAGTTTATTACTGGACTGGGAGAGGAGGGAAAATCCCATTCAACTTTGTGGCTTGGATGACGGCATAGATGTGTCCACTAGAGGGTGAACTGACCTCATGAAAGTCCAGGGAGATGTCAGAGGACCCTGCAGGGGGAGCAGGAGGACCAGCCAGCCAGCCTGCGGGCAGGAATGGGCAGCTTCCTCCAGCCATGACGGTGGGCAGCACCGCCAAGCCCAGGGGCTGCAGCTCAGAGCCCCCGCCTCTCCCGGTTCCCTTCTGGGCTCCGGCCGCAGCAGCCCCCGTCTCCTCTGTGCACACACACTGATCTCATGCACTTGTCTGCTTGCTTTCTGCTTCTTTCTCCTCCTAACATACAAGCCTCCTGACAGCAGGAACCTCACATACAGCCTCTCCATCGGGGCAGGGAGGAGTCGACGAACGGCTGAGGAATGCTGAAGAAATGAGCGGCCGTAGAGAACCGTCTGGCACGCTATCCGGTGGTTGCAGTGTCCGTCTCGGCCGACAGGAAGCGTCCTGCTGCCCCTGGCTTCCTGTACTTTGAAAGCTGGAACTACTAGACCCAGGGGCAGGGGAGCACCACCAGGAGCACCTCTCTGAGCTTTCATTTGCGTAGCTGGTTTCCTCGCCTGCCATAGCCATCTCCTCTGGTCAGAGTTCTCTTTACCTGTGAAGCATCTCTCCCGTTCTTGATGATCAACAGGACTTAGTCTCCCCTGTGGCACTGGGCTGCGATCTGGGGTTGCCCACTGTGTGTCTGTCCCCAGGGGCATGCCTGTCTGAGGAGCCCCTCCACTGTGGATCCCTGACTCGACAGACCCGCCCTTGAGCTGAGCTGGGGAACCTGTGTGCTAACCAGTCCTGTAGCTGAGAACCCCTGCCCGGGAGATCAGATCTGTTCCATGCCATGCTGGGCCCTCCTCCCCCCAGCAAGAAATCCTGGGAACTGAGATGGAAGGCAGGCATCTCCAGGGTGGTGAGTTGTCAGGCTGAGAACATTTGATTTACAACTTCTGCCCTGCTCTGTTCCCACACCCCTCGGGGCCTCCTGGCCTCTCCCATCGCTGATGTTTGCTCAGGCTGTGATGTGACCCACTCACTCTTTGCAGGGAGGCTGAGCGAGTCACCCTCCTGACCTCTGGAATCTTCCCTGTTCTTAAAGGTTGAGGTTGCTGGGGTTCCAGACAATGAATGGTGGGGGTACACAGCGGGGCCATTGGGCAGGATGGTTCCAGGCCAGTGTGAGGCAGAGGAGGTAGCTGAGCAGAACTGGGTCAGAATCCACCTGCTGTGAAGCACACAGCCTGGAAATCGCATTTCAGGCTGCATCCCAGGTGATGTGGAGAGTTATTTAGTCTCTTGGGGCCTCAGTCTGTTCCTGTCTCTGTCTCTCAGGAGAGCAAACACCCACCTTCCATCTAACCAGGTTTAACAATTGCTCCCATTTTGCTAGATTTGCTTTTTTATAAATACCAAGGGAATGCTGTACAAACTTCTGAACTTCCCTTTGACCACCTTTGCCCAATCCCAATCCTTCCTGCCTCCTCACCCCCAGAGGCAACCATTGTTATTAATTTGATATGTCACTTTTTCAGACATTTATATATTGCATATATATCTATGGGCAACATGTACTGTTTTATGCCAGCTTTTAAGAGTTTCATTCATGCTGTCATAGTGGGTCTTTTTCTGTAGTTTTGTTTTTATACAGCTTTGTTTTCTGAGCTGTATCCTCTTGTGATATATCTATGCTGCTGCTGCTGCTAAGTCGCTTCAGTCATGTCCAACTCTGTGCGACCCCATAGATGGCAGCCCACCAGGCTCTCCCATCCCTGGGATTCTCCAGGCAAGAACACTGGAGTGGATTGCCATTTCCTTCTCCAGTGATATATCTATACCTGGATGTATATCTCACCATCATGGTACTCCATCATCTGAATATGCCAGGGTGAGCTGTTCCCTGACTGGTGGACCCTTATGGTGATGAGGTCCAGGGTCTTGATCTATGAAGTGGGAGTCCTCAAACCTTGCTTGTACACTGCGGCGCCTACATGAGGGGACACAGGTGAAGACACCTCCCTTGGCCCTTCTTAAGACCTACAAGGAGTGATTTTCCAGCCCCTGGATGAGTCCTGTTGCAGGACACACTGTTTCCAGTATCTTTCCCAGGGGCCGGGGATGGCAGCCCTTCCGATTGGCCCCATAAAAGGAGGGCTTGTGACCCAGGGGACAGGGTCCGCCCTGGGGGTATCCCTCAAAGATTGGAAGCGATTTTAGGACTCCTCTAGCCCAATTTCCCACACAAGTTAGCACCATGGGCTATCCTTTCCTTCCAATCTCTAAAAAGCAGCTCTGTTTTATATTGGGTCAAAAAATCTGTACTCTGGTAAATTTTACCTTTTTGCCCCGATTCTGCCTGCAGGGGTCACACAGGTCTTCCAACCCCCCTGTGAACCCCAGCACGTTGCACACTCAAGGGCAGCAGCTACGTCCATCCCTACTTCTGTCTTTCACTCGCTAGATTGTGTGCTTAGTCGCTCAGTTGTGTCCAGCTCTTTGTGACACCATGGCCTGTAGCCTGCCTTTGTCCATGGGGATTCTCCAGGCAAGAATACTGGAGTGGGTTGCCATGCCCTCCTCCGGGAGATCTTCCCAACTTAGGGATCAAACCCAGGTTTCCCACATTGCAGGCAGATTCTTTACCATCTGAGCCTCCAGAGAAGCCCAAGAATACTGGAGTGGGTATCCTATCCCTTCTCCAGGGGATCTTCCTGCCCCAGGAATCAAACCCAGATCTCCGGCATTGCAGAAGGATTCTTTACCACCTGAGCTACCAGGGAAGCCCCATTCTCTAGGCTAAGTGAAGTGAAGAGAAGTGAACATCACTTAGTTGTGTCTGACTCTTTGAGACCCTGTGGACTATACAGTCCATGGAATTCTCTAGGCCAGAATTCTGGAGTGGGTAGCCTTTCCCTTCTTCAGCAGATCTTCCCAACCCAGGAATTGAACCGAGGTCTCCTGCATTGCAGGCGGATTCTTTACCAACTGAGTTATCAGGGAAGCCCCGATAGCTAGGCTGCTGCTGCTGCTACTGCTAAATCGCTTCAGTCGTGTCCGACTCTGTGTGACCCCATAGACAGCAGCCCACTAGGCTCCCCCATCCCTGGGATTCTCCAGGCAAGAACACTGGAGTGGGTTGCCATTTCCTTCTCCAATGCATGAAAGTGAAAAGTGAAAGTGAAGTTGCTCAGTCATGTCCGACTCTTGGCAATCCCATGGACTGAAGCCCACCAGGCTCCTCCGTCCATGGGATTTTCCAGGCAGGAGTACTGGAGTGGGGTGCCATTGCCTTCTCCAGATAGCTAGGCTAACCAGACACAATTTAAGAAGGAGATGCAGCTTTCCTGGGTGCAGTCTCCCACCCCTTTACCATCCCGCTCATCCTCTGAATGTGTTTGTTTCCAGTTTTAGATGAGAGATTCCTGGTGAGCTGAGTTTCTGTTGAAATGTTTGGGATTGCAGCAAATGCCAGAAATGAGTATGGGGTACCCTCTGTGGATGCTGTTTTCCTTAAGTATTAATAACTTTGCACTGAGCATCTATTGATTTTTCTGTTCAGCATCCTCTCTCCATTCACCACTTTTCTCAAGATTACCTCTTCACCCAACTCACGTGGAAAGTGGAATGGGTGTCCAGGCTGTCTTTTCTAAGAGCCATTTCCTGTGTCCTGGCACAGTGAGGGGATCAGGGCCCTGGAAACTCTGAGAGTGGTTAGGGCTTCCACAGCCCTCCTTTCCAAGTGCCCTGATGTTCATTGCTGAGGACAGCCATGCTTTATTGTAGGCAATTGACTCAGCCTTATGTAAATGGCTGTGCAAATGCAGTGTCAAGCTCTGCTTTCTGATCTGTTGGCCTCTTAGGTTGGAACCAAGAGATTCTGGATTAAGGCTGTGGGTCACTTTAACAGAGCAGATTCAAACTGGAGAGCTGCTGGCAGCCAGGGATTTCCTTGATAAGCAGAGGAAATCCAAGGAGAGAGAGGGGAAGACAGTGAAACAAGAGGCGAGTGGGAGAGCTCTGGTGGAGCAGAGATGAGGGAAGGAGAGTCCTAAGCAGTCCGAGCTCCTGCCTTCCAGCCCCTCCTGCACCTTGGAGACCACGAGACACCCCAGATGTATAATGAATCTCCCTTTGTGTGTGAGTTGCGTCCAGTCACTTTCTATGTCTTGCAACCACAAGACTTGATTCATGCAGGCTGGAAGCCAAGCTGATTCCACAGCCGGAAATGGCCATGGGACCCACTGTCAATCACGTCTGTTCACTCTTCCCCTCTCCCTGTGGCTTCTATCCCAGAGTTTTCGAATGTCCACTGTTGTACCGTGTTTTTATTTTAAGCCGCCCCTATCGCCTCAGAAGTCGGTAGGGGAGGACCCTGGAACCAGAGAAACACAGGAGCAGAGGGGAAGCTGCCTGTTCAAAGGCTCAACCTGGACATTGTTAGGGACCTCATTCCACCACTGCATCTGATCCAGAGAGAAGAAACTCGGCTGCCAGATGGGAAAACATGTGTCCTTGTAACTGAGTTACAGTTCCTGAAGCCAGGAGGACTGTGCAGCCCACGGCGTCAGGACCTGTGCTGAAGTCTGGGTCAGGCCGGGGTCAGCACCCACATTAGCCACACCCAGCTGCTGGACGAACTGAGTAATCTGAGAAGGAAGTCCGCTCTCCTCCCCGCCTCACCTCTGGTCACACCATGCGTCAGCTTGGAGGCTTTTGGGTTTAGGCTGTGCCAAGGAGTGGCTCTGCATGGGGGAAGGGGGGCACCTTGCTTTTGGCCCAAGCTTAGCCACTCATTAGCTAGGTGAGCTTGGCCAAGGGAACCTTTAATTCTGTGTGTGTGTGTGTGTGTGTGTGTGTGCACGTGTGTGTGCTATCTCATGGAGTTTTAAGAGGATAAGATTTTAAAAAATGGATCAGGGAGTTTTTGCCAGGTTATAATAATAATGACAAAAATGACCATTTGCTGAAGATAGAAGTGTGTTGATTCTCAGTGTTGGTGAAGATGGGGACAAGAGGGAACCCTCATACACTATTGATGGGGATGTAAATTGGTGCAGCCACTGTGGAAAGCAGTGTGGAGGTTTCTCAGAAAAATGGCAAGTATAAAAATACCATACGACCCAGTAATTCCATTCCTGGATGTTTATAAAAAAAAAAAAAAACAACCCAAAAAGTACTCATTCAACAAGATACGCACACCTCAGTGTTCATAGCAGCTTTATTTATAATTGCCAAGATATGGAAGCAACCTAAGTGTCCACTGACAGATGAATGGGTAAAGAAGCTGTGACACGCATACACGATGGAAAACTACTCAGCCAAGAAAAGAAAATGAAATTTTACCACTTGCAACCACATGGATGGACTTGGAGGGCACGGTGCTAAGTGAAATAAGTCAGACAGAGAAAGACAAATACTGTATGATATCACTTATCTGTGGAATCCAAAAAAGAAAACAAATTAGTGAATGTAACAAAAAAGAAACAGACTCACAGATATAGAAAACAAATTAGTGGTTACCAGTGGGGAGTGGGGAGCAGGGACAATACAGGTGTTGGAGTTTAAGAGGTACAAACTACCGTATATAAAATAAATGAGCTACAAGGATATACACAACACAGGAATGTAGCCAGTACTTCATAACAACTATAAATAGAGTATAACCTTTTTTAAAATTGCAGCTCACTATATTGGGCTTCCCTGGTGAGCCAGTGGTAAAGAATCTGCCTGAAATGCAGGAGATGTGGGTTTGATCCCTGGGTCGGGAGGATCCCCTGGAGAAGAGATGGCAACCCCCTCCAGTATTCTTGCCTGGAGAATTCCATGGACAGAGGAGCCTGGAGGGCTACAGTCTATGGGGGTCACAAAGAGTCAGAGACGACCGAATGATTCACTCTCTCATATAGTACACCTATAGCTTATATAACATTATATATCAGCTATACTTCAATTTTAAAAAGAAATGTGTTGGCTTTTGTATTTGGTCGTTATGACACCCTGAAGTGTAGGTGTCATCGGCCCTATTTCAGAGGTGAGCAAAGTGAGGTTTTTCTCATTAACCCAGACGCTCAGCTAATAAGAGCAGGAGGTTTACTCCAGGTAAACTCAGGTTTATTCCTGAGACACTCGATCCTCTTCTTCCAGGAGGCACACTTCATGCTGGAAGGCAGCATGATGCTGGCTCACAGGGGTGTGTACCCACACTTCACGGCCACTCAGAGCCAGTGTGGTTTTACAGCTTGGATGAGAAAAGGAGACACAGCTGTTTGAATCCAGTGCTGTCTGCGGCTGCCATACAGCCCTAGGAACAGCCCGGCTCACACCACACCAGACAGTGCTTTGTCTGGGGGAAAACTTTGGAGGCCTTTGGGATTGAAAGGAATTTCACCAACTCGGGTGAAATTCCTGATCCAGAGGGAGAGAAAGGAAAAAGGAGGAGTTGGCCGCTTTGTCAAAGAAGACGAGAGCAGATTGGGTCTTTCCCGGGCAGCCCTGAGACAGAAGTTAACAAGCCCAGAAAAAGGCAAAGAGATACAGACCTTGGCAGGAAGTCGGTGAGAAATTTCCTGAAAATGCAGAGAGATGAGGGAGGTGTTTCCAACAGAAGCCCTTGCTCTTCTGTAAACCCCCTTCAGTATCCCCAAACTTAGCTAAAGTTTTGCTGATGAAAACTTAGGTTAATGCTTGGCAGAGAGGAGCAAACAGACTATGGGCACCTCCAGAAACGAGAAACTTTGCCAACAAAGGTCTGTATAGCCAAAGCTATGTTTTGTTTTGTTTTGTTTTGTTTTCCCCAGTAGTCATGCACAGTGGTGAGAGTTGGACCATAAAGAAGGCTGAGCGCCAAAGAATTGATACTGTCAAACTGTGGTGCTGGAGAAGACTCTTGAGAGTCCCTTGGACTGCTAGGAGATCAAACCAGTCAATCCTAAAGGAAATCAACCCTGAATATTCATTGGAAAGACTGATGCTATAGCAATACTTTGGCTACCTGATATGAAGAGCTGACTCATTGGAAAAGACCCTGATGCTGGGAAAGATTGAAGGAAGGAGGAGAAGAGGGTGACAGAAGATGAGATAGTTGGATGGCATCGTCCACTCAATGGACATGAGTTTGAATAGACTCCGGGAGATAGTGAAGGACAGGGAAGCCTGGAGTGCAGCAGTCCATTGGGTCGCAAAGAACCAGACACAACTTAGTGACTAAACAATAAGAAACTAGAAAAGGAAAGGAAAGGGTTTGTCCTAGAGCCTCTAGAAGGAATGCAGCCCAGCTAAGACCTTGATTTTAGCCTCATAAGACCCATATTGTACTTTTGCCCTCCAGAACCATAAGGTAATAAATTTGTATTGTTTTGAACCATCCAGTTTTCGGTAGTCTTTTACATCAGCAATGAGGAAAATTTCCCCCCGCACCTGTGTCTATGCCCGCATCCAGGATACGAGTTTCTGAAGCCTGGACCAGCTTATTCAGTAGCTATATTTTGAGCACTTTCCCCATCTCTGAGCGCTCACCTGAGATGAATTAAACATCTCTCTGCCCTCAAGAAAAGCACATCTAAAATCTTTGTACTTTTAAAGATCCCAGCTCCAAACCTGGCAAAAAAGAGAGGAGTAGGAATTAGCTAGTGACTGCGGGCCCCATCACACAAGGAAAACACAATGACAGTGAAGCAACTTTGGCTAGCAAAATTAAAATAGGTGTTCTCAGGACTTCCCTCGGGGCACGGTGGGTAAGAGTTTGCCAATGCAGGGGACACGGGTTCCATCCCTGGTCCAGGAAGAATCCACACACCAAGGGGCAACTAAGCCCATGAGCCACAGCTACTGAGCCGATGCTCTAGAGCCCATGAGTTGCAACTTCGAGCTCTCCAGCTGCAACTACTGAAGTCCTTGTGCCCTAGAGCCTGTGCTCAGCAGCAAGAGAAGCCACTGCAGTGACAAGTCTGTGCTCCACAGAATAGCCCCCACTTGCCATGCTCAGCAATCAAGACCCAGCACAGCCAAAATAAATAAATAAATAAAATTTAAAATAAAATAGACGTTCTCCACTTTTTAAATGAGCGGAACAAGAAGAAGGGGAGGCTCTGGAGCCTAGGGGTCCTACGAGGGGAAGACTTGGTGAGAGGCCGGAGGGGGGGGTAAGGTAAAGACAGTGAGGCCGCGGCTCTGGGGGTTTCTAGGAGACTGCTCTGAGCCTACCTGCCTCTGTGATTCACAATCACTTATCCCTGCCTTTGCACCGCCAACTGAACAAATTAGCCACCTTCCCGGAGGTTAAAATGGCCTTTATCCTTAGACCTCAGCTTTCGCCTCTGAAATGAATAGTGAGGAACAAGGACCAGGAACTGTTCACATTACTGTCCCTTACACCGGGCTGCGGGTCAGTCCCAGGGCATTGCTGGTGGGCATCCTGCCAGGGGTGGGGAGGGGCCCTTTAATGTGCAGTCTCAAAGGTCACCTGTATCAGAATTGCCTGAGCAACCATTAAGATTCCCAACCCTTTCCCAGACCCCTTGATTCCAATGGTACCTAAGATTTGAGAATAGTGTGCCTTTTCTGTTTATTGGACAGAAAATTTTCAAAATAGCAACAATTTCAGCAGTTTTATGAAGTTAATCAGCATGAAGTTTGGGACCTCAGTACCCCTGGGGTGGACCAATTACTTCTTATGTCTGATTATCCTCTTCGATTTTTGTAGAATACAGTACAGTATGGATAAAAGATATCTCCTAATTGCTCTCTATTAACAGTTACTATGAGTAGCAACAGGAAGCATTTTATGGCATCTCCAGCAGATATCAGTTTTCCTAAATAGACATTTATTATTCCACCTTTTAATTTACGTCACTAGCTGACTACTTCATAATACAATATCTGACTCTTAGGAGCCTGACGTTTGACAGATAGAGGATGCTTGACTTTGCCTGATAAATGTTTGAGAATCAAAGTTATTAATAATAAAGTCACTCTTGGGACATGGTGTTTTCTTATCATCTAAATGGTCGATAACCTATATGTCAGCAATTTGGTAGTTTCATAACATGTTGGAGCAATGAAAACTAATCTTTCTGGCAAATTATTTTTGTGCTGTGCATTACTGGCATGGTCTAAGATGTAACAAAACACTGTAAATGATTAACTGTCGTGTAAAGATGAACACGGGCTTCCCTGGTGGCTCAGTGGTAAAGAATCCTCCTGCATTGCAGGAGATGCGCGTTCGATCCCTGAGTTGGGAAGATCCCCTGGAGAAGGAAACAACAGCCCACTCCAGTATTCTTGCCTGAGAAGTCCCATGGGTAGAGGATCCTGGCGGGCTACAGTCCATGGGATCGCAAATAGTCAGACATGACTTAGTGACTAAACAACAAAGAGGAATACACTGGATGATGCTGGATATTAGGTAGGTGTTTCAAACGCATTTTCATATTAAGGAAACCAGCTTGATCAGCTAGTTTTAGGCATCTCCCCCCAAGAAGGGCATCTAGAACACCAGCCCTGGGCTTAAGGTGGAAGATGAGAATTGCTCATGACCCAGTGAATGGGTAACTGCACATGGAAGACTCCTTAAAATGATATTGAAAAGGAAAGGTCAGCACGCAACCCTTAACTCTTCCTAGATCACAAATCCATGTCGTGTGGTACTCAAATCTAGAATTGCTCTGTGTTTTAAAAATTACTATTTTGAATATGCTTCTTGGCAGACCAAGTATTGAATACACAAAGCAGATAAAACAGAGGGTATTCACAGTAGAGCACAAGGTCTGTAGGACAAGAGGGTTGGAAGAAGGCAGGACTCCGAGGGCAAAGAGAATGGGGTTCAAGCTCTGACTCAGCCACTTAGTTATTACGTTATGCCACTGGGCAGTTTTCTCCACTTTATTTCAGCTCCAGAACAGGCCAAGAAAACTTACCTCCTAGAATTGTGGTGGTGTTTGGGGACAGCGTGTTTAACATGCCAACCCCACGTTGGTCCTTGTGAAATCGAGGTGACAGGGGTCATCTTCATCACTGCCGTCATGCTTCCATCTGACTCCATAGATTTGTGCCTCGTGTTCAGGGCTCTATTGATTACATAAAAGTATCCTGCGTCCTTACTTTTTGCCAGGAGGGGCATATGAAATGACTTATTCATCTTTAAAATGACCCACCATTTTTAAATTTCCCACCCACAGTTGCCTGGATCCTACTGACTTGTAAATGATATATTGTTAGATTGTGGTTGAACTGAGCTGAATTGTAAGCTTTTGATTTTGACAGTGGGTGGAGAACATGGGCTTTTTTCACCCTTTAGCAGACCATAATTAAATGACTAGACCTGAAAAGAGTCAACAGAGACTATTATGTCCACCTGTTTACCTGTAATTAGGACACAAAGGCTCTGAAATATGCGTGCTCCAGGGTCAGAGCTCCAGGCACTGTGAAGTCTTGGGAACCTGTCTGGATTCCCTTTCTTTTTTAAAAAATCAAAGTTTGCTGGAGACACCTTTGGGGCCTTCTGGTACCAGGCTTGAACTTGATTTTTACAGCAAAGGGGGCAGCTAGCGGCTCTTTGTAATCAGAGTGCTCTGTGGTTTCCATAAAAGAGGACCAGTTCTTCTGACCATGGGAAGAACAAATATGAGGCAGTGGTTAAGCATGCAGGCTGCACACCACTTAGACCTGGGACTGAATCCAAGCACTCACTTACTATTAGTGATAACAGGCTACTTTACTTAACTTTCCCAAGCCTCAGTTTCCTTATCTGTAAAGTGGGCGTGTGATAACATCGGTGCTTTTCTCATAAGCTTTGGGAGGATAAATGAGTTACTGCAGCACAGTGCACTGAGCCTAACAAAACTTCTTGCTATCATTGTTGTCTGGTCTCCCAGAGCCAGTTGGGTGCCCTCCTGGAAGTGACCTTGACTGCAGAACTTGAATTCATTGCTCTGCTTCCTGCACTTTGGGCCTCCATTCGTAATAGCTGGTTAGATGAGAACATCAACCTCTAAAGCTCAGACTCTTCTGATACGTGGATGAAAGCTGTGAATTTTATACCTAGGAAGAAGCACACAGCCGTATGTTTTAAGTGTTCATGGGGCTTTAAAGCCCATAGGTCCATCGGACCAGGTTTTGGAATCCCTGGCTCAAAGGAAATTAATCAGAAAGGAATTATGGAGCGCTTCAATGAACCACATGAGCTTTCCAGGTGGCACAATGGTAAAGAATCTGCCTGCCAGTGTAGGAAACGCAGGAGATGCTGGTTCAACCCCTGGGTCAGGAAGATCCCCTGGAGGAGGGAATGGCAACCCACTCCTGTATTCTTGCCTGGAGAATCCCATGGACAGGGGAGCCTGGTGGGCTCCAGTCCAAGGGGTCACTAAGAATCAGACACAACTGAGTAAGCCCTCAAGTGCATACCAGTGCACAATGCTTGCCGTTTGGCGGGATGCAAAATGACATGGGCAGTTAGTACTTTTCACCAATCTTTGACTCTTTCAAAGTTGACTCATTCTGTGGATCCATTCAAAAAAGACTCATAGAAACACTTCTACTGGTTGATGGCAGAGTTTCTGCCCAGAACAGCAGTTTGAGAACCAGGAATCATTCCACAAATATTTATTGGATGTACTCTGTGTGAGGTGCTGTACAGCGAACAAAGAACACAGGAGCCCTGCCTTCCTGGGGCTTCCAGACAAGAGGAAGAACCTTAAATAAGCAAAGAGATGGGTAAAGAGGGACTGAAATGACATTCAGTCCCTTTATCTACTCCTATTCAGTTTTAAATATTTATTTATTTATATTTATTTTTGGCTGCTCTGGGTCTTTGTGGCTGTTGCTGGCCAAAATCTTGGCCTTCTCTGTCCACCAAAGCTGAATGAAAAATATGGAGACAGAGTTTGGAGGAAATAGAAAGGTGGCTTTTATCTCAGCTAGTGGAGAGGGGAAAACGGTAGGCTCATGGCCCAAAACAACTGTGTCCCCCCAGCCCCTATGAGGAGTCCAGGGCTTATACAGCAAGGACTCGAAGTCAGGAGTCAGTGATGAGGAGCAAAGGTGATAAGATCCTGATTTCTTCCTCTTGGATTGTTTCAAAGACAGTCATAAACTGGTGACAGTAACCCACTAACTGAGTCTGGCTTTTCGGGGGCTCTGCGTCCTCCTTTCTGATAGGTAACTACAAGGCGAAGGGTGTTGTAGGGTAAACATCAGCTGCTGCTGCTAAGTTGCTTCTGTTGTGTCCGACCCTGTGCGATCCCATGGACAGCAGCCCACCAGGCTCCTCTGTCCACGGGATTCTCTAGGCAAGAGTACTGAAGTGGGTTGCCATGTCCTTCTCCAAAACACCAGCTAGGGGATGTATTTAGCATAGAGTCAAAGGAAATTAGCTTCGAAGTATAGCTCCTGCAGAGTTAGGGGGCAGAAAAGCAAACTTAGTTACAGACATTCAGAGTTAGGAGCAATTAAAATTTTTAAAAAACTAGGAATGTTCAGGCCTGCTCGCTGTTCTCTTTATATTCTTTGTTCTCAGGAAAGGGAAAGAGAAAAATTCATTCCTCTTTTTTCCTTTTCTTTGCAACACTATGACATTATTTCTTTTGAGCTTCCTGGTCATTTTGCACTAGAAAAAAATTTAAGAGCTGTTTTTATTATGACTATATCTTATGTATGTACAGTATAGTCAAACAAGGCCAAAGTTTATACAGTAAGAGGAGAAATTCCCCTCATAGATTTACATGATCACTTTCAGAGCTAAGTAGTCTCCGTATCTTTCTGCTTAGTGAGTCAGGCCTTTAGAGATGTCAGATGCATTTGCTGATATGACTGGTGGCTGGGAGATAATCTTGGCAGAGCACAAAGCATTATAAAATAGTCTGAATCTCACAGTGAGAGCATGGGTTCTTGTCTGTTCTCCTGCACTCTTGTTAAGTCGAGTCATCTCTGGTGTTAGGTTTTAACATTCCCTAGCCTTGAATCTTTGTTTTAACAATGATAGAGCCAAAATCAAGTTCTGACCCATGTTAACCCAATCTATTTTTTAAAAAAATATCCAGTTTAGCTCACAGTTTAGCTCAGGAAAGGAGAGAGAAACTTACAAGAAATTTGACAATGGCAAGATGGCATATATGAAATGTCAGGCAAAAGTATTCTCGGGTTCCATCAAAGGTGGCAGCTTGAGGTGAGTCTTGGGAGGCAAATGAGTTTGCAGAAGGCAAGCTGGCTCTTGTAATCAAATGAGAAGAGCTGAAGAAGGGTAAGCTCTGTTACTAGGACATGGTTGATCAGGAGGAGAAAGTGTGTGTGGAGGCAGGTAGATTGGGTAGGGGTTGTGGACGGCCTGGAATGTCAAACTTGGAAGTCTGTTCTGTAGACAATGGGCATGGAAGGTTCTCAATGTGTCTGGTGGTAGCTAGGAACAGATTGAAAGCTAGAGAATTGACTCAAACCCCAAAGAAGACAAAGCAAAGAGGTGAGTACTAGAGGTTCTGGATCCAGGAGAAATGGCTGCAGAGATGAAGCCAAGCCTCTTTCTACAACACACCTTGTTGTCCTTGTTCAGGGGCACACATGAGACCTGCCATCTCTTACCACATACCTCCACCCACTCTAGGCTTCCCTGGCAGTTCTCCCAGGGTGCCCTTCCTTTCTTTTATCTTCATGGCCTTGCACATGCTAATCCTTTTGTCTGGAAAGCCCTTCCCACCCACCCTCCCCACCCACCATCCCCTCCTCTGCTTCCTTACTACTTACATTTTTTTTTTCGTGACTTGGCTGAGGTTTTACCTTGGTGACTAATGCTCTTTCTGTGTTCCAGTCCCTCCAGCAAGAGGCCTCTTGGTGCCAGCGGAGTCTCCTTGGTTACCTTATCACACTGTATTGTTATTATCTGCTTTATAATTCTCCCCATTGTATCAGAAGCTCCTTAAGGGCAGGGACCTTGTATTGTTCATTTTCAAGCCCAACACTTGGCCCAGGAGCTGACATGGAGCTGGCACTCTATTAATTCTTATTGAATGGATCATGCAAGTTAACTACTCAATTTTGTTTTCCTTCCAGGAACTGACTTAAATGAAAGCAAAATGTTTTTCTCTCCTGGTAGCTCAGACAGTAAAGAATCTCCCGCAATGCAGGAGACCTGGGTTCAATCCCTGGGTAGGGAAGATCCCCTAGAGGAGGGCACGGCAACCCACTTCAGTATTCTGGCCGGGAGAATCCCATGGACAGAGCAACCTGAAAGGCAACAGTCCAAACAAAATGGTATAAAGGAAAACTTCAAGGATGTCAGGGTAATGAGACTCTGGAACTATGGATCTCAAATGGAACCTCAGTGGGCTATGAACTCTTGGATAAGAGTCAGATAAACATTTAAAATGGTTTTTTTTTTGAATACTAAAAGATCTATTTTGTTAGGGGTATTGATCATAGGCTCAGTGAACTAAGCAGGGCATTTGACCCAAGGTAGCTCTTTCCCAGAAGACTTGCAGGGCTTAGCATGAAACTGGATCAGCGGCAGATGTGGGCATGAGTATATAAGAGAATACAGTCCGAGCAACAAACATTCTGATCAAACAGAGATATGGTGGTGATGACCAGCCGAGTGAATATCACGTTAACTGTGAAGGCTTTCATAGCATTCTGTTGTAATCTTTAGTGTTGTTTGAGTCTTTTTATTCTTCAAACTGCTGCCAAAAGTCTACATGGGAATCACTGCCCTAGAGTTTCTGAATGATGACCAGGCCATTGGTCAATAAGTAGCAAGTCTTACAACAGATACCAACAGGTGATATTAATGGACTTCTTGTTCTTTCAGTTTGATGCCATTTTTTCAAAGCAATGAAAGGTTTAAATCAAGGACTGCCTTGTTCTTTTTTTTTTGAAATCGTTACCCTTTGACAAGTTTTATAACTGTGTCTTGTATTAGGTTAATAATTAAATTGTTGTTTTTCAATAGACATCATTTTTCAGTCATGCTCTTAACTAATTATTTTCAGATTGATAAGATAAAGGACATTGAAAGTCACAGCATGAAAACTTCTGCCTTTTATGATTTACCTGAAATTGCATTAATGGTTGGCTTTTAATCAGGGTTTGCTAACTAATAGCTTCCCCTTGACACCCCTCTCTTTTTTTTAAACCACTCTTCTATATTTTTTTATTTTATTTATTTTATTTTATTATTTTTTTTTACTTTACAATATTGTATTTGTTTTGCCATACATCAACATGAATATTATGCCTGCTTGATCTGTGTCTGAGAAAACCTGCTAAGATCCCTCAGCACAATTGTGTTTTTATTACTTTCACCTTCCAATTGTATCCGTTTTTACTTAACGCGTTTCCAGATTATTTTGGTCAGTTCAGTTCAGTTCAGTCACTCAGTCATGTCCGACTCTTTGTGACCCCATGAATTGCAGCACGCCAGGCCTCCCTGTCCATCATCAACTCCCGGAGTTCACTCAGACTCACGTCCATCGAGTCAGTGATGCCATCCAGCCATCTCATCCTCTGTCATCCCCTTCTCCTCCTGCCCCCAATCCCTCCCAGCATCAGAGTCTTTTCCAATGAGTCAACTCTTCGCATGAGGTGGCCGAAGTACTGGAGTTTCAGCTTCAGCATCATTCCTTCCAAAGAAATCCCAGGGCTGATCTCCTTCAGAATGGACTGGTTGGATCTCCTTGCAGTCCAAGGGACTCTCAAGAGCCTTCTCCATCGAAAAGCATCAATTCTCCGGCGCTCAGCCTTCTTCACAGTCCAACTCTCACATCCATACATGACCACTGGAAAAACCATAGCCTTGACTAGATGGACCTTTTTTGGTGGAATGTTTCTTTTATTACTATGTAGCATTCTACCTTATCTATATTGATTTTACTATAAGTTATATCATGCTGCTGCTGCTGCTAAGTCGCTTCAGTCCTGTCTGACTCTGTGCAGCCCTATGGACTGTAGCCCACCAGGCTCCTCTGTCCTTGGAATTCTCTATGCAAGAGTACTGGAGTGGGTTGCCAGGCACTCCTCCAGGGGATCCTCCCAATCCAGAGATCAAAGCCCTGATCTCCTGCATTGCAGGCAGATTCTTTACCACTGAGCCACCAGGAAAGCCCAAGTTAATATCATATTTTATTACAAATTAATACCACTATGCAAACTATGGTTTTAGTACTTCTACAGTGTATCTTTTCTCAGTATTTCTATGTCAGTTTGTTTTAGAAACAGTTTTACGTGACTTTTATAGACAGGATATAGCTTCATTAAAAAAAAAAAAAGAATGGATAGTCTGTTTCTATTGAAGAGTGAACATAACCTATTTACATTTCTTGTTATTTCTCATATATTTAAACTTATTTTAAGCATTTTCTTTTACGACTGGTGCTTTCCATCCTTCTTGTTTGCATTTTTTTTCCAGTCCTGCCTTCAATTAGATTGATGAAATATTTTCATATTGCCTTTTCCTCTTTTGCTGATGTAGAAGCTATAAATTCTGCATATTTTATTTTATTTTTGCCTTTAAATGTCTAAGCTTAATACATAATTCTAACTCTTTTTAGAAAAATATAAAGGTATATAGTTCCTACCACCTACCATCTTAATGTAACAGCTATTGGCATTTTGACACCTTCTGTTCAAGGTATATCTATTTACTATGTTTTATAATGTGTCTTCAGGCAGTGGTGTTGTCATAGCTCACTACAGCTACATGCAGGTTTACAAATACTTTATTGTGGATGTCTGTTGTCTTGAGTGTTTGCCTTCAATTCTTTTGATGATAGTTTTCCTTTTGGCTCTGGAAACTGCTTCATCCACTGGGACAGGAATTCCCATGTTCTTAGAGACCAAAACAACTGGCCTTTGCTGATTGGCTCAGTGTGAGCACTGGGACTTAAATTCAGCCAGTCAGAGTCCTTCCTCGATTTTTTTTTTTAATTGGAACTGAAAAAAAAAAATAAAAAGGCTCATCCTTTCTTGTCCCTCACACTGTGATGGGTCAGCTATGACACAAGGACTATCAGCATGCTCCCTGCAGTCCAGGAGTGGCCCACTTAGAACTAGGAAAGGAACCATGAAATCTGCTAGATGGCAGAAGGTAAATTCATATCACAAGTGGACCTGAGAAAAACCACCATCTATAATACTCAAAATGAATTTTTAAAAAATCCCGGATGACAGTTTTCATTTAATATCCAGCTTCTACCTGAATCTTTTTTTGTTCTTGGCCTGTGTTTGTGCCTGCACACCTATGGGCATGTGCTAATTTAGGGCAAGGGTGCCTCTCAGCCAGCCTGAACTTGGACCATCCGTTCCATTCCTGTTTCTGCAGGAAGTTGGAGGGAACCTCACCCTTGCAGTACTGGGACAAAGAGACACTTCCTTATTTGGGGCAGGGTTTAGCAACTTTTATTCTCATATCCTTCGTGTTTTATTTCCCATGAAAAAGGATAGCTAAGAGTAGTGGAGCCTCATGTTTTAAAGGTTTTTCAAACCAAAAAAGTTTTTTTCTCCTTTAAAACTTTGAACTTTTTATTTTATGTTGGTATATAGCTGATTAGGGCTTCCCTGGTAGCTCAGTGGGTAAAGAATCCTTCTGCAATGCAGGAGACCCTAGTTTGATTTCAGGGTTGGGAAGATCCCCTGGAGAAGGGATAAGCTACCCACTCCAGTGTTCTTGGGCTTCCCTGGTGGCTCAGCTGGTAAAGAATCCCCCCACCATGCAGGAGACCTGGATTTGATCCCTGGGTTGGAAAGGTTCCCTGGAGAAGAGTGTGATCTTCATGGACAGAATCCCCATGGATAAATCCAGGGGATCTGTGCATGGGGATCTCTTGCCTGGAGAATCCTCTTGGACAGAGGAGTCTGGTGAACTACAGTCCATGGGGTCGCAAAGAGATGGACATGACTGAGTGACTAAGCACAGCGCAGCACCTAACTGATTCACAATGTTGTGGTAGTTTCAGGTTAACAGTGAAGGGATACATGAACTCCCCTCCCATCTAACCTGCACATAACATTGAGTAAAGTTCCATTTGCTATACAATAGATCCTTGCTGGTTATCCATTTTGAATATAGCAGTGTGTACATGACCTTCCCAATTCCCTAACTGTCCCTCCCCCTCAACACTCCCTCTTCCCCGAAACCATTAGACTTTCGTTTTCTAAGTCTGTGAGTTTCTGTTTTGTAAGTAAGTTCATTTGTATCATTTCTTTTTAGACTTCACACATAAGGGATGCCATATGATATTAAAGTAATATTCTAAGCTGAAGACTTTGGGACAGATATGTTGACTTCTTGTGAGTCCTTTCTTGTCCAAAGATTCCTGGATATTACACACACATGTTCTGTGATGAACATGGTGTGGTTGCCAAAGCCCCAGCCCAGTGCCCTGACAAAGGCCCCCTAAATGCACCCCCTGAAACTTTGAGTGTTAGTTCCCAAGCTCTTGATGACCACTGGTGGCAACCCCCTGGACACAGCTGGAGGCGAAAGAAAACCAGAGTGGGATTGATAAGGAAAGCTGTGAAAGACACGTGGGGAGGGCTGCCTGTTTCAGGCCCAGGCCAGCAGGACAGTAATCAAGATGGAGACAGGCAGGTACCAGTGGAGGGTGGCCTCAGGCTGGCTCTTTGGCAGGCCCACACTTGAATATGAGATGGGGCTACCCAGATGTGGAGTAAGCTGATGACAGGTTGAGTACCGAGACCCCTAAATCAAGCCAAGGGCAGGCTAGGAGGTCAGCTGCTTTGGCTCCAGAAGAGCAGATTAAAAAAGAAAGGGAGGCTGACCAGGAAAAGGCTGGAAAAGACTGAGGCCTCACCATGTGGAAGGATTGTCCCTCGGGCACTGGCAGCTTGGGTGTGGGACTAAGGTGAGAGAGGGGAGTTGGGCAATCGGTGTTGGCAGCGGGAACAGGAAGCTGCCCCCCACTCCTGTGCAGCATTTGCCATGGCCCCTGCCACACAAAGAGCACTCAGATAATCTGCCTCTTGTCCTGGGGCTTCCGGGGTGCGGTGGATTCTCACCGATAGGGCTGGCTCCGCCTTTCCGGAGCACACTCACCTGAGTGACCCGGGGAATAGCTTGGAAGCTGCTGGAGAGGCCTCCCTTTCCCTACAGTGGCCTCATGTGACCTGCCCTTCCTGGCACACGTGTTCCCCCAGCTGAACATTCTCGATGACAAGCATCTCTGTCTGGCCTGCAGCAGCTGAGAGGCCTTCGCAGAGGCAGGGTGACCCGTGTGAGGCAGGAGAGCTTGGAGCCATTTCTTTGAATTTGGGTGTGTGGCTTGACTTCCCTGGAGCTCAGTTTTCTCATCTGTAAAATGGGGGCAGGAGAAGGTTTGGAGGTGGATGTTCGCTGAGGTCATTCCTAGTTCTGGGATCCTGAGACTCAGAGGGGACCTGGAATGGCAGATGGGCAGTTTCCACGCAGGGAAGCCAAGAGGTCTTGAAAACTTGAGTGAAGGAGCCACGCCTTCCTATGGGTTTAATACTGGGTCTTCCTGCTCTGCTGTGACAAGAACAAGAAATTTGCCTCTTAAATTTCTGTTTTTTGGCCAAAATGGAAAGAATGGTTTAACTAATCTAGAAAAGTAAAGTCAACTAAACCTTTGAGCAACCTGGTGCTTCAGAAGCCTGCTCCTGCTGCTGCTCAGTCGCTTCAGTCCTGTCCAACACTGTGCGACCCCATGGGCTGTAGCCCACCAGGCTCCTCTGTCCATGGGACTTTCCAGGCAAGAATACTGGAGTGGGTTGCCATGCCCTCCTCCAGGGGATCTTCCCGACCCAGGGATTGAACTCAGGTCTCTCACATTGCAGGTGGATTTTTTTTTTTTTTTACCATCTGAGCCACCAGGGAAGCCCAAGAATACTGGAATAGGTAGCCTATCCTTTCTCCAGGAGATCTTCCTGACCCAGGAATCAAACTGGGGTCTTCTGCATTGCAACTGGATTCTTTAGCAACTGAGCTACATTTATCCCCAAATCACTAACAAACAATTTTTCAGTGTAATAATAGTGGGGTCCTGATTGAAAGTGTTGAAAGTGTTAGTGGCTCAGTTGTGTACGACTCCCTGTGACCCCATGGACTGTAGCCTGCAAGGTTCTTCTGTCCATGGAACCTTTGTCCAGGCAAGACTACTGGAATGGGTAGCCATTCCTTTCTCCAGGGGATCTTCTGGATCCAGGGGTTGAACCCAGGTCTCCTGTATTTCAGGCAGATTCTTTACCGGCTGAGCCACCAGGGAAGCTGATGGATTCCTTTAAATGGCCACTTTCCCTAGTTTCCATACAGATAGGGTTCTATTCACACAGTGTGACTCATGAAGTTTAAAGGACACTTCTACTGTATGAAGAAAATATAATTAAAATCCTTTCTGGAGCCTTTTCGAGACTCATATATTCTTTAGGGGAATGGGTCAGAATCTGGGTTAAGATAGGAAGCCATTCATTTTATTATTTTGTAACATTTAAAAATCATACTTGTCCTTTAGAAAGTTGTTGTATAGTTGATACATTGAATAAACATACTCTATGGTGTAATCTTGGCTCAAATGTTAAAGAATCTGCCTGCAATGCAGGAGACCCTGGTTTGATCCCTGAGTCGGGAAGATCTCCTGGAGAAGAGGATGGCAACCCGCTCCAGTATTCTTGCCTGGAGAATTCCATGGACACAGGAGCCTGGTGGGCTACAGTCCATGGAGTCGGACATGACTGAGTGACTAACACGCACGTGGTGCAATCAAAACATTTCCCAGGTGGCTCAGTGGTAATGAATCTGCCTGTCAATGCAAGAGTTGGAGACACAGGTTCGATTCCTGGGTTGGGAAAGTCCCCTGGAGGAGGAAATGGCAACCCACTCTAGTATTCTTGCCTGGGAAATCCCATGGACAGAGGAGCCTGGTGGGCTCTAGTCCATGGGGTCACAAAGAGTTGGACACAACTGAGCACCAAGCAATTGATACATTGAATAAACATAGTCTATGGTATGGTCAAAACACAAATTTATTTTTTGTCTTTGTCCCTTAAAATTTTTGTCAGGGTATTGTCTCCTGTTCCAGAAAGAAAACTTAGGCTGGTGCTCTGTAGAAGTGCTGGAGAGTGCTATGGCTGCTTTAAATCACAAACCAAAATTTTGGGGCTGTCAGACTGGGGGCCAGAGAAGATGTGGGCACTAAGCCTGGGGCTTGGACACTCGAGTTGCCCACCACTGAGTAAGCCAGGAGGCCTGGGCAGGATGCACATCAAGCAAGGCTTGTTTCTACAGTTATAGTGATGTCTGGTTGAGGAGGATCAGAATTAACATAGTATCCGTCAACCACAGGGCAGGGATAAGAGGTGGGATGGGGTGGGGGGAACCTGAGACCACCTAGGAAGAGCCTGGGACCTTGGTACCATCTCAGGAAGCAGGGGGATGCCTGGGGAATGTTGTGAGTTTGTCAATGAGACTACTTCAAATTGATGCACAAGTGTAATTCATGACTCAAATTATAGTTTATTTCAATTCACTCTGGCCAATGGGTGTTGGCCTTCTCATCAACATTGATGAACAGGGGACTTCCCTAGTGGTCTGGTGGTTCAGACTCCGAGCTTCCGCTGCTGGGACCTGGGTTCCATCCCTGACTGGGGACCCAGGATCCCACAAGCTACAGAGCATGGCAAAAAAAAAAAAAAAGTAGTGAGTGGGAGATTTGTGATAGATTTGATTGGGTTAAGAAATATTAACGTGGTGTTTATTCCATCTGAATATTGTAGAGCAATTATCACCATGGCTTGTGATAAAGCCACAAACATATTCTTCTTAAAAAAAACATTAAAATGAAAGAGTTTGGGGCCTCCCAAGTGACTCAGGGGTAAAGAATCTGCCTGCAATGTAGGAGACCTGGGTTCAATCCCTGGGTGGGGAAGATCCCCTGGAGGAGGAAATGTCAGCCCACTCCAACATTCTTGCCTGGAAAATCCCATGGACAGAGGGGCCTCCCAGGCAATAGTCCATGGAGCCGCAAAGACCCAACTGAGTGACTGAGCTTGCACAAAGGAAAAGAGCTTATATTCACATATTTTTCCCTTTCTAATAAAAATGAAACATTTTGCTGTTTTTTTTTAATTGGAGTATTTCTTTCATTATGAAATTATAAATGACCAGAAAATTAAATTTTTATCACTCATTGCAGCAATTTGTCAATGAGACTATTTTAAATTGATGCACAGTGATAATTCATGATTCAAATTATAGTTTATTTCAATTCACTCTGGCTGCTGTTCTGTCAATACATTAGAGTTTTCTAAAGTAGTTTGTGATCAGACGCTTACAGGATCTGGAAATATACCTCCCAGAAATGTCAAGGATTTTGACAGTATCTATGAGGTCCAGCTTAAGCCCTAAACTGCTCTAAGCCTCAGCTGATCCCTTGAATCCATGGAAGATGGCTTCAGAGAGCCACCTGGTACATTCACCCCCCAAACAGCACGGGTGACCTATGAACTGCTGATGATTTCATTTTTGCCTTTTAAATAAAATGTATATATGCCAATAATAACTCAAAACACCCAGTGATTTTCTAGCTATGAAAAAATGAATACATAATGTAGATGAAGATTTGAACTTACACATGCCTAGGCACTGCCAGGTACCATCTCCCAAATCTTTCACTGTTATAGATCTGACTCTTATCTGTTCCCCAGATTCACGTTTTTAAAGGTTTTCGATTTCATCCAAGTCTTTTTAAATTTTTTTTCTTTTTGGCCACATTGTGTGGCCTGTGGGAGCCTAGTTCCCCAACCAGGGATTGAACCCGCACCCTCAGCAGTGAAGGCGTGGAGTCCTAATGACTTGACCACCAGGGAATTCCCTGTCTTTTTTCTTAAAGTCAAAATCTTCCATGGTCTCTAAGGTCTCAGAGGAACTGAAAGGTTCCCACCTGTTACTCTCTGACGAGCCAGTGATTTTTCCGTCCCCCTGGACTGTATGTTTCTTGAGGCAGGGGTTATTCTATTCCTCCTGGTAGATTTCCAGACCCCTGCACAGTATGGCAGGTGTGGCCGTCCTTGATAAACAGGATGCTCCATACGTGCTGATCCACACAGTCATTTCTCGTTTCTTCATAAAAGAGGTCCCCCTTCACTGTCCTCCTCAAAACCCTGCCAGGACTCCATGTCCTCCTCAAAACCCTGCCAGGACTCCATTAAATGTAGGCTTCTCCATAAGCTGTTTGAAGCCGTTGCCTTGCAGCCCAAACCACCTTTCTTTTGATATCTTTATTCATTCATTCATTTATCTATTTTTGGTGGTGCTGGGCCTTTGTCGCTGCGTGGGCTTTTCTCTAGTTCATGGCGAGCAGAGGCTACTCTCGTTGCAGGGTGTGAACTTCACATTGCACTGATTTCTGCTGTTGCAGAGCGCAGGCTCTAGGGCATGTGGGCTTCAATAGTTACAGTTTCTGGGCTCGAGAGCACAGGCTCAATAGTTGTGGTGCATGGGCTTAGTTGCTCCGTGGCATGTGGGATCTTCCCGGACCAGGGATGGAACTCATGTTCCCTGTATTGGCAGGCAGATTCTTTACCACCGAGCCACCAGGGAAGCCCCCAAACCACCTTTCTCCTGTTCCCAAATAAACCTGTTGCTGCAATGTGAATTTCCTTCCGTATTTGCAGCCAGGAGGCCCTGCTCAGAGCCGTCCTTTCTCAGTTCCCACACTTTGGTGTGGATCAGAATCCACACCATCAGAATCCGGAAAGTTTAAGCAAAAGATCTCCAGGTCCAACGCCAAACTTGATGTATCAGAATCTTGGGGGTGTGGGACCCAGGCATCTGTATTTTAAACCCTGATGGTTCTGCCCCCAACCGCATCCACCGACTCCAGTATTCTTGCCTGGGAAATCTCACGGACAGAGGAGTTGGTGGTCTATAGTCCATGAGGTCACAAGAGTCAGACACCACTTAGCAATTAACCACAACTGCACCCCCATCCTCACCCCCACCCCCAGCACAGCTCTCTGGCCTCTGATTTTAGAGCCAGTCCAAAGCAACCTCATTAGTTTACCACTGCATGTAGCCCTGTTGAAAAACAAAAGGGAAATTTGTGGAGCTCCTGTCCTGTGTAAGTTTCTATGGTTCAATGAGGAGCTTCCAGTAGATCCTGGAGGAAGCATCCCCATCCGCAGGGAGGGACCTCTTCACCTCTGGGCCACAAAGCAACAGAGACAAAGTGATTTCTGGTTCAACCAGGAAGCCAACTTAAAAAAATCTGGCTTTCTTACCTCCTCTTATCTTGAAACAATCTTTATAGTTTACTACTGGAAAGACAGGGGTTATCAAAGAGTTGCCAGATTCTAAGATCCACTAGAAACCTATAAGGAGGCAACGGATGGAGCAGAAAAGAGCTTTGACTAGTGAGGGGTTTGGGAGAGGCATTGAGTAGGCGATATCTGAACTCTCCTTTTGTATTGGGAAGAAATACCAGGAAACAATCTTTTCTAATCGAATTATTTTGTTGACTCACACATTTTGGGTTCCATTTTTAACATTTTCGAAATTAGAAATCGTTTCAGTTGAGATACTTTTACTGTGCTGTTTCTTCCTTCTTCCTCTTTCAATTTGGCTATTAATCCAGTGGCAAGACTTCAGTATAATCCACGCCATATGATCATCATTAGTTCAGTTCAGTCGCTCAGCTGTGTCCGACTCTTTGTGACCCCACAGACTGCATCATGCCAGGCTTCCCTGTCCATCAACAACTCCCAGAGCTTGCTCAAATCTTGTGCATCGGTGATGCCATCCAACCATCTCATCCTCTGTCGTCCCCTTCTCCTCCCACCTTCAATCTTTCCCAGTATCAGGGTCTTCTCCGATGAGTCTGCTCTTCACATCAGGTGGCCAAAGTATTGGAGTTTCAGCTTCAGCATCAGTCCTTCCAATGAATATTCAGGACTGATTTCCTTTAGGATGGACTGGTTTGAGCTCCTTGCTGTCCAAGAGACTCTCAAGAGTCTTCTCCAACACCACAGTTCAAAAGCATCAGCTTTCTTTATAGTCCAACTCTCACATCCATACATGACTGCTGGAAAAAGCATAGCCTTGACTAAGTGGACCTTTGTCAGCAAAGTAATGTCTCTTCTTTTTAATATTCTTTATAGAAAGTCAGCATTTCACTGGACCACCAGGTAAGTCTCCAACCATCATCATGGCATTCTGTATATTTTACATGGGGGACCCAGCCCTCCTCTTTTGTTGAGCGTGGAGCACTTTTCCCATCTCTCTGCTTTCAAGGAGAGAAGAGAGAAAAGTTCTACAGGAGAATTTCTTTCTTTTTTTTTTTTTTAGCTTTTTATTTTGTACTGGGATACAGCCAGTTAACAAACAATGCTATGATAATTTCAGGTGAACAGCAAAGAGATTCAGCCATTCAGTACCTCTGGTGTTGACTTAAATAATTTTTATTCTATTATTATTTAAATGTATACAAAGAAGAAATGCGATATTCAAATGTGCTTATAGAACTCAACCCACTAAAGACAGATGTATACTCAGAATACTAACTGAACTACCCACCTGAGAACACTCAACTGAACGATATTAATCCAATCTAGTGAATAATGTGGTTTTGTTGAAACAAAATTGCTCCCACTGAGTTTCAAAAACACTTGACCTTTTTTTCTGGTCCTACATTTAATGTTTCTGTAGTTGATTTTTTTAATACTAAACTTTATATTTTGGATTGGAGTATAGCTGATTAACAATGTGATATTTCAGTTGACCAGCAAAGGGACTCAGCCACAGATATACATATATCCATTCTCCCCCAAACTTCTCTCCTATCCAGGCTGCCACATCGAGCAGAGTTTCATGTGCTGTACAGTAGGTTCTTGTTGGTTATACATTTTAAATATAGCAGTGTGTACATGTCCACCCCAAACTTCTTAATATGCCTTTCTCCCACCCTTCCCCGTTTGGTAACCATAAGTTCATTCTCTGAGTCTGAGTCTGTCTCTGTTCTGTAAATAAATTCATTTGTATCATTTCCTTTTAGATTCCACATATAAGGGATATAATATGATATTTCTACTCCTCTGACTTCCTTCACTCAGTATGACACTCTCCACGTTACTGAAAATGGCATGATTTCATTCTTTTTAATGGCTGAGTAATGTTCCATCATATACATCTACATGAGAATTCTTGAGAAAATAACAATTTAAGAAGAAAACCCACCTCCAACGGGGTTTTTCATCCCAGAAAAGGCACCAAATGGTGCTAGCAGTGAGGAGGAGGAGGAAGATGAGAAATGGATGGGGGTCCGGATGTGGGGTTTCTTACCTGGGACTGAGATTCTTGTGCGTCTGTTTGCACAGAAAAGTGAAAGCCTGTTGGGAGTTTTGGGTCTCAGTTTTCTTCATCTGTGAAGTGGGCTGAATCTCACCTGAAGAGTGTATATGAAGCCTTGTTGTCAAGCTCGGGGTGCTGGGAGCATGACAGCTTTTGCAACTTGTCCTCAAGTCCTAGAAAATAGGACAGGATGGAAGATTTTACTAGCATTAAAGTCAAAATTCCTGATGGCCATGAACTGACATGCAGGAGCTGTCTATCTCTGGGCTTCATGGGCCACCATAGGATTCTAAGTGTAACCTCTGCTCTGCTGGAGCTGAGATGGGTTGGAGGAGGCAGTACAGAAGAGCCGATTTCCTCACCCTCCTCTTCATCACACTCCAGGCACCATCCTTCACCTGGGTAATCTGTCCATGAGACCACTTGGGAGACATTTTTTCAAGGCCTTGGAAACAAGAGAACTAATGTCTCTAAGAGAAGCAGGTGAGTTCAGTTTTACACTGATCTTGTTTCCTTCTTTGCTTTGCCTGCTAGGAAGCTTGGAGTCACAATTCTAACTAAGTTCCTTTAGTGGAGCCCCTTATGGTATTTCTCAATTTTGGGTTGAAATTTTACTCCACCTTTGTTTTCCTAGCCTACCGTTACTTTTTATGGTCTTGTTAAACATTTCTTTTGTTGCTGTTGCACCATATATGATTTTGAAAATTGCATCACACTGTTTAGGAACAAGGCAGGTGCAAACAAATTAGAGGAATATCACATCCTGTCTGGGAATCTCAGGCAAGAACAGTATCATCAGGAAGCTTGTAGGGTCTGGGTCAGGCAGTTGTGTCCTGAGCTCTCCCCACTCTACTCACTTATTAACTATGATCGTGGGAGTAACTACTTCACCTCTGTGAGCCTCAGTTTTCCTCATCTGTGATGTGGGCTGAGTCTCACCTGAAGAGTGTATATGATGCTTGGTTGTCAAGTTCAGGGTGCTGAGAGCACAGCAGTTTTTGCAGTTTGTCCTCAAGTGCTGTTTGAGATCTTGCTGGGTGTGCAGTGCTGAGAAATGGAAGTTGTGCTTCCTGATTTCAAAAGGGGAGCCTAAGTAGTGATGCACGGAATAATTAGGGCTCAGTTCAATATGACATGTGAGCCAGAGGAAGGTGGAGAGGGAGGGGGGCTGACCCCATGGGTGTGGAGAAAAAGGTTTCATGGAGGAAGCAAGAGGGATTAATCCATTTTTCTGAGAATGTGTGATGCAATGACAGAGAAAGGAAAGAATTCTGAGCAGCCTTTTCTGGGTGAAGAGAACCGGGTAAAGCCTGCCCTGTACCCTGGTGTTTTCTGCAAGAGGAAAGGGTTTGGCACTGGGTCCTCCCAGTCTGGAGCCCCTCCGTGGAGCCCAGACCTCCAATGTCTTGATGTAGGACACACAGTTCTCCCCCAGCCTTGGATAAAGGCAGGCTGGCTCCCTTGACCTGAGCCAGCTCCCTACTGGACAGGGTTTCCCACTGCTCAATTCTCAACCTGATCAAATGTTCATTCAGTTAAATAGAGCCAAATGGGTGGTCTCTGGGGGATACTGCCCATGTGTGTGTGCAGTGCAGTGGGCTTTCCAGGTGGCTCAGTGGTAAAGAATCCACCTTCCAAGGCAGGAGACACAGGTTCAATCCCTGGGTTGGGAAGAGGCCCTGGAGGAGGACAAGGCAACCTACTCCAGTATTCTTGCCTGAATAATTCCATGGACAGAGGAGCCTGGTGAACTACAATCTATGGGGTTGCAAAGAGTCAGACACGACCGAGCACACACACACATACACACACATGTGCACTGGCTCTCTGGGTCTTGTGTTGTAACAAGGAAGAAGGAAATATGGACAAAACATTTCCCATTCAAGGAACTAGCTGAGAGTCGGTGATACCTTTGTGGAGCCATCAATCACGTTTCCTTCTTCACTGGCCATGCATAAGAACTCCATTATGGCTATACTGTTTTTAAGGCAGTTTTGTTTTCTTTGGTTTGGCTGAGTGTTATGTGCTTGTCATTGCCCTGTACCCATTTACGACTCTTTTTTGTTCCAATTTCCTTGGAGTTTTTACAGCATGTGTTGTGGTTTTCAACACCCCCTGTCAAGGCCACAGCAAAGACTGACTTGAGGGTGGTTGATGAACAAAGCAGTGGATTTGAACCACTGCCTGGAACCTGATGTGAACCAGCTCTCTGGAGCCGAGGGGCCATGGATACAACTTCCCTGTCCCTGGGGCTGCACGTGGCGCCTGAGCTGACTTTGGACTACACTGGGCTCTTCAGCCAATGTGGGCAACAGATGGTCCTCCTTTGTAAATAAAACGCTCCCCTTCTGGGTGATGAGGGTCCTTTAGGACGCTCCACTTGGCCCGCTCCAACTGCTGTTTGGAACCACTGCCTCCATTCTCAGGATCAGAATAAGAGGCTGGACCGAGACGGCATCTCCAAGTCTGAGAGTGATGGCTTGGGCCTGATGCCTTTCCCAGGGGCCCTGTGGGGACCTGCTGGGCGCCTGTTAAGACCTGGGCTCCCCTTGTGTTTTCCCTCCAACCCTGGGGCACGGAGAGGTGTGGCGATCCACAGCACTGGGAATGGTCAGTCTGGGTTTGGATCTGGATCATTTATCCCCAGCAACACCCCCTCCTGTGATGCCCACATCACTTTCCTCTTCTGAATCGGTGCTGTTTCACTGGTTTGAAAGACCCATACTCCTTGTTGAAGGAGAGAGAAGGAGGTGGGCAGAGAGTTCTAGACCTGGAGGGGAAAGGGCATGGAGTACGGCTGAGGACAAGAAGGAAGGCCAGCCAGGTTGGAGGCCAGTGACCAGGGGCCAGACATGGGAGGAGGAGGTGGCCATATCAGCTTATCCCAAACCAGGACTCTGGTGTAAGTGGGGGGATGCTGCACTTGTCACAGCCCCGGAATAAAGTGCCAGCAGAGCTGCCTGGGGACGACTGGATGCATAGTTCCTGCTCCAGAGGCTTTGCTGCGGGGCTCCGTCTTACAAGGAATGCCCTAGGATAGCCTCCGGAGGCTTTCGGCAAGGATTCATTTCATGGCTTTTAAAGCTCACTCCAGCTCTGTGAGGATAAAAGATTGGAGGGGGCAGAAGGACTGTGAGCCTGGCCAGGCTTGGGGTAGAGGGCTAGCTTTTTGACTGTGCTGGCCCTGGTGTCTCTCAACTAGGATACCTGCCGCTTGCCCCCAGATGCTGGCAGGTGGACAGCACTACTAAGATGAAGAGGGACCGACCTGTGGCAAAAAGGAGACCCCCTTCTCAGAGGGGCGGTCCCTGAATCGGATCCATCACCCCTGATTCTTTTTGTTTAAACATCTGTTAGTTTATGAAACAGTGATAATGAAAACTGGGCTTTAAAAACATCATCATTTAGCAAATAAAACATGGCAGCTTTGTGGGGACAAAAAGGCCCCTCAAATAAGAGTTATTTGAAACCTGACGGGGTTGAGAAAGCAAATGTCTGGGAACAGCAGGTCGGGATCGTGTCGGAGTGCAGAGCCCAGCAGAGCCTCGGTGCTGGGACGCCCTCTGCCCAGTGGCCTTCCTTTAGTCCCGTGGCCACACCCAGACCACAGCCACGTCCAGAACCTCAGGCTGACGCGATGCTCCCAGACTCCACTTCCAGCCAGCCTCCCTGTCCTCAGAACACCCACATAGATGGGCAGCCACCCTCCCTGTCCTTAGGACACCCACACGGATGGGGAGCCAGCCTCCCTGTCTTAGGACACCCACACGGATGGGGACAGGTCTGGACCTCATTTCCCTGGTGCCTCCCAAGTTCACCTCCTCCATCCCCAGCCTCACCCTCCCTTTTCATCACACTCATGACCCCTCCGTTTCATCTGCCTTCCAACCTCCCGCCCTTGGAACCATCTAAGGTTTTACCCGCCCCACGCTGGGTGAGGAGGACACCCCCATCCAGGGCCCTGGGTTGTTTGTCTTTCACTGAATCTTCTCTGGGGGCCCCTCTCCCATCCCCTCCAGGGCTGCATCTGCTGGAGGGGCAGGTTAAGCTTTTGTGCAAGTGGAGGTGACCAGCAGGAAGTTAGAAGTTTGAGGGGGAAGCAGGGACTGGGAAGAGAGAACTGGGGTATGTGTGTATGTCAAGGTCCCTGAAGCCTTGGGAGCAGAAGGAGTCCATCAGGAGGAGGAAAGAAGAGGGGCAGAGGCCCCCAAAATCTCACTGTCCCCAGTGCCCACCCTTCCTCCTGGGCTCCCTGTCTCCGTGTGACTTGGAGCAGAACTGGTCATCCTGTGCTCCTTTGTCCCCTTAGTCGCCACGCCACTGCCATCCAGTTGGCCCCCAGCTTCCGTTCCTGACTTCAGCTACTGTTATCTTCTTCCCCACTGCCACTGGCCCTGCTTCATCCCTGCAGCTCAGAGCCCTGCTTTACTCACCTGGGTGGGGAAGCCAGCAGGTTTGTTTAGTGCAGAATGACCCTCGGAGTCCCTGGGGGTGGGGGTGGGGGGCTTGTTGAAGCCCAGATGACAGGGCCCACTCTGCAGCCTGAGGCTCTGCAGTTCTGACAAGTGCCTGGTTGATGCTGATGCTGGTGGTCGAGGGACCACACTGTGGGAGCCAGTGGGTTAGTGTATCAAATGGCCCAATGAACCTGCGCTAGTACTTGCGACAAAGTCTGGCCCATCCAGAGGAAAGGGGTTCTTCCTCACTCAGGTGCCCTCGAGCAACAATTAAGGTGCCCTTAGACCCATTCACCTTTGGCAGCGCCTTTTCCCGCTGCACTCCTGTTACACTTCTGGTCGATTCTGACGTGTGTAAAAATCACCCACCTCCGCCTTCCAGGACCGGTACACTTGGTTTTGAGACTCAAGGACAAGAGTGATTTGGGTGTGTTTACTCACGGTTGGCTTGGCTGGTGGTTCAGTGTTTCTAGACGGTCATGCATGCGAGCGGTGTCTTCCATTTCCGTTTCATCCCTCCCTCTGTGTTATTTCCCAGTCACAGGCGAAGGCGTTGAAGGAGATGGGGATGAAGGGCCTTCCTACAGCTCAGGACTCTTCTAGACTCATCACCAGTGCCTCTGGACCACAAGACTTCTCCTCCTAAGGTAACTGAGTTCTTGTCTTTTAAGTTAACAAAAGACTGTCAAGTGCCACCCTTTTGAAGCAACGGAATTGAACATGAAAAACTATGAAAGGAACCAATTTGGCTGTGGCCCAAGCTCTCCTGTGCTCTGGTGGGAGGTGGTCTATCTGAATCTCTTTAGGTCTCACTTATCAGGGGCCCCATGTTGGGGATGTAGGAGGGTGACCATAATGACGAGCCTTTAGAGGAACCCAAAACAGTTCTTTATGCAGAGACGTCCAAAGGGTAATGACAGGCTCCACTATCTCGATAAGAGTTTCTTTTGGGCATCGCGCAGTTTCCTTGTTCTCATTCTTTGTTCCCCAAGCAAATTATTGGCATATAATTTGATCTTTCAAACAAAACAGTCCTTTAGTCAAAGGATACTCCTATTGCAAATGAATGAATTGGTCTTCCTGGCTCACCAGTTAGTGTCTGGCGAGTGTATTTAGTGTAACTGGATTTTCTAGAATCTGATCGCACTGGAGTGAGTTGAACTTGAAAAGGCTAACACTCCATTATGCTGACAACCCATGGGCATCCCTGCCTGAAACAGCCATTCCCATCGTTCCCCGACACCCTGGGTTTCCTTCACTTTGCTGTTGGACCTTCACTTTTTTTTTTTTTTTTACTTTTTATTTTATATTGGAGTATAGCCAGTTAACAGTGGTGTGATACATACACATGTATCCATTCTCCCCCAGACTCCCCTCCCATCCGTGCTGCCGTATCACATTGAACAGAGTTCTCTGTGCTATCCAGGAGGTCCTTGTTGACTATTCATTTTACATAGAGCAGTGTGCACACGTCCAGCCCAAAGCCCTAAGAGTCACTTTCACCCACCTATCCCTTCTGGTGACCATAAGTGCGTCTCTAAGTCTGTTTATGTTTTGTCAATCAGTTCATTTGCGTCATTTCTTTGTAGATTTTTACAAATAAGGGATGCTGTGTGGTATTTCTTTTTCTCTGACTTATTTTACTCGGCATGACAACTCCCGAGGGAGGGTTCCCCGCTCAGTTGCAATAACCCCCTTGGAGGGAGAGTGTGCTGGGCTTCATTAACCTTTGTACCTTAACAGGAAAAAGTGAAGGAGGAAATAACTTCATGGAGATGGTCACAACTATGATTTTTCCTCCCTGGTTTTGCTGCAAGACGACTGGGCACCACAAGCTGCCTATACCACTTTTAACTGTGTCGGTCTAGATGTAGTGTTGCCTTTAAAACTATTCTCCCTTCACTCTTCCAGGGAGAAGCCACTTAGCATCTTTCGTGGGGCATATGTCAAAAAATTCTGCGCTTGTTCTGATGACCCTAGTGCCAGTTTTCCTGCTCTACCTGCTCCTTTGAATGTTTCTGCACAGCAGGGCATCCTGCGGTGAAGGGCACTTAGACACGAGGCCCACTATTTGAATAGAAAGAGTCTTCTGGGGGAAAGGGAAAGGCTTTGGAGTCCAGCGGGAAAATACCAGACTTTAGAGTCAGACTTCACTTCAAGCTCTGGCTATACCACTTTCTTTGTGACTTTCAGAAAGTTACTTAACTTCTCTGAGCCTCAGATAAGGAATCCCTGAAGCAGTTATTGAGCTAGTGTGAGATTTTGACCACCCTATCCAAATAGCCCTTCCTACCACACATACTCACCATTCTATCACCTTGCTCATTTCCTTCCTAATTCTCCTCCCACTCTGAAATGTTTCTTCCTATGGATTTACCTCTTGCCTATTGTCTATGTTACCTTAGTTATAAGGCCCATGAGGGCAGTTCCGAGGGCCTGCATGCTCAGTTGTGTCTCCTTCTTTTGAGACTCCATGGACTGTAGCCCACCAGGCTCCTCTGCCCATGAACTTTTCCAGGCAAGAATACTAGAGTGGGTTGCCATTTCCTACTCCAGGGGATCTTCTCAAACCAGGGATCGAACCTGCATCTCTTATGTCTCCTGCATTGGCAGGCGGGTTCTTTACCACTAGCCTCACCTGGCAAGCCCATGAAAACAAGGGTCATGTCTATTTAACTTTGGACTTCAGCCCCATTAGCTAGAGCAGTGCCTGGAACATTGTAAGTGATCAGCACTTATTTGTTGACTGAACAGGTGAATGGATAGCATAATCTATAGCATGTGGTTCACACTCTGTTGACGTAGAACTCACTCAAGCCATCTGAGTAAAGAGCCCTGGTCTTCCTCTTTCCTCTTCCTCTGTCCACACTCATTCAGTCAACTCATTCCACAAGTATTTCTTGAGCGCCTATGATGTGCTAAGTATTGTTCTGAGATTCTGGGGATACATCAGTGAGCAAAACAGACACAAAGTCCTGCCTTGTGGAGCTTGTGTGAGCAGACAGGCAAAAGAATGAGGAAGTAATATATAAGAAGGCCATCTGGTGAAAAGAGCTGTGGAGAGAGGAACAGCCAGGGAAGTGGGAGGGAGTGCAGTGCAGGGGTGGTCAGGAAAGGCTGCCCAAAGGAGACGATAGGTCAGAAAAGAAGGAGGGGAAGGGATGAACTCATAGCTTCCTGGGGGAAAAGTCTTCTGGGCAGAGAAGACAGCAAGTGCAAAGGCCTTGGGGTTGACAATTGGTAGGGTGGGCTGGGTGGAGAGAGGCCATGGGGGTTGAGTGGGGCCTTATAGACCATGGTGAGGGCTTTCAGTGTTATCCTGAGAAAGATGAGAAGAATGTGATGAGCCTGCTATTACCTATTATCAAGGGCCACTAGAGGGCTGTGTTTGTGACTGGAAGATTCTGAGGTTGGACCATGTTCAGCAGGGAGCTGTATCAGTCCTCCTGCTCTCCATCCTTCTCATGGGAGGCAGTTTCTGCCACCCTGGACACTGGCTTGGTTCTGCCAGTCCCTTCCCTCCCTGGACCTCGGTGTCCCCTCCTCGAGGCTATTGGTGACCCTGGAAGGCGGGAGGGCAGGTTTCTGCTCTTGATGACCACCTTTAGCAGCCAATGCCCACTGAGCACCTGTTCAGCTTGAGGCATCCGATTACAGAGGAAAGGATGAGACTCCGCTTGGTCCTCAGGCTGGAGGTTGGGGTGGGGTGCGGGTCCCTGGTAGCTTGGTTGGGAAGGCAGGCTCTCAGAGGGCAAAGCTGAGTGACATTGCAACAGTGCATCATGTACACCGTGCCCAAAGGGTTGTTACAATGGTAACAGTGGCTGACAATTAAGTCGGGTTACTCAGCAACAGTGAAATTAGATATTAGGGATCAACCTGACCCCCGAAGGGGAGCCATGGTCACCCAGACCTCCAAGGTCCGGAAGCAAACGGTGATGCCTCAGAGGCCACAGGCCCTGACTCTTCCCACCCAGGTCTGTTCCAGGTCACAGGGTGGCAGGTAGGATGTAGAGCCAACCTCTGGGGAAAGGGGCTTAGATGACCCAAGGTGAGGGCAGGTGCTTGCTCTGGGGAGCCCCCTGGGGACCCCAGCACAGTGTCCAGATGGAGCCCTGGCAACCCCAGGAGCCTCGCTGGGCCTCCAGGTCCTGTGAAGAGAGGGGCTGGCTTCCCTCAAGGAATCCCCAGCCCTGCCACAGGCTGCCCTTTGGGAGGACAGGGCTTGGGGGTGCTCGCTGAGCTGGCAGGGACTCCCTTGCCACACCCAGAGGGTTCCACTGACCTGTTCCTACTTGGAGCTTCCCTGTGATTTTCAGTTTAGGAAAGGGTTCTGTTGCTTAAATAAAGCTGTGAATGACCCCTACAGAGGTTTCTTCCCAAGGCCATGCCTCCTGGACTGAGGTCCAGCCCTGGGTTCTACCTTCCGGGATTTGCAAGAGCAGGTGTTCAACAGGTCGTAACCACCTGGGGAAGGTCATTGAAAAGCAGGGTCTGAGGGCCGAGTCTTGGAGCTTCAATGAGTTTTCCTTCTTCCCGCTGTCCTTAATGGCAGATTTTGCTAGGAAATAGAGCTCTGTGGCTAGGATTTTGCTAGGAAATGGAGCTCTGTGGCTCTTTTTCCACCCAGACACGCTGCTGACGTAGATGCTTCTAATCAGCGGGATGGAGAGAGAGAGGTGAGCCCTCTGAAAGGGGTGCGTTCCCCCGGGACCCTCCTTTCTGCACAAGAGGAAGCCCTCTCTGAACAGGGTCTGATAAAGGGCTGTGGGCCTCGGGCCAGGAAGGGGTCCTGGTGATGAAGGACCCACATGGGGGTGGCATGTGGGTCGTGGCCCCATGGTCTTCTTCCTGCACACCCAGGACCCCCACCTCCTTCCTGCTCCACTGACCTCACCCATCTTCCCACCTGGATGCCTCCCCAGTGGGCTTTGGAATGACGGGTAGGTCCCCTCCACTTCCTTCTTCCTGGTATCTTCTGAACAAAAAGCTCACAAGCCTTTGTTGTGTTAGGATCTTTACTGCTGACCACAGGGGGTAGAGGATGGAGTCATCGCAATGACAAGAATGAGGAAGGGCTGCTGTCCTTCATGCTCTGAACTGAGTGATCCATGGGGCTTCCTCTCCAGTTTTAGGGCAGGATTCCCCTCCCCCAGCCTCCACTGTCACACTGTCCTGTGTGAAGGTCACTCCTGTTCCTCATCTGGTTTTCCCACTCTTGGTTGCCAAATGACTCCCGATTGCATTTCGTCTCACTTCCTTAGAGAAACTGCCTCTGCCATTGAGTCACATGGTTTTTCTCCCCCTTAGCAACTTGCACTAATACTCTCGCTTATTGCAATGGTCACCATGCAGGTCTGTCTCTAAGACAAGACAGTCTGCTTCTGTGGGGGAGGGACCTTTTGTACCCCCCTCCTCCCCTGTGGATATTTTGTATTCCTGCCTCTTATTGCTTTGTTTTGCTGTGTGCAGGATGGGTGCACAATCATGGCACCCTTTTTTTATGATCCTAAACCTAACGCTTCCGAATGCAAACAATCATAACCCCCTCTCATAATAACCATCATAACATAATAAGCAATAACAAACGATCATAACCATTCCTGTCATAAACATAAGAGGAATCCACTGTGGTATCTGGTCTTACGGGTTCCCTAGCAGATGTGTATCCTGCTTCTCCTCTCCTGTCACCTGACACTTATCAATTGTTGGGCTGCCAGTAGGACAATGGGAACCAGTCAAGTCCCTCGGAAATGTGCCTCTTCTCATCAAGGGGAGAGGAGGAATTGGGAACAACAGGAAAAGCCATAGGATTGAAAAAAGGAATCCAGGGTTGAATGTAACTTTCATCTGGATGGAGCCTAATGCAGACATCTGGCCCGAAATCCTGCCTGGTGACCAATACAAGGCATGGGTTCCTAGTATCCTTCCAGAACGAAGCTGCAGGAGATCAGGGGTTAACAACTCATGGCAAGGAAGCTGAGGTGCCATCTCATAGTGTCGACATCTCAGCTGAAAGGCAAGACAGGGCTCACTCAGGCCAGGATAACAAAGGCAAGTCCTGAAAAGCCATATGCTTCTGACCGAGAGTTACTGACCATCAAGAGAATTTGGGGAGGGGAAAAAAAAAAATAGAACAACAGGAAACGTTCTGGGGAGTTTTACCAGGGAGTTTTACCAGAGTCTGGTGATAAACACCAGGGATCCCAAAGTTGTATCTATGTAAGAGAGGGATTGTGGGCAAAGTTGGAGGAGGTTGGAGGCAGGCTTGGTGGGTTTGCCAGGCTGGACAATAAAAAGGCTGAGTGCTAAAGAACTGATGCTTTTGAACGGTGGTGCTGAAGACTCATGAGAGTCCTTTGGACAGCAGGGAGATCAAACCAGTCAATCCTAAAGGGAATCAACTTTGAATATTCCTTGGACTGATTGATGCTGAAGTTGAAGCTCCAATACTTTGGCCACCTGGTGGGAAAAGCTGGCTCATTGGAAAAGACCCTGACGTTGGGAAAGACTGAAGACAGGAGAAGAAGAGGATGACAGAGGATGAGATGGTTGGATGGGATCACCAACTCGGTGGACATGAGTTTGAGCAAATGCCAGGAGATGGTGAAGGAAAGGGAAGCCTGGTGTGCTGCAGTCCATGGGATCTCAAAGAGTTGGCCATGACTGAGCAACTAAACAAAAAAAGGGTCAGGCAACGTGAATCCAAGCCTGTGAATGGTTGGAAGTGGTTCAGTTCAAGGTCACATATTTCTCAGTTCCTGGGTTATGGAATGAGTATGAGACCCGGAAGTCGATGGCTAAAGCTAATATAAGCCCATGGAATCCATGGATATCTCTCATGTCTTCTCCTCTCCAATCATGTCTGCAATGTCTTCCTCATTTCTTCAAGGCCAGGGGCCAACAGAAGAGTGCCCTGCCAGCACAAACCATCCCAGAGATGCTTTTCCCCTTGGCACCGTGTCCTGTATTTGCTCAGCAGCCCACATCCTGCTCTGCCCTGAGCCTTGGAGCAGACTTCCCACAAATTCATTCACATTCTCCCAGATTAAAGTCAAGCCTATATTCAGGGAGCGCTTGAGAGACTTAGAGGTTCACCTAGAAGGAAGTTGGAAATTGCACTGCTAATATCAGCACTTTTGCAGTTGGGAAATTGCCAGACTGTCATACAACAATCAGTCTAACCCACCTAAATTGTTCCACAGATTAGCCATCGATTGTTAGAAAAGTCCCTGACTTCCTTTATCTTTATGGCACCAATACAAATATGGTATCCTGGAGGACACGCCTCCTTTTAACTACGAACCTATAAATATCAAGGCATTTTTACTGAGATTGAGAAGAACCCAGCAAAATGGGGATCTCCACAGTCATCCTTCAAATATGTCTTTTATTGGGTCAAATTCTATCTACAGGTATTATATTTAATTATTACATTTGTTTTTCACTGCTGAAAATCTGAATCGTGGCAAATTATATCTGTTTCTTGGTGCTATTCCTTCATCTCAAGAGGAGTTTTATATCAAGAACGGGGGGATAGTTCTTTGGTGATCATTGTAATTGCAAAGATTTTTTGCTTTGTTTCTGGCTGAGAAATGCAATGGTTGTAGTTAGACAAAGCCAATCACTATGTCACTTGTCTTCAGTGAGTCACTCAACTAAGGAAATGATTGATTGGTTTTAGAAAAATTCCTGAAATTAAGGAAAAATGTATATTATTAAAACTTTGTTATCATGGATTAAGCCTGCGGTTTGTGTATTGACGAACATGGCCAGCAAAGATTGCCCTGTAAATGTGCATAATGTGACTTCTATCTGCAGGTGTGTCTGGCTTGATAATTAACAATTACCAGGCAAAATCAGATCACATAGCTGAGCACAGAAAAGATCATTAAGATTCCAAATCTATGTCTGTCACTGCTTTATTTTTAAATTTTTATTTGTTTATTTGGCTATGTGGGGTCTTATCTGGGGCACGTGGGACCCTGGCTGTATCATATGGGATCTTCCGTCGCAGCACATGAGCTTAGCTGCCCTAAGGCATATGGGATCTTAGTTCCCTGCTGCTAAATCACTTCAGTCGTGTCTGACTCTGTGTGACCCCATAGATGGCAGCCCACCAGGCTCGCCCATCCCTGGGATTCTCCAGGCAAGAACACTGGAGTGGGTTGCTGTTAGTTCCCTGACCAGGGATCAAACCTGCATCCTCTTCATTGCAAGGCAGACTCTTAACCACTGGACCAGCGGGGAAGTCCCTGTCTGTGACTGCTTTAGATAAATGATCTGGAGATTAGTTTCAAGCACATCTTTGTGTTCTTAGAATGTCAAGTGACAAAATGGACATGAAAGAGCCCTGGGCAAATCACCGAGACCTTGAACTGCAATGTCGCTTTACCGAGATGCTCAGTGAACAGGACATTTAGCCAGTCTGTTTATCATTCCTCCCTTCCTGTCTGTCTCTCTCTCTCGTTCTCTTATCTTTCGCTGTCTCTGTGTCTAGGTCTGTGACAGGAAACTCACTGACGGGCAACACTTGCCTTCCCCTCTTGTCAGGAGGACCTCGGTGGGTACTGGCTCTGGACAGACTAGGGGCCAGAGACTATGTCTCCATCAGAATACTGGGAAATGGAAGGCAGTGTTCTTAGCTCTGGCTTTTATCAATATGAAGTGCATCCCCAGACTTGCACTGGCTCTGAAAAGTGACAGGGGGTTCACGTCAGCCCCTATGGGACAGGGAATGAACTGACCTGTCCTTATCTACAAAGGGGTCTTCCTTGATAGCTCAGATGGTCAAGAATTTGCCTACAATGCAGAAGACCCTGGTTCAATTCCTGGGTCAGGAAGATCCGCTGAAGAAAGGGATAGGCTACCCTCTCCAGTATTCTTGGGCTTCCTTGGTGGCTCAGCAGGTTAAGAATCTGCCTGCAATGTGGGAGACCCAGGTTCGATCCCTGGGTTGGGAAAATCCTCTGGAGAAGGGAAAGGCTACCCACGCCAGTATTCTGGCTTGGAGAATTCCATGGACTGTATAGTCCACAGGGTCACAAATATTCGGACACGACTGAGTGACTTTCACTTCACTATCTACAAAGGCTTATGTAGAGGGGCTTACGGCACCCTCTACAAGTGGCTTGAGGGGGCTGTGGTTGTGCATGTGCACACACGTGCACAGACACGCATGCCTGCATTTGCATTTTAGCCTTGAGAATTAAACCTCTGCAAAGTGGTTGCTCTGTACCAGGTATTCTGTGAGACAGACACCTACCTTTTCTTGTCTAAATCTGCTGACAACTCCCAAGTTGGGTATCCACCCTGCAGATGAAGAAACTGAGGCTCAGAGAGGTTCTGTGTCTTGTCTAAGGTCAGCAGTTGTTGCAGGGCTGGGCCAGGATTTGAACCTGGAGGAGGTCTGCTGGCATTTGAGTAAAGGATTTGTCCGGTTAGCTCCCACTGTTTCTTGCGGAGAACTCGGCTAAGGAGATGAACGGTGGCTTTCAGGTCAGCGCTGGAGCCCTGTGGAGGAGCTCCGTGCTGGGGAAACCCAGGCAGCAGACACTGCCCAGTTCTAGTCTCTGCACCAGTTCTTGAGAAAAAGTCAAAGAGTTCAGGTTTGTGCTGGTCTAAAGCAGCCATGAAACTCCTTCTGCTCCTGGCAATGTCTTTGGTTCTGCCATTTACCAACTCTGGGCCTTTGCAAGCTTCAGTTTACTCACTTTAAAATGGGCTTGTGTTCCAGCTTCATAAGGTTGTACAGACATGGGCTCACCCATTCGGTGTCTGGCATGTGGAGTGTCTGGGCACCATCCACCGTTACTCTTCTGGGCATAATCCTAACACGACTTCATAAATGCAAGGCAGCATGTTGGATTGGATCCTAGAAAAAGGAAAAACTGGTGAAATCCAAATAAAGCCCAGAGTTTTATCAGTAGGAGTGTACCCTTGTCGGTTGGTAATTGTGACAAATGTAGCTTGGTCATAGGAGATGTTATCATGAAGGAAAATTGGGTAAGAGGATATGGAAACTGTATTTTCTGCAACTTTTCTGGAAAATTATTTCAAAATAATCTTTTTTTTTTTAAACTCAACTTCCCTGGTCTCATTTCTTCAAGGTCAAAATGAGAAAGTAATAATTGCTTACAATTAGTTAATGCTTGTACTTCCCCTTTTCACAGTTTATCAGGGATTTGGGCAATAATTAACACATTAAAAAGAAGGAGGAAATTGTAAGATGTCCTTAGGTGGCTGACACTGGGCTGGGGTAGGCACTTCTGTTATCTTTTAAATAGGTCCCACAGATGTCTAATTATTCCCTCATCAGCTCTCTTGGCTGCAACTTGTCTTTACTGCACAAGCTACCCTCTGGGTGTTAGGTCACTCAGCCCAATCTAGGTGTGGAATGTTCCAGAATGAAGAGGAAGTCCAAGGCCACGCCCAGAGCCTGAGTCTCAGCCAGGCACTCAGGACCCTTGCTTCCAGCCTCAGGTCTCTCCACAGCTGGCTTGACAACCCCCACCAGGGTTTCAGTTTCAACCTGTCCCCTGCTATTTCCACCCCATGATTTTATTTGTTCTGCCCCTTTTCCAGCAGGATGCTTTCCAGCAGGATGTCTTACAGTGCAGAGCACTTCTGTCCCGGCCACCTTACACCCTCAGGAGCTGCCTCTTGCTGTGGTGACTGCTCTCACGCTGTTGCCTCCACCTGGAACACAGTCTTATTCTTCCCCTCCCCACCTCCTCAGCTCTGGCTAAATCTAGCTGCTCTTTTTTAAATACCATGGGCATTGTCCCATCCAGGAACCCTGACGTGTACGCTCAACACACAACCACACACACTCACAAGCCATGTGTCATCCGATGCTTGCCACTCTTATTCTCCGATAGCATCTTAACTCTATGGATTTTTCTAGAGATCCTGCTATGCAGGGAGATCCTGGAGGGCAAGAACCGTGTCTGGCTCACTTAGTACAACAGCATGCATCCCTTAGAGCCTAGCAGAGGCTCCTGCTGGCCGTAATGGAGGGGCAGGAGGACCCTTCCTGAGCCATTCTCTGTGCCCTGGGCCAGGTCCTGAAAAGTATTTCTCATCCTTATGTATAGTTTAAAGGGAGCCAGACACCATACTGGGGCTTCCCAGGTGGCTTAGTGGTAAAGAATCTGCCTGCAGACGCAGGAAACACGGGTTCAATCCTTGGTTCTGAAAGAGCCCCTGGAGTAGGAAATGGCTGCCCTCTCCAGCATTCTTGCCTGGGAAATCCCATGGACAGAGGAGCCCAGCAGGCTACAGTCCAATGGGGTGGCAAAAAGAGTCGGACATGACTTAGTAACTAAACAAGACCCCATATCAGGAGCAATCTGTATAGGTGCTAAGTCGTGTCTGATTCTTTGCGACCCTGTGGACTGCAGCCTGCCAGGCTCCCACGTCTGTCGGAATCTCCAGGCAAGAATGCTGGAGTGGGTTGCCATTTCCTCCTCCAGGGGATCATCCTGACCTAGGATCGAACCCACATCTCCTGCATTGGCGGGCAGATTCTTTATCAGTGAGCCACCAGTGAAGCCCCTAAATCTGAGTTTGTTTCTCTTTTGCATGTGTATTCATTTGTGTTGTTTTAAAACTGTATGTAAGTGATACCATACAGTATCCTACAAGTCTCTTCTCCACTCTTGGCTGCTCTAAACCCATGCAATGCTGTGGCATGGAGGAGGTGGGGACAGAGCATCACCAGGTAGATAATGGGGTCATTCACAGGAAAGCCAGAAATGTTGCTTCCCAGCGGATACTCGTGACCACTGAGCATGGAGTGCAGCATATGAGCTGGGCTCTTGAGGAGGGAAGGGCAGGGATGGAGGGTGGACCAGCTATTCTTTGAGTCCCCAGAGCTGGGTTGGAAGGGAAAGAGGACTACAGTGACCAGACTCCCCTTGTCCTGAGATAGGCAACCTGACACTGAATCCCAAATACCTGTCCATTGCTGGGAGGTAATAATTAGAAGACACACCCTCCCTGTGCCTCAAATTCCTCCCTAGAAATGGCCCAATTGCTGCCCGATGACTGCACTTATGTCCTTCCACGCTGTTACCACCCCAAACTCCACCAACCCCAGTGCTGTCAGGGGCAATGCTGACCACAAACTCTCCATCACTAAAGATTATTATTTCAGAATGCTTTGCTTTCTGACAAGTTGAAACGGAATCTCGTTTGCACTTGAATCTTGGGAAGCGGCGGAGCTGAGCTATGAGCACATTTACTCTGGGGTCAGTGCCCTTGACTTCCGGCATCAGTTTCACTGTCAGCGCTGTGTGACCTTTGACAAGCTGTTTCACATCCCTAAGCCTTGGGTTTCCCTTCCATAAAGTAGACTGTGTAATAATCTGACACTGTAATAATCTGATAAAGGATATCCTGAGGATAAAACGAGATACTGCAGGTAGCACAGTTAGCTCAACGCTGGGAAAGCTGTAATTGCCAAGAGATAAGAGCAGCTTATCTCCCTCCCTACACGTCCCCTCCTCTCCCCTCCTTCTCTTTCCTCTTCCTCCCTCTCTGCTTTATCCTTAGCTTCATTTTTTTTCCTTATCTTCTTTTTCTTTCATCCTTGTTCTTTTCCTTTAGCCTACAACCACACTTCCTCCTGAACCTAAAAGAATTTGCCTTCTAAATCACCTGCCACCACATCTCCCGCATTCAGCCTCAAACCACAGCTTTTAATGCACAGTTAGGGTGGAGAGTATAGGAACCAGAGAAACACAGCAAAGATGAAAACACACCTCGTCCTATCACCTGAGATTGGCTTTATTAAAATACGTATTTCTTTCCAATTACATGTGTATGGAAGTGATATCATTCCCCGCTCCCCACGCCCGCCGCACCCCCCCACCCGCCGAGTGGCATGCCAAATCTAGTTCCCTGACCAGGAATCAAATCCATGTCCCCTGCAGTGGAGGCTCAGAGTCTTAACCACTTGACAGCCAGGGAAGTCCCTAAAGGATAGCATTTAACATACAGTTTTTCTATAGTTTGTATTCTGAACATTTTAACATGCATTCATGATTTTGGGAGATTGAAGTTTTTTTTTTTCAAGTTTTATTCTTTTTAAAAAATTTTCTCTTTATTGAGGTATGAATGGCCAAGAAATGTACAGGATATTTAAAGAGCACCTTGTGGTGATTTGATATGCATATGCGTGGTGGAAAGATTCTCCCTCATCTAGTTGAGAACATAGCCATCACCTCACATGTCTATTTTTATTTTGGTGAGAACATTTAAGTTCTACTCCCTTAGCAAATTTCAGATGTATAACAGATGCAGTTTTATCAACTGTAGTCCCCATGTTTTACATTAGATCCTAAGATCTTATTCATCACCTGGCTGAAAGTTTGTGCCCTTTTACCAACCTCTTCCTATTTCTACCACCCTTTTTCCGATTCTTTCTGTAATTATAACAGATAATACTGTGAAGATCATGTTTGTTCATGCATCGTTGTCCACATTAAGTAAATTATGATTTCCTTTGGCTAGATTCTTAGATGTGGAATTACTGAGTCAGAGAGTTGATCTTTTTAAGATTTTAAAGCATACTGTTACATTTTTTCTAGCAATCTACCAATTCTTTCTCCAATAGTAAAAAAGGAGAATGCAATCTTCTACAACTTTGCTGAATCTGAATATTACCATTCAAAACTCTTGGCTGAATTGTTGGATAAAAATTGATGTAGTTATTTTAATTTGCATTTCTTTGCTTTATAGTGAAGGTGAAAAATTTTAAGCCATTTGAATTCCTTTACTTGAACTGTCTGTTTTTATCCTCTATTTTTTTGTGTGAAAGTTAGTATCATCTTTGTTGGTTTATAGAAACTCTCTCTGTCCATTATATTGAACAAACTCTCTCCACTTGGTCCATTATATTGATGACAAATATTTTCCCAATTTGTTATTTGCCTTTAAATTTTGATTTCCTTCTGCACAAATATTTTAACATAATTAAATTTATTGCTATTTTTCTTTGTAATTTCCTGTTGATTTAAAATCTAGACATTTCACAAAAATCAAATAAACATTTAATTAGTTTCCTGTTTTCATTTGTTTAATAAAATCCTGTTCTTTGGTTTTGAAAATTATTTTGCCTTCTGGTGTGAAGTAAATATCTAAAATGATTCTAAAATAATTTAAATTTTAAATTTTGCTTTAATTTTTATAGCTTTATTTTGAATATTTTGGAGCTAATCATAATTTTTTGAATGCTGACAACATGGCAAACACTATATTAATTAAGCATCTGATATAGTTTTCTAACTCTGTCTTCACAATAACCTTGTGAAGTAGGTTAGTATAACTATCTTTTTGCAGATGAAGAAACTAGGACTGGGTGAGAATAAATGGCTTGCCCAAGTTTAGAGACCAAATAAACAGCAGAGCTAGAATTTGAACTCAAGGTTCCTGTCTCCCAGGTTCGTAGGTGGCCAAGACCCCCAGTCCCAAACCCACATTGTCCCTTCCCTCTCCCCAGCAGGATTTTTTTTCCTTTTTCAAGAACTTATCAGTCATTTCTAGCCTATTTATTTTTCTTGATAAACTTCAAAATTGTTTTTTAAAGACCAATCCAAGAGAAACTTTTTGGTGGAAATGATATCAAACCTATGAATTAGTTTAGAACGACTGATAGTCCTATATTCAGTCCTTCCATCCGGAAACCCGCTTCATCTCTTCATCTGAGGAGACAGCCAAGAAGCTTTACACAGAGTTGGTAGTTTCATTCTTCTGGGTTGCTCCTCAAGGGAAGTTTATTTATAGTGTTTTACTTCCTTGGAGCCTGTTTTCATCCACATCTTCCCCTCTGCCCGGTGCACTTCTGCTCAGAAGTCCTGGTTCCATTCCGTGAGCTCTTCTTCTGGACTCCCGACATCCCACAATCGGAGCTCTCAGTTCCCTGTCCTCTGTTTGTCTCTAAGTTTCGTCCACTAGAGCCAATTTCCAGAGGCAGCACTGTGTCATCTCAACATTCCCCTGCCTGCTGGGTCAGGCATCCAGCTGTTGTTGTTTTCAGTTGCTAAGTTATGTCCAACTCTTTGCCACCCCTTGGACTGCAGTGCGCCAGGCTCCTCAGTCCTCCACCATCTCCCGGAGTTTTCACAGATTCATGTCCATTGGATCAGGGATGCCGTCTAACCATCTCACCCTCTGCTGCCCCCTTCTCCTCCTGCCTTCAGTCTTTCCCAGCAGCAGGGTCTTTTCCAATAGTCAGCTCTTTGTATCAGGTGACCAAAATATTGGAGCATCAGTCCTTCACATGAATATTCAGGGCTGATCTCTAGGATTGACTGGTTTGTTCTCTTTGGAGTCCAAGGGATTCTCAGGAGTCTTCTCCAGCACCACAATTCAAAAGCATCAGTTCTTCAGCGCTCAGTCTTCTTTATGGTCCAACTCTCACATCTGTACACAACTACTGGAAAAACCATAGCTTTGACTCTACAGACCTTTGTCTGCAAAGTGATGTCTCTGCTTTTTAACCTGCTGTCCAAGTTTGCCATTCCTTCCGAGGAGCAAACGTCTTTCAATTTCACGGCTGCAGTCACCATCTGCGGTGATTTTGGAGCCCAAGAAAATAAAATCTGTCACTGCTTCCACTTTTGCCCCTTCTATTTGCCATGAAGTGATGGGACTGGATGCCTTGATCTTAGTTTTTTTAATGCAGAGTTTCAAGCCAGCTTGAAACTTACTCTTCTCTTTCACCCTCATCAACAGCCCATTGTTCCTCTTCACTTTCTACAAGGAGCGTGATTGTTGAATACATTATTCCCTACCACTCTGTCAAAACACTTCTGCTGCACAGTAGACAGTGGTTTTCAAACATGAATGTGTGTCAGAATCACCTGGAATGGATACATATTGTTGGGCATCACCTCAAGGGTAAATTCTTAAGTCTGGGGGAGGCCTAAGAATTTGCATTTTTTAAAAACAAATTCCCAGGTGCTGGTTGGTACTGAAGATTCATGGAACCATTTTAAGAGCCATTGTTCTAAAAGAACCCTTTTCTAATGTGACTGGGTCAGGGAGTTGTTTTTTTCCTTCAAAAATATTGTTTAAAATAAAAAATATGATAGATACACATTTAAAATGTTTCCTTTTATCTTAAAACTTATAAACACACTTTGACTCGCCAATTTGTTGCTGTAGGCTTCTCTCTCAGCAGAGGTCTTCTGCAGTTCTGCAGCACCTTTCTTGCATAAATTGCTCCCATTTGGCATATCTATAACTTTTCATTTTTAGTCTCTCTAAAGTAGAGTGTGAAATGAAAGACCTTTGCAAAGCAGCCTCCTAGGTGGCTCAGTGGTAGAGAATCTGCCTGGCAACATAGGAGATGAGAGTTTGATCTCTGGCTCAGGAAGATCCCCTGGAGTAGGAAATGGCAACCCACTCCAGTATTCTTGCCTGGGAAATCCCACGGGCACAGGAGCTTGGCAAGGTACAGTCCATGAGGTTGCAAAAGTGCAGGATATGACTGAGTGACTGAATGAACAAAGGGTATAAGTTCAATTGCTTTAAATATATTTCTCCTTTTTGCTGCCTAACCCACTCAATTTCTTTTGAGCACCTTAGTTTTATTTCCAAAGCATTCACCTTATTTTTTTGAAGGACATCTTTCTATTTGTACCATATTTGATCAATTTACTTAATATTTATTTTAGTGTCAAGTACAATCAACATAAACAGGTTCAGGGCTCATATCTGTCATTCCCTGATCACACAACTTGGTTGGAATGCAAGTTGCCAAGTGTACTAGAAATTAGCCCCCTAGCGCTAGTGGTCAGTAGGTTTACAGAAAGGATGGAGAGCTCAGTGGACCCGGCTCGGGGGTTAGTTACCTAAGGGACAGTTAAAACAACTTTTTGTCTGCTGCCCCTGCTGGGATGCCTTCCATCTAGTGAGTGCTAAGTCACTTCAGTTATGTCTGACTCTTTGGGATCTCCCATGGACCGTAGCCCGCCAGGCTCCTCTGCCCATGGAATTTCCCTGGCAAGAATACTGGAGAGTAGCCAGATATTGTAAACAAAAATATAACACATCCAGCTAAATTCAAATTTTAGATAAAAATTTTAAGTATACACATTCCATGTAATATTTTGAACATACTTACATTAAAGAAGAATTCATTGTTTATCTGAAATTCAAATTTTACTGGGCATTCTGAGTTTCATCTGGCAACTTAACAACTTTCACCCTGTTCTTTCTTGATATATATCTATGCCTTCTTCTAAGCCTTGTTGAAACATCCTGTCCTCTCTGGAGTCCTCCTGCCCTTCTTCCAAGCCCAGGAATTGCTTCTTTTGAGGTTTCCATTTCCCCTCCACTGTGTTCCTCATTGGCCAAAATGGAGAATTACTGGTTAGCAAGTCTGGCTGCCAGGGGCTTCCCAGGTGGCTCAGTGATAAAGAACCTGCCTACCTATGCAGGAGATGCAGGAGACACGGGTTCAATCCCTGGGTCAGGAAGACCTCCTGGAGGAGGGCATGGCAACCCACTCCAATATTCTTGCCTGGGAAATCCCATGGACCAAGGAGCCTGGCGGGCTACAGTCCATGGGGTCACAAAGAATTGGACACGACTGAGCGACTGATCACGCTCACGAGGTTTGGCTGCCATTGGCCTCTGAGCTCCAGAGGATTACATCTTACCTTCAGTGATGGATCCCTCTCCTCCGTGCCCCTTGTGTGGTCAGAGACAGGCCCATATTCCCTGAGTGAATCAATGAGTTAATGAATAATGGGTCCAGCTACCCTCTGAAGCAAAGAGCAAAGCAACTCCCTCTGCTGCTCGAATTAGCTGATGGGAGGGAGGGTGGGTCTGGCTTTAATGCTTGTTTTTGGAAGAGCTCTCATCTGCCTGTTTTTCTTTGTAGTTCCAGCAACATCAGCAACGAGACACACCACAGAAAGTGCTTTCTGGGAGTTACTCAGCTCTGGTAAGTCTACCTGAACTCCAGATAGGCTGGGCAATTGTGGTGCCCAAGGCCACCCCCAAGGACTCAGGAGGGACTGCCACAGAGAATTCTGCTGGGTTTTAGATGTGGGACAGGAAGGGTTTCCTCTGATGGGGTCCACCTAGACCCTTAGCTCCTTCCTTGTGAGGTTCCATCCTGACCATGAGATCGGCCCCGAGGCCGTGTCTGTCCGGTCACACTCCTTTCCTAAGGTCTCTGGCCCTCAGGCGGCCCCACTGGGTGTCCAGCAGGGCGGCAGGGGCAGTGGTGGGGCAGCGTATGTAGCTGAGCCTCTCTGGTGAGAATCACATTCCTTTTCTTCTCTAGAACTGCTACAAGTCTTGGGGGAATAAGGAGTACCCTGGCCTCAGTCAGTGCTCTAAGTGCTAACTGCTTCTGCTCCCTAATTCCTCTTTTATGGCAGTCCTGTGTGTGCATGAGCATACCTGCTTGCGCAAAAGCACAGACTATGATTTGAGCCAAATACAAATAATACAATTGGTAAATATATATACACTGGAAGGTAGAAGAGCGAAATGGTTAAGAGCAACCATCTGAGTACAGGTCCAGCTGTCACTTACTGGTCAGTTGGTCTGAGTCACCTACTCAAGCCAGCTTCCCTATGGGGTTCTATGAGGATGAGCTGAGATGACACTTGTAAAATTCTTGAGTATGATGTAGAACTCTGGAGTATGACTCCAGGTTCCCAGGCTAGAAAATGTTCAACATCATCTGCCATGATTAAGCTTTTAAAAATGGGCCTCCTTGGGTATGTGTGCAAGGAAGAAGAGATGGCATAAGTGTAGACTTCCTTTTTAAAAAAAAAAAAAACAAGTCTTTGTGTACTTTCACCCTGCAGGCATTTTGGAAGCAAGCTTAGATCTCTCATTGCACTAGATCTGCAATTGAGAGTCAACTATAAAAAAAGCAATGGCTCAAAGGTGGATTTCTTGGTTAGGGTCCTTATGCATGAAACATGCACATGTCTGATTTTTCTTTTATTCTTTTATAGTTTCTGAGTCAGATTCTCCCAGAACACATGGTAAGTATTTTGAAAATGGTATGGTGTATTTGGTTTAAAGTTTATCATTCTATATAGCTATTTATATCTGAAGAATACACACAGCCTCTCTGGAACTTAGTGAATGGTATGAGGATTGGGTAATAATGTGATTTGCGTCCTTCATGGAAATACGAAGGCAATAGAAACTTCTTTCAGCTGCAGGACAAATGGACTGTGGTTACACAGTTAGTTTTTTCTTTGATTTTGTTTTGCCTTCACCTCAAACTTCAGTGCACATCAGAATCAACTAGGGTATTTGGTTGAATGCAGGTCCTTAGAATTCACCTCCCCACCCCAGACACTTGGATTTGGGTGGTCTGGGGTGGGACTTGGGTATCTGAATTTTTATGTAACTGAAAATAAAGATGGTCTGCAGACCCCATTTTGATCAAGCCTGCTACATGGCCCAGGATTGAATTAAGCTTTCATGTTTGCAATGTACTTATAAGATTTGACTAAGAATTTCCAAAGCAAGTGACAGGAGATCTATGCATATATTTTAAGTGCTACCTTTTTAAACTTATTTTTTCTTAATGTCTACGTTTTGCTTAATGTCAAGTAAATGCAGCTTTTAAACATTTTCCCAAATGGTTATTGGGTACATCGTTAAGTCTGGCTTGTTGATGTAAAGACTTTTCCATAAGAGAGTTGCTAACATTGAACTTTCACACATCTTTCACAATGGGCTCAACATCAATGCCACCTTGTCCGTCAAGAGCGAGTCCTACCAGGATCCTTCTAAACAGGACAGGCCCCTGGAGCGACTTAGGGTTTTATGGAAAGAAAGACAGTAATCTCTGAGCACACAGTTACAAGTACAGCTGTGATGGGTGCTGGGGAGAGATGTCCTTGGCAAGAGGCCTGTGCTCAAGCCATCAGAGAGAGCCACCCGGTGGAAGTCACAGGTAAACGGAGGTATAGGGCTGGTGTAAGATTTGGCCAGACAGAGGAGGAAGGAAGAGCATTTTTCTGTTATTCCTGGCACTGGTGCCAGGAACTCGAGGGAACAGATATAGACTTAGGCTGACTTAGTCACCCTACCCTCACCCCCACCCTAATATTTTATCTAAGCATCACAGTTCCCTGATGGGGGCTTATCTCTAAGTTCCATTTCCCAAACTGTACCTTTGACATATTTTCTGAAGCTCTAGGGCAAAAAAAGGACTTCTGATCAATGGAGTTCAGAAGTGTCAGCTGCCATTAGCGGTAGAACAGCGTTCATCTTTGGGGGCAAAAGAGTGAAGAGCAGGCAGGTGGGCGGCTGCCACCCAGACGCAGTTCTTATTTGCCTTCTAAGTCCTTGTCTAAATCTGCATGGAGACGATGGAGGCGAATTCAGAAGAGGATCGTGAACACGTTTCCGGGATGCTAATCCTTGGTCACGTCTTGAATTGTTGTTACAGCCTCCTTTTTGTGCCATCCTGTCCGTCTCTACCATCCCCTTAGGCTGGACATCCTCCGCTTAGTCCATGGAGAGGGCTCAGACAAGGTTCCCATCCACAAAATCCTCAGACTTGGAGATCGATGCAGTCTGCTCGGCAGAAAAGATAGTACTCAGGAGAATGAAATAAGCTGGGTGGTTTCTGAGCATAGATCGCATGGGACTGTTAACTAGTGTTAGGGGCATGGTAAACAGACACGTACTTTTTTACGTCTAAAGCTACTGAACGCCCCATAGTAGTTCAAAACAAACGGCCCATTTGGTTTGAAGTTCTATTCCAAAACCCCAAACGCTTTTAGCAAGAATGCCACAGGCTCACAAGCTCAAGACTGAATCACAGCGCCCCCTGGCGTGATTGTAAGGTGGACCTCAAGCCCTTTGCTGTGACCGCGTGTCATTTAGAAACAGCAGAACCGACTAAGATGAATCTGTATTTCTTTCTAGATCAGGGGAATTTCCAGACTATAAATGATGGTAAGACATTTTTTGTTCACTTGCCTTCCCTGGAGCTTTGCTTGTTGGCCGGGTCGGCCAGGGATGCGGCGAACTGAGGTTGAGAGCAGCCTGGGCCACAGGAAAAGGGCCTGGCGTTTAGAATGCAAGGATGGAGCAGGAGGAGTCCAGGGGTGCCAAGACCCTTGGTGTGTCCTAGACACACACCCAACAAGTCCCCTGTGTCCTTCTTCTCCCTTCGTCTCTCTCAGTCAGTCAGTTCAGTCACTCAGTTGTGTCTGACGCTTTGCGCGACCCCATGGACTGCAGCATGCTAGGCCTCTGTCCATCACCAACTCCCAGAATTTACTCAAACTCATGTCCATTGAGTTGGTGATGCCATCCAATCATCTCATTCTCTGTCGTCCCCTTCTCCTCCTGCCTTCAATCTTTCCCAGCATCAGAGTCTGTTCAAATGAGTCAGCTCTCCGCATCAGGTAGCCAAAGTATTGGAGTTTCAGTTTCAGCATCAGTTCTTCCAATGAATATTCAGGACTGATCTCCTTCAGAATGGACTGGTTGGATCTCCTTGCAGTCCAAGGGACTCTCAAGAGTCTTCTCCAACACCACAGTTCAAAAGCATCAATTCTTCGGCACTCAGCTTTCTTCTCTCTACCTGTCAGTTATTCATTGCATGAGATTGGCTTCAGCTTGGAGTCAGGAGGTGGTGGGAGGAGGGTAGAATCAGTGTCTCTTCTTGCCATGAATGCCAGTTCTATCGAACACAGTTAATATCTCCCAAGGACTTGCTTTGTACCCTGCACAAAATTATTTTCTTACAAAGAATGAGTTAATATATATTTTTAAAAAAAGCATTTAAAAGACTGGCTGGCACAGAGTAAGTGCTCAACTAGTGCACATAGAAAGTGCTACTGTCATGAAATCTTCCCAACAGCACTTTGAGGTAAGTAGGATAATTACCTTTGTGCAGATGGAGGAACCAGGGCATCCTTAGGTATCTTGTCAAGTTCTATATCTCAGATCACGTGGTGGTCCAGTGGCTGGGCAGGGATTTGAACCCGGAACAGGTCTCTTTGGCTCTGTCCACGATTCTTTCTAAATGGATCCTCCCTCCTCCTTCTCCACAGTGAGCATACACACCCTTTGTGCCGACTTTGGTACATTAGCATCTTTCACGCGCTCACTTAGGGCAGCTGACCCTGCTATTGGGTCCTGGCTGCGTCGAGGCCAATCCCTGCCCTTTCAGAGCATGCCCTGAGGGTCCAGGAATGGCCTGGGAGGGACTTGAGGGGCAGGTTTCTGGTGATTGACCTCCAGGAGAAAGGCACAGGTGGAAGCTGGATTTCTGCAGGAACCATTCACAGAAATGATCAGAAGAGATCAGTAGCTGGAGCTAAAAAAACCCCAGAGTGCACCCTGGGAAAAGCCTACAGGCCATCCGATTGACTATTCCTGCTTCCCAGGTGGCGCAGTGATAAAGAGTCCATCTGCTAATGCAGAAGACACGGGTTCGATCCCTAGGTCAGGAAGATCCCCTGGAATAGGAAATGGTGACCTGCTCCAGTATTCTTGCCTGGAAGATTCCATGGACAGAGGAGCCTGGTGGGCTACAGTCCACGGGGTCGCAAAGAGTCAGACACGACTGAGCACACACACTCTCAGAGCAACCTGTGGCATTTACTATGTGGGCTGCTGTGTGCACATACATGTCACTAAGCACAGGATGTGGCTGTGAAATCCAGTCACCACCTAAGAATATGTCCCCCAAGAGAGCATTTCTGTCTAAGCAGTCACGTTGCAGCAGGTATCTTTGCTTTGGAGATGCACCTTTGGGAACATCTTTCCTCCTAGTTGGGCCCACCCTCGGGAATACCTCAGTGACAGTAGATGTCGTCATCTCAGAGTATGTTTGCACCATAGAAACAGGCAGTTGGTATTTGAAGTTTGCATGCATGTTCGGTTGCTTCAGTTGTATCCGACTCTTTGTGACCCCAAGGACTGTAGCACGCCAGGCTCCTCTCTCTATGGGATTCTCCAGGCAAGAATACTGGAGTGAGTTGCCATGCCCTCCTCCAGGGAATCTTCACGACCCAGGGATCGAACCCAGGTCTCCTGCGTCTCCTGCATTGCAGGCACACTCTTTACTGCTGAGCCACCAGGGAAGCCCATTTCAAGTTAGTCTTGTGAATAGATTTGGGCCATTCATCCACAGGGTGATTTTTTTGAATGGAGATTGTGGAAGCATAGGAGGTGGTAACAGGAACCAAGAATGTCCCTGGTGGCCTCCAACATTGAATGAGGGCTGGCAAAGAGACAGATTTGCCTTCTGCTGCAGGAGGAACACAGCCTTGGGGCAGTGGGCAGGGCTTCTGGATCTTTGCCTCCAGCCCCATTTCCGAGCCAAGCTTGAGGGCCAGTCCTCCCTGGAGGAGAGCAACAACCCAATGACCTTTCCTTCTCTCCACTCTGCAGTTATATTTGCCACGGAGGAACTCTCAACAGTGAACCCAATAGAAGGTAACGTTTGTTATGTGGGATCCTGTGGGCTCATTCCCCTGCTGCACCCGGAGGTCTATATCTGGTACAGAAGAGGTGCAGAAGGCATAAGGGATGGGGTTGCTTAGCTCTCAAACAGGGAGGTCCTCTGAACAAGGCCTCACTGAATGGGTGTCTCTTCCACGGATCTTGACTCTGAGATAGGGGAGGGATCAACCTGCAGAGACATCTCTAAGGAGATCCAAGATGGAGCTTGGTTTTCTGTCTCTAAGAGAGTCCTGTTCCCCGTGCTCCATGCCCACCATGTTATCCTCACTGATACATGCTGACCTCGGGTCAAGCTAGGATTCAAGGTCACTGGCTACAGAGCCTGGAGAGGCAATTGAAATCTGTTGAGGATGCCAGCTTGTCTGGGCTCTACCTGAGTCCATATGGGGCCTCATTGATTTTTGTTCACTCTATAGGAACCATGGTCCTTTAGCTTGGGGTGCAGAGGTCCTGTAACCCACCCTGGGGGCTCCTCCAGTAGGAGAGCTGAGAGTTACAGCCAGGAGAGCCTGAGGTCCTGGTAGTCTGGGCTGGGGGAAGAAAGTCTCTGTTTATTTCCTTGTGATGAAGGTTAACTCACAGCCTTGTTCAAAGGTGACCCCCAGCCCAGGGAACTGCAGCCATTTGTTGTTGTTTACTCCCTTAGTCGTGTCAGACTCTTTGCAACCCAATGGACAGCAGCACGCCAGGCTTCCCTGTCCTTCACCATCTCCCCGAGCTTGCTCAAACTCATGTTCATTGAGTTGGTGATGCCAGCCAACCATCTCATCCTCTGTTGACCCCTTCTCGTCCTCTCCTCAATCTTTCACAGCATCAGGGTCTTTTCCAATGGGGCAGTTCTTTCCATTAGGTGGCCAAAGTACTGGAGTTGCAGCTTCAGCATTGGTCCTTCCAGTCAATATTCAGGGTTGATTTCCTTTAGGATGGACTGCTTTGATCTAAAGCCATTAGAAGTCCCCTGAGTAGAACCTGCCTTAGTCCTGTGACCTCAAGAGAAACATGAAGTGGTTCCCTGTGCTGCCCTCTAGGGACCGAATCGGGTTTGGCCCTGAGGCTGGTAAACGGAGAACACAGGTGTCAGGGCCGGGTGGAGGTCCTGTACCGAGGCTCCTGGGGCACCGTGTGTGACGACAGCTGGGACACCAACGACGCCAACGTGGTCTGCAGGCAGCTGGGCTGTGGCTCGGCCATTTCAGCCCCAGGAGGTGCCCGGTTCGGTCAGGGCTCAGGGCCCATTGTCCTGGACGACGTGGGCTGCTCAGGCTATGAGACCTACCTGTGGAGCTGCTCCCACAGCCCCTGGAATTCACACAACTGCGGACACAGCGAGGATGCCAGCGTCATCTGCTCAGGTGGGTCTCAAATATGCTGGGTGTGCTTCTCTGGAGGTGGTTTCTTGCTCACATTCTGATCCCCTTGTGAAGCACTCTCTACATTTCCCTTTCCCTTGAAATCCTCCCAGTGCTTTGCTTATTCAGTATATTAGCTTTTGTCTGGCCCCTGGATATGTAGATGGGAATTAGAACAACAACAAAAAAACAAACTGAAAGTGACATTAAGCCTTTTGCTCCATGCCCCAGTGCAAACCAGAGGCAAAAGAGCGCAGGTCTGCCAGGAGGTCTCTGAGCAGAGGGCACGGGCTGCTGGCGGCCCCTGTTCTGCCTCCTGAGTCCTGGACCTTAGGAACTGGGAAGCACGGTCTGGGCACCCAGACTGCCGTGAGCAGGGCAGTGGCCCCTGTGTGACCTGCCAGGCACCACGTTGTCATCCCCTAAGGTTGAGCCTGACAGATCACACACGGGACTTGACCTGGAGCTGGAGACCTGTCTCAGTGTCTCAGTGGATCCATAAAAGCTGTGAGCCTGACGATTGGCTCCAGGTCCACTGTGTCATCAACACAAAGTCAATCACCTTGACGTTGGAAATAAGGGATGCTAGTCTGCCGGGACCTCTCAGGAGGAGCATCTTTGGAGGGTTGAGGATGGCAGAGGCCCCGCCGTCCATGGCAGAGCAGGTGCACACACTGACTCCTCACTTGGTCTGCATCTTAGCATCACCCCTTTATCCTCATGGAGCCCGTTCTGTGCACTGTGTCTGACCTCCCTTCTCTCCCCTCCAGGTGCCCAGACCCAGTCCACGGTTGTGCCAGGTAAGTCCTGCTGCCTCTTGACTCCGGGATGTCCCCTCCCCCACAGTCACTCCCAGGCCCCCATCCAGCAGCCCCAGGAGGGGACTGTGGAGGTTTTCCACCTCTCAGTACCGGCCCTGGTCACTCTAGAGCACATAGACATTTCCAGATGAACCATAACTCAGGCATCCTCTGGACTGGCTCAAGATTTCAGGACTTTGTGGCTACACAGTGTCTCCCCAGAGCTTTGGGTGACAGGGTGATGTGTCCCAGGGTCTTTTCTGCTTGAATCCATTCTCTGGACCAAGAGTTCTGTGTATGGAGAGGACAGAGCTTTCTCCTGTCCTCCACCCATGGCCGAGTCTAGGCGTTTATATTACCAAGAAGTACCCAGTCAGCAGGGCATGCTGATGGTTCTGTGGGCTGTTGCACCTCTTTAGATGAGTGTGTACCTTTGATGACATGATCTGGGCTCACAGCAAACTCTCAGAAAAGGCTTCTTCTCCCCGGACTGTGGAGCCCCTCAGATCCCGCTGTCCTGATCCCAGGCATAGGAACTAGACCAACCTTGATTCTACCGACCTTTGTAATCCTGCTCTGTTTCCCCTGCAGACTGGTGGTACCCGACAACTAATTATGGTAAGCATCACTTGGATACTGCCAACTATCAGGGTTCAGTGTCTAAATCTTGGATTAAGGCTCTGTGTTCACCACCTCATTCAACGTTGGGGATTCCCTTTACTCATCAGATCTGTGGATAACCTTCACCTATCCGTTAGAGAACGTATTCGTTTGGCTGGTTTAGCTTGCTAGTGGTAGGATTTCAGCTGACACTCACTTCAGCCAGACGAGGATCCAGTTACTTTCTTGTCTAAGATGTTTAGTCATAATTCTGTCTTCAGGTACAGCTGGATCCAGAGGTTCCAGGACTAGCTGTCTTCGCCACTTTTTATACCTCTGCTTTTTTATGTGTTTGGGCTTCACTCTAACTTTCCTTCCTGCCATGGGGGCAGGGGTCAGCCCAAGTCTACATCCCAACAGGAAGAAAGAGTCTCTTTTCTAGACCTTCCACTGACAAGTCCTGGAGAGACTGTGAGCAGCCTGCTGGCAACAGGTGCCATTCCCCCAATCATCTCCATGTGCTCTGGTGATAGGCTGTGGGTCTGTGATTTATTTTATATCCAGGCTAAGTTTTGTGTTTGAAAACAACATGGAGTTCAGTGGAAAGCAAGCCTTCAGAAAAATTTCGGGTCAAGTGAGGTAGAGACCCAAGTTGGGTGAGCAGCAGAAAGAGGCACCTTGGGGGGCTGGGAAGCTGTGTCTGGTGGTACCCTGATGCATGGGCTCCTGTCCATCTCAGGGGTCATTAGGGATGCAGGACGTGGGCACCCTCTCCCTCTGGCATCCCAAGGCTGAGCTCTGCTCCTGAATTCCAGGAGTTGTGGGGAACCAATCAGAGAATGTGCATAGCTCAGCACACAGACATGGTTCCCTGACACAGTCCCTGGTGGGTCAGCCATGATGGCCAGACTTCAGTCAAGAGCTCCCGATAAGGAACAAGAACTAGACTCAGTCTCTTTCCTTGGAAGATATCGAAATCTCACTCAGACATCAGGACTCCTTCCTTCAGGAGACAAAGAGAGTGACTTTTCCTGTCTCCTTCCAGGAACCGAATCGGGTTTGGCCCTGAGGCTGGTAAACGGAGAACACAGGTGTCAGGGCCGGGTGGAGGTCCTGTACCGAGGCTCCTGGGGCACTGTGTGTGATGACAGCTGGGACACCAACGACGCCAACGTGGTCTGCAGGCAGCTGGGCTGTGGCTCGGCCATTTCAGCCCCAGGAAATGCCCGGTTCGGTCAGGGCTCAGGGCCCATTGTCCTGGACGACGTGGGCTGCTCAGGCCATGAGACCTACCTGTGGAGCTGCTCCCACAGCCCCTGGAACACACACAACTGCGGACACAGCGAGGATGCCAGTGTCATCTGCTCAGGTGGGTCTCAAATAAGCTGGGTGCGCTTCTCTGGAGGTGGTTTCTTGCTCACATTCTGATCCCCTTGCGAAGCACTCTCTACATTTCCCTTTCCCTTGAAATCCTCCCAGTGCTTTGCTTATTCAGTATATTAGCTTTTGTCTGGCCCCTGGGTATGTAGATTGAGAATTACCAAAAAAAAAAAAAAAAACCCAAAACACATGGAAAGTGACATTTCGCTCCATGCCCCAGTGCAAACCAGAGGCAAAAGAGCGCAGGTCTGCCAGGAGGTCTCTGAGCAGAGGGCATGGGCTGCGGCTGCCAGTGGCCCCGGTTCTTCCTCCTGAGTCCTGACTGTGGCCCCTCCAAGGAACTAGGAAGCACAGTCTGGCACCCGGACTGCTGTGAGCAGGGCAGTGGCCCCTCTGTGACCTGCCAGGCACTGCCTTGAAATCCCCTAAGGTCGAGCCTGACAGATCACACACGGGACTTGACCTGGAGCTGGAGCCCTGGCTCACTGCCTCAGTGGATCCATAAAAGCTGTGAGCCTGACGATTGGCTCTGCATCCACAGTGTCATCAAGACACAGAGTCAATTATCTTGACATTGGAAATAAGAGCTGCTGGTCTGTTGGAACTTCTCAGAAGGAGCCTCTTTGGAGGGTTGAAGATGGCAGAGCCCACCCCTTCCCATGGCAGAGCAGGTGCAAGGACTGGCAGCTCACCTGCTCTAGAGCTTAGCATCACTCCCTTTGCCCCCATGGAGCCCCTTCTGCACTATGTGTCTGACCTGCCCTCTTTCTCCCCCAGCTGACCAGACCCAGTCCACGGTTGTGCCAGGTGAGTCCTGCTGCCTCTTGACCCCAGGATGTCCTCTCCCCAGCAGTCAGCCCCATGGTCCCCAACAAGTAGCCCCAGGAGGGAACTGAGGATTTTTCCACCTCTCAATACCTGCCCAGGACCACAAAGACACTTCCAGATGAGCCATAAGACAGGCATCCTCTGGACTGGCTCAAGATTTCAGGACTTCGTGGCTACACAGTGTCTCCCAGAGCTTGGATGACAGGGTGGTCTGTCCTGGGGTCATTTCTGCTTGAACGTATTCCTGGACCAAGACTTCTGTGTATGGAGAGGACAGAGCTTTTTCCTGTCCTTTACCACAGATGGAGTCTAGGTGATGCTATTACTAAGAAGTACCCAGTCAGCAGGGCATGCTGATGGCTCTGTGGGCTGTGCCGCCTCATTAGATGACTGTGTACCTTTGATGACATGATCTGGGCTCACAAAAACTCTCAGAAAAGGCTTCTTCCCAGACGGTGGAGCCCCTCAGGTCCCACTGTCCTGTCCCTGGTCATAGGAACGAGACCTACCTTGATTCTACCGACCTTCTTTGTAATCCTGCTTTGTTTCCCCTGCAGATTGGTGGTATCCGACAACTGCCTATGGTAAGCAACATTAAGATCCTGCTAAATTACCAGCATGCCACACTCCAGTCCACAGACCTGGGTGCAGTTCTTGCCTCTTGGGTCCGGGTTCTGAGGTCACCACCTCATCTAATCTGGACGGTTGCCTTCATTGCCAGAGATATGGATAAGCTTTACCTATGAGTTGTGCCATATGTTACTCAGAATGCTTTTGTTTGCAAGTATTAGGATGGCCACTCGTGCTCTCTTAATTTGGGCTGGTGCCACGGCCTACATATCGAGGATATTGAGCCATAAGGCAACCTTCAGGTACAGCAGGATCCAGAAGTTCCAATACTCTTTGTCCCCATGCACTTTTCTGACCTCTGCTTGGTTTTGTTTATGAGCTTCACTGTCAGGTTGCTTCCTGCCAGGGGGCGCCTGTCAGCCACTAGTCTCCTGCCACAGGAGGAAAGAGTCTTTTTGTTCTTGATGTTGAGCTGACAAGTCCTGGAGGGATTGTGAACAGCCTGCTGGTAATAGGTGCCTTCTCCCCAGTCATCTCCAAGTCCTCCAATGATATGCAACAATTCCAAGGTTATTTCAGGATTCAAGCAAAAAAAAAAAAAAAAAAAAGCTTCAAGCTACACTTTGTGTGTGAAAGTACCTGAATGCGTACTGAGTAGAAACGTCTTCAGAATAACCTTGGGCTGGTGGAGTGGGTTCCCACGTAGGGGTGAATGGTAGAACTCGGCACCTTGGTGGGAAAGGGAAGCTGTGTCAGTGGTCTCCTTTGCAGAGGCTCATTCTGTGCCAGAGGTCTCGGATGTAGGTTGCCCACACCGGCTGTGGGCTTCCCCTCTTTCCACCTGCATCTTGAGACAGGATTCAGTGCCTGAATTGCTGAATTTGGGGATGCCATCAGAGAACCTGCAGAGCTAGTCCACAGTGCACAGTCAAGGCTTCTACACACGCCATCGGAGATAAAGAGTGAGGACCACGCTCAGTCCAGTCCTTATGGACTCACTGCCTAGACCTCAGCAGCCTTTCCCTGGAAGAAATCTGAATCTCAGGCCCCAGTGCCTTTTCCTTCAGGAGAAACAGGAGGCTGACTTTTCCTGTCTCCTTCTAGGAACCGAATCGGGTTTGGCCCTGAGGCTGGTCAATGGAGGTGACAGGTGTCAGGGCCGGGTGGAGGTCCTGTACCGAGGCTCCTGGGGCACCGTGTGTGACGACAGCTGGGACACCAACGACGCCAACGTGGTCTGCAGGCAGCTGGGCTGTGGCTGGGCCATTTCAGCCCCAGGAAATGCCCGGTTCGGTCAGGGCTCAGGGCCCATTGTCCTGGACGACGTGGGCTGCTCAGGCTATGAGACCTACCTGTGGAGCTGCTCCCACAGCCCCTGGAACACACACAACTGTGGACACAGCGAGGACGCCAGCGTCATCTGCTCAGGTGGGTCTCAAATAAGCTGGGTGCGCTTCTCTGGAGGTGGTTTCTTGCTCACATTCTGATCCCCTCGAGAAACACTCTCTACCTTTCCATTTCCCTTGAAATCCCCTTAGTGTTTTGCTTATTTAGTATATAGGCTTTTGTCTGGCCCCTGGGTATGTAGACAGAGAATTAGAACAGAAACACACACCAAAAGTGACATTAAGCCTTTTGCTCCATGCCCCAGTGCAAACCAGGGGCAGAAGAGCACAGGTCTGCCAGGAGGTCTCTGAGCAGAGGGCATGGGCTGGGGCTGCTGGTGGCCTCGGTTCTGTCTTCTGAGTCCTGGACCGTGGCCCCTCCAAGGAACTGGGAAGCACGGTTTGGGCACCAGGTCTGCTGTGAGTAGGGCATTGGCCCCTGTGTGACCTGCCAGGCACCCCCTTGTCATCCCCTAAGGTCGAGCCTGACAGATCACACATGGGACTTGACCTGGAGCTGGGGCCCCGTCTCAGTGTCTCAGTGGATCCATAAAAGCTGTGGGGCTGACGAATGCTCCGGGTCCACTGTGTCATCAAGACACAGAGTCAATCACCTTGACTTTGGAAATAAGAGATGCTGGTCTGCTGGGACCTCTCAGGAGGAGCATCTTTGGAGGGTTGAGGATGACAGAGGCCCCGCCATCCATGGCAGAGCAGGTGCATGCACTGACCCCTCACCTGGCCTGCATCTTAGCATCACCCCTTTGCCCCCATGGAGCCCGTTCTGTGCACTGTGTCTGACCTGCCTTCTCTCCCCCCCAGCTTCCCAGACCCAGTCCACGGTTGTGCCAGGTGAGTCCTGCTGCCTCTTGACTCTGGATGTCCCCTCCCCCCAGTAACCCTCAGGGCCCCCAACCGGCAGCCCCAGGAGGGGACTGTGGAGGTTTTCCACCTCTCAGTACCTGCTCTGGTCACTCTAGAGCATGTAGACGGTTCCAGATGAGCCATAACACAGGCATCTGATGCTCTGGACTGCCTCAGTGATTTCAGACTCCCCAGAGCTTTGGGTGACAGGATGGTCTGTCCTGGGGTCATTTCTGCTTGAATCCATTCTCTGGACGAAGAGTTATGTGTATGGAGAGGACAGAGCTTTCTCCTGTCCTCCACCCAAGGCCGAGTCCAGGTGTTTATATTACCAAGAAGTATCTAGTCAGCAGGACATGCTGATGGCTCTGTGGGCTGTGCCGCCTCATTAGATGAGTATGTACCTTTGATGACATGATCTGGGCTCACAGCAAACTCTCAGAAAAGGCTTCTTCTCCCCGGACTGTGGAGCCCCTCAGAACCCACTGTCCTGATCCCAGTCACAGGAACTAGACCAGGATTCTACGGACCTTCTTTGTAATCCTGCTCTGTTTCCCCTCCAGATTGGTGGTATCCAACAACTGACTATGGTGAGCGTCATTCAGATCCTGCTCAGCTACCAGCATGCAACATTCCAGTCCACAGACCTGGGTGCAGTTCTTGCCTCTTGGGTCCGGGTTCTGAGGTCACCACCTCATCCACTCTGGACGGTTGCCTTCACTGGCCAGAGTTATGGATAAGCTTTACCTATGAGTTGTGCCATATGTTACTCAGAATGCTTTTGTTTGCAAGTATTAGGATGGCCACTCGTGCTCTCTTAATTTGGGCTGGTGCCACGGCCTACACATCGAGGATACTGAGCCATAAGGCAACCTTCAGGTACAGCTGGATCCAGAGGTTCCAGGACTACCTGTCTTAACCACTTTTGAGCCCTCTGATTTCCATGTGTTGGGCTTCATTCTAACTTTCATTCCTGTCATGGGGGCAGGGGTCAGCTCCAAGTCTACATCCCAACAGGAAGAAAGAGCCTCTTTGTTCTAGATCTTCAGCTGACAAGTCCTGGAGAGACTGGCAGACTCAGGTTCTGCCTCCTGAGTCCTGGACCATGGCTCCCCCAAGGAACTGGGAAGCACGGTCTGGGCACCAGGTCTGCTGTGAGCAGGGCAGTGGCCCCTGTGTGACCTGCCAGGCACCGCCTTGTCATCCCCTAAGGCCGAGCCTGACAGATCACACACGGGACTTGACCTGGAGCTGGAGCCCTGTCTCTGCCTCAGTGGAGCTATAAAAGCTGTGAGGCTGACGACTGGCTCCGGGTCCACTGTGTCATCAAGACATAGAGTCAATTACCTTGATATTGGAAATAAGAGATGCTGGTCTGTTGGGACTTCTCAGGAGGAGCCTCTTTGGAGGGTTGAGGATGGCAGAGGGCCCCCCACCCAGCCATGGCAGAGCAGGTGCAAGGACTGACACCTCAGCTGCTCTGCAACTTAGCATCCCCCCCTTAGCCCACGTGAAGCCCCTTCTGTGCACTGTGTCTGACCTGCGTTCTCTCTCCCCCAGCTACCGAGACCCAGACCACGGTTGTGCCAGGTGGGTCCTGCTGCCTTTTGACTCCAGGACGTCCCCTCCCCCACCGTCACCCCCAGGATTCAAGCTTAAAAAAAAAAAAAAGATTCAAGCTACACTTTGTGTGTGAAAGTACCTGAATACGTACTGAGTGGAAAAGTCTTCAGAATAACCTTGGGCTGATGGAGTGGGTTCCACATAGGGGTGAATGGCCGAACTTGGCACCCTGTTGGGAATGGGTAGCTAGTGTAAGTGGTCTCCAGCTGCAAAAGGTCATTCTATCCCAGAGGTCTGGGATGTAAGCTGTGGGCTTCCCACCTGCATCCTGAGACAGGATTCAGTGCCTGAATTGCTGAATTTGGGGATGCCATCAGAGAACCTGCAGAGCTAGTCCACAGTGCACAGTCAAGGCTTCTACACACGCCATCGGAGATAAAGAGTGAGGACCACGCTCAGTCCAGTCCTTATGGACTCACTGCCTAGACCTCAGCAGCCTTCCCCTGGAAGAAATCTGAATCTCAGTCCTCAGTGCCTTTTCCTTCAGGAGAAACAGGAGGCTGACTTTTCCTGTCTCCTTCCAGGAACCGAGTCGGGTTTGGCCCTGAGGCTGGTGAACGGAGGTGACAGGTGTCAGGGCCGGGTGGAGGTCCTGTACCGAGGCTCCTGGGGCACCGTGTGTGACGACAGCTGGGACACCAACGACGCCAACGTGGTCTGCAGGCAGCTGGGCTGTGGCTGGGCCATTTCAGCCCCAGGAAATGCCCGGTTCGGTCAGGGCTCAGGGCCCATTGTCCTGGACGACGTGGGCTGCTCAGGCTATGAGACCTACCTGTGGAGCTGCTCCCACAGCCCCTGGAACACACACAACTGTGGACACAGCGAGGATGCCAGCGTCATCTGCTCAGGTTGGTTTCCATGACCGCCATTTTAGTGAGTGATTTTCTCCCAACAAGAGCTCTTCTTTGCACTGTGCTCCAATCACACTGAGCTTCCATGGAAGATGGGCTATTTCCCTTCCTCTATCACTGATAGATGGCGGGTGGGTTTCATGTATCCACTGCAGCCCCTTCTGTACTGGGCCCCCAGAGCAGGGGTGTGATTACAGGTTGTAAGAGCAAATTCCCCTCAGACTTTTTTCATTTGTAGAGGCTGATGTTCTGAGCTTGATGTTTCATATTCAGTTCTTCTGGACAAAACCCAGGCTGCCCTTTTCAGGCCATGGAGGGACCAGGCACTCAGCATCTCTGTCTCAGGGACCTGATGGGTTTCTTGCATTGAGCCTGGGTGATGAGGTTGATCATGCTTCCTCTTTCTTGCAGCTGCACAGATCAACTCCTCAACTCCAGGTGAGTTCCAGCAGCCCCACACAGTGAGACTGCTCTCTGGGATTCCACTTGTCACATTTATAAAAGAAGAACACCCTCTTCCTAGGGAGTCATTTCCCTCCGAGGACTCTGGAGGCTGTCCAGTGACCGACCAGTGGAATCCCCAAGACCAGGGCTGTCACTCAGCTGTCCCTGGAGGGACCTCTGGCCCCATGCCACCTCCTGCTGCCAGTGCCTGGTCAGAGCTACTATGAGGGGAGACAGGATTAGGTCCTCTGATCATTTCTTTGAAAATAAGTGTCCCAGTCTGACCACTTAGAACCATGACCAAGTAGCAGACTCGCAAATATCTATCAGTTAAAAAATTTCTTCAGGTTGAAAGCAATTCCCCAAATGATCTTTTCCCACAGTGATAATATCTGCTCCTGAATCAGGTGGGAATTCTATGTACTTAGCCCACGTGGTCAGTAATACTGTAGGTGGGAATAGTCAAGCTTCTGAGAAATCCTTATTAGGACGAGGATTTCCTTTCTCCATGAAAATGATGATGATGGAATTTAACAATTTGGGGCAGCCTCCTAAAATCACTTGTTTTTCGCTCTAGGTTGGCAGCCCCCACAAACCACAACCACTCAGAGTAAGTAACACAATTTTCCACCTGACCTGCAGGCCTTGGGTTTCCTCTCCCCAGGCTTGGCTGCTGGTCTCCGGGCTGCAGTCAGGGTGCTCACTCTCCAATGAGTCCACCTCTCCTGACTGTATGCCACATGATTACCCCAGCTGATGTCCCAACGCCAGGAGGGCTGGGCCTCTCTCCAGGCTCTTCTTTGTCCTTTACTAGTCTGACCAGGATGAGATTCCTACATCTAGTCAGTCTTTAGATGATGCTGACCACCTGTTTATGTCCAACTCCTTGCCTGGGACACTAGTCGGGGGTCAGAGCAGACTGGATGGACTCTGCTTCACTGCTGAGCTTGGTGTGTCACCAGCAAAGGCTCCCAACAGCCTGCTTCTGAGTTGCCACTGAACCACCGCTCCCTACCCCACCCTGCTTCCAGATATTTCCTCTGCATGCTCACGCTTCCCTCCTCCCCACCCGGATCCCTACAGCAGCAGCAGCTTCAGCCTGCCCCTCCCCATGATCCATTCTCTCAGTGATGGTCGTCTTCAGCCAATGGCAAGGTCCATCCCTCACATCGAGGAGGGGACATCCAGTTTGTAAGAGTGAAATTGCCCAGATATTTGCTGATGTTTGTGAAGAACGATATGCGAGATTGATGTTTCCTATTCAGCTCCTGGGTGCAACTCCTAGGCCGCCCTTTTCTGGCCATGGAGGGGCCGGGCACTCAGCATCTCTCAGGAAACTGATGGGTTCATTGCAGCCCATTGTGGATGCTGAAGCTGATCATGCTACCTCTTTTCTTGCAGCACCAGGAGTCAACTTCTCCACTCCAGGTGAGCCCCAGCAGCCCCACCCAGCCAAATCCTCTCTGGGATTCCACCTCTCAGGTTTCCAATAGAAGAGCAGCCTCCTCCTGAAGAGTCATTTCCCTCCGAGGACTCTGGAGGCTGTTCAGTGACCCTCTGGGTCCTCAGGACCAGGGCTGTCACTCAGCTGTCCCTGGAGGAACCTCTGATCCCCTGGCACCTCCTGCTGCCTGTGCCTGTTCAGAGCTGCTGTGGGGTGGAGAGGATTATGTCCTGTGATCACTTCTATGAAAATAAGTGTCCCAGTCATGCCAAGCAGAACTGTCACCATTGTAGAACTATGACCGAATAGCAGCCCTACAGAGGTTTATCTCTTAAATAATCCTTCATGTTCAGAGCGATTCCCCAAATGATCTTTATGACACAAGGAAAATATCTGATTCTAGTATGTTTGGATGTGGTGTGTCTCTGACCCCTTTTGTCTGGTCAGTGTAAATTGGTATAATCAAGTCTCTGAGAAGTCCTGAAGTAAGGAGAACGATTTACTTTCTCCATCAAACCCTTGAGTATGGAATTAAAAAATGATCCAGCAATATCCTAAAATCACTTGGTTTTCTTTCTAGATTGGCTGTCCCCAACAACTACACCCACTCAGAGTAAGTATCACATTTTCCACCTGACCCGCAGGCCTTGGGTTTCCTCTCCCCAGGCTTGGCTGCTGGTCTCCGGGCTGCAGTCAGGGTGCTCACTCTCCAATGAGTCCACCTCTCCTGACTGTATGCCACATGATTACCCCAGCTGATGTCCCAACGCCAGGAGGGCTGGGCCTCTCTCCAGGCTCTTCTTTGTCCTTTACTCGTCTGACCAGGATGAGATTCCTACATCTAGTCAGTCTCTAGATGATGCTGACCACCTGTTTATGTTCAACTCCTTGCCTGGGACACTAGTCGGGGGTCAGAGCAGACTGGATGGACTCTGCTTCACTGCTGAGCTTGGTGTGTCACCAGCAAAGGCTCCCAACAGCCTGCTTCTGAGTTGCCACTGAACCACCACTCCCTACCCCACCCTGCTTCCAGATATTTCCTCTGCATGCTCACGCTTCCCTCCTCCCCACCGGGCTCCCTACAGCAGCAGCAGCTTCAGCCTGCCCCTCCCCATGATCCATTCTCTCAGTGATGGTCGTCTTCAGCCAATGGCAAGGTCAATCCCTCACATCGAGGAGGGGACATCCAGTTTGTAAGAGTGAAATTGCCCAGATATTTGCTGATGTTTGTGAAGAACGATATGCGAGATTGATGTTTCCTATTCAGCTCCTGGGTGCAACTCCTAGGCCGCCCTTTTCTGGCCATGGAGGGGCCGGGCACTCAGCATCTCTCAGGAAACTGATGGGTTCATTGCAGCCCATTGTGGATGCTGAAGCTGATCATGCTACCTCTTTTCTTGCAGCACCAGGAGTCAACTTCTCCACTCCAGGTGAGCCCCAGCAGCCCCACCCAGCCAAATCCTCTCTGGGATTCCACCTCTCAGGTTTCCAATAGAAGAGCAGCCTCCTCCTGAAGAGTCATTTCCCTCCGAGGACTCTGGAGGCTGTTCAGTGACCCTCTGGGTCCTCAGGACCAGGGCTGTCACTCAGCTGTCCCTGGAGGAACCTCTGATCCCCTGGCACCTCCTGCTGCCTGCGCCTGTTCAGAGCTGCTGTGGGGTGGAGAGGATTATGTCCTGTGATCACTTCTATGAAAATAAGTGTCCCAGTCATGCCAAGCAGAACTGTCACCATTGTAGAACTATGACCGAATAGCAGCCCTACAGAGGTTTATCTCTTAAATAATCCTTCATGTTGAGAGCGATTCCCCAAATGATCTTTATGACACAAGGAAAATATCTGGTTCTAGTATGTTTGGATGTGGTGTGTCTCTAACCCCTTTTGTCTGGTCAGTGTAAATTGGTATAATCAAGTCTCTGAGAAGTCCTGAAGTAAGGAGAACGATTTACTTTCTCCATCAAACCCTTGAGTATGGAATTAAAAAATGATCCAGCAATATCCTAAAATCACTTGGTTTTCTTTCTAGATTGGCTGTCCCCAACAACTACACCCACTCAGAGTAAGTATCACATTTTTCACCTGACCCGCAGGCCTTGCGTTTCCTCTCCCCAGGCTTTGCTGCTGGTCTCCAGGCTGTAGTCACGGCACTCACTCTCCAATGAGTTCACTGCTCCTGACTTTCCTGCCACGTGGCGTCTCTGTAGCTGATGTCCCAACCCCAGGAGGGCTGGGCCTCTCTCCAGGCTCTTCTTTGTCCTTTAATCACCTGACCATCCTAAGATTCGGGTCTCTGGTCAATGTCTAGGTGAAGTCTCCCACTGTGTAGGTCCCACCCCTCGTCTGGGACACTAGTCCCAGATCAGTGCAGCCTGGATGGAGCCTGGCATGTAATCAACAAAAGTTCCCAATAGCCTGCTTTTGAGTGGGTGCTGAACCGCCGCTCACTGCCCCCACCCTGCCCCATATGTCTCCTCTGCATCCACAGCCTCCCCTCCTCACCACCTTGTCTTCTACATCAGCAGCAGCAGCTTCAGGCTGCCTCCCCCTGACCCATTCTCTGCAGTGCTCTAGGGTATCTTCATCAAATGCCAAGGTCTGTCCTGGCCTCGAGGCTGGAATCCTCAGCACCGTCTGGACCCAGATCCTCAGTGCTCAGGATAATCTCTAGGGCTTGAAAATTCTTTCCCATTGTGGAGTTGATTCCTGCCATCCTTCCCATCCCTGCTCCATCCACATAGGGGGTCCCCAGTTATGCCAGCTACTCTCATACCTAGGTTCCTTCACACATGCTGTTCCCTCTGCCTAGAGCACACTTCTGACCTTTTGGCCTCACCTCTCTGTGTACCCGTCCCCTTTCCCTCCTCAGTCTGGATCAGGAGCCAAATCTCCCAGCTCCTAGCACCTCTTGGGCTCTGCTCCATCACAGTCGCATCCCTGGAGGCTGGGATTTGCTCTTTTCCATCCTCTTCTTTAGGCTGTGAGCTCCCAGAGGGCAAGTCCCGCATCTGGCATCTCTCTGGGAACTTGGGGTTGGCATTTTTCCAGCGCAGAGCTGACAAGGACTCAGCAGCTGAACCAAGGTTGCCAGGAAACTGATCATTATCTTTTCTGTTTGTCAACAGATCCTGATTACAACGTCACCGGCCCAGCCAGTAAGTTCTGAGCCCCACTGACCAGTCCCCCTTCCCTTCTCCTTGATGACAGTGACACTGGGGAGGGATGAGGAGAACAGTGAGGAGAGGGCTTCCCTAGGTATGGCCTCCCTGTAGGGGCACCGCCCCGACCCTCAGTAGGCAGTCCAGGTGTAGGCACCTCCCGGTGGATTTCCCCCATGTGACTGTACAGTGTACACTGCGGGTCATCGGCATTTCTCCCTTTGTCCCAACAGCCTGCGGAGGCTTCCTGACCCAGTTTTCAGGGAACTTTTCCAGCCCATTCTACCCTAGGAACTATCCGAACAACGCCAAGTGTGTGTGGGACATTGAAGTTCAAAACAACTACCGAGTGACTGTGACCTTCAGAGATGTCCAGTGAGTGCATGTGCAGCGGGGAGGGCCATGTGGTGAGCCCCTTGCAGACATTCTAGGAGGAGAGAAATGGCACTTCAGGAGAGATATTTGCCCCACTGCCCTTTTTTTCTATGGGTTCCATTTTTGACCGAGCCTAGAAGCAGCCGTGGAGGGGACGCCAGGATCAGAGTCCTGGGTCAAGTTGCAGGTCCATCACTGCTTTGCTGTGTGACCTCAGGAAGTCATTTAACTCTCCTGAGCCTCAAAAGAGGAGAATATAATATCCGCTCCCCTCCCCTCCTGGTTCCTGGGAAAGTCACAGGAGAAATATATGAAAATACTCGGGCAGTGTTACCCAATGGGAGGGGTTATTGTTAGAAGTAGTAATAGCACAAAGAATCCTATTAACAACCACACTAGTTTTTCTGAACTCTTTTCTCTCTGCTCCCTCTTTCTTGGGGGAGTGGTTTCGGGCAGAAGAGGAATAATTCCTGTGACAGAGCTTAGGTTATCTGTTCCTCATCCAGTGAAGGGTGGGAATCCTTGTTTTAAGCAGAGGAGACAACATCAGAACCACCAGGATATATGACTGGCTCAAGGGGCAGGGGTGACCACACTGAGACACCAGTAGCTTGTAGAGTCCTGGAAAGGGGGTACCGTCATTTTTTCTCTAACAGTCACCACTGAACAAAGTAGTTTTTTTTTTCTTGATTTCTGCTTGCGGTGGCCTGGGAGTTTCTGCCTTGGAAATTCGCGTGAAGTTTTGCAAAAGATATGATGTTATTTTAATCTCTTCATCATTACTATTCATTTGGGGGATTGTACTTAAAGCTCATGAAATTCTACAGAGGAAGGTTGACCGTGACTAGTTCTGAGCCAGCATCTTAATATCAGTGACCACCGTTTGTGGCATCTTAGGAAGCACTTTTCCACTGTTAGAGCCTCCTGATAGCTCTCTTCAGTACACTTGCATTGGGAGATTTCACCTTTATAAATAAGAAATCCGAGCTGCAGAGAGGTTATCTCATTTGCCCAATATTTACTTGTTCAATTATTTGTTTCTGTCACTATGAATTCATGGATTTTAAGAAAAAAATTCTATGGGAAACTGGGGTCTTTTTCATCAAAGAAGAAGTCGAAGGTGGGCTGTCATTCTTTCTTACGTACTGCGAAGGGCTGTCAAGAGAGGAGCTGTAGATTTCATATGCATGACCCCAAAAGGCAGGACTAAGACCGATGTATGGAGGTCATGGGAGGATGAACCTCCACTGGATTTAAGAAAGTCTAACAAACTGATGGTTACCAGTGGGGAGAGGGGTTGAGGGAGGGGCGCTCAGGGTAGGGGATGAAAAGGGACAAACCATGACGTAGAAAACAAGCTACAAGGCTCTATGCTTTCAATACAGCCCAGGGAGGATAGCCAATATTTTTTAAATAAGTATATATGGAGTATAGCCTTTAAACATTGTAATCACTGTATTTACACCCATAACTTGTGTAATATTGTACATTGACTCTACTCTGGTGAAAAATGAAAGTCTATTCCTTTCGATTATTAATTTTGTCGGAGTTTCTGGCTTAGAGGCGTAAGGCCTCTGACCGCCGGCATCAAATCCTGGTTGGAAGTGAAGCCAGACTGTGTGTTCCGTCTCTGCAGGCTGGAAGGCGGCTGTAACTATGATTACATCGAAGTGTACGACGGCCCCCACCACAGTTCCCCGCTGCTCGCCCGGGTTTGTGACGGGTCAAGGGGCTCCTTCACCTCATCGTCCAACTTCATTTCCATCCGCTTCATCAGCGACATCTCCATCACCAAGAGAGGGTTCTCAGCTGAATATTTCTCCATTCTTTCCAATGGGAACACGAGTAAGTCCCCGCCCATCCGGGGTGACACCTCTGAGCGCCTTCAGTGGCTCAGCCATCCCAGGGCTGTGGAAGGAGAAACGAGAGCCACCCCATCAGGCCGCCAAGGCTTGGTGTTGGGCAGAAGGGGGCCAAGAGCAGGGGATCTGGGGACTCTGGCTGCCCAGGACTGGCCGATGGGTGGTGGGTTGGCCTTTCTATGGTCAGCAGAGACGAAGTAGAAGGGGTGAGAAGATGCTGTCATCAGACAGTGAGATGTCAGTGCCAAGGACAGAGGGGACCACCTGGCTTGAGACCTTGTGGCCTTCCCAGAGTGAGGGACACTGTGACCTTGTCCTGAGATCTAGCACATTCAGCTGATTCCTGAAAGTGGTCTGAGCTGCTCTCTCAGCCACATCCAGCAGAGGATGGCAGCCATGGTTGTATCTGTTAAATGGACTGATGTACAGATTGACCAGAGGCCGGGCAAAGAGATGTGCTGGCTATCTTTGCAGTCAGGATTTTAAGCACTGACCTGCCCTTAGCTGCAGGACCTATGCTAAGTCCATAGCTAAGGATGTTGACTTCCCAACATCCCTGCAAGTTGCCCCAAGTGTTACTCTGTGTGTATGTGTGTTAGTCACTCAGTTGTGTCCGACTCTTTGCAATGCCATGGACTGTAGCTCATCAGACTCCTCTGTCCATGGAATTCTCCAGGCAAGAATACTGGAGTGGGTTGCCATTCCCTTCTCCAGGGGATCTTTCCCACTCAGTGATTGAACCTGGGTCTTCTGCATTGTGGGCAGATTCTTCACCATTTGAGCCACCAGCAAAGCCCAAGTGCTATCCTACTAAAAGGATAAATGGCAACCTGGCAGAAACATTTTGTTGTTTTACATCTTGCCTCCATTTCTCCATCAGAGGAATCCTAGTCCCTGTGCCCTCATAGGGGTCTCAGGTGAATGAAACTGACTTGAGCCCCAGGGCATCTGGAGGGGGGTTGGTGAGCTGTGTCCACAGGAAGACCATGGGCCAGCCATCTCAGTCTTTCTGTGGGCTTAGCGGGGGTGCGGTGACTGACTGCACTGTCTGCCTTTGGCCCCCAGAGCTGCTTTGCCTGCAAAATCACATGGAAGCCAGAGTGAGGACGAGCTACCTCCAATCCCTGGGCTACTCTGTCAGGGACCTTGCCATTCCCGGCTCGGACTCAAGCTACCAGTGTCAGCCCCAGATTACGTCGAGCCTGGTGACGTTCATGATCCCCTACTCCGGCTGCGGCACCATCCAGCAGGTAAGCTTGGAGCTTCCCCCCACCTCCTGCCAAGCAAGCTTTCTTAGCGGAGGATGCTATGCTTTGGGAATCCTGGGGACCCAGAAAACATGACTGTGGTATAACCAGAACATAATCTGGGTGAGGATATAAATGTGTTCCTTGGTGTCATGATGTGGCTCCAGCCACGTTCAAACAGAAAAAGAAGGAAGGTCAGCGGGGAGTTTTTTCCCACAGTGTCCATCAGAGAGGGTGCCTGGCAGGCTGCCATCAGGTCAGCAAGAACAGTAGCAACTCCCAGGGGCCGTTCCAGGTTTTGAAGGTCCTAGAGCTTATATAGGTTGAGGTTGGGGTGGGTGAGAGGGATGGGTGCCTCCTTCATGGAAAGAAAGCAAGCATATCTTACTTTTAGAAATCTTACAGAAACGCATGGTGGTGCCAGCATATTGCTGACCCCTGGGAGGACCTGTGCTTGGGGTCGGGGTGGGGATGGGGGTGCTAAAGCCAAAACTTAATTGTTTTTTAGTTGCTCAGTCGTGTCCAACTCTTTTGCAACCCCATGGACTGTAGCCCACCAGGCTCCTCTGTCCATGGGATTCTCCAGGCAAAAATACTGGAGTGGGTTGCCATTTCCTTCTCTGGGGGATCTTCCTCATCCAAGCATCAAACCAAGACAGATGTTTTTTACCACTGAGCCGCCAGGGAAGTCCTTAAGCTTATTAGCTTCACAATACATCTGCCTCCGCAGGTGTCACTTGCTGAGCTGTCACCACCTAGGGTGACCAGCTGTCTTGGCTGACCTGGGGCTTGGCCGATTTTAGGGAGAAGTCCTATGTCCCGAGAAACTCCTCGATCCTGTCACCCTACAAGTGACAGACCCTGAGATCAGTCCCTGTCAAACTCCCCGAGTCCCCCAGCAACAAGATGCAACAAGCCTTCCCTCATTATCACCCCACTTGAAAAGCGGGGAGACTGGGCTTCCAGGAGTCAAGCAGATTGCTTAAGGCTCCTTAGCCAGGTAGGTAGGGGCAGGGCTGACGTCAGACTCTGAGAATCTCAAAAATGTGGCACTGAGTGAAAGAAGGCAGGCACACCAGATGCCCTGCCCTGTGATTCCATTTCTGCGAAGCTTAGAGATGGAGAGTCAGCATGTGATGGGCCAGCCTGGTGGGGGAGATGCCTGCAAAGGCAGATGGAGCTCTGGGATTATGAGAATGTCGGGCCTCTTACTGCCATCAGTATGGCACTGCTGGCACTCGAGAGTTGTTGCATTTAACTTCATGCAAATTTATTTCAAACTCTCCATTCAAGATCTGAATTTTTGAGTGCCACCTAAGTAACCACTTCCAGATCTTGTCTGTCAGGAAACAGTTCAGTTCAGTTCAGTCGCTCAGTCGTGTCCGACTCTTGGCAACCCCATGAATCGCAGCACGCCAGGCCTCCCTGTCCATCACCAACTCCCGAAGTCCACCCAAACCCATGTCCATTGAGTTGGTGATGCCATCCAACCATCTCATCCTCTGTTGTCCCCTTCTCCTCCCACCTTCAATCTTTCCCAGCATCAGGGTCTTTTCAAATGAGTCAGCTCTTTGCATCAGGTGGCCAAAGTATCGTAGTTTCAGCTTCAGCATCAGTCCGTCCAATGAACACCCAGGACTGATCTCCTTTAGGATGGACTGGTTGGATCTCCTTGCAGTCCAAGGGGCTCTTAAGAGTCTTCTCCAACGCCACACTTCAAAAGCATCAACTCTTCGGTGCTCAGCTTTCTTTATAGTCCAACTCTCACATCCATACATGACCACTGGAAAAACAACAGCGTTGACTAGATGGACCTTTGTTGACAAAGTAATGTCTCTGCTTTTTAATATGCTGTTTAGGTTGGTCGTAACTTTCCTTCCAAGGAGTAAGCGTCTTTTAATTTCATGGCTGCAGTCACCATCTGCAGTGATTTTGGAGCCCCAAGAAATAAAGTCAGCCACTGTTTCCCCATCTATTTCCCATGAAGTGATGAGACCAGATGCCATGATCTCAGTTTTCTGAATGTTGAGCTTAAAGACAACTTTTTCACTCTCCTCTTTCACTTTCATCAAGAGGCTCTTTAGTTCTTACTCACTTTCTGCCATAAGGGTGGTGTCATCTGCCTATCTGAGGTTATTATATTTCTCCCAGCAATCTTGATTCCAGCTTGTGCTTCATCCAGCTCAGCATTTCTCATGATGTCAGGAAACAGACACAGAGCAAATACTTTTATTAGGTTTGTTGTTGTTTAGTTGCTGGATCGTGTCCGATTCTTTGGGGACCCCATGGACTGTAGCCCCCCAGGCTCCTCTGTCCCTGGGATTTTCCGAGGCAAGAATACTGGAATGCTACTCTAGGGGATCTTCTTGACCCAGGGATCCAACCTGTGTCTCCAGCATTCGCAGGCGCATTCTGTGCCACTGAGCCACCTAGGAAGTTTTTTATTAGGTTTAGGTCTGCAGCAAATATACAGCATGAAGTGCTCAAATGTGTGCAGTGTGTGTGACACACATGATCAGAGGGTTTGTCAGTCACCAAAGACATTCTACCCATTTGCTGTGTGCCAGGCAAGGGGCCCCAAGGGTGCAGTGCCTCGTCTGTTTCAGTCACAAGGAACAGTGATGGAGGCAGGGATGCTGATTAGCTAACCGGGTGAGCCCGTGGGCGGCGGATGGGTGCCTGGGCCCGAGGGTCTGCAGTCACCACTGTGGCCACCCAGCTCCCATAGGATCTCCTTCTGGGAGGATCTGAGTGGGTCATGGAGGCATAAGTGCAGAGAAGATGAGTCACACCCTGCAAATGCTCTAGTCCACCTGGCTTTTACATTTCACAGATCAGTCATATTGGATTCTGGTTTGTCCTGAGTTTAGTCAGGGGAAGTTGGTCCACCACAGGCAACCACCCCTCCAGGCTCCAAATGTACGGCCTGGAGCCTCTGATGTCTGGGCTATTCCATCTGTGTTCCTTCGTTTCTGTTAGGAGATGCCAAAGCCACAGGGCAGCCCTGGTCTTCTAACCTGGATGGTCGTGGGCCGCGTAGGTTAATTCTTATTCCTCTGCTTATTTAAATACCTGTATCCTCTACAAACCATGCCTCTGGGGCAGGCCCACATTTCATTCATCTTTGCCATGGCCTACGCCCCTTGGTGCAGAGCCTCAGCCTTTATAATCAGATTATTAACGGCTAGTTTGCGTGTTAGACACTGAACTCTGAGTTTCAATGAGACTTTCAAAATTCTTGAGACAAACTTTATTCCCATTTAATCAAGAGGAAACAGAAGCTTACAGAGGTTAAGCCACTTGCTCAAGGCCACATGGTCACGAGTGGCAGAGCTGAGATTCAAAGACAGGATAGTGTGATCCGTAGCTGGAACTATCTGCATCTCCTCCAGGTACCCTGTTTAGTCGGTGTCGGGCAAATGTAGAGGCCAGGACAGCCTGGTCTCCCCACCCATCCCACACCTTGCACAGTGTGGGCGTGCATTCTCAGTCACTTCAGTAGTGTTCGACTCTTTGCGACCCCTTGGACTGCAGCCCACCAGGCTCTTCTGTCCATGGGATTTCTCAGGCAAAAATAACTGGAGTAGGTTGCCATGCTGTCATCCAGGGGATCTTCCCAACCCAGGGATTGAACCCACCTCTCTTGCATCTCCTGCATTGGCAGGTGGGTTCCTTACCCCTAGTGCCACCTGGGCAGATGTCTAATAATGAATTTTAAAATCAGAACGGCTTCTTATGATCAAGAACTAAACTCGCATGCCACGTGGCTTGGTGTGCGTTCAGAATCTAGCTTGACCATGGAAACCAAAGACAAATGTGGATTCAAAAACACTTTCATGTGAATGTACAAATTGAAGACACTTCAGTTCATCTTTGAAGAAGTAACAAGATGGCAACATTTATGTGATTTATTGTGCTAATCACTGGCACTCCAATATAAAGTTCCCCATTTTTTAAAAGAAAATATAAATACAGCGTACTTCCCATAGAGGCTTCCCTGGTAGCTCAGGTGGTAAAGAATTTGCCTGTAATGTAGGAGACCAGGGTTTAATCCCTGGGTCCAGAAGATCCCCTGGAGAAGGGAATGGTTACCCACGCCAGTATTCTTGCCCGGAGAACCCCACGGACAATAGAAGCCTGGTGGACTATAGTCCACATGGTCGCAAAGAGTCAGACACAACCGAGCGAGTAACACTTCCCATGGAGGCCTGGAAGGCATAGAGCCCCTTCTAGGTTCTTCTCCAGACCTGAGGCCAAAGTGCAGGCTCTGGCATCCCCTGTAGCCCAGAGCCTCCCTCTGACAGGAGAAAAGGGAAACCAAGGTCAGAGAAGAGGCAAGGTTCCCCCAGCAGCAAAACCACTTTGAAAGTGAAAGTGACATCACTCAGTCGTGTCCGACTCTTTGCGACCACGTGGACTGCAGCCCACCAGGCTCCTCCGTCCATGGGCTTTTCCAGGCAAGAGGACTGGAGTGGGCTGCCATTTCCTTCTCCACTAAAACCACTTTCAGTTCAGTTCAGTTCAGTCGCTCAGTCGTGTCCGACTCTTTGCGACCCCATGAATCACAGCACGCCAGGCCTCCCTGTCCATCACCAACTCCCGGAGTTCACTCAGACTCACGTCCATCGAGTCAGTGATGCCATCCATCCATCTCATCCTCTGTTGTCCCCTTCTCCTCCTGCCCCCAATCCCTCCCAGCATCAGAGTCTTTTCCAATGAGTCAACTCTTCACATGAGGTGGCCAAAGTACTGGAGTTTCAGCTTCAGCATCATTCCCTCCAAAGAAATCCCAGGGCTAATCTCCTTCAGAATGGACTGGTTGGATCTCCTTGCAGTCCAAGGGACTCTCAAGAGTCTTCTCCAACACCACAGTTCAAAAGCATCAATTCTTCGGCGCTCAGCCTTCTTCACAGTCCAACTCTCACATCCATACATGACCACAGGAAAAACCATAACCTTGACTAGACGGACGTTTGTTGGCAAAGTAATGTCTCTGCTTTTGAATATGCTATCTAGGTTGGTCATAACTTTCCTTCCAAGGAGTAAACGTCTTTCAATTTCATGGCTACAATCACCATCTGCAGTGATTTTGGAGCCCAAAAAAATAAACACTGTTTCCACTGTTTCCCCATCTATTTCCCATGAAGTGATGGGACTGGATGCCATGATCTTCGTTTTCTGAATGTTGAGCTTTAAGCCCACTTTTCACTCTCCACTTTCACTTTCATCAAGAGGCTTTTTAGTTCCTCTTCACTTTCTGCCATAAGGGTGGTGTCATCTGCATATCTGGCCACTTTAGTTACTTGTTAAACTTTTCTCTTTTCACAAGTCTTTCTGGAAGGAACTAACTCAGAGCTGAGCTCTGCGACTTCAGACATGGAGTGAAAGCCTCTGCAATACATGCTGTTCTAAAGAATAATTATATTTAAGTTGTACAAGTGCTGGCTTCAGAAGGGAACTTGTCTAATCTCCCAAGTGGCCAGGAATGCACTTTTGCTTCTCATGGTGTACATGTGTAACTGACTCAACGACTCACTTTTCTTTTGACTCAGCCGCAGGGCATGTGGGATCATAGTTCCCTGACTAGGCATTGAAACTTCATCCCCTGCCCTTCAACCACTGGACCACCAGGGAAGTCCCCCTTCCATGTTTTTTTTTTGTTTTGTTTTTTAAAGAGTACGGTTGTTTCACATATTACAAGGGCTTCTATCTAGGCCACTATTTTTGTGTCCATTCCTGCAAAGGCGCCCACAACTGGTGGGAACTCATACCAGGCAAGGTTCTGACCATCACAGTGTTTGGGAGGGAGAGTCCCCCCCCGCCCCGCCCGTCTCCACCTGGGAATGCTGCTCTTGTGCTCACCTCACCTGCGGCCAGAGGGTCGTGACCATAGGGCTTCCAGGGGCACTTGCTCACCTGTGACCTTTTGGCCATTTGGGCTTGCTACTGCCAGCTCCATCCTTCTTCCATCACAGTACTTTGGCTGGGCTTCTATGCTCCAGGCCTTTCCTCCATTCCATGAATTTGTATTGATGCTAATGATGCTATCATCAGCACTACCAAGCTCTGGGAAAAGAGAGATGCTTAGACATCACCCTTCCTTGAGCTGCTCATAGACCATCAGGTTGCGAGACCCTTTTCCCTGGAGAGGTTGCTCTTACAAGACATAAGCACATCAAGCAGCATGAGAGACCAACAATCATATGAGTTTGCTGCTTCCTGAAAGGTGCAGTAGGAAATGGTGCTGTGGTTTGGGGAGCGGAGAGCCAAAGCGTGACGCAAGTGCTCCTGCACTGCCATGGCACCCACCCCGTGCTCCATAAGAACCTCTGGGGAGGTTCCTGCCCAGAGGTCAGAGAGCTGCCACGGCTATAAGTCTGGATCTCTGCTGCTTTGGGCTCCGGCAGCTTCAGACACCAAGCTGCAATAGCCACACGCATCCCCACAGCACAGTGAAATCGAATCCTGCCAGCCACCCCTCCCTCACAACTGCCTCCCTTGATTTCTCCCACCAAGAGTGAGACTGAAACAGAACAGCCCGAAGGGCCCCAAGCCAGGAAGACCAAACTCAACTTAGTCATGCAGCCGGGGTAGGGGTCATCCGGACACACCCATCCTTCCATGAGCAGCAGCTCCCAGGAGGACCACCAGCCTTGTGGTCTGTATCCTGAGGCAAAGGAAAGGGGAGGTATGAAAGGAGGGGATCTTGCTGCGAAGTGTGTCCATCCCGGGTAACGGTAGCCATAGCGACAGGTACCTCCCATCTCTCTGAGGCTTTGGAAGCATTTTGCAGTCTTGCAGCAACACTTCAATCTCCTCCTAACCCAAACCAGCAATGAGATGCCCTTAGTGGATGACATTTGCCTGATTCTGCTCTCCTTCCTGCCCCTCCCAGGTGGATAACGACACCATTACCTACTCCAACTTCCTCAAAGCGACTGCTTCAAGAAGCATCATCAATAGGAAGAGGGACCTCCAAATTCACGTCAGCTGCAAGATGCTCCAGAACACCTGGGTTAACACGGTCTATGTTACTAATGACACCATAGACATTGAGAACACACAATACGGCAATTTTGACGTGAACATTTCCTTTTATACATCCTCTTCATTCCTGTATCCGGTGACCAGCAGCCCATACTATGTGGACCTAAACCAGAATTTGTACCTTCAGGCTGAAATCCTCCGTTCTAACCCTTCCCTAGCCTTATTTGTGGACACCTGTGTGGCATCACCAAATCCCAATGACTTTACATCTTTGACCTACGATCTCATCCAGAGCGGGTAAGTAGCGTCTTCTGGGAGTGGACTTCAGCTTTTACCTGATAAACTCATGCCCAGCTAGCCCAGAGCACAAGGAATGCAGACTGGGCTCCAGTAGCTCAGGCTTCAGCAGCCAGGCTATCATTTCTGGGTATCTGGAGAACTCAGGGAGTTGTCAGTTGTCATCCAGCAGTTTAGCTATAAAGTAACACTAGACCAAGTGACTAAACTCCAGCCCAGTCTTAAGGTTCCAAAGATATGCATGTAGCAGGAGCAACATTGATTTTGAAGCAGACTGCAGTTGAGAAGCCAGCGCAGTGCCATGCTAGCTGCATCACCCTGGATAGAAAATCGCACCTCTCTGAGCCAGTTTCTTCAGCCATCAGATGAGTGTAGTGAAGCCCTTATCCCAGTCTGTTGGGAAGGTTAAACAAGAGGTAGATGGCACAGTGGATAAAGAGGCTGCCCAGCAGGTGGTCCACAGGAGGGTTGTGAAGGGAGCAGGTGACCCCGTGACCGCCATCCTCCCCAGAGGACGTGCACTGCGTGGTCGGGTGGCATGAGGAGCGCAGCGCCTTGCTGAGAGCTCACAGCCACTCCTCTGCTCCTCCAGGTGTGTGAAGGATGAGACCTACCAAACCTACCACCAGCCCTCGTCCAACATCGTCCGCTTCAAGTTCAGTTCCTTCCACTTCCTGAACCGCTTCCCCTCCGTGTACCTGAAGTGCAAGATGGTCGTGTGCAGGGCGTATGACCCCTTCTCCCGCTGCAACAGAGGCTGCATTGTGAGGGCCAAGAGGGATGTGAGCTCCTACCAGGAGAAGGTGGATGTCGTCCTGGGACCCATCCAGCTGCAGGCCTCGCCCCAGAAGAGGAACCTCGGTAGGTGGCCCCCCTCCCACCCCCCCATCTGCCTGGGACCCGGACTGTGGGCCACAGGGACTCAGGCTGCTTCCGTGGCTGTCCTATTTCCCCTTGAATAGGGCACCTGTGCTATATGACATGGAGTCGATACAGAGTCAAACTAGACCTGGTTCCCATGTTCTTCCAAGGGCTTCTGGTCTGTGGGGGGGATGCATGTGAGGGGTTTGGTCAAGACAGTTCTAACCTGGGACACAGCATACCTGACACCTTTATCCTGTGAGTTCTGAATACCGATCTCACACTCATCCATGAAACAAAAACGTTAATACTTAGCTCTTAGGACTGCAGAGAGGGTTACATAAAACACCATTAGTTACACTGCTTTGGCCTCTGCCTGGTACAAGTCATTGGCTGCAAAGATCAGTGACTTTGTTACCATCATATTGTCATCAATGTTAACATTAATGATCACATTATTACCTATGATGATAACAAACTGTACCTTAAGGGTTGTGACCTCAGGGTCTGTGCAGGGCCGTGTAGATCCAGGCAGGACTGGTTTATTCTGACAGCTCCTAGCGGCTGACCCTGGAAAAGCCATTTCATTTTCTGCACCTGGAATGGGGAGCAGAGTTCCCCTGCTGTGCTGTGCTGTTGTGGGTGCAGATGAGGTTATGTTTGCAGAGGGATTCCCATCATTTCTGGGCCAGGCTGGGCCAGGTCAACAAATGTGGTGGTGTTAGTGGTGGGGCAGCAGTAGCTGCCACAATCCCCCCTGAAGGCACAGGCTCATCCTCACAGAGGTTCTTTGATAGCTCCCTCCCTCCCAGGGCCCAGACCCAGGCCCTCCCCTAGTCTGGCTGCTTCCAGGCTCTTCCCTCACATTTTCAGCATTCCGGGCATTTTTGTTGTTGTTCAGTTGCTCAGTCGTGTCTGACTCTTTGAGATGCCATGGACTGCAGAACGTCAGGCACTGTCCTTCACTATCTCCCAGAGCTTGCTCAAACTCATGTCCACTGAGTCAGTGATGCCATCCAACCATCTCATCTTCTGTCGTCCTCTCCTCTTGCATCCAATCTTTCCGAGCATCAGCGTCTTTTCCAATGAGTTGGCTCTTCACATCAGGTGGCCAAAGTATTGGAGCTTCAGCATCAGTCCTTCCAGTAAATACTCAGGGTTGATTTCCTTTAGGGTGGACTGGTGTGATCTTTGGAAGATCATCTCTGGAAGGTCTATTATGTGCTAGGAGATAGAACTAAATAGATCAAAACCCCTGCAGCTCCAGCAGGAGGAGACACAGCTCCATCACAGGTCACCTGCCATGGCGGGTGGAGCTACAGAGAGAAGGAAGGTGGGGCAGGGACCGGACAAAGGGTGCCGATGGGGCACCGCTCCTGTCTCTCCTCTCTCTCTATTCCCACTGACACAGCAGTAGCTCAAGGTCTGTGTCTCTGCCTCTTGCTGGGACCTTTGTAGCCATTCCCAGATGGGGTCAAATGCCCCAACTCCCTCCCTTCACATCCATTAGGCGCCTTCAGCCGGAGAGACTATCCCAAAGCCCATCTCTGCCCTTATGTTTAGAATCCTTCATTGCTCCTAAGAGCTGACAAGACACTGAAATCTCCCAAGGCTGACACTCAGCTGCCCTCGAGGCGGGGGGAATCTGGCTTCAGTTTCCTGAAAAGCACTCCTCTCTCCCTTTATTTTTTCCCTCCCACCAAATGGTTCTGATTGCCATCACCGAGCCCTGGGACCCCCCCGCCCACCCTGCGCTTACTTGTCTCCCCTTCTCCTTCCCTGCTGGGCTCATCCTGACCTCAAGTCTCCTCTCCTTCCCAGACCGGCAGGTGGTGGACATAGAGGAGGAGACCAGCACCCACGGGAGCTACCACACTGCCGCCATTTTTGCCGGGGTCCTCGTGGTTATGGTCGTGGCCGTGGCAGCCTTCGCACTGGGGCGGAGAGTGCGGGCGGCCTGTGCCCAGCCTCCAAGCACTAAGATGTGAAGCAGGAGGATGTGGTGCTCAGACCCAAGTCCCTGTGCTCTGGAGCCATGTGAGGAGGGAAGAAACCAGCATCCAGAGCTTGGTACCCAGAGCACACAACTGTGTTAAACTCTGGCCTGGTGCATGGTGGGGGTGGATGGAGGAGGGGGGTGAGAAAAATGAGAGCAGGTTTCCCCCAAAACATGGGCTCGGCACAGGGACAAAATGTCAGGCAAGCAGGTCAGGGACCTAAAAATCCTGCCTGTAGCAGGGATCTTACACACTAGGAGCACTTGTTGTGGATAGAATTTCTTTTCTGACCTTTTAGGAACCAGATTCTTCGGCCTGTGGTGTATATATCTTAGCCTTTCCTTGTTATAGGGCAAGCTGAATAAAGAACTTTTTTCAAAGCAACTGTCAGATTGGTCACTTGTTTCCGAGGCTGCACCCAGCATGGACCTCTTCATGTTTGGTAGACGGGTAGAGGGGCTCCCGCAGGAATGAGAATGGCCGCAGGGCCCTGCGCTGTAGTGACCCCAAGACTGGGGAGACTGTGGAGTGAGCAGTGGACAGACAGGACCGACACAGCTTCCCAGCTGTTTCCAGTCACGGCCCCTGGGGGTCTTCATAGGCAAGGTGACCGCGGGTGGGCAGACTGCCACCCACCCCCATATCTGCCTGCCTCCCCTCCCAGACCCATTACAGCCTCTGTAGAAGAGCCCTGGGGACACTTCCTTCTTGCTACGAGTCCTTGATGGAGCAGGTAGTTTCAGGAGGCCAAGGCTGACCTGAGGACCCTGGGGCAGCATCAAGCTGGGGCTGTGGGTTGAGAGGGTGAAATGTTAGGAGCTTACAAGGGGTCACAGGACAGAAACCAGCAGTGACCCTGGACACATCTCCTTCCTCCCATATGATCTCCTGGGAGGTGTGAGGAGGAGAGTGGATTTGGTGGAGGGTCAGGGAGTACAGGAAGTGGGAACCTTTAAAGTCTGTGAAGGCATCTCCCGCCAGGCTGACAGGGGGCCAGGTTGACGCTGCGGCAGAGGGTTGGCCATGTGGCCAATAAAACCTCTGTCCTTTGGCCAGTGGATCCTCATTTAAATCACTCTTGTTTGATGAAATACTAATGGCTGGTGGGGTGAAGCTCAGGGGTTACATGGGAGCTGGGACCCCCTGTCTCTCCTACAGGCAGGACCTACTGGAAGGACCAGGAGCCAGCCAACCTCATGGGGACTGATGAGCATCAACCCACCCAATGACCATCAACCGAGAGAGGCTGATGAAAATCTTCTGCTGGATCTGGGGCCCCACTGTGGGAGGCAGAAGACAGACACAGCTGGTGCTCTTGGATCTCTGACCAGATCTCCTACTAGAGCTGCCCTTGGTTCTGGACTCATGGCCCAGGAAAGGGCCATGTGGAGGTCACTGCAAAACTGCTAAGACAGGAGAGGAGAGTGTGGGGATGGAGGATGGGGACAGGGCAGAGGAAGAAAGACACAGAGATTCACAAAAACATCCCACTCCAAATGGACCTGTGAAACCAAACGACAACACATAAAATAGACGAAATGCTAAACACGTTGGCCAACGAAATCAACAATTGGAACAGATATTCACTCCGGATTAGCTTGTTTGGGTGAATGTTTTAACAAGGTGGGCTTCCCTAGTGGCTCAGATGGTAAAGCGTCTGTCTGCAATGCAGGAGACCTGGCTTCGATCCCTGGGTTGGGGAGATCCCCTGGAGAAGGAAATGGCAGCCTACTCCAGTATTCTTACCTGGGAAATTCCATGGACCATGGAGCCTGGTAGGCTACTGTCCATGGGGTCACAAAGAGTCAGACATGACTGAGCGACTTCACTTTTCACTTTTAACAAGGTGAATTTTAGGTAACATAGGATGAACCATTTTAAAGTGTGTACTTCAGTGGAATTTGGTATAAGTACCATGTTGCTGCTGCTGCTAAGTCACTTCAGTCGTGTCTAACTCTGTGCAACCCCATAGACGGCAGCCCACCAGGCTCCTCTGTCCATGGGATTTTCCAGGCAAGAGTACTGGAGTGGGTTGCCATTGCCTTTTCCAAATCACCATGTTGGGCAACCACCATCTCTGTCAACTTGCAATGCATTTTCAGCAGCCCTAAATGAAGCTCTGTGCCCATAAACGGTCATCCCTCTCCACCTCCATCCAATTGGAAGATTAACACTACCTCGAAACCATGAATCTTTTATGTCTTTATGGATTTACCTAGCATTCTAGATTAATTTTTTAAGATTAATTTTTAAGAACACTCCTGCAAAGATTGTAATTGGAATCTTAAAGGTGACCAATAGTATTATTGAAAGCATAACTTTTAATATTTCTAAAAAAAATTATTTTGAAATAACTTAAAACTCATACAGGCACAGATTCTCAACAAAATCATAGTATACTGAATCCAGCAATGTTTAAAAAGAATTATGCACACAGTCATATGGGGTCTGTTATGAGTACACAAGTCTGGCTCAACCTTCAAAAGTCAATTATTGTAATCTAGCACATCAAAAAGGCAAAAAAGAAAAATCACATGATCAGAACAATATATGCATGGAAACACTTGAAAGAATTCAGCTCATTCATCAGAAGTATTCAGAATGAAATAGGAACAGAGAGAAACTTCCTCAGCTTGTAAAAGAATATGTATAAAAACCCCATAGCTGGCATCATACTTACTGAGAGACAATGCTTTCCCACAAATATCTGGGTCAGGGCAAGTATATCCTCTCTTACTACTCATTTTCAGTATCATACTAATTACTGAAAAGTTTTGTTTCCAGTATGCAATAGGCAAAGAAAGTAAGTAAAAAACATTCAGATTGGTAAGGAAGATATACACTTTGTTCACAGATGACATGATCATTTCTTAGATAATGTGAAAGAATTGTTTAAAAAAAAACTACTTGAAGTAATATATGATCATAGTAAGGCTACAGAATAAAAAGGTTAATACACAAAAGTCAATTGCTTGCCTATATATTAGCAATGAACAAGCAAAAAAATTGAAATAAAACCTATATAATTTAGTTTAGAACCCCAAAATGAAATGCTGAGGTTTTAATTAAACAAAATTATTTCATGATTTATATGAGAAAAACCACAAAACTCTGTTCAAAGACATCAAAGTCCAGCTAAGTGAATGGAGAGACAATCCATGTTCAAGGCCAGGAAGACTCAGTATTGTCAAGATCCCAAATTGAGCTATGAATTCAATGCAACTCCTTTGATATCCCAGCAAGTTATTTTGTGGGTATTGACAAGCTGATTGAAAGCTTTATTTGTGGAGGGAAATGATTCAAATAGATGAGAAATTATTGAAGGAGAAGAACAAAATTGGGAGACTGACACTATCTGACTTCACAATTTACTACAATGCTACAGTTACCAAGAGAGTATGATCAGCTCACACAGCTTAATTAAAACAAAACAAAACAAAATTGCTCAAAAAAATGCAGAAGTCCTAAACAGACATTTCTCCAAAGAAGACACACAGAGGGCCAATAGGCACATGAAAAGAATCAATACCACTAATTATTAGAGAAATACAAGTCAAAACCACAATGAATTATTACATCACACTGATCAGAATGGCCATGATTAAGATGTCTACAAATAGCAAATGCTGGAGAGAGTGTGGAGAGAAGGGAACACTCCTACACTGTTGGTGGGAATGTAAATTGGTGATGCCACTATGGAGAACAGTACAAAGGTTCTGTACTTAAAAACTAAAAATAGAGTTAATATATGATCCAGAAATCCCACTCCTAGGCATATATCCAGAGAAAGCTCTAATTAAAAAAGATACATGCGCTTCCCTGGTGGCACAGTGGTTAAGAATCTGCCTGCCAATGCAGGGGCCATGAGTTTGATCCCTGGTCCAGGAAGATCCCCCATGCCACCACGGAGCAGCTAAGCCTGTGCACCACAGCTACTGAAGCCTGTGCTCCACAAGAGAAGCCACTGCAATGAGAAGCCTGTTCACCTCAACGAACAGTAGCCCCGATCTCCACAACTAGAGAAAGCCCACAGCAATGAAGACTCAGTGCAGTCAAAAATAAATACAGAAAAATAATTTTAAAAGATATATGCACTCTAATTAAATAAAATAAATCATTGCAGCACTGTTTACAATAGAATGACAAGGAAGCAATTTAAAGCCCATTGACAGGTGAAAGAATAAAGAAGATGTGGTGTATATATACATATATAGAGAGATACATACATACTACTACTGCTAAATCGCTTCAGTTGTGTCAAACTCTGTGTGACCCCATAGATGGCAGTCCACCAGGCTCCCCCGTCCCTGGGATTCTCCAGGCAAGAACACTGGAGTGGGTTGCCATTTCCTTCTCCAATGCACGAAAGTGAAAAGTGAAAGTGAAGTCGCTCAGTCGTGTCCGACTCTTAGTGACCCCATGGACTGCAGCCCACCAGGCTCCTCCGTCCACAGGATTCTCCAGGCAAGAGGACTGGAGTGGGGTGCCGTTCTCCATACATACATACTACTCAGCCGTAAAAGAATGAAATAATGTCATTCGCAGCAACATGGATGGATCCAGAGGTTGTCGTACTAAGTGAAGTAAGTCAGAGAGAGAGACAAATGTCATATGGTATCAGTTACATGTGGTATCTAATCATATATCTTGGTTCTTACACACAAGAGTTGAAAACATTTTCACACGAAAGTCTGCACTCAGATATTACGCAGCTTTATTAATAACTGTCATAACTCAGAAGTAACCAAGATGTCCTTTGGAAGGTGAACGGGTCGGTAAAGTACAGTACATCCAGAAATGGAACATTTTGTGGCACTAAAGAGAAATGAGCTATCAAACCACAAAAAGACACTTGGAAGAAACTGAAAGGCATATTGATAAGTGAAAGACGCCAATCTGATAAAGCTCTACACTGTACCATTATAGCTATTGGACATTCTAGAAAAGGTAAAGCTATGAAGACAATAAAAAGGTCAATGGTTTGAAGGGCTTAAGGGAGAATGATGACGATGTGGAGCCCAGAGGATTTTGAAAACTGTGATAATACTCCATGTGCTATTATAACGATGGATCCATGTCATATATTTTGTCCAAAGCCATGGATGTTCAACACCAAGAGTGAACCCTCATGTACACTATGAACCTCAGATGATTGTGATGCTTCAACTCTGATTCATCAGTTATGACAAATGTTCCACTCTGCTGAGTTTTGATGTAGTAGAGGAGGCTGTGCATGTGTGGAGCATGGGTTATGTGGGGAACCTCTGTTCCTGTCTCACAATTGTGCTCTGAATCTAAAACTGCTTTAAAAAGCAGTCTCATGATGGAACTTCCCTGGTGGGCCAGTGCTTAGGACTCCACCCTTCCACTGCTGGGGCCCATGTTTGATCCCTGGTCAGGAAACAAAGATCCCACAAGTGATATGGCATGGTCAAAAAATGGTCTTATGAAAACAAGCATAATGAGACAGATTTTAAAAATAAGTATTTTACCCATTCATCCATTCATTACTTCTTTGATTTAATAAATATTGTTTGTCAAAAAAAGAACTAGCAATTCAAAGTTTTCTGCTTCAAAAAGCGATGCTTCCTGAGAGTTTTTTATAATAATACAAAGTGAGTTTTATTTAGCACCTAACATACGAGATAATTTCACGTAAATTATAAGAAAGACTTGACAGAGAAATGAAGGGTACTTGGTGCAAATTTCGTCACAGGATGTAATGGATTACAATTTCCTGAGAGTTTTTTTAAAAAGAAATATAACTCTCAACAAAGTGTATATAGAGGGAACACAACTCAACATAATAAAAGCCATATACAACAAGTCCACAGCTCATATAATGCTGCTGCTGCTGCTGCTGCTAAGTCGCTTCAGTCATGTCCGACTGTGTGCAACCCCATAGACGGCAGCCCAACAGGCTCCCCCATCCCTGGGATTCTCCAGGCAAGAACAATGGAGTGGGTTGCCATTTCCTTCTCCAATGCATGCAAGTGAGAAGTGAAAGTGAAGTCACTCAGTCGTGTCCGACTCTTAGCGACCCCATGGACTGCAGCCTACCAGGCTCCTCCATCCATGGGATTTTCCAGGCAAGAGTACTGGAGTGGGGTGCCATTGCCTTCTCCAAGCTCATATCATATTCAGTGGTAAAAAGTTGAAAGCATTTCCATCCAAGATCAGGAACAAGTCAAGGATGCTCACTCTCACCACTTTTATTCAACATAGTATTGGAATTCCTAGTTACAGCAAGCCGAAAAGAAAAATAAAAGGAATTCAAACTGGAATGGCTGAAGTTAAATGTCACTGCTTACAAATGTCATCATAGTATAGATGTGTTCAGTCACTCAGTCGTGTCCAACTCTGCAACACCATGGACTGTAACTCACCAGGCTCCTCTGTCCATAGAACTTTCCAGGCAAGAGTAGTGGATCAGGTTGACATTTTCTACTCCAAGAGATCTTCCTGACCCAGGGATTGAACCCGCTTTTCCTGCATTGGCAGGAATTTTGTCAAATGTGTTGCACTGAACTTTGTGTGGATCACAACAAACTGTGGAAAATTCTTCAAGATATGGGAATACCACACCATTTTACCTGCCTCCTGAGAAATCTGTATGCATGTCAAGAAGCAACAGTTAGAACCAGACATGAAACAACAGGCTGGTTCCAAATTGAGAAAGGAGTATGTCAGGCTGTATACTGTCACCCTGCTTATTTAACTTATATACAGCATACATCATGCGAAACACCAGACTGGATGAAGCACAAGCTGGAATCAAGATTGCTGGGAGAAATATCAATAACCTCAGATATGCAGATGACACCACCCTTAAGGCAGAAAATGAAGAGGAACTAAAGAGTCTCTTGATGAAAGTGAAAGAGGAGAGTGAAGAAGTTGGCTTAAAGCTCAACATTCAAAAAATTAAGATCATGGCATCCAGTCTCATCAGTTCATGGCAAATAGATGGGGAAACAATGGGAACAGTCAGAGACTTTATTTTCTTGGGCTCCAAGATCACTGCAATTGTGATTGCAGCCATGAAATTAAAAAAATGCTTACTCCTTGGAAAAAAAGCTATGACACACCTAGATAGTGTATTAAAAAGCAGAGACATTACTTTACTGACAAAGGTCCGTCTAGTCAAAGCTATGGTTTTTCCAGTACTCATGTATGGATGTGAGAGTTGGACTATAAAGAAAGCTGAGTGCCAAAGAATTGATGCTTTTGAACAGTGGTGTTGGAGAAGACTCTTGAGAGTCCCTTGGCCATCAAGGAAATCAAACCAGTCCATCCTAAAGGAAATCAGTCCTGAGTATTTGTTGGAAAGATGGATGCTGACGCTGAAGCTCCAATACTTTGGCCACCTGATGCGAAAAACTGACTCATGGGAAAAGACTGTGATACTGTGAAAGACTGAAGTCAGGAGGAGAAGGGATTGAAAGATGGTTGGATGGCATCACCGACTCAATGGACATGAGTTTGAGTAAGTTCCAGGAGTTGGTAATGGACAGGGAAGCCTGGCGTGCCATGGGGTCACAAAGAGTCAGATACAACTGAGCTGAAGTGGACTCGTACACTGGCAGGCTGATTCTTTACCACCAGCACTATCTGGGCAGCCCCATAGTACAGATTAAAAATCCTGAAGATGCCACCCAAGGACCACTAGAACTCATTGATGAACTAGGTAAATTTGCAGGATACAAAATTAATGTATAGAAATCTATTGTGCTTCTATACACTAATAGCAAACTATCAGAAAAAGAAATTAAGAAAACAATCCATTTATAATCACATCAGAGGTTATTTAATAAAACGTGATGACTGATGCCCTGAAATTGTCCACAGAGTGAAAAAAAGTTTTGTCGTCAAAGGTCATACTTTCAGGCAGTTTTACAAGGAAATATTGCTGTTTTCAATCATCTTTATCTTATTCAAAATATCTTAGAGAACTCAAAAAGCCTACCCAAATCATTTTAAATATAGAAAAATCTGAAAAAACTATGATCTGACATGAGTAATAGGCAAGGATAGTACAGGAAAGGAAATCAGTAAATAAAATTTATGAACATAGGTGCGAACATAAAATAAAAAAGAATAGGACAGAACTTCAGGAAACTAAATTCCATAATTTAAAAATAAATATTTATCCTAAGGATACAAAGATAACTTGAGATAAAAAAATCTGTGAAAGTAACTTCTCATATTAATAGAATAAACACTGAAATCCATATTAACACCTCAATGGATACAGAAGCAAACTCAAAAAAAATGGAATAACTGTTAACGTTGTAACAAAGCTATTAGAAATTAGTCATTGAAAGAAGCAAGTTTGCTTTCATAAATCACAACTAGAAAGAACATCCAGCAAAACATATAGTTTGTGATTAAGATATAAAGAGCATCCCTAGAAATGGCACCCCACTCCAGTATTCTTGCCTAGAGAATCCTGTGGACAGAGGAGCCTGGTGGGCTTCTGTCTATGGGGTCACGAAGAGTTGGACACGACTGAAATGACTTAGCATGCATGCATGCATTGGAGAAGGAAATAGCAACCCACTCCAGTATTCTTGCCTGGAGAATCCCAGGGACAGAGGAGCCTGGTGAACTGCCATTTATGGGGTCGCACAGAGTTGGACACGACTGAAGCGACTTAGCAGCAGCAGCAGTAGAGTTAAGAACACCACAAGATGGCTGTCATCATGTTTCATCAATATTGTGCTGAAAGATTTAGGAATTATGGCCTTTCCTCCAAAGAAAAGCAGAGCTAGAGCAGGTCTGCTTAGCTTGGGGGCTCAAAAGGAAGATAATTGTTGTTCTCCTAAGACTCTCTACGGAATCTTAGAAAAACTTTGTGTCCCTCGTATCCTGGGAACCTGAAGGGGTAAGGTTGTCTTTTCTGCACCTGTCAGTCAGGTTCCTTCTGACTGGGACCCCCATCTCAAACGCCTTCAACCACAAGGACAGGCAGTGCCTCCTGGAGCTGGAAGGGAGGGGCTTTGGGGCGAGCTTGCCCAGTGGCTCTGGACCAGTGGCCCACCATCCTCTTGCTCGCCTCCCGTGTGACTTGGCTTCACTCTCAGTGGGGAGGACGTGGAGCAGACCTCTCTCACCTCCCCTGCAGCCAGACCTCTCCCGTCCCTTCACCTGGGGACATGCTCATTCCTGCACTATCACCAGGACGGGGACTTCCTGTTGACCTCCTCTCAGAGCTGAGTCTGGGGTCAGCTTCTCCCGTGGTCCATGGCACACACAAGGGGAATAGAAATGGAATGAAATAGCAGTTCTCTATCAATGAGGAGGGAATCCGGGCTGGGAAGGCAGCTTACAAAATGCCCAACAGACCCTTCAGAGCCTCCCTGGGAATAAAAGCATGGTCACTGAGAAGGAGATGATGCCTATTCACGGGACGGTCTAGAAAGAGAGCAGCTGGGAAGCTCTGATGAGGTGGGAGACACTTAGGGGGGGTCTGTGAACCGGGTGCAGACACCCAGTGCATCTCATTGAGAGGAGAGGAGAGCTGTGCTGGGGAGCAGTCCACAGGGAAGGAGCTAGAAGCAAGGAGACCAGGTTTGTCTAGGATCCTCAGAAACCAGGCGTGAGCTTTGGGACAAACATCTGAAGGACGGAAGTCCTCAAAAACTATTACGTCATAAATTTCCTCCAGGGGGCACAGACACTTCAGGAACCTAAGACTGATTCCTGAGTGTCCCTGGGAAAGGGACTGTAGTTTCTTTTTTCCCCAGGCCAGTCACAGCCCTGCTTGGATGCTGCTGACACATGGGGACTGAAGTAGGATGCTTGGGCTGGGATGGAAGACAAGTAACTGCCTTCCTCCCATGGCTCCTGCATTCCCTCCATCCAGCCATTTACAGCCATGGGGTGCTCCTTGTTCTGTCCACAGACCAGAGCCAGGGAGTATTCTGTGTGTAGGGGACTGTAACGGATAACAGAGAATGGTAAGGGAAGGGAGATTCTAGATGGAAGGAGAACTATGAGGAATGATTGCATTTTATACAAATAGCAACCAGGGAGCATAACCAACTGGAGCAGAGTCAGCATTGTTTTCTGAGAGGGAGACCCTGTCCAATAAACTTCCTCCTCTCATCAGCCAGAAGAGCTTGAGTGAGCAGATGGCTCAGACAGCTTCCCTGTGTTCTGCTGGAGGTGGAATGTCCCTCCCACTGGGAGCCCATTAGGGCTCCTGTAAAGAAAGGTATGAGTTAGAAAGAGCAGGAAGTTCTACAACTCATAAGGAAAAGTGAGTGATGCAACAGTAATAAAAGCTTGGCTCAAAGATATATATGAACAGACATTTCTCAGAAGAAGTGGGGTTGGACTAGAAACACTGGAGAAGTGGCCAAATGCACTGGAGTTGGAGAAATGCACATTTTAATAGAAGATATTATTTCAAACAATGGTAATCACCAAGATGTTTTGAAAGACTTGGTAAAATTCAGAGCTGTTTAATCAGGAAACTGGACATCGGCTTCTCCTGGTTGGTGTGTATATAGCTGGTAATGATGCTTGGAAGGCCAGTGGGCTGCCATTCCTTTTGGTGGCTGAATGGTTATCATTTTAGGGATGGACCATGTTTTATTTATTTATCAGATGATGGAAATTTGGATTTTTTTCACTCTGTCTCTAATGAATAACGCTGCCATGAATATTCATGCACAATTCTCTGTGTGGACGCATGTTTTCATTTCCTTGGTAAATACCTGGTAGAAACCTGGGCCCATATACAAACTAGTGTGGAACATTTGAGAACCTGCTAGACTGTCTTCCACAGGGGCTTCTGCTGGGTTCTCACAACTTTGACACTCATCGGACTGAGCCACGTGGTCTTTATATCATAAACAGAAAGAATTCCGACATGTGTGTCCAGGTCACCCTTGTGGACACACCACACACAGGCTGACATGTAGTCCAGCTGCCCCACCAATCATGACCGGCACCTGGAGCAGGTGGGGGGCTGTTTACCTGCCTCTGCCCTGAGTGACACAGGAGGGCTCTTAAGACCAGGCAGCCAAGATATCAGACTGGTCCTGCTTCTGCCACTGGCACCCTGGGATGTGGGCAAGTCCCTTGGTCTCTCTGGGTCTCAGTTCCTCTCCATCCAAGTCATACTGAGGTTTATGAAGTAACTAGAGGTGGATATGCTGCAGCTGAACCCCAGGGAAGAGGGCCCTGAAAACAGGGCATCCTGGTGGTCTGTGGCTAATTTGCCAACCTTCATCAAGGACCACAAAAACAGGAGAGGGAGAGAAGAAACAGGCCATCATTTCCCAGTCTGGGTGGGAAAGGACACAGAAAATCTCTGACATAGACAAGGGGGAAGCAGCAGGCAGCCCGCTTCTCCTAGAGAACCCGGGGCTCCCGCAGCCTTGCTGAGCTGAGCTCCAGGGGAGGAGGAGGTCAGGTGTCAGCTGCTGTGTGTATATAGCCCCAGGCCTCCAGGGCCAGGCTCACTGCTGAGGCTGGTGCCAGGCTGCGAAGATGAAGCTGCCCAGCGTCATCCCTTGGGCCTTGCTGCTCAGCACAGGTAAAGCCTGGCCCCCAGCCCCTTGCCCCCAGGCCTCTCTGCTTCCTGTTCAACCTAGAGATTCTGTGCAGTTTGCTTGTTGCCACGGAAGAGGATCTGCAAGCTGCCTTCCTCCAAGGAGATGCCACCCTCAGCCTGGCCTGGAGGAGGAGGGTTCAGCAGCATGGCCGTGACCCAGGGCTGAGCATATAATGACTTTTAAGCATTTTCTGGGCTGTCTGTCCTTGTTCTGGCACGCATTCCCTGGGCCCCTCTGCCTTAACCAATGTCCCCTGGGATGCTTCCCTGGTGGCTGAGCTGGTAAAGAATCTGCCTGCAATGCGGGAGACCTGGCTTCAATCCCTGGGTTAGGAAGATCCCCTGGAGAAGGGAAAGGCTACCCACTCCAGTATTCTGGCCCAGAGAACTCCATGGACTGTATAGTCCACGAGGTCGCAAATAGTTGGGCACGACTGAGTGACTTTCACTCGCCTGGGATGCCCTGCGGGACAGCCAGCCCTCACCCACATCTGGATGAAGTGAACCAGTCGTGGTCAGCTTTTCAGGGGTCTTGGATGTGTGACCAGTGTGGGTGCTGGAGGTGGGACCCTGGCTGGACCTGATTGGAGGGTGGCATCTAAGGGGAAGCAGGGGCCCCTGGAGAAGCCCCTGGACAAGTGGGTTGCTCTGCCTCTGCCCCTGGGAATGAGACGTGGCAGCAACATGAGCTCAGGAATGACCAGCAGGAGCAGCAGCTCCCAGCAGGGCTGAGGCCATCCTGACAGGTAGTCATAATCCTTCAAGGGGCTAGCCGTTGGGCCTGCACTGAACACAGAGGGGCCCACGCTGGTTTGGGCTCCCCAGGTGGCGCTAGTGGTAAAGAATCTGCCTGCCAATGCAGGAAACTCAAGAGATGCGGGTTCGATCCCTGGGTTGAGAAGATCCCTTGGAGAAGGCAATGGCAACCTGCTCCAGTATTCTTGCCTGGAAAATTCCTTGGACACAGGAGCCTGGTGGGCTACAGCCCATGGCGTCTCAAAGAGTCTGACACGACTGAGGGACTCACTACTCATGCTGGTTCCCAGTGCTGGTGGGAAAGAATAGGAAGGCAGCCATTTCTTCAGGGAAATCTGTCTCCTCCTTCCTGGGTCTCTCTGTCTGTCGCATTTTGTGATTCCTCCTCTGCCCTTTTCAGCTCCGTCTCCTCTTTTCCTCTCGCCTCACTCAGCTTCCCTCCCCTCTCCCTGTTTTTCCTCCGCTGCTCATCTTTGCCCCTCACACTTCCTATCAGGGACTGTCCCCATGACTAGGCTCTTTCTTCCCTCCCCGCTTCTCTCCCTACAGTCAATGGTGGGTCACAACTAGGAGCTGAGTGGGGGCCGAGCGGAAGGAGAGGGTCGTGCAGTCAGTGTGTGCGCCCAGATCCTTCTCAGGGTCCATCCCAGGCTCCTGTGATGAGGCCCGGGGTGGGGGTGAGGAGGGGCAGCCCTTCTCCTGGGACACTTCATGGGCGCCTTGTAGGTAGAAATAGGTCCATCAGAGCCCCTCCTGCTTCTGCTGTTTCTCAAGTGCCTTCAGTTCAAATCGTCAGTAGATCAAGATGGCATGTTTTGGGGTGATGTGTCTTGAACTCCTACAAGGGGCTGTTTGTTCCCCTGCTTCAAAGTCGGGACCTCAGACTCTAGATCAGAGGAGGTCACTGTATGTGTAGGTCCAGGCCAGATATGTCACCTGAAGGGACAGGAATGATTTCTGCTTCTGTCCCTGAGGCCTGCTTTCAGGCAAACCTTAATCTGTGTCTTCCTAAGCAGACTGTGATGGATGCCCCAGGGTGGGGAGGATTTTTTTTTATATTTTAATTTTTATTTATTTTTTTGAATTTAAATTTATTTTAATTAGAGGCTAATTACTTTACAGTATTGTATTGGTTTTGCCATATATCATCATGAATCCACCACGGATGTACACGTGTTCCCAATCCTGAACCCCCTCCCACCTCCCTCCCCATACCATCCCTCTATGAAAGTATGATAACACATTTATAGGAGACTTGGAAAATACAGAACAAAGTTACATATAGTTCCGCTATCTATTACAGTTATTTTTTAAAATAAATAAGATGTTTCATTGGAGTTTTAATATCAAACTCTCAAAATTAATAGAAAGAATATACAGAGAAGTAAAAGAATATAACAGACCTGAGAAGCCCTGTGAACCAATTCAGCATAATTAAGATTTATACAGTTTTCACACAACAGTAAGATACCAATTCTATTCAGGTTCCTATAGACGATAAACTAGGAGACACTGGAACATATCCAGGGACATAAGACAAGGTACAAAACTTTCATGGTCTAAAGGTGTTGAAATCATAGTCTGTTCTCTTATCACTGTGGAATTATGTTAGAAATCAATATCAAAAGAAATTTGAAAGTAACTGTGCCCCCAATCCAATGACACTTCAGACTCAGGAAGGGTAGGTGGGGATGGACTCCAGTGTCCTGGTTGACGTTTATGTCAAATAGTTTCCAGAGGGCTTGCTGATTTCTATTTACCAAGGAAAGCAGTTTCTACGGGAAAGGAAATGAATGAGTGGCAGGGTCCCTAGTGAGGAGCATCCCTGCACCAGGCACTGAGCTATGTGTGTGTGGACTGTCCTCTGGAACCAAGGAGGCTCTTACTGTTCATTTCCATTTTAGAGATGAATGGATTGAGGCTTAAGGAGAGAAAATGACTTGTCCAAAGCCATGCATCTCTCATCCCCACAGGGCTGTGACGAGGGCCAAGAATCAGATATTCTTAAGCTTTGCTACGCCTGATTGTTGTATCGTGAAGATAAGCCACAGTGCAGGTCCACTCTGGGAGGCCACGTGATTGAAAGCAGGGCCCTGGATCCATGCACCTAACTCAGGTCCCTGATACAGTGAAGCTTCTACAAAGTAAGATGGTTCACTTCTCCTTAACTGAAAATTTTACTCAATGTGTTCAATACAACATCAAATTCACCACCAAAGGATTAATGAGAAACATTCATGTCCTAGTTGGGTGAACTACTCTCTTCGTTTGGCCGGGACTGAGACATTTTCTGGGAGAAGGTGGTTCAGTGCTGAGACCTGGATAACCCTAGGCTAAAGGGACAAGGTGGTCACCTTCCCGGGGGCTGACTCTTCCAACTCTGGCTGCAGAGAGAGAACGTTGGCCCTAAACTGAGTAGATCTGGGGAAAACAAAGACATCAAGCTGAATGGGCTAGCCTTCGAAGGCCGTCCCTCTGCCCTTCCCCTGTGTGACCAGGACGGTCCCCAGGGTGGAGGCAGCGAAGCATTTCTCTCCTCTCACGGCCATCCCTTGGCACACGGCTCGTCGTCACTGGGTTGTGCGTTTTCCATTCTCTTACCCTGACCCCTCTGTAACCTCTCATTTTCACGATGTTTTCTGTTTTGCTACCTTTCAGCCACAACGGTTTCAACAGAATCGGATGAAGGTAAGTGTAGACGATGTGATTTCACCACTTCCCCTCATCACGTAGAGATGAGCCTTAAAGTTCAGGTGCAAGTGGCTTCTCTACAAGGGAGATGTACGTACCCGTTACCAAAAGAACATAGCTTTCTGTACTTCACAGCCTGGCTCCGTCATCACAATCCCTAACTCCAGTCTCTCCTGACCTCTGAGGACGCCCCGTCTGCCTCATTCCTTCTCTCCACCCCACCGCATCTTCCAAAATCAGGAGAAGCCTCACTGGGGGTTGCGGGGAGGAGGAAGGGGCCACATCTCCATGAAGCAGGTGGCCAAGGAGGATGGAGCCGCCTCCTAATGGCTGGGGGACATCACCATCTTCAGGGTCAGAGATGAGAGCTTCACAGGGAGAGGGAGTGAGGATATCGTGATGGACCGGGTCAGAGGGTGCAGCTGACCAGAGATGTGCTGTGTGCTCTAGAGGTTTCCAGGCCCAGGCACTGGCTGAGCACCTTCCAACCAGGAGCTCATTAGATCCAAATGCCCGAAGGAAAATGCTCCTTTTATCCTCACGTACAGATGTGGAGCCTGAGCGTCACTGAGTGGGTCCCGGTGCTCCCTGCAGGTCTGCACAGTGAGTGGGTTTTCATGGCTCTGAGGGGTCTGGCTCCTCAGGCTGTTCCTTTGCTATTTCTCAGGCTTCACTGGGAAGAGACACACAGCACCCAGAAGGAGGGGTTTGTGTGCACCTTTTGACTTTCAGTCTGACCATGCTGTTGATGATAAAGATTTATTTGCTGAAGAGGGATTAAATATATCTGTTTCCAGGGGTCAAAACAAATTTCAGTGATGGGTATGGTTCCCTTTATGATGTTTAAAAGAGTAAAACATCAAAATCACTTTTTTGGAGGTCATTAGACTTGGATCATTGATGTTGATTTGTGATTTCTGGAATCCGGAAATCACAAGGTTTAATGATGGTGTGGGCCCCAAGAATGGTACAGCAACCCCCGCCCTCCAACCCAGGGGTTGTCACAGCCTCTGGGCACCAAGAAAACTGCCTTCTGTTGTAGACGCTAGAAAATGTGGGGGAGTCCGCAGAAACTTCTCTGGGAGGATCTCCAGCTATTCCTCATGGGAGCCAAAGTGTACCTGGACCATCCTCTTGGAGAGAGGTTATAGAATTGTACTGACAATTCCATTTCTCAGGTCAGTGCTCAGTTGAGTGTTCTTTGCTGATGGTGTGGTTTTATGGGAAGGTGTCCCTTTTTGCCCCTTTCTGTTTCCCCTGCACCACCCAGCACACACATCCAGACACATCCTGACTCCAGCTCACTCCTGCTGATGACCGTGCATGGCCCCCTACCCTCTGCATAGAGCTGACCCTCCTTGCATGGCTTTCAGATCCCTCCAGGGGACCCCTGATCTCCCCTCCCTTCTAACCTCTTCTCCCCTCTGCCCCCTCTCTGAGCTGAGCCAGCACACACTGAGCTGTGGACCCATCAGACGGTTGGGCAGCTCTGAGCCTTTGCTCACACTGTCCCCTCTACCTGGAAGGCACCTTCCACCTCTCCCAGACTCATCATCTGCTGCTTAGGGTCCTCATTTCCTAGTTCACGAGTTCACTGGAAGAAGAACTTTTCCATCGCACCAGAAACCCCTGCTCTGACTCTGTCCACAGCTGGGCAGATCTTTCTCGCATTTGTGCCCCATCCATTAATCCGTGCAAAACTCTGGGGGACTGACAGCATAACATCACTCCTGCTGACGTCTGAGTTTGTCTCTCCTAGGATGCGTGTCTATTGCTTGTTTGCTTGTTTTACCTAGGAGTGAATAACTGAATGAAAGATCTAATAAATGTTTGAAAGTATGAAGGAAGTTATAATGCTCCAGAAGGTATTTCCAAAGTAGCAATAGTTACACCATTTCTGTAGCAGGTTATTCTTCATATATTTCAACCTGGAAGTGACATTCTCATTTGTGGAATAAAGGTCACCGTCAGGGGAGGCTGAGATTAGTTCTATCATCTTATAGCTGAGGGCCGTGTCCTTCTGTGAGATCAGGTCTCCCACTAGGCGGAGGAGCTGCTCCATGTGAGGAGGACAACCTGGAGATGCCTGCCTCACAGCAGGGCTCAGACCATCTACCAAACCCACACGCCAGGGCTGAAGGAGGGAGGCATTTCCTACATCACCATTTCTGTTAGGATCAGAGGGATAGATTATTCTAAAAGTTTTCATTATTGTCTCTTTGACACTCCCCAAGACAAGTTTTGGATATGGGACTAGGAAGGAGTGAGTCCAAGAGCGAGCTAGTATAGAGGGAGCTGAGTGTGTGTCCTGGTGAGATGTCCCTTCCGTGTCTCGTTTTAGCCCAGGGAGGCTCCAGCCTCGCTCCTGGGTGGGACACACGCTGGTGGCTGAGAGAGGAAGACAGGGTGGGGTCAGGTCTGATGGGCAGGAGGAGGAGACAGAGACCTCAGCAGGAGTGTGACACCCCGAGTGTGCACTTTGCCCACAGCAGGGAGAGCTGGACGGCCCTCTCGCCTCTGTAGATCCTGGAGGCCAAGAAGGGGTGCTGGGCCCCCTGTGCCAGGGGTGCAGAGGGTGAAGCAGGAGTGGCATCACACACGCCTGTCTGGGCCTCACCTGACTCCGTGCTTGTGCCCAAGGAAACGGTCCTCAGGGTTGGTTGTACTGTGCCCTCCCATGGCTCCTGATCCCAGAGTCCTGGGCGGGCTTCCCTGAGCCCCGTCAGGGGGGTTGCCCCGGAGGCAAGGAGTCACCTGCAGCCCCTGTGGGAGCGAGGGTCCTGGGTGGCCACCACCCACTCCTGAAGGATGAGTCTCCTTCCCCGTGGGCACCAGCCTGGGAAGTCTGGTGCACAAAGCTGTGTGATTGTGTGGGGTCTGGACTGGGGAGGCTGCCTGCCGGAGGGACCACGATTCCCAAGGCTGATGCCTGCCCTTCCCTCTGCTCCAACAGCCTCAACTGTAATGAAGAGTATGTGGAAATCACAGACGGGCTGCCAGACAGTACTACATTTGGGAAGTTCTGTTCAGGGGGACACCTGGTGTTTCGATCTTCTTCCAATGTCATCACCGTGAAGTACTACAGAAGTTCCAACCAGCCAGTATCTTCTTTTGATATATTTTACTACGGGCGTCCATCAGGTAGGTGAGATGGACAGGGGTCTGCTGAAGTGCCCTCTCCTGTCCGTGCGTGGCTCTGTGGCCACTTGGGCATGTGGCTGTTACATGACTGCTGAAATAAGGTGGAATCTAAGTTCTGCATGATCATCACTGGGTGAGCGAGAGTCAGGATGACCCAGTGAGTCTCTCCAGAGACATCCACCCGCTCATTCTCAACATTCTGCATCTGAGATAGTGGAATTGGAAAGACCCATATGAAAATTCTTTTCAAATTTTACTCTTCCCTTTGATTATGTCCCATATTCCTCCCAAATAGAAAATTTCCCTTTCTGGATCTTATAACCTTAAGCATTTCTAGTGTGTACATTTAAAATGTGTACTACATAGTATACTATATAAAACGCATATATTTACCAGATATGTAGATATAACGCACATATATATCTTAGGATATAGATATAGCAGGATGGATATTCGCCATTTACTACACAAAATGTATATTATGTTCACCAAACATTTATGCGTACAAATGTATACATGTGTCACCTAGGGCAAATCAGACAGTTTCTCAAAACTGTTTCTTTTTTCTCATTAATGATCAGCTAAACTTTTCCCCCACTTATCAATGGGAAGAAAATGCTTGTTTAATTGAAGTGAAGTGAAAGTCACTCAGTCATGTCCGACTCTTTGCGACCCCATGGACTGTACAGTCCACTGAAATCTCCAGGCCAGAATACTGGAGTGGGTAGCCTTTTCCTTCTCTAGGGGATCTGCCTAACCCAGGGATTGAACCCAGGTCTCCTGCATTGCAGGCGGATTCCTTACCAGCTGAGCCACAAGGGCAAGAAAGTGAAAGTGAAATCACTCAGTCATGTCTGACTCTTGTGACCCCATGGATTGTAGCCTATAAGGATCCTCCATCCATGGAATTTTCCAGGGAAGAATACTGGAGTGTGTTGTCCTTTCCTTCTCCAGGGGATCTTCCTGACCCAGGGATTGAACCCGGGTCTCCCGCATCATGGCAGATGCTTTTACCGTCTAAGCCACTAGGGAAGCGCCCCAAGCCAAAAGGGAAGTCCACAAATACTGGAGTGGGTAGCCCATGCCTTCTCCAGGGTATCTTCCCAACCCAGGTATTGAACCAGGGTCTCCTGCATTGCAGGCGGATTCTTTACCAGCTGAGCTATGAGGGATGCCCCTGTGTAACTGACTTAACCAAACTCTAGTTAAGTTCTCCATCCACAGCTTAGTGATCGTGCTCACACCTAAGAGTGGACAAGTGTTGCAGATGAAAACAATCTTGCTGGAAGACTCTTCTGGAATCAGCTGACCACGAGGAGAGACACATCCTGGTCACCTATCTGATCACATCTGCTTGTCCCATCCAGTCTCCTCCATCCTTTCCAGCTTTCTGTCTCTTCCCTGCAAAGAAAGATTCCTTATTCCTGAGTTTTCGATACTTGCCAGTCTTGTTGTTGGATCATTCCACTTGTTATTATAATCATTTTGAATAAAGTCTCTTTACCTGGTCTTGATTTGTTCTTTTACTCTAAATGTCCTCATGTCACAGGTTAGAGAATCAGACATCAGTGAGAATGACAGGAACCTCTTCTGAAGTTCTTTAAAATCATAGAGGTTTTTATTTTTTGAGGCCTGTCTTTGGATAGTTACTTTGCCTATTTACTATTTCCCTCTTGTGCCCAAGATAAACCTCTAAGACAGAGTAGAGACATTGGAGCATCTTTCTGCTAAACTTTCTGACAATGTGGTTGGTGATAAAGAATATTTGATGGTGATACATTAAATTTCTTCAAATGCCCACTGGCCAACTAGAACTACATTCGGGTGTCTTTAAAAGATATGCAAAGAATAAAACATGTTTTGTTTGTGGGATCATCAGATTCAGGGGTTTTTGTTGGTTGGTTGGTTGGTTGGTTGGTTGGTTTTTATTTTTTTTTATTTTTTATTTTTTAACTTTATTTTATTTTTAAACTTTACATAATTGTATTAGTTTTTCCAAATATCAAAATGAATCGGCCACAGGTATACATGTGTTCCCCATCCTGAACCCTCCTCCCTCCTCCCTCCCCATACCATCCCTCTGGGTCGTCCCAGTGCACTAGCCCCAAGCATCCAGTATCGTGCATCGAACCTGGACTGGCAACTCATTTCTTACATGATATTTTACATGTTTCAATGTCATTCTCCCAAATCTTCCCACCCTCTCCCTCTCCCACAGAGTCCATAAGACTGTTCTATACATCAGTGTCTCTTTTGCTGTCTCGTACACCGGGTTATTGTTACCATCTTTCTAAATTCCATATATATGCATTAGTATACTGTATTTATGTTTTTCCTTCTGGCTTACTTCACTCTGTATAATAGGCTCCAGTTTCATCCACCTCATTAGAACTGATTCAAATGTATTCTTTTTAATGGCTGAGTAATACTCCTTTGTGTATATGTACCTCAGCTTTCTTATCCATTCATCTGCTGATGGACATCTAGGTTGCTTCCATGTCCTGGCTATTATAAACAGTGCTGCGATGAACATTGGGGTACACGTGTCTCTTTCCCTTCTGGTTTCCTCAGTGTGTATGCCCAGCAGTGGGATTGCTGGATCATAAGGCAGTTCTATTTCCAGTTTTTTAAGGAATCTCCACACTGTTCTCCATAGTGGCTGTACTAGTTTGCATTCCCACCAACAGTGTAAGAGGGTTCCCTTTTCTCCACACCCTCTCCAGCATTTATTATTTGTAGACTTTTGGATCGCAGCCATTCTGACTGGTGTGAAATGGTACATCATAGTGGTTTTGATTTGCATTTCTCTGATAATGAGTGATGTTGAGCATCTTTTCATGTGTTTGTTAGCCATCTGTATGTCTTCTTTGGAGAAATGTCTATTTAGTTCTTTGGCCCATTTTTTGATTGGGTCGTTTATTTTTCTGGAGTTGAGCTGTAGGAGTTGCTTGTATATTTTTGAGATTAGTTGTTTGTCAGTTGCTTCATTTGCTATTTGGTTTTTAATGTTTACAATGTTGTGCTGGTTTCTGCCATACAACAGCATGAATCAGCCGTAATTTTACATATATCTCCTCCTTCGTGAGCCTCCCTCCCCTCCTCCATCCTAGCCCTTTAGGTCCTCACCGAGCACCAGACTGGGCTTCCCATGTTATAGAGCAACTTCTCTCCAGCTACCCATTTTACACGTGTTAGTGTATATATGTTGATGCTACTTTCTGCATTCGTCCCACTCTCTCCCTGTGCCACTGTGTCCACAGGTCCAGTCTCTATATCTGCATCTCCACTGGGTTCATCTATACCATTTTTCTAGATCCCATAAGTAAAGTGTTAGTTGCTGCAGCATGTCCAACTCTTTGCAAACCCATAGACTGTAGGCTGCCAGGCTCCTCTGTCCATGTAATTTTTCAGGCAAGAATACTAGAGTGGGTTGCCATTCCCTTCTCCAGGGGATCTTCCAGACCCAGGGATCAAACCCAGGTCTCCTGCATTAGCAGGCAGATTCTTTACCATGTGAACCCAAGCCCCAAATCCCATCAGTTTCAGTTCAGTCACTCAGTCATATCCAATTCTGCGACTCCATGGACTGCAGCATGCCAGGCTTCCCTGTCTATCACCAATTCCCAGAGCTTGCTCAAACTCTTATCCATTGAGTTGGTGATGCCATCCAACCATCTCACCCTCTGTTGTTCCCTTCTCCTGCCTTCAGTTTTCCCAGCACCAGAGTCCTTTCCAACTAGTCAGTTCTTCACATCTGGTGGCCAAAGTATTGGAGCTTCAGCTTCAGCATCAGTCCTTCCAGTGAACATCCAGGACTGATTTTCTTTAGGATTGATGGGTTTGATATGCCCATGCCATCCTGAACGTGGCCAATCTCGTCTGACCTTGGAAGCTAAATCCCATATATACATGTGCTAATATACAATATTTATTTTTCTCTTTCTGACTTTCTTCACTCTCTCTAACAGGCTCTAGGGTCATCCACCTCACTAGAACTGACTCAAATTTGTGCTTTTTTATGGCTTAGTAATATTCCCAGATTCAGGTTTTGATGCTGCATTTTACCAGAGGCCAAGATGTTAGGAGGACCAAGAAGCATAATATCTGCCTGCGTGACACAAACCCCACACACGAGGGCACACCGGATCCTCCTCTGTGTTACCTTGTTCTCTTTGGAGAGGTGGGGGTGTAGAGTCTCCTCCCAGACTTGGGCAGGGTCATCAGCTCCCCTGAGAGCACCACTCGTCAGGTGGGGGATGTAGAGTCTCTCCCCAGACTTGGGCAGGGTCATCAGCTCCCCTGAGAGCAGCACTCGTCTATCTGGACCATCCTGAGGAGACCAGCTCAGAAGCCGTGTTGGAGTCTCCCTTCCTCAGGTGAGTTCCCTGGAGGTGGGGCTTCTTTGCTGATGTTGTAGATTTTAGGAAAGATCCCACCCTGGTCTCTTCCAGTTCACCATCCAGCACACGCGTCTAAACACATCTGATTCCATTGGCACTTCCTGTTGAAAACCCTTCTCTGGATCTCTGTCTTCAGGATAAAGTTTACCCACTTTAGCCTAGTTTTCCAAAATCTTTCCTTTTCTGAGCTTCCCTCCCTTCTAACCTCTTCTCCCCTCTGCTCCTTTCAATGCTGGACCATCACATACTGAGTTTTGGAGACTGAAGAATTTGGGGCAACTCCATGCCTTTGTCACATGATCTCATCTGCCAGGATCGCATCTGTCCAAACCTTTTGACTCACATGCCCTCTGCCAGAACCGCCCCCCCCACCCCCATATAGGATACCATGGTTCAGATTGAGGGCTAATGTTACCTTATCATCTTCTTGACACCTCTTAGGTGCAGGGATCTCGCTCCTTTTCCCCCCTCACTTACCTTGTATAAATCCCTGGGTCATTTAACTTATCATTTGTTTATTCCTTGTGTGGCTGTACCACTGTGGGACTCCAATGTCCAAGTTGCAATTCTTAAATGAATGAATGAGTGAATGAGTATAGGTTCACACATGCATTTTCAATGATCCTGTAAAGTACTGCATTTCTTTCCAGCCAGTCTTCACACAGGTTAATTTGGGAATCATATTTCTTCCATTCTAGGCTGAGCTGAACATAACCTATATAAAACTTTGTTCTACATTTTCCAAATCTCCTGTAAATATGTTATCATACTTTCATAATTAAAAAAAAATGGAATTAATAATGAGAAGATTTCTTTTCAGAAAGTTGATAGTTCCAGGGAGTTTAACAATGAAAATCACTGTTTCGATGACCTTTAACTTTTCCAAGATATCTTGAGGAAGTGAAAAGGGTACCCAGCTCATTTTATAAATTTAGAATAATCTGATGTAAGTATAATCTGATACGAGTAATGGGAAAGAACAATACAGGAAAGAAAATGTCATGCAATCTAATTCAAGAACATGGATGTCAATAAAAGAGCAAAAAATGAAATAGAATACAGTTTTAGAAACTGGACTTAGTAGTGTGATAATATTTGTAAAGCATAAGGATTTATCCCAAGAGTACAACGATACACCAAAAACCTATTTAGAGGAACTTGTCATGTTAACAGAATAAACATAAAATCTATAATGACACATCAATAGATTCAAAACAAATGAAACAAAATTCTGTAACTATTAATGATGTCAAATAAAACTCTTAGAAACCACTCACTGACGGGTACAAGCTTAACATCATAAAGTGCAGCTATGAAAAACACCTAGCAAGACGGCTTCTTTACTGATGAGTCTTTGGAAAGAATTCCATTACATTACGAGCAGTACAGAATGGCTGGCATCACCCTTGGTCAATTTTCTGTTGCAGGATTTGAAATTTTTGCTTTTACTCTACACAAACACACACACCAAAACAGAGCTGGAGCAGGTTTGCCAGCTTGGGGATTCAAAAAGGGGATAGAATGTATTTCTTTTTTTAAGACTCTCTAAGAAATTTTAGGAACACTTTTTTGTTCTGGGATTCATGGCACCTTGAAGGGGTGAGGATATTTCCTCCTTCAAAAGACTGACATGCCATCCCAAACGCCTTCAACCACAAGGACGGGCAGCTCCTTCCTGGAGCTGGAAGGGAGGGGCTTTGGGGTGAGCTTGCCCAGCGGCTCTGGGCTGGCAGCCCACCATCCTCTTGCTCTGCCTCCCTTGTGACTTGGCCTCACCCTCAGTGGGGAGGACGTGGAGCAGACCTCTCCCACCTCCCCTGCAGCCAGACCTCCCCTGTCCCTTCACCTGGGGACATGCTCATTCCTGCACATCGCCAGGATGGGGAGCTTCCTGGGGACACTCACACCACCTCCTTCACCACTGAGGCCAGTCCTTGGAGCTGGGTCTGGGATCAGCTTCTCCCAAGGCCTGTGACACATGCAAGGGGAACAAATGCTGAATAAACCTGTGATTCTGGGAAGGCAGCTTACAAAATGCCCAGCAGACCCTTCAGCTCCTCCCTGAGAATAAAAGCATGGTCACTGAGAAGGAGATGATGCCTACCCATGGGACGGTCTAGAAAGAGAGCAGCTGGGAAGCTCTGATGGAGAGGGAGGTACTTAGAGGGTCTTTGAGCCAGGTGCAGACACCCAGTGCATCTCATGGAGAGGAGAGGAGAGGTGTGCCAGGGAGCAGTCCACGGGGAAGGGGCTAGAAGCAAGGAGACCAGGCTTGTTTAGGAACCTCAGAAACCAGGTATGAGGTTTGGGACAACCATCTGAGAGACGGAAGTCCTCAAAAGCTGCTGTTACCCCATAAATTTTCTCCAGAGGCTGTTGTGAATTTAGGAACCTGAGACTTTGATTCCTGAGTGCCCTTAGAAAAGAGACTGGTTTTTTCACCCCAGGCAGCCGCAGCGCTGCACGGACACTGCAGGGGAGGACAGCGAGCCTGATGTGGGATGACGTAGGATGAAGACAGGCTGCTTGGGCTGGGAGGTAAGATGAGGAACTGCCTTCCTTCCATGGTTCCCGCATTCCCTCCATCCAGGTACTTCCATCCATGGGCAGCTCCTTGGCCTCTCCACAGACCAGGGCCAGGAAGCATTCTGTGTGTAGTGGAGTGTGAAAGGAACCTGGAAATGATGAGGAAAGAGAGATTCTAGATGGAAGGGGAACTGTGAGGAATTATTGCATGTTATCATAGTCACAACCAGGGAGCTTAACCACCGGCGCAGAACCAGCATTGTTTTCTGAGAGGGAGACCCTGTCTAATCAGCCTACTCCTCAGGAGAGCTTGAGTGACCAGATGGCTCAGGCAGCTTCCCTGGGCTCTGCTTGAGGTGGAATGTTTCTCCCACTGTGAACCCATTAGGGCTTCTGTAAAGAAAGATATGACTTAGAACAGGAAGTTTCTACAACCCATAAGGAAAAGTGAGTGATGCAATACTAATAGAAACTGGCCCAAAGATATGCAAGAACATGCATGTCACCAAAGGCCTAGCATCGAGCTAAAGACACATGGAAAAGAGACCAAATTACTGAAATTTGGAGAAATGCACATTTTAAAAGTTGATTTATGAGCGTTTCTAATCTGCAAGGAATTCTGAAAAATTTAATAAAACTCAGAGTTGCTTACCTTCAGGAATATGGACATCGTGTTCTCCTGGTTGGTATGTAATTGTAATGGTCCTTGAAAGGCAATTGACTTGCTGTTCCTTTAAATGGGAGAATGACTTCCATTGTATAGACAGACCATGTTTAATTTATGCATTGGACGACGGATGGATGGATGGACATTTGGGTTTTTACCACTCTTTGATAGAATAAGGCAACTATGAATATTCATACACAGTATTCTGTGTGGACATCTTTTCATTTCCTTGGATAAATGCCTGGTAGAAAGTTGGCTTATATATCCTCCTCGTGTTGAGATTCTGATGCATGTTTTCAACAAGGAGCTCTTCTGGGTTCTTATAACTGTAACACCCTCACTAGTCTGAACCATGTGGGTCTTGGTATAAGTATAGAATAAATGCCAACATATGCACACCCTTCTCCCTTGTGGACACACCACACACAGGCTGACATGTACTCCAGCTGCCCCACCAATTGTGACCCACACCTGGAGCAGATGGGGGGCTGTTTACCTGCCTTTGCCCTGAGTGACACAGGAGGCCTCTTAAGACCAGGCAGCCAAGATATCAGACTGGTCCTGCTTCTGCCACTGGCACCCTGGGATGTGGACAAGTCCCTTGGTCTCTCTGGGTCTCAGTTCCTCTCCTTCCAGGTCATACTGAGCTTTATGAAGTAACTAGAGGTGGACACGCTGCAGCTGAACCTCAGGGAAGAGAGCCCTGCAAACAGGGCATCCTGGTGGTCTGTGGCTAATTTACCAACCTTCATTGAGGACCACAAAAACAGGAGAGGGAGAGAAGAAACAGGCCATCATTTCCCAGTCTGGGTGGGAAAGGACACAGAAAATCTCTGACATAGACAAGGGCAAGCAGCAGGCAACCCGTTTCTCCTAAAGAACCCGGGGTTCCTGTAGCCTTGCCCGGCTGGGCTCCAGGGGAGGAGGAGGTCAGGTGTCAGCTGCTGTGTGTATATAGCCCCAGGCCTCCGAGGCCGGGCTCACTGCTGAGGCTGGTGCCAGGCTGCGAAGATGAAGCTGTCCAGTGTCATCCCTTGGGCCTTGCTGCTAAGCACAGGTAAAGCCTGGCCCCCAGCCCCTTGCCCCCAGGCCTCTCTGCTTCCTGTTCAACCTAGAGATTCTGTGCAGTTCGCTTGTTGCCCAAGAAAAGGGTCTGCAAGCTGCCCCCCTCCAAGGAGATGCCACCCTCAGCCTGGCCTGGAGAAGGAGGGTTCAGCAGCACGGCCATGACCCAGGGCTGAGCATATAATGACTCTTAAACATTTTCTGGGCTCTCCCTCCTTGTTCTGACATGTGTTTTCTGGGCCTCTTCCTCCCCTCTACCTCAGCCTTATGCCAATATCCCCTGTGATGCCCGGTGGGACAGCCAGTCCTCAGTCCAAACCTAGAGGTGAACCAGTCGTAGGCAGCTTTTCAGGGGTCTTGGAAGTGTGATGGTGTGGGTGCGGGAAGTGGGACTCAGGCTGGACTTGATTGGAGGGGGCATCCAAGGGGAAACAGAGGCTCCTGGAGAAGTCCCAGGACAGACTGGGTGCTCAGCATCTGCCCCCCAGGGAGGGAGACGTGGCAGCAACGTGAGCTCAGGAATGACCCGCAGGAGCAGCAGCTCCAGCAGGGCTGAGGAGCTCCTGACGGGGGTCTTAGCCCTGCAGGGGGCTGGGCGCTGGGCCTGCACTGAACACGGAGGGACCCATGAGGATTCTCAGTGCTGGAGGGAAAGCAGAGGACAGCTGTGCCTTCAGGGAAGCCTCTGTCTCCTTCTTTACTTGTTCTCTGTGGGTCTCATTCTGTCCTTCCCTCTTCTCTCCCCTTTTCTGCTCAGACTGCTCTTTTCATCAACCCACACTCTGCTTCCCTCCCCATCCCCTGCTCCCCTGCAGGCAACTGTGGTCATGACTAGGAGCCCGGTGGGAGGCAGGTGGGGAGGACGGGCTTATGCTGTCAGCATGTGAGCACATATCCGTCTCAGCATTTATCCCAGTCTCCTGTGATCAGGACCTTCCCATCTTCCTGGTCTTGGGTGAGGGGGGGTCACGGTTCTCTCCTGGGACAGTCTGTGGGCAGCTTATAGGTAAAAACAGGTCCATCAGAGCCTTCCTGCCTCTGCCGTTTCTCAAGCAACATCAGTTCAAATCAACAGATCAAGGCAGCGTGTTTTGGGGTGAACTCTTACATGGGGCTCCTGGTTCCCCTGCTTCAAAGCCGGGACCTCAGATTCAAATCAGAGGAGGTCACCAGACGTGTGGGTCCACGGTGGGAAGATGTGTGATTCTGCCTTTGAGATCTGCTTTCAGAATAACCTTGATTTGCATTTTCAGAGCCGATGTGATGGATGCCCCATCCATCCATGGAGGGTAGGGAGGTTTCCTTTGTGGCCCCCAGTCCTATGCCACTTCAGTACTCAGGACGGGCAGCTGGAGACAGATCCCGGTGTCCTGGTTGACATCTATGGTCACATAGCTTCCAGAGCGCTTGTTGATTTCAATTTACTGAGGAAAGCAGTGTTTATGGGAAAGGAAATGAATGTGGTGGGAGGTTGCCAGTGGCAGGGAGCATAGTGGACAGCCTCTCTGGGATGGGCATAGAGCTGTGTATGCGTGGACTGTCCTCTGGAACCAAGGAGGCTGTTACTATTATATTTCCAGGTTATAGCTGAAAGGACTGAGGTTTGTGACAACAAATGCCTTGTCTAAAGCCATCCAGCTCTCATCTGAGCTGCTCTGAGCCCCAGGGCCATTGATTCAGGCACTGTCTGCGCCCACTGATCACATCGTGAGGACAAGCCAGGATCTCATCAATGGTGGCGCCTGAGGGGCTGGATCAGCACCCTTGACAGAAGCCCTGGACTCAGTTCCCTGCTACAGTGAAACTTCATAAATTCAGATGATTCACTTCTCTCTAGCGGAAAATCGATTTCATTTTGTTCAACCTCAGATTGGTCGCTGACCTCAGTAAAGAATTGTCCAAACAGTTCACGTTCATTAGAGTGATGAAATGTCTTGTTGTGACCAGGTTGGAGAGGTTTCTTGGGAGAGGGTCTTACAATGCTCAGACTGGGAAATTCTTGGGGAAATCAGGACAGATGGGTCAGCACCCCGAGTGCTGACCTCTAATTGGCTCCGGAGTGGGGGCATCACAGGAGACATGGTGCAATCGGAGAGACGAGGAGAAAGCAGCTGGATGAGGGAGTCTTGAAGGTGGAGGGCCAGGCCTCCATGCTGCCCTGCCCCATGAGACCAGGTTCGTCCCGGGGACAGGGACAGCCAGGCTTCTCTGTCTGTGCTCTGCATCTTCCTTGAGACTCAGCCCTTCTCCACGTTGTCTATGCGAAAGGCTCGACTCTTCCGTAACTTCCACCTTGTCATCTTGACTTTCCGTGTTTTTGTTTGTTTCTTTCAGCCTCATCGGATTCAACTGACGGGCTTCTCGGTAAGTGCACAGATATTATTTCATCCTTTCCTGCTCATCACACAGAGAAGTGCTTGGGGGTTGCAGTTTCAATAGCTCTCCTGAAAACACTTTACCATTTTACCTTGGTAAACCAAGGCCAAGGAACTTGGCATTTCCGGAGTTGACCGTCAGCCTTGGTTTTAACAGTCCTTAGGGTCCCATACACCCTGACCTCTCATGACTCCCACCGTGCTCCTCCTCCCCTCCCCACCTTTCCTCCTCCACAGCCCAAAAGCCTCCCCTGCCCTCCTGCCTGCACAACCGCACTGGGCAGGGGTGGGACCACCTCTCCACAGCACCGGTGTCCCAGGATGACGGAGCCGCCTCCAATGGCTGGAGCCTGGAGGGCCGAGGAGCGTCACCGTGTCCAGGCAGAGGGTGTGCTGGCAGCAGGAGGGGTTCTGGGCAGAGGGACAGGCTTCCTCCTGATGAAAGGGCTGACTGATGATTGATAATTGATCGACTGATGATCGATTGATTTCCCTGGTGACTTCTGGCCCAGGTACTCGATGAGCATTTTTTACAAATAGGAAGTCTTTTGATGATAAACACCCCTGAAGAAAGTACTGTCTTTATCCTCACTTGATGAAAAATGTTTCATCATGCAAGTTTGAAGTTCTTCTATATTCAGGTGTCAGAACAAATTGCAGTAACGTGTGTGTGGGTTTGCTATGTTCTGCAGAGTACAAGATAAGATTCACTTTTGGGGGACTCCAGACTTAGACCCTGGAGGTTCCGTTGTGATTGGCGGAAGGGGAAGTTAGGACCATGTACGGTGGTGTGGCGCCCAGGGGTGGTACCCTCCCCGCCGGCCTGGTGCTGCTCCTGGGCACCTGTAATTCTCTCTTCAGTTAAAGATAAACATTTGTGTGGGGACCTTTATGGAGAGGAATATGGAGTGATCTTCCCCTATCTGGGACTGCATACGGAATGCCTCTGGATCATCAAGATGGACCCAGGTTACAGAATTCTTTTGGAAGTACGCGATGTCCAGTAAGTGCTCTTTGCTGATGTTGTGGTTTTATGGGAAGGTGTCTTTCTTGGCCTCTTCCCGTTCCCCCTGCACCACCCAGCACACACATTCGGACACATCCTGACTCCAGCTCACTCCTGCTGATGACCCTGAGTGGCCCTCTGCCCTCTGCATAAAGCTGACCCTCCTTGCATGACTTTCAGATCCCTCCAGGGGACCCCTGATCTCCCCTCCCTTCTAACTTCTTCTCCCCTCTGCCCTCTCTCTGAGCTGAGCCAGCACACTGAGCTGTGGACCCATCAGACTATTGGGCAGCTCTGAGCCTTTGCTCACACTGTCCCCTCTGCCTAGAAGGTATCTTCCACCTCTCCTAGACTCACCACCTGCTGGTTAGGGTCCTCATTTCCTAGTTCACAAGTTCACTGGAGGAAGAACTTTTCCATCACACCTCAAACCCCTGCTCTGACTCTGTCCACAGCTGGGCAGATCTTTCTCGGATTTGTGCCCCATCCATTAATCCGTGCAAAACTCTGGGGGAATTTGAAAGGTTGTTGTTGAATCACGCGAAGACACCAGGATTCTTGGCCCCCGGAGGAGAAGAATTCAATCTGGGGCCAGAGATGAGGCTTGATTGCTCAGAGCTTTTGTGTAATAAAGTTTTATTAAAGTATAAAGGAGATAGAGAAAGCTTCTGACATACGCATCAGAAGGGGGAAGAAAGAGTACCCCCTTGCTAGTGTTAGCAATCAAGTTATATACTCTCCAATGAATCCAAAGAATATCTGGAGGTTGTAAAGACCTCACCAGACCTACTCCCATAATTTACATTTTAAGATAACAGAATTAGCCAGAAGGTTTAATCCAGAGACTGTCCTCAGGCAGGATATATTATTGTTATATAATCCTAAGGAATGTCAGTTCAGTTCAGTCGCTCAGTCGTGTCCGACTCTTTGCGACCCCATGAATCACAGCACGCCAGGCCTCCCTGTCCATCACCAACTCCCGGAGTCCACTCAGACTCATGTCCATCGAGTCAGTGATGCCATCCAGCCATCTCATCCTCTGTCGTCCCCTTCTCCTCCTGCCCCCAATCCTTTCCAGCATCAGAGTCTTTTCCAATGAGTCACCTCTTGGCATGAGGTGGCCAAAGTACTAGAGTTTCAGCTCTAGCATCATTCCTTCCAAAGAAATCCCAGGGCTGATCTCCTTCAGAATGGACTGGTTGGATCTCCTTGCAGTCCAAGGGACTCTCAAGAGTCTTCTCCAACACCACAGTTCAAAAGCATCAATTCTTCGGCGCTCAGCCTTCTTCACAGTCCAACTCTCACATCCATACATGACCACAGGAAAAACCATAGCCTTTACTAGACGGACGTTTGTTGGCAAAGTAATGTCTCTGCTTTTGAATATGCTATCTAGGTTGGACATAACTTTCCTTCCAAGGAGTAAGTGTCTTTTAATTTCATGAGGAAATAAAAGTTTGTCCTTTCTTCCTCTTTGAGAATTCTGGACCCCTCTCTCCTTGGGGACCCCTAGAGTTCTTATCAACCTGCCTAGGAAATGACTCTCTCAGACTGACAGCATAACATCACTCCTGCTTATGTCTAAATTTGCTCTAGAGAAAGCAGCTTAATCTTTGGGGGGTCAGGGAATAATTTTTTAACTAATGACTGAATAAATGAATGAATGAACCATTGAAAGAAAGAGTAAAGGAATGATAACGGGAAAAGTGAATGAAATGATGTGGCAACAGCAAGCATTTGCAATGTAGCAATAAAATACAGCACTTCTATAGCAGGTTAGTCTTCATAGATACAAACACAGGAGCCACATTTCCATGGCTGGCCACATGCGGCCCAGGGTGGTGGTTGAGACAGGTGATGTTCTCTAGTGACTGAGGGCCCTGTCCCTCCAGACCTTCTATGAGGTCAGGTCTCCCACTGGGCTGAGGAGCTGCTCCATGTGAGGACAACCTGGAGATGCCTGCCCTACAGCAGGGCTCAGACCATCTCCCCAAACTACACCCCAGGGCTGAAGGAGGCAGGCATTTCCTGCATCATATTTCTATTATGGTCAGAGGGATAGGTTATATGGAAAACTTCCCCTGATTGACCTCTCCACTTTTGCAGAGGTTTATTTTTGTTCTCACTGTCCTTGGCACCAAGGAAGGAATCAGTCTAAGAGCAAACTAACTAAACAGGGGAGGGCACAGCTAACTAACTAAAAGTTAGCTCAACTAACTTAGAGAGTGCCAAGCGTGTGTCCTGGTGAGATGTCCCTTCTGTGTCTCGTTTTAACCCAGAGAGGCTCCAGTCTTCCTCCTGGGTGGGACACACGCTGGTGGCTGAGAGAGGAAGACAGGGTGGGGTCAGGTCTGATGGGCAGGAGGAGGAGGTGGAGACCTCAGCAGGAGTGTGACACCCCGTGTGTGCACTTTGCCCACAGTGGGGAGAGCTGGACGCCCCTCTCACCTCTGCAGGTCCTGGAGCCCACGAGGGGGTCCTGGGCCCCCTGTGCTAGGGGTACAAAGGATGAACCAGGAGTGGTGTCACACTCTCGTATCTGAGCCTCACCTGACTCTTTGCTTGTCCAAGGAAACGGTCCTCGGGGTTGGCCATACTGTGCCCTCCAGGGGGTCCTGATCCCAAAGACCAGGGTGGGCTTCCCTGAGCCATCAGTGGGGCTTCCCAGGAGATGTGGAGTCATGTGAGGGGAGGGTCCTGGGTGACGCCCCTCTCCAGAAGGGTGAGTCTCCTTCCCTGTGGGCGTCATGCCTGAGAAGTCTGGTGAGCAAATCTATGTGATTGGGTCGGGTCCAGGTGGGGAGGCTGCCTGCTGGAGGGGCCACAATTCCAAAGGCTGATGCGTGCTTTTTCCTCTGCTGCAACAGCCTCAACTGTAATAAAGAGTCTCTCGAGATTATAGAGGGGCCGCCAGAATCTTCTAATTCACGGAAGATTTGTGACACTTCACACGCGGAATACACATCTTGTACCAACACCATGACCGTCAAGTACACAAGAAAGCCCAACCACCCAGCGCCTAATTTCTTCTTAATTTTCCGTCGTGTGTTGTAGGGTAGGTTTTAGAGAGCAGAGACCTGCTGCCGTGCCCTCCCCTGTCTGTGAATGGCTCCATGGGAGCTAGGTGTGTGGTATTTACGTGACTGTTGAAATAAACTTGACCATCACTGGGTGAGTGACAGGCAGGGTGACTACTGAGTCTCTCCAGAATCATCCACCAGTTCTATCCCAGCCTTTCTGCAAACCCCGGATTTTTGAGGTGGAAAGTCCTGATATGAAAATTCTTTGACAAATTGTATTTTTCATCTTGATGATGTGAAAATTTCCTCCCAAATGTAAAATTTCCCTTCCTGATCTTTTAAAAATCCCTTTGGCATTTTCCAATAAATTCATTTTAAATTTGAGGTACAGATAGTATCTCATGTTTGTGCTCAGTCGTGTCCGACTCTTTGCGACCCCATGGACTGTTGACCACCAGGCTCCTCTGTCCATGGAGTCTTACAGACAAGAATACTGAAGTGGGTTGCCATTTCTTCCTCCAGGGAATCTTCCTGACCCAGGGATTGAACTCACATCTCCTGCGTCTCCTTCACTGTAGGTGGATTCTTTACCACTGAGCCATCAGGGAATATACAATACATATGTATAAGGTCTATAGGTGTATAGTAAATATGTAGATATATAGCAGGTACATATATTTTATATATATATGTATACGTACATATATATGTATATTAGTATACTAATGGAAATTTATGTTCATTATATAGGTGTTATGCAGGTATATAGATACATATGTAACCCAGAGGAAACAAGACACAGTCCCCGAAATTGCTTTTTTCCTCATTAATGCTTTGCTGAAAGTTTCCCCCAATTATCAGTTGGAAGAAAATGCTTATTGATTTGACTTACCCAAAGTCTATTTAAGCTGCTCTCCAATCCCAGAGATTAGTGACATTTGCCTTGTGCCTAAGGCTGGGCAAGCATTACAAATGAGAACAAAGGTCCTTGCAGATTTCAGGAATCAGCTGAGCAAGACGAGAGACGTCCTCTGCTCACCTGTCTCATCACATATTGACCCCATCCCTCCCTCTGTGTCTGTCCCAGTCATCTGTCTCCTCTTTGGAAGGAAACGCTTCTTACTCCTGAGCTTTAAAAACTTGTCAGTCTAGAGGTTGGATCATTCTACTTATTGCTGTAATCATTCTGAATAAAGTCTCTTTACCTGAGTCTGGAATTGTTTTTTTGTTTTGTTTGTGAGTCCTCATTTCACAGTGTCGGAGCCTCCGGCATCACTGAGAGTGACTGAAATCCTCTCTGAAGGTCTTTAAAACCAGAGGAATTCTCCTTTGTCTGAGGCCTGTCTGGAGACAGGAGTTGTGCCTATTTTGACTCTTTCTCTCACCTTCACAACGAAAACCTCCCCAGAAAGAGAAACGAGATGCTGGCCCAACTCTCTGCTAAACTTTCTAGCAACATGGTTGATGGTAAAGAATATTTGATGAGAATGTGTTGAATCTCTTTGATTCCCCCTAGCCTAGTACTGCATCAGGGTTACTTTTGAAGTTCTGAAAAGAGTAAAACATAAAGCCTGCATTGTCAGTTCATCAAAGTTGGGTGACACAGCATTTTATCAGATCAGATGTTAGGAGGATCAAAAAGCACAATGGTGCCTGAATGGCCCAGCCTCTTGTAGGCCTGGAACTGATCAAATTGCCTTCAAGTCTTTTACTTCTGCTCAGAGTCGAAGGGGTGGTGTGGGGGCCTCTTCATGGACCTTGAGCTGGGTCATCAACTCCCTCAGGAACAATGCCCAATGAGGCCGGCTCAGAGCCATGCTGGGATCTCCCTCCCGCAAGTGAGTTTCCTGGAGGTGGGTTTTCTTTGCTGATGTTGTAGATATTAGGAAAGCTTTCATCCTGATCTCCTCCAGTTCACCCACCACTATCCAGCACATGTATCCAAACAGGATCTGATTCCATTTTCACTTCCTGTTGAAAGCCCTTCTATGAATCTCTGCCATTAAGATTAAATTTACCCATCTTAGCAGAGTTTGGGGCTTCCCTGATAGCTCAATCAGTAAAGAATCCACCTGCCATGCAGGAGGGCCAGGGTTTGATCCCTGGGTCAAGAAGATCCCTGGAGAAGGAAATGGCAACCCACTCCAGTATGCTTGCCTGGAAATATTCCATGGACAGAGAAGCCTGTTTAGAGCTTATAAAATCCTTTCCATCTGACCTTCCCTCCCTCTTAATGTCTTCTTCCTTATACGCTTTCTCAGGGCTGAGCCATCACACACTGAATATTGGGCCCAGTAGAACTTTGGGCATCTTCCTGCCATAGTTCACATTGTCCCCTGGGCCAGAAGTGCATCCTTACAGCACTTCAGGTTTCACCTGCTCGCTTCTGAGGGTTCCCAATTAGTACACCATGATTAAGCTGAATGGATAACTCAACAATTGATAGCTTATGGTGAACAATGCTGAATTCTCGATCTCTGAAGAAGAAGATTTAGCTTCATGACCAGGGACCAGGCTTGATCACTCAAGAGCTTTTGTGTAGCAGAGTTTTATTAAAGTATGAAAAGGGACAGGGAAAGTTTCTGACATAGACATCAGAGGGGGGATGCCCCATTTGCTAGTCATTAGCAAGGGAATTACATACTTTTTAAATTAGTTATTACAATAAATCAAAAGAATGTCTCAAGGTTGTAAAAATTTTACCAGACCTGCTCCCACAATTTACATTTTAGGGTAACAGGATTATAACTTAACAACAGAAAGATCCTACCAGACCCACTTCCATAATATACATTTGATATCAGGATTAGTCAGAAGGTTTTCAGAAAGGAGAAACTGTCCTCAAGCAGGATCAGTTCAGTTCAGTCTCTCAGTCATGTCCAACTCTTTGCAACCCCATGGTCACCAGGCCTCCCTGTCCATTGTCAACTCTCAGAGTTTACTCAAACTCATGTCCATTGAGTCAGTGATGCCATCCAACCATCTTATCCTCTGTCATCCCCTTCTCCTCCCGCCTTCAATCTTTCCCAGCATCAGGGTCCTTTCAAATGAGTCAGTTCATCACATCAGGTAGCCAAAGTATTGGAGTTTCAGCTTCAGCATCAGTCCTTCCAATGAATATTCAGGACTGATTTCCTTTAGGATGGACTGGTTTGACTTCGTTGCAGTCCAAGGGACTCTCAAGAGTCTTCTCCAACACCACAGTTCAAAAGCATCAATTTTTTGGTGCTCAGCTTTCTTTATAGTCCAACTCTGACATCCATACATGAGTACTGGAAAAACCACAGCTTTGATTAGATGGACCTTGTTGACAAAGTAATGTCTCTGCTTTTTAATATGCTGTTTCGGTTGGTCATAACTTTTCTTCCAAGGAGTAAGCTTCTTTTAATTTCACAGCTGCAGTCACCATCTGCAGTGATTTTGGAGCCCCCAGAATAAAGTCTGCCACTATTTCCACTTTTTCCCCATCTATTTGCCATGAAGCAATGGGACCAGATGCCATGATCTTAGTTTTCTGAATGTTGAGCTTTAAGCCAACTTTTTCACTCTCCACTTTCACTTTCATCAAGAGACTTTTAGTTCCTCTTCACTTTCTGCCATAAGGGTGGTGTCATCTGCATAGCTGAGGTTATTGATATGTCTCCCCTGGCAATCTTGCTTCCAGCTTGTGCTTCCTCCAGCCCAGCGTTCCTCGTGATGTACTCTGCATATAAGTTAAATAAGCAGGGTGACAATATACAGCCTTGATGTACTCCTTTTCTTATTTAGAACCAGTCTGTTGTTCCATGTCCAGTTCGAACTGTTGCTTCCTACCTGCATACAGATTTCTCAAACAGGATACATTGTTGTTATATAATCCATAGTACAGAGTTTAAACTGAGTTTGTTTGTTGTGTAATCATCAGTTCCCGGCTTAAAGGAAAAAAAAAAAACATTTTATGTGACTAAGACTAAGGAGTGTAGACGGGGGAAAAAAAGACATGTGTCCTTTCCTCCTCCTTGAGAATTCCAGACCCCTATCTCGTCCTTGGAATCCCCGGACTTCTTAGCAACCTGCCTAGGAATTGACCATCTCATTCCCCCCTTTTCTTTAAGGAGAATTATGTTGCCAAGGGAAAGAGGCATCGTTTTCATTCCATAACTACTTCCTGCTGTTGAAGGGTATCGTCCCTAACTATTGAGGCAACATATTCCCCTAACCCTCATATTGAGGGCCTCTGATCCAGGGACTCCAAATAATAGTTGGAGGAGTCTGTGGTACTTTTCGGAGGCTATACAACCATTCGTAACTTAAAAGCTTTCAAACGGTTGGAAGCAAATTCAGCTACACAGCTACAAGTGCAGGGAGCAAATAGTTCAAGCAGAAAAATTAGAATTATCACGATTAAGATAGTTTTCCACCATAGGGAGCTAGTTAACATTTCCAAAAGTGACGTGACTGAGACTTCAGGAGAATCCATAGCCTGAATCATCTTCTTCATGTGTTTAGTAAAGTGAGTAACATTAGTACTCATATCTGGTATTATGTACAACATTGGGTATGAATAATAGCACAAGTTCCTCCTCGTGCAGCCGTTAGAATATCTAAAGCCAATCTGTTTTTGTAAAACCACCTTTCTAATTTGTATTTGTTTAATATAATAATTTGTAGTAAGGGCTGAAATAGCTTTTTGAGACTCTTGTAAAGCCTGCTGAGTAAACTTAGAGCATCAACTTGTAGCATAACATCTGTAGTTCCCAGAGAGGGAATGAATATTGCAACCACATAATCATACCAGTGAAATACAGACCTTGCCCAGTGAGTTTTAAGGTGTGGCAGATTGGCAGGATTCTCTGGAAGCTCTAAAAATACAAAGCCATGAGTAAAAGGTAAACCTCAGGTGCATCTCCCTATCCAGCCAGGGGGAAGCCATGCCTGTAGGTAAGAGCCATATATCCAGTAAGTCCCGTTTGGAGCAAACCAGCATGACTGAGGGATCCAGTTCCAATCAGTTCCTGGGCAGGCAAAGGGAGGACCTGAACTGGGATTGGAAAACACAGGAATGATCACATTGCATATTTAATGAGGCAAAAATCCCAATTGTTTCCAATCATTCTAATTAAGTTGTCAGCTAACTTCTGGGGATGGCTCCATTTGTTACAAGCATATAGGAGTGTTAGATAGTAGGCATCCCTTTTAAGGAGTTAGCCATATGATCTTATCCCATGTTTGATAAACATCAGGTAGGAAACCACCAGATCTAGATGCATTTACCTATTTATGTGCAGCAAAACAGTCATTAAACCAAGGTAATGTATAATCAAAGTTGGAAGTCACAGTATATCCATAGTTAAGGTACAAAATGTTACACCAGTCCATCTTAGGATTGCTAGATATCATTAGACTAAAGAGAGACATCACACGTGGTTGCTGATGGTGAAGATATTCACAGAGTTGAAGAAAGTCTTTTCTTCAACCAGAGAAACCCACCATGGAAAGCCTTCAATTGATGAGGAGGTTGAAAAGCTGAAAGCTGAGTCAAATAGTTAGTTCTAAGGCTTTAGGGTCTATGACAATATCTGTGTGCAAAAATGGTCTCCCATAGAGACAGTCCCTTCTTGTTAGGGGCAGTTCAAGCCCTCATTAAAGCTATGGGTAAAACTTTAAACCAACTGTCTGTGTTTCCTGCGTTAGCTTACACGGATTCTTCTAATAATGTCCTTAGCCTTTTCAACCTTTTCTGAAGATTGGGGTCTCCAGGAACAGTGTAAGTGATATTCCATTCCTAGAGCTTTTGACACCCTTTGAATTAAAGCAGCTTTAAAGGTGGAGCATAGTTGCTCTGGAGGCTCTGTGGCAGCCCAAACCTGGGAATAATTTCATGGATTAAAAATTTTATAACTTCCTTTGCCTGTTCACCATGGCAGGGAAAGGCTTCAATCCATTCAGTGTCTACTCAGGCCTGTAAGCAAGAAAATCTGTTCGTTTTTGGCATATGAGTAAAAGGAACCACAGCCTCATTTATTATTCATAATTCTTGCACTAGTCTCTGTTCATCATTTGACTTTTTCACACCCAAAATAGGAGTGTTGCATAGACTATTATAGGGAATGAATAGCCCCTGCTCCTTTAACTTTTCAATGATGGGTTTTAACTCTTCCTTAACCTTGGGCTTTCGTGGGTACTGCTTTTGATGTGGAAATAGGTTAGGGTCTTTGAGCTTGATAATGACAGGAACAGCATTTTGTGCTCAACCCAAGTTTTTCCATTAGCCCACACTTTAGGATTTACACTTTGTTCAATTAATGGGAGAGAAAGAGAAGTCTCCACATTGATGAAAATAGAGGCCTGGACCTTGCTCAGTATAATCCCTCCCCAGAAGGGGTGAGAGAGACTCCGCACAGATGAGAGAGACTCCACACAATCAGAAACTCGTGAGAAAAGAGCCCAGAGTCCCAGTTGCAGCTTAAAGGATGACTGAAATAATAGCATTTGTCTCTGATTGTCCCATTACAGTAGTGGATCAGGAGGAAAGTGGACCAGGGGCTTCAGTGAGCACAAAGAAAGATGCCTCAGTGTCCAAAAGAAAATTGATTGACTGGCTTCCCACAGTTACTGATACCCAGGGTTCCTCACATGTTATTGGGACGGGAGTTTGTGTGGGGACCCCTGGGCACCTTCAGTCCTGATTGTCCTGAGAGCCTGACCCCTGGGGCCTACAACTCTGGGGGCCGTCTCTCCTCCAGTGTGGTCCTTTACAGACTGGACAGAGAGCTGGGGGCAGCTCAGACGCCTGAGAGCAACTTAGCTTGAGATGCCCCTCCTCATCATAGTAATAGCAAGCCCATCCCTTTTCACCTGGGTTCCTCTGGGCATTTTTCCTCAATGGGTCTTGAGTCTTTTGTCTGCTTCTTTTTTCCTCCTTGTATTCTCTATCATAATATACTGCCTGAGCCAGCTGTAACAGTTTTTTAAAGACTGATTTGGTTCAAACACCTGTTTTCATAACTTATGGCAGAAATCTGGAGCTGACTGAGTGAGAAACCTATCTTTTAGGATTATTTCTCCTCTGCACTTGCAGGATCAACATCAGGAAACTTGTGGAGATCCTCCTATAGTCTCTCTGGGAATTTACTAGGCATGTCCCTCTCTCCCCATTCTATGTCAACCAACTTAGCATAAAGTCTTAGCATGCGCGCTTGCTTGAGTCCTTCAAGAATACATCTGACAAAGTGGCTCTGTTATTGGAACTGCTTGGCTCCCAGAAGGAAGGAGGACAATTTCATGTTCCCTCTTTCCCCTTACCCTTAAAACATTCATTTCCAAGAGTAATTCAGTTCGGTTCAGTCTCAGTTGTGTCTGACTGTTTGTGACCCTGTGGACCACAGCACGCCAGGCTTCCCTGTTGATCACCAACTCCCGGAGCTTACTCAAACTCATGTCCATTGAGTCGGTGATGCCATCCAACCATCTCATCCTCTGTGGTCCCCTTCTCTCCTGCCTTCAATCTTTCCCAGCATCAGGGTCTTTTCAAATGAGTCAGCTCTTTGCATCAGGTGGCCAAAATATTGGAGTTTCAGCTTCAGCATCAGTCCTTCCAATGAATAGTCAGGACTGATTTCCTTTAGGATGGACTGGTTGGATCTTCTTTCTGTCCAAGGGACTCTCAAGAGTCTTCTCCAACACCACAGTTCAAAAGCACTAATTCCTCTGCACTCAGCTTTCTTTATAGTCTTACTCTCACATCTACACATGACTACTAGAAAAACCATATCCTTGACTAGACAGACCTTTGTTGGCAAAGTAATGTCTCTGCTTTTCAATATGCTGTCTAGGTTGGTCATAACTTTCCTTCCAAGGAGCAAGCGTCTTTTAATTTCATGGCTGCAGTCACCATCTGCAGTGATTTTGGAGCCCAAGAAAATTAAGTCTGTCACTGTTTCCCAATCTATTTGCCATGAAGCGATGGGACCAGATGCCATGATCTTAGTTTCTGAATGTTGAGTTTTAAGCCAACTTTTTCACTCTCCTCTTTCACCTTCATCAAGAGGCTTTTAGTTCCTCTTCACTTTCTGCCATAAGGGTGGTGTCATCTGCATATCTGACATTATTGATATTTCTCCCAGCAATCTTGATTCCAGCTTGTGTTTCTTCCAGTCCAGTGTTTCTCATGATGTACTCTGCATAGAAGTTAAATAAGCAGGGTGACAATATACAGCCTTGACGTACTCCTTTTCCTATTTGGAACCAGTCTGTTGGTCCATGTCCAGTTCTAACTGTTGCTTCCTGACCTGCATACAAATTTCTCAAGAGGCAGATCAGGTGTTCTGGTATTCCCATCTCTTTCAGAATTTTCCACAGTTTATTGTGATCCACACAGTCAAAGGCTTTAGCATAGTCAATAAAGCAGAAGTAGATGTTTTTCTGGAACTCCCTTGCTTTTTCGATGATCCAGCGGATGTTGGCAATTTGATCTCTGGTTCCTCTGCCTTTTCTAAAACCAGCTTGAACATCTGGAAGTTCCGGTTCACATATTGCTGAAGCCTGGCTTGGAGAATTTTGAGCATTACTTTACTAGCGTGTGAGATGAGTGCAATTGTGCTGTAGTTTGAGCATTCTTTGGCATTGCCTTTCTTTGGGATTGGAATGAAAACTGGCCTTTTCCAGTCCTTTGGCCACTGCTGAGTTTTCCAAATTTGCTGGCACATTGAGTGCAGCACTTTCACAGCATCATCTTTCATCTTTTCAGGAGCACTCATCTCACCCATTAGCAAAGTAATGCTCAAATTCTCCAAGCCAGGCTTCAACAGTATGTGAACCGTGAACTTCCAGATATTCAAGCTGGGTTTAGAAAAGGCAGAGGAACCAGAGTAAAATGCCAACATCCACTGGATCATCAAAAAAGCAGAAGAGTCCCAGAAAAACATCTACTTCTGCTTTTTGACTATGCCAAAGACTTTGACTGTGTAGATCACAGTCAAATTGTGGAAAATTCTTCAAGAAATTGGACTTGCCTCCTAAGAAATCTGTATGCAGATCAAGAAGCAACAGTTAGAACTGGACACGGAGCAACAGACTGGTTCTAAATAGGAAAAGGAGTACATCAAGGCTGTATATTGTTATCCTGCTTATTTAACTTATATGCAGAGTAAATCATGAGAAATGCCAGGCTGGATGAAGCAGAAGTTGGAATCAAGATTTCCGGGAGAAATATCAATAACCTCAGATATGCAGATGATACCACCCTTATGGCAGAAAGCAAAGAAGAACTAAAGAATCTCTTGATGAAAGTGAAAGAAGAGAGTGAAAAATTGGCTTTAAAAGCTCAGCATTCAGAAAACTAAGATCATGGCATCTGGTCCCATCACTTCATGGCAAATAGATTGGGAAACAGTGTAAACAGTGACAGACTTTATCTTGGGGGACTCCAAAATCACTGCAGATGGTGGCTGCAGCCATGAAATTAAAAGATGCTTGCTCCTTGGAAGAAAAGTTATGACCAACCTGCTGCTAAGTCGCCTCAGTCATGTCCGACTCTTAGCGACCCCATGGACTGTAGCCCACCAGGCTCCTCCACCCATGGGATTTTCCAGGCAATAGTACTGACCAACCTAGACAGCATATTAAAAAACAGAGACATTACAGAGACTAGACAGCCAAGAAAGGTCTGTCTAGTCAAGGCTATGGTTTTCCCAGTACTCATGTATGGATGTGAGAGTTGGACTGTGAAGAAAGCTGAGCGCCAAAGAATGGATGCTTTTGAACTGTGGTGTTGGAGAAGACTCTTGAGAGTCCCTTGGACTGCAAGGAGATCCAACCAGTCCATCCTAAAGGAAATCAGTCCTGAGTGTTCATTGGAAGGACTGATGTTGAAACCAAAATTCCAATACTTTGGCCACCTGATGCAAAGATCTGACTCATTTGAAAGTACCCTGATGCTGGGAAAGACTGAAGGCAGGAGGAGAAGGGAACAACCAAGGATGAAATGGTTGGATGACATCACTGACTCAATGGACATGAGTTTGGGTAAACTCCAGAAGCTGGTGATGGACAGGGAGGCCTGGTGTGCTGCAATCCATGGGGTCACAAACAGTTGGACATGACTGAGAGACTGAACTGTACTGACCGGCATGAATCACAAGTCCATTGAAAGTCTATGATCCATCAGATTAGGTTGCTGCTGCTGCTAAGTCACTTCAGTCGTGTCTGACTCTGTGCAACCTCATAGATGGTAGCCCACCAGGCTCCCCCATCCCTGGGATTTTCCATGCAAGAACACTGGAGTGGGTTGCCATTGCTTCTCCAATGCATGAAAGTGAAAAGTGAAAGTGAAGTCGCTCAGTCGTGTCTGACGCTTCGCAACCCCGTGGACTGCAGCCTACCAGGCTCCTCCGTCCATGGGATTTTCCAGGCAAGAGTACTGGAGTGGGGTGCCATCGCCTTCTCCATCAGATTAGGTTAGTAGTTTTAATTTCCCACGCAATTATGAAACAGTCAAAGAGACCAGGAAAAGCTGACTGAGAAAGGAAAGTTTGGCCCACAGGCTTTGCCCATTTCTGGTCGCTCCCCTCTCAGGGACCTTGGGTGTCTTTTGGCGCTGGCAGGTTGGTATAAACCCCCAACAAGGCTTCCCTTTTTGGGGCTGCCTTCAGTCATTACAAGGCATTTCGAAACCACAGAGCAGGGCTCATCACTTGCTTTGCACAGGGCATGTCATTCATTCACAATGCACATTGAAGAGTTAGTAAAGCAGAAAACATATATACTGAGAAAGCAGAGAGGCTAGAGCTCTGAGTGTTCTTACCTTGTCCTGAACATCCCAGACAAGCCCCCAAGATGATAACTTACAGTGAACCATGTTGGTCTTGATCTCCAAAGAAGATTTAGATTTGAGACCAGGGACCAGGCTTAATCACTCAAAACCTTTCCTGTAGCAGAGTTTTATCAAAGTAAGAAAAGGAACAGAGAAAGTTTCTGACATAGACATCAGAAGGGGGACAGAGAGTGTCCCCCTTGCTAGTCTTTAGTAAGGGACTTATATACTTTTAAAATTAGTTATTACAATAAATCAAAAGAATGTCTCAAGGTTGTAAAAATTTTACAGACCCACTCCCACAATTTACATTTTAGGATAACAGGATTAAAAAATTTAACAATGGAAAGATTCTACCAGACCCACTCCCATAATACACATTCTAACATATCAGGATTAGTCAGGCGGCTGCGAACCGCGCACTAAGCGTGGCCTAGAGGAGCTACCCCACGTCCGAGGTCAGGGGCAGTGGCCGAGAGGAACTACCCTGTGTCCGAGGTCGGGGAGGGGGGGGCGGCCGAGAGGAGCTACCCCGCGTCCGAGGTCAGGGGCGGCGAGGAGAGGAGTTACCCCACGTCCGAGGTCGGGGGCAGTGGCTGGGAGGAGCTACCCCATGCCCCCAAGCCCTAGGCCAGGGGCAGCGGCCGGGAGGACCAACCCCATGTAGAAGGAGCCCTGGCTGCGCGAGCACAGGAGGACCTAGAGGAGCTATCCCACGCTGAAGGTCAGGAAGGGCTGCGGTGAGGAGATACCCCTCGTTCAAGGTAAGGAGCAGCGGCTGTGCTTTGTTGGAGCAGCCGTGAAGAGATACCCCGCGCCCAAGGTAAGGGAAACCCAAATAAGATGGTAGGTGTTGCAAGAGGGCATCAGAGGGCAGACACACTGAAACCATACTCACAGAAACTAGTCAATCTAATCACATGAGGACCACAGCCTTGTCTAACTCAATGAAACTAAGCCATGCCCGTGGGGCAACCCAAGATGGGTGGGTCATGGTGGAGAGATCTGACAGAATGTGGTCCACTGGAGAAGGGAATGGCAAACCATTTCAGTATTCTTGCCTTGAGAACCCCATGAACAGTATGAAAAGGCAAAATGATAGGATACTGAAAGAGGAACTCCCCAGGTCAGTAGGGGCCCAATATGCTACTGGAGATCAGTGGAGAAATAACTCCAGAAAGAATGAAGGGATGGAGCCAAAGCAAAAAGAATACCCAGCTGTGGATGTGACTGGTGATAGAAGCAAGGTCTGATGCTGTAAAGAGCAATATTGCATAGGAACCTGGAATGTCAGGTCCATGAATCAAGGCAAATTGGAAGTGGTCAAACAAGAGATGGCAAGAGTGAATGTCGACATTCTAGGAATCAGCGAACTTAAATGGACTGGAATGGGTGAATTTAACTCAGATGACCATTATATCTACTACTGCGGGCAGGAATCCCTCAGAAGAAATGGAGTAGCCATCATGGTCAACAAAAGAGTCCGAAATGCAGTACTTGGATGCAATCTCAAAAGCGACAGAATGATCTCTGTTCGTTTCCAAGGCAAACCATTCAATATCACAGTAATCCAAGTCTATGCCCCAACCAGTAATGCTGAAGAAGCTGAAGTTGAACGGTTCTATGAAGACCTACAAGACCTTTTAGAACTAACACCCAAAAAAGATGTCCTTTTCATTATAGGGGACTGGAATGCAAAAGTAGGAAGTCAAGAAACACCTGGAGTAACAGGCAAATTTGGCCTTGGAATACGGAATGAAGCAGGGCAAAGACTAATAGAGTTTTGCCAAGAAAATGCACTGGTCATAACAAACACCCTCTTCCAACAACACAAGAGAAGACTCTACACATGGACATCACCAGATGGTCAACACCGAAATCAGATTGATTATATTCTTTGCAGCCAAAGATGGAGAAGCTCTATACAGTCAGCAAAAACAAGACCAGGAGCTGACTGTGGCTCAGATCATGAACTCCTTATTGCCAAATTCAGACTTAAATTGAAGAAAGTAGGGAAAACCACTAGACCATTCAGGTATGACCTAAATCAAATCCCTTATGATTATACAGTGGAAGTGAGAAATAGATTTAAGGGCCTAGATCTGATAGATAGAGTGCCTGATGAACTATGGAATGAGGTTCGTGACATTGTACAGGAGACAGGGATCAAGACCATTCCCATGGAAAAGAAATGCAAAAAAGCAAAATGGCTGTCTGGGGAGGCCTTACAAATAGCTGTGAAAAGAAGAGAAGTGAAAAGCAAAGGAGAAAAGGAAAGATATAAGCATCTGAATGCAGAGTTCCAAAGAATAGCAAGAAGAGATAAGAAAGCCTTCTTCAGCGATCAATGCAAAGAAATAGAGGAAAACAACAGAAT